>NC_134751.1:0-2500000 GCF_050436995.1 Anticarsia gemmatalis | reverse complement strand
TTTTTATTTTTAAAAGGCAGTGATATTTTTATTGTGTCATTAAGAAAGACAAGAATTAGGAGAAGTAAATTAGTGTTCTTATATATAATATAATTTAATATAGTAAATAATCAAAGGAAGAATTTTTTGTGCGGTGCCAAACTTAACTAACGCACTAATTATAAACTTCAAAACTTACGTCGTTATAGCAACCTTTGATAACGAAAGATGACCTAGGACCTAAAATAGTCAATCAAGGAAATCCTCCCGATAACCAGTCTAAGTAACAACCGTAAAGTATCTTATTAATTTGCTTCAAATCTTTTGTCCTTTCAAACAATCATTGTATTCTATAATCATTTGTATGTATAGCAAATTAAAAAACCAAGCGTTAACTTGTGGAAACACTTAGAGTTAATTGTTTGAACACGAAACTATTTAGCCTCGGCTGTAGAAAGGAGCCGGTCATCTTCGCAAGGACTGATAGGCTTTTAAATGTAACTCGTACGAATGCTTGGTTGATGTTTTACTTGTAACGACATAGGTAGAATTTCATACAAGTTGATTTGTCTGCAAAATAGTCGTCAATCTAGATTTTTAAATCCCAAAAATGTTGACTATCTCTGTAGTTGGGGTGTTACTGTACGCGATCACCGATAATGGGGTCACGGTTTAAATTTTTAGGCCGGCTAAAGTATTAATAATATTTTTCTAACATTCGTTGGTAAATGCTCAATTACCCAAACGTCTGGATGTCCATTGGACTAAAACTTGCTTGTAATTTTATTTGACTTGACAGTCCATCAAAAAATCATTTAATTTAACATAATTATTCTTGATTTTTTGTTGTAGCGTTGCATAACGTGTGATATATTAATAGACCACACATTAAGCTTTTAAACTTTACGAAATTATTGCACGTTTTAACCACAAAGTAATGATTGCTATAATTAGAATTATTTATAAAATAATTATTTTTAAGTGAGTGATGGGTTGTAATAGTCTCAGGTCAAATGTGCAATAAAAGGTCGGTGCAAGGCCTGACGAATTGAAAGGATTATGTTTCACACACTTATGTGTTACAGCATCGATCTTAGTGCTTGATCTTAGTGCCTATAATCTTTGGGAGGTAGATATTCAGGTAGTGTTTTAACATTTGAGTAAATGCTGCCCAGCGGCTTTATAGTTCTTTAGTTTCTAAGTATGGGATCAAGTGTGAGAACTGTAAAATGAAATAGTAAGTAAGAGCAACTTTTCATATGCCACTGTCTATTTAAAGATGATTAAACTTTTTTTTATTATGTAGTCTAGTTTAAGAGATAGATGAAAACAAAACAATGAAAAGCTGAACAAATTTATCGCTGTTCGTTAGTACGTTATAGACTAAACTTGTATAGCTCACTTTAGCTTCAAATTATTAATGATTAAGTTTAGGAAAAGTTTAAATGACAAGTTATTCTCATTAATTCTACATAGGATACTGCTGTAAGCAGTAAAAAATATTGAACAGAGTCGGGACATGGACTAGTTAATATTACGAAATATTTTTTATCAACACACAATCTAACCGCAAATAAAATGTGATGGGTCATGGAATAATATTCTGAAAGTACCGGATGTATTACATAAAGTATTTCTTTATAAGATGATCGATGAGGTTGTGTGAATGGTTATTTAATTGTATACTTACTTATTAATAAGTATTACGGGTCATTGGGTTCGAAAGTGGGTTCGTGTTATATGATTTTGGAGTAATTAGTTATTAGTGATATTGATAGTACTGCATGTTTTTGAGTTACGTAGTTTCTGAATTTGTTACTAATTGTATTACTAATATTTCTGTATATAGTTTACTGATCGTTTTAATCTCATTGTGAATAACTTTTTAGAATTAACAATAAATAAAATTAACACTTACTAATATTGTAAGTAATTAATTATAATTTATTGTTGTATTAACAGTCTGTAGTTATAGTGCACAATATCTCAGTAATTACATTAAGATAATAAACTATTATAATACTTTTCACAATGATTAAATTTTTAAATTGGCCATGTCGGAGTCTAGATAAAAGTATTATAAGATTTTATTTCTAGATTGATGGGATTGGAGCCTAGTTTTTGATAGAGTAAGATATTTTTTGCCAGATTTTCAAATACATCGTCTGTCCATGAAGTGGAAACTAAAACCGCAACAAAGTTTTTTAATAGCAAAATAAGTCTTTGCATTATTTTTTAAATAGTTTAACTGTATTAAACTATTTAAAAATTAATGGAACATTCTACCTGCTCAATTTTAAAAGCACTCATTTATTTTAACACCTAATTATTTCAATAACTTCACATAAGAACTCCTTGACCAATATTCCCAGCCTCACGAAGTGTATCATCGATTGACATGTTAATATCATCGTTACACGCTGTCAGGCTTCACTCGTCTGAGGTCATCCTCTTTGCTGAGGTCAGGACCTCTTTTGTAAGATAAATTGATCTTTACGGTTGAAATTGGGTTTCATGCTGTTCTTTATTGAGATCATTATTAAATTGGGTTTATGAATCTTGTTTGTAATTTTAATGTTTTGAGTTTGTAATATTAATTGCGTTGAGTTAGTATATGTTATTAGACTGGTAACGTTGTTAAAGGTAATAACTCGCGTTTCTAAATAATTATATTTGTCTCATAACTTTTGGTATTCAGCTGTTAACAAAAGCCCACTCTCTTTCCTTCGTATTTCTTCTTCTTTAATCCAAGCCTTCCTTTCTGGCCGTTACCGTTCCATAACTATAAGTACCTACATATATATAGTAAATGTCATAATTATTGATTTATTTAAATAATGTTATAAACTAAATTAGTCAGTGTTAATTAGATCTGGTTATTACTACACCTAGAAAATAGAGTAATGACTCTACTACCTATATACAATTTACTATTGCATTTGTTGCATGAAATAATCGAATTAATGCATTCTACTTATGTATTGTTACTTCTATAACAACTGCATCAGCTGTTACAATTACATAACTCAATAATATAATAAGTGTTAGAGAAAAGGAAGGGTACGATGACTTAACGTTAAGGAAATGTCAAATTCGTATCGGAATTGTTTCGTGTGAACATAATTCAAAGCATTCGTAATCGTTCAACTAATAAATCTGTTATTTAATAGAAAAGGTGTGATTTTATCATAAAAGAAGAACTATCTTGATAAAATATTGTTATGATTTAATAAAATGTTTATATAATCGTCGCAATCATATAATATATGGTTATAAGGTGTAGTTGTAGTTCATGTACATAAGTTTAAAATTGTCAAAGATATTAAGGAAAAAATAAATAATTAAATTATTAATTGCATGTAGCTATTTGCTAACAAAATCTTTGCTAACACTTGTAACATAATCTAACAAAATTGCATGTTTCTTGTAGATATAAAACTTGTACTAAAACACGTAATTAACATTTTATTCATTAATTACATATAAATAAGTTTTAAATTGATAACGAACTAAAAACCACATGATTTTTACTAACAAAATTTTTATGTGCTAACTTGTGACTTGTATGGATAGTACTAAAAATCTTGCATGTTTTTATACTTAACACCAACTTATAATTTTTTCATCAATCATTCAATCTATGCATTCCCAGTTGAAATGGTGTGAATTTATGCATATACATATATTACCAAATTTGAAACCAAAGCACTATATCGAATACTATTGAACTTGACATATTCAATCAAAATATAGCATTGCTTTAAAACATAGATTAAACGCCCGTCTAACGCTTCTATTGGCAAATTTCCATAAAAAAGTACAGCATCATAAACCACGTGAACAAAACCACAGGAGCCGGTTATATCACAAAGCAGAACCGGAACAGTTCAGGAAGTGACATGATGTCCATTGTAATAGGATTGTGTTGGCATCACACAATTGATTCGTGAAAGAATCTGTTACGTAGCGTTATGATATAAGTTATCGACATAAGTTATTAATTATAGCCTTGTTGGATTATTTGGAAGCTCTAAATATTGTTCTTATGAAATAATGATATGATAGTTTCCTTGTAAATTTTAATCGTTTATCATTTTTATTTGTCTGTTTCCTGATACCTAAACTGACTTGTATTTGCTGTTGCCAGTTATATTAATAGTTAAGATTTTTAGATTTGCATCAACTCCATACAAAGTTAGTTTTTTCTTTTGAAGTTTTCGAAGTATCGAGGCGAAAAACGTTCAGTCTAGTTATGTTTTTATGAATTGTTAATGATCTCACACTGAAATAATCTTAAAAAGTCTATTTTTTCACACCTTAGGACACTCTAATTTCCGTGAAATGTTTAAATAACGTAATTAGTCAATCACTATATTCGGTCACAACTACCTCTACATTGATAAGGGAGTCTATAACTATTTCAATTTCGAGCATACTAAAGCATCTTATCACAATCTAAGTCCCATAACTTATCTAATACAAACTCATTAATATTAACCCTAATCTGCTTCCATTTAAACAAAATCAAACAGATACCGAACAATGATCAAATCGATTAATAAATCGACTAAAATTAATCGCCCTCATTTCGATCGTGCACGGGTTCGAGTCGTGACCCGTTCATTCATGTGCATGATATACAGAAAGTGAATGTAAAAATGTCTGCCTACGTCCTTTTACAATGATAGATGGATTGATGAAATTTTTATGTAATTAGATATCTATATTGGTCAATTGACTTTGTACTAGGCTTTACGAAATTATTTTTCCGTAATTGTAAGTTTTAAAATAAAATTGTAATTCAAATGACTCTATTTTTTGTGTCCTTATAACCAATAGAAATCAGATTATCAGAAATTAAACTAATTCCATTCAGCGTTTAAATACAATTTCACAAACTTGGTCGGCATACTTTGATATCCTATGTATTTGATTTTATACATTTAAGTACTAAAACATTTTTATGGTTAATTACGTTTTGGAGAATAACAACTTTTTGCACCTAAACGGATCATTAGCAGGAAGTGTTGAATAAAAAGGCAATAACCGATTAAATTATAATCGGACCGTAAAATAAGACGTCTGTAATCCGAATTAACTTAAAGGCGACAGTTTAAACGAAATAGCGAAACGAATTTTGATGAATCAAGCTTAGAATATCCTTTTTTAGTCTTCTTTGAATTGAACAGTGTATTTTTTTTATCATAGACATAGACAAACGATATATCAAGCCTGTATTGCTCGAAAGTGTACGCAGAGGTCTATGAAATACACCCACGTTGCGCCATGTAATGTAATAGAAGGCGGCCTATGGCCATAAGCAAAATTCGAATAAACAGTACAACAGCTCTTGTTCTTAACATTTTGGTTGACTTGTATTATCTATAAAATAATGCTAATAAATAGATTTTTGCATTTTGTAAAAAAAAGTTTTTCTTAGTAGTGTTAATAATTAAGACTTAACCTTCTTTAGTTCTAGTATATCTCCTCTTTCCTCCCAAAAATCTTCATGCACAGATTTCCTTTTAATGGCCCACCATGAATATTTTAAACTATATTCCTTGTAACTTAGACACGATAGTCAATGAGTCTGTACAGTCAGTGTTACTCAACATTGTGTCGACGTAATTATGAATGTCTGTTACTATCACTTAGCATACTCAGATGTTGCACCAATCGGTGGCAGCTTTACGTTCAGTTGCACATCAGTCTCGAAGATTATGGTGGTGATTTGTAGGTTGTTACTTACTTATTATATGGGTATTACTCAAAAGCATATCTGATGGCCAAATGAGTACAATATTAACTATTTTTTAATGTGACTTTGTCACTCGTAAGTTCTTACTTATATACAATATGGGTATTGCTCCAAAGAACATTTATTATTTTTTTTAATAAAGTTAGTTGTAGTAATCTAATATATAAAATTCTCGCGTAACAGTTTTCGTTGCCATACTCCTCCGAAACGGCTTGATCGATTGTAATGAAATTTTGTGTGCATATTGAGTAGGTCTGAGATTCGGCCAACATCTATTTTTCATACCCCTAAGTAACACTTTTTTTTTCATTCATATTACAAAACCACTTTTGGCGGGTCAGCTATTCTTCTACTGACGATAGTTTATTGAAAACGGTCTTAAGGCAGTAGACTCGTAAACTAGATTACTTAATAACGTCTAATTTGCGTGAGAATTAAAACAAGCTTTCCTAATATACTAAACGTGCCAATCAGCAATAAATTAAGTTATTAGCAGTAAAAGTCTACTACTGACTGTAAATCTATTTTGCAATATCTCTTGATAAAGATCTCCGTTGGTCTGTCTGTTCGCATTAGGTGATGTCTTGTTGCTTGTGAAGGGTAAAAAAATGTAGGTCGGTAGAGTTATTGTTATGAATTATGTTGTTGCTTCCGTTTAACAAACTTTTATCTGGCTCGCGCAAGTGATAATCACTCACTTCTTAGATGGCGATGATGGTTGGGATGCTGGACGCGTGATTTAGTATGTATAATTATTTAGACGAACGAAGATTTTAATGCAGTAAACTATTTTTTATATTTTATATAAATCGAAGAGGTATTCATTTGTTACTTTTGGATCGCCTTCTTTGTTGTTGTTCAAAGAAGTAAGGTCTTGGCTAGGAAGAAAAGCATTATGAAATAATATGTATGCCTATAGGTGTTTTTTCAAAATTTCATCAACATTCAAGGCCTGCATCAAAATTTCCATTATCCTAAAAAAAATATCGATTTCAAATAAGCATTAAATTAAACTACACAATTAAAATCTATGCATAATATTAAGCTTAAGTGATAAATTAAGAAATCAAATAAACGGTATTAAGTGCCTAGTTTTAATTGATTTGTTAGAAGGTAATCAAGTAACATTTGACATGCAAAAAATATAGCAATTTGTTTGAGATAGATTAAATCTGTTTAGGAAGTGTAAATAGTGTAATTACATATTAATTTCTAGAATTTGATGTAGGTTTTATATTTCGAAAAAAAATAATAAAAAGGTATTTGAAAAAATATTCTAAGATTAGTTTCAACGTACCTTATCAAATTCAACGTTGTATGTTTAATAGAAAATAGGGTTAATGTTATCAAAACAAAATTTAGTTATGATTCAGGTTCGAGAAACATCAAGCTTACCAAGGTAAATAAATTGTCGCGTTACTTACCTGGTAATATTAGATGATAATAATAATAACACCCCAAAATGTTAAAGTTATCGAAACTTAGTCCTTAATAAATGCATAGCAAAATATAAAATTTACGACATTAATTTTATTGCTTCAAAATACTAATTATTATCAGGCAATAAATTAGTGTTTTGGACAGAAGTTAGTATACACTCGTAACAACAAATATTACATAAGAATAATAATAAATCATAGTCCACATAACTTTATGATCCAGTTACGAATCTAGACTAATTCTAGACTTACACTAGAATTTAAGATGATAGATAGTCAGAAATTCTTTAAAAAGATGCTACGTAATTGCTCGAACGCGTTGATGTCTTTTGTATTGGCCTACTAGTTTGCACTCGTAGATGCGCTACGGCTTCAGTTTATATCCTATTACAAAGTCTAATTGTATTAATTTCTATTAGTACTTACTTTTTTGTTGAAAAACTTATATTTTATGTAAGCGTATTTTTTTCTATCATAATATGGATATTTTTCGTAAGTAAACAAATATTTGCCATTTGCTTTATAAATACGAATGGGTGAAACAATGCCTAAAAAGGCTTTAATACCCTTTGGTCATTGAACTTAAAGGTGTGAACGCATATGGTCATTACAGACACCTTTACTTAAACTTTTAAGTTCAAACCGAAGTCTAACATTATGTGATTACCATTTACGCGGTTTCAACGGAAGCTTTCTAATTTTGGTATATAACAGGCAAGGTAAGGCTTTACTTAGGTAACCTATGATCGTATAACAACATAAATCAAGATTGAATATTGATGTAAATAAAATGTATCTTAAAGTTTCTTTTAATGTCAATCCTTGAAAAGTCTTTAATATTTCTCTCATGTGGTAATCGAACCCACGACTGTACGTTCTCAGCAATAGCGTGGCAACTATCACCAATTTACCGCTATAATATTTCTACATTGCCTAAGTTGATCTATCAGACTAACTACCCATTTAGGCGTCGTTGCATCGTCTCAATAGGTATCGTTAAATTTAGTGTGTTTTGTACACTCACACGGATTTAGATTGCAAACGATCGAGCCTTATAAAGTGTGTCTTCTTAATTAAGTATTAATGGAGTGTTTAATGTGTCGTTTATAACTTTGCTTTTGATTTTAGCTCTGTTCAAATTATTTGTTTGTTTTTTATCAAATTATTATAGTGCAATTCCATCAATTTTAATGTCACTTCAGAAATAATTAACCGAATTTAATAGAATATGTTGATTTCTAATAAGCGTATTAAAGCGTAATTAATTAATTTAAAAAAAATTTAACCGCGTTTTCCAAATTGCTGTATAATAATAAAAAATATCTATTGTTTAGAATATTTCATCATTTACAGATCAAATAATTGTCGATATTGAGACAATAACGGATTAAACGTAGAGATTGTATTTTAAAGGACTATCGAACAAACATACACAATTTAATAAAGAAATAAAATTACCAATGTAATCTGAGTCACAAGTAAACGTTTCTCCAAAATTATATCAAAATGAGTATATTATTAATATTAGGTGTAAATCTATTTGGGAATCATCGTAGGAGTGTGGTCTTTCCTTCTTTTAAACAAACAAGCCTCAAGGTTGTATTATTTGTACTGTATTTACAGGTTACCTTGGAATATATAGCTACATTAATTTATTTCTAAATAGTATGTAATCAATTTAAAATGGTTAATAAGTTTTTAAGAAGTTTTTAATTTGGATGATGACTTGCAAAGTGATGAAGGTGAACGTGGAATACATCGTTATGTTTCTTAAAGAGGTAATAATGGTTCAACTTTTGTATGGTTAATAATTTATTGAGTGTCAAAGTTGTTCAAGCCATTTAAGGCTTTTGAGATGACGACTGTTGTATTAATTGACAACAAACGGGTTGACTTTTAACGTGTCTTCCTAAACTCGGAATATCTCAATTAATATGCCAGTAAGCAATCAGCCATCAATGGAGTATTAGCATCAAAAGTACTTTACTTTTGATTGCTTACCTTGCGTTAAGCGTATCCTAGTAACTTATTATAAGCGCCTTACTAATGAATCAAGGAAAAACTTACTACGAAAATATCATAAATTAGTCTACTATACTTAAATACATGTGGAACCTTGCCTATAAAACATTCCATTATGGATTACACTAAACCTTATACCTAACAATAACGAAACTTATACTCAAAGTAATCTCATTTTAACAAATAGTTGTAGATGTAACACAGTTGTCGTGACGATAGCTCTACGTATGTGAGATGCTCGTCACGTTTCACTACACTTTGTAATATTATCTCAGCTGATGTAACTGTTTCATTGTAAAAGACACTGGTTTTCGTTATTACGAGTATTGTATGTGTCTTGTTTTGGATAAAGTCTTTTTCTTTTGAATAGTTAGCAGTAAACATTGGATTAAAGTTTTTAAGCTGTAGGCATATTGACACGATTCCTCTATTGTTATGTTATCATATACTAAAAACTGTCTGTTTGTCCATTTATCAGTTTTCATAGCTAATTCACTGAACTAATTGTGGTGCCCACTATTTGTAACTAATTCATCGATTATATGTAGCTCAATTAGTCAATGGCTATTTTTTTATGACTTGACTTCTATTATTACCTTGAAAATTACTATTCAGATTGACTTTTGATAAGTAACCAGTGGGACTTTATGGACTGGGGAATCTTACTACGTTGCTGTGTCTAAAAGTCTCACGAATTTATTTACCAATTAACTTAACTTCGCCAACAAGCGTTTCTATGCCACAAAGTAATAATGTTTTGACAAGCATTTAATCCTTAAAGTGTCAAACAAAGAAAACCAATATAACTAATGATTAGGAAATTCGCACCTTATTTGAAATGTCAAGGAGTAACTATAGCCATAAATAATTTATTATAAAGAAGCGACAAATAGGTATGGGTGGCGCCTTTTATTATAATATTAAATTGTTGTTTAGAACTTCTAAAGGAATAGTGACGTCATTCCTGCTGTTAATAGAATTGTTAGTACATTAGATGTTATTGGTTTTGGTGTTGTTGCACAAAATGTTTTGTATAGGTCAGTTTTTGCACACGAAGTTGTCTGATTGCAATATGAAATGTGAAGCACATCAATAATAATTTATTTATCTCAAAATTATTGCATGTATGTATTTATGGTCTCTTAGAAGGTTTATGATATGCCTATAATTTAGGTTTAAGATGCTTTCTTTCGAATCCAGGTTGATTTTGTACCTTAGGTTTAATAAAGAATTTTTAAAGTACAACATTGTTATCAATACTCTATTTAAATGCAAATAACAAACATTAGTTAAACTTTAATTAAGAACCAACCATTCGCTCACTTTAGGAGTACACTAATAACAGTTAAGTGTTAAATTTATATCCACCAATTAAACAGTTAACCATTACCTATATTACAAACCATTTTTTATGACCATAGTAATTAATAAACAAATATTTATTAACAATAAACTCATTACAGCTGATAGTAGATTGTTCGCGATAAACATTGCAACATCGCTCCCGTTAAAATGCAGCGATGTGAAAGTAATGCTTTGTATGCTTTATTTTTAATATTTAACTATATTTATCGCTGTTCGGCATTAACTTGTGTAGTGCAGATAATAAGTAAGCAATATTCAATGTGGCTTGTCTAGTCCAGGGTTTCAGTAAAGTTTCATCACGAAGTTTCCTTTACTTTCGGAACAAGTGATAACAATTTTTAACACACACATAACTTCGAAAAGTTCTGGCTATCATTGCTGCTGAATTTAATGTAAGGTATCATACGTAATTGTTTTGAAAATACACAACAATTTAAATATGTTTGTAGTTTTTTAATCTTGTCGAGTATTTTTTTATTAGAACACAACATGCATGCACACATAACCACAAATCCTATAGAAGAAGGCTAAAGAACGCCTCTTGCGTAAAGACGTTGGATTAAGATTTATTTTGCTTCGTTTTAATTATTATCTGTTGCATACATATGTCCCATACTTTAAGGATTTCTTAAGAAACCTAAGCAACTGACAATAACTTAAACAGTTTATTATTTACTTCATGTGCAAGTAAAAGTAACATCATTCTCTCCGTGATTACAACATAGTTGACAACTCATAAACGTTTACGACATAATACACCTGTGAGTTTTATGTTTTAGAAAATTATGTTTTACTTAGAATCATGCTTATAGTGTAAAACTTATACGATGTAAGTTTGATATAACTACATAATCGCTGGTTAATAATGGTTATTAGCCGTTCGAAGTTTTTCGAAAAATCCTAGAATTTTAATCAATTTAACACTTAACTTAACGAGGATATGTGCTAATAGGTTTTTATTAAGTCATGATATTTTTGATTTTACCCTTAAATATACACTTTTCAAAGTATTTTTGATATGACACCAGCAATCAGTAATCGGTATTATATGCATCGGCTAGTGTGTGAACCAAATCTCGAGTAATAAAAGATAAAATGCGAAATCATCTCTTTGTAATTTAAATTAATTACAGAAGTCATAACAGAACACAATGCTTTATGAAATAGCTATCTAGTTATTTATAAGCTCTTTATATCTATTAACACTCTTCAATCACTTAAAAAAATAGGCCACCATCATACTTTCTAGACAGTTCTAGGCTAATATCCCGTTACTATCTAACAAAGGGAACAATACCTAGATTTCGTATACTAATAGGAACAATAATAATAAACGTAGGCGTTCAAATCTGTAACATGCACTTGTAACACTCATCCTACACATACTATTAACCTAGTTTTAATGACAAAAGATGATGTAAAGTCTTAACAGTTGTTTAAAATTTGCTAATTTTCGACTCAAGAGTATTGTTTTTCAGTTAAAAGTTGATTTTAAAAGGTTCTTCGGTTTCCAGTCACGTTTTCGTTTTTGTTGTGTAATTGGTATTGTTATATATTAGTGAACAGGATATGCAGTAGGTATTTGATATTTCCTTATAAAGGAATTAGGAACATTTTGATTTTATTGGATAAGGTAGTTTAATGTTTGTGAGTGTTTAATAAGCTTAATATTATTTTGCAATTAGTCAAGCATTATTTTGACAGGTATAATTAAAATACACATATAATCGCTTTAATTACCGGTCTCACTCTGGTTTTTACAAGTGTTATTAAAACTTATGAACAAAGTTGTGAGTTCACAACTTAAACCTATTAAACACGGTACAAGATAGTTAATACCAGATGAACATAATTTATATTATTCCAACACAATTGGGAAGAGATCAAAATAATATTGGTTGAATTACTGCAAAATCTGATTCAAGTAATTCAATGTATTAAACTTTACAGGTATGCAAATACCCTAGTAACATTTGGCATTGAAAAATGTGAACTGTATTTTCAAGAAAACTATATTGCACCCGTATTAAGAATTGTACAATGTAACCTACCAGATACATAACTACACATAAAAGTCTCATTCCACATAATCGTTTCTTAATGGAACATTTTTCTCAGTAAACCAATTCGCAGGTCATTCTTATTGCCATTTACGGAAAAGTTCGAAACTTGACAACTGCTGAGAATACTCACAGGTATAATTAATAAGAAATCATCACCAAATGTTGCCCACGCCTTGTAACTAAAGGGCAAAGATAAGTGAAGATTGCGAGGTTATTTTAAGGCAACAATTTAATTAAATGTAATGTACTGAGATTGGAGAACGGTGGTATTAAGATGTTCGTAAGTCTGTTATAATAATAGCCAATAATAGAACCAATCAAATATCTAAAGCCGTATGTATGGTACGGAGATTGCAAATGTTTCAATGTTTTCATAATATATTATCGTATAAATTTGGTTATCGGCAGAATCACGATAATAATACATGTCGACTTGTTATCATCCAAACTATTCATTAGTTTGTGGGATTAAGGAAAAGTAGAAGTTCGTGTAGAATTACAATGCACTGCAGCTCGGATAGTTTACAAAAGAAAAATAAACATGTATTTTTAATTTAGTCGTGAACAATTTAAGAATGAAATTGCTAAGATATTCATAGTACAATGAATATTTTAGCAATACGATTCTTTAAATTCATTCAGGTTGCCAAAACTCAAACGCTTTGATATGTTATTGATACTAATTTTCAGTTTTACATATATCTATCTTTAGACAGTTAAAGGTAAAGCGTGTATACATCTTTACTTCAATCGAACATCACCATTAAAATTCTAATTTCGCAGATGTTCAATATTCTGCAACACACACAGCTTCCAATGCCAAAAGAACAATAAGTCAACAATTGTTCGACACACAAAAGGTTTCTCGGCCTACTTTTGAACCTAAATCCTTACGAAAGTAAAACCAATGGGAATTCATCACGGTTATAGTTTTCTAAAGAGTGTTCGTCCAAATATTGGTGTTATGTATGATTATGAGTATGATGTAAAGAGTTCAAGGTATGTGGATAATCGGGCTTATTTTGGCATGTTTGTGTTTGAGAAGTAGGGCAACTTGTAATGTTAGATATGGCTTTAAATCCTGTGATTTTTTTTTGATGTAAGCGATGCATAAGTGACTTAAAAATGTACTAAAAAGGTACATTATTAATCTTAAAGACCTCTTGACAAATATTATCAAAATCGGTTCAGTAATTTAGCAGTAAAAGAGTAGCAAAGAAAGGCTTTCTCATATATTTTTGTACAATAATACAAAATTGTTATATGCATATTCTTCATTTAATTTCAGTTAATTCATAGTGTACGGTCAAACATTTATTTATTTCTAGAGCTTAACTCAATTGTGTAACTTTTTGGAGCGTAGATTTAGATCTTAGAGGTCTAGTAACTGTTAGTATCTTCATCCTATATGTGAATGGGGGCTCGTAGCGATAATCTTGTTACGCGTGACATAGAGACGACTCTACATGAGATCTATGTAGAGATAGTATCTAGAATCAGATACTCTCTACATGATCCCTATATAGAAATTGTAATCGGATTTAATCTATGTTGTAACACGTCACTTGTACTCTATTAACTAGTACTATACCCCGGTTGTTTGAAACCAGTGTTTTGTTTATTGAAGCCTTAAAGCTGGTTATACTAACATAAAGCTACAGCGGTTTTATTTTGGTATAACCAATACGAATAGAGTTTAAACTAGTCTGAATCAAACTTAGGGCAAAGTTATTCTCTTCAATTGTAAACAATAATCTTTTTGCGACAAAGCTCGTAAAGACATGAAGCATTGTGGGTTGAAATTTTAAGTCTTTTTTGTAAATTTTACATCTTATACTTTTCCAAAATCTTAAGAAATTTAAGTATCACGTATTACCATTTTATATCGCCAGTTAACTTAAAGCTTATAAAGGATATTGTCGTTAAACTTCCAAGGTTTTACAACAAACTAATGAAAGGACCTTGCCGCTGCCCCTCCCCTCGCTGCTGTGGTCACGCCCACTTGACCGACACGGGCATAGTGACAATTGATCAAGTGTTTAATAACTTATGATCATGATACGTAATTTTATTATAGGTTTGACTTACTAACGCAGTTTTGAGAGCAACTTTAAACTGATATCAATGTAAAAAAAAAATAACGTTAGTGTAAAGATCTCTATCATTACTCATATTCTTCTGCTTTCAACAAAAAGGCAGAAGCTCCCTCTAAGAAAATACCCCACCCGCAAATATGGTGTGCGTATTTTTTACAATTTCACACAAACAGCGTCTACTTACATACATATTATGTCACGATACTTCAAACTGCTATCTATAGAGCAAAGCGTAGCTTAAAAAGTCAAGCTTAATATCAAGCATTAAATTTATTATTGACAATTTAATCACTAATGTGATAAAGTGTAATGTTATAGTTTTTACCTACACAATTTCAAGTTGTGTTTCAAATGGAAGTGTCAAGCCACTCACCAAAACGTTTTATGAATTTACATAAACTACACGCAAAGCGGCTCGTAAATTATTTTTTTGGAATTTTTAATTAAGTCACCATAGATCTGTTCCGTGTTGAATTATTTAATGATTTTCCGCCTATTTAGATCTGTCTTTGACTATGTTAATCTATCAATGTTAGTACTCTTTCACTATGATGAGAAGCCATGTGAAGTGCCCCCCAAGCTCAACTTTTCACTTATATGCTGTGCTGAAAGCAAAGTTATGTAGTGTGTGATTATCAGTACCTACTTGGTAGAAAATAAATTCACTTGGCATTTCAAGTCTCATCACAACTTTTGGAATGTAAAACAGGTTTATAAATTACTTTGAAACTTTCTTCACTTACACTCAAACCGGATTAAAATTCTTTACGCGTTTTCAAGGACTTTTTATTTTAAAGTCACAATTTTGACACATTTCTTATGAAAATAACTACTTTTAAACATATTTGCAATACATATTTAATGTCTGACAGTTTTGCGTAATATTACTCACATATGAATATCTTTTAAAAGTAAAAGAAAATCTTCAGGAGCAAAGTATTCGTACTGACGGACACTGTACAAAATTCATTGAAGCAAAAGTAGGGGCGAACAAAGCAAGTGGAAATCTTTAGTCTCTATCTCTGTAGAAATCAGTTGTCACATTACATATCATGGAGATTTTTATTCAGACCACGGACAGGTAAAAACAGGCAGGTGGTGTAAAAGAAAATAAAGCAAGTCTTGTACTTATTATTCAATATTCGTGTTACATTATTACTGGTTGCATTGTCCCGGAAAGCCTCCAGTAACGCTCGCAAGGCTTTTGTCGCTTTCGGCACACACAACCTTGAACGCTTTTGTGAACTTTGACGCAAGTGATGAGCGGAAGCGAGTATCTTTTATGTTTAATATTATGAAAACGTTTTTAAAGCATAAAGTATTATTTTTGCCTACTTAACTTACTTTTTTTGGTGAAGTATCATGCAAACTTAGGTTTAATGCAAGGTCTCGTTAATATCAGATATAAAATAAAATGTACAGTTACCTAAGTACTTTACAAATGATCTTGATAAAAGGAATGGGTAAAATCTTTTGGTGCAAGAAAATTAATACTAAAACAAAACTTCTGTGGCCGTTGGGATTATTATGACAGCGCAAATAAAGTATAAAAAATGTCAGTATTCTCAAGGTGTGTCGCTTGTCACTCATCACTTAGACCATGTTATACATTATATCGAAGAAAGCCAACTGGTTTAGCACGAAAGCGATATTAAGCGAACCACTTTCGCTCAAATACTGAATATAGGCCTATCAATATTCGGTAGATATTGCTTTATAGTCCGACAAGTTAGTAAAGAGCCTTGGCATGCACGATTTATGTAGATTATAATAACTAATTCTGTGTATTTTTCCAAAATTTACTAGCTGTATGGAAAAAGTTACCCGCATGAGCCATGTGGTCACTAATGTTCTAAATTCTGAAATTCGTATTATTAAGTTTAATTATAAGTGATATAGACGAAAGTTTAATCACAGTATGAGAAAGATTAATAGCGTTTCATTTCGTACTTTAGATTTCGTTTTTATTAATTAAATGAAAAATTTACTTTCAGTCCTTTAAAAATAGATTTACTAAGCCAGTAAAAAACTATTTGAAACTCGATGGGATAACATTATTCATCCACTTACATTTTGTGTCAATTTCATACCAATTATGTTTAAAATATATTGGTTTTTCAGTTATCTACTCGTAATTAATATGACTGCACGTCTATGTAAATTGCAAAGCATGAATAAATTTAGTCACACGTGCACTAGTCAACATATCGCTTCGCGCTGTATCTGAAAGCACCTAACCACGAGTGAATTGTAAAGTTTTGCATTAATTTTGTGGCTATAAATAATATAATAAATGCTCAGGAATTAATATTTGGCTGAACCCTATATTCGAACTAAAGACTTCTACGAGACAGTCGCATACATTACCGACCGCGCGACAGGCTGTATTACTGATATTATTACATAAGATACTAATAGAAGTAATTAAGAGATTGTAACAGCATCTAAACTGAAAATGTCACGGACCGTGACTCACTGGATCAATTAATAAGTAACTTACTACAAGTCACGTTTGTTACGCTTTACGCAAATAAATACAATGTTATATATCATAACATATTATTATGAGTAATTCGAAACTTTTCCCCCCGTATTTTCTTTTTAAAATTGTTATTAAGAAAGACAGCTTCTTTGACATGAACTGTGATCATCCTTCCACACTTATTAAGTATTCGATGATTCGATGATTACAATTTTTGAAAGACAAATTATAAATTTAATTTAACGACCGCATCTGTCGTGTGAGTTTGACATTTAAAGTTTACTGCCAAAATAGTTCCAACGGACCCCGCTAAAGGCGCCGATCAGATTTTCATACAAAGTTTTTCAATAGCTAGCCGGTTGTCGGTAGTCGATATTGGAAGAAAATCGAGCTACTTACTGCTATTAGAAATTAGTGGCATTTAATATTACGACAATTTATGAGTCAATAACATTGTCAAACTTTTGAATATTAATTATGCAGTTAACAATGGCTGTTTTCACCGCAATGTCCTGGAGTCGATTCCGTCCATTGTCTAACATAAATTCCCTTCTATAATATCACTTTCTTATTGTTTCATATCCGCTTATACAATAAACTTGAAGCTTATCAAGTTGTTAGAACACTGTTAGTTATTGTGTTATTGTCTTTTCTTTATACTTTATTGTTGCTATATATTTTAACGTTATAATAGAAAGTATATCGTAGTAGTATTGTTTTGTCCCATCTGTTTTGTCGCGGGTATTTTTTCAAACATACAAACAAATGAAACATACCACAACTATATTTTAACACAAAAATTGCATATCGCACTCATAATTAATTATCAGGCATCCCGGCCTCCGAAACAATCGCCGGAGGAGAGTAGGTAATGCATGCACTGAATATTTTTAGATCTAATTTATCTGGTAATTATTAAATTATAAAATATTTTAATTGATTGAATATTTACTTTTCACATCTCCTTTTCAGTTGTTTGATATAGTATTTGTGCTTATAAAATAGTGTCATGAAAAATTATATTCCTTATTACAACATAATATTGCAGTTCATCATATGAATTATTAACCAATCAATTGATTACTACATTCAATACATTTTCATAACTCTGTTACAATAGGAATATAATACACACTTAGCTATGAAAGCCTTACATCTTACACCAGAGGAGATGGTAGCGATAATTCGATTATTGAAATAAAATCGATAACGTAATGTAATTTTAAATTGGACTTAAGTCACGAATTAGAACGGCAGTAGCGTACATTATGTGCTGTCATTGAAGATCTTATTGATTTGTATGTAATAGAGGCCACACTCGTGCGAATTGAAAACATGATGTGTTGCATCAAGTGACTTCTGTTGCAGAACTTGTAACTTGAATAATATTTACTGTTACTTTGCTGTAAGATTAAGAATAGACCTACTATCTGTGTATAAAATTTCTATAAATATTCATATTTTGAGCTACTTAACGGTTTCTAGGATATCTCAACTAAATTTACATCAAGACGTTTTTGCTGTATTTTACAATAACGCCCTTTCTACGGACATTGTCAATGCCTTTGTCAGTAATTTTCTGATACCCGTGCTAAATGTAACATCACCTTTAGTTCTCCATAAAAGCTTCATTTAAACAATCGATGCAAATATCGATAGTTCGTGATAGCGCTAATGCGCACGAGTGTGGACTCAAAATCATATTGATCTGAATGCAATATTAATAATGAAATTAACTATTACCAAATGTTTTTGACCTTGTTTATTTCATGTTTGATGTGCACTTGCATTTTGCAATTGCAAATGAGATTTTCAATAATATTAATGCTTAATGTTTGAGTTCTTCGGTATTGCGTGCACGATACCGGTCGCTGTATTTGTTTTTTGTTACTCAGATTCACATATAAGATTATTTTATTTAGTTTGATGAGATTATAATGTGAATGTGAATATGAAATCAGAATGCACATTAGGTGCTTTATTACATGAACTCTTTAACAAGCTTTTTCTGCAATATTTTGATGTTATTGCTGTGTAAATATAAATGGGATAGCTGCTACTGCTGAGCTAAATAATAGAGTGTCAACATTATATGTTAAGAGTCGAAGAAAATTACGTTGTATGTTGATACACTGCATGAATCTTTGCACTTAAATTCAATAATGTGGGCAGTTTCACGGCTTATACATATATAAGTGTCCGATATCTAACTAATATAGTAACAAAACGTAGTAGCAAGTATGAAAATTACCGTCAAAATTATGTCTGATAAACCAACTAAAGATGCTTTATTTACATTATTTAGATTTATTTATTTCATTTAAATATATTTACTTCATTTAGATACAGATTTTTTTATTGTTATAAGGCTAAATCATGTAACCTGTGAGCTTGCATATTTAAGCATTCAGCTACTAAACTTCTCTTCCTTGCCTATACAGTTCTGGTATGTAGCCAGCCAGTAATAAAGGGGACAGCGACTGAATTAATGGAATCGTGTATTTTCCTATAACTAGAGTAAGTATTGGTCAAGTCCGTGTTGTTATATAAACGCGTGGACGCAACGTTCTAATTCGGTGTGGTGCAAACTGTGAACGATGGGGATTAACAGTCTGTTATTGATGTTATAATATGCACTAACTGTAATAAAGTAGGTGTTGACGATTCAATGATTACGTAGAATATGACTGTTTAAGTGCTATCAAAAAGTTATGCCGTATGATTGCGCTTGTGGACTTTATGTGGCTTGTTGTCATAGACATACAAGATGTAAGGTATACTTAAAGATTTCTATGAGATCACAAACTCTAGGTTTGTTACAGTACTTGAGAGTTACAAAAGAAAAAAACACGGTTGTTCTATTTTTCGTGGAAAACAGTGAAATTACAACTGATGTTTTTTCTTGAGGTATAAATTTGTAACTAAATCGATTCAGGCATTTTGACGTAAGACGAGTAAAAATAGACATATACGAATTATGTATAGCCATAGTCTTTATAATATTATAATGGATTGCTATAATGATAAAATAGGTGCCGAGATTAAAATTATTACTTCTAATATAAGTGCTATCAAACTGGCACGCCTTATTACATTAAAGTTTTATGAGGCCATTAACAAAAATATAGAGATTAGTTGAGATAGAGTTGCAGTTCTTGATCGGAAGAATTTCAGTTGAAGCAATCTTAAATTTAGTCTGTCTAAAATGTTTTCGGTCTATGGTGCCTATGTATTAAGGCTATTAACAAAATATAGAAATTATAGGTTGGAACACAATGCAGTTATTGATCGGTAGGCGTTCTTTGTAGTGAGGCAATAATGCTGTCTGGCTGAAATTCGTGGCTTATGGTTGTATATCGTTTGTTCCAGCAAAACTTTGAAATGGTTTATCTAATTTTCACGAGACTTTCATTGAAAAAGTGAGTTTGTCAGATAAAATGAGTTACTTCATGCAAAAAAATCAGGAGTAATGGGAACGAGTGTCACTTTTGCGATTCTAATTCGTTTCTCAACTAAACTGTTAATTTCAATCAGAAAATAAAAATGTATCAATGTGTATGAAAGATTGATCATGAATGACTTTGAAAGGTACAATATAAGCATGTACCAATTCGAAAAGCCTGTAACTTAGTCAATTCCGCGGAAAGCAGGATGTAGTGAATAAATATTACCAAACCCATTATCTAGAGCAATATAATATTGAATAAATCGTTGATAACTTGTATCGTATGTTGCAAGTGGTTGCAAAACGTTCGTTCACACACATGTCACTGAAACTGGTATAGGCTTTAAGCACAATCACTGTGACGCATGGCGGGTTAAACCTTAATTGAGTAAGGTGGGATTTTAGTATATTCGAAGTAGTAACATTTCCACATGTAAAGCGGCGATTACGAAGCTATGGAATCGCTTTTTAAAATATTAGATGGATGTTGTCCGAGCTTGGTTTTCATTTATGGTTTCTGCTCGCGACTTCAATCACGCAGAAAAAATTCTAGACGTGAAATGTGCTCTATATGTAGTGTTAGTTTTTGCGAGATTTAATAAGAAAAATAACTATAAATATACTCCATTTTTTGCCTTTGCAACATTTTTTTGCGTATAATTATTCTCAATTTTAAATAATGTATTTGTACACTATTTCTTGGAACGTAATTTGAAACGCAAAACATTTTTGCTCATTCCACAGCCAGTCAGCATATTTTATCAGCAAGATAACAATAATTCAAGACTTGAAAATAAGGAGACTTCACGAAAAATACAGCTATTACTTTTGTATTTAATCTAACTAAAATATGTATTATGTCTTATCTTGCAATAGCCACCTGCGTGTACAGTTTGCAACAGTTTAAATGTTATTGCAAATGCAATTCCCCGTAGATTACTTGCAAACGATCATCCATCAATCTTTTGTTTGTGATACCCATAGAGAATTATGGTGTTGTTTTGTAAGAGACACATATTACGTAGATATTGTGTTTATTTTATGTAATGTCTAAGCAACTGTAAATTATTATAGGATTTCTTTCATAGGGTGGATGACAAAGATTTAAAATATATAAGTAAAAGAAAAAAATGCTTTTTATTTGTTTAATGCACTATCGATTTCCACGAGTATGCGTAAAAAAATCTAAAGAATTTTATGTATTCTCATTTTAATATCTTTCGGTTCATTTTTCTTTATCCGTAGAAAACGGACTTCTTTATCTAAAAGGTACGTTTTCTTTTTCACAGTATAGAGTAGGTTTTTTTTCCTAACCCGTGACCCGGTTTTTCTTAGTTCTTATTTATCGCCTTTGAAACTAATAAATTTTAAAATTAATCAATATTTCACCTAAATAGCTCATCATAACTAGCTTTTATGCCTGTCACGTCTAAATCAATTAGTCCAAACGTAATTTGCATTGCTAAATGGACTTCCTTCTAACATTAATAATAATAACTTCAACTCGAAGATATTACCGAGTCATTCATAAAATAGCAATTTGCAAGCGAAGTGAAGCGAAATGCTGTTAATAAGTGGAGCAAATGAAAGTAGTGATAACTGAGTGATAGTGGCGGAGGAAAGAAAGCTGTTATCTTTATATATCTTGTTACTTACTTATCAATCGGGAAACGCCTTAGTATTAAAAAGGCCTATGTATCTGTTTATTGCTTGTGCGTTATGATCTTTTGTGTCCATTGCATTTCGATATGAAGAAAGGATTCTTTTGATTCGATTGTTGTGTTTTTAATTTACGATTATTTTTAATTTTGCTTTTACGCTAAAAGTTTCGTGTACTTATCACTTGAATGGAACAAAAGGTCTGAAAAGACACAAATAAATTATAATATAGTAGAAAGTTAAAATAGTTTCTTTAACTACGGGCAGTTTTAATACAACTAGTAACTAGCTTGTTGGACAACATCGTGAAATGTGTAGGACTGTATTGAATGAGACTAGGGTAGAATTGTAAAAAGTGGCGTACTGAGTGGGGCCTATACTCAACAGTAGGTAGTGGGTTGAATAAATATAGATTGATATAGAAACTTTAAATACTATTTGGAAAACTATAACTGATACTGGTGTAAAACTGATCGGCAGCTCGTGCCTAATACGTACCTATAGTATGTATTTGAATAAATTCAACAGAGTATTAACAATACAACAATTACCGAACCAATAAATCAAAAGTTCCAATTTAATTTCGTACATTTAACCGAAACTTTGGTCAGTAACAAGTAATATTCCACTCGCCGAGGTCTGCAGGGCGTTCAACCCTATTACTCAACCAAATTAAAACGTTCTACATATAGGGAGCTTTACTCGCGTGTGTATTTATAATTTATATATTGTAAATACATATAAATAAAATTCAGGTGACAGTCTGTGATAATTAAATAAAATAGTTTTCATGTGCATACAAGAATTATTATTTACATGCTACGAAGACTCATACAAAATAAGTTATAAGTAATGGAGTAACCTTTTTTCTTTTTTTACTTTTATAAGTAAACTTTTCTGTTGACGTGACATAATCTTTGGAATATTTTAGCCGATTTTATTGGAACTTACCGATATACTGTAAAATGGAGTAGGTTCCTTAGGTTTAATATAAGCCTACATATTGGTAATAGGTATATTATCTCAGAAACATTATTCTTCGAAAATTGCGCAATATGTTAGCGACGCATAATACCTATATTTACTATCAGTTAAATTTATGACAACGCAAGTAAACCTGCGTGCACGGTTACTGTGTATAATATATCAGAGTGTCAACCTGTGTCAAGGTCTGTAAGTTAATGCATGAAAGCTGAAATACTTTCATTTTGTTAACTGTGGAGGTTAAGAGAAATCATTGTGGGAATTAAATAAAGTGGTTATCTTGGTATTGTTGTACTGTTAAAGTTTTATGAGTATTCGTTTTAAGGATTTAGCTCCTGAGTCGGACAAACTTATCTCAAGATAGTTTTGACTCTCAGTGGCATGATCGTTATTGCGATATCACCAAATTTAAAACAGATTAAAAGGAGAAAACTAAACTATAAGAGATTTGTTATATAGTGCTACTTATATGACTTTAGAAACTGTTTAACGTCCGTTTTGAAAATCGTGAATCAATACTGACGAAATATGGATAAGATTTTTACTCGCGAAAATGCATAGGAAATAGAACCATCTCGTTCAAAATTGGGTGCACTCTATAATTTATTCAGTTACATACTAAACAGGCTGTAAATACAGCATAATCTTATATTACCTATTAGGAATTCCCATACAAAAACCCAAACAACATTTCAATCGATATCGTGACTTTACAGTCGCTTACAAACACTAGGCATATCAAAAACATTAGTTTTGCGATACAAATTCGCAATGCTCGTGCACAAACATACAACGTTCTATTATCTAACTGTATCTAATTATTGTCAAAGCAAATCTAATTGAATTAATGTTGTAATAATGTAGATGGATGTCGAAACAAATTTGAAATTATAGGTCTAGATCAAGTTCCAAAATAGCCTTGCTACGATTTCAGGCTTGTTGCGTATTGTATGGAGCGGAAAAAATAGTCACACATGATGTTAAGGTGAATACACATACGATTTATACGTTGTAGAACTTTTGGTTCGATATTATTTATTTTATATGACGCAAAGGCAGCTTGAAAGCTTTTTGGTACCTTTAAAAGAGCTTTAGATCATTGTTTAAGAACATATTGGTTTACTACAATTCCTTAAATATTTCAAGTTTTTGATGTTTTGACTTTGTACATAAATATCCGGATTCATCACAGCATATATTATCTATACTAATATAATAAAGCTGAAGAGTTTGTTTGTTTGTTTGTTTGAACGCGCTAATCTCAGGAACTACTGGTCCGATTTGAAAAATTCTTTCAGTGTTAGATAGCCCATTTATCGAGGAAGGCTATAGGCTATATAACATCACGCTACGGTCATTAGGAGCGGAGTAGCAACGAAAAATGTTACAAAAACGGGGAAAATTTTGATTCATTCTCTTAGGTGACGCAAGCGAAGTTGCGCGGGTCAGCTAGTAGAAAAATAAAACCTCTAAGATTTCCTGTTAATTAGCACCAAGTTCTCAGATCATTTTTTATCAACTTTTTCTAAAAACATTTCGTACACCCAAAAAATAATCACGACGTCTCATTAGGTACAAATAATAGTTCTAATGTATACGTACCACTATAACATTTGATTAATCACTTGTTAGAACAATAGGCGGCGCGTGCGCAGAGTAAGGTGAGACGGAGGGAGGGGGGAGGGCGAATAGTTAAAGTTCAATTATATCAAGTTGCATTTGACAGGTGGGGTTTTTTATGAATAGTTATTTAGTCGTTTATGTCTTATTGTTTTTTGGTTGTGATAATTTTGGTTAATATTCTACTGGTATTTCTGTTGAAGGTAAAGGTAAGGTTTCTATCTTTGGTGAATCATGACACATAGTAGAGTTGCAAGCAGTGAAAGCTCAGATTACTTGCACAGTTTTTTGTCACTTGCAATCAATTGAAAACTGTATAAGAGTGAAAAGTACAAAACACTGCGCAACACAGTAAATCAGAACTTTCGGAATATTTCACATGACCAAATCAAATCTAATGTAGACTCTTTGCTTACAAAATGCACAATATGCAATGTTTAAAAGCAGTATTTTTACTATCATCACCTTCGTCATGTGTAGCTTCATTCAACCTTCTGTAAGCAAAAAGCCCACTTTCTTCGACGTCAATCATTTTCTTCTTTAAAACGCGTTTAAAACTAAGCCATTCCGAACAAACTTTAAGGATAAATGAACAACAAAATTATTCACCTCATAAATAAATTTACCGTCTCGACTGTATAGTTATCGCATTACTGTCGCATTAAACAGTTCGATATCGAGTCGCGCCCTGCGTTTATTGTTCACTTCAAATAATCGAATATAAGATCTGTTACACATAGATACTGACCTTGTTTGGATAAAGTGGTTTGTACACTTGTGACTTGGTCGCTATAGTTACAATATTGCTGATTCATGACTTTTGAAATTTAGTGTTGGTTGACGTATTAACTCGTATCACACAAAAAATAAGTTAAATATATTATATTCCTTAACATGTTCTTCTTGACGTTTTGGCACAAGATGCCCAATGCAAATTAGCAATAGTATTTTTTTAAGCTGTAAATTTCCTAGCATTTTATGGACTTCGAAAGGATTATTTTTTAAATGGCTTGGCTTGTGGTAGTAATTTTACTGTTCAATAGTTATCTTTTCATCCAACTTCATTAAACTTTACAAAAATAGAGACGATGATCATAAAGTTCAACTATGCCTCATACAACAATTATTTTAGCCCTTCAATCAATGACGACAATACCACCTAATCAAAGCACCATCCCATAATTCCATTATCACATCTAAAACCACGTATATGTAAGGTTCTCTATAACTTAAACGCTGTCACACAAACGTATTGTCGTGCTGTGGAGTAACGCCAGATATTCGGTCGTGAGTCGAACCTGCGACTGTTCGGTAGCTCAAGGTTATCGATACAGATATTTGAGAAATATTACTTTATTGCTGATGTGGAAAAAATTGATACGTCGATAATTGCGTTGAAATGTAAAGCTTTTAAGCCCTTTTACTTCTGTGGAAACTATAAATAATATAGTTCGCAAACAATATTTGACGTCAAAATTAATGTTACAGTTTTTGCAATGCAGATTTTATTTCCTAATAGTAAACAGGTTTCTGTCATGTTATAAAGCCTATTGTTGCATAATAGTGCTAGCTAGCTTATTGTGGGGTATCTACATTTCAAACAGTATAATTACCTTGTACATGCAATTAATATAGAAACACAACTCCCCATACTATCAACAATAGATACAGCCAAAGGTAAAATGCGTGTTCGCGTTGATTCCTGTATCCTATTATATAGTAAACATGCAACGCGAGAGTTTAAAAGTTAGGAGATACAGCCAACTTACCATTATTATATCAACCATTGTATCACACATCTTTCTAGTTTACATTAGTAGTTACAATTTTAAATGAATGGACAGTAAAACAACGGCAAGCAACCCTTTTGTATAAATTAATAGTTCAGAATATGAACTCATTAATTAAAACAAGATTAAAATCATAAATGACAACATTAACTTAAGGCGTACATAATAATGAATGATACTAACTTTGATACTAAGTGCTAGGCCACACGTGTTCAAGTAGCCCTAAATAAGTCTTACGGATAAAGTCACATGTGCTACCTCTCACTTTGATAACGGAGGCCAAAGGTTGATACTGATCTGTGGGGGTATTTGTAACAAATAGTTGGATAGTAGCGCAATTTTCCACAGTCTGTATTGTCCAGTAATCGAAAGTTTGACATTTATTAATTGCAAATGTAATTTTTGTACCAAATTTGTTAACAGCTGACCGGTTGTCGATAGTTGGTACCAGCAAAAAATTACTCCTCTGATAGTCGAATGTAGGTTTTGCTGAACCGGGAAAACTCAACATATCGCGCTTTTTCATTCAAGAATTCAGATTTGATAGAGCTTGTCAAATAATAATATAAATTAGTGAGTCATATGCATCTATAGCATGAATCATAGTTTAAACCAATAAATACTAGTGATAATTAAATGAGGTACAAATCTTACATATTTAATACTCTGCATAAGAATTCTCGCATGTATTTAACATTAAGACATAAGCTAGCGTAAGCGCGTTACAAGTTAATTTTCTAATGAGGTCCTACCTTTATATAAGCGTTATCTTGAACCCGTTTCAAATACATCAAGCATATACCTATTTAAGCGTGTGATAATATTCTGCTGTTAAGTGAAAGCTTATTGGCACACCTGTTTCGATCTTATAAATAAATGAATGATAACAGGTGATTAAGCACTATGAAATTTGATAGATAGCGCTCTCTTTTCTAAAATGGAATTTTAAAACCTGACTAACCTTATCAAGTATTTTAAAAATAAGCAGTATGTAATTTATTATTTTTTTTTAACCCGAACTGAAACCATGATCATAGGTGCAATAGGTACAATAAGTTCTAGTGGATTGACTCTTGACAGTTACTCTTGGTAGAACAACATGTGTGATATAATAAAAATAGGGTACTTATCCTTTGGGTACGGGACCCTAAAAACATGCTTCGTATATCAAGCAATTTGTAATTTTTTGTTCCTTGTAAGTTGATATATTTGTATAGTAATGACATCGTTTGTAAAATTAGCAATCACGTTTGATAATGTCTCGTTCTTTACAATAGAATGAAAAATGACCCGCTGATGACTGGTTGAAGGTTAGGTCTTAAAGTAGGCATTAGATCTAAATTAGATATAGCGAAGCTAAGCGCTGCGCTAACTTTGTTAATTATTTTTTGATACTGAATTAGTTAACCACTATAGTGTATCCTGATCTTAAAGTATGTACTACTTTTTAAGTAACGAAAGCAAACTTGATTGAACTTTTTAAATCCTGGTAATAACTTGACTGTCGCAAATTATATTTAAGTTTTTACTAGTTATTTTACAATGGTAAAACAACTAGTAATTAGTTCCGTTTTGAATTTGAATTCCTTAACTACATTTTAAGTTGAATTTAAAGCAGATGCAAATAAGACCTTGTACTTAAAAATCTTACAAAACGAACAAACGTTATGGCAGTTAACTTCCACACAAAAATAAAAACATACATAATTAGCAACAACAAATAAAATCGCATAATCTCCATTCATATGCTTCCAAGTGTAATAAACAGCATGTTATGTCACATTACTGAATGATCCGTTCCAATGACCGCTCTCAAACCGTCCAGTATTGTTCAAACTTTCTTTGTTCATGATTTCATAATGCATTGTTGAAGATGGCACTTTCCATTTCAGCGCTACTCATTACATGTTACGCGTCCATAATTGATATTACTTTCGCTTATTACGTCTATTAAATGGTCAGTTGCACGTTAACATCTGTTATCTCATGTGATGTTATTTATTGTTTTGTTAATTACTCTCGCACTATGTAATCATATACTAAACTGTATTGTGAACACGAAGAACAGGCTACTAAACACTTTTTATTGTCGCACTATCTGAATAACGTAACCCCTTTTACGGACAATTTTAACAGTTAATATACAACATCACATGTCTGGTCAAGTTGTGATTGATTATGTTTTTCTTACTCGATGAAGCTGACAAAAGATCTCAATATTTGATGAAGTTCTTGAATTTGTCTAATAGTATTATTTTCTTTGTTCCAGGCGGAAGGCGTAACAAGAACAAGTAGAAGGTTGGCGGTACCATCAGCTCCAGACAGCAACAGTGTAACCGCTTCTGGACCAGATGCCGCGCAATCGACATTCAGGTCGAGGGGCTCTAGAAGACGTGAAGAGACCCCAGCTGAACCCCAGCAGAGGTCAAGAGATGTCGTCCGGACAAGGACGAGAACTAGGCCAGAAGCTCCCCCTTCTGCTCCAGCACAACCACTAACAAGTCCAAGCAGCGAACGATTCGATTCGAGAAGAACTCGAACGCGGAGCCAACCGGCTGATAATGATTCTAACAGGGAAACCACACTAACTAGGGAGACAGCCATCCGAAGTAGGTCTAGAGCCAGCAGCAGACGGCCCACTCAAGCGACGGCCACTTCAGCGACAGCCACTCCAGCTCCCATTGAACTAACATCACCGACTATCGACGAGAGCAAAATCGAAGTAATCAATTCTAACCTCGATGATATTACTAAAATTCCTAAAGAACAACCGACGGCTACTACTTACAGACGCAGAAATCCTGTAACACCTCCCACTTCAACTGAAAGCGTAGCACCTAAAAGGTCTCGAGGACGTATCAATACACGAACAAACGCTAGATCACTGGATCTTGCGGTCTCAGGAACTTCCAACACACTATCCGCAGTAGAAAAGGCGCCAACCACTGCAAGAACTGCGGCTGACCTGAGGAATTCAAGAAAATTGAGATATAGGACTCGGCCATCGGAAACTGATACCAATTTAACAGGCGAAGGTCTTGTAACCGCTAACGAAATTATAAAGTCTAGTCAGAAGAAAGAGAGTATTACTAGTCAGCAGGAAACTCAATCTACCGGTCCAGTCGTCGTAGAAACTATCGTCCAACACAGTACAGAACCGAACAGAGCTAAGACAACCACTGTTAAGGTGACGAAGGTTGTAAGACGTCCATTGGCTAGAGGAAAAGTGAACTTCAGACCAACTGTGTCTCTGCCAAAAGCTAAAAAAGTTTCAGAAGAAATAAGTGATGATGATAACTATCCAGCCAGTTTTAAGGCATTGATTCAAGCTAAGAATGCGTCGGTGAGAATTTTTGGTTTATTATTCAAACATATTCATGATATTATGAATCAACCCTTACATATAAAACAGCAAATGCTGAATCTAAAATAACCCATATGATTAATATTTCTTTTTTTATAGTACTGTAAGATATTAAACCTTATTTTGTATATTTTTATCGGAGGAGTTTCATTAACTAACTCCATTGTAAATAGTCCTTTCCTCTTCTATAATAAACGGTAGACACTTTTCCTAACATTGTATCATCAGCGTCATTCAAATTTTGAAAGCATACTACACAATTATTGATCTGATATACATATATCAACAAATTAAAATGTGTTTTCAAACGTTGTTTGATTCTCGTATTATTAAAATGATTACAGGACAACAATCATACTCTATTTTTTACAGCAACCTGTCTTTGCATGAAGGCAGCATAAAATATAACACTTCATTCCGTTTCTGAGAATGGCTTTTAAAACAATTTTTTATTTTGTTAAAAAGTAATACCAATTTTCAGACACAGGCGAGCTCTCCAACCAGCGAGAGTTTGTCACTGAAAGCATCACAAAAAGTTTACAAAACGTACTCCGCATCATCACAATCAACACTAACTGGGCCTGGCACAAACAAATACTCAAGGGTAAACACCTTTTACGCGTCTAAAAGGGGAACATCCAATTAGCTTACATACCTATATCTCATCAGTTTCTCTTACTAAATTTCTACACTCACCAAAACTCATCTATTTTCATTCTATTCCATTAATCACTTGTTACATATTTATTCCAAATTTATTTCGAACGCACAAAGTACTCACTACAAATTTAAGTAAGCTTACATTCCTTTATGTATATTATTGATCAAATTAAATCAACAAAACTAACACTGCCCATATAATTCACAGTTGCGCAATAAGCAAGCGGCGGAAGAGTCAAATAATGAAAACAAGGAGGAAAATAAAATTGTTGAGACGACCGTAGCGCCAGAGATATCAAAGCCGAAACCTTCGGAGTACAGACCACGAGGCACTTATACTCCTAGAAATCGAAAGTCTTCTTTCTCTCCGTCTTCAACGGCCAGTCCCTCTCTGAACTCAGAAAAACCTTCCTTCAAGTACAACAGAAAATTTAAAGCTTCAACAACCGAATCACCAAAATCTGAAGTCGTCAAAAGTAAACCAATAGAACCCAGTAGTGCGTTGAAAAAACCTTTAGTTCGACCACCATTTTACTCAAGAAAGTTTAAAGGCAAACCCGAACAAAACGCTGTTAGTAGCACTGAAACCACGGCGTCAGAAAATGATAGAATGGATAATGGATTGAACATTTCACAACTGACAATTCTACCAAGAACTTCTTACTATAAAAGGGCAAAAAATAATGTAAACAAAAATGAAGTTTCATCTACAACAGAAGCTCCTAAAGAAGAAGTCGTTGAGGTTGTGAGCAAAAAATCTGAAGAGACTGTTGACAGTCCAGTCGTTTTTGCATTATTGAATAATTCTGAAGAAGGCGAAGCAATAAGAATTGATACGCAACCTGAAAACAAAGATAATCACATGTTCTTAATATCAGTCACCAGCAAAGAGTCTCTGGAAAATGCTACAAGTAATGAAGTTGTCAATACTGCTGAAGAATCAGAAAATCTTCCTGTTGTTACTATTTCACCAACAGTGTCAACAAAACAAGAGTCCGACAGATACAAATATCACGCAAACTACAAAGATCAGAATTCAACAAGCAACATTGAAAAAGAAAAAGCTTCGTCTACCGCCTTCCCTCCGGTCAGAAATCTTCAAACAAGGAAATATGGACGTAATCGAGTCAAATCAAATCTTGGCAATGATGTTCCCATAACTAGTCCTAAACCACGTGAAAGAAGCGTAAGAAAATTCAGCGAATCCTTTTCTAAGACGACCGAGGCCTCAAACAATGGGGTAAGTACTTTTTTCTATTCTTCATTATATCCAGTCCACTGAAGTTTGTTTCGTGTATTTTTATCGTCAAAACAAAATTTTACAGATAACGCCTGAACCAGAAAAATCTAAGAGTAGGTTCAGTTCTAAATACAGAGCTTCGTATCTAGATAAACCATTTTACAAACCCACTGTACCTACCATTACACCATCAACTGTAAGTAACATGATACCACAACTAACCCAACACGTAGAAACATGTTTTTCAAAATTAATACCCCCGTGAAATATTAACAAATCACACAAGTATTTTTATTGTCAAAGCCCCTTTATTGAATTGGCGGTAAGGTATCACAATAACAATCATTGATCGCTGCATTCAAAATTATCATTATCATCATTATATTATACTGTTTATGTATGTTTGGGGTTATTTTTAAATGATACATGAAATAACTATCATAATTGGCATTTCATTAAACTATCATCTTTGCTCCATTTGGTGCAAAACATGTGACATTAATAATAAGAAATTTCTTAAAGGCTTGGCTGAAATTCTACGTCACTGATCACCTGTTGACAAAGTCGGTAGAAGAGCCTAACTTGTTCGAAGGAGACACTTACACTACCGAGTCGATGTCAAGACTGAATACAACGCCATACATTCATGAATCATCCATTGAACTGGTTAATGGAATCATATAGTTAACAACATCATTGTCACGTTCATTGCTCATCTCATTCACCCTGTTGTAAATGGATTTGATTTAGTTTTAAAGAGATATGTAGAGTTTAAGGGCATTTATTTTTGTGGATTTAATAAGTTCATTTTAATTTTAATTTCATATTTTGTTATTGGATCTCTTTAAAACGAAAATCTTTACTTACATCTGCAAAGTGATTGCGTTGAGATGTTTCATATCACATCATCTTTATGCAATAACTTTTCAAACTAATGTACGTACATGTAGCATAGCATTCACTAACTTAATATAAGACATTAAAAATTGTATACATGTTACATCTTGTTTTAATGCATAATACATAACATCATTTATGGCTAATTTTCATTTTAATACTAACATCTGGACGTACCTTACTACCACTATCTCAAATCCAACAATCATAAAGAGGCTTTGGTCTTTGCACGAGTTCCTACTCGGGATTTTCATTTCGTACAACAGTTTCCTTTCAAACTTTACAATTTTACACGACAACATCTATTTTTCTATTTATATGGGTGAGATTACTTCTTATTTCAGGTAGAGGGAGAAGAAATACAATTAGGGCCAGACCTGAACGCTATATCCTTTACTCAGACACGAAGGACACTGTCCTCGGCAGACTTAAGACTGTCCGAGAGTCTGGTGAAGCCGTCACACGTGATGAACGTTGAGGCGTCACACCACTCGCCATCAGTTACAGTATCTATATTCGATGCTCTAGCTGAAATACTCACGTCCACACCCAGACCACGAATATCGTCAACAACCGAAGTAACGAAAATACAACCTCTTAATACAGATGTTAAACAAGTACTCGACGGCGTGAGTAACAACATTCATGTAAATAGTGTCAGAGGCTTAGCGAGTCAGGACACATTTATATCGACGAACGCCGATGTAAGCACTACTACTAAATCTGTACAGCCCACTGTTCAGACACCAAATGTGATTAACAGTATTTTGGTCGGGGGAACTGTTACACAGTCACTAAACACTGAAGACGGAAATGCAACTCCTGTGAATACACCATCTCCCACACCCGCTCCCACTCCCACCACTCCCGTTTCCGCCAGGAAACCATTCGCTATACGAGTATTGTACTCTGATACAGAAACGCCAACAGACAAACCCACGACTGCATCTACACCAACTCAGGGATCGACTGACAGCCCGCAAATGGTATATAACAAAGTGTCTGATCTTTTGTTGTCCAATAACAATTTAGTATCTTCTGAACTAACTAGCATGTTATCTAATAATATTAAAGATATTATTGAAAATATGGATGAGAATAGTAGATCGAAATTAAATACTGTAGATATGGAAAAGATCTTAAAAACGTTAATACCTCGAGCTTTAGATGGACTTGCGACTGCACTTGACAATGCTGATTCCATCCCGAACACGACACCTTACAGTTTGGAGGACATTAAGGACACAGCGAATATTGATATTGACGGTATAGAGTCCAATAATGCCCTTCAAAGTGTAGCTACTGACAATAATGTAAATATCACTGTAGAAAATAGTAATGTTCCCCTGAGTGTTACACAGAGCCCCGCTAATGTAAATAGCCCTGTTACACTGGGAGTTACTGAGAGCACCCGATCTATGTCTAACAGTCAGGTCACGCCAGCTGTCACTACTGTAAATACAGCCGCCAGCTCCGAGCGCTCTAGTTCTGCAGCTGTACCTACTACTACACCAGCAATTACCACGGCTGCGTTACCTGCCTTCTTGGATATAGGATTATTAGATGTAGATAATGTAAATGACAGATTGTCTATTGACTCTACTAACAATGTTCCCTTACCTTTCACAAACTTCCCAACTCTTGGTTTTACTGCCAGTGATATTGATAAACCTCCAAAACTACCAACTACACCAATCGCGAATCCTTTATCCCTCTTGTTCTCTCCAGTATCACAGCCGCGTGATACTGAGTTGCAAGATCCTAATAAGATATCTCCATTACAATTATGGGTATTATCTAAAAAAGCTAAAGTTTTGAAAATGATCGAAGACCTTATACGACAACACAATGACGAATTGGCAACCGCACCACCACTGACGGACTTCGTTAGTCCATCTGACAATTTACACTTGTCTGAACGTTTGACCAATATTATGAACACTATGATTGCTTCGACTGAAACTGTGACGACTCGAGACCTTGAACCTACCTCTCCTATGACCACCCAATCCTTTGTTGTTAATCCTCTCTCCACCAACACCTTTGAAACAACCACGAGCGGAAAATTTGATTTTGGTCTTACAACAACAGCCACTGCGGCAAGTACAGTCACGAATAGTGATGTACCCTCTACAACTGAGACCATTACTACAATATCCTCTCGTTCCTCTGGTTCCAATGAAGTCACAAGTACAGCGGGTACGTCTTCTGGCACTACAGTAACTACTACTGAGGCTAGTGTAACATCCAATGACGGCCCAAGTACCACTTCCATACCCACAACGGATGGTCAACAAGTAGAAATATTAAGTCGACTCCAAGATGGCACAGCTACCACTACACCTGCTAGCACAGAGACCGCAGAGAGCACCACAGCAGCTCCTAACATCGAGACAACGACACAACAGAATACTGAAACGACTACTGTCGACACAGACATCACCACCACCGATGCTCCCGATACCAATACACAAACAACAGTTAGTACTTTGAGCGTCGGAACACCAACTATTCCGAAAAAAGATTACGTTATATTCGGAATCTTACCAAACAATACAGTGGTACGTAAGGATCCTAACGATGACATATTGGAAACATTAACAGAAGCGAGTCCATACATCGTTTACGGTGTGCTACCCAATAACACAGTAATACGTAAATTCCCGAACGGGACTAGAGTGCCACGAGTCATGCAAAAAATTGACATACTACCAATAAGCCCATCGAGTCTAAGAAATCCATACAGCCCCATCCATAATAATCCGGCCATAGTCAGACCGCAGTCTAACCCCATCCGAGTATCCACTAATACTGTGACAACCACAGACACATCAAATAACGGAACGGAAAGATTAACCAACGACACTGTAAATAACCAACAAACGATGGTATTGACTTTATGTTGTTTAGCTTGAACGCTCCGCTTGGTGCTTTGTTTCACTTCTTCACTGGCAGCCGCATTGTCTCTGGAGCGGTCGGGGCATGCGGTTCGGTCGCCGGGTACCTGTCGTAAGCTCTGCATGCATGCACTATAACCGCTTCTCATAACTTCGCAAGGCGGTAACATTTTATTTCGTAATTGCAGATATCTACATCGGCACTTAATATTAAAAGCAGTAACGGTATAACTACCACAAATATGCCAGAAAAAAGCACTGCCTCGCATGTATTGAGTTTACGCACAACTACAATGCTACCTTCTATTGATGAGATTCTGCTTAATAGTATATCTTCGGCCGCTAAACAGGAGATGGTCATATCAGAAATGACGAGCTCTACTCGCGAACCAAGAATATTAACACTGGATATTGATCCGGAGGTATAATTATATTATTTATATAGACGTTTCCTTATTTATATATTATTTCTTTTATAACAACGGTTACTAATTTTCACTATAATTTATCACACATTTTCATACGCAACTATAACACTAAACTTGGACTTGGTATTATAACGTATAGTAATTTGATCTCTTCTTTTATTCTTTAAGAAGGTAAGTGGTGAAGGTTTCCACGGCTATTTAGTCACATACTGCAATGAAGTAGATACTCGCTTGAAGCAATACTTTCTGGACATTATAACGACAAGATTTTTAACATCAACAAAATGAATTACAGACAAAACAAATACGAACGGAAAAGCCAGGGGAAGGTGATGGAAATGCGGTATTCAAATTCATACCGATAGATGAGATAATGGTACAACCACAGAACACAAATGTATTGAAACTGGCTTCAACAAAAACACCTCCTACAACGAATGATGTACAGATAGTAACAGCGACAACAGTGACTGAAATGAATACTCAAACACCACAGTTACAAACACAGGAAACTACTGCAGCGGCTACAACCACATCTCAAATTACAACAAGTGTTGTACCAGAGACAACTGTAGTATCATCTGCATTCACGAATGCTCCTGTCACGACTGTGGCTACGACGACACCGGAGGCAACAACATTGCCTCCAACAACAACCACTACTCAAGCGCCAACAACTACGACAACAGAGCCGACAACAACAACAACTACGACTACTACAACAACTCCGGCGCCAACAACAACAACGACGACCACGACGACTCCAGCGCCAACAACTACAACAGCTGCCACAACTACTACACAAGCGCCAACAACTACTCAGGCTCCCACAACCACTCTTCAAACAACCCTAAGTCTACAAGAAGAGTTAAAGAGATACCAAGAGGATGTGCAACTACTCCAAACATTACTACAAGCGACAGGCCGAGATCCTAAATCACTGAATTTGAACTTAAATCCTCTGTTGACCGGAGATTTTACAACAACTGTTCAACCAACAACTACCCCTATGCCAACAACCACAACAACAAGACCTACTACAACAAGGGCGCCTACGACAACTCAACAAAACGATCCGGCAAAATTGTTGCAAGCACTATTCACAAATCTGAACAATCCTACTACGTTATCTCTAGCCAATCTCGGCAAACCAAGAGTTACAACAACTCAACGGCCAACAACAACACGGTCTATCGAAGAAGATATCAAACAGTTTGAAGAAGACACTAAATTATTACAGGCGCTATTGGCAGCAACTGGGCAAAACCCCGCTTCACTAAACCTTCCCTCATTAGATAGTCTAACAACGATTAGAACCCCCACAACAACACAAACTACTACTATACCAACAACAACCACCACAACAACAGTTAGACCAACAACAACAACAGCCAAACCAACAACAACAAATAGACCGACAACAACACAATCAATTGAGGACGATCTCAAACAATTCCAAGAAGATACGAAATTCTTGCAGGCTCTGTTACAGGCTACTGGTCAAAATCCGGCTAATTTGAATATTCCGATAGTATCTGGTGTAACTTCGAATGTGAGGATAGCCTCTAATCCTCAAACGACGTCCGTAGGGTCGAATCCAACGACTCCTTTGAACGTTAGGCCTGTGTATACTACGACTAATGGTCCGGTGTTTAAGACATTTGCTCCTAGAACTGTTACCCCTACGTTACAGCCCACTACTGAGAATGTGCGAATTTCAACTACGTTCCAACCCTTCAACCAGAGAAGACAGCCGACAACAACGATCAGGAGTGCACCAACAACACTGACGGGTCGTCGTGCGCCTGGTTTCACGTCCACTACTGAAATACCAAGCTCGTCGACATTCTCAGTTGAAGAGGATCTGGCTTTCTTGCAAAATCTGGTAAGTTAGCACTGAAAAGTTGTTGTGTATTTTCATTTATATTTTTCGGTAGCGTTGAATGTACATATTTATGTACATACATTAGGCATTGTCACCTGTACTCTTATTATGAGTAGTGCCTTAATGGATATTAATAGCAATAGGACGTGAAGAAGTTAAACATTAAAATTGTAATGCGTTGATTATTTTAGTTTGTGAAGATTTTAAATTGATTGGTAAATTATTTATTAATTACCCTACACTTTCTATTTCCAGAAAACTGTATTAAAAACAAATCCTAAAAACGAAGATCCTGAGGCAGCTCTCGCTAACCGAATCATTGCACTAGCCGTTGAAAGGAGCCTTAATGAGATACAAACAGGAAAGCCTGACACCATACGGACTGGGAAAAACATAGCCGTCAGTGCAAACAATTTGATACCGACAACGAACAGACCTACCACTACTAGGCCAACAACTACTACCAGACAAACAACAACAACAACAACGACTACTACTACTACTACCACAACAACAACACCACGCCCAACAACAACGCAAAGGATCACTACAACAATAGACCCAGCCATAGAAGCTGACATCAAACAATTCCAGGAAGACACTAAACTTCTTCAAGCTCTTATCAAAGCCACTGGACAAGATCCGTCCAAATTCAATTTACCCACATTACCTCCAGACATTGTGAACCCAACAAATGTGAGTCCAAACCTACCAAACGGTGTCAATGATGATTTGAAACTACTTTCAAATCTGCTAGCTTCGCCATCGCCGTTGAATGAACCTTTTGATCCGCTAACGCCGAAACCTTTTGTTAACAAGGGAGTTAGTAATACTAACGTCCCTACAACAGCCTTGCCTTATGGTGCAAAAATAGCTGTTAAGGATGATCTGAAGAGTGTTCAAGATGATAAGGAGTTGTTACAAACTTTGATCAAATTGCAGGGTGTACAGGAGACTACGACGCAAAAGAGTAAACTTACTATCACAGGTAAAGTACCATGACACTGTTATGTTGCACAAAATTAAATCTTATGTTTTATTGCCTTTATCATGTATAAGGTTGGTTTATGTTTTGGTCATAGAAATAAAATCACAACAAATAAATTGATCATTAGATATTTTACTACAAAGTTTGACATATTATCTTGTCAGCCGAATATTTTTGTTTATATTATGTCACAGCTGACACTAGAAGATTATTCAACCTCGATCTTAAACGTGTATGAGTATTTAATCGTTTTGGTAACAAAACAATGCATGTCACGTTTCAGGACAATCGGCCGACGAAACTCTAAAGAAACTGGTACAACAGCAGACGGGAATGGTGTCCGAAGCGACGCGAGCGCCTATATCTCTGAGTACCGAGTATGGAAAGAGCAACGACGCATTGCTCGCCGCGTTGCTGAAGGAGCAAGGGTTCGGCCCCACCACGGCAAGTTCTTTGGATGAGCAACTTCGACTCGCTGTTAGTCTAACTTTTCTTTCTTCCTCTAATACAACTTCGGAAGAAACATATTTTCATCCAAAGTCATAGATATTTATTAATATTTTATATATCCTAACACTTGAATTTTCACACATGCAATCAAACTCGTAACTTCACTCCGCTTTCTGCACCATTATTTCGTTCTTTGTCATCTGTCTTTTCATGTTTCATGCCTTTGACTGATAAATCTTCATGTAATATGTACTTATCGTTAGAACTCTAGAATTAACTATAACCTCGTAGGCTTTACTCAACCAAGTGGTAGTGACGCCGAAAGCGAGGCGGACGACGACGACGACTCCGCCGCCACCACCGCCAGCACCACGGAGGCCGATCTTGGACGGCCTAGCATGGCTTTGGCAGCAATGGAGAGAGACTGCACCGGGTGCGGGAGCGCCAAGGCCTAACAGACGGCCGGCACCCGCTCCAGCGCCCGCGCCCTCCGCCAGACCTTCAGTATCGTCGTCGACGACGGGCAACAGAGCCAGCTGGCTCGGCTCTGGCCCGTTCGTTGGCAATGCTGACGATAGACCAGCGAATAGAGTGGGTTTCGCATCGTTACTACTAAAATTATGTGATTGGGGATGAGGTGTTGGGTACAGACTTTAGATTAAATAACTTTAACCAATTTTTCTACTGAAAATTTTGAGATTTCGTTTTGAACTTGTTCCTATTTAATCTAAGTCTGGCGTTGTATAGTTTGTATAGTACTGGCGATCGGGTCGGATGTATATAGTGAGAAATGATTAAGATAATTTTAATTTTGTACTTAGATTTTTTCTTTTGTAACATTTACGTTTTCCTAGTTAAATTATTTATTAAATATTGGCTTCATTGGCTTGTACATAAACATTGTGCCGTAAAGCAGCGCGTTTTTTGTATAATAAAGTGTTTTAATTTAAATGTTTGTGTGTGTTTGTAATTATGTGTATGTTTTACCCATTGACACGTTCATTCCATTTGAACACGTTGTATATAATGAAACCTTTGAAAAATATGTACTAGACTTTATGAAGGCATTGAATATTATAATAAGAAAACGTGGCTCTACTATCAGGTGTTTAATTTTTGTTTCATGAGGTCTTGTATAATTCCTGATCCCTTGGCGTCATTCATCGCCACATAACATGTCACTCCCATAACCATTGTCCAAGGGATTTGGTTACATCCCAGTGTTTGTAATTTATTCCACGTAGATAACACATGTGTAGTTTTTTTGTAGATAAAAATACTCAGCTGGGGATTTTTTGTTTTGTAAAATAAATTGTGTAAAAAATGTAAATAAGTAAAAGTGTATGTGCAGTGTAAAATATACGTCTGGTGAGTAAATAAATAAACGATTGGCTTAAACATTAAACTAAATTATTAATTATTCTAAATTGCAATAATTTTGCTAAAGCCTGCCTATTAAAATTACTGATGAATTTAATACTTAATTTGAAAATTTGTACACATAATTTGTAAATGTAAGAATAATAACTTTGTACAGAAAAATATTTACAAATTTTTAGCATGTTTTTGACTAACAATATCACTTACATTATCCTTTTCACTACTTGTATTATTTGTAAAAAATGTGTATAATATGTAATTATGTATAATATTTTATGTCTTTTTTATGTTCCTTCTATCTGTGTTCTTATATTTCCACTTACATTTCACACATAAAATTTCACTTTTTCACTCACAATCAAAAACACTGCACGAAACTTATACTGTTTGATATTTTGTGTAAATCTTCCATGGACATATTATTATTACAATTTCCTAATCATGTCTTATGCTCATTGTTGAACTCAATGAAGCAGGCTTTTGACCAACAGTGGACATCTTCTACCTGATATGATGAACTGTATCTATTAACCGTTAAAAACCGTATAAAAGTTGTCAAATTTTATAATTCCTTACATTCTTGCAATCACTAGCTCATTAATAAAAACGTTTATTTCTTTACACAAAATATCAAACCCAGCACAGCTCACCGCCTAAGCATTACCATTCTTACCATCTACATGTAATACCTAATAGCTAACAAAGTTCGCTCATATATAGATACCGCTGGAGCCGCCACGGTCTGTGGCAGCAGAGCAGGCGCCCGGCAGGGGGCAGCTTGTGTCAGCAGCTATTAATGTTACCAGAGCATTCTCGCAGTTCCTTGGAGCTGCGATACAGGTAAATAATATGTTATGAAAATTTTAAAAGATCATAAATGTCAGCAGTGTATTGTGACGTGTCTTTTCAAAATTGTACCATTAAAATATTTGTAAGAGTAACTTTTTTGTAAGAGTAACTTTTAAATATTTTTGTATACTTAATGTGTATTTATTTTAGAAAAAAATATTTTTAGCCTTTTGTTTGTGTTTAACTTTTAGTATTATTTTATAGTTTTTTAGACTTTTTCAGATTGGTTTTGGAAACGAAAAATGTTTGAAAATTCATCGTAAGCTGTGTCGAAATAACTTACAGACCAAAATAACTTTTCGTTAACATACATATTATACCTAATAATAGTATCATCACAAAACATTTCTTATGATCATATTAATAATTCACACAAAAATAATAATAACTTTTACATAATTTTTACAACTTTTTTAACATTGAGTTTTATTTTTACTTTTTACAAGTCTAGTATTTACTAGTTCCCACAAATCAAAAACCAACAATTTAGAAAAAAACCTCTTTATAAAAAAGTGATCTATTTCGTCTGTATCACCTGATAATGGACAAAACTATATTTTAAAGTCATTTATCTGAATTTCCAGGGTGCTGCCCAGACGGTCCAGAGCGTGATCCGGGCCGGCCAGCGAGCGGCGACGGACGTCTACGTGAACGGTTCCGGTGGTTCCGGATAACCGTGTGTTACAGGACTCGTTTCCAAGGGACTCGAAACTTTTTCGAAAGTGTCATAGTACGCACTATGTGTTGAAGTGCTCAAATGTAAATAGTCGGTTAAAAAGTGTTATTCATAGTGTTGATTTGAAAATGTAGTTAAGTTCAAAGTCCTCTACGGATAAAGCATACTGGGTAACAAATATAGGAAACAATTTTGAATGTAAGTTTAAAATGCATTTGTAATACATGCATTTGTAAAATTAAAATTGTTATATTCACCTCAATAATTCTTATAGAGTTATTTCTGTAGGCTGAAACTAAATCTATGTTACAATTACCCACGTGATGTTTCTATAGAACTTGATTCTTTGAAAGTTCCTAGGCAGAGGTGTAGAACGTTTTCAATCAATTGCTATGAATCGTATATAATGTCACTTGTAAAATAATATTTTGCAAATATGAGCGACGTCATCTTTAGGTTTGCGACCTAAACGTCTGAATCTAGACTTAGGCAAACAATGTGATGTTAGCACTATCTTAGTTTGTATTATTTAAATGCTTAATAATTATCTCTCTATTTCCATAACAAATTGTAGGGTAAAACTTTTATATGAAATATACTCTGTGACAGATTTGAGAAAATATTACTTTCTTCAAATATACGCTTAGCGTTTATAGGGAACAACTGGTAGCTTCAAAACTTTTTTATAGAATTTAAAATATTTAATATCTTAAACTTAACGCTTCGTGAAATAATATTAAATATTACTTCAAATTTCCGAGCCTGTAAAACTGGCGAATATAATTCATTGACATTTATCAAATACTCAAATTAAATTACAAATTCTCAAATTTATTTTTACAAATTTTTAAAATACATTATGTATAATAAATTTTTATAATAATTAAATATTATAGGAATGAAAACCGTTTGTCGTATCGAATATGACAAAGCGTTTTCGTTGATATTGTAGCCCGACGAATAAAATTAGTTATAAGTCTCTCTGTAATCTTAAGCCTAACATGTGCCATTAGCACGTGCTTGTTACTCGCTTCTACATTCTTCAGCTTTTATTTATTTATTTAAAATAAAATGTCTGCTAAACATTCTAACCCTCTACTGCAGAGGCCCATATATTGTATTGTTGATGTCGTTTTGTTTCTAATTAAAATAACGAAACGATTGAACCCATTTTTTGCAATACCATATATGGGCCCACATGCAGTAGATGGTTCAGAAAATTGTGACAGATTCGGGTCTTAAAAGTCAGGTTTCATTAGTAGGTAAACTGTCCAAAATATTTCGAAAAATTAATTCTTGTTAATTTTTAAGAAGATTATTAATGTAGCAATAAAATTTGCTCTCTGCACTAAATTATAACGAAAATAAATGAAACAACTTATTACATATTTGATTTTTATTTTTTTCTTTTGTATATACTATTTTTTTTATTGTAAAATTAACTTACTAATGTAACTAACGAACCTGACTGGTGTCAAAAACTGGGGATGTTTTAATTTGCGATAACCAAGCCGTTTAGCTTCTCACTGCCTCTAGATTGTAATCTTATTAAGTAGTATAACTTAAGAAAGGATCGGGTATTGTAGTAGTAAATAAATTACAGATTTTACAATTGTCAATTTTAACACAAAAACCGAATACATTTTGCAAAATTTTACAATTTTATATCATTTTATAAACTTTAATTTTTATTTCGAGATGTTTTGTAATATCTACACTGTAATATTTTTAAAATTTTATCTTGACAATTGTAAAATTTGACAATCGCTTGACGTTTACTTGTAAAATATTTTTTGTAAAATTAATTAATCGATAACTGCCACTCAATTTGATTACAACTTACTTAAAATAATAATTCTTCGGACTCAATTTTGTATTTTTGTTATTTAACTTTAGATTAAGCTTGTATTTTGTAAATAAATAAATATCTATATATTTTTGCATCGTAACAAATAATTAATTGTATTTTTAAATTAATTATCTATTGCTTTGCGCGTCAATTCAAGTAACTAAAGACTTAGTTATGGACTAAAATAAATGTATTGTATGTATTTGTGTATTTATATCTATGGGAGAAAGATAGGAAAATAAATTATTTTTAAAAATTTGATCTTTTTCTTTTACCTATTCATTTGTTTTAACTGCATCGAGGAGATGACATTATGTCCAAAAATCGTTAAGAGAATATTTAGATATAGAGATAACATTAAGTAAGACGGTGTGAATTCGACAATTACTATTTCTGAATCTAGAATAAACATGAAATGTTTATAAACACCGACACGGATATAAACTATTGTACTTGTACTTTACAAGGCTTCTTTAAAACTATTGATAAGCAGAAGCAATACAAATAATACCATTACGTCGTTACAACTTGATGCTCAGAGAAAATTGCCAGGCGCTTGTATAGAATTGTACTTTAGGTTTTTGGTTTTTACATGGACGAAGATATTAGACCAAATACGATTTTAACTTCAAACATATTTTTACCTCTACAGATAAAGACCAATAAACAACTAATATAATAAATAGAACAATCTCTGGCCTTATTAATATGGACAGTATTGTGTACACAGATTAGATACGTTACTGTTGTTCTTCATAAAACAAAGTTAAAAGGATCTTTAGTATGATTTATATTTTAAAAGTTGGTATGAATCGATGCAAGTGGTGTTATTTGATATTTACATAGGTATTTCCGTGTTAATAATGTATAATTTTATTTATATTTGACCTTTCTTCCAAATAAATCAAAGAGAGTAAGAGATAATATAATAATATATTTATTTCTTTTTTATTCACGTGGTAATATTTTACCCACACAAATGATGAAGTTAATAAATTTCATTTCTATTTCCCTGCAATTATTCTCATTTACTATAAGTTTTTTGTAATGTCTTTTTTCTTATTAAACTTTTTCTTAGGAAATTGAGTGTTTCAAATTTGTTTGTAGAGGGCATCTTAAGGATATTGAACAAAAACTTAATTTTCATAACTTGTACGTTGCATGCATAAATAAATACTGCATATGCAAACTTGTTTGTACTGTCTGAAGTGTTCAGATTATAATATTATGGTAATTATATAGATCAATTTAGATTTTGTTTTGCAGACCTAGAGTAATTTCTCAAAAAATTGTCTTGCTAGAGCAAGTTTGTAACACATAAAGTAAAGTACTTATACAATACCATTTTAATTTTCCGGCATCGAGATAGTTTGTAGTTCCTTTGAAGAATTTGACAGTATACTTGACGTAAATAACAAAGACAAGTTGAATAACATTTGCCAGGAAAGAAGCAGAAAGGCGCAAAATTACTCAATTTATTTTGTAACCGTGCATGGTTAAAAATGCAAAGCGCTATACAACTTACTAGGACTTACAAGATGTTTTTTGTAAGACAGAAAATTTCTAAATTCGAAACCTGTTGCAAAGGATTCCTGTACTTTCAAATGAAGTAGAAGTTATTAAATTCCATCTAAATACCATTCTGTGATTGTTCTAAGGGAGAGCTACGTATGTTAATAGGCTTTCATTTAATCAGTAGATTGACAAAATTCATTGTTAAGAAATCCCGTTCCCTCTTAAATCTACAGTATAATCTAAAACACGTGATTATTAAAGCACGTTTCTTTACACGATGACATTTGAGCCTTTATGTTTAATACCAAGTATATTACAATATACAATATACATAAGTACTGGTATTCAAATCAATATGTAAAGTTATCGCTCAACAATCAAATAGCGAACTAGTTTACGATGGCAACCATCATTTCATCGACCTTTGCTTGCTTTGGATAATATTGATTTATACTTTTATGCGGTCTAGTAATCATGGAAGATATTGTAGAGAATAAAACTATTTAATCAAAACAAATATTATATGAAAAAATATTAAATTCAACGCTGTTAATTGTGTGACCTCTCAATATGACTTTACATTCCATATGCTACAATATAAATGCGTGAAATATTACTTTACTGCTGCCTCACGGATAAACGCCATTATATTAAGAAATTCAGACCCTGAGTTCAACAATCAGGAAAATATTTGTTTTCTAAGTACAGGATTTCTTGAAACCTAAACATCATCACTTAGGACAAGAGATAACTCTGTTGAATATATCGATCTTTTTGTATATAATACTCACTACGATTGTCTTGTGATGCCGATATTGGCTACACAACTATCGTAAAATATCAAAATTGAGACAGCCTAAATGATCTATAACGCGTAAACCAGTTCCTGCCACGTCCACACCTCTCATTTTTATATAAAAAGTCTCATATAATAAATTCTTGTGGTCAACGTACAGTGTATTATAATTTCTTGAATGTTTTTCGACCTTCACAGCGTGATTGTTCATAGTAGTAGTTTTTAGTGAACACCTGGTATTTGCATATACTATTATTAGAATACCGTGGCTTATTCGTAGAGTAGATAGCGTTGATAGGTCCTATGTTTGAAATTCCGGTTGTTAGAGTAATACCTCATTTACATTAAAGTTAGTATTAAAATAACAACTTATTTTTATTTTAGAATGGACTATTGTGGAGTTAAATCAAGGAGTGAAACTTTGAACGCGAGCAAATACGAGAGGGTTGTTATGTTTTCCTTAATACACTATAAGGTATCGTCAATACAAGCATAGAGCTCAGAGCTACTGTTTTCAATATTACTTAGTTTTATAGGTCCAACACATAAGTGGTGAAAATAATCTGTTGAGCTAAAGCGTGATGTTTCAATTACATTAGTTAGATTCTACTATAGTTAAAGTATCTAGTAGCTTTAAGATAACATTGGATATTAGCATACCTCCTACTATTAATAGAATATTGTGGGCAAGCTTAGGTAAGGGCAATAACACGGGCACCACTTAGGCACGACCAACGGGCATATATTTAGCAAAGTTTCGAGTGTTCGACATCCGAAATATTAAAAACTTAAAGCTTCTATCACTGAACATTGGATAAAACACAGAACCCAAGGATGAAAAGGTAAAAACATATATACTATATAACTATTTAAAATACTTTGTACGAAGTTTACTAGAGATATTTTGAATTTGAATTGAATGATAAGGTAGGTTGTTTGGTTCTGGTTGTATTTGCTACTGCGACATGATGGCATCAACTATTAAGCATGTAACACCAGTCCTCTACTTGACACAGAAAAAAACTCAGACTAAAACTTCGTGTGTCCTAGCCCTTATGTAATGTGAAGGTACGAGCGCGAGCCAATCGGTGACTTGAATTTAAATGAAGTAAATGATAGTTATTATTGGATTATGTATGTTTGTCTAGTATAACGATAACTTGTTGGATTAGATATATCTGTGCCGGAATTGATTATGAGACTCAACAAATACAACGACGCTGTTGACATTTTCTTTAGCAACTTAAAGAAGTTAAGGAAAATTAAGCTTATTGATAATACTTAAATGGGTTTTGTATGTCTGGCATTAAAGTAAAACTGAATATATAGGTAACTTAAAAATTAACAAAAATATTTTAGAGGAATGCTCACTACAAGAAACACAGTGTAAGCTTGTACCTACCCAATTTTTCAAAACCCAGTTTTCCTCAGCTCATGCAAGACTATCGAAGTAGGTAGCAATACTTATGTAACCAAAAGGGCCACGATAATTTACGTATCATACAAATATGCAACTGGTGGGCTGTAGTATCATTATGTAAGTTTCCCTTTAAAATTGATGATTCAACGCAATATTATTCGAGATCACGTCCCACATTAACATTGGGTCATTGAGAATACAATAATAATAAGTTACCAGCGTCTTGGCTCGACTTCATCCAGGTATATAGTAAAATTTTACTCCATTGATCCCATTACCGTGGAAATTTGGATCCCATTGATCCCGTAGAAACCTTGTCCTGACAATTACAAACACGATTACTTAAATTAGTGTAGTTATTCGAAAGTTATTGTATGCGCGTAGATACACACATTTTGGTGATTCATTTTTATTTTTATAATATTAGGTCGGGGAAAAAGTCTTTTCGCATTATAATATGTAATACACATATACCTGTAATAAAATCTCTTTGGCTTCGAGAATCACAAATGAGTACGCGGTTCATTAGATTTCTTTTAGTGACCTCGTGATGTACCCAAATATCGAGCTTTTTGTGTAAAGAAAAGATTTTATTTCAAGTTCATACATACTATAATGCAAAAAGACTTTTTCCCCGACCTAATACAGTTGCTATTAAAGAGACTCCATTACTTTGTTTCATAGGAAATCCCTTTTAATGTAATCTGTTGTGGGTGATTCTTTTGTGACATATGTAAGTTTATTGATTTTACTACGACTTAAAGGATAGACAGCTGAGGAGTCATACTTTAATTCATTTTAATTAAGTAAAATATTTTTTATTACTTATTTGCTTAATTATTCCGATATTTTGTTGTAATTTTCCACTTACGATAGTTTATAAATCTTAAGTGTTAAGTGATTTACTAAACGATGACCTTTCCTTTAAAGTTTTTGAAGGACATTAAAGTTTTCCTTGATTTTTATTGGACGTTAACATTTCTATGAGCATAATTGTATTTATTAATTGTTCCGATGTTACTGCAACAGTATTTATGAGAAAAACAAAAAATATTCCACTAAGGCTCAGTTTAACAGATCATGCAACATATAAATAAGTAAACTGCCATGTTTCCTTTTGGTAAGCTATCCGATACTTATTTAGAAGTATTGAAATCGGCTAGTAAAGTAAATATACTTTTTCAAAGAGAAAACAAATAGCAATAATAATTATTAAATTGGTTTAAATTGCAACTGCTTACTAAGGAAAGTATTGAGTAAGTTCACACTTTTGCGCTCTTGTATTTTTATTAATTCGACGTAATGTTTTGTAATGGATAAAACCATTGACGTACAAGTGGACCTTCTGCGGCCACTTACGACTGGAGTGTTACGTGTGTTTGGGCTACGTTAATGTTGTGTTTGGGATAGTTTTACTAAATATTTTATGGAGAAATAGACTGAAATTAATAAAATGTGATATTATATCTATCTCTATTATTTGAATACACTATTTTATATCAAACCGGAGGTCTACCAGGAATATATAGGACGTAACGTGACTAAAGTACCTAATTTTTGCATGGCCTTTTGCTTACATACATTTCCAAATGGATTAATTTTCGAACTCGATAGTTCCTCTTATTGCCCCTTTGAAACTCACTTAAGTATCTTCTTGTAGTCAATAAGTTTAGTCCGTCACCTTCATACAGAGCCTTGTATACAAGGTTTAGGGCTAACAGAAGTATACGAAATTGAGAATTTAATGCAATCTAAGGCTTTTCGGGCGGCTCGAACAACTTTGACATTAGGTTGACCACTGACCATACGACAGAAATGCAACTAATACAGGTTCTTATTTTGGATATAATTATACATATACAGAATCCTTTATAATCTAATATATAAAATTCTCGCGTCACAGTTTTCGTTACCGTACTCCTCCGAAACGGCTTGACCGATTCTCATGAAATTTTGTGAGCCTATTGAGTAGGTCTGAGAATCGGCCAACATCTATTTTTCATACCCCTCAATGACACTTTTTTTTTTTAAATTTATATGGCAATGCAACGTTTGCTGGGTCAGCTAGTAATTTAGATAAATGCATGTAAAGGCTGTTTACTAAACTGTTGAACTATATCAACAGTCATTCCAAACAGAAAACTCCACAAAGTATATACATTCAGAGAATATTACCCCCAATGACTGAGTCTAGACGTTTGATTTACGTACTTCATTAGAGCACGCATGCGACACTACAAGTTACATTAGTGATATAGGTCGCACGTGATGGACAGATCAGCGTATGAACAAATTGACATCGGGGAGAAATGGTTTAATGGTTGTAGATCTATGTTGGTTGTGGTTTACGTAGATAGTATTATATTCGGAAATGATAGTTATATAAAAGTATTATGATGTACAAACCATTGAGAGTTGGTAAATCTTAGGTTTTGCCGGCAAATCTTAGGACTTACCACAGTTCGGGCTTTTACAGTAACATATATACTGTTTCATTGTTGGGCAATGTTCTTCCCTCAAAATTTTCATCTTATCTCTGCTATAAGCGAGTATATAATTTACTCAATAATAATATGTTATCTAAATACCAACAACAGTAGCAGCGATGCGTCGATGTGTTCGTATTTCACTCACTTCTGATCATATTTTTGGATATAAGCAGCGGGATATTATAGGAATAAAACATGTATTTTTAAAACGTAATAGCTAATATTAATTTATGAAATGTTCACGAGAATATAAAGCTATATGTAAAAGTTGTTGAACATGTACAAGTGTCCAGTTGGTTTTTATTCGCGATATTGTACATATTCAGGTTTTGATATGTCTATGAATAACTTAAAAACTTCGTGTTAATTAACTATCAGATTATTGAGACACGTCTATGTTCACAATTTATTTCTTTTTCGAAATATTTTTATGGTTTTTTGGTTATAATATTTTTATGGGCGTTTTGGCAAGTTCAAGAACTTTGTTTGGTGATACGAAAGAAGTAAATAGCGCCACATTGTCGAGATCATATTAAAATAAAAATCTCAAATTAGTAATGAGTTTCGTATTAATAAAGGATTTTTTGAAAACCAAATGTTTGTTTCAAATATTTACCTTAAAGTGTGTGGATGCAAAAAATGCTTTATAGAGTAAAGTTTGTGTTGTAGCATATGATTAACTAGCCTGAATATTGTGTACAACCTCAGATTTCTTTTAAACAAACACTTATATGTGTTATAGAGGCAGATTTTAAAACTTTATGTCCCCTTTTAAGACTGGGATTTATTTAAAAAAAAGACTACTTATATGAACTGTAGATATTACAGCTTTATCTCCGCTTCTAAGAAATTAATCTACCTCACCACAAACCAATAATAAAATAAAAGAAAATAACTAACCGTCGGACAAAATAGCAAAACCTAAAACTATGTAAGTACGAAGTGCTTATGAATAAAGGTATAAACATTTGGTATAAGAATTAGTCACTCAACCTCTATTAGATTTGTCACGTTTAAATGGTAATAGAAAGGGCAAGGCTTACAAGCTTTTATTATTCATCACAAGTTATTGGGAGTAAACCTTGTATCTTAGAGAAAAGAAATGAATTCAATATCGATTATCGAACTAATGTCTTTATAAAACACTGCTGTTTGTATTATTTGTTAATAGGTATAATTTCGATCATACAGTTTCTGCTATACTAATTGACATGATGTTCTAATCAAAGCGATTATTTACGCTTTTAGAACCTAAACTCAAATGACAGCAAGCTGGGTTGACACCTTGTTGAAAAGTTATTTATTTTTGTTTTTAAGAAACTTGAGCGTAAGTTTGCATTTAGGGATGCCGAAGAGTATTTTTCCCTTGTCAATAGCGATAATAGGCGCCGAGGCTAAGTCTTCCACCCTACTTTTCCATACGATGTTTCGCCCCCCTCTTCACATTTACTTTGAAAATAATTTACAACAGCACATCTAACTGGGCTAAACCCGAAAATCTATAAGTATAAGTAGATCATTGCAAGTGTAGCGAACAATACGGATACGAAATACCCACAACTCATTATCATATCTAATTATATTCGATTATTATTCCATTTCATGTTTTGTTTTATGCTTCAATTACGCGACACGTTTTGTTTACATTATGTAGGCTTGGTTGTACCGGCCTGTACCACAATATGCTAGAGAGTTTATCAATTTTACATATAAAGTTGATAAAAGCGAGAGGCATGAAACTACAGTTGCGATGTTTTCTACAATAGTTTTGGATTCATAGAAGGCACTTATAATATTATACGTGTAACCTTTTTATATTATGCTTTTCTATATAATTCTTTTAAATGTATGTAAGTAAGATACATAAATATCAAAACCAATTGGGATTTAATTATGAAGCAAAACATAACGTGCATTCTAAGATTTAGGTGATAAGGAAAAGGAAACAAGAACATGGCTTGTATGTAAAATGAATCAAAATTCAAATATAGTCAGCGTATTTTATAAATAATTATCGTTAGTAAGGCGGCATAGACGCCTTTTTAGAAAAATACCAATTCCGGCATTACTTCTCTTAAATATGTTAAGAAAACTAGAAGAGAATAATTATTTTCGAGTTGCGTGTGATTTGATTCTTGTAATTTTTATTATCATAACATACTTACCACTACACAAACAATAACAATATATTTTTTACCTACAAATAATCTATTAGCCTCTGAAACTATCAGATCAAACCAAGCTAGTCTATTTTGGTACCTTGACAAAGCCAGACTGGGTATTTCCAAAGTTCAACAGTAAACTTCAGACAAAAAGCAGGCGCAAAATGTCGTCCAACTGGTCCTAGTTATATAGTAATTATATTTTTATTACTTTAGTGCTTAACTTTTAAGAGATTGTAGTTATAGAGTCAAAGAAAATCTTGGTTGTTTATTCGTTTTTGAGTAGAGTGAATCATTTTATGTAGCAGTGGACCGTGGTTTCTAAAACAGAAAATTACCTTGTTTAAACGTAAGATAGTTCAACCATACATTTCTGGGTTTAATACGTAAAAACGTATTACGTGTTCCATAAAATAGGAAAATTCACAGATTGTTAAATATTACCAAGTAGCTGTGTTTTGTGAGCACACTATATAATATAACCAAGCAACTACTTAACCTGGCCATTTACCCTGCGCCAAAATATCAAGTAATCCAAGGGGAAATTCATGTAGAAATCAATTAGCTAGTATAACGCGTAATGTTAAAAGTTAGTATAATTTATTACTATTATTTTCTAAACTGACACGCTAGCATCACATCCAATCGCATGGCCTGTTTCTTTTTCATATAAATTGCTAATGTAATTTATCAATAGTAATTTTAGCTACGACAATTCACAGTTTAATTCATTCGTTTCGGTTTATTATCAGTAGTTTAGAGTATAAAGTTTTTTCAGGCTGAAATTAGTTTTACTCTCGAGGGACTTCCCCGTAAGTGTTAATAAATAAATGAGACGGCACTTTACATTCACTTATTAAGGAAAAAGGGAAATAATTATCTGGTTTTTAATATACACTTTAGGCATAGAATAGGTATTTTTTCCGATAAATGACGAATGCCTTTAAAAAGCTTTTTTACGCATTCTTTTAACATGCGTGAGTAGGGGAGAAATGGATTTGAAGGCAATTTAAACGAACATATTTTTAGGTATACGTATGGTATTGAGCGGAGATAGCCGAGTGGTATAAGTTGACACCTCCCACGCAAGTGGTTGACGGTTCAAACCCGAGACAACACACCAAAGACTTTGCGAAGTTATGTGTCTATGAGAAATAATATGACTTGCTCTCACATGAAAGAAAACCAATGAAACTTTGACAACATTAAAGTTATGTTACAATTAGACAGTCACTTTAAATAGAAATAAAAAATCTGAAAATATTTGGATAGATCATATCGTATAGGTACATAATGTATATGTAGGTATGGCTGTTCTATTTCCTATATGTATAGGATAGGTATAAAACTGTCATAATAATAACTTTTAATTGCAAAAGAAAACCGCAACGGATATAAATTAATAATAATAAGTGTAATAAAGAACATTCTCATAACTCAGGTATTACATACATTCCAGACATTTTACACAAATTAGACTTATTATGATCAAGCACTGACCACAGCCGATGCTAAGGATCATGTCATATGTATTTATAATTAATAGATCTATAATTTATGGAATATTATTCTATTTATTATCTTAGTTAAGTTTCTTTAATTGCCCTAAGATAAAATGATAGAAAGAAGAGAAAAGCAATTATTGCAACAATAAAGTAGACACAACTCAAAAAAAACTTAAATAAAATATGAAAAAATTTGAAATCCTACTTTCTTTGGCTTTAAAACCTAATCAATATGGTTCTAGTTACCTTATTCTAGAAAAAAAGGTGACTTTAATAATCAAAATGATCAAGCTTCATAGAAACAAAGATGAACTGGAACTTACCGAAATCCGTACTCGAACCGAAGATCTATCTGTGGATAAAACGAATGCAATCAATCAAACCAATATTTATACAAAAATAAAAGCAATAGCGGTATTTAAGTATTTGTAATATGTGGTCAAAACATAGACGTATCTCACGATTTATTTCCAAATTTACTAAAATAAAACAAAAATCAATTCTTAGAAAATCTCAATTTAAGTATCACTACCTAATCCGCAATTATCTACAACTATCGACTATCGACAACAAAATCTGATCGGCGCCCCTAGCGGGTGTAGTAGGAACTAGTTTTAAAGTACATTTTAAATGTCAAACTTTAAAAATTTTATAGTACCAAATATAAAGAATCGCGCTACTAATAGTCAACTATAGAGATAAATAAAAAAAATATATATTTATCTTTATAGTTGACTACTCAACTATAGAGATAATATAATTAAAGTAAGTACATACTTATACGTTTGATCCGGGTCCCAGCAGTAGCTAATTTGTTTATGGATACACACGACTATGGGAATCCTAATGGAGCTGTGAGAATGGAGAGTCCTATAATTAAAACCCCATAGGCATTACCCATAATAATATGATATGTATTTATTGGTGATAAATTATTACGTGAACGTATTTATGTATGTTTAGAATTAAGTAAGGTTGTTTGTTCGTTGTGTACATGTATGTTTACATAGATTAATTAAAAAATATTTGAAATCTTATTTTTCGTAATAGAAGCTAAATTTAGAAGAAAATAAGTAGGTTATTAATTACAATACTAGTAGGAAAGGAAAGCTATAATTATTTATATTTCCCGACGAAACTGCTGGTGACATAGGCCACAAAATATTTTTTATGTGAGGTTGGAAACATTTTTGCAGTTCTTATGAAGTAGCTTTTACCCGCCGACTTCGTCCGCCACCTGAATGTTCCCATGGGAATGCGTCATTTTGTCCCGGGGTAAAAAGTAGCCTATGTCCTTTCTCGGGTTCCAAAATACCTCCGTACCAATTTCATGCAAATTGATTAAGTAGTTTAGTCGTGGATGATTAACAGACAGACAGAGTAAGTTTCGCATTTGTAATATTAAGTAATGAGTGAAAAACACAAATAAAAACAATTGACAAATAAACCTTTTTAATTATGGGAAATTCTCAAAAAAGACCTACGGACGAAGTCGTGAGTACACCTAGTTAATAAATAATTTAAGATCCGTATGGTCAATAATTGTATTGGAAAAATGCGAATGTTATTGAATCGTGGTACAATGAAATGATAAATATTCAATGTGGGCTTTTCCTTAGAACTCGTGAGTTTTTTGTCTCAAGGATGAATTAACGGATGCTTGAGTTTAGATTTTGTTAACGTACTTGTGTTACTCGAAGTATTGTATTTAAATTAGTGAGTAAATAACTGTGGGTGAGTTGATTTTTCTTTTAAAATTTAATCTAAAATGTATTCCTATTCATTTAAATACAAAATCTCAGATAGTTTCAAAACTACATACGTTATTATAATTTGTTAAATTAAAATCCTAATTCATAACTGGACTTGTAGTATTTAGTTCAAATTTATGTGTATATTATGTAATATAGTATCTATGAGTATATTTTACTTAAAAAAGCTAAAATAACAAGTGACGCTAGAAAAAAATGAAAGATTGGCTTAAAAGGTAGCATGTATCAAATAAGTATAAACATACATTCATAAAATCAGTCTTCTTCAGAGACCAGAGAACTCTACTTGTACATACTTTACAAACTTCCTTTGCTTCATTCTCATCCATACATCTTGTCATCGTGACTTATAAAAGTATCACCTATTTACATATTGACTCTGTTCTAAAATGGATCGAGTGATCATAGTAATTTGGTTCCGTCGTATCGTAATCTCGATCGATCACAGTTTTGACGTAAGGGGTCGAGCAGAGTTCTCGGAATAGAATTAGTTATGTTCTTAAATATCAATGTTCCGTGAAGTGACATTAGAGTTAAGGTTGTGGTACACAGAACAATCTGAAAATCAATTGTCATCGTATTTAACACCAATCAGAATTGATGTACGAAATTATTCCTGCAATAACACACACTTATCGGTCTTGTAAAGGTATCGCTTCAGGGCAACCCTGGGACTTTCAATTATGTGTGTCTTACCCGCCGTGACCACGCTTACAGGTAGTTATTTCTGGAATTAGAGCTTTATTTCTCTATCCATTAAAGAAATTAATATCTATACTTAATTCTTTACCCACTAGAAATCAAGTCATAGTGTTTAAACTGCTGTTCGTAAAGCCATTGACCAAGACGATGACGATTCGTTTCCGATTAGTTATGTGTACTACAAGTCTCTTATCGATTTGGAAACTGATTACCTCAACGATTGGATTTAATGACGTCTCAGGGTAATTTTGTCAGTCATAACTATTGCGTCAGTTGTGTAAAGTTTTTGTGCTGATGGAGATTTAATAGACGATGCATTTTCCTTGTAGGATTAGGAAAATTTCAATATAATGCTGCTTTTTTATAAATACAGACGGAAGATTTATAGATATACAGCCAAGAACATATTATAGCTGTCATTGGATCTTTACGAATTTATCCTTCATCGTAATCAACTTTATAAACAAATAGTAGCCCTAGTAGAAACGACATGGATATCAGTGGGGTGAGATAGTCTGGGGCCATGGTGCATAAATAAACTAGAGCATTCTACACTTAACATAAGAGACTAAATAAAAAAATGGGGTTTCGGGAGCCTCCTGAGCTTAGAGGTTCCGATGCGCCGCACCACCAAATCCTACCGTAGCTACGCCACTGATGTAAACATAGGGTATTTTCTAATCAGACTCTATAATATTATTGTTACTTGGACAGTCAGGCAATTGTCAACAGTCGGTGCGGTAGTACCGGTAGAGTATCAAGAGATATATCGTAGATACTTGGTAAAGTATCAAGAGTTTAACACTTAAAATGTGCAGCCAATATGATTGTCACGGTGCCCGCTAGAAACTCTGATCAATATTTCATATAAAAATTATCGTTAGCTAGCCGGTTGTCAATTGCCGATAGTGGTAGAGAATCGCGCTGCTGAAAACCCAATAAACAGTATTAGTAGACAACTCAATTTGAGATAACCATTCAATTTCCATATAAACTAAAGTAGTTGTAAACATAATAAAATAGCGAATGTACTGTCATATATTAGTAAAATGGTACCATATTTCAGTAAGTGATTTTAAAACGTGCATTGTTTAGTCACTGCCGCAGTATATTACATATTATTATGTACTTGTATACACAGTTACCATGCAAACAAAAGATATTAAATACTTGTTTGTTACTGCTAGAAGCTTTTGTTCTATCGCTAAGCTACAATCCACAGTAAGAAGTTTAAAGTAAGTAGAGTCAAACATTCTGCTGCAACGGGCTCGGTTTTGTTTTTAATAGAAGTTCTTAATAATGATTAAAAGTCTCATTTGACGGCATTTAAAGTGCACGCATTAGAATTTAGCATGGTGCTATAATTGTATCATAAAATCGTAGGAATTAGTATTTCGGTTAATCAGTGTATATGTTCTGATATGTATTAGTCTTGATATCAATTTAAATGCTCACTCATGAAGTAAAGTAGCAAGCAACAATACAAAAAATCACTTACCCTTCTGAGGTACATTTAGCTGTAGTTTATCTGTTCAATAGCGTTTAAACTCATATAAAAAAACGCTATTGAAATGATAAACTACCGCTAAATGTAAACAGAAACCGGGCATAAGAATTACATCTTATGTAAAATAGGTAAATTATATTCTGAAGGCAACATTTCTCAGGTAGATGATTCACAATTTTCTAACACAAGTATAATAACATTTAAATTGAGGTTGCAAGTAATATTTTATGCAATAACTTGTGTCTAGGTAGCGTTTGTATGCAACGCGTTGTTTTATAAGTGAGTGGCTTCTAGTTATCGACACTATGAAAACTGTGCATCTCTACACGTATTTGATTAGCATTGATGTATTATGTTCATAATGTTTTAATTGTATTGTACGATAATGTTGTGACAAGGTTGTATTAGTAGGTTTCGTTCAGGGTTGAGTTGTAAAAGCTAAAATGTTTTGGAAAGAAAGTCCGAGTTATAGATATGGCTATATTTATCATTACTAAACTATGAGAGTAACGAGATTTGTTTTTTCAAAATACCTAGAGAAAATCTTAATTTGAACAGTTTTCTGTGATAAGTAAACTATTTACTTGTCGCGAGAAACGAATTTAAAATATACGCTCTAGAAAATCAACTTTAATTTAACAAGATCGCCTTGGAGAGCATTGAAGCAGATGTTTAGCGTGACCGATAATAAAATAATAAATCGTATTTAATCTTCAAAAAAAACCTTGTTCATTATCAAATTAACATAACATTTGAAAGAGCTTTATCGCTGCATAATCGTAAAACATTTTTTGCTCTACTATTGAAACACATTGTAAAAAAGCTGCTAACAAAGTCACTTCAGAACCAGCTCAAACCAGTTAAACCTCAAAAATAATAATAAAAGTTGTAAGTGCGACTAAAATATCTTATCGAGTGTGACCTCTGACAATTACAAGCTTACTGGCGTATTTTATTCAACAAATTATAAAGGGAAATAGTACAAAATTCCCATTAATTGGTACAAAAAGTCATTACGACATTTTTTATTAAGTTAACGAGACCACCAGTACGTATAACTACCACTACGCGGGCAGCATTTCATCGGAAAATGCGAAAAAAATCGCCGTTCGACCAGCGTTTCGAAGTAGAACTAAGTAGGTCGGCTAACTTCGTCGCCGCTCGGGGGGCTTCGTGCGTCCTCGGAGATCGGCGCTCGCGCATACAGCATCGAGACACCGCCCCGGTCGCAGTCGTGCTCGTGCTTTGTAAAAGTTTTTCCTAATAATTACGTCACGGGATGCAAGTTTTCTCCATAATAACACTTAGTGTCCTCGCGGACTAATATTTGAAGTTGATCGATCATTGCCGAACATTTTCTACGCAATAAAATATTTTTTGTGGCTCGTGTTGAACTGTTTGTACGAAAAACATGTTGTGGGAGACTGGTTTTATCGAGGAGTCAGATACAGTGAGTATTTTTTTAATCAATTTAATACTGTATTGGTATTTGTATAAATTATTATATGTTTTAAATTATGAAACCGAGCTTGCTGCACGCAAACAGAGAGAATCACGTCTGTACATCGTGTTTGTGTATGTGTGTGTTAACTTTCTAGTTTTCGCTCGACGCTCGAATGTATTTACATAAAACGTGAACAGTTTTTCATAATATAATCCACATGGAAGCATTTAAGGCGTATTTTATTCATGTTGCACGTCCAGGTTGTGACGGGAGTAGGAATAGCTTTATTTAATGTTAATATAATGTTGATTTTGACGTTTTGCTATGTGGCGGCTAAAATGACGCTGTTGGGAAGTTATGTGGCGATTCGGAATGCTGACAAGTTTTAGCGGCCTTTGTTTTAAGTTTGTAACAAATTGTTTTTTGTTTTGTTTTTGTGTTATGCAGCAAAAATGTTTTTGTTTCATAACTAAGTTTTGTTTATACAGCGTGTTGTTACAATTTTGAATAGACTTTTTTAGATTCGTTTGCAGGAAAGCTAGAAGGATGTTATTTTCTTTGCGGTTTTCCTTGGTTGTTTAAACCGCAACATAATGGTCAACTAAAACGTGAGAAGTTTTTGTCCTTTCACGTCATATCAATTTATAACCTGTTGAGACTATATCAAACACTCATTTGCCTATTACGTACTAAGATTGAACACACTGATTGTCACCTATTTTCCTTAATATAAATACAATTTCATCATCATTACTCAACCGTTATGTTATCATAGGATGATCCCGCAATCCAGGACTCTTGGGATGAGCAACAAATCAACCTGGGTTAACAATAGTAATTTCAAATTAATTCTTTTGTGACTTCAAAGTCAACTTCGACATAGATATAAGCGCTCTTATTAGTTTCTTAACATAGTATAAGCAAAGTATTACAGTAAATTCACAAAAACTACTTTAAATAATCTTTAAAGTGCAATTAATTCTTAACGACGCAACTCATTATGCAAAACAAACGTATACCGTCGTCGGTATAAAAAACTTAAAACATAAAAAAGCTGATTTAATGACTTACATAAATCCAGTTTGGAAATCTGGTAAAATTTCCATATACATACACACCTGTTGAAAAAATATACTAAGTTATTGAAATATGAAATATAATGGCGTAATTATAACCCTTGATTAGATATCATAATTACTAGTAAGTACTTATTGACCCTTTGCAAACATCATGCTAGTTGTCCACTAAAACAGGCAAGCAGAGATAGATGACGTCATACAGTCATCAGAAAATCAAACACCCTTTACATCTCCGTAATAACAAAAGGTGTAAACAAAATCAATTTCTTTTATTCCTAAAATGTATTTAATTTTAAATTTGATAACAAATTTTTATCTTATTCAAGAATCGAATCGAAGACATAGTTTTCATCAGACACTTACTATTACTAAATCTTCAATTGTGTTTAAAACAATAAAACTTAGTAAACACAAAAAGATATAACGTAAGCCAATTATTATCAAATAAATACAATATTTCGTCAACAACAGCTCTATACAGATAACTTATCTAATGAAAGAAAGAAAAGATGGCAAATGTCATATGAGAGAAAGGGATGGAGCATCATATCTCTCTATTGGACATATTGACTAATTGTATAGAGCTGTCAGTAATAGATTAGATGTCTGAGTAATTATTTAAATTGTTAATGATTTGACACGTAGATTATTTTAGTCAATGGTGCAGGTGGTTTCCAATCGCGAAGCCCAGGGTTTGATTCCCGTAAAACTGACACAAGATTGGCAGGACATAGATTTCAATTGTACTTTGGTAGGAGTTTAGAGTTTCAGTTTAGTTGACTTTTATTGCACTTATAACCAGTTGATTTTGTGGAAAACATAAGCATATTCTACCAAAAGTTTTACCCAAAAATCTGTTCTCAATTTTTTTATGTAAAAGATTTCAAAACTAATCTGAAGACTGGTTTTGGGACATATGTATTAGTAACCTGTTTTCAGTTTATAAGCAAAAAACACTATATTTTGATGTTAGTGCTTGTCAAGCACTATCATTTATTTTAACACCCAAACTAGTATTTTCATCACTTTTGAACTAAACGCTTCATAGGTAAGAAAGCTGACCCGCGCAACTTCGCTTGCGTCATAGAGAGAATGGGTCAAAATTTTCCCCGTTTTTGTAACATTTTTGACTGCTGCTCACGCTTCAACCAAAAGGAGCAGCCTTTTGGTTGAAGCGTGATGATATAGCCTATAGCCTCGATAAATGAGCTATCTAACACTGAAAGAATTTTCCAAATCGGACCAGTAGTTCCTGAGATTAGCGCGTTCAAACAAACAAACAAACTCTTCAGCTTTATAATATAATATCATAGGTAAGATGTAAAAGACAATCAATTTTGTAATAACATAATTGTGTCCTGGGATTTTAAATTCTATATACTTTTGAAAACAATATGAACCTGGGTTTTTTATTGAAATGCAAGACAAAGCATTACCTATAAAATCTTGTAAAAAAATGTTATAAGAGACCAATTTTCACTAATATTGTTGCTTACTATCTTATTTTATACAAGATTTATGAGACATAAATATTTTTTAATTTATACGTTTTTTCTTAGTTTGCTTGACGTTTCGGCCCAGGTTATATGATTCACAGCCATCATCTGTCGTAGTTTAATTGAGCGTTTTATCTCAGTCCATGTTTATAGTTCTCAATGAAGCATGTTTCATATTATATTTATTAGTTATATGAATAGATTAGCCGAAGACCATTAGGTTATCAAGTTAATAAGCCTCTAATTAATTACGTCAGAATATGCCTGTGTAAGAGCTGACACTAGTTTGTTCTGGACGGAGGAAAGTCACTGTTAAAAATAAATATGAAATTACATATAGTTATTACAGATCTGTACCTCTACATACATAATATTATGTATGTTGTACTCGAAGTTGTAAAGATGTTAAATACATATACGTTTCGCCAATTGCAATTTTGGTCCGATGTAATACGAACTGTCATTACTTTTCTTTATTAAACTAAGAACTTTATTAAAAGTAGGAGTCTGCAAACTCAAAAAACGAGTTTGGTACAAGCTTAATAAAGCTTGACCAACAATACTTTATTTTTATTCTACTAATAAAATTTTATTTAAAGTAGCGCTATCCAATGGTGTTTTAAATAAAAACTTAAATTAATTAATGAAAATAACAAGCTTTAAAAAGGGACAGTAATAAATGTTTTTTATCTTTATCTTTTATCGCAAATAATTGGATATTGAGTACATCAGTAGCAACTATGGAAAAGTAATTAACATATATAATAGTACTACTACCACTAGTACCTACTTAAAACAGATATATACAGCTCCCGTCGTTACGCGTGGTCTAGCCTGCGCTTTATAATTAAGTACTTTCTCGACGACAAGCCGCTCGTATGCACACAGCCTAAGTGAGTGACTAATATGTGTGCCATTAGCGGTTTAATAGCACTTAAGGTTGGAACACACTGGCCGATTTGACGCAAATCACGCAATTCGGTAATTAACGGGAAAATTATATAAGATGGTCATTATTTTGTTTTATAGGGAAATTTATTATTGTAGAGTACTTAATTTTATTATATTATTGGCTACTCTGATGAAATCCCATCGCATTGGAGGGCAGGTCACTAAATGCACATTTTGATTGAAATAATTAAAGACAAACGTGATTCACAAATTAAACTTATTTTACATAAAAATCTAGACAAATAACAAATTTATAAAAAAGAAACAGTCAAATTAACATTCCTTGAAATTGAGTCACCTCACTTAAAAGTTCGACTCATCGACAGATTTTGACAAAATTATTGATGACTTAAATATCAGACATCACGAATCTAATATTTATTTCATCAAAAATAAACAAAAGCTCTTATTTGGACGATTATAAAATGTGTTCTAAGATTTCCGCTAGACCTTTTAGCGGAGGTTTTCAAAAACCTATTTTCGGTAACGTAAATTTGAATTAAACATATTATTATAAACATTACATAGGTGGATACAAAAATATTCTTTCATAAATAACAAATCTCTTTATCTAGGTTACTAAACTGTTGTAAGCCTATGCCATACTAGAGATAGGTATTTCAACGTAATGTTACAAACGTGTGTAAACTTTAATGAGTACTAAAACATACAATAAACGTAGTCATGTCAGAATGTATGATTGTTGTACTAATTGCTTTAAATGACTTGTAGAAAATTACGATCTTTGCTAATTCGCAAATATTTATGACATGTGTAAATATTTTAGCTTAGATTCTCTTGAGTGGTACTAAATTTAGTATTCAAATTGTAAGTTAAAAGTACTAGTTTATTATGCTGTTTCTCTTATATCTATTTAGTGGATTGCTATCCATCTGAGCATTCCACCTAAAATACTAAAGATTTTTCGGTTAGTTAATCTATGGTAGGTACTTTTATAATCTGGAAACCAATCAACTTACCTACCTTTTGCCTGGTTTACTTTAACTAAATTAACGTTTGCATGCTAATTTAATATAAGAAATGATATTCAGACGAACCAATTTAAAACATGATCAAAGTCCACCCCGAAGGTAGAATCACCTCACGTGTCTCCAAAACAACAGAAAGCAATGAAACTATATCCAAGCGAAGTAATCACCTTATGATTAGTCATAAAAGGTAATAAAAATGATAATTTTATGAGTTTCTTACGCCCTTATGGTAACTTGTCTGGTATTTAAGAATTAAATGATTCAGAATGTCGGTAAAAGTGTCTGTATTTCTTGCGGTTTCCTATAGGATATTATAAGTTACAATTATATAAATTACACATTATCATACTGACAAATGGAAAAGTAAATAGGTATTTTAATTAATCATTAACCAATTAATTTGAAAGTCTAAGTCACCTGTCATTATGAAATCTATCTCCAGTCGTAGTTACTTTTAAACTTAACGATTAGTATTGACAATCAATTGGGTTTCATTATAAAGATTAATTCCACTTAACTTTCGTAAATTATATAATTTAAGATCAACAAAAATAAGTAATGGCAACTAAGTGTCAGCAATAATTGATGTACTTTTTTTCCATACGATTTTGATATGCATTCGAGCTAATTATATGCGCAAATAGAAGAGATGGTAAATCCGCATATATTATAAAATCAAATATCTTCAAGCGTCTCAAACTACTTCGACACTAGATACACTATTACCTATACAGAAAAAGTAACAAAATCAATCACCATAATCCAGTCATTGTTTACAAAACCACGCCTGTACACGTGCATCAGCGACCTTAGAGTCCAAACTCCTTGGCCATAACAACCACGATCGAACTCTCGAAGTAGGAAGTATTAGCCGATCGTATCAACAACATAATAATATGTTTATTTCGTTATAGATATTTAAATAGATGACAAGATAAAGGTATTTTTTGTCTTATATGGCGACGGCTAGACGTGGAGAAAAAATGTTCTTGGCGCCTGTTGTAGCTATTGTTTTTCTAGGAGCCTTAGATTTTATCTTTGATGTAAGATTTGGATGATAAAATAAGATGGATTGATTTTTAATATTAAAAATTGTAAAAAAAAATACTAATTAGTATGAATATTGGGCTAATCACACAAAAAATCTTTGTACAATTTTTATACGTTAAAAAGTCTGACTTTAACATGTTTGATTCGTCAACTTTGGCAAAAGAGAGCGTATTTGTACAAGGTTTTACATCTTTAAAAAAATACAGTTAAGTTAACTCAACTACATAATATTATCAGTATATTATAGTCACGTTTTATTAAGGATTTTACAAATAAATACAATCTCAACAATACACAAATTCACGTGAATCGATACAGCAGTTCTTGCGTTGTCACAAGAGAGAACTTTGTTCCCGTAATAAATAATTATAATTAGTATATAGTTCTGTTTACAACGCTTACGATAATGAGGTCGTGACATGTTTATTTATGTGTTTAATAGATGCAACTCTTCCTACTTGCTTTATCACGCCTCACACGTAAGAAAAATGTGTAACCGTTATATTTTTAAGCCTTAGAAGAAAAAAAGTTACTAAATAAATGTTTTTGTATTCTAATATTGATAAAACAAGAAGGCAAATGATATGGGTCCATCCAACTAGGCCTTTTGAGTTTTCCTATAATTGAATAAGGTGTAGCATTTTTTGGATTTACTGCCTTTGCAGCTAGTATTTACGAGATCTGAAAAGCGACAACCGACGAAAAAATTTCTATAAAAACCCGATCAGCGCTCCTAGAGCATGTCACATAAAAAAAATGAATTCACTGTTAAAATGGCGCTATAAATATATTTCTTTTCTGTATCTATCTGTTTTAACTATGCCTGGAATTGTTTCTGGTGGGATAATCTTAGTGAACGCATAACACGTGCTCTCTAAAACGTATGCGTTATGACGAACTAAGTATTGCGTCATACAAATTACAATAACAAACATCATGTGATGGTTAGTTTCGTTATGAAGCTTATTTCAAGTCTTAAAATACGTTGTGCTAAAAACAAGACGGATTAAAAAAGTGTGAGAGTCTTGAAAAGCTTTTAGATGTATGCAACTATACTCAAATTTAGTTTCATTCAAATGAAATAACGATGAACTAACAAACTACAGATACCGTTCAGTAAAGATTTTGTATGTCTGTTAATTGTGTAATGTAATTGTGATTCTATACATAAAAAAAACCTTTAACAATGTGAAAAAAAACTCGTTTTAAATAAGTGTATTTTGTAATTATTCATCTCATATGTTTATTCTCCGAAAATGATTATTTATTGAGCCTACATCAATTCAAAAACCTCACTTTTGATCAAAAGCCTGAAAATTATCGTCAGTTTATAAAGTAATTTCGCCACACAAACCAAATAAATACAGCCTTATCCTGTCAAAGAAAAAAACGAATACTCTTTGTCGAAACCTGTCCGTAATTATCTCAGCATAAAAGATGACTGTACATGTTCAAGTAAAATGCGTGCACTCACAAAGCTTGTTTGGTTGGTTAATAACATATTAAAGATTTGATCTTTAAGAACTCGGAAGCAATCCCTTTGAAGGCCGATGGTAGAGCGATTATTGTAGAAGAAACCACAAAGAACTTATCAAAGCAAAGTCGACTCTAAGTTAGAGGCATTAAGATATAGTTTGCGTTGCGACGTGTGTTTGTTATTTCAATTCTGTTAAGTTGTACCAGTTTTCAAGTCAGGTGCAAGTTTTGGTTTTAAAAATCGTGTCAAGTAATTTTGAACTTTATAAAAGTAGCTAAAAAGCTTTAAATCGAGTGTGGAACAGAGGTCGTTGAAAGTGTAATGGGTAAACTAGGTATTAAGTATTTCTGACCTTAAACGTGTTATAGTCTTATAATTTAAATTTTATAACAAGAACTTAAGCATTGTATTTAAATGCAATTATTTTTATTGGTTGATGCTTCGAGAATGGATTCGATACCAAAAAAAAAAACTTTAATATTATGGCTGCAAGCGTTGGGTTATTTTTTTTGGAAAAATCATATACTAATTATGAGTCTAGGTCAGAATAAATGACACATAATAAGTGCTGCTTATTTTTCACTTTTATAATAATAATCACTAGCATGTAATCGCCTTTACAGCTACTTAAAATAAATTGACATGCAACACATTGGCTTATTTTTACATTAAATATTCATTTAATCATATTAAGAACTTACAAGAACGATGACTACCTTTATTGTTGATGGTAAATGACTAGACATTTTTTACACTTGCTTTAAGAATTATGATAAAATAATGTTAAAGGGCGAGAAAACATCGATAGAGATTAGAAACTCATTGACTTACAATAATAATTTCGTAGTTAGACTTTGTAGGTTGAGTACTTTATAACAAATGTTTCCAATACTTAACTCGGGCATAGAATCGAGGACCAACAGTAGCCTAACACGAGCAAAAATAAAAATAACACAACACTAAATTCAATTAAACGTCACATAGATTTTTCTATTTGCGGCAATGATTTGACAATACAACTACAAAAAACAGTTAATTTAAAAAGACACGTGTGTTGTACAAATACACGAATTAGTCAAAAAAACTGTGACTAATCGTGTTAATTCTGTGGTAGTCAAGTGTACTTACAACTTCATTTGTCATGACCGATTGGACATGGTGGTCGCGGTTTTAGTGCCACAGTTTTTGTATTTATGTAATAATGTATAGCTTTTTGCGTTTACTTATATTTTTATGTATTAGAGCATTTATTTTTGGCTTTGTGTAAATATTACGTGTTTTACTAGTAGTCATTGTATAAAAGTTGGAGCTAGCTGATTGAATTAAGCCCGTATTTAGCTTTTCCCGGGCAAAACAATTAATATTTAAAAATACCTACTTTAAGATTATTGAATATTTCGGTTCATAAGGTATGAGCAAAATTTTATACTCCATAAAGATGGTATAATACATGTCTGTAGTTTTATCTGAATGTAAAGTTGTAAAAGACGTGTATTTCATGCAATAATATGTAATCTACTTTAAATATAAATAGTAGGGTAAATAAAATTGAATAGATACCTAACAGAATACAAAGTTGCTTATCATATTATTATAAACTTATCGATAACAACTGCAAACGTCATATAACATAAGAACGAACGCAAAACATTTTATATAACACAAGTTACTGTAACTTGGTAAATCACCCAAAACAAAATAGATTTTTATAAAGATATTGTTTGAGGATAATATTATCGTATCACTGTATTTACACAATCATTATAATATTATCATTGTTTGAATTTAAAATCTATTCAATAGTTTAGGCATTGCATCAGTTGAAAATACAAGACATACCTAAATACATTAAAGCATGCCTTTTTCTCATAGTTATTTTATCTCATAGTTTACGTTTAGCAAAGACTAAAGAATTTTACATGCAACTATCTCTACAAACGTCTATTGTTTCATTTTCAAAAATATTGTCGCATAAATAACTAACTGATACATAAATACATGTTCAATATCACGTAGCACACTCGAGCATTACAGTGTTAAGGAAAAAGCACTAAAGAGAGTTGTCACATTGGAAAACAAAACGCTTTCGAATTTCCCGCGCGCTCAGCAATTAACCCTCAAAACGACACTGCACAATTTAGATTCCGCGCAAATTGTGGCGTAAATGCACCGTGCCACATATCCAACGCATACTTTCTTGTGGCTGACTTATGGACACATTGACTGTGGCCAGCAATGCATTGTAACTTTGTTGCATTGCTCGTAAATTGTTGGTGACCTACATTTTTCTTAGAGATATATTACACGTGTGATTGAGATTTGTATTAACTTTGTGCTCAACTTTAATACACTATTGTTTCTAAGTAATAATTTTGCCTGTTATTTCATAAGTAAGACAATTCTATGAAAATCAATTAGTGCTTGCACAGTAATCGTATTTTAACATCTTTATTCCGACATTCCACTTGTTGTATTCGTAAAAAGTTAATAACAAAACCACAGGCGTATGACAAAAAGCTTCGTTTATTTACGACATATGAGTAATCCACTGCATAACCTATGAATAAGCCATTCGATATGCATGTTTTGAAAATGACATAAACATTGTGTGGCGTAATTTTGTTCTTAAGAATACTTGGTGTTGTTCACACATTGTTAGAAATACAGTTAGGCCCTCGATATTTGCTTCGATATTTTCACTTTTGTCTATTTAGGTCGAGGACGCGACATCGTAAAATCATGTTGGCACTTGTCCGAAGAAATTTTTGCAATTTAAATTACTTGGACATATTTTTGTCAAGTTAGTATTTTATTGTCTCAGTGATGTTTGGTTGATAGTATATACGAATGCACACCATGAGGTCTTGAGTTAGATGGGCAGAGCTATTTATTGGTCTTTTTAAATTTAAATTAGAAATACTTCTCAATAGTGACCCAGAGGGTGATGTGCCGATATATGGTAATAGGCTCTTCCCATATTAATATTGTTAACGGTGAAACGTGAGTGAATTTTCTACATCTTTGCGTAAACTTTTAAGTAAGTATTTGAAGCGTGATATGTATGTATCTAAATTACTTGTACAAATTATGTCCAGTTGGTGTTTGAGGGTTAAACTAATAATGACCTCATTGTATTTCACTTTTCATTTCAAATGTATTTCAATGTCATCTTTTTATTCAGTTTTCGGGGTTTTTTCGCGAACCGATGAATGACTGATTGAGATTTCCAAGTATTGACTCAATGAGTTTCGTAAGAGCTGTCTGGTCCATTGACCATTTTCTTACAAAATAATGATCTCGTGTATAAAAGATAAAATCAACCTTAATTACTTTACTTTATGAATCAATATTATTTGAACCTATTTCATAATGTTTAATGTTTTCTTTTGGTATAATTTGTTCAAGTCTCAGATGTTGCGTTACTGTTCAATGGACTATGATGATGAATCATACTCCATTACAATACTTTTTACATCAACCAAAACTTATTTTTAACACTTTATTTCCGATTAGTAAAGAAAAAAAAAGCAGATTTCTAGACCCTTACTATTCTTTAGTAGTTAGTAACTCTACATTAGTATGAACATACGATTACTACTATAGTAAGAGACTAAAAACGGGCTCGGACACGTACAAATTTAGTTTCGTGCGGGCATCGAACCCACAACGCCCTACGCAACAGTATCTGATGAGGCAATACCTAATCATTGCGCCATTCATTCAGTCTTATCATAACTTGAACGTCTAGCGGCTGGTATTTTTCCTACTGTTTTAAAATGTCAAAGATAATAATCTATTGTGTTTAATTCATGCCTAGATTATTTCTAGCGCTTAAGTCTATTTATATAAGCAGTAGAGACTGCGATTAACCGGTCTAAGCTTATATAAGACTCTACTACTAAATGTAATGTGTGATGTTACTAGGGAAAGATTGGTAGAGTATATATAGAGCTGATTAATTTATGTTACATATAATATTTTATGATTCAGTGCTTATTGAGATACACATTTTATTTTAATATTCGAATCCTATCAGACAGAGCTCTTTATTATGTAACACGATTTGTAAGACTTATTTGTCCTAAGGTAATGTTTTTTTACTATAACCATAATTTAAGACAAAGCCTTAAATTGATAACCTTAGGCAGTCATACAAATTACATCACGTAAATAAAGACTCACACGCTAAACGCACACACAATTTGAAACCTCAAGCTCTTAAAAACTCATTAGAATGTAGAGCCAATTTTCCAAGAACTCTACCAAAGTCTAAAATATCTTCAATTCACATCACGCCTGTTCTGAATCACGGTGTTGCGAAAGTGTCGGTCCGAAACAGGAAAATGTAGAGACTGGTAGAGACGATTGTTGCAGCATATTTGGCAAAAAGATTGAGAAACTGATTGTTGAGTCAAAATATAATTAGTTTGTGACGCAGTTTTGCTAAATATGGCTGCGTTTTTTGTTGGAAAAATTGCATTATGCTTTCAAAACTAAATGCTAATGTTTGGTTCTGTCTACAAAATAACCGAGGCCTTTTTAAACGGATGGTCAAGGAAGAGAAGTAGGCAGTTATTTAAAAAAAATATTTTTAAAAAATATAGACATATTTTCAGTGAACTATGTATGTACTCTCAAATATAGAAATAACAACATACTATGCAGTCAGTTTGTTCTTCTATCAAAAGCAATGTATGGTCATTCTATTTTATCAATTATCATGCACGCGAAAGTCCATACATGCCTATCTAAGTAACATGCGCTAATTTTAAATCAATAGGAAAAACCTAGTTCTATGTTCTGTCTTTTGATCGGACACAAAATGTGTATTTAAATTATACTTTATTGTCGTTCGTTTAAGTAACCAGTAACTTCTGTTAACAATTATATAAATATACGTTTAATTGTCTATTATATAAATATCAATAATATAAGTATTCAAGTTATTATTTTAGTATTAAACACCTAAGTGCAAATCCCAGCGCTTGTTCGAATCTCGTGAACATAATTTACTTAGATAAACGTGACTGCGTGTACCTCACATATTGTATTATTTATGTTTATTTACTACGAAATCTTGCAATTCTTGCAAAACACGACAGAATCCTTAAAGCAATATAAATGAACGAAGCTTTTATTTATCCTTCTGGCAATAAAGGATTACAAAGGATATATAGAGTGTAGTTATTGCCATATAAACAGTACAATTAAAGTATACGCGGTTTTTTCACAGAGTTTCTTAATTCACAAAGCTGGGTCTATAGTTATACATATAATAGAAGCCATTTCGTTTATTAATAATGAAAGAAAACTTGAAGAAAAGGGTAACAACATAAAGTAACTTGTGCGACTCTACATCGACTCTATATCAAATTATAACTATAGAATATTTCACACTTAGCGAACAGCAACACATATAAAACCTTAAATAAATCAGAAAACAAAGCAGATCGTGCTTGCTGCTTTATCGATACTAATAATCGAGTGGGCGTTGTATCGAGTTTATGTATCGAATGCGCTCATGTAGCCCAATCGCTGCGGTGAAAGGGAAACTCGTTCGCGTCACAGGCAGTATAATATTACGTTGCTATATACGACCTTGTTATGCATGTAATTACACGTAATTGTCTGCTACTGCTTTAAATGCCCTATGAAGGGCACTTTATACCTAATGTTCCATATTTATACTTTGACAATGAGTATACATTTATATCTGTATTTGACTAATCGTATTTTATTTATTGAAATTTAAGAGTATTTTTAAATAGGTTAAGAATAAATTAAAACATGCTCTTAACTACTAATATATTTATTTTAATCAGTAATTTATTAAAATATGCAATTCGTTCTAACAAATTGACTTTAGACGACTAACGCCATCTGTTGAATTACTTCGGAACTATTATAAGGCTAAGATATAAAGAGCTTTTCATGTACAAAATCTTGAACTAAATTCATTAGATTTAACTAACGTAAACTAAAAAAGTATGTATGCGATTTATAAGTCTTTTTGAAAAAAGACTACATGAAAAAAGTCTTAAATGACTAGACTAGAAAATAAAGTCGTCGATTAGTTTCGCGCTTGAAACAACAGTGTATTGGACACAAAGAACTTTTTATTACATAATCCATTGTGTCTTAAAGGCTGACTCCTAACCCGGCATTTCGAATAACGCTTAAAGCTATTTAATAGCTAATAAATAACCACTATTCTGTGCAAGTCCGCAAGTATTTAATTATTTTCTAAGCGTGTGAATACCCTTTATAGTGTTTTGTTTAAGACGCAGTTTCGTTTTAGTGTTTTGTGGTAATAACGTAGTGGAATTTAGCCTTTAGCTTGTGCCTAAAAGCCTGAAGTGAAGGGCTCGAAGCGTTAAGTGTTTATGGTAAATGTCTAACTAGATGCTACTCACGATTATATACGTGTTAAAATATGTTCGATTGGTTCTTTAGAGTATTACTAGAGTACTTTAGAGTTAAACTATGATTGCCACATATTTTTAAACCATACTTATTGTCTTTTCTCCTCAAGGAAACAAAAGACTAGCGACTGTTTTTGACACAGGTGTTAAGCACGTGTATTATATTCTCATGAAAATATGCCTTACACCCTCGTAACGAAAACAAAATCCAATCCATTTTTTCATTAACCTTAATGTCCTGTAGAACAATCTTTACAATATCCAGCCTGTCTCAAAACCTAAATCGGTTCATAGCAACAAACATGAAATAATCGTAAGTCTAAATCCGCCAATAGCGGCCATCTTGGTAAACGGCGAGCGGGAAAACCTGAGACCTTGACAACCGGTTCCAATCACTGCGCAGGCGACGCCGTACCAACGTTACACCGCTGTCGTTTTGAGTATACTACACTTTACATATACTATTTGTTATTCTAAAATATTATACTTTTATGCACATTTATGTAAATTTTTGGTACGTTTTAAGGAAAAGTCGGTAAATTCGACCTTTATGGTGACAAAAATAGAAAGATAGGAAAAGTGTTGATTATTTTTTGCATTTGATAAATGTTTTAAGGATAATGTTAACAAATTTGACCTTTCATTACAAATCATAGATATGGCATTATGTTTATTACAGTTTAAAAATAATCGTTACCACTTAATTAGGACAAAAATCAATGAAAATCAAAAAGGCCAACATTACTTATATTTCTTACCTTAAATGCTGGACATAAAAACGTTAAGGTTAACGCAAAGACCAGAGAAATATAATTTAAAAATTACAATACATTGAAATTTTTAAATCATTTGATACGTTATTCTCAATTAAAGACTAAATAACTGCGCATAACGGATGATAATTTCGATAAGTGTAGTTCATACTTGTATCAATATTTGACCTAAATCAATAAATGATTTCACTTATGACAGTTTTGTGGTAAACGTTATTAGTCTACGTGACTCGAAGCAGCATCACATTTTGAAAGTACATACATTTATTACTTACTAGCAAGAGCTATTAAGTAACAAATGTACTTTTAAGGAGTAGGCAAGAGCGTGCGACTACGCCTGCTTGGATGATAGCAAAGGTCCCGTTCCCGTGTAATTTTCCGGGATAAAAAGTCCTATGTGCTGTCCCGAAGCTTAAATCGGTTTAGCGGTTTAGACATTAAATAAATAGACAGATAAACAGATTCATTTTTGCGTTTATGCTTGATATTAGTAGAGATAACGAAAAGGGGACAAAATTAACTCCTAATGATTGATTTATTAATTATCTTAATAAAGCTAAATGCAATGTCATAAATTACTGCATCAGTAAAATTTGCAATTCATCAAGTATTGTGCAGCCGTTTCGTACCTAAGTGCGAAGAGACACCTGACATACATTGTTAACGCCTCATTAAATGATACTTATCTGTGAATTCTTCATTATCTGTTTAGTAATCTTGTAGATACTGCAGTATCTTAGAAATAATTATATTATAGATTGTCATTTTTATTTTTGGACTATTAATCGTTTTAATCACCCGTGACGACGAGCATAGAATAAACAAATAATATTTTTAATTCATTAACTAGGTACATTACTTTTCTTAAATTACTACGCTGTGTAAGGGTCACTAGGAGACTCAAAAGTATGAGGAGTAGACGCAAGAATCTACAGTACCATGTGTCTGAGATAATAATATGTACTAGTAGGCACATGTATAAAAATCTTGCACATAATATAATACATGGCTAAAGATGGGATGATACTCTATCATTACACCGTCTGGTCAAACGTCTAATATTAGCTAGAACAAAAAAAACATTCAAAATAAAGTGCCTATACTTAATAATTTCATTTAAACATTAAATATCAAAAACATGACACAAAAAAATAGTCGCGCCTATAATTACCTATTAGGGTAATCCCCTATACAATTTAATTCTAAATACAGCATTTAAACATAACATAAGTACTTGTATAAATTTAAAATATTGTACTCATCTTAGGGAAAACCAAACAGGTATTATTATACAAACACCTCTTCATAGGTCATTGATGACGTAATCAATATTCATCTTAAATTGTGACCACAAAACGTCACTGTCTAGTTATCTGTTGGATAAAGCTGCGGTTTTTATAATTTATGACGATATAAACCCAAGTGTGTTATAAAAAGATAGTTTACTTTTAATGACGAAAGATCCTATGTCATAGTTTTTAATCCGTTTTGATCATGCGAATAGGTAGATTTATCGAAACATTGATATGTCAATGTAGGAATATATGTAGTATTATTTTTGGATATGGCTCTTTCTAAAGAGTTACATTTGAAGCCTATGTTCCTTCCCGTCATACAATATACATATATTATGTCACCCTACATATTTTGACTGAAACAATTTTATATTTATTTTTATATGTAAAATTAAAATAAAAAAAACAGTTGTTGCTTATGATGTTAGCTATCAAGATCACGTTTTAGTTGTTTTTAAATAACCCTGCAAATAACCTTACAGAGGTTCATTAAATTAAATTAATTGCATGAAACGAGAGATGTTTATTTACTCAAAATTTTTAATGTAATAAAGAGGGTCAAAGATTGATACCAAAGTTTGTTATGGTAATTAACTAAATACTTTTAATTTTCGAACGATCACATAATAACCGGTCCTTATACATAGTTATTATAAACAATTATGTCACTCTATTTCCGAGAAAACTCCTCAAAATTTACGGAATTTCACAAGAGCCTGACAAAAATACTTATAATTTAATAATGTAGGTATATTTTTTGCATACAAAGTAATTATTATATACTGTGTCGTGAGTGTTTGATTAGATAATATTATTCGGCTTAGTATTTTTTACTCGATTCTGAGAAATTCAATATATTTTTGGTCGTTAAACGGCGTCAAGCACAAAAATTTTATACAAGCTCGGCTTGAACATAGTGAACATAGCATAATATTTAGTATCTATACAATTAGCATAAGAAGTATATAGTTACCTTATTGGATATGAGAACGTTTTGTTCTATAAAAGAAAGGTCCATATAAGAGTGTATGTTCATATATTTCGAAACGTACAACATTCACAAAAACTTAGGTATTTGTGTATGTTCTTCCCTTCCTACAAGGTACACAAAAAAAATGCTATTATGACATCTCTATAAATACTTGGGAAATCCCTATTTGAACATTGCAAAGGAAATAACTACTTTAAATAAGACGAGATTATCTTAAAATCTTGAATTTTTCAAGTACCGATGACTCCCATATCGATAACACTATCAATACAATTTACGTTTTTCCTTTTATGGTAATACATATTGCGATATATTGTATCTTATCTTGTGACGAACTTTGCTCTTCAAGATAAATACACTTCGATAATACAACACTTATCGTTAAATAGACATGAAACAATAAAAAATATATATTTTTACTTCGACAGTCGTGCGGCTAACAATTGGAAAACCTTTGCTTAAAAAAAGCTGAAAAATCTTGCTTTGAAAGTGGTCAATGTTGCAATAATAATTATTGTTCTGGCATGCAATGTGATTAAAAAGTGTTGTCAATAAAAAATAAAGAAAGTATTTATTATACCTAAAAAGTTTTAGAAATAATGGTGTCTTCATGGGATTATAATTATTACAGCAGCTACGAACCTTATTTTGTGGAAAAACAGGTATGACATTTACACAAATGTATGAAAATTTATCAAATTATAAACAACACTGAACAACTAAATTGCAAACAAAACTTTTAAACAGAAATAAATATGTTGCACATATACGTTGTTTTCTACACAAAATTCTATAAATTAATAATAGCAATAAAATAATACCTACAGTTAAATAAGTCTATGTTACCGGAAACCTCAAATATCTATTTTTTCCTTGACGGAAATATAAAAACATAATTACATTAAATCGTGAAAGTGCGACAATATGTCACACCCTTTCATTTATTTAAATGACGCACTTCAATTCAATATGGCCGCGTATTACGCAACTCTTTTACCTTTCGATAATGAGTTTGTATTATTGTGAATATTGATGGCTGTTTGACCTTAGAATGATAACAATAGAATTTGGAAATAACATTGAGTGCTTACTTGTTGACAAACTTTACTATGAAAAAAAAATATTGAGTAGAATCGACCAAACGCTGTTGACTGGGTCACATACATTTTTCAACTCTTTGTATCGTTATAACTTTACAAATATTATAGACTGTATATTTTTTTTTAATTCAGCTATCACATTCTTGTCTTATCTACTCTATCTAGTTTAAAGGATAGTTTTCAAGCATACAAACAACGAACAGAACAATCTGAAATAACTATTGATTAACAGTAACTTCGACATTACGAAATATTTTGTTCTTCATAGGAATTTGAGTTAAAAACTAAGAATAGCAATCGACCACTTTTATTTCCAAGCGCAGTAGCAGAGATATTTTGACAGGACTTTCAGGAGATTGTAATATTACAGGTTTATTTTGGAATACAAATAATGTAAATTTTGACACAATACTCTTACAGAATAACGTCTTGAAAGAAAACACGAAGTTTTAAGACTTTTACAAATATTTAAAGCGCTGAGCAATTCAAAACAATACTATCAACTGTTGTCGTTGTCTATATTAAGTCATGATTGTTCATACATTATTGTCACTTGAAGCGTGGGTCGTATGTATGAATGGGTTTTAGCGGTGACATAAAGGCTTACTGTGCGGCATTCCCGCTTATGTAACTGTGTGTATAAATAGATTATGTAGACAAGTACTTAGTTGTTTTGAAGAATTCTTTGAATTTGTAATGTTTGAAAAGTGCTGATGTTATTTTTATCTACGTAGGGTCTTATTTACTGAGTACTTGTTTATTACATTTTCAATTATTTCGCAAAAATAATTGCTTCTCTAGCAATGAATATTGTAAAGTTAAAATGTTCTTCAGGCAAATCGTTTGAATGAGTTAATAATCTCTTCTTTTTATCTCCAAACTAAAGAATTAATAAAGCACATGAATGATTTCTGATGTTGGCACTTTTTTATCAAAGGAAATACTAAGATAAACGGATAAAATATAAACATCTTATTCATCGTGATTGAACAAAACTTGCTAAGCTGAAAGGACGTGCACCCCGTTGATGTCTTTAGTACTGAGCTATTTAAACTCAATGTAGAGTAATTTTCCTCAGGACTTAAAAATTTGGTTCACGCGTCTCTACTATTAAAAATCTTTTAGCATTTATCAGTGCTAATGACGATGACGGAGATCCAACAATATCCGCTAAACCCTTTAAAATCACAGGAGTTTCCAATTAATTAATAAATAGATGGAAAACTACAATGATTTAATTAAGAACGTGAGACTAAATAAGACTTCTCACGTGGTAGAGACACATGTAAGTGTAGTACGTAGAGTCGTTGTGTGTGTGCAACTATTATTACAAGTATGAATGTATGAATGAAGTGCGGAAGGCTTGACGTCATTGATAGAGTCACGATTCACGATGTTGGATGTAGGGTGGGTTAACCCTAGGCTTATGTAATAGGTAGAGCTTTGGTAGACTATTGTTTTATAGCTGTCTATTGTATTATTATTTAACAAGGTCAATCAAGTTTTTATCTATATTTTAATCTTATGGCGAATACAGGTGTTTGATAGAGAATATCTAGAGAGTAGAAAAGCTTATAGGCTTATTACAAGATTATTAATAAATGTTCTATCACTTAGAAATAAAGTAGAGCTTATCTTACATAATTGCAAAACACGATTACAGAAAATGCGCAGTAGCAAACGTACTACTTATCATTTTCAAATTCAGTTTAACGATAGTTTAAAAATAAATTTCTGGGTCACACGCAAACTGATAATGACAAAATATTAATCAACGTACTTGACAGTCAATAAACAGTCTCTACCGTTGCAAGAGGTCACTTCTTTCGTCAACAATATAAAATTGTATCACGTACAAAATTAATAGAAAACTCAAAATAAAATTAGCTAAGTTTTCTAGCGTCACAAAAATAATTAAAGTATGTGACGTATTTGTGATATTAGTTTAGTAGCGTACTTCCCGTAGTGACGTAGAGACTCATTGAGGCAAAGCCTTCGTGCGCCGGCGCAGAGCTCAGTGGTCGTGTGATCTATCCGCCGTACACACGCACTCATGATCACCAAAAAAATTATACATCCCGCCTCTACATAAGACTCTACATTTTAAAACGAATTTTAAAAATTTACAGTTTTTGATTGTTTTTTAAATAAGACCGGCCGGCGTTATAACCTCTCTGTAACTCTACATAACTCTACATTTGGATATGGACGCGACGCGAGCGCAACCCTGTTTTCGTATTCGCTGGTGACTGTGTGAGTGTCTTTACTTCAGTGAGGGTGAAAGTGGGTGGAGTGAAGAACCTTAGTAAGTTACCACGTGCTTTATTTATTTACTAAACCGATCTCTACCTAGAGTTGGTGCCGACTCTATGTAGAGACAACATTTTGAGGTTATGTTTTAGTTTGTTTACTTCTATGGTGTAATATTCCATATGGTTGGCAACGATGTTTTTTAGATGATTTTAATACCGGTGTTTTACAAGGTCAAATAACCGCGTCCAAACAAACTACCTTCAATTATTAAATGCCGGTTTTTAACGAAGTACTTCGTAGAGCTTTGATTATTGCTCTATGATTTTTCCATCTAATGAATAAATGCAATTATTATGAGTGTATAATCATTATACTTTGATATGCACGCTTTAATTAACTGCAGTCTGAGCGTGGGAATGCATTGTCATGCAATGATTAAAGCAAAATCATTACGTTCTGAAACGTTCAACAAAAGAACTTTATCAAGATTACTTTAAGAAGTTAAATAAATGTAAAGCTATGCTTTTAAAATGTAGATTGTAAGTGTGTGGTTAAAACTACAATATTAATGTTTTTTTGAGGATTTCAAGTATCTCTTCCACACAGTCATGTACCACATGTTTTTTGGTACCTAAGCTAAGGTTTGGGACTGACGTAAAGCCTAAAAATAAACCCAAACATCCTATTTCTTTAAATAAAATGTCTGTGACAATAAATTTTACACTTGACACCCGTTTAATTGACGAATAACGTTTGGGAAATACCAACTCTACAGTTTATCTAGTCTCTACATAAAAAAATATAAAACAGTGGATAATTATACTAGTCTGGCGCGTTTTATGTTCAACAAAGTGTTGTAAAAAATCGCTCTATGGTTCCGTATATGGTGCGGTAGTCATTTTTATGCAAATTTTTTGGTAGGTAGAGTTCACAGCTATGCACAGTTTAGCTAGATTTATAACGTGACTTTGCCTGTATTATGTATTGGTATTTATTGTTTGATCTAGTTTGTATTTGATGTTAAAAGCTTTGTATATTCAATGAGCCGCTCCTTGCTCTTTGCTCTACATATTAATAAGTTAGATCTTTGATTTGAGATCTATGTTTCTCAATTCAAGGTTGGTCTTGGAACACTTGTTTTACATACAAGTGTAATTCAATTGCATACATTCATTCAAAGATTTAGTTGCTAAAGAAAACTATTATGGATGGATGATAACGGCCAATTTATTCTTACCTGACAGTTTTTTAAAGGGTAATGAGAGTGTAAGAAATGTTCATTGATTGAAATAATTAAATTATAAATGTAATATGAATTAATTTCGTCTTCTTGTTATTAAAAACAAAGATAAAACTCATCACTCAAATATCAAAATCTGCATATTACGGAAGGCTAAGGGTGACATTTGCCTCATGGCTCATAACTCAGTATAATAGCCAATTTGATAATCTCTCACAGACATCTCAAGTAACAGATGTGAGACGTTAGTTGTAAGTCACGGTAAGGTTCTTGACTCTAGGCTCTTGTGACCTTTTAGAAATAGAGTCTGCTGGCAGGAAGTTGAAGTATTTAAAGCTGTATGGCGGTTATTTTTAGCCGCCATTTTTTGTTAGTAGATAAAATTAGAGTATATTTTTAAGATTATAGTTTAAGCCATATTCGTAGCACAATGGAGAACTAAAACTAAAGTTTAGTAGAGACATAAAAGACGATTTTTAAATATTTTGTAGGAAACTAGAGTAAAGAGATTTATATGTGGTTGAAAAGAGTTAAGCACATGTATTGCAGTAACCATCAAGCTTTAATCACGTAACTGTAACATCTCCAAAACGTAACGGTTTCAAACTCATTCGACATCTTAAATTGAAAACATTCGGTAGTAAAAACTTTACTTTTAAATAAATACCTAACTATATTAACTTTTAGATAAAAAGCCAACTACAATTACCCCTGTAAGAGATCCTAGATATAGATAAAATTAAACAGTTACTTAAATTTACTGATAGTTGAAAAGATAAATACGTTTCAGTCTCATTATAAATGCTAGCTGAGATACTATGTAAAATAATTATTTTCTAAAAGGCTTGCAGACACACAAACATCTTAAAAGACTTATCGATCACAGTCTGGGCTACAAAACTACATACAAAACACTGAAATCAGCCCATACCTCCTTCTTAATACATCAATGTACAAAGTTATAAAAATCTAAAACTAAATCACCCATGATCTTCACCTCACAGTGTAAACATAATACAAACAGTACACAGAAATAGACAAGCATTTCGCTTCATTCATGAGATATTCCAAGCCTCTAGAATTACGAACGGTTTGTTTACACCATTTAAATGTATTAATAGACACGTGAAAGCGTGTACTGTTGCTAGTTCACGCAAAATACTTGATAGATTTTCAATTAAAATGCTGTTTCTTGACAGAGATCGTTTGTTTGAGCGTGCTGACATCAAAAATTGCTAGCCTAATTTGCTTTTTGTAATCGTTATCGGGTACGTGGACTATTTAACTAGAATTTCACGCGACCGAATCAAAAGAGAATAGCTACAGATTGATAGCAGATACTTGGTTTATAGATAACCGAAAATGTATATTAAATTGAGCAACTAAAATAAGAAAAATTGCCAACTCACGAAACATTCCTTTTAAAAATAGAACAGTAGAATTTATTACTCAAAAAACCTTTAACTACAGTAGTCACAAAGAGCCAAAAACATAATTCTAGGTAATAATATATCCTTTTCTTGTTAGAGTAAGCGAGATAGAAATATTTAGAGCAGTACAAAGGAGTTAAGGTCGTCAAACCATTTAAAATTATCAGCCTTAATTTGTATGCACTACGTTTTTACAAACATAAAGTTGCGAGAACAGTAAAAACCCAAGGTCTGTACGAATTGTACCAGGAGGCTGTAAAGGTGATTGCAAATATGAACATTTGTATTAAAACATTCAAGAAAAAAATATTTTTAGTAAGACATTTACTCAAAGTTATTTCAAACATCATGATTTCGACATTTATTAAAAGTTATATTACATTAGGATTATTTTTTGTATTTCTCTAGGTTTTAAAAACATCCAATAGTAGCCTTATTGATGACGGTATTTGAATGTTTTAAAAGAATTACACAAAGCATTGTCTCAATAAGAAATCAGTTGTATACAATATGTAATTTCAGTCTGAAGTTACAGCTAATACCCTACACTTTTCAATGCTTTTAGAAAGAAAATTTGTTTATATTCTTCATAGTAACGTAACAATTGAGAAGCTTATAGTTTTGAATGTTTAACTTATATATTTAGTAACAAGAAAATGCTCTAATATGTACTCACGTTTACTCCGGTTCGGTCACGCCGCGCATGCGCCGTCGCCACAATGTCATGACGTCAGAGCCTCATTGTAGGCTTTTTTACTATACAACGGAACACCAGACTTCCTATAGATTAATCTATTGATCTTAAAGAGGTTACTATTGTTATTTGAGTTGTAAAGTTTGTTGGGGGAATTGTTTCTATGCAGCTAGTGGTTAATAATAGTACAGCATTTTTGATATACGTACTTAATACAGTTAATTTAACTTTGAGAAAAAGGGTTTGATAGTTGCTCGAAAATTTGTAATAGTCTCATACATGGACATTGTTGTTGAACTGAAAATATCATATTTTACAAAACGTTGTAAAAGAAGTAGGCTTACAGAAATCTGTCGTTCATAATTTATATGTTTTATTTGTATACCGCAAAACTAGTTTGAAATTGTACTATTTTCTTATACATTTCCATTAAGTACATACTTAACAATGTACTCAACTGTAAAGTGCTATTGTTTTTAAGCCATTACAAATAGGTTACATTCAATAAGATACGAGTTCTATTAATAACAATATATTATTCAATTAATCTAGAATACAGTTGACGTAAATAACTGTTTACATAATGATATGTATCGTCAATAAGAATTACAAGTATCGCGATATTTCCACAGATTTATGCATATTTACACTTGTATGTAAAAACTGTAAAATCCCACATCCGTATGATTTTTCTCAATTTTCTGAGAACGTTGCGTTATTACCGTTAGTCTGAGTCTACTTTGTTATCGGAAGTAGACAATTGACTTCATGAGTACACATGTTTCCCCAGAAATTCTGGTGATTTTTCGGGGATTAAAACAAGAGCTGTGGTGTGAGATTGTCTAGGAAGGGTTCTTAAGTCCGGTGTCTTAGTCGAACAAATGTTTTTTTCTTTCAATAATTGTAATAAAAAAAGAATGCAACTTTTTAACTTCTTCGTAGAAGCTTGATCACTTGTGTTCTCTACGATAATTTTATGACAAAGGCAGATATTAGTCAGAAGAAAAAATACTGTTTTTAAAAAAATGGTTTAACAATTTCCGAGATTACATCCTACAAAGTTTACCTATTACAAATAATAGGATATCCCTTATGACACATTAAGAAAATAAGTTCTAGTAATTTTATAAATTGTGTCTAGTATCATAGACCACAGTAATTGTTTCTAGGACAATAGAACTGAGACACCTAATTTAATTATAGGGTATTTCCTGAGGTATTTTTAATGATTTAATGTAGTTCTTGAACATTGTATGATTCATTTTATTGTTGCGTTTGAATAGAACAATTATATAAAATTGCAATTGTCATGACTGTATACTTAGCGTCAAAAATATGTATAGATATATAATTATATAGTTGACACATATTTTTTACGCTGCAGCCTATGTGTGTTATTATGACTGCTGCTTGAAACTACACTGTTTTCATTTAGATGTCAACTCTAATTTAAGCAAAAAGTTATGTGTTCGTTACGTCTGTCTGACTATCATATTCATTTTGATTGCTTTGTGATTGATTCGTACTTCGTAACTTTTTATTTAGGACAAAATTATATAGGTAAATAGTAGATATCTGCTTTGAGACTTGTTTTATTCCTTTTTAAGATTATGTATGATTGTGTTATATGTATAATTGTGAAATCACCTAGAGACACGTACTTTTTTATATGCGGGAGTTTTCCTTCATAAATAATATTATCGACTATAATATCTGAATAATTTTACTTTATTATCCATATTAAAGTTTCATTTCAATAATCGCAATTGGCACATATGAATATATTGTTTTATTGTTGCTTTGTTTCTTATCATAAGTTTATCTTGAAAAGCAAATGACTGATTACGCACGTTTTGAAGACAGTGTTTGTCACTGAAATGAAATTTATTGTAGTGAAGTTTATGTGTTATAAATCGATTAATTTTATGATTTTATTTAGATCATAATACAATCATTCGCATTGAACATATAATAATTTCTATGCCATACAAGTTTAGGAAACGTTTTTTTAAATTAAAATATGAATAATAATAAAATTAAGGTTTATAAAAACTCGACAATTTTTTTTTAATAACATTTTACAATTTTCTTTTACAGTAACAATAGCCTAATAATACAACAAAGCACGTGCCGCCTTAATATGCTTTTTGTTACTATTTTTATCAAATATTGTTGTAATATAATAATTTCCGCACCAAAAAATAATACACTAGGTAAAATCGCAATGAAACTTTCATAGTCAAAACACAGAGCGTAGGACAGGAGCATATTATTATCTTGAATCTCCAAATTACCATTGGAATTCGAAAGAATTTATGCAAATCTTATAAACAAACAGCTCTAGAATCAAAAGGTCAAATATTTCACGTCATTACCCGAATATTTTCAAAACATTTGACATTTTTATAATGAGTTGTTACGCAGACAGTTCCGCGTGCAAATATTAGTCTTAACACGTTTGTGCATACATAAATATTATATTTTTATTTCAAGTATTCAAATGTAAAAGGACATTTTTTTGATAAAATTCCTATGATAATTTTGACGTAAGTAATTCTAATTGCGTACGCATTTTAATACTACGTCATTAGTCTTAAAAATAAACGTTTTTAATAGAAAAAGAATAATTCCTACACATATAGAATAACGATAACTTTCAAATCATTTTATTTTAATCAACGAAACGAAACATATAATGTAACAGTAAGCCAATGACCACAGTCGATGTAATTCGATCGAAACGTCGGGCAATTAAATAAGGTAAGTATTTAAATAATTGTCATCGCGTTTATGACCCACTTAGCAATTTAACATTAAGTATAATAACTGCGGTAATTTATAAACTTTAATTAGTATAAAAATTATACGAAAAAGTTAATCATTCTCGATCACTCAAATTCGCAAAGAGTTGACATCATCGCCTATCCGATAATGATACCAAATCATTAAGAGGATGTACACATCCGTTAATAAATCACAATTATAACGATTTAATTTTGTGCCTTAATTTTCTTTGACATTCAAAAATAATCAACATCATTAATATCTTGGGTGATGAGCAAAACCATTTGTTTTTTTAACAATTAACGTCCATAAATAATCTTTCGCAATTTTGTAGTTAACCGCTATAAATATATTTTAACGAAGTAATTTAATTTTAGAAATAAATTGTAACATTATTATTCATTTCATCTGAAGGAATGTAAAGGAGTTGCTTTACATTTGCATAACTATTAGTATTATTTTTTCGAATAATTTTTAATTATAGCTCTGCTTACTTCTTCGTGTATAACAAGTGTGATGTTATTACACATTGACCTACTCAAACTCATTTTTCATAAGGAAAAACAACTCATTCAAAATATAAAAATCCCTATTCATAAAGCAGAACAAGAAAACTCATAAATAAGCATCTAACAACTTGATATAGAACAAAGCAATACATAATTACGGCACGATACGTGAGAACTATGTAAATACAAACAATTGTTGTATGAAAAAGTTGAAAAAGTATCAAGAACTTGTTGATTACCTCGACAGACCGGTTGATATACAACAACTAGATTTTCGCAATGTATTATTATGTTAGACAGTTGTGTAAGTGCGGTGCAATGGGCCTGTCATTGCTTAGAGTGAGTTTTTATTTGTATTTTACATTAAATAGCTGCCTAAATGAGTAATGGACCAGTCTGATGATAGGATTTGCGAAAAAATAACAATAGTGCCCACTCTCGGTTTGATGCATTCTGTCCCTGTCTAATTCTAATTGTAAGAGTGAGATGCAGTATAGTGAAATTGATACCATTGTCACCATAAGAATGTGATGTGATGTTCAAACCTACACGCGGTTTGAAAACAGGTTCAAATACTAAGTTATTAATTTACAAAGCCCATAAAAATTCCAAATTCCAAACCTCATGTTTTTTCCTCAAACCCAAAAAGAAAAAATACCTGTCAACATAATAACAATTTATATATCAAAATATTATATGATGAATAGAAACGATGATGTTATTACAAATGGTTTTCACGCGTTTGATCATACACAGTCCACATTTTCCAATCTCTAAGTTATTAGCAAACAATCTACATTATATTTGCATATTTTTTCTAACACTCGAACGATTTCTCAGAATCGCCAACTTCGTGAGATTATAATAACACCTACCGAACTACAAACTGTTAACAAATTGCTAAATATAATCCTATTGAGCTATTATCGCATGACCATTAATATTTTTTTAATCTGTGATTTAAGCTTTGTTAGTCACTACTAAATATAGTAGTTTGACGCTAGTGAATAGATAAATATACAAAGGTTTGATGTTAGGCATCTGCTTGTCGTCGGGTGATGGCGTCAGATGCTTTGACGCGCAAGAACGATGACCTACGCACACGCTACACCAACACATGTCATGACAACGACGGCCATCGTAATCTCCCAACCTCCGTCACTCACCCCGCATACGTCAGTTCAAAGACCTCATACACTACATATTCCGCACGTGTATCTTGATCAAATATTTGCCAGAACCTGATATCGATATAAAAATTAACACCTGCCCTCAGTGCGAAATCTAAGAAATCATGTTTATAGAACAACACCATACTTTTATAGCTCTAATTGACGGAATTGTAACTGTTAGTTTAACAGCGACTATATCATGTGACTCTTTGTCCTCAGATGCCACAAACGGTGCCACGGTCCGGGTGCAGCCCGCCATCGGCGTCTCAGGGCGAGAGAGCGGTGCCCGCCTCTCCGGCTGATCTACAACATCTACTTCGCCTGCTCGGCGCTGCATCCCCTCCAGAACCCATGCTGCACTCCCCACCCAACCCACACAACAAACCACCCCCGCCCTACCCCGAAGATAACACAAACAACGTGTTCTTAGATCGCCTCTACGACTTCGAGGGATATCCCACACCTTCTCCTTCTTCAGACGAAGGTTCCATACCAACAGTCGCTCTGCAGCCAGCGTCTCCTTACAATTCCCTCCAACCCTCCTCTCCATACAGTTCCCTTCAGTACAACTCACCACAAGTGTACATCAAAGAAGAACCAAACAGACTGTCGGTGCCGGGCTTCGCGTCACCTTACCCACTGTCACCATCAGGATCGTGCGTCTCATACGGAAGCCACAATCAATACTCTTCACCGGTCGCACAACACGAAGAATACATCGACATTGAGGAGCTTCTAAAAGAAAATCAAATTCTCCAAGACAGTGTTCAACAAAACTACATCACACCAAAAATCGAAGTTGAAGAGCCAAGAGATCATATCTTGCTGCGATCAGCATTGGAAGACACATCGTTCCAGAAAAGATTAAATCTCAGACCAATTCCGTTGGAGCTGGGCAGTGTAAAGATGGAAGAGAGCAGTGGAGGCGATGATACCCTAGTCGCACCAGACATCGACCGAGTCCTGTCTATGGCGATCGAACAGACCAAGAAGGACGTGGACAACACATGCACAGTACTTGGAATCTCACCAGGTGAGTCAAAAACGTCAATATCATTACTCACACAACTTTTATCGAGATATGTGCAACGTGCGAATATTTATGGACAATCATGTATGATTTACAATGGCATGTCATGAGAATGTTGTACGCATACGTATTACATGATTACTATTATTGTAATTAATAGTGACGTCACTCAAATTGAGTTGAGAAAAAACGTATTTCCACTTACAGAGTGTGCTAGAGCTACTAGTGTAACGCCATTATAAACATAAATGATTTCTGAGAAGTTGGACAGAGTGAATTACGTAAGCTTTATATTACTGTTTATATTGGCCCAGCGATGATCTCGTCTTAGTGACGTCTACATTATACACACATTGATTGTGTATGTAGATCTAAACACGCGCGTCTTAGTCGCGTTTTCTTAGAACGTAATATTCCTTAGGGTTGTTAATTAGTAAGTGATTGCTTACATGAAAAGCGTGATAAAATTACCGTGAGGCCAACGGTGTGATAATTTAAAAAGTCATCAATATAAATAGAAAAGAAATGAGTTTTGTTCGCCGCTATCTTGTAGGTATTAAAAGAATAATTAGAAATACCAAATAAGATGACAAAGGTTCAACGACATCGATATGAGTTTACACGCGGATAAGGCAGAAAACAAATGTTTGTGTAGTTCGAACGGTTGTGTATACAATGTGTGATGTTTTTTCAATAACAGTCCGAACTCTTAACACTGAATATGTTAGAGAATTGAAAATGAAAATCGAGACCTTTTGTGACAATTTGTTTTTGTTTGCAGATCCTATGTTATGGACCACCAGGGATGTAAAATCGTGGGTAATGTTCACATTGCAGCATTACAACTTGCCAATAGTACCTATGGAGAACTTCACGATGGACGGAGCAGCACTCGTAGCACTTTCAGAAGATGAATTTAATCAGAGAGCACCACAGGTAAGATTTCATGAAAAACTTTTTTAAATTGTATGTTATAGGCTAAGTCTAGTAAATGATTCAAACAATAATAATGATGAAATCGTGGGATTGATTAGAAAATGAAATTTTATTTTTCTGCTGGATAATGGATCGTCAAATATAGGTATTAAATATATTAAGTACGTATTTTAAAATTCGACTAGTCATTTGCAATAGACTCACCTAACACGTAATAGCCAAAGAAGCCAATAATTAAAATTTCGGAAAAAGTTTTGTATTAAAAAAATAGAATAATCGTATGACCCTGGAGTATATTGAGGGCGTTCGTCAGACCAAAGTCCACACTGATTCATATACAACTGATAATGCTATGTTTACTTGGATAGTTTTAATTGATCGGTTGGCTCTAAGAGAAAATATCTACAATGGATGTTATCATAGAGTTATCGTGTAAATTCCTCTAGCCACGTGTCAGGAAAGGTCAATAGATATACATTTATCACTTGCTTTATCTCTAGCGTAGAGGATAGGTCCATTTTTTATATCTGTCTTATTTAAAAATTCATTGTTGTTCGTTCTTACTCATTGAGTATAATGAGTTTGCTTTAATAAAACTCATAGTTATGAACACTATCATGTTTTTATATCTTCATTTGTGAATGAAAATAGTTGAGGTTACAAGTAATTAGATGAAGTTTTATCACATTTATTGTACTTTATCAGTATTTTTCAACATTTGAAAAATTTGCACGATAAAGACACACGATTGCTCGTGCCCGTATCAGATAAAAAATCTATTAAGTCGATACAGAATTTGCTTTAAATCAATAACCTAAGTTATGAAGTCACTGTACACATAACTCAATATTTTTTCAATCATACAATTCTTAGAACTATTACTGTTAAGTATATTATCGTCAGTCAAATCATCGGCGACCGTTTCAATAATTGCTTCTTAATTTTTTTTGTGTCTGCTTACATCATGTTTTTGGTTCGCGTGATTTTTGCACATGTTCAACGCAAAGAGAATTAATGAGCGAAGATGATTCGACGCTAATCGCATTCGGCATACTCCATCCGTTTTAAAATGCATTTAGACCAAGAATTCTATTAAGAAGTGGGTAATTGTAGAAATTTGTAACTGTACACTGGAAATAGTATTGATGTTTTACGTGGCGATAATAGATACATCATTATTTATTGTATTTATATCTTTAGGCTTGTTTCCAAATATAACACTTTCATCTAAGCTATTAGATTCTTAAGCATCTATTGTATTTAGTTTAGAAGGTTTTTTTTCTATTTCTTAACAAAGTCTTTGTTTACATTTAATATCATTACAATCCATGGTCAAATCATCTTCAATACAATCAATACAATATTCAGTGATCCAAGTAAATGTTGCAACGTTAACAATACTGATAGCAGTATCTACACTCGAGGGGACGGCGATAAGACTATTGTTTTAAATAATGATGATGCAATAGATTTTGTCTGAGTATTTCGTTGTAGGTGTACTATTGAATTCACAGACTTTTGTGTAAGTACTTTTGCAATTAGTACGTAACTACTTTTATAGCTTTTAATGGCATTTGATTCAAATAGGTGTTACAATAGACCTAGTAGAATTATATATGCAAATTTTGAAATTCTTCTTGAAATGAGTCAGAATTTTATGACTGTCAAAATTTGACCAAATCTATATTCTTAAGGTGCTATAAGTAGTGTTAAATAGGACAATTTAAAATAAATTTTAATAGCAAGTGCTTAAAACAAAATAAGACAAAAATAGAAAAGTATTTTTATCTGCATAGATATTATATTTGTTATTTGCGATTAGTCGCGGTTTTAGTACAAAGTGCCTTCATAATCGACTGTGACTTAACCAAACTTGAGGAAAATGCAGCTAAAAATCCACGTGTTGCAAGTGATGTAACTAAAGTAGGCTTCAAGCATGTATTAAGTAGGCCGTCGTTACCAAAACTTAAACATTTAATTACATTTACATAATATTCATTGACCAGGATCACGAAAGTAAGGAAATCCGTTACCAGTGACCCTCATTATGCAAGTGCTTCGGTTTGTTTATTTTCATCAGTTTTGTTCTAGTAGGCAACGGTTACGTCATCTTAATTTGTTAATAGCATATGTGTATACTACTATGTATTTTATGAGTCCGTTTAGACTAGATGATGGTTATGTCATTCATTTTTTAGATCAAATTTATTTTTATATCATCTCGTTTCTCGATTTTTATTATTACGTTGCGCACTTTGAACGATTATTACAATTTAAACTTTGGTCTTAGTAGTTCATTTAACTTGTTCACGATTTTGTAGATGAAGATTTTTTTTAATTTCTTGAAATAATTTTTGGTTGATTTTTTGCGTCGTATTTAACACCAGTTTTAAAATCCATCGTCTTGATATACTGTTGATTGCAATCGTAAAAACGTCTTCAGAAATTATGCCTCATTATTTTCTTTACGTGTTAAGGTATTTTCTTCGTATTTCTCAATGGAAAACTACCGTAAAGCCAGGTGTATAAATATAAAAAAGTCAGTAGCATCGTATCGAGCACGCCTGTTCCAATGGGCAGGTATCTTTGTTATCGCACGCGCCGCCGCCTCTACTTTCTCTAGCGATGAAAGTCTCAGCACCCTCAGACCCGTCTGCATACAAATTGCATCTTGTTCTTGGGAATATTCTGGCGTTAAATATCCACTAGATAATAAATTATAATTTCCTTAAGATGTGTGACCCAAGATATATCATAGTTATTTATTTCCCAAAGTAATAAATTCAATATCGCTTAGACTATGTTAAAGCCTTCGACCAGTTTTGATATTGCTTTTGGTATATAACAGACGAAGCACACTTGTAAACATGTAAGGCACTAAAATTAGCTCCAAATAGACCTGTACAGTTATATTTCGGCAAAATTTAAGATAAGATTCAAGTTAGATAAGATAAACAGCCCATATAAAGATAGGAATGTTACCAAAGAAGTTCTAATTATCATTTAACATCTTTACGATCTACAAAAACGATTCTCAATATCAAAATCCAACCACAACCCTATGAATATTTTACTGTAGTTGTAATAAATTTTGCACATCTATCTATATAACAACCATTAAAAACTAGTTTCTTAATTAACTTTGCTATTAGTATGGAACTAATAGCAACGTCTTTAATATTACAATCTCTGTCTGATGTTTCTTCAGTGATAAAAAATTCGTCTGCCACATTTTCGGTTCGCAGAATTTCTGCAATTTTCCTAAGAATTGCTTGCGTGCATGTCTATTTTTATTTATTTTTACATCTGCTGTTTTATTGGTTCGTGATTGATGAGTGTTTGATGTTGTTGCAGGCTGGAAGCACTCTGTACGCTCAGTTGGAGATCTGGAGAACATCACAACGATCTGATCACCAGCAGTTATCGGCATCGCCTATACCTACCCCCGCTGGACTCCCGTCAGCTGACGATATGAGTGACGGTACGTATCTTGATTTAAAACACTGTATCTGTAGAATAGTCGACAGCTAATCCTTAGTATAGAGGTAAATTACGAAGGATTGTGCAATAATTGTAGATTCTTATATTATTTACCTCTACGGCCTGCTATGTTGATATCTACTTTTATGTTATTCACAATAACGAGTATACTGGTTCTATAAACAGGTGATTGTCGACGTATAATCTTAATGTTTCTATCAGTGACAGTTTTACTACTCAAATCGGATTAATTTCGTGTAGCAATAACCTAAGGTCATATATTTCGTAATATTCCTTTATCATCAATTTCGTAAATCCCATCACTAATACTTTTAACAATTAGTGCGTTTAACGTCATTGCGATAAACATTAAATTAATTGCCCCGAGATTATAATGGATAATCTAGATATTTAAATTGAAATACCGTTGCGACACAACCACGCCCTGTACAGATTTATTGCACATAAATATTAAATAAATAATTGGCACTTAAGATGAATGAAATATTGATATTGTTGAATTTATTACCTTGTTGATCTGGCTACTTGAGAGTAAACAAAGGCTTTCTAACAATTGAAAATACAGTTATAATAATACAATGTTGAAGTAAACAGTTGTAAGACACATGCAACAAAAGTCACTCCAGATATCTATGAATGGTTCTGAATCTGTAATGTCGGTATGATTTGGAGAACCGACCACATAAGGGGAAACGCGCGTAAACTACAGATAGATGATTGAGAAGTAGATAGCTTGGTGCGTGGTCGAATGTGGCACGGCGATGCATCAGTCGCATGCATTGTGCATCGACCGTTACCGGCCCACATACGGACTGTGTTAGAGACAAACGAGCTAATGATATATGGCCAGTGTTGTGCTCACTTTATGAGGGAATTGAAAGCCACGATGTATTTGACGTAAAGGGGACAGGCGTGGCTGACTTTATTGGTGATAAACGATTAGCCAATGATAAGATTTACTATTGATGTGTTGAAGAATTTACAATCTTTGACTTTTGAAGTTATTTGTGCAAATGCTTGCCTTTGGAATTTTACAAGATAGCATAACGTCATAAAGAATTATTAGAATTACTGGAAATATAACTGCTTTATCAAAAATTGACGTCAATAATGATAAGAACTTATAAAAAGAATTATGACAATTACATAAAGATAAAATTGTGATTTATAAATGCAGCTGTCGAGACTTCTCGACGCCCTTAATGGTTGGACAGTTAGCTTATAAATAAAAAAAGTTTCAGATAGTGGCACAGGAAATAGCGATCGACAATTATCTGCGACTCAGTTGTCAGTCCACACATGTTGTTTGACATAAAGATTTATATCAGAAAGGCCCTGACAGAATGAAGTAAACCAAAGGGGTCAATAGAACAGATAGTGAATTCAAAACTCAATTAGATTCTTAAAATGCAGTAGATGTTCAAATAGCCATAAAGCAAACACACTAACACGTCATCGAGCTCAGAAAGCATAGGCCTACTCGACAGGGAGCCGTAACTAAGTGTGAAAATGCAAATAAAATTAATTTGTTAACAACACAGAGCACTGTGAAGATTCGAGAAGGATCAAGTTACGCATATTTTTGCATACGATTGCAACTATCGATAGCGAATTGATGGTCTGTGATAAAAATACCTGTTTAATAAATATTTATTGTAAGACAGCTAACACAATGAGAGAATGAGAATTTTAAAGCATAAAATTTGAAGCTGGTGAGCAATAAAATGAATTGCTTACTAATGTAAGAACCACGCCTAGTTACAGTTAATCCATCAATCAGATGTTTGTCGTTCTATTGCCGTTCTGTCCCTTACTCGTCGGTTTCGAACCCATATACGTCAAGTCTCGTTTTTATGTCGTTTCCCGAAGGCCTAGTTTACGCCACCGGACTCACAAGGTCGTACACGACAAAGATAAACTTGCAGCTCACATCGGGAAAATTTCCATTACCCCCTTCACATACGGTGTAAAGTACTACGAATTTTGATTTAGACCTGTCTGTGACACTTTGCTCGTCTCTTTTAGTAAATTTACTCTCATTTCTTTTGCGTCGCTAATATGTACCTTATCGGCGTAGGTTTAAGAGTGAAAATCACGTGCAGTTCACCCAATGCCATAGTTCCCTCAAATCGTCTGCAGCATTCCACTCAGCACTTGGCTTTCTTCTTTAAATAGCATGTTGCTATTTAACTGTTCTCCAGCTTTGTTTATATGATTCGTTTGAATGTCAGTCTGTTTACACGTCTAGCAGTGAAGGTCAGATGTTGTTAATTTGGATAACGTTTACACTATCTGTTTTAAAATTACTTTCAGTTTGAGCGTCTTCGTAATGAAAACTTTCTGTAAGTTTTTGTTGGTATTTATTATGAGGCTAGCTGTGTTGGACATGTCCAAGCTCATAGTTTCATAGAAACGATGAATTGATATGATAAGGTTCTAAGAAACTATCGAGGTGCCGTCGTGTTGGCTGGCTTACTACTTTTTCCATCAGAACATTACCAGAGCGGATAATGGTTCTAAATTGTTGAATTATGGACATATTTATGTATGTAGGTCGCAGGTGACACGCGCTGAACCAGCTCTTATTCTTGATAATCATTTGCATCACAGTACTTCATGGTTATATTTTGTAGATCATGTCGATTATGATGGAATTTTTTATAGGAATAACTAGCCAGGTTTTTGTACTACTTCTTTACATTGACTATGGAATCTGAATATTCTTTACAAACAATATGTAAATTCTCTTACTCTTTTCAGTATCATTATCAAAATTAGTATGTTAATTGTAATTTTCTTCTACAGATGAAGATTCAGAGTCAGCAAACCCGAGTGCGGTGACAGCAGGCGGTAAAGCGAAGACTGGTAGCACTCACATACACCTGTGGCAGTTCTTGAAGGAACTCCTGGCGTCCCCTCATGTTCATGGATCTGCGATACGGTGGTTAGACCGAAGTAAGTAGCAGATTACATATACTATATATAATAATTTTAGCTAATTTTAGCCCCGGTTTCATCACTTGAATAAGTCTTGGATTAAGCTTATTGGGTGGAATTGTAACAGATGTTGTTATACATTTGCTGCCACTTTATCTAACGATTATTTTATCCGAGACTTATCCACAAGCTGTAAAACTGATCCTTAATTTGACTTTATTTTTTTATGAGAGACATAGACAAATATTTATAATTCCCACTTTTCTAGAAACAAAATAATATGTAAAACGTAATAGAAAGGTCGTGTAAAGTTAAATAATAAAATGAATACTACGTTTAATTATTGCATACGCTCGTATCGTACACTTGCACTTTGACACCTCTTATAACCTTGTTTACAGTGTAGTAATTAGCGTAATTTTACAATATCGATTCATTAAGCGAGTGACAAATATGTTTTTCATCGTATCGGTACAAATAAGCGTATTATTTAACAGGTAATCTGGACGATTTGTTACAATTTCATCGCAAACACGTCAATAACTTTCTTATCGAAATTCGTGAAATGTAAAGTCATTTCTATTTTTATCGATGGCGATATTTTTTGTTGAAATTATTTCGATACACGTATCATTTTTTATGAAAACAACATTATGTGATAATATGTAAAGTACCTGTAACTTGGTTTTCTGATTAGAATTGACGTCAATGAGACGCTATTGATTGTTATCATTAGGGGTTTGGACGTTCATATCTTTGATATGATCGACTTGATTTTTTCTGATTCTTGTATGAATCATATTATCTTGTTTTTCTAGAAGACCTTTTTTAAGAGTTTGCTGATAAAATTTTAGTGATAAGTAGTCATGTGATCAATTGTGATAAAGGTAGTTAATTGATCATTTTTCTGTCTTGATACAAATGGCTTAAGATGTGATTCCATATATTCTTATTAAACCTCTATCTAAATCTGTTGTATCATATACATTGGCTAGCAAAATTACGGCTACCATGACACCTAAATCAGCAACAAATAATAATCTTGTTCTTTATTTTTCAATTCTGTTACTAAGTAACAATGACACCTGATACTAAATAATGTGGGTTTTCAGCGGCAACTAAAAAGTATTTTATGCCCCATTGTTCAAATGTTAAGTAAACAACTAACAAACACTGAGATAATAAATTTGATTTCACAATAAACGACAAATGATATTGTTTCTTTAGTATAATATAGTGTAATGTGTTTGTATGATAAAGGTTTGAATGATACATTTCGCATTCATTTTCAATAATAATTTACTTCACTACTATCATTGTCTGATGTCTATTGCTATTTGCAGTAACTATTATAAAAATAAAGACTGATGACAAAGATACCGATTTCAGGTGATACAAAAGCTAAACTTTAGGAAAACAAACCAACGTAAAACGCGAAATTGTTGCTGTAGATTTGCAAAATTTTCTGTTTCATTGATTTTCATCCTACGGGTATTGTTAGTTAGTGTCTTTACTATTATATTCCTTTCATAACATTTGTCCTTCCTAATGATCTTTAACTTCACAACCTCATTGAATAAAGTATGTAGAAAACTAGATCAATTAAATTCTAGTACGTTTTATAGTTGTCAAGTCAACAATAATATATTTTGTATCAGACTCGGCCTCGTTTAATTATAGATAAATAAAGATAAATCGAAGCTTGTAAATATTAATGTTTGCGCATTCATAATTAATTGTACCTACTGCGCAGTATTTATCCGATGTAAACCTTAAGTGCTTTTTCCTCTAAATGGTTAATAATGTAAAGGAGCAGACAGCTTACAAGCACGATTTACTTACATTTAAAGTTTAACTGACTATATAAACATTGATAATGATTATGACATGATTCTTAAAGAAAAAGAACGTATTCTTCCAGTAATTCTTGAGCATGACCAGTTTAATGAACAAGGTAACATTATAAACAACTATGTGGAAGTGAAACCTAATCCTTCAGGTAAACCAAGAAGAGGTTTTAAAAGAATTGATCTCAAAAAAAAGGAGCGAGAAAAACCTGTTTGATACAAGCCTGTACAAGCCCACGATATAATGAGACAAACCAAATGACCCTTTGTTCACGAGTAAACATCAATAAACGATATCTTTTATAATTGGCTCGTAACACGGAATCAACTTGTTTTGTTCTTGAAACATTAATTGTAATAAGGCGTGGCTTGACAAAGGTGTAGATTTGTTACTAACTAGTCTGCATCTCTGTCTAGCAAACACAATTGAACAGAGATAAACAATTTTGAAAATGTCACATTAACATTGTAGTAACTTCATGTTACGATGAGTCAAGGTGATTCATCAATGGATTAATATTAAGCTTTTTGTAATCCTTCTTTGATTACTTTAATTCGTATTCTTTCAAAAAATATGATGCAATCGACGCAAAATACTAAGTATACTAATGCCACCGTAATGCCACACCTATTTCGTCATTATAGCGATTTTCATTTTTCTCTTTTACCTACAGTTTTGCCACAACCGCTTTCAAACGACCTTACTTTGCATTGATGACTAAAACTTAGTATCTTATTCCACTTTATTTTGTAGTCGATTTAAATTCAGAGTACCTCTTAAAATCGTGAGTTTTATTCTTATATGTTAATACTAGTAGTACATAGTGGTTTTGAAAGGTTACTACTACACAATGGAGACATTGAAACGTGTTTCGAATGAACGATCTTATTTTTAAAACCTTGCAATTTTAGTAAAAAATATTCTTGAGGAGGGGGCCAAGCATATCTCCTTGTGTTACTACAAACCAAACTAATACATTGCTTTCGATTTAAATATGAATAGTGGTGTTTCACTTCAGATTTCACTTAGTATCTTATAGTATACATTTGACCTGTCACTTAGATGAATCTAATCGTGATCAAATGCACCAGATAACGAATCTTACGCACATGATTCTGTAAAATAGAATCGAACGACATTCCTTAGTCCAACAGTCCCAAGGTGATCAGGCCATTTACCATGTGTACTATAAAACGCTTAAATAAAGGTTATCTCGTGACTGGATATAGGAACCGCATTGTTTCGATTTATGCTATTGTGTTTTTCCTATTTGGGTCACGAATCGTACATCCCTGTCGTTATTGCATTTTGTAGTGCACGACTTGTCTTAAAGGATAGTATTTTAGTCTGACAATTGTCGATATTTCATGTCTATCGTTAGCTTTATTTTGTATAGCATTTGATTTAATTTTGTTTATATTCTTAAACTAAATAAATCAATCCTGAGTCCTTTCATTGTACATTCAAATATTGTTTTTTTTTATCTAAGCAACCGTTGACTCACTTATCACTATCGTGATACTAATCATGAATTGTGTAATAATAATCTGATTTTTAGTGCAATTTTCGTGCGATAAATATTGTTGCCATCTTAATAAGTTCATCTGATAGAACACGATAAGCAAAATCTAATCATAATTAACATTATTACGCAATTTCTACACAAATAAAAGTCATGACACCTCTTAGAATATCACTTTATTCGATGTCGTTTTAAACACCATCGAAATGAAACCGCAATGGTATCTAAAATAAAACCTGAATCTGTATGATCGTTTTATAGCGGCTTTCTGCTCTCCGAATTCCTTTCACTCGTTTTATTTTATACGCAACTGCTAAAAAGTTGTCGCTCGAATTTATATTGTTTTTAGTTGAAATCGTAATGAGTTTTTTTTTAGAATCTAGAAGCACGCTCAACGAAAATAAAATTTATAACTGATTAAATCGATTCACGATCCTATCGTGCGACAAACGGACGGCATAGCGGTCACCATTCATTAGGATTTACTTAGTGTCCTACAGTGACTTGGCTTTAACGTATGCAAATCGCCAATTTAATACTTCGCAACTGTCTCAAACGCTTTACTCTGTTCAACAAGACTTTTATGCTCCACGTGCCAATCGTGAAAAATGCAATGACCTCAAATAAAATATTCGTCTAATGTCTCTCAAAAATAAAATTCGCCAGGTACCCAAGTGCAGATGGTTAATTCATGTCGTGCTCCACAGGTAACGGTGTGTTCAAGATTGAGGATTCAGTGCGTGTCGCCAGGCTTTGGGGCAAGAGAAAGAACAGGCCGGCCATGAACTACGACAAACTGTCTAGGAGTATCCGCCAGTACTACAAGAAGGGGATCATGAAGAAGACGGAGAGGAGTCAGAGGCTCGTCTACCAGTTCTGTCATCCGTACTCCTTATAAATACTCTAGATTAGCGATAAGTTATGTAAATAATTTATTAACGTTGTATATAAGGGTGCGTGAGAGCCGCGGTAATGCGGACGGTACGATGACTGGCCGCGTTTTGCGTCGCAATCGCAAATCGCCGCGCAGTCGCCGAGTTTGTTTGATAGCCGAATTTTCACTGGCCTCTGTCATCGACTTGTCAGTCGTGAGGTCGGGAATTAATAGGCGTCGTGTACACTATCCCTCCATAAAATTCGGGAAAGGTAATTTTCTCTGGAATTCTATTGGATGGGACTTTTTGCTGTGTTACGTATTAAGTTTTTTTTTACCAGCGATTAAACGATCACGATCCGTTTTTTCGAGTTAACATAAGGATCGTCCTCGTCGAAAGCTGGTAATGTTTATCCCATATATCTATGATATATTTCTAGTACGTTCTATGAACTTTTAGGTAAATAAGAATTGTGTAAATATTTAAGAAAACTGTACCCTCTGTTGTTTGGTACTCAGAGTAGTGATGTTTAAGAGATTATACTCGATTATAAGTTTGTAAACGTGTTTAATATTTTATGAAATATAAAAACAAGAAAAAATGTGTCAATGTAATTTTTATATTAAAAATATTTAAAAAATGACGAGTTACGTCGAATATTGCAATAATAGTTATTAATAAATTAAGTTTTAATATTATTGATGGCGGTTGAGAATGTGCTAAAATTGATTTGGATTGAAAATGATTATTATAGTTTTGTGCCAAATAGACAATTAGAATTTATTCGGGACAAAAATATTATATTGTAAATTGTGAATAGATTTGGTATCCCGCCGATGTAAATATTATGTTCTGTATAAATATTTACAATAATGGTGTTGGGATATAATATAAAATAAAGTAGATTATAAAGAGAAAAATATTATTGTAATGTTTTTATGTTAACGCAGTTAGCGTTACAAATTTTAATAATTATTATTATTGGACCAAACTAATGTAGATTTTATGAATCAATCTTTATGTCATAATAAAATAAAATGGCCATTATACATGTTATTTTATTTTCCTGATATACATCTAATCTGATTAGTTTTTACTATCTTAAATTCTTTACGACTAGCTCAAAATGATAATCGCTAATAAAAGTTACACGTAGTCGCTTCTGTGCAGCTTAAAGAAGGTATTACTACCACTTATGAAAAGAGGACAATGAAATCAGATATATTATATGATTATAATACAAACTAATTGAATAATTATCAAGAGCAGTCTAATCCATGTTCATCATAATACTTTCCGTAACGGCTAGATTTTAATCAATTTACTAGTTAAACGAAATATTTTAGTTGAAAATCACCACTTTCACAAATTTCTCATGATCAATTGAAAATGAGATCATTGATATCAAAATATGTCGTAAAACAATACCATTTTGGAACAAAATATAATACACAAAATCTGGAACATGTTGCGTCAAGTTGCGCAAAGGTGACGTCATCGTCTGCCAACCGCCAAATTCCAAGAGTGAAAGTGCCTTTCGCCGTCCTTTTGGAGGGGAGGACGACCTCAAGGGGGGAGGGAGGCGAAGGGGGCGGTGAGGAGGTAAATTGTGTAAGAATAGCACTTGATGTTTAACTTTTATTATAAGGCTATAAACTATTTAGCTGTCATCTTATTTATTTCGGGAAATAGTACCAATCTTTGTTTAAGCTTTTTTTTCCTTTCATCGTAAAAATGCAATATGCAGTAGCTATTTTTGAAGGGTGAACCTGTGATTGGTCTACGTGACTCGCTGCAAGTTTGCTAGATTTTACTGAGCCCTCTAAAACTTTTGCATGATTGGGCCTTTGATCATAGAATGCAATACAAATAAATAATGAAGAAATAATTATAATCAACATAAATGTATTATGAGTTTTTGTTGCCCTTATTATTGGCATAGGTATTATAGATAGAGATAGTTCCTACTACTCTCCGGGAACATACTTAGTTGTAATCACATTAATCAAAAACAAAAAATCCTGCCAAACACAGCCAAGTGCAGTTATCGAATTAGCAAGAAAACACATGCAATTAAGCTTCTCACGTGTCAAACTATCCGATTTTCACAAGTAACTAGCCACTAGCCAGTATTACTTAAAGCCGAAAACCAAGACGAAAAAGACATTAAACTACAACCTGATCAAAACAAACACAGATTCTTAAGAATATTTTATGGTAAAGTTATAGACGTAAGAGGAAAACCTTATCTTAATGTCATAGGTTTAAGGCATTATAAATCGATTGCGACACGATTGGTGCTAGGCACGGAGTGGCGCGTCGTTGTTTGTCTCTACAAGTATAGATACAAACTAGTATATGGTATGGTTAGTTGGCATAGGACGTTTGTATGGCGCTACAAGCGTAGCATAGCAAAGGTTACCCTGTCTATACAAATATCGAGATGCTACGAATTCGAAATTCAATGACTGCTACTAACTATATGTTTATGCCTGAATGATAACTCTACCTAATAAAGTTAAATTATATTTTAAGTGAGAATAGAAAACCCTGGAGAAAACAGGCTGCTTGCTAAACTAGCTATAGCTGATGTTAAAGTGATTTATTAAACTCTTTCTACTACTACACTACGCGTGAAAATGATATGAACATGATATTTAACTATTAAACGCATAGCGTCGGCGGTGTTTGCGGCCGTTAGCCAATAACTCAGTCCATCAGTCTCACTCCATTTTCTCAGTGATTTTAATACTTTTCAGTCATTATGTTGTTATTTACATGAGTCATCTAAATTTTTGATAATAATTAAGTTGTAATTACAGGTAACGCATTTATCTAATTATGCCTACTAGATTCTATTCAATCGATAATAATATGATAAAACAATATGCTTACTAATTAAATGACAGGCATTTTTTTATTTTTTGAAAATCCTTGTTTTGTTGGCAAGCTCACGACAAATTTATTAGCGCATAGAAGTGTGCCTTGTTCATAAATACTAATATGCAGCGTTCCTATTTAAGAAGTAATGTGTTAGATATGAATAATATTTTATATGCTGTTATGTAATTTTTCGTTCAAAACATTTTTGGGTTTTTCTGATATGCTTTCTTAGCGACAGCCTGGAACATAACCTAATAATAAGACATCTAGCTCTTATGTTGGATGCATTTTCAGTTAAATTAAAGTACCTAAATGAGATGCCACTTATATCGGATTTAAAATGTAAATCCATTACAATCTTTAAGTCTGGAGAATTTACTAATACTTTTATTGAACCTCTGGATCTTAGAAAATTGATAATTATTAGGAGACTTTACTTTAATCTAATTAATACTTTTAGAGCATTTCCTTTAACGAGCCTGATGCACGTTACTCTAAACACTAGCCTCTTCAGTATAGGCAAGGTAAGTCTGCTTATCCATCATTTACCTTCCACGACATGTAAACGCCCCATTCATAAAATGACAAATGACCATCTAAGGAGGCTAAACGACTTTCTGATTGACTGAAGACAGCCAATTTGTTTATAAAACAATTTTAATTTAATTTCCATGTTCATCTAAAAAAACCTATTACGTCTTTCAAATCAGAATTTTGACGTCATAATTATTTATTATATGACAAGTGTTTGAAGATCTAATTGGGTATTATTAAATTACATGCTGGTTAAGTGACAGGCCACTTAGACGATGTAATTGGCTGGAGGGCATTATTAATATCGAAGAGTAAATAGAGTCATGTATTGGGCCACCTTTAAGGTGAGATCGTTGAGGTTTGGTGTTAATGGTTTAACAGATAATGTATTTCTTTTTAATGTCATAGTTTTAATTTTAAAAGTCCCAGGTCAAAATTATTGAACAGGTATGTTCACATTACCAGCGCGGTCAGTTTGGCCAGTGATGTTTTTCTTTGTTGAAAATAGTGATAGAAAGATACTAAAGGGTGATTGACAGTGATTGCTTCAAAAAGGGGAATGGACCAGAAAATATTTCCGGTCTGAAATTTTAAAGTCATATTATTATGATAAATTCGGACTGGGAAGCAAAAAATATATGGGTACAAAATGTCTGTAACGAATTCTACAAAGCAGTATTGGCAGTACTAAGCAGTTAAAAGATTTTAATAGAATATTGTCAAAGCAGTCACTTACTATTTCCTTGCTAATTGGGAGCAAAAAATTCGAGCACATCGTATTGTGATACGATTTCCAAGAATATGAATGAAAACAGTTTTATATTGACACAAAATATTATGAAACAGATGGAAAATATGGCACGTACGTAATAATGTGTATGAGATTTACAATTGTATGTAATCAAGAGGCTGACTATCTGTTACTAAGACATGTTTATATGCCATGACATGGTCCCAATTTTATTTACTTCTCCTGAAGTTAATAAAAGGGTTTTTTGTAATATTTTAATTGCCAACTGACTAATGATTTCTTCTGTTAATATATCAAAATTATTTAATTCCCAGCTGGTTGGTCTGGAATATATCAAAAGGTCTCTGGCCTTATAATTATGATATTTCGACATGGGCCGGATTAAAAAACTTCTGAATATTTTCAGTTTGTATTTATAACTATGTTGAAGATTTGTAGTAGGTACGAGAAGGGGTCAAATAATGGAGCATTGGTAACTTGTGTATGTCATTTTCACAGACGTACTCTGCTTTTTGTTATGGTTCAATTGATACAATTACTCTACTATAAAAGTTAAACTAATCTGGGTATTTGATTTCGTTAAAACAATAACGCCAAAAGAAAAAAGATAAAACAGAAAAAAGCCTAATGGCAGCGTAAATTTTTCAAGTTGTTTATTTTTTTTTAATACACATATTAGGCAAGACCTTAATTATAATAGTAAGTAACAATACAACTTAAACAGGATACATTTAAAAACCAATCAAAACTCATAAAACCGCCACTAACTGTAATAAAATTTGGAAAATCTAGCCACAATGGTACTTTAATATAACTTAAGTAAGAACAACATTACTTGTGAAGAAAAAGTTTCCAAATCAAAAGCCTATAATGTATTGAAGATGAGTCAGTAAGCTTATTGAGAATTTGTAGTCCCGTTATAATAACTTGTGATAAATAGCGAAATGATGAGATGGCGAGCTAAATGAGTCAAGACTTTTGGAGAATTTCGTAATCATTAAATTCTTCCTGTTATATTTATTTATTGCTTTCTTTGTATTATAAAGATCCAAATAATATGTCCAAGTCAATGTCACCGAGAAAAACTTTATTCAAGTAGATGTTTGACGTAACGTTCAATGTATTTTTTCGATTGTTTATCCTCACAAACTTTCGTGTTTAAGTTATAGTAGTATTATGTATAATAAAGAATAGGAACGTATTTGTATGGTTAACATAGAACTAAGTTTAATCCTGACTCTACTGTTAGTTTAAGACGGTTCACTTCTTTTTCAAACGCTCAGAAGATGCTAGTGCATTTGGGCATGTTGCTTGTGTAGTTTTGCCATAGATATCTGCAAGGAACGTTATGGGCTCAGTGCACATAACGCTGCGACCTATGACAACTATTAGTAAACTTACAGCATAAATGCCGACAAACTTGTGGGATTTATTAGTAAACACGTAATTATCTATACTAATATTATAAAGCTGAAGAGTTTGTTTGTTTGTTTGAACGCGCTAATCTCAGGAACTACTGGTCCGATTTGAAAAATATTTTCAGTGTTAGATAGCCCATTTATCGAGGAAGGCTAAACGCTATATATCATCACGGTACGGCCAATAGGAGCAGAGAACCAGTAAAAAAATATTACAAAAGCAGGGAACAGTTTGACCCATTCTCTCTTATGTGACGCAAGCGAAGTTGCACGAGTCAGCTACTATAATAAATAGCCCGCAAAGGAACCACAATTTCCACCCTTATTTACGAGAAAGTGGTACAAGATATTTCCGGGATAAAACCCCGAGTTATTTATTAATAGGTTTCCTTAGAACATGGTTATTTTAAGATCAAGGAAAGTCCAACGGATGTTTACTTTCATTTTCCTTTTAAAATTGCGCCATCTTGGGGCTAAGGTAGGTGTTTGTGACTCATTGTCTGTACAATATCTTTATATAGGTTGGTAGGTGGGAATGTAGGCTTGTGCCGAATTAGGACGATTATGACTGCCTAGACTTGGTGTTATTGACTATAATCTTTCTGTTATTGTTACGATATGTTTTGTGAATCATCTTCATTAAAGTCAAAAGTCGTTCACTGTTGGATACAGGCCTCCCCAATGGAATTGATGCAAACTATATTTTTTGCTAGGTTTTAAGTAGGAAATAGTTGTTATCAATAACGTTAATAATTTATATATTTCATTGTATTATTTGGTATTATATGAATAAACGGTTTTTTGTTGGTCTCCTAGACATAGATTTCTTCCATACAAAATACATTACAGTACACTCTTGTCTAGGTCCTGAGCTATTTTTAGAATTTGTAAATGTGGATCGAAAAGTCCAGACGCGAACGCAGACAAAGACTTCGAAGGACGACATGACTCTTGTGACCCTTCCCCGGATCGCTCCTGAAACAGTAGGCGAGCTCTAACAGTAATAAAATTAAATTGAGGATCCTTTCCACGGACTCGTATTTTATAGTAATGTGAATACGTAGGGTTTATAAAACAAAGCATATTAAATACTTTGATGGTCAGTGTGAAAGATCAAAAAAAAGTTAAGTTAGTATTAATGGATTCAGAAAAGATGATGATGATTTAGCAAACTAGCTTTAATATTTATGTAAATTAATTTTGTAACCACAACTCATAATAATCTTAGTATCTACCTACTTAATAGGGTCCCTTTTAACACTCTTTACGAAAGGAAATCTAAAAACAGACAAGTAACCAAAATACACTAGAATTGAAGTCTATAAACTTTGAACCAAAAGTAAAAACCCAACATATTACTGACTTATCAATAGGTATCATATTCAAGTTGCCTTAAAAGTAAATTTATTGGCAGCATGACATTATTTAGGCGCCACTGGACCTTATAGGCATTATTAGTCATTGTTTTTGCTCGACACATTTACATAAAACATTTATCATAACTTTTGGTATTTATCGATTAAGTTGCGGTTACTGCAATTCACGAATTTGTGTTTAGATCTACTTATATGTGTTTTTATCTATTTTTTGGAATTGAATACCAGGATAATAATTATTTTAATTATATAAATATAAATGACCACACAATTTTCAGTATTTCGTTCACAATTTGCAAGAATGACGTTGTACAATTTTCATTCGCTCAAAGTCACCCTTTAGAATATTCATTTAATTATTATTTTTTCGGTTACTACTATTAATTTCGTTTCTTAATTTGTTCCTTCATTTTTAAGCGTATATTTTACATAAAAAAGTGCAGCTATTTTCCGGAGGCTTTCCCGAGAGAAACAGAAATACCTATAAATATTTTAGTTAGCTACATTTTGTCCGAAAAAGGCATTTAATAATGTGACCGTCTCAAACAATAATATAAAGTCTATAATCATATAATGGTAGATTTACAGACAGCCATCAATTCCTAGACTACATTATTATTGAAATTCTAGCCAACAGATGTTCTTTTTACAATATATTTTTATATTTATAACAAAGCATAGAGCTATCGCTCGAGGCGTGCATAATCACAAGCCACAGGTCAATCAAGTTGGACAAATTGTCCATAAACAAAGTTTTTAATCGTTTCAAACGATATTAAACACTTGTGTTATGGCGGGCGCGATTTAAATAATTTCCTATGTATTTTTGTGGGGTCCAAGTTTTAAGCGACAGCGTTTATTTCATGAGCAGTTAAAGCTTACATACTTAATAAGTTCTTTCATCATACCGTTGAGAAGCAATTTTTATATTGCAGGGGTAAAATCACTCTATAAATTAGCTCGCCGTTGTAGTTTAGCTGGAATATCTTACTATTATAATTCAAAAAAAATAGAACTCAGAGTACGGTAATGTAAAGCAAAGCAATATAATAATTATTGGATTGAGATGAGAAAATTAGTTACCGAATATTTGGATATCATTATGAACACACTTCAAAATATCTATACTAATATTATAAAGCTGAAGAGTTTGTTTGTTTGAACGCGCTAATCTCAGGAACTACTGGTCCGATTTAAAAAAATCTTTCGGTGTTAGATAGCCCATTTATCGAGAAAGGCTATAGGCTATATATCATCACGCTACAACCAATGGGAGCAGAGTAACAGTAAAAAGTGTTCCAAAAACGGGAAAAATTCTGTCCCATTCTCTCTTATGTGACGCAAGCGAAGTTGCGCGGGTCAGCTAGTATTCAATATTATGCCAGGGGATAAAGTAAACAAAATATCAAATTTTAATCTTTATATCGAATTTATAAATATTTTAGTCGCTTATTTCTCATGACTTGTACTTCCCCTAAGGCGCAGTTTGAAGGTCGGTTACATTCCGAATTTCTGAGTCCAGTCGATTGCCTGGTACGAACGGCGCGGCGCCCGCTCCTAACGACACTTAACACGCCTAATGACTAAGTATATCTACCTACTGGTAGCCGCAAACTTGCAGGTTTTCGATGCAAAAATAAAATGAAATTTTACCTGCAAGTTTTAAACGAAGTTTTTTAGACTTAATATTATGTAATGCCCCATTACCTACAAATATTTTTAGTAAGTAGAGTTGAAATTTGTTAACTAAGTACATAGTAATGAAATGGCAGAAGATATGTTGTGGGAAAAGACTGGTGATTTTACGTTAAGACATTTAATAACTCAACAAAAAGTTTTATTACTTTCAGAGTCCTAAACAACTGGCGCTTATTCGTCAAAAAAAATCACAAAGCCATTTAATTAAAAAAAAAATGTTTTATTTTTCAGGATTATTTGTCATCTTTTGATTTTTTTCATGTTTCTTGGCCAGTGCCAATTATTTGTTTTCGTTCAAATGCGTGTAAACTGTTGTTTAAACACAATATTTACAGAGATTTAATAACCAAATATTAATACAACATAATACATAGAATACAAAATAAAAAAAATGTGTTTTTAAGATATAGAACTTATTTCACCTTACTGCACAAACTTTTCTGCGTAACGAAACGTAAGATTTTGCGTAGGCCCAATGACGTCACAATGACGTCATTGGCGATGACATTTGACATTTGTGTAGTGGGTCTTTGTTTTTCTAGTAGTAAAATAAATATTATTAACATAAATAAACACAAAAATGTGTTAAAATAAAAATAGAAAAAGAGCTTGAGCCTGTTTCTTTGCTTTGGTTCAGTCAGTTATGTTGAAAACTTAAGTAATTCAGTGAAAAAATATAGTTAAAAGTGGTCGTGATTTTAGTGGGTTTTTAGTGCTTAACTGTACAAAATGAAGCCTGGAAAGAGTTCTGATGTTAAGGAAGAGATAGCTGAGGTGCATACGGCTGGTCGATCACCGTCTCCGAAGCAGAAAACTAAGAGATCTCGCAGTCGTTCGGGCTCCCGAAAAATGTCCAATGGGCACACAGGTCCTGAAGAAACGGCTGTTGTAGAGGAACCGGCAGATAAGTCTGATAAATCTAAACGTGACAGCTGGATTAAATCCGAACACGAGTCTTTGGACACAGAGCTACCAATCCATGAACAAATAAAACAAGGCATAATAGGGTTTGTTGAGAAAGAAATTAAAAAGTCAGATAAAAATCCTTCATTTGTATTTTATTCTCATGATCCTAATCATTTGGATGAGAAATTTATGAAGAGCTTATCAAGACCATCGAGTGGACATAAGGAGAAGAGAAGTCCATCTTATAGAAAGAAGAAACGGCATTCATCGAGGCACAGGGATAGAGATTTACATGACTTTGAAATACCTGGGTCAAGTCTGAGTGCTTTGGAAAAGGTAATGTATTAATTACCTAGAAGATTCTTTCTTTTTCTGTCTGCGTGTTCAGTTATGCACTGTTATTGAATAGTATTTATTTATTAATAGCTGACTTATTGACTTAATTCCAAAATAAACGTCAATTGTTTTCTTAATTTTGTCGTTAATGGTACCACATCTGATACATAAATGATGATAATAAACTTTGCAAATTGCTTGCAACAAAAAAAAAATATTTTTATCCAATAGTTAGCAAATTGCCTGCAATAAAAAATGCATATGTTTATCCAATAAGCCAAAGGAAATAGAAGTGTTATGTAATCTTTGAAAACAATTTACTTTATAATATGTAAGTACATATACATAGTACATACAAATAAATCAAAGAAATACCTTCCAAACCAAATATTTATTTCATTCCTTACATAAGATTTTTCAGCCAAGCTTTGTACTCCTACAGTAAGTAAGTACAGTGTGTAGGTGTGGAGTCAAACTGAAAGGTCACACTGAATGATATTAAAAGTTCATGTGAATGTCAAGTAAAGATTTGTTTTACTGCAAAAGTAATGCTGTATTTCAAATGAATGAATTATAGCTAACACATGATTATTCTGTAATTAATTAGTAATGACAAAATTATGATGTACCAAGGTAGTCTATGTTACAGGAAATTAATGTTTCATATTGTACTTGGTACTTACTGACTTCATTTGTATATTTTTAATAAAACTTAAGTAGTTAAAGTAAGTGGATCCAGGTTGCATCATCAATAATATACCTAATTTATTTGAAAGTCTTATTTATTAAAATAGTAACGAAAATTGGTTTTGACAACTCAATGAGATTTTATTTCCTTGTATAATTGTTAGTTAAACAAACAGTTTGTTCGAATATTTGTCTGAAAAATTATAAAAAAAGGAATCCACTGAAACTATTTCTATATTTTTTTAATTTTGGTCTACAAATATCTACATCCCTATCTCACAATTCTAGGTGGACGATTACTTAAAAGAATACAACAAAGATGAAGTAGTAACACTGAGTGGTGAACTGGAAATAGAAGCAAACGATGTTGAGAACAATAACGGTATATCAAAGGACCTCAGACATAAGCCGAGGAAGACGCGGCGGAAAGTACGCGATGAGAGACAAGATAGCAATGCTAATGGACGAGATGTTAGTCCTAAAGTGTTTAAAAGTAAGAGTAAATCTGGATCTAAGCCGGGTAAGCAAGCACTTTCAATTTATTATAGTAATTTTGTTTAAAGACCTAAAAACTGACATTTTTGTTTTTTTTTGTTAATATAAGAAATCAGTAGTATGTTTTATTTATATTAGCTATACTAATTTCCTTGCTATGAAACAAAAAACACTGTCATTGCAATGAAGCAAGATATAAAGTATTTTCTTCACATTCTCAATTGTATCATTTCAGTAGGTAATACATTTGAAAAAGGAATATTTCTACTTCTAAAACGTTTTTTACTATTCGTTCGTGTTCTCGTGTTTCTACTTCAGTTAAACCACTAATTGAAATGTCTTCTCATTATTACAGTGAGACCCACAGACCTAACAGCAATGTTAGAGACTCTAGAATCAAGCATGCCGTACCACGACCAGTACATCGACAATCCATTCTCATCACCCTCGCCTCTGACGTCACCGAACGACGACCGACTCGACCCGTTTGGGTCCAGAAGACCTGAGAAGATTTACTTACAAGGTGGAGGGACTTTCAGAGCTGTTTCACGAGATAGGATCTTGGAATCTCAACAGTCTAGAGATGGGGATAAGTATTTAAGGTAAGCAGAAGACAAACATTTTTATCTTGGTAGTGTTGGTAATACAGCGCCATCTAGTAGTTAATACTGGTACTATCTGGTGTTTGGGAGTGACGTCATTTAGTACAATCTTCCTGATGGGTACTTGATGTAAAGTATTTATTTGATCGTGTGAAAGAATATATTTGATGAACACTTAATTACCTGGGTACTAAATTTCGATTAATATTAATTATTGACACTAACAGTCTAGTCTAATGTTTTCCGAATAGTCTAGGTCTCTACCTTAATACCTATATTTTCCGTACTTACTGTAAGGCCTTAAAGACTTTGGAAATTAATATACGTAAATAGATGTGTAAACGTTTAATGCATTGGTTTGGCATTATAAGTAAAATATCTATAAAAATACGATCTGTATGTTTAGCACCAAATATCTTCAAATACCTTCAAATATCTTCTTTATATTTTATTCTTAGTTTATACCCTTCCAGGTTCTTTCCTAGGTTTAGATCGTTACCCGTCAGTGGGCCATTAATGGGTTAAATGTATTTTTATTTAATCAATTATATCTAACATTCCAGATTAGGCGACCTAACTCCCCTAGACGTGGCGTTAACACTACAGAAAGCGTGGCGTAGTTGCGCGCCGGCGTGCCACGGGGTCCTCGGCGGTTTATCTCTTATGCATCTCTTACTGATCAGTTACTCTGACGGCTTGGATGCAGGACATCTGTCCTTCCATGCAGTGGTCACGATGCCTTATGTTGCTACTTATTATTTCTTCTGCGTGCTGTGTTTGTTGTCGGTGTTGGATAGGTGAGTTAAAAGTGTTGTTGATTTTTAAATGTCATATTTTGCATCAATAAGTGTAGTGTCTGAAGAATGTAATACTGTAGTTGCTTGGATAGACTTAAAATGAAACATATTGATGTTTTACTTGACACGAATTTTAGTATGGTAGTCTACTTAATGCTAAATTAACTCACTGTGAGATTATTATTTCACTAGAAATTTTAAAGTCGCATCACTGTCTGATCCGGGAATCCTAATGAGAGTTTTTAAAGATTATTGCAAAAATTCGGTCAATAGGGCAGTTTTACTTTTGGACTTCTATTCTATATATAAGTTTAGTTTAGTTAGTTTACTCGTCATAATATTTGTTTGAATTGAGCCTTGCATTAAGGAATCTTTTCCACTATCATTTTAAACATCAACTAGTCCCTATATTAGCGTAATAATCGACTAATATTCTTATTTCAGATTGGACGTAACAAGTATCGACTTAACCCGCGGTCTTCAACCCTACTTCCAGCCGATAGTCCTGGTCATACTATACACGGCGTGTCTGTTAGTCTGTACCGCTGCTAGGATGTATGACGAGCTGATGGTCTACCAGTACACTCCGCTGGTTATGAATATAACTAGTAATGTTACTACGGTAAGTTAAAAGTATTACTTGATTTAAATCTATACTAATATTATAAAGCTGAAGAGTTAGTTTGTTTGTTTGTTTGTTAGAACGCGCTAATCTCAGGAACTACTGGTCCGATTTGAAAAATTATTTCAGTGTTAAATAGCCCATTTATCGAGGAAGGCAATATATCATCACGCTACGACCAATAGGAGCAAAGTACGAGTAAAAAAGTTACAAAAACGGGGAAAATTTTGACGCATTGTCTCTTATGTGACGCAAGCGAAGTTGCACGGGTCAGCTATGCTGAATAAAAATTTAAATTTACTATTCATATATTAAAGTTTTTTATGAATTAATTTTGTATATTGATATGATGTTACCCTCGCACGTAAAACGAATATTTTTGAGAAATATAATTTTGATTGATAAAAGCGTATATTATTATGTTCATGTACTTCTGAACGTGTACCAATACTGTAGAATTGTAACATCATATGTGATGCTTAGAACAGAGTCATAAAGTGATATCAACTAATTCATTGACGGTCGATTGACATTACAATAGCTAATAATAAGTAAGGATTTTTGATTGAATTTTATAAATTATAGTTCTAGACTGGAAATGGTCTTATGATGTCTTCTAAATAGCATATTAATAACGAAAACTGCATAGATTCTGTCAAACTATACTTAAAATAACTTTTTTCTTTACAGCCAACAATCCCAACATTCTACCACACATGGACACACTTCTCAATCTGGCGAGCAGTTCTATCAGTCCTGGGGCTGGTCTACTTCATCATATCCAACCCTCAGGACCTGGTGTTCACGAATCTAAGCAAGTTGCTGCAATTCAAGCACACACTGCAGAGTATTGGATGATTCTACTAAGTTGTTAGGTTAAGTTAGGTAAGATTGTATGAAATGTTGTGCGTGAATTTAGAATATGGTGAGCTACTTTGGTATGCCTGATAATCTCGAGAGGTTAAGTAAAAATATGAATAAAATTACTGTTTTTTGTGATATTAAAGTCCGACAAATTAATAGAAGACTAGAGCAATGTCATGCATGCAGCATGACATTGGAATGCATGATTTAATAGTTATAATAATTGAATCTGTGAATTTATAAAATAAAGTAGCTGTGTCGAACAGGCCACCGTATAATTATATGCCTGCGGGTCAATGATGTTCAAATTTTTGAGTTTTGTATTCGTTCTTCAGACGCGAATCTTGCATACAATGCTCTCTACTAAGTTGTTAGACTATATTTAAAGTTTTTTTCTGGAACATGTGACCTTTAGAAATCACTAGTTCTTGCACAATGCACGGTGTTCTAGTATTAATATTATGTGTGTAGCAATTTGAAACAATTTCAGTTATTATTTGATTCATGACGGGAATCTCATCATAGTAAGATTTAGGAAATATCACCTAATTTTTATGTCATTGTTGGTTTTCACAGCTGTATTAGAGAGCTACACTACTAGTTACTAAAATTGATTAAAATGTGTTTATTACTTTAGTACATTTTTAATGAAATGGCCCAAAATAGCTCACCATATTCTTATATAAATGTGTAGTAAGTAACATTATATCAATAATATTTGAATCTCAATCTAAATACTATATAGACTTCAGATATCCTCAAATTAATTGATTATTTTAATACATTAGAAACCAAAGATGATATTTTATGATATCAGTTTTTTTTACCCTTATTGTATAAAGCACAAAGTTTAAAATTGAATAGCCAAACTAATAGAAAGTAAGGACTAAGAAAAAACTTTTATTTTTCTTTCTTATTATCATAGACTGATTTACATTTATTTTCCTTCGGTTGCAATTGCATTTATTTGTCTAAGTATTATTAGTTTTCGTATTCGATTGTAAAGATAGTTTCTTTCGTAACTCAAGTATATTTTTTTCGTCACCTGTGATTGTAATTAAAAGTTAAGTTTACAAATAATTTTGGTTGTATCAATGCACAAACTTACTAACTGATATTTATGTATAATAATATTATCTGACTTACTTTCAAACGTCGTGTAATCTCTGATTAAATATACAGTTTTGTCTTTTTTATAAAAAAATCAAAATTGATTGAAAGTGAAAAAACATCGTGTAAAATCAAAGCTTACCCAATGTTTATTAGTAAGACAGTATGTTTGTAACAATATTCTATAAAACTAACTCTCTACTATAACTACATTTGCCAAATATCCAATCTTGGAGTAAAAACAAATGTATATTTTTAATAAATCTTACTATTTTTAATTTTAGTGCTGGGAAACTTTAAAAGTTCTATCACACTGCTATAACAAAATAGTATTACGTCTTTATAGAACATTTGACTACATAATGAAAAAAAAAAAGCTTATTAATAAATAAACAAATACGGAAATGTTATATATTTGTTTAGTGTAGAGTTATGTACGATTGAAGTTATGAATACGATTTTGATAGCTGTGCCTATAGAAATTTAGTCAGAAGTAAAATATTGCTCGTTGTGATTTGATGTCCGTAACAACTTAATATAGATCCTTTCTTTTAATATATGCTACTTAATGTCCCTGCCAAATTACTGCTCTTATATCTAGCGAAATCGTTGTAAATGTATAAATCTACATGCATAAATAACATCACGCATGTCATGCTTCCAGGTGTAGGAAAAGCTATATGAAATTCGCCCCCTATGTATAACTAATATAAACTTTTCTTATGTTCTATTAATTTTACTGAAGTTGATTAATTTATGGCTTTATCCCTATATAAGCAACAACTATCAAAATTGTACTCACAATTTGAACCAACTATTAAACTCAAATGAATAAAAGCCAAAAGTATCAAGTGACAATAGTTTTGATGCATATCGTGAAAAGCCTTTAACCTCGCTTAAACAAAGCCCTCATTCTTGATTATAGACCTTCGTCTCCAATATAAAATTCTATAAAATATTATAGTATATAAAATTATTATGTACTTAGAAATAAATCTAGTCATATAAGGGACCATTGCTAAACTAAATCGTTTGCGGCAGCTACTACATCTAAAATGTATTTTAATCACTTTTTAAATGTTGCCTAAATTAAATTAGTGGCTATATCTAATTGTATGGACATGTTGTGATGTTGTGAACAAATGTGTGGGGCCAATGTTGGATGAAACATTTGTTAACATTTTACTGGCTAATCACTGATTTTTCCATGATTGAAAAATATGTTTGAAAAATATTATAATATTTTTAATATTTTAGAATGCCCATTTTTTATCCGTTAACTACTTAATATTAATTATGACAATAGGTCTAAAAATTATGATTTAAGAAAAGAAAATTAAATAAGTTATACTACTCCAATATTGTTTCACATCCAACATTGTCTCCAATATTTAATGTAGGTTAATATCAATAATACTAGTCATATAATTAAACAATAAAATAAGCACGTATTTTGATCCGTTAGAATATGAAATAATTCGAAAATATATTCTAATAAATTTAGTGGAAAATGCGCTTTTTATCAAACATAGCAAGTTTGTAAGTAAAATATCATATCTTAATAAAATGTAAAACTATTTTTAATTAAATATATTTAATAAAAACTATATGAAGTTCACTTTGCACGCATATTTCTCGCATGTTAATCTATGGGAGACTGTATTAGTCATGAGAGACTGTAATCTCGGCAAAAAAATAACTTTAGTGTGACGATTTATTTACGATTTACGGTGCATTTTGGCGATTTAATAAAGACTATATTTCCTCCTATATACTGTCTTGTTTGGAAATAACCTAGGAAAGTGAGCTTAATGTAGTTCCAATATTTAATCTAGTCAAGAATAAAAGCCAGTGCAGACTGAATACGTGCGCGTTCGTATACGCAATACGTGCACGCAGTGAATGAATTGTATGAAGTTCTAAAGAAAATTATCGTTATTTTTCCGTCTGCACTGGTTTTAAATAAAATAACTGTGTGTACCGGATCGTGATTGTATCCTAATAAATAGAATAGGAGTTTTTACACGCTTTGATACTTATAGAGGATGATGCACTGTGCGTGATTTTGACATTCAACCCTAAAACGTAGATTGTATTGGTTTCTAGAGCTTGTACACAAAAATGCAAAAAAATGGAGTGTATAAAATTGCACGGAGTAAGATTTTGCGAAATAATTATATTGGCAACGAAATAAAAATCTCACAAACCATGGAAGGGAGACGACTTGCTTCACGACGATTATCGAAGCAACTTGTCATCGCGCCGATTCGCAGTTTTGTGTACAAGCACGGAGTAAATAAAAAAAAAAGATGTATCTCAAGTATTTTTGTTTGCAGCACCAGTAGTATAAGAATGTGTAGTGCTAACGTCATTTTCATATCTCCAGTCTACTACTTGACAATAACTAATCAACTAGTGTAGGAACATTAATTCATCAGTTCGAAAACGTTGCGTATTTTCTTTTTTAGAAAACTTCAGCTTAAGACTATCGTCTGAGACCTATATGGATAACTTTCGACCGAAATCTCAAAACGCATAACATTATGGTAAAACACATGGCACATCACCTAACAAATTTAATATGCATTTTAACTGAATAAGAGTAAATCTCTCTAAATATAGTATACTTCTTACGTATGCGTATCCTATGGGTCACCGTTTTGAAATCTTTTTTATTTGTAGTTTGTAAGCTTACAGGAGACTTAAAAAGGAGCTTAGATTTATAAATCCACGGTGTTTTGTATATTTTGCACGTTTTTAAATATTCGGTCACGATCCGGTACGAATGAAGTTAATAAATAATATCAATAATTAATAATATGATATAATAAATGTTATAGTTTAAAACATTCTCGTATGTAAACGTTTAATGTAAACATATTGACTGTTGAAGATGTAATTCAATTATAATTGATTTGTGATAAATAGGATTTTGGTTTTATTTGTGAGTATCAATCCTTTACTGTGTCTCAATTATCCACTAGTATCGACTACGGACAACCGGCTATCTACCTAAAAATATTGTTTGACAATAGGTTCGAATCGGTAGTTTCTACAGCGCCTCTATCGGGTGTCGAAGAAACTATTTTTGCAGTAAATTTTAGATGTCAAACTCTCGATACCATGATGACGATGACTGCGGGCCGCTCTCCTACTCCTCCCACTGCTTTAGTGGAGATACACCCTAAAGCTTGTTAACACAAAACAGAATACTACCTAGCATATCAGTATTTAGTTCAATTTAATATTATTTCAGGTTTATTTGATCAACATTAAATTATTCATCGATTCATTAATGTTTAATTAGCTACCAAATTGAGCGCGTTCTATTTTCTATTTCAATGCAATAAAATAACATTACAAATTATAATCACAATGCTCAATGTTCAAATACTAATGAAGTGTTAATTGTTTTATGGATCGGCTTTAATTTTGATTGTAAAATGTTTAATGTTGGTTTAACAATTTAAAGCTGTGCATTAAAATGATTATACGTAATAAATATGATTATAATTTTGATCTGGGGGCACGGAAGTGCCCCCGCAAGTCGAGCAAAAAAAAAGCGGCACGGCCGTAACATCCTTTTCTCGAAGCAATTCGGGCTATTTTTGACACCCCTATAATTTCGTAGTGGATAAAACAAGAAGCCTGGATTTTCAGCAACTAATCAGTCATTGTATAAACACGGTATATTTAAAATTTCAGTCAATTTGAACCAGTAGTTTAAGAATGACAACTTGTTTTGAATTTTGTCACTCACTGATTCACTGACTCACTGACTCACCGATCATCAAAAGTCTAAGGTACTTCTAGCAGACTTAGAAGCTTAAAATTTAGAATACAAATAGGGTTTAGTGTCTTAATCATGGGAAAAATTTAATATTTTCTATTTTCGGTCCAGTTTTCTAAATACACCAACTGCAACAATAACTTTGTAATCCGATATAAATGTATAAGATTACAAGGTTACATTTGCAGTTAATGAATTATTATTACTGTAGAAAATAAAATAAATAGGTGTAAATATGTATCTACTATATGAGACATAACGGGAGGGGGTATAGGGTGGGTAAGGGTGTTTAGCCCATGAAACTGAACAACATTCCCATAGGAAAATATGTTGAATTATGAAAAAAATACGGCTTTCCATACAAATTGGACTTATGTTTGCTCTATTCGCTCTACAAAAAGAAGTGAGATGCCATCAAAAACACTCTGTAAAAACCTCAAGTCTCGCCGTAAAAAGTTGTGAGATCTATATAATACCAAGTCGATTAATTTATTTAGTCTCTACTTAAAGGACCTTCTGTCTTAAGTTATTACGTATGTTATTATCATGCCAATTTAAAAAAAAAATACCTCTAAAACAAATAGACCGACCTGGCCATCGCATCATTTGATTATTAGTATGTATCACACTACACAACACGACAAGAAGTTAATGCTCCTGAAATGTTAATGGCGAATTTGTGTTTTCTTGCGATGACCAAGTCGATCTATTTGTTTTAAAGGTATTTTTTAAGAAAACACAAATTCGCCATTAACATTTCAGGAGCATTAACTTCTTGTCGTGTTGTGTAGTGTGATACATACTAATAATCAAATGATGCGATGGCCAGGTCGGTCTATTTGTTTTAGAGGTATTTTTTTTTTAAATTGGCATGATAATAACATACGTAATAACTTAAGACAGAAGGTCCTTTAAGTAGAGACTAAATAAATTAATCGACTTGGTATTATATAGATCTCACAACTTTTTACGGCGAGACTTGAGGTTTTTACAGAGTGTTTTTGATGGCTTATATTTGGCGGGAGCATAAACCTACAGCTTCGCTTCGGGACTGCTTGAGCTATTCGTATAGTTATCGTCCCGCGGCGCTGCCTGACTAAAAAGAATAATATGTCACCGCCGAATTCTTAATTTTCTTCATTAAAAACCATTTGCCAATGTAATTGTTACGTATATTTACTGTCGTGTTTATCGAAAGTAACACGGATCTTTGTAAAATTTTCCTTGCATGACCTGCTAGCTATACTTTTTTGTTCCGAATCTATCGAAATCATACATTAAATAAAATTATTTAAAGTTATGCCTATGACACTCAAGTTTCGCGTAGTGTCCGTAATCGGTAATTTTCGATAACTTACTACCCTATACATAAAGTGAAACATCTATCTGCTGATGCAAAATTCCAACATATCATTTTCTCAGGCTTTCTCTCATAATTCTTACGAACATTATAATATATCAAGATAACTAAGTATGAAATCGTTCCTAACTCACTGGCACGTCTTAGCCGCTATCTACAGAATATCAGGCCTTTTCTCTCCGTTGACTTTTACGGTGTCTGAGTGCTAGCTTACGCGTAAATATTAATATTGTCTCGAGTTTCTTTTGCGTATGACTTTAGTATGTACATTTTACTATTTAGTACACTTATGCCCGTATTCTGAGGCACATTTATCGGTAGTTTGTCTACTCAAACTGTCAGGTTTATATCAGTTTAAACGTTATTGAATAGATAGACTACAGCTAAATGTACCTCAGGAACCAGGCATAAAACAACGTCGCAGTCCAGTCTTATAATACTTAGATAAAAATAAGGATAGTGGACACTGAGCAAGAAAACAAATCGCATATTATTAATAATTTATGAAGTTCTGTATCTACCAAAAGCTTTCACAGTTATTTCGAGGAAGCACTCGAGTCGCAGCAGGAATAAAAAAATGCATATCCTTCTCCCTAATTTAAAACAGACTTCTCTTTTGTTACGCAAAAACGTAACGTACTAACACTAAGATTAACCAGACCTGAAGGCATGCCGATCACACTAAACAATCAGTATTGATATAATATTATTCTTTTTCTAACTTTCTTAAGATGTTAGTATTTGAAGAAAGGAATCGTTACACTGTAACACAATACGCATATTATCTTTGAAATTCAAAAGAACTTCAATCTTATTACCAGCCGGCAATTTCCTATTCTATACTGTAACTCATAAAAACCTAGTTATTTTTCTTCAATTGATTACAAGGAGCGGTATCATTCCGATTCAATTCCACTCCAGTTACACTCTCGTAGAGTTCTTTTGAACGAGTGATTTGCATCGAGCCCGTTACACTCGTGTCTCATTAGGGCTTTGTATTAGATCTTTTAGGTTCCTTTCTCCAGGGACCGTAAGAAAAATGGCATGTAGAAAGTAATTCAGGTCTATTGTTAACAGCAGGAAAGAAACCTTTTACTTTCACCTAATACCGTACGATTTTATTATATCGGGATGTGTAAACACTAGCTGTTTTAATTTAAGTTTCCATTGATCATAGAGTTTTGAGGAACTCAGGAATCGAACCTAAGATTACTTGATGCGTAAGTAGTTACGCTACCACTTGCAGTACAAATAAAATCAACCATCATTTTACATTATTTACCAACGCAATTTTAATTTTTCAAAGTATTGTTTCGAAAATAGGCTGCAAATACTCAAACAAAATTCATAGCAAAATATCCTTCCTATAAGTACTTTAACTATTACCCGTTTTAATATTTCACTAGTTACATACAACAGTTCATTGCCCTCCACATATTTATATTCTTCGAAACAAATAAAAGCAGTGAGGCGTTATTGCTAAGCAACATGAACTGAAGGCAGTAACTTTATAGACAGTTTTAGGTTACAATCCACGCACTTGCTATTGACAGATCCGGGAAAATTGTCGTGAATTGGATTATCGAGTTACCGTTTTCATATCCCAAAGGTAAAGGGAACAATGTTGCCGTACAAATAGGTGTCTTTACTAATAATTTTAATTTAAGCTTAGATGTCAGAATATACTGATATTTTTATGACACGACATTTGTCGTTTTAGGAATAAAACAGATCATATATCGGCCTTAACATCATAAGTGACAAGGACTAGACTTCTATTTCAAGGTATAACTTTAAGAAAAAAGACTCTGTAGCGCAGTCGGTAGTGTATCCGACCGATGAGGTCTCGGTCTCGATTACCGGGGCGGCAAAAAGCTGTGGTCACTTTTTAATTTATATGAGAATGTTTCTCAACAGTAGCCCGGAGTTTGGTAGCATAGCCCGATAAATGGCATATTTTATAGGACTAACATTGTTAATGGCGCAACGTGTGTGTATTTCATACACTTCTACCTACACTTTAGAGTATAACAGGTGTGATATTATATTAGAGGTATACATGTAGAACTATAATAAATTACGTATGTACACGGCGTGTGGGGTCAGTAAAAACAAATGAAATGTATGTCTACTATAAGTTACTATGAAAATTAATATATTGTACTCACAGTTTAATACAGGAACACACTGAAGGTAGTTCAGGAGTTCACAGGCACAGAAAGGAACACAGAACACAGAACACAGAACACAGAACACAGTACACAGTTCACAAGTAGAAGTAAGGCACAGAAGGTCAAGCACAAAGAAAATCAAGCACGGCAAAAAGTACAATTAATTATTACAATAGCGGAGGTAGCTCTACGCATCGCGGCAAATACAATTCTACCGACAGACACGTCATTTTATTTGACGTTAAAATAATTGTTATTTTTGACGTGTGATCGTGATAGTGTTACTGATGTGTAAAAAATATTGTTATAATAAAATTATTTTAGTGTAGAATAAATTTTACTAGCAAAGAACTCAGGTAAAATGATGTATGGAGACTTGTCATTGTTATTTGTCCATAGTAATCAAATCTATACTAATATTATAAAATGGAAAGGTTTGTTTGAACGTATTACTATGTTTGTTAAAATAATTATGTAACTATTTCGAGAACTGTGATGTGACAAACGAAGGGTCGCAAAAATTACTTAATAAGGAGCCCTAGACTGAACAGTGTATAAAAGTGGGTTGAATAGACAAGATGGATGATGGTTAATCTTTCACGCAAAAACTACTGAAGGGATTTTCATTAAATTTAGACACATACAAATTAACACATAGGATACCTTTTTATTTCTTTTTACTTTTGTTGTATACACGCGGACGAAGTCACAGGCAGGAGCTAGTAGTATACATGTTCGTGTACTAAGGCAGGTTGCCACAAAACAAATAGCTAAGAAAATCTTACAAAAGAAATTTGAAACAACCCCAAAATAAAACTAAAGAGGTCAATGATCTCAAGTTGGTATTCAGGACCAGCTGTCGTACTGAATTAAGTTTTTATATCTCGTAGTCTGGTTTAGAGAGTGATACAGGCATGGATGCTGATATGAAATTGTCTGAAGGGGAATAATCTACTTAGTAGTGCGGTGATAATGAAAAAAAAATTGGGAAAATAACTCTAGACTGTCTTAGTGATTATAGTGTTCTAGCCAACACGATGTGAAATCTCTAGTTGAATTGTTTATTTTATAGTTAATACATATATGGCAGCGACCGCCGAAAAGAACAAGCTGGCCATACGCAGAAGAAGGGAATCTCTTGAGATCTGGCTATACGGATGATATGACTATAAAACCAACGATTACAACGATTACAATATTCCATATCGTTCAATTAGTTCAAGACATTGCCGAACGATTTTTCCCATTTCATTGAATTGAATTTAAAAAAAAAGACAACACCCGATTCGAGAATTCCTCGAAAAACTATCACAAACATACAAACAACGGACGCAAAGTACAACCAGAACGGATACAACTATTTGTGCATCGCATTTATCCCGTGTGGAATTCAAACTTACGACCTCTCGACGCACCGGTAGCGGTGTAGCAATCACCTTAACCACTGCACCACGGTGGCTATCACCTTTACTCCTTTGTACTATTGTTAAAGTTTACTATAAATGGTTACAGTTCAAGCAGTAAAATAATCTCAGGCATCGTTATTACGTAATATCACTAATATCTTCACATCAAACTTAATACAAGCACATTGTAACCCGTTAATGTCGCTTAAGTACTTAAGTTTATAGGCCTAGGACATGTTTGTACTACATTATAGCTAAGATAAGATTGTTGAGACATACATGAGACATATTACTTAGGTAGACTAGAAGAGAGAATCTCGTAGAAACTTTTGAAACTAACTTGTCGCCTTTGTGAATATTAAGCGATAAAATTAGTCGTTAGGTAATACTCTAAAGACATTAAGCCTTGAACTAATTTCTCTTCTCCTTTTTAAGTTGCTTCATAACAAGTCTATACTTAGCTTTATATAGTAACTAGCTGACCCGCGCAACTTCGCTTGCGTCACTTAAGAGAATAAGTCAAAAATTTTCCCCGTTTTTGTAACATTTTTCGTTGCTACTCCGCTCCTTATGACCGTAGCGTGATGTTATATAGCCTATAGCCTTCATCGATAAATGGGCTATCTAACACTGAAAGAATTTTTCAAATCGGACCAGTAGTTCCTGAGATTAGCGCGTTCAAACAAACAAACAAACAAACAAACAAACAATCAAACAAACAAACAAACTCTTCAGCTTTATTATATTAGTATAGATTCGTAATTTCTTTGCTTTATTTGCAGCTTAATTTAAAGGAACGTCAATATATTTCAAAACCGAGGGTTTTATTGTACATAGACAAATGTAATATAATGTAATATTTACTAACATAATTTACGTTTATTCTCATACTTATTTCGGTAGCTTACATACATTCACAATACCTACCTAGTTATTTTAAAGCAATATGACATTTTGCCACAATTTCCAATTTAAATCTCCATCTACCTGAACAAAGTCTATTAGAAAATGTATCAAGTAACATGACCTTTTTACGCAATTTTCAATTTAATTCTACATTCAAACACACCTTAACAAAATCCATTCTAAAATGTATCGAGAATACTGCTTTCCCTAACTCTTTGTTAGCCAGCATTATTGGCATACTGACTAAAGAAGGATATTGTAATTGGAAAAGGTGCCACAATAGAGCACAATACACATAAATACGTAGTTCCGGGGGTCGTTTAAAGCGCCCTTAGAACCCTTCCGAAGAATATTGGAAGAACAGGCCGCTTTTATGGTACAATACATTTTGTTAGCTGAACTGTGATTTTGTGACGCATTTACAAGATATTGAGCTGTTATTATACTGAAGTTTATTGTGTAAAGGTCACTCCTGATGACATTTCTGTTTTGGAACAATAGATTAAGTGAATAATGAGGAATGAAAATTTGTTACTGCTTATTTTTCAAAACAAACTAGCGATTTTCCAATGGAATATCTGCGAAACAATAATTGGAGCTTTTCTTTTTATTTTTCTGTGAAAATAATCATTTTTTTAACCCGTTACTGTCCCACAGCTGTCAATGTGCTGCTCCCGAACGAAGGAGGGGGTTAGGCCTTGAATCCACCACGCTGGCCAAATGCGGGTTGTGTACATTTCATGCCCTCAAGAAAAGTATTTAACAACTTTTGATGTTTTTCTTCACCGTTAGAGCAATAAAATTGAAATTATAAACGAAATCATTCTTTGCCGTTTATAAACGTATTAAATAAAGTGAAGGGAACGATTTCTTAGAATTTATAAAGCGAAAAAGCAAATCCATCCAGCTAGGCCATCCTACTGGTTCAATTAACGCAGTTTCCATCGAGTATTTTAACTGAATAGAATCGGGAACGCTGAGCTATATTTGAATGGAATTAAAACAGATTTGTGGTGACCGTAATCCTGTGGATTTTATTATGACTTTGTTGTTGGAAAGCAATTCAATTTTATTTGTCAATTCAGCCATTACTAGCTGATATTTATTTTTTTATCGTCAGTTAAATGTAACATATCAACGAATTTTGTTACGTAGGTAAAATAAACCACAGGGAATCTATTTTAATTGTTATCATATTATTATCTACATGATAATAATATGATAACAATTAAAATAGATTTTAATTGACCTTTTAAGTAACAGTAGGTAATTTTTCTCTTCTCTTTGTTAAACAACTTTATTTTGTTAAACATTCGAAGTGGTTTTTCGCCAATGCATTTCTCTACAAGAACAATTTTATTTGATGAAATAAATATATTTTCGTTATACATTTATTGGTCTTCATTATTTAAACAATTTTTATTTATACTTATACCTAGAAATTATTATTTCAATAATGAAATTAAGGCCGTCTACTCTTAAGTACTAATAATACCGCGGAATTTCTCATGAAGTCTTGTATCCAAAATATTTTGTATTGCCAATTATAAGAGGCTTACAACAATCTCTAGTAATAACAAGGACTCTTGATAGCTTTAATAAATTATTATTAGACGTAAAATCGTATCGAATACTCATTATACAATATCATTTATTTTTTTATAAAAAGCCAGTTTCAGTAGTGACCGTTGTTTGTATGTTTGTAAAAGTCCCCGCGAAACAAGAGTAGTTTTTAATGTTTTTAAACTCTCGCGACTAGTACACATAATATATGGACTCAGAAGACTATGACAGAAGAATACGGAATCTGTTGAGTGACACTTCGGTTTACAAACCAGTGTCGTATAACCCTACTGCCAGAGTGACGAAACGTATACGTTCACTGATCAAGGACCATGAAGACCTTTTCGCGGAGGATGTGTTTCAACGTCTCGCAAGACCCAAGTGCGTTCAGCCGCCTAAGTTATACGGTTTGCCTAAAGTACATAAGGAGAGTGTACCGCTGCGCCCTATAGTAAGTCAAATCGATTCTCCCACCTATGATTTGGCGAAACACATCGCGTCAGTGCTGCAACCGTTAACAGGTAAGACTGCATCCTTCGTGAAGGACTCTCGTCACTTTGTCGATATCATCAAGACCATGAGAGTGGAACCGGATGAGGTTATGGTGAGTTTTGATGTGGAGTCACTGTTCACCAACGTTCCCATACAGGACTGTCTTGATGTCGTCGAGATGAAGTTGAGGGAAAACGGTCTGTCTAGTGAGTACGTCGTTTTACTGAAGAACTGTTTAGAAGGTAACTACTTTCTCTATCGTGGACAATACTACCTCCAGATCGACGGAGTGGCCATGGGCAGCCCAGTGGCACCGGTTATGGCCAACATCTGGATGGAACATTTTGAGCAATCCATAGATATGCAGGCATCAAATGTGAAGCTATGGAAAAGATATGTCGACGATGTGTATTGTATCATGAGAGGAGATAAACAGGACGTAGAACGGCTGTTGAACACCCTGAACTCCATTCATACTAACATCAACTTCACATATGAAATGGAGACAGACAGATCGTTGGCCTTTCTCGATGTCGAAGTAAAGGTGAGAACAGATGGTACCTTGGGCCACACTGTTTACCGAAAACCGACACACACCGATAGGTATCTTCACGCGAATTCGCATCATCATCCGCGACACCTGCAATCCGTGGTGGCTTCGCTGACAACTAGAGCATACGACCTTTGTGACCCTGAACACCTAGACGGTGAACTCTCGCACGTTCAGGAGGTACTTAAGCGAAACGGATACAGGAGAACCGAACGACGTCTGAAGAGGCAAGAATGTCAGACTGGTGTTAGCAGAGTACCAGCTTTTATGCCCTACATAAAAGGAGTAACGGATAAAGTTGGAACAGTACTGAAGAAATACTCCATAAAGACTGTATATAGTCCGTTCTCCAAAGTAGCTAACCATTTGCGCACGCCAAAGGATGTAATTCCTCTTCAGACACCTGGCGTTTACAAGGTGGATTGTAGCTGCGGTAGTTCATACATCGGACAGACCAAAAGAACAATAGCTGAAAGGGTCAAGGAACATATCGCAGCTGTCAAGAACCGGCAAGTCAACAAATCCGCGATAGCTGAGCACTTGTTGGAAGCAGGAACCAATCACTGGATCGAGCTACATCAACCCCGGGTCCTCTCCACAGATCGTCACTATTACTCCAGGATAGTACGAGAAGCGGTTGAAATCAAAAAACATACTAATTTCAACCGTGAAGAGGGATACCGTTTATCATCTACGTGGAATCCTGTCATCAGCAAGTGCAGCCGTCGCCGGCATGACGTAACGCGCCAGTGTAAAGACGTCGTTAGTGTAGTGTGTCGAAGTACCGACAATTCCGAACAATGTACACTAAGTGAAAACCAAGTGAGGGTAGGCGTCGAAACTCGCGCCGCAAGAAGACGACGCTTAGCAGCCACATCAGTCAGCTCGTGACCACGGTCGTTGTAATGCGATCGAAACGTCGGGCAGCAAATAAGGTATCCTAACCTTTAAATTGTCAATCGCGTATAAGACCCGTTGCATTATAATATTAAGAGTAGTTTTTTAAGTAGAAGTTCACCGTTTGGTCACGTAAGTTGCCTCTAGGTAGCTATTAGCGATTGCTTCTAGAAGAAGGCACAAGATAACTTAGAAGAGAGTTTTGTATGCCAAGTTCACTGCTAGTGAAGAGTATACATTATTCAGAATTCAGAACATCAGTGGCCAGAAGGCTTACGCAGTTGACAAAGTAACTTTGTTTTGGGAACACAGAATTATAAATTAAAATCAAGATATATCGTGGATGCCAAGTCTTTCTACTTAGTGGTCAGACTAAAGTGACCGTCGTTTTGTGGCCACGACCAGTAGTTTCTAAGTGCGGTAGTAAGTACCAAATATACAATTCTATGAAACAAATGTTATGTACAAAGTTTGAACAACTTTGATAATTGTAAATTCGTCGAATATAAAACTGATTCAGTAAAAGTTTTTTTCAACAAATTGTTGTCAACACGATTGTACGCGTGAAGCACGTGTAAATAAATCACATAACTGGAATTGGAGCCGTGTTGTTCTGCTATAAAAGAGATCTATTGTAAATGAAAGTATAAATAACTCCCGGTAGGCTTTGGTTGTAACATAACCTGGATTTTAGTAATTTTAACACCATACATGCGTGTAAAGCAATCAATTCGTTTATAATAACTATGAACCTTGTTCTTACAAGGCATTCAAAGATTTGGATATCATATAACGCAAATGCTTTTCACGAAGATTACATGAAAGCGTGTGACTATTTTAAATGTTTTGAATTATTGATAGACGCATTGATTTTAGTTCGTAAATACTTTATTGTTCTAGTAAATTCTCCTCAAAAGCCTCTCGAGTATCCAAAAACAACATGAACCATGAAACCAGCTTTTAAAAAATATTACATGTCTTGAACAATAATCTTACACAATTTCATTACAACAGTCTTTAGACTTAAATATGAGACAAGTTCAAGTTTACTAACAGATAAAGTTTCCTATTCTACTTCTTACCAGACTGTCAAGCCAGACTTGTCTAGTTATAGTGTTATCGCTTTATGAAATCTGTTAGCTCGGTAGATTGTCTAGTTTGTAATATCGAAACTTACGATGAAGTTGTTTAAACCACTTTGTGAGACTTTGTGTAATATCCTCTTTAGTTAGACGCCGCTTAACAATTTGAGCAATGACGTAGATAGCAGAATGATTTTTAGGTCCGTTTGGCAAATTGTGCAAGAGGTGGTGGTGAGGGCTGTTGCGCTTCGATCGCAAGTTTAGTAAATCAGTTGATTACTACCCTTCTCACGTTCAGTTTCCTCTGTACTGTATTTACATTCGTTTTGTATCATTCTATGGTACTTAACTTTCCTTTCGAGACTCAGAAGTGTATGACAACTCACCGAAAATTTCTTGTTAAAAAACTTTTTCGTATCCCGATTGAAAATGTTGTAGTAAAAAACTTATTTTGCACGACCAAGGATTTCAATCCGTGATCTTTCTCGTCTTCATTCTCACCGATATTTACGTAGGCATCAAAGTCTAGACTGAAAGTTCTAGTCATTACACTCTCGTAGGTCGTGCGTAGGCACGTCTTAGACTAATATAGTAATTATAACTGATTTTTAGCTTTAGATTAGATTTATAGCCAATTACTCTATTTCTGTCTTAGTTTATAATAATGTGTTAAGCTTGATATTACGGGTACCTACTCATTTCTAAGTATTTTTGAAAGCTGTGAAATCTGAAATATTGATGAAGAGGTGTATTTACTTGGATTTATCAATTGTTTAATGTGAGGACGCTTCTCGCACGTGTGTTGTAACTGATCAAGTTAACAATAACTATTTTATTTAATAAGCATTAACTATATTTTTTTTTTATGTTTGAAGCCTAAGACTTCGGGTCAATTTTTTAAACACAAAAAATGTATATGTGACTCAATAATCACAGAACAAGTTATTATAATTTGGCCCAAGCTGTTTTTCTACTGGGCACTAGAATCCTCCTGGAATAGAATTGAAATACTTTGCATTTCTTTATGAATTGTTCAATAACTTTAACTAACTAACTTTATGGAATATTTTTTTATTATTATAAAGTTTTTCTCCACCGGTGAAACTTTGATATTTTGATGCTCATACCTTTCGATATTTCTGTTCTTGTTATTTTGGTTGAAACCAAATGGAAATATTAATTCCATTTGGTTCATAACTGCTTTCATAAAAAAAAAACACTCACATTCATTCGAAAGTTAACAAAAACATTTTATAGCATTGATAGGCTTAAAATTCACTCTGTACTACCGATACCTGGTTTATTAAACGTGGATCGACTTTGATATATTAATATTACGCCTGCACGCGGAAGGGCGGATATTGGCAATTTCACTTCAGGAGCCCGTTATACGTACTCGTGGTGTGTTTGTTCGTAAATAATACATAGATATTTCTCATCTAATGGGTTGTGTATAGGGATGCGTAGTTTGGGAATGATTTTGTAAATGATGTCGGGTTGGAATTGCTCGTGACTGAGTGTCATTTACCGTATGCATTGCGATCTACCGTTTTTTTTCAGATGGACATACCGATATCCGATCATAATAAAGAGGTGTTCGGGCATGCGGTCTCGAAAAACCCAAGCCACTGCATCCTTTTTTCATTCCTTCATCATAGTTGCATTAAATTCTATAACCCATTTCTCCCATCTCTACCACTGCCTTAATATCCCCTCCAAATTTCCCATCAAACGTAAGAATTCAATAGAGTGTGAACTCTAGTTTTTTAAGATAGACTAATTATTGTTGCTACATGTGGCGATAGAACAACTTTTTACATGAAAAGCAACAAGGAGAAAGTCAAACAACCAAGTATAACATAAGCATTTAATAAATAATTTAAAAAATCTATCTAAACTTAGCTACAATCTCACTTATCGCTGAATAACAACCTGATATTAATACTATGAAATAAAACAATAACAGTAGGCCGTTCTTCCACAATATGTAGTTAAACTTGCCTAGCCCACGTTCCCACTTGTGGACAGTTTGGACCACTACTGGGATGAGCAGGCCGAGGGTTGAGAAGAAGATGGCACCGACCAAACCGATAAGAAGTTCTAAATCCGGGACTGCTATTGCCAGGATTACTGGAAAGAGAAAAATATACATTATGACATTATACAGTTATAGTAGAAGCATTTTGAAAGCTGTTCTCAACTGCAGTTTCAAAACCAATATGGACTTGTAAAATATTTTTTTAGTCTATTTAATGATTGTATTATCTGGCTTATATGTTTTTTCAGTATCTTTTCTCTTTTTCACCTTTAACGTTCAAGTCTGCAAAGCAGTATTCCCTATTTAATGAAAGCAGTAAAAATTCTAATTTATAGCAAGTCATAATTCTATATTGGAATGCTTTATCAAATCTTATCGTGAATCGGATCACAACATTGAATGATGTTTCCTTGCAAGTGTCCTTATATTGAATTGTACTTTATCATTGCCTCCGTTTTCAATATTTTGGACTCTTTTGCATTTTATCTATTTAAAATATAAAGGTGTATTAAAAAAAATCGGGAAAATTTTTAGTAGTTATCAGTAAGTCAATCATTCAGTAGTAAGACCTAATTCGTCATTCAAGTTAAACTAGACTAAAATTCAAAATGTAATTTACCGTCGAGTGTGAATGTATTCAAGAGCGCCTGTCCGTAACATAAGCCTATCGTTTCAAGTCTTTATCTCAGTGCAGGCAAGTGTCTGTGTTAGAACGATAACGTCATATGACACTGTGTTATATGCTTAACTTATTACCGTTTAAAAGTCAGCCAACCATTTGCTAGGATTGAAACTGACACTAGTAGAATGAAACTAGGAAATTGCGGTTGTAAAATTGTATTGTTCATAGTATAAGTTGATGTTTCCACAATAACAATTTTCTTCAATGTGTATTTTTTTTCAAGAAACGTCTTGAAATGTTACTCCTGTTTTTATATCGCTTTGTCAATTACATTGTAACTAATAGGTCAGGTTAAAGAAACCTGATATATTGACTTGAAAATGAATACACAGTTTTTGTTTCTTACCAAAAATCGATAATTTATAGGTATGTACCATTGTATAATACTGGACAATAAAAACTACTTACGATATTGTTTGTGAATACATAAGTCATTATAACGAGTTGTTCACACAGTGTATGAGAAACAGAGTCGCCGTAGTAAATTAATCAATTCATTAGTATTTCAAACATTATCAGTATTGAATTAAACTCATTCATGAACTACTTACAAATTCCATGTAGTCCAAATTAAATGGCGTCCTTCGTTTATTTGTAAATGACTAAAAGCCGGTTTGTTTTTGTCCGCAGTAATTAAACATCGCTTTGTCGAATCGAAACATTGACTAAGCAGTTATAGTGTAAAAGCTATTATCGTGATGAAAGATACCACTTTAAATGTATGAACGGTTTTATATTGGAACACAGTTTCATGTACTTTTAGTTAAACGACTAGTTATAAGAATTCAATTGAAATGAGATTATTTGAGTTCACCAGTCTTAGTTCACCAGTCTTAGTTCACCAGTCTTAGTTCACCAGTCTTAGTTCAACAGTCTTAGTTCACCAGTCTTAGTTCAAAAGTCTGTACGGTAAGCAACCTTTGGCGCTATTTGTACCTATTTGAACTGAGCGTTTGTATGCTCTAGAGAGCATGAGAGAAAAAATTCCTGTGTTTCCTTATTTAAATATCAGTTGGCAAATGGCCAGTTTGATTTGAAAAATACCTAGGCTTAAGTAATGAGTACTTCATTTTGCATTGTGCGAATTTATTTTATACTAGCTTTTACCCGCGACTGCCACCTAAATTTTCCCATGGAAATGCATCGTTTTCCCGGGGTAAAAAGTAGCCTATGTCCTTTCTCGGGTATCAAAATATATTCATACGAAATTTCATGCAAATTGGTTCAGTAGTTTAAGCGTGATTGAGTGACAGACAGACAGACAGACAGAGTTACTTTCGCATTTATAATATTAGTATGGAAGTATGGCTTTTTAGCCGCTTATTTTAGCGGAGACGTTTAATTCAAAGCGGACACTTGCTTTTTGCTTAACCCACAGACCGTTTGCTGATCGGTAAGTAAATCAGGTTCAGGTTTTCAATAAAGAAATAATTTATGAAATAAATACTGAACTCAACTTACCAGTCAAAGCCACACTAGCAGTTCTAATCCCGATCTGACTGATGTTGTGGTAATCTTTGCTGATCTTCGGCATCGTACGGGACCAGATGATATCCATAGGAGCGTACATTTGTAGGCAGTATGTAAAGAACACTGCTATTGCGACCAGGATCTTTGCTGTTAACGCCAACCTGAGAAAACGGGAGGAAAACGTTTATTTTCATAGAAAACAGTAAGTTAAATCTTGGCACCGGGTACTTTGCTTTAAATACCCAATGCTCAGATTTTAAGCATGAATGAAATTTTGCTCTAAAATTTTACTCTTATATCTTTGTGTGAGGTAAGCATATATATTTTTTTTATATTATTATGTATTTAAATAACGTTTAACAATACAATGTAACTATAATAAAAATGAAAGAAATATTTTCTTATAATACAACGTTTGAATGTAATTTGTTGTAAGTAGGTAATATTGTATTAAAAATTCTTCTTAATTCGTTGAAATGTACCAACAACAAAATACTACTTCAAAGACGTAAATAATTTGCAATTCTTAATGTAAAAGAAACTGCCAAGTGGATTCGCGATAAGCGTTTAATTTCTAAGAAATCATCTTAAGTTGTTTCTGTGAAGTGAGTTAATAAAACTTGAGGGTAAATAAATCCATACTAACATTATAAATACGAAAGGAACACGGTCAGTCCGTCTGTCATATACCAACCAGCCCGCCCTGGCTTCAACAAGTTTAAGTTAAAAAACATATTTCACAAGTAAACCTTCCCTTTAAATGACTCTGTATATTTAAAAAAACTGCATCAAAATCCGTTGTGTACTTTCAATAATCTAAGCGTACATACATATAGACATGGGAACAGACGCGGGACGCGACTTTGCTTTATACTACGTAGTTATAAAGAAACCATTACAAAGAAATCTACAGGAAAGCAAAAGCTCATACTGATATGTGTAGTTAGTATTAAGTGTCTCAGGCGTGCCTTAGAGAGCATGTAAAGTCGCTCCTGCACCTGACCTCCCACCGGTAGTGTCGACTACCGTCCCACCGGGCTACAAGAGTAATCGAGTAGAAAATGTACCTCTGTATTGAACACTATAAAGAAACTACAGTACATTTGGCTAGTGGATTCTGTACAGTTCCTATTGAGTATTGAGAGCTTGACATTTAAAATGTTTTGCGATAATAGTTCTTACGGTGCCCGCTAGAGGGGCTGAACAGATTTTTATACCAGATTTCTCGGTAGCAGGCCACTGATTATCATATTCGAACATCGTGTAGGAGGATATCTATTTATACTTACTTTGTTTATCTGTTTGTCAGTCTCTGTTACTGTGTCAAGGCTGGAGCGGTTTAAAAATATTTGGAAGAGTTATATTTCAAAGAAGGACACAAGTTGCTATTTCTCAAAAATAAATTCCAAGCCAAGAAAATCGTGGGTAAAAGCTAGTTCTGTATATATTGCTGTTTCTTGAAAGTCTCCTTTTGAAATCATATCTAGGTACCACAATAACAAGGTACATTGTTATTTAGAAATGTTTTGATAAATTCTTCTTACCGCTGAAAATAATATTGTTACAGTATTCGAAAATAGGTAGCTACTAGAAAAATCGGTTCTAGAAATATAAAGGTAGACTGGGTTCAAAAATATATGGAAAATACTCAGTGGTAAAAATGTTAAGCCGAATGATAAATAAAAAACAATCGCACATTATACGTCTTTTTCGAAGTAGGCAAAGGCATCGTCGCTTAAGAGTAATGTGTATTTTGCACCATAATTATGTAAAATAGTATGACATGTTTTATAGCTTAAGGAGCTTAATTGCTTCGCGATTATATCACTAAGTAAAGAATAACAGAGAAATGGTACAAACAACAACGAAAAAATAGTTTTTCGGCTAAAAAATCAATAATAATAATAAAAAAAACACATAATCAATAAGGTGGCATTATAACTTCACAACTACAATCACTATTTAAATGGGCAGAAATGCATACGAATTCATTACAATATCAATCAAGGCACAAACCAGTCAACCTATTCAATACTTAATCATGATCTTCAATTAGTGTTGCAACAGTCTGCAATGCCTTAGTCGAATCCATCAAGGCTCACGTCATTGACTTAATCTCTTACATCCACTGTCATGCAGCTTTGACCTGAGCCGCAGTTCCTGACTTAATAACCAGCACTCGATTTTAATTGGCAATCGTATTGATCAAAAGAATAACCGCTGTATCATGGTCTTGCATAAGAATGAGGTGTAATTGGAATCGTTGTTGATTTTGAAGTACCAGTAAACTGAAAACGAAAGTTGTACCAAAGGTTTTATCATGTGGCCTTTTAGAGCACATACTAATTACAAAGTGATACTTCCATTAGGGCGATTTCCTACTAATTTTAGACTTTTGATAACCTGTTAGCTATTGACTTATTTTGTATCTAACCTAAGTACCACTTCTAGTGGTAGCTTCAAGATACTAGTTCCTGCGGCAACAGGAACATTTCAAGGCTCAGAACATTTAAAACGTCAAATTATAAATAACTGTTAGTACCGACTATACTTGATATTTGTGATATAGATGAATTTAACGATATAACAATTTGCGTGTGTGACTTGAAATAAAGAGATGTTGCACCTGTTTGGCCGTTTGATACACACAAAATGTTAACATAAACTCAGGCTTAAATATAAACTAAGTTTTAAGGCCGTGAATTTAATAAATAACGATATTTATGTCACAAATACGGCCGTCATATATCACATCTGGGATAAAAGTTTATTCCAACGTTACGACACTCCAGAGTTCTTGAATTAAGAGTGACTGACATCGAAAGTTGTACGAAGGTTAAACGCTAAATCTTACATGAACAGGTCGGTGATGTAAAGGTGAGTATAGATTATAACTTGTATCACGTCTTTGGCTTGCTACACACATATTCGGTTTGGAATTAAACGGCCTAGCCCAGCGGTAAAATTAAACATTATGTACATTAATGTTCGGGAACAATGCTGCTCGACATTACCGCGCCTGAATTTCAGTCAGTTCAAACCGTATCGTAACGATCGGGCTTGAAAGAGCTACCCGATTGGAGCAAGCTGAACAAGTGCGGTACTTGCTTCGATTCGGCTTTGTTGTTCGATAGATACTGCCGAACCGAACGTGCCGGCCCGAATATGTATGTATATATCAAGCCGGGTCAATCATTATTATGTTCTGACGTATTTTCGAAGAAGTAATGCAAGTTAAAATAAAAAAATGACGTAAATGTAAGACTTTATAAAAATAACGCTTTCCACTTATGTAACAACAGACGTAGTTCTGTATAATTCTTACAAACTATGGTTAAATACGTTAAAAACAGTTTTCATAGTACAAAGAACAGCTACCAAAAGGTAAATAGGTTCTTTCAAGTTCTTACTGGTCCTTACAAAAACTTTTGTACAATTAAATTGAGTGCTTTCTTGCCTAGTGCAGCGTTGGCGGCATTAAATAAATCTACATTTTTACTTATTACACTACTTATTGTAGACTTATTTCATAACTCTATAAATGTTTAATAAGTGTTTTGTTTAATACAGTACCAAATACTGCCTCAGTGGTGCAGTTAGTTAGTTTGGTTGGGTTTGATTCCCGGGTCGAGCATAATACTATAGGTCTTTTAAATATATTTCTCAATAATGACCCAGAGTTTAGTAACATGACCTACATATAGCAATAGGCTCGGCCCATTATTACAGGCGTAATATTACAAGTACCAAATTTGGGAATATTTTTCTACACCTCTGCCTACACCGTCGGGTATAAAAGGCATGATATTGTGTATGTACAGAAACGAACATTCAACCGAATTATAAGAAGGTTTTACAACAAGTACCTAAATGCTGTGTGAATGTGAATCCACCTCAACTCTGAAACATGATTCATTTCAGGCAGATGGACAGAGTGATAAAGGTTGATATTTGTTGTGGACTTTTGACATTACGAAAGAAGACATATTTTTATATGAGGTTCGGGCCTTGTTAGGCCATACCAACTTAAGAGTGAAAATAAAACTGAAATCACTTGTGATAAAAATATCTAATTTCTTATGAAATAAGAAACAGTTGTAAGTAAGTGGGTCTGGATTTATTTTAAGTCCCTTGTTTATTTTTATGTTTGCGAAAGATTGTGTTTTTTTCGAGTTGTAGTATTATTAGATGTTATTGATAAGTCTTAAATGTATATAATTGTGTACGTTTTTGCATCCCTTACTTCTAAACCATACCCTGAACAGAGTAAACTATATACAAAATATAAAAACTACCTTTCCCATACATAAAGAGTTTGTTCTACTGAAATCAAATGTAATACACGAACAGATCGCAGGAAAAATTAAGTTACATAAAGGTTAATATCCCAATCATTTCCTCATATAAAATACATGTAAATAATATATTCAATGCGTAGTAAATATTCTATATTGTCTCTTTAGAAATGAATTCCTTTCTTATTGTTCTCTCATAATAAACGGTACGAGAAGAAATCTTTTGTATACGTTCGTGTTCTTTCTCGGAGTCCAATAAGAAATAAATATTGAAGTAAATAATAGTATGCATGTTTTTATGGAAAATAATGTGTATCTTCCTACTTGTTTCGGAAGATATTGAGGAAATATATCTAGTAAAATGTTTATCAAGTTGCTTCTCATAGAAAGAGAATACCTCACTATTAGATTTCTTAAGTAAAAAGATCCTCGAATGTTTTATGTTGGTTTTAGTTTTGTTTTTTTAAAAGTGGTAGAATTCAATCGATTGTATTAAAGCTCAATGGCATTAAACTTATTATTCTACATATTATATTGTACCACCTAACAAAGCAGTGGAGTGTTAGTTTTTGTAATCCAAATGACATTTGTAATCAAAATATAAAACCACAAATTGGACTTTCAGAGCTAATTATTGTGGTATAAAAAAAAATTAAAATAAAACAATGTTTATATACCAAACACATAAAATCTATTAAAACTATGCTAAACTTATATAAAAATTTTAAGGCGTTTGATAGATTCGCCACACCTTTTAGAAAATATTTCAAGTCAGCCATCTAATTAGAATATCAGAAGACAAAGTTACTAGACGGGATAATAATTAAGTAACCTAATAACTATGCCCTAAATCTAGCCTCAGGCGAAAACCTAATTCATAATATATAGGCAAGAAAGTAGCTGCTCTACATATTAATATAATGTTAGTGTAATGTAATTTCCATTTGAAGTTAGTCTTGGTTTTAGTAAAGCTCTTTGAGTATCAGACTGGATGTGTTATGAATCTTATTAAAATTATAGTATATTAAGTCGCACCTTTAGAATTATACTGATCTAATTCAACATTTTTATTTTTTGGTAAATGCCAAAAATGTTTGTTTTTAGTGTTTCGATCGTGTTCGATTATTTATCGAATTGGTTGATATATTTAGACTGTCAACCTATCACGGTTAATGAGACACAGACAGACAGCGAAGTCTCAGTAATAGGGAGCCATTTTTTCCCTTTAGGTACGGTAGGCAGTTTAGGAACACTGAAAATAAAGACTTACAGTTACACAGTACTATCGTGCATTTTGGGCATTCATATACTTACGTACTTTTTGCCTCAATAAATAAGTATATAACTCTTCGTACAACTAACAATATACAAGTTTAATCGCTTGAAAACTCACGTAAAGTTTCCATGTACAGGTCTTCTTAGGTTTCATTTCTTACAAGAAAGTAGGCCACAATTACTTTACCTACGGAATTATCTTAAACATGACATTTATTTCTATAAGATAGGCCTGTACAGTCAGCTACAAAAGCCGCTTAACTAATTCATATACCTCTTTATTACAAAGAGGAGATAGTGATACCTCCGTGTGTGATTTGTCCCAAAATATTTAGTTTATAATTATATTTTTTTTACAAATACTTGAACAAAATTGGTCAGCATAAGTTGGTATTGAGCATAAACGATGGAGTAATAGGTTTCAGAATATACAGTTTCGAAAGATTGAAAATGTTTAGTGACTTTTAAAGTCAGTGTATTTTCTTGACCATTATTCCAAGCTATGTGGGGTGAGAACAACATGTTTTCTCTTCCATACAACCCTTTAGCTGTCATCTCTGTCTTCACCCTATTCTTGTTTGTAGTTGACTGTACAATCATAATTGTAAAGAAGCCGTGTAATAGAGGTATAAAGATAAATATTTTCATATAACTATATTATGTCGTACGTTATGTGTTATTTTCGTTATAACCGTTTTAATATCGTTATTTCTTTATTGTGTTATAAACAGGTCGAAAAAGACGGAAGAAAATTAACAAAAAACTAGGATATGAATAAAAATGGATGTACATATATAAATAAAAATGTTTAAAATTTACGATAAGTCAAATGTCAGCATAATAATTCAATGAAATTATTATTTTTCTATTGCTTCGAAGAGAATCAGATAGACATGGATAATTGGATACCTAAAACGATAAAACTTTAACTTTAATAAACAGTAAAATAAATAAAACTGTTATGATATTATTATGTAAAGAATTATGTAAATATGTAAAGAATTAGTTATGTAAATATGTAATTATGTAAAGAAACGCTACCAAAACTCAAAAAATAAAATGTATTTTTCTTTAAAAATTACAAAGATAAACGTTCATCTTAAAGATCATTCTATCAAAGAAGAAACCTCTAAGGGCCCCATGAATTAAAGACAGAGTTGAATAACCTCAGCATGAACTTAGGTAAACAACGAAGTTATTGACCCGTGCAGCCTTTAACTGTATAGATGTTTCTAGAATGATTTAAGATATCGCATTTAGTTACGGTTTAAGGTAAATTACTGAACACGTCTAGTAGAATGTTAATTGTGTTTGCATTGTTTTGAAATAGTATTCCTCTGCTAAGATGAGTTTGTTCAATTTGTTTACCGGCAAAGAATTTTATCTATATAAATGAAAACGAATCACTGAAAAGAATGTGGGATCATAACTTTCGAAGAAGTAAACCAAACACATTGGATAATTCTTTTTTTAATGTGTTTGTAGAAAATCCCATGGGAATGGAATTAACGGGAAAAAACTACTCTATACCCGCACTAAGTCAGGCCAGTTTAGTTTCGAATCGAAATCATGCTACATTGTCAATAGACTTTAAAATTTGTACCTTTTACATAAGTGTTATAAAGCCTTTTTCCCATAGGGATAGGCAGAAATCTCAGATCGCCACTTAGTACGGTCCTCACAAACTTCCTCACAAACAAAAAGTTGAAACTATTGTTAAGATTATTATAGTCAAACACCTACATTCGCAATTATTAAATTTCAGCTTCCGCTAAAAAAGCTTCTCTTCATTCATACAATGCAAAAACTCTTTGTTAAAAACTTTATTAATAAACACAGCCACTTCACAAATAGACAACGGATTTAATTGAATTGAATAACAGACATTCTTTTCTCTCAACGTTTTGCAGCTATTTTAAAACGAAACCGAGCAAAATGTCTTTATTTAGCTCTAGCGTGTTCTAGAACATTCCAGTGGGAGTTGAAACCAATTTCCGAATGTCACCGTCTAAAGGTACTATACAGTTTTAAAAAGCTATTAAACTAAAATAAGTGTGCAAACTATGTTACCTCAATGGAGCGATAAAAAACTTTAATGTAGGTTAGTTGTGAATTTCAAATTAAGTTGTTTCTTGCCTGCTTCTTGTGGCTCTTTATTTTTTTCAAGTTAAAAAGTAATTTTGTTTGTTATATTTTGCCAGCATAGTAATGTATTAAGCGGGCATAATAATGTATTTATTAAAAATCTATATATCTTTTGCCAATATCTCTATGTACTTGTGTATATAGAGATACATAGAGATATATTATGGAATACACTTAATTGTTTTGATATTGATACTAAAACGTAGAGCTAGAATTAAGAAAAATGTGATATTATAATCATTAAACTGATCGAGTTCAATGATTATAGTATCGCAAACGAACTTTATCCATTTGACTTAAGAATTACAGTGAAAGTCAATAGACGGCTATTATATTTGTAAAATGTCAGAGTTGAGAAAGTATCTTGTGACAGTCAATGAATGCCTGAAGGTCGACGGCGTTGAGGTTGGTCAAGAGAACGTAGGTGTAATGGCTACGAAATCTTTTTGAAGGGTTAGCAGAAAAAGTATTCTTTTGTAGAGAAAATATGCGTTTTTTTAATTATGTCCCATTTTTGGACAAAGATATCTCAAACTCTTCTATGGATCAGAATTATCCTGCCAATCATTCAGCTAAGTGGTTAAGTCGTCACACCGAGTATAGACGACAGATTGGTACTGGAAAAAGGCATACTTCTAATATCGGAACTAACAAGAAGAAATATATTATGATGATTTAAAATTGCTAGTGCCTCTACGCCTTCACTTTAGTTCTAGTATCAAATCCTCCTATTATAGCTAACTCAATGAGAATAACTAATGTTTAAACAATGAGAAATCCTAATCGTTTGATCCATATATTTGGGGATGAGGTCATTCGGATGAAGTAATTCTATTTGTGGACTAATATTATTGTAACAAGGCTGAAATGATTAATCATTTGTGAAACCAACTGACATTTACAGAGTAGATTAACTTCAATCTGTTTATAGATCATTTGGGGGAGTATCAAAATATACTACGAATGTGTATCTGTACTAATATAATTAATACTGAAACTGTCTGTCTGTGACGCTTTCACGGTTTAACTGTTGCGTAGGTTTAGAAGTAGGTACTTATGTGGGATAGATAGTAGCTTTTGGTGACATTGCATTCTTAATAGCTTTTCGAAACCTAAATGATTTTCTTTTTTTCTTCAATCATCTTATTAACAAACGAGACTTTGGCTTCGTTTTGGCGATGTCCAATAGCCATTTTATAAAATCAAAGTCAGCAGCATGAAGCTCAAAAGCTAAAAATATAAGAAATAAATATTAGCGAACAACGAACAAAAAAGTGGTCAGGTTTCGTTTATATAAATATACTGAGTAACTTTTTTATATACACGTAAGCGAAGTCACGAACAACAACCAGTTTCTAATACACGCGCTATTAATGGCCTTCGTTTAAACAAAGAGGAAATACACAAATTATACAAGTTAAAGTTAATTAAAGACGTACCTTTGGGTTTTCGAGAGCGTTTCAAATAACTCAGGAATGAAAATTGCGCGTGAAATTAAAGCGATGTAATAGTGAGTTGGGTGACGTAATAACGCTGCGGCCGTAATATGAGGTTAAGTTTTATGTAGATTTCGACGTAATATCTGGGGGCACGGAAGTGCCCCCGCAAGTCGAGCAAAAAAAAAGCGGCACGGCCGTAACATCCTTTTCTCGAAGCAATTCGGGCTATTTTTGACACCCCCATAATTTCGTTGTGGATAAAACAAGAAGCCTGGATTTTCAGCAACTAATCAGTCATTGTATAAACACGGTATATTTAAAATTTCAGTCAATTTGAACCAGTAGTTTAAGAATGACAACTTGTTATAAAATTTTGAATTTTGTCACTCACTGATTCACTGACTCACTGACTCACTGACTCACCGATCATCAAAAGTCTAAGGTACTTCTAGCAGACTTAGAAGCTTAAAATTTAGAATACAAATAGGGTTTAGTGTCTTAATCATGGGAAAAATTTAATATTTTCTAATTTCGGTCCAGTTTTCTAAATACACCAACTGCAACAATAACTTTGTAATCCCATATAAATGTATAAGATTACAAGGTTACATTTACAGTTAATGAATTATTATTACTGTAGAAAATAAAATAAATAGGTGTAAATAGGTACCTACTATATGAGGCATAACGGGAGGGGGTAAAGGGTGGGTAAGGGTGTTTAGCCCATGAAACTGAACAACATTCCCATAAGAAAATATGTTGAATTATGAAAAAAAAAGTCTTTCCATACAAATTGGACTTATGTTCGCTCTACAAAAAGAAGTGAGATGCCATCAAAAACATTCTGTAAAAACCTCAAGTCTCGCCGTAAAAAGTTGTGAGATCTATATAATACCAAGTCGATTAATCTATTTAGTCTCTACTTAAAGGACCTTCTGTCTTAAGTTATTACGTATGTTATTATCATGCCAATTTTAAAAAAATACCTTTAAAACAAATAGATCGACTTGGTCATCGCAAGAAAACACAAATTCGCCATTATTAACATTTCAGGAGCATTAACTTCTAGTCGTGCTGTGTAGTGTGATACATACTAATAATCAAATCATGCGATGGCCAGGTCGGTCTATTTGTTTTAAAGGTATTTCTTTAAAATTGGCATGATAATAACATACGTAATAACTTAAGACAGAAGGTCCTTTAAGTAGAGACTAAATAGATTAATCGACTTGGTATTATATAGATCTCACAACTTTTTACGGCGAGACTTGAGGTTTTTACAGAATGTTTTTGATGGCATAATAATATAGACTTAGGTATTCCTAAGTAAATTTTAACAAACAAAAAGAGGGTACCTTTATCGCGAACTAAAAATTAATGCTTTACGGACCGGTGCTCCCCTTCAACAACTGACTATCGTCGCCATTACAACCTTTTCAAAAAGATAAAATTACTGACCATAGTCTAATAATTTAGTTGGGAGTCTTGGCGTGCACTATTTATCTCAATTATAATAATTGCTTCCGATTATTTTTGAAACAAAGTATGTGTACCAAAATGAGCACTGTCAACTGTATAAGTCATTGATGTTCTCAATTCTGAATTAAGTATACTCCCACCAGCCGCGAACTTCGTATACAAGGCTTTCTATTAAGTTATTGCGCTATAGTAGTCTTTTAGCAGTTTTAAGTAAGGTTTATGTGGGAGAATAATAATATAGTAAACAGTAGATATCTTGCTAAAATAACATAAATGTAAGCCACATTTCCCCAAAATATTTCAGCATAATGTGTAACACAACTTCATAATATGATAATTTGTTGAAGGATTAGGGTCTACTAAATCTACAAGCAAAGGTTACAAGTCTAGCTGCTTAAACACTTTTAGACAAGACCTATGTCACACCGTTATTCTTATATACGTCTTATATACGTATGTCAATCGTTATAACATAACGTAGTTTGTATGTATTGTATTATAACGCATATGATAAAAATTTTATTAAAATTTTCCAACTAAAAAAGTTTTTGGGAAAGTTGTAGGCCTCTGTGTTTTTAATTCATATCTTACTACTTTGGTGAAAGGCTTGAAGTTAATGCATTTTCAAATAGGTAACCAATAAATCATACAAATGACTTAATCTAAAGATAACTAAGCTTCAGTAACGACCTAGATATTTTCTTAAATAACAACATCTCAGACAAGTACGATAAATACGTGCCGCTTATAATAATCGCCTCTGTAATCTTACTGCTTATTACGTCTAGCTACTATAAACTATACCTGTATACCGCTTATTACCTTTTAGTTAAGAACACTATGATGTTTTTGTGGCGTGTGGAAGTAAAAAGTCGTAAATTCATTTTTAATGAATTTAAGTGGACGAAATTTATCTTCTCAAAATGTATGAGGTTTATTTTATTCAAATTAATGTACCGAAGACAATCACTTCTTTTTATATCACTCTATGAAACTTTTTGTCATGATCCAAATACAGTTTCATCGCACTGCTAATTTTTATTCCGATAAAATAGGATTTCGATCATTTTAATAAATAAGAATAATAATATAACTCGTAATAAGATTTTGACACCTATTTGTGCGTAAATTATACGGTGAAGATATTAAGTTAAATTACTAAAACATGAAATTATAAAAACTGACTTATGACATTATCCATAGCCACACAATACAGTCTCTTTGTATAAAGCCTATATGACTTTATACGTGTAGGCACGTTACGCGGTTACTTTGTGTCTCACTACTGTTTTAGTGACTATGAAATGTTGCGTAATCTCCTAAGATTAGCGCAAATGAGGACAGGTGGTAGAGGTCACAAGGATTTGTTAGTTTATTTTACTTAACTTTTTAAAGTCTTACGTAAATAAATATAAATAAATAATAAATATCACTCGACAACTCACACACGGTCATTTGATTCCAAACTAAGCAAAGCTTGTACTATGGTAATCAAATAACTGATAAACATACTTATATACCTCTAAATACATACTTATATAGACAAATTGACATCCAGGCTCAGAACAGATACTCGTGCTCATCACACAAATATTTTTCCCGGGTGGGATTCGAACCTACCACACTCGGCGCTACGGTTATTGCGGCCACTTTAACCACTGCGCCAAACGTGCAGTTGGCAAAATGTGAATGGGCAATAGTTTATTTTTTAGGTAATATTCTTTTAGATTTTAGCTAACTAAGTCTCCGATGCGCGTTTGGCCAGTGTGGTAAACACAAGGTGAACAGGCATGGCTTAAGAAAAAAATAAGTTATAGTTTACAAAAAATAGTTTGTCAAATGAAGTCTATATCCTTCACGGATCATTTGCTTTCATCCATGCAAGAAAAACCAACAAACAAACGTTTTTATATAATATACACACTTAAATTAAATATATTTTTCATAAATAATCCAATCATTACAGATAGTAATAAAAGAATCAGAAACCCGTGGCGGATACAAAGTTACATACAATATTAAACTGTTTCACGCGTGCAGTCGGATAAAATAACTTATTACATTCATTTAAATTAAATATTTATATTTAATAGCTCTTTAATATGTAAATAAATCTTTATTAATATAATCAAACATCATAATATATATCAGCTTAGCCTTTTTTCTAAGCTGTGTTGGAGGCGGCTTCCAGTCTCACCAGATGCAGCTAAATACCAGTGTTTTACGTGGAGCGACGGCCTATCAGACCTCCACAACCCAATTACCTGGGATGTAACTCGATACACTTCGGTAAGACTGGTTGTCAGACTTTCAAGCTTCAGACTACTGTTAACGACTGTAAACATCATAAAGCTGTATTATTCTCTGCTATTCATATTTTCCGAGAAGGCTTTTCGTGAAACAAAAGAGAATCGCAAATCTTAGTTGCTTTTGTGCTTCATTTTAGTGCAACTGACATACTGAAAACCTAGTTTAAAGCTTATAATTAATTAGTGTTGTATACTGTAGTAGCTTTTACCCGCGACTTCGTCCGCCACCTGAATTTTCCCATGGAAATGCGTCATTTTCCGGGGTAAAAAGTAGCCAATGTCCTTTCTCGGGTATCAAAATATCTCCATACCAAATTTCATGCAAATTGGTTCAGTAGTTTAGGCGTAATTGAGTAACAGACAGACAGACAGACAGAGTTACTTTCGCATTTATAATATTAGTATGGATATACGAAATAAAAAATATGAAAAGTCAAAATACTATATTACAGTTTTAAATGTTATCACAAATAGGTTTAGTAGTTGCTCCTAACATATGGTATGATCAGAGTCTAATAATAGACTAAGTAGTATTAGTTTTCTTTTTTACCTATGTAACCGACGTTAAGTGTACTTCGCTGATTGATAGAAGCTTCTTACAGGATCAATTGTTTTATTAATCACATTGTAAATAATTTGGAGATTAAAAAGAGATGCCGTGAGTTTTTGCCTAGCTCTTCTCAAGGCTCTCCCCTTTTCTGAGCTAGTGGTAGATTCAATACTTGTATCTAACGAATAAGTGATTCTGGAGGTACAATACAAAATAAGTACAATAAATTTTTTTAAAATTCTATCTGATTAACTATCCAAAACTTATCTTGAAGTGACAAAGCCGGCCATAATATTCGTTACTTACAAATGTCACAATGCACAGTTAGAATTTAATATGCGAACAAAAACCGCAATGAATTCCGTCCCCTAGAGCCAGCCTGCTTAAAGACTTGTTTGGTGAAGGTCTTTTAAATAAATAAGTGAGAACCTTCGTGAGGTAATTGTTGGTTTTCGTCATGATTATTTACTAGGAAGGGTGCTTTTGTACTCTGTTTTGAAATACGTAGTACTAAAAATAAATTAAACTAAGATAAATTGCTTGTTTCAATGATTTGATGATACATGAATGATTGATATGTATACAAATTGAAACAAGCAATTTATCTTAGTTTTGACGTGATCTATCGTTTAATTTTGTCTTTTAATTCGTATTTACTAATTTTGAGATAAATAGTAATTTTAATTCAAAACATATGTAAATTAAACTAGCATGTTTATTTGCGGGGAAAAACTCCTAAATAGATTTTAGAAGAAAACGGAACAAATTGTATGATACGTGAAATAGAATTAACACCTTCTTATCTACAAAAACTATCCTATCATAATACTGATACAGTTAAACCGGACGAATAACCGCCGGCGTCATACATAAAAAAATCGACCGTCCCAAAAAATACTCATCAAAAGCACCTACTAAAATTTTTTCTCCTTACTCATAACACACCACATTTTAGCTTTAGCCTTCGTTATACAGGCATTTAGGTCTCAGTAATGATAATAAAGAGGAAATGAGGAATGAGATACCTGACATGCGGGTGATATAATACTTAGGAATAATGTTGGGTAAAAGTTTTGCGAGTAGAAGTGAGTTGAAGGCTGTCTGATTAGCTGAATAATATGTTATCTAAGAGTAAGTTGTGTAGTTGTTAGTGGTTTGCTTTCAATATGTTTGTGAGGATCTTTGGCGGAAAGTTCAATGACACTTAATATTGTACTTACTTCTGTACTGTTGTAGTAAATAGTAGAATGGAAAGATTCTATCAATATTGGACTTAGGGTCAAATATTGGTAGGAATCTACTAAAACATGCTTATAAAATAGCCTATGCTTAAATGGTTTTTACTTATCATAGAGAGACTGCTTGTAAGTTCATAATGGAATTAGATTTCACTCTTCCTAAAAATATAAATGATTTTTATTTAACCAAAACCCACTTGATTGTTACAGCAACATATAAGATGTTTTGTCCTTTATAAGTTTGTTGTAGAATGTAACTGAACTGGATAAAGAATCATAGTTATTAGCTTATGAATAAGAAAATATATTGAAAATATCCATTTTACAATAAAATAAAATACAGGTGAGAGAGGTTATTCACTTCTTTAAAAAGATGTCACCAAAGTCATTTCGTGCTTACATATCATTATCAGTGACTGAAACATATAAAGTTGGAGTACATCGATACGTCGATTAGAAAACTTCGTGACTATATTTATCTTTTTAAAGTCAAATTGTATATTGCCAGTAACTTGTACCACTACTACGGTTTGTTTGTTTTGTCTGTTTGTTTTGTTTGTCGTATGGTAAGTGCTCAACCTAGTGTCAAAGTTGTTCAACCCGCCCGAGAGGCCTTTGACGTGGCTTAACGACTGTTATCTTAGTGACAACAACCGGGACCGACTTTTTACGTGCCCTCCGAAGCACGGAGACGCCCAGCTCAAATACCACTATGCGGTCACCCATCTATGGACTGACCGCGCCAGGGGTTGCTTAACCCACAGATCGTTTACCGACCGGTGAGCGCAACTGTAAACTGTAACTACGGTTAACTGTAGTTTATATTGTTTACTGTAACTATTTGTAAAAGGTATTTATGCTGTTTTAATGTCTCGGGTTTAACTCCTGGGCGGGGCCAAAACTGATCACCAGGCCATTTCATAATTTTTCGTTTCTTTTATGATTTCATGAGCAAATAAAGTAGTCAGTTTGGCACCTAATTTTTTGTTAGACGTGTCGGTCTGGTAGATCATAGTGATATGAGAAGCAACCGTTTTCGTGTGTTGCACTTACACGTGACTTTAATAAAAAAACCTTTTGCGCTTTGTAATATCTGAACACCAAAAACCTAGACATAACTTTTTTTAGACCGACTTGAAATTCAAACCTGTAATACGTTCGTGTAGTAGTCACATTTGGCAACACCAATAACAAACAGCCAATTGTAACTATTACTAGTGTAGTAAAGTAAGTTACTCATGATAGGGGAGTTCAACGTACACTTGATGAAGTCTAAAACCATATTGTAGACATGTATTCAAACAATCGATTGCTTAAAAACATTCACTCGTTCATATTTTATTCAAGTTTTATCGACAAAGCTGTGAACGGTTTGTTACTGATGAACTTATAATTAAAGTTGACGATAAGATAATTGTTGTGTCTGTAGTTTGAGAATGTTTCTATTATGTTATTATTTGTTTTTATTTTCGAGTAAAGTGTTGTATTTTTTATGAATCACGTCTATTATGCCGTAGGTTGACTAATAATTACGCTTGTTTATAACCGATTTCGTTTTTTGTTCCGTGAAATAGATGACAGTTTCATAAAGTGTAGGTTGTATTTTTACGGCTGCTATTATAAATATATTATTTGATTTTAGTTTTAAAAACTATAACAGGTACGTAGAAAGATTCTTGTATAAAGTGCTAAAAGTGAATATTCTGTTAATCTAAATTGGTATACTGCAGCTGTGATCTCAGCAGTAGTGAGTGCGTCTGCTGATAACGACATCCCGAGTTCGATTTACGGGTCGAGCAAAAGTCTCACATTCTCTTTTTTATATAAGAATATTTCTTAATTGTAGCCTGGAGTTTGGTAACGTGTTTGATTTATGGACTTAGGCTCACTATGACAGGAGACTAACCTTATAAATGGTGAAAGTTTTGACTCTTACTGGCGCGGTGATATACATGTAAATATGTTAAATAGGTTCATTCTTGCCAAGAAGCTTGCACGTGTTGTGCATTCAGAACCTTGGCAAATGGCCATATATCAATGCATTCCATTCAATTGCCTGTCGCAATAACTGTATTTGTTGCCATATATTTGTAAATTTATCGTCACTTGTCTTGATTTGTATGTAAGTAGAAATCTACAAGAATAATGAAAACAGTCTCACTGAGCTGTTTGTATGTAAAACTGCCTCTATTTTTAGCAGAAATTATGCCTAATTTTCTAAACGGCTTTTGACGTATTTTATTCTTAAGTACTACTCACAAATCCTTCAGTTGCATACAATATGTTTAACATAACAAGTAGACATATATTGAAATTCTACATAGCTTAATATTATTGTATTATATAAAGTGTAAGCACCATAAAACTATATGAGATATAATCTTCAGTGACATAACAGTATTCGACCATCAATCGGATTAAAAGATAAAATGAAAAAGTTTGAAACGAACCTAAAACCACTCTGAATGTTTGTAATCGCCTTCGTAGCGAGTGCTACGGCGTAGATCGATAGGCTACGTGACAACGCTACGTGCGGTCGGTGTAGTAAATGACCGTTACGAAATATTTTGTTTGGTCAGATTCGAAACTGTTTCAGGGCTAAAATACTTTTTTTTAGTTATTTATTTTTATTTCGCCTTTTTTGTGATATTTATTGTTTAAAAATTTTGCTAAAACAAAGTCTGTTGGTATGTTTGTTTTTTATCGGTCCGTATATTAAACAGACTGACAAAATACATTAGTTATGAATGCAATAAAATCGTAGTAAATTTTTGAGACTAAAATGTGATTAATGTATTTAAAGAAACAAGTCCGTAAACGAATTATTGATATCAAAAATTATGATAATTAAATGAAAATAAATTCAACTAGCATCGTATATACGATTTAAAGTAAATCATAAAAAGTTTATTATATATGACTAAAAACCAAGGCGAAAATTAATGTTCACACTTTATATTTGACTCATAAAACTATCAATAAAATATTTTAATAGCTCTCTAAAGAAAGTTTGACAAAGACGAATTATATCATCAAGTTGATATATGCTTTAAATCCATGAAATCGTGTCATACAGTTTCAAATTACTTATTTCTTTATTATGGTACTGTTAGCTCCAAAAGTCGCTGAATTTTCGAGACCAATATATTCTGAAGGATATTATTCCATCGATATTATTTTTGCAGGAGGATTTCTCAGTAATTATACCCCAAGAGTTAAGTAAATCTTATCTGAGTGCCTCAGTGGCGCAGTGGTTTAGCTCCCCACGTCGCTACCATTGCGTCGGGAGGTCGTGGGCTCGATTGCCACACGGGACAATTATTCGTGCGATCCACAAATATTTGTTTCGGATGTGGCTATACTTTGCGACAATTGTTTGTAAAAGTGTGCGCGACACAAGAGCAATTGTTAATGCGTGATTTGTTTTTTTTTTAAGATAAAGAAAGAAAGAGCTATGATCGTAACATTTCAGGACAATTTGCTCCCATATCCATCCTTACCGAACAATGTTCCCTAATAAAAGAAAACTGCACTTATCGCGGCCAGTCTCTCCGCATTGGGTTCCAATATGGAACCGGAGTGGGTGTGGCGATAACGTTTATTGTTTCTTAGAGCTTCCTATTATTGTGGGAGCGATGGCTGCAAAGATTTTATTATCGAAGTGATAGATGTGTCTGCATTGGTGTTATGGCATTTAAGACCATTTTTTGCAGACGTTATAAGTTCGTCATGTCACCTTGCAATAATATATTTTTTTGGTAAATTCAGAAATGATTAGAGCGAGAGTGCGTTACTTTTATCCTTATTCAAGTATAAATACGTGACGTAATTTAAATGAATTTCTGGCGGTTGATAAATTATATCCAGAGTGAGGATATGGTGACATTTCTCCGGTTGGAGTTGCAGGTGAACGGCTAAAAATAGGCATAACTGCAACAAAACTTATTCACGTGTTCTAACGAGAATTCATGACACTTGAACTAAATGGATTTGCAAAAATCTGGACAGACTTTTTCTCTCTTCCCGACACGGATACCGAGAATCACGTTCGCTATCGCTTAGGCTACGTATTCATGTCATTATTCGTTGAAATACTTCATAAATTCACTCGCAGCAAATTGCGAGTGATGTGTATATAAAATTCAGGTATTTTCGCTTATGTTGGAGTATACACCGATTTATTGTTTAAAATAGATGCTTTATTTATTTATGTGGACGTCTTTAAAGTTAACCTTACCTACCTTTCACATGACTATAGAAATTCTACATTGAGACATTATTTCATAATAAGTACACAAAATAAGCTCTTTCTTTGGTCTCTGCAAACCCCTTTGAGAAAATAAAAAAAATGCCTCTATGATTTTTTGTATGTATGTATGTCAGCTCAAAACAACATAAACACGCAACAGAAGTAATTAATTTATGATACTCACGGCTCATTTTCCGGTAAATTCAAGGTGATACTCCCAAGGACCGCGTCTCCATACTTCAAGTAGCCGAAGATACCCACTACTCCATACAACGAAGCCACGAACACCATGGTCACGTTCAACACGCTCGGACAGCCGAGGAAGTGCTGGGGTTTAGCCATCTCGTTCTCAACTGGCATCACCACGTTGATGCCTTCCATTGCGAATATTGCCGTACTGAAAACAATAAACACCAAGACTTAAAACAGAATGCAAACTAAGTAATTAATTTTAAGTTCTAAGTTGTTGTTTATTCCGACGGACACAAAAAACCACCGCTGAAGTAAATTATGTGAAGCCACTTGACATAACGTGACATAATTAACTTCAAAGACATAATCAGCAACATAAAGTGTTTTATTGTCACAACTTCTGTTACACATCGTGAAATTATATATTTTAAACTAATTTTCAGAAAGTGGTGATCATTGATCAACCTAGTTTTAAAGTTTTTGAAGCGATCCGAAGACGTATCGACAAGCTTTACTACTATCATAATTTCCTTTGACTGATACCGACTATTAGCGGAGACGGTCAACTCAAATACCACCAATCTAAGGAATATCCCCGCTATACAATACTTTACTCACTGATCGTTTATCGATTGGTGAATTGAACTGGAATCTTCTTTAAGTATGTTAAAAATACATACACGAATACAAACTTTTCTTATGCATTACATGACGTGTAATACGAACACAGTAACTTATATAAATAATTCACCTTTTATTTGTAAAATAGAGGTCCTCATTACAAAAAGGACTGACCCGGGGGTCTAACTTGAGTCGCCGAATAGTATTGCGGTCTGACCCAGATAAATATTGTAGGTTTCTTTAGATGACACAATTTAATTCAGTTAACAAAGATGTTTTTGTGGTAATTTAACTTCTTAATACAAACCCTTAAAATAATACAATTATTAAGTATTTTTCCCTTTTTGGCTGTGATTTAACTGGGTACGTTCTTATTGAAATTACATTTTTCTCAATATCTACCAAAATTAACAAGGGATTTCCTTTGCATTTGGCTAAAAGTGGGTGTTTTTCATACACTTCTGCCTTCACTTTTGAGCATCACAGGCGTGTTATAATAAACTAGCTGACCCGCGCAACTTCGCTTGCGTCACATAAGAGAGAATTGGTCTAAATTTTCCCCGTTTTTGTAACATTTTTAACTGGTACTCTGCTCCTATCAGTCGTAGCGTAATGATTTATAGCCTATATATAACCTTCCTCGATAAATGGACTATCTAACACTGAACGAATTTTTTAAATCGGACCAGTAGTTCCTGAGATTAGCGCGTTCAAACAAACAAACAATCAAACAATCAAACGAACAAACTCTTCAGCTTTATAATATTAGTATAAATAAATGACGAATATGATAATGATAATGAATGTAGATGACGCGTTTGACAGTTTATTCTCCATAACGTCTCCTTAGAATACTTTAATTAATATAGAATTTAAGAACTCATTGCAGTTATCTTTTTTAAAAGAAGTCTTACACCAAGAATAATTTAGCTTGTTTTACGAGTTACTTTATAGGTCCTCGAAGACCTAAAACTCCTATTTGAAAATATATTCTCAATTGGTGAAAGAGCACGCGACCTATAACAACTTTAATGGCTACTACACACATACTAGCGGCAATGCCGCCCGTACAAGTCGCGCAGGGCAGAGCCTCGTAACCCGCCGGCACTGTGTGCAGGAGCCCTTACACTGCTACATTGCGAGTAACTTGACCAATATGCGTTTTAAAACGAGCCTGCAAGATCTAAAATAAAATGCATGCACGTGTAAAACGTTTTCATGTTTTATTTACTTTAACTGAATAAACATTGTAAATATTGATACGTGGGTGTTTTTCATTCACCTTTGACTACAAGCATAACTAGTGCGATGTTATATATAAAATAAAACGCGAAAGTTTTGTTGGATGTTGGTTTATATTCACAGAATTACTAAATGCATTTTGATATATTTCCGTAAAAAAATAGACAGAATTACAATTAACACAGTGCATTTTTACTCCGAATATATATTATATCTTTTGATGTGGACGAAGTTAAATAATAATAATGAAAAGTAATACAATTTCAATGTAATGGCAAATATTTAAATACTGTAATAAATTCCACAGTATTGTTTTACAAGTATAGCGCTGTTCGTGGTTACAATTAGTTCGTCCATTCATTAGTTGTGGCTCGAAAATTGTCTGACCAAACGCTATGTTTAGCGCATTGGTAGAAATGAAAATTTAATGGTATAAATTGTATTAAAAAAATTATATAGAAAACAGCATAAAAAAATCATCCGTATTAAAAAAAGTCCTACTATTGAAGACAGAGAGAGATACTATAGAGCGTTTTCTTTTATACGGGGCCGGTAAGTCAGTGCCGATACCAATAGAATAACGTAACTAATAATAAAGTACATTTTGCCATATTCAATAAGTAATTTCAAATTAAACTACAATGTAGAGTTAACTTTTTATTAATTCTCAAAAACACCCAAACATTATTGAAACAAACGATAACTACCATATTCATTTACCCCAAAACCAATAAACTACACACGATAACGAAACTATATCAGAAAACTTTTCCTTACCAAACTGCAGCAGTCAGCATTTACATACTTCTGTGTAGTTCAGACTTGCCCACTAATAAAAGGGTGAGATTTAACTCAAGCTGTGATGAGATGAAACGGCTAATTAGTACCGGCGTTTTTAATTAAAATTCGCTAAAGCAAATTAACTGGAGAGTGCTTTTAAGGACGGATGTATATTTTTTAAAGGTATAAGTTTTCTGATGTATTTTGTGGCTTTAAGATATTAATTTGAATATGTAGGTATGCTACGTTATGTTTAAGTCTAAGAAACTGGAAAATAATCTTACAAGTTTTCGTAGCCGATCGACGAAAGACGTGCACCACTCGACAGAAGCCTCCCCCAGAGAATTTATTTAATAAAATTAAATTGAAGAGTAAGAGTAAAGTTCTAGTGAGAATTTGTGTCCCTTCATTGTGCTTGTACTGTCTTTGTGACACTTTATAAGAAGTCCCAAAATCCACGCTTCGCTCCGTTCATTTCAGTTCCTATAGAACCTCTTCCTTACCAATAAGTTTTATAAAGTTATTCCGATGAAAGAGGAAGATCATCTACTGTGTGATTCTATCCAACTTTGCCTGTTACCCACTTTTATGTTTGATAACTACCGGATCAAGTTTTATTGCACGATGATAATACCTTTCATTAGATAAATTAAGCTATTGGCTGTAGAGGTAGATATCGGAAATGCACATTTTTTATTTAAATACGCACATAATATCTCGCCTGTTATAAAATGTAGGTTTTGGTGTTTGAAATACTCCCACGTTTCGTCTTAAGAATAAATTAAAAAACATATAAACATTGGCGTGTTAATGCAAATGTTTATACGACTCTTAATTTATAGGTCAGAAGATTTCAGAGATTTCAGATTATCCGACGGTCCTGTATATCAAGATGTACATATAGATGAAAATGGAGCAACGAAAGTTTCTAAGGATCGTTCCAAATGGCGTTTACTAGTCTCTGCCTACACCTATCAGGGAAGAAGGCGTCATTTATATTATGTAGGTAATATTGATTTTTTCACCTTTTATGTGTAGGGGAAGGGGGGGCATAACGGGGGCGTTAAGGGAAATAAACAATAAAAAAATAATCAAATATATTTATTAATCGTAACTAATCACAACCCTTTGGTTACATTTTAGAGAATCATTTGGCAAAGACTTTGGTGATAAAAGCAATGAACAATATGTTTAATTTTAAATTTACGAAATCCTAGTGAAAACCCCATCGTGCCCCAGGGTAGGGGCAGTATGGGGTACCAATTCGGGGCAGTACGGGGTACATGGTTATTTTGTCTCACAAAATGTGCAGATGTGGATTTCTTCTTCATTCTCGTCATCAACACCTGCACAGGCTGTATGTGCCCAAGATCCACAAAGTTGACAGGCCACCCAACCTTCCGAGGACTTCAAATAAGTATGATTAAGGTCCATGCAATAAATGCATAAAGCGTCCTTATCTATATTTTCAACGTCGGTGTGAACTTTCCGGGTCTTTTGTTTCTTTGAGCCTTTTTTCAACCCTTCTTTTGTATTTGAACATTTCTTCGTTCTTTTAACTTGTTCTCTTTCTTCAAGTTCGTTTTTGTAGGGTGTTGAAGTGAGAACAACAGTTTTTCCCCTGCGATAATTTTTTCTTGTTTGGCTTCTTTGTTCCACTGTTGGGATTGGAAGAATATCTTTAGGGGAAGCATTTTTAAAAGTCGTTGTTAAATCACGACAAACCTTTCGGATCGGAGATCGGATTAAACTATCATCTTGTCGTGATGGTCCAGGCTGAGGCTCTGAGATAGGAGTTCTTTGTGAAGACTGTGCAATTGGAGATCTTTCGAGAGGTGGAGTCACATCAGGCAAAAGTGATTGGACAGGGGGAATTTTAGGGGAAGGCGGTTGTTGCTGCGGATCTTCAGCAGTTGTAGAAACTGTTTCAGGCTCGTCGTTTGCCAATGGGACGTCTGTTGTTGATGCAGCTAAAAAATCGGAATCAGAAAAGTTGTTTTGATTGAATGGCCATATGCCACATTTTTTGAAAGCATTGATTGCTGTAGACATTGTAGCAGCTTGAATATAAGCGTCAGCAAATATTTCGCTGATTTGAAAAGTAGAAATTACACGCCCCGGGTGCGACCTTAACCAGTTAGTACAAGCATGATCATAATATACACTCAATGGTTTCATGAAGCCAACATCTAAGGGTTGCAGCCTATGAGTGCAGTGAGGGGGAAAGCAAAGCATTACAACACCATTCTTGCGTGCATGTTCAATTACCTCTATGTTTTGCGTATGTGTAACATGGCCATCTAAAAGTAGCAAAACTGGTGTAGCTAATGACGCTCCTGAAAAGTTGACGAACCGTTGAAACCATGACATAAAGGTCTCAGTTGTCATCCAGCCTCGAATATTGCATTCTGCTGTCGTTCCTGGAGGAGCTCGATCCAATAACTCCTGCTTCATTCTTTGCCGAGGGAATATTAACATGGGAGGCATATAGGTACCAGCCGCATTAAAACATACCTCAACCGTAATCGTTTGACCTCGTTCTGCTGATGAAAGCGATCCTACCTGTTTTCTGCCCTTTTCTGCAATAATTTTGCTCTTTGTTTTAGACACACACGATATTCCAGTCTCATCGCAATTGTATATTCTGTCTGGTGTCAGATTATATTTGTCATATATCTCCCCAAGCAAAGAATAGAACTTATCCACAGCCACTTTGTTAAACCCCATAGCTCGTGCTGCCGATGTAGCTTCTGGTTTTCGGATGGATAAATCCGAGTGACGCTTCAAAAATCCTTTCATCCAATCGACACCAGCTATTTCTTTATCGCGGTTAAAATTGTGTGCCTTGCCATTTTTTTCCGCCAGCTGATATGCTAGTTTTCGTAAAACGACGGTGGTCAAACCAAACAAACGTTTCTCCATTTCTTTGATAAACCTCACGAGCTCATCTTCCTCGTCTTTCGGAAATACTGGCTTAAAATTACCTGGAGTTGAGTTAAGAGAGAGCTCACCCTTCCTTATTTTGGCCACGTGACGCTCCAACGTGGTCTGTGGAACACCGTATAGCTGGGCTGCTTTTCTGTAGCCTGCTGATTTACTTAAAACTGCATCGATTGCCTGTTTCATGCTTTCTACAGACCAACTGCCTCTCGAGCTTTTCTTTTTATAGGTTCTCACCATTTTTAACCCTAAAACAAGATAGGTTCTATGGTCAAATGAACAGAATATTTTTTGTAAGATGACAGGGGCATAATGGGGACAGGAAATACGGGGCATAATGGGGCACCCCAACGTGCCCCGTAATCATGTCCCCATTATGCCCCCATAGGCAATATTGTTTAAATTACCGTTTAAAAAATAAACTGTCAACATCTACAGATTTAGTTCAAAACATAACAATACACAAAGTCTATACAAAACACATAACAATAATGTACAGTAATCAACAAAACACTTACCTGGTTACGATTATTTTTGTAAACACATCAAATTACATAGAAACACGTCGAAAAATATTTTGTGTCGTAAGAAACAAACGCGTGCGGTCTGCTTGTGCGGCACTTGCGGACTGGACATTGATGCAAAATGGCCGCCTGTTAGTGCCAACCTAACGCGGCTAGTGTAAGCGGTTACTTGTATGTGTGGGTGGCCCCATCGTGCCTCACGTCCCCGTTATGCCCCCCCTTCCCCTATCAAATGTAGCACTGAATATGATTGCAAACCCGATATTATGCAAGGAATTGGACCTTGAAAGGCGGACTTTTCGTTCAATTTAGTCCCCCGGCGTTTTGTAAAACAATAGAAAATTTCCAAGGTCATCTACCTTTGATTGCCAGTTCAAAGCCCGGAGGTTTCTTTAGATCCAGTGACATTCAATAACTGTCATACCGGTGTCTACTTTAGTTAGCCAGACGGCAATGTTCGCATTCTAAAACACCGAACTGTATTGATTGCAGTTATTTGGTACATTCAGAAGAATGTGAATTGTTTGCAGCTGGTTTTTAGGTATAGGTTTGAGTTTTTAGAATACATTTAGAGTTTGTAGTTGATTGAAATTTTGGTTTCAAGATTGATTTGGATGCGTGGCTAGAAAATGTATAACATTCAAAACAACAGCCAGCACAGCTAATAAACTTTTACTATAAAATGCTTTGCAATAGCTGACAATGGTAACAAATATATAGCTAAGTATCTTAAAAAAATGGAAGTCATATAATTTATTACATTACAGGCAAACAAAAGATATTCGCGTTCTATAGTCACAAGTTAGTCCTGACTACGAATTAGAAGGGCAAGCCTATTACGGCATACCGGACACGATACTAAACACTAGGCTACTGTTGAAAAGAATATTATTTAAATTAGCAAAAAAGGCCAATAGCAGTTTTTTCGACTCAGGAATCGAACATGATGCCACAAGATCATCAGTCGTATATGTACGTACACTACCACCCCAACCCCAAAGGTAGTGAAAACAATTATTAAAATTACGTAACTACGCAAGAATAAAAACATGAATGAAAAATGTCATTTGCTTTGACTTTTGTGCTCATTCATCAAATTTCCTTAAGCTATTTTTAGTACAAAACATTCAAGAGTTGGACAATAGCAAAATCCCTTTTATGTCCCTTTTTGTCTATTTACCTGTCGTATTCGCGTAAATAGTTTTTCGCAGAAATGTTTAATAGTGAATATCTTTGAAAAGCTGGTTGCGGCTATTTTCGGTGGCTTTTTGCATCAACGCACTTAGTTTATTTGTAAAGAATCTTTTTCGTTTTATTGTAAGCCTTATTCATGCGTATCTGATACAACTCAATCCAATTTTTATTTAGAAAATCTATCATTTTAAATATAGGTACCAATAATTATGTATTTATTTAAGTCGCGGGGACTCTTACGAAATAGAGTAACTAGACCCAAAAAAAAATTAAACGGATTTTGATTTTGTACGGGGTTCGAACAAAAGCCCCCGCGTTATCGCTTCTACGGCTGTCGAAAACTCTATCAGTACGCAAACTGCTATTCTAAATAATTCTCTAATTAGCAAGACGTACACTACTAATATTTGTTATAATAATATGTAAATTGTCAATATTGTCATAATTATCGTATTTACCAAAGTAATATTGTAATTTCCAGTAATTTCCACAGAGATAGCAGTAGCGGTTGCTAAATGAACCCACACTGAACATTTGGTAACAATAGAATATTCTAATTGAAACCACCTCTTGGCTGCGAGCCAAATGTTGATCCCAAAGTTTTGTAAATGAGCTTTAACTACTTTAAGTAGGGAGAGTACTTAATCGAATGGTTAGAGAATGCATTAGCAGATTTACTTATGTGTTAATTTTGGGTGATATTTATTTACACCATTACCATTTTTACTGAGCGAGTCTACTAGAGAAATGTATTTTTTTGCAGTACAGTTTGACGTTCGCGCCTGGTATTTAAAGCTCTACCACTGAATGAAATTTAAGTGTTCAGTTTATGGGATGGACAGTTACAAGCTTAGTCAATGTATTGACTAACCTATTTGCAAACTTTTATGCAGATAGATGTTATGACTAAAGCATCCGCTAAGAAAGGATTTTGATAAATTCCACCACTAAGGAGATAAAATAAAGGATGAGAGTTTGTATGACAATTATTATTATTACAAACTACCTAGTTACGAAATAAGTGGCATAAAACCTAATTTGTTGCCCAACAATAGCATAGAGATTGACTTGGCAAAAGCTCTTTGACGATGTAGGAAGTCTTTGTGTTGCCTCGAGCGAAATAAAGGCATGTTTACGAAACCATTGTTCAATACCTCATATTGAACGAACTGTAGGTGAAGGCTATAGAAGTATAGATGACTTATAAATTATGTGTGTAGACGATAATGGGACTTCTATTTGTTGTTTACTGGTAAATGTGGAAGGCTGACTCTATGCGACAGAGTAATTCGCTTCTGGTGGAATAAATTTATTTTATTTTATGGTAGAAAATCAGTAGAAATGCTTGTGTTAAAAATACTACTGAACGCAGGAGTCATAACTTTGAGCCTCACATAGAAACATTTTTTTTCAGATCCGCTTACAGTATTACCGGGTCTAATTGAATTTTGCCTTTAAAGTTTGTGTGTTATAATTGACTCGTGATCCTGTATTTGTTCTTGGTACGAAGAATTATGACATGTATCTTAACGCATCTGGTAAATACATTTGTAAATGGCTCACCAGTCACCATACATAGGTATCATTCACGACAAACTTATGTGTCAGTTTTTTGGTCAAAGATCTACAGTCTTTTCTTCAAATTGTCTATCATCAACATTTACAAAAAGACTAGCATCTTATCATTAGAATTTATTAAAAGACCATTAATCACTCACCTCAAAAACAGTGGCCATTTATCCACACTGGCTATCATCTCAATATTGTCCAAGCCGGGCAAGTCCGTGAAGGTATAATGACAGGTCACTCCGAAGACCACCACGAGGCAGAAGTTGGCGAGCACTGAAAACGGCACCAGGAACTTCAGGTGACGTATCTGAGTGATGAGGACTAGCGGCAGTAAGAGGATGCCGCAGTAGACTTCTACTGAATACTTGTGGTCCGGGGCGAAGTTGTCGAATAACTGTGGAGGAAAGAAATTTTTAAGTTTTGGCTTAGTAGAATGTTAATTAGGTTTTTTTTTTATAAGCTTACGCGGTGATTAACGCAATCCTGAAACAGTTTTTATTTTTTGTCGATAAATATCATAATAATAAAGCTTAAAATTTAAGTAGCTCTTTTGAGGAACTTAAATTAATTTATGTTGAACGTTTTTCAACAATAAAAATAGACTCCGTGTATCGTTTTATACGTAAATCTATCCTATTTTTTCTCGATCTTTCATTATAATCACTAGATCTGATATCTCTTGAACAGTGCTTTAATAAGAAAGAAATGAAAGCCAGATGTCCACAAAGTTCAACGCCAGAAAGTTTTTAGGCATTTTTGTGATATTGGCCAATTTGTAGTTTGCCAACGAGCGTAGAAAGAACCGTCTTTGTGCTCTATTGTAAACGAAAAACGTCGAAGTGGTTGTCAATTAAGGCAACAAGCTTTAAGCCAATTAAAAGCCTTTTAAACAGGCTAAAATATGGTTCTGCATCTATTAGAAATATTCCTGAGTGACCGAGGAAAGTTTTATAGAGAGAAGAAGTGGAAAATTTTGAAGAAAATTAACACAGACAATTTAATTTCTGAATGTAAACTATCCCTAATTTTGTAAAGCAATTTACAGAACAAAGTCTGCCGGGTAGCCAGAAATGAATTATCGTTAGCAAAGTACTAAGTACATATTTAAAACAAAATAATTTTAAAGAGAAAACTCTAATAAAATTTCACCCAAAGCGAACGTTTCACGTTGGGAAATGAAATAAAAATTACCTACGCTTAACATCATAAAATAAAATTTATCTCGATATTTTTAAAGGCTAAAGGGAATAAACGTTAAAAAGTTATATGAAGCCTTTGGCCAGTTTTATTTATTTTATAGTCCAATGAAACCACAGTCGTAAATTAATTTATATTATCTTTTCTTTTGTAATAATAAAAGCTATAATTTCGGTATTAAACATTCGCTATGAATTATTTACATGAGCCGTGGTAGGATGTTTATTTATTTTACAACTTAAGGTTTAATTTAAAAAATATCTCTGGGATTTTGAAACTTACATGCACGAAAACATATAAGGTTTGAAATTTGCAGTTTAATTGACGCATTACAAAGCTCTCTATTATGTTAATCAAGGTATTTATTTAGTGTCTCTCTCTTGCCCAGTGTTATATTGTTTACTCTTTCTACAACCCTAAACAAATATAGATACAGAATGAATTTACTGAAATTCCTTCATTAGCAGTCAGTTTAAAAACAACAAAATATCCTGTTAATACCCTTTGCATTATAATGTTAAGTGTACATGTCGCGAGAGTTAAAGTCGTTACTATCAAAAAAGTCTATCCCATCAAAAACATTCTGTAAAAACCTCAAGTCTCGCCGTAAAAAGTTGTGAGATCGATATAATACCAAGTTGATTAATCTATTTAGTCTCTATTTAAAGGACCTTCTGTCTTAAGTTATTACGTACGTTATTATCATGCCAATTTAAAAAAAAATACCTTTAAAACAAGTAGACTGACCTGGCCATCGCATGATTTAATTATTAGTATGTATCACACTACACAGCACGACGAGAAGTTAATGCTCCTGAAATGTTAATGGCGAATTTGTGTTTTCTTGCGATGACCAAGTCGATCTAATTGTTTTAAAGGTATTTTTTTTTTAATTGGCATGATAATAACATACGTAATAACTTAAGACAGAAGGTCCTTTAAGTAGAGACTAAATAGATTAATCGACTTGGTATTATAAAGATCTCACAACTTTTTACGGCGAGACTTGAGGTTTTTACAGAATGTTTTTGATGGCATCTCACTTCTTTTTGTAGAGCGAATAGAGCAAACATAAGTCCAATTTGTATGGAAAGCCGTATTTTTTTCATAATTCAACATATTTTCCTATGGGAATGTTGTTCAGTTTCATGGGCTAAACACCCTTATCCACCCTATACCCCCTCCCCCGTTATGTCTCATATAGTAGGTACCTATTTACACCTATTTATTTTATTTTCTACTGTAATAATAATTCATTAACTGCAAATGTAACCTTGTAATCTTATACATTTATATGGGATTACAAAGTTATTGTTGCAGTTGGTGTATTTAGAAAACTGGACCGAAATTAGAAAATATTAAATTTTTCCCATGATTAAGACACTAAACCCTATTTGTATTCTGAATTTTAAGCTTCTAAGTCTGCTAGAAGTACCTTAGACTTTTGATGATCGGTGAGTCAGTGAGTCAGTGAATCAGTGAGTGACAAAATTCAAAATTTTAACAAGTTGTCATTCCTAAACTACTGGTTCAAATTGACTGAAATTTTAAATATACCGTGTTTATACAATGACTAATTAGTTGCTGAAAATCCAGGCTTCTTGTTTTATCCACAACGAAATTATAGGGGTGTCAAAAATAGCCCGAATTGCTTCGAGAAAAGGATGTTACGGCCGTGCCGCTTTTTTTTTGCTCGGCTTGCGGTTATCCACAACGAAATTATAGGGGTGTCAAAAATAGCCCGAATTGCTTCGAGAAAAGGATGTTACGGCCGTGCCGCTTTTTTTTTGCTCGGCTTGCGGGGGCACTTCCGTGCCCCCAGATCAAAATGAAAATAAAGCATATTTTTAGCAAGATAATAATAAATTACACTAAAAAGACTCTTATGAAAGATTAAAGCAATAAAATCTCATATTTGAATATTACTCAGAACTTTTTGGAGTGCCGAAGCCATAATAGCACTTCAAAGTTTTCTATTGCAACTGAAAACAATTGTATACACTTAATTTTAATGTAAATGAATTTAGTCAGAAATAAATGGGCTATTTTAAGATACATATGAGGGCACTTTTAGGCACTTATTGAAAAAATTTTTAATTAGCTTCTACTTTGATGCGAAATTAAATATTAATGATAAAATAGGTTATAGACTTTTCTGTATTTAAGCATGTGGGTTTTAAAACTTTACTATAATAGCACTGCATTGGTACTGCATTCAAAAGTGTATATCACTACGGATTATAAAGAGTCATCATTTTATTGGAAAAAGGTCGAATCGGATACTTTTCCATTTTAACTCTAGCGTTTGGCTTTAGTGATATTTTTATTGATGAAAATGGCAAATATTTATTATCACAATTTTCATACTTCTGACTGCATACCAATAAAACTACCTTTAGAAAAGATACCATGGTTTATACTAATTTTAAAATAAAAAAGTAACAAACTTACATAAAAAATGTCTCCATTATAAATCTTTTTAATGAATAATAATAATAAATTTAACACATTAATGTCCCACTGCAGGGCAAGGGTCTCCTCCCGTAATGAGGAAGGGGTTAGGCCTTGAGTCCACCACGCTGGCCAAGTAAATCGCTACTTTTTAAACTTGACTTATACTCCTTCACAGTTCACATTGCATTAACCTCACAACATAGTTCGCGATGCACTAACAGTCAACAGATCATAATTGCGGCTCAGTATATCAGATTATAGCACTGAATACGACCGAGCGGCTAATTGTACCACGTGAATACACGTAATCTTGAACGTTAGTTTAATGTTCGCTGTGTCTATCGTGTGTAATATTATGATATGTCTAATTAAGATTGAGTAGATACTAGCTACGTATAGCTTAATGATCTGTCTGGTAAGTTACAATCATTGATAGGTATTTGAATTAGACATTCAAATGTTTGAGCATCCAAATCAAATTACATCGAATCAGTTTATTCGCATAAAGCAGTTTTCCAAGAACCGAAGTTATGTTATTCGCAATATGGTTAACTCGTAGTACGGACATCAACGTCGCAAGAAAACAATTGCATCGCATACAAGATGCGATCACAATACAGACCATGATGTACATATATGTATAATATTGTAAAACAACAAAAAGATATACGATAACATAACAACATATTTGCTACTACGTGTTGCTAGGCGTTAAATGCTGCTCATCGCAATAGTAGCACAGAAACACACTAACAACAAGCAGCTAACTAACTTTTTACCAGACGTTGCCCTAGCTTCTGCCTCGACTTCATCCACGTAAGGAGAATTACCGAGGCAAAAAGTATCATCTGCGTTAATCCAAGCTGCAAGCCATCAGTGAACCAAATTCCATAGATTTTTCGTGATAAAGTAACAAAGACACATCAATCCATACATTCATCATCACAAAATTTCGCATTAATAATATTAATAAGATTAATAAGATAAACCATTGTTTACGTGTGTGGGACGGAAATATAGCAACCATTTTCTCATCCATACTAATATTATAAATGCGAAAGTAACTCTGTCTGTCTGTCTGTCTGTCTGCTACTCAATCACGCCTAAACTACTGAACCAATTTGCATGAAATTTGGTATGAAGATATTTTGATACCCGAGAAAGGACATAGGCTACTTTTTACCCCGGGAAAATGACGCATTTCCGGGGAAAATTCAGGTGGCGAACGAAGTCGCGAATAATCAATATTTTAATGACATTGAATTAACAAAATTCCGTTGTCATGGTAACTGTTTTAATGGCGGATATGCCTTAGCGCAACTTCATTATATTATGAGATATAAATAATTTTGAGAATATTTTTCGGGAAAAAAAGCATATTTTATATCATCACGCTACGACCAAAAGGAGCAGAGTAACAGTAAAAAGTGTTACAAAAACGTGGAAAATTCTGATTCTCTCTTATGTGACGCAAGCGAAGTTGCGCGGGTCAGCTAGTTAATCATAAATATTGTACGAAGATTTACTGCACACACTGTCAACTGAGGTGAAGTGACGTCAGACTGCATACTGCAGCGTAATATCACGGTCCCGACACTAACAATGAGAAATTCTGTATAGGGGAATAGAAGACAAGCGTGAAACAGCACCTCCGTACGTGTATATTGTAGCTTTTCTTGGAACTTTAATATATGCACATCTACCTGGTATTAAAATTAGAAGGAATAAGTGAACTGCCAGTTGCGCTCACAAATAGTAAACGATCAACGGGTTAATCGGTCTGTTGTGTGTAATATTCCTTATTTACCAAGTCCTAGATTTTGGTTGACGATCTTTGCCCCGTTTGGAGTGCATGTTAAAATTTGGTATCAGTACCTCGATTCTCTATCACTATCGACTACCGACAACCGGCTAGCTATCGAAATTTGACATTTAGAATGTACTGCCAAAATGTTTCCTACGACACCCGCTAGAGGCGCTGATCAGATTTTCATACAAAATTTCTCGATGACAGTTCGGTTGTCGGTAGTCGATAGTAGTAGAGAATCGAGGCACTGTTGTTACTTAATGAAGTTAATGTCAAACCTGACATAGCCAGCTTCAACAATTTTGGCCGTAGGTTGAGCACAATACGATAAGTATAATTGTCAACGTTAGTTTGTACACTTTAAATGACTCTAAAAATAATTTTCTAATTACTGATACAATATTTTAGGCCGAATTTTGAAAGGAAATTCTATTTCTATGCGTTTCTTTACAACACAGCAAAAATAAATCAACCAACAAAACAAAAGATTTCGAAAAACGTGTCTGACATTTTCATTTTAGGCTTTATTCCTGCCATTTATATTTCATTGTCTGGCACAATCTTGTGAGTCCTGGAATCCTACAAGCTTTTACTAGGGCACATATTTCTACCTGCGTAGAGTTATTGCTCCCACAGGACACATGTAGACTGAAATATGATTGTTCTTTGTCACGTTGAACAATCGTTTTGTTAACATTTGAAGAAGCAGGATAAATAAATACGAAAGAAAGCAAGACAATATGTTATAGGAGGTACAGATTTTTGTTGTACAAAGTAAACGCTTTTGGCCGCCTCTGCGGTCTGGACGGTAGTTTATACGATTGCTGATCACGAGGCTTTGAGGTCAATTCTTGGAACTATTAAATACTAATATATATTCTGACTGATGAGAATTCGTGCTCGATTCATGAATAGGGCAAAGTATTGATGGTCTTTTCTAGTTTATATTGGTATTTTCAATAGTAGCCCGGAATGCGGTAACGTTTCCAGTATACAACAATAGGCGTACCCAGTATTATATGGAACGACATTCTCTATAGCGAAATGTAGGTGTATTCCAGACACGTCTGCATATACCTTCATGTATATGAACAGGCTATATGTTATGTATGCATGTTAGAACTGCATGAACCGTTACAGACACCTCATAAACAACTTGTTCAAAGATCATTTCTATCCTTAAACTAGTCTAATCAGTACTTTTTCTAGTAAAATACCACTAATCTGTTTAAGGCTGTACTAATGAAGGCCTTTGATGGCCTTCAAGAATGTTTCTACGAAATACCGTTTCTTAATATGTTTACGTTAACTTTTTATTGATATCTATCTTGATTGAACTTGTTTGTTGAATCGTGTGGAGAGTTTGAGAGATACTGACTAAAGAAATGTGATAAAAATACTTTCTAGCAATAAAATAGTAGTCTCTATCAAATTCGATGAAATCGGTGTTGTTGTTAATGCTTGCAAACATATACAAGTACAACATATACAATACAAAACATAGACAAGAAAGAGTTATAGCTTTGGTAATTAGTATTATAGACTGAAATTTGTAATTTGAATGTGTATTTTTATTTTCTAAGCATGAAGCGGCGACAAAGATACATAATCTGCATAAACAACTCTAACCCTCACGGTTCAGATACGACTTTACGTATCTCAGTTGACAGCTATTTGAAAGCCACTATGTTGTACATTGTCTAATCCCTTAGATTACAGTAATTACACGTTATGTCAAAGCAGCAATGTACTGAATAGTGACCATCAATTTGACGACCACTAGTTGTCAACTGAGATACCTGATAAGCCCGCTGGTGACAGACAGACGGACGGACAGCGAAGTCTTAGTAATATTAGGTCGGGGAAAAAGTCTTTTCGCATTATAGTATGTATGAACTTGTGATAAAATCTCTTTGGCTTCAAGAATCACAAATGAGAACGCGGTTCATTAGGGTTTCTTTCAGTGAGCTCGTGAGGTACCCAAATATCGAACATTTTTGTGTAGAGAAAAGATTTTATTACAAGTTTATGTATACATAGGTACTATCAATTCGAAAAGACTTTTTCCCCGACCTAATAGGTTTCCTGTCTCTTTGAGTGCGGAGTCCTAAAATTGAACGTGCACATACTAAAAGTGGCATGAAATTGCTCATTACAGTTCAAAAATGTGCTCACATTTTTCACTACTTCTGCTTTACAAGTCTTCATATTTACGAGTATTTGTAGAACAAGTTTTGTCTAGTTTAATGCGCGTCTGGCGTATGCAAATACAGGTCTGAGGTTAATTTTGTCGGAGCTCAAAAGCGTGGCTTGTAATTGAATGAAGAGAATGGGGATTGTTCATATTTTTTTAACATAGGTTTTTATTTTATTTCTTGAAAATATAGAGTATTTTAAGAAACTAATTTGAATATTTTTATTATAGGAACAATAGTTATTTTTTTTAAAATATTCAAAATTTATTTTATATTTATTTTATGTGACGTCATCAGTGGCATAATGCCTTGTGCCATTGCCTTATAAGCAGAACTCCGAGAAAATATTCTCTATGTGTCAAGTGTCGCCCGTCATCATGATCTGTCATATTTCTGTTTATGTTTATAAACTGATCTACAACTTATTGTAATCGTAATTATTATTGATATTTATAAACGTTTCAACAAAATGAGTGGTACTTTTGTTCAAGCAGACTCTCGAAACCTGCCTAATGAAGATACTGTGATGATTTGAATACCTATATCTCGACTAGAAGTCACCTTAGTGTAGACGAAATAAACGAAGCAAAAATCCAAATGTTAAAATTAATTGAAGGTAACAGAAAGGAATAAAACTACTTACATTATCAAAAGCTTTTATTTTATTTTCCTTGTAAATTAAATAAGTGTTATACTCTCAATCTCAAGCTTACTATAACCTAAGTTTGTAAAACTTCAGAATGTGGTTGTTTACTACGTGTACAAACACTTGGGGGCCTAAAACTCTCATGCCACGAGAGCTTAATATTGAATCTATACCGTTAAACCCTCTATTAATAGCTAAAACAACATCAGCTTCGCGACACCACTTCTTCCTTAAATCTTTTCACGCAGGTACAATATTTTTGTGCACTAAACGCTTCCTGCATTCCATATTCCACTTATCTATAAAAGTTGATGAGTAAACGAAATAAAATCCATAAACTGTATGCAATACAACATTAAAACCGAAACGATATCGGATTATCAACTGTATAGGTTATATTCTTGTTTACGATTTTGACATAAACTTGACAATTAATATTTGGCAGATTTTTTTTTCGGAATTTGTTAGACAAAGTCACAAACCTAAAAGTCCTGTTATGACGTTATTTGAAGGGCAAGCAAGGTCAAACATATTTTTGCAAAAATATCAATGTATTAATAATATTTTTCATTAAAATTAATATATAATGTTTAGGAGCACTATTCCTCGAAATGGTTTCCGAATTACAGCATTTAAAAAAAAGTGAACAATCCCCATTGTTTACTGCAATGTGTACAGTCTCAACCAAACAACATGGTTATAGAAAATCGTATTTTCAATCGTATTTATTTGTACGTGGTTATTATTTAATTGTGTCTATTATGGTTGTTAATAAATAAATAAATAAATATCATCGGACAACTCACTAACGGTCATTTGATTCCAAACTGAGCAGAGCTTGTACTATGGTAACCAAATAACTGATAAACATACTGATATACTTCTAAATCATACTTATATAAATAAATTAACATCCAAGCTCAGAACAAATAAATAATATAAATACACAGTGATTGTAAAATTACTTTGAAGTAAATAAAAATTGGTTATTTCACCATTTTTATTATTAGAAATGATAAATCGCATGTGACAGCGTATACATAGTTTTGCATTTGATTGTACTGTATTTTAGGTAGAAACGCTTATGAATTATGTTCAGGATTTAGAGGTTGATGTTCTTAGATACATTTATGTTTTGTGCTTCAGGGACGTGTTTTGATATTTAATTCGTGATTTAGATTGTATTCTGGTAAAATGTATTTAATGGAAATTCAAAGATTGAAATTGGCATGGTTTCGCTCCGTTCCGGAACATTAATAGACTACATATATTTATTTACGGCTTAGTCTTCTTCCTATTATTATCTTATGGTTAGTAGTCAACCTAGTATAAATAAATAAATATTATTGGACAACTCACACACGGTCATTTGATTCCAAACTAAGCAGAGCTTGTACTATGGTAACCAAATAACTGATAAACATACTTATATACTTCTAAATATATACTTATATAGATAAATTGACAACCAGGCTCAGAACAAATACTCGTGCTCATCACACAAAGATTTGTCCCGGGTAGGATTCGAACCCACCACACGCGGCGCTACGGTTGTTACGGCGAGGTGACCGCTTACACCACTGCGCCAAGCCCCGAGGGCCGCTGACGTTGCTTACCGACTGTTATCTTAATAGATAACAGCCAGGACCGACGTTTTACGTTTCCTCCTAAGCACGGAGACGACCAGTTCAAATACCACTATGCGGTCACCTATCTACGGAATGACCTTGCAAAGTGTTGCTTTACCCACAGACCGTTTGGTGTTCTTTTTAATTTAATTTAAACCAGTTAGTTGAGAGACATGCTGTTGTACTAATGTTAAGAGATAATAGCAATTTGCATTGTTAATACATAATTACGATTCAGACACTGCCTAATGTCAACAATGTTAATTATTTATTGTGTTTAGGAAGCTCTTTGTTCACATTACTGATGCATCTATTGAGTATAATCTAAAATTAAATAATCAGCAGCTTGATTCTCTACTAATATCGACAACACAAACGGCAAGTCATCGAGAAATTTTGTCTGATAATCTGATCAGCGCCTCTGATGAACGTCGTTGAAACTATTTTGGCAGTACATTTTAAATGTCAAACTTTCGATACTTGACAGTACCAACTTTAGAAAATCCGCTACCGACTTCCGTTTATAAGAACGTTAAATATTATTCACGGCTTTTTTTTTCTTTTTACCCGGGCCTATTCGAATTATACGGAGCTCCGTTGATTGGTCAAAGAGGGATGAGTACCGACTTTTGATACTTCTTTTTCCAAAAGTAATGGTCTTATTTTTTCCTATTAGTTTATATTTAAACAATTTTTTTGTTCACTCCCTTTTTATTTTACCTATATGCAGTCGGCTTTTTTGTTTTTTATGATTTGGATAGTGATCTATCATTGCCAAATTTCGTCAATATTGGTTAGCCAGCCTAATAGACGTAGATGATATGACATGACATGCTGTCTATAATATTAGCAAAGGCATAAGTTGGGATTCAAAAGAATAGTAAGTTGCGATTAAAAATTGACTAGTTTTTGGTATTCAAGAACTCAACTGCTTTGATTTCAATAAAGTCTTTTTAATTTAAAAGCAATTGGTACTTTTCACCAATTAGTGTAACATCAAAGTATATTCGTAACGCTTTTGAACCTTACCTCTATTATATAAAATAACATCTTCATTTCAATAAAGACATAAGCGACTTGATGTAGCTTAACTTTTAAGCCATTATTTGTCTCTGAGAGCAATATATTGTTTTATACTCACATCTTTGAGCGACGTAGCGATGAATATAACGTAAACGCTTGTACCGCCGAGACAGACGCCCGCCATCGCCGCGTCTACAAAGTGCCTGAAAATGGAAAGTTATTTCAGAAATGTTGTTCAAATATTACGATGTGATAGTTGGAAAACTAAACGGTGAAAAATAAAGCATCTAAATTTATACAATTTCAGTATAATGGCTATAAGAATAAGTGACAGTAATAAGTTACAATTTGCTGCATTGCAACATCCGCGTAACTATCGAGAAATTGTATAAGAAAAAAACTGCACGATTTTAAAAATTTATCGGCACCGCTAACGGGCACTGCGAGAACTATTTTTGCAGTACATTTTAAATGTTAAACTCTCGATATTCAGTAGTACTGACTCTAGAAAATTGTGCTACAGAAACTTAAATATTAAATTGAAGGAATATCTAGATACTAGCTGACCCGCGCAACTTCGCTTGCGTAAGAGATAATGCGTCATATTTTTTCCCGTTTTTGTAACATTTCTCGTTGCTACTCCGCTCCTTCTGGTTGTAGCGTGATGATATATAGCCTATAACCTTCCTCGATAAATGGACTATCTAACACTGAAAGAATTTTTCAAATCGGACCAGTAGTTCCTGAGATTAGCGCGTTTAAACAAACAAACAAACAAACAAACAAACTCTTCAGCTTTATAATATTAGTATAGATAACCTTCCTCGATAAATGGACTATCTAACACTGAAAGAATTTTTCAAATCGGACCAGTAGTTCCTGAGATTAGCGCGTTTAAACAAACAAACAAACAAACTCTTCAGCTTTATAATATTAGTATAGATTAGTATAGATCACGTTGTATTCATAAGTGTTAAAAGTAACGCGAACAAAACATTTCTATATAACATGAAAACATGCATTACACTAAATTGTGTTTAGTTTCTTCTATACTACTGTTGTTAACACTTTGTTTCGAGACGAAATAGTTGGGACGTGTTCCCTTGTAGTGTTATAGTTGCAAGTAAGTTGTATGGCGTAAAGTAGGGTAAGAGCTTAAGGAATGTTTTTGTTTGTATACATTACTTTTGGCATCATTGCAATAAATTTTATGATTGCATTTTGTTGGAATTGGGGTAAATCTTGATAAAGTGAATAAGGAAAAATGAATGCCATCAAGAACATCCTGTAAAAAACCCCAAGTCGTGAGATTGTGAGATCGTTGTGAAATCTATATAATACCAAGTCGATTAATCTATTTAGTCTCTACTTAAAGGACCTAAGTAAGACCTAAGTTCTGTCTTAAGTTATTATCATGCCAATATTAAGAATATTTTACGTAGCGCTTCAATAAATACCGTAATAAATAAAACGCGTAAGATTTCCCATAGGACTGGTACCATTCTCGTTAGACAAGTTAATGATCGTGGCTAGTTAAATAATCGCATCGGTCGACGCGTTTGTGCAGGCTCGTGATAGAGTCGCATTGTGTTTGTCCTATTTAAACGTTAATTATAGAGGTCTTGACTAAAATATGGTTTGTTTAGTTACCTAAAACAATGCAATCGTAAACCAACACAGAAACAGACACGTTTTTTTTTTAATTGACATAATAAATTGTACGGGACTTAAAACTTTACTTATACTTAATTTATCTTTAACTAGCTGACCCGCGCAACTTCGCTTGCGTCACATAAGAAAGAATGGGTCAAAATTTTCCCCGTTTGAACATTTTTTATTGCTACTCTGCTCCTATTGGTCGTAGCGTGATGATATATAGCCTATGGCCTTCCTCAATGAATGGGCTATCTAACACTGAAAGAATTTTTCAAATCGGACCAGTAGCTCCTGAGATTAGCGCGTTCAAACAAACAAACAAACAAACAAACTCTTTAGCTTTATAATATTAGTATAGATACAAATGTCTATCTATTAAGCAAGAAAGAATAAAAATAGTAAAAAAAAACCTGTGAGAAGATTATATTTTCCTTTTTTAAATTTAATATTATCTAGAGTAACGAGGCAGGTTCAAATTTTGAATACTTTGTACCCGATGTGTTTTTTTTTGTTGGATTGGGGACAGCTATTATTTATATTACCAACGGCGTGCTAACACTGCTTATAAAAAAGACATTAGAAGTAACATCTTACCTTATATGCTTAGAATATTGTTTTAATTTCTTCGGTCCGTATTTGAAGGCATTTTCACAGGTGTCCGTATAGCTTAGTAGAGGCACTTGACTTGCTTTGCAAACTTCCCTCGAGGTCGATACCTGAGAAAATAAGGATTTTAATCAAAAAAATCGTGGAAAAGAGAAATATACAGAATACATGAGTTCTTATATGTTAATAGCTAAGCTCTGTTATATATTATTACATCTCCCACACTAAAACCTCTTTTTGTAAGACATACCATTAATATTCTCAAAGTATAACCAGACTCAAAACAACAATTTAACACAAATATTTCTATTCTATCTCGAAATGTCATTCCACCACGCACATCGTCAGCGGCGTGATGACTACCTCTATGTCACGGACATAGATTTGATTTTGCCTTTTTGTTTCACGTTCAGCAGCAAAATAATTTTCCGGTTGCTGCTGGAAAAGGAATCGCGTTGGCGCTAAATAAATTACTAAATTACCGTAGCTTCCAAAGAAGCGGTAAATTCACTCTCTGTATCATTGACTATCATAAATGTCAGTACTTGACACATATGAATAAGTAATTTAATTTGCAATAAGTAATCTTCAAAAAGGGGAATACTCCTTCATATATAATTTCAATCACTTCTTCAAAATACTGACTACATGCATCTTACTCGTATAAAACGAGATAATTCATATCCAGCTCTTCGTTAGCTCAGCTTTCAGCCTAGATTTACGACTTAACAGCAGCCTTGTACGTGCATTAGTCATAGTGCCCGTCGTACAACGAATAACGATGTGCATGAACTAATCCACTCGATTTGTCTTACGAGAGGTACATTGTTGTAGAGTTTGATGACCTTGCAAGATAAGTGCAGTTACTTAGCTGATTGATTAGATTCTGTAAAGAAACGAAGGTGATACGTTGATGTTGAATACGGAATAAAGATGATTTGATGTTATTTGCTTGATCTATGTCGATTGAAAAGATTTTTATCAGTTTAAATATAGAGAAATTGTTTTATTTTATTTCGTTTTCACCTTGTTTATTGTAAAAAGTAATAAGTTGGCATGCTAATATAATAGCACAGAATTTCCTATTGTTTTATGTCGACTTAAAAATATGGAGATACATTGCGTTTAAGAGTCATATAATATGACACCACAGGCTAGTTTTTTTACAGTAGAGATAGTCGCCTTCCCAACTTTATTGCATTAGAAGTACGTCTTTTTTCTTTTCTAATGCAACAAATGTCTTATTATATTTTTTTATATTCTGACACGGGACTATTTTACAATGTCTCTTTTGTTACCCTGTCAACGTTCCTATTGTTTAAACCAGACGGCTTTGTGCTTAGCCTAAAAATTTGTTCATCAAAAGAATGGTTCCATTCTATAGTTCAATGCCCGCTGGTCATTTACTACATAGGAATTTGACCTACGGGGTAGCTGCGGAATAGTTTCCCTAAATGTTTAGACCATTCCTAAAACCTAGCTATTTTCAAGAATGTTTTTTATAATTAAAAACATTTTGTTGAAGAATTTCAAAGACGTAGGTACTCTACTATGCGTTATATAGTATTTTATAGCGTAAGTTGTTGTTGTTAATATTATTTGCGAAGGTTTTTAATTTTACATATAACACTTAGGCGCTGTCTCCACGGGCGAGAGAATCGCGACGAGTCCGCCCTTATATATTACGTTTGGCGCAGTGGTTTAAGCGGTCACCTCGCCGCAACAACCGTAGCGCCGCGTGTGGTGGGTTCGAATCCCACCCGGGACAAATCTTTGTGTGATGAGCACGAGTATTTGTTCTGAGCCTGATTGTCAATTGATCTATATATCTAAGTATGTATTTAGAAGTATATGTATATGTATGTTTATCAGTTATTTGGTTACCATAATACAAGCTCTGCTTAGTTTGGAATCAAATGACCGTGTGTGAGTTGTCCAATAATATTTATTTATTTATTTATTTATATCGTCGGACAATCTCCACGAACGAGCGATAATTCCGCCGCGTATCGTCGCGAGTCGTAACGGAATCGCAGAGATTCCGCGGCGACTCTTAACGGTATCCCCGCGTTTCCATGTTTAAAAAGCCGCATTTGACAGCGCGCCCGTTGCTTGTCGCGGCGGGCTAGCGACGATGTTGTGACGTTTCACGCGCTCGTTGCCGCTTGTCGCATCGCGGCGATAATATCGCCGTGTGGAGACGGTTCCATAGAGAGTGTGTAGAAATACGTGGCACGACGATAATATCGCCGCGATTCTCTCGCTCGTGGAGACAGCGCCTTAAAAGGTCGCCCGTAACTTTATACCATGTATATTATTTTTTGTATTTGTCTCAAATTCCTTTCAATTATTTTTCAATAACCTTTTTCTTCTATTCTATGTTACTTTGCATGTAAACAGTTTCTTATTACTTTGAATACACATCAGCTAAGAAATACATTTACGTGCTTAGATATTATACGAAGACGTATTTACTGTAATGGGCCCATAAAAAGTTATCATATGAATACAATATTCAGCCTGAAATTACAGTCGTGTCTGTATCATAAAATTTCCGTACCTAGGTCGTTCACCTTAGGTACTAAAAAGCTGTCTAAGAAAAAGACGAACGACTGAAAAATACGTTAACCCATTTATAAAGACTTGCCTATTTTTATTACTGGAGGATTGTAAACGGCAAGTCTACTAACCAAATCAATTGTTAAAATAGGTACGTGAATTGTTAAGATATATGTAAAAGTTAGCCCTAATATCACCATCTTTGAGTCTAGTTCATCATTCTTACTGGGTCAAATCTTGTAATTTTTTGATACACAATTATAGAGGTATATTATTTGCTGTCACTTAATGTCCGATAAATGATTCAACCCTTATCCTATAAGCTGATGAACTTTTTCTTAACGTCTGTTCGTTCTGAAAACGTACTTCATAAACAATAGCGTGATTCTACAGTCATCACGAGTATTGAAAATTTCAATATTAAAATGTACCGCAAAAATAGTTTATACAACGCCCGCTAGGTGCGCCGATCAGGTTTTCGTACATTTTCCGATAACTAGCCGGCTCTCGATAGTCGATAATGGTAGAGAATCGCGCTACAGAATGTATGTAATTGTCGCACATATAACATTTCGGATTGAAGCCTAAAGCTCAAAAGCAGCAATCATTCCTACAATTTCAGTGAATTTCAAATATCAGTTTATACGCATCCTCAATATTTCCACTTAGTACCGGTTCCAGGAATCATTGCCGGAACATAATGTTATCTCAAACACCCGTTTAGAATCAACGTATTAGTTACAACTTAAACAATACGAGTATTGACTTGTCTGTACAGTGTCCGTTGTTTGAATATCTAGCTCTAATAACGATCGTTAATACGAGTAATAACTCCGTTATTCTAGATAGAACTTAATGGATATTTGTTTTGGTCCGAGTTCAATGAAACGAAAAAGAAAATTTTATGCTACTTATGTTATGATTTGAAATACTATTTTTATGTAATCTCGTGCTTTAAAAAATAAACCCGTTTCGCCATTAACCAGGATAGCCCTTATGACACGGCGGCATGTCGCCATTAACTGGGCACGTTACCAAACTTTGGGTTACTATTAGGATATATTCTAATGTAAATTTAAAAAAAACTAATAGCACTTTGTCCGACCCGAGAATTGAACCCGACATCGACAGTCGGAGTCCGTTGACCTCATGATCGACAGTCGGAGTCGACCGAGCCACAGACGCAGTCATGTCATCATAATGGTAAAGAAATTATGTATAATAATGTTTCAGCAATTTTTAAATAAAATCGTCAATCCTTACCAATATATGCACGCAGTGTGTAGCAATAACACCAACTAGTACTGTTCCTATACAACCCGGTATAAGTCCTGTGTTCTTGAAGGCCGCTGGCATTGCAAGCAACCCTGACCCTAATGATGACTTGAGTAAATGGAAGAAGGCGCCTAAAGTCCTGTGAACCAAAACATGTACAATTAGTTTTAGTTTATTCAAGAAGATAATATTATAAGTACGAAAATTATGATTTTTATTAACCAGTGATGTATCATAGTTAAAAATTATGTTTCGAAGATGTCGAATGTACTAATTGCAAGCCAGAACAACTAGCAGGCACTACTTTTAAACTTGCGCGCTACATGTTTAATATATAGGTATAATAGGATACGGGAATCAGGCGCAGATTGCAACCACGACCACGGCGAGTGCATCATGCGCCGAAACGTTAATTCCCGTATTCTAATATATTTATATTAAACAAGCAGGTAGTCCTTTTGCAAAATCTTAGGACAAACGATACTCGACAATACCGACAGTAGAGAATTGCGTTACAGTACAATTTATTAAGAGTCTGTGAATTTGTTGATCGTGCTTGTATTTATCAAAGTTTTCAATAATTATTTAAAGATAAATTCATTGTCTTATATGCAATAAACATAAGGTTTCGTCTTATAAATAATACTATGAGTCACATTTCGCTATTTTTGATGCATGAGTCAAGAATCAAATGTAGAAATGTTTTCCTGCATGTTAATTCACCAGGTAAGGTGAATTAATCTGCGTGGTTATTTAACCAGTTTAATTTCAAGAAACGCTAAGTGATATCATCGCTTACTCATAGTATGACTGTACAGCCTGGATCAACTTAACAAGTTTACCTTATAAACGCATTCTATAAGTTCAACGTCCTCAACAGGCATAGTAAATATTTTTTTATATATCTATACTAATATTATAAAGCTGTTTGTTTGTTTGAACGTCTTATAGTGTTAGATAGCCCAGTCATCGACGAAGGCTATAGGCTATATATTATATCATCACGGTACGATCAATAGGAGCGGAGTACCAGTAAAAAACAAAAACGGGGAAAATTTTGACCTATTCTCTCATATTATGTGACGAAAGCGAAGTTGCGCGAGTCAGCTAGTTACATAATATAACACTTGTTCTACCCAGAGGCAGGGGTGCAAGGGTACAGTGGGTGCAGGGGCTTTGCAATCCATACTAATATCCATACTAATATTATAAATGCGAAAGTAACTCTGTCTGTCTGTCTGTCTGTCTGCTACTCAGTCACGCCTAAACTACTGAACCAATTTGCATGAAATTTGGTATGGAGATATTTTGATACCCGAGAAAGGACATAGGCTACTTTTTACCCCGGAAAAATGACGCATTTCCCGGGAAAATTCAGGTGGCGAACGAAGTCGCGAATAATCAATATTAAAATGACATTAAATTAACAAAATTCCGTTGTCATGGCAACTGTTTTAATGGCGAATATGCCTTAGCGCGACTTCGTTATATTAAGATACATAAATAATTCTAAGAATATTTTTCGTGAAAAAAAGCATATTTTATATCATCACGCTACGACCAATAGGAGCAGAGTAACGGTAAAAAAGTGTTACAAAAACGTGGAAAATTCTGACCCATTCTCTCTTATGTGACGTAAGCGAAGTTGCGCGGGTCAGCTAGTGTTAGTAATATATTACAAATTAGAAAAAGTGTAAGCAATGGCGTGTGAAATTCAGGTTAAGTTTGTTACATGTTGCCTGTAATTTCAAGCGGCATAAACAATAATGAACGATTGCAGTAATTGCATTATTTTTAAATATTGATCAAGCATCGCATTATTAAAAAAGTTGTTATGACTGCGGTTTCTCGAATAGTCACGAGAATATTATTAAAATTTTCCTTCGAAAACTCATTTAAAACGTATTCATATTCGAGATAGTGGTAATGAACTCTCATACTCTTTTCAATGGACTATTTTTACCTCATAATTTCGTTTGAAAAGGAACCGTTTTATACATTGAAACTTTTGAGTGCAAATGCTGATAAGCGGCTTCAAATAAATTTTGTTTGTATTTTTGAATATTTTGGTGAATAAAATTTGCAGAGACATATTTTTACAGAGTTTGATTTACGTTTTATTTGAAAGGTGGAAAAAACTGGTGGTCAAACTTCTGCAGACTAGATTACCGTTGATAAATGGGTAGCCATTACAATTACTTTATTTTTAACTCCTAGGGAGTACGAAGTACTTTTTTTCTTGTTTTTAAGACTTCAAGTTAGATACATAAAATTCTTTTAGCTTTATCGGTAGAACTGAATAGCACTACCAACTACCAAAGACTCTGCTAAATTTTGAAACTCGGGGTAATAAGTTTTACAACTCATCAAAACCTTTGAAAGAAGGTGATCAAAATAATTAAAATTACTCAACAATCTATTAAATTTAAATCATTAGTGTCTCACGGCTGAACAAGGGTGTCCTCCCATATTGAGGGAGGCGTTAGGCCTTGAGTCCACCACGCTGGCTAATTGCGGGTTGGGGACTTTGCGTACTGTTGCGTACCCTTTGAGAACTGTTCTAAAGAACTCTTAGGCAGGCAAGTGAAAATTATTTCTAATACACACAGCTTCGAAAAGTCATTGGCATTTTGCCTCGGGTTTCTTATATAATTCCTTATTAAATAAAAGTATAGAATTACGAAGATTAAGTTTAATTACTTACGATGTAGGATGCGCCACATTTCTGTGTTCGAAGGGATCGTAGCCGTTGTCTTTCTCGTTTTCCTTGATAGTGAGCGTGATGGTAGACTGTGTGGTCGACGCCGGGACATTTTCCACGCTGCTCTTGACACTGCAAATAAGAATGAAGTTTTAATTTTCTTTATTAGTACAGGTTAATAATTTAAAATTTCTTATACGTAATATGTTTTGTTTGAGTCAAAAGTAAAATTCGGCTCGTGCTGAAGAAGTCTTTAAGTATCTAAGTAATTTTGTTTAAAACTTTAAGACAATTTTATTTTGCAAAAGTTGAAATTAAGCCATTTGATTTTAACCAGATACATTAATTATTAATTTAAATCATAGTAAAGTATGTTTCCTAAGAATAATCCTTAATAAAATCAAAATAAATCATATCAAACTAATCCACTTCTTAAAATAATCCCATAATACTTATATTAGCTTCGTACTGGAAGAAATCCACTTACAAACACTCTACGCGACGTTAACAAACTTAACAACAGTAGTTTGTACAGATTTACGGAATTAACTTACATACGTAGTTGCATACTTTGATGTGAAAGCATACGGAATTTTGGATGTAGTTATTAAATTACTCGAAAATTGAGTTAAACCTATGTATTGTGGAACAGAGAAATGTTTGTGTTCATCAAAATTATGGGACAGACAATCGGATTTAAAACCAAATTTTATTAAATTATTATTCTTTATGTTCTTATTTCTAACAGTAAAACATATTATTATTATATAGACCATGCAGCATATTAAGTTTCTTTGTGGAAAATTTAATTGTAGTAGACTATATCTGAATTTATGACGTAATACGACGGTCAATAATAGAAGTATCATTTAAATAGGTATCAAACACACGATCTCCGTATACAATGATAGCAGCAGCTATGCAGACTAGAAATCTAGAAAACTAGCTTGAAATTTCGTTTAAAAATGTTCCTCAACTTTTTTCTTATTTTCCAAAAGGGATCGCAATGAAATATTCTTCCAGCGCTACATATTGGAATATTTATCACACCTGCCCGAAGGTCTATGTATCAAAACGTGCTTGTCCCTTAAGGACCAAGAAACAGTTTACACAAGACAAATAAGAAACGGTCCTTTAACCTTTTGGGTGTTTCAGTCTTACAAGTTATTCATATTGAGTCTTGGGCTTTCGTGCTAGACTACTGCCCTTGACGTCACGGTAGTCCGCTTTCACACTAAGTCCACTTTCTACGAATTCTACTCCCTTTTGTTCTATTTTGTACAATAGACGTCATTTAATTCGACCAATATTTACATAAAAAACAGTAAAAAAAATGTGTCTGTACTTTGAAAATGTTTAGAAAATAGTAATTAAGGGGTGTTAAGAAAACAAAAATTCACAGTGAAATAAGCAAATTGTTCGTTCATTTTTATAGTTTTAGAAGTTTACCACAATCTTACGTTACCTATCAAAAATGTAAAAGCAGATTAGTGAGATCAAGCTGTTGTTTAGTTTTGTATTAAATAACATAGAAAGTGAAAAATCGGCCACACGTTCACTATTATTTCCGTGAGAGGGAAAAAATTCACAGTTTATTCATCACACAAAAAGGGAATGAAATAAGTTGATTAATTAAAGGTAAAACAGAAGGACCGAAATAAACCTTTGTCAACTATACACGTGTCACGTTTCAATTTGTACACGATTTTCAGGAAACAGCTTCATGGGACCAATTTCAATGTTCTCTCAATCACAACAAATTCAATTATATTAAGGATATTACGAAATCGAATGAAAGATACATTTAATTAACTAATATTTTCCTTGAATCTAACGACGATTGAACTATTTATAAGGAATATTTTAGGCTTTTTATTACTACTATACTTTAGACTTTTTACTTTGATACAGAAGAAACATGGAAACATTCAAACAACGTATCTCTAAGCAATTTTACAAATAAAATTTTCATTCATTCTCGTTGCCATAAAAACCTTTAGGATCAGTCTGAAGATGATTCAACATCTTGTTAATTAAAGAAAAAAGTACTGTCCTACTGCTAAACAACTGGGTTTTCTCTCGGAACAAGTTAGAGATCAAGCCTTGAGTGCGCTAAACCGGCCAAATGTAAGGGACTTTAAAAAGAAAATGGAATGAAGAAATCTTAAAACATCAGAAGAACTTTTGATGATATATTTTAAGTGAATATCAACAAGTGGTTTTGTAAAATTTCTAAGAGTAAGACTTAAGTAATGTATTTCAAAAGATAAATATATTAATACTTGGATAAAATTTAAAAACGTTTTCTTTGAATATTGCCAAGACAATTTATTTAGATAAATTCCTTTGACATTAAATAATTCGATTGTTAGACTAAATGCATTCGGAATTATACATAACTAGCTGACCCGCGCAACTTCGCTTGCTTTACATGGGTCCAAATTTTTCCTGTTTTTGTAACATTTTTTATTGCTACTCTGCTCCTATTGCTCGTAGCGTGATAATATATAGCCTATAGCCTTCCTCGATAAATGGACTATCTAACACTGAAAGAATTTTTCAAATCGGACCAGTAGTCCCTGGGATAAGATGCGTTTAAACAAACAAACTCTTCAGCTTTATAATATTAGTATAGATAGAAAAAAAGTAGAATAAAAAGGCAATTACTTTGAAACGTAATGTTCTGAAAGCCACGTTTAAAGCCTCTGCTCTTAAACTAGACATACTTTTCGGACTTATTTTTGTATATAATGTAAACATGAACATTCTGACTAATACCCTACAATTACATAGCTGTGTGAATCTTAATTTAATTTCACCTTAACTAACTCTCAACTAAATGTCTTAATTACCAAAACATTCTTGGTGAACTATCACATAACGCGTTCAAATTCATATAAATTAAACAACTCCCTCAAAATTCGGTTTGTTAGTCAATTACACTAAAATTACTGAAAGTGTTGTGATGAAATAGGTACATAATATGTAGATATTTGAAGCATATGGGATGCTTTCACGTCAAGAAACATTTTCACACCAGCGCGAGAGTACAAAAGTTAGTAAGAACTAGAATTAAAACCTAAAAACAACGAAATTATCTTATACGGCTACAGTGTATAGGTAAAGGATTTTTTATAGTGCGTGGCCGGGCTCCCATTTGTAGTTATAGCATATTAGTTCACAAATAAACGTCGTATATGTCATAAACTAATTAAAGACTTAATCTCTTTACACTTAACGAGACGGAGGCTTAATTGGATATAATCTCGTAATAATCTAAAGTCAATAGGCCTTTTAAATGAAATTACATTTGCTGAAGGTTTACTACTTTACAGCATTTATCTAAAGGACCAACTATCGCAGTTCGTTTATTTAGGTGCTATAAAAAGTACGTGTCGAGCGTTTTGATATTCTGCTTAGGTCTGACATTAATCTTTGAAAATGGTACTGAACATAAATGGAAAATTTACTAACAAAAGCTATGACGCTTGAATTTTCATTCAAAACAATGTGAAAAAAAAGACTCGAAATTACTCAGACGATAGGTAGTTTTAGTTCATTTTGAAACCTACCTTATGTATTACTATATTATAGTAATGGCACAAAGCAGATTTGTTTATTCCTGCTACTTTCACTTACTATTACTTCAATTTAAAACTGTATATGAGTGGAAAAGATAAAACCTGTGCAATTAATCAGAGTTTACAATATGTTTGTTGGTAAGGCCAAAAGATTGCTATGATATATTGCTACACAAAAAAGGAACTGTTTCATGTTAAAAACTCAAAAACGACAAGAGATTTTTTTTAACCCATTACTGTCCCACTGCAGGGCAAGGATCTACTCCCAAAAGATGGGGAAGGGTTAGGCCTAGAGTCTAATTATTATATTTTTTGATAAATGACCATAAATACTTCTAAACATAACTATTATCACTATATACTCAAAGCAATATTACAGATTAAATCAAAGGTTTACAATGCCACTTAATACTAGTTGTTACGTATACTTAATGCTCTCAGTACACGTGCTTATTTCAGCTATAAATACTACATCAATAAACTCACACGGGTTTGTTCATTGTTCGGTAACATCAATAGAGAAGCGTAAAATACGTTAGCACAATTTCATTGTCAACGAACGACGAAAGGGAATATATTCTTGAATATTGTATCTGGATATTGTGGATATAAAAAATACATATACTTGGCAAATAATGTGAAAGATTTTATTTAGCTGTACCGCGATTCTCGGCAGTTCGAATCATCGAGTATCGAGAGTTTGACATTTAAAATGTTCTGTCAAAATATTTCCTAAGACGTCCGCTAGAGGCGCTGATCAGATTTTCATACAAAATATTTCGATAGCTAGCTGGTTGTCGATACTCGACACAGTAGAGAATCGAGCTGCTGAATGTCACGTCTAAGTATAATTTCAAAACAATTATTTGGATGTCTATTGACTCAATTCCGTAAAAACTACTCGATTGATTTCGATAAACGGCAATCAAATTGTTTATACCTAGATTAACACATAGGATTATATTCCCTGGGGAAATATTTCCGTGCAGACGAGGTCGCACATTACTTTATTACAATTTGTTTATTTATTTAAGAACACGTTTCTTGTATTTTCTAAGGTTCTACAGAATAATAGATTTTTCTTCTTCATATTACAAGATTAAGAAGAACTACATAGTCATTAGAACCACGAACTACCACGTTTTGTAGACATGGAGGATTATATGAATGGAAACCCTTTTATAAATATTTAGAATTATAAACATACTAGTGGACCCGACAGACGTTGTCCTGTCTAATAAATTAAAACAGCGTTTTCCAGCGGACAAAATTGTGAATCTAAACCATTCTCAGACCCCCTTGAACACACAAAATATTTCATCAAAATCGGTCCAGTCGTTTAAAAAAAGTTCAGTGACATACACACTTACAGAAGAATTATATATATAAAGATTGTATAAAGTCTCCTCGATATATTCTTTTACTTTAATAGCATAATATAATTAATTTCTAATATCCTCATAACTTCAAAAGGTAAAGCCTTTTGTGTGAAATCTCAATTTCCTGCTAGTTAGCGTGTTAACGTACGACTATTATAAATGTCGTATTCAACAACACGAAGTAGTTAATATATACATTATTTTACAAAATTACTTTTAAAATAAAACTTAACTATAAATAACTTTTAACATTAAACCAAACTAAACTAGAAATAATTAACAAAAAATAAAATATTTACAATTATACAATATATTTACAATATAAAATATGGATACAAAAGGAGTGCGTCACGCGTAGAATTTCTCCTCACCATCGTCGACTGGTAACGTACCCAGAAGTAGTTAATCAAATTAAACTAGGTACAGCCGAAAATATAATCGTAATAACATTGTGAAGTTAGTCAGAAAAACCTGTATGTCGGCTCTCTCCCACTATCAGCTATCAACAATCGGCAAGCCAAAGGGAAATTTTGTATGAAAATCTGATCAGCGCCTCTAGCGCGCGCCATAGGAACTTATTATTGCGGAATATTTGTCAAATTCGGACTGTTGAGACTGATACGCTACTACGCTACTGGATACGGTTGGCAGGCAATATTCTTCCGCTACCAAGAACCGAGTAGCTATTGACAGATATTGTATTAACAATTGTTCAGTGTATTTTACAAAACCTTACTCTTCAATTATATTGACACATCAAAAGTTGTAGTACCAAGTGCGAAAATTAGCGTAAATCTGATATAACGGGCGTGACTGGGAAAGGCCTAAAGCCCTGCAGTGTATGATAAAAATTCAAAGAATTACTAACATACAGATAAACCACCATATTAAGTAATAGTCTTATCCAATACTTTTACGGTTAATAACACTACTTCAATATTTAGCGTTACTGAAACAGCATTTTTGTTTCGAGTTCGTTTCTAAATAGAGCTATTTAGTGGTAATAAAAGTTACGAAAACGAGGGATTCCCATTTGGTAAATGACCGCTGAAACGTCTTTTCTTGCTTATCTAAGAATGTTTTTGTACAGATGCGGATTATTGCAGGCGTTTTGAACGCGCCGTAGCGATGAACTGATAACCTGACAGTTTTATGGCTAGTTATGCAATAGATCCTGAGATTTGTCGCATATTTCAGACAAAATATTCACCATAGATTCTTCCGTTGTCTACTAATGTAATATTTTGTTATTTACACGTAATATGATTAGTATAGAATCCAGAATTTTCGTACACCTTGCCGATGCATGTATCCATTTCTGCCTATTCGTAGTTATGCCTATATGAAGGATTCATTTACCAACCTTGTTAATTGGCGATTAACTCGCACTTCGTAACGTGAATGTTAGATAATGCTACTCTGTTCCTTTTTGCATTAACATTTCATATAGATTATCTTTTACACCAGTTATACCACAGATTAGTCCAATCAAACAATTACAAAAAATCTGATAACATTATGCTGCTGTTACGGATTTTAAGGTTTTATTTAGGTAACTGAAGCCCAATATTTTTCTCCTAAAGTATTGTGATCTTTGCTAATCTCAAAAAACAGCGTCTAACAAACATTCAAGGTCTGAAATAGATTGAAATTGGTATATATTTTTCAAGCTGCCCCGAATCCTGATACCATCTAGGTGTTTCATTATTAAACGGCTAATAATATTCTAGGGTTGCTTTTCGATCAGTGGGTTTGGAAAGCCTTATTGGGAATTGATACGTAACCTAGATAACGTTAGATTAAATGGGTTAACTTAGTTAAGATTTTATTTTTTCTTCTATAAATAATCAATAAATTAAACTTTTGTGACAGAGAATAGTTTTCTTTTTAGATTCGTGGCGATCCTGGATTTATGCCTAATTCCGCCAATAACACAGTATCATAATAAAATATATCAAAATATATTTTAAAGTTAGTTAAATTAAGTCGTATTTTTCGACTGCTAAACAAGCATGTTGAAATCATCAATCCAAAGTTTTGTTGAAAAAATCAAGAGGACTGTTCAATAAAAAAAAATACTGTAAAACAATCCAAAATATCCTTTATTTCGAAAACTTCGTACAGAATATTTGAAATAGTCATATATGTATATTTTTTTAACGTTTCAACATCCATTTCTAGCGTTGGGAACGAAGTGCTCTCCACGTCGTTACCGCTGCCGCGCTGCTTGCACGTGCCGTGTGATTGATTTTCGCACTAACAATTATTTGATTGAGGAACGATTAAACTCTTTACGTATGTCTGTGAAGATTTCCTCAAAAGGCTGTTATTTTTTTATAAAAAAGTTTCCTTAAACATTACCAGACCCAAAGTAAAATTTTAGGAATCTTGTAATAAATTGTCTCTTCCAGAGCTCTATGTGATCATTTGCAATGAATACTAGCGTAAAAAACTAATGTAATTATCCCAAACGCATTTGTCATTAATTCTTATCGAAGGTATTAGTTTATTTTGACAAGCTAGTAGCTACAATTGTGTTCGTATATATAATTATTTATTTTACATAATTAATGATGTTATAATTACATTGCTATGTAGTGTGCAAAAATGTTGCACAAAACGACACGTGCGTGTCAGTTCGTATATTGTGTTTTAATGTAAATTAACTAAAAATTAGACAGAAAATATTTTCTATTTTACGGTAGCTTAAATATAAGTAATTGTTGTTTTTGTGTTCCTAGAAAACATTTTCTCGCAGAGAATGTCCTCAAAGCGCACTTAACCAGCGTTGTTAACTTGAACCAATCTCATTCAGGTAAAAGATTTGCCGAATAGTCGAAGTGATTAGGTTCGGTATTCCTTAACCAAAGCCTTATTTCTATCTCAAAATGTTAACAGGATTGATTTACTCATCGCGAAAGTGATAACTACCTTCTTTTACACATTATGGTGAATAGTATTTGTATTTTTTATGGAACGCGTTGACAAATAGATCCAATTTCTTTTACGATAGAAGTCCTTACGAGGAGTTATCAGAGCTACCTTGAAGCAAAACTCTAAAATAGTTTTGGAACATTTTCGGCAATTAAAACCAGTTTGTAAGTAGGCCACACGTTTAAATGTTTGTTTAGTAATTAACACGCAGAACTGTATAATTGCTAGCCTTATTAGCCGCTATTTTGTCTTTAAAATAAACACTTTCAAGGAAAATGTTTCTTTATAGTTAAGGTTTTTGGGTTAGTGGGGTTTGTTAGAGATATAAATTATAATATTATTGCACTGATTTAATATCTAAAATAGTCATTCAATGCTTTTACTAACAGTGTCTATGGTAAAATGATTTTAGGGGTTTGCTTCTAGTGCTGAATATTTGGCTACTTAATTGGACTACGTGGAGTCTTATTCGGAGTTCGTAGTAGTAGAAGAGTGTTTCTTAACATACTGTCTGTAGTAATGAGAATGAATTGGCTTTGATTATAAATATTAACGCCTTTTGCCCATAGGGATAAGAAAACTCAAAGAACGCCACTTGTATGAGACTTGAAAGTATAATATCTTCAGAAGAACACCCGAAAAGATATGCATTTCGTTATGACAATTTGATTTCCGTTGAGTAGTTTTCGCGCTTAGCAGTAACAGAGGTCTATTGTCACAAAGTTTATCGTTCTAATAGAAGTAGGAATTATCACAAGTGATTATGCATTCTCTCTATTATTTCTAAGACACATAATAACAACACGTGGCAAATAAACAACTTGAAGCAAGCACATTGCAGGTGTAAATGTAAATATCGTTTAAACTTACATCGTGTTGCAAAAGCTATCCCAGCTCGGAAACTGTACCAAGCACAATAGAAGGCAACCGCTCCGTACGCTCGTGCGAGCAATCGCGTAAATAATGGAACACATCCATAAACATAAATGAGAAGGTAATGCGTATCGATGGAACGACGACTGATTTTCTTTAACAGTTTCATTGTGGATATTTTATAAGTAGGTATACTGCTAATGTCAAAGCAATTTTGCCTAGTAATTAAGTAAATGTGTCCGTTTCAGCTTCTTATATGAAAATACTGATTCCAATGTTTCGGTTTTGAAAATAAGGACCCTTTAATTGGATGTATACCTTACAAAACTTCAGCTAAATCAGTTTAATAAAGCTTGACAGCAGCAGATCTAAATATGTTGAAATCAGTTGTAAAAATGCTAAACATCAGCCAGCTCAGTTGACAACAAGTGTACGCCAAATTGATAGGCACTACGCAATACATTACTTTATTGACGTTACGTGTAAATCACTATAATCTAAGAAAGAAAGCAATGTACAGCAAAAATGTGAACTGAGATACGTGATAGCCCCCTGACTTTTGCAGCTAAAGTTAATTCACAAGATATTTGCCCTTTGACTAAATCATTCTTCAAAGTTCTTAACTAGGTACTTAGTTGTAGTTTTGTTGTTAGTCTATTAGTACAATCGGATCACTTTACATTTATTGAGGTTGCACTTTTCACTTATGGATGGTATTTTCACGTTCGATGTTTGTTAAGGTGTTACAACATTATAACCTTAATATTAAAATTGTTTTTTTTTGCAGGCCTATTGTCAACTAAATGTCAAAGTGTTTCGAATTGTCCTATCATTGTTTTGTTACGGATTTTTAAGGGCTTGAGCCATTTTACTAAACACTATGCACCAGCTAGATTAACTAGTTTTAAAAACTATATCATTATGATGTCAGCATTTCAAGTCTACTCTACAAAGTTGTACGTCAAAACAAGCAAACTCATGCTCTATCATAATAACATTAGAGAAATGCCTGTGTAATTCTTCTCACGAAATGCTTACAAAGTAATATTTGTTCATCGTAGTGAAGTTGTGAAACTTTAGACCGTTAATAAACTACTTTGGATGCCTAATTAAGGCCTTTGTGAAGTCATTAAGAAGTTTTTGATTTAGTATGATTTTGTGACTATTTTATTTAGCCGTGACAAAAAATATTTTTCAAAGGTGAGTATTCAAATTTTTAATTGAACCTAACCTAACCTAACCTAACCTAACCTTATTATTTTTGTTAGTTAAATTGTGCTTACGATAACTTTTTATTTTATTCAAAAAAAGATATTTTTTCATAGTAGAATGATGTCCGATGAAATTGTAATCTACTTCTTTCTTTTTCAAACTCATTTCAAACATTTTATTTTGGTCATGTGAAGGCAATCTTAACTAGTTCAGCTTAAATAACATAACACACACTGCAGTCCCTATAGTTACTATAGGTTGTGTTATCTGGATTGCTTTTACCTCAGTTTTGATTGCACGTGTATAGAGAAGTGATCGTACCACCAAGTCCACCGTATTTGTATGCACCGCGTGTATCGGCTCCGATTTCGCTTGAGACGTAACTTTGTGAGACTAAACAACTATTTGCTTCGTGCCTGGTCGTATTTAAAGCGAGATTATGTAATTTTGAGTACCGGGTTCCTCTTGTACGAACTTAAAAATATAGTATTTAAAGAATAGCGAATGCGTAAGGTTGTAATTTTTCATTCTAGAAATTGACAGCTGCTGCTGCATGCTGTTGCGAATTGGCTCTAATTTAATACCGCTGTTGATTATCGAGTTTTGTACGAAAAAATGATATCGATTATCTACAAATTTTGTATTAAAATGTCATCAGCGCCCCTAGCGTATTCGGTGAGAATGAATTTCGAGAAATGTCAAACGCTCCTTAATTGACCGACTGCAGAAAATCGGTCTCTTAGTTTTGCACATACAAAAAAACTTCGTGCCTATTGATTTTTAATTTTGTAGTACAAACTATATTGTTTATAAAGTTATTTTGATAAAAAAATGTGCAATGACAGGCTGCTGACATGTGTTATAAAAACAGCGTACGTGGACTGAATGTTTTTAATACTTTAAACTTTTCACTTAAGCTACTTTTATTTAAACATGATATTTTTAGACCGTACTTAGCACTTTAGCACCAAGTCAAGAACTTTTTTGAAATCGCTATGTAGAATTTTTTGGCTAATTTGAAAAAGTTTTATAAACACTGAGACCTTTAAATCGACAAACATTACTGTTCTATATAGCGATTACTTTTTAATTTTCACGAACTATAAAATTTTAAGAAAATATTACAATGCTATATAACTGCTGACGCGCATTTATGAAAAAAATCACCCACCTTTTACAAGATATTTCATAACATATACATAAGTAGTAAACCGTCCAATTTTCTATTTCCCAGAAATACTTCTTCAACTATTACTACAATCACAATCAAAGACCCGAAACTTCTAACATAGTAGGAGGCACATAGTTTGAGGTCATTGTTTCAAATACTTTGGGAGACCACTGACCGAATTCCTAGAAAATATTTGGGTGCTCGCAATAATATCATAAAAGGCTAGAAATAGGCTTAACAAACAGGGTGAACACTTATTCATGAATGTAATGATGAATACGTATAGTACTGAAACTATTTGCGTATTTCAATGATAAGTCATTACATTTTTGTATTAGGTTACCGGTTCGCAAATAGTTTTGTAAAAAAGATCAATAAATTTATTTTTTATTCATTTAATTTTACTCTTTCGTAGACTAGTTAAACTGTTAAACCGAATAAAGAGTTAATAGGATTTTTTATTATACGAGTAACCTAATAAAGCAGGCAACCTACTGAAAAGTAGAATTCAATTTAATTTGAAAACCTTTCATTAAAATATAACCTTAATATTAAACGAAATATGCATGCCACCAAAAACATTCTGTATAAACCTCAAGTCTCGCAGCTCAGTCTTTCTGGCGTAAAAAGTGGTGCCCTATTTGTATTCTAAATTTTAAACTTCTAAGTCTGCTAGAAGTACCCTAGACTTTTGATGATCGGTGAGTCAGTGAGTCAGTGAGTCAGTGAGTCAGTGAGTCAGTGAGTCAGTGAGTCAGTGAGTCAGTGAGTCAGTAAGTCAGTGAGTCAGTGAGTCAGTGAATCAGTGAATCAGTGAATCAGTGAATCAGTAAATGACAAAATTTTAACAAGTTGTCATTCTTAAACTACTGGATCAAAATGACTGAAATTTTAAATATACCGTGTTTATACAATGACTAATTAGTTGCTGAAAATTCAGGCTTCTTGTTTAATCCACAACGACAGTATAGGGGAGTCGAAAATAGCCCGAATTGCTTCAAGAAAAGGATGTTACGGCCGTGCCGCTTTTTTTTGCTCGACTTGCGGGGGCACTGCCGTGCCCTCAGATAGTATTCGTTTCATGTTTGACAAGTTTTCCGTACTTTGTCATTCCTTTGTTGAAACTTCGTACATCAAAGCTAAACCTTTCACGATACCTTTAGCGTCCAACAGACTGTATTTCATATTCGAAGAAAACGTCGGAAATGTTTCCTAGAAAGGGATCTTTGTAACGGCATTTCCTAAAAATTATGTTCTCATTTACTACCTGCTTAAATTGGATGTTCGAACAGCTCTTTTTAGGTATGTCGTTTAAAGGACCTATATAATGAGGGGAGATTATTATTCCGTTCGTTCTTTTATAAATATTATCATTTGAACAAACATTGTGAAAGACCACTAACAATGGAAACAAAATACTATTTAAAATTCTGTACATTATTTTTTCTCTTTGATGACAGTGATTAAAATGTTACATGAAAGCGACAATGTATTAAAAAATTATCATCAATTTGATGTACACTAGTTGTCAACCGAAATATGCGATAGATAAATATTTATTCTGTGTGACGATCTATCATCTAACAAATCCGTGGCAGTTATGTCTGATTGCTTTTTAAATAAACTATAAAAATGGTATGACTAGGAATTGATTTATTTAAAGATTAACAGATCGGGCGTATTTGGAAGTTCAGTAGCGCAAATATTTACAATATGTAGTATCAACACTGTTTAACACGTAAAACGTTCTTTAAAATCAATTTTTACGTCAATCGCTTGAGGTCATATCAGGTTTTCTTACCACAATACATAAAAAAGCCACAAACAATAGTAAAAAAAGGCAGTTTCTGAATGACACTAAATTGTCTATACCTATATATGAACGGATTATGAATAAGTTATACCAATTAATAAACGGTATCAATGTACTTCTAATACGTCTAGTCAGATAACACGAATCAGTCTCTTATCTCTAACTTGGGAACTTCACATATTGTTTACATTACAGTATGACGGTCGTGAACTATGCCCTTGCTAATAGTTTATATCATACTAAGTTCAATGTCAAGTACGCATAGTGAGTCATTCCGGGATTTTACTATACGATGTCCTGTGACACGGTGATTAAGACGATTGTCACATTGTGCGCATTGTGTTTGTAGATAAAAAGCATCTTTTGCCTTAGGGATTAATTGCGTCGCGGAGACTTTTGAATCATACAAACGAAATGCCAGTCCCAAAACAAATATCACACATCTCGTGGAAATCGAACCCACGACCTAGAGCGTAGCTGTAGAGGCGAGGTGATCACATTTACTACTAAGATTAAGCTTTGATCTACGTGCTCTATTAATAGCATCAAATATGATGCAATATGGAAAACTTAAATTAACAGTACACGTGGTTGCGTGTACCCCTGTCATAATTTCTGAACGTTAGATTACTATATAACTGGTAAGCCAACACGTGTTAGTCGTAGAGGATTTTATACTGAAACTGCTATAAGCAGAACTATGTGATGTTGTACACGGGGATTCGTTTTAAATCACAACCAGAGAAATCTATTCAAAATCATTGGTCGTGGCGATGTGATGTGTTCGGACACTAAAGAAAATTAAGCCGAACCAACTAGTTAACAGCATGAAAAAAAAACACGAGAGAATCGAAACCGTAATCTAGCAGATTACGGTTTCGATTCTCTGGTGTTTTTTTTTATACAATGGGGCGTTAGCGATGCAGTGGTTATTTAACCACCGACGTAGTCTATTCTATTGTAAAGGCAATCATTCTGATTTTTTGTGAAGGATTTCTATTATTACGCAAAATATTATATAGTCCAACAACGCATTTGGGTCGCGGCTGACTGAGATATAAAAATATCAAGATTAAGAACAACCCGCAAATTACATGCAGATGACGGTCGCCTGTTTTAATTTGGAAATACACAAAACGATTAATTGTTTACTAGTTATTAGTGCGTCTCAAGGCTCTCTACGAAGTTGTCGGACTATAGGTTATTAAAATTGTATATTAAGATTTAGTGTCAATATTGTTCTAATCCTAAAAACATAAAAAATGTCGCCGCAACGTCTAGAACGTCTTATAAAAAGTAGTATATCTAGGTTATCTCTACTCTTTCTAGACTGTTTAAGAAAAAAAAATGTAAACAGAAAACATCTGTTACAACAAAGGTAGTAAAATAATGTTTATAACCGAGATTAATATCGGGAAGATTTTATGGTATTATAAAGATAACCTTATTCTTATCATAATTATTATGGTGACGATTGTTTACATAACTTTAAATAAATTGTTATATACTTTTATTATATATTTATTACCTTATATTGCATTTGCAACCCGGTTTACAACGGATTGACTTCAACAAAGTAGAGTCTTCTTTACTTATAAATTTATTTATTGCCGAAAATACATGATTTCGAGTTTATTGCGAACAAACAAAAAGGCGGCATAATATAAAATATAGTTCCCGGCGTGGGAACTATATTTTATATTATGTAGTAATACTGATTGTATGTCATGTTTATTTACTTACTAGTGTTAATTAATTATTATTATTGATTGTGATGTTCCTCGAGCGATAGTGTTTAAGGATACAGATCATGACGTCTCAATTAAATTGTTAAGTCAAGTTATTAGATTCAGGAGCAAAGGCTATTAGGCTTAATTCTGTTGAAATGTTTTGTTAGTGGAATTTTGCCTTGTTTTGTAAAGGGCAATTGGCTGACCCCCTTTTTTATAAAACCAACGTAATGAACTGCAAAACTAAGGTGTATTCAAAAACTCTTGAACACTTTTGTTCAAATGAATCACTTAGGACGTTTCATGTTATAAAAACACGTAAGTAATTTGAATAAGGTCGGAGATAAACCTTGATGATTTTATTGCACCATAAAAATAATGAGTTAAGACTTATCACGATAACTATTGTGTGTTTGTTTTAATTAGAAATTTATGTATTTTTAACACTTATCTTCGTCATTATACAACGGTGTAATTTACCAATTTTATATTTTGCTTAATTTGTACAAAAATCTTAAACTTTCTTGCTTCACAAGCTATACTCAAAAAACTTAAAAAAAAGAAAATAAATCGGTTTTACCCCGGCTGTTCACCCATCTTCAATAATATCCATGCAAAATTTTAATTAAGTCAATTTAGTAGATAGCCGGAATAGCCTTATAAGCCAGACAGACTTAGGTTTGTGTGTTTAATGTTATAATTATAAGATTTATATCGAAGCAGATCAGGGGCCCTCGGCAGTAAATGCACAATATCGTTTATTTACGATTAAACTGCTACCACTTTATAGTCAGTTAAAGTAAATGGATATTTGATTCGATTTTAATACTACTGAAACATTTAAGAGCTCTAAATTATGCGTATGGCTATATTTACGCGTTTTGTCGTATAACAGTCGTGTCGTGGACCTACTAATAATAATTTGGTAAAACGGAGAGTTCAAAAACAATGACTTCTTAGTAGAATTAACCGGATTACTCGACTCGTTTCTATCAGGATTAAAATTCATGTTAAATAAGGTCTCTCAAATTTATCACTAGCACACGATTTCAATGATAAAACTATTTGTAATTTTCCAAAGCATTTGTTCCGTTTAGGAATCAAACACGCAATATAAATGGACCGGACCATTTTGACCCTTAATGGATATGGAAAAATTTAAGTCGTAATATTTTGTTTATATTGCATTTTGCTTACACACGTGTAATGAACATTGAACCTGTAACGAGAGCATGCCTCGTGCACTTCGACATTTGAGCTCTTGCCTAAAACGGCGCCTAGAATGTTCCTAATATTATTATATTGTTTGGACTTTCATTTACACTTTGCACACCATAACTGTAATTGTTTACGTGTTATATTATAGTAGTAATTAGTATGAGTACAGGTACCAGATAAAATATGTACGCGTAGTTAAATTTCAAAATTTTCATTTTTGTTTGTTATCTAAATATTCAGCCCACCTATATATGCCACCGTTGTACATCTCTGTAACGTTTGTATATGTTAAAATTGTATATGCAAAAACATTAACTACAGCTCATGTAGTAGTAAGGAATTCTTGAAAATGCAGCAATTTTAACAAAAGAATTTAAAAACGTATAAGTGTTAAAATCTTTTTGATCATGACTGTACAATACTGTACATACTTTATTCTCACTAATTGTTTTGATTATGTGGTGATATAAAGAAGTAATGTAATTAAATACTTAAGTATTAGCAACAAACGAAACATCAAATACAGAGCTAAGATTCCTTAAAAAGAGAATGACATGAAATGTAAGAAACACTCAGTCACCTAAGCCCTTATTCTACTGAAGGATCGATATGTTATTTCAGTATTAGTAGGTACATTTTGTATTCAATATTTTCGCTTAGTTACAATACAGGTGTTTTTAATTATGCATGTCGCTAATTTAATTGAAAAACAAAATGTTTCGCTTACGCACATACTATTATCATTTAAATAATATATACTGTACAATAAGTATTTAGTAACTTGAAAGACAGACAAAGGATATAGGCTATATATCATCACGCCACCGAAAAAAAGGAGCAGAGTAGGTACCAGTAAAAAATCTTACAAAAACGGGGAAAAATTTCACCCATTCTCTCTTATTGGACGCAAGCGAAGTTGCGCGGGTCAGCTAGTATAATAATATGTATATTTGTTTGTTGTAATAATGCAGGAGTTAATGCCTTATTTTATCTGAATATTTTTTTCCATATTGCTTTAAAATCATAATAATATACCGAGTTACTTTCGCGTTAATATTAACGTTTATAGTTTATCCAAAGAAGCAATAACAATCAACTTATCAATATGAAAATATACATCATAGACAAAGCTATTTGGTCTAGTTATTTTCATATTTGAGCGCGAAACAAAGGCCATTCATATCAACATTGAACTAGTACAATGAGCCATTGACCATTGACCAAACAAAATAGAATAAGAAACGTTTGGAAGAAAATGTTAGACGTAATTATCAGTGTCCTATCTAAGATGGATAACTGTTTAAAGTTACGTTAGCTTCTGTACATCGAAGAACATGATAAGCGGGCTTATCACGTATCTTAGTTGACAACTAGTGTACGTCAAATTGATGATTACCAATCAGTACATTGCTGCTTTGACGTAACGTGTTAATCAGTATATTCTAAGGTAGAAAGCAATGTATAGTGGCTTCCAAATAGTTATCAACTGAGATACGTGATAGCCCCTCAGACGGAATTAATGATTTAAAATTTCATTTCATTAACCGTCTTTATATCACATTGGTATTATACACGGCTGTCTCTATGAGGTCTTGTTTTAAAATTTTGGTTGGAATTAAAAAATGTTTCCTTAGCTGTTCTTCCAAGAATTATTATTAGACTGCCCGTGCCTCAGATAGTACATAAAGATGAATATCCTGCGTCTGACCTCCCGCCTATTGTGGCGGAATACCGTCCCACCCAATCATAATTTTATTTATACCACAGTCCAATAAGACTATGGGAGTCAATTGTCTAGTTTCTAAGTGACTACGTAGGCTGGAAATCCGCAAGACCACGTTCTAATAATTACATATTTATGTGACGTCTGTTATATCCAAAGATGTAGGCAGTGACGTAAGAAATACAGTCACGTTTCGTTATTAATAAATCTTAGTCTCATGTAATAGGGGGCGAGTCCGTTACCATATGTAAGTAAGTGACCAAACTCCGAACTACTATTAAAATAAGTAGTATAAATTAGAACAAAACCATCACCACTTTGTCCGACCTGGGGAGCCACTACCAATCTCAGTCGGTAACAATTAGAATTTGCTATTCATTGTCTTTTCATAAGACGAAAGTGATTAACACGTTACTTAAAAACAGCAATGTAGGTATTAAATAGTGACCATCAATTTGAATTACACTATTTGTCAAATAAGATACGTGATACGCATACTGGGAATCAAACCCGGGGCCTCATGGTCAGCAGTCGAATACACTACCGACAGACGGCAATCGTTCTAATAATTACTTTGGTTAAAATGTATATCAACTTCAATATAAGTCAATAAATCTACAATAAAAGATACGCACAATAAAGAGTTAACAGTTCAACATATGATTGAGGTTAAATTGATGAATATAGTGATGCAACTCACTTATCATTAAATACGTCTTGGCGTTTCAGTTATCAGTTTATCGTGATCAAAGGTACATTAATACTTAGAGTATAATCTTGCACGTAATCTGAGTGAAAACTGCAAATTTTGACGTTTGTAAACTGAGGCATGAATTCATGTATAATTTGCGTAAAGATATATAGTTAAAGTATATATTGGTAATTTAAATAGTGCTCTTAATTTATATTCATGCTGATCGGAGCATCTTTGAAGAGATGTCTAAAAATCTTCTTCGACAAAAATGAGGAACTATCGATAGTGTTTTTCCCCATTCGCGTAATCAGTCACTAGAAGCGGTTTTAGTCGATGTTAAGTTCTTGTATAGTGGCTTCCAAATAGTTATCAACTGAGATACGTGATAGCCCCTCAGACGGAATTAATGATTTAAAATTTCATTTCATTAACCGTCTTTATATCACATTGGTATTATACACGGCTGTCTCTATGAGGTCTTGTTTTAAAATTTTGGTTGGAATTAAAAAATGTTTCCTTAGCTGTTCTTCCAAGAATTATTATTAGACTGCCCGTGCCTCAGATAGTACATAAAGATGAATATCCTGCGTCTGACCTCCCGCCTATTGTGGCGGAATACCGTCCCACCCAATCATAATTTTATTTATACCACAGTCCAATAAGACTATGGGAGTCAATTGTCTAGTTTCTAAGTGACTACGTAGGCTGGAAATCCGCAAGACCACGTTCTAATAATTACATATTTATGTGACGTCTGTTATATCCAAAGATGTAGGCAGTGACGTAAGAAATACAGTCACGTTTCGTTATTAATAAATCTTAGTCTCATGTAATAGGGGGCGAGTCCGTTACCATATGTAAGTAAGTGACCAAACTCCGAACTACTATTAAAATAAGTAGTATAAATTAGAACAAAACCATCACCACTTTGTCCGACCTGGGGAGCCACTACCAATCTCAGTCGGTAACAATTAGAATTTGCTATTCATTGTCTTTTCATAAGACGAAAGTGATTAACACGTTACTTAAAAACAGCAATGTAGGTATTAAATAGTGACCATCAATTTGAATTACACTATTTGTCAAATAAGATACGTGATACGCATACTGGGAATCAAACCCGGGGCCTCATGGTCAGCAGTCGAATACACTACCGACAGACGGCAATCGTTCTAATAATTACTTTGGTTAAAATGTATATCAACTTCAATATAAGTCAATAAATCTACAATAAAAGATACGCACAATAAAGAGTTAACAGTTCAACATATGATTGAGGTTAAATTGATGAATATAGTGATGCAACTCACTTATCATTAAATACGTCTTGGCGTTTCAGTTATCAGTTTATCGTGATCAAAGGTACATTAATACTTAGAGTATAATCTTGCACGTAATCTGAGTGAAAACTGCAAATTTTGACGTTTGTAAACTGAGGCATGAATTCATGTATAATTTGCGTAAAGATATATAGTTAAAGTATATATTGGTAATTTAAATAGTGCTCTTAATTTATATTCATGCTGATCGGAGCATCTTTGAAGAGATGTCTAAAAATCTTCTTCGACAAAAATGAGGAACTATCGATAGTGTTTTTCCCCATTCGCGTAATCAGTCACTAGAAGCGGTTTTAGTCGATGTTAAGTTCTTGTACTTGTCACATTAGAAAGTCTTATCAGATCATCAAAGAAATCACTTCGCTGACCACTGACGTCGCCAAACATTGACGTTCCTTTATCTGACATTATTTTGATGAAACCTATACAAGGTCTGAATGAATGAGAGAAAACGTGAGAATTCTCCAAGTAATTCTGGGAGATATATGAAGCCCCAAAAATATAATTGAGCAGTGTGGTAGACTCTCACTCTTGCAATACACGGGTATAAACGTCAGTTTAATTTTTTTTCAGCAATCATTATAGCGATTGTAATATATGCCAATGAATTCAGGATTAAAAATTTATTCTTACTTCGCATTTAAACCTAAAAAGTAAAATTATGAATTTCAAATGTTGTAGTAAACTTAGTGTCGAGAATTTCTCTTCATTCACATTTACGTCAACTACTATTGAAGATTATAACAAAATACCTTCGTAGAGCTGATAATACGCTCTATATTATTATAACAGCTCTCTACATTGTTACGCCATTAGTCTCACGTGTTTGAGTACACTGTTCTGAGATAGTCGTAAATTATTTATCATTGTAGTAATAATGAGTGAAGGGTTACTCAACCACATGTGTATGTATAGCGTATATGATTTTGACATACTTTGACACCCTTAGCAAAGTCCTGCAAAGTTGGCTTGCTTCAATTAAATTAGCCGAATATCGGCCAGGAATATAATGAAACATGTTTAATTGTATGCAGCAAGGCGTCTTAAAACCATTGTGGTACTAAACCCGAGTAGCTATACTAATCGACTACTCATTTTGTATGAAAAACCAGGCAGGCCCCTAGCGTATTCCGGGAGAATAATATTTTGCAAGTAATTTTAAATGTCAAACGTTCGTCGTTCGATAGTACCGAGTGCAAGAAATCGCGCTTTAGTTAATATCGATCAAATAATTATATGTTAAAGTTATCGTATTACCAAGACACAAATTTAGAAAAGCCTTTTATTCTATGTAAGAATTACTACACACTTTCGGTTTGGCATTAACCGAATCGGGCCCGGAGGAAGTCCCTATCGACATAAGCCAAACAACTGCAGTAATTGCTTCGAGTCGGTTGTTGCTCGATAGATACTGAACCGACCGTGCCGACCCGAATATGTGTGTATTATACCTTACTTTTTTAAAAACATACGTATTATATAAATTCCCGCGTTATTTATTATGCCGGTTAAGTACCGCGTTCTATTAACAATAATTAAATCCTGCAATCATTGTGTAATTGTTGTTAATGAATTAAATTAGCGCAATTATTTCGCTGTTTTCATTCATAATTGTTAATTTGAAGTATGACATGTTATATTGTGCTCTAGACCGTATGCATAACCCACAAAAATATCTATTGATAGTTACTATCGAGAATTATAAAATGTATATACCAGTTAGTTACTACAGCAGGCATTATGGGTGCTGTAACGCGATTCTTTACCAATATCGACTACTTATTTGCCAATTACAGAAATAAATTTTGTATGAAAATGTGTTCAGTGCCTCCGGTGGTCGCTATCATTATATCGTAATCATTTTTAATGCCAAACTCTCGAAGTACCGTCTGTAGAGAACCGCGCTAGCTGATGGTCGATAGTCAATAGTGGTACAGAATCGCCTTTCTGATCTAAAATTGTCCCTAGAAGCGCTCTAAAGCAATTGAACTCCATAAATTTAGCGTTAACCTTAATCAGCGATGCCATTCTGAAATGTATTTAGGTATAATGGGAAATACCCACTTAAAATCCCTATGACGTCACAACAGGGACACAGGGTCAGTTAGAGTTAATTCATATGAATAAATTGTGTGCACTCATTTAAAATTTATTGATTTTAATCGAGTGTTGGAGACACTTATCACAACTAAATTGGGTCCTCGAATTTGGATATATTTATACACATAGCTTTTACAGCTGATAGTTTCATTACTCCTGTATATGCATGTTGAAAGCGAACCCTTGATTAACGGGTTCGGCATCAAACTTCGAGATGCAATTAAGAATAATCTATCTATCGTATGGTTAGTGGTCAACCTAGTATCAAAGTTGTTCAAGCCGCCCGAAAAGCCTTTGACATGGCTTAACGACTGCTATCCTTATTGACAACAACCGGGACCGACTATTTACGTGCCCGCCAAAGCACGGAGACGCTTAGTTCAAACACCACTATGCGATAACCCATCAATAGAATGACCGCGCCTACGGTTGCTTAACCCACAGATCGTTTACCGACCGGTGAGCACAACTGGCTATGAGCGCCTCATTCACTTCATTTTACTACTTTACACTCTATTGGTTACAACACAACATTTTAACAATGTATGAAACATAAGTTTATACAGGGTGTCCCAAAACTCAACGATAATCCTAGACAGGATGAAAGGCCAAGTCATACCGGTTCTAGGAAAAATAAAAAAAAATTCCATATCACTTAGTTCAGCAATAATAGACACTTTTCAAAAAAGTTGAAATTCCACACCCTTGGTCGCATTTTCAAGTCCTGTGATCACCAAAGTCACAATTTCGCTGTGTTATTTTGAATTTCGTGATCTTCATTAAATATGCTTCATTAAATAAGCAAAAATATTTGCATTTATTTCTTCTGACGCTGTGTCAATTTTCTGGCTAAGTTCTGATAGATTTTGTATTGATTTCGAATAGACTTTTTCTTTTATGCATTCCCAGTAAAAAATATCTACTGGATTTAGATCGGGAGAACGAGGAGGCCATAAAATTGTACCACTGCGTCCGATCCATTTGCGAGGATACTCTTCGTTCAAATAAAAATAACATGCTAAAAATAAAATAACCTACTAATACACAAAAAATATTTTCCTACCCAACAATAAAATTATAGTTAATATTCGCCTACTTCCTTTAAAGCGTAAAGAAAAAACACGCCGCAAACTCAAAAGTAATCCAATGAATATAAACATCATACCAAACATCCGCAGCGGTAAAAATCCAACAAAAAATTACAATTTAAATTAACCTTAATCCACTGCAATCCTGCAAAAAAACTATCACGAATATTTTCTAAGAAGCACTAGATTTTACCTTGCATTTTCTGTATTCATTTTCACAAACACGAAATAAACTTTATCACTGTGTGTTAAATGTTATTTTTGTGTGGCACTTAGAACGTTTTGTAACGGACGTCCGCGCGCAGCGGCGTGTAGAATAATACCTGTTATCTTAGCAATTGGAAAGATTTTCATTACACTAGTGATTTGAGTGGGGAGACGTGAATGAGTCTCAGTTTCCAGATCATTGTGACTATGGACTTTGATATCAGTAGGACTTGTTCAGGACAGTCATATTTTTTATGGTTAATAGTTCTTTTTTGGACTGGTTGTAGACTGTGTTGTCTGTGTTGTTTCTTTATAATATTCTTCATAATTTAAATTTCAAGCATTTATTATTAGTTTGTACAGCCGGGGTCGAAACTGTGAAAATAACTGTTGTTGTCTCTCATATTTATGAACAAATAGCATTAATACCTTATCTGTCATTAAAAAAATCATTGGTCCTCTTGTTAAACATATATTTTATCTATATTAAGAAAACAAAATCACATTTACTATTATTAAGTCTTTCAAAAAATATTTGGTCTTTTAGTAGCATAACAGCACAAATATTATTTTGTTTGAGTAAGTTCAATGTCAAAAATATTTAACACTGACCCTGGTTAAAACCAATTATTGTAAAAGATAGTATTTTCTTTAATTTTGATGTCACAAACATACCAACTATTAAATTTTATTTCTATTGAATGACGCCTGATAACGCTGTTTTATAATTAACATATAATGTTTGTTTAATCAAAAGATGATGGTGATGAAAGATGAGCTAACACTGCCACGAAGTGGATGCTACAAGATGGTCGGCAGCGACGGGGAAGGCCCAAACGGAGATGACCTGGGCGTGTTCCTGGTTGGACGGCCGGACGCAACAATCGACTGAGGGGACTGGAAATTCAAGGGAGAACCTTTGCTCAGCAGTGGGACATACAAAAGGCAAAATAAAACACGCCAAAAAGGTTATAAGTGAAAATCATAAGTACAGAACGAATGCAAGTTTTAATGCATTTCCTTGTATATTTCGTTGAGACTTATCTAAAAATATAAAATCTAAAAATAACCAGACCACTAAATGTCCGTCATTACTTTTTTTACCCTTTGCGATTCGATTTGGAGCCAGCGAAGCCTAAAAGGTTGCTGATTCAAATATCAGTCAACCATATATGGGAATCGCTCTTTGCGGTCACGAGTCACCAATGAAACCAGCTTATGTATCTTTGTAAAAAAATATAGTATCTTTAGTGACTATATTTATTATTATAAAAATAGAGCTAAATTGTATGTATTCGTCTATTAAGTAAGATGTAATTTTGGTAACCATTTTTATTGCTATATTTGAATGATGAAACCTGCATGACCAAAAATTTTTGACCACAAATTTTGAAAGCGTCCCTTACCCGCGGTCCATAAGGCGCAGCGGTTAAGGTGGTCGCTACACTACTGCGACGTTGGATTCCATTTCCAACCCAGAATAAATATTTGTGTGATTCACTACTAGTTGGTAGTAGTTTTGTTATAGTTACGTTACGTACGTTATAAACGTTATTAAATATGTGGTAAAGTCCCATAAAAGCAAGTACTTGTCACGAATAATTATTATTCAGAAATGTGTCCTAAAAACAACACGCATTGACCTACATTTTGAAGAACTGGAAAAATAAATATCGATAACAATAAATACCTATTCATTGAAAAATCAAGCAGAACATACGTTTGTAGTATACGATATGATAAATATTGCGCGTATTACAAGCAATTGAACTAAATGAAGCACTGTCGAGTTTATTGAATATAAGTGCTCTAGAGAAACTTGTTCGAATTGTCGGCGTTTTATTTCATCATTAGTGGCTATTTCATATCGCGGTGACCATGAGTGATTCATATCGAGGATGTTTTTACTGATTTTATGTTATTTTGTATCCAGTGAAGATAAATATTAATTTATATTCTTGTGTGTCACTTTATTGTTGTGAACGACACTACCTTAAAATTTAATCAAGTAATTTTAATTTCACAGTGAACAGTAATTTCAAAGAGGAAACGACACATTTCCAAAAAATAAAATCCATTAACCTAATTTGAAATTCCGAATCCAGAAACTTTGTCTGAAAGCAAACTTACTACTGTGTTACTGAAAGTGCAATAAAAAAAATATAATAATATTCCTATAGAATACAACTATTTGCAATTCGGTTATCAATCCTGGGATCTAAAAAAAGTTGCATATTCCGGCTTCAGAACTGATGGTATAATTACTGAAACTTCTTTAATCTTCATATTTTTAGAAAAACGTCCACCTGGATTTTATCATGTCTTAGGTAAAGCGATCTTGAAAAGGACGGACCATGATTCAACTTTTTGTTGCCTGTACGTAGATCCTGACCCTCGACCTAATTCTCGCAAGTAATGGTTGATGTAAGACGGTGGTGGTATTTTCGAGGTACATTTTGATAATTATATTTTGGCGTTGTCTTGAAGAAGACGCATATTAAGGCGTTAATGAATATTTTTTTTTGATAAAAACAGTGACGTGTTTTGTAAGAACTAATTTACCTATTTATACTATTTTTTTTTATTTGATACAAAACCGATAATTGTAATAAAATCTAATAAGTGACGCTACAGTTGAGCAGTGATAGCCGAGTTGACCATAAACATTGAGACTCATAAACTACAGCAACATTCCAGTTATATTTCGAAGTAATTTCGAGTCATAATAGGAAACCAGTGATGCCTGAGATTTCTTTAAATCGCAGTTCTTGGAGGGACGCAATGTCACCAAACCTAGTCTGACTGATTGACTTAGCTAATGGTCAAGGGTTAACTCTTCCTTCCGAGAAGGACATTCTCAGTCCGACAGTAATGGGCTAAATGAAAATATTTATATAAAAATGCTAGAGGCCGCCCGCGACTTCGTCCGCTTGGAAACCCTTCCCGTGTAAATCCCGATCCCTCAGAAACTCCGAGATAAAAAGTAACCTATGTGTTATTCTGGGCCTTCAGCTACCTATATACCAAATTTCGTCGTAATCGGTTCAGAAGTATTTGCGTGAAAGAGTACCAAACATCCATACATACATTCTCACAAACTTTCGCATATATAATATTAGTAGGATAGTAGGATATACAATACAAGGCATAGGGAAAAGATTTTGATTAAATCATAGTCACAATGTGGGTTTTTTCTTGCTTACGTACAAATTTATTAGCGGTTGGAAGCGTACACTACACGGTTACGTCATGTTAAAAAAGGATAGCATGCTTTTTTAGTGACAAATGAAAGAGATAACTATAAAATTAATAGCATAGTATCTTAGATGTTGATGTAATTGTTTCTATGAAATTAAGTTGCATCAATATTTGATATAATTATAACATATTTATTTCATTTATTGTCAAAACATTATAAAGGCGTATGTTACTATAACTTAAGCCCTTAGATATCTACATGTTAAATGCCTTTTGTTGGGAGAAAACTGGTATTTTATCGAGTAATTTTATCCGTCGAATAAAACGTACTTGTTATTGGGTTTATTTTAAAACTAGTTGGTACTTGCTGTATCATTCAAGACCACATCCACTTTTCCTTTAGCACTTAATTATAAAAGTGTCTCTATATCTTAAAGGGAACATTTCAATGTCTTTTAAAATTTCGTGTTTTGTTGAAAAAGAATAATTAAGACGTTTTTTATACCCCACACGTTAATTTTTTAATACGATATGGGGAGTTGGTTCTCTTTTCTAGTCTCTTTTTTAGTTTTGGTAGATCAAAGTGGTTTATGTATTCACAAAATTATACGAATTTATATATATTTTTGTGTTTATGCATTTAGATTGATAATAATTAGCTAGTGTTATGTTGTTGTTTAGAATCTAAACAAAACAAGTTTCTATGAGAATGCCACTTAAAAAAAAATCCTATAAAATGACCACAATGTTGAGAACTCTACAAAATAAATTATTTTTTCTAAGAAACGTAATTTTGCGGTCAATAAATTAGATTGAAATGGGCAATTTATTGGGTAATTTCTGGACAGAATAGTTTAATGGTACGGATTTTTTAACATATTAATTTACTTTTTAGGTTTATAGTATTTTTTTTATTATATGGACCGTAAGGATGGGCAGGCAGATGTTTTTCTTCTCTCTCTCTCTCTTTCTCTGTTTGTCTCGACTGTTTAGATTAGACATTTCAGGATTTGGGCCACTAGATGAGTTCTGCGGTCTGTAGGTTGCTGATCGCTTATCTATACAAAATATATAGAGCCTGGCAATTTTGTTCATACAATTTGTCAAAACGTAGTGTTTAGTTTGACCTGATCGCAGAACGCATCCAGTATGCTACATCCTTTCATAGATTTTTTTAATAACTTCAAAACAGACTGGACTGTATTGTGAGTCAAGTCTGTATTAAGTCAGCCTTTACTTAAGTCTACATTCATCCTCGCAATGAAAAACCTTGGGTGTCACGACTGCCACGTTTGATACTAAGTCCTTTCTAATGTCTGATACTTATTTAGATCTTGTTTTGGACCTAGCTTTATAAGTATTAGTGAAAGTAGTTCTACTTTCTATTTCATAATCATTTACAAGAGTTGTGGTTTCACTTTATTATGAATCCTAAATTGGAGACCGTCCTCAACAATAATCATAGAACAACAACTTAGTAGCCTTAGCAGTAGGTAGTACCTTTTATGAAAGAGTTGCCGCTGAGATACACAAAATATAGAATTTAAAGCAGCAGTGACAGTGAAATATTTTGAAACCATACATTTATTCTTAAATTATCAAGATAAGCCCAGCATAACCGTGCTTCATATCTTTAAATCTTCGTTATGTGTATTCAGCTAAATTGATCTTTAAGTTGGTAAATGAATATGAAAAATATCATTTCATACTTTAATATTTTATAGCATAACCATCACAAGCTCATATTTTATTATGTAGGTCAAAATACCGTTGAGGTCATCTTGCAAAAATAATCGTCTCTTTTATGGCGATTTTTTTTTAATGTTAGTCTAGAGTGCGAACAACTGTTTCGTTTGCCTAAAGGTTTTTATTATTTTGAATCGTATACAAAATACAGTTATACTTATTATTCTCGAGGTCTTTGACTTGAGAGTTATTTACAACTCAATTTTGCATATGAATCACTCTTTGTTTGTTTCCATCCGTGGATAGAATAGAAACTCATTTTAAAACTAAGATTAATTTGTATCTCATAGATCGTAATAGCTAGAAATCTGAAATTTTCACAAATGCAATAAAGCCTATACAATAAACGTGGATTTTTTCATATTTTTTGTGATACGGAACGCTCCGTGAGCGATTCCGACTCGCGCTTGGCTGGCTCTTATTGCGGGTGATTCAGTAGCGGGATTCCATGCCTGTGAGCGCTAACATTATATGTATATAGCGTTATACATCAAGAATAATAGTTTCCGTTAAATACCCTAAAGGCGCTAATTAGATTTATATATATTCGTTGATAGACAAAAATTGAAGAAAATCACCCCACAAATGAACTGAAGAACAAGTCTTTTTGCCATTTAACTGTCAGCAAAAGCTAAGAAAGAGTTCTGTAACTAAAACTATTCCAGTTTGTTATTGATTAGAGCTAAAGTATACCCCTATCATGCTAAGTTATGCCCCTGTTTAAGAACCGGCCAGAATATGTAATATATGTCATACATAGTACAACACCAGCTGTTATACCCGAAAATGTAGGCAAATGTGCATGTAATACATACGCGTTTTGCTATTAACCAGGTGAGACAACTGCTATATACCAGCCACGTGAAATTCCGGCCTTTAAAATAATCCAATATATGTATATTACGAAAAGACTAATAGTAAGTGGGCCAGGAAAAGAATAAAAAAAAGGAATAATTAGCACATTTTTTCAAGTTTTCTTTCAAGTACGTACTACAGAGAACAATTTTTATTTTATGTGATTTTTTCTATATATTCAATGTACAGAATTTTGTTATAAATAAACTAAAACTAAACATTAAATTAATACATTAAATAATAATTTTATATGTACAAACGAAAAAAAAAAAAATAATAATAAAGGAACTAAACATAAATAAAACTAAAATAAGGCATCATAAAATATCTCCGCATCGCCGTCCCCGGGTAACGTGCCCAGAAGGCTGGCAGCATTGCCACGTTGAATGGCAATGCTTATTCTTTGCCCTAAGTAAAGGCCAGCCCTCTGGTCACGTGTCGTGCTGACTATTCGGCGAGAGATATCAAAGAAATTTTTTTTTTGCACTCGGACCCCACGACCCCATCGTCTCAACTCCGAACGGCTCAAATATGCAATCACCAATAAGATTTGCATATTTGCGCCGTTTGAGGGACTCTGCAGCTGCAGCAGCAGCGCCTGAGCAAATCGACGTGCTAGGAAGATGTGATGGCGCAAGGGTATCGACGCAAGTTGCGTCCCATACCAAAGGCCTACCCATCTTCCAAGGTAGCAACGACATACCATCAGGTCTCTTGCCATCGTCACGTGCCAGCCCATTAGGTTCAAGAACAGCTGGCACGCCGGCGGTGACAAGAGCACGACGAATTATGTCATTTAAGCTGCAATGACGTGAAATGCGGCCGGCGCTCCTACTACAGGAGAGGCCGTGATGTCCGAGGTTGTCAACTAGTACACCGCAATGACAGCGGTGCGGAGATACACAAGGTGCCCCTACACGGAGGCAGGCAGCAAGTCGGAAGGTGGCGTCGTCCAACATAGTCCCTACATTGGACGACGGGAGAGCCTGCAGCCATAAACCCGATTCCCACTCACCCACAGCCAGAAGGCGCGCGCGCTCTGCGGCAGTGGAAGTGCTGTCCAGAAGGGACTGCCTTACCTTGGCGCAGAGCGGCACGTCCCACTGTCTTTGGCAGGAAGGGTTAGTGGGAGCATCTATATTTGGACAAGCCATTTTCCAGGCATTTAAATTAATTCTTTTATCATTCCCTACCAGTACTTGAAACGAAGGCACGTGAACACTTGATAGCTAGATTAGTAGCAACAATTTATCATTGTTCGAACCATTTACTAAATATATTACGCGGTTCAAGCATCCTACAAATTATAGTCTATCTTTTTAAATGTTTCACATCTAATTGATGTATTTTGATATATCAGTTGTGTGTTGCCTGCACGTTTGACTTGAGATATGTGGTCACCGTGGATTTTAACCCCATATAGGCAGGCTATCGTGCATCTCAGTTGACAACTATTTGAAAGACACTATGCTGTACATTGCTTTCTCCCTTAGATTATAGCGATTAACGCGTTACGTCAAAGCAGCAATGTACTGAATAGTGACTATCAATTCGATGTACACCAGTTGTCAACTGAGTTACGTGATACGCGTAAAAGGCTTCAATTATTTTCTTTAAATATTTAATTAATTAATCACATACTTAGCAGAATTAAATGCCAAATAAACAATACAAATTTTTGTCTCGAATTAAATAGATTTGAGACAAAGATTTGTATTTTTATACAGTAACAATAAACAAAATTAAAGCTTTATTTATTAAGCAGTTGTGATGACAAACTTATTTGAGCTTCAGTGAAGTGTTACTCGTGTTTATTTGAAAAAGCTCTTAAAATAACAGCTTTCTTGTTTAAGGCACTGATGCACTAGAGTATGTATTTGTTTATTCAAAATAATAACAGCTGATAACAAAAGCGACTAAACGTAATTTATGTACGAATACAATTGACGTATAAAATTACTTTTAAAATTGTTTCCTGCGGAGAACGCTAGAGGCGCTGATCAGTTTTTAATGCCATGATAAGCCTGTGGTCGACAGAAGTAGGAAACTGCATCCACGGTCAGTTTCATCCGCGCTGAAACGTCGACCTATTGTAAGGGAAAAATCTTTTTAAACGAACACTATAACGAATAATTTCTTTTTAACATGGCTTTGCGTCTATTTTAATATTCTACAAATAATATTTGAAAAAATATTTATAATTTTAGGCTCGTATTATAGTTATACTCAACAATTGGTAGAACTGGACCGAATATTTCCTTTTCTGGGAATAAATCATTAGTACTTAAGCAATTAGTACTGTATGTTAGGTAGTCTGGCCGTCGACCTAGCTCTCTTCGGAAATGCTTAGACAATTCTTCTGAGAATTGATATTGTTCTTAATTAGAGGTAATGTTAGAACCTTTCTTATAAGTTATACGACAATGTATGTTACTGAGTCATTTAAAATTACAAAAAAGTAATATAACTTTTTACTTTGTGATAGATATATGACTAAAAGTTAAACTTACGTCGAAATCATCAAAACTCTTGAATTAAGTCAACCTCTAACTTCAAAAAATCTGTTCTTTTAAGTGGATAAGAACCCTTAATGAAAAGTTAGTAAAACTTAAGAATTATCTCTAGTCAACGCACTGAGTACGGGCATTTCTAATTAAATTAAATACGCTTTTAACTAGTAACTTCAAACATTGTATGAATAGAAGTAAATATTAGTATTCCTCTAATTTAATATTTAAATAAGAACAGACGTGATTGCAGCTCGACAAATCCTTTGACAAGATAGATGTAGTATTTAGCAATTTAATGGACGATTGAATATAATTTATTATTTTAGTAAATTATGAATATTTAGCTGCCTAACAAAATAATGCATTTATCATGTCTTATTTTGGAAGGTCACTTAGCAACAATAAAACTTAATAATAAATGTTTATGTTCTTTATAAATCGATCTTGACGGAATGCAAATCTCCCGATCCGCACGGACGATTGGCGTCCAATAGCGTGATTTTCTGCAGTCAGTACTGCCGACTAACGATCATTTCACAATACAGATTGGTAGAAGAAATTAGTTCTTATAATTTTTTAGAGACGCTGTTTTGCTTCTTAATTAATAAAATTGTCGATAACTAGCCATTTGACCCCTCAGCAGTGGAACGGCGATGAATTGATTTTTTCTTCTTTATATCTTGCTTAATGAATGAATACATGTTTTACATAATAAATAACACCTAATACATACTCATGAATGGATTGAATACTAGCAATTCAGAATATAAGATGCAATTTGTGCTTATGCATATGCAATCAAGATTCATTACCATCTGAGACGTATAATATGTTACCTATAACTATGTACCAATAGATTTTATGGATAGAATTTGTACCTTCGTAATTTTATAGACGATTGTTAGACTATTATTTTGCTTTGTAGTTTTCTTATCTGCTTATATTATCCAGGTCGTAAAGTATGCGGCAACAAATCTAGATGAATAACCTTTGGGTTACCCCAAATCCCGTTAAGGCAATTATTCTGTAAAGCAGCCTAAACTAAGATTATGCGCGCGGTATAAACAATAATCTCCTATTGTATGGGACGAAGACAATCAACGTGAAAATTAGGAATATGTTCACCTTCAATCATTGTGGGTGGAAAGTAATATCTTCGAAACTGTTAAATATAACATAGGAAACGCAATTAAACATAAAATGATTACCCTTTTCCTTCCCAGGTCACTCTGTTACACGTTGAATGTCAACTGAAATGTAATTTAAACACCTTTATTTATCGTCTTTGAAGACGTTATGTTATATTCACTGGCAACAATTATAAACAAACATTCAAATGTAACGGACTTTTCACCTACATTTCCACATTACATGCGTGGGTGGATTTAAATGTATCGGAGAAGCAAATTACAGTGAAGCGAAGAGGGTGCAAAACGCTTATAAAGCCAGCTTTTCAATTACGCGAGAAACGAGGCGCTCATTCGAGCCGCAATTAAACTCAGCGAGGGAAAATCATGTCCCTCTTAGTTCATAATTGTTCCCATTTATTAAGACACGTGTTTTGGTTTTATTTGTGAATTATTTTTATGGATAGGTGTGTTTAGCCGGTTTGAATAATAATATTGCTTAGATTTAAAAAAATATAGTTTTCAATGACTGGCGGGTAAATGCCCGGAGAATAGACCGGTGAAGGAGTATTGAGTAAATATTTTATTTGTTAAACAATGTAAATGCTTAAAAAGATCTAAAAGAATTAATCTTACACTCATAAACTCGTGGTATCAAAGCGAATGAAAAGTGCTTTAGTCCAGAGTAGCTCAACGTGAATTCCTAAACTACCAACAAACAGTTACACAGCTAATATGCGACTCATAAGTTTGCACAACATCTACATGCATTTAAAAACACCTTCATGTTTTTGTTTTGACATTGTAGATTTAATGGACTTTTTTATTTTTGTCTTTAGACTTATGAATTTTGTCTAGTGTCATTATTATACTAGTTTACCTTGCACCATGTCTAGTTCCGTACTTTTTATTCTTATATTTTTGCTATTTTCTCACGGTGTGGACACGTGTCAACATCAATATGCATAATAATTATAAACTTTGACAAGGCTTTTGACGTAATTCTGGGAAGAAGTAACGACTTCCTAGAGAGAATCGTCTCGTTTTCATTGGGACACGTGTATTGGTTTTGTTATTAATTTACAGATATAGTAATTCGGTTACCTCGGAGATTTTAAAAGTATTGATGATTAAAAATAATTAACTTAAACCTTACCTAAGGATGGAATGATACTTTAAATATACTCTTAGGCTTGTTTTTTTATAAATACACAAGCGGAGCCGCGGCCAAACGATAGGTCAATGTTCTAATAACAGGCAAAAACCTACTCTCTCATATAAATTCGGCATGAATGCTTACCGAACGAGCGACGATTCGCATGTCATTCGCACTGACAATACATGAAGACCGCCAGTGACAGTGACATGCGACAAATTTATTGAGGGTACAAGGAAAAAATATCGACAAATGGAGATTGGATGTGAGGACAACTGTTTGTATGGATGCTATAATTTATGAGCGGGAAGTGAAATCATTCAGAAAAGTTTTATATTTGGTTAAATTATTTGGGTTTATTCATTTCAATATAATATGTTTGAATATGTACAGTAGAGGGGAAAAATACATAAAATGCCTTAATCTTATGACCATTTACTTTGCACCTATAGTCTCCATGAAACCCAATATTTAAATGAAAACAAATGGAACTGTTGTGGTGGAAGTTTATTTTGGTAGTCGTACATGAGAGAGGCGATATTATTTTTTTCTTACTCGCCGAAAATAGTTACAAACATTGTATCGCGAAATTGATTAAGTCATTTTAAATTGGATACAAATATTAGATAACTTCTGAATCTAAGTATACCGCGTAGAAATCATTCCTGAGTCTTGCAATAATTTTCAAATTACTAAATGCTACATTTTATTCGCATCGCTCTAAAATGGATATAATCTCCGATGATTCCATTCCGCCGTATAAATCATTCCTGATTAAGGCAATTCAATAATCTTCAAGTTGTAAATGCTACATTTAAATTCGCTAACACTGACACCAGTTCTTACCACTCGAAGACTCTCAAGCCGTCATCTCATTTCACTCGAGTTCTTCTCATAAAAGTCAAATTAACGAATTCATTTTGTTCCCGTAGGAAATCGGTATTCAAGAGTGACTGACAAGTTGACAATGTTCGCAATCGTTTCGTTTACGAGTTTCATTGATAATTAAGCCTTTTTGTCTGGATAAAGAGACAAAATTATTTATACATAGGTATATAAAAAATGGTTTGGTGACTTTTCTATTAATATGTTTCTACACGTATTCAATAAATACTCTTTCATAAAATGCCAATGCCATGATTATTATTCAAATATTTGTTTCACAATTACTATTTTGATAAATTATTTAAATGGTCACCTAAAAATAAGATGGTATGACCATAAAATATGTAATTTCAGTTAAGTTTATTAAAAGCTCATTTGTATACAATTTATTTTTAAAATGGATGCTCAAATTTAATATAATTTGGTGGAGGAAAAAGTATTGCAAAGAATTAAATCTATTTCAAGATTTTTTCGAAGAATCCTTCACTCAAAGGTAAATTCAAATACTTTATTAGGTTTATGGAGCATGACATACTAAAAATACTTCCAAAAATATTAAAGGAAGATAATTTGAATAATAACAATAAAACTGCAAAAATAAAAACATATTCTTTTATTTAAAATCAAATTAGAACGGTTAACATCGAATTTCAGACATTTCAGTTATCGTTAGCTGTATGAAACAGTCATATTACGTATTATTATATCTATGAAAAAATATTTTATTCTATAAACATTTACATTTTACATTAAACAGTGAATTCGAATTTATACAGGTATACATGAAGATAGGTCAAAATTTCAGTTTCAAATTGTGAGATAGGTAATTATAATATTGAAAAAGTGGTTAAATTTCAATATTTTTGAACCGCTGTATTTATAATGGCACGATATCAATCAATAATTGCCTAAAAACAGACATTTTAATTTAGTTTTTTAATGAAAAGTATACTGTGGTGAACCTAAACTCCACCTAAACTCCTTCTACTCTATGGTAGATGCCATATATTAATCATATAACGATTTGGCATTCTCTGTCAATAAATATATCAAACACGTAATGCTCGTATTTTATTAATACATAATATTGGCGACGAGGAAAAACTGAACCTAAATGGAAAAGCTACGTAAAAAACGGAGCACCCTACGTGGGATGCTCACCAGACTCGATACCTACATCGAGCAGAGGGCGACGATGTCTGACGAGGACATCACCGCTCGCTCCGCAGCCTTGAAGGACACCATAACAGCACTGCGAGAGTTACAAGAGAAGATAGAAAACAAAACCATAGATGATAACGATGAAACAGCGTATTTACACGAACAAAATTACGGCTACGAATTCGAAGAACTTCACACTATTTTAGTATCAAAACTTTTAACAAAAAAAACCATTATTCAAGGTCAGCGACAGGAAGACCAACATAGAATATACCAATACCATAAGATTATACCAAAAATACAATTTAATCCTTTACATGAATCAGAAACGTTCAATAACTTTAAAAAACGTCTGGAAGTGTACTTTAGACTTAATGAAATTACTGAGCCCCACATGAAGACAAATATTCTTCTGTCTACATTATCACCAGAACTCCATGAAAAATTATGTGATTTAATAGCACCAGACGAACCATTGAATAAGACATTTAACGAAATTACTGAAACACTTGACGACTACTTAGACCCAAAACCTAGCAAATGGGTTCTACAACATAAATTTATATCGAGAACTCAAAAATCGGATGAAACAGTAGCGCAATACGCCGCAGATTTAAAAAAGCTCACTACCAACTGCGAATTTAAATGTCAACACTGCCAGAAAAACATTTCAGAAAGCTTTTTATCTCTTCAACTCATAAGAGGATTGAAAGATAGCGACGCACGTACAAAAATTTTACAAGACCGAACAGTATGTACATTTAAACACCTGACACAGATTGCAACATCTATTGAAATGAGTAAAGCAGAAAATACATCAATGCTTCCGAATGAACAACCAAGTAGTGACAATATCAATAAAATTTCCACTGATTCCTACAATAATTCAAAAAAATCTCCTTTTAGAGGAATCACACCAAGAGATTTAAAAGGGAAATGTTTCCGCTGTGGTTTAAATCACGAAACCAAGAAATGTAGCGCTATAAACATAACATGCTATAAATGCAAGAAGGTCGGACACTTAGCTAGTGTGTGTCTACAACGGCGCTCAGATGCGAAGCCCAGTAAGACTACACCGGATATAAATCAATTAAACGACTCAGCGATAAGCGATGATGATGAATGGAATGATATTAATGTTATATCTGGTGAAACATCCGAAAAATACATGATAACGGTACACATTGAACATGCTAAGATGAAAATGGAATTTGACACTGGAGCCACACTTACTTCTATGTCATTACGAGACTACAGAAAATTGAAAATCGGCAAAAGAATCTTTAAAACTAATATAAAACTCAAAACATATACCGGCGAAGTAATCGAACCTGCAGGTGTTGCATACGTTCAATGCAGATGCCAAGGAAAAGAATTCCACGGTAAATTATACCTCATCAACAACAACGTTGACCCCGTTTTTGGCCGGAGTTGGATGAAAGAACTCGAAACTCTAAATTTAGCAGATATAAAAACTTTACAGCAATCAGAAAATCTAGAATTAGACCAGCTTTTGGAACTTTACAAGACATCAGTATTTCGATCCGACTTAGGCGAAATACCCAATTACAGAGGACACCTAAATCTACAAGAAAACACAAGACCAATTTTTATCAAACCACGTAGAATACCGTACGCTTTAAAAACCAAAGTGGATGAAGAGATCGAGCGACTATGCAAACAGGGTGTCATCACGAAAGTCGACCACTCTGATTGGGGTACTCCAGTGGTACCAGTTGTCAAACCGAATGGGAGTATCCGATTGTGCGCTGATTATAAAGTTACACTAAATAAAGTCATACAAGATGAACAATATCCAATACCTATGATAGAAGATATATTTGCAGAGATGAACGGAGGTAAACTATTCTGTACACTCGACATCACCCAGGCATATCTCAACATGACAATGGATGAAGAAAGCGCAATGCTACAAACACTAAGTACGCATCGAGGCACTTTTAAGGTGAACCGCCTAATGTTCGGCGTTAAGGTCGCGCCGAGCCTTTGGCAGAAATTTATGGATAAACTCCTTCAAGATCTCGAAGGTGTAAAATGTTTCTTTGATGACATCATCATTCAAGGCATCAACAAAGAACAATTACTACAGAGACTTAAGCTCGTGTTAGACAAACTAAAAGAAAGTAACCTACGAGTAAACAAAAATAAGTGCCACTTTTTCAAAACAAGCATCGACTATTTGGGACACACTATCGACAAAGAAGGTCTACACAAAAACAGAGAAAAGATTAACGCAATAATTAAAACAGAACGCCCAGTCAACACCGCAGAATTGAGGACATTTCTTGGAATGGCAAATTTTTACAACAAATTTATACCCAACCTATCATCGATCACGAATCCACTGAACAACTTACTCAAGAAAGAATCTAGTTTTCGATGGTCTACAGAATGCGAACAGAGCTTTATACACATTAAAAAAGAAATTCTAAGCGAAAGAGTACTTATACATTTTGATCCCAAGAGGCCCTTGGTTCTTGCAACAGACGCATCTCCACTGGGAATCGGAGCAGTACTATCACATAGACTCCCAGATGGATCAGAAAGACCGATAGCATTCGCTTCCAGAACACTATCGGATAGCGAGAAGAAGTACAGCCAAATTGACAAAGAAGCTACTGCCATATACTGGGGATTGAAGAAGTTCTTTTATTATTGTTACGGTAGAAAATTTATCCTAGTGACAGACCATAAACCACTGACAATAATTTTCCACCCACATCAAACGTTACCAGCAATGAGTACAATGCGATTATTCCACTACGCTCATTTCTTATCTGGATTTGACTACAACATTGAATACAGAACTTCGCCTAACAACTCAAATGCAGATTACCTATCCAGGTTCCCAGTAGAAAACACAAAGGCAAACAAAATGGACCAGAATTACAGCTTTCAACTTCAACAAATACATACCATTGATGTCAACCCAAATATCATAGCGAAAGAGACAAGTATTGATTCCGATTATACACCATTAGTACTCGCATTACAAACTGGCCGATCACTTAAAACGCTCGGTTACAATGATAATGAATTTACTTTACAAGATGGATGTATACTAAGAGGAACGCGAGTCTTAATCCCAAAAACATTACGCGAACGAGTGCTGGACGAACTACACCTCGGTCACCCGGGCATTGTGAAAATGAAGCTACTGGCCCGCAGTTTTGTATACTGGAAAGGAATTGACAATGATATCGAAACAAAAGTTAAGTCCTGTAGAACATGTAGATTACAACAAAATGAACCAGAGAAAGCACCACTACACCACTGGGAACACCCAAAGGGCCCCTGGCAAAGGCTTCATATTGATTTTGCCGGACCTGTTTACGGATACTATCTTTTAATAGTTGTAGACGCATTTTCGAAATGGACAGAGATTATACCTACTAAATCAACGACAAGCTCTTGGTGCATCCAAAAATTGAAAGAACTATTTTGCACCTATGGAACACCTCTACTCCTTGTCTCAGACAATGGCCGACAATTCGTATCGGGAGAGTTCGAAAAATTTCTAAAAGACTGTATGATTTCGCACAAAACCTCTGCTCCATACCACCCTGCAACCAATGGACAAGCTGAACGATACGTACAAACAGTCAAGAGAATCTTACGAAGCTTAGAGGGAGAAAGGGGTAATCTTCAAGAGAAACTTGTCATGGTAAAAACTCGCCTCAGACGGACACCAAACTTGAATGGTCAGACACCTTATCAGTTAATGTTTGGAAGAGAAGTTCGAACAGCATTACACTGCATGTTTAGAAACACCCATAAAAAAACTACATCAAAACATCAAGAGATCAAGGTCAGACAGTTGGAAGTCGGCGAACGAGTACAGGCCCGTGACTACACGAGTGCTAAGCACCATTGGCAGTTTGGTACTATCACAAGACGTCTAGGCCGACTTCATTATGAGATCCGCACCGACAACGGCGATGTCTGGCGCCGACACCTCAACCAGGTGTTGGCTGCATCTTATATTCAGCAGAACAGCTAAGAGGTTAGGAGGGGAGAAATGTGGTGAACCTAAACTCCACCTAAACTCCTTCTACTCTATGGTAGATGCCATATATTAATCATATAACGATTTGGCATTCTCTGTCAATAAATATATCAAACACGTAATGCTCGTATTTTATTAATACATAATATATACAATATTTTTATTCCTCCGTTCGTGCTTCAGAAGATACGAAAACATCCAATATAATTATAAATAAATGTTCTGAGTCGCATTTTTATATTTTTCAACTAAAAGTCCCAATAAAATACTTAAAAAGTTAATTTAATGAACAGAAAACATTATATTTCAAATTAATTAATATTTTGTTACTTATTATATTCTTTCGATAATATGTACAAAACTCAATATGGAATTCATTAAAATGAAATGAAATCAAGGATTTGAAATTACAAATCTTTTATTTACTGATGTTTTATTTCGACGAAATTAAATTTTAATTAATTATCTCTAACAACTTTATAATGATGCCAGATTCTAGGAATTTATCTATTTTACTAAAATTAATCAGATTATTATTTACTCTTGATACTTTTATAATTAATCTAGAACGAGTATTGTAATGAAAGCATTTCGTATAATTAGAAAATTTCTTTGTTTGCTGCAACAGGTTGTTACTGTAATACGATAAAATCTTTTTATTTCAATTTATTTACAGCTATAAAAATATTTGCCCTCTCATTCATAAAACTTATACACATTCCACTACGTTTTGCGTATATATTTCTTTTTTGAATATATGCCAATATAACGGAAATACTAACTCGTGTCGTAGTGGAGCATTGCGTCGCATCGCAATAACTTAGTGTAACGACACACCTTACCAATGTCAGGCGCCAAACGTTTAACATGCTCGTTGTGTTATTTACGACAAGTTTACACTTCGGCCGTAATTTCGTCGCGTTTAATGTTATGCCGAACTTTTCGTCGTCGAACGTTCGCCGGGTGTGTCCTTACACTTACAGCATATACTCTTAAATCAAATGTGCATCCAAAGTAATATTAGCATTAAGATTTACTTATTCTATTAGAAAATGAAAGAGAAAGCAATATAAAATGCTGATTTAAGTTTTTATGAATCAGAGGCATAGACATTAACACAGTGTATCACAAATTTCAATATATCTACTATATATACACAGTTTTACTAATCATATTAATATACATTAAATAATCATATCACTCCATTTTGGTCACCTCAACCACCTTTGAAATTCTTATTTTTTTATTTGTCGCGTGATTATTCCCTGTTTTTATTCAAAAAGTTTATTACTGAGCATATTTTTAAAATACTATTTTTGTATTAAAAAACGCTATTTCGTGTCAACAAAATTCGTGCAGAGAACAAGCTTATACCACGATTTAATAGTTTGACACTGTTTGCCTACTAAGTCAATTTGTTTGAACTAAAATCTGTACTATGAATGATACTTTAACACCTGCAAAGCAATCTGCTTACAATTGTTTTTATAAATCGTAATTTAAAAAAAGTTAATTGTTTACAAATTCGGGGACTAACGAACAAAAACTAACTGGTATATGAATCAATTCAAATTATTATTTATTTATTTTAGGCAGAAAATAGTAAAAGTCGAGACTCACAGATGGCTGTTGCTTGTATACAAACATAAAAATGATCTCAAGTTGTGACACAAATACTTACAAACATCAATATCTCTTTATAATAAAAATACATTAATAACAATTTCAAATAAGCACCACGATTGTTCATAATTTGCTTACAAAATAAACCACTAAAATACAACTATTATCATTTTATTACAATAAGTAGACAATTATTACGAAAGCTGAGTAAGTTCAATATACGTGATTCATCTTAGCAATATTTTCTTTTGGTTTTACGACACACAAATGCATTATTATAATTAAATTCGAATACATTTAAATAATAATTACACATTTTCTTATTTCATGTGGTATTCATTCCTGTTAATTAATTATACTATGTGAAATTACGGATGCATCTATCATAGTCAATAAAATAAGCTTGATCTTTGGTCTGTTTTTGTTTTAAGTAATAAAAAATCACCTAAGTGCTTACATTATTTTTCATTACATCGATGTTTGAAACTTTATTACTGAATGCATGGATTATAAAATGTCAAGTGCCAAGAAAATTTTATTTATTTCTCCTTCTAATATCTCCAAAACATTTTTCTATACAAAATCTACTTAAAGCACATTAGAACATTTCAACCTTAGTTAATACGAATCACAACTCACGACACTTGCTGTCGTCATAAAAACACTGCAAAACCGTTCTTCATTCAATTCCAAAATGTCAAACCACACATTCACTAGCAATTCATTAACAACCTTGTTTCCAAAGAGTTATGGTCCACACTCGCATATCACGGATACGCTGATAGAGTCTTTTACTCATAAAGTGGCTGAGTTGGTCCATTGGACTTGGACAGACCCGTTCTGGCCCAGGTGATGCGGTACAGGAACTGGCTTCCTTCTTCGCCGGTTTCGATGACCTGTAAATATATTGGTTTTAATAGATGCTAGATAATTAATGGCCTGCACTAGAGGCACCGATAAAATGTGTATTTTGAGGCAATCCTCAGGTTAGCCGGAGAGCACTTCATACTTGAACTAATCCTCCTACCTAAACAAAACTGTGGCATTTTTCTAAAGTCGGTACTATTAAGTACCGAAAGCTTATCGTTTAAAATGGACTGCTCAACTATTTCCTACATTAATCAATACGGCGTCTTGGTAGCTAGATGCTTGTCGACAGTATATAGTGGTAGAGAATCGCGTAACTGTTCCGGATTTTGGTACAGCTTCTTTATATCGAGAAATCAGATCACTTACGTTAATGATTCACTAATTGTAATCCTTTAAATTAACGCAATTACGCTAACCATTGATCATTAAGACTATTACTAATTCGCAGGAATTCGGATCCGAGACAAACTCATCAGCGAATGCAATTTAGCTACCTAATTTACGTCGCTATTTTCTTTAAAACAACTAAACTTCAAGATTAACTTCAAAGCCTTTTATCAATTGAAATAAACGAGAGGTCAATGATCTTTTACTTGAGTAGAAAATAATTCAGGTACCTTTGATCAGTGAAGAGTATATCGATACAGTTTATCTTGTGTCTAAGATAAATTCTTCAAAGAAAGAAAATGGATGTTTGAAAAGTTAATTACCTTTATTCGAGCTTAAAGATGAAGGGGTAATTTAGATTGAAAAATGCATATATTCATAGTACGTAGGTACCTTTGTATATTATATGGACAGTATTACATTAAAACTATTTTTGATGGCCAAAATATGCAAAGACTGTTTTATTTTTAATCACATTTTTATCAATGATACAGCCAAGATGTCACGTTTTCTGTGTGAAATTCAAAATTATCAGAACACAACCAGAATAACATTTATAATCCATATTAATTACAAAACAAAAAAAATATTAGAAAAATAAAATAAAAAGGGATGGAAAGCCCGCGACGAGTCATACATACATCAACACAGAAAATAGCCTCGACTATGATTATGCGAGACCATTGATGATGAGTTCAATTACGTTCAGTGCATTTGAGGCCTAAAATATTTTCTACTAAACACAAGTTCGTACGTTTATACAGGCACTACTACGAGTGTTACCCCGTTAAATTCATCTAATCAAATTTTGACAACAATAAACTTTACGTTATTGCTATCAATATCCTTATTTTCATTCAAATTGTTACAGAAACGAACCTTTTATTAATTACTGTTACTTGACATTCCCAAATTAAATACTTCTGGTAACAGTGAAAAGGTTAATTGGAATTATCCAAATCCATTTCATCGGAGGCTGAATTTAATTGCGTTATAATTAATTACATTTCCCAATTTTAGTAGAAAATTATCTGATTTTCATTTCGCCAGTGTAAATTTATTTGTGGACCAAATTCTGGTGAACATAAACGTATTAATCATACTATGTAAATTAAGATTGTCTGTGTGATCTGACTGTATTCTTTTTGCAAAATTATTTTTGTCAATTAATATTTTTGCCTCCCCTTTCATGGTACTTGCATGATTGTAAACTTTAGAATGTGGTCTAAACTGTGTCTTCTCCTTCTTCTTGTCGTATGTTTAGTGGTCAACCATGTGTCAAAGTTGTTCAAGCCGCCGGAAGGCCTTTGACGTGGCTTAACGACTGTTATCTTAATTGACAACAACCGGGACCGTCTTTTTACATACCCTCCGAAGCACGGAGACGCCCTGTTCAAATACCACTATGCGGTCACCCATCTATGGAATGACCGCGCCGGTTTGCTTAACCCACAGATCGTTTACCGACCGGTGAGCGCAACTGGCTGCGGGCGCCACGTTTAAACTGTGTGTTGTTATAAATAAAAAGATTGTAATGAATGGTACCTGTGTGATGGGCCGCGCGAGCACTGGCGCGGGTAGCGCGGGGTGTGTGCCGCTTCCCAGAGCAGTGCTTTGTGAACCGCTGCTAAACACAATCCTCACCTTCCAGTCCATCCAGCTCTGGAACAAAATACATCCTTAGAAACTGTTCCTTACAATCGATTAAACCTAGACTTAAAGAACTTTAGCAGGTGGATGATTTTTTGACTTTCTGAAACGGTACCAGGTAAAGATTGAAATCAAAGGGTTTTTGATTTCGTATTCCAACTATGAGTAGGAAACCGAAATAGGGAATGCCGTAGTTTGATACACCCCTACTAAAAAGTGATACTCAATATTTTGCTTACTCGATGGCCAGTAGCCCAATTTACAAACATGCGATGTTATCATGTAGCAAGATAAATATTTAATTAAATGAATTATTAATTGTATCGTTTTCATTGTTATGAATTCTGTTTTTACGTTAATAAACCAAAATTTATTAATATTTAGTTGTCGATATTCAATAGTGGTAAAAAAGGCATCTGATCTTATGCAAAAAAAAAATATCTTGATAGTCAACCGCCATTGTAAATCATAGCCCAATCTTTATATCATTGCGGAAGGTCAGGTCTCAGGTACCATTAATCGACCTTGTACGGTCACTAAATACTGTCTGATACGTAGCCCCACACTTGCTAATACACAGGTCGACCATTGAGTGCTGGATGCGTAATTAACTAGCCAATCTCACGGTCGACTTGATCATGTGAAATTAATGCCAGCAATGTGGGTTATAACATTTCACTAGGTGTTTACGCGATTTGGATACCAATTAGTTTTCACTGGAATTATCAGTTCAGTGGTAGTCTATGTTACAATTTAACTGGTTACATTTATGTTAAGGTGGGTAAACGCTAGAGGACAGAATATAATAATAATAATTCGCTAAAAACGAGCGGAGTATAAGCCAAGCACAGATTAGTGCTTCTTGAAGAAATTTGTGCTCAGCTCTTGCTTAGGTCTTCTAGAGTGGACTATTTTTCCATAGATTTCTTAAGTGAATAATATATTTTCGAGAAGTGAATCTAAGTAATTAGGGTACCCACAGTGATTTTACCAAAAGAAGAAACTGAGGAGTAGCATAGCAGATAAAGATTTCTTAAGCTTTATTAAACAAAACGTAGTATTATAAAATAACTATCTATCTATCTATTACTTCTAATAATAAAAACATTATTTACAACATCTTAATGAAACGTGGCGTTCATCTACAGATATTGAAAATCGTTAGATTCAAGAGATTCCAATTAATACATTTCAGTTTCGAGGCAGTTGAGGCCACGAATTCCGTACGTATTTTTTGAGGTAGATATTTTGCAATATTCTATATGGTGCACAGTGAATTGGATTGGGTATTTTTCATATTTCTTTCGGTGGAAAACTTAATTAGTAAGAACAAATTGGTGCCAGTTTTAAACTCATATGTACGAAAAATCGCGCTTTTTCTCATAAGGTTATACAGAGAAACTAAGTAGAATTTACAGTAGTATCAAAATTTGAATTAAAAGTTTCCTTTATTTCGTAAACTTCATACAAAGTATTTGAAATAGTTATATATGTTTTTACCGTTTCGGAAAAACGAATTGCACGTGACATGAAACAGCAAGAAATCCACTCACTATATCCATATAGAATACCTTAGCGCACTGTAGTGCGATTTTCTAGAGTCGGTACTAAAGAGTCGACCTCGACATTTAAATGTCCATAAAATTTGTTACCACGGCAGCCACTAAGGGCGCTGATTAAGTTTACACACAAAAATTTACTAACCCAACTGGTTGTCGATAGTTGATAGTAGTAGAAAAATATTTCACTGAAGTTTTCCAGATATAATATGGTTATTTTGAAAATTACAGAACGCGGAAATATTCTTGTTTTGAAGATATTCCTATAATAGCTTAAAATAAAGACAATATTATCCCAGAATTGTCCCACAGCGTCTTTTCCTCCACAGCTGCAACGTTTTAACACAAAGTGCTCAATATAACTTATCAGCTATTATTGCAAGTCGTCTGTGTATTCCCAAGGTCTATATTACGTTAAATTATTGACTATTACAGTAGGATAATACTGGCGTGTTGCCAACATTCAAGTTATGAAGCCACCAGCTTCCTCTGAATTTTGTAGCATTCATTGAATGTTTCAACAAATGCGATGGTAATCATAAAGACTTGGTATAATTATAGTAAGGAAGATACCAGATAAGTATGTTTGGATGTATGTATGTTTGTTACTCTTTCACAAAAAGTCAAGCACATCTTCTTAAAATAATGTATTTGATCAAAATGTATTCGAAAAACAATGTTTTATTCATATTTCTCATGCTTTATTTTTTAACAAATGTAATTATTTCAAAAGCGTAACTTTGGGCAAACTCAATGGTGTAATATACTAATTGAGTTTATTCCAATAATTGGAGGAAAATGCAAACAATTTCATATCAAGTTTATCAGATTATCCGCTTATAAAAAAGTTCCATAAAACAAAATTAGATTGATGTATTTTTATACACATAACAGCTTAAAATAAAATTATAAACCTAGAGTTACAGTTTATGCGAGTCTCAGGAAAATCCTATCCAATTTGAACACTGGTAATTTTATTTTCCGCTAACAAAGCTAGTTTTATTTTATTCAGCAATATTTTTTCAAACCAATATGTTTATTCGTTTTGTTTTGTAAATATTTATCTAAACAATGTTGCGGATTGTTATTGACTGTTTGTGGCCAACATATGAATTGTATACAATAGTTATCAATATTTGTTTATTTGTTGCCTATTGTACATGTTTCAAATGCAAACACAGCTTTTCTTCTTTTGTGAAATGAAAAATGCATTGAATGTGTAAATCGAGATCATGTATACAGATCTGCGCGTCTGCTTTACATTCCTGATAGTATTGTGTTGGCTTCTACTATAGTATAGATCAGAAGAATAATATATTGCCGTCGAGAAAACAGCATGGTTTTAAAAGATCTACTAAAAATGTTAATTTACTATAACTTAAGGTACAGGAACATTCACATAAATAACTTGAGGGTCTTGAGGAATGACGTATATAAAGTTAATAATACTTCCTTGGGAGAAGGTTGCAAGATAGGTCCTGGGAGTAGAGACAGTTGAAATGCAATTGACAAGAGCATGGCCGAAAAAAGCAGCGTACTAATTGGAAAGCCAGACATTAATATTACTAGAAATGGCATGAACATATTATTATATAGATACGTAAAAAGTCACCTTTGCATAAATATTCACCTGCTACAGAAATCATCAAAACGAAACATCTGACAAATTATCAATGGAAAAGTTAAACTTAAAATAATATTTTAGTCTCATAAAATGCAATATAATGAAAAAATGTTGTGAATTTCACTTTCTACTGTACAGTCTCGCCTATTTCAGTCAAATATTTAGCTTTTGATATTTTTTCTAAAATTGAACAAGTTTACTTTCAAAAAATGTAAAACGGTTATTCTTTATTTAGTGTTTCATAAACATTTTTAGAATATTTTTTGTCAAATGGACGAAATTTATTTTCAACTCTCGCTATTGTTGCAGAATGACCTGTTGTTTGTTCATTGAACTGGCTTTTCAGTAAAATTTATTTCAATATTTCAGAGAATTATGTTTCCGATGATCGCTTGATGCACGCAAAGTTTTGATATAGAGCTCGATAAAGCTTGTGTAGACACAATAAAAAAACATCTTTCTTTCGTGACTAAAATTATTACTGTTCGATTTTATATTTAAGTACCAAATGACCGCTACCTTGACCCTTATACTCTGGCAACTTTGTATGCGATGTTCGCAGCAGGTTATACAAAAGTCAGAATTACGATCAGTGACTAGCAAGCTATTACAAGTTCATACATACTATACTGCGAAAAGACTTTTCCCCCGACCTAATAATATGATTTAAGTTAACTGTGTCATAGCATATTAAAGGGCTCTTACAGTTGTTCTGGATATTGTTGTGTGCCTGCTATTTCTGTGTTTCTGATTGTGGCACAAGATTTGTCTTTAGCGGAATAATCCGTAAATAAGTTATCATTTATTTTGTTCAATCGTGGATCAACGGATTTGATATTTTGAAACTTTTCTAAGTAATTCATTTCAATAATGAAATTAACTAACTCATTTCCATAATAATAGTGTTTACCACTTTCGTACTCTATTACAGTCGAGATTTATTCCGAGTCTAATAATTCGCAGACTGAAATTTACATAGTCATATTTCATTTAAATCACAAGAGTAAACTTTATTAAAACTTAGTTTGCACATCACTTTGACAGAAACCATTTCATTCCTTTAGAAAAAAAACTTAATTTGGAGATCGAAAAGTTATATTTTCGACTGTAAACTACGTAGATTTATCAAAATGGACGAAGATTTTAGTTTAGTTACATAAATATGCTAGAGGCGCTTCAATTTATTTTCATTCGTTCTTTTAAAAGATAATAATTATACTATGATTGGATCCTTTGCGAGACGATATTAAATTACAAACTGCAGGCAGGTAGTACAGGTAAGTGTAGCGACACACTCGCTTAACCTTCACCGCTGACCGTCCGGCCACGGAAGGTTCAACGCTACGCAAAACGCGACGCAATTTCGGCTGTGGTTATAGGCAATTTAAGGAATACAGCGTGCGTGTGAAACGAAACGTTTGTCGCCAAACATGAGGCAGGTGTGTCGCTAAACTTAGAACAAGGAATTTACTGTTAGTTTCATATATTTTATTTTACTTAAACGAAAACAATAATATTTTTTCTTTTCACAAAAACTTTTATGGTTAAAATTACAATTGTCAAGTAAACTCAAAGTTTTTGTCAGAAGTCGTTAAAAGTAAGTGTTTTAATGTTCGCGCAGTAAGAGGTGTTAAGGAATCAAGTTGAGACCTAGCACCTAAGTGTGAACTTAACGATGTATTGTTTTTACTACCGAACAAAACTCGCTCGAGAAGTTTTTATTGACATTACTACGGGAATATACACATTAGTAAGTGGTGCTAAGTTTCAGACTAAGGTACGCCGAAATACAGTTGGTGTTAGAAATATGTACACACTGTAAGATTTGAAATTGTACTTATAAAGTTTGTAGGTAGCCTTTTCACAATTTTCATTAATAAAAATGCTTTTGAAAATATGACAGAGTAAATATGTTTTGATGCTCACCGTACATTTTTCTAAGAAGGTATTTTTTTTTATTTCTCACATAAAAATTTGGTACGATTCGATGTTTCAAATGCTGATATATAATTTCTAAGTCTGTTTTCTTGATTATTGTTATACCTATTAAATAGCGCGGTTTTTGCATTATAATACATATATGAAGTAATTTAATAATGCAAAAAACTAATTATTATTATTATATAAAGATAATTCTATAAATATTTTTAAGAAGCTAAAAAAAGTAGTGCGAAACCCACCCATTCGGCCATCTTTTTGATAAAAATATGAATGCTGCTGCAAAAATATATATGCCTCGGTTTCGTATGCAATCCAGTTCGCAGAATATGAATCGGAATCGGATCTTGTTGCTCTATTGCACGAATTGCTTGCAGTCAAAGCGCTTCGCTCAGAATTCTCTATTTACGTAAAACTACAGGAACTACTCCTTTAGGAAATTATACTTTTATTTAGTTTTATAACTACGGTAGAGTGAAAGTATTACTCGAAAGGTGTTAAAGTTAGATGTGCTTTTAATCCAAATGAAAATGCATGCAAAAATATGTAGGTTCCAAAAGAAAAACTAATAATAATGATAAGTTATAACAGAAGATTTAGTTTTTAGTCCTTAGGTAGAATTATCTCGTTTTGGTATTTGTATCTGTTGTTATTATAAAAGGAAGTAACTCTTTTATTTTTACAAGTTTCAAAATGAGTATCACAATTATGACACAAATAATTTATTAAAAAGACCAACTCTTAAATAAGTTACAAACCAACTACCAACCATCACAATTATCAAAACGACAGAATCTAACCAAAGACTCTATCCCTAGATCTACTAATAAAAGGCAAGTTTATTAGAAAACCGATACCTTCCGGTTACACGATGGCCAATTACGAATGAATTTGAAGGCTGTATTTCACCAAAGGCATCGCTCTAAGAGAGGTCAATGAAACTTCATGTTGAAATCGCCTTCTTTTTATTAAGGTCTTAAAGGACTATGTTGTTCGGGATAGAAGAAATCGTGCACAATTGAATTTTATCTTCAGTGCCTGAGTTTTACTTTCTTTTAAATTGTATGTAGTGTGATTGTCTGAGCAGGAATAATATATACCGTATAATAACAGCTGATGCTTGGATATTTGATCAGGATTTTGACTTAAAAAATAGCCGATTTTTGATTACGGTTATTGCGGCGAGGTGACCACGTTAACCACTGCGTCAAACGTGCAGTTAAAGTTAATATTCGTACTTAAACATTCCCTTAAGTACACTATGTATAATATGTTAAGGTAATTAATAAGGTCGGGTGAAATATTTTATCGCAAACCACGTGTAAGCATTTATACGATTTCAAATCAGGTATTAATAAACGCGTAATTAATCCCTTTCTTGGTAAAACATGCATGATGATATAAATAGAAGATCATTTTGAATAACAATACGTTTTGTTCAAACAATTGGCACCTGTTTTGTTCAAAATGGCGACAATTCTTGGAAACTACTGTAATGTTGTTTGAGTAATTCTATGAAATGTTTTAGTGAGATCAGTTTTATTACTAGGAATGCGATGCATATTTATTGGGCAATTTTGCCAGGCTGGAATTCAGCACGTGTTTTCATAGAATCTTACATGGATACATAGTAAACGGTGTCGATCTATCTTCATTACCGCTCCGATCATTAGCTGCATTATTTTTTTTAACTTATCTACCTATCTCTCTATCGTATGGTAAGTGGTCAACCTAGTGTCAAAGCTGTTCAAGCCGCGCGAAAGGCCATTGACATGGCTTAACGACTATTATCTTAATTGACAACAGCAGTGAATATTGCATTAAAAGGGTTAAACTATTTATTAAAGCGATAGTTGGTCGAGCTAACGTGCAGAGAGAACTGGGGAGCACCGTGTGTATAATTTTATTACACGAACCCCTTTTGACCTTCTCGTAACTCGCAGTTACAGGAATTAATTCAAATCCCGATTATCGAGTGGTCATTACTTATAAGTAAAATATGAGTCTGATGTCAATAAATCTTCATAAAATGTATGGATCTTTAATAAAAAGCTACCTTTTATCTCAATAATATGAAGAAAATCACATGAGGAAAGTCAAGAACAAAACCTATTTTCTATGAAAACACATATAAATTATACGTATTGTGAATACATACAAGAATATAACAAAAATAACCCTTTATAAAGAATCCTTACGATAAAATAATAGTGTATTCGGAATCTCACTGAATTAACTTTACCAAATATTATAACCTATTCTGAACACGCGTCAGTCGTGAAATAACTTCGTAAAAATATTCCGAATTCATAAAAACGAGGAAAACCGCTTGTTATGTGAGTGAGCAAGAAAAGTCAAACTTAATTTTAGCCATGTAAGTTATAAAAAGCTGGCTCAATATAAAAATGATTTAGTCATTTATTTGGGGTGATTTTTGGTATATCCTTATAAACTACTAGCTGAACCGGCAAACGTTGTTTTGCCATAAAAAAAAGTGTCACTTAGGGGCATGAAAAATAGATGTTGGCCGATTCTCAGACCTACTCAATATCACAAAGTTTCATGAGAATCGGACAAGCCGTTTCGGAGGAGTACGGTAACGAAAACTGTGACGCGAGAATTTTATATATTAGATTGATGTATAATATTTTTTATTGATGTAGGGCATTGGAAGTTTGTAAGGATCGCACCAAATTATGTTTATATTTTGTTGTTTGAAAAAAAACCTATTTTTTCAGACGGTTATCAAAACACGTAATGGAAGGCCTTTTCCCAGAAAGCTCCAATCGCAAAGAAGATTAAGCGACGTACTATTAAACTGCATCAAAGTTGAACTCAACTCTTTGATCGTTTACCCACCCCTGAAGCATTTTAATCGTATTATAATTTTCGTGGAAGTATAGAAAGGTTAATGGAAAATGCATCATTAATAAAGAAAAGAACAATGGCAAAATCTCATACATCATAATCACTAATTTTAAAATGTTGCGTCTTCAAATAAAACAAATGTTATAATATGCAGCATTAATTCCTGATTCTATATATATAAATATGTTCATTAGGCGTACCGGAGATCCTGAGTAATTTGAGTTTATATTTTTATAGGTTATGTCATCATCACATCATTAAAATGTTAATATTTTTGACAAATATTGTTTGAATGTGCATTTATTTATAATATCACCCCTGTTATTCTCCGACGGGCAGGCAGAGGCGAACATTGACGTATCGCCAATCATTTATGGTAGTATATTACTATCGTCATCGTAGTGAAATTGACTGCCTCAACCTTTCGAGCTGGTATAGCCCTGAAACCATTATATATCCAGACGTTACCATACGGTAACCTCTGGGTATATATTGGTACTACTGCTACTACTAGACTGTTATATTATGAAACAAATTGTACTATGGGGTATTGAAGTTATCAGATAGTATATATCAGCATGGCAAAGGCAATAAAGGTAAATAAAAAATGAAAAGGTTTTACATTATTTATTTCTTTCATACACATCCCTGATTATAATGTAATTTTAAAATTCAGCTGGTGCTATAATATTATCCTGATACCTGGCCTATCATAAGCACCAGACTAAAGTCAGCACAGCAGCCTATTGTATGCCTATCCACTGGGCAACTGCAATTATATTCTAAGATTCCTGTTCGACCATATACGTTATTTTCAAATAATACCTATGTAGGTATACGTAATATTGTTTTCGTGAGGTATGTTATTGGGTAAATCCAGCTAGTCAGCAATGTGGCAACTCTTGTATTTTGTTCCAAGGCAGGGTATCAGCGGAAGTTATTCTATGTTTTAATTCACGCACAAAATTCGAGTCAGTCTGACACGACTTCCCATACTTGAAGAAGTGTTAGACTAGTTCACAGAATCCAAAAGGTAAGGGAACGTCCGTGATGAATCAGTAGAAGTCATGTAGGTACATGCAATCCAAATCCAAATCCGTTAGAGATGCAGGGTTAACAAATACAGCAGAAATCCTCAGTAAATCCGAGTTGTTTGAAAATAGGTACGAAAAAGCAATAGTAATCGCAAAGCACAACAACACGTCAATGCCGAAAAATCACCAAACGTCAACGTCAAACAATCTAACCTAACCGAAGCAGAAAATATTGTTACCATACTTTAAAAACGTAATACTACTAAAATATCTCTGTTGACTGTAAATATATCTTTGTATGAGCAAAATAAATGAGAAGTTTTTAGTTTATTAGTCACTGTTTTTAAATAACTAGTCATAACAATATATTTCACGTTGAAGACTATTTAGTTATTTAAACAATTAAATAGACAAAGACAACATAAATCTACTTATTAAACAACAAAGTACCGAATGGCAACATTTTTTTATCTAATGGAAATGGAGAATCATTTTTAGATAGTCAATTTTTTACTTTTTGTTTAATCTATTAAATGTCGCTTTCAGAGGTAAAAATGATATTCCTGAAATTCATACGATAATTAATAAAGTACATTGGTAATATTGAGATTCGAAGACGCTCAAAAAATATAAGTGATTTTTTTGCCATTGTTCTTTTATTAATGATGTGATAGGCAGTGATAACCGAGTGGTATAAGTTGACACCTCCCACGCCAGTGGTCGCAGGTTCGAATCCGAGGCAACACACCAATGACTTTTCGAAGTTATGTGTGTATTAGAAATAATTATCACAAGCTCAAACGGTGAAGGAAAACATCGTGAGGAAACCTTGCATGCCTAAAAATTTGTTTAATACATTTATTGAGGGCATGCAAAGTCCCCAACCCGCACTTGGCCAGCGTGGTGGACTTAAGGCCTAACCCCTCCCTCATTACGGGAGGAGACCCTTGCCCAGCAGTGGGACAGTAATGGGTTAAATTTATTTATTTATTTAATAAAGAAAATAACCTACAGAGCTGTTCATCATATTTTAAAACTTTGAGAAAAACTCATCTGAAAACTGTTTATCATTTAAGAGCACGAAAGCGATATGCACTCAGCCTCCATTACCCCACATCATCTTAGCAATCTTACAAACAATTTCCATCATATTCTATGCACAAACGCCAAGGTTTTGAAGTTCAGTAATCCATGAAATGAGACTAAGACCTTCATATGCACCTATGTGTTATTCAGGGCGAGGTTAGGTAACATTTCATTATAATAATCATACGCTTGGAAGAAGGAACAGGTTAAGATCGTCCTTATACGGATTATTAGGTGCTAAGCACGTAGGATATCCAGCACCTTACAGCAGTCTCATAAAAATGCACATTAGTTTGTGCATTTTTATAAGACTGTTTTCTGAAGTCAATAAACGATTTGTGTTAACCAGCTTTTAGTGCAGACATGCTTTCGATGGGTGCTCCTTTACCCGTCGATATATCACAATTTTCTTTGATAAATTATGTGCAGCCAGCACATAATACACACTATACAACTATTTCACTTGAACTATTCCGTGCTTGCGAAAACATGTTAACAACAAAAGTTGGTTTTGATTTTTAAGTTACTAGTCTTTGCGACAAGTCATGGGCTTTTGCTAAGATTCAATAATTTTGACTGTAAGAAGACTACTAACCACACGAATAAAAGAAAAGCTTGCGTAAACGACTGTGGCCGTAAAGAAGACCGTGATAAAGAAACGACAATGTTTCGTCCCCGTAGAGCGAAAAATCACTAACTAACACTTAAGTGATTTTGAGATACGAGGTGTTTTATGTCTTAAATGACAAAAAAAAATATAACTTTTTTCGGAGATTAGTTATCGATGCATGAAAGGTTTTGTTTTGAAGATATATTAATTAAGTATATGTTATATGTATTAAACCACGAAAATAGTATATAAATTATTAACTGTAAAGGATAATTTGTTTTACCCCAAGGTTTTCCTATTTATCTGTCACTTAGTTACTTTTCACATGTAGTTAGTTAGTTTTCGCATCGGCATTTAAATATTATACTAGTAACTAAAATCAGTTAGTTATTTTAGGAGTAAAACATATTTTACATAACTATGTCTAAATAAAATACCCAACTAAATAGACTTTGCTTATTTATTAATTTATTGCCTAATTTAAAACTAGTGTCCTATCAGTTGAAAAGTATAAAAGTAAAACAACATTCTTAGGCAACATTTATTGAAAAAAAACTGTCTTTAAGTATACAAAACCTAATTAAAACATAATGAACAAGAACACGTTACAAAATCATCAATAGAACAGCATTAATGATGTAGCCACATCATTTTCCTCTTATTCCTCGAGCTAAGTGACGTCAGGCTCACATAGCCTATCCACCACATCGTTACTAACAGGTAAAGATTCATACCAAGGATAAAGTTCGCTTGGTATGACACCTTTGACACAAAGATTTAACAAATCTTTCCTTGCAGGGGTGTATTTACCCTAGGGCTAGAAGGGCTATAGCCCGGGCTGGTTTCCTCTCTTGGGTCTGCATCTTGTCGGGGTGAGGGGGCTTAGTAGAATTGAAAGGTTGGGGAAACAGTGATCGCGAGTAACAAAAAATTACTGCGCGTGTCCCTCTGTTTGCAGAGGACACAGGTGCGGGACAGGTGAGCCGTCAGTGGGAGGACGGGCTCAGTAGGCACTCACACTGCCCCGAGCTGACGAAGAGCCAGGCCGCTGCCGCCCTCGTCAACCGTCAGTTATCGTAAATCCGTACATCCTTGACCGAGGGCCTTGCCTTAACCGGCTGGGTCGCGAGGAGACCACCTCTGTGAAAATCCCGAGTAACTCCAGCAGTGGCGCCCCCTTTAGGGGCCTTGCGTGGTCAGAGTTCATTCGCTTTGCGGGGACCCCCGCGCCAGAAAAACCAGACGCAAGCGGCCACTGGGGCACCTCCCGCCCTCCAGTAGTATAAGGGTCACCGGATTATGGGGCCTCTACCTCGGTGGAACGATACTTGCCACCACACTCGCGGGAACTGTTTGGATAATATAAATTTGAAAACTTACCCAAATGATGTAAGTGGGAGAGGCGAGAAGCTCAAACCCGAGGAGATCGGGGGCAAGAAGCCCAGCCGTATTGACTGCATAGCATAGTTGCGGAGGGTCGGAGCACGCCCAGTTTTAGCAAGTGTCAGACAATGACCCTAAGGACAAATTCACCATCCAGCTGGCGGACACCATCCTCACTCACCACTAGGCAGTGGTGGAGGTGGCCGACAAAACCGGTCACCTCAAGGGTGACCTTTATAAAGTCCCTCAAAGACGCTGCCAGGAACGTCAAACTGGCAGTGTCGGAGTTGAGCAGGCAGTATGCCACGAAGGAAAATTTGGCGCGTCAGGCCCAGAATTATCGCTTGCAAGAGGAGGTCGATCACATGTCACAGGCAACGGCATCAACCCCCGCGCCAGAAAAACCAGGGGCAGCGTCCTTAGCTGTACCTGCTAACGCATTCGCCACGCCACCGCCACCGCACCGCAGCTCACAGGTCTCCGGACCAGGGAGAAGCAGGGTAAACAGCCGCGTCTTACAGTGCAGTGGCTTCCAAACCGCCGTTCACTAAACCGACGGCTGCCAAAGAGTAGCAGCTCGTCGGGAAAAATAGCAAGGCGCCCAAGGCTACGGAAGCCGACAAAAAGGGCAAGAAAATCAAAATCAAATCATTTATTCATTTAGGTCAAATATTGACACTTATGATAGTCGTTACAATTACTGAATCTACCACTAGCTCGGAAAGGGGGTGGAGCCTTATGAGAAGAGCAAGAAACTCACGGTTATTTATTAGTCTCTGATCATACCGTATGTTGGGAGCACCTACTAGCATGTGATAATAAGAATATGGGCAACAAGTGAGCACATTGGTTGTGAACAATATAAAAGAAAAAAAGTGACAGTTTTATGATTAACATCAAATTGTATGTAACATCACCTATTTGCATCATTAAGTGCCCATATTTTACAATATTTAGACCTACTGCTACTGAGTTTATACAATTTATGGCAAAGTTCCCTAATTTCAAAGAATCCTAATCAAGCGAGCGACTATTCCCAAGAGCTATTGTCGTTTAGATACTCATCAATTCTGTAATAAAAGAAGGAGGAAGAAGAAGGCGCCCAATCTTCGGGCTCCAGCTGCAGCTGAAGGCGGCAAAAAGCGGTGCGACATATAGAGACGTTATTAGGGACGCAAAGGACAAAATAAACCAAGCCGACAATGAAATAGTCCGCTTCGGGGTTGCGGCTACGGGAGCTCGAATGTTGAGCTCCCAGGGGTCAGGGACCGGAAAAGCGGATGCCCTGGCCTCTAAATTGAGGAAAGTTATCGGGGAGGACACCTTCCGAGTGTCCAGGCCCACAAAGACCGCGTAACTGAGCATTACAGATCTGGACGACTCAGCCTGCCCAGAGGAGGTGAAGGTCGATTAAAGCCGATTTAATAAATAAAATTGATCAGGACAATGTAAAAAACTAATTTGTTAAAAATGAAAATAAAGTTTAGTTTTTTCATTCCTTGATGGGGCGGAAAGCTAGCGGAGCCCAGGGCGCGCCATCTTAAAATACGCCTCTGCGAGTGACTGCAATAATGCGCGGGCGCGGCGAGGGTCCTAAGGTCAAAGGGCGTAATCTCACTAAGTAGCATCGTATCACGGGACATAGTTACCAACCTTTCATCTAGTAGTGTTTTTGCTGAGTGAAAAGTAGCCAAAACATTTTAATTATAATACTCTAATGTGTTATGTCATCTACAGTCAGGGAAAATATTAACCAGAACACTATAGTTAGTTGTCGTTTTTTCTTTTAAACGTCTGGTCTTAAATAATATAGCTCGAAAAATAATTAATGGCAGTTAGTTACTTTTCGCACAAAATATCACATACAATAAAATTACTAAGTCACTTTGATGAGTTTTCGCATTACTATTTTTTAAGACATGCCTATAGGGAGTAATGCGGAAAAAGTAGATAAGGAACTTTAATGCGTAAGTATCTTTTTCAACAAAGAAGAGAAAAAGTAATCAGGTGACTTAGTTACTTGTAACTCAACTGTCACAAATCAAATAATGTACTTAATTAAGTCTCGCGATTTACATTTTTCTAAATAATTACGTTATGAATACGAGAGTAAGACAGAAATATGGAGAAAAAATTACTGATTTTATTGGTATTTATAAGTCGATTTTGAACATTTTGTTACTTAATGACTTTTCGTTCTACGGGGACGGTTTGTCCTATAGCTGTATTACAAAATTTTCCGTAATACGCCAATTATTACTGAATCTTCTATAATAACATAATTTATGTAATTATGACATTCAATATTCATAATTTAGGCTCAGTACAACGAACTTACGTATTAATAGAATATTGCTCATTGAAATCGTAATTGTGATTATTTGATAGATTCAATTTGTGTTCATAAATATTTAATACAAAGAGTGACTGATTCAGGTAGCCCTGCTGTTTATTATTGAAGTAACTCACTCGTGCACGAATCTCACAGCAATTTAGGGAGACGTCTTAAAATACAAACAAATTGTCATTAAAAAAGTTGTAAAAATTTACACAAAAGTTCAGATGCAATGTCGAAGTCAACTTTTCCCGGTCGTCCTTAAAAGTAGGCAAAGTTGACTAGTGGGTGCCAACTTTGCCATATTATTAAACATTGTTGTTTTCATACAGATACTAAATTCAGTTGACGACAGGTCTTGAATACTAAAGTGCTTCAACAACCATTAGGCCGGCATTCAACAAGGTCATTATCACTCCATTAATAATTATGAGCTATGAAATGTTAGGACAGCTCTCAGGTAACTCGTCAAATCTGATAACGACTTCTGATTATATTGATCGAAGAAACACCAAAGGGAAATAAACACTGTTAGTTGTACGACAAACAAAAATCTTTATAGGCGACACACGAGTTTAAAACCCCTGGAGTCTTCAATTAGGCAAAGTTTTTTATTAGGAAATTCTCAACAGCAGTCTGGAGTTTTGTAATGTCCTTGGTACTAAAAATAAACTTGTAATTAATTACATAAAACTCCAATAATTTAATTGTATCTTATTTTAAGCCTCCCACTTACTTAAAACAAGGAAATGTTGGTATGTGTTCACCTTTATAACGTACCCAATAAATCGAGTTACAAAGTTTTACTTGCTGTGGGCGATAAGGGGTTGATTTGATTTACGTTTTACTTAAGGGTTAAGGTTAAGTGTGCAGTAAATATAAATATGTAGATCAGTTTAGAACTTGGTAACTTTGCCAGTAGATGTGTAATTTGCCAATGACTTATTTGTAAAGTAAAACATTTTATTTGATTATCAACAATTTATTAAGCGATATTGATTGCGATATTGTAATGAAAAGTAATTTTGAATGGTTTTGATTTCAAATATTTTTCATTTTCTTCGTCAATTTATAGAAAGAGGCTTGTTTTGTCTATGCGAGAAACGTTCACAAAACTTGCGTTTTACTTACGTATATAAGGTTACATTAGTATTTTTCAAAGTTATTTTAAGACTCAACATTTTTTTCTTGGGCGATCAATTTGTGTTTTTATGATTAAGAGTAAAGAAGACAATGTTATGTTTCAATTTATTTACAATCGAATTGACTTTGCTCTTTTGAAGCCTAAAATACGCAAAAGCGTGTTAAGAAAATACGACTTTTATTAACAATTTATATGCAAACAGTTTTTGAACCGATCCACAACAAGTAAACAATCATAATACATCTACTAAACAGCTTATTAGTAGGTACAATACAAATGCAATGTTCTCGATCTCACATTCAAAATGACGAAATCCCTGAGATAGTACCAATGTATGTAGTTAAACAAAATTACAAAAAGGCGTGCAGAATTTGGTTTAGCTTATCCAAGCGGCACTCAAGTTCACTCAAAAAATGACGACAGGGATTTTTTGTCACTTTTACAAAACTGGTAACATTGGTTTTAATCGTAAAACCTTAAACAGACGTTATATTAGTACAAGAAAACTGTTATAAATACCTGTGCGTCCAGTGTGGCTGCCCCTGATCACGCAAGCAGTAGCATCCTGGCTGGAGCTCACTGGTGGAGGGGTAGCCTGCTTGCACTCCGACTTCTCAGGAAAACAGGCCCTGAAACACTCATCACCATTAATATACGGCCGCTATAAAAAGTAATGGGTCGTTAAGACTTGGCTCGAAATTCTGTTGCGGAAAAGTAGGGTACCAACTTTCAATACGATCGTATTGCTTTCGTGTTCAGAATTGACACTCTACGTGTTATAAAAGAGTCCTTGGCTTTGTGTCCAATCGAGATTAGTAAAGATGTTGGATATTAAACAGAAAGTAAAAAAAAATGTTTTTATACTGAAAAGATCGATTAATGTTAAATATTTATGTGTAAATTTGCTAGAATATAACGATGATTGCTGAAAGTATCGGCAAATCAGTTTAAGGTTCGGCAAGTTGCTGCAAGAAAAATATATTATCGATAGCTGGTTTAATAATGGATATCCGCCGCTCTGATTTGTTGTTATAACGTTATCCAACACAAGATTTTCAAGATCAAAATAAGACTATTATCTCGAACTTAACCCAAGTTTTCTATTATATTTACAACAGTTTCAGTTTTAGTCTACCTCAATTTTCAGAACTTCTATTTCCTGAAAGCGTATGAATCAACAAATATAAGGCTGTTTCAGAGCAAGAGAGATCAGGCGTAACACAAACAATTTGTTACGTAAATCAAACATAACATGTTAAAATCGGATTTATCGCGTCATTTTTATTTTATTTTAATGAGTATATATCACAAAATATGAAAAAGAAACCCCACAAAGCATTGCGCTTTTATGTGGGTCTAAGAGTAATGAAACCTAATCCTGCAGAAAGATTTTCCTTCTAAATGAAGTTTAATCCCGCAACATTTCTAAGAAGTAAGGTGACAGACGATTTGCTGAAATATTTCCAATACTTGGAACATTTAATTTAGCTTATATTAAGGTCACGGAAAGTATTGGGATATCGAAATTGCAAATATAAGATCAGATTGCGAAATGGAATCATTCGGATTTTATTAAAGGTTACTTTTGTTTGTTTTTTTGTTTCTTAATATTTTAACGTCATCACAGGGATTTGTAAGACCCCGTGACTTTTGTGAAGAAACATTTTCACATGTTAATGGGCTGTTATGGGTCAACAAATAAGTTATACCTTTAATGTTCGATCGCGTATAATACCCGTTGCATTATAATATTATGTGAACAAGTCGCGAGAGTTTAAAATAGCAAAATGTTTGTGAAATATTTAATCATAACTATGCTTTGCTATACGATTCACTTCCCGTCTTTATGGTCATAAATCGAAATCACCACAGAAAATAAAGCTTTTCAATCAAAAGTAGTAAAAAAGTTATTTTTCTATATTAAAGTTTTAGAACTCATATAATGCTTTTGTTATTTCCTCCACGTCACGTATGAAATTAATTAAGTTCCGATATTTGTGCAGCGTATTAAATAAGTAGGTAGTGGAAACCGAATGGACCTATATTTTCTGTAGATATAATAATCTTGGGCAAATTCATTTTCATTTTAAAGATTATTCTATGCATGCGTTTTAGTCTTTCAATTACTAATAACTTTTGTTACTTATTAATATATGATTCAAATTCTAATGTCGTCTTGTCATTATAAGCATTATTTTCGGACGAAATGGTGTTGATTCTTTCCTACTTCATTTTGAGTTATTGTCAATTGTAGTTCGGCCTTTAGTTACGTGCCCAGCAAGTAAGTAATTATTTTATTTTTGCAGCTCTCCTTTTAGGAAAATAATAGTTCATTCACGTAACCAAAGTAATTATTAATCGATAATTAAATTATTAAACAATTACTATACCAAACACTAGTTCAGCATAGTTCTATTTATACACTCTGACTTACACTTGAATGTTCAAACATAACTAATATTATACTAAAGCTTAAACACTATTAACAATATTCAACTAACAGCATTTGAAAACAATTTCACCGACATAAGTGCTCTAGGGATAAATCTATTAATCGTGGGTAAACGGTTTAAGTGGTTTGGTTAGTAATGTGTGTACATGTGACTGAATATCGTAACTACCACGCTTGGAAAACGCCGGCTTCTTGACGGCCTCGAGACTTAATGTTTATATCTTCAAGAACTAAGCTGTTCCTTTGTCTATATCATTCGGGATCAAAGTGGAGGGCTCTAAAGTCTGTACTCTGGAAAAAAAAATCATCCCAAAACTCAATGGACGGCCACTCTGGAGATTTAATGGGCCCACCGTTTAGTTTGTAATCTATAGTCTTAGGAAAATAGGGCAAAAAGGAAGTCTAAATTATTTTACTGCCATGAAAGACATTTTTTTGAGGATATGATATGAATCTGTTCACAACAAAACATTTTCTTGTAAACAGATTTGCCTCGCTTGTGACAAGATCTACAAGATCTGCATACATCCCACGCAGTGTCTATAAGTACTAACGAAGTAAAACGCAGTTCCTCAGCCACGTGAACCTTTACATTTGTATGTCATGCACGCAGCGTGAACCGGAACGCCTCGTGCTTATTGCTTTATACCAGAGCTCATAGCGCAGAGGTGCGTTTCTAGGAACAAGAAGCAATATAACACTATTAATGTAATTAGCACATGCTTTGGTGTATAAATTGGTTGATCGGTAAGACCTATCGATGCATATTATCGATATTTACTGAAGCATTAAGTAAACGAGGTTAATTTTTCCTTGTTACTATTTCCTTTCAGATAGTATAAATGAAACTGCTGTACACGTGGAGGTTTTGGTCAGTCAAAGATCTTAGATTCCTTTTAATGGAATCAAAAAGTAGTTCTTTCTTGGTCTTATCCCACGTTACGTGGAGTCAAAATTTGTTTTATATCAAATACTGTAAAGGGGATTCGGCTGATGTTTTTTCAACCGACAGCCTGCCTGACAGGAATCCTTGAGAATCTTACGTTTAACTTGAAAGTTCAAGTTAAACATAAAAGAGGCATGAATTTGGACAGTGGTACGGACGACTAAATGCATCTGGGATATTATTATGGGTGAATATTATTTTCTTATGTATATTCTACGTATAATAAAGATAAACTATGTCCAAAATCTGTAATATCCCTTTACAGCAATAGCGTGTAAGCCCGAAAACCCCAAAATATCGTTGATAGATTTGAATATAACGCAAAACGTAGAGCATGCAAATCACACGATCTGCACTCGATCCCTTCATTATAATTCATCTCAGTTCGTCAGAGTAAATGGAACGAAAATGGAGTATAGAGAATATTGGTAGGAAATTCATAACTCTTGCGTTCCTTGATTAAGGTTGATTTTTGATTGAAAATTTATAAATGCAGAACCGATTTAACACTCCGAATTTGTTATTAAGTCGAAAAGTTTAATCAGGAAGTCGACTAAAAGAACGATTGCAAGCCGCTATCGTCTTGAATAGAGGGATTTTTTGATCAAAATTGATCAATTCCTCCATATATTTTGGAATAAAATGTTACTTTATTACGGTCCTATTTGATATGTATGGATGTCACCGAAGCAAAAGAAGTTTGTAAGGATACTAAGGTACCAAGTGGCTTTCTCTGGTCTCTACATCTATGGGGAAAAAGAGTGATTTTATGTATGTGTGTAAAAATTATGGAATTACAACGTCACTGTATTTTTAGTACCTTTGCAAATAAGTAAAACTTAATAATGAATACCCGGCACAGCCGCTGACAGGGTAGTATTGAAAGTGCTACAGACTCACAAATTGACTTCAAAGTTTCCAACCTTCAAAATAGGTCTAAAATATTGAAGCAATATCTGAAATTTGCTCGATTTATTTTGAAAGATATGCTCTTAACTCACATTCGGGTTTATCGAATAAGTTTAAATTGAATTTGGTGAAAGTGTTTTTAGATATAACTTTTGTCAGAACAGGCTTTACCTAGAAAAACCAATTAATTATTTTCTTTATATCCGCCTTGCATTTACGCGTTTTATACATATGTAAAGGTGTAGGCAAGTGTAAAACGTACATCCATGTTTCGCAATTGCAATGTTAGTCCCATGTAATATACGAGACGAGTATATTGCCGAATATTGGGACTGATTGAAATCACCGCACGACTAATGGCAATATTCTATTGTAAAACCCAAATCAAACGAGAAACACATCCGTCTAGACAAAAGAGCGAGTAATCTTTATTTTCTAAAACTTTAATTTAATTCCGGTGTCCATTCGGATTCATCAACATCGTGGAATTCTAGTAAACAGATCCATTGTCAGTAGTTTGTCAAGGTTGAGGTTGCCTCAATCTGATTTTGAGGCAAACAAGGTTAGCAAAAACCTTTTGTTTGTAACAAGAAACCAAATGACGTAAAATTTCGTGATTATGTTACAGTAATGGATTTGCTTTGATGTTTGTATTGTTATCTACGAGGAATTTGTCTTTTGTTATGACTTGTGAAAACTGTCAGTATCATATTAATTCTTAGCTTTAAACTATTTATTTATCGATTGGTAAAACAATCCACTTAAATTCCTTACTTTAGACTACTTTTCGCTTGATTGGAAAAGCAGTCACTCGAGTGTCCTCAACACTTGTTCCTTTTTACTACAGCAGTTTATGTTCAAGTTTAACAGCACCTATAGCTCGATTCGCTAACTCTATCTACTATCGACAAACGGCTGGCTATGGAAAAATGTTGTGTGAAAATCTGATCAACGCCTCCAACGGGCGTCGTAGAAACTATTCGAGTAGTACATTCTAAATGTCAAACTATCAATACTCAACAGTACTGACTGTAGAGAATCGCGCTACTGTACCCTTTCTTTTGCCAGAAGGAATGACAGACAGACATTGGGAACAACAAAAATGCACAAAAAAATACTGACAATATTAAATTTTCTATTCACCAAACTCTTGGTTAATTGAATGGTCTTCTTCAGACTTTTCTTACAAAAATATAAAATATATTGCAATGTCCTCGGCTAGAATATTTTTTTCGATTAAGCCACTATATTCAATGTCGAATAAATATTTGTGTTGTTTTTTCAAGCCAGCACAAAAGAGTATTTGGAATGCTACCTTTTATAACAATACATGTATTTGAAATTAGATTCTAGAGAGTTTGGAATTTTGCTGATCGGTTGCAATTTTGTTTATTAAAAAATAACTTGGGTCTTGGATTTAATTTTATACTTTGATGACTTTACAAGACATTTCATTGCTACAATAGAGCAACTAAACTTGATGACTATTATTGTTATATGTCTATAATTATATTATACTAGCTGACCCGCGCAACTTCGCTTGCGTCACATAAGAGAGAATGGGTCAAAATTTTCCCCGTTATTGTAACATTTTTTACTGCTGCTCTGCTCCTATTGGTCGTAGCGTGATGATATATAGCCTGTAGCCTTTCTCGATAAATGGGCTATCTAACACTGAAAGAATTTTTCAAATCGGACCAGTAGTTCCTGAGATTAGCGCGTTCAAACAAACAAACAAACAAACAAACAAACAAACTCTTCAGCTTTATAATATTATAAGTATAGATTAGTATAGATGATAAATGCGAAAGTTCGGATGATCTTTGTATGATTGTTTTGTTACTTAATCACCCTGTAACTGCCAAACGGATTTCGATGACATTTGGCAATGTTATAACTTGTCTACCAGAGTAACACACAGACTATATAAATACTAACTTTTACCTGTTATTTTGTCCGTGATATAGCATAAACTACTCGTCTAACTAGCTATACTCGCTTGGATAGAGTCACAAGCAAGAGATCGTGTAACAAAAAAAATAACACAATTCAAATATTTTTACACAAGATTCAAACCAATAGACTCCAATCGGCTCTAAGAATGCGTGACCTATTTGATAAGTTTACGGCTTCCTATTACATTCCCGCTCCACTTAGCTTATTGCTTAATAAGGGTATCAACTCGTGATTTACGACACAACTCGCCCGTGTCGAATTGCTAAGATTTATGTATTGATAGCTTTCAAGTTCAATGTTATATTGGTTTATGTTTGATGTCTTTAAATTATGTAATCAAACTGAAGTTATACCTAATTTACTTAAGGTTAATGCTCTCTGTAAATAATATATTGTATTTAGGGCTTCATCCGATGTAAAATACAATAATTATGAAGTACGATACAAAACTTATTAGTTTTACGAAATAAAATGGCGCTAAAAAGTGAACGTCAGTCTTTATATTATGTTTGCTGCAGAGGTTTTTTTTTATAAGCGTTTTGATTTTAGTAAGATATAAGCTAATCCTCCTTGAAATTAAGCCTAGATTGACAAATAATTACAATAAAGAAACAAATATAATGTCAATATTTTCTTTTTTCTTCTCAATGTGACCTTTCTTTATATTTGTTTTGTATTCACAACAGGTGAACTTTCACAAGCATTTCTTGTAAAAATAATCCCAATCCAAAACATTTTTACCAAGAAAAAGAAAAACGTAAACACCCAAAACAGAACTATAAATAGCAAAGGTAATTTTAAATAACAAACCTTGCTCAAAAATATACCGTCATATTTTGTAATACCTTTACTTAAGAAATGTGATTTCTTTTTTAATATCAACCAAATATAACATTGTCAAAAAGATTTTGAAAATAAGGTCAGCATTCTCTCATTTACTTTTCGTTTCCTCAGACGTAGTTTAATTCAATGTCAAGAAGGATTTGGGGTATGACGCGACACTTCGGGTGGGAGATTACGAGATTATAGTACGCTCTTGCATTGCTAATCAATGCCTGTGGCTTATGTAAAACGCTTGAAATTCTGGAGAATAAGATTGTATTTTTACTGAATTTGCCAGATTGTGGAAAGCGTTTTGATCGACTGAAAAATTGATTAAAGTTTGGAGATTTAGTCTGTTTTTGTGCCGTTTGGAGGACTGATTTATGTACAAATGAATATTGTGCTATCAAACAATATTTTTTCATGACCAAGTTTTATTAGATAATTACAGAGATGTTACGCATCACAATATAATCGGTATCGGACCTATGCCACGGTTTAATATGTGATTAATAATATTAATATAATTACCTTTAATTATGCAATTATAAGTTAATAAAACCATATATCTATACTATACTAATATTATAAAGCTGAAGAGTTTGTTTGTTTGATTGTTTGTTTGTTTGTTTGTTTGAACGCGCTAATCTCAGGAACTACGGGTCTGATTTGAAAAATCCTTTCAGTGTTAGATAGCCCATTTATCGAGGAAGGTTATAGGCTATATATCTATACTAATATTATAAAGCTGAAGAGTTTGTTTGTTTGTTTGTTTGAACGCGCTAATCTCAGGAACTACGGGTCTGATTTGAAAAATCCTTTCAGTGTTAGATAGCCCATTTATCGAGGAAGGTTATAGGCTATATATCATCACGCTACGACCAATAGAAGCAGTAAAAAATGTTACAAAAATGGGGAAAATTTTGACCCATTCTCTCTTATGTGACACAAGCGAAGTTGCGCGGGTCAGCTATAGTATTGAATAAAGGCTGTAAATCATTCGTATTTAATTTATAATTTGGAATACAAAGGATAAAATCCAGTTATGCTCATTGTATGTCCCTGTACTTGACCACTATAATGAATGGGACACTTTAAGAGCATAATATATCAACAATTTGGCTCATATAATTTATTAAAATAAATATAAAACCTATGTTTTGAAGCTTACATTTTTTGGTTATTTGTTACCCGACACCGCTTAGTCATTCAAAATATATTCCAAAATGTTTGATGTTTTTGTAAACTTTTCTGCATTTCACTTCGTGAAAACAAAGTCGTTATCTCCCTAGAGTCTTTTGAGATTTAGCAAACAAAAACTTATACGACTCTAACTATTTTATAATATCCCGGAATAAATCATCCTAGGCTTTATTCCAACGATGTTGCACTCGGCTTCCAGTAATCCCGTATGCAACTGAATACCAGTATTTTACATGGAACGACTGCCTATCTGACTCGCACAACCCAGTTACCTTAACTACAACACGATAATTCTCGGTAAGACTGATTGTCAAACATTCAACAGATCTCGGCTGTGATTTCAGCAGTCTTCTGACTGCTGAAATCACAGCCGAGATCTGTGCCGAGCCGAGATCCTCAATTTAACGTGCCTTCCGAAACTTTGAGGAACTCGTTGTGTATAATATGGTCATCCATCCACTGACCAACCTCGGCAAGCGAAGCTTAACCTCAGAGATCGTTTCACGCGGCTGTTGTTATTTAGCCACGAACTCCTCTTACAATATTTTGAAATATATAGCAACTAAATAGAACCACATGACAAATTGGAATTCACAACCTTTTGAGAAAATTGTTAGCAGGTTGGAGCGCTGAAATCTGCAAACCGCTTTTAAGGCTCACAACAGACACCTACAGTAAAGCGCAAGGTGTTTCGAGACTATTTGCTTAAACGATTTCTGTACCACGCTTGAACGAAATAGGAGGTGAAAATACGATAGAATTGTAGAACTTCAAAGAATAGTTGTTGACTTCATGTAAGCATTTGAATGCATATTATTATGGTATATGTTTCTTATTTACTAAGAATTAATTATAAGCTGAATAACGATTTACCGTGTAATAAATTCTTGGTATATTCTTATCTTATATGTTATTAGACGTAAATTTTCCTAAAATCAATTAAAATAAACAAGCTAAACGTAAACGTAGAGAAGGAGTTTCCAGTGAAAACATTTCAGATTAGCATTTCGCTATTTAGAAATTACAGTTCTTGGTATTTTAAACTTTATTGATTTACCTTCCGATAAAACAGTACAGCGTTACCTCATTTAACGTCTTTAAGCTCTTATCAAAGTCAATTTACAAATTTAAATTCCGACAGGTAAAATTACATCGAATTATTCACAAAGCTGAATATTTCCGTTGAAATAATTCGTCGATTAAATTCTTGGAGTTCTGCGAAAACATTCATTTTAAGAAGCCTTTTATTGCGATCAAGTGGTGTCAAGATCAAAGTAAAAGAATTATGGGGAGATAAAAAATCTCTTGGGTTTTATTGAGAACACCATCAAAGAAAGGTAATAAATATTATTACAGCTTTTATTCGAAGATTACTTGAAATACTATCTATTTTTCTTGAATTATGTTGGAGTTATATGCTATTTACCGACCGCATACTGAGTAATTAATTTGATAGGGAGTTTAAAATCATAATTGATTTTTCATCGGGTCTAGACTCAATTCTAAGATTTCTCTCTTTGCAGCCATACTGAAGAGCACTTAATCAGGTTCATAATTAATTTTAATAATTATATAACTGCACACATATGTTTGCACGTGCTAATTGTGTAACTTCATAGTCCTAACAAAATTAAAAACAGACTATATTAGACGCCTAACCGATCACTCAATTCGTGAGAAGATCCTTGCTAACAGCGAGAAAGTAAAGGATTAAGAATCCGAACCTCTTTCTCAATTCGAAAGGAGACGTTTGCCCAACAGCATGAGTAAAGGGTAAAAAAAAGAAAATTGAACGGCTGCTTGCTCACTTTTAATCTATTAACTTTCTTCGTCCACATTTTCATTTATTTAACGCTTTAGTAAAGTTTCTAAGGAGATTAGCCCTATCCTTTGCAGCCAGTACAACGTGACACTTTTCACAATGCAAGCCTAAGCTCCTTGTCATTTACAGACTGTTATTAATTGCAATGCCCCGAGGCTGTGAATTATACAGGTTGTTTAGCTTATTTATGCTTTGTGAGAAATTTACTTTTTGACTTCGTTTATAATAATATAGAAAGATTATTCGAAGTGAATAAATATATAGTTAATTGAGATTATAAACTATCTGTGTGGCTCATATTGCCTAATATATTGAGTAGATTTAACGTGATGAAGTTATCTTGTGATACACATGTATTTAAAAAAAATAACGCATTAGAGGTATATGAATAAGATTCTGTTGGAGTCTGTTAAAATGTGTTTAGAACGATAAGTTATTATTAATGTTTCTTTAATTTTATGGCTATAATATAAAAATGGAATCAGTTTCGAAACTTCTAAGCACTTTCAAGCATGCCATATATCAATAACTATTTCAGCAATAGTAAGACAATGCACTTAAAGCACTTTTCTTTTTAATAAGTTTCATACTTAGATAGATAATCATAATAAATCTATGAATTAAAGTACCTCAACAAGAAATATGATATGTTATTTCAAATTTTATGGCTCAAAATAAACATTTATGGCTTTATTTGGCTACAATTTTCCGCAGAACTGTAAAATGGCCCACTAAATTTGAAATATGGACACAGAAGTATAAAACTAAGGTAAAGTGTTATAAATGTTTCTAAATTCTGTAGAATATGCTTTGAGGTAAACCAGGAGCAGTTTAGATGAAATAAAGAAAAATACAAAAGGAGAATAAAATACTTAGAATGTTTGAGCTTTTGCAGTTCACTTAAGAGCATAGTAACATAACTCACAGAAACTAAGTTTTGAAAAGTATTTTTGTCTTTTCAAATGGCTTTGACATTTTGAATACCCTTATATTTTATCACTGAAAACTTGGCATATCGTAGCCTGAATTTGGAGCATAAAACGGGCCTAAAATTTTTGGTTACTTACACATACTTAAACATCGTCATAAATATAGCATCATGTTTTGGGTGAAGCATAAATGAATTGTTGTTGTATTCCGGTCAGTTAAAAATATTTCCACCCTGAGAGATTTGTTATTGTTACGTAGTGATTCCTGCAATAATCCTCGACACTTTTAGATTTTTACCCGAGAAAACCTATGAAATAAAATTATTCCGTACATTTCCGAATACTTAACTCGTCAAAGTGACGTAAAAACTAAAAAGGCCGCTATTTTAGAGTACTATTTACAAAAGCCAGACTTTCAAAGCGGGTTTACTGTAGCGGTTAAAGGGGCAGCGTAATGATTTTAAATCTGTATGACGCCACTCTCGTTGCGGTTACCAGAAAAACGTTACGTGGCCTATTTTTGGTATGATGCTCCCCGTATTGGATTAATATGCCACAGACATTAAAAAGGTAGATGCTGCAATTTATAAATCAGAATTAACAACAATGTTTTGGATTTTTAACCCCTGCACTGCAAATGCGTTTGTTAAAATCGTTTCCTGACGGCTTCAGCACTTAAATGTAAGTATATTGTATTAGGTTTTCACACTACTTTTACCCGGTTTCTGAGGTACATTTAGCGGTAGTTTATCTATTCAATAGTGGTTAAGCTGATTTAAACATGAAAGTTTGAACAGATAAACTACCGCTAAATGTGCCTCAGAAACCGGACATTAGAGCGTCGATGTAATTACTAGTACTACATTAATTAACGTTTAAATTTGTAAAGCATATGACCAAAATTGGCTGAAGTCTTTTATACCGCTTCAAGTCCTTCTACATTTGCAGTAAATAATAACAAAACTCAACAAACTCAACGCAATACCATTTCTAAATGATTTGTGTCATAACATTTAATGTTTACGGTCGTTAACCAGTAGTGAGTGCTACAGTAATTGGTTACCGGCGTCTCAGATCTTTTGTTACAGTCTAGTGCATCATAAATATGCAATTTGATGAACAGTTTTTCTTATACGTGGATAATGGACGACGTCTTATTGTCACAAAATAATCGTTTCTGTTTCATGCAACTCCTCTATTGTGCAATGAAGTGCAAGTAACTTAATGTGTCTATCTGCTTATAACTAGTTCATGACTAACTAGCTGAATAGGTATAAATATATGAAAAATTGTAAAATTGTAACAAGTTACCAGCGAATCACAATTACATACGCTCAGGTGTGCTCGTAACCTATTATTTTAAATTTGTATGTCTTTTTAGGGAATATCCAGTACCGGTTCAATTTCGCATTTTTATTATTTAAAGTGCGGATTGTCATACTTTAAGATATCTTGGTTATAACAAGGAGAGAGTCCGCGAGCCAAGCTTGTTGTAAATAACATTTATATTTGTGTCTTACCTGAACAGCCGGCAACTCTTGAAGAGGCTGATGAAGGCTTGCCTGAACTTTCTGTTCATGAAGCAGTAGGTGATGGGGTTGCAGCACGACGAACAGTAGGCAAGGAGTTGGAGAGACACCACGCCTTTAGGCCCAATGTACTGGTATAACTCTTCTGGGTAGAACAGGTATATCTGGGAAAGAAGGTTACTGTTAGTTTGGATCATTAAACCGCTGGGCAAAGGATTTTGCTATTATTATTGCTGGTGAAAATCGATACGAAGCGCCGTTTAAATACACACTGTGCGATGTTGAGACGGCGGTTTGCGCCGCGACTGCGACAGGAAACCGAAAAACGGGACCGCGACCCTTACTTGACCATAGGAAATGCATATGAAATAGTTCGCAAGCGAGACAGAGACAGACAGAGATCGTAAGGAAACTTGCGGTCGTGGGTTGTTTCATGTCTCCGTCTCGCTTGCGAACCGCAGCTTTCAGCGCTACCACTTTTTTTGAGGCTCAATCAACATCTATATGAAAAGGTATTGGCTGATAAGGCTTGTAATTATGCCTGTCTTTACACTTAAGGCTATAATGTCAAACAATCAAACAAAAGTCACAAACATCTTTGATGTGTAGCACTAGCAGTTTTAGGGTAAGATTTTCGTTTTATTTATTACAAAAGATAACGTAGTTTTGCAAACACAGTCATGATTTATGTATTTATATGTATGAAAGGTACTCATGTAGAGCTTGTTAATTTTGTCGGCAAATCTTCTCATCAAGACATTAATGAGAGCTAAGTCAACAGAGAAAAGCGTTCAAATTCCAAGAATACCATACCACTAAATGTCGGTTTGTGGAATTCTGCGTCAGTCTAAAGTCTAGACCTAGTAATGAGTACTGATAGTATTCAAATCAGACATTCATTCTCGTACAGTGAGGTTGGCAAGTAATGAATACGTAATCGGATCTTGAATGTTTATCTGCTCCAGTTGCTATGCTTTTTATTCTTTTGAAACATTCCGTTTTTAATCGTTTCATTGCTTTAAACATGGTTGAAAAGTAAGAGATGATTTCTTGGTAAATAATATATTTAAGTTCTATTGCTGAATTCATCTAATAAATGCGAAAGTTTGTCTGTCTGTAACGCTACTATTCTTAACCGCAAATCTGATTTTGGATAGTGTAGCCGTGGAAATAATAAAAACACAGGCCTGACCTTGTATGAAAACTTAAACAGCGTCTCTAGCGGGTGCCGTAGAAACGTTTCGCAAAATTTTATCGCCAAATCCTTGATACTCGTTAGTGCCGACTAAAGAGTATTAAGCTAACGAATTCCATAATCATGTCAAAGTGAGGGTTCCCAAGATTTTCTTATTGTTTTCTCCTAAATAAGTTGTTTAGTAGTTAAACTAAGTACAAGTTAATAACAAGCTTTTTTTCCTGTTAGCTTGCCAGCGCCTTATCGACAGCGGTCTGGTCGGAAACAAGGCAAAGAAGGGTAGTAGGTACTAATCAAACTGTTTTGTAAAACAAAGATTCATTGGTTGTGGTCTTTTTAAGTAACAAATAAAAAAACTAGGAACACATAAATTCCTACAAATTTTATAGATATCACAGAACGAAGAATTTAATAAAAGCTGTGAGGTGAATTCTTCTTTTCTGACTTTCTTGTCGATTATTAATAACAGCTGTTGTACGAAGAACTTATCAGCGCCCCTAGCGCATTTTGAGGGAACTATTTTCTTAAAATAATTTGTAGTTGTTAAACGCTCACTAATCGATAGTACTATAAAATCGGTTCGCTTAACAAAGAAAGCTTCAAATAACCTATAGTCCGATTCTGTACCTCTATGGACTCCCGACAACCGGCTAGTTATCAAGAAATTTTATATGAAAATCTGATCAGCGCCTCTAATGGGCGTCGTTGTAACTAATTTGGCATTATTTTTTAAATGACAAACTTTCGATACTAAGGCGCTTAACACACTGCCCCGCACCACGCAGCGTAGCGCGTGAATGCGTGTTCGAACGTTGCTTGTAAGTATCTCCGTTTGTATGGAAAACACGCACAGTCTAACACACAGAAAATGCATCCACGCGCGTTCATGCGGATCACGCGCATACACGCGGTGAAACATGCACCCCCGCGCGTAGGTGCGGGGCGAGACGCAAGGTATGGCACACCGAATCCCGCAGTGCCGCGCGTGATTTTTATCAAGACTATCGTGATGCTCAGTACTGCACGACCACCACAGAGAACGGCGAATAAATGAGAGCCGCCGTGCGTGAAACTACAAAACACACCTACACGCGTGAGTGCGCAAAAAACCCGCACGATGATGCAGATCTGCACTCCCGCAGGAACGCGCTTAGGTGCGTCGACACGCAATATGCAGCATGATGCGGGGCAGTGTGAATCGCCTAACAGAACTGACTGTAGAGTATCGTGCTACTCGCAATTTAAAATTCGATACCTGTCATAATTTGTGAATGAAAAAGCTATCCAATTTTGGATTTTCGTTTCGCAGTTAAATTCCTGTGTAACAAGCGCTTCAACTTTGCTGCAGATTATCGGCTTGTTAGTTTACCAGAAAGATGGCAGGTCTATCAGTTTATGCTGAATCACGATTCAAGTTTTAGGTAACTTGAAAGATAATTTAGTTGACCCTCGGATCTATTAAAAGTAGAAAGTGGCTTAATGTCAATCTATCTTTTGTGAAATCTATCTATCTTTCTCTTAAACTTTCTTCTTTATAGTATTGTACCGCTTGGGCCAAAAGTTTTGGTATGATTTGTTTTATTATGAGAAAAGTCAAAGGATTAGATTCTTATAGGCAACGCCGGCTAAATAGATAGCAGCATTTATTCTTGATTAGTTTTTGAATTTCAGTAGAATTGGAAATGTAGAGCAAATTAATTACACTCCGATGAACATCTAATTATTACATGACCTAATTAAAGTTGTATATTTTTAATTAGGCACGTGGTGTCTGATGTACAATTTCTGCAAATTAATAGCAAAGTATTTAAATAATATGTTTGATGAAAAAAATACCAGTCTTATACGTATACTACCAACTTAATTAGAATTAAATTGAATATGCTAACACAAAACGGGCAATAGTAAAGCGCCTTTAAACATTAACAAAAAAAAGTACAAAAAGTACCGTAAATATTCAAGACAATCTCAAAATTGGTTAAACGATTGAAGCACCGATAGTTTTTTGTTTGGGCCTTTCGATAAAAAGTTTGTTCCAAATCTTTTGTAAATAGTATTTCTTGATCAGAGTTTCGCACTTCGTATTGAAGTTTTAACAGCTTCCGGGTAGTTTGAGGCGGGAACGTTCTTGCAGATGAGATCCGTCGGGAAATTTTCCTTGTCACTTTATTTTCCCTTTAAATGGCAGGGATTTTGTTGAAAGAAAGGGAGTCTACTATAAATAAGCGATGAAGCGTACTGCAGTGCATGTTTGAAAAAGACAATTTAAAGTAGGGCGATTTTATACTGCTATTTACTATCAACAATCTGCTACTCTCTTCATCTTATCAGTGCCTGTAGCTGGTGCCGTAAGAACTAATACTTCAGGGCATTTATCATACTTCAGTACATTTCAAATCAAACTCTCGATACTCGATATTTGATTGATATCGATTGATATCGATTGTAGAATATCGAGCTACAGAATGGAATCTCCAATCCATATTCGTACTATGAACGTACGTGTAAACGTTACAGCCGTACAGACAGAGGGCTGTAACGTTTACACGTACGAATTATACGGGTAAAATTTGGCATTGCTAAGGGGATTTAGCAGACTTATAGTTAAAAATCCGGTATCAAATGGGTCTATTTTTTTCAACCAACAAAACACAAGGCAAATAAAGAAATATATGGGGGTCCACTCTTAACTGTGGTAGTTTAGATATCACGTAACGTTCTGCAATAACCTTTCAGGTGAAACTGTAACAGATATTGTTAGGCGAATTTTAATAGTATTCGACGAAGTCTCAAGGATTATGAAACAACGTTTAAATCTATACAATTTGGAGGTCAGTTTTCTGTTGGTTTATCGATATTTCGATGGAAACAAAAAAACAAAAAAATACTTTACTTTACCATTTATACCACAGGCATATTTTTCGGTTTCGATTAAAGTCATTCTGCGAAGTATTGACAGTATCGGAACTGATATTAAGTTTCAAAAGTATATTAATTCTCAGTTTTTTTTCGGATTATAACTGTGTTTCAATTACTTTATTCCACGGTTTAGATACAAAATTATCTTCATAAAAAATATCATATAATTACCCCGTTCTTTTTTTGTTACTGTTTAACTAGAATTTAGTCTGAAATTATTATTAACGTACTTATTTAAAGAAATACTTATCTTTCATTAATTTCACGTAAATTTATATTAGAAGAAATACATATATTATTTACTAGCTGACCCGCGCAACTTCGCTTGCGTCACATAACAGAGAATCAGAATTTTCCACGTTTTTGTAACACTTTTTACTGTTACTCTGCTCCTTTTGGTCGTAGCGTGATGATATAAAATATGCTTTTTTTCACGCATAATATTCTCAAAATGATTTATATCTCTTAATATAACAAAGTTGCGCTAAGGCATATCCGCCATTAAAACAGTTGCCATGACAACGGAATTTTGTTAATTCAATGTCATTAAAATATTGATTATTCGCGACTTCGTTCGCCACCTGAATTTTCCCGGGAAATGCGTCATTTTCCCGGGGTAAAAAGTAGCCTATGTCCTTTCTCGGGTATCAAAATATCTTCATACCAAATTTCATGCAAATTGGTTCAGTAGTTTAGGCGTGATTGAGTAGCAGACAGACAGAGTTACTTTTGCATTTATAATATTAGTATGGATTTAGCGTAGGATTTCTAACGTAAAAAATACAACAAACAACATTTTTAAGCGAGATTCTTCCACCTCTATCCCCATATTACTTTCGTTAACGATACACTAAAATATCGAAATCTCTTCTAAAAATATGTCGAACTACATTTTATCAGAAAAATAGCCGAATTCATCTTAAATCAACTTAAAGCTAACTTAAACGTTTTATATTTATATTTCCGTAAAGAAGCCGGATGTTCAACTTGATGTGATTTCCGTCCACTCGGACCCGTGTACACAGCCATTTTTCAAACGAATGTCGCATTTAGGTCAATGCATTGAATATACTAGCATTTTTCTGTTTATCTTGGGCATGGAATTCTTGAATATAAGACTTTGCAACGTACAGGGCACTTTTGTTATTGGAAATCGATATAATATCTCAGTGCGTTCTTGATCACAAACTTTCGAATAAAATCTTGATGATTATGAGTAAGTATGAGAAAACCAAATGATTAATGAAATCAAGCAAGAAGATAGTTGAAAACCTGGGGTCAAAGTAAGGCTATTCATTTCTGATAATCCTTTTTTCTTACCTACAAATAACCTGCGTCTGGATCCATTTGGTCAGTCAATTAAAAATACGAAAAAGATTTAGCGTATTTTTCAAATCTGTTTTTTTCGGAAGCCAATTACGATCCACTGGTAATCGCTTTCCAGAATATTTTGATAGCTTGCATTTCTAGGCGTAGTCATCAAGTCTGTTTTTGTCGTTTTAACGTAAACATGAGCTATAAATCTCGATTCAGCCTCGCAATAGAGCACAGTTAGATGACAAAATGCAATACAGCATCGCATCGCAGATTTCCATTTTGTATTGCCTTGGCCCATAAATTCCCAGGTATTTATTTCGTCTGAAATATTTTCGATATCTTTTTATTTAGGAAAGCATTTCTTTTTCCAAATATAAATCTAGAAGAATAAAAATATAGTTTGACTTTGATTAAATAAAGGTTATAAGATATTGCTATTTGGTATTTTAAGTAGACATCTTAAACCATTTACAGAAAATGTTGCACTTTTTATGACATTAATACATTTTTCTGTTACTTTATGAGAGAGAAACGGTATTGCGCACTTCAAAAAGTGTGTAGTTTTGTAGTCGCAAATATAATAAACACCAACGAGTGTGTCGTTGAAATTTATAGCATTTAACGTTATCAAAGATCTTTTATCGAAGCAATAAATTGTCAAAAGCATAAATTGCCAACCCAAAAAAATACAAACCTAAAACCTGCCACGGATATTTTAAAATTTCATACTGAAAAATAGTGTCTCTATATAAAGAAATATGGGTTTCTTCAAACCTCGCTCAGCAAAATAGTAAAAATCGCTAGGTAGGTGAAAAATTGGGTTGAAGGTGCCTATTATGCCAATGGAATTGGGTCGGCAAACCCAATATTACCCCTTGATTACAATGCCTTCCGCTATGAGGTTTTATTGCAATCTTTTTATACCCGAATATGAAGCGTGACTTTGAAAGTTTACGCGATGTTTGATAGGGTTTGACGTAACAAGGGTTTTGGTGTTTCGGTAGATATATAGAGATTTTAGGTGAATATGTTTTTATTTTGTGACTCGGTATAAAGTGGTTTGAGAGCTATGCGTTGTTTAAAAAAGCCTAGGAAATAAAATTCTCGTAGTTTAAATAGAAGATGTAATGTTCTCTCAAAAATTAGAAATTCCATAATTTTAATAGCTACACATAATAACGTCAAATGCTTTGGTATATTTAGTTACTTTTCTTGAGTTTCTTCGTTGATTGGGACATTCAGTTTTGTGTTTCTCATCTACGTTATACTAAACTAACTTTTATAATTATTGTACGTAACGTTCAGTATGTTATTTCAGTTTTGCCAACACCTTATTGTTACTATAATATTCACAGTAACGTTGACAGTAATTCTCCTACGTTAATTAAACTAATTGCTAAAGTTTATAATTTAAAAAATATAATTAACAAATTCATTTATTTAAACTACTATTTACAAAAGTTTATAATTACTATCAGTCGTATAACAAACTAACAACTAACTAACTACTCAGAATATAATCAACAAAAGCAAAATACTTAATTTTTTAAGCACTACAATTAGTCTTGCAATGAATAATTAAGTTGTAACATGTAAAGGTATAAATCGCTATAATAATAAGTTGTGAAAAATTAGATAATTTTTATAAATTCTATATGCGAATAAAACGAACCTAACCGTTTAACCTAAAGACTTAGTTTAAACGATCTTAATTCTTGCAAGTTTACAAATCTCATCTCGTTTTGTTAATATTAAATTTAACTAACTAACGTAGTGTAGAATAGTAGTAAGAGAAGCAAAGATAGAAAAAAGACATAAATTATATAACTTATGACAAACTGATTTTCTTGAAAGAAAAATGTGCTTTACATTCAAACCTGCAATCAACTTAATTTGTAAGCGTCTCATACCTTAAAAGAAATAACTTCAGCTAGGATTTCAATTATTCTTCTTCTTATCGTATGATTAGTGTCAAAGTTGTTTAAGCCGCCCGACTGCCTTTGACATGGCTTAATCTTAATTGAAAACAACCGGGACCGACTTTTTACGTGCCCTCCAAAGCACGAAGACGCCCAGTTCAAATACCACTATGCTGTCACCCATCTATAAAATGATCGCGCCAAAGTTTGCTTAACCCACAGATCGTTTACCGATCGGTGAGCGCAACTGGCTATGGGCGCCTCAATTTCAATAATAGAAAACTATTGCAACTTACTATACCATTAAAAAGAAAAACATTGAAAAGCCAAACACCAATCATTATAGTTGAAACTCTCGTATAGTTAAAAGCAAGCATTTCATGTTTTGCATTAACAACCAAGCAAGCATTTCATGTGAATGTGCATTGTAATCGTATCTGAAGGTTCACAGTTGACCGCTATCCACGCAAGAGTGAACAGCCAAGCGTGTGAAAACTTCACTACATTTTAGAAATCTTTATTGTGATGACTACAAGTCTTTGTAAACATTTTTGTACGCATAAGCATTTATATGCATCGAACAAGCAGAATATAAGTATTAATATAAATCAATGCGCATGTCCTCAGAAACTTTTTAAGACTACGCAAAAACCCTGTCGGTATGATTGTTTTGAAAAAAATAATTAGAAAAATATAGCGAGTGAGTATATATTTACTGCTATTTTATTTTCATTATATTATTATTTGACTTTACTATATTATATTTCTGTCAATGTGGAAAAACTTAAAATGCACATAATATTTTATGTTTCAAATGTTGCATATTCTTTGATACAATTATGATTTAATTAATTTTTAAGTTCCTTTCTCATTTGTATTGTAAAGTATATTAATTCTATAAATAACATATAAAGCAACATGAAAACTCTATAAATAAACAATAGGGAAGGAATAAGACAAATTACTTAGTGACATTAATTATATAAGTGAGTATAAATAGAAGCAAAATAAAAACAAAAAGACATAAACAGGAAAATCTCGAATTCAAAACAAAGTTATTTTTATAAAATAATTAGCTGACCCGAGCAGATCCACTCATGACTTAATATACGTATCTATTTCAATGACGTTTTTAGCACCTTTTTGTTATTACTCTTTCTATCAAAACGTTCCTCGTGCCTTAAAAGAAATTATGACAGAACGTATAAGCTAATTAAAAATAAAAACATTTTAGAGAATTCCGTTAAGCTATTGGGCAATTCATTTTTATTTATAAAGATAATAATAATATATCAGCAATCGAAGTAAACTTTATTTCATTCTAAACTAAATGACTCTTAAAGTTATTCATGTACTCCCTTAAGTACCTTTGTATTCAAATATCAAACAACATACAATAAAAAATACCGTTAACATAAAGAACGATTGAATAAAACAAATAACAATCACAAAGTCCATAAAATAATTTTATTTCGGTACTTGAAAGTTTTAGTACTTAAAAATCTGTCTAGATTTATAGACATGATGTTGTGACTGAAGAACTTTTCTCACATGAAAAGTACACTAAAATACAGCCTAATAAGAAGATTTAATATCAACGATTCAGGTTCTTAAAGATATGAATCTTGCCCAATGCTAAAAAATATGTGCTTTGCTAAGTTTTAAAGTTTTTAGTGCTTTTTATAATTTTTTTGTGGTTAAATTAATGTCTAAGGTTTTCATGACTTGACATTACGATGGCTGTAATCAAAATTTTTGTTGATAGGCTCTATTCGTATGAAATTGATCAGATATAATGTTAACTAATTTTACACAAGATTGATCTTAATTCTTGATGTAAATAACTTTTTGAAATAGTCATAAAGTGAAATGAAAATTATGTGGTGATAAAAGATAAATATAAAAATGATAAATATACAAATAAAATACCATTTTTTTCTATCTCCTTTCCAATTCAACTATCGTAAAAAAGCAATCTGATATAAATCAAAAATTCTCTTGAGTCTTCCTGAAATATTATTACGAATAAATTAAAATATCATCGAACTCAGGATATCACGTAACAAACGAAATTGGATCAACATTCAACCAAAATGGAACATTTAAATTAAAATTTCATAAAATTTCTTCTTCTGTAAAATAAATAATTAGTTAGGGATTAATTTCGACGACAATCAAAGGAAAGACGTAGGCGCTAAATAGGTCGTATGTCATAGCGTAGTGTAAGTATAATAGGCAAAATATTCTCTTCTATATTACTTAAATCTTTTATATTAAGTGAACTGCTGATTTCCAGGCTTACTACAATCTGTGATAATTGTTCAAACAGCCCGCCTTTAATATGGATTAACAACTGCTATCTTAATTGAGAACAACAGGGACTGATTTTGTAGATGACCTCCAAAACGTAGAAAAAGCACTATACATATATTTAAACTTTTATATTTTTTAGCTGACTGCCATATCTCTTACCTACAAATCATGCCTTATATTTTTTTTACCATATTGCCTTATATCTAAAATATTACACCACTTTATCAATAAATATGCAACCAAAAACAAGTACAGACGTATTCATATTATTAGTTTATTTGGTGCAACATAGTTTTCGTATTTACATACGTCGCTTGCAATCTACAATTATAAATATTGCAAAACTTCGTGAAGTTGATCCAGCAGTAATAATCGTTGTGAAAGTTATTTATAAACTTTGGATGTTTGTATTGCATTTGATATGAATAATTTAACTCGTTTTAGTTTTACAAAGAGAATTTTAGTATCAACTCGTATGTTTCAAATTGCAATTTTAATAGCGTAGCTGGAAGCTCTCGTTATTGTTTGTGTTCTATGAATGTGGACTATTATTATCAGAAAACAAGTGTTAAAAAGTCTGTTTATTTTTTTTTAGTACATTGGGATGGGTGTTCATCATTAGAATATATATTTTTCAAGACATCTTTTGTAGAAAAAAAATGACGATGAAAACTTTTTCTTTTTTTAACCCATTACTGTCCCATTGGTGGGCAACGAGTTCATACCGAATGAGAGGTTAGACATTAAGTCCACCACACTGGCCAAATGCGGGTTAGATTTTGCATACATAATATATGTTAAACCACTTTTAAATAGTCAACGCGAGCGATGTCACCGGCTCAAAATAATATGCTGTTTGTAATTCGTAATTGGCTTAACAATTCTCCAAAAACACTTAAAGGAATACTGAGCAGTAACAGATCCTTTAACATTACACCATTACCTAATCCGATTACAATACCATTTGCGCAAACCCCACTCTTTACCAAACAGCACTTACGACGCCATATAATCCTTCCCACACTACCAATTACATTAGCATGATGAATGAAAGGAAAGAATAGAGTTTAATCAAATCAAGGCAAAAACCACGCCTTCCTAAGTAACAATGAGTGATCACTAACCAGTGATTGATGTACGTTTAAGGAACTAGACGTCTAGAAAATAGTAGCTATCGTTTGAATACATAAAGTCTATTTTCAGCAAAATAGTTGTAAGCTGTTTAAAAGTACAGTGGCGAACATATGTATATATGTACAGTCGCTAGTACTCTCTGACAAAATGTTTATTTAGGAAATCTTTTTTTAACTTTACATACAATATATATAACTTGCTGAAATCATAACCAGAACTTTTCTTATAAAACACTTCATCTAAAAAAAACCGGCATGTCGTCTCAACCTTATAACAAATTAACTCGTTTCTAAGATAGGTAGGTTTATCTGAAGGTATCCTTTGTCCGATACGGTCCAATATAATAACTTTACTAACTAATAATATTAGAGGCGAGTAATCCGTTTCACCAATAACCTCTATTAACCAAGGTATATTATAATTAATCGCCAAACTAAAGATCAGTTACACAAACATATCAGATTTAACTTAGCCATTATTCTAATTGAAGTCTATATTGAGATAGTGGGCGAGTTTCTAACACCGCAAAATTACACCTAAAGCTAGAACGGGATAGAGCTATATGAGTTAGTTGCTCTCTCGGTCTAGCGTAGAATATCCGCTTGTTAGTAGACAATCCGTTGTTTGAAAATTGGCCTAGTTAGTCTTACTAAGGTGAGTTCGCATTGGTGATTTTATTTGTACCGGATCACCGGCTATAATTATGATACCGCTCGTTTTTCTGCTAACCTGGTACTACGTTCGGCATTTTCAATGTTCAGTCACAAAAGAAGAATCTATTTCATCACCAACAATATAATGTTGGTAGCATTAATGCAGTGTGGTATATTACTTTAAATAAAAAAAAATGTAGCCCGATTCTCTATCATCAATACTTAATAGAGTATCGACAACTTGACATATAAAACGTACATAAAAAAAAGTTGTTACGGCACCCGCTAGGGGTACTGACTAGGTTTTTGTACTTATTATAACTCCTGACAATCAGACTACAGGTAACGTGTACTCAGTTTTACGAGGAAGAGTCAGCAAAAGTAATATTCTGATATGTATTTTGTGCAACGCGTGGCGTTAACACCTGTGGAAATAATCAAGTGCGGACATCTAATGGATATCCACTACAACACCGTATTTACACTTGCATTTATGCTGATGCATCCGCAACGATACGTCGCAGCGAGATATGAGATAAATTATAGACTATAGATGGCTTTCATCATGTACATTATGTGACTGTCGAACTCAAAATGATTTGAATATCGGACTAATAATTACAGAGACATGTAAGTACTCTCAGAGGAATAGTTTTAGTAAATAAATATAAAAATACGAATTTATAAAACCGTAATAAGACCTATTCTAATGTATGGGTGCGAAGCCTGGACACTGACACAAAAGGAAGAGAATAAGCTCTTGGTCGCAGAAAGAAAGGTCCTTCGAAAGATCTTGGGCCCCGTGCAGAGACCCGATGGGAGCTGGCGGATTCGCAAAAATGCCGAAATCGAGGAACTCGTAGCCAATCCTAACATCATAGGAGAAATAAAAGCTCACAGACTCCGTTGGCTCGGCCACGTCGAGAGAATGCGAGAAGATTGTAGTGTTAAGAGAGCGTACTTAGGTCGACCGACAGGACGACGCCCTGTCGGGCGCCCAAGATACCGCTGAAAGGATGTAGTGGAGGCAGATCTGAGGGAGCTTCAAGCCGGGGATTGGCAAGAAGTGGCCAAAGATCGGGCAAAGTGGCGTTCTCTCGTGTCGGAGGCCAAGACACATTTTGGGTCGTTGAGCCAACGGAGTAAGTAAGTAAGTAAGTAAATAAATATAATAGTTACCATTTAATTTTGTACACTCAGTACTGAGTGTTTGACATTTTAAATTACTCATCAAAAATAGTTCTTCCAAAAAGCGTTAGGGGCGCTGATTAATGATGAATGACTGAGTCAAAAGTTTTACTTCTGTTCAATACATTTTCGGCATTTTCAATAACTCAAGACATGTTCGTGTGTACTAACCCGTAGGAGACAATTCATCGCCTATAGTTCTATAAACTGGCCTATTCTGCTTCGGTTGCGTGATTTGAACTACTGTTGTTGGTAATGACAGGTATTTCGGGGCTCCACTAGGATATACTAGACTAGTATTATATTAGACTAGTATCTTCTTGGGTAAATCGTAATAATTTTATGTTCAAACTAGTGGCTCGCCCCGGTTTCACCCGGTTTAAACAGTTATTTTACAAAAAAAACGTTTACTCACTGTTTTAACACATAAACCTTCCTTTTGAATCACTCTATATATTTAAAAAATACGCATCAAAATCCGTTGCGTTTTAGTTCTGACGATCTAAGCATACATAGGGACAGACGCGGGAAGCGACTTTGCTTTATATTATGTAGTGTTATAGGCAGTAGATCAGTAATAACATTGAGGACAAATAAAACCATAAAGTCAAACTAAGTATTTTGTTGTTTAGCTGTCAATCGGTACAAATAAGCCGACAGGCAAGTACAGGCTTTTAACGGGAAAGCAAATGAAAATCTAACTGGTACGGAATTCGAGGAATACGGGTCTTGATAAATGTTATTGACATTCCTAACCTAGTTTCATATCAATATAAAGAAATGTTTGGGTTAACACACGGTTATTTTTTTTATTTGTGTGAATTTCGCCTGTTAATTTTGACAACTTAAAATATTTTTTTATTCCACTTCACACATTCGATGAATCTCTATCAATGCAATAAAACTTGATATATGATCGATCGACTTATAAATATAGCTTAAACTATCGATTAATTAATTATTAATTTACCGACGAAAATACTCGAACGACGCGGACGGATTGTCTAGTAGCATCATCAGATCGGGAGTCATCTCTTCTCTTAAAACTCAATTCTGCTAAAACAATTGAAGCAACACTAGTTTTATTTGAATAGGTCTTTGGATGGGATTAAGTGCGTTGGAGCGTGGCCAAGTCTGTGAGCTAAGGTATTACCTAAGGCTTTATATCTCAGCGCACATATGTTAGTACCCCCTAAGGTCTAGACAAACAAGACTATAAACTTTCTGAAAATTTACTGCCATGAATATTGAGAGAAAAATCATATTGCATTATAAAATTGTTGATGTTTGTGAAATGGAGGAATACTCTTGAGAAATTGCTTTATAATGTTTGCTAAGAAAAAGACAATTTAAATGCAAAGTGCACTTTGTTATGCTTTTCCGTTGGGTAACGTACAATCGATAAGTACTTAGCTAGATAATAAAGCAATATGACATCTATTTGATATTCATAATATGATAATTTGTTTCTTATTATAATAAACTAGCTGACCCACGCAACTTCGCTTGCGTCACATAAGAGAATCATATTTTTCCCCGTTTTTGTAACATTTTTCACTGGTACTCTGCTCCTATTGATAGTAGCGTGATGATATATAGCCTATAGCCTTCCTCAATAAATGGGCTATCTAACACTGAAAGAATTTTTCAAATCGGACCAGCAATTCCCGAGATTAGCGCGTTCAAACAAACAAACAAACAAACAAACAAACAAACTCTTCAGCTTTATAATATTAGTATAGATTTATTTCTTGACTTTGAGATTGCTTTGTTATTTACTAGTAGTTAGTAGTTCATGAAATATGTATGGAGGCTGGTGACTTTAATGGTATCTTTAAATAGTACATAAGTAACGTGAACTGTACCTCGATTCTGTACATTCGATACTAACGTCACGTTATCGAGTACCATACATTACTATCGAGCTACTCGTTAGGAAACCGGCAGCAATCCGGCAGAGAATCGCGATCTATCGAGTATCGAAAACTTGACATTTAAAGTGAGAAAAAGATTCGTTCTGAAAATTTGTTCTTTAAACAAAATTTTATTGGTAATAATTGTGTATAAACTAATTTTAAATATATTATATAGTGGATAAAAAATAATCATGAAAGGTACTTTTCTCATAAATAATAATTATAGTCTACTTGAAACGGTATTAGTAAAAATAAATCAATAATATAAAAATATCATAATTAATGTTGTTCAACGAAACATTATCAACACCAAAAAAGAATCAGCGTCTTTTTTTTCTACGTTAAAGCAGGCAAAGGAGACCTTTTCAGCCTCGTTGGCCTCGTCTTCCTAAAATTATCTAATATAGAATATTTAAATAATTTATTAAAATAAAAAATGGAAAGAATATTTTATTTCGTAATTCGAATTTCAAATTGCCCCTAAGTGCGCTCCAGCAAAAAAAAATATTTAATATAATTTTATTTTAATGTTTGGTGGAAAATGGCGCCATTGAAGAACATAGTACTTGCAAAAATCCGCTAGGGGCGCTGATCAATTTTTCATACGAAATTTTTCGATAGCGAGTCGGTAGTCGATACTCGATAGTTGTACAGAATCGCGGTACTGAATCTTGATTCTATTGGACTGCCTAGAAACTATTTTGGCGGTACATTTTAAATGTCAAAATCTCGATACTTGTCAGTACAGACTGTAGAGATTGGCGCTACTGACTGCTAAAGATACGGAAAGAATAAGAATTTACTAATTTAAAAGAATTAGGAATTTACCAAATGCGATCAATTTTTTTAGTTTTATTTATGTAGGGTAAGATTATATGACAAATGAATGCTCAAACGTTTTGAAAATGTTTGCGGAAATAGCCTTGAACGAAATACTACAGGGAAATGCTCTTTTCATGTGAGATTCACGTTTGTACCGTTTTCCTTAATGGAATGGAAATCGTACAATTTGTATTCACTTTTATGCAACTAGGGATCGTTCTTCTCATTTGTTATGTTGTGTTGTAGATTCAATTCCTATGGGATAATAAATGTTTTTGATTCATATACATTAATATATTGTTTCTCATTGTGGTTGCACTGTGTGTCCCTTTGTCTGTTGAGTATAGATTAAACCAAATTATTTTCCCACTAGCTGACCCGCGCAACTTAGCTTGCTCCACATAGAATGGGTCAAAATTTTCCCCGTTTTTGTTTCATTTTTACTGCCTACTCTGCTCCTATTGGCCGTAGCGTGATGATATATAGCCTATAGCCTTCCTCGATAAATGGGCTATCTAACACTGAAACACTTTTTTTTAATCGGACCAGTAGTTTCTGAGATTAGCGCGTTCAAACAAACAAACAAACAATCAAACAAACAAACTCTTCAGCTTTATAATATTAGTATACATTAGTATAGATTACTGGGCAAGAATCACCAAATGTGAAAGAGGTAACTTTTAGTTCACGCGCAACCTTTAAAAGCGTACTAAATTAGTAAGGGAATATTCCAATAATAACTATCCGTTAATAGAAATTCTTTCCTTAAACTAAAAAATGTACTAAAACAAACCATAACTTAAAGAATACTTTACATTTTATACTCAATTTTTCTTCGCTACTAGAAAAAGATCGACTCTCAGAAGACATTGATTTATGATAATTGAGTCAGTTTTTGCGATCGCTTCCGCTCTTGTTCGAAGTTTTTAACCTTCCCGATGTTCCCTATTATGCTAATGTAATAAGAAAGGTAATGTGACCCAAGTGGCTTCTTAAGCATGAGATACACAGAGAGCGGGTCGGGTCGTGTAATTCAACGCTTGAGCCACGCGGTTTACTATCTTTGCACAAGACGAGGCGCGGGTTGAATTAGGACCCACTTTGACAGAGCAGTAGCGCGATTCTCTACAATTGTCGACTCAATCAGTAACTGGGCAGTTATCGAAAAATGTTGTATGAATATTTGATCAGTGCCTCTAGCGGGCACCGTGGTAACAATTTTTGCAGTACATTTTAAATGTCAAACTTTCGATTTTCGTAAGTACCGACTATCGAAAATCGCTTTCTGTATGCCATGTAGTCATCCTAGCAATAAAAGATTGCTACAAATTCTGAAATTACATTTTTTGTAGCAATGAGAATGGCTTATCGGCTTGGGAGCCGCGCCTGCTTTAAGTATGTTTTTGTATGTACAACTACTTGGAATTACACCCGCCGTGCTTTTTTTTACAACCCGCCCCTGTACCGCAACCGCACAGTGTTTGTTAAGCTTAAGTTAACAGGTACTTAAGTAAGTTTTTTGGACGTTCCAGTAAATAATGCAGATGTTGAAGCACTAATGTTGGTCGTTAAATTAACATATCGTAGTTCTGTTTGTACAATACTAACGACTTCTGTACTTTATGTTGGTTTCCTAGCATAATTATACGCTAAATTACATTTAGGATATCACGTTTCTACGTGATACTACGTACGTCTTTCACGAATATATTTATGTTTTGTTATTATGTTTACGGCAATCAAAACATGGTACTACGATACCGCTTAAAAGGTTATTATTATTTCTTGTGTCAAAGTACCCTAACTTTTGCTGCACTTAGCAACACGTTAGCTTATTATAACAAGTCAGGATTTAGTGTTACGTGACTAGTCTTCCAGTTTTAGGGTTTCTTTAGTGCAGTGTAAGACGTAAAACTACTATTGTCATGTACAAGACATGTTTATTGTGATGTGCACTTAAACAACGGGGCATGTTGTCTACACGTAGTTGTAGCACGGAATTAGTCGATCATTTTTTGACTCACGTTGTTATGCTGATTGTTGTTACCCATACATTTCTTTAGAAGAGGTAGCTTGGTAGTTACTCTTTACAAGAACTAAGGATGTTTATTATCAACGTAATAACATAATTGATTTAAATTTCATATTTATTACTGACCTTTTTGGATAACAAAATAGTTTATAAAAAAGCATTGCACAATACAATCAGTCAAAACTACAATCTTGTAATCTTTAGTAATTTAATATCGACATTAAAGTGATAATAGCTTAATGGAATCAAAAACTGAAATAGCTTTTAAACGTCTGAAACACAACTAATGTAAAAATAAATCTCTGAGACTTCTCCTCTGATACATGTTTATCCCAAGAAAGCACTATTACGTATAGCGTTTACAAGTTAACATTAGTGTGGTGTTATTTGTCCCTTACTTTGCTAACAGATTTATTACGCTTCTAACTTTTCAGATTTATGGCAGGTCCTGTAGTGCGGCTTTCCCTTAAGTGTTAAGAGATTGTTGTTGAAGATCTTACTTAATATGAGACTTGAAAGTAACTTAAGTTTAAAAGCGAGTAGCATCACAGTAAAAGAAAGTAAAGTAAGCACGCTTATTTATTACATGATTACATTCTTCAGTAATAAGATGAGGATTCTATGGTTCTGAACTTTACATACTCACAAACAACTGGCACAAAGCGCACTAAGATTTCAAAAGGACTACTATTTTTATCTCAGTATTTAATTTTATTTGTTTCGTGTCAATGTTGATCGTTTGATCTCCAAAAGAACTTAACCATTGCAACACGAGCACGGGCGCTATTTCTAATAAATAGTAAAAATATATTGTAATAATTGCCTATAGGAAAAGTCATAATTGAATTGACACACAAATGCTATTTAAAAAGTCCCGGAAGAATGCAATATTTAACATAATAAATGAACTACTAATTCCAATTACTTTTCTCATACTAATATATCCTCATTTCAATCATAAAATATCTTGGAACTAGAAAGCGTATTGTAGGGTTACAATAGATTCAAAGTGCTTCCTTTGTAAGGGGTCGTTTAAAGGAAACTTTATGAAGTTTTCCTAGAACCCTTCTACAAGGTTCAGTTCTCAATAGACAGTATTAGATGCATATTCAATCCAGGTTTATTGGGATAAAAAACGCATCAAACAGATTCCTTATACGACATGATTACATTTTAAAATTAAACTCGTAGAAATTTATTTTATTATCTCTTGTAAACCGCCTTCGTTTCAATCTTTATCATAAAACTTTTTAAGAGTTTGAAAATATCGTCTTTACGTTTAATATCTAAGATTGTTAAGTAACCCTTTATATCCAAAATAAAGAGTAAAATCAATTTCCTAATTACACATCATATATTGTCGTTGATCTCTCGCTTTATGCCTTTGTATCGAGGAATCCTAAAAAAGGATTTAATTTTAGATAGAACCTGTAATCAATACATAGTATTGTTTATATATAAATTCTGTATAATATATATTATTACGATAAAATTGCTAGCGTTCAGGCACATCATTAAATAACAATGGATAAAATGTGATTGATTCGCACTCGGATCGTTAGCTCCATCGCTGCTCTATGTCATGAGCACGGCTTCGCGTGAATACACCCCGTATAAACTAAATGCTCTTTTCATGTGAGATTCACGTTTGTACCGTTTTCCTTAATGGAATGGAAATCGTACAATTTGTATTCACTTTTATGCAACTAGGGATCGTTCTTCTCATTTGTTATGTTGTGTTGTAGATTCAATTCCTATGGGATAATAAATGTTTTTGATTCATATACATTAATATATTGTTTCTCATTGTGGTTGCACTGTGTGTCCCTTTGTCTGTTGAGTATAGATTAAACCAAATTATTTTCCCACTAGCTGACCCGCGCAACTTAGCTTGCTCCACATAGAATGGGTCAAAATTTTCCCCGTTTTTGTTTCATTTTTACTGCCTACTCTGCTCCTATTGGCCGTAGCGTGATGATATATAGCCTATAGCCTTCCTCGATAAATGGGCTATCTAACACTGAAACACTTTTTTTTAATCGGACCAGTAGTTTCTGAGATTAGCGCGTTCAAACAAACAAACAAACAATCAAACAAACAAACTCTTCAGCTTTATAATATTAGTATACATTAGTATAGATTACTGGGCAAGAATCACCAAATGTGAAAGAGGTAACTTTTAGTTCACGCGCAACCTTTAAAAGCGTACTAAATTAGTAAGGGAATATTCCAATAATAACTATCCGTTAATAGAAATTCTTTCCTTAAACTAAAAAATGTACTAAAACAAACCATAACTTAAAGAATACTTTACATTTTATACTCAATTTTTCTTCGCTACTAGAAAAAGATCGACTCTCAGAAGACATTGATTTATGATAATTGAGTCAGTTTTTGCGATCGCTTCCGCTCTTGTTCGAAGTTTTTAACCTTCCCGATGTTCCCTATTATGCTAATGTAATAAGAAAGGTAATGTGACCCAAGTGGCTTCTTAAGCATGAGATACACAGAGAGCGGGTCGGGTCGTGTAATTCAACGCTTGAGCCACGCGGTTTACTATCTTTGCACAAGACGAGGCGCGGGTTGAATTAGGACCCACTTTGACAGAGCAGTAGCGCGATTCTCTACAATTGTCGACTCAATCAGTAACTGGGCAGTTATCGAAAAATGTTGTATGAATATTTGATCAGTGCCTCTAGCGGGCACCGTGGTAACAATTTTTGCAGTACATTTTAAATGTCAAACTTTCGATTTTCGTAAGTACCGACTATCGAAAATCGCTTTCTGTATGCCATGTAGTCATCCTAGCAATAAAAGATTGCTACAAATTCTGAAATTACATTTTTTGTAGCAATGAGAATGGCTTATCGGCTTGGGAGCCGCGCCTGCTTTAAGTATGTTTTTGTATGTACAACTACTTGGAATTACACCCGCCGTGCTTTTTTTTACAACCCGCCCCTGTACCGCAACCGCACAGTGTTTGTTAAGCTTAAGTTAACAGGTACTTAAGTAAGTTTTTTGGACGTTCCAGTAAATAATGCAGATGTTGAAGCACTAATGTTGGTCGTTAAATTAACATATCGTAGTTCTGTTTGTACAATACTAACGACTTCTGTACTTTATGTTGGTTTCCTAGCATAATTATACGCTAAATTACATTTAGGATATCACGTTTCTACGTGATACTACGTACGTCTTTCACGAATATATTTATGTTTTGTTATTATGTTTACGGCAATCAAAACATGGTACTACGATACCGCTTAAAAGGTTATTATTATTTCTTGTGTCAAAGTACCCTAACTTTTGCTGCACTTAGCAACACGTTAGCTTATTATAACAAGTCAGGATTTAGTGTTACGTGACTAGTCTTCCAGTTTTAGGGTTTCTTTAGTGCAGTGTAAGACGTAAAACTACTATTGTCATGTACAAGACATGTTTATTGTGATGTGCACTTAAACAACGGGGCATGTTGTCTACACGTAGTTGTAGCACGGAATTAGTCGATCATTTTTTGACTCACGTTGTTATGCTGATTGTTGTTACCCATACATTTCTTTAGAAGAGGTAGCTTGGTAGTTACTCTTTACAAGAACTAAGGATGTTTATTATCAACGTAATAACATAATTGATTTAAATTTCATATTTATTACTGACCTTTTTGGATAACAAAATAGTTTATAAAAAAGCATTGCACAATACAATCAGTCAAAACTACAATCTTGTAATCTTTAGTAATTTAATATCGACATTAAAGTGATAATAGCTTAATGGAATCAAAAACTGAAATAGCTTTTAAACGTCTGAAACACAACTAATGTAAAAATAAATCTCTGAGACTTCTCCTCTGATACATGTTTATCCCAAGAAAGCACTATTACGTATAGCGTTTACAAGTTAACATTAGTGTGGTGTTATTTGTCCCTTACTTTGCTAACAGATTTATTACGCTTCTAACTTTTCAGATTTATGGCAGGTCCTGTAGTGCGGCTTTCCCTTAAGTGTTAAGAGATTGTTGTTGAAGATCTTACTTAATATGAGACTTGAAAGTAACTTAAGTTTAAAAGCGAGTAGCATCACAGTAAAAGAAAGTAAAGTAAGCACGCTTATTTATTACATGATTACATTCTTCAGTAATAAGATGAGGATTCTATGGTTCTGAACTTTACATACTCACAAACAACTGGCACAAAGCGCACTAAGATTTCAAAAGGACTACTATTTTTATCTCAGTATTTAATTTTATTTGTTTCGTGTCAATGTTGATCGTTTGATCTCCAAAAGAACTTAACCATTGCAACACGAGCACGGGCGCTATTTCTAATAAATAGTAAAAATATATTGTAATAATTGCCTATAGGAAAAGTCATAATTGAATTGACACACAAATGCTATTTAAAAAGTCCCGGAAGAATGCAATATTTAACATAATAAATGAACTACTAATTCCAATTACTTTTCTCATACTAATATATCCTCATTTCAATCATAAAATATCTTGGAACTAGAAAGCGTATTGTAGGGTTACAATAGATTCAAAGTGCTTCCTTTGTAAGGGGTCGTTTAAAGGAAACTTTATGAAGTTTTCCTAGAACCCTTCTACAAGGTTCAGTTCTCAATAGACAGTATTAGATGCATATTCAATCCAGGTTTATTGGGATAAAAAACGCATCAAACAGATTCCTTATACGACATGATTACATTTTAAAATTAAACTCGTAGAAATTTATTTTATTATCTCTTGTAAACCGCCTTCGTTTCAATCTTTATCATAAAACTTTTTAAGAGTTTGAAAATATCGTCTTTACGTTTAATATCTAAGATTGTTAAGTAACCCTTTATATCCAAAATAAAGAGTAAAATCAATTTCCTAATTACACATCATATATTGTCGTTGATCTCTCGCTTTATGCCTTTGTATCGAGGAATCCTAAAAAAGGATTTAATTTTAGATAGAACCTGTAATCAATACATAGTATTGTTTATATATAAATTCTGTATAATATATATTATTACGATAAAATTGCTAGCGTTCAGGCACATCATTAAATAACAATGGATAAAATGTGATTGATTCGCACTCGGATCGTTAGCTCCATCGCTGCTCTATGTCATGAGCACGGCTTCGCGTGAATACACCCCGTATAAACTACAAGTAATTTCTGATATATCATTTTGCTTCCTTTCTGTAGCGCAATTCTCTCGGGTCGGTCCTAACGAGTCGAATAGAATCGTAAATTTGAGATTTAAAATGTTCTAAGAGATATTGTAGCACGATTTCTACGGTCCGTTTTATCTACTAGAAAACTTGCAACAATTAAATTTCCTGCCGCACCAGCTACAGGCGGTGTTCAGATACATATTCATTATATATGTTCATTCATACAATATGGTTCAATTAAAATTGATATTAGTAGATAATTGCACCTGTGACTGACATTTTAATAGCTTGTATAAGAGATAGCTAACTCATTCTTCAACAAATATTTTTGAAAAATAGCGTCTAATAACGACAGCTTTCTTGAATCAATACTTTGACTAATTACCCATTACAAATAGACTCATGCTTTCTTTATTAAAATAAAATAGAAAACCTAAATGTATTTTTTGATAGAGTGTCTTACATAGATACAAAACCATTTCAAACTTTGATAGTGCAAGATAAGATTGAAATCATCTAAATTACACAATTCAATTTGTAATTCACGATCAACTGAGCCTATTCACAATATTGAGTTCATACATCACTGAATAATTGATTCAACTGTGAATAACAGCAGAACTAGTATTACAATTTACAATAAATACAATTCGTATCATTAGTATTCACAGGAGCTTTGAAAGCGAAAACTCTTTAATCTATCTCCCATTCATTGCAATTTTCATTCTTTATATTTTTCTACAATCAACATTTTAAAATATTCCCTCTGAATTGACAGCTGCTCTTATGAATGGAGAAAGGATGGAACAAAGCTGACGTTTTAAGCCGTCCATTCATTAAAGTTTTTTAAAATCTTTAAGCTGAAATATTAGTTTCATTAGACTATGTTAAAAATAAAGCGATGTCTGGGTTTGTATTCTTCATGAATAGGGATTTAAATAAGGCTTAGGATGCATTTAAAATTGCGTTGGTGACCTTGAAGTCTGTTTGGCTAAAACCTTGATTAGAATAATGACATTTTGATTGCGACAGCTTATGAAAATTTCATATTTTTTTGTATCCAGGGGTCGGTTTTAGCATTTGAAAGATTGTATAGATCCCAAAAAAATACTTAATAGCTTTCAAACAAGTATCCAGTTTATCTTCATTGCGATGTTACCAAGCACGTTTAAGTCATTTTTGTGGATTTTCAGGATCGACTAAACTAAATATAAATGTACCTGAAAAAAGCTTAATTCAGCGTGACTGAAAGGGATTATTGTGCAAACATAAAAACAACAACGCCTTGAATACATTCAACAAATTGAAAATCTCTGCATTTTCTTAAGTCGGTCTGAAAGTAATAAAAATTTAAATTAAATCGCTTTACGTTTCACGCAATCCGTATGTCACTTAGAGGCGTTTCGAGAATTTTGACCTTATCTCTAGTTCTTAGTGCAGGCTGTTGACTGTGACACGTAAGGTCACAGGTTCAACTCCGCAGACATGCAAACCCACATGATAACAAATACAATACAATTTCTATGTATTGTAATTTATTCAATACAATTATGAATATGAACTATTAAATACGTTTTGATTTTGATATTACTGAATAATTTGATTGTCAAATTATTTTGTGATGTGATTTTTGATTTCATAGAATGTGATAATGAGTTTGCATTGTAAAATGATTTTATAAATTAGAATGTAAAAATGACAATAATCATAAATTTAAATAGAGATTGAGATGAAATTACTACGTATCTAATTTATTCGAAGAAATTAATCTTAGTATATATTATAAACCTTACACTCACTACGCCAAAACGACCAACCGTTTCCAATAAACTATTATATTATCAGGATGAAATTTGAATTGATGATGACTGATTATATCCAGGAAAAGGACAATGTTTTTCTACCAAAATCGCATAGAGAAGTTATAACTAGTAATAACCTTAACAACTGTGTTATAATTCATTCATTCATTGACTGCCTCTGTTCCGCGGTCGGTAGTATATGCGACTGCGGTGCGTGAGGTCTCGGGTTCGAATCCTGGGTCGGTCGAAAAAGTCTTTTCTGAGATTTTCTGTTAAGAATTTCTTAGAGATTGCCCGGAGTTAGGAAGTTGAGGTCGAAGACCTCCGTGCCTCGGAGAGCACGTAAAGCCGTCGGTCCTGCGCCTGACCTCTCACTGGTCGTGTCGGTTATCCGTCCCACCGGACTATGAGAGTGATGGAATAGAGAGTGTACCTGTGTATTGTGCACACACTTGGTCACTACAAACAAAGTCCTGCACAGATGGCCAGTTTCAATGAAACTGACCGCCGTAGCCGTATATCGGCTAGGAGGACATTATTATTATAATTCATTATCAATATAGCTCTTTAGATCTGACTAAACTCCGCTAAAGTCATAAATTGAAACGATTATTAAACTTTCAATTGCTAGAAAGAAGCAATGCGCGGCTTCTGACTACATTTAGCGGTAGTTTATATATTCAATAGCGTTTTTATATGAGTTTAAACGCTACTGAATAAATAAGCAACTACTAAATGTACCTCCGAAACCGGGGGAAAGTGATGGATATCATAGTGTGTCTGACTTGGTTTGTTGCTCGCTAGTTTTGATTGAGTTGACAGACGTGGGCGTATTTTGTACCAAAGTCTGCGGTCACTGCGTGTAGTCTGACGCTTGTCACGGAATTCTACGTTAAAGTAATTCCTACATCCTCAAGCAAGTGTTTTTAGAGGCGTGGTGTTTTATTTATTATTTTGTTTTTTAAATCTTTTTTGCTAATCGTACGTTTTTGCTTGTTATTACTCTCTCTCTCTCTTTCTTCCATGCTATGAATCCTATATGGTAGTGGGGTCTGCCTTCCTAATCTTCCTCCAAAATTTATTTCTATCCTGGAATTGGTTTTCGGAACCCTGCCATTCTTTTTGCACTACAGTAAACTTAATAAAATTATAAATTCGAAAATCTGTCTCTCTGTACATAACGCCTTTACTGCTAAATCGCTATAGTTATTTTGATAAAATTTTGTTTCAAGAAAGATCGGACTACTAATCTTTCTACTTAAATAGGTACAGGTTTCGTAATTAGGCCACTAAAACTAAACATATATTATAGGCAGGCATAATTACTTTCGCATTAATAATATAATTAGTAACAATAACATTACCTTAACTGTCACAAGTTCTAAATTAGCTTAAGGGAATTTGACATAGTAAGTAAGTTAGGAACCACATTAAAAGCCAATCAGAGACTCGAGATGTTCAGTTCAACTTGTAACTATAGTTTGTTAGAAGATTACTGTAAGTACTCTTGAGAGATGATACTAATTTGTGTCAGGAATATGGTTGTTAAATACTATACTGACTATTTGTCAATACTAGTTTACAAGGTTTTGTCGACTCGACTACAAAATAGATAAGTGTTCTTGGTTTGTTTTTGCAATCAAAATTTATTTTCGATTGCATTCTTGAATGATAAGTAAAGTAATCGAAGACCATTTGATTTTATGAAGCGTTTGTAAATGTCGAAAATTTAGGCACACTTTTAGGCAAGAATCAAATAGACAAAAGTTTTTTGTTTTGCTGTTAGGTGGTACTATTATTCTGTAGTATGGATCCAGTTGCATTAATTATTTTTTTGTTGCTGTAGCTTCAAGTTATTCAAAAAGATAATGACATGCTTATCTGATTTAATAATAAGTTGAAACGTACTTAATCTTTACCCTACAACTACTTTAAATCTAATTTCAGATGCACAGAAAAATATCATTTAATTTACAAGGAAAAATGCAATAATAACAAAACGATATTCAATAACGTCAGTAATATCAATTATCTATGAATTTGTTCGGTTTATTCATCTGGGAAATAAGGGCAGTGGAATGAATAGGCAATTGGCAGAGACCCAGGGAACAGGTGGACGTTCCGTCTTATTGATAATCACTTAGCCTTGTGCAAACTCGGGGGAAATTTGATATTTCGCACCGGTCTTAGATATTGTAGCAAAGTGTAGTTATACAAATATGAATATTTGCCAACTGTTATGAAGAAGTTAAGTGAAAATAAAAAAGTATAGTATAAGTGAAAATTTACATATGGCTTTATCATTTATCAATCAAAATAGTTTCACTATAATGTCATTTAATATTTTATAGTTTCATAAACTTTTTGATATTAATACACAAAAATGCTTGTTCAGTTAAAGCTGGTAAAATGGAAGACTTCTAGATAATACCCCCGACGAGTGGTTTCGATGTTAAACATTATAATATGTGTTTATACTCAATTCTTTCAACGTTTAGTTTAAAAAAAGGATAAAACTTACCGTATTTATAACATGTAGTGGAGCCCAGCACACGAAGAACTCCAGTATTATGACGAAGAGCATACGTATTACCTGAAAAGATAAAACGTAATTAGCAAATATGTAGTGACTACACTTTTAGCAGCAATCTAGAGTTATATTAAATTATTTGCGCAGTTTATGGAAATACATTTGCCCTGTATTACATTGAGCTTGACAGTAAACTTATGAAACGTTATGTTAACTAAAATATCTCAAATTAAACGAGGAATTTATTAAAGAAGTAGATAAATAATAACCATATACAAACAATAGCTTTAAAACAGCGTAAACGAATTATAATTTGCGGTGCAGCTGTTTACAGAACAAAATAATTTAAAACAAACTAACAAGTTATATAAAATACCTATAAATAACTCAAAACACGGGCTTTCCGCAACCACTGAAACTCACTCGATTCTCGAGAGTTTCTCATTCACAACCTGCAGAAGTAAAAGCACCGTAAAGTGCTCGACGGAATCTTAAACATTCATAAGTCACAACAAGGTCGCCTTCATTATTTCGTAATAACAAAAAGTTTGCAACTTTATATAAGAAATGGTAATACTTTATTACATTCCTTTACGAAAGTGAAGAATTTGATTATGCAGTAATGGAAGATATATGTTCGGGGAAAATATATTACGTCAAGGTGTTACGTATATAGGTACGTATTTGATTAGTATTATTTCAAGTCTAGATGCTTTTATGATACCTGGAATATTTTATTAAGAATTGTCGGCGAAGTCTCCCAGTTACTAATTTAGTTTGAAGTGCGGCGAATGTAAATGGCTATCATATTCGACCTCGTAGAGTCTAGATGTAAATTAAGGAACAAAATGAATGTCAATTTAAACCTTATTAAATTAGAATAGTTACACATCTTAGATATAAGTATGATAAATAAATTAAAAACGTTGTAACGGAACTCAAAATACCATAGAATTTTTTTGAAAAACCTTATAACCGAACCGCAATAACCACAAATATTACTTGATACATTACTGTTTAATCTTGTTCAAATTAATTCTTGCTCTCTATGTTTCAATATTCTAGCATTAACGCGGTTTCTAGATTATTAGGCAATCTTGGAATTATTGATAGATTTCCCAATACAGGATACCAAGTAACTAGATCTAGGACCCTAAAGGGTTAGGTTATACGAGTACTCAACATCAGGTGCTAAGTATTTATTAGTCGTTAATTTCGTGTAGTACAGCGATTGAATATTAGATATAGGCTCTAAGTGGTTTTAATGGATAACTAGATTTCGAGATTGATTCATATAACAGGTGTATAAAAAATATCTTTTAAAGAAAAACCGGCTTTCAAGAATTATTACAATTTATTGGTACCACCAACATTGAACAAACATGATCATCATCAATGTATACAAAATGACACATTTTTTAAGAATAAAATGTATAAAAAGTTAAGCCTCCTCCTTGTTGAAGTCGGTTAAAATGCTATAACTTTTTCACTGCACGGCAATTGAAATTTTCTAAGAATCAAGTAACATAAGCCAAAATAATTGTGAAACATCTTGCAATCTCTACGAAAACGGTAATCCAATTTAAATTGCAAAGACTTGGTGAAAACTTGGTGTGAACTTTTATATCCAATCAAAAAGATAAAAAAGTGAAAAATGTGGCTCTCATTAAATAAAATTATGGAAATATAAAAGTTTTATAAACAGTCGTAAAGTTCAAACGGAAATGTTCTAATGAAACTCGGGCACCAAACAAGGGAATAAAATTATCTTAATTTGAAAACATTGATACTTACATTTTAAAGCGTTTAAATGGGCTTGTTTCAATGCATTGTTTAATTTTGTGAGTTTATTTATATATAAGACAATGCATTTTACCAATACCTATAAGCCAAAGGAGACCATACCAGTAAGTACCAGAAGAAGGCAGATATTTTTGAAAAATGCCAACACACCTTTCACGTTTTTAAGCATTAGGTAGTTAAAAGTGCAATGTAATCAAATGTAAGTCATTTAGATCAATGCACAGAACCTTACATAAAAAGGTTGTAAATCTCATAGAACCAATTGAAATAGGTCGTTCCAGTTTGATATGAAATGATTATGCGTTATAAATTTACTCAAATTTTGCTCCCAGGAGTGAAAGGAAATAGGTGGCTCAATATACCTACAACTGCGCAATCATGCGATGTAATCATTTAGAATCTTGCGAACACGCAAAATAAGCATAATGAAAACGAAGCTTAACACTTTCGCTGCCAATAAACCTACTTAGTAGGTTTTCTGGACTCACTCGGTGAGTTGCTGGCAACCAATGTGTTAAAGAAGAAAATATTTAATTGTATCGACCAAGGTTGATGTGTGCAAAATTAAATGTACAATTTCCGAACATCTTGGGAAACAAAACGTACAATTGAAACCGAATTCGAGTGTCGGAAGAAAGCCAGCAGGCCTGAAAAATGGTCAGCGGATAACAAAAATAATACAAAAGGGTATAGAACCAGCTGTCACCAGCATAGAGAGGTCAGCAGCTTGATGAGCAGATTAACCATTAAGTAACGGTCGTGGACAAGCGCTGCGTCTATTATTTTAACAATAATCTATACTTCTATACTAATATTATAAAGCTGAAGAGTTTGTTTGTTTGAACGCGGTAATCACAGAAACTACTGGTCCGATTTGGAAAATTCTTGCAGTGTTAGATAGCCCATTTATCGAGGAAGGCTATAGGCTATATATCATCACGCTACGACCAAACAAACAAACAAACTCTTCAGCTTTATAATATTAGTATAGATGTGACGCAAGCCAAGTTGCGCGGGTCAGCTAGTAATCAATATGTAGGACAAGGTGTGACTGAGGTAAGGGAAGTTTGTCTGCCTACCTCTGTGGGAAAAAGGCGTGATATTATCTTGTATGTATGTAATAATTAATATGAGAAATCAAAAGGTCAAGTACATTATTCAACGAATACTTTGTTCTAGCAAACATCAATCATAAATATTATCCTAAATTATTCGTCTCGTCCCAACAAAAGAGGCTTTATTTTATTCATTTGTCAAAAAAGTTGGACGCCTTTTGAAAAAGTTATCTAACATTTTTTTTTGTCTGGCTTAAGTGTGTGTCATTAGGCAGGTATTATTTAGGGCTTAGACTTTAAAGGGCTTAAACATTATATTCTTTGCTTTATACGTACATCGTTATTTGAATATGACGAAACAAAAGTTTTTAAAGTAAAAGTATTTTACTTTACATTTTTATGAACAAATACTTGGAGTACAAGTGAAAATATTTAGATAAAGTTTCTAGTAAATTTGTGAGCATATTAAGATCCAGTTGTTCCAAAATCAGTTTGAATTGCTTTATATTTGAACACTTGCTACGACTAACAGCTAAAGAGTAGAAGTATTAAGAGTTTTTTGAGTAATTTCATTAACCAAGTTTACAATACCATTTTATCTTTTTAATAAAATGCTTTATTCATATATTCATTCATCGTACGGTCAAAGTTGTTCAAGCCAGTAAGTAATTGACATGGCATAACGAATGCTTTCTTATGAATTGTCAAAAACCTGGACCTACTTTTTACGTGCCCTATGAAAGACTAAGATGTTCAGTTCAAATATCGCTATGCGACCACCTATCAATAGAATGTCCGGTCTTGGGTTGCTAAATCCACTGATTGTTTACCACAAGTAAGCGCATCTGGCTATGACCGCCTCTATAATATAACTTCTGCACTTAAAATAAAAGGTCGCAGAAAACTGATTATTACTAATTGGTATGATTATTACTATAGTGTTAAGTTTGAACTTGTAACTGTTTTATGTCCCAAATAAATAAATAAATAAAACAAACTCATAATTACTTCAACAATCTAATTAAATTATCAACTACTTAACATTCAAGATAAAAACAGGGAAAAACATAATGACCGCGAGTTAATTAGAGGAATCTGCCACCGACCGGCTGAATACAAACTTGATAAAGTAATCACTTTCTATTGAAGCGAAACTCCGGTCCATTAGGTCGTAAGGCAAAGTTTGTGATTGATTCAAATTATGTTTCAATCGTTTTGTTGCATACGTTGTTTGTTGTTTCTGACTTTATTTAAAAAATACTTGTAAAATATGATACTGAGTTATGAGGAGTTTTATTGAATCTTTTTTTTTACAATGATCAACTCAAACTTCAACTGGACCTACAAAAAGAATCTGTCGGGAATTCAAACTAGGCATAGATTGTTGACTACAGAATGTAATTGCCGTAGATTCTTTAATTATATTATTAACTAGCTGACTCGCGCAACTTCGTTTGCGTCACATAAGAGAATCATAATTTTCCCCGTTTTTGTAACATTTTTCACTGGTACTCTGCTCCTATGGGTTGTAGCGTGATGATATATAGCCTATAGCCTTCCTCGATAAATGGGCTATCTAACACTGAAATAATTTTTCCGAGATTAGCGCGTTCAAACAAACAAACAAACAAACTCTTCAGCTTTATAATATTAGTATAGATAAGATAATTTTATGTTTTGCTTTAACAATAAATTTTTCAAGATTGTCTTATCACCTACATTATATTATATTATACATTTATAATATACCGCAAAAAGTAAAGCACATCAGGGATGAATTATACGGGTGCCTCGATTTCCATGTGACATTCGATATTATTTCAATCCATAAACATAAAATGTTTAAACATGTACGTATACAACTAGCAACACATTATTCACACACATATATATATGGATATCAACAATTAAATGTACACGAATTCAGCACAATGTTCTAAGAAATTGTGTAACCAAACCATCAGTCCTCTGTTACACACATAACGAGAGATTGATGATATAACGTTTTCTTTGAAATGAAGAAATTCTCGATATATCCATTATTACTTGTATAAACAAAGGCTGGATTACCACATTTCGCTTTAGTTCAGACGCCCTATAAATGGTATTTCGTAAGTGTTTTTACCTCTCTTCACTGCGTAGGCTTCTTTACGCAACAGTTTTTCTCGCCTTTTAACGCTAAAGGACAATTTTGTGAAACATTTTAGATTTTTTTTGCGTTGAAGTCTTTGACAAATTTTCATATGTATACTTACATGTTTCGCAAAAAAATAATTGACCACGAATTAAATTAATGACTGATCGCAATTATAAACGTATTTCAATACTACTTCGATCACAAACTCTTGCTACGCTTTCGTATCATATATTTTTTTACTTCGAAATACTTCAGGATTTTTTCATTCTAGTCTAATCCATATACATATAAATAGTTTTCAGATAGCTGGCTGAATGATGCTGTGGTTTTAATACGACCTTTGCCCGATTTCAAATGCTATTTAAATCGTTTACCAATCATGCGGTCAGTATCGATTTCATTCAAATACACAAAGTTTTAAAAATAAACAAGAATCCTTATAAAAATACTCACTTTTCTTTTAGCTTCTATGCTCTTATCAATATGTGTAGATCTGACGACATGTCGGAACTCGAAGTCAACTGCAGTGTGCATACAGTACGACTGCGTTGCAGGGCTCTTGTCTCCGTCGAGTCGTTGTTCCAGCTCCTGTGGACAAAGGCTTTGTTTACTATCTGATAGTTGCTTGCGATCATCTGAGACTGGAACAGATAAGCTCTTTGAGTGGGTTTTAGGTTATGATTGTAGAATAGTTGGATTCCTACTTGATTGTTACTCTTTCACGCAAAAAATACTCTACGGATTAAGGTGGAATTTAGCATTTAAGTAGGTTATAAAAGCTAGAAGGATACTGTATTCTTTTTGTGCCGGGAAATTTATTACTGAACTCACATTACTTTTTTATAAATAAGAATGATGCAAATTATGTATTCGTTAGTTAAAAAAGTAAGTTTGATAGTTAGAAAGTAGTATAATTTTACGAATTTTAGCTAATTTATTTGAGAACTTATTGATTAATGGGATGTTACTTCACAGAAAGTGTTAGCAAATAGATATTAATTGAATAACTTTGCATTTCAAACAAATTTATCAAAATAGTTCTCAGAACATAAACTTATATTAGAAATTAATATAATTATACAGTTTTAATAATCTATCACACGACGATAAATTCATTTTTCATATCAATTATTCTCGTCAAAATCTAAATCGGTTGAACACATCGTATTATTTCGCAATTTGTAGGGATCAGCGATTTATGGTGACGTCGCGGTAGGAATATGAAAGTGATCGTAAATTTTATATTTTTCTGACGACTGAACCAAAGAATGAATTACATGTTTGAAAACGTATAAATCATATCGTTGTGAGTGCTGTCAAATAAAGTAACTATAAAACTGTCTGGGTTTCAAGTTGTTGTGACGTTAGTCACCCAAATGTTTCCTTTCATTTGTATTGAAAAGTACTAGTCTGTATTCTTACAACAACAAAATTATAATTTTGTCATAACATGAAATCAAAAGCTCCCGGGCTTGTTTCGTTTGATTGTAACACATTTAGAAGTACCTATTTAACATTTTCTATGTACAGTATCGTATACCATTCTCTCCAAAACAGCCTTCGAACAGATTTTTCTTATTTGCTAAATCATGTCTAAAATACTCAAGGTGTAGGCATACGTTATGCCATATAATAATATTAATGTAAATCCTATTTAGCGAGCCAATTGCTATATACCGGACACTTTCATTTAAAACTCCAGGCTATTTTTAAAAACATTCTAATATAATGTAACCATACACATTACCAAACTCTAGCCTATTAACAATTAATTTATTACAATTTTGCGACATATTTCATAAATGAAAACGTCTCAGGACAATGGAACCCTGAGGTTAAACTTCATTGAATCGTGGTTCAATTACTGTACAACTCCAACACAATACTGTCGAATACACATTGAACCGAGTTATTGGTTTCCTTATGTATTCTACAGCAGATCTTGCGAAACTTGCAATAGATATTGGGAATTGAAAATGAATGTTTCTGAAACCGTATTTCATCTAGATTGTGAATTATTTACTTATAATACACGCGGATTTTATACACGCTAAATGAAACAGAATAAAAATGGGAATCGGATGGCATTCACAACAAGAAAAACGAAGCCTCTGTAGTGCAGTGGTTAAGATCGCCACGCCGCTACCGGGAGTTCGTGGGTTCGATTCCCCACGGAACAATTATTTGTGATAGGTACCTATCCACTAATAGTTGTTTCACGTCTGGTTGTACTTTGTGTCCGTCGTTTGTATGTTTGAAAAAGTCCCTGCGTCACAAGACCAATTCTTAGAGTTAAAAAAAAATATAATCGAAAGAAATCGAGAATGCCAAGGCCTCGTATTTATGTGGTACAGCTATAAACAGCTACAGTAACAATGTATTTAATCTTTCATGTAAACCTTAATCGGCAAACATAAAAGCTTAAATATTTATTCAAGTGGTTTGACCCTCGGTTTCGTAATAAATCTATGTTAGGCAACTGTAAACTGTACCTACATGAAATTTACATTACCTACAAACTTTGTATACGCGTGTACATTGTTACAATTATTATTGTATTAATACATTGTTCCCATATGGAGAAAGACGGATTTATCCATACTAATATTATAAATGCGACAGTAACTCTGTCTGTCTGTCTGTCTATCTGTCTGTCTGTCTGCTACTCAATCACGCCTAAACTACTGAACCAATTCGCATGAAATTTGGTATGGAGCTATTTTGATACCCGAGAAAGGACATAGGCTATATATCATTACGCTACAACCAAAAAGAGCAGAGTACCAGTAATTAATGTTACAAAAACGGGGAAAAAATTCACCCATTCTCTACTATTAGACGCAAGCGAAGTTGCGCGGGTCAGCTAGTTTCTATATAATTGAAAGATAAATATTTTCCATATATAGGCGGAAAACGCTGTTTCAAAAGAAGTTATTATTATAATAACAGGTAATTTATATTCTTCATTTGCTTGACTAGAACATTTAGAAAAAGACTAGAAGAAACTATGTTTTTCGATCTATCTGACGCTTTCCTATAGAAAAAAGCTACGAAGACGCCGACTAAAGGTAGTACAACAAGAAAACAGGATCCATAATAGTAAATCTAAATCAATCTAAAGAAAATATACAACCCTTAACCCAAAACTGTGAGACGGTACTAAAACCTGACTAAAGTACTTTAAGTAACTCGTCTATTCAATTTTACGATCTTTAATCGACAGATTAACCTCTTCAATACCGATTCAGGTTTCCAATTGAAAAGGTAATCGATTTATATCTCAAGAGAACAATGAAAACTTTATAACTTTAGACGTTTTACAAACTTTATCTATTTAGTATAAATGGGCTGTTTTATAGTACACACACATAGCTTTTCATACACAGTGCTACACAAATCTTTGATACTCAACATTATTAGTCTTCAAGTGGCTACCTCCATATAAATCCAGTCAGAGCATTTAAGTGAAAGCATTGTTAGCTAAATAAAGGAACGTGGAGAGCTGATGACGCGGTTTAGACGGATAACTACATAACTATAGGTCACGACTATAGGTTAGACAGCGTTAGATATAAACTATAGGTTAAACAGCAGTTATAGTTAAAATACTAATTAAGACTAATCAATATTAACGAGTGTATAAAATCGTACTACCAATAACTGACTTCATGGCAAAACAAAACGTCAAGAAAACTGAGGTAGTGAAAATATTTTCTTTACTCACATAATACCGATCTAGACTACATAAATTGTACTTGAGATATTTTCAGGTGGATAGGCTCTTAATGCCTACATTTAACGTCTTACTGAAAGGTTAAGTACTCAAAACATTTGCAGTAAATTACCAGTAATTACCAGTAAAAGTGGTTCTAATGATCACCGTTTTGTTTTTAGGTCTAAATTAAGGAATTCTGTTGAAAAGTTTTTTAGGCTAGTCGTTAAAAGTTTCGACAAACCTTTTTGAAACTTTATTTCTTCACGCTCAAGTTATACTTTTAGCTAAAAAAGATAAATTTAGATAAGATCTGAAATATCATAGGCTCTTCATCTTTTATAGGTTTAACGCTAAATCACGCACTTAAGACTTTTATGATGGTTAAATAATGATAGTATGGTAATTTCTACCTTTTCACACATACATACATACATAAAATCACTATTATATTCTTTGTTCACTGCCTACTCCAATAGGAATGGCGTGATTTTATGTACGTATGTACCTACCTACTTACACTTTTTCATTTCGTCCATATTAAAAACCTAATTTTAACTTAACTAATTAACGAAAAACTAAATTAACCCAAAACAGTCACTACTGAGAACTATTAACTAATTTAAAAGTTAATTTGTATTTTTCGAAACTAGAAACTAATTTCAAATCACAAACATTTATATGCTTGTTAAACTTTATTACTAGTCATTAAATTTTATAATTACATAATTTTCTAACTAACCAACGATTTAGATAAATATATAACAATGGACAACTCACACAGGACCATTTGATTATAACTAAGCAGAGCTTGTTATATGGTAACCAAGTAACTGATAAACATTTATTACTTCTAAATACATAATTATATAGAAACAATAATCCTACTAATATTATATATGCAATAGTTTGTGAGAATGTATGTATGTATGGTTGTTTGTTACTCTTTTACGCAAATACTACTTATCCGATTACGATGAAATTTGGTGCATAGGTAGCTGAAGATCCAGAATAACACATAGGCTGCAGGCATTTTATCTCGGAGTTCCCTAGTGATTGGGATTTACACGGGAAGGGTTTCCACGCGTACGAAGTCACGGGCGGCCTCTAGTAAGATCTATACATATAAGCATATTAAGCATGTATGTAAAAAGGTCAATAACACCTTTGCATGTGATGAGATACGATGTAGATGTCATCAATAATTTGGAGTCGTATTGATTCGAATAACATGTAACGATGGTGGTTTTTTACTTTTAAGTTAGTATTTACAATCAGCCTGTTATTTCAGTCGTTATTTTGATACTAGGAAAGTTTTATTATTTCAGTATGAAAGTATATAAGTAACAGTTTGTCAGTAAGTTGACTACTATAACACACGCTCTGCTAAGTTTCAAAACGGAGGACAGTGTGAGTGTTGAAATAACATTTATTGATTCTTAATTATACATAAAGTAAAAAATAAAATTCTCATGTTAGCGTATCATATTATATTTCCTAGTTCTATTTCATTATACAAAGTCTATCTCAATATTTATTTCAAATAAATAATAATTAAAAATTGAAATTATACGTCCATCCTTATATTTGTTTATTAAAATAAATAAACCTATCAAATACTTAAATAAACGCAGAGTAAATATGGAAGAAAATTAATACCTTTTACACAGAGCATCGGTATTAAAAACGAACTTCATTAATGTAGTAATTAAGATTTTATGTACACAACCGAAAATCATTTAAAATTCAAAATTTATTTTATAAATGCGAAAGTACGGCTGTCCGTTCGCTTTTACAACAGTAGCTCGCTTTTCTACAGTCGGTACTATCAAGTACCGAGAGATTGACTTATAAAATGAACTATAAAAATAGTTCGTCCGGTTCCCGCTTGGGCTCCTTGGAGGCTATCACGTATTTCAGCTGACACCTATTTGAAAGCCACTACGTTGCACATTGTTTCCTCCCTGAGAATAGAGTGATAAGCAGCAATGTGCAACAAATTGACGTACACTAGTTGTCAACTGAGATAAGTGATAAGCCCGCAAGTTTTTAAATAAAATTGCTCGATAGCTAGCCGGTTGTCGATGGGTGATAGTAGTAGAAAATTGCGCTTCAGTTTCTACAAAACTGTTAAATACGATGATGATACAAACTTTTTCCGAGATAAAACATTGAATTTGGTAGACCTTTAATGAGTCTTTGTCTTTACGTAAAAATAAAGAGTCAATTGTCGTATCGCAAAAATATGAACCAACAAACACACATACATTCTTGCCAATTTTCCGGATTTTCTTTGATACAATATCAAATATTTGTATCAATCAAAAACAACTTAAAATAAAGTTAGCTTAACTATGTATTTCATATAAAAAATCTTTATTTTTTCCCGGGACGTGTCAACGGTAAGGTCAAATGATGACAGCATGTAACAGTAAAAGGTTTATTAAAATCGTAAAAATTAAGGTTTAGCACGCACTAAAGTCAGGTTATATCTCATAGCGGCATATTTTGCACGTAAAACTTAGTTATGAAAGAATTATTTGTGTAACAAACGTTTTTGTAACAGATAATGAACAGGTTCTGCGTTAAGAACCCGTTTTAGGAAATTTATGCTGTGTTTTTTGTTGTTTGTTATTGATTTTTTAGTAATAAAAAAAAAGGAAGCTCCTGTATCAAAACGATGAGCATTTTATTAATGCCCCGGGTTCGCCAGTTCTGGTAAAAAACAGACCCAAAAATATTTTATAATTAATGTTCGACACTAGTTAAAAAAAAAGGATTTTAAACTTCTTAACTTCAACTAACTCCGAAATGTTTTGCCTGAGTTATATAATATTTGAAAGGTGCTAAATAAACTACAACAAATAACAAATATACTATAAATATACAAATTCTAGCAATATTGGTTACCGCAATTATGTTGAACTGCAATGATGTTTATGTGAATATTCCAATTTTAATCAACCGAAATGCAACCAGACAATTTAAGCCATTACTGTCGATCATACAAATGAGACCTAATAGTATAAATGTGAACTAATTTCAATCAATCGATCGTATTGTATAACTAGCACTGAATAGCTAAAAACACGGACGTTTTAACTCCTCCACTGTGTTGTGCCAAAGGTCAGTCACCATCTTTCCAATTTTGATAAGAATTTATAACTTAAATTCAAGTTATCATCTAGTCTTCAACGGAGCTGTGAAAAAAGATCTTAATATTACTTAAACGAGCGATAGGTACCTATTAGGTAATCTGTCAGAAGGTTGTTTTTTTTCTGGTTTTCCTTGAGAGAAAGAAAATTCTACACTTAAAAAAAATCTCTTCCAATTTTTGGCATTTAGATAACATGTAAGTAAATATTATGTAAATAAAGAGTTGGTAGTTATACCCATCTTAAAGATATAATTTATCTATAAATTCATACTTAGTTCGTCGATAGAAGTAGGAAAACGGTCCACTGATCACCTGATTACCCTAGTGACCAAATCATTAACCAATCAAAACACGGCATTATTGATACCTGATACATGACAAACAAGATGTCGCCTTTGTACCCATTATTTACTAACAAACACTGCCTGAAATGTATCCTACATAATACATTGTTTCCCCACTAATTAGCTCATAAACAAAGCCTTATTATGTGATGCCACAATAGAATAGATATCTGTACTAATGACACAATTTACCTTTGCCGTATCGTGATGTTTGGTTTTTTCGTAAACACACGCAAAGTCATGTTTAATGAACTCGTTCTAAGATAATGTCGTAATGACAGAACAGTTTGGTAATACTAGACGTTTTTTAGTACCAAGTAGGTACAAAAACAACAACAGGTTACGGCAGAAACTTTTAATATAAGTAAAGGTACAAATTGCTAATTACCAATTTCTGTTTCTTAGACCGACCTCAGTAAGAGCTCCACTAAGTCTCAGCCATTATGGTCACCCAAAAAATCGTGAATGTTAGAGACAGACGTATTAAAGAATCAGATGAATAGCAGTTATAGAAAAAAGGAGATCCACTACTACGACATTTGATCCGTAAAATGTGATAAACATATAATTCTACACCTGTTTATAAATCGCGTCATTAAATACAAAATACTAGTTTTACCGTTGTTTTATTTATGCTCAAACGTACCACTTTTGCCACACTCAAATACAGTGGATATTATTGAGTTTGACCAAATCTCATTATCAAATTCCAACAACAATTTAAAACCAAATTCTAAATGTCACTACAAAATAACCCAATAAAACTTTGACAACAAAGCTTGCAACAAACATTGACATCCACTGCGGCGTCAGTTAAACATAATAAAACACTGCCTGCATAAACTAGGTAATGTAAACTAAGTTATGAGTAAACTTTGACATCGAACGAGAAACAAGTAGGGAACTTGGTAAATACGATCCCGTGGTACAAGTCAGGTGTCCAACTGATCTAGTTTTGAGACAAGTCTTGTTCCTGATATTTGAGACTTTATCTTGTATACGTTGGGACTTATTTGAAGTTGGCCCATAGCCAGTTGCGCTCACCGGTCTGACATAGATCTGTGGGTGAAACAACCGTTGGCGCGGTCATTCTATGGATGGGTGACCGCATAGTGGTATTTGAGCTGGGCGTCTCCGTGCTTCGGAGGGCACGTAAAAAGTCGGTCCCGGTTGTTGTCTACTAAGATAACAGTCGTCAAGCCATGTCAAAGGCCTTACGGGCGGCTTGAACAACTTTGACACTAGGTTGACCACTAACCATACGATATGAATGATGAATGAAGTTGGGCTTATGAAGACATGTTCCGCTTTTTAAGTTGAAATTGTATTATAATTAGGAAACTGTAGGTGTTTTATTGTATAGCGTATGAATGGACTGCTAATGTATCAATTTAATTTTGTTATATACGTATTTATTCAAATAAGCTTTGTTCATTTATAGTTTTCGAATGTATGTCGCACAAATATAAGTTTAAAGTAACGGATTCACGAAATTTTTAATATGTTTGGTGGTCCGAAACTGTTATTTCTACAATAGTTAGGAATCTTTATAAGGCAGTCAATGTTGTCAGATGAAATACTATTCCTCTAAATTTTTTTAAATCTTTTGGCCATTTCTTGACTGTAAAACAAAATTACACAAGCAAAAATATTTTATCAAAAGTGAAATTATTACCTTTTGTGGTTTCTTCGGGTACCATTTCTTGCAGCAAATGTCCGTGGAATCGCTTTTTATAATCGGAGTCGTTGGTATCAGGTGGTTGCTCTTGCAACTGCTATCTCGTGTTACTGCGAACAAAAAGAATTATTTTAATACTATTGCCTTAAAGTGTTTTCTTTACGGTTTTTGCCTTTTATAGTTTGTTTGCTGCTAGATACTGACACTGGCAGATATATAACAAATAGATTTTAGTAGCAAAATATCTATTTCTATAAATTATTTTTATTGGTGCAAGATCTATTCTTAGTTATATAATCTATTCTTAGTTATATCTCTTAGTTATACTTAATAATTATTTACTTTTGTAAAACTTTATCATTAGACATAAGTACAATCTTACAGATTTACAGGATATATAAATATAGAAATACAGTTCTGTTGAACGTTTAAAATATTGTAAGACTCGAAGCTTCGGGATAGACTGGATGTATAAAATATTGTAGGTTTTGAAGCCTCGAGGCAGTGACGTCGAAGGCCTTAGCGAAAATCGCGTGGGATTGAGAATCGTTCGTTTGCTACGACAGATGATTGTCAGGAAGTTCTCAGATCAAATTATTCGGAAAATAGAAAAGGCTTTTATCCATCTTTCAATTTCCTCGAATTAAAGTACTTAAACTTTAAAGAATCACTGATGTTTAGATAGTACATAATTGGCAAGCATTATTCACTTAATTATACACAGTTAAGTAGTTAAACCATTCTACGCTGGTCATATTGAAATTTATGTCACACAGAAATTTTGTTTTGAACTAGTGTTCTACTATTGCTAGTAAATTTTTTAATTCTTAAGTCTCCAATACATAAAATATATTTAAAATCCTAACAAAATCGTATCTAAAGAAAATATATTTCCACCTACAACATGAGGAATTTAGAGCTTACAAAGCATTTACTGTTTAAACACTTTAATAAAATACACTACATAATTCCACTACAAACAGGTTATAAATCAAAAACACACGCTTTGTGTGGGTGGACTTAATTGTGACGAAAAGCCGTATTTTCTTGGTCGACTCACCCACGCGTTACTTGTTCAACATAACATTGAACAGGGTGATTTTGAAAACGTACACGAAACTAATACAGGGAGTTTGGAACAAGATAGGTTATTATTTCAATGTGTTAAATAACTAAGTTAAATTACAAAAGCTTTAATCGTAAAAGGCAGTGAATAAATACGGAAAGTTGGCGATTTAATCAAAAATAAATATCGTAATAATACAAATTTAATTCAAATACGAAATAATCACGCCAACAAAACACATTACGTTATTGTCGTCACAGTGTAATTTTTAAAACGTTTACAACTGCTATAAGCGTACTTATTTTTTTTAGACTAGCTTAACTTTTTAATGTGTAAAGAGTTGACAATAATTGTCAACTCTTTTTACACACTCAAAACGTTACCCATTTTTCGCATTAAAAATATATTTTTTTTATAAAACATTGAATTATGTAATTAAAATTCACGCATCGATTTCAATCCCACCCTGTATAGAGTAACTTGTACCACCAAGTTATGCGAAAGAGCCTCTAAATTTGGATATTCGAAGGAATGCCTTTAGGCTTAGCGTGGAGGGATTTATGTGACCCGACCTTTCTTAAAGTAATAAAATAAAAATTATCGTAGTCATAATTCTTGTAATGGTATTATGTCTAGAATAGTCTAGAAATTTGATATATTCTTGTAAGAGGAAAGTTTTCAACCTGCACTATATTGTCTCCTTTTAAGATATCATATTATTAAAGTTCATATATTATTTTTGAACGTGGTGTTTGTAATTTGCGCGGTACCTATTGATGTATCAAGTAATTAGGTGCTTCTTCTTTATATCGACTACTTGTATTCAGTAGCGCTATTCTCTATAGTCGGTAGTACTGATTATTGAGAGATTGATATTTAAAACGTTCTGCAAAAATAGTTTCCAGCGCGTCCGCCAGAGATTTCTAAGCAAATATTTTCGATAGCTAGCCGGTTGACTATTACAGTCGATAGTAATAAGGAATTGGGCTCTTGATTTCAATATATTTTAAACGTCCCACAACTCAGCACATTTCCTATAAAAAAGGTGTCATATTTTGTATGTATGTATGAAAACTATCTATTTTAATATTATATAAAACAATGTCGTTAACCTTTAAATAACTTTTCACCTCAGTCATGTCACTTGCGGTCAAGGTTTTATCGGACGACACTAGTAATAATGTTATTAAACATTTATATCTAATGCAATGTACTGAAACGTTTAAAAGTGCTAGATTATCGTAAAATCTAAATGCATTTATAATAATATGACAATGTCAAAGCAATTGGAATCAAATCTACACTATTATCGTTCATTAGGTTCCATTAGAATTTAAATCCATAAAAATCTAAGCCAATAAAAAAATACTCGAAATGTCAAGACTACATAACATTTTTTTCGTTTTGAATATAAAACATATTTTCTTTAGATATGACTTGGTAATTTGAAGACAAGTTTAAGTAAACAAATTTTCTTAATTCAAACTTAAATTTTGATGAAGACAATATTATTTTTATAATGATACCAATCACAAGATAAATAAAAAAATGTAATAAGTGTAATAAAGAAGTCAGTAATATTGATCAATGGTAAACGAAAGCACTTAATTATGTTGTTTACACATTTGAACCATAAATAAACGATCGAAAGATAACCGACTTATTTGCTTAATGGAAGGACATTTTTGTTCTTCATTAATTAATTACTATATATAGTGGTAAGTTGTTCATATAATAAATGGGAATGTTTGAATTTTTCGATGTTTGAACATATTGAACGTACAATAACATGCATACATATGTAATATCACAGCTATTATTGAGAATAATCTAGCGTAGCTTTCCTTCCAAGCTACGTTGGAGTCGGCTTCCAGTCTCACCGGATGCAGCTGCATACCAGTGTTTTACATGGAGCGACTGCGTATATGACCTCCACAACCAAGTTACTCGGGTTATAACATGATACCCTTCGGTAAGACTGCTTATTTATAAAAATACCAAAAGTACATGGATACCAATAAAATTCTAATCCGAGGCCTTTCTAGATCTAAGGTCATTTAACTTTACCGACCACGCCGCAGCTATGGCTCAATCACGCGAAACTAAGCTCAATGAAATTTAAAACACAGATAGTCTACAACCTGGATAAACACAAACTTTCTACCCCGTAAAATCTTTTCAGTCACACAAAGTCGCGGTCAGAAACTAGCTTTCAACAAATTTAACAACGTAACATGACTAGTAAAACTAAAGTTATTCAATTCTAAAAGCCTCCATTTAGCCTTTATTTCTTTTAGAATGTTTCCTAAAATCATTTTAAAGGGTTCATCTTTTGTCAACGGTTTTTCCGTATAAGAGTTCTGAACTTGCTCCGTCATTTCCTTTTATAAGGTTGTATTGCGAACCCTACTTTGATCGTAAAGGTTTAATAGGTTAAAAATATATTGCAGAATATGATAGAGAGCATTCAACGCTTGAAGTTGTATCCAATTATAGGTTTACGAGATTTTCTTTGCAATTTTCTTCAAGATTGCAGTTGGAATATGACTTCATAATGTTGCTTTGAGATTTTATAATGAGCATCTTAGTAGAATTGTGGCAGCAAAATATAGTTTAGTACATCATTAAAACACTTTTCTAGGATTTGTGTACCTACAGTTTTTGTTAGAGTAAATTATCCTACTACAATTTTATGCCTTTTTAATTTATTACATAAATGTTATTTATTCTGTAAGATATATCTTACAATTCCCTTTCATTGAGAATGCCTATAACCTGCATAAAAATATGTAAACATACAAAAGAAATAAACTATTACAAAATGTGACGAAATTATACCAAAAAGGAAGGAATTCATCCAATAACAATTAATGCAAATGACAGTAGTTTTTTTACGATTAATAACATCCCATGAAACACAAAATGACTGGCCGTAACGATAACTTATTCACGGCATGACACGTGTCGCCAACCAGACGTTTCACTCATGTCCACTTCATACGAAATCAATCAGATTACTCAATAATTACAATTTCAGTTGTAAATCCACGTGTTGATTAATATTACTTTATTTATTCACCAGTACATTTAACTTTAAAGCGTTCTATTACAAAGCAGAGAAGCCAGCTTACAAACGACAGTGCATAACGAAATTAAATTTACTCAAAGAGAGACCAGAAAACCTATTCATAGCATTTTTCCTGCGACCTACTTTACATTGCAATTAATTTTCATTACACTACATTAGAGGACTAATTTTCCTCATATTGCTAGTTTTTTCCACAATCTAGAAGTCTATATGTGTTTCTAATAAACGTTGTAGGTCTGTTAATTATACACAGTGTATTGTCTTTTTTCCTCGACATATACACTTTCAAAATATATTTATTGAAAGTGACAAACAGTATGTGCCTAATAAATAGTATCATTCGCCTGATTGTTTATTACTATCGAGTATCGACAACCGGTAAGCTATCGATAAATTTTGCATGAAAATCTGATCAGCGCCTCTACCGGGCGTCGTAGTAACTATTGTTGCATTACATTTTAAATGTCATGCAAAAATGTGTCAGATACTCGATGGTTTCGATTGTAAAGAAGTTCGTTACATGTGTGCGACGTTAAAGTCGCGGTCAGCGGAGGGTAACACTTGCCACGCGACGCACACGCTGCGTAGACGTTGGGAAACGCCAACGCTCGTAAAACGCCAGTAGTATAACTGCGTTAAACTCATTTGCGCTCACACATTCCCACTTATTTCTCAACACGTAGTTAAGAATCTAACCTCCTTTGTTACCATGAAAGTCAGACTTACAATCACAAAATGGTAATACAAAGACGTAACCTAAATACTACAAGCTAGACTAAAACAAATAAACGTTTGCTCTTCACAATAGAATAACAATGTGATAGAAAACATTTATTCAAGTCTATGTGGCAAGCCAGGCTTAAGTTAATCGTTTTAACAATAAGCTTTACTTTCTTAAAGAGGTTAGGAGAAGTACAAATGTTTCCGTCGTTTTGTATCTGATTGTTGTGTGTGAAGACTAGAGTAACGCGTAATGTAATCCACCGTGTAATTTAATGTGAATTTTACTTGTAGACGGTCTGCGAGCGTATCATGTAACGTTCGCAAGCAGTCCACACATAGAATTCATGTTAAATTACACGGTTCATGTTACGCTCATCTGGACCCGGCTTTAAGTTTTCAGTCAACTGGCAAAAACGGTCAAAATAAACCGTGCCAAAACATTTATGTGAATAAATACTGCTATATATATTGTTATTTCTACGTAATATTATGAAGTAGTGTTTTGACAATGAATTGTGAGTGCAGTATTTAAGAAACTATAAAATATTGCAGTACTTTTAATCATGAAGGAGAGACATTTTGCACTTTTTATAATGAAAGTAAATTTTTACTCCCATAAATAAGTGCTGTCTGTAATTATTATATTCACTGCTGCCAATGTTTTTTGATTTATATTTTAAGCGACATCATTGATTTCATTTTCGAAAATAATTATAAAATGTTATTTAGACAAACTCGTACCTACATGCATGTATACATAAAGTCACGCCTTCTTCCCATGGAGGTTCTCAGAGACAAGAGAACGCTACTTGGTATCCTTACACACTTCATGTGTTTCTCATATTTTATTATTATTTATTTTGGCTTTAACACCAGATATCGTTGGACTGTATAAATCAGGTCATACAATAATAGAGTGCAGAAGGAAAATGATGGCTTAAAATACTAATGCACTTCATATTATCATCAAGCTATTACTGTCGGCTCGGTATTCGTGACTCAGTCACTAAAATGTGGTATAAATATAAACAGGTGAATGTCTGAAAGAGCTAAAAGCGATACTTTATTTTGGTGTAAGAACTTTAAGAGTTTTTACCTGGCTATAGTATGAGAATAATAGACTGTTCGTTCGTGATATTTCAGCGGTTTACAATGCATTTGATTATTATGGTTTCGCTTTCCTAGGTTTGGTTGTAGTTAAATGGTTTTGATTAGATTAGCAACTGGCTAACCCGTTAATACGCTACAAGAAGCAACGAAATGCGCTCGATGTTACCAAATTATCGACGACAGGAGTGACGAGCCTCAGCAGTAAGGGAAATGACTGAAGAAAGAAAAAATATGTTTTTGGGCCAAAACTCATCAAAATAATAACTGTTGTTGTATTGTTGGCGATAGTGAATAACCTACAACAGTACATTACCTACGTAATGATCCAATTAGGTATAGTTAAAGAAATGTCAGACTGTCGATACAGCCAGCTATATTTATTACCTTTGGACAAAAGAATACTATTCGATTTTCATTTTGTAAAACTATCACGTTATTCTTTTGAAAGTTTCTCGCAAACATTTTAAGGCTTTTTCTTCGCTCACTTAATTTGCTATTACGTCTCATCGAAAAGAAAAGTTATTACAGCCTTTTTACTCTCTATTCCACACTTTACTTCATATGTAAATCATCTTGATGTAGAAAATCGGTAATATTCAATACGCAGTGAAAATTTCGACGGTCGTAAATTTTACCTAGGCATAGGAATAACGTAAAATTTGTGTTCCGCTTGGGAAATTTATACCGTTTCTTACAGGTTTTATATATTATCCCTTCACGTATATTCCGATTTTTGTACTCTCAAAAATATGAGCCAATTTTTATTTCAACCGTGGGTAAATTTCATTTATTTTATATATCTTAAAAATACACATACTTACAAACACAAATAACTACAACTATACATATATGTTCTTACAGTTTATACTCTGTTAGGTATTATTTTATTGCATGGTTAATAGTCAGCCTAGTGTCAAAGTTTGAACCCGACATTCAAAGTACAAAGTCATTCGTCTAAATGCCCCTAAGCGGCCACCGATTTATGAAATTCCTGTACCTAGCTAGGATTGCTTAACTCACGGATAATAAACGAACAATGAGCGCACTGGCATTGATATTATAACTACTATTACTTTGCTGCATCTAGAAAACTAGTTCAAAAGAACTATGAAGATATTATCAAAGTGCTCATGTTTCAGTGAAAGCCAACACCTAAAACAAAAAACGATCGGCAACTTCTAGTCTATTGAGTTCTGAACTAAAAATAACACTGAACATTTTTCTCAACAACAAACTATAGCATCAAGTCCCAAAGGGCGTATATACCACGATCTCGGGTTCCGTAAAATAAACTTTGTGTTTTAAACACTAGTTCATAAAGTTCCTTGGGGAGGAAAGTTTGTAGTAAGGTTATAGTGTAAATATGTTTTGTCGTTTTATAGTATGATAAGTTTGTATCTGCATTCCAAGTTGTAAACTATCTCGTTTAAACAAGGTAATATTTACAAGGACTTTGTTAAAGTTTGAGAAGCATAAACTGTTAAGAATAAATTTATAACAATATAGTTTGCATACTTAACTGGGTTATACAGAAATTGCGAAAGTTAAATGTACAATGAAATCCAGCTTCGACCTTGCTTAAACCTGCAATACTATACAGTAAGAATTTTTCTGATGTGACGCCACCTCGTATATTAACTATCAAAACTATTGCACAACTTAAACCCGGTCAGTTATCCATCTAGCAACTCAGAAATTATCGGAATTACAACAGAATTGCCACCGCAAGGAGATCCCTAAACGATAAAAGAATGCGCAATTTGGTAATAGTGTATTATTATTGGTCGTCTACAGGCAGCCTAAGCATTTTCTTTTTCATAATATTGAAATTATTTTTCTTACAGACGGCCATAACATTAATCACTCATTTGATCCCAACCATTTTCATAAATCATAAAAAACAACTATTTTGGAGTTTCATATACCTAGCTGAATTCAATAGTAGTAAAAGTCGTAGAACCCACAACCTAGACGCTATAGTTCAGTTACTACAAAACAAATGCTTCAAAAAGTCCATAGAAAATACCAGACCCCTTGTTGAAATGTCGTCTTAAAAAACTGTAATCAATCTACTGCACTCAGTAGTCTAGCCAGCCAGTTTAGTGATTATAAATGTTCCCAACTTCGTAGCGGACACACCGAAAGTTTCGTTGAAGTCTTTTATAGTGATAAATGGTATCTGAATTTTTGCTTTTACTAGGTAGGAAAGTATTAATGAATGAAGCAGTAAGATCTTTTAAGGAAATTGTCGTCGTGGGTTTTAATTTTGTTCGTCGTGGGTTTGTGTGGTTTATTACCAGCAAAATGTAAACATCTTACTACTTTGTAGTTATACTCTAAGGTGTGAGCAGGGCAATATTTAATAGAAGCTTTTTACACTGTTACATTTTTTTGTGGAATGTCATAATGGCATGTTTTTTGCTATTACACTGGACACAACCCTCAACATACATAATATGTGTATGACAACATTGAAAATATTAATAAAACCTTTAACCTTTGATCGATTTCTGAAACGAATGAGAGGCGATAAAGAAGACGTTTGACAAAGAAGTGTGTATACACTACCGGCCTATGTATGGTAATTGATTCAACAATGAACATTAACAAAATAAAATGCAGTGCACCTAAGAATAACACCGCTCCAACCCCGATCAACAAACTCTGTCATACGATACTCTTGAACTTAATAAATAAAATCTCAGTACCATAGTTATTGAAATCGATACTCACGAAGCCACAACGGTATGTAAAATGTTCTACGTGGGAGGCAAGTTGATAAGGCTGAAGCTTCAAGTAAATCGCATTACGTAGTAAGCTAGGCAATAATTGAATTTCATTTATAATTCAGTACATATTGAGGTTTCCAAGTAATACTTCGGAAGCCTAGTTATAATTATGTAACGCGATAGATTAATGCTATTAAAGTCTAGTCTATGTATAGATTAGTTAGGAGAAATAGCTTACGCTTAGGGTACAATATAGTGGGTAGAAGTGGGTTTGATGCTATACTAAGTAATTAGCCGCTGTTCCTTAATCAAATCAACGTTGGTTAGTTGTTATTTTATCAATTTAATACAGTGACTGTGTCATTCAGTAGTACGTCTTGTCCCTAATGAAAATATTGATTGGATCATTAGTTTAGTTCTGAAGGTATGATGTAGTTGGTAGAATCGAAGTGTGATAGTTTAGAAGAAAATGGCATAATTTGGTTTATACATTTAATTTCGTAAGTAAATTCAAACAAAATAAAAACGGATTTAAGACTCAACAAAGTCTTAGCCAATTCCAGAAAAGCCCAAATTTCGTGATTCCATCTTTCAAGCTTAAAACTGCCGCTGTTTTTTGCTCTCCCTAAATCTAGTTCTAAAACCTATCTAGATTCTATTTTATGTTTTTTTCCTTCTAACCCAGACGATAGGTACCCAAAGTCCAGACTATTTTTCTTAAGATTGATATCTTTAAGATTGAAATATAAAGTAGGATTGGGTGTAGAGTGTAGACGATTCTATTTACATATTCTTATAAAAATCGGTTGTAGATATTTAGGATGTTTTTGGATAGTACTTACAGCTGTTTGTCGGTATCAAGTGTTTACATTGATTCTTAAGTAATCTTTTGTTAACAGTCTGTCTATTCTAGTTTTGTTTAAATATTTTCTAAAGAAGTTTTTTACTAGGAGGTGTTTTTGAGGTAACAAACATACCACAAAGGCTGCAAGGGTTTTTTTGTTCTCTCTGCAGATATTGAAAAGGATAAAAGATACCAATGGGAAGATACAGAGGTTTAATTCAAGAAATCAAAACTTTCGATTGACTTTATAATATAAAGTCAATCGAAAGTTTTGATTTCTTGAATTAAACCTCTTATATTACTCACGCTATTATTATCTTCTTTCGAATCGGAGGTTATAATTAAAATTGAAATAGTCATAATATGTTACAATCAAAAAAGTGGGAGCACTAACTTATACAATTAGTTTCTAGAACAACATCGAAAGTTGAAAAAAGCCGATTGACTGACCAGGATTAATTCAAATTAATAAAATAAATACAGAACTTTTAACTCCAATGCTATAATAGGGACCTTCGTAATATCCCTACCTCCTGCCTATATTATTAAGTGTAGCATTATATTGTAGCGACACAGCTGCGTATGGCACCTCCATGGCGTTTAATATAAGAAAAATACGCTATGAGATAGTAATATCGGAACGTTCTTGGTTACAATGTAATATTAAAGGCTTTGCCAGTAAGCGGCCGGGTGATATTAAATTTTGCAAAGTGCATAGAAAGCGACATATTTTTTACATGTTGCATCTATTATTGAGACGTTTAAAATATAATAGTAATCTGAAAGTCTTAAATAAAAACCAAAAGACAATTGTTATGTTTATATTTCGCTAGACTAACATTTTTGTTATAATTGGGATTTCAACCCGCGATATTTTGTTTGTAAATTAAATATATTTGATCTGAACTCGGATTGTCAAATATAACAGTATGACGTGATAGGTTAGGTTAGGTTAGGTTTCCTGGGCTTTTTCCGCACTTAGCCTCTTAAATGGGCCTTTGTGCGTGTATCTACCCTCTCACATTGTTGCGTTGATTCACCCTCACTCCAGCCATCCTAGTTCCTCCCAGAACTTCAGTAGCTTTTTCAAGTTGCTGCAGGCTTCCTGGAGTGTTGTTGTCAATATTTTTGTTCGCGCTCGTTGGTCCGCCACGCTGTTGCATTCCACAAGTACATGTTGTGGTGTTTCCTCTGCCTCCATGCATCCTCTGCACAGAGGGCTGTCCGTCACACCTATTGTACATAGATGTTTGTTTAGGGGACAATGGCCGGTTAGGATTCCTATTACGTTGCGTATTTTGTCCCTTTTTAGACTGATAAGGTTGCGGGCAAGATTCTTAGGTGCCACCGGAACTGCAGCCTTAGTTTGCCTGCAACCTTTGCTGTTGTTCCATTCTTTTAGGTGTTTCGCTTCGGTGTTTCTGTTCAGCCAAGATTTAATTTGTGCTTGGGGGATTGGCAGTAGTGGTTCCGGTCCAAGTACTGTTCCCTTTGATCCCCTTTTAGCTAGTTCATCAGCTGCATCGTTTCCCATTGAGTTGCTGTGCCCTTTGATCCATTGCAGGGTAACCGTGTTCGTACGTGCAATAGCTTGGAGCGCATTATGGCATTCCAGAACAAGGGCAGATGTTATAACGTTATTTTGTAAGGCAAACGTTAAGTATTACGTGATATTCATATATATGATATCGTGATATAGACAAGTCAGCTTTTTTTCAACTACTTCGTGTCAAAAAAACTATAACTTGTCACGAACTCTCTGAGGACGAAAGGTAAACAAAGAACTTAAAAATTTAACATTTTACTTTTTATTTTCCCCTTGAAATGCAACATGTTGCTAGCCTTGTTGAACTTTATAAATAAAAAACAAACAAAAACATTGTGAAGGTTACCTTATTAAAGCTATAATATAATACAGTTAACGTTGAAACCACACTTTATTTCATACCAATTCACGAACGAATTATGTCACTGCAGATAATAATTTAGGTATATTTTGTACAATAAATACAAATTTGTTTTAAAAAGCATCTTAAGTAAGTATATGTATGTTATTTAATTCATAACTTTTTATTTATAACTGTATCTACTTACAGTCTTTAAACTTTTGGGTTATAATGATACACTACTGCGATTATGATTTTCATTTCTGCTTTTATTTTGGATCTCATGTTTGTATTGTTATGTATTTGGTGGGTAACGTGTATTACACTCACTGTCTATGTGGTAATTTCCACAACCAAATTGAAGGCTGATTTAGGCTGTAATTTGGAATAGTGCCCAGTGAATGTGTTAGCATCATTAAATTATTTCCTATTATATAGTACATCGTAGCTTGTTTATTTAGAAAATGTAAACTAGATCAGTAGAGCGATTTTTCAAATTTGGTACTGTATCGAATGATTGACATTTAAAATGTGCTGCCAAAAATAGTTGCTACAAAACCCGTTAGCGGCGCTGATCAGATTTTCATACAAAACGTATCGATAGCTGGCCGGTTGTCGCTGGGCGATAGTGGAAGAGAATCGAGCTACATGCTACTGGATTTAGATAACGAAATCTTTGATGCATCGTATGGTGATGCGACATACCATATGTGACCACATGTTTCATGTAGGAATTAAACATAAGACATCCGATGCGTCATACCCTAGTTTTTTTACGCCAGCAGCGCCAGCGATATGTTTTTGTTGAGGTAGTCCAGTAGGAAAAACAGAAATGAGAATAACAATATATTACCTGTACATTCTGTATTGTACAAAACAATGCTACTAAAAACAAGACAACATGTTTCCGAAAATAAAACATAAAACATAATTCTATCTTCAATGCTGTAACGGCCTGTTATTATCAAGAATATTTGTACCGACACTGAAGTGTGTGGGAGAGATTTACTTGTCGAATACTGGCCGTCAAGAAAGGTTTACATTGATGACTGGATTTGGTTCAGTAGTTTGGAACAAATGATGTTTTGCGTTGTAGTTAAGGTATGTTCTTACATATATTGTAATTTGACATGATTTTAAGCGTAGTTACAAGGAAAATTATGGTCTAGAGGAGTTTGAAAACAAGTTTATACTAAATGCCAAAACTTAAAGATACCCTGTCACAAGTAACTAATTACTCTGTAGTGCTGTAAACTACACCACCGAATTTACATACGTGATATCACGTCGTTATACCCGAAGGTAATTAATGTATAGATAATAGATAAATAGACTAGACTACTTTGTCCCAGAGTCCCTACGATCAACCGCCAGGTACACTGTTGACCGCGTCACAGAGGCAGTCTAACATTACACCGAAATAAATCATTCAACATTTGTTGTTTATAAAAAGTATAATTTAAGTGTGCTTTTTTGTGATGGCATATTTAGCGCAATAATTCATGAGGTCACCTTGTCGCTGTCACCTTTGCGATGCGTGTCGTGGGTTCGTGTCTTATGCAGGACATTGTTTGTGTTATGCATAAGACAATAACGGTGCCACGGTGATAAACACGAACATGTATTTTGAGTACCATTCAAAATTCTGTTTTAATATAATTTGTATTTTGATATACGCGTGTTTATGACTAACAAAAGCTTTACTTAGTATAAATTCGAGCTTTGTATGAGTTGTCCAAAGAAATTTTAGTGAATTAATTGTGAAATTTTAGTCGATTAATAACTCATTTATAGTGCTATAAAGCATCACTACATAATATAAAGCAAAGTCGCTTCCCGCGTCTGTTCTTATGTCTGTATCTTTATATGCTTAGATCTTTAAAACTACGCAACCGATTTTGATGCGATTTTTTAATAATAGGAAGACTGAAGAAAAAGTTTTATGTGTAAATATTGTAAAGCTTTTTTTGTAAAATAACTGTTTTAAAAAACAGACGTGCCGCAAGTATTTAACAAACTTAATCTCATTTCATTTATAAGCAAAATAAAAACAGAAATACTAGTGGAATTTATCTAAACGTACTCACATGAACACAATGTCTCAAAACAAAGTAAGGTACTCCAAACAAGGTGCACTGTCATGTGCTGTAATAAATGACGGTTCTGTAATGGCATCACGTATCACTGAGTACATGAGAGTTTGGACTTTAGATGGTGTGGAGAGATGTCTTAATGTTGTTTCAAAACCGTTACGTTTTGAAAATGTTGGGTAAACTTGAGTGTGACTATGTTTAAGAGCTGATAAGTCCATCGTCATTTAAATTTTGCATAAGAAAAGTATGAACTTTTCTAGACTTGACAAGAAGGACATGCTTAAGAGCTATACATATAAACACTAAAACAGTTAGTAAAAAAGTGCAAAGTGACTCGACTCGGAGTGATGAATACAAATCCTTAGTCCAAACGGTAACTCGAGCTCCATAGTGATTCAGAAATTAAATCAATCAATTCTAAACGAAAATTGATTCGCTATAATGATGGCTCTCGTTTGAGAGCAAAGCCTTGCCCAGTAGTCATGGGTTAGTGAAAGTATTTTGCTTAACGTAACGTTTTTTCAAACTTTTGACACACAGTTATTTCCAAAAAATCGTCTTTACATTGTACCCATTTCGAAAATAAAAGCGCTTAGATACACAATAGTGTAAAGCGACTAAAGCGTTAACATAATGTAAGGCTAACCGTGAAGTCTAGCTTTGTATCGAACATGTTAATAGAATGAACAAAAAGCCGACTCCTTTGTTCGAATCTGCTATGAAAAGGCTCTTAGGTTCTCGAAAACGTTCATTTCTATGTAGTTACCGAACTATTGTGAAATTATGTGGTTAGCATATTAATAATTAAATTATCCACCCGTTATTGCGGTCGTCATTTTCTAGAGTAAGGATCAGCTTTACAACTAACTTCAGGTTCTAGGTTTCGAAAAGCATAACTGATAGATAAAGTGACAGCAAATATAGAGAAAAACTGTGAAAATTCTACGTGTCACATATGGTAAAAGAATTTTTCAGAGATTGCCCAGAATTTGAGATCTCGGAAGTGGAGATCATAAACCTGTGATCCTTAGAGAGCACGGAAAGCCGTCGATCCTGCACCTGACCTCTATGAGAGTAAGGGAAGAGAAAGTGTACCTGTGTATTGTGCACACACTTGGACACTGTCAACAAAATCCTGCACCGTTGGCCAGTTTCACTGAACCTGACTGCTCTAGCTGGGGACATATTTTTGTGGATTGTAAAAACTGACTGATAGTATTTTAAAATCTAATCATTGTTTATTTATAGGCGTTGTAATTCGTATATTAATTTGTGTACCCTCGTTCTCGATGTGTTTCGTTAATTAATTACGTTGTTTGGAACATTGGCAAATAAATTTATTCGTGTTTGAATGCCGAAATAACGTTGCATTGGGAATGAAGAGACGTGTCGATAGAATAAATACACCAAATAATTTAGAGTCATAAAGGTAGGCCCGTACACATACTTATATGTATATTTCTAAGTACATACTTATATAGATAGATGAATTATAAATAACATTTTTTCTATAGCGTTTATTTAATTTTTGTCACTATTTTACTATTGTTATTGTAGGGTAGAAATGTTGGTTTGTATTTCTAATAATAAATTTCCAAACCTAAGCATTTCGTTCCATTGATATTCAATTCGACTGAAAAACTGTCTTACCTAGAATCTTGTCTAAGCAGTTTTATATTCGCGATACTAAAATTCCAGACGATATGTTTGCAAAAGAAAATGTATGTACAATCGGCATGAGCACACATTAAAAATAAGGGTGATGACTTTTTAAATATCTGTAGGTGTTTTTTTATAAACCCTTTGCCCATAAATAGAATAAACACATATATACATAAACTCATGTATTTTTTCCCGAAGAATTTGGTAGGTAAACAGAGACCAGAGAATGCTACTTGGTACGATCCTTACAAACTTCCCTTTCTTTATTCACATCAATACATCTTGTTATACAGGAATATCGGTTACGAATACAACGCACCTAGAAAAAGCAACAAAAAAATACGTAGAGGGTAGCATTTACTGGGCTGACACAAAGTTCAATCGCAATTCGAAAGGCAAAGACAATTTACATAATGCACTTTGAGAATCAAAACAGTTAAATATTCAATGACATTTTCTAATGCTTACCACGTGGACTATTTTCCGTTTAATGTCAATAAGTATTGCATTTTATGATGCCATAACTCTATTCTTAGCTCAATCGATAAATTCTTTGATCAAAGGTCACAGCCTAGAGCAAAATAAGCAATTAATATTTTTCGTATATTGTTAAAAGCCTGCCAATGACGGTGGGCGTGATAGAACCGTTTATTCTAGTACGTCTAAGTGTTTTTGTAGTACGTAAAGGTATTATTTATAGGAAGCGGAGAAGAAATCTTTGCTTTGGTCTTGAACGGTAGATCCTACAAATGTCTATTATGTTATTTTTCTTTCAAGCTATGTAGAATTTGGTTTTTAGGTGAAAATGAGAATGATGTTTTTGAGACGTATTTTTTAAGGGTTTAATAAGTCTAAAGAATTTTTGCTTTTGAATCCTTTCGTTATTAGAAGTAGGTAAGTTACTTTTCTCTCTTACCCACTCCTAATAACTTCCAGAATCAAACCAACTACTTGAGATTTTTGTAAATAGGGCTCGAAATCCGGTGGCTAAACCAATCGCGAGTGCGTTAGCTAACTAAGCCAATTAAATTTAATGTATTAATATTTTATAAGACCTATCATGTACGTTTGTTCGATAGGTATAGCTAGGTATTGAAAAAATCTTAATTTACAGCAAAAAATAAAAGCCACGCGGGCACTACAAGACAAGCATAGCTAGTATTATTATACACAGTAAAAGTGGTCAATACCAGCGATGGTAATACACGAACACATTCTGCATAGTTACAGTTAGTACGTCGCGTCAATAAAACGAAACACAATTTTCTGCTAACATAAAGAAAGCTAACAGTTATTACTTACTTTACTACCTAGTTATGGGCACTGAGGGCTGACTCAACGTTTACTAAGTTTAGTCTTTGTAACTATAAAACGATTATGTCCTATTAAGTGGCCTCTGAGGACGGAACTTTCGGGCATTTTTATGACTACACGAAGTTTTTGTCTATCTGGGACATACTAACAAATTTCAGAACGGACGAACTGTTTGTGGAAAATTATTTGCTGCATTGATGAAACTTTTTTGTAATCACCTATTCTTTTTTATTATAAGGGCTCCTAAAAATAGGGTTTTTCCCACTTGGACAGATGAGTTGTCCCGTGATAGGATAGACCCATAAATATTGGGGATAGACGCAATGTGATAAATTTCAAATATAATATTACTTAATTATTGCACAAATTATATTAGGATACACGACAACTATGCAGTAGTAACTAGCACAAAAAATAATATACAAAAAAAGTTGCAGAACTAATATATTACTATATTTACTCACGAGAAAAAACTTACGAAACGAAAACAAACTTTCACACACTTTTCTGTGCTAGTATTAAGAAGTTTCGAGACAGTCAGTCGCAAACTCTAAGCCTAATGTGATACCTCTAATTTGTAATATCCCGTATCGCTGTCAGTCGAGATACTAATCATATTCCCATGACGCCCCCAGGGAATTCCTCGCGTAATTTCAGTGCCTAGCTGCTAGTTTTGATGAGGAAATGTGATAAGACCATACGTGTATATGTATTTTATACGATACGCTTGCTAAGGGAAATTTGTAATTAGGGTTGCTAGGGAATAAGTTATTTTGCCCATAGGACAGTTCCTATGGGCAAAATAACTTAATAAATAACATCTAGCTTCACAACACAAGGTTGTGTTGTGATGCTAGATGTTGTTACTGCTGATGTATAAGAAAGTTTAGAAGAAATAACCCTGAAGATGTTGTTTTATTGCATGATCCTAGGAGTAGCAGACATAAGTTTAATTACTGGGTCCAACGTCTAAGCTTTTTTGGGGTTATCGTAAGTTACGTAAAAATACTGATATTTTTGTGTCTTTGTGTACTCTTTAATTTCAAACCAGCTCTCAATCAGATAACGTTCAGACACTTGTGTAAAGCGAACTCGATTTTCCTGTAAATTTCCACAGCGTAATTAATTACACACAGATGTAGTTTTCATTATAAAATTTAATCTAGAATTCACAATAACCATTTTGATATTAGCTCGAATCTGATTCAATCGAATTCAAATTCGAATGTTGGCAGTAGGCCAGCTGTTCTAGTAAAGGTAGTACTCTAAATGAAATAGCGAACTAAAACAAATGGACGCATACTCGTATTTCATAACATAGGCAATAGTTTTTAATGGAACCGTTACTTTTACATATAAAAACAGTGACCAATAGGAAAAGCGGTGCAAATCCTTTTATGTTTAGTAAAATTTTAGAGAGAGAGACTTTTTATTTTATAGGAAAAGCGTTATAAAGGGTATTACGCGCTGTAAAATTTTACTATCTGTGGAATATTGATATGAATAATTCATTTTATTTATACAGGAAGCCGCATTAACCGCCTGTTTCACAGAATAAGTCACATTCAAATCGCATCCTTACGATACATAGATATTTTTAAGAAACTGAAGTTTATCAACCGTCCCGTAGGATTTGTTTATTCATTTACTTTAAATACATTTACGTCATAACCTGATTAGTCATGTCTAGGTTAGCCAAGGTCATATACTTAACTAACTTTTTAATGCACACTAACAACTGGTAATAACAGCTTTGACCAACAGGGTTTCAAAGAAAGACAATGCTAAAGTCACTGATAATCGGTAACAACCCGTAATCATCCACTTTTGCAAACCTTTGAAGCAAAACTACAGGTACAAAATAATTATAGACTTCCTTAGGATTTCAAACTTCTGTGCAAAACTGAAGCATATATAATTTTGCACAAAAATTATGTATTATTTGATTTGATGTTACACTTGTTACAGACTGCATATCAGATAGATTTCACTAATTGGGAGTGGACCTCTGAAAGAATCTTGCGAACGCAATCACAAAACTTTTGAGACCAATCATTTTAATAAAGATACCGAGAAGTAGCCGTGTAACGACGTAGTAATTAATTAATTATAGCCAGTTGAGCTTCGAATTCGGGTTGAATAATGTCTCAATCGTTCATAAATATAAACTACTAACGTAAGGGGCGACACCCCCTTGCATGAACTTTCAAAAACAAAAGTCTATTCCAAACTACCGCAAACAAAACTCCGATAAGCATCACATCGAAGTCGAAAATTGGTCATATGACGTTTTATACTTCATTGGATAGATTTTGTCAGCGCGCATCGAATGATGTTAATTTTTTTTTAAATTGTCCAATCTTGAACGAACTTAATATCTACCTATTTATGTATTCAGTACACAATATGTCAGAAGTATTTCAAAGATAATAATCAGTTTTTTATCTCTCCTGGAAACATGTCAAATTTAACTTGCGCGGTATTGTTACCTAAGCGACGATATATAGAATTTATTCTATTCTTGTAAAATTCGTCGCAGTAACTGTAAATAGGCTTTATGCAAGTCTGATCGGTTTCCTACGGTCGATATAATCGATTATTGAGACTTTGACATTTAAAATATACTGTAAAAATAGTTTTTACGACGGCCACCAGAGTTGTAAGTCCGTTGTTTTATATTGATCAAGCTTCATCATAAAAGTACCCTATTTTGTTTCTACTCATAACACTAATTTACAAACAAAATCCACAAAAAAGTCAACTTCATTAACCCTTGCCCTTTCACCAGTTTTTCTACGTGTAATTTATACCAGTGCCAAAATTAATATGCGGAAACCGGAATCGTTTAATCCTGTAAAATTTTCGAGTTTGTTTCGAGCATTAGGTAGATTTTTGTAAATACCTTTTGCGCTGTGGAAAAAACCGGGAATTTCCAAATTGATGAATGAACGCAAATGAATGGTGTGGGCGTCCATAAATGCTTTGTAAGCATTTTAGATATCGATATTTGGGAACCGCTAATGGATTTCATGTTACATTTTGGGAGCACGTTGTTGGAGATTTTAAACGTGTCCGGGTTAGCTTTTGTGCGGCTCGTTGTAAGCTGTAAAGTGCAAGAGGGATTTACACAACCGATTGGATTGTTATCTCGCGCCGTTCGGACAGAGAACAGTGGGGAATACGTAGGATTTTCAATCTAGAGTGCATCAATTGCCTAGTAAATTGTGAGATTGGTTTTCTCGCCAATATAAAGTATGTATGGCACGTGTTAGCAGCATTATTAGAACTTCAATTCTGAATCTTCAATATTGTTTCTAAAAGTCTATTTTTTTGTTTGTATTAGTTCCTTATTTGCTACGATAAGTGGTAAAAACAGAGTATCAAATGTATCTTTGTTCAGATATTCACAAATAAATCCCTTAAGGATTAAAATTAATATATAAGACGTATACTACCAATGGACAATGTTCCGCAGAACTTAAATTTCAGAAACGTGTATGTTGACACAGTCACTTTAAATATTTGAGGAAACGTACAGAGAGAACGTCGTAGTACAAAGTCCGGAAATTCTAAAAAAAAGGATGAGGAATGACAATTTAAAACTCCACACTACGAAATTGAATATACAATTTCAGAGCGCCACATCGCTCGTTACAAAGCCGGAAAAAATATTTTTTGTTCAAAAATGCACGTTAAATTTGTTCTGGTTTTTAACAAAATGCTACCTTTTAAGAGTATTCCTATTAAGCGACTATCTTAAGTACCTATCGCTTCGTCATGTCCCCTTGTCGCACGGTCAGACGGTACCAATCCTGATTGATTGTTTACTCTCAGTCTTACTCTAAATGCGGTCACGACTGTCGTCTTTTGCTCACTCTAGCCTACTACAGTATTTCTCAATCTTTTTAGATTTACGGCCCAACGATAGGATTTCGGGAAAACGTTACCGACCCACATTTTTTTGCGTCATATGTACTGTTACTCTGAAATAGGTTAAGGCAGGATAGATGAAAGTAAATATTATGCGTTTATTTGTATTTTGGGTATGAAATGTAAACTGAATTACTCGTACATAGCATAATTTGTCTTTACCTTTAGCCGTACTTGTTAAAATTTGGTAAAAAATGGAAGTAACTAGAAATTACGAAGTAAAGTCAAAGCCAGTTCTTGCAAATAAGACGGCATAGTTGGTAAAGGGATTGAAGTAAGGTAAGTGGTAGACTATATCGTCTATGTACCTAAATGCAGGTAGACTACAAGCTTCGAACCTTCTATTAGAAACTAGCGCTTCAGTTTAATGGCCTCTGGGCAGTGGACTAAGTAAATAGTACTATCAAGTTCGCTCAATTTAAAGTTAGGAACTGCTTCTAGAATTGAGAACTATTATAAACCATGTTTCAAATCAAACTTGGAGATTCCTCACGTTGGATTACTGTCACGTTTTCACGTGTCATAAAGGTGGCTAGTGTAAATTGTACCTATTATAATTATTCTTCAACCGTTGGATACCAAAATAAAGCCTCAAAAGATTACTTGTTCTCTATCTTATGGACTTATTTAAACAACAAAAAAAAACCGTTTCTATGAGATTAGGTTCAAAATTACAGATGTTTGTGAAAGAAAAACAATTCTAATCTAGCATAATACATACATTCAGGTCAAAATTGAATAATGTAGTAAACGTTTTCCAACTCAAATACGTACTAACTACACAAAACCGTATCTTCAACTGTCAAAAGAGTATTATAGTTTTAAAGACTTGATAAATGGGAGTTGAATTTGAACGTGACAGAGTATCTTGGACTTGGTCACGTCGACGATGTTATTATTTTTCTTGAGTGAAAACTAGGACATTATAAATTGCGACATAATATATTACGACACAAATAAAATATATTGCATGGGCATTTTATGCTATTCACAACCTATGATTTTCGTGAATAAAAAATTGTTGGATATTTTTTTCTACCAAATGTTTGATTTCTTACTAAGTATTATGAGACTTTAGATTAAGTTACTTTTGCTTAATAATTTTATGTCCCACGACCAGTTACAATCAGTGTCAAGTCCATGACGATAATTTTATTCTGTCAATGAGTTCACGTATTTATCATAACTTTGCATTAGATTTTGTGAATGTAATTCATGTAATTCAGCGTATGTTAAATAAAACCGAAAAATATGATTGAGCACTCGATATTAGTGCTATTAGTGCATCATTGAAATTCACTTCAAACTTCGGTAATAAAGATTAAAATGTACTCACGATGTCGTTGCCACTTGAAGTTGTGTTGGATCTCATGCCTCATGCCGCGCCAGAGTTTGGTGACAATGAGGGAGTAAGCGAAGGACATGATGAAGAATGGTACCAGCAGGAGACCAGCGTCCAAACCGAGGTTGAAAGCACGTTCAAGTTCCAGGCTGGACCAGACTTCGCGGCACTTGTATGCTGTAGAAGAAAAGATAAGATTAATGTTTTGTCAGTAGTCTCAAATTATTTAAAGTAAAGAACCTAATTATTTGCAAATAAAAGATTTAAAATTTAAAAGTAGCACTTTAAAATTTTAAGACTTTATTTTTTATCTTTTTGCAACTGTTGACTTTTTGCTAAAAAAAGGATTCTGTTTCATTACCTTACGTTACAAAAACAAATACACAGCTTTTCATCCGTGTTTCCCATTAAAGATAAATAATGTATCCACATGACAATTATTGGTTTTCTGTAGGCTAATTCAGGCGTAGATTCCAATTAGTTACCAGAGGGTAATTCACGCAACATTTCGTAATTATCCAAGTTTACCCAATCGCCATGTGCCCAATTATCTATTTGCAGTTTCATCGATTTTGAATACGAGATATTTTAGGCTCACAGTCTAAATTTATATTGGCCGATATTTTACAGATATACTGCACCGTATTTGTAAGAATAAAATAAACATTTTTCCAAGAAACATACCCTTTAGGGATCGGGGTAACTGTTATTTTGTCACGCCGATGTTCTAAATTATTATTAGCTCACAAATCAATTTTTATCTACAAAATAAAAATGATCATGAATCATCATCATTAAATATGATCAGTACTATAAAAGTACTACAGATTTTCAATAAAATGCTTCAAAATCTATATCGTACTTTAACAGGCATTACACGTTTTAAATTGAACAGGATATCAGAAAACGCTTAGATTCTGATCTGAATGAAGTTTTAACGACATCCTTTCGAAACCCTGCGAAACCAACGCTCGCTCGCACATGTCAAGATTACCATAGGAATAGTACGACAAAAACTAATACGATCACAGACTCAACTAAATATTTATGTATTTTATGAATACATACTAAATAGATGGGTTTTGCAAAAAAATATTAAAGGAATTAAAGTTATGGCTAAACGTCACGCGTCTATTAATAGTATTTTCGTACTTATTCCAAATCTTTTATCGTTTTGTTCAGATGTATGTGCATACAAAGCTATAATCATAATACTAGCTTAACTTTACGTCAAAATTGCTATATTGATTTGAGTAACAGTTAACAGATTAAGGCATCATATGTTACTATATGCCAATGGGATGTAAGCTACAGCTAGCTATGGAAAAAATCCTGGTTGCTGATGACGTAAGCCGTAATGAAAAAGATACTAGGCCTTTTATAAACGATGTCACTGTGTTTTCTATTTGACCAGTATGCACTAGTATCTACTTATGTTGTGCCTTCGTATAAAATATTGGCAAAGTCTAACCACGGAACGTGGCAGTAAACGAGATAATGAAATTCCTTCATGCCTCGTGAAGTCTAAGCTTTGAAATCGAGGCAAAAATGTGAAACCATTTCGTTTAATCCCACTGCTTTATGGAGAAATGGAAAAAATGCGGCTATCATTTGCATGACTCTGGGTTTTGAAATTTGTTTCTTTAGTTTATTCATAGGATTGCTTTTTGGTGTACAGAATGTCGTCTACCTCAATTTATTTGTGAGATTTAAATATCATTTTACTATCATCTTTGACCACTATCGTATAAAAGTGTTATTTACCTAGCAAACGCATTTATCTTGATGAAGGAATCATGTTCTATTAGAAAAAGTGCTTACCCATCATTTTGCCTTACTTAGTAAAGTTGCTTAAATAGTATATTGGCAACTAGAGAACCACTTAACCTTACCTAAATATTTATTGGACAGTAGACACCCACGTTTAATATCCCGACAACAAAGTTATCTACAACACCTTAACTTTCTCTAGGTAGTTGAAGTTTGCAATTGACTTACAAGTATACCTTCGGAATGTCTGGCTGGACTTATTTCCTCGAACTAAGAGCCAAGTTCCAAGAAAGAGTAATTGAATATAGACTTACAAGTCGACGTTAACGAACTGAGAGTATCAATGAATGTTCCTAGACGGAAACTTGGAGTAGTCGTTTTGTACTTATTGCAAACTTTTATTATATTTTTATTTCTATAAAAGAAAATCTCGGATTCTTTCAAAGGAAATTGATACTCAGACTCACTTTTACTTTATTACCGTTTGTAATGATTATTGGAATTAAAAGTGAACTAGTTTTTTTTAAGTTTCTTCATAAGTAGGTATATGACTACACCTACAGACGACACTAGCTGCTTACTTTAATCTTGTACCGCTTGGTCGAAAGTTCCGCGCGGGTGCGCGCGAACATATGAACTTAACCATGAATAAAACTTGTTAGACATAATATCATGTCATTGTCATCCACAAGAGTTTGATAACCTAAATTATTTATTATTGTAATTTAGCGATAAATCAATAATATACAACATATATTTTTTTAATGTTTGTATGAAGCGTTAATTCGTAATCTATAAGCCCTCTTGCACATAAATTATGAACGGTTTCGGAAACAAACCAACACAACCCACTCACAAATCAAATAGTTCCCAAATCATTTCATATAAATATCCAATGCAGTGGCCATAAGTAGTCAATTTGTAGGTCAAATTATCTCTAATTCGATCTAACCAGATACGTACCGAAAATTATTAATACATTTACAGTCAAAGGTTGAATATGTTTCATAGTAAATTGGGTGGTAGGTTTGACCTATATCGTATTTTAATTTATGACTATTAGTTTGATAAAATTAGTGACTCTGGCTACTTAATGTATTATAAATATACATTAACTGTCTCTATCGCTCAGCCAATATTGAATTCGACTTCTGATCACAAGGTCTCAGGTTCGATTCCCAAGTCGGGCCAAGCGTTATTTCATCAATAGCGCTTTGTTCAACCTCTCTGCACCTCCGTGCTTAGAAGAGTAAGTTAAAAGTCGGTCCCAGTTTATATCTATTAAGATAACGGCCGTTAAGCTATGTCAGAGGCCTTCAAGCGGCTTGAACAATTTTAACACTGGGTTTACCGTCGTTACGATGAATGACTAATCAAATGTAGGCACCGGATTTTCTGTTTTTCTTCTTATACCTTAAGTTACACAAAAGCAATCTGTATTTATTATTGTGTCAGTTTTTTCAAGATTTTGGTAAATTTCTTCGCGAAGATAAACAAACCCCAACGGTATACAATGAACCAAACCAATTTTTGTTTGAATTAAAAGTCATTGATCCCGACCTCTTCAAGGTTTTTATTTCGATGCATTAAATGATTCTGAAGGATATATTTGTTTGTTAAAAGTTCACTTGTTAATATAAATAAATATTTTGAATGTCACACACGGTCACTTTATTTCAAAGTAAGCAAAGCCATAGTAACCAGATAATTGATGAATATAATATACTTCTAAATACATACCTAAACAGATAAATTAACATTCAGACGCAGGGCAGATACTCGCGCTCATCCCACAAATATCTGTACCACGATTCTCAACAATTGGAACCATCGAGTATCGAGAGTTTGACATTTGAAACGTCCTGCCAAAATAGTTTCTACGACGCCCGCTAGAGGCGCTGAACCGATAGTCATACAATTCTTTTCGATAGCTCTAGCCGGTTGTCTGTAGTCGATAGTGGTAGAGAATCATGGTAATGTGAACCCACCACACGTGGCGCCATGGCCATCCATTATTTAATTTAAAACACGATCTTGCTTAACTACTACCAATTAACTTAACTTAACTCATACAATTACAAACACGTAATTACTACGATTACACATAATTACAGTAATCCGGTTTATCCACCCGTTAAGCATTAATGAGCCAACTAACAACATTTTACCTCGTAGGCTTGTAAACAGATATTCAGTGTTAGTTCAATGTAATATTAGCTTTCACATCTAGATTCAACTAATCAAGAGAGAGGAGAGTGAATTTGATACGTCATCTGAAACCTTCTTATATTACGTATTATTTACTTGAATAGATATATGTAATGCAACAGCATTACATATATCTATTCAAGTAAGATTATTGTTACATGACAGGTAAGCGTTTTAGATTAATACATATCTTCTTTGTTCAGTATAGTTAAGTGCTAGGAATAAATTTAAACGTGACATCATCAAGGATTCAAATCATTTAACAAAACAGTTAATTAATCACACTTTACATTTCGTAATTTTTAAGTAAAGATTTTCTTTTATACTCCAGCCGAATTTAATAGGCTTTGCATTGGACTTTTCTAGTGTTTGATCGTAAACTTTCACAGGTTAATACTTCAAGCAAACTTGTATAAATGGTTAATAATGTTATGTTATTCAACACAATATGAATAAAAAATTACCTACACCACACGCAACGAATACCACCAAAATTACATCACCAAAAATAAAGGTAAAGTTTGATCAAACAAGTCCCGATGAGTTCTATCCAAATAAAGAAATACGGTTCGTAATATTTGTTCTGTTCGCTTGTCTTGATCAATTTCCTTCAGGCCGGTATTAGGCGAAGACTGAGGCTCTTGTGATTTCCCCTAGGGATAACACGACATGACAATCGAAGTGACATCGGTTGATCGGTGAAATATTTAAGGAAAATGCTGGTTTGTCGTGTATTACGCTGTTATCTATTTATAGATGACGTTATTTATTTCGTAGGGAACGAGACAATAACATTTCCATAAAGGAATTCTATATTCCTAAATCAATATATTTATAACCCAAATTGAAGTTCACTGCTAAGTAACTGTAGTCAAAATAACATCGTAGTGCTACGGTTGCTACGGATGCTACGCTTGCTACGAGTTCTACGAGCATAGATAAGCTACAAGTGTCATAGGTACTAGACACGCTACGAAAACTATTAAAAATCTTTTATTATTCTTGTCGTATGCTGTCGACAAAGCTTGTCAAATAATAAAAGTAGAGTAAATATTGTAGAGCTGCGAGCAACGTGGTTAATTATAATAATGAACAGTGAAATAAACTACGCTCTAGAAAACATAAAGACGAAATAAAACAACCATGAATGTTAATCTTATATTCTCTTTGCTGCATAAACACTTTCAACAAAGAAATGAAAAACATAATTATTTAACAACAACTTTGCATCAACGCGTCTAAAACAAAGGGATTTCCATTCGAATACAATGAATTATAGCATGAGAATAAACAGGTTCTTAGGGTTCTTTTACAGTTACGTTTATGTATCACGCGAATTTTAAGCGCAAGCGAGTCATTTCTCGTTATATTATCTTTTTTGCTTTTAAAGACACAGTTTTAACATTGTATTTTCCTATAAATCTTGATTTTGGAGCTAGGATTTTAGCTAGATAGTGATATATTTAAGAGGAGAAATAATTTAACAACCCGAACTACATTTGGACAACATGGTGGACACTAATCTAATCTTGTCATTGATTCTAGAAGACACTTGCCCAGCGGTGGGACGACAAATGACTAGTATTTATTAGTGAACCATAATAAATATTAGTAGCAGTAGCAGTAGGTCTAATATTGTAAAATATGGGCAATTAATGATGCAAATAGGTGATGTTACGTACAATTTGATGTTATTCATAAAACTGTCACTTTTTTTCTTTTATAATGTTCACAACCAGTGTGCTCACTTGCTGCCCATATTCTTATTATCACATGCTAGTAGGTGCTCCCAACATACGGTATGATCAGAGACTAATAAATAACCTAGCTATATTAATTTAACTTAATTGACGTTAAGTCTATATCGCTGATTGTTGGCAGCTCCTCGCATGATCAATTATTGTGTATAGTGGTAGATTCAGTAATTGTAACGACTATCATAAGTGTCAATATTTGACCTAAATGAATAAATGATTTGATTTTGATTTTGAAATCTAAATATAGAGAATAGGTGACACATGCAACTTCGCTTGCGCCATAAAAGAGAGAATGGGTCATATTTTTCCCCGTTTTCGAAACATTTTTACTGGTACTCTACTCCTGTTGGTCATAGCGTGAAATTTTAGAGCATATAGTCTTTCTCAATAAATAGGCTATCTAACAGTGAAATAATATTTCAATTCGTACCAGTAGTTCCTGAGATAAGCGCATTCAAATAAACTAACAAACAACCATTGAGCTTTATAATATTAGTATAGACTATTTTCAAATTGGCGTATATTAGTTTCTTTTTAAACTAAATAAACACATTATCTTTATTTCTCTAAAACAACAGCTAATATTAGATATATAAAACCGTTGACTATTCGTTGGGTTGACGTAGAGATGTCGACAGCGAACTAGCGAACTGTCCATCAACCCTCGTGACATGCGTGGTTTATTGCGGATTATATTGACAGCGTTAGTTAGACATTGGACACCGACTTTGGGCTTACGAGTGAGTTCAATCGTTAGCAGAGTTTGGAAACTAACTCTAGATTTGGATTATCGTAATATTTTTGCGATAAAATTAGTCATACAAATATTTAATACTCAATGACCACACTCAATTGTAAGTTGGTAATATTACGGGTACCAAAAATAAATTTATATCAATTATATTATCGTTCCAAAGGGGGTAGATGTTTCCTTTTAAAAAAATAACATATAATCACAAACTTCACACTTTTCAACGTTTTCAAACTTTTTAACTTGTACTTTCAAAGGAAAACCTAGGCATAACGGTTTAAGCATTTCCATCAGCTCCCTTTGAGCACTGCCTAAAATAATATAACCAAATTAAAGTATCATCTACAAAGGCGACATTGAACCATGCGTTAAATTCAAACGCTTTATGAGAGCAATGTTTCATTATGAGAGCATTCACGCAGATACAAGTACATGCATCGTTTCTCAAGCGAGAGACACGAAAACAACGCCACTCTATGAACATATATTATTTTATTAAGCGCATTACATACCAACCCGCCGACCTATGTCGGCAATTTTTTGTTGGCGGGGTAGCTGGCCACCTGACAAATATTTAAAAGCCACTTTGCTGTTCATTGTTTTCTCACTTAGATTTTAATGATTAATACGTTACGTCAAAGTTAATTATCCAGATAGTGACCAACAATTTGACGTACACTAGTTGCCAACTGAGATACGTGAAAACCCCGTTAAGCGCTCGCGTACTTAGGCTGTCAATATTCCGCCGGGTTGCGTCGACGGGTAGGCGACTTAAGTGTGTATTGCGCTTTATAAAGAGAGTAAAGAAGCTTGGAAAACAGTAAATTACACAATTTTAATCTGTTTCCATTGTTTTGAAGTAAAATATTGTTATGTTGATGCTAAGGATAAGCAAGACAATCAGGTAAAACAATTAAATGAATTACTGAGTGCCCGCAGGCTTACGTGTTGAGAATTAATTAAGGGTACGAGTTTATCTTTATTTGTTTCGGTGTTGTATTAAAATTGTCTTCCTGTGTTTGCATGGAAGTGTATAGCTGGAAAAGTGGTATATTTCTGTACATTTAGATTTAAAATTGATAAGTACAACTGCGCGCGCGAAGCTTGTGTGTCCGAGTCTAAACCAGAATCTATTTTTGCGTGAATAACAAAAAATACAGCTCTACGTATCCGTTTCTAAAAAAGTTATTCACAATTCATATCCAATTTTTACAGTGGAATCTTGAAAAAAATGTAGTTGTTGCAAACCTACACGTAGTTGATGAAAAAAAAAAAAATACTATAAAAGTGAATATGTATATTGTATGATGTCGGTTGTCGAACTAATTGTTATGAAAATATTTCCGCATACATCAAACTGGCAGCAAAAAAACTACAAAACATAAAAAATAATCCTCAAAAATAAAAAATAAACCTTCTATAAGATAACGTTCATGCTTGCGTTCACTTCATCAACGGAAATGGGCCTATTCAAAATTCTTTGTGCGAGTGAGATAAGCCTTCCTGGCCTACTTATCGCGTTGCGCCTTTAGCTTAACCGGTTTCAGAGACAACTTGTAAATTTTAAAGGCTTTACTCACAAAACTTTGTCGTTGTATAACTATTATTTATGAATATTGCATTATTTCCAGCTGACAGTTTATAATAGAACTTATTATTCAATATAACTTTCTTTGGGAATCAGCATAAAAATGAAATAAAGGATCTCTAGCATTAAGCCTTTATTGAGGCCTGGTAATTTCTGGAGCGATACTCAATCTACGTATATTTACGTTAAAGATTTGTTAATTTAATGATCTGTCAGAATAGTGGAATAAATCTGCTTCTGTGTTATATTGCAGTTTATATTAACAAAACATCCTTATCAAAATTAAAAGTAATGATAAAAAAAAGTAAATACAAAATAAAATGTAATCAAACGCATTCATATATTAGTTTGATTTTCAACAAACAAAGGAAGTAAAATCGAACAAAACCCTCATCGCTTTCACTCTAATTACTTTTACTCAGAACCTCATTAAGAAACAGGAGATTACATTTAACACGAATGCAGTGTACCGTGATCTTTTAAATTGCAAACAAAATTAAAACAAGGAACAAACCTTAGCAAGTGAATGAATCGTTAACACAAAATGTTCAACTTTACCATATTCATTTGTAAATGTGTTTTAAAGGTGAATACACACAATGGTACAAGACATTCTGAAGCAGTTCAGCAATTGTTTTTGTTTCTTTGTGAACAGCTTTACCAAAGTCATGCAATATGTTTTGTTAATTTAATAATATAAACGTAAATTTTGATTTTCTTAAACGCTTTGCCACTTATTCAATCTTAACAGTTTAAAGTCTGACCTAGCACAATTGATACTTTATGTCATCGTAAAACTTTTCACGCCAACGATGACATAAACTAAATAGATACGGACAAAATACAGTAGGGACATCCCCTTTTATTTTATCGACAATCAGGAATAATCAGCGCCCCTAGCGGCAGCCGTAGGCACTATGTTTTCGGTTAATTTTAAATGACAATTTTTCGATGCTCATTAGTAGCATAGTAGAGAAAAGCGCTACAGTAATAGCCAATATGACTCTAAACAGCCTTTATGTTATGTTACGTATGAATATTCTTGTGTATCCTTAATCTCAGTCTCCAACAATTTCCCTACAGGCTTGCAACACGTGATTAGACGTTATTAGGCGTCTCGAGTGTCGTTACTAATGGTAATAAGATTTCATTGGTACAGAAAATTGCTTTGGTTTTCATTCCGGGTATTATTAAGAGAAATTTAATGCTTCTCAAAGCTCGCGTCAAGAGAGGTAATGTTTTGTTGTGCCGTTTTATAGACTTCCTCATTCTTTCGCAAATTCCAATAGTTATTTTTTGGATATTTTTATGTGAAGTTTTTAAATGAAGTTTAAAAGCGGCGTTCATTGCATGACCTCAATCCAATTGGTACATTTAACAAACATAATATTAGTGTAGTCAAGTATGTCTCGAGAATGGAGTATCTCATGGAGTGAAGTGTATATGGAGTGCTACAATAAGTAACGGTTTCTAATTGTTCTTTGCGTTCATGACAATATTACTATCTATAAAAGATCATGTTGCGAGAGATGGCTCTTAAAAATATATATATTTCTTTTACTATTGTAAAAAATCGGTTCGGGACTTGCCAATTAAGATAACAGTCTTTAAGCCACGACAAAGACCCTCGGGCGGCTTGAACAACTTTGACACTAGGTTGACCACTAACCATACGATAAGAGAGAACTATTGTGCAAAATCCATTAATATTTCTATCTCCAAATCACGATTTTATACAGCCTAGTGTTATTTATTCCCCGCGTAGGTTTAGGCTTAAAAGATGTGGTTTCTATTTTCGATGACAGAGCACATTCGCACGTATTGCGGCGTTCACATCAGCAGTATCGCCTTCCAAATATTTGATTTGTTGGATTTTCACCAACGACTATGAATCATAGGATATTGGAAAGGTATCGAATTCTATTTGAGGCTTATGGAGAATAAATACCTACGTTTTAAAGGTGAGTATGCATTTTTCACATTTTGCTGCATGTTAGCAATTTTCTTAAAGTTTAAGACGTCTCTGCAGTATAATAATGTTGTTGTTTGTTTTTATTTTGAGTCGTCGTTTTGGTGATATAATATAAATAAACATAAGAAAATAATACGGTTTCGGAAAGACAAGCGTTATTATCACCAATACCAACGCTTAAAGTACCAACCGTAGAATTAATGTTGGATATAAAAGTCTCTCATTCAAGTGTAACACAAAATGTGTTCCAAGCAATGAAAGTAATATAATTTGTTCAACTCTCGTTCAAAAGTTTTAGTATTAGTACTCGGGACCGTTTCTGATTAATTGCTATCTTTCAATTCCAATTCGTTAAAACTTTCAAACTAATGAATTGTCGACATTTAGTTGTTACAGAACATTTTTAATTCGACTCCTGCTTTTTAAATTAAAACGTCTTTAATATTTGAAAATGCTGTTCTGAGTATTTCAAAAGTCGCTTTGTTTACCCAACGCCAGATATAATTCGGGGGATATTTTGTTTTGTTGTGTATAATGTATACGCATATTTCTATCTGCCTTTCTTGAACGCATGCAAAGTCCGCATTTGGCAAGCGTGGTGGACTCAAGGCCTTACCCCTCCCCAGGAGACTCTTGCCTAACTGTGGGACAGTAAAGGGTTAAGAAAAATGACAGTTCTCTATGGCTGCTATAATTGTTTCAGGAGTGCCTGTTCCGGATTTAAAGCTACAACATAAAAGATAGATCTAACAAGTGTACGAATAAATGCGTCTCTAGAATTCAGTACAAATATGTGACTACCCGCATATTTGTCTAACTTTTTGTGGTTACAAAGATAAATGCCATGTAAGCCGGTTCATGCATACATTTTTAACTAAGCTTCGCGTGCTTCTATGTTGTTCGATAGACCGTTAGTATCGCTCTTTGTTTTGCATCTCAATCGAAACCGGTATTTTCAGTGATCTAGCCGGAAGGCACGTCCATGAATTTTAATCCTAATACTGAATTCGAATGCTCTTTGAAAATGACTCTGAATTATGCTTCAGTGATTATAAGTAGATGATGTTTTGATACTGTTTGATGATGTTTGAATACATGGATCATAATTTGTTACTGCGATTTATAATAGGATCAAATACTTGATACGCAAAATACAGTATAGGAATAGGAAGTGGCCTTACAGGTCTTAAAGTACTGGTTTCTACCACGTGTCGCTTTTCACAGTTTAAACCCATTAATTCGACACAAACAATTACATTATAGCTTTATAATAAATGCTTCTATTGTTTCACTTCATTATACTTCGTAAACCGAATGTCTAAATACAGAACCTTTTGAATTGAATTTTCAAAGATTAGCACCTTTCTTTATGTCAGTGAGTTCCCAAAAGTATCTATTGTAGATAATTAGTAGAGCGGGAGAAGGGTCTCTTTTTGTTTTAATAAAGAAACAAATTGTAAACCTTAATGTAGTATTGTTTTGTATTACGGAAGGTTTTATTTTAATCCCCGTAGAGTATGAAATAAATAATCACATTACATCCGTATGAAGAAAAATTAATCTGTTTTTTTAACTGAAATAATAGTATTTAATTGGTAATCTGAAATTCGATTAATACATGGCTTTGATTATATTAATTACTTTATCTTTGGATGTCATTCAAGGTCTTATGTTTTCTGTTTCGCTCGCAGCTATAATTATAATTCTGTAACTACATTATGTTTTAATATTTTTCGAGGTTTGGTTTGGTTTTTAACGGCTTCATTATCCTACTTATAAGCAAAAGGTTCCCCACTTTTTTATCAATCCTAGCCTTGCACGTCCAATTCCTATCAAATTCAATTTATAAGATTATGGTTAATGAACAACATAAGTCAATAACCATCAAAATGACATCTGAAGGTTAAAAACTGTACCTAAACTAAACTGTACCTAATAATCTCTCAGAAATTACAAGCAAGAATCGACTAAAACCTCATTTTAAGTCCTCGTGGATATATCGTGTTTATATTCACTAATTGAATATTAAATATAACGCAAAATATCTGTATCAAGTCTATTTAAAATCTCGTATCGAATAAATTAATTAATTTACGAAAGCTAATATCAGTTAATTATAAATTTTAACAAGAACATTCTGAGTCTGAACAACTTACAAATTTATCTTATTAACTTGAAATACCTTATTGAAAGAAAATTAGGATATTAAGCTTCCATAAAGAGCCATATAATATATACATAAGACCTTACACACGTTTGAAACGTATAATAAAGTAATGATAATGATACAAGCGGCTGGTAACGTTTGACAGTCAAATTACAGTAGGTAATTAATTTCCTTTATGTGTTGGGAAACACTGTTGAAAGCTCAAAACTAACAATGATTTCTAGCGTATTGATGTTATGAGTACAATATGTTCAAGAACGAACTTTATACAAATACATCATAGTATGTTTTTGGGCATAACCATTGTTGTTTACAATGACGTTAAGCGAAAGTCACCTGTAGCGCGATTCTGTATAAAATTATCGATGACAGGCCGGCTGTCGGTAGTCGATATTAATAGAGCATTGAGCTACTGTAGCTCGATTCTCTATTACTATCGACTACCGAAAACCGGCTAGTCATCGAAAAATTTTGTAATAAAATCTGATCAGCGTCTCTGACGGGCATCGTTGGAATTATTTTGGCAGTACATTCAAGATGGCAAACTTTCGATACTCGACAGTACCGACTGGTACAGAATCGCGCTACTGTAGCACGATTTGCTACCGTCGTTACCATCGAGTATCGAGCGTTAGGTAAAAATATAGTTAAAAATTAGTCCTACTCTACCCGCCAGATCACATTATTGTACAAAATTTGCCTTTGGCTTCGTGGTTGCCCCTATACTCATATACCTGAATCTTTCATAACTTCTTCATAATAAGGGAAAGTCCAAGAACTTTCTGGCTGTATTGTAGTATTTATTTAATTTAATATTAATAAACTATTATGAACGCGCCTTTACACAGACGTTTATTATTATACAATTTTTGGAGACTTCATTATAAGTATTGTTGTATCGTCTCAGAAAATTGGGTGAAGAATTTTTTGGCTAGAACAAGACTCATCCGTTACATAACACTAATGAAACAAGGCTTTATTAAATTGAATATCTGGCTGGGGTACAGTCTACCATTTATACAATTTTTTTTATTTTTTAACATGCCAACAAATACAGTACCTAGTCTACCTACCACGTGATTTCTGCTTATTACATATCGTACATAAGGTCGGTGTATCTCCAGTAACAATTCTAGTCCCAATTACATGGTACTAAAATTGCTATGACAAAATTAATTGTTAGAAAATAAAAAACTGATAAGGTTGCAATAATTTTGTACTAACAACTCAAGAAAAAAAACAATGATAATCGTGACTGAAATTCAAACCTCCATTCTCAAACAGCAAATGTATACACAAACATTACCTACGTCTTTAACTCAACACTCATTTCATTTTCTTCCAAAACACCACTCACGCTAAAATTAATACACCTACCTTACGCAGTTATAAATAAAGGTAACAACTGAGTTCCTCTCGTTTATTCCGAGACATTTTCATACACTTCCTCTCTATATTTCACACGTAAACAGCTGTACCACTTGCTATTTGTATATTCTACAAGCATAAGCCTTTAACAGCCTTCATCATGGTGGGTGGTGATATATTTTTGGCATGACGCACACCGTAAAAATGTAACGGCAAATTTGCATAGCTCTCGTTTGGTATGTTACGAAGTATATCAGGATTTGCGAGTGATAAAGCAATGTTGTTATTATATTAACAGGGTGTGGGAATAAAATACAGTAGTAGAATTAGCTCTAAGTGGAATTTTCGGGAATTGGAATGTGTGTCATCATAATGCATGAATTTTGGTGCCTTTTTTGGCTGACTTACCTATTTGAATTACGTGTACTGGGATAACAAATATTCTAATACTTGATTACAGTGAAATGTGTACATTGGGATTTAAAACATGTTACCAATATTAGTAAAGACTTTTACGTTAAAACTCAAATGAACGTTTTGAGAAAAACGTCCCAATCCATTTTGGTAACATGGTTAAGTGGCAAGATCACGACAAAGGCACGATTTTAAACGCTTTATTTGCTTACTTTTATACAGTTTTACGATGCACCCACATAACATAGATATTTCTATGCTTGTATAGAACTTTGCTATGATTGTACCGTATATTTTCTCGGTAAACATCGCTGCAATACGCAGTATTTGATTTATAGTTATGGCATTTGATGCTTGATGTACGATAAAATGCAGTCTTTGCCGTTGTCATTGAGACGGCTGTCGTAAATCCGAGATCGTAGTTCGATCTCATAAATAAAACGAGGATATCGAAGTATTTCGTCATATATGCTGGGTTTTGTACAACGCTTACAGATAAGGAATAAGATAGGATTGTTTGGGTACTACATTTTTGGTACTTTATGCTTATATTTGTTCACACAAAAATACATAACCCAAAATTGATTTTTTTTCTGAGTGCTGACACAATATACTCAAATGCTCAACATTTAATCACGCAAGGTTTTCTTTCACTGCTATTGCAAGTGACCGTTATTTGTAATACTATTTACTTTTGTATATTATTTGTTTTCAGCCTTGACTAAGGGACGGAGGAGACTTATAACATTTCTTATCACTGCTTGTATACATATTTATATAAACATATGCCATCAAAAACATTCTGTAAAATTTCCAAGTCTCGCCGTAAAAAGTTGTGAGATCGATATAATACCAAGTCGATTAATCTATTTAGTCTCTACTTAAAATACATTCTGTCTTAAGTTATTACGTATGTTATTATCATGCCAATTTAAAAAAAATACGTTTAAAACAAATAGACCGACTTGGCCATCGCATGATTTGATTATTAGTTTGTATCACACTACACAGCACGAGGAGAAGCTAATGCTCCCGAAATGTTAATGGCGAATTTGTGTTTTCTTGCGATGACCAAGTCGATCTATTTTGTTTTAAACGTATTTTTTTTTAAATTGGCATGATAATAACATACGTAATAACTTAAGACAGAATGTATTTTAAGTAGAGACTAAATAGATTAATCGACTTGGTATTATATCGATCTCACAACTTTTTACGGCGAGACTTGGAAATTTTACAGAATGTTTTTGATGGCATCTCACTTCTTTTTGTAGAGGGAACATAAGTCCAATTTGTATGTAAAGACTTTTTTTTTTCATAATTCAACATATTTTCCTAAGATAATGTTGTTCAGTTTCATGGGCTAAACACCCTTACCCACCCTATACCCCCTCCCGTTATGCCTCATATAGTAGGTACCTATCTACACCTATTTATTTTATTTTCAACAGTAATAATGATTCATTAACTGCAAATGTCACCTTGTAATCCTATACATTTATATGAGATTACAAAGTTATTGTTGCAGTTAGTGTATTTAGAAAACTGAACCGAAATTAGAAAATATTAAATTTTTCCCATGATTAAGACACTAAACCCTATATGTATTCTAAATTTGAAGCTTCTAAGTCTGCTAGAAGTACCTTAGACTTTTGATGATCGGTGAGTCAGTGAGTCAGTGAATCAGTGAATCAGTGAATCAGTGAGTGACAAAATTCAGAAACTTTAACAAGTTGTCATTCTTAAACTACTGGTTCAAATTGACTGAAATTTTAAATATACCGTGTATATACAACGACTGATTAGTTGCTGAAAATTCAGGCTTCTTGTTTTATCCACAACGAAATTATAGGGGTGTCAAAAATAGCCCGAATTGCTTCGAGAAAAGGATGGTACGGCCGTGCCGCTTTTTTTTGCTCGACTTGCGGGGGCACTTCCGTGCCCCCAGATATTATGATATGGAAACCGGCCAATAAACTATTTATCTTCTCAACCATGCAAGACTTCCAACGAGATCGCATGTCCTATCACATGGTATAAGTCTAAATATCTTCGAATATTTTATGATCTTTCCTGATTCTGCGTGCCAGTTCCGGTTAGAGAACTCACGCTATCCGACTATATCGTATGTAAATAGCGCCTTGAAGTAAAAGCCTATACATACAGGCTTGGTACCAGAATCCGTCTGGCAAATATTTGCTAAACGAAATCGTGACATGCAAAGAGGATTCAATGACTTAGATTTTTGTTTCCGCAATATTGGAAATTCTCTTATCTTATTATAGTCCGACAACTTCGGTATTTCTAAAATATAGCAACTGTGTCAAACAGGCTACCATCAGCTGCATAACTCAAGATGATGAACTGATGTTTCTCAATGCAAAATTGTGCACCTATACAACGTGTCCCAAAACTCAACGTCAAAACAAAAACCTGAGCAACGCCGAGTTGTGTTGGCTCTCAAAAAATAATTTAAAAAAATCTATCTCGTGTAGTTTAAAAATGACCACCATTTTTGTAAAATTGCCACCCTCTGATGAGTTTAGTCTACTGTGGCAACAAATGACGTCTTTTCTAGTTCTTTTTTTATGTGGAGTATTCTTAAGTAATGCTCCTACAAAATTCAATTCATTATTTGTACACAACTTCATTGGAATATTGGAAAATATCCCTTTTATGGCGAATTATGCCGTGAAAATAATTTCATCACTCAACTTTGACAGTCTGTCCTGAAAAATAATTATACTACGCTTTTTCGGCATGGACCTTCAAAAATTGGCGCATTTAATGAGCTTTCGAAAATGGTATAACACTTACTAAATTATTTGACAGACGATGAGAAAATAAAAAAAATCTTAAGATAGTCGATATTTAACGTATTATTATTTCGTCATAAAACTTTCTCAAAATTATTCTCAAAGCTCAACAAGCTCTCTACTAACTTGTTGAACTATACCGTATCATAATCATAATAAATGTTGATATAATTCTAACTATCCAAAAATACAATAAGATGAATAAAAAATACTTATAATTATATTGAAGTAATCGATCAGATTTGCAGCAATATGACTACAGCTCGATTCTCTACTACTATCGACTACCGACAACCGGCCTGTCTGGCCTGCCTCTGACAGGCGTCGTAGGAACTATTTTGGCAGTACATTCTAAATGACTAACTTTCAATACTCGACAGTGCCAACTGTACAGAATCGCGCTACTAGAATGTTAATTTAAACCAGACGCGAAGATAACTTTGACAGAGGAGAATAATAAATATCGTACTACTAGCGCCACTGACAGCTAAATTGATAAAATGCTTCATTCAATAGAACGAATGGAGTATACTGACGTTTAGCGGAGCACGTGCTTTTACGAGTATTACTGGAAGCAGAACAATCCGATTGAATCTCCAATTACACTGTTTGAAATGTGAGTATTGTCATGTTTTTGACATTACTATTGTTTTTCCTGTTATGATTGTAGTATATTTTGTAATAAATACGAATGATATTAGAATTACGACCTAGCAAACGTAAACTTTGGTAAAAATAAGCTTTTAATTGGGTAAATCTGTAGTTTAGGTTAAAATGAAATCTTACAGATTTAGTTAATGTTTTTCTTTATAAATAATCCTATCAATAAAAGTATTACTTTAAGTAATGATAATATGTAATTGCATAGATATATTGGTTAGTTAGTTAGATATTGCTGTTCTGATGTCTTATATGTATTTAAGTCACATATGATGAATGAATGATCGTAATTTTGAACGTAAAATCCAAAGCGTCCCTAGTGTATGTTGTAGGAACTAATCAAGCGTGAACGCTTAAATGTCAACTACTATTATGTAGCTGCAGTATTCATGACATTTAGTCGAATTGAGCTCATCTATATTGCATACAGGGAAAATTTAGATTATTATGACTTATTACTGCGTGTTATATAAGTATTCTCTTTAACGATAAAGTCTGGGTCAAAACGCGTAGCTTCCTTTGAAAAGTAAATATATTATTTTTGAAAAATGAAGGAACAGCTTGGGATTTCAAAGATATTTGACAATCATTGTGCTAGTTGGTATGCACATTTTGCGTGCGAGAAATTAAATAATCTCTACTCAATGAAGTTCAGTGGATGACTGTTTGTTAATTCTTGGGTTGCAGTAATATTAGTAATGTTTGTAAAGTTTTATTATTACTCATACTAATCACATGACAATAGGTAGTGGTCGATGGCCACAACATTAATGATAGGATAATGATACAATAAATCGTAAAGATATTTTACAAAACTTATGCAAATCACAACCCAACAGTAGTTTTAGCATTCACAGCAGTTATTAGTTAGTCTTGTACCCCTAATAATGGTCTGAACACACGCACAAATATATTCTTTCATAAACTATTAATCCTTGATGTTTATCGAAAACATTAATGTATTCTTATCTGATCACGCGAATCAGTAGCAAGAATAGAAATCATGTGTTTTAATTGGGCAATAAAACGATTTACCGGAACATGGAACTATAACAATAAAATTTATAATCTTCTACTATATCAGTTTTTGACGATATTTTATTGCTTTTACGACGTTGTTATAACTATAACGAGACGCCTGATTTTCATGAAAATTTAAGGCTGTTTTAGAATAAGTAGCTCTTAAGCCTACTCCGCTTTTATTGGGTCAATTGTGGGTTTGGTTCTTACAAATAGTGGTTCCGGGTCTGATTTCCTCTTTGAGGTCGTTATTGTACGTATTTTTGCTTAGCTAGCTTAACTTAATAGTACCTACTGGATAAACTTCTCAAAAAATCAAACCAATTTAATATTAAAACGAATCCGCAACCGTTCTCCTATGACCGGTTCGCCATTGGACTGTTCGTCGACAGGATGATTCATTTATTTCCTTTTCCCCAACAGAGTCTTTCACCTATGGACATTGCGTCGACAGAAACTTTCATCTATGTCAATTTCGACGACAGGTCTTTCCAGCTACAGAATATCCCACCGACACGACGATAAACCTATTACTCTGGTAACTACAGACCTTTTCATCTAAGGAGGGCTGTCAATTTTAACACAAGCGATAAAACAAAAATATACATATCTAACAGCTACAGCTTACTGTATCTTTACTAAGAGAACAGGGTTGGTTACTTGCCTTAGAGAAGTCAAACTTTGCTTACAACATAAAGAACTTAATTCTCAAAATGAGTTAGTCTTACCTATAAAAAAGCATTAACTACTCATTTATGTAGTTTTGATTACTTACATCCTATTCGATTCTATGAAAATAAAACAACAAAATTATCTTATACGTAAGTATTGTAGTGATAATTTTATTGATTCTATTAAACAGCTTTGTATATTTCATGAAAGGATATAAAAATGTATACCTATGTATTTACTAGGCTTATTACACACTCCGAACTGTCCCCCAGGGCTTTCTCGAGTTGAAACTCAATATCACGTTCGTAGCCACGAAATTCAATCTAGAATGTCGTTATCACATGCTACACCTGTTTGGGTTGGTTATACACGAACGACTCTTGCCGCGCAATGCAACAAACGCGAGGCGCCCATAGCCAGTTGCGTTCACCGGTCGGTAAACGATCTGTGGGTTAAGCAACCATTGGCGCGGTCATTCCATAGATGGGTGACCGCATAGTGGTACTTGAACTGGGCGTCTCCGTGCTTCGGAGGGCACGTTAAAAGTCGGTCCCGGTTGTTGTCTACTAAGATAATAGTCGTTAAGCCACGTCAAAGGCCTCTCGGGCGGCTTGAACAACTTTGACACTAGGTTGACCACTAACCATACGACAAACAAACAAACAAATTGCAATCGAGAACGATTCAACCGTCCACAAATACAATCTTTCGCATTTATAATAGTAGTAAGTTGACCACATCCACGTTTATCTTAATATTAATTTTATCGTGAACAAAAATAAAATTAACTAAAGCCGATGAGTCGTATCCTAATAATATTTTAAATGCGTAAGTTTGTGTAAATGAATGTAGGTACGTAGCTATTTGTGTGTATGTTTGTTACTTTTTCGCATAAAAACTACTGATCAGATTGCGGTGATACTTGGTAAACAGATAAGCTATACTCTAGATTAACACATATGCTATTTGATACGGGAAATCCATTCATACGGCCGAAGCCGCCGGAAAAAGCTAGTGTTTCATAAACTAAAAGCCATGTACATTTTTTTGTATTTTCATCACGTTGTTCTGACAAACACGGATTGACGTACAACGGCTATTGTTAGTAAAATATTGACATTTAAAATGAATTGATATTGACACACTGTGACTATGATAACGTGAGACTCGCAACGAAACAATGCACTTCAACTAACCGGTAACAGTTTTATGAAAATAGCAGTAAAGCTATAAATAAACTGTTTCATTTGCACAAGGAATATCATTCATGTTTAGTTGAATATTTTATATTTTATTTTTGATATCGTGTTTCCTGTAGAGTCATTGAAACTAAATTTTGGCCTCAGTTCTAATTGATTTAAACTGATTTAAAAGTCTAGGCAGTCGGGTGTACGACCGGTGATAATAAGGCAGGGTCCGATCCCCGGATTTTATGAATAGTTTCGTAAAGTGTCATATTGCAATAGGCTCGTCCTACATAACATGAGACTAATATTCTAAACAGCGAAACGTGGGCGCAAATCATACACTCTTGCCGACACTGTTGGGGTTACACGTGAAATGCTATGTTTGTATAAACATCACTCCTTTCATATTTATAGACAATGTTGTTAACGGCAGACACTTAACTAAAGTGAAGATTGATCAACAACCAGCCAACACTGAAGATTATTATATCCACGTAATAATATACGCTCAAGTGGTTTTATATGTACTAACTATAACAACTGACCTCCCAACCTTAGCTTTAGATTGAAGGTCCTTCACTAAGGGTTCCTTCACGAAGGGTTCCACACCCAGAGTAAAAACGGAAACCTACAACTGAGATTTCGCTGCCTATCTGTCACCAGACTGTATCTCATGGACCGTGATACCTAGAGAGTAATGTTCATAAATGACGTATTAAAAAAAAACAGAATAAAATAAATGTTTAAGAGGCTTGCAATTCGACAAGCCTGATTTTCTGCCGTTTGTATAAATAATGGTACAGAACCTGTCGAGAGCCAACATACTCACACTCGAACTGGGTTTTTTATCTGGACATGCATTGAGCCTGCAGATATTATATTTATAGAGAGTATTAAGTGACCGTTCCTTTGTCAAAAGATCACGCACTATGCGAAAAGGCTGTACCAATAAGAATCATATTTTTGAAAAAGCATTCATTGTCTGCATAAGAGCTCAAAAGCTTTTGTTTGTAATCTGTAAGAAACATTCTACGTGAACTAAAATATTAAAAAGTTGAAAAAACTTTGTTAAGAAAGTTGAAAAGATGTCTTTGTTCAAAACAGTTTTATATTAGAGTTTAAGAAAGGATTTAAATCTGTACTAATCTATACTTAATCTATACTAATATTATAAAGCTGAAGAGTTTGTTTGTTTGTTTGTTTGAACGCGCTAATCTCAGGAACTACTGGTCCGATTTGAAAAATTATTTCAATGTTAGATAGCCTATTTATCGAGGAAGGCTATAGGCTATATAACATCACGCTACGGTCATTAGGAGCGGAGTAGCAACGAAAAGTGTTACAAAAACGGGGAAAATTTGACTCATTCTCTTAGGTGACGCAAGCGAAGTTGCGCGGGTCAGCTGATTTGAAAAATTATTTCAGTGTTAGATAGCCCATTTATCGAGGAAGGCTATAGGTTATATATCATCACGCTACGACTAATAGGAGCAGAGTAACAGAAAAAAATGTTACAAAAACGGGGAACATTTTGAACCATTCCCTCTTAATATGTGACGCAAGCGAAGTTGCGCGGGTCAGCTAGTTGTTAAATAATTTGAAGGGAGATTGAAAACTTGTACCTTAACTCTCCTCTGTATTGTATTTGTGTGCAACGTTCAGAGCTACTGGACATTACCAATTTCTGTTGGAATATGTAGTGTCCGAGATATGACAATAGAATCATCCTGTTTGATACTGGACTTGCAAACAGCAATAACGCTCAATTATTTGCCATTTGTGTGGTACAAGTGGCTTTACGATGACGTCAAACGGTAACCAGCAGATAAACGACGCATTCCCAAATACATGATCAATGCTTGATCATCTATGTAATTATTACTGTCGTTTTAGAAACATAAATGAAAGGCCGTATAGAAAACATTTCAACTAAAACAAAACTATCAATAAATATTCATGTATTTATTCCGAAATCTAAAAATGTAAAGTGAACTTTTACGCAGCCAAACCTCGATCAGATTTTCACGGAATTCACCACCGAAACGCTTACAAGAGCGAAAAGCTATTTCAATATGTATTAACTAGTTAACCTTTCTATGAAAATCGGGATTTGAAATTCAATTTTTTACACCCGGGGACCGTATGCCTACGCATATTTGCCGCAGATAGTTTGAATTTTTCAGTCTAGTTTTGCATATCCGAGATTCTCCAGATTGTAGGGCCGGAATTTTATGAAAAATTCAAGCACATTTCCGTTCTAGGTTAGGTTTATTACATAAGTAGGTAAGCTAATCCAACGTCAGTAATTGAATTGTTAGTATCGAAATTTGAATGTGATTTGGCCATAAAAATCTGGCTTATCTGAGTCCAGATGTTTATGTAATTTCAAAAGACTAAGACAAAGCTCCAAAATAAGTAAGTTAGTTTAATTGGCTTAAAATTCTGCGAGCGTCGGAAGTAAAGAAAACAGAGTCTTGTAACGCACAATGTTGCTAAATAATATATAATATACATTTTAGCCTTACACAGGTGGCCTATTCTCTTAATCGAGGTTCCATCTCACAGCGTAGCTATTACGGCAGAAACGTAGCAGCAAGCTGACACATATTGTGCATCGAGATTAAGATAACAGCTTTACTTACGAACGATCTTAGGAAGGATCAGCCAGTACAACCAAATAGCTATGGAATAATTTTGTGTGAAAACTGGCCCTAAAGGGTGCCATAAGATATTTTTTTTAAGTTTTAAATGTCAACCTTTCGATAGTCGTTAATACCAGCTGTAAAAATAACGTTCATATCAGTGGGGCGATTTACTACTAATTACGACTGCCGAAAACGTAGCTAAGGCTAATAGCTAATAAGGCTACCTAGAAAGGCTAGCTATAAATAAATTTTGTACAAAAATCCGATCGCTGCCTCTGGCGGACGAAGTAGGAACTATTTTTCAGTAACATTTAAATGTCAAACTCTCGATACTCGTTATTACCAGCTCTTTCAAGAAATGCCTAAAGCATTGATATAAAACGCGTTGACGACAAAAGACAAAATATACTAAACAGATTCAAAGAAAGTCAATCAAAATAAATTATGTTTATTAAGATGACAATAAACGGTCTTTCTCCTGTATTTTACGGTTGGCAACAACCTTGAATAAAGTATACAAGTTCAAGTAATGTGTAAACAATTGTAAGCTTTATTTACTGTACAATTATACTGACCCGAATAAATTTTGCTTTGTGGTAATGTTACGCACTTTATTTACCTGGAAATGTTTTAGGTTGTAATGAATACGAGTATTGTGTGTTTTACGTTTTAGATGTGATGTTTGAAATATGTGTAATGTTTTCGCAGAAACAGAACATTATAGTTCATTAATTAGAAAGTACGATAGCGCATATTTATTGCGGTGGTAAAATGATCACAACAAAAAGGAGATTACCATTTTTTTGACTTTATCAAGTTAAGGATGTAAAGAAACAGAGCCAAGAGGGAAGTTATTGCGTATTTATTTACTAATTTTGAATTAAAAATAGCACGTTTAAGACTATGTTTATTATTTTTTCATCGTTTAAGACATAATAATAAAGCAGTATTGATAATAGCAGAAGGATGAAAACTAGAATTAAGATTTATATTTTTTTGCTAAAGTTAAAAGTAAAACTATTAATATTGCGCTATTAACTTCATCCATAATCAATTTTAAGTACACACATTACACCGGTAAAGCCCAGTCTACGCCTACGAATGTGTCTATAAACATTTTTAAATCGGTCTCATAAGGTCTATCGCAATAACCCGCACTGTCTAGTGTTATTACGTGTTTAGAATATAAAATCAGTAAAACCCAATCGTTATTGGTCTAAAGGTCCAACCTTTTGGTGTTTTGTGGTCTCAGAGGACACGAATGTTGAGAATAAAGATTATCTTAACAGTGGTTTTTAAATCAGTGCTTATTGTGGATGTGGCTGTAATTTTTTCTGAAGCAAAATGATTTAATACATCCATTTTTAGAAGCGTATTTAATGGTTTAAGTTAATTAGGAAATTCCGAGCAAGCGAGCCTGAGGTAAAGGCATTCTAAAGTTAAACGCGTATTTGCGTAATTCCCGTATTCTAATACATAACTGATTTACTTCTGTTATATACTAATAAGTAAAAGATAATTCCATACCAACGATGATTTCATTTCAATTATACATCAGAGACAAAGTACGAAGGGAATCGAAATAACTTCTCGTTGATACCCCAAAACAATACATTTTACAATATGACTGACGCATTTCTTGTCAGCAATCATCTTAACAAGGGAAACGTGCCATCAACTAAAGCTATTTCTAAACTATAACCTGTACCTCGATTCTCTACCACTATCGACTACCGACAACCGGCTAGCTATCGAAATTTTGACATTTAGAATGTACTGCCAAAATGTTTCCTACGACACCCGCAAGAGGCGCTGATCAGATTTTCATACAAAATTTCTCGATGACAGTTCGGTTGTCGGTAGTCGATAGAAGTAGAGAATCGAGGCACAGATTTTTATACAAAATTTCTCGATGACAGGTCGGTTGTCGTTAGTCGATAGTAATAGAGAATTGAGCTACAGTAAGCGACATTGAAGAATACCTTGCATATTTTACTGATGGTAGAGAATCGAGGTACTGAAAACAACTACAAACCAATACGTACGTATACAATAGTCATCGATCTATTGCTCACTAGCGCGTGGTATTAACAACCGCTCAATCACCTCAATAGGACTAACTGGACATCTGTATTTTATTTACAGCGGTTTGCCGATATGCCTTTTTTATTTAAATTGCTAGCTTGTATTGAATAATTGTCTGTATGAAAGAAAAAGTAATCTCAAATATTTCATCGATAAATTAGGGAACTATCCTAACCCTAAGCTAAGACATTCATAAGAAGATAAACAGTTCGACAGTTTTTATGTTATTCTAGATTATTGAAGACGCCAATCAAATGCACACAAAATAAATTAAAAACTATGTACACAGATTTTACTCATTGGGAATGTTACTATGTCGGTTTAAGTATCATTCGTTTAAACGCGCGACACGAAGACACGGCTTATAAAACTAAAGATCAAAAATATTATAATATAAAAATAGATTTAAATAATTCGTCAAGGCCTGAGTTTTGTCTAAACACAACCGTAAGCTACAACTAGTTCCTATAAATCCTTTTTCCAATCTTCATCATTCCACTCCACCAAACCGTATAAGCTCACTATTTTATCTACATCTCCTTAGAAAACCCTCTCTTTTTTATGAGTGAACCACAAAAGGTGGAAGTAAAAACGTGTGAAAGAAGTCACGTATCGCCAAACTTCATATTGGGGCATTTGGTACAACAAAATGAAAAACGTGTCCGTTTTCGCAACAGGAAAAGTAGATTACATCTCAAGTTTTCTACACGTATGTTACTACAACGGTTTTGTTTTAAAGGAGAGGGACATTTTTGTCTACTTCCTCTGTGGACGGAGCAGTAGTCTAAGACTAGTGTTCACATAGCCTCGAGTGTGATCTTGCAGTCTTTAATAAGGGTTCTTCTTGGGAGAGAACAATCTTTTGAAATTTATATAACATTATAAACTGCACGTTTGGCGCAGAGGTTTAAGCGGTCACCTCGCCGCAACAACCGTAGCGCCGCGTGTGGTGGGTTCGAATCCCACCCGGGACAAATCTTTGTGTGATGAGCACGAGTACTTGTTCTGAGCCTGGATGTTAATTTATCTATATAAGTATGTATTTAGAAGTATATAAGTATGTTTATCAGTTCTTTGGTTACCATAGTACAAGCTCTGCTTAGTTTGGAATCAAATGACCGTGTGTGAGTTGTCCAACGATATTTATTTATACAATACATGCTCAAACGCCATCCCATCTCTTTGAACACAACCAATTACAATTGTAATTGATCTTTGTTTTTAACAAGCAAAACATACAATAGTAGCAATATTTGGTAATAAATTGCTGAAACCTTTGCAATTCGGTTACAACGAAACAAAAAAATACTCGAACAACTCGAAACAATAACAGAATAAACATGACTTCGCTGAATTTTTTGCTTTGTATTGCGGTAACAATTGATTTACTTCAGAATTGCGTATTTTTTGGAATAAGAGAATGATAAAATAACTACACCTGATACCTTCAAAATTACCATTTTCATAAAATTATCCTCCTCAATTTTTAAATTTAATTGAAACCAAACCCTTTAAAATACCACCTCTGCTGTTATTTTTGCCCCTTCAGTCACCTTTAAATAACGCCAAATTCAGAGAAACAGACCATATTTCGGAATAAACGACAAAATATGCTTTCATAATTTACGTTTTCATTTCGTTGCAAAAAAAGCAAAATCCACGTATAATATTTGCACAAACCGTATGTTCATCACACAAATTGTCTAGCACAACACATAATTTAGACGTATCACGAGCTCCAGGCGGCGAAAACAAGAAATTCGAGGAAATTTTTCGACCGCTTTAAAATATGCTTCCGGAGAAAAATAACAGATGTCGCTAGCTACTTTAGATAAAAGTACGTGGTTCATTTTGGTCGTTTGTTTTGTGAAGGGATGCTGACGGGGTACAATATTCAGTTATTATTACAAATCCCTGACGCGTTGGTTGTCATTTATTAGGCGCAGTGCCATCTACCTTACCTTTTTCCTTATTATCTGAGTCCATGAGTGCTTTTTTTGCAGAAAGAATGTGAATGCGGCAGGGAAAAATTGTTGACAATAGACATACGAAATGTAAATGATTAAATTTTTACATGGTGCTGCTATGTATTATACAACTAAACAAGTTAAATGTATGATTAAAAATTCATATCGTTGATTGAAATATCATTACATATCGTTTTTAACAGTCATACACCATTATAATATTGTTGTTTGTATAGTTAGTGACCTGGATTAATGCAACAACCACTAAAATATTCATGAACTCCATTTCTTAACAAGTTAAGAAATATTTAATCCTATTCAGTTGAATTCACAGCTTCCTTAATTAGCTGGCAAGACAAAATTTTCTCTTTGAGTCGAAATTGAGACCTCAAAATGTAGAGCCAAGGCGGGCAGTAAGAGGATTTATTTTCTGTTAGAACCTTCTTGGTGGAGTCTCGCCTAAAGGTAAAATTAAAACGTAATTATCAGGTGCTTCAAAACTTATGTTTTGTGGTAGTTTCTTCTGCTTGAGTTCGTTCATTTGTGTTACATAGACTTTTTGCCTGCCTAAATGGGTTTGTGATTAACTGTAAATAGGCTTGTTAAATGACCAGACGTTTTAAACTATAGCCTGCTTTTCTGATGGAAATTGTTAAAATATTAAATTATATTTCAACAAGAATTAACAAACAGATAATATTTCTGTCTATTGAATATGACTTTTATGTTTCTATTAGTGCTAAGGCGACATTCTAGGAAAATGTTTTTCGTCTTTGTTAATTGTATAAGGTCCTAGATCACTTTCATAATGTCACGTATTTTACGACAAGTGCTCAGAAAGGACGGACGATGGAACTAGGCTAATTTAACAAAAAAACATCGCGCAAAAACCTGCGTCGTTAAAAAAAAATATTTCTTTCCGGGTCTGGTTGTACTTTGTGTCCGTTGTTTGCATGTTTGTAAAAGTCCCCGCGACACAAGAGCAATTCTTAGTGCGGGAGTTGTCTATAAAAAAAAGAGAGAATTTCTACTCACCATTTCCTCTCATAGGCTGCAAGGTCGACACGATTAGAATCGGCGAGTTCAATATCACGGAGAGTATCCACACCATGGCTATCATCTTGTACGCGTGGCACTGCGTCTGCCACTTCCTGGATTTGAGGGGGCGGCAGATTGCGAAGTACCGCTCCAGAGATATGGCCACTAGCGTCCATACGTCCACTGATACTGAGACCGCTGTAAGAGAACATTTTGGTCAGATAAAAGTAATAAGTATAGAAAAAAAATGAGTATGTAATAGCTGATAATACTCTATTATATTTAAGATACTGAAAATTCTTCCTATCACAGTTAAATTTCGTCATTTCAATATCTTCTGCAGTATAATTTTACTTTTAGTAAGTATCGCTTAATATAAAATTGCTTTACAAAATTCATACTGTCATAAGACCATCCGTAGGCTTTATTTATTTTCGTTGTTTATCGAAGCTGTCTGTTCTGTTGGAAGAACATTACCGAGATTTATCTGTCTGGACTATGCCAGGTTGCATAAAGTGATGTGTTATCAATAAATGTTTGACCCTAGTCCTCCATTAAACCAAAGTGAAGCAACAAGTTTGATCGACAAATGTGCTTTATAAATTTTCTCAAATAAAACAAACGAATTCCCCAAAGCAAACTGTGAAACGTATTCATAGAACAAACAAAACATAATTTTATAAAATGTAGCGTATTAAACTATCTCGGCTTGCAGACAGAATACGATATCAGCCTGGATCCACATGTTTATGCCGCGGATTTGTTGGCACTAAAAAGGCGTCGGATTTCGCGGAAATACCGGATCTACATTCTGCAGAATTTGCATGACACAGCGGATAATACAGGCTGATTTTATTGGTTTCAAGAGACCTTTCCATTAAACTTTTCGGGTGTTGTATTCAACTTATTTTTGCAGTTCAGACCAGTTTTTGTGCGTAATGTATTTTATTTTATGACTGTATTGTGGATGACATTTATTTGGAGTTATTTTGACCATATTTTTATAAAACGGAATACTAAATACGTATGTTGGTTAATCCTACTGATTAAATTTCAACTATTGAAGTCAAAATTGGCATTTATTTTCAACTATCTAAGCATCTCAAAAGTTCACAGCAATATTTTTTCTAGTCTATCACCGATGTTTTTGCGATTTTGACTGCCTCCGTGGCGCAGTGGTTTAGGTCGCCACGCCGATGCCACTGCAACGGGAGGTCGTGGGTTCGATTCCCACACGGAGCAATTATTTGTGCGATCCACAAATAATTGTTTCGGGTCTGGTTGTGCTTTGTGTCCGTTGTTTGTATGTTTGTAAAAGTCCCCGCGACACAAGAGCAATTCTTAGTGCGGGAGTTGTCTTAAAAAAATAAAAAAAAAAAAATTAAAAAATTAAATTAAAAAGATGTTAGCAAAATGCAAATATTTTCAACAATCTTACATGCTATAAATTACACGATAAAGTACGTAATATCAAGTAAATATGACATTTATGATTTCACGCGTCATATGTACAGAACATAACCTTCGTTTATGAACGTCCGGTGTTATGGTCCGTAGTGAGTTACACCCTCCCGGGGAAAAGAGAGCTAAACGGCATTAAAAATGAACTGCCTACAGGTATAATGTGAACACTTTTTATTCGCTTGTGGCTTTTAACGGTTATATAAAGATAAACTTACAGGTTTAGAACGTTTGTTAAGAGAATGTTTGTTTTTGTTAATACTAGATGGCGTTACTGCGTTCTATCTTAAATAATTCTGAGTTATTTGTTTTCTTTTTTGAATGTATATGAACTTAAAGTTTTCGTGTAAGCTGCAATTTTGTGAAAATTTAGAACATTTTAGTGTAAATGTCAATATTTCGTATTTTGCTAATATACAAAAAACAGAATAACAAAAAATCTAAATAATAAACAAATTTCAATCAGAATAAAACAGGAAAATAAATAACAAAGTACAAATCCACATCAATACAAATGTTTTTAACTTTTAAGTAAACACAAACTAGATAACATGTTAAATATACCATTTTTATATATTTCAAACGAAATACGTTCCCGAGATCATTTCGTTGTTTGTCGTTTTAGTAGAAAATACGCTTAAACTTTAAAATTAGATGTCTTTCAACATGTTTCTCCACTTATTACCTTTCTACATTACGAAATGAGATTGCTTTTGGTTATTGTTGAAACTTAATGTTATAACATAACGTACTTGTTTATTAAGTTTTTTCTACCGGTTGATTCAAAACTGTGTTAAACAATAACTGCCTTTGCTTGAAGGCTTTAAAATGACGTTTCTATACAAATAGCTATTGTATATTATCATCATTACGTACTTGTAATGACACAGTTATGAGGTTTTCCACACAGTTACATCCTTATTAATCCCTAATCTTTAACATTCATTTCACCCATCGTATACTCAAATCAGTACTCATTTTGATTATCTATTATAATTATGAATAAAAATGGCATACTCATTGGCATCCTAATACAATTATATTTTCTACTTTTGAAACAAATGACACTAACAAAAGCTTTTTATGTATTAAATGATTCTAATACCATCGGTTTAATAAATAAAATGAATTGAAAACAAATAAATACTCACCCTGTAAGAATGGAATAAGCTTGCACATGAGAGCGCCAAACAGAAACCTCCTGTAGATCTGCCCGACCAGTGTGAACGGCAGACAAAACACGCCGAGCAAAAAGTCCGATATTGCCTGCAACAAAGTAGTTTTATTTCAGTACGTAGACAAAATGTGAGCATAAATGTGAGCGGCTTTTATTTGGACGTAAGGACATTTAGTTAAACGCGTGTTGAAAGGAAATACATAGAAAACAGAATAAAATAATGATGTGTTTCATGACGTGTTTTTCGACTATTTTGTTTACAATTTAAGTCCCCAACCCACACTTAGTCAGTGTGATAAATTCAAGGCTTAACCGTTCCCTCACTCAAAAAGAAGTCAGTTGCAAGCAAAAGGTTCGTAAGACGGTAACATATGTTCGTAAGACGGTTTTAAACCGTGAATGAACGTCAAAGGTGAAATTTAAATAAATTTTTCGTTTCGTTTAAAATTATATATCGCATGTAAATTTTAGTTATGATGTACCAACACCATTACCAAAATTAATAGACAAACATATATTCAGGGTAAAAGCCTATCAATTTATAAAATACACATTTAAAAAGTCTCATATTCGTCGAGGAAAATGTCCAATATTGCTACAACATAGTTTCATTTTATTACGTAGACAGAATGCGTGTTGTCTTTTACTTTCAAATAAACTTTATACACCCGATACAAATAACATTTGTATTTATGAGTGACTTTTATTTGAGAAGTAAATAAGTTTCATCCGATTGCATTTGTACAGACAAATACATATTTCTATACAACTAAAACCTTTTTATTTTATAAGTCTGATTGTATTGTCTGTTATGATTTCGAACCGGTGATTTCGCGTGCAGTAACTCAAAAACCATTCGAAAATGAATCTTATTTTGTAGCATTTAACGAAAAAACCTAGTTAAATACCCCAATATAAAACAAAACCTGGATTAAAAAACATCATTCGAAGTTAAAAATTGCATTAATTTCCTCTATTTTATTATACAATAAACATGCAACGCAAATTCTACACTTATTTTAAATGTACTAAAATGTTTAGCTAATCATAAAACAGAGTCTTTTAAAATATATTAAGTAACTAATTCACTATCACTTTCATAACCCAGTGAGTGAATTCACTTGCACCAAAAGAAAATGATTAAATCAGAGGAAATGACTTAAGTCGTTAAAACCAACCCCTTTATAGCGACAGGAATGAATTTTATAGATTAGCCAAAGTGAAACAAACAATTTTATGATAACTACTGATTTTATGAGCCTTGTTATAATCAATATCTACGTCATATTTAAAACTTTATTTTATGGTTATATTTTTTTTACATCTCACTAGATGTATGTAATAAAAAAAATAAATGTAGCAGCATGTTAAATAAAAAAAATGTTATTTAAAATAAACTACTGCCGTCCCAACACAAAATTTGTGAAATACCGTATCAAAAAAATTATATTCGTAGAGCTAACATACCAATTTTATCTTAAAATATTTACTTTATCATAAAGAGATATGATGATTAGATAAAAATAACAAACGTTTATATGAAACAAAGAGTATTTACATTTAGTTAAAACAACTGACTGTAACTGAAAACAAAAGACGAATTGGATGTTGCTTTAACAAAACACTGCGAGAAAATAAAAATAATGTTAAAAGAATTAATTCGCTCGCTGTTCGTGCATTATCGCGTACTAACTAGCGCTCCTTTTTATTGCATTCATGAATTCTACTCCGTTTATGTAGCTAAGAGCTATGATTTACATCTACATATAAGAATGTAATTCACATTTAATAAATATATCTTTCTCTGTTTAAATTTCAATCATTTCACGTTTAAGGAAAATTTTAATTCGTATCGAAGCATTTTAGCATTTGTAACACAATTGTTTATTATGTTTTTTTAAGCGTTCAGTAAACAGAACAATTAAAAAAGAATCTATGATAACTATAGATCAAGGTGGCTATATCAATACCTATACTTTCATAAGATTTATTTCCTATTTTAAGCCTATGCAGTAACACTGCTAGGATAGACTTCATCCATTTCAATTTTAATGTATTGGAATGAAAAATACAAGAGAAATAAATTATTTATTACATATGATGATTCGATCCACTATCATAACTTTTACACCATGGTATAAAACCTCCCATAATTTACCCTTATCCCTTCATGCGTGCATTTTATTACTTGTTTATTTCTTTTGAATAACGAGATGTATTTCTGGATGTCAATTTCTTTGGTTATTGCTTTTTGAGGATTCTATTACAAGATAGTATTGCATAATATATCTAAAGTAATATATACTAAAGAAGATTTGATTTTCTGTTAGTTTGTAAAAGTGGATATAAATACAATTGGCAGATATTAACAGCAATATATAAGTTGGAAAATTAATTACTATTGAATCTTTATATTTCGTGTAATGCATAGTTTATGATAATTCAATTAGCGCCTAAATAAAAGCATTAATCTTTATGTTTAAAAAATTATACATAATGCAAAAAATAAAGTAAAATAGTTTCCAAAAGCCACAAAAAATTAGCTGTAGCAAGTCTTTATCATACTATATTTGAGTCAAGTCTTTGAGTTGTGCAACGTTTTTCCCGAAATTATGGATACATTTTCAATTTAAAATGCCGATGCGATCGGGACAGTATATCATAAGTTAATAATCGCGTTACTGACTTTCAATACGAGTATATCTGCACACATTTTCTTTACGACTGTTTAATAATAACAGCCGGTGTTGACATTTAACGAGTCATTTTAACTACAGAAATACTCCATTTAAGTATCAAAGAGCATCTGTTAAGAACATCAAACGTATAATAAGAGGACATAAGACGTTTAATAAGAGCTACTACGCTTTACGTAAACTGCTATTTTAAGCAAAAAACTTACCTTAACTGTAGCCATTGCAACTTGTACTAAAACTTCAATAAAAAAATCCCCGTAAATGTGTGAAAATAAATCATATCTAATCATATGCGTAGTAATTCGTGTAATCTATGCTTACTTTATTTTTTCAAAACGTCAATTGGATATCAGATCAGTTAAAAAGGTGGTGTGCTTGAGTTTTTGATATTTTAAATGCGAAAGTGATTTCTCAAGTTAAATACATCTGTTAGCATGGTAACAGATGTAGCACGCTACACATATATAAAATTACGCCAGTCCCCATATCCTAGGGTAAGTGTTAGTCCAGAGACGTAGGAAGACGCTGTTATAATTGTATTGAAATCTGCGATGAAGATACTTGAAAAGGTCAGGTTATAATAAACAGTTACCTAAAAGTCGCATGGAGCCAATAAAAACATCACCAAAATTTCATTTTATTATAAAAAAAAATTGATATAGCAAAAGCTGCTTATAGCAGTACCGATGAAGCAAAAAGCATATTTCTTTAATTCCTTACTCTGCATTTTTCATCGGACGCTAAATTAAATTGGGACCCGCAACGAGCTTAATCAACGAATTACAGAAGGAAAAATTCAATAATTGCGGCACCGTTTTTGTGCGGTGACAGAAAATATGATTACTAATAATTTAACGGCAGTACTTTTTTTATTTAAAAAGCAGTTGTAGTTATTTTACATTTTAATATTTTTTTATTTTCATAGGAAATGTTGAAAGGTAAACCTATACTTAAGAATGCCATGGAAATGACTGCATTTAACATCAGCTGTTGCAAAAGTTCAGCAGAGAAATGGCAGGAAATTCATGATTGCTTAGTTCAATCGCCTAATAAATACCAATGATTGATTGACATGTATCTAGGGGGCTGCCAACTATTTGGGTTTGCCAACGACAAAGTGTTGAAAAAAACGAATATCACTAGCAAAAAGACACATACTGTTTTACTGAGCTCTAATATGCTTTATATGCATTGAAATAAATCTATGAAACGTAAAATAAATTAAGTTTTGTTGAGGAAATATAAAATTGAATTGTTTATTTGTGAAGTCTACTGAAGACTGATGGGCTATTAAAGTTAGCTAACTATTTTATTGCTGATGTCAAAAAAAAAGTTCTTATTTTTGAAACATTAAAAGAATAATATCATAAAGGGATGCCTGGTTGTATTCTCAGAAATAAATAAGTGGAATCATAACGTACCTATGCATTATCCATCCCTACATAACAATTTTGAAGTCTGTAATTTCAAACATAATGTGTAATCGTATCATCGACCTTACCAAAAGCTTAAACATAAATTCAAATTGACGTCAGTACATAACTTACAGCACAATCTTAACCATTTTCCTCAGTAACATTGCGTGGGCATTCCATTCAAATATACGTGTGTAGAATCTAGGCTAAGGTAAGCAATTGAAAGCTAAATGCCTACACCGCATGTTACTGGAATAGTACGTCTAGACCAACCAAGTCTATTTATAGAGCCTTTTGTTTCGCTTATAGCCTTTTTGAATGGGTCACGATTTCATTTGGTTTTGGTATTTTAAAATGTAAATTGAATTGTTTGCGATTGATTCTTTTGTTGATTCTATCACCTACGTCTGTGTCTGTATTAGTCGTTTTTTTTTCTATAAGTATAGTAATTTTATACAGTCGGTACTACTGAGTATTGAGAGCTTGTCACTAGAAATTTACTGAAGAATTAGTTCTCGTGGATTCCGCTAAAGGCGCTGATCAGATTTTCATGCTAAATTGGTCAGATATGGCTCAGATTTAATGCAAGTCGAAAAACTCGCTTCTGATTTAAATCTCCGAAATAATCCAAGCTACTTCTGAATTGTAATGACGCTGTCCGTACCGTAGTTGTTAAAATGACAGATGTGTGACACTGAGGAAGCAATTGCGGGTTTAAAGCTATATCGAAAATATATTGCTAGCTATTAATAGATGTTTTAAAAAAATTGGATGGATTAAAATTCGTTAAGTACCATATTTCCATTACCCGTTTTTTTATTCATGTCATTGATTGATTTAAGCTTTTCGGAAACACTGACGTCATTCACGCAACCAGGTCAATATATTATGTTTGGGTTACAATAGCTCTTTTCACGTCAACCCCTGATCTTGTAATGTGAGAACGTGCTTCCTACATTCGATAATATACCAAGGTCTATTATTATTTATTATAATAGACTACGTGACCTCTTTGATAAAAAGGATTTTATATTTGACAGCTAGTTATAGCTTCGGTTTTCTAATTGAGAGCGATTCTATCTGAATGTTCTCGAAAGCAACTAAGAATGCCGGTCTAACAGTTCTAGCTCATATTTCTACGAGATACAATATAAAGCTAGTTTATTTCAGATAAACCACTGTTGAATTTCTTTGTGTTTTGCGAAAATTTACGTTTAGCAATTCCGACAAAGGGATCCCTACTATCAATATCAATAACGGACAATGAATAACTCATTTGACATTTCTTAATGATCAACGCCTCTAGCGTGCCTCCAATGAACTATTTTTTTTCAAGTGATTTTCGAGTGTCAAACACTCGAGAAGAAAAGCCAGAGAGAGTGTGAGTGGTTTAAATAGTTTAGAAAATCGCGCTATAGCAACAAATTAAATTAACTTCTCTTTACTCACAATACTAGAAAAATAAAGATAATTAACAGAAAATGACGTGATTTTATCCAAGTATGTATTTAGTCAAAATACTCGGGTAGGTACGAAATTTTATCCACTAACCCTTGAAATTTTCTTGACATTAATAGTATTAAACTTTGTACAGTTAGTACAGTAGTTCAAAGAATTAAATTATTACGACTTAACAATGTTGAGACAATTCCCTTCTTCCTTGTTTCAACTGTTTATTGCGTTGCATTTTAAACCGAGTGCACGACTTTTGTCTCAGAGCGCTTTCCCGAGTGTTATTTTATTTTAGTTGTACAAAGCTTCTTCAAGTTAACGTGACTGGAGTACTGTTTCAGTACTTTCACTTTAAGTCTTTATTCGGCTTTTAAAATTTTGGGTATGTTCAGAAATGAAGAGTGTCTTTATTTCAGGGTTGAAGTGCTGTACTTATAATTTTAATTGTACGCACACGCTGTGTAACATAACATGTTAGGTAACAACGTTTTATAGCATACAATAAATAGATATTCAGGTGTTGGATGTTTTATATAAAATGCAGTCGGAGATATTGAATCATCGGATATGGTAAATTAGTTTTTGTTATGTGGTCTTCACAAAAATCAAGTCTACTTGTACTCTGAATCTCATGTATGTTTTATAGCGATAGATTGTAATGCAGCAGTTTATAGGCTTACCCTCTTATTCATTAAAATGTATTAAGTTATGAAAGGCTTATAAAGTGTTTTGTTTCTTTTACTCCTTAGCGAAATGAAAAAGAGAAACACTATAAACCTATTATAGTTAAAAAGCTACTATTATAAGTAGCTTTTTAACTATAATAGGTTTATAGTGTGTTTATAAATGAGAGGGTTAAGGTATAGAGATAAAATTTTAAAAAAAATAAGCTTTTTCAAAACTTGTCCGTATCGTTTGAAATATTCTGCACTTCTTAACTCGTTCATAAAGTCTAAAGTCAAAGTAAGTGCAGAGTATTTCCTTAAATTCGCAGAAAACACGATTATTGCAGCAAGTAAAAGTGTTCTTGAAGTGTAGTAAACAAAATTGTAATTTGAGTAGTAAAACGGCAAGTTTGTTACAAGTTTTATTACAGAAAACTCGAGTACCACGTGTTTATGACTTATGAGATAACTCTAGCAATAATTAAAACAAAATAAAACTCTAGTGTTTTATATTGTTTATTATTTTTTGACACGAACTGAGGGGCTATAATGTGTCTCAGTTGACAACTATTTGAAAGACACTATCGCTACATTGTTTTCTCCCTTAAATTATAGAGATTAACATGTTACGTCAAAGCAGAAATGTACTTTGTACTGAGTTATTTGTTTGTTAGAAATGAAAATCACTTTTTTAACGGAGAAGGAAGTACCAATATCGAACCTTGCAAGCCTAAAAGTTCTTTAAAATAGCCCCTACTATATTTTTTACGTAATCATTTCTCTTTACAGTTTTTCTGTTTTTCACCGATGCGAATTTATGCATTGTACCATTCTCCTATTGTTCAACGTTGCAAATACCTATTCTAAGCTTGTATGATATCTAAATCAAGCCTATTCTAAAGCTACTAAGCTCCAGTCAAACGAGAATGCTAGATAGTAATTCCGCCTATTGAGCAACGTATCTGCCATTCTCATTCTGCTATTCACGTATTGCAATTGTCTATATCTGTGGTATGTCTTTGATAATACAATCTGTTAATTGATGTGAATGTAGCTTGCATTTGTGATATTTGTTTGACGACTGAGCAATCTGATTGATATATGGCTAGCATTTAAATACATAATAACTAATATGGGTATATTCAAATGTGGTTATATCACTTAGATTATATATACCGTGTTCAAAATTAAGAGACATCCATTTAATCTACTTCTTGAAGTATTCTCTAGAGAAAGAAGATTTCCATATTACGTCACAGTTTAAATACCTTGGGTATGATTGCAAGCTTACTATTTCCGTAGCTATAATTACAAGTACATACAAAAGGGTGACTTAATTCAAGAAATGAGCCGGCTAGCTTTTCGGTTTTGTAACAATAAATTAAATCTCTAAAGGGAAACTAAACTTGAAAGAAATACAATATTAAAGTAGATAATCTTGCCACCGGTAAAATTTATTTTTCCTTTGTTTATCACGAAGTAAATATAGTTAATAGTTAGGTACAATAGATTCAAAGTATACAAGACAGTAAATACACAAACAAAATTCCTGATAGACCACGCTACGTCAAAATACGCCTACGATTAGATCCAAAACATTTACTTAGTTTAAGTTTTGTTATTAAACAAGCTGGCTTCAATGGAGCAACAACAAACAAAGACGCTTCATAATATCAGTTTGATAATTAATTATTAATTAATTATTATCAACAGTTTCATAAACATGTTTTGTTTGGGTGCTACGAACATTGGGGAATACTTGTTAAATAATTTCTGCTGTATTCTAGTTTCTCTACGTTCAACTTACTTACCTTTTCTTATATAATATAATGAAATAATTATTTATAATGTTATTCTAATATATTAATTATTCTTATTTAAGTTGACTTACAGCCTTTTTATTTAAAATAGTGACTTTATATTTTGCGCAATATTTATTTATTCAATAACAAAGATGGGTTTATAAAATCGTTATTGTGATGTTCAGGCCGTATTTTTAAGTTCATCGTAAAGAATCTGTCATAAATACTGTAGGTAGGCACACGAGTTTTTTTTTCTTATACTATATAATATATCGCATATTTTTTAAGTTTCGAAACTATTTTCTTTCAATGAAGAAACATAGTAATATTATCTTTTAAGAAAAAAATACGTACACAATAGAATAAAAACGAAATTTGTTTGCAAAACGAGGCATATATAATTTTTCATAAAAATTTATTATGTTTTGAGGATGATATATATTTTTTAGACCTAGACAAGACAGGTATTTGATATAAAAGAGTTTTTGAAAAGGTTAGAGCTCGTAAAAATATCGTCTTATCCTGAGATCTTTTGTGTCAATTCTATGTAAAGGTGCGTGTACACAAGAATGAATGTTAGTTAGAGATATTCGATCATTTTATTGTAGTAGCTCTTCCATACTTTTCATGAATATAATTTGTTTAATGTATCTTGCTTGATCGTGAGTGGCTAGTGCTTCTACGACGTCATTTCTGTTTTTTATTTTAATTTTTTTAAACAAGTAAGTTTTTTAAGTAGTAAGTTTTTTTTTGTAAACTTAAATTGAAGACCAGTGAGTAGTGGTTTTTCAGTCGCGTGTTTCATTCAGTCGCGGTGCGAACCTTATCATTCCATCTTTACCAAAATATTTTAACTGCTAAAGTAATAAGGTGGGAGATGAGGAAATGGGTGCTGTTCGATTATGATAAATAATTATTTTTTTCGAATACGTAGTTTTAAAGAAAGCACCCAAATGGATTGTCTGTCTATGTGCCTTCATTTTTGTATCAAAAATAAAAATCCCATGTCATATGCTAGTAAAAACGTATTTTTATATACAACGACGTTATAATATATCAATCAATCTACACCTACGTTGAGAGTAAAAGAATAACGGTAAAAATATATACGTTTTACTATGCTAATGTATTCTATAGGTGATATTTTCTATATCGTCGTATAGCATTTTTGTTCAGTAATCTCTCAGCGAAGATATAAATGCCAAAGTATTTTTAGAACAAACACTTAGATTCGATATTGTTTAAAATATGGCACTTTCTCTTATTCGCTCTTGTTTTTCCGAAATGTGCTAGAATTGTTTTTACCCTATTGTATTAGATTTATGGCATAAATTAAGACACAAAGAGGTATACGCTACGGTTGGCTTTCGAATCAGTATTTAAGAGGTCACACAATGCATCCTATCTTTCCTTCCCTAAACACGACGATTATTAAAAGTAATTTTCGTCCATAAAAGGTGCTTATTGCTTTTAAATTATTATGCATTTACAATATAAATTAGTAGATAATAAGACATGAGAGTTATATTGTTTGTTTGTTTGAGCGCATTATTTTTAGGAGATCTTGCTTTTATAAATATTTGCGATTTTAAAAGACGCGTCTAAAGAATGTCTAATATATCTTATTAATAAATATGTGAAAATGATGTGGTTTCATGCAAAGTGCTCGCGTGTTGTTTATTATTTTAGTAAAAAATATGAAAGCTTCTCTGAAAAATGGTTTTGAAGATTTGATATTTGTTTCTTTATTATTATTTCTTTATTTTTATTTGTACCTTGATTCCAACAGATGTTTTATCAATCTGTCCCGAAATACTTTTGAAAAACGGTACAATTATCCTTTGTGTTTAGTCACAGGAACAAAAACATATGTTACAAACATACAAACAACGTTAACTAAATTATAACCAAGCACGAAACCACTAGCAAAGACAAATACAATAATTGTTGTATGAAAAACTAAAAAAAAAACTACATCCGCACTTGAGTTGCACTAGAAAAAATGTTTCGAACATTCGCAATTCGATTCCCTTCAAAACAAGATCAACTTTATACGGATAATCGTGTTCCGTGCATGTGTGAACACAGATGAACGAATTGAAACTAGTCTTCTTTTATCGTGTCAGTTTGTGAAATATTTAATGCAATATTTAGCTACTTCTTTTTCCTTTTTTCTCCTTTCTTTGTATATATAATAAGTCATAGATTATAAAAATATTTAATTATGGTTAAACTCGTAGCTAATTGTCTTCTATGTACATATATGTTTATTTATAAAAAGTGACACTGTAATTCATAATTACAGGGAATCTTAACTTTTTTCCACACTGCGACATAAATAAATTAAAGCAGCACTGATGACTGAAATATGCTATTAATATAACTAAGCTAATTATTTTAAGAAAAATTATAAACTCTTTTGTAAGAAAGATCGTATTTCATCCTTTAAAAGCCTTTAAAGACAGGCAAAGTCACAAATACCTACATAAATATTTTACCCATTTCCCAACAAAGAAAATGCTTCATCTTCGAGGTAGCCTAAAAAGAGGTTTTAATAACAAATTATTCGAATTATTCGCATAAAAATGTTTTAACACTAAAGAACAAGTTATTTCGTTATTGTCGAGGGAACAATAAATATTTCAAGGTAGCGGTAGAAAGTTTAATTTTAGTAAGAATTTTGTGTAAAACCGGGGTTTTAATTTGGTTCTGTTGCTAACTCGCGTTTTTTCAAAGTCTTGACGACTGAAACCTAGGTGGATTTATTTACTTAAATAGTTAATTTTTAAGTATTTGTGCTCCAATTTACTATTTACTTCACAAGTCGTTTACTGTCTGTCAATTGATTCTTTCTTTAAACTCTGCCTTGACTAAAACCTGTCGGTTTTGCGGTAGAAGTACGGTGCAGCAGTTGTCATTTTCAGTCATAACTTAATCCTGTAAATGTCAAAGGATAATTTAAGTCACCTAACTTGAAATGTTCTAAAACTGTTTTCCGAACGCAAGATATCTTTTAAATAGCCGTACTTAACTCTAAACGGCAAAGAAACACGACCACAGTTTGGCTCTAAACCAAACCAAATACAAACTACCTCATACGTCTTACCGAGCCATTTAAAGCCATTACATCAGTAACTGTAAATAACAGCACTTATTCGGACCAAATAATGAAATCGCCAAACACTTGAACGAGAGAGTTTTTTTTCTTCCTGAGACTTTTATTACCATCCTTTAGGTAGTTTGTATAGAATTGGTAAATATAGAATTGGGTTGGAAAGTAATAAAATTTATTATGGTGTTGTAAGTAAAATTTCGACCATGAAGCGGTGCTTAAGACTGTCTCTACCGGGTTCCTATAACCTTTGATGGATGGAATTCCGAATCCAGTTTAAACTAAAAATTGTTTATGACATACATCAGCGTTCATCAGTTATTTGAAATGTATTTGTTATTTGAATATACAACGCGTTGCAATGTTGTTAATAATTTTACAACAAATTCCTATCCCAAAAACTACGAAAAGTCTTTTGTACAAAAATAGCTAGAACTATTCTGTTACATTCACAAACGGAACAAACGAAACGACTAAATCATCGTTAACTTTGACGTTGCCATTCACAATGCATTCAAACGCTCCTATTTCGTAACACAGACGTCATGCAATGACGTAGCGCGATTCTGCAGCTCGATTCTTTACATCAACTACCGACAACCAGGTTGTCACCGAGAAATTTTGTATGAAAATCTGATCAGCGCCTCTGACGGGCGTCATAAGAACTATTTTGGCAGCACATTTTAAACGTCCAACTTTCGATACTCTACAGTATCAACTGTATGTATAGTAGATCAATTCTGAACAGTCGGTACTGCCGAGTATCGAAAGTTAAAAGAAAATATCGAAAACTAGCCGATTGTCGTTAGTCCATAGTGGTAGAGAATCGAGCTACAGTTCAATTTATTCAAAAATGTCAAGTCGTTATCCCCAAGGTCGACTTCAGTTATAGTCCAATCATATTGATCGCTTGCATAAACCATTATCTGCAAATTGCAACTTCGTTGTACGAAGCGCACCTGCGCCGCATTTTTCTCAGACATCGTTTGCAAGTACTTTTGTAATGTTATTGAATATTGAAAAGATATTAAGGAGAACGTATTTTTTGTACTTTATATGAAGTGTTGTGTCTTTATGAAAGTTGAACCCGAATAAAATTATATTTTGCCAAACTTTTCTAGAATATACATTAGGTATCATTTGAGAATAGTATGTACACAATTGCACTTTTCGAAATCATAGCTTATAGCCAAAATAAACGACTGTCAATTAAAAAAAATGTAAAAAAGGTAAGCAAAAAAAAAATACGCTTCGGGACTCATTTGCTCCAAATTATCAAATACCGATAAAATTGCCCCACTAAACATTCCATTGTCAGATTAATTTATTTCAGGACCGCTCAGCTTATTTTCAGAAAAGCGGGGTAATATTACAAAAATATAACAAAAGCATTACACAAAAGGGGCTTACGACAAAATCCTGTAATAAATTGTGCTTTAAAAGCTGCTTGGGTTCTTGACAAAAATGTTAATCAGCGTTAAAATTAATGATCACTTAAATGATACTTCGAGAATAAGGCACGCACCGGTGTTTGTGGTACCACTCTAGTAATTAATCAACTGCCACTTAAGTAATTGTTTCTAAAAATAATACGCTTGGAAAGTATTGAGGCGGAACTGGGTGAAAGTGGTAGTGGGCGAGAAACAACAACAGTAATATGTCGAATGCTAGATGACTCATGGGCTAGGGTAGTAGCAAATTGAATCCCTTAAGGGATTTCATAGCAAGATGGACTATATGAAAGATGGGAAGACGTGCTGAATTGGCTTAACCAGGTGTGGATACAGAAATAATAGGATACCTCTTTCAGAGGCCACTGACCAGCAGCGGAACAAAATGGAGTAAAAATAATAAAGCATTACTTTTTATAGCAGCTAAATGTCAGAAATAGGCCAAGTGCGGGACTTAAATTTGTTATTTAAAAAGAGAGGTCGACGTGCCTAATTCTTGTCACTAGGCAAACTATTATTTACTTCAAATTTTCGGGGCACCAAAACTCAGGTAGGCATTTTATTCTGACTTAAGCCTCATTAAATCCAAGGTTGAAAATAAAATGTACTCTTTCATAACTTGACCTGTATTCATGAGGTAATAAACGAAATTGGCTCAAAACATTTGGGAACTAGCCAATGGGTTGCAGTCGTTGAGAGCAAGGCTGTTTTGCAGCTCTATTTATTTGTAAAGGTATAAAGCGCGAACAAAACATTCCTGATGTCATCAAGTTTGTTTAAAAACTACACATTGCTAACGAAAATGTACACGAAAATTGGAGCCAACTTTTCTGTCCATTTCATTCAAACAAAGTTTTTGTCCAAATAGTCAAAGTACACAAATCCCGTTGGAAACTTTTGTGTAAAGCATTTTGTCAACACACACCCGTAGTATAGAAAATCAATTCTACTCTCTATGTGTGATTACTATGATATCAACTATAAAAAATGCTATTGCGGTAAAGAGAATAAAAATGTGTACTGGCTTTTTACAGAGGCATAAAATTAATTGAATAATCGCTAAAGAACATAAACAAGGTCGAGGTAAAACCAGTAATGCGATTATGAATGTGCAACCCTATTATGAAACCTCGAATGAATTGAACAATATTTACATCATAAAAAATTAATTGTTCTGCCGGGGAATGAAATGATAGTCACAATATCTCAAGTGACATTCCGCGAATAAAAAAATAGGGTACACCAAAATTACTTACCAAATTTAACAAATAAACATTAGTGATCGTCCTCATCCGTCTATTACTGGCCAGGGTCGCGATAACCAGACAGTTGCCAGTTATAGACAGCATGAAGATCAAGAAGTATGGTGGTAGAATGAATCGCCACTCGTAAGCATTGCTCGAGGCTCGGCCAGCGACGCTGGTGTTCCGAACAGCGACGAACGTAGCAATGGTGGACGTCTCCCTCATTCTAAGTAATGAGGAGTTCAAGATTGTACTTATTTCCTCCATTTTGAGTACCTGAAAAGAAAATTAGATCTAAATTTTTGGTAATACATGAGAGATGGAAATTATTTAAAATAAATTCAGGTGTTATTTTTTCGAAAGCTTTTCCCATTTAATCGTTCCATTTTGTCATTAAGATAACAGAAGATGCCGATTTTTTTTACCCGTGTATTTTAGGATTATTGCAAGAGACAACTAAAAAAAAGTACAGAAAAGCCTAACATCTAGTTTGAAATTATCACAACCTAAAAGTACTACTAACGCCATCTATCAACAGACTTCAAAAACTGTCCGCTCTGAAATGAAAAAGCAACTAACACGAGAGTCTATAAGTAGCTTAAAATAAACTTTTCCATTTCTTTGCATTTAAAAAGTTAGTCAACAAGTTGTTTTCGTTTTACAAGTACTTTGTACAGTTAACGAGTATCTGAAGTTATCTCGTAAATCTTATGACAAAGTTTATAACATTTATGAGATATTTTAATATCGCTTGTTCTCATCTAATCTCGGATTAAATCGAGTCGCGTAATAATAGGATGGAAACACTTTCCTTGTTATTATAGCTGCCGAAAACGCGACCATTTACGTACATTATGTATGTAGTTAGATACTTCCTTACAATATGCGTGCCAATACTTCGCAAAATAACGCATTGAATTATTTATACCTTTATTTAACGTTGTCTAGATGTGTTTGATGTTGTTTTTTAATCAAGGTAAAGCTTTTCTGCACGACCATAATTCTTAAATCATAATTAATGAATATTCAGAAAAATATTTAACTTTGACCTACATTTTGTGCAATATTCACTCGAGTGCTAATTAGCTGAAAGCACTCCTAACTAAGTGGTGAAAAATTTTATGTAAGCCCTATCTCGGAAGTATTATGGTACGCGTCCATTGGCTTGTGCTAGACGGATTTGAGTTAGCTTGCTTTGTAGGATTTTACTGCGTGCACTATTCACACCGCCCGCAATGCTGGAATTTACAATACCGAAATGTTTTGACGAAAATTCGTTCAATTCCTTGTGTGCCTCGAGCGCTATGCCCCCGGTGCAGCACAGTTGAATTTACCTTCAGTTACTTTAGTATACAAATCTATATCTACTATTAATAATAATATATGTCTGAAGAGTCGTTTTTAGAAGTTAATTTACCAAAAAGCGCTTATCTTAGGGACTTTTGCTTGAACTGCATTTTTTTGTGTTGAATAGTCCATTTATTTAGGAAGCCAAAAGGCGTTATTACATCATGCCATGACTAATAAGAGTGGAGAAGCAATAAGAAATGTTGCGAAAACGGGAATACGAAAGTCTAAGTCCTAAGTCGCGGGCGGTCGCTAGTAATATAATCAAATCACAACTCATTAAAGATTAAAGTATTATCTCACGTCCTCAACGTTAGTCGAAGAACTTAAACTAAAACCTAGTTTAACTTGAACACTAAGCTTATTCTATAAAATTAAGTTCTTGGTTATTTAACATCGCCTGAAACCATTCGCGGTTTTATTGGTACTTATGGCTCAAAGTTTTGCAGTAAATACCTAGTCTTGCTTTAGAGTGAGAATTAACTTTGGAATGGAACATAATGCATTTTGCAATTGCTAGTTTCGCGGATTTGATTGCGGTGAATTTGTTAAGTTAGGTTTAAGTTTTTGATTGGACGGAATCTAAAATTGTATCAACGAATACCTAGAACTATTATTCATAAACATTTTAAAACTCAGATAAAGCACTAAAATTAGCATAGATACACAACCTTTGCTTATGAAGTTTATGTAAGAGTTTACTTTAGGAACGCAAATAGTGGAATGAATATAATTTAAACTAGGACAACTTTAATTTAAATTGAACCACTCGATTGTTAGTTAAAAATTCTTACATACAAACATTTTAAGCAAATGCGTTTCAGACATGTATTTCGTTTATTTATGACGTAGTTGGTAGTTCAAGGCCACAGTCACTTATTTACGACAACACTGATACTAAAATTAAGTTCCAATATGGTTCTTAATTAGAACTTTCGTGTAGACTTGGCGTCATACCAGAAAATTAATTTATTGCTATATTTCATCGGGGTATTAATTACAATTTATAACCTTACTAATTAATTTTGGTTTCAACAAAGTATTTCAGAGGTGTGCTAACGTTTTTAATTAACAATTAAAATGTAGTGAAGTAAAAAAAGCGTACAGGGATTGATGCAAGTAGTGTATTACACAAGCCTTCATATTTCTCTACTTGGACTTACTTTTCAAACTGACTGCAAACGTACTAATTTTCTCTGCTCATCGACTATCGAGACCATAAAATGTGAAGTCATTTGACATCAATTGAAAAAGTAGTTCCATTGAAATACACTAGGGGCGCTGATCACATTTATCGATCAATGTTAGTCAATAGGGATAAAACTTCAAAATGATGTAAATTTAACGAACGTAACTTTCAAATAAAAATTATTGACCTAGAAGCCCAACGATTTTGATTTTTGTCAATCCTGCAACAACGTGTCATTTTGTGTGTGAATGTACGAGATTTCCATCACAAAAGCACTCTGTTTGAAAACGAATTGATATTTTCGCGTGGCTATTAAGCTGGGAAGCTGTTTGTTCCCGATGTCACGCAACCATCAATCACTGCTGTTACGGAAACAGTAAAACCATTTTCGGCCTTATAGCTTAGAGTGTTAAAATATAGGTCGTAAGATATTGTTGGTCGAGTGAGATTGTGTAATAAAAGTAACGGTAAAATGTTTTCAAGAGTTTAGGTAATGATCGGTCAAAGATAGACAAACGTAGTCTTATTTTTGTATCCAAACCAACATAGTAAGCTAAGCTCAAGTTCAGCAAAACTGCTGTGCGTGGGTTATTCAATGGGAAAAAAGTTAAGACCTGAATTTACGAGTCTTGCTGATCTAGAAAATTCTTATATTCATTTTTTCTTCAAGAACCCTGAAAATCCGCAATAGTACGAGTTTACCTTAATTTGTATCGCTTTTATTCTATCAATTTATAGTATTAATTTCAATACAAGTAAGATCAGTAAAGTCCCGTTCGTTTGAAGCGTGAACCTGTTAACCTGTGAAGGAGGTTCAAAGGTCGTTTGCAGTTTCACATTGACCTCTATGAACCCGGTAGTGGAAGTATTTTCGAACTCGAAATCTTACAAGTGCGTCGGGAAATCTCATTTTATCCTCAAATTACATCTTCGGTTCAACACTCTGATGATTAACAACAACGAATGTTTGAACTCTCGTGAACTTTGATAAAAGTTTTGAGACGCATAGTTTCATGCAATGTGATTCATGCTTTCGTTTCGCACAGTGATTAACGTAACAGATTCTACGTAGTTTTTATACTAAACTATGTGGATATATTGTTATGTTTTTTTCTCTAAGTTTGTTAAACATGATTTATTGTCTCTTTTGTAGTTTTAAATGTATGATTAGACAATACTTTTGAACTTTGTTATGCACAGTTTTATCAAAATAAAGGAATAATCTGCGTGTTTCAATATTTTATCACGAAAAACCATAATCATTTGAGTATTTGCATCAAGCATCGGCAATTACTAGGCTGGTCATTAAACAACTGTATGAACTATAAGGATGCTAGTATTAACAGAAATATCCTAAGAAAGTGTCGCTATGAAGTAACAGTAAACCACCTCACTCTAATTATACAATGTCTGTAGTCTTAAGATAAGATTACTCTAGTTGTCAAGTGGTCAGCAATACAGTCTACCTGTGCCTAGGTCTATGTTGTGTATAATGCTGATCTTGTCTGATACAGCCCACATGACTTACAAGGGTCTGTGAGCGGCTTACACAGTTATGTAAAGTCTAAGGTTTACACTGTATCTATATGAAATGTTTTATGCATTTGCCGTTGTATAGTTTATAAGTAACCAAATTACTTAATTAATGAAATTACGTTACTGTCTCAGGATTGGGCGAGGATATCCCTACTCCCTAGGGGAGGGATCAAGTTTTTACACGTCAACAATTAAAAACTTTCGATACGAAAGTTTGATGAGGTACAAAACTAAATAGAAGGTATAATAAAAATACTTAGTTTATTATACTTTCTATATAACATCAGTTTAACCAGGGTGCTTTCTAAAAGTTATTAATAATTATTAAGGACCAAAACCTGAAGATCTAACATTGATAAAAACTGTAATAAATTATGATTAATGTTGCGCTCATCTGTTGATATAAAACAGAGCCACATGTGAAACGGCTAATTGCGGAATATACAAATATCACCACGCTATTCAGTCATTCAGTCTCATGTTTTAAAGGGCGGGTCTCTTACTATATTCGGGGCACGCTACCGGGCTACTAATGAGAAATATTCTAATATGAAATAGAAATAAAAAAACACACTTTGCCAGACTCGGGAATTGAACCCCTAATAAACAGCAGACACTACCAACCACACTATAAATTAGAAAGCCTTCTTCTATTATCTGTAGTTTAAAAGCATAATCACAAAGATAGAAATAGAAAATTACGAGCTCTATTTTAATTAGAAGCTAGGAAATAATTATTGACACTTACTTTACTATGTCATTTAAAAGCACGTTGTAGCAATGTGTGTATAATTTGTGGCTTTGTAATACCCCTTACATAATCTACCCTTAGTGATACCCCTTTATATTTAATAATGTATCTAGTCCTTTTGTTGTTCAAGAGTCCCGTAGCAAAAACTATTTACCAATTAATGTGGGTAATGATATAATGTGGGTTATGGTGGGGTTTCATCAATTTTTTGCAAAATTTGTTTCGAACCCACCACAAACGGTGTTTCAGTTATTGACGTGACTACGTTAACAGTGGTTAACGTAAATCAAATGAAAATTAAATCAAATGGACGTTTAGCGCAGTGGCGCTAAACGTCCATTTGATTTAATTTTCATATCTTTTCATCCTATTTTTTTCGAGAGAAGACGTTTTTGAAATTTCACTTTCTCTCACTTACTTGAACTGTCACTTGAGCAAATTATCATTAATTGTATACGGTAACAAAACAAAAATAAATTACACTTTTAATTTCAAACACAAACAATACAAACATAATTTCCTTGTAAAAACTAATTTCGCAACTGCGTCTTCCACCCACCTCTATTTACTTCACTTAATCCATAAGTGCATGTCAATTATTAATTCCATCGTATTACGCTAATGGATGCAACTCGTATCATCAATAATGCAACTTCAAAACATGTCAACCCTCTCCTCTATTGACAGGTTTTATTAGCCAACAATAAAACCTTTAAAGGGTATAAATAATGATTAATTACTATTTGAAAATATTGATGTCATCGTCTGCTAATATATTTGCAATCATTCACGCAGGTGACTTAAAGACAGGTAGAAAACAAACCCAGACAGTATTATATTGAAAATGCTTTTACTGCTGAATTGGTCCAGAGTAATTTTGCATAAAGATAGCTTAGAAACAAGATCAAACCAGACACACAATAGACTAGGTTTTTGGGCGGTGTCAATGGCATTTTTTTCCCATGAACTCATTGAAAGTTTACTAAGGCGCGTAAAGGTTTTCATTACGCTAAGAAATATTTTTTTACGTTTAAATAACAATTTTTTTATCGAGCTCGTTTACAATAAATTACTTATTTACCTCCGCTTCAGCGATTTTCAATTTTTCATAAAAATTGTTAGCGATTCGTAGCCGCCGCTAAAGTGTTTCCGTTCAGTAAACATTCCAACGTCAATAACTTTCAAAATGAAACATTGAATGTAAATTTGAAATACAGTACTCATAATTTTGAAGAGAGGTATTGACGATTAACTAAATAAAGTACAATTCTAATCAGAAGTAGCTCAAAGAAAATGTAGACAACGTAGGGAAGCACTAACAATACAAGGCTTCAAAATCATCTAGCTGCTCGTGAGATATTACTCAACAACTGTGATAACTTAGTACAAACGTAAACCATTTAGAAAGTAAGGAAATGAAGATATCTTTCATATAAAACTGTTAAAGAATATCAGTATTTTAGCTTTCGTTCAGGTTGAAACAACCAGTTTTAAATGCATGTAACGCCATCTTTTATCAAGAAGTGAAAACAACGTAGTGCTTAACTTACTATGGGAGTTTTAGAACCACACAGCTTTTTAATTTATTTACCAGATAAAACGGCAGTCAATGGATAAAAACACCTGTCACATATGCACCTAATATGCTATCTTACACTTAACCAAAGGCTATGAAACTGGGCCTTACTGTACTGCAAATACATTTGTAGTTTTAATGGCTTACGTGTACTACGTTCCCTTATCTTCATCTAGTTAGCCGTATCTACGCTCTGTTGAATACGAGACCGTTTATAGGGGTAATTTTTCCGGTCCGGTGATATTGCTATCTGTGAAAGCTTTCTAGATATCATAGGTCCTTTGAACGACGTAATAAGAAGTACATTATCGATGCTATACTAGTATTATTTTTACCTAATTCCATACTTTTTTTTTAAATAACAAAAATATGTATTTCTGATAAGCTTTTCCAGTTAAACAGCTTACGTAATGATTTTCTTTCTTTATTAAAAGTTCATGCTGTAGGTTTCTTTATTAAAGTATCGCCTCTTGAAGAGCTAACATAGGGATTAATATTTTGTATGTTTTCGGGTGATATTACTACCTACTAATATCATACGACATCGCCCAGCCTTCGCCTGTTCGTATTAGCAGAAAGTCTACTGCTATTTGTAGACAATTAGCAGTAGACTTGCTTCCTATTACTCTAAGCTAGAACTGTATATACTGAAACAGTCTAATATTCTGACCACCTGACCTTTACGGCATCGTTATCAGAATCAGTAGCCGAATCCGTCTCCGAACCAATTACTAAAGAGCCTTACGTCACCCATGACATCATCTAACTAATTTCTATCGCACAGTGACGTCATCAAACCGACAGTGGAAACTGTGAGTAATGTTTACCACAATCATCATTAACATTCGCAGGCTTTTATTGCTGTACCTTATAAGCTTTAGATTTACGACAGTCATTCCTGTTACGTAAACTTAACTGCTTGTTGTGTTTGGTTACGCCAATTTGTAAATTTGACTTTCGCAAGCTTGTTGTGTACAATTAGTTTGTGTTAGTCCCGTCAAATGTGGTCTAGCTGTTTTTGAGGAGACTGGTAGAGATAAACAGACAACCAAGTAACTATGTCATACTTTCATATGTGTCGTCATTAGCATTTGTTATAAATATTATATTGGTGTCACAATAAAAAAAAAATTATATTGACGTATGTCCAAAGCGTTGTCAACAGTTTTCTGAAATAAAAAGTAAATACATGAGTTGGCAGAAGACTTTTGACGTTTAGTAAGCCTCAAACAAAACCAATACAATCGGTATGCCATAATCACCGACCCAAATTACATCCAGCCAGTTACTGAACACAATCACACCAATAGTAAACATTAACGCTAAACGATCACATAAACGTTTCTCAAACCCGCATTTCGATTCTCTTTGACCCGCCGCCAAAGGTCAATATCCTGACCAATAGTTCACAATCAGTCAACAGCCTCTTTGTGGCCAAACATTTAACATTGTGGACAGATTTCCACTACACCAGTCACAAGCCACTGACACAGTGTAATAAGTTCAGACGCAGTATGGAAACTGCAATTAAACGTTTGAAATGTCACACACTCACATCGTGACAGGCGCACAGATGTCCCTAATTGCTCGAAGTGGACTTGCAACTGCGTCGTTCACTTTGAATTCTTGTTTGTGCGTGATTATTTGTGCTTTTCGAGCGTTTGTTCCGAGTTTAACAAGAAGATAATTGTGTCTGACTTGAAGTCACTTTTTGCTACCAAAGCTAAGGTAAAACCTAATCACTAAGTAGGTACATACATATATCAATAAAATTACGCTCTCCTCCCATAATGTTAGACTCATAAACGCCACCTGCTACGATGCCTACATAGTCTATACATATGCTATAGTAGTCCAATACTTTAACATACTGTTAAAGGGTTTTTGCAACAATAAATTATATTTTATGATCCTTAGTGTGCCAGATCGTAAATGACTGCAATTGGCTGCAGCTCCTTACTTGATAAATGTTTTTCTTTCAAGTATGTGTGGCCAAGAAATTCTAGTCAGCTTTTCTCATTGGCTCTTTCCTCTAAGCTGACGATAAAATTGACAAACTGCGACTTTGACATTCGTCTTCTTTCTTTCTTGTTCTTCTTTATCGTGTGGTAAGTGGTCGACCTAGTGTCAAAGTAGTTCAAGCCCCCCGAAGGCCTTTGACGTGGCTTAAATGTAAAGTTTCCATACTGCTTATAACCTCATTATGCTATGACACTATAAATATTTCATGGAATGGCCCGTTTATTTTTCGCGCCATTGAACTTCACCTTCACAGTATTACCCAAACATTGTAGACGCGTCAACTACCGCACTGAATTTTGACTGGAAATTCTTCGAAAATTTATTTATCTTTATATATTATATTGTATACTTTAGCGAAAGTTAAACTCAGTGTTGTAACTATGAAATCATTATGATAAAGTAGAGGAAAATGTAAAATAAACAGTAAGCAAGAAAAGTCATAAAAATCTTTTGATACATACATGTACATACTTAATAAAAAATCAAGTAAAAACGTACGTTTTACATTTCCATTTGTCCTTGACAGCCTATCCAGTTTGGTGGAATTGAGAAGACTAATAAGTTATGCTCCAAAAAAGAAAACCGTGATTGGACCTACGGAGAAAGTGTAGTAAGCCACAGTTTAGAAAATACTTTTTTAAGTGAGCCAGACAAAAATATATGACGTAAAAAAATAAAAAAATTGTGATTTTCGTTGCTAACTGTACAAGATGGATGCGCTTTACATGGTATGCAAGAACTTTCAGCGCACAGCTTTTGCTCCGTACTATATGTAACACTACATGTCATATTCATATACAGATGTGCCAACAAATACAGTGTATGGGATGTCGAACTTTGCACTTTGCTATCTCGCCTGCAGTTTAGAAAGCTTTTAAAAGTATTTACTTAGTTATATAGGTAGATTTACCACATGATTTCGTTAACTTGAAATAGTTGTTTATTATATACCACGAGGTTATATCAAACTATGGGAAAGGCATGATATTATGTATGTATGTAGAGGTATATAACAAACTAATGTATCAAATGTAACAAATGTAATAGTTGTGGTGTTACTACCATGGGGTGAATGCACTCTTCACGATAAACTTATGTGTAGATTACGTTAACTTATTATCTGACTAGAGACAAGCAATATGAAAGGTGTTAATAAGGTATAATGACTTATTTACATAAAACACAAAACACTGTGTATTGTAGGTTTACTTAAATCAACTACCGATATTTAGTTTAAGCAACTTGTGATCATTTTATAATAGTAGAATCTAACTAATTAAAAGCAAAGTAATCATAAATGCGATGAAAACCCAAAGATTACGATTTGTTTTGAGATATCCACTATTTTGAACCACGCGTGAAACGGATAGACTTTATGTACAGAAGCTTCGATGACCGGCGCACGTGTAAGCAAAGCAAATATGCAGATGAACGCGTTATTTTGACCAATATTGGATTCGATTCACAAAAAAACAATAAACACTTTTATTTAGTAGTTGAGAAAAAATATGGAGTTTAGTTAGATTCTTTTTAACATTAATATTTATTTTAAGAATCTTGAAGTATTTTGTCTATTTTGTTGTTTACCTACTTAGTTAATCTACTTAGCCTACAAAATCATAGTACCATATTTAAAAACAATGAATTAAAAGCTAAAGGAAGTCAAAACAATTTGCTTTATGTCGCTATACTCTACTTTCTGTACATACAAAAAGAAAAAACTTATCTAATAAAAAAAGTAGACCATGGTATATCACACGTTTTACCAAGGGCACCAATTTATTTTACCCTACTCATATCTCAAAACTACAAAGACACTTTCATTAAACATATCTGATAGATTCTCGTACACATAAGTGCATTATCACTCGCCCGCAGGTTTCCACGGTCCGTTGATCCACACTCCATTTAGATTCCGTATTTCCGGAATGTAAACGACAATCTTCCTCATGCGTCTTCAATTTCAGACAGACGATCAGTGTGGTATCATTTCCACAATGTTAGTTACAAATTGTTTAATAAATAACTACTGTACCAAGTTATCTAGGATATGGAATTTTCTGATGCTCAAAGTTTAAGCTCAAAGATATGACGAAAGTTTACATATTTCACCTGGACTTTTATCAGCTAGAGATATATTTCTTAGATTCTCATCATTGCTAAAAGATTGACCAAATTTAAAAAAAATACACATCCACACTTCATATTCCTAAATAAGCCCAAATATATGAGCACTTCACTTGCAGGGAACACCAGGTACTGAAACCCTGCACCTAAGAGCCTATCTAAATTGAGCAAGTTAATCTGTTCATAAATGCTGCAAAACCCTCTAAGAACAAAATACAAAGTCAGAAAGCTAAAGCTTATCTCAGACAAAAATAGCACTACGTTATTTTTGCAGCGATTTATTTTCAGGAAGCCACACATCAACAAAGGGAATTACAAAACTACTCTGGCATTTGAGATCGCCAACGCAGGCTTTGTAAATATTACCAGCATTTATTTCCATGTAGGTTAAACCTATTAAATCATCACAATACGATATTCAGATGAACAATTGAGGAAGTAATGGGACCTTTAAGCTGTGAATCCTCTGCGTTGAAATCGAAACGTACGGACCGTAAGGATTTATCTCTTTCTATATATTTACCTGGGGCTGAAATGCCAATCCAATACCAGGACGCAGTACCATAGAAATTAACACAGAGAAACAATTCCTTACGACTCCGACGCAGAACGCGTAGCTTGAGAAGTAGGTCCGAAATCTATAACAACAATCATATAAACCGTTATGGTGCTACGAAAATAAATGCGTGAATTAAAATTGGCTCTGCGATTCTGTGTTGCAAACGGCTGCCAATTGTAAAACGGCTGCCAAACTATTATTAACATCATTTGGCACTCCAAATGATGTTAATAATAGTTCCATAGTAATAAAGACAACACGCAAATAGTGAAAACATGAACAAATATTACTGAACCACTGATCTCACGTTAAACCAGATAGCATCAAAATAGTGAGTTATTTCAATTAATACATCCGTATGTCTAATTCCCAGAAAGGAACAACACAACACGAAACTTGCACTTCATTCAGGTAAGATTCCTTCCCACATATCTCTTTGATCGTCATTCCCAATTAAACTAGACCCGGCTGCTCACATAACAAGAATGAGTGGATAAGCGGGCAATATTACGAACAGCCTGACCACAACTCGAATCATAGTACGCACGTAAAGACCGAGTAAATTTCTAATATTATGGTGATATAAATGGAATCCGGTATCCACAGGTAGTGTTTGGGTAGACATATTATCTAAAATTTAATTCTAATCGAGATCGTGGTATCACTTTTTGGGCTCTCAGGTCATGAATGTTTCATTACTTTAATATGGGTGAAAACTAGTCTGCCTGTGAGTTTAGTATTGCAATATTTGCTGCATGGTTCTGGCTAATCGTGTACTAGGTATTTTTCCACCGAAGAAGAGATACGTTGGTAAATCAATTTAAACTAGTTAAATCTTTAATCTTAAAGGAGGTTGTAAAAACTGAAACAGTAGTCGGTAAAACTAGTAAAAACCTTAAGCAATATATTTTAGATAATCTGAATAGTAAGTAGTAGTAGATAACCTGGTTTAACTTAAGTCTGAATATATATATTCGCTTAGCCTTTGTTCCAAACTATGTTGGAGTCGGCTTCCAGTCCCACCGGATGCAGCTGGATACCAGTGTTTTACATGGAGCGACTGCCTATCTGACCTCCACAACCCCGTTACTTGGGTATTAACACGATACCCTTCGGTAAGACTGGTTGTCAGACTTTCAAGCTTCTGACTACTGTTAACGACTGTCAAAGATCTTCGAAAATGGCAGCCGGGACCCACAATTTAAAGTGCCTACCGAAACACGGAGTTAATAATAACTTAAGTCTGAATATAGAATAGTTTAATAACAAGAAACTTAAACTGTTCAAACCACTCTATAGATTTAAGTTACAGTCTTGGCTCAATTTTAAGACGATTTGGACACTAAGTAAACGATGAACGAGGTTCGACAATTTTGTACGCCTTGCAGAAAGCAATCTTGGGTATTGGCAAATAAGTATTTTATATAGGTATGGTTGAAGAACGTATTTCGATCTGAGGACCTGAGAGTCTTGGTACCTCATAAAGTACCTACACGATATTGTACGAAATGTTATTTTTGGTGTATGAATTTGTTTTCTTTCGGTTAAATTTTAATTATTTGTTAATACATTTTTAATCACATATCATTGATTTTATAGACTCATTTTTGTACAAGAAACCATATAAATTACGCCTAAAAATATTTTCTCAATAAACTTAAATTCAAATCAGGAAATGAACTAAAACCACACTAAACTTTCAAGCTACGAAGTTGCCATACCTTTAACCCACACGGAAAACAATATTTGTGTAATCTGAAAATTGTTGTTGCAGGTTTTAGAATAAGCAGAAGTTCTTTCTGTTTGTTGTTTGTATGTTTGTAAAGTCCACAAACACAAGAAATACAAGATCAGAATTCGCAAAAACAACCCGAAACCGTTGCATAATAAAACAACTTTAAATATTACACGGCAAGATTAAAACGCTTTACGCAGTCATTTGTAAAAGTAACAAGTATATAATGAGCTTACTTTTAGAAAGTAAATATAATCAAAAAATATCAATCCCCACTTTCGAAAATCTGTGGACGATGATGATTTAAAAAAACTTATATGAGTCTCAAACACGCAAAGAGAAACCATACTATTTACCAATAAAAAAATTGAAGGTCCTCGGAAAATCTTTCCACACAAAGTGACGAGCTCATATTTATACATGCGACAGTTTGTATGCCAGCAATGGAAAACATCCTTGTTAATTAAAACCAGTTGAAGTTCCGAAGGCCATAGGGTTTATTAAGTCCCGTTTCCCGAGCGCATCTAATAAATGCATTGAAATGCATAGACATGGAGGCTTTAATAAATGCGTAGCTGAAAGGGATGGAAATTACAATGGCCTGGTCTATATCTATGTTGTACTAGTAACATCGCTTCATACTCGCTTTTATGCCGCAATTTTATTATGAAAAACGTTTTACAGCAATTTAATTCTGTTGAATGGATATTTTTACCCAGGGAATTGTAACTAGTGAATTAAAAATGAAACCTTTTCATCAAATTCACAACAGAACGTAATAATATTTACACTCTAGTACTGTTTTTTTTTAAAGTAAGTATCTACTTAATAGCCCAATCACTGCAATTCACAAATCGATTTGTAACTAATCTACTAGTAGTAGTAAGCAACGTAAAACAACGTCAGTTTTAAGATGGGTGATCGCCTAGTTACATTCAATCCAAGCTTTTCTACGCTCGAAAGGTTACGAACACATTCAATGCCAGATTTCAGTCACGGATCGAAGCATCTACGTGCTTCAAATCACTCGTTACCTTCGAGCTATTTGAATACCTTTGACACTAAGTCGACCACTAACCCACATGGTAATAAATACGTAAGTATGTTAACAGGTTTACAGTCCCCATACAAAGGTAGAAAAATCACCGGTAATTACAGAACATATTAGTTCGGCTTTTGTTTTCTGTTACTTAGTTTTTCTATAACGGTATTTTTTTTACGAACATTGACTTGATTTTCATTCCCAAGCCCAGTGGGGCTATTACGTATCCCAGTTAACAACTATTCGAAAGGCACTATGTTGTACATTGTTTTCTCTCTTAGATAATATTGATGAACATGTTCCATCAATGCAGCAATGTACTGAATAGGGACCATAATTTGACGTACAAGTACTAGTTGTCAACTGAGATACGTGATAGGCATACTGTATCTGTACCAAAGTGATGATACCCAAGTCCACGCCAAAACCTACTGTGCAAAGCGAGTTTACACAAGCCTACTGTAATGTCACGGACGTACGAACTAACCCAGTCGTGATAAACCATTGGGTCAACTATTAACATTTTAAATAAGGTGTAAAAATCGATTTCCTAAAGTGTTAGTTTACACGTTCTTATAAGTATATTAATTATTTACAAGTTGCTTAATTATGTCGTAGAACAAAGTTTCTAACACTACATTTTAACACGAACATAACAAATAAACCTTGGGTTTCTTTACCTTTATCGATAACAGTTTTTGAAGAGGTAATTTATAGTACAGCCATATTTAATAGTTTTAATATAGTTTCTAAAGTTTCAAAGCAAATGATTATAGACTTTTAATAACTCAGCTTAATCTGTCTGATATAATTTAATACCTAAGATAATAAGCCTATTGTTTTTCAGATTATTTTTCTTCTCAGGGGACTGACGAAATCTCTTTTGTATAAATATGATACGAAGCTTCAATATGTTTTATGTATCTTGGTGTAAAACGGTATTAATAAATAAATGAATAAAGTAATAATCATCTTAGCACAATGTCTCAAAACGACCTATCCTTCTCATATTTAACTTAAAAACCACATTACAAGAGGAAATACAAGTGCGCAGTAAATCAAAATTGTTACAATAAAGCAAAGCTTTACTTAAAACAGATTTCAAACATACTTAAATACTTAATTGGTTTAGATTCGGTTTCATTTCGTTTCAACAACTTAAATGTTTTAAATCCTTTGGCTTGGAAAGTGGAAGTGTTGTTTTACATAAAGAAAATTATAATTGAGGAAGCGTTTCCCAGGTTATTTGTTGAGTCATAAATACATAAATAAACAATGTGTCTTAATTTAAATAAATAAAATAAATATAAATATTATTGGACAACTCACACACGGTTATTTGATTCCAAACTAAGCAGAGCTTGTACTATGGTAACCAAATAACTGATAAACATACCTTATATACTTCTAAATACATACTTATATAGATACATTAACATCCAGGCTCAGAACAAATACTCGTGCTCATCACACAAAGATTTGTCCCGGGTGGGATTCGAACCCACCACATAACCATAACATAACCCATTTGTCATGGCACTTTCTTAAATGCTACTAAAATATTAATAGTACTCGAGCTAATGTTGTCAGGATAAAACAGAAGCGAAATATATGGTAATGGTAAGTTCATCAGTAAAAGTGAAGTATATAAGTTGTTAGTTTAAAAATGTGTAATTGTAGATTGTTTCTAGACTGAACCCAAAGTAAGAATATGGCAATTTTTTTTGCACTCTTTTATCTCTTATGCCTTGAAAATGGTATTACAACATAAATACTATTGTTTATCTCTCAGACAAGACAAAAACAAGCGTTTTTATAACGTATAGAATTTTTATTCATTAAGATATTTAATAATAAAAAATGTACATGACGTTCGCAATGAAAATTAAAATAGAAAATAGAAGTCACTCAATTGTAATTTTCGAACGAATTAATCCGTCATTATAATTTATTTGAAGTAAATGAACTTCCTAGAAAAGACAATACGATTAAGTACTGTGTAAGTCAATAAATAATTTATTTGATATGCTTTCATGACCTTGAATTATTACAAAGAAAATATTGCGTTTACCCTCGACACACAATAATTTTATTTGTTAGACAAACTTTTATTTTTATTTTTCATGATTTTGAGCTTTTAGTAGTTTTAGCTATGAGTTTGAAATAGATCTTTAATTAATTGTTTCCGGAAGTAACCTAACAAACAACGACATTTTAATACACTATCCTACTATCCTTAAAATGTCACAGCAATTTTTATTTGACCATTATTACAGTATAACACGTAAAAACTTACTTTGAAAACTCAATCAGAAGCAACACAGTTCCAAAGTTCGAACACTTCGAAATCCATTTTCCGTACAAATTACACTTTCAACACAAACTTCAACACACAGTATATTCCAGTGCACTTTTATTGACCGAGAATCACTATTCACTGATAAGAACACTGCACTTTACACTTGAGGACAATGATTGAAAAGTTACGATAACTTTTGTTCACCGTTGAACAAGTGCCGGCGTCCGAAGCTTTTTCGTGACTGAAGTTTCATACCACCCGAGTTGTGTGGACTGCGCACGCGTGAAAATGAATGGTGTTGATACCGTATAGGTGTTTCAAATGTTTATGAACTGTTGAAGGATTGTTTTGTATGAGAAGGATAAAGGTGTAGGCAGGAGTTTCGATCATTTTTTTTCTTGTTTAGTTGAATGAACTAATGTTGGGTTGATGCCTTTTGCGTGAATTTCCAAACTTGGTAGACAACTTTATATTTAAAGTATTTGTACTAGATTCGTCAGTCATTGACTTTTCAGAAGTTTTTTTTTTACTTTATGTTGATCACTTAGTTGTGTCGTTTTGTTTTTGTGGCATCATAGTCCAAGAGATTTTTAATGTGAAAATACCCACCGTAACATATTTTATATTGTAGTTTATTTTCACCAAGTATTTGTCTTTGACCTCCATAGGTAGTCGACCTTTATCTATTAATTTCGATACCTTGTAGGTGATCTGAAAGACAAATGAAACCATCAATTTGAGAGTCTTCATTATAATAACGTGAACTTTAAAAATGAATGACCTTAGTTTAAGTATAATCTTTGGTATTAAGTGCTAATCCAGATTACGAGACGCTAATGTTAAAAAAAATATTAGACGAAATCTGCTGCTTATAAAAAAATTTGATCACGTGACTGAAATAGGGGAATAAAAATTGTAAATTTTTCATCTTTACGAGAGTGTTGGTTTTCTTTAGTAATTCCTTAATGCCACTTTTTTGTGCATAAGTAAAAATAGTGATATACCTAGGAGAATTAATGACTAAAAAATATTTATATCAGTTCCTTCCCACAACACTAAATAATAATTGAGTGGGATTTAAACACGTAAACGTACTAATCAAACGTTTTAAAAAGAATGTGTGTACTTTAATATCAGGTAATATCATTTATTTTCAATTATGGTACAATTATGAGATCAATATTTATAAATTATTAATATTAAAGAAAATATTTACAAGGTAATAAAAGGTATTTAATATATCAGGTTCAATTAAACACAATGCCAGGTGATATAAATTTTTCAATTGGCTTTTATTTTATCTTTGCGAGGCTTTCCGAGCCGCAGCTAATAAAAATTAAATGTTTTTTTTTATTCCACATAATATATATTTATTTAAAGTGTTTAAAACAAATTATAATACATTTTCGTTTCAACGACGTTCAATTTACTGACTACCGATAAGTTTTTATCCGACTTTAAAAAGTTGAACATTTTTGTTTGAATTTTTTGAACATAAAAATATAACTACGTTCATATCTTGCCTTACAATTAGGCCGTTTTAAATTATTCTTCCCCTTTTACGAAAAGAAAAACAAACGTCTAATGATAAGGAAAATGCAGAATCTTGAAAATGTCTGTTACGTTCCTTGACAGTTCAAAGAAAACGTTTGATGTTAAATCATGATCAACACGCAGTGATTAATGGAAGTCATAATTCAGACGAATAAACGTAAACTACCTTTATTTTTATAAACACGAAAGATGGTGAGTTTTGTTTTTAGTTGCACGGTTTTTTTGTTTGCGTCAAATACCTCGGGCAGCAATAAATATCATATTTTTCAATCGTATAAATATAAACTTTTCCAGAACAGGTTTTTCCTTTATTCTAATTCCAAAAAGTTTTTATTTTTTATGTTATAATTTTAAATTTACTTTGTATGTAAGGTTAACTTCTCCAGAACAGGTTTTCCCTTTATTCTAATTCCAAAAAGTTTTTATTTTTTATGTTATAATTTTAAATTTACTTTTTATGTAAGGTTTTAAAGCAATATGTTAACGTGATTACAATATTTCATTAAAGCTAGTATATTTATAAGTATAACAAATTTTGTAAACAATTTAGTTTACAAAAAATCTTATATTAATTTCGTCTCTATCAAAAGAAATATAAACAAATAAACATTTTAAAATTCTACCAGTCCTCCTAGAATGTCAAGAAAAAACAATTATAAATAGACTGAAAAATTCCTAATCTACTTTAAAGTAGAATATACAGTCAAAACAAACATCAAGTTAACACTCACATCAGTTTCAAAACAGAATTCTCAAAGCGCAAGAAACACTTTAGTTCCGCTAGATGTCACTAATGTCTCTACGTTCGTACACTTTTAACTCGCTCTGCGCTGTAGATTCTATTCAGTTCGCTCGCTTTGCCATTTCCCGCTAACATTGTTTCAAGTTTTCCATTACCTGAGTAAGTTTGTAGGCAATTGTACACTGAAAATATACTCTGTTTTCATTTTTTAAAGAAGAAACTCAGTGCTAGTTTCAGGTATGATTTCGATAAATAAGCTGTCAATTGATTTTTCTTTGGATTATTGTGTATGCGCAAGAAAAGTAGGATTTGGATTTGAATTTGGAGAACAAAATTTGAGAATATGCATCCAACTATTTTTTACTTTCACTGAATTTCATACATTTGATCTCAAAAAAAATATTAAATTGATAGAATAAATTTTATAATGCTATTTCACTACGATATACTGAAAACATAATAGGTACTTACGTAAATAAATTTATACAGAACAAAGGTTGTCACCTATTCTTAGTAATCCTTTGATCCATTTGGATAGAGGTAACCAAAAGCTTAATAACATCTTTTAGAATTCAAAATACTTTGAATTTACTTAAAATAGGAATTTCCAGGAAAATTTACAGTCATGGTAATGAATGCAAACCACAAAAGAAATTGGAATCCTCTTCTGGGAATATAAAGGGTAGATGAACTTTTGCTTTGAAATGTCATCAAGGGGCAATAAAAATGAATAAATTTAACCCCTTTATGTCTAACCGCTGGCCAAGACTTTCCTTATCGAATTAGAGAATCATGAGAATTAGGCCTTGAGTTTACCACACTGGTCAAATGCGAGTAAAAGCATTCGCAGTCCTGTTAGAATTATTTAAATAATATCTCAAGTATTGATAAGGTTAAATCACAATGTTTTCCATTATTGTTAGAACAAGTGATAATTATTTAACTTAAACGAAAAGTCAGTAGTACAATTTGAAAGTTTTAAGATTTTAGACTTTCGATCCATTACGTAGGATTATTATATTCTATTCTATTAGAATTATATGTTTAAAGAACCACTCTGCTGTCATTGCTTACTTTTCGGATTTAATTTGTTGGAAAATGCTCCTTATTAATTCAACACTAATGATCGCTTTCGCGTTACCGTTTTCCTCCTAGTGCATTAATGTTATAGTTAATTAATTAGTGGATAATGGAAATGTCAGGACTTTCTGTGGGCGAGAAAAAAAAAACGTTGGCATACTTTTGTATAGGAGATAATCTTGGATTTCTTTGTTGAGATATTATAAATAAATAGTTTAACCTAGATTATTGCAATGACTAGCATGCTCTCTATATTTTAATAATACGAATAGAAATAAGACAAATATATTTTAGTAAAGGAATATAGTATTTTTTTTTTGGCTACAATTGAAAACATTCCAACGAAACGTTCAACTACATTAAGAACTAAACCATAGACTTACCAAGTAACAGTAAGGATACAGTTATTGCCTTAAACCATTAAAAAAAACAAACTGTACTTATCAAACATACTTATTCCAACTCTCAATTTTTTTAACAATCAAGAAATCATCCCAAACCATATCACAAACATTGTCCACAATTTTCCATAACTAAATGGCTCTAACGAAACGACCTAAATAGGATATTGGCCGACAAAGCCCTATTAAGAGGATCGGAAACCCTATTTGAGACCCTCTCACAACTATTATTCTGGGCCCTAGGTTACTAGGTAAACATGTTCAGTTTACAAACAAAACCTTTGCTAGACTTAACATAACTTGTTTTTTATTTGTCTATCGTAGCTGTATAGTTGCGAGAAATTTGGTAGCAGTATCGTTTTGCAGCAGAAGTTATTATTGTGTTCTGGGTAAAGAAATGTCATTTTATCTAGAGAGTTCTAGCAACAGCAATTTTCTAATGAATAGCGAAATTTTAAGGAATCTAGTTTCTGCAATATGTTTACTTTTACGTTTGTCAAAAAAAAAGTAGTAAAAAAATAAAATTAAAGCTTTTTGACTTTAAAGTCTTATTTTATAAATAAATCTTAATCTTATTTTATAAATAGTCTTAAATCTTTAAAATCAAAGCGTTTTTTATGACATAACCGAACAAGTAGGACTTTTCATTTCATACGCTGGTTTTAAGAACTTTGCCTTCTAGGCATTTTGAATAATTATGAAATGATAAATGATATATAAGACACTCTTAAATTTTTGCCATTGCTATGCAAGGGTCTACTTTCAAGGAGAGGAAGGAAACAGGCTTTAAGTCCACTGTAGACGGACTTTTAAGTATATTCTAAGCATATCAATTTTTGTTGGCTAAGGTTCAGATATTATGATCATAAAATATTCATGTCTCATACTCTCTCTCTACTCATATCGAACGAAAAGTTGAACGTAGGAACTAAAATCAACTATCTGCATTTTACAGTTGTTTGTTCCATAAAATGACCGTACACTCTGTTGAATCGCAAACAAACCTTGTTTCGAAAACATTGTGTTACTATGTTTCAATCAAAATTGTGTTACAGGAAAGTTGTTCATTGTGAAACAAATGTTTTGTATACGAAAACTCTTTTCATAGCAATAATGACGTATACTTTAGGACAGAACAATTTAAATTTGTTTGATACATTTAATGGAGACATGCAAAGTCTACAACCCTGACTTGGTCAAAATCGTAGACTAAAGGCCTAGCTCCTCCCTAGTTAGGGAGGTGGCCCTTGCCCACGAAATGTTAAGATATAGTAGTCAAAATAGTGTGTCACAAAACTTTTATTAAAACTTAGAATTAAGTTATCTGACTATAGATGAATAAGCCCCAAGGGCATTGTTTTCAATCTCAACACTAAAGGTATAATTTCTATTCACAATATCAGTTCTTTTTTTGTTACAAAGTATATTGTTCTTTAAAGGTTTTTGAACTCCAATATCTATGATGTCAATATTAGTCATATTGCATTTTTATTTATTTCTATACACTACATCGTACAAAGAGGCTTTTCTTCAAAACCTCTATAAAAGTTACTAGTAGCCCACGAAATGGTATTTCAGTCCATAAAATTTCACAAAATACGCCAACCGTAAGGTCAATATCTTATTATAATGTCAAAGATACTCGTTAATATTTTATTTAACTTATAAATCACAATTTAAAGACATACTTAACAAATAACAGCATCTAAAACTGAATTAAATCCCTTTAACAGTATTGATAGCTCATTGATATTGTTTATTTTACTCCGGTCCTTTATAACTGAAGACCTTTATAAATTTTTGGAGGTGCATATTACGAATATTCTTTTATTTATTTATGGGCCACTTTCACAGATGATGAATAAGTATCAGAAGAATCTATCTGCTTAATAAAATGACAGCAAATGTATGAGAAGAACTGTCAAAATTCCGTTCGGTAAGTGATCTGACCCTTAGCTAGAAGTGGTGTCTTTTACAGTCGAAGGAGAAGGAATGAATGTAACACACATTTCGCTATTTACAATTTCCGTTCTATACGGGGCAAACCTGTTGTCATACACAAAACTAAAGACAGAAAGGTACACTACAAAATCAGGACCTGTAGTGCAATTGTCTCCCACTTTCGACTATCAACAATTGGCTAGCTATCGAAATGTACTTGCTAAAATAGTTTCCACAGCGCCCGTTAGAGACGCTGATTCGATTTTTACACAGCTAGCCGGTTGTTGATAGTCGATACTGGTAGAGAATCGCTACAGTTCTTCAATACTTAGAAAACGTCTTCCCATAGTTTTAAGTTCTTATGTTAATGTGAAGCACCTTCTTCTTATCGTATGATTAGTGGTCAACCTAGTACCAAAGCGGTTCAAGCCGCCGAGAGACCTTTGACGTGGCTTCGGAGGGCACGTAAAATTAAGATGACATAACGACTGTTATCTCCAAAGCACGGAGACCCGCAGTTCAAAATCAATGCGGTCATCCATCTATGGAATGACCGCGCTAAGGTTTGCTTAACTCACAGATCGTTTACCGAACGGTGAGCGAAACTGGCTGTGGGCACATGAATTGGGCGAGACAGTTCTCCAAGTATTCATAGTCAAAGTGGGCAGATAATATTGTATTGTCAGTTTTTAGGCAACATATTTTGCTTAGATTCTAGGTATCACCGTTTACTGGAGTTATGGGGGCGTGAGGATTTTATTCATTATTTATGTTGACCTTTTCTTATTCATTTTTCTTAGAAGCATTATTTTATTCTCATCTGAATATAACAGAATTAATGTAACGTTAATAAGAAAGAAGAATGACATTTTGATAATGTATAAAAAATAACGTGAAGAGATGTAAGTACTGAAATTCCACATACAAAATTAGAAAGTCGTAATGTTAAAAAATATAATAGTATCTCAAGTTATTAGTTAACTAGCTTTTACTCGCGACTTTGTCCACCACCTGAATTTTCCCATGGAAATGCGTCATTTTCCCGAAGTAAAAAGTAGCCTATGTCCTTTCTCAGGTATCAAAATATCTCCACACCAAATTTCATGCAAATTGGTTCAGTAGTTAAGGCGTGATTGAGTAACAGACAGACAGAGTTACTTTCGCATTTATAATATTAGTAAGGATTGGCAGATCAAAAATCAAAATCAAAATCAAATCATTTATTCATTTAGGTCAAATATTGACACTTATGATAGTCGTTACAATTACTGAATCTACCACTAGCTCGGAAAGGGGGTAGAGCCTTATGAGAAGAGCTAGCGAGAAACTCACGGCCACTCTTTTCAATCGCCAAAAAGTTTTACAATGTGGTTGATACAATAATTGATCATGCGAGGAGCTGCCAACAATCAGCGATATAGACTAAACGTCAATTAAGTTAAATGAACATAGCTAGGTTATTTATTAGTCTCTGATCATACCGTATGTTGGGAGCACCTACTAGCATGTGATAATAAGAATATGGGCAGCAAGTGAGCACACTGGTTGTGAACATTATAAAAGAAAAAAGTGACAGTTTTATGAATAACATCAAATTGTACGTAACATCACCTATTTGCATCATTAATTGCCCATATTTTACAATATTTAGACCTACTGCTACTGAGTTTATACAATTTATAGCAAAGTTCCCTAATTTCAAAGAATCCTAATCAAGCGAGCGACGAATCCCAAGAGCTATTGTCGTTTAGATACTCATCAATTCTGTAATAAGCTTTCCTAACGAGATGTTCCTTAACAGCAACTTTGAATTTTGGCAGGGGTAAATCCATGATGTGCTTTGGAAGCTTGTTGAAGAAACGAATGCCGAGACCTACAAACGAATTGTGCACCTTGTGTAAACGATGATGGGGACCTACTAATTTGTGTCTGTTTCTAGTGTTGTAATTGTGTCTATCGCTATTTGTTGCGAAAGTCCCTAAATTTTGTTTTATATACAACAAGTTTGCAAGCACATACTGTGATGACACCGTCAGTATCCCTATCTGCCCAAAAAGCTCTCTCAAGGAGTCTCGCGCTCCTAAACTATAAATTGCACGGATAGCTCTTTTTTGAAGGACAAAAATAACATCTATATCAGCAGCCTTACCCCACAGTAATATACCGTAAGACATGACGCTGTGAAAATAACTAAAGTAAACCAGTCTTGCCGCATCCACACCAGCAAACTGTCTTACTTTTCTGATTGCGTACGCGGCGGAGCTGAGTCTCCCCGAGAGATGCGCTATCTGAGTGCCCCATTGGAGCTTGCTATCTAGACTGATACCTAAAAAAGTTGCCGAATCTACCAAATCGATAGTTTGCCTATTTACGACTATGTTAGTACCTAAATTCCTCGCGTTGGGCATAGTGAACCTAATGCACTTAGTTTTGTTAGAATTCAATAACAGATTATTACAAGTGAACCAGTTGTGGACCTGTTCTAGAATACTATTGATATCGACAAAACAGGACTTCGAACGATCTACTTTAAAAATGAGAGAAGTGTCATCTGCGAATAATATAATATCACATAAGTCCTGCACCTGAAAGGGGAGATCGTTTATATATACGAGAAAAAGAAACAGACCGAGTATCGAACCCTGAGGCACGCCGAGAGAAACAGCTGAACCTGAAGACCTAACTCCATTGATATCTACTCGTTGAATCCTATTGCTCAAATATGACGCAAGTAAATTGAGCGCTGTATCCCTAATTCCATAGTGGTGGAGCTTCCTAAGGAGCGTATTATGTTGGACACAGTCAAATGCTTTGGAGAGATCACAGAACACAGAGATGCCCCAGAGGTCAGGTGTTTTTTTGGAGTTGAGCGACCTAAAAGCCTTAACTACATCATTAGAGTTGATATGTTTGAAGAAAAAAACACTACCACACTCTTCTACACTATTTCGAAGTAAACATTCTGCCTTGGCAGGACAGGAATTCAAGGAGCTAGTTGTAGCTGTGGGAATATCAGCGAAGAAAGTATTGAACGTCTGAGCAACCTCTAAGTTGTTGGTGATAATCGTGTCATTTACTTTCAGTTCAAAATTATTTTCGCGCTGGATAGCACGACCTGTTTCGTTGTTAATGATATTCCATGTGGTTTTGATCGTATTGTCTGAGCTTTTAATTTTGTTGCTTAAGTGTAAGGATTTAGCAGCAACACAAGTTCTCTTAAAAATTTTTGAATAGTTCCTAACGTATTCAAGAAATTTTGGATTAAAATTGAACTGTTTCATGGAATAAAGCTCATACAACCTAGCTCTACTTTTATAAATACCTGCTGTCGCCCAATCGCAAAATTTGAGTTTCCTATTGTTATCTAGTATGGTTTTCTCTTTGAAGATAGTTTTGAACTTGGATTCAATAATGTTGAATAACGATGTGTAAAGGTTATCCGGGTGTTCTTCGGTGTCGTCTAACTTCGTCATAGCACTAGCTATCTCACTATTAAATAATACTAAACGATCCCTAGTAATAGGCCTACAAGTAATTTTCTTTAACCTATTATCTACCCTAACAGGAAATATAGCCTTCTGTCCACAATGGTCCGATGTTAATTCACTTAAGATTTCCCTACCTAAGCATTCGCAGTTGCAGAATATACTGTCCAAGCATGTAGCAGAATGTGCAGTGATTCTAGTGGGCTCATTAAATAAAAAAACTAAATTAAATGATTTGAATAATGACTTAAGTCTCGTACTAGTCGAAGATTGCTCAAGTAAATTTACATTAAAATCACCACACACTACTACATACTTGTTGCTTATACTTAAACGCTTTAATATATCCTCCATTATCGACTCAAATAAAGTAAACTCACTATTTGGTGGTCTATATATACAAACTACTATGTGTCGCTCTAACTCGACACAGGAAACCTCAGCCGTGCGTTCTATTGACAAATTAACTATGTCCCTACGTTCTTTACATTTAATACTGTTAGCTACCATAATCAGTGAACCACCATGTCTAGCTTTGTTCCTAATATACGCACTAATAATTGTATAAAACTCATTGTTTATTGCTATTTGTTCCGTGTGTAGCCAATGCTCAGTCACACAGAAAATACCTACATTATGTTTTTGTAAAAACAATTCTACTTCTAATTCCTTGCTGGATAAACCTTGTATGTTTTGATGTGCTAATGAGCCTAGCTGTTTATCCATTGTCCTACCTGTCAGTTTAAAGAATCGGATACATTATTCGTAACCTTGTCGCTAACTACACTATCTATACATTTAATCACAGTATTGTTAGAATAACTACACAATACTGGGTCGTCCCTTAACCTAAACTGCGTTATAGCACCTATAACTGTGTTAATATTATAAGCTAACAATGTAGCAATTTGTCGTTTGTCCGAACTATTAAGAAACATAGTTTCTTGAGTATAAATAAAACTACTAATAAACTTATTAGTGTCAAAAAACAATAACTTATCACTATGATAAGATGTCATTAAATGTAATTGATTATTCAACCTATGTATACGCCTATTTTCCCTTTCTGTAAGAGATTGTGAGTACGGGAATGCGCAGATAATTAATTTACCTAAATCTAATTGCAATAAACTGCTAATACTATCAATAATATCAGTTTTATCTAAACCTAAACTATCACCTATCAGTAAAACTACTGTTGTATTTATATCTAAGCGAGTGTTCCTAACTCTATACTTTTGCAATCAAAGTCGAACCCGAAACAAAATATTGTGGACACTACTTTTTATTCCTTGTGAGAATCGAACCTACCTACCGTCCTCATAGCCAGTTGCACCGGTCATTACACGATTGGTAGGTTAAGCAACACCAAGCGCGATCATTCTTTAGATAGGTGACCGCCTAGTGGTAATTGAGGTGGGCGTCTCCTTTGGAGGGCACGTAAAAAGTCGGTTTTCGTGGTTATTCACTAAAGTATCAGTCGTTAAGCTTTATCAAAGGCCTTTTGGGCGACTTATTGAAACGAATCAAATAGAGCAATAATTCAGAATTAATTTAAAACTTACTAAACAAACCATATAAATACCACAACTCGTAATAAGCATGAATGAAGGTAAAGAGGAAATTAATTTCATTGATATCAATTTTACTCGAATGTAGGCATAATTAAAATGTATTTTATTTAAATGGACAATAAATAATAATTGAACATATTATAGTACATATTTCTGATTTATTGATATTATTGGTTCATTGAGGCTTATTTAATAAATTGATACGAGCTGAAAATAATATAATGTTATTATTGATGTGAAAGGAAAGTTTGTAAGCATCATTATCAAGTGGTGTTCATTGGTATCTGCTTATCCCAATGGGAAAAGGGGCAAGATTTAATGTATGTATATATTACAATCCAATAAATATTGTCTCAATTGTAACGATGAGAGACTGGAATATCATTATTTTCTTTCAATCATAAAGTTTTAGAAGAACTTCGTCGCCCTACTAACTTGTTTTCTTCTATTGTCATCCATTTAATATTCATACAGGACCTTTAAAACTATCATTAAATAATAATTTATTGATCAAACATAAGGGGCTATATAAGTATCTTATAACATAAGCAATGTTATCAGAAAATATTGCTGTAATGTAATTCACTTTTAAGATAACCTATAATTTAAAGTAGAAAATGTACAAATTAAATAGTGATAATTAATTTTATCTTTATATATATTCTTGGTTGCTAGGGACAAAAAAATACTTGAAACCTTTAAAAAGTTTATATCTTATGGTATTTAGATGCCTTTATGATAAAATGTCTGTCAGTCTGTAACACTTTTGCGGCTGAACTGTGAAACGATATGTGTAAACATTTTGTATCAATTTTATTTGAAGTCCGCGCTACGCATTCTTGTAGTCAATTGAGTTATTTTGTTTTTAAAACCAAAAAAAAACATATACATCGAGTCGTAATATTAAAGTATACGTAAGTGAGGCGTTAACGATAAAACAATGTAACTTGAGCCTATTTTACTGAGTACTACAATAATTTATCGTGTTTGATGTACAGACTGTGTATTAGATCCGCGCTCCACTTAATAATAATTATAGCTAAGATTAATCACTGCGGCCAATAATTGCGTTTTTGCCTACATTCAAACAATCTATCATCAGTACAAACTCATTCATGTATTAAACTTGAAATTGAACGGTAAAAAATATGTAAAGCAAAAATGTTTCAAATAATTTTACTGTCAGTTAGTCAATTTGTTTCTAATTTATTTTATGGTGATGGCTATTACCCGGAGGTTTATTGGTAAGATATAACTGTATTTAATTTATTGAGAGAAAACATTATTATTTTTAAACATTAATCTTCAGTCTTTCGTTTTCTTGTAACTTTTGTAATGAACATACAAAATCAAAACTTGTTTACAAAAACAAATCAGGTTTGTATAAACTTTTACGCTGCTATCAAAAGAGACATTTGATTTAAAATTATTGCTTTTATATTTATTCACTACTAATTTTCACTCCCAAACATAAATTTTCCTTCACTTTATGAAATTCCATCACGAATGCTTCTACACTTTTTCAGTTATGTTCCCGTCATTAATTCCAAAGATTTAATTCAAAACAGCCGCCTACAAAAATCACGTATTTTATACCCAAACTAAGTCTCCGTTTCAACATGTAAAAATTTTACGATTACCACAATAATAATGTTCATCATAAAACGAAATTATTGTCACGTAAACGTGCAAAGAAATTTTATTAGGTCATGCCTTTATTATGCAATTATATATTGATGAAGTATGCTCGTTCAAGGCCTCTACAAAAAAGGTTTCTGCGATCTTCGATCTTAGGTAAATTACCTTTCAACTTATTTATAGTTTGCTTTAGATGCCAATATAGAATTTTATTTACACAACTGCAACAAATAGAATATTAAAACTACAACGTTGTCATATAATTTCTAAAATGAAATGGTTTTATTTTGTGCATATTTTAGTGTCGACAGTTATGTTAACACGCCGCTAAAATTATGAAACAATGTGTTCAATTTATCATGCAAATTGTATTTATCTCATAATGAGACATATTAAAGTAAGGACCGAAGCAAACGTATGGTAAAGATAACAATATTTCTATAAGTTCACATTCAGCTGTTGAACACAATTGTATGACACACGGCATAACTCATATATAACGGAGCTCAAGTGAGGAAGTGAACTATTCGGGCCCAAGTGCTCGTTTACTACGTCCGTTACGAGAAAAATGTTCGCGACTGAGACAGTACTGTTTCTAATAGCACTTACTTCTTACAGGTGCTCGGGAACAAGTGTCAATGATCGGTTTTACCCAACATACCACCTCGCGCCTCCACAAGGATGGATGAACGACCCAAACGGCTTCTGTATATTCCAAAATGAATATCACCTTTTCTATCAATACAATCCGAAGACTAGTCTAGAACCGGGAATAGCGCATTGGGGCCACGCGAAAAGTACTGACCTCTTCAACTGGAAACATCTCGACATTGCCATGTATCCGGACCAAGAATACGACATCGGTGGCGTGTTCTCAGGTAGTGCTATAATAGAAAATAACACAATGTATTTACTCTATACGGGAAATGTCAAAGAACCGACTCAAATTGAACGTCAAGCTCTTGCGTCCTCTACCGATGGTGTCAACGTTGTGAAGTATGCGGGAAATCCGGTCCTAATGGGCGAAGAACACCAGCCTAATATTAGAGATCCTAAAGTATGGAAGAATGGAGATACTTATTACATGGTATTAGGAAACTCTTACAATAACAATACAGTTGGAAGAGTGTTACTGTATACCTCTAAGGATTTAACTTGTTGGAAAGAAGAGTGTGTTTTAGACGGATCAGATGGAACTTTAGGCTACATGTGGGAGTGTCCCGATTTCTTTGAACTGAATGGTATGTATGTGTTGCTATTTTCTCCTCAAGGTATAGAGCCACAGGGTGATAACTATAGAAATCTATACCAAGTTGGTTATTTCGTTGGAACATTCGATTACACGACATTGAAATTTACTAGACTGACTGAGTTTGTCGAATTGGATAGAGGAAATGATTTCTATGCAACACAAACCATGTTAGATAAGATGGGACGTAGGATAGTTGTAGCTTGGCAAGATATGTGGGAGCAGGACTATCCTGAACGGAAGGACGGCTTTACAGGACAAATGACGATCCCGAGAGAATTAACACTGAGTGATGATTGGAAGCTCCTACAATGGCCAGTAAAAGAAATTGAAAACCTTCGTGGTGAGGTTTTATATTCTGGTAAAGCAGGTGGTGATACATGTGTGGAACTGACTGAAAAGACAGGAGAAATTGTTGTGAAAGCACCTGTGTTAAAAGACTTCAAATTGATTCTTGATGCTGGAAATGCGACTGTGACTATAAGCTATGATTACTCGAAAGGAAAGGTGACTGTTGACCGCGGCGGTAACGATGGTGTCAGAAGAGCTGATTGGAGGCCTAAGGGTAAACTAGAGATGCGGCTTTTCGTTGACCGGAGTTCGATCGAATTATTCTGTGGTAAAGGTGAGCTCACTTTCTCGACCAGATACTTCCCCTATGACAAAGTCAATGTGAAATTGGGAAACGACTGCGGTGCTGATGAAATGACAGTGTACAGTATGAAGAAAACTGTTCCTCCGCCTTGTTAATGATTTCTTTGTTTATATTGATATAATGAAATCAGCCTCGACCTCTAAGTTGCCAGTTATTTGTGTGTATATCGTAAACATTATTGTTTAGTATTGTTGCACGAATTATGTTTATCTCTTTGTTGATTGGTACAAATATTGTTTGTGAAAATTATTTGTATTTGAATTTAAATTGTCGCCAATGTGTAAAATAATAGAACGAAAATTGTAATTAAACGGATTTGATCATGTAAAGTATTATAATGGTTACTATTTTTGATGATATATATTTATATAATATTTTAATTCAATAAAGATAGTGTGAAATAACGACTAGTTAACGATATAATTAGAAATGATATATAATTATTATGGCGAAGAGTATTTCATTGAATCATGAAAAATGTTTGTCGCATAATAAATTCTTTCAACATGACAATTATTATATTAGCTTCACTTTTTTACGGTAACTAAATGATAATTTCAAAGAATGATCATAAAATATTCACCGACGTAATTTTTGTTATTTAATCAGCTTATAATAAGCCTTTATAATTACTATTCTGTATTCATATGCAAATACAACGTTTACAATTCATTAAACTGTATTATTACAATTTGTGGTTTATTTCATCGAATTGGATATTATTGAAGGCTCTATTGATACTATTGAAAGTAATTCACATTATATTATATCAGCCATTACAGTGAAACAAGTACACCAAAGTACTTTCTATACTTTTTGGTTTTTGAAAATTGATATAACATAAATCGAATCAAAAGAAATAATGAAAATAATAACGCCTTTTGATGGCCAGTCTGTCTAAAACACACTTTGAAACTTGAAAGTATCCCTTTAAATCAATACTTAATCCAAAAATCGGGAGAGCCTGTCGTAAAAATTTGTCCAATAATGTGAAAAATGGTTACAATCAATCCTTTAGTGATGAAACAGTGACTTTAACAAATATTGGTTTAATAGCCACTTTTTAGTTGCGTAAAAATATGCTCCAATGATAAGGATTCTTATAAAGTCAACTCAGAGATATCTTACGATTTTACAATGAATTTGTGAATAAAATTATAGCTAGCTTCTTTTATTAGAAAATACATTGTACGTCTATGGGGTCATACAAATTTTAATATGGAAAATTACTCCGTAAGTTCTAGGAAACCGTGACGATTAAATAAATATGTTATTATTTGATAAGATCATAATGGCGTTAAATGGACAAACAACATGACATAAATTGTTTGATGATGACAACTCGCTATAGAGAATTGCGTTAAAATTTGCAATAACAATAACATTTTATATCATAACATTGTCTGTTTTCTAAAGTTTAGTTTCATTCGACTACTAGTTTTTCCCCGCTACTTTGTTGTGTAAAAATATTTCCTAGTGTAAAAGTTATTCCATGAGTTAATTAAGATTATAAACAACTAGATTCGGCATGCCATTTATCCGCGTGAATGATTTCCCGGAGAAAAAAAATCATATGTGTTAGTCTAGATTATACGCTATCAGTGTACTTTTAATTAAAATCCGTACGATATTTTTTTATGTGAAAGAACAACAAACATACATTCATCCATACTTACAAACATTCGCATTAAAATATAAGTTGGATAATAGAATCTGTGTACAAATTGAATTGCAAACATCAATTATACAACTAGCGTCGCCTAGCATAAAATATTTTCTATCTATGAGGGACATTACACATTTTGGAAAACCCGGAAGCCATCTCGAGTGCGAAACTCCGGTTGAAAATTCTTGAGTAAGAAATTCACTCTAGCACGTAATTTACAGTCGCATTCACAACTAAATAACATAATCTCTGAAATTTAGCAACAAAAACAGTATACTAGCGTGTTAAACCTGTTCATTATATAGACATTACCAGCGAAGGCCGTTGTGATAATCACTGCAAAATTGTTAACGAAGATTGAGGTTGCCTTTGTAAGGAAAAAATGGTAAGGCGATGTAAATAGATTGATGACGTCATGACTTAGGAAGCGTTTTATGCAATATACTTTTTAGAAACGTGGCGCAATTTCCTATACTTGCTACCCAAACCCCCTCTTGCTAAAAAGTCCCTTGACATATAGCGTTAGTTGAATTTAGTTTAATTCAATTTATTTCGGTGACTTTGTGTGCAGGAGTTTTATGATTGAACTAGCTGACCCGCGCAACTTCGCTTGCGTCACATAAGAAAGAATGAATCCCAATTTTCTCCGTTTTTGTAACACTTTTTACTCATACTCTGCTCCTATTGGTCGTAGCGTAATCGTAAGCTATCTAACAGTGAAAGAATTTTTCAAATCGGACCAGTAGTTCCTGAGATTAGCGCGTTCAAACAAACAAACAAACAAACAAACAAACAAACAAACAAACAAACAAACAAACTCTTCAGCTTTATAATATTAGTATAGATAATGCGAAAGATGATTAGTTATTTTTATTTTCAGTTTTATAATTTTATAAACCACGTGTTCTTCCTCACTTATTATATTCCTTTGCCCAGCACATGCGCTTAAAAAACTTAGAGATAAGGTAATTTGGATAAGACTGAGTTCTGAGTTGATTTCTTACTTCCTTTACAGCCGGCTAGTTAACGACAATTTTTTTATGGAAAACTGATTAGTGTCTGAAGCGATTGCAATAAGAACTATTCTTGCTGTATGTAAATATTATGTTAAGCTATCAAAAGTTTGCTTTTACTGAAGATCGAGGCTCGATTACTATCAAGTATCCGCAACCTGCTAGCTATCGGAAAATGTATAAAAATCTGATCAGCGCCTCTAGCGGACATCGTAAAAACTATCTTTGCAGTACATAATAAATGTCAAACTCACAATTGGAGAGAATCGCGCTACTGATATCAGAAGTTACAGTCTTCTATTTTAAACTTAACATTGAGTTCTAATAACCTTGACAACTAGAACAAGTTAATAGATTAACCTAACCACATGTAAACATGATAACAAATGTACGCATCCTAGGTTTCTTGCAGAACTAGTTACAATGATTCACGCAATAATTGCATTTAAATATTTATCATAGGGAATTTCCTGTGTTTACCTATTCTTGGATTACTTCAATAACTGCATTTATTTATATCTTACATATAGACAATGCTATTCGAATAAATAGTTGCTTTTCTTTCTAAAGATATTATTAATTATTTATTTCACATGGGTGGTGGTCAACCTGGTAACAAAGTTGTTTAAGCCACCCAAAAGGCCACCCTTTGCCATTGATCAACGACCGAGTCCAACTCAATGTACCCCTTGCAGCACGGAGTTGCCCAGATCAATTTCCGTTCAGCGGTCACCCATCTATGGTATGACCACGCTGACGGCTGTGTTATTATATGAAAATGCTTAAAATAATGGTTATTATTTATATTGAAAATGCTGAAAAAAAAACTGATTATTTTACTATCTGCAAGAGACGTCTATGCAATAAGCTATTTTTCAAACTTTATCTGATTATTTAATTGACAAATGCCTTAACCAATAAGAATAGCTTTGGTGCATCGTAAATTAAATATTATCTACTCCAAAGTGCTCTATGATTAACGGCACCACAAAAAACCACGTAACACAGTTCTATCATAAAATAATGGCAGGAAGAAAGTCATAAAATTACCATTCATATTTTTGAGGTCGCCTCTGAATGTTTTACAACGTAAACGATATGCTATCTTACATAACACATGTAGTTATTAGTGTAATTGTACATAATTGCGTACTATGTTCAAAGTATTCTGTGTGACGGCTAAGAGAAAGAGAGAGAGAGAGAGAGAGAGAGGGTTTCTACTCATTTGATATGCAAGGTTTGATGACCATTGGGTATTCGATAAGTTTTTACTGAAGATTGGTAATCATGTACCTCATTATCTATCTATACTAATATTATAAAGCTGAAGAGTTTGTTTGAACGCGCTAATCTCAGGAACTACTGGTCCGATTTGATTTATCGAGGAAGGCTACAGGCTATATATCATCACGATATGACCAATAGGAGCAGAGTACCAGTAAGAAATATAACAAAAACGGGGAAAATTATGACCCATTCTCTCTTATGTGACGCAAGCGAAGTTGCGAGGGTCAGCTAGCCTCTGCTATAAAGATGAGTCGCTAGATGGGTGTTAAATGAAATACTGCTCTCGAGAGCGGCTCAACGGTTATCCGGGAATCCAGGAATATAATAAGAGAGAATTAGCGTTATCGCTAATTCTCTCTTATTATATTCCTGGATTGTTCTTACGCAGAGAAAAAAGCAAAAATTTGCGAATCAAATGAAAATATATTTAATTTAAAAAAAAACGACTGTACTAATATACGGCACGAAGTTTGCCGAGTCAGTGCAACGTCAATAGAAAACGCCGTTTCAGAGTTTTGCATAAACTTTTGTTTTTTAGTAAAAAGGAACAGTAAATGTCTTTTTGAATGAATGAATGAAATGAATGAAATACTCTTTATTGTACTTGTATAAATAAAATAAAAAAAGAAGATACAAGAAAAAGAATAGACATGGATAAAAATAAAAACAAAGTAAAATTAAGATGGTAGTACAATTGGCGGCCTTATCGCACAGTGGCAATCTCTTCCAGGCAACCATTGGATGGAGAAATTAATGCCTTAGAATGAAACGAGAGAGGGCAGTTCCTAAGAGTGTTAGGAAAATATATTAATTAAACGTAAATAATTACATATATATAAAAGTGGAATATATATATAAATATATAAAAGATACATAAATAATATTAAAAATACATACCAAATACATATATACATTAAATAAATAGTTAATTGTGTAGCGATAGGTAGTGTTCCTTGACAAGTTTTTTAAAGATGGGCAGGGATTGAGCGCGTCGTATAGATACTGGTAGAGCATTCCACAATCGCACAGCTTCTACAGAAAATGATTTATCGAGAAATCTTGTGGAATGCACGGCATCTTCAATCTTAAGTTTTCTGATGATCGCAGGAGTCTAGAATGTGTGTCATGCAAGAAATCGAAACGTTCTTTAAGATATGGGGGTGCTAAGGGATTAAACAATACATTGTACAGAAGAGAGAGAATGTGAGCATTCCGGCGTGAACGTAGGGGTAACCACTTGAGCTTGTGTCTGTATTCAGAAATATGATCATACTTGCGTAAACCAAATATGAATCTAATAAAGAAGTTTTGAAGCCGCTCAAGTTTATTCAGTTGGTCCTCGGTAAGATCAGGATAGCTGACATCGGCATAATCAAGAACGGGAAAAAGAAGGGATTGTACTAACGCAACTTTTGTCGTGATCGGAAGAAGATTACGTAGTCTGCGCAAAGACCCCGCCGAAGCAAAAGTTTTGCGACGTACTTGTTGGATCTGGGGAACCCATGACATATTTTTGTCAATAAAAATACCCAAATTCTTGACTACGTCACTAAATGGTATAACAGTACCGTCACAAGACACCGGGGGTATCAGTGACCATTCAATTTTTGAGACCATTCTCGAACTGCCAACAACAATCACCTGGGTCTTATCCGGGTTGACCTTTAGCCCATACGACCTACTCCAGTCGCAAATTCGCACCATGTCAGTGTTTACTGTTTGGACAGCCTCCGTCAACCTATCTAAGGGAGCGTGGGAGTAAATTTGAAGATCATCTGCGTAGAGGTGGTAGGAAGAAGTTAAGACGTTAGAAATTGAGTTAATAAAAACTGCGAAGAGTAGGAGAGATAAGACGCCGCCCTGCGGAACGCCAGCAAATGACGGGCACCATGCGGAGATCGTATTTTCGACCCTGATACGTTGCCGGCGCCCAAACAGGTAACTACGAAACCAGTCAACCGCTGTTGGAGATACGTTAAGAGAGCATAGTATCCCGAGAAGTATATCAAAGTCGACAGTGTTAAAAGCGTTGCTAAAGTCTAGCAATGCAAGCACTGTTAGATGACCACCTTCCATTGCAGACCTAATATCTTCCGTAATATGAACCAGGGTTGTGGTGGTACTGTGACCGGGACGGAAACCAGACTGGAGTGGGTTAAGGAGTTGATTTTCGGAAAGAAAGGAACTAAGTTGATCATGAACGAGGCGTTCAAGAACTTTGGAGAGGAAAGGTAGGATAGAAATGGGCCTGTATTCAGAGAAAGATAAAGGGTTGCATTTTTTAGGTAGAGGTGTGATTTGGGCGTCTTTCCAAGCTGATGGAAAGATGCCACTGGAGATAGAGGAATTGAGGATATGACAGATGACAGGGAGTATTTCATCAAGGATAGGAAGGATCATATTACGGCTGACGCAATCGGTACCTATCGCATTCGAGGAAGTAGATAGGATGCTCTTCTTAACGTCACAAGCAGCAAATTGATGAAATTCAAATGGGAAGCAGTCGGGAGTCGAACTTAGTGAAAGAGATTTTAGTGTGTTATCTTTTAGAATGGGGTCAAAGTGAGGTAATGCAGTAAAGTATTGGTTTAAAGCGTTTAGATCAAGAGGTTTAGGAATCGCGTCTTGGCGCGATTTGCCGACTCCCAATGACTTCAGAAATTTCCAAACTTTGCCTGGATCTCCATTTTCGACAGATGCATGAATATATCGGCGTTGTGCATTCCTACACACCTTACTGCAGTGATTTCGTATAGCTACATATTTTTTCCAATTAGCATCAGTTGGACGACATTTAAATTTTGTTTTTGCAGCAGCTTTCTGGGAGAGTAGAGTCTTAATGTCGTCCGTAAGCCAAGGTGACGGAAGATGTTTCACCCTAATTGTACGCAATGGTGCATGAGTGTCGTAGAGCTTTATCAGGTTTGAGGTCAGTAACTGAACTTTCTCATCCACACATTCCGAAGCAAAGAGAGAATCCCAGGCAATGTTGTTGACATCCGCACGAAGATTTGCCACATTCATTTCACGAAAGTTGCGCTGTACAAGGATTTTAGGTTTAGGTTTCGGAGGCCGGACACGATAAGACAAGAAGAGGAGGTCATGGTAGGAAAAGGCATCAGCAGGACACTGACCGTGCTTAGAAACACGATCAGGGGAAGAAATAAGGATAAGGTCAAGCAAAGATGGAGTACAGTTTGGAAAATGATGTGTAGCATTAAGAGGAAGTATAGAGAGGTTATTGGAGTCAACGATGGATTGGAGTGAACTGGAACGGTGATCATTTTTAAGGAGGCAGGTGTTGAAATCGCCCATGATTATGGTTTGACTGTACACGGGGATAAAACTTTCTAACAGGATTTCAAGAGAAGTGAAGTAATCTACACGTAAAGAAGGACTATAAAAAACACCGAGCAAGATTTTAGAGTGAAAAAGTTCAACTTCGAGAAAAAGATGCTCGCCAGCATTTGGTGGTGGGGGCTGTGGTGACTTGCTAACTATAGTGAAGGGAATATTTTGTTTAAGATAGATAGCCACTCCACCCCCACCTCCCACTGCGCGATCATTTCTAATAAGTTCATAGCCTGGGAGCGAATAAGCCGAGGAGACTAAGCATGGTTTAAGCCAAGACTCAGAAACAAGTATTGCATGAATATGTGTACAGTCGAAAGTAGCCAGCATATCCGGGAAATGGGCCGGAACACTCTGAGCATTAATATGGACCACATTAAAGTTCCTGGGAAATCAGAAAACTGGGACGACAATGTCTCAGCAAGAGAAGGAACACTTACGAAGCTGGTATCACTACTAGCAGAAAAATATTCGTCACTATTTATGCTGCTGTCTAGTAATGACATAATTAATATCAGTTAATTTAAATAATAATAAATAAATAATAATATACAAAGAAAATATATAGAAATATATATATATAGTAAATATAAAAGAGGCTGATAAAAACAAAAGTTATTGCTCCATCTGCCGGCTGCGAGAACATAATACGTGAGTACCATAAAAATAATCTTTTTTTCATTCATTAACTAAAATATCGACTGCATCAGTTTCTTTGTCTCTAGTATGTTTCAGATCCTTAATTAGAAACCCCAGTAAGACTGAATTCTCTAGTAAAGAAGAAGCCAAATGACATTGCGCCCGCAAGATTTCTTGCTTTCATTTGAAAACATTCCTATTCTCTACTATACCAGGTCTAAGAATTTCAAAATCAAAGAAAATGTATTTATTTTATGTGCATTCCTTTCTTCCAAGAAATTCTTGGTTTCTGAAGAATGCAATATTAGGTACAAGTTTTATTTGAATCTTTTCTTGTGACTTGCGTATTTTTAAGCAACCTACATTATCTACCTACGGGCCTTTAGGAGCAGTATCAAGAAACCTACAAGTTAAATGTAAGATTCTAACGCGAATGTGTTGGAAAGATTTTCACTCGATCGAGTAAGACTCGAAGCGATCAAATAGACTTATCTATAAGTACAGCAGCTCGATTCTCTACTACTACCGACTACCAACAACCGACTTGTCATCGAGAAATTTTATATGAAAATCTGATCAGTGCCTCTGACGTACGCCATAGGAATTTTTTTGGCAGTACATTCTAAATATAAAACTTTTGATACTCGATAGTACCGACTGAACTGAATGGCGCTACAGAGCAAAAGTCTATGTGTCACTCTTATTACGCATTATAATATGAAGTTCCCTCGCCGTTTCTGTTTGTTGGTCTGCGATAAGCTTAAAAACTACTTAACAATCCACCAGTAGTAATATAGTATAATAGATCGTTTTTCGATGAAGGTTATAGCTTCTGACTTTTTAAGGCCACCGGTAATAATAAAAAAAACTGGACGTCTATCTATTCTTAAGTTGTTTGTAATATTATATTATTATACTATTTGGCTATAAAAAGTCATATAACCAAAGAAATAAGTATTAAAACTCATGTCGAAAGCAAAGCCACGTTCAGATTGGCTGCAAACAAATATTGGCTGTTCCGATCAGAGCAGTGACCTAGTTAGTGTGAGGGTATGTTGACGTAATGTCTTGTAGACCTGATAGATGTTCTCTGTTAGTGGGAAGACGTTATTTAGTAGCCTTATTTAGTGGACGTTTAGTTAATGGACCATAGAAGTGATATTGAAGGTGTCTTGTTTAGTACTCTTTAAACTTCGGTTCATTTGAAGATTACGAAAGAAAGGTCAATAAAAAAAAAAGAAAAAAAAAATCCAAAGTAATTACAATAAAGTTTAAAATAATAAGGGCTTGTTTCACGGCTTATAAACAAGTGTTAACTTATCTATCCCATATAGATGGTCATAGCAAATGTAAAAAAACAGCTGTTAAAATTCCCTTATAAACGTAACTGATTCTTTTCCGGAAGTGTAAATTACTCAATACTGGCCTTAAATATTAAGTAGCTCTGTCTCCATTCACTTAATTTTAGATTTAAAACACATTAACTTCACCACCGAGTGTAAAATATCAAATAATAATATGTAATAGGTAATACCACTATTTTCGTGCAGTAGTAACTTCAAAAACCTGAGGTTTCACAAAATGTTCTCCAAATATTGACGACGAACGACCAAGTTCAATTTCAAAAGCAATATCCTATCTTCGACGCCTGTAACTTATATTCAAACAAACAAACAGCTGTCGAAATACGTGTTCTTTTAAGTTTTCTGGTTTGCTATCTTCAGGAGTAGGTAGTTTTGAAAAGCAGTGCACAAAAACTAACAGAAGAAGATTTTTTTTTAAATATCGAATGGTATGTTGAATGATCCTGAATAATATTACTTTGTAAGTATGAATCAGTCCTATCCTATCCCATCCTCATTCTATAAATATGAAAGTTTTGACCACATAACATACGTTAGTATAGATGGATGTGTGTTTGTTACTCTTTCAAGAAACTGCGGTACGGATTTAATGGTCCCGATACACTGATAGTTTATAATTTGAATTACAACAAAGGATACTTTTACCCAGCATTTAATTCAGGCGGACGAAGCAGTTCACGTAACGCTGTAACGAACCGCTTATGTGTTTATATTGTATGCCTAGATAGTCCCGTATTATAAGGCACCTATAACAAAATTACAAAAATATTTTCAATGTAGTTTAAAATAAAGTTTTTAGAAAACGTTTGTACATTTATTAAAACGAAAGTGTTGATAAAATGGAGAATAAATAAAAGTTTGTAGCGTAAAATTGGGAATATTTTTTTAAAGATTTTAGAAAAAATATCTTTGCTCTTTTAAATTTTGCATAAAAAGATAAATCAAAGTTCAATTATGCTTGTGATGGCTATAACTCTTATGCTTGATTATATTTTGTTGATATCTCCAAGTTTTGATAAACATTTTCGTGATATTTTCTCTTCTTTTTCAAGATAGTTGATTAGTTTAATATAAAACAACGTATTTATATGCTTTTATGTTCCAGAATTTGAAAAATATACTCAATAATCTGTGCTGATAAACGTAAAATAATAATTAGGTAGTCGGTAGTTGTTTCAAAACTGAAAGAAAAACATTGACACAAAACCGTCTAATTCTTAATTAATATTTGAAATCCAGCGTACCTGTTTGATTAGATGCAATGCTTAAAGTAGTTCCTACTCTTTGGCAAGTACGTAAAGAAGAACTCCGGTGGTGTAAGTCGGTAGGCTAAGCTCGTCGGCTGATAGTCCACCTCACGTCCCTGTTTAGCCCGTATGGAGATATGGTGCATGAAGGATTTCTACCGAAGACAAAAAAAACAGATCAAGTACCGGGTTGGTATTGGGTTAAATGTACCTTAAGCTATAATCGCTTAGAAACCTTACTTTACATCAATGTCCAAGTTGTTTATTTCTCCACTTTATCTAAGACATTCAAACGCATTACTAATTGAACAAAATGACTTAATGAGACAGTTTTCACAATGAAATACAAGGATATTTTTACATAATTTTCCGGCACGTGTAAAGTTACTATTTATATAAATCCATTTAATGATTTACAAGTTTAGTAATTTGAATACAATATATTAGCTTAGCCTTTGTTCCAAACGATGTTGGAGTCGGCTTCCAGTCACACCGAATGCAGTTGGGTACCAACTACCAGTGTTTTACATGAAGCGACTGCCTATCGGACCTCCACAACCCAATTACCTGGATTATGACACGACACCCTTCGGTAAGACTGGTTGTCAGACTTTCAAGCTTCTGACTACTGTGAACGATTGTCAAAGATCTTCGAAAATGACAGCTGGGACCCATAATTTAACATGCCTTCTGAAACACGGAGAAACTCGATATATATAAGGTGGATCCCATCCACAGAACAACCTCGGCAAGCGTGGCTTAACCACAGAGATCGATCCGTGCGGCTGTTGTTAACTTAACCACGAGCTCCTCAGTAACTTGAATATAAATAGACCCTTTTGCAAAATATCTTCGATAAATATTGTCTGGACTTGGCCCGATGCCCGTCACCGGCATCGGCAGAGAGATCCTATTCTCTCGGCATTACATGTAGAAATGCTGAAGGACTGCATCATTATGCAATGTATTGCATCATCAGGAATCCATGATGCATGAGATCCTTAATTCTGTTCTCAGACCTGACAAAGAGTCCTGACAAAGTACCTATACTTAATTGACGTTATTATTTCGAGATACATTTTATAATGCTTTATGCTATCAAACGAAGCTTGTATAAGAAGAAATTCGTGTGGCTCAATATGGTAAGTTAAATATTTTTACGTAACTATTGACGTAGGTGTCGACAACATGACTTCCGAGTTTTTTTGGTAACAAAATATTTACGAAACTGTTTGGTTCATTAATATGCAGGTAAGTTGAATATAATGGAACATATGCTTATTTATCATGTTTTGTTACATTTTTGTTGCAATTTAATTATATTATTAGGTGGTTGACAGGCTGTAACCCCAATCATGACGTAGGTATATGTATGTGTATGTAGGTAGCTTATCATATTTGGTTACCACCAAATAATCTATCTTAGATCTATGATCTATGATCGACGATAGCTCGCAGTTCAGCTTAGTAGCTACTAAGATCGGGCGCGGGTCGTCTCTTTCAATAGGTCCTGAACACGATTCAAACGCGCGCGATCGTAGCGTGTTGTATTGTATGATGTGTATCCCGCTATTAATAATGTAATCTAGCCGCATAACTGATATCCGTGCTTAGCATATTCATCGATCTTGTTTTCTTTATTTCTAGAACTTCTCCATCTCGCCTCACTATTACACAATACAAACTTAAACTCAAAGCATTATTATCATTTTCGAAAAGTTTTAACCTTAAAATTATACGGCGCAGAATTTTCAATGAAAACCGAGATGATATTGGACGATAGTTCGTGAACTATTCATGTCCCGTCGCCAGCTGCACAGAGCGCAAAGTTCAGTGTTATTAAAACTATTTCAAAACTAACTTCCCTTATAAAAACTGTAGTAACTCGTGCTGTGAAAATACTACTTTTCTCGGATGAAAAATAACGCTACGTGGAGTTTTGTAGTTAAGAAGTCATCATGAAATATTTAGAGTATTTCTCCATGTATATCTAACTTTGCTTTAAAAGGTGCAAAATTTTTAAACTTTGTACTGACTTACTCTTTGTTTCATACTTTCTCTTTTAAAAGATATGTTAGATACAAGAGGTATTAACCGTTTAACCAAATTAATTGCGCTCAGCAGTGGTACAGTAATGAAATGTTTGTTTTTTAAGAATTGTCTAAATTTACAGCTACATGCATATTAATTCTTAAAACCCCGGCCGTAGCACGAAAAATTTTATTTTTTCCTTATTTTCGTCGAGTATTTTTCCAGTCAAAACTTTTTGACTAATGTTTATACTGAAAGTTGGAAACTCGGACGAGGAAATTCCCGCAAAAGAAATTACGCATGAAATTGAGATATTTTGTTACATTTACTCACGCTCTCATTAATTTGAGGGGAGCCAGATGTTGTTTTTTGATATCTGAAATTAGCATTTTTAGTTTGTCATCTAGACTGCTAATATTTTTGCGTCGCCCAGCTCCGACCCCTTTCGCCTAAATTCTCAATGAGATTAATTAGTTTATTATTAAAAGCCGACACTTTTCGTATTTTAACCCGCTTAGTTTCAGTTCCAATTGTTTTTGCAAATAGCACAGCGATAATTTATATTAAACTGTCTGACCCGCGTAACTTCGCTTGCGTCACATAAGAGAATCATAATTTTCCCCGTTTTTGTAACATTTTTCACTGGTACTCTGCTCCTATTGGTCGTAGCGTGATGATTCCCTTCCTCGATAAATGGGCTATCTAGCACTGAAAGAATTTTTCAAATCGGACCTGTAGTTCCCGAGATTAGCGCGTTCAAACAAACAAACAAACAAACTCTTCAGCTTGATAATATTAGTATAGATATTCATATAGATTGGAGTGGAAAAAATGTTTAAGTATCTTTGTTTAAAAACTAGAAAGCATTAATGATTCCTCAAAAACAGATGATGTTAAGTTATAAATTTTCAAAATTGTATAAAGTAAAATTCTTCGAATAAATTACCGAGCACTTCCGGTTTACAAAAAAAAACATATCGATATATTTTAAATATCTAAGCACCGTTAATTAGGAGAGAGTAAAGTCCTTAATAATTATTTACTTTTGCTTCCTCGTTCATCAAAGTCGTTGCTCTCGAAGTATAAAGAAATTATAAATAAAAAAGGAAACTTTTGTTCATTCACCTTTAATTATTTCAAAATACACTTTTTTAATATAACAATTTCCGTCTTCATTCATGGAATGGAACATAAAGAACAAAAGTTTTGTTAATTTATTTTTAGGTAAAAATAGGAACTTAGTTTTTAGATAAAGTATTGCTGTGTTTAATTTGGAACGTTACAGGGTGGAATAAAATTGTAGTAATCAATTAAAGATTTTATTTAAATTAACAGTAAAATAGCATTGTTCATAAACAATATTCTTTTGCACTGCAATTAATTATATACTCAATCACAACTATCACAAGCGTAATTGATACTGAACTTGTTAAAAGTTATAACATATGTATATTTTAAAATTATTTTACTAACGAAAATAATAATATTATTCTTCAATTTCGTTTCGTAAAACTAATATTTTGATCAAACTTGACATCGAAAATATTATAACAGAAAAACAATTAATCAAATTCAATTTTGATTTACGATTTGACAGATAAAACAACACTCTAGAGTAATAATGTAGAAAAAATAAATTTTAAACCAATTTGAACACTATACACAATAAATTAGAAATATTTTTTGAAATAACATATTTCTTTGTTAATTTTGTACGAATGCAGATTAACTTAGGAGTAAAATTTACTTTAAAGATCACTTATTATGCTGCTTGTGATGATTTAATTAGTAATCACATTCATTTCGTAGACTGTACTTTTGGTACTACATTTTATCAAGAGCAATAATATGATTAGTAAGTAATGTACGAAAAGAGTCATGGTAACCTTTTTTATATCATTACAAGTAGAATATATTTTTTTACAATGTTTTTTTTGCGTAAAACACTTTTTACTAAAATCTCACTATAATAACTTAAACATAACTTGCTATCTCTTAAATTAATAGTGGATTAACGGATCTCTGATCACGTAATAAAATAACAAAAAATATAACCTATACTAAAGCTAATTAATCAAGCGTAGATAAAAATAAATTGCATGACTTGCTATACGAAAAATCTTTTTTGACTGATATTATATTGTAAGATGGATTGCACACTGGGCAGTGGGCGTGTTGAAGGCACATTATTATTAATTTATTTTGAAAATATCATAACTATTTTATAATCTTAAAAAAGGATGTATATATGCGCTAGACTATAAAATACGTGCCACCTATTTTAATTCGCAACAAGCCGTCTTAATGAAGGCGAAAAAAAACTATAACATTACAATATTGTGTTTGAATTATTTTATAGAATTAGTACTGTTGTGATCAGCAAATTGATAAATGATTATCTTGCTGTACTTTGCAGCCATTATAAAAAGTCCCTACGATATAAAGTTCATGCGGGTTGTATCATTTAAAACAAACTTTAAGTAATTCTAGTGTACAAACGATAACTTTTTGAAATATCTTAAAATTGTATAAGCTTTTTAGCTTTCAAAACGGCTTATGTACGCTTAGTGTGTAAACTCTTTAATAAATATAATATGATGTGCCTTTTTTGTTACATTGCACTTTTTGCGACGAAGCAAGATAAGTTAAATACAATTAATGGATTTATTTATGGCACCGTTCAAGATTGCTAGGGTACAGTTTGATATCATTCGTCGTTTTAATAAACTAGTTTTCTATCTTATTCTTAGGTAGCACAATTGCATTGACGGTGGTTACAGGGAGTATCGGCTTGTGATCACAGCTAGTGCAATATGAATTATCAAACAAGTCTAGGCAAATAGTGCATTAGTTCATTAAACCCTATGCCATCTTAGATAATAATCATGTGTCACATAAGTTAAAGAACTATGTTTTTTTTATCAACACTTTAAAGGACTGTATTTGTTTCGCAAGCCTCTAAACACTGAATATTTTTTTTCAAAATGCAATTTAACCGCAAACAAAATGCTGCTTCACAACCCGTATGGTGATCCATTTCAGAGAAACTAAGATAACGTGTGACAAGGGTCCTACTTTATACAGAAAAAGATAAAACAAAGGCAATACTTTTGAATACGTTACAATCACATTGAACAGATAATATTTATTTACGTTGATAATACTTTTCTAAGAAAAATAAAATTAGTTTTTGGGATTCCAGCTTTTTGCATACTATATTTTGAGTATACCAAACATGTATGCAGTACAAATTCGTGTAGTGAGGACTAACTTACAAGTTTTGAACGATTGCGCTTCCAAAAGAATTTTTTTCTCAGCTTGTAGACCCACCAGACCCTCAGATGTTTCCTCTTAAAAAATATTGTAATGGATTTATATAATAATTTTTATTTAATAAAACTAATCATAAATAAAATGGTTTTAATACATTTATTAAAAATAACTTAAACAAAATACATGCGTAAATTAATAGAATAATAAATAGATAACTAAAATATTTATTAGTTATTAGAACCAGGAAGTGCATAACTGCATTTGATATTGCATACAATAATATTATAATATTATTTCTTGATAGTATTTAATAAAATGCAACTATTACGATACAAGGTAAAGTATGCTCTAAGTCTCATGACTTAAGTTCGAAAGTAGAATATTAGTTAATAAATTAATGATTTACTTCAAGTATAGAGGTATTAACAATAAACTAAACTACTGAAACTATCAGTAAAATTCCATTCTTGGACTTGCAACTGCAATTTTTTAGCAAAGAAAAAATGTTAGTTACTATTTGCCCAGCCCGGTATTCAAACCCTGTACCTCCATAGCTTAATATGTTAATACGACTTCAGAGGTAGCATAAATATTCATACATACACTTATTTTAGTAATTAAATACTTTATATAAATTCACGATAGTAAGCCAGTTTTACAGCCTGTAGACAATTGCCGGATACCTATCAAATACATAAATTGACAGAAAATGTAACTATCTGGTACTTATCCGCAAGTTATCAAACCGTTAAAATGTTAAAATTAAATAATACTTTGTACTTCACATTGTACACACCAAAGGTGTTAGATAATTAACTATCTACTTCTAGTAATATCAGTTAGGTACTGTATAAATACTAATTGTAAACATCACTATTTGAAAAAGCTTACGACTTTATTATATTAATTCAAACACAACCGCAAGTTGCGAAATGTAAACTGCAAACCGCAAATCGCAAAACGCGGATTGGAAACCGCTAACCGCAATGCAACTGCGATGCAACCGCTTGCTTACAATTAAGGTAACTATTAATTCGATAAACATTACATTACATTTTGACGTTCTTTATCGTTCACACAAAAGCTTTACGTATGTATTTAAATACATTATTTACGAGGTTATTTTTGTTATTGTAAAAACTCTTCATACAAACAAGCGCAAGAAAATAATACAGACTTATTATTAAAAGCATTTACACTGCAGTTTGTGACATTCGACTTTTTAGTCTATATTACAAATTAATTCAACAATTTATTTACATAACAACGAATATTTCCTTTGAACTAACACTTCACGTTAGCGTAGCGTTGTGACTTTCATGGCTGCTGCCTCCGAAATCTTGGATCATACCTTCAATGGACACATAAGCTCCTGAGAACAGAGCGATAAGGGAGATGAGACCAATGATAATGTTCTTTATCATGTGGTAGCCGCAGAAACCGAAGCCATCTTCCCAACGGTGGACGGTGTCGATGACAACGGGGATCAGAAGACCGAGGGTCGAGAAGAAGACGGCTCCGACGAAGCTGATGACCAGTTCCAAGTTCGGGAAAGCTGCGGCGATGGCAACTGTGAACAAAAGTATAAAGTTAATGATAAATAATATTTTAAACAAAAAAAATATATATTTATTATGATACTAGGGTTGAACATTTGTCACTAAGCAAGTATCGACTTTTTTTGTCTCTTTCTCATACTTGCAATTTTTTTTTTTACTTTTTTATAAATTTACTCTTTGTTACCATTAGTTCGTCATATGTATATTAAATACTCCCTATTAAACACTACATTACCAAATCATGGATAGCAACTAAATAAGCAGAAAATGCTATTTCGCAATTGCAAACAGAACACCTCTCTAAAACCATTTTCATCTGCAAATTCTACACACAATTCAAGACCTACCTAAATATTTATGAAAAGCTAGATTAATATGCTTCTAACACTATAAATATTGCAAGCTGACAACTGCATTACCCAGTCCTATAGTAAATTAAGCGTTCATAGGTAATAAATTGGATGCACGTTTAATTAAGTTGTGCTAAGTGAAAAACGACTAGGCTCTTAACCACAGGAATAGCGTTTTGGTCACTTTATTGTGTAGAAAGGTAATTAATAATTGAAGCTCAAATTGTATATCACATTACGTAGCCGATGTGTGTAAAAAAAGTGTTAAATTTTTTTGTATAAAGCACATTAAAATTTGATATACAATCTCAGTCCAGTCTCGCACGATTTTTTATTGTTTTCCAATTGTGCTGTTTTCTTTTATTTTTAAAACAATTAAATACGTGATATTAAACGGGTTTCTTTTTAATATTAGAATTAAAATCACTGTTTATTAATTATATTGCACATGACGCATCTCTATTGCAGCAATTCACTGCATATCCACCAATAGTGAGTAAGAAAGAAAACAAACAATAAAAAACAATAAAATATTATACAAATAACACCTACAGCTAAATTATAATAAGTAATATCCCTGTCACTCATTTCCACAAACAATATTTAAGACCATTGAAACTCAGTGAAGAACAAGTCGAAAGTTTTGACACTAAGAAATAGCGTCCAAAGAATTCGTAACTTTCTCTTGAACTCTACAACAATTCTTCCAGTGAAGTTTTCGATCTCAAGAAGACTTCCAGTCTTCATTTACATTTTGGAATAATATTTCTCGCATAAATTAAACAAAAAAGTATTGAGAATGGTCAAGAACTTTGTTACAACTGATATTCTTGCATACATATATAACGATGCACATAAATATGCATTTATTAATGAATGGAAATAATTAAGCAAATTGAGTAGAGTAAATGATACTTCGGTGTTGTTATTCAGATGAAAGTAAAATACATGTTTTTAATTCTTGTATTTAATTACTCCACTCATAGCGATCGGGGTAAATCACGCGCTGTCTATGAGGAATATGAGGATTCATTAATTCACCACAACCAGTTGTAATGAACGTAGCAAACCAGGGTTATGAAAACAAGACATTTAATGATGAGAATATTGGCCTAATATCAATCCAAAAATCGCTTAACTTCACGCGGTTTACCGCAGCTATGTAAAATTGAGTTTTAAACTTTCATTAAATATCTGAAAGGTCAATGTACTGTATAACTAAACATTCACTGAACCTCCTAGGCTATTTGTTATGGTTAATTACAATTCCAATTACGTCAAATTTAGTTTTAGTTTAAGACTTATCTATATTTACAACGCGTGGCTTATTACATGGACATGTCTGCAATTTACAATTAGGTAGTTAGTCTTAATGCATCAAACATTTTAAGAATTAGAAGATAAAGTGTATTTGATCAAAGAATCGTAACAATTTTATAAATGCGAAAGTTTTTTTTATTGTGGATGGATTTAAGTTACTAAAGCTTTACGTAAAATATACAGAACTCATTTTTATCAAATCTTGTATAGATACTAATAGCTTATACCTGGATACTTTTAATTGATTACCCGGGAAATCTTCGGGTCGAAGTCGCGGGCAGAAACTAGTATATTTATTTTTAATCGATTGACAAAACTACTAGATAAGTAATAGTTTTCTTACAATTTTAATATCTGTCACGCTTCTTTATAATTGATACCCTAAGCGAAGCAAATGTCTTTAAAAAGCTATAAAATTAAGAAATTTGCAGATTGACAATATTTTTGCACAGTTTACGAGCTTACAACAATTACTTTTATAGTCGACTATCACAACTTTAATTGAAAAATGCAGTCAGTCAGCAAGTAAATTGTTTCTTCGCTTTAATGTTCGTGATTACATTATTAATTTTAATCTGTCTAAGGGATCTTGTGAAATCATAAAGTTGTTAGAGTAATGCTCTCTTGGGAAACATTGTGCTTTCTATTGTTTTAAACTTGAAAGGATTTTAATGTATCTTTGATAAACTTTTTATTGGAACTCAATAATGTAGTAGCAGAGTAAATATAATTTATTTCTAAGGTACAGCTCTGTTGATAGCTAAGTGCAGACTGCAAGCGGCAGCAACGGCATGAGTTATGAAAGCAAACGGCAAAAGTAAAGTTTTTACCCGCATTGAAAAAAAGTAGTATTTCTATTTGCATAAATGTTATTGATCATTATTGAAAAATCTATTTTGAAAATTGTTGGTTATGTAAATAAAAAAATCCACTTAGCAATATTATGTTAAGAATCTTTAATACGAGATTTAACCACTTTATTTTTTTTTCGATATAGCCAATTATAACGAAAAATAAAAGCTTCTCAAGCTTTGATCTCAAGATCGGGAAAGTCTTGAAAATATTCTCTCTAATATTTATGTAATAACTTTGACATTGACCTCTACGCCGAAATTCTTAGATTATAGTAGGTTCTGTAAGTAATTCCTAGCACGCCTCCAAAACCCTTTTATCTCAGAATTCGTGTATTATTTCTTACATTTTCTTCCACAAAGAAATTCCTGTGCAAAGTTAATGTAGCTATTGTGAGTCTTATGTCAGGAATCGAAAAATACTGAGGTTAGGAATACAAATTCTTAACTTCAGAATGTTTCAAGGATTTATTGAACAGTGTTAAAGGTCGTTGACTTAAAATTTGAAGTATTCGGTATGTTCTCGAAGAATAGTTGTATTGGAAAATTCGGAAAATATGTGTTTTATTCAGAACTTCGAAACTATTTCACTAAAATGGTTACAAATGTAAATGGAAGAAAGGTCGCTGTTTGTCTCTATTTTAGTCAATACAATTTAGTCCACCCAGTTCCATTATAATATGCATATTTGAAGAGCAAGAATCATTTGCTGGTTTAGAAATAATAAAATGAATATTTATTACCTGAAACAGTAACCAAGCCAGTTCTGATGGCAACTTGGACGAAGTTCTCGTACTTGGACTCCTTGCCTTTCCTGGTCCTGGTGATCATCTCCATGGGCACGTAGAACTGAAGAGCGTATGACAGGAATATCACGACAGCCATCAACAGCTTGGCGGCTTGAGCGATGCTGAAAAAAGAAGTCGCATTTTAGGGTACCTGTGTAAAATACGGACACATACCATTATTCGAAACACGAAATATTGTTACGCGACCATAATTTGTGGCAAGTGTTGCTTGTTTCCGAACGGCGTACCTTTCAGACTTTCAACGCCTTGTTAGTCGCCTGGTCTCGGTTAAAGTGAAACCTGCATGAGGTTTAGAAAATAGATAAGTTGGATTCTCTGGTACAACTTTTTTTGTGTACTTCTCATATCGTCATTATTATTTTATATTAATTATGTTTTACTGTAGTGCAAGTCACTAGGCAAGAAATGTATCGTTATGTAACAATTATACTTAAAAACAAAATTTAATGAAATTGACAAAAAAATTAGCACCTGTTTAATCTAAAAACTTTTTCCTGCACCTGTGACCTTCATAACCGGTGATGATGGCATACATATAAGTGAAAATGTTATATCAATTCTTACCTTATGTTTAATCATGGCAACGTACTAATTTAAAAGTTAAATTAGCAAGTACTAGACTTGCAGACAGACTCAATTAAAACGATAAAATTTACTTATGTATGTATTATATTTCTATACATATTGTAGGAACAAATTACTGTAAAAAATGTATTATATGGTGTTACCAAACCACTGTAACAATAACACTAAGTTATAGCAAAAGATTTTAAGGACCAAAAATTGCTGAGTACGATGGCAAGGTCCATTAAGCTTCGATTGCCTCATCGCTAGATCAGTCAACGTAATACAAGTGTTCTTTGCACTGTGTCTGAGTTCTGTTTGCTTCCAACTAGACCAATTTGTGTTCAAATGGTTTGGCGGCACCTATGCTTATTTGATTTTTAGCTCATTGGTCGAAGGTATACTAAATACAACGCAGTATTAACGTAAATGGCCTCAACTATATGTCCGTATATGAAGAGATCGCGAGATAAATTGAACTCTCATATAATGACAGATTAGCTACGGTAGAAGAAGGGAAAGGAGGCATTTTCCCTGCAGTGGACAGTACGTAATAATAAATGGATTTCCCATACAGTCCCATGTTATAATATATATTTTCATTCCCCATTCATATATCATAAATATCGACTCTTACTGGCTCTTCGCCAGAGTCATACATAAATAATAACTGTCATTATTTTTCTTGATTCCCATTAATCAGATTAGAACTGCGAACAAATAATTTCCTACACAAGATACTTTTTAGTAGCAAACATCTCACATTTAAAGAAACTTAAAAAAAATTTTAACAGTCTTTGGGCGCTGATCAGTTTGTTTTTCATACAAATGTCGACAGTGGCTTGGATTTGATTGTCGAAGTGAAAGCCTTAAAATTGCCCTCTGTTATTTTTCTTTCATCATGCTAGATTGACTATTTATTGGTTCTCCGAAGTACAGAGACGTTAAATTAAAATATTAAGCGGTCACTAAACTCAACTAATTGGGGCAAAAACTGTTTAAAACCACACGACCTAGCCATAACCTTTAGTCCAATTGGCTACGTGAACAGATATTACCACCAACCGCATTCTACTAAAACTGGCTACAAGTGCCTTAAGTGCGCCCTCTAACAATAATACCTACCCCACAGAAACCTTCACATGCATTCAATTAAAGCACATTCAGAGAGTTTACATCTAAGTTTCCTTTGCTTCAGTTACTAAGTCCTAATTAGCTCTTAATGAGTTTGTTACCCTCATTACAGTGGCAAAAACTAATCACAAAGTTCCCGCAGTTAGTATAAATTTAAGTAAGCATGCTAGGAATATTAATGAAGTTGGAATTAAAATATTAGTGGAAAGGTATGTAATGCAAGTTTTTGTTGTTTGTTTAGATATCTCCTGCAGTAAAATAGTTAGTGTATCGGGAACCTTTATATTACATTAATGAACGACAAAAATACGATAGGTACCGAACTTTATTCAATACGTATATCAGCCTAGCCTTTCTTCCAAGCTATGTTGGAGTCGGCTTCCAGTCTCACCGGATGCAGCTGAATATCAGTGTTTTACATGGAGCGACTGCCTATCTGACCTCCGCAACCCAGTTACCTGGGATAACACGATACCCTTCGGTAAGACTGGTTGTCAGACTTTCAAGCTTCTGACTACTGTTAACGACTGTCAAAGATCTTCGAAATTGACAGCCGGGACCCACAATTTAACGTGCCTTCCGAAACACGGAGGAACTCGATATGTATAAGATGGTCACCCATCCACAAATCAACCTCGGCAAGCATGGCTTAACCTCACAGATCGATCCGCGCGGCTGTTGTTAACTAAGCCACGAGCTCCTCTCGCGTACGTATATTTATCGTATATGTATAACTAATAAGATATATGCGAAATTAAATTCGTCTTTAACATTTTCTGTACTAAATAGCACAATTTTTATAAAATTCAAAAAAGAGATAAGTATTAAGATAATTCGAAAACAAAGTTCTACATTCAGCAACAAACAAGCTGGAATAAACCCGTGCGGCTAAATTGGTATATTTTCATCTAAGATACGACACAGATGTAGGAAATACGTGATTATAACTACAGTGAAGTATAAAACAATAATCTATCTATTTCAATTTGAAACTAAGAAGCATTTCAACGAATAACTGAAAAGCTTCATCGCCTAAAGGTAGATGTACTCTTTATAGACCTTCCAGGAAAGGTCGAACCAAGTCAATATTAATATTGAATATGATTTGTAATCCAAGCTCAGACCTCAACAGAATCGTATTGGTGTATTCACCAAGATTTAATTAGTTTCATTGGCAAAATTGACGAGACTAAAGACAAAGTTTGATCTTTAAATTAATTTATAGAATTTAATTTTAATGTTATAGTCAATATTTTGGTACAGATTCATTAAATGCAATGCTATGTAAAGCGCTATTAGTTATTTTGATTCAAATTGATATCATTAGTTTTCTGTATATGAGAATTTATAAAAGTTAAGGGTCAAAAGATACGCCAGTAACTTTGAGCGATAAAAATAGTCTGCGTCGTAAACTAATATAGTATCTCATCTGTCAATTTGCCACCTAAATCAGTTTTGGTCTTATGTTTCCAAGAAGTGCCAGACACACAATAAGTTTGGCTTCATAAAACTGCTTTGAACGGTGCGTACATTTTTTGTGTATGTAACTTAGAATTTGGTACAATAAATAGTTAGGTGTGATTTCAAGAAAACCTATTTTTCAGTTGCGGGTATATTTAATCAGACACACATAACTGATAAAATTGCGAATTCTAAATGCACTATAGCCAAGGAATATAAATATTTATTCTACCCCGGATAAAGATTTGCCATAACGTTTGCTATTTCCTATAAATAACGGAAGGGATGAGGGTACGAAATGGACTATAGACCCCAAATATATTTGAATCGAAGTTAGTATATTTACGACTAAACCCTTTTGGGATCATCAAAATAATGTCGAATAAGAATATACAACAATTTATAGGTAAGTTCTTGCTTTTCTACTACTATTGTAACTTAAACTGTAACTGTAATTTCAATCCTTTTTATTTAACATAAAACGAGACTTACACGTCTCAAAGCTAAATTAGATAATAGAGGTAATATTTCTAATTTTATGTTTTCACATTATTTTATTAGAATGCGCAGGTTTGTTTACAGTATATCAAACATTCTACGGAATCACCTAACGCCTAGTATTAGTCGGAAATCAAAAAAAATGCAACCATCAAACATTTGAACATGGAACATGGAACATGGAACAAAATCACCTAAAATGACTATAAGGACAGAAAATTGCAACCAGCCTGTAAACAACACTCTTTATAGAATAAAAAAAATACTTACATATCTCCTTCAGGCAAGTTCAAGGTCACAGATCCCTTAGCTTCATCTCCATACTGCAAGTAGCCGAAGAATCCAACAATTCCGTACAAGGTGATAGCGATGATCATAGACACGTTTAGTACCCCGGGACAGCCGAGGAAACGCTTGGGGTTCCTCATCTCGTTCTCAATGGGCATCACAACACCGATACCTTCCATGGCGAAGATCGCTGTGCTGTAAATAGAAAAACCGATTGAATTGCAGGACTCGATTATATATTTTATGTTGTAAAACGTTAGTTGTACAATATATTTACATAGATACATACTAACACGCCTTATATACCCGAAGGTGAAGGTAGAGTTGAACAAAATACACCCGTGTTTCGTTATTAACAGTGATAGTCTTATGCAATAGGGGGCGAGCCTATAGTCATAAATATATCATGTTTCCAAACTAGGGGTTTTATAGAAAAAGTCTAATATTTACCACAGAGGCAGGTTTAGACATTATAAAAACAGAAAGAAATTTAGTAGAGAATTCACTGCAACTTTAACGTGCTATTGAATATCACGCAATTTTATTTCACTTTATTTGCTAGACTTTTCAATCACTTGCAACTTGATTGAAATTGAGCAAATAAATAAATATGAGTGATTGTGATATTCCCTTGTCGTATTATACTCCGTCCCAAATTGGCCTACTATAGGAATATTTTATTGGACAATTGCAGACGTATCTATAGATTAGGCGCGCAACATAGTTAAATGTTTACGAGTAGTCAATATAAACTATTATTCATTACTTTAATTGTTCAATGACACGGAAAAGACTTGTGGCGTCTTTATGTAATCAAGGCTTTCCTAGTAGATTATGAATAAATCATACTTCCGAACATTAGGGAAATTGTTTTGTCTAAATTGTATAATTTTGAAAAATAGTTTAGCAGAACCTTTTTCATATGGATGAACAATTTGACGTAGGACAAAGTAATTTGAAGCGATCGTGGAAAATACTAAGAAACTTTGTGCCTAGTCTGTTTCTATGGCAAAGATATTTTCTAAATCAAAAATATTACTACTACTCGGTACTTGTATCTAACTAATGCCTATAAGTATTAAAATTTAGGAAGGTAGGTAACTCCTAATGAAATCGAAGAAAGAAAACGTGAATAAGTTTGTTATTATTTTAAAATATTTCATGAGCCGCCTCTACTCATCTATGTATTTCGTACTTAGTAATTTGTACAATGCGTTGGATCTAGTCTTTTACTATTTATGGATTTCCTACCAAAACATCGAAGGATAACATAATCAGCAGCATTAGAACAAGAACAAAAAACTATTGTTTTCTTCACTTACCTCATGAACAAAGGCCAAGTAGTAACACTAGCGACCATCACCCTATCAGTGACTGGAGGAAGGTCCACGAACAAGTAATACATGGTGATTGAGAACACAATGAGGATGAACACGTTGGCGATGGCTGAGAACGGCACTAGGTACTTCAAGTTTCTGATCTGACCAATCAGAACGAGAGGCACGAGGGTTATGGCACAGTACGCTTGGATTGACATGAACTCTGGGTAGTAGAAGTCCAGAACCTGGAAAGAAGGACAATAAAGTTATTTGCTATATTATTTGTACTTTAAACCATTTTTTTTTGTTTTATTAAGCCAAGGTTTTTTTATATGTATATAAAAAAACCTTGGCTTAATATTTAGTAAGTACATTTAAATTTATCAAAGGTAAAATGTATAAATTGTTCGCATTAAAATTTGTTGCGTTATTACAAGATGAAAAATTTTGTATGTCTGTCTGCCTGTCTGTTGCGCTTTCACTGCTTAACCACTGAGTGGATAATTATGCAAGAACGGAGATAGTCGGAGAGTTGATATCAAAATCAAATAGATTTTTACCCAATTTAATTGCCAGCGGCACTATACAACTCAACTCGTGTGAAAATAATTTATTATTTTATAAAAACCGTGAGGGAAACTTCATGTAATAAACATAATTATTCAGACTCTAATACTACGTGTTCGAATTAATTAAAGTCATTTTTCTTAAGCGCCTTATTCATTTCGCGGAGCAATGTTGTTTATACTTGTTGCCATTGAAATATACATAGGCGCAGATATATATGCCTAATGTAGCAGCGTTGACGGTTAACGAAAGATAAATTGAAGATTTTTTAAATGTTTCGTGAAAAATGTTTTCGTCCAAATAACTACTGCTATTTTTTGGTTTTTAAACACTCAGTCTTCATTAATCGGGTAATTGGTACTGTGCTTATTTACATGGTAAAATAAAGTTATTCTCCTTACCTCTTTCAAAGAAGATCCAATAAACACGACGTAGACACATAAGACGCTGAAGTAAGTCACTGTCATTGAGTAATCCACTATCGATCTAAAACAATAATGGTTTTCTTAAAAATTGCTGGATCTAGGTAGTTTTGTCGCAAAAAATAAGGACCAGTGTAGAGGCTTTTTCGCATTGTTTTTAAAGAGTATCCGAACAGATATTGAACAAATCCAGTAATCCGCCTTCGTGGCGCAGTGGTTAAGGTGGTCGCCAGGCCACTACCAGTGCGTCGTGGGTTCAATTCTGATACGGAACAAATACCTATTTGTGCGTCCACAAGTAAATTCGTGTCTGGTTGTATTTTGTGTCTGTTGTTTTCATAGTTGTAAAAGTTCCCACAACACAAGAGCAATTCATGGTGCGGGGTTTGTCGTCTAAAAAAGAATCTAAATTCTTGTCGAGACAGAGTCTTGCCTACCTTGTTGAATACACTACCGCTCGTTTTACAGTTTGTTTGATGGTCTTGCATAGAATTGTATAAAAGTAAATCATAAATATCTCATTTTTCATTTTTTTGTACTTACTTCACTTTAGGTCCAAATTGTTGTAAAGGCTTCGGCCCAAGGGTAAAAGCGGCTCCACAAGTTTCTGAGAAACTAAGCGAAGGTTTTTTCAACTTTACGCAAGAGTCTTGGGCTATCCTTACCTGAAAACAAAAAAAAAAGATTACTAAAACATACTTAATAGGTATTACGCCTTTTTTTCATAGGGGTATTTAGGTACCCGAGAACTTGATTGCCTCTGTGGCGCAGTGGGTAAGGTCACTACGCTGCCACCATTGCGTGCAATTGTGCAATCCACAAATAATTTTTCGTGTCTGGTTCAGCGACCACCATATAAAAATATGTTCACTCATCTTTTGTCAAAATTCACAGTACATGGACGCAAAGATGGATGCCCCAGTTTGAGAGTCGTTAACCCTTATGTCAAGGTTAAATACGCCGTATAAAAACGTCACGTAATACATTGTTTGTTTTATAGAAAAAATGACATAATTGAGATCAAATGCCAAACGATTTAATAACATCGGAAGCCAAGTTTATTGACTTCGTATATAAATTTTACAAGATACTTGAACAACCTCGTAGATTTAATTCCGCAAATTTCAAAACTTGAATGACTAAATTGTAACTGTAAATTAAAAATTATATTATCTTACCATACAAAATACATCGAATATTACAAAAAGTAACTCAGTTTGTCTGGCATTCATGGCAAAACTACAGACGCCAGCAAGATGAATTTAATCAAGTGTCACTTATTCGGGAAGGACCACCTATTTTCTTACAAATCTATACTAATATTATAAAGCTGAAGAGTTTGTTTGTTTGTTTGAACGCACTAATCTCAGGAACTACTGGTCCGATTTGAAAAATTATTTCACTGTTAGATAGCCCATTTATTGAGGAAGGCTATAGGTTATATATCATCACGCTACGACCATTAGGAGCGGAGTAGTAATGAAAAATGTTACAAAAACGGGGAAAATGATGACCCATTCTCTTTTACGTGACGCAAGCGAAGTTGCGCGGGTCAGCTAGTTCCTTAATAATTTGTACAATAACTCAATATAGTCGGATGGATTACAGTCAAATATAGAAACGCCTAAGCCTTTTTATTTTGGCAAAAACGCTGAAGGATAGAGTTAACCGATGATAGTATTCAAAAGGCAGAAAGATAGTAATCATCCCATCGCAAAGGGTAAATCCCAACGGAACTCGCAATCGGTCACTCTACGAAACGATCAAACCCTTTGGCAATCACATTAAACATTTTCTATTAACAGAACGGGTTTCAACGTAAAACATCGATTAAAAGACTTCAGTTAAAAAGTTTCAAGCTTTTAAGTCGGCTCACTTTTAAAGGCTTCCCAATTACTTTCTTGTAAAAGTTTCGAAGACTCTTTTGTCTTTTTTGAAAGAATATTTTTGTGTAATTTTACGGGCAAAGGGTCACGAAATGGACATATTGTTGGTTATTTTGATCGAGTTCTTGTTATAAACAACTCTAGGAATGTGAAAAATATGTATTTTACTCAGTAGGAATGTTTTTAAATAATTTTGAAGATCCGCTTAGTACAAGGTATTGTAATATTTGCCGATATTCGCATAAATATGTTAAGTGCCGTAAAATATTGACAGTTATACAAAATCTTAAAAAAAATATGATTAATATATTATTTGTCTTAAAAACTAAACATTTGCCTATTAATAAATTCCATAAACTTTCTGCCAATTCAATGTCCAGACTACCTATTACTTCAATCATTAATAAGCATTTGTCACCTAAATCTGAAGGGCACCAAATATTTAGATTCCTTGGAAGAAATAGAACCTTTTCAAAGGCTCTTGGAACAGTTCATAGTAATTTGATTTGAGATAAATAATTCGAGGTATTTTGCTTAAATCTTAACAAACACTTATAGTTGTTATCGGGTTGCTAACGGCAGATTTCTTCAATAAAAGTAAATCAAGGTTTTTTTTACAACAAAATTGATTTTAATCTAGCACTTGATATTACAATATCTCAAGATGTTTGTTGCAAGACAGATAAATGTTCAAGAATCAATTTTTATATCGTCAGGATATCTGTACAAACATGTTCAATGTACATATTTCTACAGATTCGATACTATCGAGATTCGAGAATCTGTCAAAACCTTGAGAATTATTTATCGAATAAAAATATCTGAAGATGGAAGAACACTGAAGTAACCAGTAAAACATTATTTACTTAATGTTTTCTGTCGGTGGAAACTTGAAAATGGCCTTCTTATATTATGTATACAGTAGGAACAAAACAAGTTGTTAGCTGTTTCTAATAAAATAAAAATAAATTAGTATTTTTTTAAACATGACAGTTCCTATAACCTAGTAACAATCTAACATTTTGTATCAAGGCAATTAAATTATTCCTTATGATTATTCTATCTTCTCCATATTCAATTACCATCAAGAACTGAATAGCTACAAACCCTTTAATATAGTATTAAACTATTACGGTATCTAACCCACAGGCTTTCGGCTCATAATAGCTAAAGTTGTAACCAGGAAACGGACGAATGATACGGGTATCGTACAAGGGCCAACGTCCCTTCAAAGTCGTAACCTTAATCGTGGATCGAAACAGATGATGCTTTAATGTTTTAGTTGATTTTGAGAACCTGTGTATTTTAAAATATTTTCTAATAGTAAAACAATTTTTATCTGGTAATACGTGTGGCATAATGATATGGAGATTGATTAAAATCATAAGCAGATATCTTTTTGAATTTTAATGTGTTTCTGTAACGTTGAATAAAAGTATCGCGAGAAAATGTTTTCTTGAGAATTCTTCTAACATGTTTTTGTGGCGTATGAACTCAGGAGTTTTTCAAGCATTTCTTGTAGTAATTAATGTTGTTCTAGAGCTCTCAACCCGAAGTTGGGCAGTTCTTTTCTACTTTGGACAGAAGTCTTACCTTAAAGACCATTTCCAGTAATAGAACAGTGTCTCTAAAAGGGAATTAAAGAAAATAATAAAGTATACTTACCACCATAGCAACAGTATGTGTGCAAACAAAACCAGCGATAATAGTTCCTACGATTCCAGCTGCAAGGCCTGAGTTCTTGAACGCTCCAGGCATCGCCAGGATGCCGGTACCAAGACATGCTTTCAGCAGATGTACTACTGATCCGATTGTTCTAGGGGCAAAGAAAATTTGTTATTAGCAAATAATTTTTAAGTCTTGAATATTAAAATAGTAATGACGTTTTTATGTGTTTTTACAAAAAAAAATGACAAGAGTTGACAATAATTGTTTTGTGTAAAAACACAAACAATTGTGCCTTACAAAAAAGCATCTTTTGAAATGGTTTCAGAGTTTTTGTGGTGTTAACGGTACTAACACAAAAATATGTATTTTCACAAAAAAAATTACAAAAAGAAAATGGTTACTATATTATGTTGAAAGATTTTTTGTACAATGCATGTCGCGTGCAACTTTTGTTTCACTACTTTTTAACATAACTGTTTTTGCTACACTGTTTTACATTTTGAATACCGTTTATTAACTATTATTAGAAAACGACAAAAACCATATGCTATTACTTTTTACGTATCATTAAGGAAGACTACATCTAAGTATCTACTAGTATTATGACTAAAACAAGATAATCATCTTTACTAATACTATACACAAATGGAACACTGTGTGCAAATTATGCGTATGTCGAATAACAAAACTGCTTAGCATCTAAATTAACTTATTGTTTCGGAAAGAAGGAAGTGTTAATGACTTTGCGTAGTGCGTATTTGGTATAGTCACAAAACGAGACATTAGTGACGCGACTTAAGTGCTCAGAAGACACGTGTTTACTAAAGACGTTTTGAAACACGTGAGGATTGCAAATGGTTTTTGAAATGGTCAAATATTTTTTTTATTGAGCTGTAAGCTTTTGTGCTACTGAAATGAAAAATGCTTAATGTTTATGTGTGTTTCCTTTTCTGTAGTCAATAGTTGAACTGTTTTTGATAACATTTATTATAAGTAAAAGGATAATTTTATTTTACTCTAACAAACAGGACAAGGGACAGTTTTGTTTTTTAAATTAACGTCGATAAATTTTATTATTACTATTACTAATAATGCTTTTGTTTATAATAAATTGATTGTATTTAAAACAAACACAATAAAAGGCGTTCTTTATTTTCCAATTAATTTGTTAATTATTTCCATGCCTTTGAAAACGTTGTTTGTTTTGAACATAACGGAATAACGACAATTCCAAGAATTCCTGAATTTCGCAACAAATATTTATGTTTTATTAATTGTTTGAGAGAATAATAATAATTTTAGGAACATTTTGTATGGATACTCAAAAGCTTTTGTACTTTTTCAAGGTAAATTGGAACAATTCACACGTTATGCGTTAGAAATATAATAGCTATAATACTAGCCTAGAATTAGCAAATCATTTTAAATTTAGTTTAAGCTTATTGACACATCGTGGTATTATTTAATGTAAGATCTCTATCCATTTTTATCCGTATATGGCATTAAGTTTCTATTCAAGGTCATTTTCGAAGGCATGTTTATACTCAGTTTAAAATAGTCGTATGAAAGAATTCAGAAGAATAATATTGCCCATCATTTTAACTTTTTCGTTACTATTGAGAGTACTCAACCATAATCGATTAATCAAAAATTTAAATTAAATAAAAATCGACAAATTTAGTGACTAAGTTTTATTACTACTTACGAATTCGGATGCTCCACAGTCCGGTGTTCAAATGGATTGTATGGTTTCTCATCGATCGCTTTGGAAGCGATACTTATTGATGACTGGAATCCAGGATTACTGGTTAAATCCGCTCTGAAAATAAAGAAAAACATATTACTATAATTATATATCTATATATCGCTGATTGTTGGCAGCTCCTCGCATGATCAATTATTGTATCAACCACATTGTAAAACTTTTTGGCGATTGAAAAGAGTGGCCGTGAGTTTCTCGCTAGCTCTTCTCATAAGGCTCTACCCCCTTTCCGAGCTAGTGGTAGATTCAGTAATTGTAACGACTATCATAAGTGTCAATATTTGACCTAAATGAATAAATGATTTGATTTTGATTTGATATAATTGACATTGTAATAACTTCGAATTTTAAGTAGTTTTTAAGGAAAAATTTGATAGATCATGTAGAATCTAGATTTGGTTTTGAAAGACAAATATACATTCAACCCTACGGATTATAGATTACACTATACTAGCTGTCCACCTGCGTCTTTGCCTACGTGGAATTTCCAAAGATCCTCTCTTAGTGCTCCTCTTCCCTAAGGAATCTTCATACCAAATTTCAACTTTATCCGCTCAGTAGTTACGGCTGTGCGTTGTCAATTAGTCAGTCACTCGGTAACTAAAGAGCTTAATATAATATTTATATATTGATTAAAGGATGTCATGTCCTCAACATCAATTCGCAATAAAAATAACCTTTAGTTCATCACGCGACAAGTTTTATCGATTCTTCTCGACGATAATTATCTTTATGCTTTTCTGAGATTAATAACAAAGTTTAAATTATGAAGGACTACTTTATAATCACCATTAAAAGAAGAACAATTTATGTAATAAGCAGTACTTAGAAGTATTTTTATCAGTCGCAAGACAACATTTTATTCTTTTTTATGGCTAATTAAAAATTATGAGCGGCCGGACCAACTTTTCTACTACTTTATTTTTAAGAGAAACCACAAATCATTTTCGTGTAAATTACGGACGGCGTTTACAAAAATATTATTTTAAATTAAGTGCGAAAGGTATCAGGTAAACTGTTTACCTGATTGTGCCATGCAAGGAAGGGTTTTGTATTTAACAGTCTATATTTTTCCTTTTCTTTTCAATTTGATTCTTGTTTGGAAATAGATTTTTCAGCAAGAAAGTTTAGATACAAATAAAAAATCATCTTGAAATCATGTATTGTATTCATGTATGGCTTAGATTTAACAGATAATTTTACAACTGTTTCTGGTGTTCATTTACCGATTGAACTAGAACAGTATTTATCACATGAAGTAAACAAGACATCGGATTGATAGCCTTGCTGTAATTTGTAAACAGTTTACTATTTTCACAATTAATTTACTCAGACTAAATAAAACATCATTTCTCAAATTCAATTCTCCGAAACAAGAATTCCGGAAACCGAAATCTTAACCACTTCACTTCCAAAACTAATCGCTATCAAAGCAGGTGCAATCTCTAAAAAAACAACAAACTTCGCAATATCCAAACAGATCCGTAAATAACTCTTTCATCAATTGACCTTGTATTGTACAGAACCAATCATACGGAACCACTGTCAATGAAATTAAACTATACCGACGAACATTGTACGCTTCGCTGATTTGTTTGCACATTGCGAAGGCTGTAACTCAAGAGTTCGAATCCTCAAAGTGATGAGGTGTTGAATATTACTAGTAGATAGACTGCCTCCGTGGCGCAGTAGTTTAGATTAGCCGTTGGCTGTGAGTTTCTTTTTTGGCAATTTCTTGCTAGTTCTTCTCATAAAGCTCTACCCCTTTCCGAGCTAGTGGTAGATTCAGTAATTATAACGACTATCATAAGTGTCAATATTTTAAATAAATGATTTGATTTTGATGTTGGAAGGACGTGGGTTCGATCCCACACGGCATAATTATTTGTGCGATCAAGTAACAATTGTTTCGGGTCTGGTTGTACTTTGTGTCTGTTGTTTGTATGTTTAAAAAGTCCCCGCGACATAAGAGCAATTCTTAGTGCGGGAGTTGTCCTTTTCTTACAAAAAAGATAAATGTCGGTACTACTGAGAATTCGTCGATAAAGTGCTGAACAAAGTGTGAGCATGTTTATCACTTACATGACTCAACTAAAACATCAGGTTAGATAAAATTGAACAGATATTATTAAGCTTGATAAAATATGAAGATTTGCAAACGATGCGCACGTGTTGTCACTATCAGTGAAGATAGGTAATAAAAAAATGAATTTGTCCCGTGATTCCAACACTGGAGACCAGAAAAACCTCTTTTATTTATCTGTTTGGTATAAATATTATGAAATAGTCCCTACACTGCAATATACGTAATTCATTTTGTGTACCCTTGTTTTCAAAGAAATCTAAGAATGATGTAAGAGAGTTTGTCAATTAAATTGATAACTGTAACGACAATAGTTCAAAGGCTTGTTTGAAAACGAAGGCTCCATATAAATAGATTTAATTGAGGAAGGACTTCTATCCGCAAAGGTAAGGTGAATGAACTTACTGAAACAATAAGTTACTAGTAGTAGTAACAAATTGTTTGATTGGTATGGTTCTGAATAGAAACAAAATTTCTGTCAATTCTCACCAAGAAACTAGTTACAGTCTTTGTTTTTGAATTTGTCGCAATTTTTCATCAAGTACACATTTTTAATCATATCTTTTTTAAACGCTCAAGATTTTGGACCCAGGTGCCATTAAATTGATTTATTGATCAACACTCATTCCTCGTAAGATTTACTACAATCATAGATCATTTACATAATGAAATAAATATGAATTTAATTGTATTTCTTTCTCACATCAATCGATGCAGGTAGTCAATTGATCTTAACGCAGTGGTAACACAATTTAAATATAACTCAATTAATTTGGAGTCATCACTACACATAGACGAATTTTGACTTTAATTTAAGTCTGTACATAGCATGGCCTTTATTTTCTATTATAATAATAGAAATATTCGGACGGGAAAAAGTCTTTTCGCATTATAGTATGAACTTGTAATAAAATCTCTTTGGCTTCAAGAATCACAAATGAGTACACGGTTCTTTAGGTTTCTTTCAGTGAGCTTGTGAGGTATCCAAATATCGAGCTTTTTTGTCTAGAGAAAAGATTTTATTACAAGTTCATACATATACTATAATGTGAAAAGACTTTTTCCCCGACCTAATATATTACATATCGCTAAAAGGCGTGTTCTCCAATACTTTTGAACTCAGTAAGACACAAACTGGTATACAAACGCAATAAAGTTACCGTTCCCTTTGTACGTTAACTTTTCTCTTTACAAATGTCCTTGGTTGTAACACAAATTGGGTATCATTTTGTGCTCGATCGCGTGAACAAAATATATTGTGATTTAATTCAGGTATTCTTGTTTATTGTAAGGAAATTTGCACCATGAAAATTGAATGAAGGCTATTCGGGTTGTTTATTTACTAACACGGTGACCCGTACTATTGAGTTACAAAATAAAAGAATCATTTGACTAAACTCCAATTCTAATGAAAGTAGTTGTACATAAAACCATTGGGAGGCGCTATTTTATTAGCGGGGACTGACGTGTATTTTCTTTTAAAATTTAAGTTTGTCATAGGTACACTAGAGGCATTTTATATTACAGTCAGGTAACAAAAACGAACGATTCTTTATGCATCGAGCTAGCTCAGTATTATAATTTAACAACTCAAAGAAACTTATATTGTTCCACGTGAATTCTCCAAGTGTAACACCAACTTTAAAATTTGCCAAGTTTTTTAATTATACCGACATTTTGTACAAGAACAGTTTAGAACTGAACAAAACTAATATAATGCACTTTATGAACGTTTACAAAGTTTAAATTAATTTTGTTAATCCATAAATACGTTTTATATGTACAGGTTGTTTACTCCCAACTTGTCAAATCGTACTCTAGCGCATGTTCGAATGCTGATTTAAAGTGAAAATGTTGCGAATAAAATATTTTAATTAGTTGTACTTTATTTCAGAGTTTATTTAAGCGGTAGTTTGCATATTAAAAATACGATTTGATTTCAGCTCAAACTTAACTCGACTGCAATCTTTTATTCTATCAGTAGTAAGCCACCAGTACATCAAAGAAGTTTAATTATTCTAATGATTTTTGTAGGATGGTGAAGTTGTTGAAAGACCCATTAGATTGATAAGAACAATTTAAGAACATAAGTGTTTTTTTACGTTTGTTTATTTTTTCTAGGTTAGGCTCTGGCCTGGGCTCAGGGCTTGATCTTTCTCAGACTAAAGGAGGAAATCCGTGATCACTATAACAGGACAATAATAGGTTAACATATTCGTCTTGAAAATTAAAAAAGTTAAAAATACTTACGTGGATTTAAAGTTTTCTATATCCACCGAGTCTTTTTCTTTCGACATTTTGTATGCCTGGAAAAAAGAAAAAATAATTAAAACATAGAAATAATATATTAGGTAAAACACAAAAAAGTATACGATTCAGTACCACAACCCCTAGACGAGACGAAATACCTTAGATAGGTATTCACGTATGATACTTCTATTTTCTATATTCAGCCCTTAGCATGTTCTACAACAAAAGCTTTTAGCAAACGCGTGTTGGAAACATTATTTCCACCACCTGCGATCTTATCACATCTCTCAGTTGACAACTAGTGTATGTCAAATTGATAGCCCCTATGCAATACATTGCTTCTTTGACGGAACGTCTCAATCACTATAATCTAAAGAAGAAAACAATGTACAGCATGGTGGCTTTCAAATATTAGTCAACTGAGATACGTCATAGCCCTCCAGCTCTTAACAAGATGAGCTTTAAACCTCCAGAATCTCCAGTCGTCCACCGTTAAACTATACATCCAGACCATCCCACTCCGTTTGCCAATATTGTCCCCAACAACTTTCAGTACGAGATTTTCCTTAATTTAAAACTGTATTTTCCCATTTGTTCAAAAGATTTATTTAACTATAGAATTGACAAATGATCACTATACACGTTATTTATTGTTTTCTACATTGTTATTATACTCATAAATAAGTATACTGGTAGAAAATTTATAGTTTACCGTTAACTTGGAGCGGAAAATCTCATCAATTGTCGTGGACCAGTTTCTTGTTACTTAGACGGTCTTATTGTGACTTATCAGGTCGCAATAACCTTTGTGAAAATCAGTAAAATATTTAAAGTAGATACATTAATTTATAAAAAATAAAGTGTTTTTCATTTAGGATATTGTTAGATTCATGCTAACCAGATAGCATAAAAATTAACCTTCTGTCGGTCAAGCGTCTCCTATAACAAGGGAAAATTCGGGCCTTGACTACCAATCACTCTAGTAACCAGCGAATTAGAGACTATAATTATATACTACTAAGAAGCGTGTTGGAGACTAAATAACATCTAATATCGTTTATATTCGCTATATAAAAAAACTTGGCTCTTGTGAAAACTCATTAATTTTAAAAATACATTGAAAATTATTTAAAGTTCGTTCTAAGTTTATTGTCGGTGTCTTAACCCCGATCAAAAATAAATAAACGCCTTAAACTCACAGCTCAAATTAGAATCTCTCTCAAATAAATTATATTCACAAATATTTGAACTTGACGACAAAATATTGGGCCATCAAATTATTCGTCCAAAGGAAATTTAATTTGGAACGTTGACCTTAGAGAGGGCACCCACAATTTTGCTGACCAGATTGCTAAACCCTTCCGTTTTGATTATTTGTATTATCTGAGTGAATGGCAGATAAAAAACGAATTGTGAGGGCTGATTGATACTTAACGTTGACATACATACGTGTATGCAAGGAGAATATAAGTTGGCCAAGATTCGACCAATGGCAATTTATTTTGAGTCTATGATGATGATTGTAAGACTGCTAATAATATTATAAGTAATAGGGTCAAATAACTAAAGAGAGACTTCAACGAATCGGGGTCAATGAATTTGCATTGTTAATAATCTCAAAAAGTACATCAACACATACAATGACAAAATTTATTATCCATTTCGCAAACGCCTTTCTTTGAAAGAGTTGAAAAATGTATAATTTAAACAAATAAACCACAATCTACAAGGAATAAATTTTTCAAGTGGGAACCGAAGAGGAAAACCACCTTAATTTCATCATCAAGTTATTAAAACAAAAACAAAATTAATATCTCCACAACCCTTATATTTGAAGATCTCACTCTAGTACGTATACTTTAATGTAATCAGCTTACAAAATACCTCGTTTTCCTCCAGTATTTATTTGAAAAGACTCTCTAATATTAATGAAAATGACGCCAAGCCCAATTAATATGGAAAAGGATCGGGCAAGAACATCATTTCCGATATCAAGTCAATGCTGTAAAATATTCCAATCAATAGGCTTTAGTTGCTTTAGTTTCCAAGTCAATAATATAAATGGTATTCTGAGAATTTTATATTGTAACAATTTGAACTTATGTGTACAAAGGTAATTAGAAAATTAATTGTAAAAACTGCAAATTTAACACGCAATACGCTTCTCGATACCTTAGTAGGTGTGAAAATAAGACAATATGACAAGAAAGAACTACTATGCTATCTTAAATCCCAAAGTGTAAGTTAAAAGATACTAAAATTACTTTTTAAAAATTTACTATACGAACACTCAATTCGTGTAATAAATATATTAAAGAATTGAATAAAACTGGGAAATATGTGACCCAAAAACTTTTGAAAGCAAACGAGCTATTTTCCTACAAAGCAATGAGTAAGAAAATATTTTTACCCGATTTATTCATACAAAACATTCACGAAATTTTCGTTCAAAAATTCTTCAAGCGTTAAAACCAACAGAAATCGACGCCCGACATATTTTCATACGAAATATGTATGAAATAACATGTATTTCAGTCAAAAGGTTATTTCTGAGTATTTACAGAAGGAACATTGTATTTTCTGATTGCTTTTTGATAAGCCTCTTCAAATGGAAAGAACATTTGTCTAGACGTTAAACGTTTCCCTTTAATAGGCTTTACGGGAAATAAGTCATGCGTTACTCATATTTCTCAAATGTCAATTGTGAGTGCGATATTGAGATGTTTGTTTTCTTTTTCTTTAGTTCTTATTAAAATTATAATAATGTTTTTTATGGGAATCTGTGTTGTATATAAGTTTTATTACATTGTGAATTCTGTCTTGCAATAGTTTGTTATCTGTTTAATCTTAGAATAGGTAACTATAAATGGCTTGAAAATTTTGAAATCTTCAGTCTGTTAGTCGTAAAACAATATCGATTAAAAGGATGTTTTATTTTTTTACTTATGTTCATTCATATTCTATTCTAAAGTTTAGCTATATAACCATATTAAGATAAATGAAAATATATTATTATCACAAACTAATTTTAAGTCGAGAGCAATAATTTCAAGTCGTAATACGAATGTTAGAATGATTCACTTCACTTGTTTGTTACTCCCGGATCATTAAGTATTTACACAAAGATTAGTAAGCTCTCGGCTATTGGTATATCAAATATTTTGCACATACTTACGACTATTTAGCCTGTATTAGTCTATTTCGTGGTATTATGTGAACAACATATTGACCGTACAGTTTTTTTGTGACGTTCTGGTTAGCAAGTTTATTTTAGAATTTGACAGCTGTAACAATGAAGCACGTTTTATTTTACGATATTTAAATTGATTGTTTAAGTTGAAATAGCAATGTTCTGAATATGTGTCATTCCGAGTAATATAGCCGGACTTGTACCGAAGGCTCCTTGCCTTAGTGGTTTAGGTTGCCACGCCGCTACCATTACTTTGGGAGAGAGTGGGTTTGATTCCAACACGGAACAATTATTTGTGCGACCCACAAATAATTATTTCAGGTCTGGTTCTACTTTATATTCGTTTAAAGTTGTTGTAATTAAAAATAAAATAAAGGCAATGAAAGTGTCAGTCAGACCTAAGTTTACAACAATATAACGTCCATACATTATATAAATACCTAAATGTTATTTACTGAAGCAGTTAAATAAAAAAAACAAATAAAAAAATAAACAAATAATGTTGACTCGACGACGAAAGAGCAAATAAATTACAATCCATCGCGTAAAAGAAATCTATGTTTGAATTGTCTTCAAACATTACAACAGGTCAATTAGTTATTTCTTGAACCGTAACACACAATACTCGTTTTATTCCAAGATAATTTGTTTTATAAGGAAGTAAAAAATAAAGCCTTGGTGCTATAGACAGAGAAAGTAGGTATTCAGGGTTACAACAACTAATTATAATCGAACAGGTTTAGGTGTAGTAAGAAACAGATAAAGTACCTTCATAATAGTTATTATGCAAAATGTGATAAAACTGCGCCTGTTATACCCGAAGGTGTAAATGGGGTATGAACTACAACCATTTTTTGTCACGTAATATTATCGGTTTCATATATGTAATAGGGGGCGTACCTGTTGTCATAATAAGATACGTTTATGTACAAGGTTACTTATCAAAAATGTTAAAAATCTGATAGCGAATTGCTTAAGCCGAGGAATCAAACCTATTTAATGCTATTGCTTAGACTACAAGGGCTGTTAGGTAATTCTTACATTATTTACCACCTTATTGAGGGCTACGTTATTGTTAAGGAATCTTGTAAAGGTTTCATTCATATTACTGTTGTGTGTATTTGATTTAATGTCAGCCAATTCAAGCCATTATTCTTAATGGCTTTGACTTTGTTACATTGAACCTGACATTTAAAAAAATGTTTTCTATACGAAACGTTCTGAAAATGACTAGTAGAAAGAAAAATAATACTAATAGTTATTCCGAACTGACACTAACATGATTTGGGCAAAGTATACATTTTTTTAACACTATTTTAAACATTTTCCATCGCAAATTTCAAGATCACAAACAGAAGCTACAAAATATTTTTTAAATCTATTCCTGACATAGTAAAAAACTAATAAACTAAATCATATTTTCTGCCTGTCGAAATCCAAATCAAGTCACGGCAAAAATCTAATATTAGAGTATTTGAAAAAGCCAATTAATAAAAACTCGCGAAAAATTTTTACCAACAAAAAACAGGGTCGACTTCTAATATTTTTGGACGGATTTTCGAAGTGGCTGTTTCGAACAAAATTTTGTTTGAAGTATTTCATCCTTTCCGGACATTCGGTGTTCTTACCCACTTGTCCCTCGTTCAGTGTGTCATTATTGTGTTCATTTCGATGTAGGTCAAATAATATATTAACTTGTACACTTATGCTATTTTTTGGGAAAAATATTATAAGAACGTAAATCATGTTAAGTTGGGAGGAGATTTAACAAGATCTCTGTGGTTTTTTGGGCCAAGACATATTAATGAGCATTAAACAACCTCTTTTCCCGTGGTTTTTCTATTTAAATATGTGTTATAAATACTCGAAGGTATAAGCAAAGGTGTATAAGATGCACCTACAATCGCCTATAACAATAAAATTAGTCCCATTAAATGAGGGCCGATATACCGAGCACGTTACCAAACTCCGACTAAACATGTGCATCAATACACATATCGCTCCTTGAATACAAAAGGGCCACAAATCGAAATCTATAAATTTTACAGGAGAGCCAAAACAAATTTTTGAAACTGTTTTTTTGTAACATTTCATATATTTATTTATTAAATATAAGATGTTAATATATCATTAGATGCGTATTTTTTAGCTCTATCTTCCTACAAAATAAACTTTGTAAAAGCTGTTACCTATTAAGAGAAAAAAGCATATAAGTCTCTTTTGCATTCAAAATTTGAACCAATATTATGAGAAATATGTCAAAAATTAAACACAGTTTTACAAATAAAAATGGTAAATTGTACTTTTTTGGTAAAAAAGCCGTATCAAAAAGTTTAATAATAATTACTAAGTAAAACCATAACTGAATAGACCAGGAAAACATTGTATTAAACAATATAAATAAAAAAATCTTAACTTTTTATTAAGTAAGTAAAATTATTGAGATCAACTTTGTGCGTAACTTTCATTATTTAGTAAAATTAAACATCAATCATCATCATCAATCAATGGGTAACGTGACGAGTAGACTGAGTGCAGCAGGAGTATTAAAGAAATAAGATAATAGAAAAGGTTTTTGAGTTTTATAAGCCTTTATATTGAGCATTCGTGGATTATTCCAAAGCTTTTGACAGCATTACTCATTCCGCCATAGAATCATCACTCCATCCAATTCCTACTTAAAGATACTATGTAGAATCGAACCTTCATACATCAAACTCATCAAAGCAATAGACAACAATATCATTCCAAATCCAAAGAAGCGTGAAACAGGGAGACCCGCTATCTCCCAAATTATTTACCAGCACCATCACAGAAATTTTCAGGAGCCTGGCGGTGTTATGGCAATCAAAAGCATAGTTGTAAGTGGTAAACAGTTAACAAACCATTGTTTTGTAGATGACATAGTCCTCTTCTCTTTTTCGGCATCGGAACTCGAATCAATGCTCAAAGATCTGAGCACGGCAAACCTTCAGATTGGACTGAGTAAGAACCGTACAAAAACCCAGGTTATGACCAACAACACAAAACGTAGGGTCGAGGTAGACGGGCACGTCATAGACTATGTCGACGAGTACACTTGCTAGGGCCAGATAACCTCTTTTAACAACCGACGGGACAAAGAGTTGGACAAACGTGTCACAAGTGCCTGAAAGAGATCCTGGTCCAGGAAAGAGCTAATGAAGGGTAACCTTCCACTGTCACTGAAGTGAAAGGTCGTCGACGTGTTTATACCTACTACCCGTCCTTGCCTACGCTGCCCAAACATGGTCCCTTACGGAAAACCAGAAAGAGCCAGAGAGCGATGGAGCATAGTATATTATGCATCAAAAGAACAGATCACGTCCGAAATTCTATACTGCGCTCCCAAACTCGCATAGCCGATGTAAGGGAGAAGACCGCCTGGCTGAAATGGAACTGAGCCGGCCACATTATCCATATGCATTCGGAAAGGTGGACCCGCATATCTACCAACTGGATGCCAGAAGATGGTCATAGCAGACGCGGGAGACTTAAATGGACATGGCGGGATGATTTAGACGCATTTGAAAAGGACTGTTCGGATCTAGCCCCTGAAAGAGGAATTTGAAAGGAAAGGGTGCCTCTTTACTTTGCCTGCATCAAAATGTATAATTTTATTTTTAAAATTGTAACGAAAACTAAAATTATTATCATACCAAACGGTCATATTTCTGGCCTTCCCATTCTAGCACGCTAAAAATGATTATTTATTCCACAATAATTTAATGCAAAAGGGACATATTTCAAAATATGCTACTGTTATATTACAAAATATAATAACAAATACTGGTGTTTGAATGCAAAACGGTCGTTTTCAGAAATATGGCACTTTTTTATTACGAAATATGGTAACAAATACTGGTGTTTGAATGCAAAACGGACGTTTTCCAAAATATGGCAGTTTTGTATTGTAAAATATAATCACATTAACTTGAAATTTTGCAACCAACACAGACATATTTTGGATTGTGGCACTTTTTCATGCAACTGACGAGCATTTGCGTTGAATCTCCGGGCGCAACTCACAAAGTGGCTGTTTTGCACTGACATTACCTGTCAAAGTGAGCTAATGCAAAAAGGGCAGTAAGTCAGTGCAGCCATAATATAAGCAAAAATGATGGGGGTTTTTTTTTTACTATAAAATATAGTCGGTTCAGGTGTCATTTTTGCAATAAAACGATTTTCATTTTTTTTTGAGTTGTGGCCCTTTTGCATTGAAGGAGCGATATGACCGTTCAGGCTATTATTTGTGCTCTATGTAGGTAAATATAGGATAACAGCTGTTCTGTGCAAAGCAAATTAGATCAAGCAAAGATCACAAACAAAAGGAAATCGTAACTAAAGTAATATAACATTGAGATTATCAATAAACCAATAACTTTTTTAATAAGTACACAAGCATTTCATCACAAGAGCCTTGTAAAACAGAAAGCGTTTTAAACATCAGTTTCCATTAGAATATTGTTTTGGCCGGCTAGTGTTGTAACAATCATTATTTTTGACTACTTTTTCCGTCAAAGGCGAAACTCTTTTGACGTTTACCTTGGCCTGGCTTTCTTGGAGTTAGACTCCTTTCTTTAAGGCTCTTTTAGAAGTAATTAAAGTATTATGTACATAATTATAGTTTTTAGAACAAGGACTTTTTCTTTTTGAAATGGTGCTTGAAAAGTAATAGCCGTGTTGCATAAATGTCACATGAAGAAATTCAAAACCTTGGTCATCACTGCATACTATTATGCGAAAACTGTTTTGTTTGCATTTTGAAATGAGAAAATATTTTTTGGGCTATTTCTAAACGGCACAGGTCTACAATGTACATAATAATGTGTGAGGATCTCTATGGATCAAATCAAGTGCACAGTGACCGTAGCAATTTCTGTTATTATTATATTATTTTTTATTTCTCTTTATTTTTAACATCAGACAACATATTTTGCAAGTTAGTAAAATTAAAAATAAGTCAAATATTTATTACAACATATAAATTGCTGTATCATGTATACATGATAATTAAACAAATATATACCAATAAAAAAATGCCTTATCATGGTCACATTTATAGGACTACAACTAATTTAACTAAACAGCATTTTTATGCCATATTGAGAACATCATCATTAAATCAATAATATATGCTACTCTCGATTTCGATGTGATCTCAATAAGATATCTATATTGGTTTAAATAAGGGCCAGACAAGCACTCACTTGCTTTAATCCCTACAAAAATGATTTCGCTCATTCACATTTATAAGTCTAGTTTTTCATATCCACCGATTATTATCAGTTTTAAACATTTTTGAATGAAAAATAGATATTATTTAATAATTTCATTGTACCATTAAACTAAATAAGTACTGGTCCCTTTATTTACAAAAACAAAAACAAATCGGTAAGGAATTTTACTTTTTGTACAAAACCACTTCCAACGTCTTCGTTGAAATAGCGGTATCTTTTGTAAGTATGATTGACAGATTGTTTTCGACAAAAGGATGGTTACAAATTGATAACGTTTATTATTATTGTCGTTTTTTGTAAAAGAAACCCTTTGAGCACCTACTTTTCCTAAAAGCCTTTAATTTAAGAATCAGTTTTTAGATGTAAATACCTGTGTATGTAAATATGAAAAGTAAAAAAGTATATTCAAATCATTAACAATAATGTTTTGAATAAATATAATGACCTAGCTCTTGTCCGTGGTATTGTACGCGTGAGTCGATTTCAGACATTTTGTCACTTAGCCTGGCTGTCCCAGTGCCGGGTAATAGGTAGTAGTAGTAGTATGTTTTTACTTGTTGTATGCTAGAATATCCATGGTTTAAAGCTAGTTTAAAACATGTCATCATTATGCCAGTTATTGTACCTACGGTTTTCTAAAAATATCTCAGTAGTATTCTAGAGTGTACTAAGAAATAAGTGACAAGGAGGATAAACATCAGTTACCTGTGTATACGGAACATCCTCATTAACATCGTAATTCATAAGACGGGACACTTCCTTCATACAAATATAGACCAGTCTACTGTCATTGTGAGGAAACATGAGTTTAACCTTGATTTCGTTAGGAATAGTTATTGCAGTCACAGTACTTAGCGGTGAGAACGTTTTATAGAACTACAATAATGATTTATTCTAGTAGTAAGAAGTTTTCTAGTATCTAATAATAGTATGTATTTAAAAATATTGCCACAATGTTATATTTTTTAGCGTGCGACTCATAAGAATACCATTTTTTTTTTAATTTTCCGGGGCTTGTGATTCACAGAAATTTTACTCAAATGTTTTTTTTTTAAATTGTTGTTAAATTATATATTAAGTACCGAAGATCGATAAGTTTAATAAAATCAAACATTACGCTAGTAGAAAATTAGAGTCTATATGTATAAGTTTCACTAACTTATAACCTTGAACTACAAATTAAAAGAAAATAAATCGCAGGCAACCGCGTCATAATTATTGTATTCTTCAAATATCCGGCTTATACTCGTATATCGTATTGTGTGATTTAAACCCATTTGTTTAAACAGATCTAAGTTGGCTCACGTTTGTGTAGTTTTTGCATTATTGTCACGTGTTGAATTAGTAGTCGGTATACTAAATAGTGGTCTAGACTTGTTAATTAGCTGAATAAAATAAGTATTTAAGATGCAGAGTGAACACATTCCCATTTCATTTTCAATACTTTTGATGAAAATCGAGATAAGTAATTGGTTTTCTTTTTCGTGTGATTGAAGGCTTAAACAAATTATGGTTTGGTTTAAAAGGTGAAGCGTGATCTTCTACAATCAGTATTTCTGAATCGTCTATTAAGAATTTAAAAAATGGTTCCTCCCTAACAAGCTGATTTCTCGATTAGTAGTTATAGTAGTAGGTAATTTTTGCGGTTCTATTGTGATTCCACCAATTTTAAAGTTGCCAAACAAATTACTCGGTCTTAGTGTAGTAGATAATTGCTAATTAAATCTTGATCGTCAACATCCGATACTGTCACAATACTTTCATGTTGTCCTTTTAGCTTGTCAATACTTTTGCAAAATTTATGAATGCCAATCAATTTGTCAAGTTGTTGTTTTCATCAACTTACCTACTATTGTATCAAAGATTTAGCAATTCTCAAACTTCTTGCACCACAGAAATGATTCACGGTTAAATCTTCAGATTATTTACGTCAGTATATAAGATTATTTACTCACTCATTGACAGTCTGTGTAGTTACAGTAGCTGTATCAGTTTTACGTGTCAGTTGAGATAAAAGATAAAACAATCGTTTTTTATCTCCATATTGACAGTACGGTCGAGATGTGATTAGTAATCATTTGTGCACTTACTTGACAGTTGTTGAAATGATAAGATGTTTAATTTCAAGACCCCTGTGTTGGCGATAGAGACAGAACAATACTTTTTTATTACTCATTTTGTCCCTCGCTAAAGCATTTTTAAGTTATTACAGGTTTTTCCACAGACACAAAACTAATCCGATCAATAATTAATAAAGTTTTGAGAAATAATACACACATAAATAAATTAATGAGACTCAAGGTTTCAATGCTCGGGACACATTTAATTTAAACTAGCTAGCTGCTTGTTATACCTTTTCTCTCGTTAGCGATTTTTAAAGAACTAAGATAATAATTTAATAAAATAAGATTCTCTGTTTCATATAACCTTGAAACTACATTAAAGTAGCTTCCTCCTAGCAAAAAATGCAATTAAGACATAATGTAATATATTATGTTGATTATTTAACATAAAATGTTTCATTTTTAATAAATTAAAGACGTCTAAACAGTTGATCAAATATTAACTGAAATAGTAAGTTCATATATTATTATGGTGACACAGACCTACATACATTGTTGGTGGTGGTTGTGCTTACCTTCATACAAATAATACAATTTAAGGTCAACTGTTACTATTGATCATAGTTATATTTTCTCTTCTCAAAACCGTTTGTATTTACATTGCCATATTATAGTATCGCATCGCATATTGTAGGTATAAAGAGAACTGACAGTATCAATGCCACATCAAAAAAAATCTTAAAGTACTTCAGTACCAAAATCTTTGGTACAACTATAGTCCCATTTTACTGTAATCGCGAAAGTCTTTGAAATTGACAACTACATTGCTCACTTGAAGGACTAAAAGTATCAAAAACATTTATTTCAACTTAAGGCCTTTTTAAACAGCAGTCTGTTGTCCATATACATATCATTGTTATTCCAGTGGTTTAAACATTAAACCACTACTATCGTATCCGACAACTGCGGCTTTGATTCCCCACAGAGATTAACTTTTGACTACATTTTCCGAAACCCTCGTCTGAATGTATCTGAATTACATATACATACCTATGTATGTTGTGTGGTTCCAAACGTTTCTATTTTAAAGTTTTTGACAAAATTTAGTTATACGCAATACTTTGTAGAAAACGGTGTTTATAAACATGTGAATTAACTCTTCTGAAGTTTATTTTAGAGTTGACTATAATTTCGTATTCTTCTATAAAGTTAAATTTTCGAAATGTTCAATCACCAACATTTCTCACGTTCCACCAGATTATCAAGATCCTACTATTGATAACTGGGTATCAAGAAATCGGCGTGTTTAGGTAGAACCTTTTTTTTAAGAAAGACAAAGTAACTTCTGTCAAGAGATTATAAATTCCTTAAGTCTTAAAATCAGGTCGAAAATAATTTCTGTTTTAACATAACATTATTAAGTGTAAATTCTAAAAATCACTAAGTACTTCAATTTTATTTTCTTAACTCCAGACTACTGCGCAAAAAAGGCGTTAATACCTAATTTTGTTTACACAAATCGCGTATTTTAGTCCGGTCAAATTAGACCAAAAAATCAGTAAACCCACGACAAATTCAGGGGAAGCTGAAAATTCTTAAAATTGTTTAAATTATAATTATAAACATTGTCTTAAAAGTCCCAACCGATCCCATGTAAGGAAAAAATTTTAGCGGGGTAATAAGGTCCAAAAAATGAGTTTTTCGCGATTTTCTTGAAAACGGTAAGTTTTATAGCAAAATTACCCCAGACATAATTTGTAGATCAGGGAATTTCCTATAAAAAAGGTATCAATATTTTTTTCCCTAAAAGCCACCGCTTCTGAGATATAACGATGCAAAAAATTGCGAGCGTCATAATACACTCATACACTACTTCAACTTGCTTTAGCAATTATAATATTAAAAGAAGTTGAAATCGATGACATCATGGATGCTGATTTAATAATTAATATCGAAAATATAGTAGATAAATTTTTTTCATACAATGATATTGAAAATGATGAAATATCTGGAGCTTTACTTAATAAACTGAATCAAAAACTTAAGGATTATGAGGAACGAGGACCAACAGCGAAACTTTGGATTCAATATTTTTATATGGTTTCAATTCTTAAAGAGTTTTTAAGAGCTGAACGTATGGGGGATTGGAAAGCTCATTTAAACTGCGTCAAAGAAATGCTTCCTTACTTTCACGCGTCTGGACATTTTCCGTATGCTAAGTCTGCACACCTATACTTGCAGGATATGCTACAATTAGAGAATTTCATAGATCCTGAAGTCTATAAAAAAATTTCAGAAGGATTCTTCACTGTGAGACGTTCAGACAAATTAAGCTGTGGCACTTCAACGGACATGGTAATTGAGCAGTCTATGATGAAAGCTATGAAGACAGATGGAGGTATTGCTCGAGGAAGAAGCACAAAACAGAGTGTCATAAGTAAATGGGTTTATAGTAGGCATGCAATGAATACAGTTTGTGAAAAATTAGAAGATCTGGCTAATGTTAGGATGGATACGACCGAGCAGCATGTTGATGCAAGTGATTCACGAGTAAAAAAAGATTCTAAAGACTTACGAAAACTTTTGGAATGGTTCTCAATACATAATCCTTTTCCAGAGGTTTTGCATCGTTATATCTCAGAAGCGGTGGCTTTTAGGGAAAAAATTATTGATACCTTTTTTATAGGAAATTCCCTGATCTACAAATTATGTCTGGGGTAATTTTGCGATAAAACTTACCGTTTTCAAGAAAATCGCGAAAAACTCATTTTTTGGACCTTATTACCCCGCTAAAATTTTTTCCTTACATGGGATCGGTTGGGACTTTTAAGACAATGTTTATAATTATAATTTAAACAATTTTAAGAATTTTCAGCTTCCCCTGAATTTGTCGTGGGTCAAATGTCTAAATTGACCGGAGTATTTCTATTTACCCGTTACGTTCACACGGCCATGAACGTGAATTCAGACGTTCGAATGCACGCATGATTGATTTTATTACTCATCAGTCAAACCGATAATTAAGCGCAGTTTTAATTACATTCATCAATATTTTGACTGATTGCAATGCAACTTAATTTAGTACAGTGCAGTTGCGAATCAACTTACAACACAAACAAAGTACCTACCTTTTTAATCTATGCAAATTTTCTCAATTAAATTATTAATTTTATCGTTTATATAATAGTAAATCAATCTGTCAAAATTGTTCAAGCCGTCCAAAAGTCATTTGACATGACTTAATGACTGTTATCTTAATTGATTACAACCAGGACTGACTTTTAACGTGCCTTCCGAAGCACGGATGCGCTCAGCTCACATAGTAGAATGCTGTCAATTATTGTAATAGAATGTGAATACTTACATATTTAAAGTATCTAAAACAAAAGTACTTGTAACCGGTGCGCGGGCGATAATGACGTGCTAAATAAATGAATGAATCAAAATAAGCGTGTATTTGAATGCTACGGTGTGAAAATTATTTGGTTCATGTTTTCCTCAAAAGAACAGGGCATGTTTTAATGTAAAATGTTGTACAAACGCACTTTTTCTCATAATATTCAATAGATGGTTCGTTAATTATAGTTATCATAGCCAGTTAGTTAATTATAAGAGTCAGGTTTGCTGTTCTAATAAAGACTCATTTAACATAATACATAATTAAGGCTAGATAATTTAGATGCTTCTTAAATTCTTAACTATATGCCCTGCCAACTGCAAATATGTAGATCTATAGAAAAATAAGATTTAAAAAAATTATATAATTAATGACAATCAACATATGTAAAAACATTACCTATTTAAATACGAATGTATAGAATCCGCAGTACATCAGTTTCCAAACTTTGGTGTTTTTGTCACCTCAGTAATTTACACTAAAGAAAATATTTTCGTTTCGCTAAATATTGTTATCTTTATCATCTATTTTAAGTTTAAAATACTGTGCCGTAACTTCCGCAGTTTATGTGAAGGAAGACGGCTATTATGTACCAAATTATGTTACACATAGCAAAGTGCAGAATATTTACATAATTACTTACTTGGAAGACTGTTTTAAATGACTAATAAACGTTTAAGATCGCACTGATTAACTGACAATAAATTGTTTTACAAAACATTGTCATTAATTACTTGAGAAACATAATTTCTGACAGAAAATGACTGACAATTGTTTTTACAAAACATTGTCATTAATTATTTGAGAAACATTGACATATCTGTCAGAAAATGCAACGAAAATCTGTCAAAGAATCCCAATTATCAAGCACTATCAACGTTAAAGAACAGTTTTTGACATTTGTGACAGATATTGAACGGAGATTTTAAAAAACGTCAAAATACTCTTCCTAATCTGATGATGAAAATTACGGGCTTGAAAGATAATATTATTGTAGTACGTTAATGGGTAAGAAAGGTCATTACTATAATAAATCTTAATTTTTTCTTCAAGTACCGTGTTTTTGTAAACAATTGTGTGAATTGTAACAAAAAAAACATTTTCAAACTAAATATCAAACGTTAAGCAATTAATCTGATCGTTAAATGTTACTTGAAAATAAAATTGCCTACATTTATTTACATTGTAGTAAAATGTATCACCATAAAAACCTATTTATCGTGCTCATTCACTGAACACCTCATTTAAACGGGAGTCCTTGAACTTGCAAATAAAATAAAATGTATGCGTTACTATTTCAACTTGAGCACGCTATCGTTTACGTGATATCATCGTATCATACAAATTAGTTTCATAATCGAACACTCAACTATACAACATAGCATGTAAGCGCCAACTAAAAACTTATATCGCTTTCTTAAAAATATATAAAAAAAATAACCTAAAGATTAAACAACAAAATAGAAAACAAAACACAAACAATCACCCCTAAAACAAAACATTCGAAAAAACAAAACAATTGAAACTCAAACACAGAAATGGAAACAAAATAATAAAAATACGAACCTAATGTAAACTTTTTTAACACTTGTAAACAAATTGCATGTACAATTTAAGGCACTAACAGCACGACACTCGGTAACTGACTGACCGTCGCACGCGCAATCACGGTGCTCCCAACATTATCACTACAACCTACTTGCGACCTCATATAAGAGCCTTTTACCTTGATTTGTCTGCTTTCAATAATCTAGATTATCTATCGATAGTAATAGCCGAGATGTGTTTGTGCGTTTGTTCGTAAAATTGAAAGAAAAATAAAATTACATTCATATGCTGTTTTTTTCAACATCCAGGCTTTATTTTTCATGTAGCTTTAATATTATTATTACTAGACAGCATCGTGTCCTCTGGGGTTGTTGGTAAATGTAATAGTTTAATTATTCTAGGTGTCATCTCGCCGTCTTTTGCCGGGCATACCTTGCCGTCTACTCCCAGTTTGACGGATCCGCTTGTTGCTATTTTGACGTAAGAGTTAAAAAGTCATCAATAAAAAAAAATTGTAATGTTTCTTGATCGTTTGACGGCGTAAACTCAATACTTTGTTCATTGTAAAAATCGATGAATGGAAACATTTTTTATGATAAACACATCACACCATTTTCATAATAATATGCTTGTAATTACTATAAACGTTAACACGGTGATAATAAGATGTATTTAAAGTATAATAAGAGTGAATTACCAGAACAAAATAAGGTATAAATAAATATTTCAATTCTTTTGACTGCTCCAAAGTGGTACAAATTGATTCCACGCATAATACCTTTTGTTTCTTGGCTTATCATTTGTTTGAAAGGCAGTACCTACCGTAATTATACGCTCAGTATACAATCACAACAGTCTTTAGTTCTTAAATAATATGTATTTTTATAATTACGCTGTATTTAAAAACTTCCTGCGAACAATTTTGCTGTAGTCGGTACTACATTGATTGTCAACCTTAAGTTGATAAACGTACTCAAACGTTTAAGCAGGTAAAGTACATTTTTAAATATAACGGATGTGACGGTAGATTGATAAAGTCCGAACAATGTACACAGGATATAACAAAAACGTACCTTACGAGGTACGTAACAACACAATTCGTTATTAAATGTGTATAAAATACACTCTTGATTTATTATTTACACTGCTAGTCCCATGCTGGCGAGCCTATGCCATATACTGGACACGATTCCAAACTCCGGGCTACCGTTCAATATAATCTTATATTTAAATACAAAAAAAAATGGTACTTTTGCCAGTCCGGCAATCACAGTAAAATGTTATGGTTGGATCTGGATTGCATTTTGGATCCATCTTTATTATTATATAGTTTAAGGAAACGGTGATCGGCATTGACTTATACCCGAACTTACTTTCCCACTTATTCACCCACAATCGAAATGATCAAATAAAACCTGTCCGATTCACAAACACTATTAGTAAAATCGTTTACTAATAGGTTGTCCAAATTAATTAATTAATCGATTAACTTATCTGTGTCGTACTAGAACCATTATTAAATTATAACATTAATACTGCACTAATCGTATACGTGATATCAATCGCATAATATTCCACTACCTAGAAGTAAAAGTCATATGAAAACGAGAAAAGTGGAAAATTTCCGTTCAAACATATACTTATATTACGCCTGATTTTTTTGATCGCCACTGGTCTAACAACGTTACTTGGTACGATCCTCACAAAATTCCATACAATAGGCTCCAATTATTTAGCCGCTTTCACTGGCAATACTTGCAATTCCAGCCCATTTTTTCTGTAGAAGGACAGATTACCTCTTATAATATTATTTGATTTTGAGGTCTGTTTAAGGAACGGCTCCTAGTTTAATATATTCGTATTTCAATGGAAGTACGCCCATTCTTAGTTTAAATGTCATTTAATTTAAATAGAAGATATTGAGTCAAGTCATATTCTTGAAATACTATTGATGATTTAGCAGACAGGTATTAATATATTGCCATTATTGACTAAAATTGCTATACGTTCGGTCACAAATGCATGCTCTAATCTGTATGCATCGTAACTTGTGTGATTAACATCAGCCACCTTCGCGTCACCCACCGCTCTGTATTCATTGTAAGGATTTTGATGGCCATCTTGGCTTGCTTGTGTCTTAATGTGAGTATAGTAAGCATGAGTAAACCTACAAAATACACCTCTAAACATTTTCACACACATGGATTTACGGTATCATTTGCGCATGAAAATAACTTGTAACATAATACAAATGACATCACGGAACCAATGCAATGATTGGATAATTATTCGGTTTCTATTAAACCGGAGTAGACCAACTGCTGCATATCCAAAAATCTTCCCTCTTAGTAGGAGTCGCAGGCCAAACCTAGTGATATTGTAGTAAGAATATTTGAATCTTAGGTACAACGTGACCTAGCTGCTAGCTGGCTGTTACTTCATTCTGATAAGGACTTCTTTTAACCACGTTACACGAGAACTTCAAATTGACAGAACTTATCAACTGACAGGTTTTTCCGGTAAACAGTTTACTAAAGATTTTTGTAAGATTAGATTTTATCGGCCAAGTGGACACCTGGTATTTGTAGGAATTTTACTAAACATTATCCTTAACTGTAATCAAAACCTTTGATGTTGGCGAACTTCCTTAAGTTAGAAGAACAATCACTGAATCTGATCTCTTATAAATACGCGAGTGAAAAACTCTCTGAGTATGCCAGATATTTTCTTAAAATTTTGATGAAATTCTTCATGATTGACAGCCTAAGCAAAAATTTGATACTCCTTAAGAACATGTGAAATTAATAACACCTGAGTTTGAATTCCAGTTCATAATGATATAATATCATAATGATGTAATAGGGGTATGTATGTAAAATATAATTACATACTAATTACGGGATGAGTCCTATAGAAACGCGGTATCCTCTGCCTACACTTTCGTGTGTAACAGGCGCGATGTCATGTATGTATGTATGTATGTATGTAGAATATACCCGTGTTCGCCAGAGGAAATATAATGAGTTACTATTGCACATTTTGTAAATGTTTGGATTCAAAATATTATCTTCAATACAAAGTACAAAAACGTGAGAAAACCATGTGAGCCACGATATGACAATGTTTTTCTTTAATAGTTTTTACGAAACTATTAAAATGCTTGCATGTTTTGATAACAAGTTTTGTTGGAAAAGTCACGTTTTGAACGCTGATCAATGACATTACTTTGCTATTTGTAAATTGTGCTAGATAAAAAGATGATTATATTCTCAGAACATAAGAATTAATTATTTTTAGCCTTCAATCTATTTTCAGCCATATAATTATAATAAAACAAAAACGGGGAAAATTAGAACCCATTCTCGCTTACGTGACGCAAGCGAAGTTGCAGTTGTAAGCTAGTTATTGATAACTGATATCGTCTCAGAGATATCGCTACTGATTCAAATGTAGCATGTCATATTTTGAAATGAGATAACGTCTCTTATCAACGAAAGATAATACGTTCAATAGTTTAGTAGTGTTTTGACTGTTTGATTACTATCTAGTTTAGTTACAGTTATCTGAAAATATATCAAGATCTTTTTATAAGTAGATATATTCATCCGCTTTCTTTTTCTCAACTTCTTAGTTGTGATGTTGCAGAATGATGCAATATTATAGTATAAAAAGTTAACGTCTCTTTTTCTAGAATTTAAGCTCCATTTGGTTGCATATGTTTTAGATATCTGAGTGAGGTTTCTTCTACATCATCGTCATCGTCTTCACCTTATCAAACGTTAGGTAGGGATGGTAGCAACTTTAGTATTCGTAGCTTTGGCTCATTTTAAACTTAATATTGTAATTATAGTTTAGTTTTCTTATACGGATCCAAAGACTTTTATGGCTGATCTTTCGTTCACGTATCTGGATTACAAAAATACCTTTTTTTTTTGAGAACATTAAAACTGAAGAGTAACATCAGAGAAAAGTACAGACTATTTACTGCACTACTGACGTTGTAACATTTCTATACATCTTTCAGTACAGAATATATTGAATGGAACTCAAGAATATTGAATGAATATAATAATTCCATTGTCCGCGTCAGTTAAGCCTCAGTTGACTGGAAGAATCAGGTCACGGCGGTTGCTCCTGTTGTATCGACTTTACTTCGATTCTTTTCTCCTTGCGAGTTCTTGGATAGGTCAGTTAAGGGTTATTTTTAAATGTAAATTATGTATATGTAGTAACAAATGGTGCAGTATTAAAACGCTGACAGTACTCCCGTATTCTGGGAAACCTTGCCATCAATAAGGCAGTACTGTATTTTTCTATTTTTTATTTTAGATAAGCTAATTATTATTCATATAAGGTTGTTGTTTCGGATCCCGGGCCAATGACTTACTCTGTTTTGATATTTTTATCGTAACTGTATGCGTAACTAATGTTTGCTTCTTTTAAAAAAATCAGACTTAACTACAATAAAATAAAATAATAAATTTAACCCATGAATGTCCCACTGCTGGGCAAGGGTCTCCTCCCGTAATGAGGGAGGGGTTAGGCCTTGAGTCCACCACGCTGGCCAATTGCGGGTTGGGGACTTTGCATGCCCTCAATAAATGTATTAAACAAATAGGCATGCAAGGTTTCCTCACGATGTTTTCCTTCACCGTTGGAGCATGTGATATTATTTCTAATACACACATAACTTCAAAAAGTCATTGGTGTGTTGCCTTGGGTTCGAACCTGCGACCACTTGCGTGGGAGATGTCAACTTATACCACTCGGCTACCACTGCTCTTGCTCTTTTTTTGACTTAACTACAAAAGCTTTAAAAAAACGTTTCCTTTTAAAATAAAACAATCTCATTTTAATAAAACCACGCTTCTCTTCAAACTTTTTGTTCCATAAAGCCTCACTCGCGTCAGCAATTTTTTTTGCCAAAGTTATAAAAAAATCACAAAATCATGATATGATATCCAGGGGTCGTCAAATTTCCCTGATTCTTGTTATGATATTAGATAACAGAGATAATGTATAATTGTTCACGCTTATAAAGGTTACTTGCGGTTACGCTGCCCACGTGTTGTAAATGTCGAAGGGTGGGCTGCGATTTGAGGCTTGAGTTTCGTACATAAGATAACTGAAGAGATAATTAAACACAGATTATACGTACTTGAATATAAATTGATCATGTTTCTTTGTCATATTTGAAAGTGGAAAGTTTTTACTGCTAGATATTTTTCCTTTTAGTTTCAGACATGTTATGCGACACAATATTAAAATTAAATGATTCAGCACCTACTTGGAAACATAATTATAGTATTTTCTCTCTGAATAAATTATAAAGTCAATCTCCTATTATAAATTCTCAGGTGAACACTAATTGCACAATTGATTAAGCTAAGAGAGTAGTACCTAAACATCCTAAGATACCTCATGGTGGTCATTATGGTTTGAACGGTACATTATTACCATAATTCATATATTAGTATGGAATCCCATTCTTTGGTGAAACAAAACGGACCCCTAACCAGGTCCCTTAACAGCCACATCGTAGTTAGTATGTAAATGAGAATACCTCCCGGAAATTGTGACTCTTTCCTGTTTATATGTAATCGGGGTATCTCGGAAGCTACATTTTAATTCGAATTCGCTACACATACTTATTAAAATGCTTAACTGTTTGTCTGTCTGTCACGCTTTCACGGGTAAACTACTGAACCAATTTTGATAGGATTGAGCATGAAGATAGTTGAAAACTCATAGTCCAGCAAAGACATACCTTAAGATTCCATAGCAGCCCCTTAGAGACCTTTAGAGGGGATAAAACTTTTAGCGTGAGCGTAGCCGCTCGAGTAAGTTAGTCTGATATAATAATTTTCTTTCATGATTTTCCTTATTGACTTTTCTGTAAATTACTCTTTCCATAATCAAACTGAAAAATTGTTACATGCATGTCATATACCCAAAACCATTATATTGGTACTTTTTACCTATACTTACTAAGAACAAGTAAATATTCGTCATATTATTATAGATATGGTAATAGGTACATTGATAACTATCGCGGCTTGTTTATTACAAACATGCAAAAAGGATCTTAATATAAAAATTTTAATAATTATTTAATAATAAAATTTGCATAATGTTCTTAGACTTTACCCAAAAAGCAAGCATTATCAGAAGCATGTCATATCAAGCATGTTAGAAATTTAAAGTGTTAAGCTGCTTGGCTCGATGAATATTTATTTCATGCTGACCAACTGCTATTTACTGTTTATCATAACTGTACTTCACGGATCTAAAAGAATAACATATTGGTTTGGACTTTAACCAGAAGGCAAGGGATTGTTTGAGATCTTCAAGTGGCTGTCGGCATCTTGAAGGGTGTCTTAAGCTGATAGGCTCAAGTAGTATTATTTTTTTGCTGTCACACTGGTATTTACTGGATCATTTCAATCAGACGCTCAGAGTAGGCTTTAGAGAGCTAAAAGAATAATATTGTTTTGGACTTTAACCAGATGCAGCGCATCACACGTGTCGGTATCATATACTCGTAGAGTTTGTTAAGCTCTATGGCTAAAGTAGTATTTTCTTTTTACTGTCAAACTGGTATTTACTGGTTATCAGAAGCCTAGATTAGGCTTTATACACTTAAACGATAACATGTTGTTTTGGACTTTCACCAACCGTACTATCATCAGTAGTCTTACCACAGTATCTTGAAGAGTATGTTAAGCCGCTGTTATAAGTAATGTCTGCTTCATCTTGTCAAACTGGTATTTACCAGTTATCAGAAGCTTAGATTATTCTTTAAGGAGTTATAGGATAACATGTTGTTTTCGCCCTTAACCAAGAGGCAATGCATTACGTGAGGTGAAGACGCTGTCGGTATCTCGAAGAGTGTGTTAAGCAGCTGTTTTAACTAATGCCTTCTTCATCTTGTCATACTAGTATTTACTGGTTATCAGAAGTTAAGCCGACGCTTCGGAGTTTAATATATCATAAACGAAAAGATATTGCAGATGAATTAGCGAGTGGTTCCTAATCTCAATTGACATATAGTATATTGATATAGTGTTTCATAACATTTGAACCTAATAACTTTTAAACTTTTGCGTTTCTTGACTATTATTACACAGTAGGACAAGGTAATTAACGTGAACACAAATTCTATACTGACCACGGTGGCTCAAGAGCCTGCGACCACGGCTGGTATAACCTGCCGAAACGTCAAGCATTCTAAGGTAAAATGGGTGTTCGCGCTAATTCCCGTATCCTATAAATTGTATAATGGTGTGTATATTACCGACATAATATGCGAAAGCCTTCAGCGTAGGTGGAAGGGAAGCCTCAGATGCTTACACGTGTTTTCTTCATAGTAGGCTTTCCTAAAGAAATAACTTCATGTTAGTCTCTACTTTGACATGTAGCCTTGAATTTAGTATAGGTATAACCCTTAAATTTGCGATACCAGGCAACCTAATTTTAAAATCGTTTGAACAAGTTCGTCATGGGTTTACTTTAGGGAAATAAGGGTGGAATAAAAGTGATGTTTCATTTTTCAAAAAGCGAAATAGGATCTACAGGTATTATATAGATACACACAGAATATACTTCACAGCAGGTGGTAAAAGTTCAAAAAACTAAATACTGACCAACTTTAAGTCTAGCTGCCTTCATCATCGTTAAAGTTGAATTATTCATTTAATTGTACTAATCGTAATGAATGTTATGTTTGTTACTCTTTAAAAAAGGACAGAATATGTATATTTTAGTGCAATTAGGCGCACAGCTAGTTTATAACTTGCATAAATACTGATCTCTGACTGCATGCACTTTACATCCCGATATATTATCTTCCCACGCAAACAGTCATATGTAATCGCAGGTTGAAGCTAAGGTAGCTTTCATTTGAACCCAAACTTTTAGTGAGAAAGGCTACTATATCATTAAACTACAATTTAATCCTCTCAGATTTACTACTCACCGTAAGAAGCCATATCAACACACCTACTTGATAATATATCTAGACACTCGTATTCAAAAGATTCATGTATCAGAGATTTAAGGTAACCAAATCGATAACATTCGCATGTCGCGTGCCACTAATCTTGTTGCCAATGTACCTGTGGGAAAACCTTCTTAAATGTTTTAATATCTCTTATCACTGTCAAAATCAAAACACTCCATCCAAGGTAACGGAAAAATCCCTAATTTTCAAATGGTCAAACTTGGTCAATTTATGCTCGTGTAACTTCTGTTGTATATTTCAATGCAAACGTGATTATGTTATCGGGATATATCTCATGATTTTCTTAAGATAATTGTTATCTTGAAATTTTGTGACAGTTTTTTCAGTCTGATAACTTTTGAAAAACGTGGGGGTCATAATTCCGCATGCATTTTTCCTGTTTACTTAATAAAAAGTACTGATTCTAATTTTTTTTGACAATTATTATCCGGTTTCTGAGGAAATCTGTCATTTTTGTAATTCATGAGCTTTAACGCTATTGAATAGATAAACTACCGCTAAATGTACCTCAGAAACTGGGAGTTAGATATTTTACCCAGACATTCGCAGCATCTAAAAATAATAGTGTTATTGAGAGCAATGGATCACATACTCCAAGTGCCGAAGAATATAAAAACATTAACATAGCAACATTAAGGCTTTGCTACACAATATTATATAAGAATCAAACAACGTATCAAATAGATAAAGTGGTGACGTAGATAAACGTATTGAAAAAGCTCTCTTAATTTCCTCTGATAAGCTATCCTAGACCCATTAAGAAGTATTATAGTAAAGCCAGCGTAGTACTTTTCATAAGTGCTGTTGAAATCCATAGATTAAATTACTAATGCACGTTTTATATTTGTTATAGGCTGTTTATAACAATACTAGCCGCGAAACTTCGCTTACGTCACTTACGAGAGAATGGGTCGTCATTTTCCTCGTTTTTGTAACATTTTTTACTGGAACTCAGCTCTTATTGGCTGTAGAGTAATGTCATATAGCCTATATCCTTCCTAAATAAACAGGCTATCCAACACTAAACTATATTTCAACTCACAACAGTAGTTAGCGATTAGCGTGTTCAACCAAACAAACAAACTCTACAATTTATTAATGTTAGTATAGATTTTCTACTCCAACAAATGCTAACAAGCTGCTCCAGTTTGAAAAGGTCAGGCCGAGGATAAGAAGCCAGGATAACTATCATCGATTGCAAATGGCAAAGGTTACTTGCAGGAAACTGATTCGAAGGTAAAAATAATAAATTATGCTAAAGCCATTGCTGCAGCATTCAATAAATAGATGCTTCCGCAAATGAACTAAGTTTGAAGCCAGTTCTTACAATAGATTGAACCTTTTCACCTAGTCTTGAGCTAAAGGAGGATTTTAGCGTTCCGTACGATTTCTTTTTAAAGATATTCGCCTGAAGTGCTCCATTTATACTTTGAAATAGAGTTGGTATGACCAATGCTGTTTTCAAACTGCAATATGGTTGAAGGAAATAACTAAGAAAATGTATTGAGTTTCTGTTTCGATTGATGGAAAATGTAATATTATATTCTGTTCTGTTTATTAAGTTCGAATATAAAGTACTAAAAAATTTAACCCATTTCTGACCCACTGCTGGGTCTCCTTCCGTAATAATGGAGGGGTTAGTACTTGAGTCTACCACGCTAGCCAATTGCGGGTTGGGAAGTATACTATAATGACACTGAAATACCCTTAGTCGATATTTGGCAATTGCGTGGTGGCAGCCAGTTTCATGCTACCAGCCAACTGTTGGACTTTATTTGTAGTGACCAGTGAGAAGTCAGGCGTCCGACTCGCAAAACGGAAAGCCGCTAATGTACTGTACGCGTGCATTGCGTTGTGTACTTTTATCAACGATTGATTAATTGCATTGAATAAACTTTAGTATCCACTTACGGACAAAAGTGCGTTTGTAAAATTTAATATTTTCTGTACCTTTATCTAGATGTTTTATATAAATTCAGGTGTCAATTGACACTACTTCAACGAGCTATTAAGTATGTAAGACATTGAAACAATAGATCTTATCAAATCTTTGCCGTCTAGACTCTAGGCTATATTCCTCTAGTGTCTAGTATTTAGACTTGAAGATAGTTGTTGATTTTATACATTAAGAAGAAGAAAATGCAGTCTCTATATATATTTTTTTAACTACGCCTGTTATACACAATGTTTTAAGCAGAGGTATATTACAATATGCATCTTTATATCGCCATTTACTTACATAGTTAGTTCCATGTAATAGGGATGGCTCCCTACTACATGATGCATCCCTACTTATAATCATTATGTTCGGCAAATCAAACTCTGGGATTTAGATTTATTTGTAAAAAAAACTACCTTACACTAGCCCCCTAATACATGGAACCAATTATTTGAATGGCTAAACGTGGGGGTATTTACTACGCCTCTGGTATCATATCATGTTATGTGTGTAGGTATGTCAAATCCAAATCTCAGTCAACTCAAATCTGTATGTGTTTATCGTGATTCACAAGTAATCACCATGAAATACTTATCAGTGCCACTGTGTGATACATCCTTAGCCTAAAAACACAACCTTGACACATACGAGTAGATCAGTAGAGTAGTTTGAAGTATTTATTTACATTTAATTACTCATGTATTTACTCACTCCCTTGCGCTTGACAATAGTCAAAGATTCAAATTTATTTAATCCTTCCCTAGATTTGTAGCCTTTGAGAATTTACCTTAAACAATAAACTATCAGTTTTTTGACCTGACTAGTGGTCCTGCTTAGAAGGCTCACGTTAACCATGCTCACGTTCAAATAAAGGTTTTAGGTAATTTTAATTCATAAACAATTCTATCCACATAACCATAACTTCGGAAACTTTCGATAATATTAGTGCTGATCTGCCTCAATGAATGTTTATACAAACGACACTTGTGATATCTCGTACAATGGCAGCGGGCTATTAGCGTACCTCTCATCACTTAAAATTGAATCAGTAAAACACACAACATCAATTAAAAATGCTATCTTGACACGTTCCAATAATTTTGACGACTTAAGTGCCATAATTAAAACACTCGCGTTTCAAATCGGTCATTCGGTTAAAAAGCAAACAATAGTCAATTATAAAATGACCTCAAATCATAAACAGTTAGTTTTAAAACCAGGGTCTTTTAAAATTGGATTTTGTACAAATTTTCCGAGTCTTTGTTTCGGTATTTTCCGCTTTTCCATTGAATCAATGAGTTAATAGATGAATGGTTTAATCATTAGTAATTTTGAGACAAAATTATCTTAAGTACTGCTTAGCTATTAAATCTTAAAATTAAAATAGTCAGTTAATGACTGTGAATAATACCTACCATTAGTGAAATTGTTAACTTATAATAAAGCAATCTAAATTTATGTCAAAATGTGTAGTGCTATGACAAATTTAACAGGCGCTTGTCAGAGTAATGAAGACCAATAAAATTGAATACCAAAATAATTTATTCATAAGGCTAAAGGCTAACAGAAATAGCAACCACCGATTAAGGTACTCGTCAAGTAAAGATTTTGCTATTAATATTTGGCTCCTAATGGCCTCCTTTGGCCTAAATATTGGGGAAAACAGGCGAATAAAAAAAACGGCCATAAAACCTGCAACGGTATGTAAATAATTTAGCACAATGTTGTTTCAAAGCGCTTACACGGCTTAATGACGCTTATGAAAATGTTACAGCGCCTGAACGTTTTATGATAGCAACGAAACAGCGTGTAATGTTGCTAGTCGTGCTCTTGTGTTTTTGAAAGGTGCTCAGAATTTCTGTTTTTATTTAGGTGTCATTTTTGTACACACATAAACTAAATAAAAATGTTGCTACTGTATATTTTATTACATAATTCTTACGTTTATTATGCATGTATATGTCAAAAACAAGCTCTTGTATTTTTCCTTTGTTTGTTTTTCTTCGTTCCTTAACATTTTATTCTGAATACTTTACCTCGGTGATCTATATCATAATTCAATACGATCAAATCCTGTTTACTGGAAGCCTAGACAATATACTACGAAACTATCAGCTACCAATTTCTTAGAATTGGATTTCTACCACTACAGCCTCGATTTCAGACTTGATATAGACATAATATAATTTATTTACTGCTCCAGAATCTATTATATTTGATAATAAATATTATTTGGGCTCCAAACTAAGCAGAGCTTGTACTATGGTAACCAAATAACTGATAAACATACTTATATACTTTTAAATACATACTTAAATAGATACATTAACATTCAGGCTCAGAACAAAATACTCGTGCCTATCACAAAAAGATTTGTACCGGGTGGGATTCGAACCCACCACACGCGACGCTCCGGTTATTGCGGCCACGGTGACCACTTTAACCACTGCGCCAAACGTGCAGTTAAACGAAACGCAAGTTCTATTCTAGGTGTCTTTCGCATTGGCACTGCAGCACCCTGTGTTTATTATCAACTGTATTTTTGTCAACGGTTATCGTATACTAAACTTTATCAGACACAGACAGACGGACTTACTTGTTAATACAAGTAGTGATTTTGTGGAGAATCTCGTCGAAGTATAGAATTGTATGTTGAAATCGACGGTCCCTACGTACAATAACCTAATTGCAAAACGCAAATTTTACAGGAGAGCGGTTTGAAGTTTCAAACACTTGTATCTCAAGTTCTATCAATCGCAGAGCTATGAAATTTTGCACGAAGTCTTTGTTTGTTGTCTTTTATGAGAAAATAAAATAAAAACGTTAAAATATATTCATTTTATGTGCTATTGGTCACAACCGTCGTTTTACATCGGAAACATTCTGACTAGCATTTACCTAAGTGGTACTTACTGATCTTTACTTGGGGGATTGAACAACGATCTAAATTGTAACTGCCTTTTACTAAATTTTACGTTGAGTATAATATTAAATTACGGTGTTTTCATACTGGGGGCCATGAGGTAAGGGCTGATAATAAAATAAAAAGAAATATTTTAAAAACTTTTTTTATTAAATTCACAATAGGCAACCCTTTTCTTCATCATAAAGATATAAAACATTACATAGTAATAATATTGAGCAATCATAATTAGGTACTTGTTGAATATGGTTGCTCGAGAAAAATGTTTCAAGTATACACCAACACTTCCAAAGAAGGATGATGAAGCGGAGATCGAGAAGGATCAAGAAGCATACACGTTAATATGCCTTTACTTAGAATCTCATCTGTATCCGTATGTTCAAAATCTTACTTACGCAAAAGAAGTGTGGGATGCATTGACAATAATTTTTGAAGACAAGGGAATAAATAGGCGCATAACTCTGATGAATTGTCTCTTGGATGAAAAACTGGAAAACCACCGATCTGCTGTCATGAGTCACGCTCAAAAGCGTAAAGAAATCAATCAAAGTTTCGATGACGATTTGGTTGCCGTGGTACTTCTGCGAGGTATGCCTGATATTTACCGACCATTACGGATGGCACTAGAGCATTCGGGAATGAAGATTACTTCTCAAAATGTTCGGCAAAAGCTTCTACAAGAAGATAGCGCTCAGAACTCTTCAAATGATTCCTCGTCGAACTCGGCTTTAGTAGTGAAGAAACAACAGTCAGTATTAAGGCTCAAGTGCTTTTAGTGTGGAAAGAAAGGTCATAAGAAGTCCGATTGTCCGATGCTGGACAAGGATGTGGATGGTGCACGATTACCAACGGTTTCCTCAAGTCGAAGAAAGTTGCGTTATGCTGTTCAAGTGTTCACTGTCGGTGCACAAATCCTTTAGCCCCTCGACGTTTTATCTCGATAGTGGAGCCTCGACACACATGACTTTTCAGAAGCAGTGGTTTAGAGACTTTAAGGTTACTGATAAGAATGTTGTGACGTGTGCAAATGATGATAGAATGTCAAGTGAAGGCGAAGGTGATATTATAGTTAATGTGAAAGGAGTTTTGTTAACTGTAAAAGATTGTTTCTTTGTGCCTGGCTTGAAAGTTAATCTTTTATCGGTATCTAAGTTGGTACAGAATGGATGGAGAGTTATTTTTGGCTGTAGGATGTTTCACCAATCGATAAGCGAGATAACGAGTAAACTTGTGGTTACTGCTAGTGAAGTCTCAGGTTGTTGTTTTGCTATTGTAGATGGTGCTTTGGCTACAGTTCTAGTTAAAGACTCGTTGGCACTTTGGCATCGTAGAATAGGGCATGTTAACTTGAATGATTTACGGAAGTTGCCTAACATCGAGGTTGGAGGTAAAAGTGTAATGGAACCTTGTGCTGCTTGTATAAGAGGTAAGGCACATAGATTACCTTTTCCAAAGGGTGAAGCAAGGCGAGCGAAAGACAAACTCAGTTTATTACATGCTGATTTGTGTGGTCCCATGTCGGAACGTTCTTATGGTGGAGCTCGTAACATGTTCGTAATAGTAGACGATTTCACTATTAAATATCTTTCTCAGGGAGAAATCTCAAGCTTTGAACTTTTTCAAAGACTTCGTGAGGCATGTTGAGAACGAAACACGTCTGACAGACCCAGACAGTATTAAAGATGCGGAGGAGAGCTCAGACTCAGCAGATGTGGATACAGATCCTTGTGTTGAATCTGTGGAGCCTGTGAATTCAAATGAATCTGATGCTGAACATTGTGATACAAGAGTCAGAACAGTAAGTGTGAATATCGAGCAAGAGCCTAAGTATCCTCTGAGGAATAGGCTTCATAGCGCACATAGTGAACTATATTGCTACAACAGTACATGCAAGTTACAGGAAGAACCACGTTCGTACAAAGAAGTCCTTCGAAGACCTGGTAGCCATAAGTGGATAGCAGCGATAAAGCGGGAGTTGGAGTCCATGAAGGAACACGATGTTTGGAAGGTGATTGAGAAACCCCCTGGAGCCAAAGAGAAGACGTCCGTTGTGGCGATTCCAATATTTCTACTATACTTGAATCTGACAGTATTTTATCACCGAGCAAATTTGAAACTAATAGAGCCGAGGGTGGCGTGGGACTCATTTTTGCATGGATTTGAGCCAGATCTTAGTGTTCATCTTTTGATGCTAGCGAAAATGGACCCGAAAAAAATAACAAAAAACAACGTAAAATAACAGAAATGGTATTTACTTACATTTTTAATTTAATATTCCCGATGTAAAATAACTTAAGCGGCAGTTACTTAAAACAGTAGTATATGTTCTCCCACGTAAAAACACTTATGTAACACTTAAGACTTGTTTGATTCAAAACATTCTCAAGTAAAATAACGTAACTACCAAAAGCGACTAATTACGTCGGAATTGAATAAAGCTTGTTTAGATTACCAAAAAAGTAATTTAAGTTGATAATGTAATTAAAAATATACTTTTTACTGACAAATAATTAAAGTTGAAGAAGGTACTATAAAATAAAACGTCAAATTCAGCTTACCTGATGATATTTTGTTGGTTTTACCTTTATCTTTTACATTTTTCATTTTTTTTTTTGCGCGAGCGCAACAAGCCCGCAAGTGGGAGTTACGGGGGAGGCGCGCGAGGGTGTTGTTGACTTGCCAGTGTAAAATGACTTAACTCTCACAAGTGACATTTTACATTGGAAGTGTTGTAGTTCTGGGGTTTGTCGAGTGTTGATTTAGGGTAGAATTAAAGCATTTTTACTAATTTTTCTTTAATCAATCGAAAATATATGACAATCGGAAGGTCACGGAAACAAAAAAGACAAATCCCCTAAGTACCACTTGAGGGAATGTACGTAGGGACCGTCGAAATAAAAGAAGCGAAAGAATTGAAGGATTTAAAGCAAGTTCAGACGTAGAGTTCTTCGCCGTGATATTGGAAAACGTATTGGTATACGCTTCGAAGTACTTAAGTATTAAATATAAGATAACATACTGAAGTTTATTTTTTTGTTCAGATTTTTTTATTGTTTTAAATCGCTATTACAAGAGCTTACAAAAATCCATATGGATTACATTGATTGCCTGCTTCAGTCAGACCGATTATATTTTTATAAAAACGTTTTAACGATAAATATTTTCGATGTGTTTTTTAACAGAATTTGTTTTAAAGTGAGTCTGCCAAAAAATGAACATTTTGGTGGCATTATTATCATTTAAAAAATAACCCCTATGATAAACAAGAAATGATAATTTTGAATGCCGAAAATCATTAATTTTCGGCACAGATGCGTAGAAATGCAATCATGCAAACTTTTTTCAAACGTGTGGTGCCTTTCAAATAATTTTGAATGGAACAGAGCCTTCAGCCTATTGATTTCTTTTGCTAACTTTCTGTTTCGCATTTGCATAATTTGATTACCAGTTTTATAACTTATGCACATTTTGAAAGATTAGTGTTCATTAAGCCTGGCTTATAAAACTTTTAGCTTTCACCGTATTTTTTTTTTACCTGTTATTGTCCCACTGCTTGTCAAAGGTTTTCTCCTGAACGAAGGAGGGGTTAGGCTTTAGTTTTGGCAGAACACAGAATTTAAATCAACGTTTACATTATATTTAAATTCTAATCCAACGCGTGATAAAAACTGGTATACAATTTAATAATGTGAGTTGAGAATCTAAAAAAATATTAGCACTAACCAGCGAGCGTCAGATATTATAGATTAGATAGATTTAGCATTTGATTCTTGAAGCCAAAATTGATAAAGACAGCTGACCCCGTATCAGAGAGCCGTTCAAATACGGTAAAAGATTGAGCGGACCCTAAGCAATTCACTTCTCCCAATAATCACACAAAAACTAAAATGACAATTACTAACATTATTATTGAAAAAGTAAACCAGCTCAACCGTTACCCACAATTCCCTTAATCCCTTCACTCCAAAGATATTAATCTTAAGTAAGAGTGTATCGTCTAATGCTTAAATAATAAAACTCACTGAGTGCATGTAAATTATAACCTTTGCTATAATCATTACGCTAACCAAACAAAACACCTTTCACCCCAAAACAAACCCTATTACTTAAAAAATAAAGTCGAATTTAAAATAACAAATTAAAATTTTAAGCAACCTGAAAACGAAATGCGTCTTGTGCTTTGATTTTGAATTTTATAACAATGTGTTAAGGTTGTGTTTTGTCTGTATTATTTTAGATAGAAGAACCTCTCTCCGGTTTCTTTTGGTAAATACCTAATTACGAACATGTTACATTGAACGACTTTCGACTAAATACGTAATAGTGAGCACTGTGTGTAGGCTTCATTAAAAATGCTTAGATAGTATTTTCTTTAGGCTATTTGTGCATAAAAATGCTGCAGATGTTTTTTATAAGACAATATAAAGGTGAAATTTCTTGGAAGCTTTGTGGTTTATAGGTTTTAAAATATTGACGTAGTGAATTTACATATCCATTGAATGGGTACCATTGTGTATTGATTGAATTAGACGGAGAAACTTATAAAAATGTTTTTCAGCCTATGATCCCATTATAAACATAGGTACGAGTAATGTCAAATCATCTATGGAGAAATGTCGAATAATCTATTCAAAGATAAAATACCAGCAAACCGTTGAAAAAAACTGTGAAAGTTCCATCTGACAAGGTAACAGAAAGGGGCCATGTTTTTACTGTAACTATGAAATAAATATTCAAATAAAAATAAATACAGATTTTCCAAGAAATAGTTCAGGATAACTTAGTGAACTCGAATCCCGGAAATGTTTTTTCCTTATAAGGTCACATAAACGTGATAGAGGAGTGTATAGTGATACTAAATAAGGGCTATCAATAATAAAACATGTCTTTACTATTTTTCTTACACAGTGTGACCGTAAACTACACAAAGCAGAAGACAGTCAGACATAGTGTTAGCCTACTAGTCATGAGAATGAAAAACATCAATCACATTGCGAAATCAAAGGCTACCTAGCAGTACTCCATACATATAATACAATTATGATAGTATTAACTCTTCAGTGTCTTAGAATCACTAGAATCTACTTAAACTAGAATTAGAGTCTTATAAGTTTATTTAGCTTGTGTCTGTGGATTGTGTTTTTATAGACCTAACTAATGTTCTCTCCCTTCTATACCGAAAAAATACATATCAAACAATACAATTGGTCCAGAAGTTTAGCCATAACGACAAAAAAAACAATTTCTTCTGCATTCAAATATTACTATTACCACTATAAATTTTGCAACCCTAGTAAAAGGATAGTCATAAGGAGACACAAACAAATAACACTGATATGTGATATTCGACAGATTTCTGGGAATATGTCTCAAGAAAAATGTAATTACAAATAAAGGGAAATGTTCCGTGGCACGTGTATATATTATGATACGTTATTTATGACTAGTTGACCCGCGCAACTTCGCTTGCGTCACATAAAAGAGAAAAAGCCATAATTTTCCCCGTTTTTGTAACATTTTTTACTAGCACTCTGCTCCTATTGGTCGTAGCGGGATGATATATGACCCTCCTCGATAAATGGGCTATCTAACACTGTTTTTTTTAAATGGGACCAGTAGTTCCTGAGATTAGCGCGTTCAAACAAACAAATAATCAATCAAACAAACAAACTCTTCCGCTTTATTATATTAGTATAAATTTGATGCATCGTCATCATTCTGGAAACAGCCAAAGAATTCCTCGACTTGTCTCAGTTTGAAACATTTTCTGTACAAGTGGAAGAGTGACTGCGTTATCTATACGAGGAAAAAAACTTAGTTAAATAAGTAGATGAATGACACGTGAAATATTTGGGCCTTGAGTACGTTTTTTTTCTGCAGTAAATTTATCCAGGTTATGAAAAGATTTTGCTTGATAAAAGTTTAAGTAGAATGGGACAAAAGATTACCTTTAACTGGTCTACATTAAGTGTTTCATAAATTATTTCAATCCTTCAAAGCATTTTCACGGGACTCGGTTGGTCTTAATACCGCGGTCCGTTTTCAGTAATTTTTCTAATACAAAAATGTATAGCAGTATCGATTCATGTGTCATTAGCAACAACGGCAATTTATTCTTCACCTAAGGAACAACTAATTATAACTACCCTCCTTTTAATAGTGATTGCAATTTGCAAAGAGTCACTCTTTTTCTCATTAAGAAATAATCTAAGGGTTTTTATGCAGATTCATACTAATTATATACATTTTCTTACTCGTAAAGGGCTGAGATTGCCTGAATACGTAATCGCGGAAGGGTCCACTCTCGTCTTAGAGGAAACAAATATTCCAGTTTAATTGCTCACATTTTTGGGGTGATTCGGGCGTTTCAGTTGGTGAAAGGATTAGAAACTTTGGGCGTTAGAGAGAAATTCGAATTGATTTGGGTTTGTTTGTACGATTATCTTTTATTTTATAACCCTTTGCAACCCCGTTTCTTGGAATAATCAACGGTGGTTTGTTTCGAAGTCATTTGAGTGGAAAGCCATGATTTATTTCGCTGTTAAGCCTTAAAAGCTGTTTTGTTGCCGGTAGCTCCCGATGCCAATAACATAATCTTCAGATAAAGGTACGACTGCCCCCATCTATAATATAAAAATGAATCGCAAAATGTGTTGGTAAGCGCATAACTCAACAACGCCTCGACCAATTTGGCCAAATCTTTTTTTTAAATGTTCGTTGAAGTTTAAGGATGGTTTTTACGGCGAGAAAAATTAGAATTATCGCTGGAAAAATCCTAAAAATAACCCTTTTCTTTTTCTCATACAAATGATTTGTAACTAAAACGTAGTCAATTTGAGCTTTATTGCTATGGTATAAAGTTCATATCAAAATTACATGCACTCACTGTTGTCTAAGCAATGTAGGTGTGTTCCTAAAGTCAAAGATCGTATCTGTCAAAACAATGTGCGTGTGTTCGTTGGAGCACAGAATACATAGTTGGAGGAGTTTAAATGTCGCGTTCCGAAACTCGCGTTTCTTTTGTATTAGTTTCGGCACGCGAGATAAAATGCATCAGTTTCCACGTCATTACATCAGTCAAACAAAAATCGCGTTACCAACAGTGTTTTATTATTTTTAATATCCAAATTTTACGTAAACAAAATAATTCGTACGGCTTAAAAGGATTTGACTTCAAGTCATATCAAATTAAAAAAAAAAAAAGTTGTCTGTGACCTAACCAATTGAGTTTGCTTTTGTCAACTAATACACGAAACAAATTCGTATATCGTGGTGACATTCAAAGCAATATTACAGCACATGAAAATGAAAAAGAGAAAATGGACAAAGAGTGTATTTTACAGCACAGAACGCAGTACAAAGAGCTGCTCAGCCACCATCTACTACATTAACCAGTTTTAGTTCAGGAGATTTTTTTTAAATACGTAGCCAAAAAAACATTTACAAATCTTTTTGACAGGACGAAGTCTGTCGGGTCAGCTAGAAAATGGACAAAAAGTGTATTTTACAGCACAGAACGCAGTACAAAGAGCTGCTCAGCCACCATCTACTACATTAACCAGTTTTTTTGAGACATGCCAAAACGATGATTTCGCACAAACATTGCTATATTCTGAAATGCCAAAATATTATACCTGGAATCAATCCTCAAGGAGATTTATACGACGGAAACAAGGAAAACCAGTTCCAGGATATACAGATGTATATTCCACCGATGCGATTGGCCGGATTTATTCAGTACATCCAAGCAATGATGAATGTTTTTATTTACGACTGCTATTAGTCAATGTACGTGGCCCAACATCATTCCAACAGTTACGAACTATTGATGGTGAATTGTGCGGATCCTACAGAGAAGCCTGTCAACGTTTGCAATTGCTTGAAAATGACGCTCATTGGGATCAAACTCTCAATGATGCTGTAATATCATCACACGCTCATCAAATACGAACATTGTTTTTTATAATCATATCTACATGCTTCCCATCAAACCCAATTGATTTGTGGATCAAGTACAAAGATTATATGTGTGATGATATTTTGTATCAAATACGGAATAGAATGGGAAATCCAAATATACAAATCAGTGAAGAAATTTACAATGAAGCATTGATTTCAATTGAGGACATGTGCTTGATAATGTCAAACAAACTATTAATTCAATTAGGCCTTACCGCGCCCAATCGTCCAATGCATGATGCTTTTAACCAAGAGTTGCATCGAGAAAAACTGTATGATCTCAACGCTTTGAAAGAATTAATTCAAACAAATCTTCCACTGTTAAATGAACAACAGAAGTATGTATTTGAAACTCTTATGAAAGTAACAAATAATGAAACTGGAGGGATTTACTTCTTAGATGCACCTGGTGGTACAGGAAAAACTTTTTTGATTTCATTAATATTAGCAACAATTCGCTCACAAAATAAAATTGCACTTGCACTCGCTTCGTCGGGAATCGCAGCAACTTTGCTTGAAGGTGGTCGAACAGCCCATTCAGCACTGAAATTGCCATTAAATATGCAAAGCAATGAAACTCCAACCTGCAACGTTTCGAAGAACTCTGCAATGGCAAAGGTTTTGCAGCAATGTAAATTGATTGTTTGGGATGAATGCACGATGGCACATAAAAAATCTTTGGAGGCTTTAGACAGAACCTTAAAAGATCTACGGAGCAATAATAACCGATTTGGTGGTGCAATGATTTTATTAGCAGGAGATTTTCGTCAAACATTGCCAGTGATTCCACGATCAACGCCAGCTGATGAACTCAATGCATGTCTAAAGTCCTCCAATGTTAAAGTACTACATTTAAGCAAGAATATGCGCGTCGAGTTGCAAAATGACCAATCTGGAAACATATTCTCTAAACAACTCATTGACATTGGTAATGGCAAATTTCCTATAGACATGTTGACTGGCTGCATTAACTTTCCTCAAAGTTTTTGTCAGTTAACTCAATCAAAAGATGAACTTATTCAAAAGGTGTTTCCAGATGTTTCTCAAAATTACAGAAACTATGATTGGTTGAGCGAACGAGCTATACTGGCTGCAAAAAACATAGATGTAAATAAATTAAATTTCAAAATTCAAGAACAAATTACAGGCGAATTGAGGATATATAAATCAGTTGATTCGGCTACTAATCAAGATGATGTAGTCAACTATCCACCGGAATTTTTAAACTCGCTGGATTTGTCAGGATTGCCACCTCACAATCTTCAATTAATGGTTGGATCGGTGGTTATAATGTTGCGAAATATCAACTAACCGCGTCTTTGCAACGGTACACGGTTAGCGATAAAAAAATTACTAAACAATGTGATAGAAGCAACTATACTCAAAGGAAAGTATGAAGGAGAAGATGTTCTCATACGGCGCATCCCAATGTTTCCGACTGATGTGCCATTTGAGTTTAAACGACTACAGTTTCCAGTGCGGCTTGCTTTTGCTATGACTATAAACAAGTCCCAGGGGCAATCATTAAGTGTTTGTGGTATTAATCTAGAAAACCCATGTTTCTCACATGGTCAATTGTATGTTGCCTGTTCCCGTGTTGGAAAACCATCAGATTTGTTTATCTATGCGCCAGGTAATTAAACAAAAAACATCGTATACCACAAAGCACTACAATGATAATAATAATAATTATGATTCACATGATTAACAATAAAGCGATTACTTACTTTTAAATCCTTATATATGTTGTATTTAATTATTTTTTATTCACAACGTCCTATCACCAGGGTGAAGGTTCTGTTCAGGAGATTTTTTTTAAATACGTAGGCAAAAAAACATTTACAAATATTTTTGACAGGACGAAGTCTGTCGGGTCAGCTAGTATTTAAATAAAATACATTGTCCGGTAGCTGAACAACCTATATTTAAATAAAGAAAGAATAAAGAAGTAAAAATATGTCCAATGTTAAAATCCGTATAATATTTTTTGTAAAATTCATCTTGACAACAACATAATATCCTTTATTCACGTAAAAGCTAATACAAAGCTACGAGTATATTCTTCTTAACGCTAATGCAAATGAAATTTTGAGGAACTTTAAACTGGAAATTTCATACTTTGGTTTTTCAATATTCTCAGAAATCTTTATCAATTAATTACGAATTTTCAAAGTAAAATTATCAGTAAAAGCAATAACAGGCGTAAAGAGAAGCAAAGCCGCGTCAAAGTAAAGTAATAATTTCTGTAACACATTTTCATTAGGATACGAAGTTATGTAAATCGCAATTAAGGAATTTCTTGCAAAATTTTCTTTACACGTGCCACTTCTTTGTACTCCTTGTCAACTTTTAACTTGACTTATTGATTGTAATTATAATGAGGGTTTATTTTTAAGCATGTGACCACTGAATTGCTATATTTACCCTGGTTTTGTTACCGAAATGACCTGAAACCTTGCGACGTAAATAATGATTGCAACTGCTATGAATGAAAATGGTATATGAATGAAATATGGTAGTCTCGGATTGGATTTTGGAAACAGTTATTTTTTAATTTTCAAAGTAGTGACTCGGTTCTCTACCTGATATTTCTCCTATGGTGTTGTGTTGGTGTTTTATTGGTGCTTATGTCTATTAGTTCTCCAGGATAAAATACAGTGGTATATAATACGATCTGCCACAACCACCTGATACATAAATGTATAACAAAAATATCCCCCGATTAGCTTTAATCAGTTTAAAACCAGCAGCAAATTTTATATTTAACTTATAAAATGTCTTTTTTATAGCAAAAAAGTCTTTAATTTGAAATTTTACGTAATATCTTCAACTCCATTAACTTTGTAACTCTCGAAGCTTTTCCAATAAACTAAATGATGGAGACAGACATTTTGCGGTCTTTTTCATCTTTAATCTTTATTTATTTGGCATTGCCTTTTAGGTTTCAGACCTACTGTTCATTTCACATGTACCTAAGTATGTATATGATAAACGTTTGTGCCTATTAACTTGCTTTTTATTTCGATTATTAAAATGAAAATTTGTCAATTTTATGTGAAAAAATGTATGGAATGCTCCACTTTATTTTCAAATACTTTTGTTATCGCTTGCTATAAGTCCCCAATCCGCACTTGGCCTGTGTGGTGGACTCAAGGCCTTATCCTTCCCTTATAACGGGAGGAGACCATTGCCCAACAGTGGGACATTGACGGGTTAAAGTTATTTGTTGCATGGATAATAACACGTCAAATGATTTCTGCAGGTTGTTTAATTACAACTGTGCTGTTGTAATTACCACTTGACCGATCTTCGGCTAAAGCGGCCAGTTTCATTTATATATCGTATAGCTGACCCGCGCAACTTCGTTTGCATCACATAAGAGAGAATGGGTCAAAATATTCCCCGATTTTGTAACATTTTTCGTTGTCACTCCGCTCCTAATGACTGTAGCGTGGTGTTATGTAGCCTAAAGCCTTCCTCGATAAATGGTCTATTTAACACATACTAAAATATTTTTTCAATTCGAACCAGTAGTTACTGAGATAAGCGCGTTCAAACAAACAAACAAACACTTCAGCTTTATAATATTAGTATAGATGCAAAGGTGTACTGTAATATCAAACGAATGCATCACATTATTTCAATAGCGCAAACAAGCACATCAAACCAGTATACCGCGGCCATCTGTTCAGTCGTAACATAGCCTAAAGCAAAATAACTTGTATGTCTCTAAAAAAAGAGAAACTTAAATCGTGTAATACGATGCCATTCAAATAGAAAAAAAACTATCAATAAACGCTTATTCAATAGTTTATCGCTAGATCAGTAGGTAAGTAGTAAATTAAGTAGCGTAGTGAAAGTTTCAGGTTTCTAGTGCATTGATGGCTGGCTATGACCATGACGATTGTAGGTACTAGTATTATACGATGGCCAGGTCGATCTACTGGTTTTAAACGTAAAATATGTTTAATATTGGCATGATAATAACTTATGTAATAACTTAAGACAGAAGGTCCTTTAAGCAGTGACTAAATAGATTAATCGACTGGTATTACATAGATCTCACAACTTTTTACAGTCGAGAGACTGAGCTGCGAGACTTGGGGTTTTTTACAGGATGTTTTTGACGGCATTTCTTAGTCCATAAGAGATATATCTGAATGTATGTAACGATTGGCTTCATAATATATGTAGGTTACAGGGATATATAGATATAAATGCAGGAGAAAAAGTATTATGTCAAAAAGGATGTCATAAAGAACCATTCATATTCATTTCATTGCTCAAAGGACCTAATATAATAAAAATGATATTGGTTTTATTGTAAATCCCTGCACCTATATGTTTTTTCCATATAATTTAAACTCATAGAACAAAACGTTATAAAGCAATCCAAAACTTATACCCATTTAGAAGTTAAATCTGTTTCAATTAACAATCTCGTGTAATTGCTACATTCTATTGCAGTTTAACTGCAATTTGTTAGCAATAAAATAAATTAGAAGTATCGAGGATTCATTCAGCTACTTTATTAGTTCTAGTACCTATGTATAAGATATTTTGGTTCTGTATTGACTAACATACTGATCTGTTTCTATTATCTACTTTTACTATCTTTTTTTTGACAACCGGCTGGTTATCGTAATTTTTATTAATGAAAATCTGATCCCCGCTTCTAGCGGCCCCCGTAAGAACTTATTATGCAGCACGTTTCAAACACCAATCATTTTCTTATAAACAACCCCGCACTAAAAATTGCTCTCGTGTCGCGGGGACACTTAATTTTACAAACGTGCAAACAACGGATACAAAGTACAACAAATTCAAACGGATACAAAGTACAAACGCAGAAATAATTGCTCCGTGTTCAAATAATTGGGCATTGAATCCACGCAACGGTAGCGGTGTGGCGACCACCTTAACCACTGCACCATGACGGTGGTCGATAGATAAATATAGATATTAATTATTCGAACAAATCATTCATCAACTCCTTCATTACTAAATATTATTTATCCTTTCGTTTTCATCGACATTTCAATACTATTAACGAATCAAAACCATCGTGATAATTTATCGGCAAGTCACAACAATGGCTGAGAGAAAGTGTCACTTTTGCCAAACATTGTTTCACGGCTAAGCGTTTGCACAAATAGTGGTGAGATGTAGTATTTGACGCGATGACGCTAAGTGATGCACTTTACGTATACTGTAACCAGTTTATTAATACTAGCTTTTGTCTACAGTTTCACCTGTATGAACGTGGTTTTTGATAAGACGGAGGTCTTCTCTAGGATCGAAATTGTCACTCTGCTCTTTAAAATAGTAGTCTTTAAGGTTATTTTAGTTTTGTACAAGTCAGTTAGGTTTCCTTTTAAACCAAAACGGGCATGGTAGGCTTACTTCGTCTTAAACATGATTCATATAGAAGTCCAGGAGCACTATGCTAAGATTTATTGTTTTTTTACATAATAAAAATACATTTTTTTTATTTAATTTTCATTATGCACTTATAACAGTAATAAAATATTATACAATATAAAATTTACAATATATACTAAACTATGAATAATTAATTAACAAAAAAGAAAATATTAACAATTATACAATATATACAATGCGTACACAATATTACATGAGATTATAATGATTTATATAATTATGAAAGCAAAAAAAATATTTTTATAAAAAATATAATTATATGTTTTTGCTTAAAAATAATAACATGTGAGAGACTATAAGATTTTTGCTGAATTATTGTTACAAAAAGAAAGTGTCTGAACGTTCTGTTTCTATAACGATATTTTAAAAGTAAAATAAATCTTAAATTACGTAATATTATCACGTAATTCGTATATAAATTAAAGCACTGTAATAAATAGAAAATAAGTAAGAAAAATCACATTTTTGTGATTACAAAATAATCACGAAAGTACGCAATAAATAATAAATATTATAATGTAAAAATCTCCATTTACATTAGGCCTTGAAAACTAAACACGTATTCGAAAATATTTTCTTATTAGCTCGTACATTCCCAAATTCTTCACAATATAATTTGCATTTAATTCAGTAGGTATATTATTTATTCGCGAAATTTTGTTGCCTTGGAGATTTGAGTAGGGTTAACAACCTTTTAAATGTTAAAGCCAGGCTTGATAGGCATAACATTTTTTTTTTACTTTTGTAATATAGGGTGACCATGACAATGTCATCTACCAGAAAACGCAATGAACTCTAAATCTGTACATATTATTAGTATACAAAGTAAACGCTAAATGAAATATAATGTACAAATCACTACAGATTTTTCTCAAATAATTTTCTTGAGTATATTTTAAGGTTGCACAGTTCTACGAACGTCAATGAATTTTAATGTATTCGTAGTTCCAAGTTTATTGTTAATACAGTAACAATAACGAAAATATCACAAAAAGTAAACAAAAATTCTTATAAAAATATTATTTCGTATATGTTTCGATACGTTTCACATACGCTTTGAGGAATGTAATCTGAGAAAATATAGTAAAATATCAAGTGGTATTGAAGAAACGATTCCAGGAATCAAACTAGAGCAAGCGCTAGAGCTTTGAGATAACATTTTGAAATATATTTCTAATTTATTCATATAAATATTTTGGTTTTATATTTAGAAATCAAAGTAGCTATATGGGAATATTTATTAGCAACTATGTATATTTTTTAAATGTATTTTTTAGGACATATTACTTATTTTTTAAAAGATATGTTCCGCTCTAAGATTTGCCCTTGTGTCATGGGTACAAACATACAAATAACGGACGCAATTATGTTCCGTATGGGACTAGAACATAATAATCTGGAATCAGAAGGATTTGAAAAAATGCTTACCTATTATTTATAACAGCACAAAAATTGTAATATTAACAGCAGCTTGGATTAATGTTTTTATAAGACCCTAAACCACACTGGGCTATGGTGGACTTTTACCCAACAAGAAGGACAGTAAAAGGTTACATATGTATATTTATTACATAAAGGTAACACCATGTCTTATATCTATTCTTTGAAGTTGCGATACAGGAAACATAGCAGGAAACAGTAGCAATAACTTTCGCTCAATCAGTCACTCAGCAATCGTATTCACAGTCTAGATATTAGGCCTTCAATATCAATGGTGCAATGGGCTTAGGACGTATCGGATGTACCTAGTTCAGCCCCATTGATTTCCAAGTTGTTGCTAATAAAACGAACGGTTAATCTGTCACATACTCCATGGTGAAATTAAGTCTGCCGTTTTGTAACGAGTTTCTATTAAGAGTTCAGAGTCAGTTATTTGAAAAACCTTTATCACTATCGCAGTTTTTTTTAAATATTACTGTCGTAAATACACATAAGTACTCATTCGCTTTATTTTCACCCCTTTAAGAGAGTCTAAAGAATCAACACACAACAATCAAACACATGCAACAGTTAGGTTTCCACCTTACAAATTTAGCAATCCGAAGCGTTTCTTGGCCACTTACAATAAATGCACCAATATAATCTTGAGCTCGAATATTCCAACAAATCAACCTGTTAATCATCCTTATAACATTCATTACCCAATAATTGTCTAGAAAATTCCAAATGAGATAGCAAAACTATTTGTATTTATTAAATAACAGTAGAAACATAAATCACAGCTAGTTCCACCGTCAAGTGAAGTGGAACGGATCGTCTGTCGTTCGATAGATAATCTGTGGCCAGTACACCAGACTGGACATTCACAATGGGAGTAAAGGAAGTTTTAGAGGTTCTCTGTGAGTTTACAAAAGCGATGAACCGAAATTAGGAAGGTTGGTCCGAGAGAGTTACTTGTTTTGGTTTTCAGATATTATGATTTTTTTATTGTTATGTATAACATGATAAAAAAAAATTGACAATTTGCGTTGAGTGAAGGTAAAAAAAATATTGAGAGTGGATACCGTCGAAAAATATTTAATAAAACAGAAATTATAACACGTTATATTATTCAAACTTTTTAGGGATTGTAGCGTTCTTTAAACGTCGCCATCGCATACAGGTGGTAAGGAAAAGTATGTTAACAAGGCGTGATTTTATTTGTATGTTCTTTAATTGATATTGGAAATAATATAATCTTAAAAATGTATCATAAATATCAAAAGGCAAAAATATCCAAAGTGAAGTACTTTAGACAAAGTACTTATGAAATACTAATTTGTAGAAAGTTACAAGGACGACAGACTTGCCCTACTTCGTAGACGCTAGTCTTATATGGGGATTATGTTTGAAGAGCCCTTGAGTATATTTGCTAGTCAACTTATAAAACAGTTACGTAAAATTGGCATCGGTAAAGCTGTATCTATTCTGTGCAAATATAAGAAAGTTCGGTTCTGTTTGTGAATTTCTTTTTTTAGTTTACAATATAAAGTCATCATGGTATATAATATACAATTTTTTCCGGGCGCGATGAATGAGCAGCACTTATGCCTACGAGTACATGTCAGAAGTGGCTTGCCGGTTAGAGAATAAAGTATCGTATCTTAAGAATCAAAACATCGTTTTCTTCAAACTTGGCTACAGAAAGTATTACTAATTGCAGCTCGAAAAATAATCATTCTATAGGTATAATAACAAAAATAAAAATATAACCTGCGAATAGCTTTGCCAGCCTGCAATCAATTGTATAATTTATTACTCACTAAAGATTTGTGTCAAATATATAATAATAATACATTATTATGAACTTAATTATTAATATAATGACTAGTTCGTATAAGTATGCGTATTCAGACAAGATAGAGCTCTGATAAGACTAAGACTCTAAGATCAATCAATCAAAAATAATTTCAAATTTGAGCAGTCGGTCTTTATTATTGTTTAAATGAATGGGTACCTCATTTGTCAAGCAAATGAAAGGTTTGAAAGAAATTATTGACGTTGACGATTAGCAGTTTTTCTAAAGAGTCGAGAAGAAAAGGTGGAGTAATTAGATATTTTGAGTATGAATTATCGCATTGTTATTTTCGAATGATTTTTGTGTCGAAGTATTGAACGAAGAAGGTCAAAAGATGAGACAATTTGGGATATAAAATCCATTTTGTGTTATAGTTTTAGAAAATATTTACTACAATATTATAAAATAAGGTCTTCTCGCCGTGTCTGCTTGTTCGCATCGAACTGAAAATCTACTTAACAGATTTGCATGCGGTTTTCACCTAAAGGTAGAGAAAAGTTGTTAAAAACCCTCATGTTTACCGTTGCATGTTTAATGTATAACAGAATACTGGAATAAACGCGCACATAATTCCCAAACTCTGTAATAAACCCTTCCACGTGGACTTAGTTGCGGGAGTAAAATAGAAGCTGGATAAGATAAAATTAAGAAACATAGTTAATAATTTCTAGGTATATTTTTTCAAAAAAATTTACCAAATGCCGTGTAGATTCGAAGATTTTTTTTATATCAACGAATTAATGTCATAAATTTATAATCACGTCTTACAATTAGACTTTAAAACAACAAACAGCGTAACCTTAACCCATTCACGGTTAAGAAAGACATTATAAACACCACAGCACCGCAATACAAACGCAACTTCCCATGGTTAATTAAAAAGTTTACCATTTCATTCTTAATTAAAGAAGAAATTATAAACAACACGTGGAGGAAGTGTTCACATACTTTTCAGAATCTCCACGTGTATACATATTTCACCTCAACAACAAATTCCCTTAAAATCAGCACTTTCTTTATTGCAAAACTTGCATTTTCCTTTTGCCTGTCTCTCTGACGCAGTTGGTAGTGTAACCAACTGCTGATTATGAGGGGTTCGAATCCCGGATCGAGCAGTGTTTATAGCTTTTTCTTGTTTCTCGTAGAATATTTATCAATAGTGGTCTGGAGTTTGGTAACATGCCACGTACTATCGAACAAACTGAATCATGACCCACCATGTGCTCATTTTCTAAAACGCGTCTATATACGCGAAGGTCGAAATTGGCTTGCACCTACGTTTCCTTGGTAATGAACTTGTTATCTGTCATTATTGCGACAAATCTTTGTGCGCCAATACAATAATGCTTTGCTACCGTTTTCAACAGGCTCCGAGGCGTAGTGGGTTCATGTTACGACTGCGACGCGTCAGGAGTGGGTTCGATACCCACTCAGGGCATGGTTTATTCAGCCATTATAGGAAATAATGTAACTATAAAAATTTAATAATATAGGGTAACCAGCATAGTTATTACCCGGTTAAGGAAATGATACACAATTTTGGTCAATAGTATCTTTATTTAGTAAAACATTGACATAAACTCTATTATAAACGCAACTTAAATATTCTTTCTAAAAGAACATCAATCCTTTGTTTCAATAACTTTATACTAATTCAATATAAAATACTTAAAAACCAGAAATACTAGCGAATACTGTTAATTCAAATGTGTTATCCTTAACAAATATTGCTAACTTTTACTTTTTATTTTCGAACTACACACCTGTCGCACAAACGTCGGACATGAGTTCTATAAATTAAAAATGTTACCAATATTCTAAAAGTGACATATTTAATATCGCAATTAATTTGAACTGGTTACTTTAGAAATTAAAATAAACGTATTATTCCTTAACATTGGCAATAACTGTATGATGGGCAATGACTATAATGGTTACCCTAATCGTTTCACAGATTTCTAAATGACGTGTTATTTGAAATTTGACACAAATATGTTTTTTCGTAGTGAAAAGAGTTTAGACTATTTACATTCTACATTCAAATTAAGAGTGATTTATTGTAAAACGTATCTACGCACTGTAATAACAAAGGTCAAAGTTGTATGTAGTCGTAGATACATCATAACACAGTCGTATTCATGTTTAAAATGTCCTAAGTGCAACTTTGACGAAAGAGACGAAATTCTTACTGTTTTGACGGTGTCAAGCGAATTATCGGCAAAATGGGTCATGAATCAGTTGGTTCGATAGTACATATATGACAATAGGCTGTATCATACGATTAACTTGTAAAAGGTAAAACGCATACGCGTACTACACGTCTGTCTACATTTTTGATTATAGCAGAAACAATGAATGAAATTAAAACAATTGCACCATGTGTACTCACATACTTTACCAAACCCACAAATTCCCTTAAATCAGTACTTTCTTTGTTGCAAAACTTGAATTTTCCTGTAGTATGACTAAAGACATCGTAACGTGATAACTGTATTCACAAGATGGCTGCTAACGATGTACCGTATCGTTATGAACGTCATTCATTGTGAATGCAGTGGACCTTTCACCTCCGCAGGCGATACGGAGTCAAGTCCAAGGTTTTAACTTGCAATTATTGTTGAGCTTTATTAATTTGTTCGTGTATTAATTAATGTCTAAGATATTGTTTGATGCATGGATCATATTTTGGAATAGATTATTAATACTGATCAGTGGTCTAACATTTATTGATGATTAAGAGTATTACAATGTTTGTAGGATTATGTTGTTTATTCTCATTTTCACAAGTAGTAGTTGTAAAGTTTAATAACGCGATGACAATTTTCTCTCATTACAAAGTTAAAAATAAATATTTAATCCGATTTTTGACAAGAGTCAAGATAATTTTAATTGAAAAACTTTGCTTATAACTTGTATTAACATAGACATTATTAATATGTGTTTTAACAAGTCTGCTAAATAAAAACTTTGTAGCGTTGTCTTTCAAATGATAATTAAAAACTAAAGTTCACGGTATAATTCGCTTTTTGATCTTTTTTATTTTCTAGAAGTCATTGCACTGAGTCTAACATCATAATAACAGTGTATACAGGCATAATTACAAAGCAGAACTACTATAGTCCAAAAATTTTAAAGACAGCCTTGTGTGTAAAGCTTGTGGATGATGGTATAGTGAAGGAATACAAAATTCAGAATTTGGATCATCAGTGACTAGGCTTATGGAGTTGACATTGTCCTATTTCATACGGCTACTGCTTACATATTAGAAAGCAAAATATTTTTTATGATCTAGTTAAATCATGCATGCCAAGGCTCTCTACTAAGTCGTCGCTTTATAGTAATAAAGCCAAATAACATTATCAAAAACTAAGCCTAGCTATTAGGCACAGTCTTTTGCATGTAATTCATGTCTTATAGACCTGTGTAATACGTTATGAAATACAGCTACAACAGCTCATAATAACAGTAATAAAATAATACCAACTTTAATAAATTAGCAAGCAACAACCATTTCAAAAATCAACAAAATAAAATGAGCTCCCAATTTGACAATATTAACTTTGCAGTTGAAACCAATTTTAGGTAGAACACTCGAAAGGGAAATTACAGTTTTGAAACTGTAAATGTAACTTTGTAAATCTTAAAGAGGATCTATAAGTCGACGTCAATCAGTATTTTGAATTTGTTTGCGGGTCTATTGAATGAATTTTGATAGGTTATAATTATGTTGGGGTACGTCTATTACATTGATAAGTTTATTTTTTGTGTCGGTACGTTTTGACTATGTCAATGTTAATAGATCAAATATGTCTTTTGTTTGTTTAATGGCTTTATCAAAGTCAAAATAAATCGTTTACTTTTTATTTCTCTACTCGAAACTACTACTCTACGTGTTTATGTTTTATATATTATTAGAGAAGCAAGCTTAAAGGTAAAATCGGAAACTTTAGAAATAGATTATCTTATATTGGAGTTATACTGGGGAGACTACTAGGGCCCTAACTACTGGACATGTTATTGAATTTAACAGTTTACTATCAACACAATGTAAGCTGAAGATAGCGTGTGGTTTATTTATACTTAATCGTAACAGAACAAATGGGAACCCCTCTGAATTACACTCAAAAGCGTTTGAATGATTTGCATTCTAAGTAAGATGTCTTTTCCAGGAAATGTAGACGTAGCACATTGTTATTTCACACATTATTAAGCAGATAATATTATTATGTTGATTTTGACAAAATAACAGATTTACACACGCTTATAGAGTTTTCGCGTAATCCGTAATAATGAAAGCTGTATTAACAGTCTGTTAGAAGATAAGCCTTAATTCTAGGAAGTGCTTACCTCTTCGCAGGATATTTCTCTTGAAAAATACATGAGATATTATAGGATTTTATTTTTATTTTGTTTATGAATCATAATTTAGACAAAACCGACCGAACCGTTTTGACCGACCGACTTTTGACGTAATTTTGCTACGCTTAGTAATTTTATTTATTATGAGGGGACAATTTGTTGATTAATTACAAATATGGTATTACTTCTTTGAAACAAAATTGTAGGTATTTAAATTGTAGCACAATATGTCTGGCCGAAGAAATTCTCCTTAGCGACCGGACCACTGCAGCCGGTTTTACCGATGCACAAAGGTACATCGTTAAAACTCGAGCAGTGCGTATCGAGATCAATTTTTCGGAATATCTGGATCGAACCTGTTATTGTTGTTTCGAGTGAAAGTGGACTAAATTTTGACATGATTTCTTTGCTGGGTCGATCTTTCGTTCCGGGTAAAGTAGTTATAATAATAATAATGCTGTCTTAAAAGTGCTCCAGTTGCATTCACCGTTCGGTAAAGTATGGTAATGGAAACTGGAGCAGTGTCAGACCGAAAACGGTTACCACTTATTAAGGTTTTGGAGTATATGTAAAAGTTAATTACATTGGTCTTCAAGAAAGTACTGATGTCAATCAAACTCCATAAAGCGATATAAACTGTTATAATTCTGTGTGAACCTTTAATGGCACAGGAGAAAGGTTATAATTTTACAAAAAAAAATAATTGACTACAGTTTCAACAAACTTGACTTACATTAGACTTTAGTGCTTCTTTTAAGACATTATTTTTTATACATTTTTGACTGCTTTATAGTATAAATGGAAAAATCATTTCACCTGTTCCGATTTTCTTACTAAACACTGAACTAGTTTTGATGAAACTTTGTGCATGATTCGGAGTCAAATTAATGCATTTTTTTTACTTTTTTCGGTCGAAACCTGTCTTATAGTTCATCCACAAGATACGAACTTCAGTACCAACATCAAGCAACGATCTTTGATTAAAGTTCTGCTTACGTCACAGTTCCACTGACCAGAGAGTGCAATTCAGAGCGTTTACTCCGTCATTAGTAAACGTTAGAGATTTCGATCTCATGGTCACATAACGTTATATAACACACGGAAGCATGACATTTGATAACATCGACGCAGATGAGCTTTGATGAGTTTAGAATGTTGTTTCGTTTTAAATCGGAAGTTGGATTATGGTAGTGATCGTATTTTTTACGCTGTGCGATATATGTATAATATTTTTAAGATTATCGTCAGTGTTTCATATGCAGTACATTTCAGGCTCAAACAATAACCTTACAGCCGTAGCTAGAGTGATGAAACCACAGAATAAAGAATACTGACATATCAAACCGTGGTGAAAATACGTCAGTTTATAAGTAGCTGAAAATAATATTATTATATTTAGCCAATTCAGTTTTCAAGTTCTATTTTTAGCTGTAGAAATTCCAATTTCCGCTTTTCGTGTACGGCAGCATCATTAATTTTTTCGTTTACCTATTAAAATATATTTTCAGATAACTTTTATACATACTGTCCAAAATAGTAAAAAGCTGACAGTGTTATACGCCTCTTAGCATTTGGCTGTCACTCTGCCAATCTATACCGAGGGTCATCAAATCTATTTATATAAACTAAGTCAACAATAATTTAAAACCAAAGAAACACAGAAGCCTTTTCCCAGTTCTCTACAATTGTTCATTAGCACTTTGAAGTACAATTACGTAATATATACGTAATATTTGATTGAATAGCCATTATATACAAAGCTTTTCACACTTAAGTAAGAGCTTTGAGTATCCCTTCAGTTATGTAAAGATCATTGTTTTGTATACGTTTTAGATGGTGTTAAACCGGAACTTACTATGTAATATCTAAGACGTACATAGACCGTAAATTTTAAGGAAACCAGACAGCTATAACTCAACTAAATGTTGTAATATTTCTTTTTTTAAATTGCCAGGCGACTAGACAATAGTATGAAGAAAACGACATAGAAAAGAAACAACGCCATCTAGCGTCAAACACTAGTACTAGTAGGTAAGTAAAGTCACCATAGTCCTGAATCGCGCAATCGAAGCTTAGACGACAAGATTCGGTTCTAATATTTATAATGCAAACAAATTCATCTTGAAACAAAAAAGCTTAAGTTATTTTATTATTCCATTCTATTCATTAACATACACTTCGTCGCTTTTGTTATTCACAAAGATTATGAGCTTATGAAGCTGCAACAATGTTCTTTGATGCACTAATTAAATGAACACAAAATTATATTGAAATATTCATAAGCATCAAAGAAAATATTCAAACTTTGCCGCCATTAAAAGCTTTACTTAAGTATTCATGAACAATCTTACGTCAATGCATCGACTAAAATACTTTTAGTTTTTTAATTGCATGAAGACCGAATCTATCTATAAATAAATTCGTTTACGATACATTATGTAATTTTGAACGTAAAAATCTTATCAATACGCTGTTAGCGTAACAACCAAACACATTCCAACATGCAATTTGAGGTGTACGTCAAATGAACATCACATGTGTGTGCTTTAAATAAAATACTTTTTCTCTCAAAGGCACGAAACAGTTGATCTTTTGAACAATGGTCTTAAAGTTTGGATGTGTTAAAATACCTTAATTAAATAGACAATTAGGAAGGTAAGCATTATTCATGCAATTTATGACATTCAAGTCTATCTTCTTGAATGTAAATGGATTTTTATTCTTAATAACCTCCAGTTTCTAATGACTAATAAATACTCTATCAAAACCTCTTGATTAAAATGACAATTACTATAACCATTTTCCAACTCGCAGTTCATCTAAAAAGAAGTATAGATTTCAATACCTTCATATGGCTTTAAGAACAATTTTAGACTGAAGTCGGGGCGGAAATAAGCCACGTCACAATGTTTCTCGGAGACGTTATTTTCAAACGATACAGGCAAGTTATTTCCGTAATAGAACTGGCTGAAAAGTTTTGTGAAATGCATGACAGTTGGATCTTAAAGTGAAACATTAGGTACGAACTGAAATATTTTCAGTGCTGAGATCAATATCAAACGTCTCGCGGATGTTGTTTGCTGACATTTATTTTTATGAGAAAAATTTTTCAATTAGACTTTGGTGATTTTTTTGTAGTATCGGTCCATATAAGTGATATTGAAAGCAGTAAAATAATATTTACTAAACAAAAAAGATTAGGTTTGAGAAAAATACGCACAGATTTGTATATATTACACATTTTAAATGGAATAAAACACAGTGCTTATTATTACTTTGGAACATTTGGAAACATTACAAGAAAATATACTACTCAGTTTGCATTTACACTACATCGTACTGGCTTTAAATTCGAACGCCTACCAAACAAAACTTTCACTTTTATAATAATCGCAACAGCCGATGTAACGTCATCAATCAAATGACTTCAAATGACCAAGTCATCTGTCCACAATCTCTTCGCACTTGACACGCACCTTTAAACAATTCCGTTCAGTTACTTTTAGTGGGGACAGTGGCTTAATGCGGTGTATTATAATGGGCGCTTTTTCGGTACATTGTGATTCTAGAATAAGAATAGACAATAGAGTGATGCGTCAGACTATAAAAACACAATATAAGCCCTTTTAATATGTAGAAATATTGAAAGTGCTGATTAAATTTTCATTGTTAACCCGCGAGCACACGCGCTATGAGCATTTCCCTCACGGTGAATTTAAAATTTCCGCAATTTATTGATTTATTTGTCTACGGTTGTCATTTGCCCAATAGCTGAGTTTGATACTTCCCCTGTCCCGTACATAACGGTTTTTTAATGTTAGTGTGCATCAATCGCTTAGTAGAGGTGGTTTGTTTCGGCGAGTCTCGTCCCGCGGCATTTTGCTCATCGCGCGACTAACAGCGTAAGTATTATTTTTTATTGCTATTTTTTTTTTCTTACAGTATTATACCTTATTTAAAGTCTTTATTTTTATTTTATTGTTGAATACTGGTGCAATATGAGTTTATTAAGCAGTTTACATACAAATATAATAGTTTTTTTACAGATGGATAGACAAAAACAACAAATTGATTGAAAATGATGGAGAGAGTGAGCACAGCGACCACAACACTTAGGCTGCGTTTCCACCAGAGATGTGCGATGGAAATGTGTCGTGCGAGGATGTCTAGCTGTGCTGTGAAAATGTGTGGGTGTTTCCACCAAAGCTGTGCGATGAAAATGTGTCTACGAGGATGTGTAGCGGAGCTGTGAAAATGCGCATTATGTGTGGTGCGAGGATGCGTTGCGAAGCTGTGAAATGTATCGACGGGGGTGCGGTGTAGTGGGAGCGGCCAATTTTTCCTTGGTGCTGATGCATTCTCTGTAGTGAGTGTCTTCCTTCTTGATAATGTTCTCAATCAAATTGTGTAACTCATAAAAGTTACTTCTAGATACTCGATAAGAATTTTCGAATATTTCATCATCAGCCGTATAAAAAAAGGTAAAGAATTCTCCATGTAAACGATGATATTTAATATGGTTACGTATCCAAAACCTGTGTGTTCTTCTATTGTTTAAAATTATAGAACTAATAAACTCCGTATCTTCTGCTTCCATTTCTTCATCGCAAATTGTTAAATATAAAAGTATCTTCTTTTTCCAATTATCCATATCTATTTTACGCACTTCTACTTCCAACAAACTCCGTCTATGGACTGGCTGGTACAGTATGCGCAAACCTCGCAACACATCCTTCTCAACACAACCCTCGCACACATCCCTCGTACACATCCCTCGCACACATTCCTCGCTTGTTTTGTATGCGCAAAAATCTAGCTCCGCTGAGCCGTTTCCACCAGAGCTGTGCTGACCGAGGCGAGGTAAATGAAGCGATTCTATTGGTTCTTTACAAACACATCCCTCGCTACGCATCCTCGCACATCTCTGGTGGAAACGCAGCCTTATACTGAGCAGTTATCTTTCTCATCCTCTTCAACAGATTATCAAAAGATTCACAAATGAACCTGGCTTTTCAGAGGATGTGAAACCTGACGGTGTGCGATCTGCGCGATCTGTCCAAGGCGTAAAAATAGCAAGACGAAAAAGACATGTATTACAAGTAAAAAAAAATTATGCACTGAACATGCTTTTACTTTGTGTGACATATGTAAAGCTCGTGCATTTGATGAAGATTAATGATTTGTTGTTAACTCCTTAATTTTTTTGATAAAAGTTTATTTTTTTTAGTTTATACCAAAAGTGCATTTAAGAAATGCCAATTTAGTTCCTGTTTTTGTAATTCAAATATTATAGTATAACGAATGTTAAATATAAAAAATAAATATTTGATTTGATTTATCACTTACTTTTTATTATAATTAAGCAGTAAAATATATAAAAATACTATAAATTATGTACTTTTTGGTTATTTGTAAAACGTGAGCAAAATGCTCTATACGCGAGTGGTCGTGTAAGTTTTAAAGGCGCGTGTGCTCCCGGGTTAATAAGTATTGACTAGATCCACTATAAAAATAAGATACCTATATTACATTCATTCAAATTTTACGAGCATATACCCAAAACTGATGGTAACGGTGGTCATACCCTTCCGCTGTGGATTTGCAGGTTGTTGGTAGAACTTGGTCTCAAATAATGCTTGAATCAATCAAATGAGTATAACCCCCGGTTTCTGAGGTATATTTAGTGGTAGTTTATCTATTTAATAGCGTTTAAACTCATATAAAAAACACGATTGAATAGATAAACTGTTAGTTATAGTTGCTTTTAATCTGATTGTACTTTGTATCAATTTTATATTTTTAAGAATCCTACCAACTTATTATAAAATTAAATCCAAGAGCGGAAGTTGTCGTTTAAAAAGTACATACATAAATATATAAATCAAAGTGTATAATAGAAATCTCGTGTGAGTAATTTGGTTGTCTATAAAAAGCACTCGGCTATCAATTTGCAATAAACAAAACGTAATTGAATGACGTTCTGATGTTCGTGTTTCTAGTTTATTTAGACGCTTTGTTTGATTAAGCATTTGAATTCAATTTTAATGCAGTATAAAAAGTCCTAATGAGTTTTGAATGATTTTTTGTAGCAGTAATTGCACTATAATGATTTTTGCGTTGCAATTTTGGTTCTGTGATCTTATCTTATACTTATATGCAATATATTATTGTAATGATATAAGTAAATATAATAAATATTTTCGGATGCGTCTAGATAGGTTTATACGTGCTTTCATTGCATTAATGCGAAAGATATATAATTGAAATTTCACCTGGAGTACTGAAAGGAAAAAACTGAAGACAGCTAACAAAGAAGTTAAGATGAAACTAACTAGATAATATTCTGTAAGTATAAAGAATATGAGTGAGGTAGTCAAAGATTTAAGCTTCATTTTTTGAAGGCCTTACACTGATATATTATACAGCTACTTTAACACCCAATAATCATAACGATAAGTAGGTTAAGTCACGGGGTAATAAAACATAAGTACTCGTGCATACACGGCTTACTTATTCTCAATCCTTCCACGAAACCAATTCATAATTATGTTGTTTTACCAAATTCATTACTCGGGAAGATTTCCATATAATAATTAGATAATTCTTCAAATTAATTTGTGTTAAAATCCATACTAATATTATAAATGCGAAAGTAACTCTGCCGGTCTGTCTGTCTGTCTGCTACTCAATCACGCCTAAACAACTGAACCAATTTGCATGAAATTTAGTATGGAGATATTTTGATACCCGAGAAAGGACATAGGCTACTTTTTACCCCGGGAAAATGACGCATTTCTCGGAAAAATTCAGGTGGTAAGCGAAGTCGCGAATAATCAATATCAATATTAAATTAACAAAATTCCGTTGCGTCCGATATGCCTTAGCGCGACTTTGTTATATTAGATATATAAATAATTTTAAGAATATTTTTCGTGAAAAAAAAAGCTTATTTTATATCATCACGCTACGACCAATAGGAGTAGAGTAACAGTAAAAAAGTGTTACAAAAACGTGGAAAATTCTGACCCATTCTCTCTTATGTGACGCAAGCGAAGTTGCGCGGGTCAGCTAGTACTGCATACGTCATAACTGTTTGTATAATTTTACACAAGAGTTTACAAAGGATCGAGATTCCTGAAAATGATTTATCTCGAATGAGTTTTAGGTAATTTTTCGTGGAAATTGTATTGGTTATATGCAAATTAGAATATTTTTAGGTTCATGTATTATTTTGAATGGGTTACCTTCTGAAGTCGTTGGTTTTAAATTAGTTAAACCAAAGTCTGAAACGATATTAGCTTAATACAAATATTTAAGCTAATATCCTTTCAGTCTGACATGTAACTAACTTATGACAATGTAATATTTCAGCCATAAAATATTTTAGGAGTTAAACTAAATAGACCTACGTATTATTAACGTTGCACGTATTGTTGTTCTATTTGGTTATGTACTAGTAATATCTAGTAATTCTACCGGTACTTTACTTTGAACCTTGTCATTCATCATTATTTGCATATCGCACTGAAAAATATTACTATAACATAAACAAAGATAATTTCCCTTCAACATACCTACCTACCGATGATATAAACCTTAATACAGCCGAACCCTGCCCAGTGCCAAACACTCGGCTCTAATTGACGCCGGCCCCACTAAGCAGTTCCGGTGTAGCAAGAGAGTCGAAAGCAAGTGGCATTCCGTTGCCTTTCACTGTTTTATTTTACGAGGTTTCGGCCGCCGATATTGAATGCTTTGGTATTTTAAATTTGGGAATTTATGAACATTTGCCTACAGTTCGACATTGATTGAGAGATTTTTAACTGTATCGGCTTTGATATACAAGGTATTTACAATTAAAAATTACCAAATGTATTTCGGCTATCGCGTGTTTTCGAATGTTCCTATAGTAATTTCGTTTTTAATGTATGCATTTACACACCTTATAGCAGGATATTACTAAGAATTACTTTTCTAAGTTTATTGGCAACGCATCAAAAACACAAAATGCGCAGTATCACCGTTTTGGCTGTCAACTTTTTTGATGCCACGATGTTTCCAAACCTTATGATCTACATTACTATATAAACATGTTTTACAGAACAATGAATTACGGTTAAAACTCGAAAGTAAATGGACAAGTATTAAATCAGATTTTTATACAAAATTTCTTGATAGCTAGCTGTTTGTTGACACTCGATAGTAGTAAAGAATCGAGCTACTGAATAAAACATTTAATAAGCATTTTAACGTCACCAGTTTCAATAAGTCTTCTTGCATTGCAAACTCCTAGTACAATATGTTCCCACAATAAACAGCAGATAATAAAATTTCTATCGAAGTTCAAATAAACGTTGGTCATTTTTATCTTTACTTTTCAATATCTATTTGTTAAGACTCCCACTCATGCTGAACCATATGTCGCCATTTATCACTTCAGTAAAATTTATTACAACGAGCCAAATACTAGAGAAAGCCTCCAAAACTATTGGACAACCGATTGTAAAGGAATTGTCTAAAAACTTTTACATTAGTTCAATGACTTTTGATTTACAAGCCGCAAACATAACTTTAATATTATAAATGCGAAAGATGTTCATGTGCAAAAGACTGTTTGTCTGTCTACTACGCTATCACGGCTAAACCACTAAACCAATTTTGCTTAAATCTTGCATGGAGATAGTTGAAGACCGTTGAGTTTAGTCATAAGCAATGGCGTTCTCAAAAAATGCTACTCAAGCGACCGTTATAAATTGTGTAAATTGGTACACGAGTAAAGCCGTGCGGGTCAACTAGTGTTGAAACAAGGATAATAAACTTGATACCGGTTTTATTGGCATTCAAGTGCCGAGATAGAATCACATGATCGCTTCAAAATATGGTCATGTAACAATGATAGGTTTCTCCGAGAGGTCAGAGGATGCCTCGTGAAATACACCCACGTGCCAAAAGTTTAAGTTTTTTTCAAAAGTACGTGATCGCTTTCTTTATGTTAAACCGCTGTTAATTTTTTGACCAGGCATCAGAGATAGTGTATTCAGTGGCTCGATTCTACAACTATCGACTACCGACAGCCGGCTTGTCATCGACAAATAATGTATGAAAATCTGATCAGCGCTTCTAACGGGCGTCATAGGAACTATTTTAACAGTACATTTTAAATGTCACACCCTCCATACTCGGCAAAGATTACACAGAATTGAGCTACAACTAGCTTACTCTTGACAAAATTAAATTCGAATTTGATTAAATCAGATTCTAGGTAATGTCAAAACTACTCTTAAATTCGAAACTAGCGCATGATTGAACGCTGGTTTAAAGTGAAAGTAATTGAATGGTTTGATTCAGATTATTTTAATTTTAAACCAGTGTTTCAGGATTAAGCTTACAGGTCAATTGGATGCTAATCTCTTAAATAATGTGTTTCTATAAGTCAAGTAACGTTATTTCTAGAACATAAAATATATTAGTCATTAAAAAACCTTATAAAATATACTTATCAAGAATCAATTTTAACATTTGCTACTGTTCACAAGCCTTCTCTGAAATTAACATCCAGAATATTCTATGTGCGTAAGAACTTAATACTCTAATAAAACTATTACAGCATTCACCGCACGATAAATATCTAGTTTTAAATTTCACTCAACACTCTGCAGAAGCGAGAGGTATTATGTCACATGCACTGAGTTAGAACATGTGAGAGACAAAGACGGTTTGGCGCCTCGTTTCAATAAACAACCTTCGTTGCTAGGGAACCGTTCAGACTTAAAGAATACTACAGGCTGATTTCCTATATCGCTCGAGATAACTATCGAGTCCCCATCGTGTATTAGAAAGATTGAGGGTGATTTTTAACAAGCAATTTCAAATGTCATGCACTTCAAAATATGGCGATACAATAGAGGAGCGATTTTCTACTACTACCGATAACTGCTTGCCATCGAGAAATCTATACTAATATTATAAAGCTGAAGAGTTTGTTTGTTTGATTGTTTGTTTGTTTGTTTGAACGCGCTAATCTCAGGAACTACTGGTCCGATTTGAAAAATTCTTTCAGTGTTAGATAGACCATTTATCGAGAAAGGCTATAGGCCATATATCATTACAGTACGACCAATAGGAGCAGAGTAGCAATAAAAAATGTTACAAAAACGGGTAAAATTTTGACCCATTCTCTTATGTGACGCAAGCGAAGTTTCGCGGGCCAGATAGTTTTGTATAAAAATCAGATGAACACCTCTAGAGGGCACCGTTGGTACTATTTTGTAGCACATTTTAAATTTCAAACTCTCGATACTTGTTAGTATCGACAAAAGAGAGTAGCACTTTACGCGCAATATTTTTTTTTTGACTTATATATTTGAAGGGTAGATGGTATAAGTCAATACTCTTAACGACAAAGATCAAAGAATGATTTGTTTCTATGGTGACTGAAGGGATCATAAATCACGCACGCTTGAGAGATCCACGAGATTCTCAAAAGTATTATTGATGGTATAACCGCGATCGAGCAAACATTTTTAAGAATTTATAATAATATATTTCGTAAAAAGAATAGCCATTACAAAAATGTTACATAGAAAAAATGAAGATTTTCTTAATTTGTAATACTTCTTTATCATTAATGGAGTCGGTTTCCAGGCTCACCGGATGCAGTGAAAAACCAATATTTTCCATGGAGCGACTGCATGTCAGACCTCCAGAACCCAGTTACCTGGGGTATAACACGATACCGGCAACATAAAATTTTTAACCTCTAAAGTAAGTAGGCAAATCTTTGTACATTAACACATAGAATAACGATCATTAACCGTGGTGTGAGTATCTATTATTTTCTGATAAGTAGGCACAAGATTTCGAAAAGTTAAAATTTGAATCTCCTGCGTAGGAGGTAAATGCCAAAATTTCAAATTTGAAACATAATAATATCTAATTATAAATCATAAAGATTTATGTTATGCATAACATCCAAGTTAAACAGAGAAAGCGGCTCAGAGCCACATCAAAACTTAACTTGATTAATTAAATGTATACAGAAACACATGTCTCTCTAATCCGTTCATATTTAACTCGTTTTGAATCGAGATTAAAATTATTTAAATGAGTTCCAGTAATATAATCTATAATCGTCTAATCATCTAGTTTTTTTAGCAAAGCTAAATTCAATACAGTTGTTGAGATTTCTAGAGAAGCTACTAGCTGCATATTTGTCCTAGTCAATCACAAAACGATAAAAAAATTAAGGCAAATTCGAGATTATTTTTTATCAAAAGCTGTGTAAGTGGAAAATTAGATTACAATGTTAAGTGTCAGTGCAAAATTCAACACAGGTTTTTAAATGTGTGTTCTTCTGCTACAAAAATGTAAAAAGTAAGACCAAAATGAGTCTAAAACCATAAGTAGCCAATCGGTTTACGATTTTCAAACGTTTCTAGCTACACCTAGAATTTTGAACTGCAGTACTGCTTCGGCAAATACCACCAATTTATGAGAGGCGCCAAATCCCATTCATACCGATTCGGACTTAGGGAGTAGAGTAGGAACACATGCCTATTGGCCCGTAAAATTATCTTGAAACAAGTCGTATTTCACGCCTGCAATTTGTAGGTCATATTATGCTTATTGAAGTAAGCAAGATTTGCAATAATTTATTTGCACTTTACTGCTTAATAAATGCATTATTCTATATGCTTCTTTTATAACTTTTATTATTTTATTATGTAACTGATTTTGTTAATGCAGTGAGATGCTGTATCTACGTATCGTCAAGAATATTTCATGATAAGACACGGCGTAGTGGGCAGACTCCTCAGTTAATCTTATGTGCATAGATATGAACTAAAATTTCACTCTTTTGTAGAACACTTTCGTTTTTTTTTTAACTTACGAAACCTTATGTTTACGTAACCTAATTTACACGTAATTATGGAAATTAAGGGCCAAGGGTATAATTTTATGCACATGTTTAATTTATTTTTTGACACTTTGTTACTAGGCCTTGCTCATAAATTATAGATTAATTAATTCATATGACAGAGTAAAAAGTTTACAAAATAGATATTATACTTAGTAGCTAGAAGAATGGCAAGGGACAATGACCGAGGTGACTGGAAGATTACAAGAGAGGCATTTTCTCAGGATATCGATGGAGGCTAAACAAATAAAATGGTAACTTACGAGTATAGTTAAGGGGTGTATTGAGACAAGAGTTCTGGCCAAGAGTTTCTTGCCAGCTCTTCTCATTGGCCCTACCTTCCGAACTGGCGGTAAATTCACTCTTTGTATCATTGACTATCATAAGTGTCAGCATTTGACCTATATGAATAAATGATTTGATTTTGATTTTGAAGATAGCGGTTCTGACTTTGACGTTTCTAACACCCTTTTGTATATAACACTAAACGGTACAACAAAATAAACAAACAAATATTAGGTTGTTCGTAAAGTCATTTCGTGGTTTGTGGGAATAGAATACAGTTTTGAGCTTTGAGAATAATTTCAGGCCTTTGAATTTCATAAATTTTAATGACTTTCCGTCATCATTCATATTCATATCGTATGGTTAGTGGTCAACCTAGTGTCAAAGTTGTTCAAGCCGCCCATGGGCCTTTTACATGGCTTAACGACTGTTATCTTAGTAGACAACAACCGGGACCGACTTTTTACGTGCCCTCCGAAGCACGGAGACGCCCAGCTCAAATACCACTATGCGGTCACCCATCTATAGAATGACCGCGCCAACGGTTGCTTCACCCACAGATCTATGTCAGACCGGTGAGCGCAACTGGCTACGGGCGCCTCAACTTTCCGTACAACTTAATGATCAATTTACATTCAAAACAACTCTGTTCTTACTACGCTTCTACAAAAAGCGAAACATCCAAGAAAACACAAACGATTTGTCCAACTTCCTTTAAAATACTTTTTCTTCGGAAATCGTGCAAACATTGCGAACTAACAAACTGGTCAAGGTCTTTCGGATGTGTGTGTTTGACACACAATGCAACGTTCCTTTAGTGTTTGTTCCTCTGCTGAACGATTGACATACAGGTACGATTTTTAAGAGAAAAGTTCGAGGAAAATTGAATCGTTCTTTTTCTTGTATTTCTGTCATAAACGCGAAAGTTTAAGATGGAGGATGTATCGGACAGATGAATAGATTTTTACAATAGCGTAAACATAAGTGTAATGTTTTTTTAAATAAAGTAAGTTCTAACTACTGATGATTTGTTTTAAATTTCTTACAACAATCCTGTTTACAAACTGGTTACCGGAATATACAAAATGCAGATCCGATTCCGTCTGTTCCCTAAAAGAAAACAAAATAGAGATCAGTCATAAATATAATATTGTTTTGAAGAACGGGAGGTCAATTAAATAAATTCTGTATCATGAATCTTAGTTCCATAATAATAGCTCACTTACACTTTGGTTTTGGTCCGTCCATATCTTTTGCATATTACCACGCTGTCACTCAACTCCACAGGATCTTAATAACACTAATTTGCAAATTATTATATACCTACTCAACAAAATATGCCTGAGGCTTACTTTCTTCCTGACCACGGTAGCGTACGTCGGTCGAGCGTACGTATTCACACAGTGTTCTATGGGTCATTTCACAGTGACATGGGCTATATCAGTGAAGCAAACAATTTAGCGTAAGAGGAAATGAAGCCTTAGGCTGAAATCTAAAGCCCGTAATGTGATAAACACTTCTTAAAATAGTAAGACATGTTAAACATTACATAAAGTAAAAGTATGGTATAGCAAGTTGTAAGACACTTGTAAACACAACTAGAGACAAAAACCTGTTTTAAGTATGTAATTAATAGTATGAAGCTTTAAGCAATTGGAAAGTTTAAGTTTTAAGATATTATATATTATTCGTTTTCTGTATTCGAAGTTTTTAATTTCAAAATTCACAATGCACAATTTTGTTGTTAATTTTCAAAACGTGGCCCTTAATAGTGAATCACAAAAGCCAATGTGGTGAATTCGTTCAACCACTCATCAGAGCGCTTTTTATTAGTTTTTTTCAATTTCATGGTTTACTTATGTATGTTAACCGCCAACATTTGTTTTTGTTAACAATAATATTTTGATATGATATACACCTAACCGACCGACCGACTATTGACGACGAGATGGACTCAAAGCATAATGCCTCTCTCTCATTTGTCAAGAGCATATCCTTGTGTAACCGTAGGACATACGCCCGGTTTCTGAAGTACATTTAGCGGTAGTTTACCTATTCAATAGCGTTTAAGCTCATATAAGTATGACAGTTTGAATATACATATATTATAAACTACTGCTAAATGTGTCTCAAAACCCGGGCCTTAGTGGGCTTTTAATATTGTGTTTTCGCGTTTTATTCGATGATGTGTTGATTATAAAACTAGGAACGAAAATACATACATCGGAATCTCAAGTAAATGAAACTTCATAACCTTTACATCATAACAATATGCGTACATTCTACGTAAGACTAAGGAACTAAGTTTCAAGACAGGTAGTCTCAACATGTAGGTAATGTGTCCCTACACAAACACTTTCAAGAGAGCACATAGAAACTATTGACTTAAGACTGCTTACAGAATATTATTCAGTTATTTGCTTTAGGCCGTTTGTGATTGACTTGGAGATGGGTTTATTTCTACTACAGGTTGTTAGAAAATGATAATTTTGCCTAAATTTTAGCTTAAAAAGCTAGCGACGAGTTGAGTTTTCCGGTTCTTGGTACTAAATATCGCTAATAATAAAATTGTAGCATTTCAAATAGTGTAGGTAACTTTAAACGTGTCCATTTCTTTCAATTTAAAAGTAGCCCCTGTATTCAAAAGTATCCCTGTTTTCCCGGTACATTGAAAATATTATAATCAACCACAATGCTAAAACTTAATTATGTACATATGTATAAACCTATATTTAAGTACACGTACATGACCTTATTTTTATTTATTTGTAAACCTTGTTCTTAACGTCCTTTATTGTATTTAATTTTAAACGCCTACTTCTTTCAATCTCTGCATCACCCTAAGGTAGACTGGTAGGTAGGTAATGCCTTTGGCATTAAGTCCGCCTTAATACATAAGCACTTAAGCCTATATACACCATACATGTATATGAAGTTTAAAATAAATAAATTAATGCTAAGTTTTTTCTAAATTGTCATTAGCTTAGTTATTAGGCTTACGTGTGTATCAGAATGTAAATACAGTTGTTGTTTTAATATAGAACAATTGCAAAAGCGAATCCGCTCTGTTAAAAAATAAATGCGATACTATCATCTCTACAGTAGCTCTATCTAAAGAAATATTTATCAATTGACATTGACATTAATATCTGCGCTCTATTGTTCGCTAAAATGATTCATAAAGTCTTCATAACTTACAGTACAAACAACAAAAGTAAATAAACTAAACCGCAACGAAAAATTCGTAAAAGTAGTTCAACTTAAACTCTCATTACGATCATACAAACTCATCTACATTTTCGTTGTACTTTCCCAAATTCTTTGATCACGTGATGAATTACCCAAAAATAAGAAAAAATATCTGTCAGGCCATTCTCCGTACTAACTAATTATGTTATATAATAGTGATCATTGTGGAAAACGTAGTACCCACCCCTTTCGCGAATGTGGGGAACTGAGGTTGGATCATTCGTGAAAGATCGTGCGCAGTCGTGTTTTGTTCGCGCGGCGCAACAGCTGCGCCGGAGTCGGGTGTGTAGTGCAAAATATTGGGAGGTTTTCGTTTTTTTGTATTTTTAGGAATTTGGTTTTTAAAAAGGTAAGTTTTAATTCTTCGGTTTTGTTTAATTTTATGTGGGATTTTTTTAAAATATTGATCCATTTCCCAATTAAAGAAAAAAATATGTCGTATTTAAAATTCTTGTTTATTACGTCAAATACATTTTTTTTATATTAATTTTATGATACTACAAAATTAACAAATTATTTAAATAGCAAGTTAAGTAATTCACAAAAATTACTAAAACAAATAAAAGTTATGTCATATTGACATAAATAGATAAAATAAATATTTATCTTATTGCAAAGCTATTAAAAACTAGTTGCGTGGGAAAACTGCGGAATAAATTATGCAAAATTATTCGGAAACCGTGAACTTGTGCAAATATCTACATAAAACGTGAGAAAAATAGTATAATATACTATTTTAATGTGACAATTATGTCATAATTACTACAATTTACACACTTGGTGACAAAATAGTATACTTAAAAAAAAACATAACACAGATCTGCCGATCGGCTATTTTATATATTAGCCATTGTATTGATCTGAGCAAAGATCGCCGAATTTAGAAATCTATTCAGAAAAATCCATGAACATTTACTCCTAAAACAATATACTGAAAAGCGTACTAAATAATTCTTCCAGTAGATAAAATATACTTTCATAAGGCTCCTATATTCACTACGCACCAAAATATTTTCATTGAGCCCAAAAAAGTAATCTGGATTCAGCAAAAAACGTGATTCTCATTTTGGACCACATCAAAGTGCAAAGCAGATTTTTAATAAAAGTAATAAATTGGATATTCGAACATTGCGAAAGTGCTTCGTATAAAACTGCGGAGTAGTCGAAAAGCATGACATGGTTTTTAAACTACGACTACTAATCTATACCTATACGAATATATACTTAACATCACCCCATTATGTTATGAAACTAAGCAAAGAGTAAAGACCAAAGAATGCAACTTGCATTGATCTCACAAATCATCAGTTTTTATTTTCGTTAAACCATTGAAGTAGAAAGTCGTAAAAAGTTGTCACTTTTGAGAATTCATTTTAAGATTCCATTCTTATGACCTGTAAAAATGAACAATAGTCTCATCCTTAAGATCGTATACCGCCTAAAGAAGTAACGTGTTAAGTATATTATTTCCAAGAAGAAAATAAAATAACATTAAAACGGCTATATTTCGATAAGCTTTTAATACCTGTACGTGACAAAACATTAACTAACAGAACAAAACAAAGTGAAAATTTTATACTCAAATCTTAAGTACCTATTCGAAAGTCATACGTGGATTGTATTGTGTATAAAACATACTCGAGCTTTATACTACACTAGTGTTTGCCGATGACTACGTCCTCTAAAAAAGATCTTTCGGGATAACAAATTCTATGACTATTTCCTATAACCTCTCGAACTTTGTTACGTTACTGAAACTATCTCCTAGTGATGAGATTTCAAAATTTATTTAAGTAGGAAAAATAAAAAATGGTCTCGATTATTTGAGTAACTCCACTGAAAAACCTTCAATTAAGTTCAAAATATAAATTTTCTGACTCCTTGGACATACTTTTACAACTATAATTGATCTTAACACCGGTCCAACAGTTTACAATATCTGATTATTTAGTCATAAAAGAGTAAGAACATATCTATTTCGATACCAAGAAATCTAAGCTCTCTTCCACACTAGTTTATTTTGCTACGTTTAACCGTTAAGCTCACGTATGAACCACAAAATTTCTTGAAGCTGTATCAATATTATTTCACAGCAACAAGTTTTTATTCACTTTCTCTTATCATTGTGGGTAGGCAGAGAAAGGTAACGGTCCAGTTCGGCGATTAAAAAACTGTATTCTTGATGCTAATGTAATAAGAAAAGTAGATTTTAACCGGTAAAAACCAGTATTTTCCAAATTTTGAATGGTTTTTTAATGTTTAACTGACTGCTGTAAAAAGTAAAGTTTTGCATCCCGCAATCATTGGCAGTATTTTTGTAAATAGCTCGTCATTACAAAAAGAAACTGTTACAAATGTTACGCTTTATTTAAATTTTGAAAATTGCCGTAGTTTTGATGTTTATGCAACAGTTTAGCACCTTTTACACATCCTAGGAATTTTCTTTTACTATGAATAAAATATACTTCATAAGTAGCTCGATGATACTCACGAGGATTTTCATCTATATATTTCTAAAAGGACTGTTTAATAACACAACCGTCTTCAAAATAAATAAAATAAAACTAACTCAAACAAAATTTTGTAAATTACAAAAGACTACTAAAGGTATTTCAATTCATTTAACGTATTTAGGCCAGAACTTTGTCACTTTAAAACATAACTTCGTATAAAACTAGTCCACCTTTATCATAAAGGATTTATCAACTCTAACCAATTTTATTTCCTGATCCCAAATACAGGTCGTAAATCTAGCCTAGGAACAGATATTATTATGTAGGTCACACATATTAGGCCTTACGTAAATCAAAACCCTTACTAGCTAATAGGACCACAAATGGCCTCACAGACCTTTTTTGTCGAACAAAATATTAGTATTGTAAGGCTTTGACAATATTGTTTGGGACTAGTTTTATCGATAGCCTATAATATTTATTGTTGATAAACATTTTCGTATATTTGTAATTCTAGTTTCTGGGCTTCTTGACTATTTGTAAATAGACTATACTAAGCAAAAGCCAGTCAGTACAATGAATCATTTACTTCAGTTCTTTTTAGTACGTTTTAATCTCGGTTTACTAAGTATAGGCAAATGTGAGGAGCAAAGTTTTATTCATAAGCCTTCTTTTCTGAGTAGACTGGTAGAGAAGGCTTTTGGAACTTCGCTTTTGTGCAAATATGTATGAATATAAAGTTTCGAAATAAATACCAATAAGTAGACCACAAAAATGGACCACATGCAACTATTGATCAGCTTGAAGCATATATTAACTGCTATCTGCGGGTATATATTTATCGTTCTAATCAAAATTGATAAACTCAGAATAATAATGAGCCCCTACTGCAGTTAGCAGTCGTTATCAAATTTTTTATGAGTCAATAGGCATAATTTAAACAGCATATAAAAAAACACGTATGTTTGAAAGCCTCTACAGTTACAAGTTCATAATTAAGGAAACGAAAGCGACTTTGCTCCAATTCCAATATAGTTTCGGAAGATATTATCTTTATTTTAATGAACCTTTTTGAAAAACGAGTTCAGTGTTAAGTTGAACTGAATTGGATTTCGAAGGTCGTTTAAGGCCAGTATTATTTTTTAAAGGAGATAACGGGTTTTATTTTTGTAGGAATGTCCTTATTCAACATTAATTGCTACAGTCTTAATAAGGTAATAAATGTACTACATTTATTTATTTGTTGCTAAATATTTATTATGCACTCGTATTGTTGACACTGGGTAAACAAAATTATTTGTACTTTAAAAATAGTTTAGGTAAACTAAAGACATTGACTTAACCAAATAATTATTAAGCCATAAAATAATACCTGATTTGAACAGATCACACCGCGTTGCCAAAAAATATTTATCAATACTCGTGTAAATCCAGAAATAAAAATCGAACAACCATTTAGCTCAAAAAGACATCGCCGGTAACATCTCAAAAGGCGATCACAATAAAAAGTATCATTTCACTCGCTAATTAATGGCACTTCCTACACCTTCCTTGATGATCAATCAAAGCGATATCTTCGCTATAAATTGTCCCATCAATTATTACGTCTCGTTAAAATTATCTGTCGCTAAAGAGGGACCGAAAAGAGAAAATACTTTAATCACTTACGAATTATATGAGGAAAAAAGGAACTCAATACTTTAAGAGATATTGACATTCTTTTGCACATCACTCGTCTGTCGTCCTGTTTTATTACAGGTATGTATGCCGTAAAGGTGTGCTCAATACATAATACAAATGTATTATGTATAACTAAGCTGACTAAATAGTCAGATTAGATACTTATGGTCAGGTCATGACTTTGGCATAGAAAGTCTATTGTCTTTAACTAGGCGTATGTACAAATAGGCATATACAAAAATAAATTATAATAATGTTTAAACTAAACCTTATCTTATTGTGTATAGTGAGTAAATACTGTTTGATTGAAATATTCTATTAGAATAAAATGCTTTTAAACTCGTTGAAAATGACATCAAAAATAAAATATACTTCGGAGCACTCAAATAGATAAAATGAATTGTTAATCAAAATTAATGTAGCAACAAAATATTTTTATTTGACCGAACGGTTGATGATTTCAATCAAAATATTTCAACTCAAAATCTTTCACCAAACAATTAATAAAAAGCAACTTTATTCAATTTGCACAACAAATAAATTGTTTTGCTCAAAATGAACATTCAACAATTAATTAAGCTGTTAAAATGCAAGAATTATTTATTACTGTTTAATTTGTTTGAATTGTTTTATAAATACATTTTTGTTTGATCAGTTCAGATATTCAAATCAATTTATAAACTTGAATCAATGAAACTATTTTGGTGCAAATAATTGCATTATCTCTTGATTAGAAACGAAATAGTTTGTTTTAATTTACTTTTGAAACATCAAACGACCCATAAGATTGGTTTTACAAACCTATACTTTAACTTACCTAATGGAATGGAAGCCAACTCCAACATAGTTGAAAGAAAAACTAGACTGATGATGACTTTAACTAGACTAATATCTTATGGGTAGTTAATAAATGTAATCTACCATTCTTATGTATTTGCCGGTTTCTACTTAAGTATGATAATAGTCTAACACACATCATCCCGTATAAATTCGGCAACACTAAGCACTTTTATAATTGCGTTACAAAATCACACATCGAATAAAGAAACTACTTAAAATTGAATAAAATCATAATCTTGTCTCCAGCACCAGAATGATTTAATCAGAAAGAAAACATACATAAGCTAACAAAACATATGTACTAATTACTTCATCAATTACCTTCTTTTACTTAATAAATATCCGACCCTCTGATAACGTAATTAAGGCCGTATCATTTATTATGCAAAGCATCTGTTGTTCTCCGAAAAAGGGAATCGGCGTAACTGTTCCTGGTCCGATCGCTTTCAAATGAGATTTTTGTTTTTCTCGTTTTCAAAATGATATTATACTTTATGCATGGGTCTTTTCGTTATTGATTTTTAAATTAAGTTTGATTTGCTTTAAGTTGCTTTGCAGGTTTGTTTTTTAGAGCGTATTTTATCAGGCGGCTACCTTTTTTGCGTGCCCAAGAATTCTCCCATTGCTGTTTTATACTAATAAAAATCAGGGAGAAGAAACTCCCAGAAAGAGGCTTAGCTTTGAGCCCACTATGTTAGTCAAACGCAGGTTAGGGATGTGCAAAACGGCTTAATGACGACCTAATTTCAAAACACCCCAATTAATAGAACTTTGTTAAATACATACAAAAATTGGTTATTAAGCCGTAACATATAAACGCTACCTCGTTGCCATAGCAACGTATACATCACTGTGCAATGACTCTAAAGCAAAAAAAAAACGAAATGAACACACATGCTCACTGTAACTGTCTGTTAATTATAACGGGTACAGTGTTCTAAATACATAATAATAAATTATACATTTTGGTGCACGCCTTTATTTTTTATTCTCATAATAACCAGCCATTTATAAAAGCTTTGTTAAAGAATTTAGTTCAAGTGCTTTGAAAACAAACAATAAAGCAAAGGATAAGTGAATCAGTTATGTAATTATTATGTGAGACAGTTTTGTGATCGAGAAGTGAGAAATGGAATATAAACTATTAATGACAGTGAAGTCACTTGTTCCATATAGCACATAAATACTGTCTTAGTTACGCTGTAGAGAACACTGCCGTAGGCCTATCTGGATTGAAAATAGTCAATCTAACAAGCTAACTTGTATCTATGTACGAGGCACTCGCTGCAACACGACGCGAAGTTGCGGACGCGTTATAAACGTAAAACAAAAACGCAGTCTACTCTACTTTTTATCGTCGTTTCCTCGCTGTTAGTGAACGTCCCGTTAAATGCTCACTTGCATGTGGCGTGGTTAAAAAAGTTTTAGGTAGACTGTGTATGGTCAATTTTACTACCTCCTTACCCAGAAAATGCACTTAGTCCTAATATCAGTATAATATGAGTAATAGTAAGTAACTAAGTAGTACTTTTACAATAAAAGTCCTCGATAGAAAGGCAAAAGGTTTCAATGTTCCTAAGAACTCTCTACTAAATATTTTCGTTCCCACCCTAAACCTACAATTATGTAAACAACAAAATGTAGTCTTAGTATGTTTTTCGTATATTTCTTTTCGTATTTTAACATGAAAACAAACACAAAAAATATTGATTCACAATATAACCTATCAAACCTTCACCAAAAACCATTACTCATGTATGAAAGTTGTATGAAATTACGGCTCTAATATGAAGCATTGTGGGACTCATATCGTTGCTATTAACGTATTGAGCTTCAGTCAATAGTGAGCAAGTCATTCTCGCTAAATAACACGACGACAGGTATTATTATGTGTAACTATGTCAGTTGTGCCGTCTACTTATTGCTTGATGGTTAGAAAGAGGAAAAATGAGTTAAAAATATTGAAGGTAATGCATTTCGTGAGTTCAATGTTGAGAATTTGAAACGTAACGAAATATTATTAGTTATGTTATATCATAACTTGTTGATTTTGGGTCAAATAAAGAAAGTGTCTGAGGCTATAAATTCATTTCAGTTGTCGTAGTTAATAACTTAAAAAAATCCATTTGCTACTAAAATTGAAATTTAAAAAAAGAACCCTTGTATAAGTAAATTAGTTATTAAAAGAAAGAAACTCAATATAAATTGCTCAATCCAAAACATTTACAGACCCTTTGTTCAAATTAAACTCTTTAGCAGTCAATTTTCAGTTTAAATTTTCATCTAAAAACAAAGCTCAGTAAAAGAAGAACTTTAATTCAGTATTTGTAAAGCCTTAACTCCTGAAACACATTTACAAAAGCAAGCAGTCTAAAAAAATCCTTGATATTTTTTTTTCTCTTTTTGCGTTGATGAACCATCTTATAAAGTGTTTCCTCTCGATAGAGTTTTATGAGTATATGATAAGACTTGATACTTTCAAACATTTTCCTACAGTAGATAAGTACGGAAGCAATATGTAATTTACTGAGTTATAACTTTCTATATGAGAATAACAACTCTTGTAACAATATGTAGACGTTAATACATTTTTGGATTGAACCTATTGATGTTATCTCTCTCCCTTTCTCTCTATTTATATATATGATTATAACAAAATCAGCAACTCCAACTTTAACAATAATAATGATCAATTTCGGCAAGAAAAGTAACATATCAGTGATATAGAATACACATTTTTGTACATTAGGATTACAAAATACAACTTCGTTATGCTGTAATCGGTGGGAAATAGTATGAAGACGACATTTACAAGGTGGAATATAATATTGAACCTTCCAAAAAAATCTCACAAAATGCTCATTCTGTCTTAATAATGGATAACGAAAATTCACCCCGCAGAGACAACCTGGTACGTAATTTAACAGTAACAGACCACACAAAGTCATACTTAATATACTTGTACGAGTACCAATTTCTTGTTATACATGAAGAAATAAAATAAATTCCTTATTTTAAACAGCCGGTGAAAGAGCCTTCGAATAAACTTTCATTTAGGTACTTTGACGAGTGAATTACGTTAATAAAATAAATAAACTACATAAGAGGTTCCGAGTGGCTGGGCAACAAAAAATAAATACATTTAACGAACTTGCGCGAAAGTCGAACCAAGTTTTAATAACGCCCTACGGTGATTGCGTAATGTGAATTCGGCTTTATATTAAGACTCGTACACGCTGTAGTAATATTATTTTAGTAATTAATTTGTTAGTAGTACCTTTAGCAAGCGTTTTTAAAAAACATGTGTATCAATTTTCTATTGCTTTTAAGGTTGCTCGAGCTATCGAGATTTTTTGCATTAAAATTTATAAACAAACTATACGCACCACTAGCGTATTTTGAAATAACTAATAAATGACAAGTCATTATATAAGCCTATCACACGATATTATTGTATTTTCTCCATTAAATATGGTTCTCTATTTTAATTAATATCACGTTTGTCAAAGGAGCGATTGTCGCCTCGCTAATAATAATTTAACCGCAATTAATTAGTTCATCAAAATGTTTCGGCAATTTGATAATTTAGAATCGTATATGATTGCGTAATTAATGTGTTTAATATCTGTTGCTATTTAGTACGCAGAAACAAATTGCAGTTCTCTAAATATTTACATCGCTAGCCTCCAAAGTAGCATTTCGCAGCAGCTATTGGTATCACATACCTTTTTCCGAAAAGTAAACTTATCTACAAACCCTAAATATCATCACGCAAATCAGAATTAGAAAATCCTTTGGGACCAACTTCAGCAAAATATAATACCTAATTTATATTTCCTGGTTCTGGACAACGAATCCCAATTTATTTGATAGGGAAGGAAGTGTTTTTGCTAATGAGGGTGGGCTATCCATTTCATGCACCATTCGTTTCCCTTCCGCTTTGTTGATGTGCTTACTCCAATGCCAACCCTTAACGGATCATCTATTAATCGGTTTTCAAACAAAACGTGGGAGATCTGCGGTCGTTGGATAGTGGTTGGGGATTTAGATGGGTTTAGCATTTTGGGTAAGGTTTAACTAGTTTGTCATTGATAGATAGATATTGCTGTTAAAACATGTATTTTAAATTATTTTAAATAATCAACAGTTCCTAGAAATAGTTTTAGCTCTTATTTATGAATTATATGGTTAAAGTAAAGGTTTTGTAATCGACGGCAACTCGTAGTATCGCATTTAATGCTTCATTATCAGTCACGCGATAGTTGCGATTTTCTTTATGTAAAATTATATTTTAAATACTACGGTATATTTGGATTGATTTCATCTACATTGACTATTGGACTTCAAGAGTTATCATTTAAATATACAGATATTGAAATGATAACTCTTGAAGTATATCACTAAAGAGAATACAAACTGAAGTAAAAATTTCGTTCCACTTACACAAACTCATACAAAAATTTACTCGTATATTCACCATCCTCTACAAAGATCAGCCATTGATCTCAACCTGTATTTGATAGGTACGGATGAATGAACCTCATTTAAAACTGCCCGTGATATATCACCAAAGGATCGCTTCCTGAATTCAGGCTCGGAAGGAGATTTGTCTACTTATAAATTGGTTTAGATTTATTGCTCGGAAGTAACTTAAGGAGTCGTGTTAGTGACTAACAGATTAGTGTTTTGTTTGTCTGTACGAAGCTTGCGTTAAAAAGTTACTTGATATGCAATCTAGTTTTAGAATTTATCGTATTAAGAGATTTTTGGGTTAGTCAAAAAATATATAAAATCATCTTGTATGTCATGGAAACCCAATAAAGAAATTGAGTTTCGCCAATTTTTTTAAAATTCTATCTCGAACAGTTTTGATTAGCTAAGTATTTTGTTCTTTACATAAACATTTTGATCTTTGCATAATATCAGCAGTCTTAACTAAAAAAATACTATCAAAACATCAATCACTAACTAGTTACTACACTGAGAAGTTTCTCAAGCTATTAAATGCAGCTCTCAAAATCGTCTACAACAGAGCAACCAAAACTCGTGCTACTAAATATCAAAACAGCACAGAAACTAGTAAACTCAAACTAACGTACCAACTAATATCACAAGTCCCCTCAAGTGTGAAAACCTCCTAACACTCAAGTGAACGGCTGCTTAACCCGGAACACTTACATCTTAAAACGGTACGTGATTCAGACACCGTTGCCGTCTCACTCACACCTATACAGATGCATCGTGCGTCTCGCTCTGAGATTTCACTTTCTCCACAATGACCATCGGTATAGGAAGTAACAATGGAGTGTCCCCCTTGTTAACGTTTTTTTAGTTATTAGGCTATTTTTAGATATAAAAGGGGGTTATTGTGTAATAGTTTAAAAAAAAAGGCTTTTAAGATACAGATCTTTTTTTATAGCTCTAGTTAAAAATAAGCTGTAATGAATTTAAGTAGATATGCCTGGTTGATTTTTATTTTATTAATAAAATGTACGTGCATAGATGCATAGATTTTCATTTGTTAAGTAATTTTTGATAGGAAATAAGAACCATGGATACCAATTGATGACCTCAGTCAGCGTACAACATTCAATAGAACTAAAATCGTGTAAGTCGCTTAAAACAAAGAAAGTATTTTCGTATGTTTATTTGCTATTTTATCACAAATGTTTTCCCAAGTGTTCAAAAATTAACGTATTGTTGTACAAGATGTTTGTATGGGATACCATTGTGTTTTGATGGCCCTATGTCTTTTACACTTTCTTGCCAAATACAGCTATGTTCGTTGTTCCCATACTTTCGGCAGTATTTATTTATTTAATAGTATTTAAAAGTTGGTCATGATGTCGATTCCCAGCTTCGAGAATATCTTGTTTTAGTAATTAATGTGTGAAGTAGTCTAACAAAATGTAAACTTTAGAGAAAAAAAAAACAATTAATTTTCAAAAATTGCTTTAGATCCAAAATAGAAAACACTATAGGTCTAAATCGTCCTATTTTGGAAGAGCACTCATAGCCAGCAAAACAATCAAACATAATTTATTTTATAACAAATTTCAAGAACAAAATACCTTTCAAGTAGTTAAAACAAGCCAAAAACAAAACCTTTTAAGAAAAATATTGAAGAAAAAGAAACATTTTTAAATTACCATACGCCTACAATAATTATGTACATCCCACACCTTCAAAGACTATTTCGCTCAGTATTGAACACGGAAACATGAACAGTGAACTCTATAGAATTGTACCTACCTTGTTTCTTGGAACATGGGAAAGTAAAAGTGATGTATATACTTATTGAAGTTGGATCTAGGGCTTTAGTGCAGTTTGAAAGGTAAAGGGCATGTTTGTGGATATAATTTAACTGATAATGTACTTTATGAGTATAAGTATTGATGAAACTGTATTTTTTTAAGGTTAAGTGGCAGAACGTTGGGCATTTACAGTTTAGATATTGAAAGGTTTTCTTAAAATATTTTCACAGGTTATTTATTTAAGAAAATGGTGATTTGTTCCATAGTTTGTTCCTTGACAATTATTATTGTTGAAATCGATTAAAAGTGCTAAGAATTTGAATCGCATATTTTTTCAAAAGAGATCAAGCTTAAGAAGCGATAAATTTGTGGCATTTTTTTTTACTGTAAAGAAATTCATAATTTGCAACTAAGACCAGTATTTTCTTCAAGAAAACTTCCCTAAATTCAATGAACTCTGTTCCTCGCACCGTTATCATTTGAGGTTCACGACCTTACTCCCACACCCGGTAGTAAGGGTCTAAGTAATTGTGTTAAAGCAACCGCATCCTTCACGAATCTCACTAATTCACCTGGAAGACTTTTCCGAGAATCAACGTGACATTTTGTAGGCGTAAATAGATAAGTACACTTATTATTGCTACTGTAGCCCTGTCTAAAACAATAATCCATGTCTATTTGTTTTACATAAGTATTTTGTACAAGCAGGGGTAGAGATCAACTTCACAACCATAATTGACTATGCGTCATCCTACATGAAATAATTTCGAGCTTACAGTATAAAAATAAACTCTAGCAGTGTTTGTGAATGTTTTGTCTTCCCACCCAAAAAAAATAATAGAAAAATGGATTATTATTGAGCCAATGACCAATTTTTGCAAGCATTCCACTTGGGAAACACGTAACTGCACACACTGAAACTAATACGTTCAATATGAACACACATTGCTCGTTCGCGGTAATTTCTTGAAAATACGACGATGAATACTGTGTCTCAAGAATAAGCAGAGCTTTTTAATCAATATTTTACTTGCTTTTATAGATTTAAAAAATCCCGAAAATTAAAATGTTGTACAACGTGCCTACTCTGAAATTTTCAGTAAACGCAAGCATTTTCAAGGCTTTATAAGAACGGAAATAGCGAGTTAATCCAGTGAGAATTATAAAAATGATTGACATGAAAATAGCCTGACACCTAAAGATTACACTAAAAATAGAAATAAATGTAGAGCCTTATCTAAAAACCTTATGGATTATTCTAAAATTATTATATTGAATTTTATGTAAAAACCTTGATTTTTGTTTGAAAATTAGGCCGTGTGTTTTATAATAATGCTGATTTTTATAATATAATAGTTAGTACAATACTTAGAAACCATTAAGTTAAAATAGAGGCCAGTCAGAAAACGTATTCATTCATTTCAATGGTCTAATTAAACTTTTCAAAACCTGTACATATTTAGCTACAGTCACTCATTGTTTGCTTACTATTTAACCAATCACTGGTTTAAGAATAAGACATGTCGTTATGATATGTGAATCAATTATATTTACTTAACCCCGTACTTTCGTGTCAAGAGAAACATTCTTCTTCCTTACCAAATAAGAAAATAATATGTTGTCAGCAGCATGAAACGTTTGTCAAGTTAAATACTTATTCATAAGTTTACTTGCCAAATATGTACAGATACATCAAGGAAAGTCTCGAGCTCAAATATCCATTCATTGATTGTTCTAAGAAATTCTTACCTTCGACTAACTTGAGCATGGAAATCAATATTTGAATACCTAAATCGTTATTAATACTGAACCCGACAATTTACAGTAATTATAACTGACAACAACCAATTCCTGAAGTACGGAAGTACCTACTGACACTAAATACTACTAACAGGCTACCCATCTATTTAGTGTCCGCGCCAAATGATGCTTAACCTACTCATCACATACTGACTAGGGATCTCTCTCTGCTACTGGCTATGATTGCTTTTATTATTTTATAGATCTTAAATAGCGACGATTATGTTATAACATTGAATTTCAACAGTTTATTTCACGGAAACTACATTGTGTGGAACTGCAGGTACTAACATCAAAAGGTCTCGAACTAAAACCTAGCTTTTGAATGAAATACTTCAAATTACTTCACGTTAATGTACATTTTATTGATACTAAAACGTTGCAAGTAACAAAGTTAGTAAGTTGAAATTAAGTACGTAGAAATTAAATGTAATTAATTTTAGGGGTAGTTTCTGTATTTAAAAGTACTGAAGTACCAATTTTAGACTTACAATGACATACTTTACGAAACTACGAGTACATCGCGATTTATTAAAAAACAAATCATTAAAAATGTTGATTGTCTTTTCATAAAAAAATTACATACATATATTATATACATAATGTACCTAAAGGTTTAGGAAGACTTTCGTTTAACCATGTCTTGCTGTTAACAATACTTATTCCTAGGGGGTGAGCCCATTGTCATTTACCGAGCAAATTACTAATCGTCATGCTTCTAAAAAAAAAATAGCTTGAAACAAAATAGGTTATTCATAGATTGCTAATAAAAATTACACTTGCTAGTCCTTGTCATTATATTGAATTTGAATAATTTAACGACAACATTTTTTAAGTCTTTTTATTAACTGTTAAAACCAAAAGAAACGAAACACGCGCAACTCTAATTGTATAAATTTCTGAGTACAGTTACTTACAGCGAACTTAAAGTAATATAATTTTTATCAAACAATTATTTTATTATCTTCACAGTTTTATAAACTTTTATGGTCTTCGCACATTTAACTTTAAGCATTAAAACAGGGAATTATCGATACAAAACTTTCTATACAAAAATTTTCCTCGTAAAAATGCATTTAAGCATCGACCTACTAAAGAAACTGGTTAATATTATACGTTGTATTCTTAATAGTACCTTGTATACAGCGTGTTTCTTAAATGAATTAAGGTTTAAAATCCATAATCCGTGGTAACTATTACTTCTTTACACCATTTCATGTGCATTGAAACAAGAATTATGAGTGTGAAAAGAATCATTTTGGATGTACAAAAAAAATTCAGTTTTTACTTTATTCGTTTAGATAATCCTAACTTATACTTAATAATGTATTCGTTCACCAAGATTTCCAAAACTGCGCTTAATTTGAAGTATTACTTGACATCAAATTCTCAAAAGTAAGTATTCATCGTTCAATTGCTACGAAGGTTAACCAGTTAAAACAACACGCTGTATAACACAGTGCAACCGGCCCTTATAATGTGATTTCACCAATTAATTTCGGTGTATCAGTTGTATCAAATAATAATATGTTGGGTAACTTTTACTTTCTTAAAATCTGGTAGAGATTTGAGAGACCGGTTTTCTAAGAAAGCCTTTTGTGGGTTGATTTAAATGTCATTTAACTTTAATAAGCACAAATGCCCTTCATTCGTAAGCAGTATTTTACAAGAAAAAAAAAATTACTTTCGTCCGACAATTTAGCCTTTGCACGCATGATGCATATCTAGATAATAACTAATAATTATGTGTAGTTCCAAAATAAAGCACCAGCATCAAACAGCAGCACAGTCAGCTACACAGACTTGTGAGTCAACAAGTATACAACATTTTGTACCTACACCTATATGTAATATGCTGCAAAACTTGCATAAAAGGCTTTCTCCTACATTTTCAGACTATATAATACTTGTTATTATTTTCATGTAGAAACTATGTTATTACTAAATATAGATGATAATGAAGCCTACTAATCTTATAGGTCAGGTAATTATCTCTATCATCCTAGCGCAAAAATAAACCAGGCTTCAAATTAACGAATCCTAAGCAAAGATAAATCAGTGTGGGTGTATTAATATACGTTAGTCCAAAACCTTAAAAGTATTACACGTGTATAGTAATATATCTGATAAATTGTACGGTACTAGTAATAGCTGAAATAGATTTCATACTCAAGAGTTCTAATAGGTTATTTTTTTAGTTTCCCTATGAGGCTGACAAAGCCTTTTGTTGGTAAAAAGCCTAGCCAATAAATATGAACTTAAAAAAATGGAAGTAAGGTTCGAATACATATACTTAAATAAATGTTGTCAGAAACTCAAAGATTTGTTAGCAAATAAAATCAATTCTACATTTAAAATAAGCTCTCTCATACTTTACAAAATAAACTGGCACCATCAGGCTCTATGTAGGGTCAAAATAAAATCAACATTATTTATGATTTACACGAATATTGTGTGTTGGTCAAAATGACGGAAAGACAGTTTTCAACATCCATCCAAATACAAAATTTAAAAAAAAGGTAGATGCTGTTTTTAGAGACTTGATATATTATTTTTTTACATAAATTCATTTATATGCTAACCAGCATAACATATAACAGTATTATGATACATAGTTACATAACTTTAAATAAGACATAATATATAATATACATAACAATGACGCCAGTTCCGTTTACGCTAATTAAACTTAATTAACTAATTTCGTTACATAGTATTTAATTACCGTGACAGTGATAGTTACTTTCGTATGTCAAGCAGTAAATAGTTTGAAATTGTAGAGAATATTCTTATTTGAATATTTAGTTGCTATATTATTGCCACAAACCACTTTGTTAATATTTACTTTTTACATTTGAAACAAAACTACAGGCTGTATGGGAGGTATAAGGGATCTCAAAAAATGTATAATGACTTAAAGATTATTTGTTCTCCCGAATAACATCATACATTTAAAGTTGCGAACAGAATTCAGAATAGATCGAACCTGTTGTTGCTTGTACTCCAAAGGAGGACTAATAAAAATAAATTTAGCAAAAGACAGCTTTAGTTAAATAAAACAAATAATACCATGTTATTGCTAGCACACAAATCCCAAAAACTTTAATGGTATTAAAAATAATATCACGATGATTTCAACAAATAAAAACTATCAGATCACAATTACACTGTTGCTGCGTCTTTGAAATAAAATAGAAGCCTTATTCTTTACCACGATATATTACCTACAAACCAGCCTCTTTATATAAAACATGTGTGGGAAGAGCAGAAAAGGTAAACATTTGAGGCTTTATTTGCTATTAATAGAGACTCAACTAAACTGTTTTCACTAGAAAATGAACGTTGGTAACGGCAATGTGTTTTCTTTACAAATTTTGCTCAAGTTTAATGTATAGGTACAAATACTTTACAACTGGTAATACATTAGTGTATTTTTGTGACTGAAAATATTGTACCTATATTAGTGTTAAGGTAATTAATGTCACCTTGAAAACCTTATATTCTTTTATATTTATTTAATACTATCGGTTAAATTAATGCTGTCATTCTCTTTTACTAAAGAATTATAATGTGCATTCTTACACATGGCACATATTTTTTAAAAGCCTAATTTTTTTTTTTTCTTCACAGTAAGCTTGACGAATGTGTGAAATATTTAAGAATCTTGTAACTAGTCCCCCCGAATGTTTCCGTTTCGTTTCTTATTCTTACTGGATCGTTGATGAGCCGAATTTAGCAAGAGAGAATCTTTTGTTAGTTTTCGCACCGGTTTTTTCCAGAATATATTTTACTGTATTCTCAGAAATATTAAATTAAGTTATCCATAAACCAACGCGAAAGCTAAACTTTACGCGATTATTCGCATTCCAACAGCCTTGAGTGCTACAAAGCGAGCGATTTCAATCACAAAATGCTTAAGCATTAATTAGCAAATATTCGACTTAATTCATAGTCACGATTGACACAGTGCTTTGCCTCTCCAGTGCTGTTTCCATATTTATGGCAAGATATAAAAGACCACCTAGGTTTAGGCCAAAATACCTAAAAAATATTGTTCAGAGCTTTCAGCCTTAGATATGAATATGAAAAGGTTTTCCGACTAGGTATATCTAGGCACAGATTTATAACTTTATTTTTATCGTTCTAGTTGATGGTTTATCTTTTATGGTTATTCTACAAGCTGTTTAGATACATAAAAATTATTTATACGGTGTCTTAGATAGTCTAATACTGTCTTAAGCGAAAGATGCTTAACTTGAGTAGTTCATTTTTAAGAATGCTTTGGTGACTGCTCTTCATTTGTATCTCTTCAATGTTGTTATTATAATTTACGTGTACTCTTTATCTAACGACTTGTACTTAAGATTAAAACTTTGATACAAATATCGTGAACCTCATTTCACAAAAATATTTTTTATATTTGCTATATTGCCAAGCCAAGTCTCAAAAATTTGGCTTTAGTTTCGTTATCAACAAGTGCTTTTATTTTGATAGTATCTTCAAAACATAATCATAAGTGACATCGTTTATGTATCGTGTCTGTCTTAATGATGCAGATTTATTCAAATACTTTGGTATACTTTTCAAACTGATCTTGATTTAAATAATGCAGCCACTTTAAATGGGTTATAAACGTAACTTTATTGTTACTAATCCGTATCGGCTCCTTATTGGACAAAATTCTCTCCGAAGTTTGTGTCAAGCGTTTTATAAAAAATCTAGGTTATAAAATCTATCAGACTGGTTGGATAAATTATTTTATCCCTTCTCTTTATTCCTACGTATTTCAGCCTTAAAACCAAAAACTAGGTTTTAATTAAAAACCCCGTGACACTGGAATTTTGTCCGTTTATTTAGGCCATTATTAAAAGCTAAGCGTTTGAAAATTTATAGCTTTAAGTCTAGCTTGTTGATCCTTTTCGGTCTAATCGCTTTCCCTTTGAGTGCGCACTAGAATTTAGTACATCGTTAGTTAGGATCCTAAACAATTGTGGAATGGTTGACTTGGAGTGAGGGATTTGATAACATTTTATTTAACGAACTATCACCCGACCGCGGCTTCATCCGCGAAAAGTCTTAGGTTTCTTTTTTCATGTCATTATGTTCCTTCATAAAAACGTACTTACCATATTATAATACCTGACCAAAACTTTTAATATATAACATCACTTTAGGTGCTAGTAATTGATCGGCTTTCTCATTTCCCAACATAGTTATTACGAGTAGAATATTATACAGGGTATAAACGACGGTTAACCGAAAACTTCAGTGTTAATTTTGTGACACTAAATGCGCGAAATTTACTTCAACCATTTTTCTCGGAAATGATTGGTTCCCGAGTTAGTCATTTTTGAGCGTTCAATGTATAGTGAACAACGCGATGTATCTCCGCGCATGCCTACGAGATTTCTGGCGGCGGCGGCGCGCTGAGCGACGACATGTCGCGACGCGTCGTAGGTACGTACGCGTACCACCACGTCTATGCTCGCTCACTAGTATGCAACGCTATCATTAGATAACAATCTTATGTATCGTTTATGGTATCGTAAGTAGGCCCGTATGTTACAATAGCTCATAGTAAAATTGAAAGTAGGTACCTACTTGGCTTACGTGAAATCAAACAATATTAGCAAAATGTAACCAATAATAAGAAAGTGCTAAAACAAATTGTTATCAATGTCTATCAACACGCAATTACCTGGTGTATGACGAGATTTTGAGTACCTTTGGATCCGGACGTACAGGTGCAGAGCACGCCGTGCACTTCCACGTGCTTCACCATACATAACACATCAACATTTCTTCCTATTTACGAACACAACTGCACTTCGAAAACAATAACAACAAAAATAATAACAATAAAAACACTAACAACTCAAAACCGAAACAATAACAAGTAATAATAAACAACAGTTCACACACGACACGACGAATAGGACATAACGAACGGCACCGGTGAAGAGCTTCCGTCTTCCGCGAGCGAATTGCTCGAACTATCGATCAAAGAGAGCCGCCGGCGCGGGCGCCTCTCCGCTCACTCGCGCCGCCCCTCGCCCGCACCACCCGCTCCCTCCGCGCCGTCCGCGCGCGCGCCGCCGATTTGGTGACGAGCGACGAGTTAGGATCCCAGCGAGAGATTAGATTCAATAAAATATTGATGTGGCATTACTATTTTTACTTTGTTCACAGTTGTTACTCGTTGCATTGTAGTTTTATTCAAATACCGAATAACATTACAAACATTATTAATGTAAGTTTAAAATACTTTGATATTTATAACATAAAATCAGATTAAAGTAAATAAAATAAACACGAAACGTTTATTTAATTAAACCATAAAAAAATTAGGTACATAACAATGATAACAATCAATATCCATTAATATTCTTATCAGAGAAACTAACTTATCATAATTCATTATCCCCGGAGAATTACTTAGCATCCATTTTGTCGCATCCCATCTTTGTAACATCCACGCGCGGTCGCGGCGTCACGCGTCAGTACGGCCATCTACTTTTCGAGTCGCACCGCGCTTGTATGAAGTATGAATGAGCGTGTAAATATCGAATAGAATAATAATTTTGCAAGAACAAAGCGACAATACATGTTAAATTGTTTATTAGAGATTTTTATAGCGCTAAAGAATATCAATAGGATTTTTTGTCGTTATGTATGTATTTGTACGTGTAATAATAAGATATCACACATTTTAAATCTTATAAATGTACCGTTTATCGGAGAGCGGGATAATTACGTCATTTTCATTTTTAACATAGAACAAATACTAAGTAACGCTGCATACTAGTGAGTGAGAGGCTGACGGCTGTGTGCGTAATCGTGTCTGTGTGGCGCGCGTAGGTACACGGCGTGACGTCGACCGTCGCGGCCGGCCGCCGCCGGCGCGGTGTCGTTGGCCGAACAGCTGATAGCGAATTTATACGTTGTTTTAATCCATTGCTGTTTTTGGTGAAAAACAGTAATATCACGGATTTTTTTTCATATTCATGTTGCATTGTGTAGTATTAACGAAATAATACCGAAAAAAAATAAAAAAAACGCATAAGAAATCGGAAAAATCTAGAAAAAAGCGATGAAAAATTTCAACGCCATAAGCACCAGAATCATGTCTAAAATCATTTTTTTTCGTTTTCGGTAGACCGCCTGTTACACCCGGTATATAAATATAACTATGAATCAAAAACTTGTAAAAATAAACAGGAACAAAAATGCATTTATGATTTCGTAAGTTACCCGTAATATAACTTATAAAAGCGTTTCATTCAATACATTACAGTTCTACGAAAATAATAATAAAAACTTTTATATGAAATAACTGTTTTATTTTACTGTGAACAAAATATTGTTCGTTTAATAAAACATTTGCTGAAATAAAATCTTTTTTAAATTGTGTAAGACATTTGAAAAAGTATGTTTCAAACGTTTAGTAAATACTTTAGTGCAATCATACATCTATTAACTATTTAATTTGAAATAAAATCTTGCAAGCCTTTTTCGGAATTTAGTGAAATTTCTTTTTTAATATCACATCAAATAGTAGACTCCTGGATTCGTAGCAAGGAGAAGATTCGTAGAAGCTTTTTGTTATAATTCTTCATGGACTAATATATTCAATAGAAAAGAAAATTTCTTTGAAAAATTATATTAATGCAACGACATTAAAATTAACCTTATACTAATATTCTTTTTTCTTATTGTTTCAGATCAAACTTAGCAGAACAAGATGGCTGAAATCTTAATGAATTCGACGCAGAGCGTGCTTAAAGACACATACGATTATTATCTTTGGACGTTGTCATTATCAGGTAAGATAACACAATTTTATAACGTTTTAAAATTTCATGATTAACTTTTGCGTATACCTGATTTTTTGTGAAGTGATTTTTATTACTCCTCTCAAAAGTTCTTAAAATAATAACATTATGATTACCAAAAAGTTATCATTTCCAAGTGTTAAAAAGTAGACTTTTAAGAAAATCAAGTATCGCTAAGTGTTTAACTTTTTGGCAAAGTTCCTAGTGTTTTAGAGATAATGTTACTTGATGCAACTCATAGCACAGTCAGGACGCGCACGCGCTGTCGCACGGACGCGTGAGACCAACCATGGCCTCTAAATTGTTGAAATGTTCGAGTTGCAATATAGTTATAAACGAGATTCTAGCCTTCGTTAGTAATAAAATTGATGTGATGAACGAGGAGAGCATTAGTCAAATTTGTGTGAGTGCATTTTCTGACGAAGACATTCATAGTGCTAAAATTCTTCTGTGCGAATCTCTACCTACAGAGAAGCGTAAGAAAATAAGAAAGAGAGATGGAAAGAAGATCCGTGAAATAGATGACATCATCTGCATGCTGAAGGAGTCTGATCCTGAAATTTTACCGGTTTTTGTAGCCCGCGACCTGCATAAGCTCCCGCCGGTACTTTTTGATCATGTCGACGTTACCCGGATTTTAAAGGATTTGACGCGTATGCAGCAAGAGATGAATCAAATCAAAGAACAATATGTCACTAAGGATGACCTAGATACCGTTAAGTCTGACCTTGAAAACCTAAAAAAGGCATCAATAGTGAACAACTTTGGAAGTACCCCCCGGAATGTCAATGTGAAGAGAGGTGGCTTTTTATTGCTGGACAGTCATGACGATTATTGCAGTGGTCCCAGAGGACTTACATACGTGGGCGCTGAGCATGACACTCCGTGCACGGAGCCAAGCGAAGTACGAGCAGACACCAATTATCGTGATATCGCGCAAACTTTTTCCAAAAGTGAGGGTGTACAGAAAAATTGCGGTGAGACTAACGTAATGGGCGAGACAAGTAGTCGCCTTACGGCGGTCGGTGGCTCGTCCGAGCCAATGACTCATACGCAATCAGCTGCGATCGTTGCAACTAGTGAGGTGGGACACACGGCCGTTTCGAGCGTAAACGATGACGTGCGCGATAAGAACAAATCTTTAGCCGATATTGTGCGCGATGGTGAATGGAAAATGCCCAAAGAAGACAAGGAATGGACCCTAGTGCAAAGAAGACGTCTACAGAACCGCTTTGTCGCAAAAAGAGGAAAGGCAGTTTTGAACCCAGAAGCGAGTTTTAAAGCGGCCGTCACTAGTATTCCTATTTACATATACAATATTGCTAAGGGCGTGCCCGAATGTGACATTCTCAGTTATATTGCGAGTAAAACTGATGTTACTGTGCATCTAGAAAAAATGCATATGAAGACACCAAAATCGTATGATGCGTATAAAGTATTAGTACCTAAGCATAAATTAGAGACTTTTCTAAATGATGAATTCTGGCCAGAAGGCGTCGCATACCGGCGCTTTGTTGACTTCAAGATAAGAAGTAATGGTATAACAAGCGGGGAAAAATTTGTACGTGTGTAGTCCAACTTTCCTTATGAATAATTACGCCAAACTAGTAACATTTAACTGTAAAAATATTGTAAGATCCGTGGAATGTGTAAGAAAAATATGCGAAACAGCTGACATAATAGCACTTCAGGAAACGTGGCTATTGCCGCATGATATTCCATTCCTGGGCAGCATCAGCGATAATTTCGCGTTCACTGGCAAGTCTGCCGTGGACACTTCGGCCGGTGTCCTCCGCGGCCGACCATATGGAGGCGTGGCAATACTATGGAGGAAGTCTGTGTTTCCTTCAGTGTCTGTGTTGCAGTGTAGTAGTAATCGCATAGCAGCTATTAAGATTGCGATACGTGAACGTTCTATGCTAATTATATCTGTGTATATGCCTACGGACTCAAAAGACAACTTGATCGAGTTTACGGAGTGTCTTGGCGAAATAAACTCTATAATTGAAAATAGTGATGTGGAATCTGTGTATGTGCTGGGAGATTTCAACGCGCACCCGGGTGAGTTATTCGCTAATCAACTTTTAGACTTCTGTGCGGAACAGTCATGGGCGTGCGTTGATTTTGATATGTTACCGAACGATTCACACACTTTTGTTAGTGAGGCACACGGGTGCCGCCGGTGGCTCGATCACTGCGTGGTCTCGAGCGCCGCGCGCGCAACTATCGATCACGTGACTATATTGTACGATACGTACTGGTCTGATCACTATCCTATGCAGTTAACTTGTAATTTAAATTTGATAAAGCCTAAAATTATAATGAATAGTTTTTGTAAAAATAAAGTAATATGGGGTGAAAGGCAGGCGTGTCAAATAGAGACTTATTATAATTTTTGTCATACAAACTTAAGGGATATCGACTTTCCAGTGGAATTTGCTACTTGTGCTGATAAAATGTGTAACTGTACAAACCATAAATCATTAATTAATGATATGTATAAAAGTATTGTGCGTGTACTGTCTGAGGGCGCGAAATATTCATACAGCGCGGCTTCAAATCCTGGGAGGGGTAAACACATAATAGGCTGGAATAGACACGTGAGAGAGGCTCACGGTAAGGCTCGACAATGTTATCAGAATTGGTTATTGTATGGGAAACCTAGCTCTGGATGGTTATACAATGAAATGACAGAGTCTAGGCGAGCGTTCAAGTTAAAATTGAAATGGTGTCAAAATAACCAAGAAAAAATTAAAATGGATATCATAGCTCAACACCATTCCAATAATAACTTTAATAAATTTTGGAAATCAACAAATAAATTGAATTTGAAGCCAAGCCGACCCGTGAGCGTCGATGGAGTTCACAATCCGGACGACATCGCGAGATTATTTCAGCACCATTTTCGAGTTGAACCGTTTTTGAGGCCTGCGCAATCGGATCTGTTGTCGGTGTCCGGTGTTGGGGCTACGTCTGGAGATATCAATGTAAGGTTTACTGCAAAAGATATAGCTTTGGTCATAAATTGTATGAAAAGAGGAAAGTCTCCAGGTCATGATAGCCTCAGCATTGAGCACCTGCGACACGCTGGGCCACACTTGCCAAGGGTTCTAGCTTTGTTATTTAATCTGTGTGTTAGCCACTCCTACCTACCGGACGATCTCATGTTTACTGTTGTGGTCCCTATTGTAAAAAATAAAACTGGTGATGTATCGGATAGGTTAAATTATAGGCCTATCTCGCTAGCTTCGGTCATAGCGAAGGTATTGGACAGTCTGCTTGACGGCCATTTAACTGAACATATAAAACTGCATGACGGTCAGTTCGGTTTTCGGGCTGGTCTATCAACTGAAAGTGCGATCCTGTGTCTCAAGCAGACTGTGCACTACTACACCTCGCGTAAGACGCCAGTGTACGCGTGTTTCCTGGATCTGTCCCGGGCTTTTGATATGGTCTCATACGACCTATTGTGGAATAAAATGCGTCGAGACACTAGTCTGCCCCCTGAGATTGTATCGATATTTGAGTACTGGTACAATAACCAGAAAAATACTGTTAGGTGGGCGGATAGTAGATCGGATGAATACGGGTTAGAGTGTGGGGTGAGGCAGGGAGGGTTGACTTCACCGAAACTTTTTAATTTGTATATTGACCGCCTGATTGGAGAGCTGAGCAGCACAGGAATTGGATGTCATATCGAGGGAATTTGTGTTAACAATATTAGCTACGCAGATGACATGGTGCTGCTCAGCCCTTCAATCGGAGCGTTGCGCAAGTTACTTCGAATATGTGAAAGGTATGCGGAGGCCCATGGGCTCAGATACAATGTTAAGAAAAGTGAGGTTATGGTTTTTAGAGCTCCCAAAAAAGATTACTCAGATATACCACCCGTCTCACTCTACGGTACACCTTTAAACAGAGTCACTCATTTCAAGTATCTGGGCCATTGGGTCACTGAAGACCTTAAAGACAACATGGATATGGAGAGAGAACGTAGGGCGCTGTGTATCCGCTGTAATATGTTGGCTCGCAGATTCGCACGTTGTACTGAACAAGTGAAGGTCACACTATTTAGGGCATTCTGTCAGACCTTCTACACGTGCAGTCTGTGGGCCAATTACACGCAGGGGACGTACAGCGCTCTGCGTATACAGTATAATAATGCGTTCAGGGTGTTGATGGGGCTGCCGCGCTACTGTAGCGCGAGTGGCATGTTCGCGGAGGCGCACGTGGACGGCTTCCATGCGATCATACGCAAGCGCTGTACCTCGATGCTAGCCCGGGTGCGCAGCAGCCCCAGCACCATGCTGACGACGTGTGCCGGCCGCTGGGACTCGGTACTGTTGGCACACTGGATAGGCCTCCACACGAGAGCAAGCGCCTGACTTATGTGTACTTGTATTTGTATTTTTACTAACATTAGACTAAGAACATTGTTACTAACAAGAATATGGACAAAGTCTGAAATAAATGTTATTATTATTATTATTATAGCCACAATACCATTAAAATGGAACTATATTTGAAAAACTTTTTCCTATCGGCTCACATTTCATAACAAAACAAAATCAACTCCCACAACAAACCCTATCAGCGAAAATTCCCGTCAAAACAATAGCCCGTATACCCCAGACTGTCATTACTTAACGCTGGTATCGGAAGCATACATATTACATGGAGCTCCCTGAATAATTCCGGCTCATTCGGCTGATTGAACGATAAATAATACTGAGGTGAATGAGAAGGTGAATCCCTGTGATGAATGGAGCGAGGGAGTGAGTGGGAAATTTCCTGTTGTAATGAAATTTTGAGATTATCTATTTCATTAGTTACATTTGTATTGGTCTTGTCCTAAGGTTTCATAGAGACATGTTTTAAGTTTACGGAATTTTATGTAACCATTCAAATGTTGGGCATGAAGTTAAATCAGACTAGAAATCATGATTTGTAGTTCTATGATGCAGGGAGACTCGACTCTCTATCTTAGTTAGCAATGGGTTACAGAAACAAACAAGTTACCAAAAATAAAGTTATATCTATTGATATAATTTTACTATTAATAGCATGTCTCTTACCAGAACTACTGAACTACAGAAATTCTCCTACGTAGTAATTTACAGCAATATCTGGTACTTTCTTTCTTCGCCTGGTTGAAGTAAATAAAAAAATAAAAAATAAAAATCATTTATTACCAGTCCAGTATTACAAAATTATGCTTATAACTACGACAACCCCACTAGGCGCAGCCTGTATCGGGGCTATCAATATTATGAACAATTGCCTGATCGGACTAGTTAACTTAAACTTAAACTTAAAATGTATCTATTAATCATAATACAAAAGGTAAGAGCATTTATGTATTTATGAGGAAAAATGCGTGTATGTGTGTGAGCGTATGCGTGTGTACATGTGAGCGTGTGTGTTTGTATGTGTGAGCGTCTGTGTGTCTGTGTGTGCGTGAGTTTGGGTGTGTGTGTGTGAGTTTGTGTGTGTGTGTGTGTGTGTGTGTGTGTGTGTGTGTGTGTATGTGTATGTGTGTGTGTGTGTGTGTGTGTGTGTGTGTGTGTGTGTGTGTGTGTGTGTGTGTGTGTGTGTGTGTGTGTGTGTGTGTGTGTGTGTGTGTGTGTGTGTGTGTGAATAACCCAATGATTAGTAAGTAGTTTTTAGCAGCTGTTCAATTTCGTAATAGTCAATTTTACCCAAGTATTTAATCGTTTTTAGTTCAACTTCTCTTATAGAATCTTCCTTAAAGTTACAATTTTTTTGTAATTTGTTATAAATAAACGGATATAGGTAAGTGTTGAATCTCTTGGCGAAGGAGGTATGGACTGCAGGGACCTGGGCCCTGTAGACTCTTCGATTAAGTAAAGCTTGGTAAGTATCAGAGTTAAATATTTTTTTATGTGTGTAGATTATTGCTAGTTTTATATAAAGGCGGCGAATGCTAAGTAATTTTGTTTCTTTATGAATACGTTCTGTAGAATACCTGATGGGTTTCTTTAACATGACTTTAAGGACTGATCGTTGCGCTCTTTCAAGACATATTATATGAGAAGCAGCCGTACCCCCCCAAATTCTTAAGCAGTATGTGAGAATTGATTGGCAAAGCGCTAGGTATATTGTCTTAATGAGTTCTACACTAGCTACGTTCCTAATTTCCTTCATAATATAGATTATCTTCCTGGTTCTTGACGATAAGGCTATAATGTGTTCCTTGAAGGTAAGTTTCTCGTCAAGGAGGATACCAAGATATTTTATTGTTTGCGTTCTTTGAATCCCTTTACAGCCGCAGAAATTAGGATCGACATTTGCTTGAGCACGAGAACATGTGTGGACTAAGATGTTAGTTATTACAGGTGGGGCCGACGCCGCAGTTTTGTGAAAACATAGGATCTTCGTTTTGCTTGTGTTTAAGGTAAGTAAGTTATCTTCTAACCATCTCATTACTTTAGCCATACCGTTCTCAACTCTTCGATTGCAGTCATCCCAAGATTTACCATGAAATAATATAGCAGTGTCATCGGCGTAGCAGATGATGTGAGCATTAAGTAAAGGTAAAGAAGCAAGTTCATTCAGGTAGATCAAGAATAGAGTAGGGCCAAGGACGCTTCCTTGGGGTACGCCAAACGAGAGTTCACTAGGAGTACTGAGCCAGGAATCTATTTTTAGACATTGTCGCCTTCCACACAAATAACTTCTGAACCAGTCAAGAGCAATGCCTCTTACACCTATGCCTTCTAGCCTTCTCAGTAAGATAGGAACCGACACGGTGTCAAAGGCTTTTGCTAGGTCTAGGAAAACTCCAGTGCACGCTTTACCGTTGTCTAAATTGTCTACAATATTGTTAATTAGCAAATTAACTGCGTCTTCTGTCGACCGATTTTTCCGAAATCCAAATTGGTTGGGTGATAAAATTTTATTATTTTCAAGGTAATCTATTAAACGTCTATTAACAATCCTTTCCATAATTTTAGAGAAGACTGGGAGCAAAGATATAGGTCTGAAGTTGTTGGGACTATTGCTTTCTCCACTTTTATGAATTGGTATAACAGTTGCAATTTTCCAGTTATTCGGGACCATTCCTGTAGATAAACTAAGATTAATTATTTCAGCAAGGGGATCTACTATGTAAGTACTAATAGCTTTAATCATTTGTACAGAAATACCATCAGCTCCAGGCGCAGTGTTTGATCTTAAGGTATGTATAATATTTTCTACTTCATGCCTGTCGGTCGGTTCGAAAAAGAAAGATGATGATGGAGAATTATTAGTGTCAACGTTTTGAGCTAGGGTCAACTGTGTGGCATTTAACTTCAATAGTATATCGTTAGCATAAGTTTGGCCTATCGAAGCAAAGAAATTGTTACAATCATTGACAGATTCTTGAGGACAACTTTTGATGGTAGTTAGGTTTAAGCTCGGTGAAGATTTATTATTTTTTCTGTTAGTGATTTCGTTAATGGTACCCCACAACTCACGAGGCTTGTTTTTGTACTGTGCTAATAGATTGGTATGATAATCGTCTTTTACTTTACGCAACAAAGAAATGTAAAAATTCCGGTATCTAGAGTATATTATGGCTTTAATGCTACATGAAGGGTTTTTTCTTGATTCTAAATGAAGTTTATCTTTTACACGTGAACATCTCAGAAGACCAGGTGTCATCCAAGGTTTTATAAGATTTTTTGATCGAGACACTGTGATGCGTTTACAATTATTGTCTAATATACCTTTAATAATGCTCACGAAAGTTTCCGTTTGTTCTGTTACATTAGAAATATCACTTAAAATTGTCCAATCAACGCTACTTAATTCTTCTGCAATAGCATCATAATTAACACGCACTCTATATTTTGAAGGAATAACAGGCCTGGATGTATCCCCAGTTATACCTGTAATTATCAAATCATGATCAGTTAATGATGTAGAGCAGACTATAGTTTCAATTTCGATTTCCCCGCTATAAAATACGTGGTCGATACATGAGCTCTTTCTTGTAGGTCTATTGACTGCCGGTTTTAATCCTAGTTCTGCCATTGCACAGAGGTAAGAAGAAACTTTATGAGAATCAGGGTTATTAATGTTAATATTGATATCGCCCATAAATAAAGTGCAAGGCTTAAGATTAAGTGTTGGAATTATATTTTGCAAAGAATTAATAAATTTATCTGAGTTTTTAAAAGACGGAGATCTGTATACACCAATAATAGTAGCTACATTAGGGATGCATGCAACGATACAGTCAGCTTCTTCAACAGAAGGTTCGCTTATCATGGGAGACCAAATATCGCGCATGTATATTGCAACTCCTCCAGCCCTGTTAAAATGCTTGGTCGTTTGATACGAATTATAACCCTGAATTTGAGGAACAGTAAGAGAATCACTGAGCCAACACTCTGTTAGAACTATAACATCAAATACAATTTTAGACCTATTTAATAACAACAAGAATGAGGCAAAATTTTGGTTTAAACTGCGAATATTATAAGAGAGAGTTTTTAAAGTATAATCCTTAATAACATTGTAACACTCCTCTATACTATCGATAGAATGGCATTTTACAGTAAACGCATTATCTATTTGTTGCATAAGCTCAGAGGTAGCCATAAGTATATGTTGTTACTAAGTATTTAAATTTAAAATAGCAATGTAGTTTATATGCCATCCTATAAGTACGCATAATTGTGTCTAAAATAAAGAGAGGAGTATCTATGAAAAGTTTTGGTAGATGAAATTCTACGAGAGACAAGTAAAAGGCGTTGGGTAAATGTAAAAAATGTGTGGTTGGGTTTACCTTGTGTAAGAAATAGCTTACTAAGACTTCGTATGTAAATATGGTTGTGTGTAAGAGTGTGTATAAGTGTGTAAATAAGTATAATAGTGTGTACAACATAAGAGTATAAAAATATCTTAGGCTTAAACAAAATGAGATCAAAATGTAAAAGGAATATAAGAAATACACTAAAATCACTATAAGTCTATGTAGCCGGTTGGCCGACAATCTTATCCAGATCATCGATGGAGTGTATGCGTATTGCTGGGAATTGACCAGTAGGCCCGTTCTCATTCTTCTTGACATATATGTTACCATTTCGCAACCAACAAAAACGGAACCCATTGGAATGGGCTCTAGCACGAGCTTCACGAAATAACAATCTCTTCTCTTTGGTAACTCGTTCGTTAAAATAAATTTTTGAAATAGACGTGTTAACAATATTCTCAGAAGTAACGTTCTTCCTATATTTAGCTGCTTGCAATATTTCGTCTCTCTTTGCCTTCCTTGTTAATTTTACAACAATTGGGCGGTGTTTAGAGGAGTCACTCCCGGGTTTAGGTTTCGGGCCCGCTCTAGATACGAAGTCAATATCAGACTCTCCTAAGTCCACCTTCAGTTTTTGGGACACTGTCAAAAGTACATGTGTAAGGTTTTCATTGGTGAGCTCAGGAAGGCCACATATCTCAAGCTCATTTCTCAACGATGACTGTTCTAGGGTACTGATAGTTGATTGAAATTGCGATATTGTTAGTTTTAGGCTGTTTATTTCCTGGTCTTTATCTTGCAGGAGTTTATTACATTTTGCAAAATGTTGTGCAAAAGACGGCGTAAGATTTGTGAGCTCAGTTTTTAGGTCCTGGACCTCCTGTCTCAACGATGCAATCTCATTAGTGCTTTGCCTTAACTCCTTCAACTCTAGCCTAAGTTCTCGGATTTCGGTTACCAGCTCTCCTACAGAGATATCTGATTCCAGCGATGATATTCCCCGCGAACCTCTCACAACATTCACATTATCTCCGATCGACTCGCTGTCATTAGATGCAGGATTGCGGCCGGGAGTCCTAGTGAAACCCTTTTTAGTCGGCGGACATTTAGGACATAGCCAGGATTGTTTGTAAGTATTGCTATATTTTTTCCAGGCCTCTCTGGTAATATTAAGGCACTCCAAGTCATAACTACCTTTGCATTTTGAGCAATTCATAAAACAGTTGATAGTTATTATCTTACCGCACTCCTTGCAGTTTGCAGTCATCTTGGAATCCAATAGGGGGCCGCACTCGTAGTTGTAATCAAACGGTAAGTTTTCGATGTTATATTTCGGCGACGCGCGTAGTTTGGTGCACAGGTGCAGCGATGCAGGTGGCAGGCGACGGCGGGACGCGCGGCGGGCAGCGGGCGGCGGGGTCGCGAACTCGCGACCAAGCAGTGCAGCGGGCGATCCGCGAGTTGTGGTAGGTCAAGGTTCAACAGTGATTATTAAAATTTTTACACTTTTTTTTGCTGTAACTTTTTAGTTTCTTATGCAATTAACGTGGAATTTCGACACTATCTTCTTTACTTAATACACTTATATGTTGTTATAAAATATATACTAATTCTTCACTTTTAACTACTTTATTTAATTGATTAATGCGGAGCAAAATGACACAGTAACGTCCTACTCGGTACCGAACGACGAATCGTATAATTCAAGATCTTCTACTCTTCATTATCAGAATCTATCATAAAATTTTATCTACATACTTACCTTATTCAACCCTAATAAATTTGGAGGTAATCTTGAAACCTGTGAAGCGAGCTTAGAAAATTTTCAAGACATATTTTCCTAGAACGTCAACAGGTGAATGCATAAAACATAAACGAATTCTTCAAAAAATCAACTTCAGCAAAGAAAAATTGCTCAAAGATTTTTAGACATAGTTTTCTATCCGTCTGTTGTAAGGGAGGGTCTGGAATATTACAAATTTTATTATTCTCCCCTTCTACACATACGTCTGATGCTGACACGTTTTTCTTACATTTTTGTAATATCCTGGTGACTTGATTTATATGAAGTAGGTAATCGTAGGTTACTATGAAGGTACAATCAATATTTAAAGAAAAATAAATGTTGAAAGTACTGTTGTTTTTACTAGGGTAACGAATAATATGAGGAGCTAATACCATCTATCGGGCCAAATCGGTAGTATCACTTTACGTAATACGTACAAAAAGTTAATACAATAATAATAATAAAGCGTACTTTTTATCTTAGCATCAAGGTCATCTGCCCAAAAGTCTTACATTTTCTTTAACTTGAACTAATTTAATATATTTCGTCCCAAATTACGCAATTTCCGCAAAAACTTAGTACCTTCTTCTTAGAATATGAATACTTAGTGACTTCAAGTTTTACAAGTTAGATTCCCTTGCTGATAGTTTTTCTTTAACGATTGTCACAGGTGTTCCCTTGATAAACGGGTCGAACCATTAAAGTTAGCTTTCTGAGTTATAAAGTTTTCAGTTAGAAAATGTTACTCACTTATCGAGCTCATTTTGCAGAAGCAGTAACATTCTTTGCTATTCCCGAATAAAACGATCTTGGCGATTGATGGACGAAAACACTATACGGCGTTTTAATGAGACTTCTAGAAGAAGTCACGTTAAAACGGGCGCTTCTTTTCTTCTATTTCGTCTGGTCAAGGGCTACACTAATAACCAAGTTGTACAAACCACCGAAACCCGTTGACATTGTTAATCAACTCCTATTCAGCAAACAAATAATGTCCAAATGACTTTCGTCTTTTAGAACGCAAACATACTGAACTAAAAAGACACTTTACTGCCGCACTATATAAACCTCAAAACAAATTCCCAGTCATAAAATCCCTAACCATATTCTTCTTTGTTCCAGACAACAGAACGAAAGGCTGGCCTTTAGTAGACTCTCCAGCTCCAACGGTGTTCTATACTCTGCTGTACCTCTTCATCGTGTGGATAGGCCCCAAGATGATGAAGAACCGAAGACCCTTCCAGTTGACCTGGCTCCTGGTACCATATAACCTGGCCATGGCGGCCTTGAACGCGTATATCGCGTTACGGTTACTGACCGCCTCCTTTAGGCTGAGGTACAGTTATATCTGCGAACCTTGCCGGCAGAAGTATGATCCTGATGAGTTACAAGTAAGTTTATTATTACATTTAAAACTTTTAATTACTAAAGTATTTTTATGGTTTATGAAATATTAAAAACCAAACATAGTTTTTGGAAAAGCAAATAAGTAGCATAATTCTTATTGAAAATTTCAACACCAGTTAGCTAAGTCCAGTGGTAGTAACTGCGCATTGTTAAATAAATAACTGAATTAGTCAGTTCAATAGCTGGCAGTGGGCACTGCTAATCTTTCTTTTGAAAAAAATACTGTTCATATGCTTGTATTAATTTGAACACCAGCTATTTATCAAGAATAATACATTTCATAGGCACTTGTCGAACAATATACAGTCAGTAGTCCTTAACAGAGCTAGAAATTTACTAGGTTGACCACAACCGCAAAAAAATGTTCTTGGTATTCTTCTTACTTTCTGTTACACGTGGCATTAATTACTTAACAATAATTTTCATTCAACTTTTCCTCTACAGCAATAAAACAATTCCAACTGTCTTCTTTAGTCCATATTTTTATCTTTATGTTGTCGTTATGATGGCTAATGACATTTATAAACGTAATTCGTGTTTATATTTAATTTCCATATTTTCATACTTATTTAAGTAAATAAATCCGGACCTTCCTACGTAGGTTGCTAGGTTAAATTAATGTGAGCTTATTACACTTAAGTACTCGTGGGCGATATGTTTATAATTTGAAACAAAATTTACTTACGGCATGTGTAGAAGGAAAATCTAGGGTCGTATTTTTTAATACGACATAATAAAAAAATAATAAAAGTCTAAAAATAAATGTTAAGAGTGGACAACATTTACCAAAAAAGGGTATGAATAAAAGATCTTGGCCGATTCTCAGACCTACTCAACATGCTCACAAATTTTCATGAGAATTGGTCAAGCCGTGTCGGAGGAGTACGGGAACGAACATTGTGACACGAAAATTTTATGAAATAGTTTTATGGCTTTATCCGATTTGTAAACCCTCTTCAAGATTAAACTTATCCCTATCAAAAATAAAGTAAACAGGTTCAGCGGTAACATTTAATTTTGTATTAAAAAAATGTAATAAAGTAATGAAAGAACGAAAATCGAACTTGATACCAGTCAACAATTTGATCTGTTAACAGACCTAAACGTAATATAAATGATTCCATTTCTCTTGCAAGGAAAACAAAGAAAAATACAATTTTCTTAAGACTGCTCAAACATCTTTCATGTTAATTACTTTGAAACAAAAGCGCTTGACGGGAGGTCAAAACATTTCGATTTTCTTTCTTTTACCTTCGCAAAATGAATATTAGGCAAACAACAAATGTTACAACTATATGAAAGAGATTTAGAGTGACGTAAGAATTATAAAACAAGTCAAACTTCAAAGGTTTATTTTTCGAGTTTTCATAATTTTCGCCTTCTTTATGAGTAACTAGCTGACCCGCGCAACTTCGCTTGCGTCACCTAAGAGAACGGGTCAAATTTTTCTCCGCTTTTGTAACATTTTTCGTTGCTAGTCCGCTCCTAATGATCATAGCGTGATGTTATATAGCCTATAGCCTTCCTCGATAAATGGGCTATCTAACACATTTTTTCAAATCGGACCAGTAGTTCCTGAGATTAGCGCGTTCAAACAAACAAACAAACAAACAAACAAACAATCAAACAAACAAACAAACTCTTCAGCTTTATAATATTAGTATAGATTAGATTATGTTATACATAATTTATAATATTTTTGTAATCATGTCTTCTTAATGCGTATTTAGTTAGCAGTGTAAACTGGTGTGAGAACGTGGGCTATATTTCTATGGCCTAAATAGGTTCGATAGATTCGGAGTGATTGAAATTGAAATAAATTGAGTTCCAAACATAACCATTTATAACTAAGCATATATTATTATTAATAGGTGTATCTTTAACTTCAGGGGCTAAAATATTTGTAGAATGTTAGACTTTCTTCTGATTTCGTCTTAAATTAGAGTACTCTAAAATAATTTTGTAAGTTCGAAGGAAAATATTGTACGAAACTTTATAAGCCTAATATTTTCTGAACAGTTCTAGCTACTCATAATTCTTACAAGTTCTTGATTACGCGAATCGTAGAGGAATTGAAATTAAATGAAAATAACTAAACAGATGTTACAAATTTACTTTCGTATTTCGTAAGAATTTCTTTGGAATCCATTTGTTACTGTTACGTAACTTGTTGTAATCATTTTGAGGAAAATTTCACAAAATTTACCGAAAATTATTGTTATGCCACTTTCTTTGAAGTTGTGATATGTTTGAAAGTTTATTTGGACCGTGATAATTATCTACTTCTATAGTTTAATTGAGAAACCAAGTATTATGTCAACGCTTTGTTCAAAGTATTTCAGCTCAGGCTCAAAGTTGAAGTTTGTAATGACTTCTAATTGTTAAGTGGAACATTAGAATTACATGTCTATTTCATCAGTTTTGTAAAACTATATGTTCAAGTTTTGCCGTTTACTAGAGTTTTGGCTTGTTTATTCCATGCGACTTTATTTTAATTTGACTTCCTTTTATTATCTGTCTGATACCAATTAAAAGATCGCTACCATAAAGGCAGGTTTTTCATATCATCTAATTACCTTCACTTAATTTTATTAACATACAAAGGATGTCGCATGCTCCATACATACATATATTATACTCGACATTTAAGAAATCGTCATAATTGTATACAAGCAATTATGTTTTACAGAAAACTTATCTACAATCTACAAATCCACAATTATTATTTTCCTAACAAGATGTTTCTTCTTTCAGATAGCGGATGCAGTCTGGTGGTATTACTTCTCGAAGCTTCTAGAATTCTGCGACACATTCTTCTTTATCTTGAGGAAGAAGGACGAGCAGCTGACCTTCCTCCACGTGTACCATCACTCCACCATGTTTAGCTTCTGGTGGATCGGGATCAAGTGGGTGCCTAGCGGATCCAGTGAGTACTTTATTATTCTATAATTTAGAAATTATTCAGCAAAATTATGTATTTTACCGATTATTTTTTATCAAGGTCTGCTTTAAAAAATTTAAGTAGCTCAGTTGAGACCTCTTTTCTGAAAACAAGATATTAATATTTTGCTGCAATTTAATTTTGGTAGTTTGAAGTTTGGCTCAATTCATTGGTGACTAAGATTTACAATTATTTTTTACACGCCATAATAGAATTGAGAGCCTAATATTTTCTCACACTTCTTTCCGGAAGCGAAGTTTTTCAGCCATGAAAATATGCCATTAATTACAAAAAGTCGCTTTCTTCCTCTTCAAAAATTAGCCCAAATTCCAAATGGCCGTTAAGTTTTGCCGCCATTAAGACGATTTATTACGCATTACGTTAGACACAGATGCGTGCTTTTCAACTTAATCAAAGTTTTTTTATACTTTCTTACAATTGTCACGCTGATAATATTCTAATTTGTTCCCGAAATTTTACGATACGTTTATAAATCTGAGAGTCAGCTTGCGACTAGAAACGAAATGAAATTTTGTTGAGATTTCTTTTACGAGGCTTATATCTTTCGCGATTTTGGGAACACGTTCTGGAACAAAAGTGTATTGTGATAAAAGTGGCAATTTACTTGTCAAATATTTGTTTTATCGGGTATGGATTCTGTTTGGGAAAGAATTCTGTGATATCTAGATGTTTACTGACAGCAATTTTGATATTAAAATTGTCTGGTACTGTTTCTATGGGCTTTTCTATTTGTTGTTGTACTGAACGTGTTGTATTTGTGATTTTAAATTAAAGTTGAAGTTGTTATTATAAAATAACAAAAGGCAGATAGTTAAGGATATAAATAGTTATTCTTTTGTTGTTAAATATATATGGCTAATTATGGCATTAGCAATGTAAAGCAATATAAAGCAGAAAATTACAAAAGCATTTTGGCAGCTAAGCAATTTTACAATTTCTACTAACCGAAGCCCCTATATTTTTATAGCGGCAAAATAATATATTCTAGGTTAGGTCCTAGGTATCATAATACATATTTATATTCAACCTTTAGGTCTCAAAGAAGTGAGCCCTAAGCATAACAATGTTGTAGTAGGCTTATCTAAGGCTTCGGGGAGCAGTAGCAGCATTGAGGAGTTTGAGGAAGCAGTCGCGCCCGAAGTCACCTTGGACGAGTTGCACCGGGCGGTGGACAGGCTGAAGGGCCGTAACACCGCTCCGGGGCCCGACGGAATTCCCGGACGGGCATGGGCATTGGCTCTGCCCAACGCGCTCGAATCCAGGGTGACATGGCTGTTCTCCTCGTGCCTGGCACAGGGTCATTTTCCCCGTAGGTGAAAGACGGGAAAATTGACCCTGATCAAGAAGGAGGGACGCCCGCCAGATTCTGCGTCGGCATTTCATCCCATCGTCTTGCTCGATGAGGCGGGCAAGCTCTTTGAGCGCCTTTTGGCAGCTCGTCTCACCGAGCACTTAATGGGACCGGGACCGGACCTCTGTGACTCGCAGTTCGGGTTTCGCCGGGGCCGGTCCACCATTGACGCGATCTCGCGGGTGAGATCCCTGATTGGGGACGCAGTGAAAGGGCGAGGGGTGGTCGTGGCGGTGTCTCTTGACATCGCCAACGCCTTTAACTCGCTTCCCTGGAGCTGCATCCTCGCTGCGCTCAGCCACCACCGCGTGCCGGAGTACCTGCGGAGAGTGTTAACATCTTATCTCTCTGACAGGTCCGTAGCGTATCCCACGCGGGACGGGTGGTGCCAGAGGATCGTCAAGTGCGGTGTTCCACAGGGGTCGGTACTTGGTCCGACGCTGTGGAACATCGGCTACGATTGGGTGCTGCGGGAACCACTCGTGGCGGGGGTCGACGTGACTTGTTACGCCGACGATACCCTCGTCACGGCCCGCGGCGATACATACCCAGAGGCGGCTCTCTTGGCCACGACCGGCGTCGCCGAAGTCGTCAGCCGTATTCGGCGCCTGGGACTCGTGGTTGCCCTAGACAAATCCGAGGCCATTTGTTTTCATGGGCCTCGGCAGGCGCCGCCGGTCGGAGCGCAGCTAGTGGTGGGCGGAGTTTCCATCAGTGTTGGTAGGTCGATGCGGTACCTAGGCATCGTCCTCGACAGCAGGTGGAACTTTCGGGAGCACTTCCTTCGCCTTGCACCCAAACTTGTTGGAGCTGCTGGGGCACTGGGAAGATTGCTTCCGAACCTGAGGGGGCCCTCGGGTGCATGCCGCCGGCTTTACACCGGCGTTGTGCGCTCGATGGCTCTTTACGGGGCGCCCATCTGGGTGGATGCCCTGAATCGCCGGAACACTGCGGTCCTTCAGAGACCGCAACGAGTGATGGCGAACAGGGCCATACGGGGATACGTGACCGTCAGCTTTGGAGCGGCATGTGTCCTCGCCGGGACTCCCCCATGGGACCTTGAGGCTCGTGCCTTGGCGGAACGTTACCGTCAGGCGAGAGCAGAGAGGAACACGGGGACCGGATTACTGCCAACGGGGGCACTCGCACGGCGTGAGTGCCGCGACGAGATCGTCCGGCAGTGGTCCGAGCGGTTGGTAGAGCCAAGCGCCGGTGTTTTGACCATCGGCGCTATCCGACCGGTCCTGGATCGATGGGTCAACAGGCGACACGGGTCGATGACCTTCCGGCTGACGCAGGTCCTCTCCGGGCACGGTTGCTTCGGGAGATACCTGTGCCGGATCGGCAGGGAGTCGACGATGGCTTGCCATCACTGCGGCTGTGCCGAGGACACGGCGGAACACACACTCGCCGTGTGCTCGGCGTGGTCGGAGCCGCGCGCGACGCTTGTTGACGCCATCGGAGCCGATTTGTCACTCTCGACCGTGTGCCAGGCCATGGTCGACAGTGGCGAGGCATGGAGCGCCATGGTCACCTTCTGTGAGGAGGTGATCAAGCGCAAGGAGGAAGCGGAGCGGGTCAGGGAGCTCGATCCCCTCGCTGACCCAAACCGCCGACGCCGCGTCGGGCGCAGGCGGGTGGCGCATCTGCGCCGCCTTCCTCCTTAAGTGGAACCTCCGGGTGATGGAATTGGGACTTCCGTCGCCCACAGGAGAGGTGAGGTTCCCAAGATAGGTGATGGGCGGGTGGTGTCACGTCCATCGTCTATGGTGTTTGATGCCGTCACTATCCACCCAGGCGGCATCACCCAAGGTAGGGCCCCCTACAGGGGGCGAGCCGCGCATGGCGTGCGTCTTGCGGTACTAGCTTATTGCGGTTATCCCGGCGCACGTCTTTGCGGAAGCGGTTGGACACTCGTCAGGTTTTTAGTGGGCTCTACGGCGGACCACATACCCCGTTTGCGCAGTCCCAGTGCGGCGGGGACCTAGCCGGTGGGTCGACTTTTTACAGCGACCCCGATTGGTTTCCCTGACGAAAAAAAAAAAAAAAAAAAAAAAAAAGGCTTATCTAAGGCATCCTAAGTAAATATCATGGTAGTATGTATTTATATTATACCCAGCAGAGGCTTAGTGCTTACTCAACGGGAATATAATCCATGCAAAACTTAAATATAAACTAATGATCTAACGTCTACGAAAATGTAGGAAGTCAGAAATTATTAAATATCCTTCTAATTAATGTTATTTGCGCTTCTGAGGGACATTACTTTACGCAGTGTTGCTTTCCGTCGTTTGATAGTTTTTTTTATTTTTTATCCGATCATTTTTACAAGATATAGTTACGTAAGATTCGACTAAATCTTTAATTTAATTTCATGATACTACAAATTAATTATAAAACATTCAAAAGCCAGACATCTTATAATCTAAATAAGATTTTGAATTAAGGCTTTATGTCTGAAATTGAAGACACGTAATAAGGCATTTAAGAAGGTGTCTACGGAAATTATTTTGCCTGTAAAACTGTCTAGACTTAAACAGATCGATTTAGAGCTAATTTATTTAGGCTTTCAGGATTTCAGACTCGTAGGATTCTGGAAGGAGCACTGAATTTATATATATCAAGTATTTTTAATAAGATGAAAGATAATTTATTTTGAGTACTCAAACCATTTTAAGTAAATAAAAGATTTTTTTTACGTGACTTTGAAGTCAGAACGATATTTTGATAGTACAAATAGCTTTCAAGAGAAACTAAAATATAACATAGCGAACCAAAAACCATTTATAAAGTTCTCACTTGAATTAAAACAGAAAAAACATCGTGACGATAAAAATTAAAGAGTCTAAGTTTTAGGCATCTTAGTCTACATATACATACATATTATATAGTTTGCCATGGATAACTTAATATAAAAAAAAGAAAGCAACTATCACACTTGATGATAAATCGAAGAATATAACCAAAATTTCGAAAATCTTCAGTCAACTTCAGTCCCTAAAAATATCCTAGTTGCTAACCCAAAACATCTAAAAGGAAAACCTCAAGTAACAATAAACAATTCTTGACAATATTATATCCGATTTGGCATCTTTCCCGCTTTACCACCGTTCTGTCCGAATAAATATTAAGAAAACTCGTAATCCCAAAATCGGATTTTGACGATTGAATAAAGATACGGGTCTAAGACCCGTTTCTACTACCAGGAATATCGTATACATATTGAATGGTTTAGTAATCTGTTTATTTCAAGTACTTTTGCTGTAGTTCGATTTTAGGGAACTGGATCTTTCTAGAATATAGAGAACGTAATATTCATGTAACGTATTTGATAATACTATATCCTAGATTTTATAATACAAAAAATGGGTCTTATACGCAATGAAAGGATTGCCTAGTGGTGGTTTTTATTGCCCGAGTATCCCAATTTTCTATTATTATTTCTACGAGAGATGTAGTGTTCGATGCTTAAAGACTCGTAGTTTAGTAGTAATATCTAAAGATAAGAATGAGTATTGGGATAAACGTTAAAATTAACATCAAACATTAAACAAGTAACCAGTAGGTAATTACGGTACTTACAGTTCACAAAAATGTATAAAATATAGACGCGTAAAACAAATTACTTATAATCACCGTTATTGGTTTCCAAACATAAATACATAATCCACATTAACACAATAATCCAACAGAATATATCGTTGTCTGATAAAATATTGCTTCAATAAATTAGAGATAGCGTCCTAACACTCGCTGTATTTATTTCGTTTTGGTTGTAATAAAACCGTTTGTCAAATCACTTAGAGATATTGTATTTGAAGTGGTTTTAAGGGAAGGAATTAGTTTAGAGGATTTTTAGATGAAAATGATTATTGATGTTATTTTTTTAAATAATTGTTTTGAAATGTAGCAAAATGTAGCGTCTTGGTGTTATCATATTTATCAAAAAAAAATTTTAGGTCACACTGCCCTGTCTCATAATGTGTAAGCAACCAATTTAATTCATTTTTATAGAAACATTCTTTTCTAAATCACTCTTACTAAGGATCTAAACAGCTAACATTAAGATTAATAGCTAATACTTTTTTTACAAATATTTTTATTTTATTAACACTACAAATAGTCTTCACAAAATTTTTATTCAAATTGGTTTACTCCTTACACGTGTTACTCTATTTTCAGTACATCCTGAAATATACTTAAAAAGGCAAAACAAAACCAAGTTATGAAGAAAACTCATTCGGCTTGTAAATCTTCGAATTAGTTCTGAAATCTCAAAACCGGTTTAGCTTCTACGTTCTTTGATATCTTTACAAAACATTCAGTTCTCTTTTAGGGTTAGTTTTAAGACCTAAATCTACTTCAAAATATCTTGAATGAATTGCTACAACTCTTGCTAGTGACGGTTCATCCGTAAAACTTGAAGGCAATATTTTGGGCGCAAATATGTAGGTATATTTACATTTTACGTATTTCTTAAGTGTTCTACGAATAGAAGGTTTTATATTGAAATATTAAACGGCTACGTAAAATTGACAAAATTGAACTTATTTACACGTTCATATTCTATTGACTCGTAACGTTATGACAACATGTATACGTAGATGTCAATGTAGCAAGGATAGTTTGTAAGGATCTTACCAAGTGGCGTTCTCTGGGTTTTGCCTACCTCTGTGGAAAACAGGCGTGATTTTATAGGTATTTTCCCAGTTTGTCCGCTATAGCACTGTACTACAATTGGGAATACAAGTAGGAAGGAAATAGATAGAGGGGATAACTAGGAATATATCATTTTATGTTTATTTGTATGTATTATCTATTCAAAAATCCACCAAGCTGGCAAAATACATACTTTACAAGTTTTAGTATAACTATTCTCTAACATTGTTATTTCTTTCCAGCTTTCCTCCCTGCGATGGTCAACAGCGGTATTCACGTTCTCATGTACACTTACTACGGTCTCTCCGTCTTCGGACCCGCTGTCAGCAAGTACCTCTGGTGGAAGAGATACCTCACTATTATGCAACTGGTAAGTCTCTAGGAATATATTCTATAAACATAAATTCTAAAAAATATCTTGCACATCTTTGTAGTCTAGCAATCAATGGATAGACCTGTATTACATTAAATATTTATAATAATTTTGCCTGAACCACCTACTAGCACTTTTTCATAGAGTTGTGGAATTTGGTGAAATAAACATATTAAAACTGTAAATAAAAATCAAGTGAAAAGCACGATTCCAATTTCACTTGGGCCTAGTGTACTGCCTTGAGGGACACCAAACTATTTTTGAAAGCAATTGTTCTTAAAAAGCAATTAAGACATGCTTAAAATAAAACACACAAGCTCATACTGAAATGATTTACGAGACACAATTTAGCCAAATGGTAACCAATAATAATATTTCTTATGGCACGCAAGCACGCATGTAATTGCGTGGAATTTCCTTTGTTATGAAATAGTTTAGGTTGGAGAGGAAGATAAATATTTATACGGTGATTAATGTTTGTAAAACTTTCCCTTCCGCAAACAGTTGCAAAGGTTTGTGTATTCGTACCCGTAGGCTTGTGATATTAATTTAATGCTACTTTGTATGGATTTCATTTGCCTTGTAAGCTATCTTGTTTGCAGTATTATATTTTTATTGCTGTTTGTTTTAAACATTAATACATTTAATAGGTTTTTGTTATCTACTGTAAAATACAGCTAGATTTAATGCCAACTTTTATTATTTATATTTTATTAACTTTCTGTTATTAGTTCGTTGTAGTTACAATGTAATCAAGTGGACTTTGTTGCTACTGTAATACTCAATTTTCGTTATTATCAAAGGCGTCTCTAAAATTATCGTTATTTACCCGTATAACAATTTCGAAATTAATTTGCTAAATATACGCTCTCAAAATTGCCATCATATTCGTCACCCATCCAGCTAAATTGAACATTGTAACCTTATTATCCTCCTACGGTCCTATTATGCCCAAATACCGGCATAAATTACACACGTTATGAGGTCCAATTATGAAGCAACTGTATGGGACCTCCTCAGAGTCACTTGGGCCCAAGTGGCTTATTATTTTAGGCATGGCCGTATGACTCAGTATTGTAGTCTTAAGAAAATTGACTTCAGTTTCACTTATAGCGTATTTAAGGGACAAATATTTAGCATTAAAATGTAAAAGATAATTGTTTAGTTTCTCCTCATTTTCATAATTCAATATTTTGATGACAATCTTAACCTTCATTAAGAATTAATTGAATGTTATATAAGTTCAAGTGTCTCTCGAAGCTGTATCAAAGTATCAAGATATAAATTCATAATTGACGTTAACTTTATGGACATAGATTGTGTATTTAGAGAAATTGGCTGTTCGACTCAAACATCTATAATAGTTTATTAGAAATGTTAGGAAAAAAGAAACTGGGTTCGAACAAATTTGCTCCTTTATAAGCCCTTAAAATAATTACTTTAAGTGAAGCAAAGGTTAATTATCAAAATCTTTGTAATCTACCAAGTTTATCCATATCGGACTTTGTGCTGGTAGTAGCCATATATGCTTGATACCTACCAATTAAAACGTTTTAAAGAAAACTTAACGTTATCATTTACGTGTATTATTTTAGCTATCATGCTAACTGTATGCTTATAACCTTTCAGATCCAGTTCACCTGCGCCTTGGTTCTCGGTATCAACGGCATCAGGACTGGCTGTGAGTTCCCACTATGGATGCACTACGTTCTCATCATCTACATGATCTCCTTCATCATTCTGTTCGGAAACTTCTACATGAAGGCGTACATTGCTAAGGTGAGCAAACATATTTCAAATATTTAGCAAATTATTTGGGATTTTATTATTATTATCCGGAGGTTCATGCAAGAATTTTACTATCAAAAAATGATTAAAGTCCATTAAAGCGAAGCAAGAAGTGATGAATGATTATATAAGCAAGCATTAAAAAACGAGTAATTGTCAAATAAACGTGATATGTTCTCCAAAGTAGTTCATTATAAATTTTACCACAAAATACTTGTTTTATCTAATGTGTTGAATTCAAACGAAGCACTGGATTATTCACATGAAACTTCCAAAAACAAGCTTAAATATTCTGCAGAATTACGGAAATACTCGCCATCCAAATAGAATAGAAGCTTAATTCAACACCGCTTTAAATAGACTATCCTTTCTGGGAATCGAAAAACATTTATAACATTGCATTGGGATTATAGAGGGATCCAAAGTTAGGAAACCGAAGTTTAACATTTAATGTAACGGAAATAGTATGATAAACTCTTCTGGGATAATGATGCGTGATGGTGGACTTAACATTTTTATATGTAGGTACCAAGAAATTGTTTATTTGGCAAAATAACAATATGAAACTAAAAATATGTTTCTATTTTCTTTCTAATTTTTGGTCATAATATCTGGCAGCAAAATAAGTTTTTTTTATACTGTCTCTTCACTTACGCTTACATCTTACTATGTTAAATTCAACTATACTAAAACGATCATGCCTAAAGTATCTAAATCTTAGTTTACTATTTCAATAAAAAACGTTATTTTACGTTATTTTAAGCCTGAGTTTAATGAGCGAGTTACGTTGATACTTACGTAAGTTCCGAGTGAAAGTTCGGACGGCTGCTTATGACGGGTACCGTTATGTCATGGATCATTTTACTTTCTTTAACTTCGTGATCTTAGTGGGGAAAGTATGGTGTGACTGAAGTGTGAACTCAATTCTCCGTTATCGTTAAATATTTTTTCGGTTAAAGGTTATTTGGGGAACGAAATATTCTCAATCAGCAGTAAAAATTCACAGGCCTCTTTATTATTTTGTAGCAAATATTTAGATTTCCTCTTTCTTACATTCAAACTAATATACCTAAGGGTATAAATTATTATGTATGTACGAATTGGATAATTGACAGAATATTATATTTTCATTTAAATTAAATTAGCAAACATTTACAGTTCCTCTTAAACTGAATCTGATATAATGATTTAAATTAGGTTTTAGGTACAAATTGGATATTTCACAGAATATTTTTTAGTATGAGGCTTGGTATTACGTAAATACGGAAGTAATAGAAAGAGAGCGAATTAAAGAGTGTACGCTTTACGCTGTGAAAGGCTGAATTAATTACAGTCATAATAATAAGTTATTACATAGTTTTATGAGCCTCGTTAGTGAATATAGGCTTTCTTTTTTGCAAAAAAAAAGTCTTTGTTTTGAGAGCAAGTGAAAAAATCAAATAATATCACCATAATAGATCTAGTAAAGATAAAGTTCTAAGAAAGTTGGCTCTCTAAAAATTCTCATTCAAAGTTTAATTCGGAATTACAAGTGAGTTTTTCTATTGATTTTCCCCTACATTTCTAATTAAATATTTTCTTCAACTGAAGTATATTAGAGCAAGAATTGAGTAGCCTTATGGGAGTAGAACTGGGACAAAGTTTTCCTAACCCTCTTCAATTACCACAATTAGTGAGTTAATTTGTTAAATCTTAGAATTGATTTGGTTTCCGGCAGGTTAATCTACAGTTACGAGCAAACATGTGTCATACAGTCCTGATACATATGCCTTGTGAAGATATTGTAAAACTAGCTAAAAAATAACTTTGTAGTATTTTTAAACTCACTTTTATGAATGAGAACATTAAAGTTGTGGTAACAATTTAACTCCTGTAACAAACAGAGTAACATTATTTTGAAGCTAACAAGATGTGGGAAATTTTCTTCTCTATTGATCCAAAAGATATTGAAAGTGTGTAAATATATACGTGTTTTTCTTCGTGGTTTTACATTTATAAATTTCGAAACTCTTTTTGAAATAACGTTTAATTTTGCTCGCTACACCGTAATCTTTGACTTATTAAATTAGAGAGGTGTTTAATATTACTGGCTTACTGCTTAGGAGGGTTTCGTTTTAAGATTTCTAATTATAATAAAATCTGTTTTTAATTAATGTAAAGGATTTTAAGATAATTTCTAGCAATTACATGGACTTTTGAAATTTTATGTCTTCTGCATTGAAATTTCTTTCGGTTTAAAACCGATTTTCAATAGACAAATATTTTTTTATCAGAATAAAATACGTCTTCCATGGTTTTTACATCCACTATCTGTCAAAATAGTCACAATAATTCTTGAGAGAGTTCTAAAGAATTTGTATTGAAATTAATATTACTTCATTTTCTACTACTTTGTCACTATGTCTCACAAAATCTACAAAATTTAGAGTGACCGTTAATAGAATGTCGTTTTATTCATATTTCTAAATTTATTTTTTCTTGTTTCCAGGGAAGCAAATGCATGGACGTGAGGTACGGCCAGTGTCTCGACGACGAAGAAACCATAGCTAAGAGAAAATTGAAAAGCAACTGACGCGAAATATACTTAATACGTTAATTTATTCGAATCTAGTTATAAATGTATTGTTAGTTAGCTTTTTAAGCTTTGTACATGCGAAATAAAATATTTTTATCATGTTAATATAATATCAGGCTATTTTATTTACTACATCCTACTTATAAGTCAGATGGAATAGAAAGATAATGTCATCAAATTGATAAATGAAATGATTCGAAATCGAACGAATGTTGGGAAAGTAAAAATAATTTTAATGGTTAAGCAAATCGGATGTGATTAGGGTGAAGCTGACTCAATGTATATTTGTAACCATACAATTTTGTATATTTTTTTAACTGGTAAATTAAATAGCTTAAATAGAACATGCAAAAGTTGAATAATGTTGCTGAAAACTCACATTTTAATTCCCTTGCCAAATAATTCTTTAGTTACAATCTGGATTCAGATTTTCAAAATAACCTACAAATATTCGTTCAAAGACCCCATTCCCTTTCAGATTGCCGCAAAGAAAAACAGGAACTAAAATCTTCTCCGTACCGTTTCTCCAAATGGTTTACATTAACCTAAAGTGTCTATATTATTATGGCCATTTTCCCTCCTCGAACTTGAGCAGAGATTTACTGAAATGCAAGTGTTTAAGAAATGTTTACACTGTCGAAAATGAGGCAAAACGTTTTCGAACCATTAGGGAAATGTGTTTGGAGTGTTAAACGAAAATAAGTGGACGCTTAAATGATATCCGTTTTTGTAATAACGAGAGAATTTTAGTGTTTGTAATGTTTTATGACTACATTTTAAATGTAAATCCAGCACTGAGAGGTTAGTTAAAATTCCTGTTTTATTCCACCTACATGCAATTTTTACAAACTTATATATTATATTATTTGATAATTGAGCCAGTGATCGCGCGATTTTTGTGTATATTTGTTGCTATTCGTATTAAAAATATATATTTTGTAGACACTTTAAATAGTCACTTTCCTTGCTTCACGAGTATTTTGAATTTAATCAGCACGTTACTCCTATGTGAATCATATTTCAAGACACAAACACTTAAGTTTCAAAAACTGAAACGCAGAAACGTATATTCAACTTCAAATTCTTCACACAATGTAATTCACCTGTCATCGTAAATTTCACAGCACTACACCTTGAAGCGTGTTTCACAAAAACTGGTGGAAGCCAGTGCACTTTGTAGACAGACAACAAGCCGCTTTACTATGCTTTTAAGAGCACTTTTTAAGTTAATGTAGGTCAGTTCTGTCTTCAATATTGAAGCGCAAAAAGTGTTAAAAGGTGCAAAAATAAAACTACGTCAGAAAATAAGGCGCTTATAGCCGTTGGCATTCATTGGTTAGAAAATTATAAGTGGGTTAAGTAGGCTTTGGCGCGGACGGGTCATTGATGGGCGCCCGTTTTGTTATAATTGAGCTGAGCGTCTCTGTGCTTCAGAGAGCACGTTAAACAAACGGACAAACGGTCACAATTGCAGTCTATTGAATTTTTTTTAGATATTAACTATTTTGACGCTAGGGTGACTATTAACTACTAACCCTACGATAAATAAAACTACGTGAGGTTTTCTAAATCATGTTACATTTGCTGGCATTGAGCTCGGGCCATGTATGCCACTTTTTGGGCTCGCTGGACCACCTCGGGGCAACGCTTGCGGCGAACCAGCCTGCAATCTTGGAAGAAACCTTCGTTACGAGGAAACCCGTTGCTGCCGTCGCTGAAGGTCACCAGACCTGGAAGAAGTAAATTTGAGGGTTAATACACGATACTTTTTTTATTTATGGCCTGTGTATGTTTTAAGAACATTGTCACGGTTAAGAACCAGTTAAGTCTTTAGATCTTACGCTTAATAATTTCTTAAAGTAGACACAAAATATCTCAATATTGATGTTTTTTTAACATATATGTAGAATATTTTGGATACTTTTAAATTCTAAAGGAGGATTACCAATGTAAAACAAAACACAACTTATCAACTAAAGTCAAACCTTAAGAATGAACTGACCTAAAACAAAAGCCACTCGTAATGATCCAGGCCACAGTCAGCTTCTATACAATATATTTTGCCAAATATATCAAAACTCAGGCTTTCTCTCCATTGAGACAGATAAGCTTAAACGGATTTATTTTTGCGGGTAGCTAAATAAAAGTCACAGACGGATCTCGGTGCCGAATAAGATTAGATGCCTAGATGCTTACAGCTTTGCTATTGTTTTTGGCAGATATGACGGTTTAAATAATGGCGGAGGCTTTTGATCTAATCATACAAAGCCTTATTCAGTAATTTTAATCATAATTTGTGTAAGTAGACATATAATGACATGGCTATAAAATAAATAAAAATAAATATATTTATTAAACACCAATGACATTATCAGTGTACAAGAAAGTAACAAAATGTTTGATCAGTCTTTTGGTCTTGTTGATACCCTATCGACATTACTTATTTTACGATAATAGACGAAATCATTTGTAATGAAGTAACTTAACGATTCGCAGTTTCTAACAATTATTTTGACATTTGACTATCCAGACTTTGGCTCTAAACACTTTTTATTGACATATCGCAGGCATCTCAAAAGTACTACAGACATATTTTTATTACTATAAATACATTTATAGCACGCCGACTCATAGGTAACAACTCAACCAAAACGTAATACATTCCGACACTTTTTACAAGACTAACAAATTCTTCCGAAATAACTTTTGTTAGAATCAATATATCCAAACCAGTCAGGGATCCTGATAGAAAAGTCTGAATATATTATCACGTAGTTCATCCTTCAAGTTTGGGAAACCTTCGTTTAAAATTCAGTTTGTGTCCACCACTTCATGCAATGTTGGTGTAACGGACCCTCCAGGGATTGTAGTACTGGAATTGAATATTAAAATAAAAAAAAAAGGTTTGTTTCGTTTAGATGAAAATGTTGAGGGTTGTAGCATTTTTGTTGTGATACTTTTTTGTAACAACGGCTTAATTAAGATTTTTAGGCAGTTTATGGTTTTCAAGACGAATAAATATTTTTTTTTCAAAAGACCTTAATACCATAATTACCAAGAACAAAGTACTTATATCGAAAAAAAATGTCTAATTGGCTTTAGCAGAAGATTTGTTACACACGCTCAATCACGGCATTAACTAGAAAAAAAATCTGCTTAGTATCAGAAATAGTAACAAAGAGAATAAGTCTATGTTAAACTAGAAAATATTACGTACCCAAGCCCCATACTCTTCCACCTCGGAATTCTCCCTCAAACTTCATGCCATCAGCGCGCCAGAACACACCATGACCGTGGAACCAGCCCTGCATGAACTCGCCTTCGTATCTGAAATACATACAACGAACATTTAACAGATTTGAGAATAGATAATATTAAGGCGCAAGGCAATTAAAAGAGAACTTTGAAAAGTGAGAACAAAAGAGTGGTAAAATAGATAGTTCACTAGTCACTGTAACAAAATACCTAGTATATTATATCTCTGATTTCGTTCAATTAAAGCAACCGTGATTAGCTGTACTGAAAACATTAACAACGAATTCAAACTTTTCTAAAAATATCACTTTTTTCCTTGTACTGGAAAACTCACTTCATAGAGTCAGTAATAGTAATTTTGAGTAGTTAAAATGAGGTTCCTGGACTATGCACTACTCTTGAACTTAACAGTAAAATATGCTTTACTTAAATATAATAGCCCAGAAATTCACACGATCAAACTCTAGATAACCTTTAAAACTTCAATGTTTCCCTGTCAACTTATACATGCAACCTGAAAAGTTTAACAGTAGAAATTTCAACAAAATATTGGCTCCTACCTCGAAATATTCACGATAAAATACAATTTAGTACCTAGTTTGCTCTTGACATTGATTTATAATTGGAGCTGGAACGATATTGATATCCCCTCAAACTGAAAAATTGATTTGTGCTATTTTAGACACCGCAAAATTACTACAAGATTATGATAAATACTTTTTTATGCGACTGTCGTAAAACAGTTGCACAATAATTGTTGTTGTAGTGTCAATACTTTAATTTAAAGAAGAAAAGAAATACCGATTAAGACGAAGTAACAAATTTTTGTCTTATACAGATATTTATCCCGTGTATGAATTAAACAAATACTAGCCCATTGAATTATCAACACGTTAGGAACATTATCTATCAAATATTGCGCCATCTTTTATTTTTGAAGGCTTGAAATCCTCCACATCTCTTTTTAGTATGCTTATTCTATTATTTATTCTATGGTATGATGTTATCAGACTTTTATAACAAAAATATCAGTTAACAAATAAATTCAACAATCAAGTAACAACTACTCCCAGTCGCAATTTTTACATCATAGGGCATCCCAGACTCTTACACAGCAAAATAATTAAATTTCCGAGAGCCTCTGTTTCACACCCAACGATTAATGTTTGGAGACGTGAGTAATTTCCGAAATGCCCTTCTAACGACAATTTTAATTAAAAATCTAAGATATGCGCGATCCATTTTCGTCTTGCATTATGAATACAAGAATTGAATGCTCTTTCATTAAGGTGACCTACTTATTATAGGTTAGGTAGTGAAGACAACAATACATTGAATACGACAATAGAATATGGCAATAGTTAATCTGAATCTGATAACTGGATGCATGATCAAACAGATGTTTTTTTTTTTGAAATCATTCGTTATGTTTTTAATTAAAAAAAAAATATTGTAGCAGTAAAAGGAATTTTACAAAAAAAAAAATACTTAATTAATAAAGTAAAAAGTTTATGTATGCCTATGGTAGGTATACATTAGCTTTTTAGGTCCTTAAAAGCTTCAATTTAAAACCAAAAGATTTCATTCAATCGACGTACATAAACCTAGTTCAAAGTAACAAGATCCAAACTAAAAACCTAAGTCCGATTGAGAGACTGAACTTTAAGAAGAAAATTCTAGAATTTAAGAGATAACTTTTTAATTAATTCCAAACTTTGACGTTTTGGTCATTTGGAGTTTTAAGAACCTAACGTAGATGGAGTCTCAAGGTACTTTGAATTTATTTGGAGATTAACTTTTATACATTTCTTAGAAGCGATGTTTGTTCTGTTTTAAGAATTATCGTTCAATAGACGTTTCTCGGAAGAAGGCGAAAGTTTAATCAAGATGGACAGATTAAGTTTGGGTGGTGTTGTGACAGAAAATAAACAGATAAATTATGATGTAATTGGCTTTTAGGACGAACTGTAAACTGGGGAATAAGAGATATTCAAATGAGTTTTAATATACTCATGTATTTATATTATTTTGTTTCCATTTTTTTTGTGAAAGGTGCTAAGAATGAGTGCCTCTGTGGCGCTGTCGGTAGTGTATGTATCTGCCGAACCGTCAGGTTCCGGGTTTGATTCCTAGGTCGGATAATGTGCTACTGGTATTTTCTAATTTGTATAACATTATTCTCAAAAGTATTATGGAGTTTATTAACGTGCCCGGTATATGGCATTAAGCTTGCCCCCTGTTACATGGGACTAACATTGTTAATGGCGAAACGCGGGTATATTCCATACACCTCTGTCTGCGTCCTCGTGTATAACAGTCATGATATTAATTTATAATGTATGTATATGAGTGCTTAGAATTTCAATTTTAAAATATTACTTTTCAAACCAACTAAAAGCAATTATTTTCTATAAAAAATCACAGTACTTCACTTTCATATTTTTCAATAGTTATCTTTTCCTAACAGTTTTGAATCTTAAAATATCTTAAAAAAGCTTTTAACATTTATCTTAAAAAGTAATTTTGATTACTTTTCCTTATCAATAGTAAGAGAGTCTTTTTATGTCTTAGTATTTGGAAGAATATATTTTTCTTTAATTTACTTTTTTTCTGTGATCTTCTATGTTCGTTTTATATATAATTAATATCTTTTATTTTTTTAGAAGTTACGCAAAGTAGTAGTTTTTAATCATTCTAAGTACCAATTAATACTTAGATATTGCTTTGTTCCAACATGGTACTTCAAAACTGAATAAGGTATGTAGAAAAAACAGTGGATGGATTTTTTTCTGTAAAAGTATTGGTTAGTGTAGTTTTTACACTGTTACTATATCTATCAGACACGTTTTCAAACACTGAAATAAGTCGTAAAACTAACCCTCAAAGCACTCAAAAATGTTAGAACATAAAACGAACAAAAACACGCTATTGTTATATTTACTTTTTTTTAAATACATTTCCCACACTAAGAATCCCTCGTGTGTAGCGGAGACTTTTACAAACATACAACCAACGGACACAAAGTACAACCAGACCCGAAACAACTATTTGTGAATCGCACACAAATAGTTGTTCCGAGTGGAAATCGAACCGTCCTGACGCAATGATATCGGCGAGGCAGACTTAACCGCTGCGCCGCGGAGGCAGGCATTTATGATAACTTACTTCGCTCCATCAGGAAAGGCCATTACACCAAGTCCGGAACAGAGTCCACCAATCAGTGCTCCATCATACCTCGTCCCATCAGACAGGACCAGATGTCCCATCCCATGCTTCTGACCTTTGGAGTTCCATTCACCCACGTAGCGTGTCCCATCTTCGTATTTGTATGCGCCAGTCTTGACTACACCCGGGTCTACCACTGTGGACAAGAAATTTGATGTTGGTTTAATTGCTGTTCAAGAATTTTAAAGATATCTTGGTAGTTGCAGTCTTCGTAGCGCAGTGTAAAAATGGTAGGCACGTTATCACTACTGCAAAAAGAGTTGGAAATGGTGTATGGGAAACGAACCCATGTTGTTTCCAATAAACTAAAATACGTGTACGTTCGACAAACGTTAGATATTAGATTAATCAGGATTAAATGTCAAGGGTCACTAATTCAATTTTTCTTTTCCTTATGTCTAGTCGATAAAAATAAACTTATCAAAAAAATTAAGTACAATTACACGACTTACTACATTCCAAGCCTTTTCAATTTAAGACTATTAATTAAAAATCCTGTAACTGATACAAGAAACCTCTCAACTCAAAGTAATAAAATTCTTCATAACTCTCAAAATAACTAATAAACTTTGAAACTACAAATTTTAAAACTAAAAATAGAGTTCTTCAATACGCCTTCACAATTTGTAAGGATTTATTTCTAGATCTAAACTATTAGAAATATAAAATTTCTTACCGTCTACCATTGTGGAACTCAATACACTGGCAACGGCTACACTTAACTGGCTTCAACTTTAACGTAATTGAATAAGGCTTGTGTAAAACATATAGGTTAGTATGTTATAGTTTATACGTTTTAAATCAAAAGGTCGAAATTTTAAAACTAATTATCGAAATGCCGAATATTCGTTTTCTGTTTTTGGATTAAGATCGGTAACATATCTCAGTATTGATATTTTAGACTAATTTGATTCCTCATATTTAACTGCGTTTTACTTTTATAGCACTTATGCAAGAGTACATTTACAAATTTACCCTTAACCATTATCTCTATATCAGTTCTTTACATTAAAATAGGTAAAATTATTTGCAATATCTCATTGTTTTTTTTTTATAATTGTAAATATTTTATTTTTTGTCATAGTCGTAGTTTAGTAATTCGTATAAATCAAAATAAATTAGTGTGATAATCAAATAAAATATAGATCACATACTAACCTAGCGAAATTGAAATATAACAATACCAGAACATATAATAAGTAGTCCAAAGTCTAACATTAGCTAGTATACCTTCAGTGTACAGAATAAATCAGTAAACAAAATAAAGATTAAATACATCTAACAGTATATCTTTGTAACAACAAACTACGTCAATAGCAGTTGACATTGCAATAACAAAAGTGCTAATATTTAGTAAAGTAGGAAGTGACAATTGAGACAGATCACGTCCAGTTTGCTCCAGTAATCATTGCATTCTTAGAACAAATTCTAGAGAATCAGGTAATATCTGCCGGCTAGCGATTTGTTAACACGTGATGAATGAGATAAGACTACGTACCTTGAAATAAACTGTACCGCGATTTTGTAACATAATCGACTTTCGACAACTGGTTGCCTATTGACATTATTACAGAGAAAATTTGTATAAGATTTTTATACAAATTTTCTCTGATCAGCGCCCCTAGCGTATGCCATAGAAACTTTTTTTTCAGTAAGTTTAAGATATCAAACTCTCTGCTATTCTGCAATAGTATTTAGTAGTGCATTGCGCCAAGACAATCAATGTGAGATTTTCCCAATTATTTTGTAAATAAATACAAAGATTAAGGTAAGAGAAGTTTAAGGGATAGCAAGTAGCAGTATTTATCTCTGCCTATGAGAAAAAGGCAACGTGATTATTGTTCTAATTGTCACTCGAAATCAACCACCACACAAAAACAGTAGAATCGTCGCCAACAGTATGACAATAAATCGGGACACGTGCAGAAGATACTTATTGCAGTCCGTATTTTATCGCAAACAATAAAAGCAGACTTCCTGAGTGCATCATTAAACCACAATAGAATTATCGATCTGACTACCGCACGGGAATTCAGAAAACCACAGTGATTTATCACATTCAATCATGATGAGGTTTGAACAAAGCGAAAAGAGTGGCTGAGAGTGAATCAATACGTCTGCAATTTTTGAATTTAATCTATTGTATTTAAATTGATTGCCTTTGGATAGCTTATTGTCATTCTTTAAGCTAATAAACAGATAAGTGTGAAAATAACATGTTCTTTCATGTTTTACCTCGGGTTTTTGTTGTAGTGCGATTCTGTACCTACAAACGGTACTTTTGAGTATCGACAGTTTGAGATTTAAAATGTACTGCAAAAATAGTTTCTCCGATGTCCACTAAAGGCGCTGCACAGATTGTCACACAAAATTTCTCAATGGCTAGCCGGTTGCAGATAGTCGATAGTGGTAGAGAATCGCGGTTACAGTTGTATTGTATTAGACTGACCAATAAAAGTAAACAGAATACTTTAATACCGAAAATGTAACTTTCTATGCCTTTTGCCGACAAATACCTAATCCAATGGTAAGTGAATGTCTGTATTTGCAAGAAATTTAAGAAAATTAATAAATATCAAACAAATACAAATACAACCGTTTCAATTCAAGCAAGCCAAGTTGAATGTCACATTATATAATACCCAAATATAATCTAGAAATAACAACACAAAATTCTGACTCTTTATTAAAACCCCAGAAAGCCTAAGCTAAAACTTTCTCTATTACGTCGCTTTGTAACGTATGAAAACGCTGTTTATTCCACTGAGATAATATGAAGTCGGGTCTAACATTGTTTTAATTCTAAATAAATGACATAATATGTTAGGTTTTAGCCTAATTTCATTAAAGTTTTAAACAAACGTTCTATCCACAATTTTATTTAAATGGGAAGTTTTCATTTAATTTTCTCATACATAAGATATTGTAACATATCATACAACAGAAAATCACCCCTGTTTTACACAGGGGTAAATAGAGACCAGAAAACGCCACTTGGTACGATCCTTAAAAACTTCCCTTACCTTATTCACATCCATACATATAGTCATACAGGACCACCAGTTACGAGTACTACATATCTGACCTTTTTGCAAGACGTTACCGAAAAATAGAACATATTATTTAGAAAGTCTAATCCAAAAAGATTGTAGATTGAAGAAAGTAGATTATATGTTACCTTGTTATTTACAATGTTATCTGTCTAGGGCGTCCCCTTATTTTCGTCATTCTACATTCATTTATCTTTACAGGTCACAATGAAAATGCTGTCCGAACATTAGAGTAAATATGAATTTTAAAATAATAAAGCTAAACTAATCAATTCCTAAAAGGAAGTTTATACATAAGTTCTTGACTCAGCGACAAAACATTACTTAGATTAGCAACATAAAACACTAAGTAATAAGAACGACAGCCTGAACTTTCAGAATTAAAATTTCAAATGAATACATTTATAATAAAGTTAATAAAACCCGACTTAATGTTAAAATCCTATTCGGGTTTGGTCTGTTTTCAAGTAAATTTTAATTACAAGGTTTAACTGGAAATAATATCTGAGCGTAATGAAACTACAGCAAAAAGAGAATAGCGGACGTTGGGAAATGATTATAATTCTACCTAATAATAATGTCCTTCTATCCAACATGCAGTTGCGGCTACAGTGGCCAATTTTGCTAAAATTACTATAAACAATATGTACACTTTCTATTCCTTGCTTCTTATAGCCCAATAAGACGCAGAGCGGGCTGAATCAGGATTGGAATCCAAGAGCTCTGTTCGGCAGTCGCTTACGATACCAACCACCACCAAGCGACAGTTAATACGAAGTACTAAAGGTTAATATAAACAATAAGTTTCTAATTTGCTAAATTCTAAAAATAGCCTTGCTGAATTAATACCAAAAAGTTATTAAGCATTAAAAAATAGACAAACTGAAACCGTTTCAGTATCAAATTACAAAAGTTACGTCGAGCGTAATGAAAAAGTCTCCGGTGAAGAGTCCCAAAATAATTACTTTTATTTAGTAAAAAATATAGTATAAAAAACCACACAATGCTTTGAATGAGTACCTAAATAGCAGCAAAAGAATAAGACCTGAAAATAAACTGCAAAATGTTTGAAACTTTAAACAAAGGCTCAAATTAGGCGTGGTTTAGAAAATTAGTACTCTTTTTAGTTTTGGATGATATTTAAATACTTTTCAGACCAATTTTTAAAGCAAATGGCTAGACGGTTAGTTGAGTTGAACTCGGCCCTTGCCACAATGTTTATTATGTTGAATTTGCAGACCATATTTTACTAAAAAACGTATTTGAGTATCATACTATTTACTAAAATGAAAACTGTTTTCTAGTACCTCATAATTTTAACAATTTAATTTAACTTCATGTGGCTTTAAAATGCAGTTTCATATTTCGTTTTGGTGGAGTAATAAAATATCATTCCAGATATCACGTTTACATTATTAACATTGTAAGAAAGAAGATATCGACAAACAACAGTTTACTTAAGACATAGGCGGCACCGCCCATGGCAGGATATATAAAAGAAAATGGAAAAATTATGAAAATACTTGAATAATTATATAAAAAGAAAATTCGTACCAAACAATTTCTTCTAAATCAACATAACCTGGAAATCGTAACTAATCAAAGCAAAAGCAAAGCCAAATAAAATCGATTTTTCATATTTACGACTTAGGCATTTCATTAGTATTCCTACTAAATATAGGTAACTGAGCCTGGAATATTGAATCCGAACACGGCAGGCTTCGTATTATACTTGCAAATGTTCGTGGCACATGGTCTTATTCCGATGTACTCTCTTTGATAGATGGTTCAAGCATAGTATCTCACACGTGGTAATGTTATGTTTATTAATTTTATTTTCCCGGTTATTTGCTGTGGGTTCCTAGAAATGTTAGATAAGTTATTCAATTATTATACTAATAAGATAGATCAAAACTTCAAAATATTATATTACGTATTCAATTGTGAAATAGTGTTTTGTTTTTTCACGTAAAAATGGCTAAATGGAATGAAAAAAATAGCTGCTTGATATTGGCGAGTAAGATATAGCCTACTTTTTACGCTGGCAATGTCGCGGGCATAAGCTAGCCATCAATAGGACTCATAGAAAAACATATCTTAATGAAAATTAAAGGACTATTTATCAAAGAATCGAGGTGTGGAAGTCGGTGACCTGAGTCAGTAAGGCGATGCGATGTCACGGCAGTCCTCGGAAATGTTGGCGGGATGTACTGGATAGATCTGGTAGGGATAAGATCATGTTAGCACTATATCTAGAGGGTTGGAGACAGCTTGGTATTTACAGAAGAAAATATTTGTCAAATTTTGAATTGTATAAAATAAGCAATACAGTGATTTGTACAGTACCCAAAGTGCCCAACCCGCACTTGGCGGGCGTGGTGGACCAAGGCCTAATCTCTCCCTCATTACGGGAGGACATTTTTACTGGGTAAGAGTCTCCTCAGTGGGACATTAATGGGTTATTTTTTTTCATAAATTATGAAGTATTCAAATGGTACATTTCCTACAGGGGACAGAAGTTAGCAGAAACAGTAACAATAGTTAATAGTTATGTAGGGTCAAGGTGTATATTGATTAATAAATTACAGCTCAATGGAACCGTGTCCAAGAAGTTGGCAATAGCTCAACTTCTTCAAGGTCACGTGAAAGTGAAAACTTACATAACATAGCAGAACTTGCTTTCCCTACCTTTAAGGAAATTGAAATTTATGTCAAATGTTCCAATCTAGATGTTTCTAGGGAAATAGTCGGAAAGTAGTCGGATCATTTTTCAATGTTTAAAGCAATGAATGGATTTAACAACAATTAGCAAGGACATCAATACTTATTCTCTAGGTATACAATTTGAGCGTTTACGACGAAATATTTTTCATTAAAAATTGGTCCCAGTACCTCGATTCTCTACCACTATCGACTACCGACAACCGGCTAGCTATCGAAATTTTGACATTTAGAATGTACTGCCAAAATGTTTCCTACGACACCCGTCAGAGGCGCTGATCAGATTTTCATATAAAATTTATCGATGACAGTTCGGTTGTCGGTAGTCGATAGTAATAGAGAATCGAGGCACAGTTATTGTCAATTTAAATATCAATAATATTGATGAACAGTTTTAAATGACAGATGTCTAAATCAACTATACCTTTAGGTTCAATACTAACCGACAAAAAAAGAGATACCCAAGAGTCATCCCTACTAAACCAGTTTGAAGATATTTCCTGCTACAAAAATCTGAGTCGGCCTCCGGAAGATTTGTTCCCGGTAGGTAGTGATCTTGGCCCAGTAGTTTCTTACCCTATTGGGGTCGGTACTCTGGTAATCGCAGGATAGAGTGTGTAGTATGTATGTATGATGGATAGGGGCATTTGACGACTGTCTTAAATATTTCCTTTGGACATTTGGTAGTCGTATATTACATCAAGTCTTTTACTCTCTTGCAGGTTTATTAAATTTGTATATGATGCCTATACACTTAACCTCAGGAATAATCTGAACTTTGAGCTATATGAGATGTTCTGAGCAACAAACTTAAGAACAAAAATAATAAGACCATTTCTCAAGTAACAGTATGTTAACGGAAGACCTCAGTCAGACACTATTGCCATCTCATTGCTCAACTAAGATTATACCAGTCATACTTCTCAGCTCAAAGATAAATACGAGCATATAAAAAATTACGCTTTTTACAAAGAATGGAAAGAATTCAAGCTTTTTATCCTTTAATGTCGATTGTAAACATAATTGTGGGGAAGCTCCGGAATGGGGTATATTCTCCGAATGGGCACGTTTGAATAACTTCGTCTAGAAACATAAATATTTTATTCTCAGGTTTTTATACAAAATATTTACAAATTGTACCTACATTATTTCTTTCCAGGCAGTTATTGCTAGAAACAAATAAACATTATTCAACATGCACATCATAGAGTAAAGATGCTTGATTATAATCAATTATAAATATTGTTTATATTAGTATATATATTTTTACCATAAAAATACTAATTTTGGTTAACAAAATCATAATTAGCTCAAGAAACTCGAACATAATTTCTCCCCAGCAGATCTCTCGTAATATAAAACCAAAGATCTTTGTAACATAAATTACAAAAAGTACTAACAGCAAGATTACTAAGAGCATTTACAAAGCGTAGGTATTTTCAGAAAAAAAGTAGTCGTGTTTTTGTACCGTTATTACAAAAAACTTTTAAGGTAGCTTTCAGGTCAGCATTACGTATTCAACGGCATATTTGTTTAACTTAGCTTGCGAATTTTTCCAATTAATTCCAAATATCGGTGCTCCAGATACAACACTCGTTAAATTGTATGAAGTTTGTAATTACATTTTTAACAGTGAAGAATGACTAGGGATTTGCAGCGCCGAGTTTTTATCTAATACGGGAATAAATGCAAACATGCATTTTATCTTGGATTGTTTAATTCAAGTAGACTGACAGTTTTTTAAAGGAAAGTATTTTAGGGTTATTCTTTTTAGCCCATCGTGTTCTTTTACCAAAAATTGTAAATAAATCGTTCTAGTATTCTTAAGGCCCATGGCACGAGAGTTGTTATTATTTAAAAGGTAGTTTATGTCCTTTTTGAAGTAGGTCCTATCTTTTAGCCAAATTTTATTTGAAATGTTTCTGCCGTTTTGATGCTAAGAACGAATATACGAACACACTCTCATGTTTATAATATTAGTGCAGCAAAATCGAATAAAGAGAGATGTCCATTTATTGCTTTCAATAAACACAACTTTACCCCTGAGAATTTACTCTAGTTATCACTACACAGACGTGTTAAAAGCACAATAGTGTTCAAATAAAACATGTTTACTGCACGTTGAAAGTTAGTGCCTGAACAAGTAGGTTAGAAGAATCAAAAGTATTTAAGTTAATTGAATTCTTTTGCTATAGAGTTTTTGAAAATCAAACAAAAGAAATAGAACTTCTATAAATTACGCCTTATCTACTTAAAATAACGTCTTTTTACCGACGGGCAGAAAATGTCACTTATTACGTACTCATACGATCCTTACAAACTTTCCTTGCCTCATTCACAAACATATGTACATCCTATCATACCACCGGTTACGAGTACTACGCACCTGTCCTTTTTGAAAGACCGAAAAATAGTATATATTTTTTAGAAAGTCTAATCCAAAAACTCAAAATGTAATCGTGTAAGTAGATAATATGTTACCTTGTTACGTACAATATTCTTTGTCTAGGTTTTAATAAAAAAACGTAGGACGTACTCTATCCAACGTTCTTAGAAAGGCAATTTTACTTCGCGAGACAAGAAAATCCTAAATTCCGAAGTAAAACAGTACATTTTCATTTACTAGGACATAGTGGGCGATTGTTAGAAATCTGTCTCATTATGACATTTTCTCTTTTAATACGGAATTTTGCTTTATTATGGCAAGTGGACACTAGATAGACAAAATATTAAATTTTTTGCCTTAGTTCGTTCTACGAGAGCATAAAAACGAGGTAAAGATAATTTAAGATATTTTATCACCTGAAACGTTGCTGAGAGGATTTTTTTTTCTTTATCCATTTAATTAATCTTTTTTTTTTGTTTCAATAAGAATAAATGAATGCCCTACCAAAACAGTTATGAAATAACTTTAGCTTTGAGGTTATATACATAAATAGCCTTCCTTCCAAACTATATTGGAGTCGGCTTCCCGCCTCACGGGATGCAGCTGAATATCAGTATTTTACATAAAGAAATTAATCCTCGAATTAAATTATATTATAATCAGACCCATCATTTGTCCCAACGCTGACCATTGCAACATACGTTTAGTGTTATATCTATGATACTATCAAATGATCGCTTGCCCTTACAACGCTTACCATCCTACGCTTCATTTAAATTTTATAATGTGGGCTACATTATACCGTTTAGTTCAAAGCGGAGGATCAAACAAAAGTTGTGTAACGTTTTTCAAGCTGTAGGCGAAATACAACACCGAACATAAAATAACACCTTAATAGAAATAATTTTTGTAAGATAACTATTATAAATTTAACCCATTAATGTCCCACTGCTGGGTCTCCTCCCGTAATGAGGGAGGGGTTAGGCCTCGAGTCCACCACGCTGGCCAAGTGCGGGTTGGGGACTTTACATGCCCTCAATAAATGTATTAAACAAATTTTAGGCATGCAAGGTTTCCTCACGATGTTTTCCTTCACCGTTGGAGCATGTGATAATTATTTCTAATACACACATAACTTCTAAAAGTCATTGGTGTGTTGCCTCGGGTTCGAACCTGCGACCACTTGCGTGGGAGGTGTCAACTTATACCACTCGGCTATCACTGCTTGATAACTATTATGATCATTTAAATTGGGTATCGTAAATTATATTATTTTCGTTTCGTTTCGTTTGTTAAATTTACTTTAAAACGATAACTATTTCTTTAATCTCAAATATCAACGAACATCATCATGTCAGTCAATGGCGTCAACAGTCAACATTAGTTCTCTCTAACAAGTATAAAAGTCAAGACAAATTAAGCAAATTAAACTGAATGTTTTTTTCCTTCAGTTCAGTCGGTCTTGTTAAGTGAAGTTATGACCAGACTTTAGTAAAAATTTCTAACCAAAACTCATAGTCATTGACCTAAATATTACAAGTGCTATTTCAAGCACACAATAAACCATTTTAACCTAATACTCTATTAACGAATCATAACACTGGCTATCGTGTGTGCTAATGTGTTCCGGTCGCAAATTACCTTTGCCAAGGTTGACCTTCAGGCAGATCATATCGGAGTATATAAAGTGGCCTTGAAGTGATAAGTCGTTGCTATTAAATAATGGAAGATAAGGATTTAGTGACGGTTATGTTTTTGGCTCAGTGCCTAGTGTGGAGAAAGTTTTCGCGATGACAATGAAATGATAGGGAATTTAGGTCAAGGATTTCTATATGTATGACCTTACAAAATGTTCAGTAGAAAGAAAAAAATGATAATTCATTAAAAGGGCCATCGAAAGTTTATCAGGTTAAGCATTAAATTTGAAAAGGATTTGAAAAAAAAATCTGATCATAGCTCAATGTCGGAACAAGTTTTTTACAGAATTGGGTTCTAATCACTTTTTCAATTATTAATAAGGATTAAAAAAAATCTGATCATAGCTCAATGTCGGAACAAGTTTTTTACAGAATTGGGTTCTAATCACTTTTTCAATTATTAATAAGGATTAAAAAAAATCTGATCATAGCTCAATGTCGGAACAAGTTTTTTACAGAATTGGGTTCTAATCACTTTTTCAATTATTAATAAGGATTAAAAAAAATCTGATCATAGCTCAATGTCGGAACAAGTTTTTTACAGAATTGGGTTCTAATCACTTTTTCAATTATTAATAAGGATTAAAAAAAATCTGATCATAGCTCAATGTCGGAAGAAGTTTTTAACTCAATTGGGTTCTTATCACCTTTTTAATGTTTTTCTAATCTCTATCATTCTTATCACTTCCATCAGCTGTTAAACATAGGTTTAGCTCTATCCCATTTTCTGCTGCAAAAAAAAATATTTGTCTGCTTCATTTCAGTCTGGGAATATCTTAATCGTAGCACATATAACTCAATGCCAATAACATAACTAGACTAACTGACCTATTATCCAAAAGAATTCAAACTTCTGCTGACTGTTCAATATTTGAGTAACCTTTCAAATAATAGCCATAAATAACACCTCCCATTCAAGAGCTACAAAAGATCAAATGCCCGCACAACTTGTTCTTTATTGTGAGGTGACCCAAATAAAACTGGACGACGGAACTCACGACTTCCTTGCAGAACTTTTGTTCCGAGTTCGAGCTGTGTTCAAAACTATATGAAGTCTGGGTTTATTTATAGTTTTGTTATCTAAAACTGACTGTAAATAAAGTTTGAAAAGTATCTTGCGGGCAACATTTTTGCCCACGTAGAAATAAAGTCTGCCTATAAGTTTATTTTTGAACTGTGGAGTAAAAGTAGGTTTAGAAAGAATTATAAAATTCTTCATCAATATAAAGCATATTTAGTTGAATGACGTGAGATTGCGAATAAGTGAAGATGGTCACCATCAAAGTGCTAGTGTGCATGAGACTTATAGTTTCGACAACCACATGGCAAATAATATGTGATCCTTAATAAATATTTCCGAGGACGACGGACGATTCATTTGGGATACAAATTTTAAAACTACGTTTTAAAAGTCAATGACCTAGCGCAGTTTGTGAAATAAATATGGATGATTGTCACAAACATCTTTAACACGGTTTCCAAAGGACAAATATATGTAAACTTAGTCAAAGTTTAGTGACATTATTGTGAAATCTTTATAAAAATCCCTTCATAGATTTTGCAGACCACGTGTGTACATCGTGGTGGTCAATTAGCTTCACCTAATCGTTAGTTAATAGCAGTTACCGTTGCGCAGACGACATATCCTTATTCGCGGCGCTACAATAATTGCGCACTGACGGACGTAGTGACAAAGATTCGTATTCAGGTATGGAGTTAGGTAGAAATGTGTTTTATAACTTAATACAATACGACAGTTAAACTTCATAGTTCTTCGTATTACTATAGTCTCGTTCTTTCATTTCGTTGGTTCGCAATCGACACTAAATATGTTAAAGTTGAATATATTATATTTCTTGGACCCGCTTTCCTATTAAGATCGGTAATACTTCTTTGAGTAAAATTCGCTCATGAATAGCAAACTCCATCAAAAACATAACTGCACCACACATAAGCACAGCAAGAATCTTCTTTCTCAACTGAAAGCAATTTGACAAAATGGAAAAGTAAAACCTTTCCTTCACTAAAGTTGTGTCTCTACCATAAACGTCATAATCTATGTCCCCATTACCCAGGTACAACACCGCTCGCCTTTTGAATGTACAACTGGCACCAATCTAACGCTTCCCGTCGCGTCTCCGACTTGCACTAGTTGCTAGAGCAAGTTCAAGGGCGAGTGCATTATAGCACTAAATATATACAAATGGCCGTTATTTGTAGCCGTTTAGAATAGATATAGGCCGTTTCTCGTGGGAGAGGATAGGACGTCGTGTGTAATTTTGGCTTTCTTTACGTTTGACATATACTATCATGCATTTAAAATTTTATCCCATCATTTAGCCGCTTAATCGGCTCGGTTGATCTGCATAACAATAAGAAGCTTGAAAATATGTTTAACGCCAAGTTTTTAACTATTTATGATAATTAAAAAAAATCTTGAACGTACAAGAAACAGATAGGAATATAAGGTAATGACATGGCTTATTGAGCGGTTAATCCGAATTATTTTTCAACAACTTTTTCGATTAGTAGCAATTCTTACAGGATACAGAAAATACGTCGAAATTAAGTATCAAAGTACTACGAATAAAATATAAAACCTTTATTCCATTTAAGTATTTAATACTTCAAAGTGGACTCGGAATTCGTTAAGAGAGGAACTAAAAGCGTTTTAATTAATCGCTGAAGAGCTGTTGACTTTGTTTTATCACGCGATACCTAAGAGCTACAACAAAATACAGTTTTGTCTTCTTAATTACTTTACAGTATGTAACAGACCACTAAGAGAGACACGAATGCAGTGCAATAGTAGATTTTAGATATTCACTTCGTAGTTTATTTTGTCCAGTTGCCAAATACTCCACAATTATTATCATTATAAACGTTACGACGTCCTCATTGTCGTTAAGATAGACGTGGAAACTCTTGGAATGGATTCTCCTACGAAACGAATATCTCATACAACGTACATCTCATATACAACGAAGCTCTAGCAGTACCAGTACTGCCTAGCCATCGAGAAATGTATGAAAATTTAATCAGCGCCTGATGAACTCGTTTTGCAGTACATTTTAAATGGCACTCTCGATTCTCGTTAAACCGTCTGTAGAGAATCGTACTATTGATGACAATACATTCGGTAGTTACGTAGAGCATCAACATTTTATATAAAAAAATAAAGACCTAATAATCAAAATAGAACTTTACATTCTCCACACTTAAAACTTCAAAGATCATAGACAAAATTCAATTATTTGAAACTAAAAACTTTATAGACTTGTGTTAAAATGTAAATTAAAATCTGAACCCACTCATTGAACTTTGAAACTAAGTCTTTTAACTAACAAATTAACAGAGAGATTGAACCGCTTCACTGAGATTATCCTTTGAGCAGATTCTTCTATGCGACACTAGACGCTTTGCACTACTATATCTTTATATATATAATTCTTCTGTAAGTGTGTATGTCGCTGAACTTCTCTTAAACGACTGGACCGATTTTGATGAAATTTTTTGTGTGTGTTCAAGGGGATCTGAGAATGGTTTAGATTCACAATTTTGTTCGCTGGACAATGTTTTTTTAATTATTTTTTTATTTATTAGACAGGACAACGTCTGTCGGGTCCGCTAGTTATATTATAATTTTTGTTATAAGTAAAGTTTTCCAATCTATGAAATAAATTAATAACTTAAGCTATAGGTAAGAGTCTGTCACTTTCGAAGTAAATATTTTTCTTTAACAGTAATCAGTCAATATATTTAGTTTGATATCAATGAATTCAATGTAACACTACTAATATTACTTACTCTTCCAAATCCACTAGTTAATACGCTATCAATATTAACGAATCATTTGTAGCCGGGGACTTTGTCATGTAGTTCGCACCAATATTAAATTAATTTGTTCTTCCTTATATATTTTTATATTAGCCTGATTCTATGTTCCACTGAACTCAGTTCCATCGTTGGGCCTGTATCGTCGCTACTACATCTTATAGCATCCACTTTGTGGTTGTATTAGCACAACTTTCTTAGTTCATTCAGTGGATATATCCAGCCCAATCCCAGGTTTTATTATTAATCATGTTTTTATGTTTAGTTTAAAACCACAAAATCAAACAAAGTCACTTTCAGCTGTCTGTTTTAAGAGATAGAATAACTCAAGAGTATTAAACTGTTTTTGAAAATAACCTTTTAAACTGGACGAAACCGGGGTGGGCCGTGAGTAATTAATAATATCGCTTTAGCCACCCATATGAGACGAGATATGTAAACTTTGATATTACATGTAACACAAGCATCACAGACCTTAGCCTAGTCTTTAGAGAATATAGCCTTGCTGTAGGTTAGTTACAAAGTCAACAGCTCTCTATATTGTTTGAAGATTCAGGAATATAATGTTCAACAACTTGCTGCAGCGGAAGCTAATATTGATTGTTATCAAGGGAATAGTAATGTCCTTAAACTTAACGTAGCAATTATCGTGTGTTTAATTAAAGTAATTTAACAATTTGAAGCAATGATACTCCAAAGTTTATATTGGTAACAGTACTGTAAAGATAAGAATAAAATCGTATACATGTTTGACAATAGGCGCTTTGATAAAGTTAGGTATCCAAACAAAGTGAAAAACAACGTTACATCTGTGTTACAATTGCATTTGCAATATCTGTATGATACTATTATAAGAAGAAGTACAATATTTTAAACAATTTCACATATACTTGCTCATATTATGGATAAACAACTATACATTTACAACAACCAAATTTACCTTTACAAACATAGTTAGTATGAGTAAGTATACATAAAACATCAAGTGCATAACGCCTAAAAGCCCTATGAACTATTAAATATTAGATTAAACTCATATTAATCAGAAACACCCACATTATCATTACAGTCTGTGAACTATCGATCTTCACTGAAGGTCGGCCGGTACTATCAAATTGATATCTTTCATTACTATTTTGTATGGCTTTAGTTAGTGATTATTACTTGAATTTCATAATTTAAGTAATAATTACTAACTAAAGATGTTTCCCTATTACATGGGACTTACATTAATGATAGCAAAACGCGGGTATATTTCATGCATCTCAAACTACACCTTCGAGTGTAACAGGTTTGATATAATTTTATCTATTCTATATAATTACGTAAATGATTTGTCTTAAAAACAATTTGAAATACAAATGTATTTGCTTACACAATAATAGTCCAAAATTCGTAAAACCAGATCATTCTAAACAGAAAATATATATATCCTTCCTCAGTATTTTCCTAATTCGTAAAAAAATATTTTGTGAGATATTTACATAACAACATGAAAAAATGTTGAGGAATAAATTTAGGCAAATTTTATAAAATACACTCAGATAGAGGTTACGTAAATAAAAAATCATAAAATTGCATATTAATTGCTGGTTTCAATTCCGGCAACACATTTGTTTACAATTTCATAAAATCAAACAACAGAATAAAACTTGTAAATCAATACAAACAAATTCAAAATGATTCATAAACTATTTGCATTTTCATGAATCCATTTCGTAGCTAGCATTTCGTATTTACAAATTCATTCATGATATTCCTGTTTCAGTTATAAAATGTAACGTCAAAGTTTGAATGAACTAGGGAATAGCGGTATTTACCATATTCGGATGACATCGTAACACTATGGTCATAGCTTTTCATAATTAATTTCAATAAAGAGAAATTGTTTCTCTATAATTTGATTGAGGGGAAATATTGTAAAGCATCATAAGATCAGCCTTTGGTTCAGTGCCCTATTATCGTGTCTGTCAATGATTACTTTTGACCACCGGTCTGTCAAAGTCCAAAAAACATAGGTCGGAAGACATAGACACAGACGATTTTGATGATGGACAAATTCAACTTTAACAGCTACAAAATAATAAAGCGATATTTTTTTTAAAACGTCGTAAAGTTTCGACCACTGTCTTTTAAAGCCTTCCAAATTGTAACTCCATTGAGGTCTTAACTTTATTGGGGTATACATAATCCAGGAACAGTTAACCCAGTTTCACCGCGCTGACGATCAAACCTTTGAAACCCAAAGGGATAACGACATTTAAAGGATTACACTAAATTCAATGGAAGAAGGACATAAATTGAAAGCAACATTTGTTTACTTAAGCCTCTTTGTCATTGAAAATGCAGTGCATCTTCTGATGAAAGAAACTGATGTTGCAAATTTAGTGGAAAAATAGCGTAAAGTAAAACTAGCTAATGGTTATGGTGTCTTTTTGAAAATGCGACCCTTGCATAATGAGGGAGAAAAGAATAATGATGTAGTTATTATCATCAGTAGAAGATAGAGACAAAAAAGACGATAAAAAAACAATTGATTATTTTTGACATGAAAATGTCATATTCTTCAAATTCAGACCACTTGAAACAATACAAATTTAACTCATAACTATTCGTTACAGCAATTTTTACAGCAACATTTCGACTGGCAGCTCCTATTAAACTGCAGTAATTAGTCAAATCAAGTTAAATTGAAACCCGAGCCTACCTGGAACATTACAAACATGCAATGACGCACGAAACATTTAGAACTAAACCAATCTAACTATAAAGTAGTTGGAAATAAATCATACAAGTTTTATTCCACCTCATACGGCGAGGTTACATAGTTCATTGGCCTGAAGAAAAAGAAAAATAATTCTTGAAGACTTTGCGCTGATTGTCTTGAAAGAAAAGTAAATCAGAGCTTTCTGATTTGTAACATGTTGAGCCTGATTGAAATTGTTGGAAAAGTTTAATATAATTTTCTTGTCTTCGTATTCATTTCCGTGTGAAGGATTAGAATATTTGTGTAGGTCTTTTTTGTTCTGAACATTGCTGAAATATGATTTATAGAATCTGATGCAGGCATTACGGCCGATAGAAGAGGGACTGACTGGAATACATTGTCTGGATATCTCAAAATGGGAGATAGACTGAGAGTCACCGTAGACAATGAAACTTGTTGTGTAAATGATTGAAGACATGAAAATTTTTCAATTGTGATGTGAAGAAAGAGTGGAAGGTAAAGACAGACGGAGAAGTTTTAAGAAGACGTACGTTAGACGATGATAATGATGCAGCATAATCATTGTTATTCTGGGACATTATTAAACTGCCCCCGTGGCGCAGGGATTAAGGCCACCACGCCGCTACCATTGCGACGGGAGGTAATGGGTTCGATTCCCACACTGATGATATTTTTGTGTAATCCACAAATTGTTGTTTCAGGTGTGATTGTAAAAGTGTAAGTATGTTTGTAAAAGTCCTGGCGACACGAGAGCGATTCTTAGTGCCAGAGTTGTCTTTTAATAAAGAAAAGAAAAATAAAGAAGAAGAAATATAGGTACCTCTAGTATTAAGATAGTTTTTAGTTCTTTAATATAATCTAGTAATAATAATGACTCAACAGACAAATATTATCTATTTGTTAATTATTTCGTGCGCTATTTGTACTGTAAATAATTAATGTATTAATCTAATTACACAATTGACATCAGCTGACACCTCGATGACCCAAAAACGTATTTTAATTATTAATTTAGTCGACACTTACATAATTAATTTTGAGCGTTTGTTAATGCACAACATAAATTTGAATGGATTATTATCATAACACTTCATCAGTTAATTTACCTAATATTTATTTAATGATGTTTTTTAAAGCGTTATTTATTTAGCTATTAAATTTGAAATGCTTCTTAATCGACTAAGATATTGTTCAACGCGATTGGGACAACAAGAAGACACGCTGCAAATGCGACGAAAACAATAAGTCCGAATGAATATCCTTTAAGCTGAGTCCAAATGAGTCTAACGTGTTACGGAACGCGAATTCTCTGAGTGGAAGATATTAAGAGGCGCTCGCAGTGCCCCGGTCGGTAAACGAACGGTGGGTGCCAGCCCTTGCGCGGTCATTCTATAGATGGGTGACTGCATGTGGTATTTGAACGGAGCGTCTTCATGCTTCGGAGTCCACGTAAAAAGTCGATCCCGATGGTTGTCTACTAAAATAGCAGTCGTTAAGCGGTATCAGAGGCCGTTCGGGCGGCTTAAGCAACTTTGAAACAAGATAGACCACTACCATAGGTACTAAAAAATAAGTTTAAAAAAAAATGCATAAGATATAACCTTACGTTGCGCATGACATACAGCCAAACAGCTGTTTGTAAACATCGCCAACTTTGTTTTACGCCAACTACGAGAATCGAACCCGCAACAACCAATACAGCGGCGGATATACAAAGCTTACCTATTAGCTTACCCCGCGAATCATAATAGCGACTAATCCACAAGGTCGCTTGCTGGTCAATGTCGGAAGGCGCGCCGCGGCCGAGTCGGCGACGTCGCGAGTGCCGCACTCAAATGTCATACGTATTACTGATAGACCGACGTTCGGTAATTCAGGGGTTCGCAACATTTTATAAACATCGATTATGAGGAATTAAGAATTTGAATAATAAATAAAAATTTTGGTATTTAAATTTTATTGATATTTCTGCTTTAGTTTTAAAGTCTTAGCGATATAAGAATAGTGTGGATTGAATACACGAAAACAGATAACTATATTTTTGAATTTCGATTTTGTTGGTAATTTTGCTTCAGTATTAAATATTTTGTGAAACAATAATGGTGTGGAAAAAAAATTACATTAACATTGGGTACTTTTGACTTTTATGGGCTCAATATAACCATATTGAATTCAATTAATTTTATTTATTCTCCTTGAGTAATATTTTTGTTACTCCAAAAAAACATTTCTTTGAGTAAAGTAATAACAAAATACAAAGCATATTTTAGGCAACACACGTGCCTGGTGACATACAATATTCAAAAGACTTTTCCAGTCACTATCGACATTCGATTATCCTTTATCATACAAAGTTATTGTATAACTCACTTAATATAAGGAACGAAGTAAAATACATGTAAATATATAAAGAATATGCTAGACACATAAGCACTCAATTTATGTAGAGTGTGAGAGCTTATTTGTAAAAGAATCGTGTCACAATATAAAGTAAAGGGGAGTGTTTATGTTAAACACGTCTTAGTTTTACAGTCGGTTTACTATTCAACAAAAAGTAAAGAACAGTAGTCGTTTTTGTAAACAAGGAGGATGTGCATTTAAAAATAACATGTAAGAAAAGTTTCACTAAAAATAAGTCCCAAAAATATGCTAAGATTATGGAATTAGAAGTACTAACCTAAGTTTTTTGGACGAATTTCAAACTGTAATTTTGTTGGTAACGATTGTTTTGTTGTAAAATCAAAACTTTAAAATACTGTTCCGTTATCTAATAATAAAACTTTTAAAAGGACTGAAATTAACAATTTAATAAAAACAATCAAACATCAAGTTCCAAACACCACAAGAATGTTTCCCAACACTTTTTCACACAAATAAAACCCGTTACCATAGCAACAGTCCATCAACACAATCACACAAAGCTAAACACTAATCCGAAATCATTCCACCACACATCGCTCTAGCAATGACGTCAGTAGAAAAATAGTTTTATTTTTTATTCAAATGTTGGTTGCAACTGGCTTGCTGTGGCTTGCTAGCGGCCTAACACGCGACGGTTTTGCAGCAACTTTTCAGTTTTGTACTACACCGGGGTTCAAACGACCGCCTTAGTGTAAATAAAGTGGTTCGTAAAGTTCTTAGTGTGGTGTTGTGAAGTGCTAAGGATTGTTGACTATGGTATTCTGTTGGTGGTAAGTGCGTATTCGAATAATTTCGATGTTGTTAAAGAGTTCGTGTATTAATAATTTAGTGGCTGGTCGTTGTTTGGCTTGTTTGTGCTTTGCGTTACGTGCTACGGTGTGCACGCACGAAAGAAAATGTTATGGTTAAAGTGAAAATATGAAACATAAATAACTTTATTTTTAAAACAATGCCATTAAATATTTGTTTAATTAATCTAAATTGTCTTATAAAAGAAATTTAATTAACTATATGTCTGACATGAAAGCTTCAATATCATAAATTATATTTATTACTTTCGGATAACACAAAACTTATATAATTTGGTCGATACGTTTCATTAAGTTTATTGTTTATCGTTTCAGTTTCCATATTAGATTTTCTTTATTTGTGTTTGTCATCTATAAAACCAATGTCAATTCTTTTAACACGGGTGCCTTTATTTACTAAACTACTTTTCACAATTCACATGTTCCTGTTTGATAGACATGTTTTGTTCAGTTAAACAATTCAAATTAAACGAAACTTTTTCAAAAGTACTGTGTTATTTGGGACTATAAATCAAAGTTATATCACGTCAAATTGTTTCTCCTTCCAAAATTGCATTCCCAAACTTTTATTACATCTATGGTAATACTATAGCCAAAATATTTAACACAATTTCTAACATTTTGTACATAGTAGGTACGTATATACTTCGAGCTTGTTTCAAAACCACGACAGTAAACGACATACCTTCTAATCTAGTAATAAAAACTAAATTCACATAATTTTCAAATCATTTTATACTTTGACACCTAAACAACGAATTATAGAAAATACTATCGTGCTTTCTTTTTTCTTACTTTGTTCTTCATTTTCAAACTTCAGGTTCCAAAAAGATTTTCTTTAAAAGTTTAAAGGACACTAATAGTTGTTTCATCTTTTTAACAAGTTACATAACAATGTTTCATATTGGGACAAAAGTTCAAAACTTTGGTAACGTAATATCGTATTCATGGGGCAAAGTAAAACTAATTTTCTCTGTTTAATACCTAGGTCCTATATTTGGAGGTGACCGGAGTCCTATCTTTGAATACTAATCCAATAAGGAAGAGGCAATCGTGGGCCGGATTTCCAATGACCTTTACGACCTCTAAACAAAAACATTTACGTTTTAATAATGCTTCGATTTGTTTCAAAATGAAGAAAGAAGTTCTTATAGTCGTGTGTATATCCGTAAAAAACTTACATTTGTATCTAACTACCGGGCGCGACTCTTCTTCTGGAATGTAAGAGAGGTTAGGTTTCAAGTCCGCTACTAGAGCAGCTAAGTGCAGGTTAGAGAAAATTCCACGAAGGAAACTTAGCTATTTGAGTTCCTCACTGCTGGCTATAGACCTCTTCTATCTTATTTTCTCGAAGTTTTACTAGCACTTACAAGTGTTGAAAAGTCATCAAAACATGGCCATAGCATCAGGACTTTACCTTTTTTATTTACAAATTATCTATCTTTCTGAACTTCAAGTCATAGTTTCTGTTACCTTACATCAATACACCCGAAAAAAGTCAGCTTATTCTAGCTCTAACCAGATATATACAAACACCCAATATGACATCATAAGCATCATCGAGAAGGTATAACTGTAGCGCGAATCTCTACTACTATCGACGACCGACAACCGACCTGTCATCGAGAAATTTTGTATGAAAATCTGAACAGCGCCTCTATCGGACGTCGCAGAAAATAGTTTGGCAGTACATTCTAAATGTCAAACTTTCGATACTCGACAGTTCCGACTGTAGAGAATCGCTCTGCAGTAGCGCGATTCTGTACAATCGGTATTGTCGAGTATCGAAAATAGCCAAAATATTTCCTACGACACCCGTCAGAGGCGATGATCAGATTTTCATTCAAAATTTCTCGATAACAGGTCGGTTGTCGGTAGTCGATAGTAGTACAGAATCGAGCTACAGAGCATAAGATATTTGTCCAATGTCACTCGCTTCTAAAGTTAGTTTACCCAGACCTAGACGGTTCTGTTTCATCGATAGATTCTTATGCAATCGATGTCAGACATTACAACGATAGGTAAACGGCTGTAATTACTAGGTCTACGTCAAAGTGTAGTTCCATGTTAATATTGTCAGCTGCATCACATAGATGCTTCGATCCAACTATTCATAGCTTTGTTCATCAATATGGTCAATGAAATTGAAAATACTGTTTTGAACAAAGCAGATTATAAAGAATATAAGAACGCCCCAGGATATACCGGATACAGTATAACAAATTAAAGACTTAAATTTTTCTCAGTAACTGCTTTATCTTTTTCTGGAACCTGACAGGAACAGACAGACAGACCGACGCGTCAAGTGACTTTTTTTTATAATGTGTAGTGGTACGAATTTCATTATTTAAGGAATTAAATTGAATTTCTGTATAAACTATATCTTGAAGTATTTGTAGATTCTGTTGTTATTATCATCTATATTCAGAAAAAAATTATTTCGAGTTCTTTGGCTTTTAATTCACGTCCTCGTTTGTGTGAATAACATATTTTTGGTAATATTTCGATCCCTTTAGAATAACATTTCTAAAATCAATTATATTATCAATTATAGTAGGTTGAATTTTTTAAAGTTTTAAAGTACTTTCTTCAGTGAAAGCCTTTATGTCTACAGCTATACTAATGATATCCAAAGGCACATTATTCTTTAGATCTAAATCAATTATGATCATTACTAAACCTAATAGGTCATTTATCCTCTAATAAGCCAGACTATTTTATTGAATTTAGTGTATTCATATGAAAAATGACGTAATAAATCAGTCTCATAGTCGATTATATCATAATTATCATCATTAGTTTCGGCCACAACTATTACCTAAAATAAAAAAAAATAGAAAATTATGAGTGTTATCCATTTCAAATGAGATTTTATGATTTATTGTAACTTTATGGTTCGTTATAATAAAGTACTTGCAAGGACTGTGCAATATTGATCGAAATAATTTGTGTCTCCAAAAATAACATAAGAATTTATTTCAAAAATGTACTAATATTGAACTCGATACAAGAGTATCATCGACAGTATCATCAAAACGCTTGCCTGTTTAAAAATGAAAGGTTTGTTTGAAAAGAATATTTTGAAATACTTCGATTGTACCAATATTAAACACTATTTGACTTTCGCAACAAATTACCACAACAACTACAACGCAACAAGCTATATTACCTTAAAGTTCCATCGAAAAATGTTCAGTAGTTTTCGCAAGTCCAACCATCCAAACACCCATACTAACAGGCATTAACGTTAATAATATTAGTAATATTTCGTACACGATACTTTTTCACACCATGCCACGAAACTGTACCCCATAGTATTCCCCGGGGAGGTAATTATCGAAGCGCTACATGTACTCGCCATCGACTCGATGCCACGTGACAAATAGCTTGTTGCAATTCTCAAGGCTTAACACGCTAGATTTTATCATCAATGTGTTTGGTTTCCTTGAGTTTGTAAGCCGTTTTAAGTCGGTAATAGCTTTGTTAGGCTATTTTAAGGTTTAACAAGGTTTTGTTAATATGCTACCAATTTTGTTCATGGAAATACTTTTTTTTTATTTTGAACAGGAATTCTTACTCTATGAACGTTTTTATACGTTTACAGAAAACGATAACGTTTACGTTTCCCAGTAGCAAATATTATTTATCTATATTCTATTAAGATAACCTAGAGTATACTGAAGTCCCCTCGTCAAATAATATATAGGGTCCAGCACCTGAACAATTTTCACTCAAAAGATAAAATATGGGTCTTACGAATTTCATTCAAAGGGTTTCAGTAGTTTACTATGGGAAGCCCAGCTGACAGATAAATATAAAGACAGCGTTAACAAAATAAAACACGTTTAACTGTAGTAGGATAGAGTTCCATATCTTCAAATTTTACTGTGATTACAACGACCTTACCCAAGTCCTGTCGATTTGTTAAGATCCGCATCATTACCTACTTAGCAAATTTTCCTTCGAGCGTTTACCTCTTCGAATTAGAGGGGCACTAGTAATCCCCTTAAACTACGTCTGTCATAAATGGTTCAATGCCAATCAGTACTAACGGAATAATCTGAAGGGGCGAAATCAACAATGCAACTAGCCGTCTAGCTATTGTAAGCCGTTTGTACGATGTAATGGCTTAAACTCTCTCGTGTACACGTTCATAGATATACTCGCTAGTAGTAGTAGTTAGGTTAAGTTAACTTTAGTGGTTTAGGTACAATATGGATGACTGACGAGCGGATCTATTATATTGTCTCCGTATCTGTATGTAGAATGAAAATTGACATGAAGTAGTCTTAAGTTTTAAAATTAAAAGATAATAAAGTATCTAAGTCGTCTCTTATCTTCTGATTTATATAATGTAGGTTCACGTACTCGTTGGTCTAAAACAGAGTTACTGTCTTAAGACTTTTCTACCGATTTTAACTGTATTAATGTACCGCCAACGATAAATTTATTCAGTCGCTGTTGCATACTATTAATTAGGCGCCTTAACATCAAATGTTCTATTAGAAGAGGCTACTATTTGGTTGAGTACAGAAAAACTCGCTCCAAGTTACACGTCACCGACATGACGGATCCACATAAACTACAACGATTTATCAGCATTCACAACAAAACAATACAGGAATAATCCAGACTGTCTGTCCAGGTGTCTGGTTATCCTTTATACAGACAGGTGGCCAATTACAGTTGGCACTCGTTGACCATGTCCGGGAAGAATAAGCAGGCGATGTAATGCGCGTTCAAGGGGACAAATGATTTACTGGACATTGTTGTTCCGTCTTTCTGATTATTGTTTAGCACGTGGATATGATGTTGGTAAATAGATTTAAGTAGGTGGGTTATGAGACGCGTGTTGCTCGGAGTTCGATCGAGACAATTTTTTATCTTGGCTACGATATTCAACGCTATGTTATTCACCGAGTTAAAAAAAACTAATCAAAACATTTATGCATTATCGTTTATTTTGAATTTAATTCAGAATTCTAAATTAAGGTTCTATGCCTATGTAAATTAAACCACTGAGAAAGATATTTCAAAGAACTTCATACTATTAGTATCTCCCATTTCTATTTTTAAAGAATATATCGGAAACATAAATGTGAGTACCAAGTATAAAGTACTTCTCATATAACACATGACTACTGTTTAATGGTACTTTGAGACGGATGTCACCAGACAAATTTAATGACTAGTTAATTATTTTTTAGTCTAACGATAACTTACACAAACCACTGATAAAATACATTGTATTACCAAATGAGTATACCGATTAGAAGAACACACAGAGAACTTATACTAATAATAATAAAGTGTGTTCGTGTTTCTCTTACAAAGACGTCTAATTGGTTAAAATTATTTAAATAAAGTTTTCAGAAGCAACACTTTTTTGTTCCTAATTAAGATAATAAAAGTTTTGGAGCAAATCGTGCATAGACTATTTCTAAGAAAAATATATAAGTACTCTTAGGTGCTTAGAGACCCCTATATAAACATTAATACTATTACATTTATACCAACAGAAGTGCTTTTCAACAATAAATACAAAACATACGAAGATTCGGATCTAAATTAGTTAAATAAATAAGTAGAATAAAAGCGTAGGATCTCAACCAACAATAATGATGTTTGCTTCAATTTACAAACGGTTAATAGAAAGTGATTCATTGATTTTCAAACACACAGTGAGTCACCAGCACTTGTGTTCTGACAAGAAAACAATCTATCAATTATAAAACGATTAATATTAGTCGAAGGTTTATTAGATACTAGCTGACCCGCGCAACTTCGCTTGCGTCACATAAAAGAGAATGGGTAAATTTTTACCCCGTTCTTGTAACATTGTCTATTGCTACTCTGCTCCTATTGGTCGTAGCGTTATGATTTATAGCCTATAGCTTTCCTAGATAAATGTCCTATCTAACACTAAAAGAATTTTTCAAATCGGTCCAGTCGTTTCTGAGATTAGCGCGTACAAACAAACAAACTCTTCAGCTTTATAACATTAGTATAGATTACTAGCTTTTTTGTACTTTACCTAGCTTTCAATATAATACATCGATGGAGAAACGACTAGGTAAACTGTTAGCGTTAGTTTTGACAGTCCATAGACATGGGGCTGATTTATGAGTACTTATTAGAAACGACCGATTTGTTACCATGGAAGAGTACGTCAGAAATCTTTAAATCATATTTTTCGATCCTGCAAATTAAAAATTAATGTAGATATAGCTACTTGCCTAATGCTTATGGCTTTAATATAATTTAACTGATTTGTCTTTTGCATTCAAATCATGCAACAGAAAATGTATACCTTCGAAACTTGGTTCCAAAATAAAAAATCTTTCCGCTGCATAAATATTTAATTGTCAAACTACTAAAAACTCAAATAGGAATTCAATTTGCCGTTCGTTTACCTCCAAAACAACTGCAGCCCAATATTCCCACGGTACGTCGAGAAACTTTTTCTTTTTACATATCAAACTGAGCTGACACAACTAGTCCCTTAAAACGACGAAAACTCCGGCTTTAAAACTAAAATCGCGTGTTTTATTCAGATTGTGGCCTTCCACCACAATAAAACCTTTTTCTCTTTACTTCATTCGACGAAAGTCGGTTGACACGATTCACGTTTCGTTTATACACGAATTTGGTGAACACCGTATTTATTTTTTTCTTCTGAATCGATAATCCCTAAACCTGATTCTAGGAATGTATTGAAATAGTCCTGTCCATTATACATGTATCACCTAAAACGATTGCAATAAAGATCGATGTATCCTGTTCCTGGTATAGATTTGAAATCTGACGAATGAATGATTTGAAAATGCCCACTTATATTATAAATGTTATACTGTCTGTTTGTTTGTTACGTTACATGCATTACATTATCATGCATACACGACGAAGGAACGATTAACGTTTTGAATAAATTTTACTAGGAGATAGCGAGAGATGGGAATGCAATATTTTATGGATATCAGTAAAAAAGATTTCATTTAAAGAAAAAGCCAAAGGCATTAAAATGTGGTTAGATTTTTCCAGCATAAAGCTTCGATGAAAGCTATTCATTAGAGGTCTGCCAGTATCTTATTTATTAGGCTTTTCTGGAAGCTAAGGCTCTCCGCATTTCAAATTCAATTCACTTCAATCATCGTTTAGGCTCCAGGTTCATGAGCAAAGCCTTTGTCTGTTTCTCTATAGATAAATACATCACATCTGTTATAACTGAAAGTTAAGGCAGAGGTGTACAAGATACACCCACGTTACGCCACTAACCATCTTTGTCCCATGTAATAGGTATAAACCTACCGAGAATGTTACCAGAACACCAGAGCCTTGCCGAGCATGAAATGTACTTATTAAGAGATATTTCAATATAAAAAAAACGATTTACCTGACCAGGAGATCTAACCGCAGTCGTTTACGTTACTGCATCGTTTACCGAAGCAGTCAAAGGTACTTATGAAATGTCTACGTTTAGAGCTGCTCCAGATGGTGTCTCAGTCCTATTTGTAGAATTAAACACGGGTTTTACCGTCAGTAAATCATTTCTCCGGGGAAATCCGGGAAAGGGTCCCCAAATAACGCCTGTGATAAATAATGCGCGATTAAACAAGTGCAAATTCTGTAGAATTTGTCTTTTACTGTCTGTATGTGTCTGGCGTTTGGTAAACCAGTCTCCCTCAGCTTATGGGGTATGTTTTTTTTTTCAGTTAAAAATATTTGTTTTTGATTTGATGCGGAAGTAATTTTCCTTAACAAGTTAAGTTAAGTTTTATACTAAACATTATTTTTACAATTTGACGACTTCTGAAAAATATGAGCAAAAACATTTTTTTTTATAACAAAGACAAACAAAGAATAAGACAATTTACCAATATCATTCTATGTACTCATATAATTTTTTTAATTTTCCATTAAAACACATGAACTTTACAGTCATAGTACACAAAAAAAAACTGAACATTTCCTTTTCATTGAACCCGGTAAAAACATACTAACATCGCAGGAACACAAATAAAAAATAATTACCAACGTTCAAGTACAAACAGTTATAGCAAACAAATTAAATTTAAGAGCACTGAAGTAGGAACACGCAGGTATCATTACGATAGCGGCCATAGAGCTTTTCATACAAGCGTTTATCTTCACTGAACATGCGATGAAGGCTTTCAATGCTAATATAAATCGTGATGTTCTGTTTTACTGCTTTCAAACGTCAATACCGATTTGAATTTGTATTGACTGTATTGGGTTTAGTTAAGGCTGTTTTGGTTATGAAGTATTTTTTGTTTAAGGATCTGTAGCGCAATTCTCTACAGTCGGTACTGTCGAGTATCGAGGGTTTGACATTTAAAATTTTCTGCCAAAATAGATCTCACGAAGCCCGCTATAAGCGCTGATCAGATTACTTTGCAACATTTCTCAATAGCTAACCGGTTGTCAGTAATCGATAGTGGTAGAGAATCGAGCTACTGTAGGATATTAACAATGTTAGAAGAAAAATAGTATGTTTGTTTGTAGTAATGACGATATAAACTGATATGTGTTTCACTGATTGTAATAAAATGTTTCAAAATCTGAACTAAAAAAGATTCAAGTCCGAAGTTAAACGCGCACAAGTCTAATATACTATTTGATAAAAGTAAAATTATTGATATAAAAAAATATGAACAACTTGATAAAAAAGCAACACAAAAAGTAAATAAATATTTGACTAATATCACGAATCACGAAGGTATAAAAGCAATCACGGGTGGCTAATATTTTGATGGTATCATTTTTGACACTAATATAGTGGTTAGTTTCAATATAATTGTAACAGAAGTAAATAATATAGACGAAAATGAAGGTTTGGTGTTGATTGAAGACCTTAATAACAGGTCTGTGGGAATAATTCAGACAGTCAATCACCGAAAAATTATACCAAATGATCGTCGTAGATATAATTTTGAAGGTAATGAAATAGCCCAAAATTGAGGTTTGAATTTAATGAATTTATAAAATCCTTGACACTGCCAGCCACCGTTTTAATTTAGGTGATATTTAACTTCTAATTTATTTTAAATTATAGTCATTTCTGAAATGTTGGGACTGGAATTTCCTTGACTAAAATTTTCAAAAATACTATTAAAATGTAAATTGTTATGTGCGGTCGGAAAATTATGTTTATAATGAAGGCGTAAATTTCGCGAAAGGTATTATAATTCTAAATTATTGTTTTGGACACATTTTGAGGTTAAAGATACGACGGTCGCACTGCGTTATTCTCGTGTTTTACCTACTTTTAATATCTTAATTAGTTTAGGCAATAGTTAATAGTTCATTAGTTTATTCTCGATTTTGCTTCAGTTCCCATTTTGTAAAACTGTAATACTTTAGCAAAATTTAGGTTAAACTTCAAACTTTTGTTTGTTCGGTACAAGTTCAAACAAATATTAAAGTAATGTTACTTAAGATACTTTGAATAAAATCAAAACTTAGTTCCAAATAAATGGAACATAATTTGGGAGAAAGATAGATCACGAATTGCTCCTTAGAAGGTGCTATCTATAGTCTATCTTGCAGCTCATGTTAACTAATCAAATTTATACACAAGTGAATTCAGTAGATTCTACTGTTTTTGAAAACATTATCTGTGAAAAAACCTCGAGAATCTTTTATCATGCCCTTAAATTACTTTTTTTTACGTACGTACAAATTTCGGTCGGTAAATGACTAAAAAAACGACGCATCGGTAATTGATTTCTGGTGTCCGAGCATTTGGAAGTTATTTGGTAGAAAATGTACCTAATTAAATAGTGGAATACACTAATACAAATCCCTTGAAGAATCGGACTAAAATGTGATGCCAAAACATCTCAACTATTACCTACGTCACACCGTCGACTTACTAAAATATATTTCCCTAAATAAAAATATTGCTTTCCTTTATCTTCACAACTGTTTCCTACATCCAATCTTATTTATTTCTGCAACCAATTTTATTGCGTACATATGATACGAGCCTCGTTTTTCCTATTTGTTTAGGACTTTTGTTGATCCGGGTTTACAGAGGTCCCACTGAATAAAGTGGTGGAAATACGCAAAAAGTAAGTGAGGAAGGCGGAAACTATATATCCTTTTTGATGTCGCTAGTCTGTAAAAGTCACTGGTAATAATATATAAAGACTTGATTTTGATAGTATTGCCTACTGGAGTTTTGTTTAGATTTTTAATGAGCGTTATGTTACGTCCTTTCCTGGGATGTGTAGCACCTTCTCATATTATTATATTTTAATCGTTACTCGTGAACTTCTGCACAAATTTATGGATGGACTGCCAGTTTCTTTTTTTATCTCGTTTAATTTAGGTAGAATATAAACTGATTCAAAAAGTGTTTGTTTAAATTAACTAAGACCCAGAGTTTGTAACAAAAACATCAATTTAGCATTTAGAAATAAATTACATTACTTGTTCCGCTTGTTCCTTTTAGTATATACAGGAGTAACAAATAATCGAAAATATGGTTTTCCACGAAGTCGCGAAGCTTGAAACATAGAAGCAAATGAAAAGGTTTAAGTCTCCCAAATATTTTTTTCGCAATTTAGGCTTAGACCTCACAAATCCTATTTGAATTTGCCGTTTATTTTACGTTCATACATACTAATTTTATTCAAGCACTTTACGATGTAGTCCACTTTTTGTTCGAGCCTCTCGGTGGGAATTAAGTGTCCTCAATATAGCTCCTCAAATAAATTCGGAGCCACGAACAGGTTTCATTGAAATAAGTTCAGCGAGATATATTTTTAATTAGAGCTCTTTTACACGACCCAAAAGGCTAGGTAGGCGAGTTAACAAATTAAACAGGTCTCTCTCAGACTTTCACGCGTATTTTTACGGTAAAAAATAATTAAGGAAGTTTCAATGTTTGGATATTTTATAAGAGTCGGTGTATGTCTTACGCTTTTACAGTGAAACCGTTCATCCGTTTTGATGAGTTTTGGCATTGTTAAATTCCGTGATCCACGCCCGAGGCAGCGAGAGACCACGTGGATCAGTTAGTTTAAAAGATAATATTTCTATTTGTTTCTAAATGCCAAGAACAAGTCTTAATAATTTCACAATAAGCTACAATGTTTGGCAAATTGTTGAATACGTACAAAGTTACACAAAACCCTTCAGGCTTGTTAGTTCTAGATAAGAAAGACAGGTCAAACAATAGCATAATTAACGCCTAAAGTTTAGCTGAATATGGGTCTATTTTGATTAATTGTGTTGCTTACACTCTTGTTTAAGTTTGTAGTATTGTTGAATACTAGGTTTAATGCTAATGTATGTCCTACACACAGTACTTTCATAACTTCTGTATTGTGGTTGGTAATAGCGACAGCTGCGCAGAAAGATCAGGTTCGAGTCCCGGTTCGAACCAAGCATTAATTATTCCCTGGTTTTTCTGTCACGAGAGACTTGGTAAATTATCGGACGTTAGGGAAATGAGGTAATAGACCCGAGGTAAGTTCCAGTTCTCTCGTTCATTGAGGCCTAAACTAAATAATTCGAGGTTTCATAAAACTTTTACTACAAGCGGACGTGTCTTGAACTAATCTACATATTTTAACGAGTTTTTGCAGTACGTTCGATTGTTATAGGTCGTAAGTTTAGACCAAAGAGCATCTTCATTTTCAATAACTTTGCGGATATAAAACTCACTCTTAAAGAAACGGCTAGTAAATTATACCAATCAATACCTCCCTCTCATAATAGGTCTCTTTGTTCGGTTTTTACAATTAAATTGTTGAACTAATGTTTTGTTGAATCATACAAGTTCAGTCTAGGTAAGACCTACATAACAATAGTTGTGAAAAGGTTAATACTAAATGAAAATATAACCACAGGTGGATAATAAAGCTCGCTAACCCACCTTTAGATCATAAATTTAGAAAATGAAATACCCCACACCTAAAATTGCATTCAAAAGTTTGCCAATGAAGTGCGGCTCCCTACTTGCATCCAATTACAGTCGAATTCCAATCCTATGAAACACGTCTTATTGGGTCATTGCAATACAGATACTCTACTCACAGATAGAACTTCTCAGTAATGTAAATTCCTGATCAGAGTCAAAGCAACGTTTCACCAAATTCTCTAGAATGTTCTCTTGCAATCTGATATATTCATTGCTTAATGTAATTGATGCTCTAAACTCAATGCTAGATACATTGATACCACTTTGTATCGAGAAGTACAGTTAGCAGAAATATGAGTGAAGAAATATGACTGCTTGATTTTTCTCGTTGTCAAATGCTCAAAGATTGAGGTGAGCATTTAGCGTTTCTCCATTCTAGAAAACAAAATAACGGTCTCGTTAGTGGTCCAAGTGTATTTGAATCGTGGTCGAAACAAAGCCTTCAAATTCTCGTAGCATTTTAACAAGTACATAATAGTTTCTGTAAAAAACGAAAAGTGCGCACTTTAAAAATTGGTAATAAAAGATTAGTGGTTATTAAATCTAGAATTCTTGTAGTTAGTAGTAGAAATTGCTGTTCGTTGTAGAGCTAGAAAATGCAAAAGCAAAGAAAATATTTCGTCATTTTTCATTGCCAACTGTACATCTATACATCTTATAGCTTTCAAATAGTTTCCGTTTATCTCTTCGCATGATCTTTGAGAGAGGGTTTACTTTGAAAAGTTGTGTATAACTCTTTCAATTTGATGGTTCAATGATCGCGAGTGACTGCTGAAAGATGGATTCGACAATATAAAAGTACTGAAACATTAACTATTTATTTCGTACTAGCTGACCTGCGCAACTTCGCTTGCGTCACAGAAAAGAGAATGGGTGAAATATTTCCCCGTTTTTGTTACATTTTTTACTGGTACTCTCCTCCTATTAGTCTTAGCGTGATTATATAAAGCCTTCCTCGATAAATGGGCTATCCAACACTAAAAGAATTTTTCAAATCGGACCAGTAGTTCTTGAGATTAGCGCGTTCAAATAAACAAACAAACAATTGATTTTTTATCTTTTAGACTATCACAAATAAGTAATATCGTAACAACTGTGAAAAGTATTGTAGCAGACACTTAATAGGTAAATACATAATATTACGCCCATTTAATCGTAATGGAATGATAGAAATATCATATTATCAGAGTAAAATATTTTCTAGGAAAATATTTCATATACTTAGTAAACAAAGACTGGTTGAATTAATTCGATTATACAGTCATTGAACCTAAAATCCTTTAAATACATCATAAACGAAGACTTCTTAGTACTTGTACTAAACGACGATTAGCTTTTGCTTGGTTAAAACCCCTAACTTTGTTCTAAAAGCAGAATATTAATACAAAGGTAATTTAAAAACATCTTGTTGAGAGGTTTCGTATTATATAGATCAAAAGATATACCTAATCATCTTCTAGTTTAAAAGGCTTTTGTATTAGTTAATAGAGTAATTCTCTAAGACAAAATATGTGCGCGAAATATTTATTAGATTACCATTTTACTGTAGTAGGCAGGTATTTGCTTTGTACAAAATTAAGGCATGCAAATATCGTCACATTTACTAGACTTCTTCAAGCATTTATGACAAGTTATTTATTATAAATTAGTGTTAAAATTGAGGCGCCCGTAGCCAGTTGCGCTCACCCGTCTGACATAGATCTGTGGGTGAAGCAACCGTTGGCGCGGTCATTCTATAGATGGGTGACCGCATAGTGGTATTTGAGCTGGGCGTCTCCGTGCTTCGGAGGGCACGTAAAAAGTCGGTCCCGGTTGTTGTCTACTAAGATAACAGTCGTTAAGCCATGTCAAAGGCCTTACGGGCGGCTTGAACAACTTTGACACTAGGTTGACCACTAACCATACGATATGAATGAATGAATGAATGAATGAGTGTTAAAATACCTATATTTTGGTATTATTACATTAAATTATATCTTGTATCGGGTTCAACCAGGCTGAAGTCGGGCGGCCCGCTTGGCCGCCCGACTTCAGCCTGGTTGAACCCGGTTTATACACAATTTTTTTTCTTGAAATTGCTCTTTCTGTTGGTGAAGACAACATAAAAATCCGTTAAATAAATCTTGAGTTAGTCACTAATTAGACAGACAGACTAATATGAGACAAGACAACTTTAATTTAAAATGTGTAATGATTGTCGATTGCGAGACGAAGACAAAAACCTTTAGTAAAAAGTCAGCAAATTTTCTCTTCAGTTCTGCTTGCGTAAGAAGTAAAGGCGTGAGTTTTCAACTTGATACTAAACTCCCCAGAGGCTAGGATGGTAGTGTATGACGTATACGCGATGTCATGTATATGTTACTGTAAAAGCCCGAGCGGTGGTAAATCCTAAGATTTTCCGGTATAACCTAAGATTTACCAACTCGCAATGGTAAAAGTCCGAACAATTATTTTATTTCGAATTTTTACCTATATTCACTTGATGATATCGAGATGTCGCCGGAGCCCCGCTTCGCGGGGCTCCTCCTTCTGGGTGGTTAAAAAAAAATAACCACGAAGGCTAAGGTGGGAGCTTCGCTTCGCTCGCTCCCACCTTAGCCTTCTAACCTAACCTACCCATGTCGCTTTGCCCAAAACTCCTTCTTTATAACTATGACATAGTATATAATTATACCGTGAAATAGTTATTAACATAGTTATGAAGGAGGATTTTTTTATATATCGTTACATAGTATTTAAATTCTGGCTTGTTCGGACTTTTACCATTGAGAGTTGGTAAATCTTAGGTTTTACCGGAAAATCTTAGGATTTACCACTGTTCGGGCTTTTACAGTAACATATATACCTCTATAGTATACATGTTTTAAAAACTTTTGGGGTATACCGCGCTGACATTATAAGTAACTGGTTTTTGGATACAAACATTTTTTTTGTTATTTTTATAACTTTCATACTAAGAGTTTCTCTTGTGTCGCGGGGACTTTTACAAACATACAAACAACGGACACAAAGTACAACCAGACCTGAATCAATTATACGTGGATCGCACAAATAATTGCACAAATACATGCGTGCTTTTTTATAACATGAGTATTATTTTATAGATCAAAACTTTAATCCAAAAGTGAAACGATTGTATCAATAAAACGATTCTATGTTAAATTTCCCGATAGCAACTCGATAGAGCGTTATACTTTTTTAATACTTTAAAACCACAACATAACCTTTGAACCAATTACTTTTGTTTGAATTTTATTTATTCTATTCTATCTATTTTCAGTTGGAACTTCCAATAATCTCTTTCATAGGCGCGTGCGAGTGATTGTAAATTAATATCACCGAGATATTGTTCTACTTAATTAATAATTCATTATAGATAGGATTTTCTTTGAGCTTTCTTTGGTAATTGAATACTGTATGGAATATTGAAACCTTAGCTGTATTATGGCCAAAGGAATAAAATACATCAAACAGATATTTATTGCGTATTTTAGTTCCTAGTTGTTATTCCTCGTTCTTAGAAACTACATTTTCATTCTGATCGTGTAGAGAGACAGAATTGTGGGCAGACGTATTGCATCATGGGAAGGATTTGTCTAAATTCACTAAACTGTGGTTATTGCTGAAGATGACTTCAGAATTAATCTATACTAATATTATAAAGCTGAAGAGTTTGTTTGTTTGTTTGTTTGAACGCGCTTATCTCAGGAACTACTGGTCCGATTTGTAAAAATATTTCAGTGTTGGATAGTCAATTTATCGAGGAAGGCTATAGGCTATATATCATTACGCTACGACCAATAGGAGCAGAGCAGCAATAAAAAATATTACAAAAACGGGAAAAAATTTGGCCCATACTCTCTTATGTGACCATAAAAATAATTAGAATAGCAAAAGAATATCTAAAAGGCACGTATATAGAAACCTTCTACAAAATATTTTGATTCTTAAACATTTTGTCTTTTCGTTATCTATCAGGGAAATGCAAAATAAAACATAAAAAAACAACAAAAACGTGAACATAAACTGCATTTAAATTAATAAACGATACAAATTAATAAAGGCACGTCTAGACCAATAAATCTATCTTTAAACTCAGTTCGGGTAATGCACCTATAATCACACGCCGACCAAACTGCGGATAAACAATGAATGCCGGCAAAGTAGAATTTATTGAACTTCATAAATAAAATGGAAAATACATCTTATACGTTTGAGAAGAGTTTCGTATCCAGCTGTGAGACTGTAATGAATTAGTTATAAGAAAGTTACAATAAAAGAGATATTCATTCTACAATTTTTTATTTGCTATTCAACAACAGTTTAAGTATAACATTACATAGGGTGGAAAAAAGGAAGGTCTTGGAAACTACTTTTAATACTGAAGATATCTTAAATTCACTGATATCGAACATCTTTTCACGCATTAAAAGATTTTCTTTAAATTGTTTGGGTCACTTAGGTGACGTATAGACCTAAAAAAACTAAAATTGGTTAAAAGGCTAAACCAATATTAATAACATACAGAAAATTGATGTAAAAGAGTATCAATTGGACTACATTCCTGATACATGCTTAAACACGCAGGACAGCTAATGAACAACAAAATCTATATTCACTTTTATTTCACAGATTCTTCCAATAATAATAATACACTTCTACAAAACATTACGAAACGATAAAAAGCTTAAAATCAAAGGTTTATTATTTGAAAAGCAATTCGCAAACAGCAACAAAGCTTATTACGTGATACAAAAGTGAAGGAAGTCGGAGGAAGTCGTTGAATAGTTCATGAGACATCCGATTCAGTATTAACTTTTCGTTAACGGTTCATAAATCATTGAGAGAACGTTTTCTCGATGAATTTTATTTGAGAATTTGTTTTGAATTTGTCTCTTTAAAGCAACTCTAGTTGTTAATTTTTTACCGAATGATGGAATAGATTTTTTTGACTCTATTTTTTTTTGTGGTCCATAATAATTATGCCCCTTTTAATTTGAAATGCGTAGTGTAATTGTTGATCGATGATCATGTTTGTTATTTTGGAATAATATTTGGTTTTGGCCAGTTGCATTTAAAAATACATAATTCAGAATAAATTCTAGCGAAACAAAAGTCTTACAAAAGCTTCTACAATTTTTTTAATATTATGCACGTAACATTTTTCACACGAGTTTATTGCACATTCTTAAACACAAACTTTTTTAATACTGCCAAGCAAGACCTTTATATTAAATTGAAACTGTAATACTTAAAGCCTAGACAGTGTTCCTAGAACGAGCTTCTTCCATCGAAATTAGTTCTGAGTAAGCGTCATCGGTCAGTAGGTCGGTATCGATTTATACCGAGATCGATAGCTTATTATTAAATTATTAGGTTTCGCCGCGGCTTTGTGTCTCCGCCAATATAAAGTGATTTTGTGTTATTGGAATTTTTCTATAGCTTTGTTTTGCGAATTGTTTTTATTTTGTAAGTAAAGCTTTTTGAAGTCGTGTGATTGTGAAGAAAAAATTACAATTTATAAATAAAGCACCGTATAATTAGCGTTTTATATTTTGATTTTTATAGTAATATTGGATACTTGGATACATTCCAAACAGAAACAAAGAACTAACCGGATAAGCAATTATAACACTGCAAGAAACCGGAAAACTAAGAATTAGTTTATTTTGGAGGAAAGAAATGCACATTTTTTGTAAAATATATACAAATACTTACATGGTATTTAATTTTTTTAACTAGAGATTAAATGCGTTACCTAATTTTTTTTTACGAAACTAAAAAAATAGTTGTGTTATTGTATTTTTTGCGTGTTCAAAGTCAATCATTGGTACTTTATTTACTTAGATTTAACCTTAGTTTGACACGTGTATAGAAACATGAAAATTTCACAGCTTTATTACATAATTGTAAAGAAGTAGTTAAGGTCTAAGTTAGTAATAATTTTACGAATTCCTAGCAAAATGTCTGGATCTTGAAATTTTCTTATTAAAAAGTAAACAACTTAAATTATTTAAGTTAATGTTTTCACGAAACTACTAAAACAAAGTCGAAACAAATCGAAAAAATCGAAAAATTAAGTTTTAAAATTAACTTAACCATCGTGAAAGGCGCGTAAAGCACTTACATCGTCTTTTTGTCTTTAACACATTTTCTGGAAAAAATTGTTTGAAAATCTGTAGCTCGATTCTCTACTACTAACGACTACCGACAACCGACCTGTCATCGAGAAATTTTGTATGAAAATCTGATCAGTGCCTCTGAGGAAATATTTTGGCAGTAAGTACATTCTAAATGTCAAAATTTCGATAGCTAGCCGGTTGTCGGTAGTCGATAGTGGCAGAGAATCGCGGTACTGATCAGCGCCTCTAGCGGGCACAAATCATATCAAACTCTCGATACTCGATAGAATCGCGTTACCGTTGTTGCAGTTGTCCTATATAGGCCGTATGAAAACACTTGCTACGAGTATGTACACTTATCCGGCTACGCGGACATTGGTACAGTTAGCGGACATCCTTCAAGCTTTAGAAAATTTAGTACCGTAACATTTTCTATGAATTGTTTCAGATAAACTGTTGAAGTTGGAATGACCTCCAACGCGAGACGATCTTCCGAAGATGATACCGTGCACCTGGCCCACGGCACTGTTCTTTTTAATATGGTGAGTTTCATTATACTATCTGTCTTACCAATAAACATTGTGTAAGTTCCTTCCTACTGTTCCTGTTCCTACCTTCAATCAATTTTAAAACGGTTGTTGAATAAAAACGATAAAACGCTGTATAATATTCAGAACTTACACGATATTTATTAGTAAGGCAGTTCGTTAACAATGATATTATTTGAATATTATATACGGATTGGTATAAATGATACAGTAAGTTCATTTGCTTTATTTAGTAACTTAGTAGATGAATTAAACCTCACAGCTATTTTACGTGTGATATACTAATATGTATACGATTGAAGACAAATCTTCTCAACGGGTTCTTATGTAATTTGGTACACAGACAGTTTATAATCTTAATTAATTCTTAGGATAATATTTACACCGGAAAAACTTGATATAAACGTAATGAACGAAAGCGATTTAAATCTTGTGTTATCATTTATACGAATGTATATTTTTCATACATTCAAACATATTGTGGTTATGAATAGGAAATTAATAAATCTAGGTTTTAACAACAGCAAACAATACAAATAAATAAAGGAAAATTTAATTCCTATATTTTTGTTTGTATGGTTAAAACGTTGTCATTGTGTAAACGAAATACACAAATAAACACATTAGCTGCTTACCACAACTGGAGAAAATAATTACAACGCTTACATTAATTTTTACGTTAATGTTCTATAAAACTCCTATATTCATGTTAAATTCCCAAATTGTATATGAAAGATTCTCGCAATTTAGCAATTACATTTTAACAAATATACAGCACGTCTTCTGATATGTGCGAATATTATTATTGATGAAATATTACAGATTTTAAATATGTTTAATAAACACAGATTTTAAATATGTTTAATAAACACAATATTTTATCTGCATCAAAATAAAATTCTAAAGCTCTCCAAATCTGATTCCTATTACTTACCAAAGTAAAAGAAAATACTTTCTTATCGATCCTGCAGTCCTTAAATACAATCAAAATCTTGAAAAACCTTGATACTACAAAGGCCTACTTTTTCAATCCATATGAACGAACAATTGATAAAATATTAAACAAAAACACCTGTCTTACAGCACACAGTTATTTGACGTAGCTTCCTTTCTAATTTGAACTAATAAATTATTCAGTACTAATGTCAGAGGCTCACATTACCTGACGCTGACGTCGGTGACGTTGATTGAACTATTGACGCGAGTGACGTCGCGTTGTAATGCTAACATGTTATATCGTTTGTACCTGTTTGGGTTTAAGATTTATTGGGCAGGTCATTTAGTAGGCTTAGTTCCAGTGTCACGTCGTAGATAAAATATCTAATATTAAAAGAAGTAACATAATAATATAGAGAAAAACTAGGTACTGATAAAATTCCATTTGAAAAGCTATCTGATATTTATCCGGGAATTGTGAACCTCACTTTAAGTCTTCCTTTTACCTACAGTCATGTTATACCTTAAAATAAATTAATAACAATATTTAATGTTGATCTCTGTATTTTCTACAAATAATCTACAAAATGCTATCAAAATAAATTCCATCGCCATCCTTTCTAGTTAAATTAGTGCATCAACCTACACAGTACGTTCTGTTGTTTTTGCGTGACTGATAAATAAACATTCAGCTATCAATCTTCACAATAGTTTGAGTTTATAGGATAACATATTAGTAAAGTCCACTAGATTCCTTCCAATTCTAAAACTACAGAAGATTTTTATGTAACAGTATGAATCATTACGCATACATCTATAAATAATTGCCTTTTTACTTAATACCAAGTAGGATGTAGAATTATTATAACAATTTTCGCTTTAAATCAATTGCATTTATTGATAACTAACTTTGCCATTACGAGCTTTGTGGCTACAGGGTCATTTAACGTCGGTGCAATAAGTGCGGCCCGAACGATAGTCAATTCAATACTTCCCAATTTACAGTTAAAACCGAACAACAATTTGTATTTAATGGCCGCGGAATAGCCGACGACGATAGAGTTATTACTAATCAATAGATAGATAATGGTGTACGGGAAATAACAATAGAAGGTTTGTTTATTTGTTTGTTGTCACAGAAACTAACACAACCTAACCATTTCGTGAACTCATTCGAAGAGTTCGTGTTTAAGAATATGTTTAAAGTTTCTCCCTGTATTCGAGTACAAAATGTACAGCGTGGGGATCGCGAGTTTGTTTAAAAAATAACTTCCGCACTAAGATTTGGTCCTGTGTCGCGGGGACTTTTACAAACATGCAAATAACGGATACAAAGTACAACCAGAAACCATTATCTGTAGATCGCACAAATAACTGCTCCGTGTGAGAATCGAATCCAGGACCTCCCGACGCAATGTTAGTTTCGTGGTGACCTTAACCTGTATTATATATTTCCTGGTACCAGATAAACATACCAGACATACTAATATATGGGTATAAGCTTATAACAATAAAACTGCGAGGAGACGACTGCCGCACCGAACTAGCGCAGGCTTTCGCCTAAGTACACAAAACCAAAGCGCCAGCAGTGTCGCTCGCTACATTTCCTTTCCACAATCACGCATCTCTTCAATAAAATCAGTTCAGTAGCGAGATTCTTTACAATCGGTATCATCGAGTATCGAGAATTTGACATTTAAAATTTACTGCAAAAATAGTTCTTCCAATGCCCACTAGAGGCGCTGATCAGATTTTTATACATTTTTTTGTTACCGGGTTGTCGAAAGTCGCACTACCGCTGTGTGTTGAGCTGTGTCTTTTGCATTCATAATATTAGTAAGTATGTCCCCGTCTCCTTAGTGTAAGCAGTATTCAAATAAAGAGAAAAACCACTGACCTCTAAGTAAAAGCCTCAGGTTTTATAAGTTTTACTTGAAATTGACCTTCAGTTGACCTTAAAACTTTACAATTAACACTAAACATAAAAATTTCTTCTGCGTAATATTAAAAGTTTCTGAGAAAAACATAAAAAGTATAATGGATTGTCGAACACAAAGTGTTTCTTAATGTTTTATTCTAAACAATAAGTATTAGTTCTTAGTACCGAATACCTTAAAGATTTTAAGAAATAAAAAAATTAAATACATAAAGATCCTTTTAAAATATAATGCAATGTAGCACTAAATACTTAAATATTAATATAATTTTCTAGTCAAATCGAAACCTTATTTTAGTACGCATAGACTATTTACCGGTATGGGTATTTTACCTGATCGTGGAAAAAGGGGTTCTAAGTTGGATGTGTTGCGACATTTTTTACCTAAAATATAAATTCATGTTTCAGTAACTATAGTATATATCTTTGATACAGCATGATTAATTGAAAAAATAGTTTTTGCAAGACACGCTGATGAGATTGTCATTGGTAGTCGATAGTAAGAAGTCCCAGTGCAGGCAATATTTTAATACTCTGTAAATTTATAATAATCATATTCGATTCCAAAATCAGCAGATTATAAATTCTATTGGAATAACCAGAGCAAGTGTAGCTTGTACTGTAACATCAAGTGATCTAAGTTAAAATCGCAGTTATTCCCGGATAATACTAGATAATACTACCTATAAACTCACTTTAAACTATCTAATTTACTTCCAAAGTAAAAAAAAAACAATCGCGATTACATAACAAATTCCTTCTAAAAGGTCAAAGATAATCATAGATTAGGTCCTAGACCATGACTGAGCTACTTGACACAGAAAGCTATACGTTTCAAAGAAACGCCGGTATGGCGTGCCTGCCTTCTGTATTGCTTATCAGTGAAGGTCAGCGTCGTTAAGATAACACTGTCTCACCTATTGGTATAGTGGGGGACGAATAGTGAGGAAAGGTTGGTTGGTAAAAGCTTTTGATTTAGTTTTTAGATATTTCGTTTCGTGTTTAAATGTAAGGCTTCTTATGGCTGTACTTACGAAAATTACTAAGGAAATGTAATAGTTAAGTTAAGTAAAAACTTATTATGTGAGTACAACTTTAAAATATCCTTCGCGCTCTTGCTTATTGTTAAAATGCCTTTAATTTAAAAATGGTGGCTTTGCGCTTTAAATAAGTCGTAACTAAAATTCAGTACCTTTCCAATTTATCAAAAAAAAGTTTATAATGTCACAATTAAAGGCACAAGATACGAAAAACGTTAGTTTAAATACGAAATACGTTTACTAAAAGTTTATCCTACAGCGTGCGTAGCTTTCTAAATATAGACATGAATACGTTTTAACTGGAATTCCATATCACTGGTTTTGTATTATTCTGTAATGAGGGTTACATGCTCGGAGACATGATTAATGTGCCCTGTACATTATTCGTGAACTGTAAAGGACATAACATCCTCTGCGTAGGCAGATTTTCTTGCGATTCCACGAATATTGGCACAATAACGCTTCCTTGAAGGACTCCAACTTGATTTTATATGGAATTAAAGCCTTAAAATATGATGGAATGTGTTTTGTAATCAATTTTGATTGTATAATAGACCTGCTTTTACTAACCCTTTAAAGTTTTGTGTGTATAAATATAACACTTAAATAATAACACGATCTTTTGAAATTCCTTAATTGTTTTATTTAATAAACATTTAGTTTCTATATAAAACGAATCCTAATATATTTTTGGTCTGAACTTTGATTACACTATGTTTTGTAACTATATTTGAAAACCCATATCATTTTTTGTTATATAAACTGAACGTAGTATGACTATAACAGCAGAAGATATAGGTACCAAATTTTACATTCACTTTTTTTAGAAATGTACACTTAATTTTGTCCTCAACAACACAAAAATCAAAGCTTATCTAAAAAGACCCACTATTCACTCAACTGTACATTAATTACTGTCTTACAAAGTTCAAGGTGTTTCCCAAACTATTAATCTTGCACTATTTGTATCTAAAAGTAAATTTATACGTTTTTTTCACGCTTTCCGCCTGCTGAAGCGTTATAGCCGTGTACGGAGCAACGGACATACGGTAAACAACGTAGTTTGATGTAGTAGGCTATTTGGCTTTGTACTTTAGACTGTGGTCGTGTATGTTGTATATTTAATTTGTTAGTAGTGTCTCTGTTTAGCATTCATTTGTGTTTCACTGTATAGAATTAGTATACCCTCAAGGGCTGTGTAAAATTTCCAAGCATCCAGGTTGCCTCACTATGTTTTCCTTCACCAAGTAAATTGAAAACCATTGATAATTTTTCACATACATCATTCTGAAAAGTCTATATTGCGATACCTTAAGAAGTCTACCTACACACCAGCCACCGCCTCGCCGACTTATGTTAGCGGCTTTATTTCAAAGGCAGTTTAGGAATCACTGACATGTTTATTTTGAACTGAAGACCCGCCGACATTTTGTGGGCGAATCGGTGACTTTGGCGTAGACTCCTGTAGGTTTCAACTCCCGACCAAAGTTTTGACCATATAGTTGGAGACAATTGCGTATACTTACCACTTGATTATCACAGCTAGTTTTAAAAGTTTGAAAGTAATATCTATATGAGGTAGCTTGAGTAATTAATTCTTTTAATGAAGGTCTTCTTTTCTTATCTTATCTTATCTTCGGGGCGGGGGTGCCAGTAAATGCCTGGTTGACACTTCAACCATTTCTGATCCTTTGTGTCACCCCCTCCTTTGCTTCTCTAGACGTTGGGGGGCAAAGCAAAACTTATTAGTTTTGCTATGAAGGTCTTACGGCAGGTATTAAAACAAAATCTCCTCATCACAAACTTGATAAAGAGCTTATAATAAAATTACTATGATTTATTTGCTCGGTAGATTTTAACAGGCGCTGAAGTTAACGAGGTCGTTGAACCTTAGATGTTTGAACAAAGAGTAATAAATTGGTTTGAAGGTACAGCTTGCATTTTATTTGCATTTTTATAGTGTCAGATCACGAACTTAGACCACAGAGTAGATTTTATATAGGTTCCCTTATATAGCTTAACGCCTATTATACTCGAAGTTGCAAGCAAATGTATTGATATGATGCTAAGAGCACTTTTCGGATTTTACAATATTGGTTTCCAAATAATACGGACCGAAACTTTTCTGCAGTAAGAATAGAAATTAAAGCTTTTAAAGGAAAAAATCCCTGCTAACGCCTATCCCAAATCAGGAATCGAATATCAAACGTCACATACTCTAACGCCCGAACGATTGGGCAATAAAATAAGTGATATTTTCACATTTAACAAAAATGAAACAATCTCTGAAGCTTCTAAATTAATTCACAGCTTTTGAATAGAAATCAGTAATTTGTCGTTCTGTACAAGAAAGATATTTATTAGTTAAGTAAGAACTTACTTCTCTACGTGATGGAGTGGTCAACTAATTTGAACTCAGTTAAAAGGATATTCTATTAATTTCGGCAATTGTTGTTGGACAAAAAATTTAAAACTTGGATTTAGTAACTTCTATGGCGTGGTTCCGCTTATTTAGATTTTAATGAGTAAAGATAGACTATATTTTTCTACGAGAAATCAATCATTATTCTTTCAGATTGTACCGTAGTCTGTTAAGCAGTTTAGCCAAGAACGTGCCACAAGCGCACCCTTAGACGCTAAAATATTTATTTTGGGATTTTGAGATACTGCGGCTAGTACATAACACTAAATTGCTAAACGGGTATAGTACCCCGATAACGAAGGCCGACCTTAGTTGTTAAAAAACGTTGGATAATAAATAAACTTTCGTAACCTTTAAAATCATTGCCTTTAACACCTGTTAAGCAATGTATTATTTCGTTATAAGTAGCTCTGAAAACAATAAAAATACAACAACGCGAGCACATTGGTTATTTTAGTACAATCAACATCAAAGTCAAGGCTTTTCACACCTTACATCGTAAAAAAACAAAAACCCTTGCTAATGACATACCGCGCCTAACCCTCTACCGCAGGAAATGATACACGGAAACCACATAACACTACCGCTTCGTATCAAACTGATTTATGGTTACAATGACCTTACCTTGAGTTATCACGGCTATGCAGTCTGGGGGTTAGAATTAATACACGTCACTATTGACCTTCTAGAACTAGGTTTCAAATAGGTGTTTGCTGAAAGGGTGGTAAATCTAGACTCCCATACTTTATTACATAAATATTTGTAAAATATGCTATATCCATTATTTTCTATGCACAATTAACGTAACATGAAAGTATGTGTGTCTGTCTGTCTGTTACCCTTTCACAGCTAAACCTTTGAACAAATTTCGATGAAATTTTGTATGAAGATAGTAAAAGACTTGGTGTCAAACAAAAGCGTATAATATTCAAAAATACATTTTTAAGCTGCTGAAATAGGTAATCAAACTTTGTACACTATCAGATAATTAGAGTAGCCATACAAAATATAACCTCAAAAGAGAGCATAATATTTAGATAGCATAAATAGAGAGCCTTTTAGAAAGACATTCGTCGCAAAAGGAAACATTAATTCAATGACTCGCATAACCAATTTTCAATGAATTGTTAAAGACGTTTCGGTGTTGATGATAAATGAGACCGCAATATCTAGACTTGTAATTAATACAAACCCTAAGTTTCGGGTCACGTACGTTATGTCATATAAGGTCTAATACTAGATCTAGCTCAAAACTATTAAGTCTACGTATCACGGTGATTTATGAAATTCATGATTCATTACCCTTAATCCTAATAGTCGACTGAGAGGTGATAGCTTCAAAGTCTCGTCTTTGATTTCAGTTCTCTGCAAGTTTCAACTTTCTTAAAAATATTTTCTCTAGAATTGTCCAAAGTATGCTTACAGTTTCTGTTAAGAGGCCGTCCGAGACCAAAATTATAATATTTAAATCACAGACAAAATAAAAAGAGTAATAATAAGTAAACTCCCGTTTATTCCTCTAGTATCTATCAAGATGCAAAAATCTTCTCGAACTTGACCTTCATTTGACCTTGGCTTTCAAATCAAATAAGCACAGTAGTTTTGAAGGATCATTCTATTTCCGAGTACAATTTGGCTGCCACTTTTGATACCGATCATGCAAAAATATGACGGTAGTAATTTGCACCTGTCAGCGAAGGGTTAATTGTAGCCGTTAGGGCCTGAACAGATTAGCGTTTATTACAGGCGTAATATTCAGGCTCTAGGCTGTTGGATATTTCGTAGAAGTGATAAAGGCTTTATACCGGATATTACATCTGAGAATTGATGTTGCAGGATTACTGGCGCAATATTATTTGCTGAAAAATATATTGTTTTACTTCTTTATAAAGAAACCGTCGGGTGCCTGTCTCTTTATTTGCGACTAGCTGACCCGCGCAACTTCGCTTGCGTCACCTAAGAGAATGGGTCAAAATTTTCCCCGTTTTTGTAACATTTTTCGTTGCTACTCCGCTCCTAATGACAGTAGCGTGATGTTATATAACCTATAGCCTTCCTCGATAAATAGGCTATCTGACACTGAAAGAATTTTTCAAATCGGACCAGTGGTTCCTGAGATTAGCGCGTTCAAACAAACAAACAAACTCTTCAGCTTTATAATATTAAGTATAGATTACGATTTTTAAAACACACTTAACACTCATGGTTCTCATGCTATTGATGCCAAAAAGAAGTGTTATTTTACAAATTTTAGTCTATTTTTGAGGATAATTAGTTATGCTTTTGTATAGCTTAAAAGTGTAGATAAGTGTCCAGGTCATCTTTTTAGTATTTTATTGCACTTCATGAAAAACATCTTGCAAATATCTAAAAAGCTGGTATAAGAATGAACGTCTGCAAGTGGCAGCCAATATCACTTATGACGAACTGAATAGGCTTTTATTACGTCGTCGATTATATGATAGTACCTTGTTTACCCATTGAATGGGGTGTTATAGCCAGAAATAGAAACCGTAATTTAGTTGCCATGTGTTCAGTAGGTACATTAAATAAGATATTTCTTATGTCTTACATTTTGTTGCTATATTCGTAAATACATTTATTATTAAATCATACGGCAGTATATAAATTAGTATATAGAAAGAAACTCCCTAACGTTGATTGCCGCGACTAGGCCAAAACGTCAAGTTAAACCAAGATCATTCAAGGTCGCGTGAATTTCCCCGTAATATGGTAAATGATTAAAGGCTTTTCTACTTAATGGCCTCAAAACCTGCCTTTCTTATTCCGGGAGGACACTTGCGGCATACTCTAGAATATACGAGTATAAATGTATGATTATGCAACACAAAGACAAAATTTATTATATCATTCCCAACCGTAAAATTCAAAACAAAAACCCTTGTTGGCACTTTGCCTTTTAAGTAAAGAAAAACTAGTAAGTAATGGTCATCAAGCACTGAACTTCACCTAGACAGTGAATAGGCAGTAAGTCTACGTGATTTATCGTGACCTTGACCCTTGACACTACTGCAGTACTACTGATTAGACTGACGAATGACCTCTGTGTTAATTCTGCTTCAGCCTTTAGCTGTGAAACTTTTTTTTAATTAAAGGCACCTGCTTTTGTTTTAGTTGCTTTGTTGCTAGCATTTGTCATGTCACGAATGGTTAGATAACGAAATTGTTGGGATTACTAGAAAGTTCGTTTTTTGGAAATGCTTTATCTTTTTTTGCGCTTTTTAGTAGAGGCCTGCTTGTGTGAAATAAGCTTGTATATATAAATAAATAATGAAGTACTTAGTGCTAACCACTATGAATATGATATTTATTATCAGCTAAGTTATTTTTGTGTGAGGACACTGAACTATGGATAAAATATTAACTGGAACTAAATTTTTTGCCCTAAAATATACTTTAAAATTGAAATTAACTTCTAGCAAATGCTTTTAACAGTCTTTTTTGCCATAAAATTTTCATCACAGTCCGGAGATTGCGTATAGTCAAAAAAAAATTGGACAACATATTTAATGTTTCTTTTTATCGTTGATCTTTTGTTAATCTTGATACATCTTTATCCTAGGACCACGACTAACTCAAAACAACGACTTACTTTAGATAAGTATTTCATAACTGCTCAAAAACATTTCAAGGAATATAATATTCAACAGTTTACCATAAAAAAGTTAATACCAAAAAAATCGTGATCAATTGTTCAATATCGTCTTTATTCTATTATTTACATTTTTATATATTTACTAGCTGACCCGGGAAACGTTGTTTTGCCATAAAAATTAAAAAAAAATCACTGGGGCACATAGGAAAAATAGATGATGGCCGATTCTCAGACCTACTCAATATGCTCACAAAATTTCATGAAAATCGGTCAAGCCGTCTCGGAGGAGTACGGTAACGTAAACTGTGACGCGAGAATTTTATTTATTAGATTTCGTCGTTAATCGATGAACAGCTAAGCGTGCTGTCTGAGTCGCCCGTTATTACCTAGGATTTTAATTACAACAACAAAAGCTAGTGTAGTTTTTCAATACAACTTTGTTTAACCCTTCAGGGACTTACAAACATAATTAACGATTAAAACAGTTAGTCACTCTAATACAAAGAAATACATGAATTTACGATGAATAACCCAATTATGAGTAATACTCAAGTTCTAAAACGTTACTAATTCTTATAATATTCACATTTTTTCGTAATAAACAAGAAATATATTAGTAGATATGTTTTATAATTCATAAATGAGTCATTTCTCAAGGTTTTCTTATACAAACTTGATGGCAACGCGATTTCAATCACGCTATCGGTTTATATTTGCTTTGTTATGAAACTGTTTGAGAATGTTTACTTGTAATTGGTTATAATATCAGAGTAGTTTGTGGAAGCTAAGTTGGTGATTATTACGTGCGTACTTTGTAGGGGTAAACTATCCCTGAGGTATTACTTCAAAAGCTTTTCAAAACTGTATTGTTTTTACAATTATAGTTTTGAGCCATAAAAAATGTAATATTTTTTAGGGAAATTTCAATAATAAAAGAGTAGTTACGAAACAGCGATTATTTAGCTTTCAATTGAATAACTCTAGGCTTATAAAAGTAACTGAAAATAAAATGCATGTCTCTCAACAAAGCTTATTCGAAAAATAGGACTTACAAGATTATTTAAAAAAATTGATGATATTATAATAACTTGTTAAACGATCTATGGGATTGGATTACGAACAATGGGGGCGGCAAAATATAAGTCCGACATTAAATAAACAGAAGATTTCCTTCGAGTACCGATGCAAAAGTCAAGTAGCACTTATTAAGAATTTAAAACCAAGCACAAAATCGGTCAACGCCTGTAGCGTATTTCGGAAGAGTTAATTTCAAATAGCAAATCAAAGGCTTACAACAGTACTCTTTACTGAATCTAGAAAACCGTTTCACTGACCAGCCCACAAGAAATAAAAGAGCAATTTTATAGATGTTAAGCAATAAACAGTCCCGCACTGCGACCGCTTATTACAATCAATAGCAATACCGTACGCAGTGACTTTTTATTCTAAATATAGAGTAGCGTGCATGCTCTAAGTAATCGATGAAGCCTTGGCCTGGTATCCGTGTGCCATGTTATTTGTGAATTTGCATTCATTTTCATGGGTAATGTAATGGATTGGCAGGACGCCAATATCCCGGTTTCTGGATTAGTACGTGCGTTGGATCTTGAGGAGGTCTTCATTGCTTTTTGTCTATACGGTCTTTTAAAGTGTAAACTGTTGGCTAGTCGGGTCCTATTTGAACTCAAGCTATCTCTTGCATTGTTAGAAGAGATATTTACGTCTCCAGTCCATTTTTGTTTTATCTCACTGATGGGAAAATCATTAGCCGTTAAAGCATGTATTCGAATCTACTACGTACTTCGAATAATAAGTTTTCTTTTTGTTGGTAGCGTCGCTTGATTGATTTCTGAGTTTCTATTTACTGTTATTTTTTTGCTTTATGAAAAGCTCTTTAGAGTTTTATGAGTATTTATAAACTGTGACAAACAATATTTCTAAACAATACCAGTTTTCATAATTAGGTACTGCAATATTCTTGAAAATGAAACATTAACAAATCTTCTATCGTTTGATCCGTGGTTTAGAACTTATATTTCAAAAACAATTCAATATTTCCAAGACACAAAGTTAGTTCGCCTAAGTTTTTCAAAAGCAAATGTAAAGTTGAAGCGCTTTTCCGCTTAAAGAAGCACGCTTAAGAAACTGCAATCGAACTATTTTGAAAGTATCTTAAGTTTTGTATAGACATCCGGTGTTGCCTTTTATTTTGAACCTGAATAGCTCAAATCCAGCTGCGCTCATTGTTCGTGAAAGTTATGGGTTGAGCAATTTTCTACGCCAACCAAAAGAAAAACGTTTAAGAATAAAATAGCAAAAAATATCCAAAAAATTTGGTATATATTGCGTTTATAATTTTAGTGGCACTGTATTAATTTTCAAAAACTATAAATCCACCGTATGTTTCTACTACTAGATAATATCTCATGGCAAGATAAAGGGAATGACTAAAAAAATATTTGTTCTTCAAAATCGATTCTGGAAACCTAACATATTTCAAAAGGTCGATTAACATTAACCTACCTACTAAACATGCTCTAAAATAAAAAAAAATACAAATCTATAAATATATAGATCTAAGAATAAATAGACAGTCCTTTGACTGTATCATCAAACATTGTAAACACGACAGTTCTACAGGAACCGCTATACGTTGTATAAGACTGTTGTCAGTGTAAATTGTGTTGAAGCCGTCGCAATGCGTATTGTGCTGAATGACTGCGACGCTTTGGACGTCATGTCTTTACAATTATCACGCTACAAAAACTCGTCACGATTTTTGATAGATTTAATATAGTTTTTAAGGCATTAATACATAAATTTTCAGACACAGTATTGTATCTAATTTCGTTCGTAGTTTTGTAGCGTACATTTTTGAATTACTTGTCGTTCGTTCTGGAATATGAAAGAAACGAACACACGAAAACATAAAGCTGCTACTATAAAAAAATATATAGACCGTTGTCTTTAAAAAAAGGGACTTTTTTGTTGTTTGTTTTTACTCTACTCCCTTTTCTTTTCGTTATTAATATGTCAAAACTTTTAATTTTATAAAAAAAATAATTTGATGTACCAAAGTAGAACAAAGGCTTTAGAAATAACTAAAAATATTTCAAACACGTTGACAGCAAAGAAGCTCAACTTATTTTTTTCGTTAACTTGTCAATTATCACGTCATCTATTTACATACACTTTGAAATTGTATTAATTTTACTTTTTCAAATTTCATAATATCTTGATTCTTGCTTACGTCAACAGCCAAACGTTAAACGTAAAAGCCTGTTTTAAAGCTCCATTTTTATTAAAAGCCAAAAAATGCTGCTGTCGGTGGTAGTTTTGCTTTGAAAAACTATTACTTGATTTATTAGCTTTAGAAAGCGGCTCTGCTCGCATGAAGCTTTTGTCCGATTGATTTTCTAACAAATTTAGGTATGGTATATTAGTTTATCTATAAAAGTGAACATATATAGCGAACGGTGCTCTAGCGTAAAGAATTATAAAAACTACAAAAATCTTTGATGTTTTTATTTTTTTTTTCTTCAGTCTTATATGACCAAGTATTTACGTACGCGTATGGTCTTTGATTGTACGTTTAATTTACTACAAGTGTTTAACAATTTAAATTGATACCTTTAGTTAAACTTTCAATTTTATACTAAAATAGGTTAGTTGCACGCCAACACATGAATGTAGGCACTAAATTTAAATATACCACGCTAAGTTAGCATAATAACAATTTTCTTTGACGTCATAGTCTGCAGCACTACTTCCTGCGAGTTTGTGAACCTTATTACCAACACTATAAGGTTTAAAATCCCAGCAAAATGTATTATAATTTTAGCATCCTTCGTTAATTTTTTCGGTTCATTATACATCACGTGATCTTTATGTTTAAGCTATTTAGGTTCAAATTGGTGTATTTTTTGTACAGTTATAGAACAAAAGAGGAATGTCCTAAGTACTGGTTGTTTCTATAAATAGTACAAGTCTAAATAAGTTATTGTTTTTTGTTCAGTGTCTACGTGTTAAGAACTGTCTTGCATGTCTGGTGTTCGCGTTAGTAAACGCGATTAATTTGAATGAAAAACAACACATAGTTTCATGACTTTACTTTTCGTTGAAACACTGAAACATAGTCGTAGTTTAAAGGTATCTTTTCCTTTAAAACGAAGTCTATTGTGACTGATTAGTCTTTATAACAAATGCAATGGTTTCATTTGGAAGGTTAATACTGACAATCTACAAAAGTACAAAGAGCATAGTAAATTTAGTTTTCCTGTTCCCTTTTTCTTATTTTCGCAAGGTGAAGGTTTAGTGATTCTACCTGATGAAGTAAAGACTACACTGGCCAAAGGTGAATTTTGAATTTTGCATTCTATTAAGACTATATAAATTTTCTGGCGCGTAAGATTTTCTTAGGCGTTTTGTTATAGTTATAGAAAGTAATTGATATTATTCAACGCAAAACTTAATAATTAAAACTGGAAAAGTATTCCGTTCTTTTGTTTTTTTGTCTCTGATTTTAGGTAAAAGAGAGTCGCACTACTTCTCAATTATAATTACTTAATTACAAGAATACTTTTTGAAATAAAACGAGTACCTTCTTCACAAAGATTGTTGGAGCGTAGAATCCAAGAATCTATTTCAAACAGATTTACTATTAATTACAACTAAGGACTACCTTTTACGAATCCATTCCTAGAATTTTAAGCTAATCTCTTAATCTAGTCATATCGTTTGTATTCTCAATGAGAAATTTGGCTTAAGCAATATTGTTCAATTTCAGTATTACTAAGAAACTGTTTGTTTGAGAACCGAATTAATTTTGATTATGTCTCTTAAAATAATTAACTATGGGACAATTATTTTGAAAGATGGTTAGTATTTCTTAGACATAAATAGCACTTTATTAATGAACATTTTGTCATACAAACATACACATAACTGAAATGTCCCTGAATCTGTAATCCTTACATTTGCCCGCAACTATGTTGACGCAGCAAGATTTCCCGGAGTAATAAGTATCAGTGTTAAATCAAAACTAAATTTCAGCGTGACAGTTTTAGCGGAAAAGATTAGCAAATGACTTTACCCACGTACTTGGACATTTAATATTATTAGTACGGATTTATATCCGTGCTTGTGCTTATGCTCATGAACGTAAGGCCAACAATTTAGCTTGTATGAAATACAAGCTTTACTTTACTTTTGCATTTATTGTATCACTAAGCAAGTATTGATAAATAATACATTTTATTATAAATACTAGAACAATATCGACATTTAAGACAGACCTTCCACAAATGCTTATCCAGAACATCTTACGTATCGTGTTAATCGTATGAATTTCCCTCGCGAGCTTTCACCATATTGCACTTTTAAAATAGATTGAAGTGCTCGCTAGAGGTCGCTCTCAACTACCAGCAGTAAAATATGCAAGGTATTATTCAATGTCGCTTGCTGATCTATCTAGCTTAGACAGGAGAAAATGATTTCAAGGTACTGTCTGCTCATGTCTACGGCTTTACTTGTATTCATTTACATATAAGACATAAGAATTACTCGTGAATAAAAATGTTTTTTTAAGACTTTGATTGCTCGTGGATCGTGTAGACTTTTAGAGACATACAGACTAAAGACAAAGTTCAGCTAAACCTGAAACAATTCATTGCGGATCGCACAAATGATAAAATTGGGACAGTCAACTCACGACTACAGTTATCTACAATTAGTTTCTTATCATTTTATTTTTGTGGATCAAACATTTTTTAATTTATTATATTGGAATAACAACGTTTTCAGTACAAATAAACACACATAATTCTTTGTTCCAGGCTTTGCAATGATGTCGTGTCGAAGAGGAACCACACACTAAAACCGCGGGTGGTGTTGCCGGAGAACTATGTCAAAGGTACTTACCTTACTATTAATTAATTACTCGTTTCAGGAAAGGTTAAAATGATAGTTTGAAGTGTACGTTGTGGAATATTTGCTTGAGCTGCTGTTCTGTTTATATTAGCTGCCTCTGAGGTCTGGGTAGTCTAGTAAATAACAAGTCGGTTCATTTTCCGAATCGGGCAAGGTGCTATTTGATATTCTGATTTCTTTGAAAAAAATGTGTTGTGCAGCGGGGTCATTAATAGCCACTTCATGGGTTGAAAAGAAATTTATAACAAGTTATCTGTTAAAACAGGGTTATTTGTAACTCTGTATAGAATTTCAAGTTATTTTAGGGACATATTAAGAGAGCGTCCATATATTATGTTTATTTCATACTATGTAGATATAATAATACTGGGCATAGAAAATGCCGCTAATATACTATAATGTTACTGTTTTTCCATATGGCAGTATAAATATAGAACAAAAATTAATTCACGCTCGGTCGCTTAGAGTAACAGAATACAGATTATTTCCCGAAGTGTGCACTGGAGCAAATGGAATCGTTTATCAAAACAAACACCGAATGAGTGTGGAAATACATACATATTAATGGTTTTATTATAACACGTTTTATGTCACAGGTATCACATGAAATAGGAGTTATAGCTAAGTTACTCCCATCAATTATCTAATTGTTTCATTAACAGTATGATATTTTGCTATCATAATAAAATTAATAGGCTGTCGTTAGGAAGTTCGTCAAATCAAAAGTCTGAAACCTCGTTACACAAAAAATACTATATAATATGTAGAAGTTGAATTTTGGTCACAGTTTATTAGACAAAATCCCAAAAACTGCACAGTCCTTATTTCTTATGTACGGGAAATCTAGACACGCAGCAGCGTGTTGAGCCAAAATGAAAAGAAAGTTAAATTTTTTAACGGAAGAGATCCAAAGTGAGAGACATGGTTTTTATCCTAAAGTCGATTTTTACTGAATGCCTGCAACACAAGACGTTGAAACAAAAATTGGTATGTTCAGGTAAATGGTACACTTAAATGGTATTATTTTACGCATAATTTAGTACAGGAGGTGTGTGTTTTGTTTTTATATCATTTGAATATGGAAATTATTGTGTAATGATATTTCGAAGGTATTGTTTGAACCTTGAAGACGACCCAATTATTTTCTAAGTACTCAGGCGATTTGTTTGTAAATAGAAAATTGTATACCTTCTTTCTAACATGAAAAGCTTCAGCGCAATTTATTACAATGAATTTTATTAAATCACCTTCAATATAAAATTATTTGGCACAAGTACCGCATTTAATTTGCGTTAAAAAAAATATGCTGAAGCTAATTGAGAGGTGATTTTCTAAAATTATTTATTTATCGGATGCGTTGTTGCGGCTGCTCCTTCTTCTGTATATTCGTAAGCGAAAACTGTTATCACAGCAACACACTTCACCGGGAATCCGCTGAAATAACACAGAGTTGTGATGTGGGAAATGTTAACTTGTACTCGCACACGCTCGACGATACTTGAACTTATAAAAACATTTTCCTACTAAGCTAATGGTACTTAGCAATCGAAACGTTTCATGTAAAACTCGGTCAATAGTATTGACGAATTCGTTCTTAACCTTTACGTCATTTTGTTCATGCTTTATTTGTGTATATTTATTACTAGTTCTCAATTAAGTCTATCTGTATCTGTATTAATTGTGATGCGTAATGTGTATTGTTTTAGAAATGCGGCCGCCGGCGCGGAAAGGACAGCCTGTCATAGTGGAGTTCAGCATTTACGTCGTAGACGTCAATTCTATTAATGTTGAAGACATGGATTTTCGGTGAGTCAGCATTCTAGATATATGAGATTAATCAAAGCAAGTTTAACTGAACATTTCTAAAAGGGCCTACGTCTCATTACTGTAATGAATGATATATCCTTTTTGAAGTGGTTAGACTATGTGGCAATCGGCGTCGTATAATTGAAAATGCATTTCTAAAAGGGAATATTATGTATTTTGTCTTTGTATGATGAGTTCTGTTTAGAATGAGATAGCTATGGAGTGGTAGTGGAGATACCAAACAAAGTAAATAGATGAAACGTACAACGACTTACGAGTACGTCGCAATAAACCGTAGTGAACTAGTCCAGTCAAATATTTGTTAACTGCTCGTTTTCCTACAGAGTAGTTTTATTGGTAGAACCACGGTACCTCAGATGAAATCACTAAAAGGATACAACTGGATGAAATAATATTATAAGATAACAATACAAATGAAGCCAACAAACCTAAAATTGCTCTTAACTTAGTGCTGAATTCAGTAACATCCATCAAACACTAATGCCCGGTTTCTCAGTACATTTAGCGGCAGTTTATCTATTCAATAGCGTTTTTTTTACATGAGTTTAAACGTTAGCAACCGTTCGCCTTTATTGACACTCTAAGCTACATATACTCAAGTACCACTTAAAATAAAAAGATATTTCTGCATAATTATGGCTCTATAAATCAAGTCGGGAGTGCCAATCAATCTACACGACGTTTGCCAAAACTTTTCTTCTAACCAAAACATATTATTAGAGTCGCAAAACAGGAAAAACTAAACCAAAACATTCTTCCAAGTAGTGAACAAAATACTTGTATTTTCTGGTATCATTTAGGGAAGACATACGACAGATTTAACGATCTATTTCGCGCCACCATTCCACTTGCGCGTGTAGTTATGTGAAACTAGAGGAAAAACTTCAGTTACTCTCTATGTCAAGAAACTGTTTTGTTAAGGAAATGATTTGCTTTTTTTTGTTTTGTGTCAAAGGAATGAATTTTAGCATACTCTTGTGGTGCAAACAGTAAATTGAATATAGATGTAGCAGTCTCAGGTTTGGGCCAAAAAGATGTTGTGATTTTTTATTTTAACAAATTCTTAAAGTTGGTAAGTTAAGGTTATGATGATCTTTGACCTCCATGTTCCGGAGAGTACATTAAGTACAGTATTGAATGCATAATGCACATATCGACGGTCCCTACGTACATTCCCTCAAGTGGTACTTACGGGATTTGCCTTTTTTGTTTCCGTGACCTTCCGGTTGTCATACATTTTCGATTGATTAAAGAAAAATTGGTAAAAATGCTTTAATTCTACCCTAAATCAACACTCGACAAACCCCAGAACTACAACACTTCCAATGTAAAATGTCACTAGTGAGAGTTAAGTCATTTTACATTGGCAAGTCAACAACACCCCCGCGCGCCTCCCCCGTAACTCCCACATGCGGGCTTGTTGCGCTCGCGCAAAAAAGAAAATGAAAAATGTAAAAGATAAAGGTAAAACCATCAAAATATCATCAGGTAAGCTGAATTTGACGTTTTATTTTATTGTACCTTCTTCAACTTAAATTATTAGTCAGTAAAAAGTATATTTTTAATTACATTATCAACTTAAATTACTTTTTTGGTAATCTAAACAAGCTTTATTCAATTCCGACGTAATTAGTCGCTTTTGGTAGTAACGTTTTTTTACTTGGGAATGTTTTGAATCAAAAAGTTTTAAGTGTTACATAAGTGTTTTTACGTGGGAGAACATATACTACTGTTTTAAGTAACTGCCACTTAAGTTATTTTACATCGGGAATATTAAATTAAAAATGTAAGTAATTACCATTTCTGTTATTTTACGTTGTTTTTTGTTATTTTTTTCGGGTCCATTTTCGCTAGCATCAAAAGATAAACACTAAGATCTGGCTCAAATCCATGAAAAAATGAGTCCTACGCCACCCTCGGCTCCATTAGTTTCAAATTTGCTCGGTGATAAAATACTGTCAGATTCAAGTAGGTATAGTAGAAATATTGGAATCGCCACAACCGACGTCTTCTCTTTGGCTCCAGGGGGTTTCTCAATCACCTTCCAAACATCGTGTTCCTTCATGGACTCCAACTCCCGCTTCATCGCTGCTATCCACTCATGGCTATCAGGTCTTCGAAGGACTTCTTTGTACGAACGTGGTTCTTCCTCTAACTTGCATGTACTGTTGTAGCAATATAGTGCACTTTGTGCGCTACGAAGTCTATTCCTCAGAGGATACCTAGGCTCTTTCTCGATATTCAACACCTACTGTTCTGACTCTTGTATCACAATTTTCAGCATCAGATTCATTTGAATTTACAGGCTACACAGATTCAACACAAGGATCTGTATCCACTTATGCTGAGTCTGAGCTCTCCTCCGCATCTTCAATACTGTCTGGGTCTGTCAGACGTGTTTCATTCTCCACATGCCTCGCGAAGTCTTTGAAAAAGTTCAAAGCTTGAGATTTCTCCCTGAGAAAGAAATTTACTAGTGAAATCGTCTACTATTACGAACATGTAACGAGCTCCACCATAAGAACGTTCCGACATGGGACCACACAAATCAGCATGTAATAAACTGAGTTTGTCTTTCGCTCGCCTTGCTTCAAAAGGTATTCTATGTGCTTTACATCTTATACAAGCAGCACAAGGTTCCATTACACTTTTACCTCCAACCTTGATGTTAGGCAACTTCCGTAAATCATTCAAGTTAACATGCCCTAATTTACGGCGCCAAAGTGCCAAGGAGTCTTCAACTTGAACCGTAGCCAAAACACCGTCTACAATAGGAAAACAATCATCCAACTTATAGATACCTGAGACTTTACTAGCAGTAACCACAAGTTTACTCGTTATCTCGCTTATCGATTGGTGAAACATCCTACAGCCATCAGAATCAAAAATAACTCTCCATCCATTCTGTACCAACTTAGATACCGACAAAAGATTAACTTTCAAGCCAGGCACAAAGGAACAATCTTTTACAGTTAACAAAACTCCTTTCACATTAACTATAATATCACCTTTGCCTTCACTTGACATTCTATCAGCATTTGCACACGTCACAACATTCTTATCAGTAACCTTAAAGTCTCTAAACTACTGCTTCTGAAAACTCATGTGTATCGAGGCTCCACTATCGAGATAAAACGTCGAGGGGCTGAAGGATTTGTGCACCGACAGGTCCGACAGTGAACACTTGAACAGCATAACGCAACTTTCTTCGACTTCGAGGAAACCGTTGGTAAGCGTGCACCATCCACATCCTTGTCCAGCATCGGGCAATCGGACTTCTTATGACCTTTCTTTCCACATTAAAAGCACTTGAGCCTTAATACTGACTGTTGATTCTTCACTACTAAAGCCGAGTTCGACGAGGAATCATTTGAAGAGCTCTGAGCGCTATCTTCTTGTAGAAGCTTTTGCCGAACATTTTGAGAAGTAATCTTCATTCCTGAATGCTCTAGTGCCATCCGTAATGGTCGGTAAACATCAGGCATACCTCGCAAAAGTACCACGGCAACCAAATCGACATCGAAACTTTGATTGATTTCTTTACGCTTTTGAGCGTGACTCATGACAGCAGATCGGTGGTTTTCCAGCTTCTCATCCAAGAGACAATTCATCAGAGTTATGCCCCTATTTATTCCCTTGTCTTCAAAAATTATTGTCAATGCATCCCACACTTCGTTTGCGTAAGTAAGATTTTGAACATACGGATACAGATGAGATTCTAAGTGAAGGCATATTACGGTTATGCTTCTTGATCCTTCTCGATCTCCGCTTCATCATCCTTCTTTGGAAGTGTTGATGTATACTTGAAACATTTTTCTCGAGCAACCATATTCAACAAGTACCTAATTATGCTTGCTCAATATTATTACTATGTAATATTTTATATCCTTATGACGAAGAAAGGGGTTGTCTATTGTGAATTTATTAAAAAAAGTTTTTAAAATATTTCTTTTTATTTTATTATTAGCCCTTACCTCATGGCTCCCAGTATGAAAACACCGTAATTCAATATTATACTCAACGTAAAATTTAGTAAAAGGCAGTTACAATTTTGATCGTTGTTCAATCCCCCAAGTAAAGATCAGTAAGTACCACTTACGTAAATGCTAGTCAGAATGTTTCCGATCTAAAACGACGGTTGTGACCAATGGAACATAAAATGAATATATTTTAACGTTTTCATCTTATTTTCTCATAAAAGACAACAAATAAAGACTTTGTGCAAAATTTCATAGCTCTGCGATTGATAGAACTTGAGATACAAGTGTTTGAAACTTCAAACCGCTCTCCTGTAAAATTTGCGTTTTGCAATTAGGTTATTGTACGTAGGGACCGTCGATATAGACTAAAGCTATATAGAACCATAAATATATCAATCAAGCCCAATCGTGACTTTGGACTCCTACGATTTCTATACTATAAAATATTATACATACATATCCTAGATAATACTATAGTACTCGTATGTATCTTTATAGTTATTTTTTTACGCTAGCACATTCTATTAACAACAAAAAATCGTGTTTTCTTCAAAAAGTCATCTTAACTAAATCTATCAAATACTGAAGCATGAAAGTAATCAAGACTGAAACGTTCTCAACTATTAATACAAAGCCGGTCAAGTGTGAAATGCCCACGTAGTTCTACATCATTTAACGATCATCTTATAGAGGTTACTCGTGCGGTTCTAATAGATTCATGTACCTACAACAAACTAGCGACAGAGAATAAAATATTATTTACGGAAATATGAGTCTCTCAGTCATCATCATCATCATTGGCCTATATGTCCTTCTATTGCAGATGATTCAGGTTTATGCATGATTGAGAATATCAACATTTTAGGTTTACCTTCCATCCACAATAATTAATTTAATGAGAGTTAAAATAACTCTGTTCCTCTGTTAAGCTTTAAAGACTGCATAGCCAAAAAAATTAGATGAAATTTTGAAAGTGTTACAAGTTATATCCCGAAGAAAACTGAAGAAGCATTCTTTTTAAACGCGTAAGTTAGGATGTATGTATTTAGCTCAATCGCGCCAAAACTACTCAACAGATATTAATGGGAATTGATACACTGGTAGTTTATAGCCTGGACTATTATATACGATACATTTTTATATTTTCATGCAGACAAATAATAAAATATTATGATTGTAAGAATAAAGTGGGTTTAACTGCGATGAACACAAACAGAACTATAAAACCATATCATCAAATCATAAGTGATCAATTTGAAGGAAAGTAGATAATAAAAATCTACGCAATCATGAGAAAAGTTCTAAGAAACGTTCTCAATACTACATAAAGTACTCTTATCCATAAAATGTTACTTCCTCATAAAATTACTTCGAGCTTGAACGTAAGAAAAGATTATTACCGTATAATTTTATCTTATCGATATAATATTGGCAGTAAATTACTCAAAATTATTTTCTTAAGTCAATTTTAATCCATTATAACCATGCTTAGGTCATCTGTGGTCAAAAAGGTCACCTCATAGTGTGAAAGGGTTAAGGTCAAAGGCCATTATACCGACTAATGAGGGTTACGAAATTTCATACTGAAAAATGGTTTTAAAATTGAAAACTGCCCACCGGCAACCAAGGTCACATAGGAGCCAAAAACGTAGTGTAATAAAAAAGTTATAGTAACCTTTGATTGTCCATTATGTTCGAATACATTATTATATTCGTAAATCTTGCTTGCTTGCTTAAAAAAGACAACTCCACTTAGAATTTCTCTTGTGTCGTGGGGACTTTTACAAACATACAAACGACGGACACAAAGTACAACCAGACCCGAAACAATTATTTGTGGATCGCAAAAATAATTTTATTGTTCCATTTGGGAATAGAGCCCACGACCTCCCGACGCAATGGTAGCGGCGTAGCAAGCTGAAACTTCAATCGGGAAAAACTTTTAAAATTAATCGTGCCTTTTAACATAAGATTATTATGTTTTGCAAAACTAGCATGTATTATAATAATACAGTATATAGTAAACAAGTTATTTTATTTTACTTCCTACAGGTTCATCGACCTTGTTTACTAAGATGCCTTAATAGTATGGTTTCAAGTTAAACTATCTCCCAAGTCTATACGAAACCTAATTATTATCTGTTACTAAGGTTTCCGATAAAACTAAACTGGAAGCCGGGAGTAATGATTGCTTGTTTTACACTACATTATTAGTCAGTTGCTAACCCAATGATTGTATAAAGTTTATCAGGTTAAAAGTAGGTGCGGCTAAATTTTTCTTCGTGCTGCATATTAATAAATAAAAATAACTTACATTCAAACAATCGTTAAATCGCTGCAAATCAAATCGAATATTTTGTTGTTTGATATTTTAAATAAAATGAGAATTAAATTAAAATAGCCTTTAAACTTCTTACCCGGAGTTTCTTATTCTGAGAAGAAAGAGCAAGGTGTTTAAACAAAAAAACAAACTATACCCTTATAAACTTCCCTTGCTTCATTTACATCCATGCAGCTTGTCAAACAAAATGTCATTAGTCTCTGCCTAGCCATAGGGCTAGGCTACTAGCCCTATGCGTAAAAAGTATGATTTTATATTTGTAGACTATTTGACTATAGAATTTATGTAAGTATTTGACTGAGAATTTACCACCAGTTTTTATAGTAAAAATTGTTCAATTTCCAGAGTCGACATGTTCATTAGACAGACATGGAGTGAGAGCCGGTTACAGTTACCCGAAGACATATTCGAGGAAGGAGATGACCACGTAACTCTGCCGCCAGAATTCTTTGACAACCTGTGGCATCCAGACCCTTACTTCTTGAACTCGAAAGTTACAGGTGAGAAAACTGCGAATTTTGATACTTTTATTATTTTTTTCAGCTTTGTCTTTGTTGGAGCGTTCGTGGACAAACATTTTATGTAGTTTAAGGTGCAATCTGGGTTTTGTTTTTTCAGTCTATCTATTTTTATATGAACGTTATATAAAGAATATCATTTGACGAAATATTTATGATAGGATTTTGGTTACTTTTCTTTTCTCTTTTCAGGAAATAAATAACAATTCTATTTTATGTACTAAAACTGTTTATATTCTTAAATTTAAATTATATTTCTTACTTCTTTAAATTGTATGCATGTTTATCTTTCTTATCCTATTTCTTATATACTCAAGTGTTCACCTGGGCTATAAAAAGCGATGTTTAATGTATTATCAAATATAATAAATCTAACTAAGTTTTGCTTTTTAGGGGGAGCGATGCATTACCGTCCTCGATCGCCCGGTAATAATCAATGCTCCTATTATCACATAAGCCCGCTGTACATAATATCTACTAAATATATTAATTGGACCAAAATATTATTTGGTCGCTGCCTACCGATATGGGAAAAAGGCGTGGTTTTATGTATATATATGTTACTGTAAAAGCCCGAACTGTGGTAAATCCTAAGATTTTCCGGTAAAACCTAAGATTTACCAACTCTCAATGGTAAAAGTCCGAACAAGCCAGAGTTTAAAAACTATGTTACGATATATAAAAAAATCCTCCTTCATAACTATGTTCATAACTATTTCACGGTATAATTATATACTGTGACATAGTTATAAAGAAGGAGTTTTGGGCATAGCGACATGGGTAGGTTAGGTTAGAACCTACCCATGTCGCTATTTTTATGCCATGTCGTTCGTAGTTATTTTTTTTTAACCACCCAGAAGGAGGAGCCCCGCGAAGCGGGGCTCCGGCGACATCTCGATATCATCAAGTGAATATAGGTAAAAGTTCGAAATAAAAGAATTGTTCGGACTTTTACCATTGCGAGTTGGTAAATCTTAGGTTATACCGGAAAATCTTAGGATTTACCACCGTTCGGGCTTTTACAGTAACATATATATGTAAACATACAATATAAAACGATTATCTTCTAAAATGTATTCAGTTTCTTAGGGAGGGTCTGGAGAATATCAATCCAGTGATAATATATGTATGTATATTGTAATAAGACTTGAAAAGCTACTCTAGAGTAAAAGCATAAAGAACAAGATGTATAAATATCATGACATGTGTTTGACATTTCGGATAACAGTTAGGTTTTTAAAGTACTCAGAAAAATGTTTTCAATTTTGAAGGTTTGAGATTTAATCTTGTAAATGCGAATATTACAAATGAATATTCAGCAAGCAACAAGCAACAAATAATTCACTTCTATTAAACAAGCTAGTACTAACAGATATTTTCCTGGCGGCGTTTTAGCCCAAACATTTAGTATTCGTGTCAGACAGAAGTAATAACATAAAATTTGAAGCACCAAGCTGTGCTCGCTCGACATAAATTCAATGACTATAAATTTTCATCTACTAGACTATTTTACGAAGGTTATTAGAAGTTTTGCCTTCGAAAATCAAGTAAAATGTCGGCCCAAGTTGTTGTCAATAGACTTTAGGTAAAGTTGAAAGCCTTCGGGGACTTAAAAACTATGACTCAGTTTTGCGCTAATATTGTACGAAAAGTAGGAAAGGAAGGGGTGTTTTACCTAAAATCTGCCGTTTTATTTTAAAACTAAAAAGAATCCGTCATTTAGTTTTACCTAACAAAATTGAGAGTTGACTTACGAGAAATAATGAAATAATGCTGATTTTAGGAATTGTATTTTACATCGAAACACACAAGAAAAAATGGGTTTGAAATAAATCTAACGCTCATGTTTCCTTGTTTCCCACACTTCTACGCAATTATAATATTATGGTCAAATATTTAGTAGTTGACACGTTAATTATATAGGTCTAAAATTGTGAGTCAATACCTATTGTTCGCATGAAATCTAGACTAGTAAAACAAATACGTCCTTCAGACACCGTAGGCCGTTCTACGAAATATCGACAACATGGATTCGGATATATTTCTAGGAAAGAACGAAAGTAATTTTACAGCATATCAGAATCTATATCTATACTAATATTATAAAGCTGAAGAGTTTGTTTGTTTGTTTGTTTGAACGCGCTAATCTCAGGAACTACTGGTCCGATTTGACTGAATTATTTCGGTGTTAGATAGGCCATTTATCGAGGAAGGCTATAGGCTATATATCATCACGCTACGGCCATTAGGAGCGGAGTAGCAACGAAAAATGTTACAAAAACGGGGAAAATTATGACCCATTATCTCTTCGGTGACGCAAGCGAAGTTGCGCGGGTCAGCTAGTATAAACTAAAACGAAATAGTGAACATTTACGTACACTAAATAAAGGTTCTATAAAAAGGAAAGAACGTTAAATAACATCTGCTACAATATAAATGAATTATTGATTATATAAAAACATCAATTATGATGAATACTAAGCAACACTTCCGAAAAGAGCTTAGTTAGACTTATTCAGCAGAAAATATATATTATCTATCACTTTCAGTCCTGATAATAAAATAATGCCGCCGCGGCAAGGAGATTTGAAACAATAAACTCAAAATTAATTACCAATAACTAGAATGACTCCCAAGGAAGGTTTTATTGTATAATTTGTTAAGGTTACCCCGGCGTAATCAGGACGAGGCGTGCCTATATATTATTTAAGACACATACTTGTGAACTACATATTATAAGGTCATTATAATCCTAAGCAATTCCAAATAAAGAGAAAGGTTTAATCGTATCAATAAGTTTACTATAAACTAATGTACAGCGGGCTTCCATTTCACATCGCAATATATAAATGCTTGCCTTCACCCACTGAAACCCCACTTGCAAAGTAGCTTTGTAAAAATATAGATAAATAAATAAAACTATTCTAAATAAATACTGTACAAAGCTACCAAACCTTTTAAACCACTTAAATTTTTACTTCCTAAAATATTAAAAGCACAATAAATACACGTTTTTTGCGATTTTTTATGTCAGTTTATTCACCTTTTTCAGCGTTCACGGTTCTTTGGCCGTGAACCCTAAAAAGGGTTAAAAAACTCGAGAAATGTTCAAATAATTTGGACAAATTTCGTGCAAATTGTTTCATAACATTGTTCATAAAAATGTTTCGTAATTGCCGCGTAAAAAATACCTTACATTTTCAATAATTTGCACGTTTTTCCTTCTTTTACCCGCTTACCTTAAACTGTTTTTATACATTTTAAAATACACATACTTAATACATTTTCCCAAGCTTCGAAAGTCATAAATCTTAACACCTTGAAACATTATTCTCTGTTCAATAATGCCCATTACTTTCTCATAAATCATTAATTCGTGCAGCATTTTATTTAAAAGTTTCAACTGCATTACGCTCTCAAATGTGTTCCAGTTGAGTGAACAATAGATTAGCTCCCAGTCATTAACACGCAACTGAGAATTACAAATAAACTCAAATAAAGTATTTTCGAATCATTAATGTTGAAACTGCAACATTCAATTTGATTAAAAAACCTTCTCTAGAAACAAACTAAAAATTTCATTATTTCGAACGTAACTGAATCTACAACATTTACTTCAAGGCCCGAAATTTTTAATTTAAACATTTGTCTCGCAATAAAACATTATTTTTTAAGAAAAATACTACGAAATATTGTAAAAACACATCACTATTGTTTACAAACTATTCATTTTTGAATTGAATTGAGTACTTGAATGGTTTGATTTGAATTGGTATGTTAGCCACAAATGCCACGCATTATAAAAGCTTTTGGTGAACACTTGAAGCACAAATAATCACTGAATTATAAGCTTGTCACGTACAAACAATATAAAATAACGTATAGACTAGTTCAATGCACGCAGTTTAAATTTGTGCAATCGTATTTTAGAGACGCATTATGAATTTTGTTAATTGATATTTATGAATTTGCTAATGAAATAAACGTTTGTGCGAATGTAGATTATAATGTTTGAGTACCATTTAGTAGGAATATTGAAATAATTTTCATACGATTCAGTGCTGCAATCTGTTCGAGCAGCAAACACATTTAAAATGGAAATAAATAGGACTCGGCAATTTTATGACTCATTATAATGTTGGAAAGAATTCAAACAATATGAGATTTGCCTAGAATAATGCAGTAACATTTTTATATTTAATTGCAATGAAGGTAAGCTTAGTTAATGAAAAATTAGAAAGCTGGATATAAATTTCCAAATGTTTTAGCTTATTTAAAATGACCCAAAATGTATTGAATTTGTTAACAAGTTATTTGAGAATTTAATTATTCAATCTTGTACTATTCTTTAGACGACCGTCTTAATTTCGCCGCCGTTTTATAAAGTACTCTCTTTGTAGCTTTAAAGAGCTCTAAATGAATTCCTGACTTAGCGGTTTATTCTAAATTACAATAATGAAATAACCAACTGATCCATGCAAATTGGTGTCTTCCATTCCTTTGAGGAAGTTCCCAACATCAAAAGCGATTATGCTCGTCAAAACTGTCTAACTACACGATTCATTGCACTTATTCATTTCAATGGGATAATCATTTGAAGTGGTCAGTTCATTGAACTTTGGAATATCGATAGTATCAATAAAGGTTTCTAAGGGCGGGAGTACCGAATATCTTCAAGTTAGGAGAGTACCGCGGGTTCGTGAAAGGTCTTTGTCCGCAGAAATAAAGGTGTCACCTTTCATTTTCCTGTATCGTAAGAATTTTGTATTTGATTTGGGTATGTTTACTGTTTTGGCTGCTTCTTCTTAATGTTGATTTCTGTTTTTTTTTCATTTTTACGTAAAAAAGCCGGATCTTTTTCTCCTCTTCTAACTTTTGTCGCATGTTACTGAACTACAACAAGTATTTCAATTGTTATTGACTTCAATATAAAATAGTACTTAAACACCTCGGCTTAAAAAAATGTCAAATAAATAAATACTTTAACAAAAGTTGTAATAATTTCAGCACATTGTGTGTATATTGTGCACTACAAAAACCGAAGACTTAACACATAATACATATTTTTTATTACTCGTACTTGCGGTCTAAAGTTCGTTCCCCTACCTTTTCCAGAAATTGCCGAGCTGACCCACAAGTTTTCTTCAGTGACGCTGTACAGGAACCAGACTGTTAGGTACTCCGCAAGGATGCACGCTATCATCGCCTGTCAGATGGAGTTCCAGCTCTACCCCATGGACATACAGTCGTGTCCTATTTATATTGAAAGCTGTTAGTATATTTAAAACTATCTTTTTACATTTTTTATGCCGAATAATTTCGGGCTGTCTTAAAGTATTTATGTTAAGTTTGCGAATAGTAGTTCAGAAAGTTACTGATAATGAAGTCTCCCAGTAAGTGCTGGAAAGACAAAATGTACCTATTAGCGAGGCTTTTTATGATATTGATATAATTATATTTACCGTAGTTCAACTTTTCTAGCTTTTAGTCATCTAGACCGATGCGTCAAATTTTAAATTTCTGAAGCAATATTTCTCAATAAGATAAAATTTCTCTTAAAAGGAATTGTGGTTAAAACTTGCATTCGTTTTACAGTTTCATACAGCAACCAAAAAGTGCGTTTTCGCTGGAGCGAAGCTGGTGTGACCATTAATCCTGAACTGAAGTTGCTGCAATACCATATTGGAGAACCACTACGCCTGGAAGAAACCAATGGTTACATGATAGATAAAGATGGTAAGTTTTGGGAAAGACTTGGAGTTTAAAACTCTGCTCATTAGTACTCTGTACTGGTAATAAGCGTGCTTGGAAGAACTATTGGGGAATTAGACTGTACATATGTATTTGTCAATAAATAGTAATATTTTAAAAGTTTTTTATCGTGTATTATTTTCTTGCAAGAATAAGCCAAATCATGCCAAATCCTAAAAATATAAATTATAATATACTGGCACAAAATAATATTTGAAATGTAAATCTCGCGGACCAAATAATTATACGGTAACAGACTAATTCCCAAACGGCATACATAAACTCCACACAGTCGTGCCTAACAAGTAAAATTATAATTAATTCTGAATTCATGAAATAAGGTTTTATCCCACCTGAAAGACCTATTTTAATATGAAGGTCCCTTTAATATACGATTAGGTCCAAATTAAAAAAAACAAATTACTTAATAACTTCGAGAGACCTCGCGTTAATTTAAAAACGTCTATTTTTTACCTGAATGATATAATAAATTTGGTATAAATTAACCTTTTAGAGGCGTTCAAGCGTCTAATTTTCAACAAGTTTAATCTGTCATTCGTCGAAAATCGTGATAAAAAGTATTTCTATCATGAAACTTCCTTCAAGATTTCCTATCTTAATTGCCTTTTCGTACAAAGCTATTTATACATAATAAATCATAGCAAAAGTTACTGTGGAGAGGAATTTAATTTGCTGTTCCTAATGACAGCAATATTTTCGATGGCGGAAAGGTTCCACAATTTCTGTTAGGAATACAGAAATTGCTAATGTAAGAATTAATTGGTTTGAGAGATTTGTGTCCACATTCCTTGTTACTAACTTAGATACTTATGGTTGCCTTAACATGGCTTTATTATTATTCAGCGTATTTTTTTTTGGCAATCAATAAAAACAATCAAATCCAACTGCCTCCGTGGCGACTGGCGCATCAGGAGGTCGTAGGTTCGGTTCCCACACGGAACAATAATTTGTACGATTCACTAATATATTGTATGTTTGTAAAAGTCCACACTGTACAAGACCAATTTCAGTGCGAAAGTGGTCTTTTAAAATAAAAAAGATAATTTTTTTCAAAACATCGGTTTTTAAATTTTTCTTTATCCAAAACTTTAACATAAAATTCTGCATTACAGGTAACTACTCAAGACTAGTAGTATACTTCAGATTTGAGCGCCAAATCGGCCACCACTTGATTCAGACCTTCGCTCCTTCTTCCCTCGTTGTCATGCTGTCCTGGTTCAGCTTCTGGCTAGATCTGGACGCGATACCTGGTAGAGTCACCTTATTAGTGACCTGCATGTTGACACTTGTGACCATGTTCACTGGATTAAGAGCTGATATTCCTCCCGTCGCTTACGTAAAGGTAATAAGTTGTTTTATATTGAAGCTATCATCGATCATCATCAGCACATTATAATGAAATCATCAGCCATCTTCTTCAGTCCTTTTAATTTGAAGAGTGTAAATAATTTCGTGTTTGAACTTTCAAGAAGAGCTAATAGATAAAGTGTTTGATTTATCCAATAGAAGAAGGTCTTAAGTCACATTATTCTGACTTGATGTTTTGTCTTCCTCGGATTCAGGTTATTCTGTGCCTTGTTGCTAATTGGATTTAATTTCTCTCTGCCCACTTTAGTCTGAGTATTCTCGTTGACATCATTAATTTTGCCTAAAATAGAATAAGTTATTAAGACGATCTTAATTTCAGACTATCCTTAAGTAAAAATAGTACGTTAATTGTAATTATTTGACAAAATTGTTGAAATATTTTGCTATTTTTATTAGCAAAGTAGTCACGGCGATATACAAATTCACTGATTTGAACTGAGACCACCTTTTATGTAACCCTAAAATAATTAATTGTCTCATTATTTATATGGTAGCTTTTGGTTTAACCTTAGTCGCCGGTATAATTCTTCTGTTCTTACTTATTATAAATCTAATTCTGTTTTTTTTTCTTTCAGGCACTAGACTTGTGGATGGCTGGCTGCATGATGTTTGTATTCGCAGCTCTCGGAGAGTTCGTCGTTGTAAAAGTTTTGGATAAACAGTACCAAATGAACAAAACTAAGGCACAGGAATCCATGCCAAGGATTATTCCGGTGGTAAATATTTTCTTCATGTAATATTTGATTGTTCGATATATTTGCTATTGTGTTTGCTTCTTCAACTCAAAAAGGGCTTATGTCATTTTATTTTGATTTAATGTTATGTCTTTTTGCAACTAATGGTAAGATTTAATTAGTCTCTTAAAATTCTCTTAAGGTATTCTAGTTTTTATCTTTTAATTCTTAAATAAATCAGGTGCTTTGATTTATTTTTAAACTTCGCGAAAACTTATCTTGCTTCGTTAATTTAAAATATTTAATTTAAAGGCTAAATGGATTATATGGATTCGAAAATTAGTAGGTGATTCATCTTTTAAATTAATTAGCACTTAGTTTGTACTTTAAAAACTTTGATGTAAAGAAGTACAATTTTGTTTTTTGACAGTAATTATTTGAATATTTAGTGCTGTTAGCTATTTTAAATAGATTAAATGGCTCTAGAAGCATGACGAAGAACGAAAAATAAAGGGTCTCTTCTATGTTGATTTCGTCAGTTTCTTAGATCAATATTATTTTATATCTTTCATTTCATATGCTTACAATAACTGATACATTACTTCAAACTTCATATAGCCCAATCAAATCAACCAGCTCAAATTGTCACCAAGATTATTGAGACAAAGATGTTGCGTTATCTTTGGCAGCGGCTGAACGGAGAGAAGGGATCGTGTGGTACCCTCGCGGCGTGGGAGGGCAGTGGAGTGAGGTGCCGTAAGGTGGACCTCACGTCGCCTACGTCACCGCCAGCTGCGACTCCAGCAGTGCATCCAGCTCCTGGCGCCACTCATACTACTGCGCATTTAGTCGGCGTTGAGAGAAGGCAAAGTATACTGCAGGTAATTTCTATACAGATGTTTATAATGCAAAAGGTTTATGCCCTTTGAAGGCAAAATTGTTTTGATGGAATTTTGACTCTAGGTGGTTAGTCTTAATATCATTAAAACGGAATTTGTGTTTCTGAAAAGAACGATAACGGCCTAAAATGGGATGCTAAACATCCCACCAGCCTAGTGGAGGTTGAATTGAGGAAATGTTTTAGGGCAAGAAATGAACGTAGAGTTTTCAGGGGTAGAATTAAATCATCAAGAATCGTGTTTTTTCTTTAACGCTGCTTAATTGCAGACGGTGCAACAATATCAATCTATTTTCAGAGAAGTACCCTGATCCTGATTTTATCCTGATCGGACGTAAAATTGCCAAAAAGGCCAACTTTTAATTATTTTGCTTTTGACCTGGTCCACTTTCAGGATTTTTGTATCAGGCTCCATTTATCTTTATCATAATTTATTTCCTTTTAACTACATTCAAATTATCCTCAAACTGAATATTTAACAGCCCAATTGCCTAATGCCTATTATGAACCTAGCTAAATTAAATTACCTACCCTCTTCAGGGATTAGACTTGATGCCTATAATAATATAATTAGTTTGCAGAAGCATTTCGCAATTAAATACCGCGTAGAGGAATAATTTAAAGGATTGCGTGGGTTACTTTATGTCTTTTTTGAAACTGAATGCTTAATGAGTGGGTACTTTAGTTTAAGCGCTGTGTTTACTGTGCTCTCGGGAGCTGTTATGTACTACTCTTATTCTTAGTAATGAATAATATACAGATAATTTACTCTGGAACAGGTGCAATGCATTTGTATTGTTATTTAAGAAATCGTAACGAAATATGTTATAATATATTATGTTCATGTTTTCGCACGCCCAGATTATTATCAAATTGTAACATGAATTTTATGACAAGAAAAAAATAGGGTCATTAAGTTAAATAACTTGTTAGTCATAAATACTTCACAAATACACAGATGATTTACAATGTTCTAAGACTGTAAAATTCGATTTATTTGTGTCTTCTATAAGTAAAACAAAATCTGTAAACATATTAAGAAGATTATTTTCTAACGGAATAAAATGTTGATAAAATAATACTTGCTTACCGGACTTTTCTTCTCACAGGTAGCCTGGCTAGACGCCGACACTGGTCAAGAACGGGTCCTATGGCGAGAAATCGACAAACTATCACGTGTGGTGTTCCCAGCTTTATTCCTCCTCTTTGTCACAATGTACTGGCCCGTCCTTCTCTTGAAGACTAAGACTTCTTCATAACAATTAGATTTAGTGAGCTTCTCTGTAGCAGCCTAAACCCATTGACATCAAGTCAATGGTATCGAAAGGCTTAGAGTGTTCTGTTGGTATTTATTTAAAGGATTATGGGAAAAGTCAGAGCCTTAATGCGGGTCGTCTCGAGTAAATAAAATGTACTTTGGATAATTACTGAATTGGATACGGGCTCTTTAAATGTTTGTTTAAGCTAACAGACTTGTAAGGAAATCGAAGAAAGGAGAAATTTTGATCAAATACAAAGTTTCGATGTTTGAATTGTATGTACTGTAAATGTATTTCATACATATCTAATCAGGAGCGAATAAAAATTTGAGAATAAAAAATATAACATTCAAACGTTACTCGGGACCGAATTTATTATTTCTATGGGTTCCTGAACAAATGTTACCGTAATGAAAAGAAAGATTGTAAATGAATACAATATGGCGGCTTATTGTTCGGTAAATTACACAATTTTTCAGTATATCTAACAAAAACAATGGTGGAGTTTTTATAATAGATATAGACTTAAAAGTAGGAGCTTCAAGAAAATTCGACATTTCTAAAAGTCATCGAGAAAATAATGAAAATGTACAAAAAATGCACAAAGCAGTTCTAAATTGTAGAGATTTTAATATTTTATAAGTTTAAGAGATTTTCACTGTATATTATTTTTTGAATTAAAACGGTGATAATATGATTATATTTATTTATGTATGATACATTTTGAAACTTGTAGTTTTACTGTTATAGACTTAAGGTGCTCTAGGTATCAGTTAGAGCGTTTGTTACAAATTGTTGTTTTAAAGTCAAATCAGATTGCGAACAATTTACGATTTGTACAACTTTTAGATGTTCATTATTGTATAGATTTTTAGAACTATTTAAATTGCAGACGTGTTCAAATGTGCCTAAAAAGCTAACCGCGCGCTGGTGGCTGTTATTACCGTTGACTGTTTCATCACTCTTATCAAGACTGGGCAATACTTCTGGGTAAGTCTCCTCCCAAACGGATTAGGCCATGAGTCCAAAATTGTGCAGTAGGTAAACATTAAGATGAGTCGTGTACACGACAGAAGAAGAAGATCAAGTCTATGGATATGTTTGGCACAGTGGTTAACGTGGTCACTTCGCCGCAATAACCGTAGCTCCATGTGATGGCTTCGAATCCACCCGGGACAAATATTAGTATGATGAGCACGAGTATCATGTTCCGACCGTGAGTAGAGACCTGCATACTACGACTGGACAATAGTGTGACGCTCCATAGACTTGATAATAGCATCGAAACAGACACAGTGACAAAAGTCATTAGTGCGCGTTTAGTTCTACAACTATACGTATTACGAACCGTTCCATCCATATTGTTAAAAATATCTTGATGCACAAAACACCAAAAAATACGCCGATACATAAGGACTTTGGCCTATCATCAATAATATAAATAGCTCTTTGCTTTCTTTTCATCTGCAAAAGGAAGATTAATGGCCTTCAGGTTTCATTCTTGTGGTTTCCTTCAGCATTATTTGGTTTACATGCTACGGTACATACCGTGGCGTACAAATAAATACAACCAGGTGATGTAAATTAATTTACCTGTATCGGTTTCCTTGTTACATCATCTTTGTAAGATGGAATTTAAAGAAAGTAAAGTACTCTATACTCTTCTAGTATCATGATGTTAAACACACTGTTGCCTATGGCATACTTCATTTTAAGTTCGATCAATATTGGGTAATGAATTATTACTTACTACCGTGTTGTAGCAAAAATGTTTTGGGACTACGCACACATTTCCTTGACATTGCTTTTTGTATGATCAGGTATATGGTATCATCAGGTGCTTTAAAAATCAAACTTAACGTAGACCTAGCGCAGAAGACTCCGTTGACTGTCTTATTAATAGGGCAAGCGAAGCCCTCCTCGTCGCATTCTGCATTTATTTCAAAGCAGACTCCAAAATCGTTCTTATGATGGATCTAAATTGATATTTTTTGGCGGTACCTATATCAAATTTTAAATTAAACATATCTATGTGATTTTAAAACAACAAAATATAAATATAAGGTGCTTATGAGTCATCAGCGTCATGTATAATATTGTCGCAGTCATCATCAGCTTTAAATCATTGTGATAGCTTAAATATTATGAGAGTTTTATTATTTCGTTGATATAGAATGTAAGGGATAGGTACACTATATAGGTAATACAATACAATGTATTTATGAAACGAATGTTGGATAATATGTTTTGTCCTTTTTGATAAATCGATATCTTTTTCATTACTTCTAAACGCGAAAGTTTCCTACGTATAAGTATTTTACGTTGCTTTAAAAACAAAAAAACTGCGGAATGAATTTTCATTTTTCACAAAGAAATATTAATGAACTGCATTAATACCAATTATTTAATTTTACAAAGTGTTTGTTTATATCTTGCAATTCAAGTTAAGTTATGGGTCTGACCAGAGCATTCAATTCTTTTATACAAAGTTGAGAGCAAAATCTAGTTGCTTATAATTAGATTAATTGTTTTTTTATATAAAAAGGTCAAAACGCAATCCCTAATAAATATTTTTAGTAATTAAGGGTGGTACAGTACATTTTTATTTGTATTTTAAGTTTTAAACGATAATTATAAATATTACTCGCTTATATTAGTTAGTTTTGTAAAATTATTTTGTATTCATAGACTGTTTAAAATATGAAATGCGTGTAGAATATTTTTATCTTTATTGTAAGTAAACACGAGTCTTTGATAAACAATTTAATTTAGAAAATACGAATATTTTTTCGCAATGAAATAAACTTCATCAATCTTTAGTAAAAGTGTTATATTGAAAAAAGTTTTGAAAGAACATAAATTATTGCAGTTATTACATTTGGAAAAGTGCTTTTATTTCGAAAATAATAACTGTCAGAAACCCATATTTTAACCGACTTCAAAAAAGGAGGTGATTCTTAATTCGACCGTATTTTTTTCTCCATATATTATTATTTTCATTACAAATATTTTTCAAGAAGACATATCCGGTACGGTAATGAAGATTTCAAAACAAAATAATAATATTTATCAAAACACGTACCTTTAAATAAAATTTGGTTGGTAAATATGTAAAATATATATGGAAAAATAAGATTTTTCCGCTCTGTCCATTGTTGCAAGATATTGTAAATATTATATTATATCATAACGCTTTAGTGCTAAGGGTATCAGCTCAGACGCGTCACAGAAGCCTTAACTGTTTGACGTTCAAATGCGCAAAATTATATTAAGTAGTATATTTTTGTTCCAACACAAAGAAGAGTATCGTTAAAAGAAATAAAACGATTTGTCATTATTAGTCTTTTATTTACTTCAAATATTGTTAAGCTCTTTATTTATTGGTATTAGGTTTTCAGGTACCCAAGATACAGGCCTAGTCCAGTTTCGGACCTACCTACTGTAAATCCAATATAATTTTGTAGGTACTTTTTCTGGAATTAAAATGTTATCTTTTTATTTAATCAAGTGCAAAAAAATCAGTTTCAAATAAATCATTGGACTATTGGCTTACTTTATATACATTTTTCAAGAAAATTTATTGCTTATTTATATTACACTCTATGCAATTTTTTATCTACAAAATTAAATAATGTGAAGAGCGGTAATTTAAAACATAAGAACAATATTATACTTGATATTGCTATTGCATTTTCTAGTAACTGCTTAAAATTACTTAAAACATCTTTCTACGAATAATTACGTCGAAACACTCGAAATAATGAGTTTTCTTTGTTTGTTAAAGCTCCACAGCAAAACATTTGTTTCCCGTAAGGACTTACAAACCAACGACTTTATACCTGCATTAAATGTTTGCAACAATATTAATTTTAAGAACTGAAACGTATAAAACAATATGAACATAGTAATTAATCCCCTCCACGTGTATTTGTATTGTAATATTAAAGTAACAAGTTTTCTTAGTGTTTTTGAAATAACGTTATATTTTAATTCAATATTCGTCAATTTATTAACTTTAAAACAATACTTTTATCAGAAGCCTTTTTTAGTTAAATTATTTAGCGCCTGCCAAATAATGAATAGCTATAAATAACAAAAAGTAAAAAGTTATCGATGCTATTTTATTCACTGCAGGCGTTCTTTCAAATTGAATTCAATTATTGAGCTAGAAAATCTTTATTACGTTATAGTTAAAGTGAAATTTAGAGAGAATAATATTTTATTGTGATGCAAATGGTGCAGGTATTTACTGTAAATTGATTAGTGTAATTTATTCAATTATAAATTGGTAGAAGCCCTTTTTTAACTGGTCAATATATATTATTTCCTTCGATACCGGTGATCGAATCCGAAGTTTTTTTAAATAATTTAGATACACACCCAAAGAGCGGAGTCATCCCAAATATATTATATGCATTTTTAGTGTCTTACTGATTATAGATATAATTATAGCAGACTTTTCGTATTATTTTTACATACCTATTCGTCGGCTAGCAAACAGTGATACTGATTGTTACGACCTTAATTTACGGATGAATAAGTGACCTGAGAGTCATGGGTTTGTCAAAGTCGATCAATGCTTTCAACCATGTACATTTATGACTTATTATATATATATCAGAGAATTATACTGCTACTTGGAGTACCCGTGAATGAGTAAGAATGTCCCAATTTATCATCAGTGTTTACCAATGTTTGTTAACGTTCTTGTCGTACGAGTAAAGTAAATTTCATCAGTTCATCATTTGTGCGGTCCACAAACGTTGGGTCTGGTTGTACTGTGGCCGTTGTTTATATGTTTGTAAAAGTCCCCGCGAGCAATTCTTAGATGTTGTTAGAGTACCTAGCCACCAAAGCAAGTGGACATATAAAATTAATTGTATTATATCAAAAGAAAGTATAAACCACCTGCTAATCCCAATGTTTGTGAACCGTAGCCATTATGTCTGCGACGACAGTGCGTGAAGTGTGAACCCATTGTCGTGGGGCAACTGCGTGACGGCCGTGACACTGTTTTTAGATAAATATTCAACGAGTTACAATTATAATCTAATGTTTAAGCCTTTACTCGCCAAAATACTGACAGTAGACTAATGCAAAATATAGATAAAGTGAACTAAATATCTATTCGAAGATATTCAGAATTAAGTTTTGGGCAATTCTTTTTTAGTTAATGGTTAATCTAATCTCAAAGTTATTACTTAGAGTTCTTGCGAATTTAAAGCATAATTATTATTAAGTTCACTGGATTTAAATAAAAACAATTCAAAGCATAAATTATTGCGGAAGTATTAGCTTAGACTAAGTTACAGTCTTTCCTAGATGGATGGAGAATAATGGGGATGCAGCAAACGACAAATATGACTGGAAATCAATAGACCTTTACTCAGCGGTTGGACAGAAATAGATATAAAAAAGAAAAATACCTGTACTTGTGTTTTAAGAGACAATTTTAAACAAAATAAAATCCTATTAACTGAGATATTTAGGACATATTATGTTTCCTTTGAAAGATGATGTTTGGGGATTATCACCGATTACGTCATGTCAAAGGATGCTCTAAGAATACGAAAAGGGGATTTGTATTGCGACAACTGTAGCAAGGCTTCGTTCTATTTCTAAGAAATCTGAGAATATATTATTTATTTAAAATGTATGTTTAGTAGAAACGTTTTAGCTAGGTGTTAAACATCATTCGTATATGTTCAATATAATTTAATGTCCTGAAGACCGTACAATCAGCTGCAAAAGACACTGAAAAGATAACGGTTGATGTTAATAACAGTCAAGTACTGCTTTCTTCGGATAGGTAAAATAATGGTACGAGTCAAAAAATATTTTTCTGTAGAGATAGTCTATTTACTGAGCAAGGCTATAAATTATAAAAACAGACATATATATGTATAGGGTGAAAAAGCAGTAAAAAATATTGTGAACACGGAAGGACGTTCACGTGCACAAAATCGCGGATGGCCAATTGTTTTCGTACTTACACGATAAACAAAAATGTCTCAACGAATCCTGAAATGTTGAAATCTTCACTAAAACACAATGTTTATCACTTGAACCGAGTTTCATAATTGACTTTCAACAACTTTCTTTTTAGCTCGTTCAGGTTAAACGGTGACGTAAGATGTTTGTCGGCATGAAAGTTGATGGGGTTTGAAAGAGCTGTTATGTCATTGATGTGCGTGGTTAAGCAATGATGCTGCGGTCGGGTTTTTGAGGGTAATCGTTGTATTGTTGCGGATGAAGATTTTTTGCAGAAGTTTGTTACTATTTCTGGGTTGTGTACGGTATAAATGTCCACAACTGAAGATTAAATATTCTTAACTTCTGAGGTAATTTTCTATGGTTGGTTCTCTCGATAAAGCAACTGCTTGATACTTAAAAAAATTTTTTTGTGCAATATTTTATTTTATTACTCAAATCTGATCAGTGACCTAGTCTCATGAGTGCTGTTTATGTTTTTAGTTAAAAGCAAAAAAAATATAAAGTCGTTCTACTAATTCCCTGCTTGAGTTTAGAATGTAATACAAATTAATACAATACAATGTAATACAAATTACTTACTGTAGACAAGGCTGAAAAATTTTATATCTACTATGTATCTGTGATAACACAACCATTACTTACTTCCATAGTAACACAGAGTCTTAGAAACACCAGCAATGATTCATACAAATATTTTCATTCAACAAACCTGACATATTTCGTCACAGCGGTGAGAGAACGATTCTTAACAATTGCTATGTCGTAACACTGACACAATTATTACACATACATTTGCCTACAACAAAACATTGCGTTACACGTGTCGTTTTGTTTTGACAAATTATTTTCTCATTAGAATAAGGGCTAGCGCGCATTGGTAGCATGCCGGGACATGTTTTGGCATCCCTAGATAATGTTAGACGTTTGCCTGCCTGTGTGTCGTCGATAGTGTATGAGAAAATTGATTCTTGAGTTTTCTTGGGTGGTTTCATTATAATGCTTGGCCGAAAATCGGTTAAAAATAAACACTGTCTCTATCGGTACAATTACCTAAGGTACACCGCAACCTTCTTAAAATACCGTGAAATGAACATGAGCATAGAAAACAGAAAATGTATTATGAGCACTTAAACACGGGAAATGGTCTCAGGGTCCTGAAGATTTCTTTGGCATTCCGTAGCAACTCAAAGAATGCACAAATGCATGACTTTTGCATTTTTTTATAAGCGTTATAGCTGTGTTCATTGTTTTATAATATTATTAACTTTATTGTCTTACTATTAAGTAATTCGTGACCTAAAAATCCCTTGTCCACGTCGCCAGTAAGCGTCGGGCTTATACACAAGTACCCGGTGCCCACCGACAGCATTATAGACACCGGATAAACTCGAGGCCGTTACGGTCCCGTATGCATTAAACTGTTAAACAAAGGATTAAGGAGGTACCATTTATCTTCTATCAAAATTAATTACTCTTTACTTGATATACCTGTGACAAAATGTTGTATTTCCGTTTGTTTATTAGAAACTATGTCTATGACTCTAGGCGACTGGTGAGGTGCGTAATGTTCGTAATCAGCGGACCTGCATGGCCATTATGGATGTGAAGGAGGTAAGGGAAGTTTGTAGGGATCGTATCAAGTGGCGATCTTTGGTCTCTTCCTATCGTTTTAGGAAAATAGGTGTTTTTCGGTGACTTTATGTATGTATGTATGACTATTGACTATGCATGTTTGTATTAGACCAGAGAAACGTAAAGGAGTATGAAGTAATTCCACTGCACGCCTTTTTGTTCTTGGGTTCACTACAATAGGCAATAAGAGCGAAAAAAGGTTTAGGTAGTGTATCAATGACTGAGGTTTTGTATAAATTGGATAATGGTGATTGTTAAAATATCTATGAAATCCGTAATACTATTATAAATTATTCATCATCATGATTAATCTGATATTATCATAGTTCATGCCACCCTAAAGGCTTAAGCCTTTGGCATGGCCTAAGGCCTATTACCTATATTTTTTGACAACACAACTATAAACTGAGTTCATAATAAGTAAGTTGACAAAAATGCTTGATACCTAATACAACTATTTTGTTAGTCATACCTATTGACGTAGTAACAGTTCCAAACTCCGGTTTATTACGCAGAGCAGATTTCAATACAACACGTAGCCGGAGCTGTAAGGAATCCCCCGGCGGTATGAATATTAATTAGCAGAAGCGTTACAAACTATAGTGACAAAGCAGTTTAAAGTAAATAAATTAATATAATTATTTAATTTACTACGGTAGTAAAATGAATCTCATGGCATCTCTGTATTTTAGGATAAGAATTATTTAAAAAAATCACCTAGCAATATTTATTGTAAAGTGTGTATGGTTCTCGAAATAAACTACCTCGGTATAGCTCGGTGAAGTAAAGTATCAACCGAATCAAACCATCTAAAGGCCCAAAACATACTTGATCAGAGTGATGGAGAACCTTTTTCCTCTCTGACCAATTACGAAGAACTGAAAGTTTATATAAGGAGGACCAAAATTTTACTGAATTCAGGCAACTGTTAGTTCGCCCTGTCGCAGTTTAAGGTAGAACAGTCGCAATCAACAACGAGGAGTAATCTTTCTAAAAATATTGTACTCTAGAGATTTTATATCAACCGTAACATTTCCAAGTTTCCTTGTTTAATCACAAAAATAAATTCATCTCAGGGGTTTGAACATTAACGCCTCTAGAGATCAATGAACAATATTGAAAGTGTTACTCGGGGAATAAATTTATTTTTAGTACAATAAAGTAGACGAAGAGAAATTACTTAGAAGATCGGAAAAGGTTTCCTGAGTAAGGATAGAGAAGTAAAATAAGTAGTCGTTGGAGGCTTCATTAACGCTTAGGTGTGTTATGGGTTCGATTTTCACACAAAAAACGTAAATACTAATGTGACCAAAGTTTTTAACTGCCTTTAGGTGTTAAAGCGTTAAATATAACTGACACACATTCATCATATCACGCCTGATAAACGTGTAGGAGGTATATGAAAATACACTCACGTTCCGCCAATGTTAGCAACGTTAATCCCATGTCTTAGAGGGTGAGCCTATTTCCATATACCGAGCGCATTACCAAACACCGGGCTACTACTGATAATTTAATATTCTTATACCAATCAGAGAAGACCAAAGTACTTTGTACAACCCGAGTATCAAACCCGGGACCTCGTGATCAGCAGATATTATGTTCACTGGTAAAGGCCTCTCCTCTATCTACTATGTTTATGTTTTCAATGTCCTATACGTCAAAAGAGAATTTTCATTGTCAACAATGACCAAATATTTACATAAATAGTGATTAGATAAGCAGTACATCAATCTTCTTGTCAAAAGGACTGATTTCCTTTATAAACGTCTTAAAGAGCGACCCTTTATTTGCCTCTGAAACTTCTAGAATTATTTTGAAACAATGAAACAAAAATCTTTTTACCCAAAGCAGCCAACTAAGTAATGTCAGAGATGTAAACGCCACCCGAAGGACTTAAGCATGACAGCAAGTGTTATCTTTGAAAATAATTAAGACCTACTTAAGGCGCATCCTCCTATATGATCTCCCTATCGAATGTCCTCGTAAACGTTTCTTATTTTCTATTCGGAAAATGCAACAAACTATGAGCGCTTCTAGCAACACAAAAATAATATGGTAACCTACAATTTATATTCTGACACAGTTTCTCTAACGAGATCTGCAAAGTGATATCTCAAAATTAAAAGAGTTAATTAATTCTCAAATTTTAAATAAGTAATTAATATAGAGTTCATTGAACTCGTATCATCAACAGGTGTAAACACCGACTCGTTATTTAATAAAAATGTGTTACTTACGCACTCAGTACGTGAATTTTAATGCAAAGTATCGAAATTCAATTAGTTTCGGATGAAAGACTGCTTATAATGTTTCGTTTGAATGCATGTACCGCCAGACGTTTGCGTAAATGCCGAAATTATTCAAGGATTGTCGGGTAGTTAAACGGTGAATAATTGTGCTGAATGCATGCCGTTTACGAAATCTTGAAGTTCCCGGGTAAGATAAACTGTTTTTGAATAATAGGGCATTTTCAGTATCAGTCTGAAGTTTTGTACCGAACCTGGACTATGACAATAATACTCTTTCCTCGGCTACCTTACTCGTGGTCATTGAATGGATAAGGCAATTCCTTTTGCAGGTGGCTGAAAAGTATCTTGAAAAATAAGAACATGAAAAAATTATTTTGCACGACATGCAATGATGATACACCAATGAATTACAAGTCGTATATTATTATTATACCTTATTCAGTATGGCTTTCCTTTAGATATCTGTATCCTCTTCTTTTAAACCCGCTGCCCTCCTACGAGAGGTATTTTGTAGTTTTGGCTTCCTTACGAAGTGGAAGTGGTGCATCTGCATTCAAAATTATTTTATATCATGCAGTAAGTAGTTGGTGTCATAGTGCCTCGCGAATGCACTATATTTTCTTGATGTTTTCTTCGGAGCATTTCCAAAAAACTGTTTTCTCTAAAATTCTTCACACGTCGTATGAGTACACCGAGTCATTCCATTCCCATCTGTTGTGGAGCATAACTCATTGATTTCACATTAGGGGCTGAAGCATAAATGGGTCACGTCTAACATCTGGCAGTCTGATATTAATTTATATTGTTTCTGAGATAATGTTCTTTTAATAAAAGATTTGAAGCAAAGAGGAAGTGGATTTTCTCTTTCATTCAAGAAAAACATGCACATACACATGGAGTGAAATTAAATGTTACTTCAATTTTGATAGACAATTGTAATAATATGGCATAATTATTCTTTTTTTTATAAATAAACTTAATATTATTTATAATGTTAAAAGTATGTATGTTTCGTGGGAACTTAAAAAACTGATAATTTAACTCGAAGATACTCATTAATAAATATTTTGCCCGACCCTGAAATCGAACCTAGGAACTCGTCACCGGTAGTACACCGCCTCAGCCACAGAGGCTATCGTTCCGTATATTCTCGGGATAAAAGGCTCAATGAGTAACTGTCAACTAATAACAAGAAAACATGTTTCATTACAGCCAAATAATTGTATTTCCCGTTGAACGACAATAAAATAAACATTGAACTTTTTACTTGGCATACAGCATTCGGATTTCCCCAGATCGCGACTTCAAGTGTCACTGAACCCCATAAAGCCTCCGCGAATTGCGCCAAATACTTCAACCAGTTTGTAAGACCCGCCACCCTTCTAGGATTTAATGGAAAGTTTGTACCAGAACTGCGTAATGAAAGGTCAAGGTGTACTGGCTATTGGTAGTGTCTCTTGCGCATTTTGCAACGTGCAGTGTTTAGTTGTGCGATAGCCGTCGTACAAGTTAAACGTGGTGTTAGTGACTGTACTATATTGTTCCGAATGTGAAAAATAAGTGAAGGGATTTTTGACTTACAAAGAAATTTTTAAGGTACAATTTTTTATTTTTAATGATGTGTAATAACAATTTGTTTACAAAAAAATTTGGCCCATTTTAATGTGTTTACAAATTAGTCGGTTTGTGCAAATTTGTTTACATTTGCTCATTGCGTAATTGTTGTTTGTTTTTTATTGCGGGTCGTGTTTGAGAAAATTGCGTGCGGGTATCTGTAATACATCAGTTTTATTTTTATTGATAAAGGCTTTGAAAGGGTTGCGATATGTGACGATGTGATTTATTTTACACATTGTTTATATTATATTACATTGTTTATATATTTACTACAGATTTGTAGGTTAACCCAAATAATATAAATATATTGAACTGATTCAAAATTAATTTGATTGCATGTAACCAAATCGCATGTAAATAATTTTTATCAAAATTTATTACAATGTAACAACAAATTGGTGCGTATAAAAGATTAAAATTGCAATGTTATCGTCGTATTTTTCTATTTTTGTAAATACCTTTAAAATATAGCTTGGGACTATATTAAAAACAATTTTGCAGCGTTGCCCCACAGATGTGGATATTTTGAAATTGAATAGTGTTAAAATATCGGCTGACATTTGAAACACGTGTTGAAATATGTGATTTACGCTTACGCTATCGAAAATCTATTAATTTTGGACATTTAAAAGCAGTAATATTGAATTAAGTGCGTTTTTGTCTAGTATGAATTTAACATTTTTTCTTCGTAAATTCATTAACATTGATCATCATAAGCGTCAATATTTACCCTAAATGAATAAATGATTTGATTTTAATTGATATTGAATTTGTTTATTCTTATCGGGGGATACGTGTGGGATATTTATCACTTTCTGTGGAAAAATAACGACAACTAGTCTAGTATGTTACGTATAATATATATTCTAACAAACTTAGTTGACATAATCAATGGTTTCATATTGGTTCTAATATTCTAAATGAGAAAAACTACTCTTGATTTGCTGAACTAACCCCCGGTTTCTGAAGTACATTTAGCGGTAGGTAGTTTATCTATTCAATTGCGTGTAAACTCATATAAAAAACGCTATTGAACAGATAAACTACCGCTAAATGTACTCAGAAGCCGGACATAAGTCTTAGACATCGACCCTTAAGCGACCGAAACTTTGTACTCGAGTGTACCCGCGTGGGTTTCCTAGTGTGTATAATATCACTACTTGTCAATGCAATTTAATTAAGTGAAGCAAAAGCCTCACTTACATTTTTATTTAAACATGTCGCATTAACCTTTCGGGAGCAAGTTTTAATACAAGATCCTTTTTATATTTTTGTAAATACTGGTCTGATTTATAGACATATGGGGCTCACGTACAGAGTCTTACGCCTTATGTGCCAATTAGCAACTTAGGGGTTGCATTTTCAAAAATGTACCTATATTATTGTCTAGGTCCTAACATCATATATAAAGTTCTGCGATTTAGTCATAAAATTATACAGACAATCTTTCACATATTCACATAGGTATTGTTTTATATATTTATACAACCCTCTTTATCGCGACAAAAAAATATAAATGCGAAAGTCTATGCAACAACTATTATTACACGATACTCGTGACCAAATTACTTTAAATCTATTACCATTTACAAACAATTAACTTTTACGACAAAATTAAGGTAGTGAAGTCAAAATTTCGTAAAGTGCCTGAACACTAAAGAACTCAGAGCACCGTTAACAAGACAATTAGTAACTCAATATTTTGGCTTCAAAGCCACACAATGAGTTTGGCGAAACTGTCAAAATGTTGCCGAAACAGGTTTACGAAGTATACTCCAAATTTATGACAATGTGTGCGTAAATGCATACATATACACAAATACACACACTACGGTAAAGTACAGTCACGTACAGAAGTAATGACAGGGGTATTAAAATGGTTGGTAATTATTTTACCACAGGGATAGAAAATCTATGTTATTAGGAGTTGGTAATTTGCATATTCGCTTCTCAAGCTGGTTCTTAAATACATAAGAGTAATGATCAATATAGTTAAATTGGGGCTTTTACAATAACTAGCTGAGGTTACGGTAAAAACAAATGGTAATAAGTTAGCAAATAAAAACATTGCTAATGTATTTTCTATTTTTAAAATCTTAAATTCCGTGTTAATTGCTCTGTAGATAAAAGTGTTAGAAAATAGCTACGTCTTTGCTTTCGTAATTCAGTTAACTACTATGTTGATAAAATTCCTAAAAAACACAACATTGTAACGAATTGCTTATTTCGCGTTGATTTAACGGCGTCTTAAAATTTAATTATTTCCACTTTACTGCATAACTGTACATGATTGACGTTATCACATTTCACATCGAATGCACTTTTTATCACGTTGGAGAAAAAATGCACGTGGTTTTGCAATTAAGTACAATCGCGCGCAACAGTTGATTTTAATTTTAAGATCTTTTGCACGATTACATCGGAATGTGTAAAATTTTGAATTTTCAACCTATATAATGAACGTGAGTTTTAGGTGTTTGGAGGAACGTTTGTAACTCAATCAAGCCAAAAGTTCTTAAATAAAATTGATAAAATTAGGTACCCAGATGTAGGAAGTTTACAGCCGAAATTAACATATTAATTAGATACTTTTTACCCAGAAAAATCAATACGCGAATTTGCGAGCTTACAAGTATTTTATGAAAAAGAAGAAAAACTATCGTTTAATTGAGAACAAAATATTATTGAATGAAATGAAATAACTGTTCTCTAGTATGCTTATATAGTTCTTATATGTTAGTATTTAAAACGACACTGATGCAATGATAGTATGCAGACGGTATTTTTCGTTGCACCACACACGTCGTCCACCTTGAACAGCAAAGTTCCACAGTGACTGATTAGTGGAAAACAAAATTACTTTAATTAGCTTTAACTATTATCTCAGTGGTGCCTTTTTAAGAACTATTGTTGCAAAGAGCTCATGGATTTGTTACTTAGGTCAAAAAGTTTTTAAGATTTTGTACTGCCCGAGATCGTGCACCCAAAGTTTCGTTGGTACGAACACAAGTCGTTCCTACAAATACATAAGACTGGATGAGGAATTTTCGTCAGACTCGGCTACAACAACAACAAACTCCCGCATAGTTCACTCCTTTCAATGGAACTTATACCAATCTAGAACCACATATGTAAGCACTAACTCAAACCTAATACTTTCATAAACAGTTTCCATAACATAGACTACTAGTCTAACTTATACTAGGCTAATGAAGTCGAACGACCAGTATTAGCACACGTTTGCACCACGTGATACTTAGACTCAATTATATATAATTCTGCTAATCACATCGATGAATTAACTTCACTGATAAAACGGTAATCATCTCAAATTACCTGGAAACTGGATTAATGTGGGTAATTGGGTAGGTCACCTTAAAAGCTTCCGTGGGAATGAAACGTCTAGACTCGTCAATTAAGCAGTGCAATAAGGTACAAATCATTCAGAGAAAAACCGTCTTTATGAATAAAAGCAGAGGGTAACTTTAAGTACAAAATACTATGATGTTTTCCGTGTGATGCAGCAGTTCTCTTGTAAAAGCAAAATAAAAACAGGAATAAACAACGTTGACGCGTATTATAGATAATTTTATGATCTCGATGAAAAAAAAAAAAGAAAACGCGCAGTAACTCTTTTTAAAAAAAATTCTTTGTCACGTTTTCACCTCAAAACTGCGATGCCGTTTATCATTAAATTTGGCATGGAGATAGTTAAAACCCCAAAGTCATACATCAATAATATCAATCAAGTGCATAATATAAGGAAAAAACACAAATTACTTTGGCATTATTAAAAATAAAATCGATAATCCCAATTCAAAATGACGCAGTTCCAAATAAATATAAAAATTAAACGAATAAAAAATGTCGTCGCTTGCAATTGTTATCGACATGTCTGTCAAAGTTATTTGCAACATAACTTTCCAGCGGAAGTCAAATAGCCTTCAAATTAAGGATGCGAAGGTTGTGAACTCAATTTCCGTATATGAATATGTTTAACCTAGAATTATTGGTTTTAGGCCTATTTATTGCAAATTAATGCAAATGGATCTTTAGGTTATTATGTAATTGTATGTAATTCATTATTTTTGCATAGTTACATCGTTATAAAATGAATCAATAAGAAATATAATAATATAAGTTATATATTTTTCAACGGCCAACAAGAAGTTATATATTATTCTTATTTATTTTAATTTCCCGCATCAAAAATATGAAATGTATGGTAGGAACCGTTTGCGCACTTAAAAAAAGGGTAGTAAAGTACATAGGAAAACCGAACCTAAGAAATAAACATATTTGCAAATCACACAACTACTTGATCAGTATGGGAATCGAAGTCATGACTTCTGTTTGCAGCAGCTTGGTAATCACTTTAGCCACTACGCTGTAGTCAAACCATTTTCGTACCTCTTAAAAATTTATTTAAAAAAAATTGTTTTCTTCGAAATGTATCAAATACGTCATTCAGAGTAATTAATAAATTCCGTACACGTTGATGATTAAGTTATTCATATAATTCTCTGACTGTCCCAAAAATCCTTGATGTCGATTCAGTTTTCCAAGAATAGTCACATAAGACCTTTCGTGAACAAAACCTGCAGCTACCTCATAAAATGACCTTACAATCACTGTATGACGGCAACAACGACGTATTTACCAATTTGATGACAACCGTTGAACGCGACGATCAATGTCAACAGGTACTGTCATCAACAAAATATAGTGACGCATTATTTACAAACGTGATCAGTTTAAGATTCCGTTTGTTATACCAAAATGTGCAGGCGTACAAAATACACTGACATGTCAACTTTTCCAAGTTATGTAAAACATCCACATTTTGAAGTCAGTACAATGTAATAGGGAGCAAGCCTGTTGTTTTATATAACGAAACTACGGGTTGCTATTAAGCATATTCCAACAGAGATAAGAAAATTCTATAGTTCTTTTTTCGACCCAGAATTCGAACCTACAGCCACACTCACTATTGTTTGCTAATACATTGAAAATTCTCATAAACGTCAATTTTTGTAGACTATTTCTCATAAATTGCTAATACGTTAATGGTGTCAATTATTCGCTAAATTATTAACGTTATTATATTCAGTAAATTCTGATAATACAAGAATGAATTTCACCGCCTGAAAACATATAATAAATATTATTCACAAATCATTCATAGTTATTTGAATTTAATTTAATGGTCGTAATTGGGAAGGAAAATATATTGAGGAAAACTATTAACATAAATATTTGTTATACTAAACCGGGGTTTATTGAAATGAAATATTATTATTTGCATTCATCATTCATTAATTAATTAGACCAGTCATTAATTAAATTGCTTTAATGTACCTATTATGCGGTTTTGTAAATTCACTTTCAATCGTCTGAAACAAACATGAGAAAAAGTTAAATTTAAGTAAGTTAACGAATTCTAGTTGAAAATAAAGCTACATTCACAAACTATATAATATCTAAGACAATATTACAAGAGGATTAATTAGACATTCTAGTAATGTACAGTTGAAAATAGTAAATCTAATCTATTATTTCTTCATAATATCACGCGTGATAAAGTTGAAGGCAGGGGCTGTGTGGAATATCGGGCACGATATCAAACTCTGGGTTACCAATGAGTAATATTCTTATAGATTAGAAAAGACGGACTGCACCTTGCCATTTGTTTGAATTGATTCGAGGGAGGTGCATTATGATACTGTTTCAGGTTCGAATCCGCGTCCTTGTTATGAGCAGTCGTACACACTACCAGCCCAGATCGCAAAGACAATCAAAGTAAATATGTATCTTTATCTGGAGTCTAATACTAAAAATAAACTCGCTTATTGTCTTAAAAAATCACGAAACATGAAATTCATAATTTATAAAACCTAAACTAATATTTTAAGCCTAAGGTTTTAACCCTTTCATAGTGAGATCAGGCTCGCGTCAGGGTTAGGCTATAACGAAGATTGATGTAGTCTTAAAGCCTAAATCCTAAAGAATTTTCAATTCATCTTTTATTATTTTGTAATAGTCACTATGAAACTTACAGGTAACTGAACGTTGGCTCGCGTCTTAGTAAAAGTAAAAAGATTAAAGAATTTTCATTTATTAATCTGGTCAAACTCTTGTGTTTATTTTTTGTTTTTTCATTGTCATGTATGAAAAGATGTATGGATGTGAATGAAGCAAGGGAAGTTTGCAATTGTTTTTTGTGTCTATGCCAACCTAAGGGAAAACGGCGTAATATTATATGTATGTATTTTTTATGCTATGGCAGGTTTCTATTATTTAATATCTGTGATTTAAGATTTAACGCGATGTATTGTTAAATCTCTTGCTATAGGTCAATTACCGCATCACAATTAGCCCTAAAATCATGAAGTTTTTATATGCATAGACTGGATGCGAATAAAGCAAGGGAAGTTTGTAAAGATCGTACCAAGTGGCGTTCTTTGGTCTCTGCCTACCACTAAAAGAATAAGGCACGATTTTGCGTATGTATGTATGTGTCTAAATAGTGGCTGATTTGACTGGTAGGAAAATACCGTGTTCTCAGAGCACAGTTTGATATTTATCAAAGTATGAAACTTATAAAGTTAGTGTGCCGACTGTTGCCTAACCGTCATCTCACGATTTCTCTTTCGCTTGCAGTGGGGAAGGAAGGTTAGGTGACGTCACTGTTCAAGGTCGACTGACTCATTTTGACGACTTTTCGGTTTGTTGTTTATCGGGTTAAGGGCCTGTGAGGTAATTGCATAAATTATGATATTATTATGTACATGATAGTTTTGTGTAGTTTGATGTTGGTAATGTGTGGTTTGATAAATGGTATACTGTGGTGTAGGTCCGTAGAAACGATTCAGAACGGTTGAAATAAAAAGCCTTAACAAATTTTCTAATGTAGGATAACTTTAGGAACTCCAAATGTTTGTGGTTTTTACAGGCTTTCGTAAATTCTAACATAACGTTTTTAGTTTTACTTTTTAAGTAACACGCAAATGAAAACAAATACCAAAAAAATTACACATTCCTGAACTAAGAATACATTAACAAAAAGCAAAAAGACAAAAATAAATCTAGCTGCTTACAAATAAGTTCTCAAACCATTGCAATTTAAAATTTGAAAAATCTACTTATTCGATAGTTTTCGCGTCACTATCAAAACGACATCTGATTTCATAACAAACCTTGATGACGAGCCTACGACCGGCCAGAATAATAAGTAGGAACCAAACCCACTATTAGCCTTCAATCATCAGCGAAGGTTCAACTTGGCGAAAACATCTGCGTGACAGCTGTTTGAATTTGCATCAACTTTCGATAGTTTTTGTTGAGTTACTTTTCGAACTTGGCCTGACATACTAACGATTATATAACTATGTGATTTTAGTAGCTTTTTGTGGGTGCTCACGGCTCTTGTTCGTATTTGTATTTACACCTTAATATATCAGTTGAAAAGTGTACTTTAAATTAATGTTCGCAATTCTGTACCTACATTGCTGCTTCGGCATAATGTGTTAACCACTACATAACCACTACATAACACTATAGGGAATAAAACAATGTGGATTTCATATAATTGACAACTGAGATACGTGATAGCCCCCCGTTTCGCCAAGAAATCCATTTAACTTTCATAAAAACGGTATTTTGAACTAGACATCTGAGAATAATAATATGATTTTTTCATTTACACTTAAAAAAAAGTATTCATTCATTCGAAATTAAATTTGTTAGAATCAGGAACTAATTAGGTACTAACTTATCTCCGTGTATGCGTTTATGTCTAATTTTAGACAGAGATACATTCGTCAACCTCATAATAAAACTCGGACACTTACATTTTATCTATGTAAATATGTACAGAGTATAAATTACGATAGTGACTGGACATAAATTGTCATATTAAATCATAATCTAGATTACGAATAAGCCTATAGCCGTAAAGTGGGTCGCAAATCTAACCGGTTTGTTGCATAACAATAAATAACACAGTACAACACGTGTCGATGTTATTATATGAGGAAATCCCATCGCAAGTCGTTAGTGTTACGGTGTTACGACATATGAAGTGCGAAATTGTGGATTAGATATGGTATTGCAGTACTTGCTGACCGGATTCACTCGTGGGCAATTTAGCGCACAAAAAACAGATAAAAAAGGAATGCCTATGGTGGACTTTGAGTCTTTAACTTCTTTGTTTTGTCCTTATCCCTGTGTTTTCTTTCTCAAAAATATGATGCCAAGATATTGGGCTGTTGTTTTTACTGGATTTTAACTTTCTCCAAACAAAGCTTTAAAGTGAGTTCAGTCTTTATGGAGTAAAAGCATAACAGACAAACAGCCGTAACTCATAATATGAGTATGAATAGATGCATTAACGGATTATGCATAATCTGAAGTGAGATTTTACATGAATTTATTTACTTTATAATAACGGATAAAATGTCAAGTTTTGAAGTGTTTGATCTGTTTAATGTGTAGATGGAGGCATTGACCTTTTGTATGCAATGATGACGAGAATTCAACGTGAACAATACCTGGTGGCTGTTTTGTAATGCTTTTGAATTAATACAGCTCATACGTATGTTGGGCGGTTCTTGAAAGCTATCTAGTACGGAATAGTTAGAAATTCTCTTGGCATGACACAATGCAACTACTATGACGTCATATAAATGTAGGTGCTCTTGTTAAGCTTTCGAGTGATTGTCATCGAATAGAATAAGTACTTATAAGCCCCCTATGAATTACAAGCAACTTAGTCACGGTATGAAAAGTAGCCAACAACTCGTTTTTTGCGCTGTACTAGTTATTTTTACCTCCTTACATAAGTTAGACTAACAAAAAATATCAACGAGTTACTCGACTTTGTTTATAATATAATATTTCATGGTATGCGTAATGTCTATTTAATTGTTAGAGTCGTGAGAATATGAAACAAAACTTTATTATTATAATTTTAATAAGCTATTGTATTTTATAAGATATGCTGAATCAAGTGGACTATTAAACAAGAATAAAAAATCTAGGCAAAACCCACAATTTTAAAGGAAATCTGATAAAGAAATAAAACAAAAAAGTTGCTTAAAATATTGAACTCAAGACTCTACGTTCCACAGTCGCGCTTCCAATCACAAAACAAGGAGGTATTTACAATAATAACTTGCGGAAAACGATACGGTTAAATATTTATCCTTAATTTATTAACAGAGGTAGGAAATCAATCAATTTTACCGACAATAGCCGAGGTCAGCCGAATTTTACCGAATGACTCACTCTCACGCAAGATCAATGGATGACGAATGCCTAACTGATACATGAATGTTATATCATCAATTTGATGTAACTGCTGGATAGACAATAATAAACATGCTCTTTTAGATTTCAAGAGTACAATAGCACAATGTCATAATGCTAAGATGATTCAGCTATAGCTAGCTGTACAATTAAATCATTGTTGACCAATTAAAGAGCTAGTCAGTGTTTCTTACAGAGTTTAGTCAATACTGACTTAAGTCGTATTTTTCTTGCAAAGTCTAGTCTGTCTTTTCGTCATTTCACGGACATTTTTAAGTCTGGAAAACTTATTGTATGAACCATCTTTCAAACTTTCCCGTTGCATGTTTATAAGAATACGGGAAATAACGCATTTACCTTTTGAGAGTTGTTAAAGTGCTTGAAGTTTCGGCGCAGGTTGCACCGACCGTGTTGGCAGGCTGTCGAAAAAGTCTGTTCACAAGCAGTCATGATATGTCAAGAGCTGAATATGGCAAAGAGTTAATACGATTATTTTAAATAACATAATGTACAATATTATTTATTTTAATAACAATCTTATAATCGTAAAATCATCCAAATTGGGCAAGCCGGGGCGTGCCGCTAGTAACGGAATAAAACATAATAATATATCGTACCTTGTAATACTTACCTACTTGTTTGTAATAAAAACGATACCTGTTTATCTAAGTAATGTTTACGTCCTCTTGTAAAAATTTCGTAAGGCACATGTTCTTACCAAATATTAAAAAAACATCCATGACTAAGCGTAACGAATAATGTTGAAACAATTACCAATTACCTGTTGAACTATTATTTCTATGTCCTTTCATAATAACGATAGGTCTAGTTACACTGGACAATATAAAAAAAATAGAGCAAAATAATAACCAACTAAACATTGAACTATAATTTCCATATCCTTTCATACAAATCATAGATCAACTAAAACTGGTTATTACTATCGAGAAAGTAGTCAATAATTATTTCGAAATGAGAGCAAAACTATTGGTAATTGATAAATGTTAAAGTATTTATATGACCGATAAGGATGTTAGAAATCCGTTTAATCTGTCAAACAAACATACAAAGATACACGTGCTTGATTGCCTGTAGTGTTTAACTGTTTATTGATTGTAAACATTTCCTGCAATTAAATGAAGAGACATACCAATTGATGCGCCATTCGATTTATTGACAGAATGATTTCCACTTTTCATCTAGAGAGTAAGAACTTTTTGTAAATAACGTGTGTATTAGAAATATTTATGCCATCAAAAACATTCTGTAAAAACCTCAAGTCTCGCCGTAAAAAGTTGTGAGATCTATATAATACCAAGTCGATTAGTCTATTTAGTCTCTACTTAAAGGACCTTCTGTCTTAAGTTATTACGTATGTTATCATCATGCCAATTTAAAAAAAAATACCTTTAAAACAAATAGACCGACCTGGCCATCGCATGATTTGATTATTAGTATGTATCACACTACACAGCACGACGAGAAGTTAATGCTCCTGAAATGTTAATGGCGAATTTGTGTTTTCTGCGTTGCGATGACCAAGTCGATCTATTTGTTTTAAAGGTATTTTTTTTTAATTGGCATGATAATAACATACGTAATAACTTAAGACAGAAGGTCCTTTAAGTAGAGACTAAATAGACTAATCGACTTGGTATTATATAGATCTCACAACTTTTTACGGCGAGACTTGAGGTTTTTACAGAATGTTTTTGATGGCATCTCACTTCTTTTTGTAGAGCGAACATAAGTCCAATTTGTATGGCAAGACGATTTTTTTCATAATTCAACCATTTTTTCTTACGGGAATGTGGTTCAGTTTCATGAGATAAACACCCTTACCCACCCTATACCCCCTCCCGTTATGCCTCATATAGTAGGTACCTATTTACACCTAAGTATTTATTTTATTTTCTAGAGTAATAATAATTCATTAACTGCAAATGTAACCTTGTAATCTTATACATTTATATGGGATTACAAAGTTATTGTTGCAGTTGGTGTATTTAGAAAACTGAACCGAAATTAGAAAATATTAAATTTTTCCCATGATTAAGACACTAAACCCTATTTGTATTCTAAATTTTAAGCGTCTAAGTCTGCTAGAAGTACCTTAGACTTTTGATGATCGGTGAGTCAGTGAGTCAGTGAATCAGTGAATCAGTGAGTGACAAAATTCACAAACTTTAACAAGTTGTCATTCTTAAACTACTGGTTCAAATCGACTGAAATTTTAAATCTACCGTGTTTATACAATGACTGATTAGTTGCTGAAAATCCAGGCTTCTTGTTTTATCCACAACTAAATTATAGGGGTGTCAAAAATAGCCCGAATTGCTTCGAGAAAAGGATGGTACGGCCGTGCCGCTTTTTTTTTTGCTCGACTTGCGGGGGCACTTCCGTGCCCCCAGATCACGTGTACTTATGGTAGAGGAACACGAAACAAAATCTTGCTTGCCAAAGTGTTCCTTTAAATAGTCCTTGGAAGAATCGATACTCCACAGCCTGTACTTGATAGATGCAGTTAAAGCTTAACCCCTCGCTCATTCTGAGAGGAGACTCAGCATAAGAACAGAAGGTTGAATTTGTCAAACAAGTGGCATAAAATTAGGTGATAAGGCAAGTAATAATGACAGACTTTACATTATAAGCAAATTGTCACATTGCATATTCGTTTCAATTAACATTTAATGAATATCGTAACCGGTGATAAGGCTATGTTTGTCGAAACGGAAAAGGTATTCACGTAGACAACCAATGTTTATTTTGGTAGTTCCTGGTCTCAAAAATTTATTTCAACCTTTCAAATTCTTTAAAGTCCTTGAATGAATTTTGTTTTACCACTTTTTCTGTCTTGAATGCAGTTATTGTAGGTACTTTTATCATTTTTTTTAAATATTTCGATACTCTATTACAGGCTTAAAAATAAATCCCGGAAGAGAAATGAGTATAGATTATATTTTATAATACAATGATTCAATCATACTCTAATATTAAGATTGGCAGATCAACATCACTTTAATCTTTTAAGTATTTATTTGTGTTTCCTTCAATCATATTGTCAATCGCATCGTTTAACGTTTTGTTCATCGCCGCTCATTCCATGCATTTTTATAAAAGAAAGAACTTAGAGTTAATATTATTATTTTAATAAACATAATATTAAAGCAAGCATTCATTGTTTACCTTCACTGACTTGACATTTACATCAAGTTGCACCGGTCGTGATCTCAAGTAGACTCCGATAACAAGTTTGTGTAGAGTACTTATATTTACTATACACCGTAAAGTTTAAGGTATTAAGATTTAATAAATTATTAGCTCATGCCCGCGACTCTGATCGCATGGACTATAGTTATACGGCTCATTAAACGCATCATTTCCATAGCATTCCAGAACGAAAATTATCCGATGTGCTTTGGCGGATCTCAAATTAGCCTTTTTACAAATTTTTATTTAAATCTCTTCAGTAGTTTACGCTTGAAGAAAACCCAGTTTGGGTTACTCTAACATTTATAATATTAGTAGGATTTCAAACTCACGGTTTCTCAAAAAAAAGAGTCCGGATTTGTATAACTTCGTAAAGGTATGACGCATTACACTCTCAAAGATCGACATTTTAAGGCTTGTCGTATTTGATCTACTTACCTAGAAACCAATAATGATAATTAAGACTTGTTCTAGCTTGAAAGTAATTGGATAACGAAGGTAATAGCAGGCCAAAATTATAACACATAATAATAAATCATGTAATTATTATGTGGTGATTTTATGCCAAAGTTGTCCTACGGCAATTTTTTTGGTATAGTAGTATGATTAAAAGTAAACCAGCTTTGAAACGAATAAATATTTTAGTGGTGTAAAATAATTAATGCCTATAAATAATTAGTACATATTCTTTTAGCACAGATTAAATATCTAATTACAATAAATGAGGTCATTTTCTATTTTAATTTTTTGATTTTTCACCCACGCCCAAGGCATGATTGAAAAATATTACGTTTATATTTTTGTGAAATGATCAAATATTTTTCTAACTACATACTGCTTTTGATAACTGCAGCCGGAGGGCATTCATTAGAAACATGTTAAAAATAACGAACCTATCAATGCTGTCAGTTAAACGATAGAAAATTTTGCAGAAAATTATGCAGAGTTAATTGAATCTGTTTGTTTCGAAATTTGTTTTGCAGAACACCGAACTTTTAAACATATTGTATTGTCAATATGTTTGAAAATTCAGAGAACAGTAGGGTTAAAATGTCGGACCATTTTACAAATACCAGGGCATTTCAAATACATCCCCAGCTTAGAGATAATCCATATGTCGCAGGAGAACTTACTCTAATATATCACCAAAATATTATTCCAAAGACTAAAACAAGTATTTATAACTTAGTTATTTTCTTTGCACATACAATAATATTGCTATTAGTTATAATTTACTATGAAAACATGCAAACTGTGATGTAATAAGTTAAGAAATTAATCACTAAACGGATTCTAAACACTATCAAATATTTTTTTGATCTCAAATCTTATTTTGGTTTGGAGTTGATCATAATATTGTAAAAATGCATTCAGTAGAATAAATCGAGAATTTATACATATCTTACAAAATTGTGTTATTTACTAATAATAATTTTTGGTCTTGTTGCTTTTTTGTCGATATTTGCGCATTTGTAAAAGTCTCTGCAAAACACGACTAGTTGTCATTGTAAGAGCAGTTGACGTCACTTCGAAATGGTTTTTGTCATTTACCAAACAGTCGTCGTCAACATTTTATTACATTTATTATAAGTATCCGTTACATACCGAGGCTTGCGTTGAATACCGATGTTGATACCATCACGCTATGTCATATCCGGGTCGACACGTGCTCTGTGTCCGTTATTCAGTGTTATACTGTTCCGGTTATTTGTTATACAACCGCCTCGTAACTGATCTTGATAGGGATAGTTGAAAGATGCCTGAGGATTAGTATTGCCTGTAATTAGTGAAGTAATAGGTGGTGTAATATTAGGAAAGAAGCTTGTATAATTATGCTGGTTTTTGTAATTAGATTAGTGCATAATTGTTCATAACTTTTAAACTTTGCTGCATGGTTATTTTATATTGAAATCGGGAATTAACGCATTATACCTTAGAATGCATGACATTTTGGTGAAGGTTGCACTCGCCGCGGTCACAGGCTGACTAAATCAGCGATAAAATTATGAGGATGAATGATGATTCTAATGAAAAAATCCAGATTGCGTTCATTCCTGCAATCTGATATATGATAATATAAATTGTTGTTATGTAGATTTATATTTTGTAGTGATGATGAGTCCAGGTTGACAAGTGTGGCATAGAAGGCCGGTGGTTTTATGAACTAGGAAGACAAGGTCTATGATTCCTTAATTCAGACGATAAATGAAACACTCAGAAAACGACTATTTATTTTATTTAATAATGGACAAAGACAACTAAATTATTTAAGGAACCGTTACCTACAGAAATTACAATTTTACATAATTTTAAATATGCATGTGTTTTAAACACTAGTATTACATAAATGCAGACACTAATTTTGTCTGAGAAATTAACATAAGAATAAAGCATTACTACTACAAAGATGTTTCTGAAAAGAACGACATTAAAATGTGTTGTCATGTAGAATTTTATTGTGTTGTTACTTATGCAATAAAATTAAAATAGGTATGATATAAATATTTTATAACAGAGATGACTAGAATATAATATAGCAGGCATGTAAGGTTTTTTTATTTCATCATGATGTTTTCCTTCGCCGTTGGAGTCATGCAAAGTCCGCAACCCACACTTGGTCAACGAGAGGACTCAAGTCCCAACCCCTTCCTCTTTCAGGGGTAGACCTTTGCTCAATAGTGGGACAGTCATGGGTCTAAAGAGTATATACTGAACTAAATAACGTTAAAAAAAATGTATATGTAAATAACTATTTAAACCGACAAAAGAACAAAGAGGATTTTTTTCTAAAACCCGTAGTACAGTCGCGGGTCCACAAAAAATAACATAATTGAAGTTTAGATTTTGACAACTTGATTGTGTGTTCTTTTTTATTAACAAAGATTACATACCAAAAGATATCGTTAGCCTTAAGGCTTTTGAATTCACCAACGTGTTAATGGCAACAGCCGGTACCGACATTCAACTTAAATACTACTGAACTGAGTCACTAGTAAATGTTACTTGTTCAAAATACAGCAATCAGTAAGAGTGATTGAATATGTTTCAAGAAGACAGTTCATTGACTGGTAATACCGTTAATGCAAATGCTTCTAATATTGATCTTAATATATCAAAAACTTAAACGGTACTCACAAATTCAAGTATAAAATGTACGAAAAAAACAATGATGTTAAAAGCCATTGAAAAATCCAAGACTTTTCTTACTATCGTGCTCTACTCTACTAATAATAAATAAGTCAAAACTTAAATCGCTTCAGACGTTGCATTCTACATGTAATTTTTATCACACACAAGTTATTTAAGGCCTGACCTATCTCTATGCCAAATCAAAATACGTGACTCATAGAGAAACATTGGTATAATTAAATTATATCTTAAGATATTAGAAGCATGACGTGCAAAAATTTACAAATATTCTAAACAATGTAAATAACTTAGCGACAGATTAAAATATCAGAGGTTAATATCCTACAACTTGGTCAGAAGCCGGCTACTGTATGTCATCTCTTTGCGTGTGCGAGCCTTACTGCTCAAAAAGCTATGCCTAACTTTTTGACAACAAAAATTAAGTTAATATTACGCCAATGTCTTCCTTAAAAATTCATTGAATATTATTTCTTTAATTTAAGAGACTTCTGGAACAATAATAATTAACATACTACATAATGAATTCTATAAAGTCTTTTTAAATCTAACGGCAGAAATACATATATTATTTGTGTAAATATCAATTAACTATTACATTTTTGGAAATACATCATGGTGACAGTTATTATTCTTTGGGCACAGAACTCTAAAAAATGACAATATGACGAACTAGATCCGAAATAGCAGATGCTAAAACATTCACAACTCTGCCAAACAAACTGTCAATCACATCGGCTCTGTGGAACGTCAATATTAAACCATTGTTCGGATGTTACATATTTGCACTAGTTACAGATTCATAGTGAAAAACCTTACGAAGTACAATGTTTGAAATCCGTAGATTCAGACAAAATAAATTCAGTCTGTTGTGAACCAAAATCATTTCTAAAAGATCAAGTTTTAAGTTATTTCAGCATTACTGCTAATTTTAGAAAGAACAAATCACCAAAATATTAAGCAACATTAAATCAGGAATCAAATTACGAATTCAGTTCATGTTGTTCAATGTCACCTCGCTATTCAAACTTCTTAAAGCAAAATTACCAAAGTTTGCTTACGCTTTTCAAATTCGATTGATTCAGTTTCTTAAACAAAATGTTCAGGGTAATTAGTAAACCATTTTTCAACGTCACGAGAGTCCGTGGCCTAATTTTTATAATTATTTTTACATGCAAAACCGTCAGTTTGATTGACATTACCACAGTTATCAATCATATTAAAATTTTCTTTTCTGTTTCAGGTAATTTCAAAATTGTTTGGAAACTTTTTGATGACGCACAGAATTTCGCGTGAATTGGTAAGCTTTATAACGTAAATATTTTTGAAAAGTAGCTGGGTAAGTATTATTGTTATGTCTTGGTTGCAGTAGCGCGATTTTCTATAGTCTGTACTGTCGAGTATCGAGAGTTTGTCAATCAAAACGTGCTGGCAAAATAGTTCTTACGGAGCCCGGTAGAGGCGCTAAACAGATTTTCGTGTAAAATTTCTCGATAGGTAGCCGTTTGCTAGTAGTCGGCAGTAGTAGAAAATCGAGCAACTGATAGTTAAAAATATAACTATTATAACAATGTCCATAAAATATCGATCCAGAAAACAAGAACAGAATATAAACGTTAAATAAATAGTAGATAAATCGAATCTCTCTCTATATTTATTACATTATATTTATAGATTCTCTTAAAATGATGTTCATGAATAATAATAAACTCACCAGCCGACTAAAAACATGCTTATCACTTCCTTATTTCCGCGAAACTTTTAATAAATATTCTATTAATATATTTATCAAGACTGATAATAGCATCTCCTACTGTTTAAGGAATGACATCACAAAAAAATCCTAAATAATTTGCCTGTTATAAAAAAAGACGTAAATATTTGAATCACGCTTTTTTCGTATAGGAGTAGGCAGCGCCTAAAAAATCTCCACTTGGTCACATTCATACATCTTGCCAAAGACCATAAACGAAGTATAAAAGTGCTTAAACGAAGAAATATATTTACGGTCTAACAAATAAAATATGATTCATAAAATCCTAATGATCTAGTCACGAATTCTTAGAACTAGTGTGCTTAGTTATATTAAGTTGTACAAAAAATACCTTTACCGTGTACACTAACACGCACATTAAGTAGTACCTATACTGAGAACTATTAACTATTTATATGACATCATTTTAGTTTCGTATATGTCTGAACTTTGCTTCTTTGTGCGTGCTCATTAGCTAGCGTCTTATTAGCTATTTTAAAATCCCGATGAAATAGTAATTGATTCATTTTAAAAGACAACTCCCGCACTAAGCATTGCTATTGTATCGCGGGGATTTTTACATACAACGGACTCATAGAACAGCCAGACCCGAAACAACAAGTTGATCGCACAAATATTAGTTCCGTGTGGGAACCAAAACCCCCGATCTCTCGCCGCCTTGGTAGTGGCTTGTCATAAATATCATATAAGCAAGTCTTATTGACAGTAAAAATAAAAAGAAAGAAAACGTGTCATTCTTAAAGTACGTAGGCTTTTTCTACACTATATTTTATATTACTTTATTATCATACATATACACCATTGCTTGCAATTTCCTACAAGTTTGTCATGCATTGCTATGAATGATAATGTATGTCTTTTTTGTACTATATAAAAAATAATATTATTCTTGTCGTTACTTTTTGCTGCCAATGATTGAGATGGAATCCGGTGGGATCTTTTTTACTGCGTAAAATGTTATCTTATTCAGTCCACTACAATTTACTTTGTATCTCGACAGCTGGTACAATCTGTTTTTCTTTGATACGATATAAAAACCGAGATTTTTTCTCAGCGCTTGAAATCACTTCACGACTGGGCGAGTTCTTGAGAATTCGAGTGCAATTCAATCACATATTCAATCGAATAACTTCTTATACGAGTTACTGGATTTTGTTTTATTTAAGTAAAATATATCTGTAGCGTAGTGATAGCCTAGTGGCAGTAAAATGGTATTATTCTAGTACCTATGCCATTTAGAATGCAAAAATTAAAAGTAGGATTTTTAAAATAATTTGCAGCTCTTAGCATTTTTCAATGATAGAACCAGGAAATGTTCAAATCTGGATACATAAAATCATGCCTTCTTCCCCTAGGGGTAGGCAGACAACAAAGACATTAAAATCTACTCTAAGAAAAAAATACAATTACCTGCCTGAATAACTTTGGTAAAATATTTGCCTACTTACAAAAAAAAATATAAAATATGAAAGACAAGAGGAAAATAACAACACAGCGAGGATAAAAGGAAAATGCTGCAATTATTGTCCTACATTCTTAAGTAATTTTGCAAGAAGCAATTAAAAGGAAATTACCGTAAGGTAACAATTTACGTAGTTATTGTTTATGTTTTAGTAACATTACGAAATCTAGGATATTTTTAATTAATTTGAATGTGTCGTACGGATTATTTTCTTCCGGGAAGTCTTTTCGCGTCGATGAATTCGCGGGCCTTTATGCAGTTGTTCCAGAATTTAGAAGTCAACATTACCTGATCTTTGAAACATATTCGCTGGCGCTCTTGAAACTTATAGGCAAACATAAGCATTAAAACCGTAAAACGTAACAAATACACAGCGTTTCATAAAAAATAACTTGAAACAATAATTCAATGTTTATTATTTTGTTTCATTGTTGACATAACATTGTTGGCGTACCTCAAGGACCCAATCTCGGCCCGCCACTAAAACAGAATATTCAGATGCAAACGAAACATGTTTTGATCAAAATTCACATCCCGTAATGATCATAAGATAAGGGACGTAAAACTGAATCTGTACGTGACTGCGACCGTTTACATTTCACACGCGCATTGCACTGACGTTTGAGTAAGAATGTGAGGTTTTATGACTGTTGTATGGACTGTGTAGTTAGTACTGTCATGTATGTAACACGTGATCGTGATATTTGAAAAGGTTAATAGATCTATTAGATTAAACTAGAACATAGATAGCACGTATAGATAGTACTAGATATGGATGTGGCTTTAAAAGTTCAGTTATTATAATTTGCGCGAATCATTTCGCACAATTCTTTTTCGCTGAATACGGTTTGGATCAACTCTTTGTCTATGTGTTGTGTGAAATAAGTGTAGGTGACAATTTAAATGAATCAGGACATACATTTTAGTTTTCGCTAACGAAAGGATTTGTACAAATTGCTAGACTACTTAAAATATTTGCATCAGAAAGTTTTTTTGTGAAACTAGACCAAGGTTGATGTTTACACTTGATTGGTAAGTGGGTTATCGTTTTAATGTGATATTCATATACTTTTTGGAATCTAGTATTTTAATAATTTCAAATCTGTTTTAACTCTTGTAGTTTTATAAAAACAAATCACAGTTTAGCCTAGAAATAAAAACATGCATCATTTTGCGACACAAATAAAACAAATGTTGTTAAAATTCACAGCTTACGGGACTTTTTAAATTTTGGTGAACTCAAAAAATCGTAATTTTGATAACTGGTTTTCTAAGATTTGTAACACATTTTTTTTGACATAAATATAACGGTAATAGAAAACGAAAAAGGGGCGTGTAACTTCGAAAAGCTAATTTATTATTTTGATCCAATATACAATGATACCGTTTATGACAGTTGTTAATAATTTAGAAGTAGTTTTCAACAGGTTCGGCAAAAAAATAAGCAAAATCACTTCTATCCATATTTTGCTAATATCTACAACTGACACTCTAACATAACCTAAAGAGTCATATTTTGTAAGCTGCACTAATTAGAAACATTGTATTATATTCATTATCCTTAGTAATACCATTTTACGGCATTCACAACCAATTGAGTTCGCAGGATCAACGATCAGTGGGTTTCGCAACCTTATATCCGAATGCCTAAACTACTGCTAAATTAAGTACATATATTATGACTATATGGCCGCCTGACTCGGGGTTTAATACATAGATGATTTCACACAGGGGTATTTCAGTTAGGCGTCTCTCTATTTCAAAGACCATCTAATCAAACGTAGCGGAAAAAATCACAATACTAATAGAATTCAAGAAAACTAAAAACAAACACAAACCATTTATTTCTGAGTTGAATTTATAAAGTTTTCACTCGTGTAAGTTGTTGATAGATTTAATATCAAAAGTTGGAACGTCTAGACTGCCGGAACTTCACTTATAATGTTCTTCGAGACGAAGGGGGAAACAGATAAATGTCTTAACGAACTATGCACGTCATGTCTAAACTTAAGAAAGGGGCCTCGAAAACGGGTGAGAATTAATAATATTCTTCGGAGGAGAGACTACGGAAACTAATGGACTACGGAACGTTTTAATGATTTTATTAATATTGTAAAGATTAACGAATTGAAACATACTAAGCAATACCAAATAAGTTTATTTAAAAAATATATTCTTCTTATTTTATGCAGATTGAATTGAATAATATGGACCATCAAAAAAGTGAAAAAATAAAGTGAATATAGTTTATAAAAAAATAAAATTATACCGGTAGTTAGTCTCACGTTGTAATTACATTACGAGTACAACGGGCAGAAACCAAAAATTAATTTACTTTGCACGTACTTACATATTATTTGCGGTTTAATACCTTAAAACAAAGCTCATAAACCTTGAAACCATGAAATTCCCATACCAATAAGGAAGTATTTTGTTCCAAACATAATATGTATTACCACCTATATTTATATTGCAATCTGAGGTCATACATAGTTCTAAGAATCTCGTAAATCAATGATACGCGGATGTGATCAATGACATTGAACGTAAAAAGAAAAACAAACAACTAATATATTAAACAAGTGATATTTTCAAACACTCAAAAATAGTATATATATGGTATACAAATATAAATAAAGAATAAGTAAAGTAGCAGTAAAATGTGACTTAGTAAATGGGTAAATGTCATAGCCAGTTGCATTCGACAGTTGGTAAGCGCTCAGTGGGGTGATCAACATTTGGTTGTAGTCGATATATTATGAGTATGTGCATAGCAGATATAATTTACGTTGTTTTGGTTCAACGATCTCTGTAACAGTAAATGCGATCTAAAGCTTTCTGGTGACTAAAACTTATGTCAAGATCGAACAGAGAAATACTTTTATGTGAGTAAAAGAAAAAGTAAATGTCATAATAATATTAAAAAACATATATTTTGTATGATTTGCGTAATCAAAAAGTAGCCGGAGCAAAATTTTAGCGACGATGTGCAATTTTTTGGCTTATCCGTTGTATTTACTTATGGAAGATTTGCTACAAAATTGAAAGTCTAGTCATAAAATCTATCAAATTAGCACCTACAGACTAAGCTAGGCTTTACCCAATCGTTTTCAGAAATGGTGTTGTGTTGACACACCTTTTATGTGAACTTTCGACATAAACCATAAACCGATGTTTAAAGCCTTAAAAGCCTTTTTTTAATGCAATTAACTTCTTACACACAAACATGCAAGAAAGTAGGTTTTGGAAAGTTAAGAAAAACGGGTATTTAATGACAGAAAGTGTGATGATTGCAGTGTGCAGCTTATTAAGTTAAAATGCAGCAAGTTTGTGTTAATGAAGTTATATTATTTATCAAGGAAATGGAAGGCTTAGCCTGTACTGAGAAAAACAGGATTCAGAAAAGTGACTCTGTGGTGAAACTAGAACTATGAGGACTTTAGTTAGATGATTGTATAACACTTTGTTAATAAATTTGAAAAAAAAACATGTCATATATTCCCCGTTAATGCACAATTTAATTTAAATACAATTATACTGAATTTCGCCAAAAATATCATAAAATCCATTACTAGTCACAAATTTTGTAATTTTCGGCACATGTGATATAAAAATAACTTCCATAATGTAGATTAAGATCGGTCAGCCGTAAAAACTATTATAATAATATATCACGAACTATATAAATACAGACGCTCTTCATTCGTTCTATAAATGTTAGAAATATAAACAAATTTATATTTGACTCTGACCTTGACCTTATAAAACAAAAGTAAACAATTTGTTTATAAATAAATAATTACGAAACCAAATGTTTACCGTCAGGAATAATTAACCTACTAATATAAATACAAAAATTTGTTAGTATGCTTGTTACTATTACACGCAGAAACTCCTGAATCGATTTTGACGAAATTTTTCATGTTTAGAATTTACAACTTAAACTAAACCTAATAACGAAAAATGAGGAAGATTTACCTCAGGAAATTTGGCCACGTGAACGAAATCAAAAGTAGAGACTAGTCACGGGCAGCAGCCAGCCAAATTTGACAAAATCATAATTAGTTACTTAACTAAATGAATGAAACCAATTTGCTATAAATGTTAGAACCATTTCAAATTTGAGTTCCAAAGTTATTGAATGACTGCTCAAAAGTTGAAATTTGGTTCAAAATATTATTCCTTCTCATTACGAATTGGGGTTAAATTATGATTCAAGTTCCAAATTCCGACATTATTTGAATAGGTTCTATTTATTATGGGGCTACCTTGTAATAACATTAAAATGACTTTCTTAGTTATTTCGATTTGTGTGTCTGAAAATAGCAATAAGCCATTAATCAGAACGCAACAATACCTAAATACAAAAAAATACGCTAGGAATCCCACTGTCGTTGTTACATCTCCGTCGCTTGCCTATATCTTTCGCGTTTTCATTAGCGATTTGCTATATTTACTCAAACTTAGATGACGTCACCCATCATCCTTGCTGGCGTCTTATACCATCAATTCATCGCAACGGCTTGTTGCTACATTCACACACATAAAGTTAAATGGCGTGCGATACTATATTAAAGACATCTTATAGTTTATAGAACAGTTTATAGTTTCCAACAGTTGTCAGCGAATGGAACTTTAATTTCCAGTCGGAATTCCAATTGTTCTACTTACCGCATTTCCTGACATTAGATTGAATTGCAAAGCGAATGTATGACCGCAATGCTCCGTGTGATATTTGTTAGAAACGATACCGATCATTGCCACTTAGTTGTAGAATGTTTTGTTTTATGTGGCAGATGTTGAGAGAAATTCAATGATTATTTTTTTGTTTTTGTTTACCAATCAACTTAAGGTATACTAAAGTTCGCATCATTCTCAAAATTGTATTGCACAGTTGTGTTTTTATTTTCCTTTTAAATACTAAATTGTGCCTACAGCTTTTTCTGTTTTGTTTCCCAGAACAGCTATGACGTTTTTGCAATCCAACCAAATCAAAATTGTTTAGACGTATAATAAATTCTTAACGAAATAAGGAAACATACTAAACTCTGATATTCCCTATTTCCAAAAAGTAATCCAAATGAAGTCTCGCTTTAATCGTCACTTGTTTACAATCACCAAATCATTGTCGTTATTTATTACTATGAATACTAATAGCGTAATTATCGCACAATCAACACAGTAATAGGCATAGTTAATGCGAACACAGCGAATGTGCAATTTGATCCAGTATATTTAGACCGATTAACCAATCCAAATAGGTGAAGGAAATTCCTGAAATGAGTACTAAATCCTGATTTGTAAGACTCTGTACTCGTAAAACAGTTTTATTTATATAAGTGTCCGTTATTGACATCCAAAATTGCGTGAAAAACTATTTAATAATCATGATGCGATTGTTAGAGATTACTTTTTTGAAAAATGTTATAGTCGATTTATTGTTAATCTATTGCATCTAGGTACACTTAATATTAGTTATGTTAGATAACGATAAAAGCCTTTTTTTAAATAAGACATCGCGAACGCATACATTGGTATAAGCTTGATTAGAAATGCGTCGAAATAAGATTAAAAATAACTAAACCAATAACGGTATCAAAATGTATTAAGCAGTATAAATATTTCTAACTTAACATTTCTTTCTTAGTATTTAAATGGTAAATTGCATTAGAATCGCAAATGTTTTCCTTATTTCGATGATTGGTTTCCTATGAGGATACCTTAAACGTCTTAAGAAATAACATGGTTGTTGGTTTTATAAGAAGGAAGTGTTCGTATTTTATACTATACGATAATAATGGGGGAAAATCCTTTAGCAAAATTAAATTACATTTGTGACAGATTCTCCGCTTTAGCTTCGTTTCATGTAGGTATTGTTCCAAAATTCAGAAACCAGCCTGTTCTAAAATATTTTTATTTCTTTCATAATAATATGCATCGTGGTCAATCTTACTTACGTAGAAATTTTTACGCTGCTTCAGATGTAGCACGAAGATGTTTAGCTCAAATATCAAGCGGCCTCTCATCTTTGCAACGACTGCGCAAAAGCTAACTTAAGTTAAGCGCAACTTTTGAGATGGCAAAGGTAAAGCCAAAGCAAGGACTTCGGGCAGCTTGAGCGACTAAAGTAATAAATTGGCTTAAAACACATATGAATATGAATAGTATGTCCCATTCGAATCCCAGGTCGGACTAAGTGCTTTTAGTCATTTTCTAATTTAAATATTAGATTTTTCCCGATGTCTGGAGTTTGGTACCGTGCCCGGTATATTATAGCAAAAGGCTCGCCCCCCATTAGGTAGATGAGACGAAATTGTTTATGGTGAAATGCGAGTGTGTTTCATACACTTCCGACTTCCGCCTACACCTTCGAGTATGACAAGAGCGATTATTTATATTTTTTAAATGCATTAAAATATCATTATATAAGGTTTCCTCACGTATTCATAAAGTTATTGTTCATTCAAGATAATAATTAAGATACAACGATACGACATTATTTGCATCGCAACAAAAGGTAAAGTCTAACACAGATACCTATTTATATGCAAATTTCAAAGATTCACATTAAATCTGTGCATGTTTTGTAACTTAATATATGTTTAATATTATAATGTAAAAATCAAAAGAATACTGGTTTTATTTTTTATTTTTTTTTTTATTTATTCCTTTATTTCAGGCAACTGAGGCCCATAGTAATACAATAAACAAAATACAACTTATAAATAGACTAATACATACAAAATATAACTTATTCTAAGTGACACGTTATCCAGGTGTCGCCTTAAGTTTTAAAACTTAAGGCACTATTACACTTTTGCCAGCGGCTTCTTATTATGCATGAGTTTTTAATATAAATATATATTATGTTCTTTTCTCTTAACGGTACCAAAGACCGCCAATTGTTCCGATCCTGACAAACTTATCTTGCTGCATTCACATCCATACATCTCGTCATATAGAACCGTATACCTGAGCCTTTTTGAAGGATATGGTTCCCTAGTACTAATGCGCTATACTTACATTTGCATTACACCCATAAACCAAATATAATGCCAATAACACGTCATAATTATAAAAGCATCTTAATCGGTTCAGCCATTGAGCAATAAAAGCGTAGCAAACCGGCAGACACCAAATCCTTTTCGAGAGCGAAATCAGACAGACGTATTACATAACAATCATCATAGTTAGGAATTTCCTAATTATACTACAGACATTTAAAACAAATGGTATTAGAAAGTGTACTGAAACAACTCTTCGTAAACATTAGCCTCAATGATAATTACTAACAAAATGCAATAAATGAGCCATTACAAGCCAAAACCAATGAACAATACGACGTTATGTTGTATCTAAATGGTAGGGAATTACTGAAACTTTAATCTTGTAGTACAGTGAGTGCTATAAAATATAATCTATAGAGTTAAATTGCGATAGGCTCGTCAAATGTGAGCTCTGTGTTGCCGCGCCGCCATAGAAAAAGCCGCCCCTTTCAAATTTACTGAATGTATTTATAAACGTACTACTTGAACCAAGATTGATTTTTCCTAGTTATTGTAGGATTTTACATCCAAACATTTTGATATTATGTTTTCAACAAAAACAGACATGCCATGGAAAGCATCAAGTAATATATCCAATATTTCTCGTGTTCATACGTGTATTAAAATAAAAGCTCGATTTTATTAGTTCCAAATACTTTATAAATACAATTTGAAGAACCAAAGTATTAAGTTTCCAAAGATATATTTTCTGTTACCACCGCCTCTAAAGTGGTAAACAAGCCTATCTTTCAACAATAGACGATGATTGTACTAAACAGCATCCGTAAACGAATATCATTAGGGGATTTAAACTATCCGTCACGTTCGCAAATCATAACAAAAAATGTTTAGACAGACTACTAAATAACCTGATGATTAATACTTGAAATAAATCTTAGACTATTATTATATAAGAAGTTGCTTTGGGTAAGCTGGCTCCAGTGCTTATTTAGACAGTATTTTATGCTAATGCTAACTAATAACTCCGTGACTTGCGAATATTCGGATTACATTTTTGAAAAAAAAAACCTGTTTAGGTTATTTTAACCATCTCTACACAATACTCCATCAAAATCGTTCCTTTACTTTAGTCCTAAACGCGGAACAGATGTACATATGCGATCTTATGATTAATTATTAAGGATTAGTAAACCATTTTATGAGTTCGCCTTCCTGTAGTTACTTACATCAAAATCCGTTAAGTATTTTTTGTATGTAAAACTAACTGATAGACTTCCTCACAAACTTCCCTATTTCGTTTTTTCTTTCAACAATACTTAATCCTTTTCTGACTCACTTTAACCTGTTATGTTGTTTTTAAATGAATGGGTATTTTCACTATTGAATACTGTACATCTTATTAATATACTCAAATATACATTCCCAGGAATGTTTCCTCAAAATGTTTTCCTTTACCTTTCAAGCTGTGGTTTAAGCGAGTTCTCATTGGTAACATAACTACGTTCATTTACAAAACTACTTTTAGCTATTTGATTTTTCACTTTAAAAGCATGTAAGTAGTACAAAAATAAACTAACGTAACAGAATGTTACTTTTGGCCGCGTCAATCATAAAACACTGACAAGAAAAACATTGAAAATGAATATTATCAAACAAAATTGTACCTCAATTTGCTTGGCGCTTGCCAAAACAAAAGTTTTTAATAACTTGAATAGACTAGCGTATTTTATTAAGGACTAGCTGACCCGCGCAACTTCGCTTGCGTCACATAAGAGGGAATGGGTCAAAATTTTACCCGATGTTGTAATTTTTTTTAATGCTACTCTGCTCCTATTGGTCGTAGCGTGATGATATATAGCCTATAGCCTTCCTCGATAAATGAACTATCTAACACTGAAATAATTTTTCAAATCGGACCAGTAGTTCCTGAGATTAGCGCGTTCAAACAAACAAACAAGCAAACAAACTCTTCAGCTTTATAATATTAGTATAAGAGGGAATGGGTCAAAATTTTCCCCGATTTTGTAATTTTTTTTAATGCTACTCTGCTCCTATTGGTCGTAGCGTGATGATATATAGCCTATAGCCTTCCTCGATAAATGAACTATCTAACACTGAAATAATTTTTCAAATCGGACCAGTAGATCCTGAGATTAGCGCGTTCAAACAAACAAACAAGCAAACAAACTCTTCAGCTTTATAATATTAGTATTATTAGTATATTATTATATAGATATATTAAAATGCACTTAAAAAAAGACGTTTTAACTTGTCTAACTTCCAGTAGTTTCATATTGATTTCACAAAACTATGAAGTGAAAATAACTTCAACAAAACGAGAAACCAGTGTTTTTACGTCTTTCTAGTGATAAAATCCTTAATACCATCTTATAAAAGACTTGTCTGATCTTCCCTCACATTTGTTTGTAAATCTGTGCTATTCTGGTCAAAATTATATGGAATTTATTCAACAAGATTATCTAAGTGGTGAAGTGGAATATGTGGTTCCCCCAAGAGATGATATCTAGGGTTATAAACACACTTAGCTAAGAAACCTAATGTACAAAGATATGTCTACTTTAAATAACAAATTTTAAGACAACTTGCATTACGCTCATTGTATCATGCGCTTCTATATACACTACAATTTATTTATCGGGTGGTCATCCATCACTATAAAGCTGTGAAACTGACAACAAATACTTTTACAGATAATGAATATGTTGTGTCAGATAACCTATCAGATAAATAAAATGACAGCAAATGTGTAAAAACTATTGTCAGACTCTAACTGAGAGTTGGTAAAATGAGCTTCAGTTTTAGGAACTATTTGACTGATTATAGTCATTGTTTGACTGGCAATCATTTTAAAAGAAATCTATTTATTTTAATTGAAAAGATTTATTTGTATTTAGAAATAATCACAAATAAATAATCACAAGCTTACATGATTTGACCAGAACAAGTGCAAGTTGAATTAATGTCATAAACAAATAACTTAGCAACACTTTATAATACCTAAGTTATTTTTACATCCACAAGTTTTCAAAGACCTGTACTTAATAACCAGTACAATTTAAACAACATAAACGTAGGACTAGTAACATGCAAAGTAATTCGCAACAAGTTTTAGTCCACCTTGACATGCACTCTTAGCCTTTCCTTAAGCTAAAATAATGTCCTTAGTACATGAATAGAATTCTAATTTACTGGATAATTGAGACATTAGAATACTGTGTAAGTTCTGACCTTTGGTTTTGTGTTACTTAAATATTACAGTGATGTGGTAAGGTTAGGGAAATTCGGTGGTAAAATCTATTTTATGTATGATCGATTGGTCATAGTCAAGGTAATTACTGAGCACTTTTAAGCAGAGAAACTCATCATAATATATGGTGTAAGGTAACCTACCGCGACACTTATTCAAGCCTTCCAAAGACTTCTATCTATTATTTCTTAGGACCTACTTTTGTGACTTCCTGTGTCCTCTGAAGTATAGAATACTCATTTTAAATACCGCAAGATATCAGTAGGTTGTTTATAGCTAAACATGGCGAGGGGTGCTATCACGTATCTCAGTTGACAACTGTCTGAAAGCCACTATGCTGTACACTATTTGCTCCCCTAGATTATAGTGATAACCACGTTGTGTCATAGCAGCAATGGATTGCATAGTGGCTTTCAAATAGTTGACAAATAGTTGTGAACTAAGGTACATGATAAGCCCGCAGTTTGGGCTTGAGATCTAACTATCTCATCCAAAATAATAATATAATAACTACTCCACAAGTCAATTGCGTAACTACGTAACGAACACAAACGGATCTAGCACCAACACTTTTTGTACAAAGCAAAAACTAAACACGTAATATTAAGTAACAATATTGACTTTTATATTTTTTAGCATCATGTGAAACTCCGTGATTCACGAGTGACCTACAAAAAGTGGTAACAACTTTAACCACAAATGAAGGACTTGAAGCAAATAATTGCTTGGTTAATGTTTAATGAATACCTTTTGCAGGGATTTCCAAAGGTGGTAATGTCAAGGAACGGTAATATAATTATACCTACTTCTTTTAAAGACTACTCCTGCAGTGAGATTGAATCTCAATGAACAGCGCAGTTGATAACATACACATTACGGACACAAATAACAACCAGACTAATTGAATACCTGTATTTTGAGACAAAAACTTCAAAATCAGCGATTTAACATTGCTATTGACTATAGACAACCAGATAGTAATCGTGTAATTTTGTACATATTTGCCGCTGAAACTATTTTTGCTGTAAATTTTATGTGTCAATCTCTCGATACTCAATAGAGACTTTGTAAAGAATCGATCTACAGGTTAGGTCACGTGGTTCGATACCCAAACAATACAAAGTTTTGTCGAGTCAGACTAATAGTTTAAATAGCTGAGACAGTTGTTATTTGCTTGCTATTCACCTTACCTTGTGAAAATTGCAATGCAAGATAAAGGCTACTAAGTTTATCACCACCCACAAATATAAGATTTTTTTTTCTCACATGGGACAAAACGTGTATACGAAACACGTGACATTTTTTTTGTTTGACCTTTTAAATCAGGTCTCATTTTGATTATCTATAGTGCACTGACTGAGATAGTTGTTTGACTAGAATCTTAGCGTTATGATTCACTGATACTTGTTTCGGTGGTGACTATACTTTGTTTTGTATGTTTTCAATACCCCCGAGGCGAATGATTCATCTTACTAAGAAATTTTATCTAAAACACTTGACAGCTAAAAAACTACCTAACCAAATTTATTATCATTCTATACTAATATTATAAAGATGAAGAGTTTGTTTGTTTGTTTGTTTGAATGCGCTAATCTCAAGAACTACTGCCGTGAATTTAAAAAATATTTTTACTATTGGATAGCCTATTAATTGAGGAAGGCTTTAGGCTATATATCATCACGCTACGACCAATAGGAGCAGAGTACCAGTGCGAAAATGTTACAAAAAACGGGGAAAATTATGACCAATTCTCTCTTATGTGACACGAGCGAAGTTGCGCGGCTCAGCTAGTATTAAATAATAGTAGTTAAATTATTATAATATTTTTGTTCCAAGAAACCTGAGTAAGCAAATACTTTGTAAAAAAACCTTATTTGCTGAATCAGTATTAAAGTTGTCAATATTATTGTGATGACTGTACCTGACTACCTGTCCTATTTGTTCAGCTGTGTGTCAGTGCGGTAAAAGCCCGTGATTCGATTCCTTGAAATAATATTTTCATTGGTTTTCCACTGACGTATTTTTTTTGAGCTAGCTTTAAAACTAGTATTTATAACTCACTGTATAACTTTGATACTGTCAAAAATGTACATCAAAGATAATATATACTCAATTTCATCTGATGATAATAAAAGAAAATTCAAAGGTCTCAAATTTGTTTCAAATATTGGAACTTTACTAATACAAAAAAGTTTAATAAACAAAATCCAATACATAAAAGATTGTATCGTGTGTACACATATTTTCACCCATGACTGTACACGTTCAGTAGCATAAGATCACATCACAATTACACAGTACCCACATGCCGTAACAGATACTCAAGGCTTCACATAATGACATGTTAAATACCGCTATCAAATGCAATTGTGTCAACCTTCTACCTTATGTTACAACATTATGTTAAATGTAGGGTTATTTGATTTACCTTTAGTTATTTATAATAGCTTTGATATGTACCAGCTTATTCCGGCAGCAGCTTAGAACATTTGTATACTCAATCTAAGTAAGCCTGTGACTTAATTTGGATTTAATAATTCTTATTATGAAAAAGTACCGTCACTATTGAACCAGCTGATTTGATTTCATACAGGCACAATAAACTAAAACTGGTAGTGTTCGAATTTGTGCTTCTGATTGTACTTATATGAACGAAAAAGGCTCAGCACCAAACAAATTTAACCCAGATAAAAATTTCGGTCAAAGCTAATATTTGGTCTTGAAATCAGAACAATGGCAGGTGACCACAGACCCGTAGCACCAAAATTATACATAACAACTCAAAACCAAAATAAACGACGAAACAAAGTATTAAACTTAACCACGCCGAAAAAAATGATACCACGTACCAATAAATTCAATCATTATCCACTTACCATTACAAGATATCAGAAATCAAAGATTGCGTTCACAAAACAATGACCATACAAAAACGGGGGCATCCGAAATTCGCAATTTTAATTTTCATCGCACGAAATTCCGATTTCCAATTACCGTCGGGCCGGTTTTCGCTAAAAAACATAATAAGCTCGTTTCCAAATGTTTATGCCGGCGAAAAAAGTTCAACTCATTTATCATACCGACTTCGTCATTCCTCGGATGTAGAGAGAATGGATGTGATGTTTATCATTAATAATAGGCAGACAGACCAATAAAAATGAATGGCTTAGAATAAACTAGTAAAAAATGCATCAGGATCCAAGATCTAAATCCAAATGTAATTATACTGTGAGTCTTTGAGTTTTTAGCGGCAACTTTAACATGTTACAGCAGGCTAAAAAAGGACGTTTAAAATTTTGAGTAGATACTTCGTTATTTTTCAGATCTTAGCAGTCAAGTCTTATCAAACTTATTTTGTATCATATTTTTGACAAGCTCACATTCATTTAAGAAAAACTACTGCAGCTGCTATTCTAACAACATAGAAACCACCTCACTTAAACAGACGAACATAAAAGTCAAAATAAATTGTCTCCACTATCACCTCATACAGAGCGTACAATAAAGTCATAACACTTCCAGTGACCGCACATCTTCGCGTTTCACCTCATCGAGTTTAAGGGCAAGTAATACTTGTGTTGTATCGCCACCGAGTATTATGGTACCAACGATTATGTACGCGTAAAATGTACAGTGTGAAATTGCAATTGCTATCTCCAATGGCTTTGACGAAATCTGAGTTTTTTCTTTTTTATTAAATGGTGATGTAAGGCATGATTAAGAGAAATGGTTAACATCAGGAAGGCGACCGGTTGTACAAACATCAGCAAATATCCTTAAAAAATCAATCATACTGTGTCTGTCCATGATAACGTTATCTCAGTAAAATACGAAGTGTAACAATAACAATTGCAACATTATAGTGACACAGTGCTAAGACAATGTATTCTACGCAAATACGAATCTAAACAGTAAGAAGTGGCAACTTAAGTAAATTCGTGCATTATAGTTCACTCAGCGCTAATTCTGGACTAAACCATATGAGGTACAATACATTTTCATAATATTTCACAAAAATAAAACAGTTAAGCTTTCAAATGTGCAGTGTAAACATAAACAAACTATCACTGACCAATCGCATTCACCGAAACGAATGTTGACGTAACGTGTTTCGTTCAGAAATCGCTACACTCCTCTATTTGAATATCAGTCTTTCAATACAATCACGTTCCGTTCCACTCCGAATACGCAACGTTAAAATACTACCAAATTAGTAAATACGTATTGAAATTTATCTTTACAATGTCGAGTAATATGAATATTACTCTTCGTAAAAAAATGAGAATAAGAATGGACGATTCTTACGATTCACTCTCCGATCATAATGAGAGCTACTCCACACTACCAACCGTAAATCCAACTAGAATTGGAAGTTTACCCGACTTATCATCGATTCAAGATACCGAAATAAATGACCTTAAAGATGCTAACAAGGACCTCAATTACCAAATAAGAAGTGCTCATAATGAGATAGACAAGTTGTCTTTAGAAAATAATACATTAAAAACAAAAGTCAAAGAACTTGAAATGAAGGTTAAAAGTTTACTGCAAATTTGTTCCACGCCTATTTGTAACAAGACTGCTCAATTACGACGTAACAGTACAAACCATACGCCTAAGACAATTAGCATCAAAACAGGCATGGCCAAAAAGAAAATTCACTTCGAACCAGAGCGTACGGAGAAAAACTTATTAGAGTTTGAAACAGAATGTCCTGCTGCCACGACAACAGAAATAAAAATGCCGATTTCTTCCACGCCTGAAACGAATCAGCCTAATAAAACCTCGAAGCGGAAGATAGTAATATTAGGCACACAACTAGCTGTTGGGCTTGCTGCTAAATTGAAACAACTGAGAAAAAGTAACAAATATGAAAATTACCAGGTAACAGCTCTTACTAAACCTTACGCGGCATCTGAAGAAGTACTCAAAGATTGTCAGAACTTAATCTTGAATGCGGACGACAAACTAGTACTATGTGTAGGCGAAAACGACTCTAACCCAACTCGACTAAGTGTGGAATTGGCGGCAATACTCAAGAAGTTTCAACATATACCTATAATAATTACAGGTATAACAAAAAACAGGTATCTAAACGAGATTATGTTAAATAATACTATTAGACTCTTATGCAACAATTACAGTACTACTAAATATTTAGATTTAAGCAAACTGTGTAAATATAGAAATAATGGCATTTTATATAGTTTAAGCAAGGAGATAAATTTTGTTATAGATAGCATGGATTATCATAGTAAATTTCTAAATTTTAGTAACCGCAAACGAAATTATTTTTCAGCTGATTTGAATATTAATAAAAATGTAGACCCAGCATTCAACTTACAAAAGAAACAGAAAACTATCTTAGATTATTTCAAAGTAACCCGCAAGAGTGCTAACGCATTTACCCGCAAAACGAACTTAGATACGTCTAAGAATCTGCATTCAAAGATACCAGACCTATCATATACGTCTGATAAACTCTTAGATAGAGATGATAGATTTTTTCGACACTAAATATGCTAACTACAATAATTTTACGATATTTCACCAAAATATTGCTGGAATACTAAGCAAATCCGAATTACTTGAAATCTATCTTGAAGAAACATATAATAAAAATTTAGGTATTGACATAATTTGCTTAAGTGAAACTTTTCTGAAATCTGGCGAGGAATCCAGTGTACATATTGAGAACTATAAGCTCATTGACTGCTTTTGCAGGTCTAACATAAGACGCGGAGGTGTATGCATTTTGTCTAGAAATACATTAAATTGTTCAAAGCTTCAATTGATGAAAGAGCTGACTACTGAACTCTCTTTTGAGTACTGTGGAGTCGAAATCCCGCAACATAATTGTATTGTTATCTGCATTTATAGAACTCCAAATTCTAATCCCAGTCATTTTCTCACAAATTTAGAAATATTAATGTCCGAACTTCGTAAAAAAACCAAGAAAAGAGTCATAATAACAGGCGATTTTAATATAAATTTATGTAAGCAATCAAAAGCCTCTGATGAATATCATAGATTAATAAATAACTATGGTTTCTATATACATATAAATGAACCTACAAGAATCGAAGCATGTTTGGATCAAATTATTAGCAATATTCCTGAAGCAATAGGTACAGTAATACATTTAGGATTATCTGACCATACAGCTCAAACTATCACTTTCACTATAAAAAATAGACCTACACAGTTAAAGCGCTCGTTCATATACAGAAGAGACTATCATTTAGATAATATTAAAAAATTTAATGAGTGTATGGCAAGCCTGTCGTGGCAAGAAGTGCGGGAAACATCCGACTTCAATAATGCATGCCAGTTGTTCCACGAAACGTTAATTTTATTTTTTAACCTTTGTTTTCCGATCATGAAAATTAAGTGTGCTTCAAAGCCTAGCAATAAATCATGGGTTACGAAAGGCTTAAGAATATCCTCCAAAGTAAAAAGAAATCTTCGCTATAGTTATTACAGGAACAAAAACTTAAGTATAAAAAAAGAATACAAAAAGTACTCAAGTTTGCTAAAACACTGCGTGTACAAGGCTCAAAAATTACATAATATAAAATTTATTACAGATTCTAAAAATAAATGTATGGCCTCGTGGTCCGTAATTAAAAATTTTGAAAATAAACGTGCCCTTTCAGATTATATTTGTAAAATCGACTACGATGGCCAAACTTTAACAGACCCTACTCAAATTGCTACTGCATTCAATAAATTTTTTGTTACCCCAACTTCTAGCACTACAATACCTTTTAGTCCATTACAAAATAACTACGACTGTTTAATTGAACGAAACAATTCAACTTTATTCTTAGAACCTACTAGCCCTAGAGAAGTCTATAATATCTTAAAGTCGCTTAAAAATACAAATTCCACGGGTTATGATAACATCCCGACGATGATTCTAAAAGAAAGTGCTATCTTCCTATCTGATATACTGGCTTATTTAATCAATTTCTCATTCGAAGAAGGTTGTTTTCCTGATTGTTTGAAAATTTCTGTAATCAAACCCATTTTCAAGAAAGGGGACAAATCAGATATAAGTAACTATCGCCCCATAGCCCTTATTCCTATTATAGCCAAAATCTTTGAAAAAATTATGCAGCATCGGTTAATACAGTTCCTAAATAAATATAATATTCTTAACCAACAGCAGAATGGCTTTCAAAAAGGAAAATCGACAACGCTAGCAGTTTTTAATTTGGTTAATAAAATACTCCAAAACTTAGATAAAAATATACGCACGTCAGTGGTTTTCTTTGATTTAAGTAAAGCGTTCGATGTTGTACCACATAGCAAGCTACTTTCGAAATGTGATAAATATGGGATCAGAGGTATTGCAAATAAATGGCTTGAAAGTTATTTAACTGGTAGAACGCAGTTTGTAGATATCCTCAGTGTTAATAAATGTATGCAAGAAATCCACATTAAATCGAATTCTGTGCAAAACCAACTCGGTGTCCCCCAAGGAAGCATACTAGGTCCACTGCTTTTCTTAATATTTATAAATGATCTGCCTGAAGTCACTCATCATGATTGCACACTCTTTGCCGACGATATAGCAGTAGTAATATCAGACTCTAAGGTAAGCAACTACAATGATGATATAAACAGTTGCATAACTCAAATTGTCTCATGGTTGGATTACAATGAACTCAAAGTTAATATTAATAAAACAAGATTTATGCAATTTTATAATAGATATCCAAACAATAATGATCTTAGAATTAGATATAAAGACGAAAATATCCATGAGTCACAAGATGTTTCCTTTTTAGGTATAATTCTAGATAGCCAGTGCCGTTGGTCTTTACACGTAAAAAAAGTTTGTAGTAAAATAAATAGATTTGCTTATGCACTCTGGCGGTTGACAAAAATGGCTAACCAAAATACAGCTATTCAAGCTTATCATGGATATGTAGCATCGATAATCAGATATGGCATCCTTTTGTGGGGTAACTCTGCTGAGGCCCATAAAGTTTTTATAGCACAGAAACAATGCATCCGTGCTTTAGCCGGTGTTCCACCACTAACTTCTTGTAGGCTATTATTCCCAAAACTAAAACTATTGACGTTACCATCTATCTACATCCTGGAATGTTGTTATTTTGTAAAAACCCATCCTTACCTTTTTCAAAAATGGAGTGATCATTGTAATTTTAATACCAGGCATCCAGATAGATTACTTGCGCCTAGTATGCGAACTGAATTGTATCGTCGAAATTGTTACTCAATGGCTATAAAGATGTATAATAAATTACCAAAGGATATTATAAATCTACCAAGCAAAGTATTTAAGGCTCGGCTCTGGTCGTGGCTTGTAACCAAAGCTTTTTACTCTGTTAATGATTACTTACAAGAAAAAAATATTATTAACTGTTTACCTGCTGTTTCAATGTAAGTTGTTATAATTCTGTAACTGATATAAATTTACTATTATTGTTATTTTTTATTTTTTTATTAATATGTGTGTAATTATAATGGAAAATAAGAGTAAGACAGTACTGGATTAAATTATACTACTTGTTATATTAAGTTTCTGTTTAACTAAAGTTTTGCATGCTGTCTACAGCCAAACATATGAGACTATCCATTGTAACACCTTTTGTACTATGTTTGATGCAAATAAAGATTATTATTATTATTTCGGTATTTTTTATTTTTCACGGTTGCCCGGGTTGACTGACGGCACGGGCCTAAGCCAAGTGTTCGTCAGTAAGATTATATACTTATTGTGTGTCATGTGTCGTTGTGTGCAAGGTATTCGTGTGTGATTGAGGGTTGTGTTCGGGGCTGATATCTGACTGAACTTGTAGAAATTTGCGTACTAGTCTGCATGTGTTTAGAATGGCTGCTTTTTGCATGAGGTAATAGGTGTTTTGAGGGAGGTTCAGTGTGTTGAGTGAGTGATGAAGCTGCTTCGGTATGACTCCTGTGGTGGAGAGTACTATTGGGACAATAGTGACTTTTTGTAAGTGCCAGAGTCGAGTGATCTCCTCTTTGAGTTCAATGTACTTAGTCATTTTTTCAGCTATTGTCGTTTGCAGGTTGTGCGTGTTTGGTATGGCGATGTCTATTAAGTATCCCGTTTTATTATTATTATTATTATTATTATTGTTATTGGATAAAAAAAAATGTGCTGACCCATTTAGCATGCATAAAAGCAAGACAAAAATAGTACCTATCTATATAAAGCAGGGTAGCATATAAATACCTGTATTTATAAATGTGTGTAATCCATTTTGCTATTTGTTAAAGTTCCAGATAATATTCAGTTTTGAGCTATGTTTAACTGAGTTTTACTTAGAAATAGGTACTAAATATGAACTTTAGGTATAAATGTTGGCAAACACAATAAATATGTTTTCATGTCATAAAAATGTAGATTTTTATCTAAGACTAGCTGACCCGCGCAACTTCGCTTGCGTCACATAAGAAAGAATGAAAAAAAAGTCCCCGTTTTTGTAACATTTTTCGTTGCTACACTCCGCTCCTAATGGCCGTAGCGTGATGTTACATAGCCTAAAGCCTTCCTCGATAAATGGTCTATCTAACACTGAAAGAATTTTTCAAATCGGACCAGTAGTTCCTGAGATTAGCGCGTTCAAACAAACAAACAAACAAACAAACAATCAAACAAACAAACTCTTCAGCTTTATAATATTAGTATAGATGACATCTTTGAAAAATATTTAATACATGTATAACAAAAACGTGATCTGTAACATTATATTTTAAAGCGTTCTTGACTATACAATAACATACGGTCCTACATAAACTAAAACCACTAACATAAATCAAACAAGCCTCACGAATCCATCAAAACAATATCCCAGCTGTCCTTTACGTCAAAAGGTCAATGCACCCGAGACGTGACAATCTCGTCATGCTAAGAAACGTCACGGACCAACGTCAGTACGACAACCGGAACAACGTGACCGCTCACGAAATGAGACGAACTAATATTGTTAGCGTAAGGGAAATTGAGTTGACTTTGGAATTTAGTTATGCGTTAAGCATGATAATATAAGTTATAAATAAACTTTGTTACTTGATGAGACAAAGCATTTGCTTTTATGCTATTTTAAACATAGATGCACGTTTTATCGGTCCTGATTATTACAAAACACGCTATTACGAAAAGGGCTAAAAACTCTTAAAGGAGTTCAAGACAAGATTCAAGGCCTGAATTTTACTAACACGGTTGACTTTACAATGTTTCACAATTAAAGAATAGAATGTTGTACTAATAAAGACAGTTCATAAGCCACAGCTTATATAAGTAGTTACGAATTTCCTACCAAAAATCATAAATTAATTTACTAGAACAATAAACTTGTAAACCAAATATTTCAGAAATCTCAAAAGTCCAGACATTATAACAAGAAATGTTGTCTAACAGCCTTTATGAACAAAAACCAGACAGCTAACGAAACACAAAAGGCTCGGTTTTCAGCCGAAATACAAACAATTTACTTGCAGACTAGTTAGTTAATGTTCGTTTGTTTTTTACAGAAGCCGACAACATGGGCAGCGATGAGAAAAAAGGCAGCATTGTGCTGGAGAACTTCAACTCGACGTAAGTTTCATATAACATTATATTTTATGTTACCATTTGTATTAAACATCGTATATAATATTGTCTTACTTTCATTACAGTAATAGACTCTACGATCGTTAAAAGGGTCGTTCTATTTTTTTTTTCTTAAAATAATTAGTTCAGTTACATATAGATTTTACGTTAAATAAGTATGTAACGTGACATTTATATGTAAATGAAAGACAACGTTAATTATTATTATCAATTCAATATATTTGTTTAATAACACACTTGGTAGCGTGGCGAGCCGAAGTTTTATAATATTTCATAAGCATAGTTCGCCATATATTTTTATATACATACAATTGTATACTGTACAGTCTGGACTCCTAAATCCTTGAATGAAATTAATAAGTTGGAAGTAAAACCTTGTCAATTTAGGCCAAAAGAACAAACTTCTGAAGTCTGAAGTTGACGACGTGAACAAAAAAGTTTAAACGTAAGAACGTGCCTAGAACAAAAAGTAGCTTTAAAATATTTACAAGTTTTACTCATAACAAAACAAAAGCCGAGTTTTCTTAATATTCGCGCTAAATAGTACTCAAATAAGAGCAATTTTGCTAGAAAGGTTAAGGAATTTTAAGTCTAAATCGTGTATTTCTTCAAAGTCTATGCCGCCTGGTCGAATGTTATTTACAGTCTAATAACTTCGTTGAAGTAAATATTTTCGGGGTAAAAATATTTTATATAAATATCCGATATTTTCTGAGTTACATCTCTATTTAACTTACCTTTCTGCAAGTACGTTCAGTAGCTTTTGTCTGAAAAAGTAACAACCATGCATACATACATCCATCGTCAGCAACATAAGTATTTATAATAATAAATTGTATGTCCACAAATCTCCCGCTATCTCCTTATTAAATAAGTATTGTTATAAATTTTTTCAACGAGAAACTTAAATATATTTTTATTGAAATGATTACGGTGTACAACAGTAAAACTTTTATTACTTCAGGCCACTTTCCTTGAGAGAAAGTAGCGTATTAAGTATTAAATCTGATATCAAGGTTCATAAAATGAATTTTTTGATGCACGTAATGACAATATTATTACCATACCAATAATGTTCTTTCAGCATCAGAAAGGTTTATAAAAACACAAATAAAATACAAAGTAATTCATTTTAAGTTCAACAGATAAACAATTCCAAATCGTCTTAAAAAGCGTGTTTAATGTATTTCATTATCAAATGTCATTCTGAAATGAAATCCAGGCACAATTCCCTTTCAGTCATACCTACAAAACATGTTTTAGGTTCGCTAATATACCTAAATACACCGAAAAACCTGACCTATTTTCAAAAAACGTCGACTAATTTTACTGTTATTTTCAGGGCAAACCTCGCGTCAAATCCAGGTTTCCAATCGACTTTAAGCCTGGGATCAAAAGAAGTGATTAACGAGAAAGCCTACAATCCATTTGAACATAGAAGAGTGGAACATCCAAACTCGTAAGTAATATTCATTTTTTGTTATGTACGGTTAGTTAGTTATAGTTTCTGTTTTGAATACTAGTAAATGCTTTTCGCAATTTCCCGGGTCTTTTTATTTTATTGTTTTGATTGAGTGCAAGAGGTATTAACAATGATATAATTTTAACGCCATTTTGAACTGTATAAAGGGCCCAAAGGAAAAGGTATTTTGCCCATAGCCAGTTGCACTTACCGGTCGGTAAGCCATCTGTGGGTTAAACAACCGCAACTCTCGGGCGGCTTGGACAACTTTGACACTAGGTCGAACATTAACCATACGACAAACAAACAAAAGTCATCTTAATACATTGAATTTATTACGTATTTGTGCCTAAATATTGTTAAACGGCTAACACGCAACTGTTACGACTAGGGCATCTAATCACCACTAAAAATGTATTTATTACGTAAGTCAAAGAAATAATATTTTTTTACCTGAAAATAAGTTGGTCTAACAATTCATCTCAAGGTCGTAGACTAGTTGTGTAACGAAGACGTCACAAACAGACAGACAGTCGGATTGACTTCAATGAATAGTAATACAGGAAATTGTGCTATTGTATGTCTTCACAAAGTGTAACTGTTGATTGATTTCTAATGAAACTAGGCTGGGCATTGTAGTTCTAGGTAGTATTGATGCAAAAAATAAACTAGATTCTGCCTTGAGATTCCTTCTTGAATAGAATGTAACATTTAATCAATATAGTACTGAAGAAACTATGAAATTTTTGAATTACTTCTCTCAGTGAATCGTGATGACGCCTATTCGCGGTTTAACTATTGGGTTTACTGTAGAAAACAAAAGGACGCTCTAAGCAGAAAGCACTTCAAGTCAAACAAAAACCACCCCTGCGTAGTCTTAGTCGTACACAATTAGTTCAGTCGTAATTAATTCTAGCATTTTCCTAATTTCTTGCATTATTGTGTTTTTGAATATTTTTGGCACTTTACAAATAAAAATATAGCGTAGAGAGCTGTATAAAGCCTAATAAAATACTGACCATTTAATATGCCAAGCAATAAAATTATTATCCTTTTCCAGGACAATAGGATCATTGGTGCATCTCCTGAAGTCTTCCCTTGGCTCCGGTATCCTGGCTATGCCGGCAGCCTTCAAGAATGCTGGTCTTGCAGCTGGAGCCATCGGTACCATTGTCGTCGGATTTATTTGTACACATTGCGTTTATGTATTGGTGAGTACTTATTTGATATTTTATTTATTACTGTCCCACTACCCGGAGCAGTAACGCGGACGTCTGCAATCAATGTAATCACTCTGAGAAACAGCCATTCAGCTTTACTACACCACCACCTACCATCTTAACCACATGTATTGCAACCGTCGTTATCGTGATATATACACTAGAGGTACAGGTGGAGGATTCTCTAGCAGCATCGGCTAGCTATCGGGAATTTTTGTATGAAAATCTAATCAGCGCCTGTAGCGGACGCCTTAGCAACTAATTTTGCGGTACATTATAAATGTCAAACTTTCGATACTCTTTAATACTGGCGGTAAAGAATATTGTCTTTTTAGTTTACCACGCTAGTTAAATGCAGCCTTGCATTCTTTAGAACTGTTATTCTCAAACCAGCTCGATTTTATTTTTACTCCATTCATAAAGTGGCATAAAATTTTTATGTGCCTTATTTTATATTTAATTCTGGTAATAAACTTTAGAGATAATAATAGATCACCTTGACCTACAATATGATCACGGACATAAAAATAGATTAATTTGACCACTACCAAATGTCTTAATATTTGACATTATGACGGCCGTATCAAACTGTTACGTTCAATATTATACCATCAAAGATTGATTAATAATTCTAACAAAAATGCAATCTTTAAGTAACCAAACAACACAATAAACATACTCTTTTTATAAGAAACACAAAAATATTTTCATAGGGTACGTAAACTTCTTAGTATATTTCTTTTAAATTCTGCATAATATATTAAAATTTTATATACATACTTATCCTGTATGTTATAAATATCCACCTAATCAAGTGAGCTACTTATATGTTTGACAACCTCATTTTTTTCCAAAATACGAATTACCTAATTTGTCAATTCTTAGAATCAGTTGCTATGCAATTTAAATGTCAGGGTTCTATTCAAGGTAACTCGCGTAGTTGATGGACTAACCACATTGGAATGCAAATTCTTTAGATTTACTTCCTAGTTTTAATAGTATTACTATGGAACTACGGATTTTAGCTATATTTGGTATTTTAACGCAGACTATGGAGGAATATTCGCGTGATACGTTAGGAAAATAGAGTACAATAAAAATAGGTAACAAAATAATTATTATTCCCGCAAATACATTAAATGCAAAACTTTCTTGCAAAAGCTACTTAATTACTTTAATTACAGCAATATAGTCTCAAAATAATACATACATAAGCAAAAGGTAATTCACCTGTATGTCATAATACAATATCTACACGAACAAAGCTGCAAACAACAGCTAGAGCAAAATACAGCAAAAAGATTTAAACTAAATATATTATTATTATTTTTTCCCTTAAATCCAACCGAGATATTGACCAACGTAACTATTGTCCACACATCATCAACTTGAATGATATACACTATACATGTCAATAAAGAAACAATGACAAGCAATCACTTTATTTCTCACGTTTGAATAAAGACGTATACTTATAAGGCAGGCTGTATATAACCAAGGCTATGTGTACTTGATTTGCAACGCACACAACAGATTACATCTATTAATCAATCGTGACTCGTGATTTACTTTATTAGTGTTTATCGGTGTTTGTCTGTTTGCTTGTTTGTTCCGTATGCTTGTATCAAATGCAGTATTCAATCAAACAGATCTTTGACACATGTTACGTCAAATAAATCAATATCATGGGACAACTCAAACACGGTCATTTGTTTCTAAAATAAGCAGAGCTTGTACTATGGTAACCAAATAACTGACAAACATACTTCTAAATACATACTTAAATAGATAAATAAACGACAAATTTTGTATGTGTATAAAATTAGACGTCTTTGGCAGGTAATTGTACAACGCAGACCTTTTTATACAATAATAGAATGAGTAAATAAAGAAAATATTTTATTGTAAACGCCTGTCATAATAATAGCTGCAATATTAAGGATGAAAGATAAAAAATCGATTTTTTATGTTTAACTTCTGTAAAGTCGCGTGACAAATAAAGCTACTTATATTTAACTAACTGACCCGCGCAACTTCGTTTGCGTCACATAAGAGAGAATGGGTCATAATTTTCCCCGTTTTTGTAACATTTTTTGCTGGTACTCTGCTCCTATTGGTCGTAGCGTGATGAAATATAGCCTATAACCTTTCTCGATAAAAAAAGCTACCTAACACTGATTTTTTTTTTATCGGACTAGTAGTTCCTAAGATTAGCGCGTTCAAACAAACAAACAACCTCTTCAGCTTTATAATATTAGTATAGATTTCCTTAGAGTCATGTGAATCACGAACTGAACGTGGCAACGAGGAACTCTGTCATCATCACCTTGACTTATTGAGACCTTCGCATTGATCAGCATATACTACACTGTATAGCATTGATTACTGATTTCCGTAGTTGTAAATTGATTTTTAATAAAGTAGGCAAATTAATTTGCCGACTGGTTAAGGCCCATACATTCCTTCAAGTAAGTATCGCAAAACAAAACCCTTGTGGGTGTAATATTAACAAAAATGTATCTAAATAACAGTTCTTTTGTCTCTCTTGTTATGTAAACAAGGTGCCTTTTTAAAGACTCACGTAACTAATAATTAAATAGTTTTATATAAAATTATTTAGCAGTGTGGCATCTACTTAACACTTGTACCATTTGGACTATTAGGAAGGAGGGTAATTCACTGCAAAACAGCACATTTTAAGTTGATGAATTAACTCTGATTTTATTAATACATAAATATAATAATCATATTAAAGAAGCACGCTCTAACTATAAATCCTTTGTCATCGGTAGTAAAGTGCTTAAACTTCTGATATAAGGAAATCTATTATCCCTAGTAAAGTATAGGCTAAACTTTACGAGCAGTAAAACGTAGGAGCAAGCGAGCTCATAAAAAGATTGTCTTCATTCCAACTTGGGTTCACCAATATTCTATCAACATGAGCTTTTAAGTATATTGGTAAAGTTCTCCTACTCTTTTCTAGTTTTAAGACCATATTTCAGTTGTGGCCGATAAGAAACTATTTCATGAAAATTATAGTGCCAGAAAATTTATCAAAACTACTTCCGAAATTCCATCTAAAAAGATCTGAGAAATATTTTATTCAAGTGGTACCGAGCTTCTAATTTGTTAATAAATTGTAAGATATTATTTCAATAATTGCAAACTTGTGGATTTCCCAAAAAAAATATTTGTTAAAACGCTGGTCTAATGACAAGTGACAATAACTATTAATCCTTTGACCACCACGGTCGGCTATACTCGACAAATCAGAAACTGCTCACGACGCTTTCGTCGGCAAATTTCGACAAAAATGTAGCGTCGTGAGCACTTTCTGATTTGTCGAGCATAGCCGACCGTGGCGGTCAAAGGATTAAAACCTACGGTTTGTATAAAATAATACTGCATGAAAAAACATTTCGAAGCCTTTAATCACTTCTGAATACGTACCCAATAGCTTATAGGGTGAAATTGAGGCAGCTGTTTTCATACATTTGGTTTGACCTATCGGATAGAGTAACGTAATTACCGAAACTTTACAAACATAACTTCGGCTTCCCTTTAAATGTAACACTTATCTAACGTAAAGCCTCATTCTAATATCGCCCACGGGCTATTTAAAGTACATTATCGTATTCATATTAAAGTTGCGAAGGAAAAGTTTTGTTTGTTTGGGCCTCATCCCGAAATAAGCCCACCTGTTTTGTAAACAGCCACGTAATAAATGAGTAGGTACCTTTTATTATCTTTACTGAAGTATACCGAGTTACTAGACGGTCAGTAAACGATTGGACGGTTAAGTAGCCTAAGTGCGAACTTTTCGATGATTGGTGACTGATAAGATTATTATTGGTATTATAGCTTGTTGAAAGTTAATGTGAGCTAGAATTATAGTAGACAGATTCTTTACTACTATCGAAAATCGACAATCAAGTAGCTATCGAAAAATGTTCTATGAAAATCTGAGCAGCGCCTCTAGCGGACATCGTAGAAACTATTTTTCACTACAGATGTTATAGCAATGCGCAGGCTTTTAAGAGGCTTGACCCATTTGAAATTACTCGAATCACTATCACGGCAAAGTAGTAACTGTGAACTTAATTTAATTCAAATAGAAAATTATTCTAGATTTACATTACTGTTCAGAACTTTTTCGAACTATTTTACTTTTTACGTTTTCTCCAACTTTACAAACGTAATTTTTTGCACAAGGTTGAATATTTGTGCGAATCTTATTGTTTTTAAATGCCGTCGCAATTTTTTTATTGTGCTTTGATAAAATGCTTAAGGAGAAAGTGCTAAATACTGAAGTAAGAAAGAGTTAAAATACTTTCGCATCAAATGTACACGTGTGGGTATATTATGAAAAGTGACACAAATAATTCCATATACTTTTATGAATAAAAACTTCTCTCGTTTATTGCATACTTTTGTGATCTATAAAAATATGAAGTTATCAAAGTTATTTTGATATTTTTATGTTTTCGGTTGTACTTTTGTTTCAAAATTTCACCATAAAGCTGTTCGTCTACTGCGTTAGAATTGGAGCGTACAGAACGTAAAGATTTATTGCTTTGTATAAATTTCTATGGTACTGCGACCACTGTATTGGCATTTTGGCGCCGTAGACATTAATATAAAATAACAAATGCGAAGTACCTAGTTATTTTTTTTTTATTTAAAGATAAGACTAACAATTGTTCTTGTGTCGCGGGGACTTCTTCAAACATACAAACAATGGACACAAAGTACAACCAGACCCAAAACAATTATTTGTGGTTCGCACAAATAATTATCCCGTGTGGGATTCGAGCCGACGACCTCTCGACGCAATGGTAACGGCGTTATACCACTGCGCCACGGAGGCAGTCAATATCCCCGATACATACTTATACAAAGTCCCCGACCCATACTGGACCAGCCTAGAAGACTTAAGGCCCTCGCTCTAAATAAAAATCCTCGCTCATTCTGGAATTAAATTATTAAATTTTGCCCGGCGATGGGATTTGTAGATTAAATTTGCCTATTGAAGTACGTTTTTGTATTCAAAATCACCATTTTTTAATTGTTTTATATTGTTAGTACTAGTACTAATATTCAAAATTTATCAATTCAGGTGAAAACATCACAAGAAGTATGTGTGGACGCCAAGAAGCCTTCCATGGGTTTTGCAGAGACTTGCGGTGCAGCCTTCGAGTATGGACCTAAGAGATTAAGGCCTTGGGCCAATTTTGCAAGGTAATAACAGTCAGTAGAAATAACTTATTGTTAAATTATGTTTATGTCTATTTGAGTAACGCTATTCCATTCTATAACCATTTTTCTTACATTTCGTTGGTTTCATGTTTATGAAATATCCCTATCTTATATGTTTTTTGGTAAGATATTGTTACTTTGATTCGCTGTAATTATAAGTCTTTTTTAATTATGAAACGTTTTAAAAACGCAATATTTTTTTAACTTTTCAGGACTTTCATAGATTATGCAATGACATGCACATATTTGGCGGCACTCTGTGTCTACATCGTGTTTATAGCTGAGAATTTCAAAGAGGTAAGTCTTAATTAATTAATTTTGATCCACTGATTATATAAGCGTAAAAAAATACCGATTTAAAATACATTACGAAGGTACTAAAAGGTCAAATAAAATAAAAGTTATCGAACCTTTTTCCTATTGAGAAGCCTGCAACTTAAGAATTGGGAGTTGATATAATCCTCACAATCTTTTCCTTCGCTTATATTTATACAGTCATTGCTAGTATAAAGATAAATCAACCAATAACTGACAACTTAAGTGTTTTCTAAGAATAGATAAATAAAACGCATTTAAAGATATTATAATATAATAATTATGTGCGATTAATCAATAACATACACAATTAATCTTGACCTAGCCTTTTAAGAAACTGTACATAATCAATAAGCACACCTCATATAATAAACCATACAAGTTATATTACATAATATTACCTACTTTTGACGTCAGAGTAATTCATGTTATTTTCAACACATTTTGTGCTACACTATTTCTAAAAATAATCTACAATGGAATAATAAACTATTACGTTTCTGTCATGGTATAAAAATACGAGAATAAGTTAGTTGTTGCTGACAGGAATGACGTCATATTTGTTTACAACAGTATTTTGAGTATGACAGATGTTACCGGTGATCATGAGATCTCGGATTCGATTTCCGGGTCTGACAAAGGGACATTCGCCTTTTCTAATTAAGAATATTCTGGGATCCTGTCCCGGAATTCGGTAATGTGCATAAATAGCAATACGCTCGCCCCTTATTACATGGGACTAACATTGTTAATGGCGAAACATGGGTATGTTACATCGTATACCTCTAACAGGGTTAATGTATGTGTAGGCTTAGCTAGAATTAGCCCGATGACAATGAATGATAAAATATAATAAACATGCACTACACCCATTTATTCTTTGTTTATATTTTTTTCATTAACTTGTTCCAGGTGTTAGACGTATACATGCCAGAATACAAGCTATCAGTAGAAGCGTACTGTGCACTGACACTAGTACCGCTAGTGCTGATATGTCAGATCCGTAACCTCAAGTACCTGGTACCATTCTCAGCCATAGCCAACGTGTTCCTCGTGATCTGCTTCGCGATTACTATGTATTATATCTTCAGTGGACTGCCCAAGCCTGAAGGAAGGGAGGTGGTTGCTAGTGTGACGCAATGGCCTTTGTTTATCAGGTAAGAATTTAAACCTTAGTCTATTGTTTGATGTCCTAAAATGGTGTTTGTCATTCAAAACTGCCACTTTAGATGCCGTGCTAGTCTTATCTATGGAAGTCTTAAAATGTAAAAGGTGTGTAAAAAGGACTTAGTTGCAGTTATTCGGAGGCATAACTATTCAGTTTGACATTGTATAATCACGGGGCAAGACAAGTTTTGTATTCCCTTATCTTCAGTAAATAATAAAAACTGAATCAATTTAGAAAATATAGAAATTGAAACTGAATATTTAAATAACATCAAAGAATTTAGAAACCCGGTTGCAATAACAAAAGTAATCCCTGGCAACTAAATAAAACCGCGAACAGCTAATTAACTTTGCACGGAGCTAAGTATTTTTTCTTCATTGAGTCAGCAAAGTTGTATACTCTTTTTTTAATATTAGCATTTTTACTGTACTGTCTCCATTGTAATTTTATTTATGATTGCTAGTATGTTTGTGTTTTAGACATAAAAAAAATTACATAGACAGACAATGTAAAAGACGCCCTAATTTTTCCATAGGTCTTTAATAAATAACATTTTATTCGAGATACCTACTTCCAGTAACAAGAAGTCTAACAAATTGACATTGTCGTTATGTATTGTCTTTATTTTCAACAGTCTAAGATTTAATTAGATCCAATTACTGGGAACTTGGGACAGATTCAGCAGATTTTAGTGACAATTTGTATTCAAAACAGACAATTTGTTGGAGTACAAAGCTAGTTGTGATCAAGCTGATTACAGTCAAGAGACGAAACCTAATTATTTGTTTGGTGCCTGAAACTTTAAATTAATTATTATATTATTTCCGAAATAAGACCATGACATGTATTTTCCTATCAAGATTATGATCTACGCTAGCTAGGATTTCTTGAAAAGAACTTCCAAAAGGTCCTTTAAGCATTTTTTTTCCTTTTGTTTTAATTCGCGAGTCTCTCAATGCTGGGTAAGGGTCTCCTTTCAAACGCTTCAGAGTTAGACCTCGACCTTACCACGCTGGCCAAGTGCAGGTTGCAGACTCCTTGTCGCCAAAAAGTCATATAATAGTTAACTTTATTATCTTTTATTTTATAATAAATTTATCTTTCTAGTACCGTAATCTTCGCAATGGAAGGCATCGGTGTGGTGATGCCGGTTGAAAACGAGATGGCGAAACCGCAGCAGTTCCTCGGCTGTCCCGGAGTATTGAACGTGGCTATGACCATCGTCATCTCATTGTACGGCATTGTTGGGTTCTTTGGTTACATGAAGTACGGAGACGATGTTCGAGGAAGTGTGACCTTGAATCTGCCTCAGGATGAACTGTGAGTATTTAGAAATTGATATTTTATTAAAATGTTTTTTCGGAATCCGAAGCGGTATTTTTCAGTAAAATAAATCTTATATCTATACCTATATCATAACTGCAGGAATTGCAATGTCTTCAACGGGTTTTAATGAATTTTGAAACTAGGATTGTTTAGAGCCTGCATTAACACTTGATACTTTTTACCCCTAAAAACCTTTTTGTGCGAACGAAGTTGCGAGAGAAGCTCAACTATTATCATTGTTCTTATTGATATCGCAATATACCAAATAACAAAAATTGTCTCTTCGAAAATCTGATATAAATTTATTTGATAATGAAGATAATATATAGGGTACGTCTCCTTTTACTGTAACAAGGCTTATAATAACATATTTATATATTTGAGTTATATTTAGTTCTCATGTGAAAAGGTAATGCCACCAAAAACATTCTGTAAAAACCTCAAGTCTCGCCGTAAAAAGTGGTGAGATCTATATAATACCAAGTCGATTAATCTATTTAGTCTCTACTTAAAGGACCTTCTGTCTTAAGTTATTACGTATGTTATTATCATGCCAATTTAAAAAAAAATACCTTTAAAACAAATAGACCGACCTGGCCATCGCATGATTTGATTATTAGTTTGTATCACACTACACAGCACGACGAGAAGTTAATGCTCCTGAAATCTTAATGGCGAATTTGTGTTTTCTTGCGATGACCAAGTCGATCTATTTGTTTTAAAGGTATATTTTTTTTAAATTGGCATGATAATAACATACGTAATAACTTAAGACAGAAGGTCCTTTAAGTAGAGACTAAATAGATTAATCGACTTGGTATTATATAGATCTCACCACTTTTTACGGCGAGACTTGAGGTTTTTACAGAATGTTTTTGGTGGCATCTCACTTCTTTTTGTAGAGCGAACATAAGTCCAATTTGTATGGAAAGACGTTTTTTTTTTCATAATTCAACATATTTTCCTATGGGAATGTTGTTCAGTTTCATGGGCTAAACACTCTTACCCACCCTATACCCCCTCCCGTTATGCCTCATATAGTAGGTGCCTATTTACACCTATTTATTTTATTTTCTACAGTAATAATAATTCATTAACTGCAAATGTAACCTTGTAATCTTATACATTTATATGGGATTACAAAGTTACTGTTGCAGTTGGTGTATTTAGAAAACTGGACCGAAATTAGAAAATATTAAATTTTTCCCATGATTAAGACACTAAACCCTATTTGTATTCTAAATTTTAAGCTTCTAAGTCTGCTAGAAGTACCTTAGACTTTTGATGATCGGTGAGTCAGTGAGTCAGTGAATCAGTGAGTGACAAAATTCAAAATTTTAACAAGTTGTCATTCTTAAACTACTGGTTCAAATTGACTGAAATTTTAAATATATCGTGTTTATACAATGACTGATTAGTTGCTGAAAATCCAGGCTTCTTGTTTTATCCACAACGAAATTATAGGGGTGTCAAAAATAGCCCGAATTGCTTCGAGAAAAGGATGTTACGGCCGTGCCGCTTTTTTTTTGCTCGACTTGCGGGGGCACTTCCGTGCCCCCAGATACACGTGTAATACCTTACTGTTAGTACCCTAGTCTTATATAACAGCCGCTAACACAAATATTTAGTGAAATTGAATTTCTGCGTATACTAGTATATACAAAAAGAAATCATAGTATCCAAGGTAAAATAGAGAATATTTTTCCCTTTTACCCGAAATTGAATTCAATAAACTAGAACCTTTTTTTAGTTTCGTAAATTGGTGTCCATACAATATTTTTGAGGAAATTTTCTAGACACTATTCCTATGTAGATCTACCTTCGTCATTTAACTGACAGACTGTATATTTGAATGTAAAAAGTTTTAAGATATGTTTAGGTTAAAGGTTATATCACTCAAATTTACCCTACTTTGTTCTTTGACAATTATAAATAGTGGACTGGACATTTAGTCTCACCAGATAAGGTAAAATAATAAATCGACAGACCTGCTTTACCTGCTGCCAAGGATGAATATGACAGGGTAAAATTGAAAGGGTGAAAATTTACTCCAATCCAGCCGCAGGCTAAATGCCGGCCCGAATATGTTTTAAACAAGCCTTAGCGTGAATAAATGGTAATCGCAACCATCAATTTAGGCTTCTCAGGTCTTGGAAAATAGACAAAAAAAAATGTTTTTTGACACAGTGCGTATCCTGACAGGCGTTTTTCTTTATTGGACTTCTCAAAGAATAGTAATTCAGATAATTTTCTAATCTCGTCTTTCCATTTATTACAGTCTCGCCCAAAGTGCCAAGATCCTCATGGCTCTGGCGATCCTGTTCACCTACAGTCTTCAGTTCTACGTGCCCATGGAGATGATCTGGAGACAGCTGCACACGAAGATCGCTGTGAGATACCACAATATCACCCAGATCCTGATCAGAACTGCTGCTGTTGTTGGTTCAGGTAAGATTTTTTTCCTATTTCGTCAAGAACAACAGTATTAATTATTTCAAGAAATAATTAATAGTTTGTTTAATAATATTAGGCGATGAAAATAATAAAACAATAAAGTTTTGTCACGTCGTGTGCTTTATTCTTATCACCCCGTATCATATTTAAATTTAAAAAAAAAACTTGTTCCACGATTAATGTGTGTAGGCTACTTTAAGGCGACTGTATTAGATTATAATAATCGAAGGATGTTTGAACACCATAGTTTAATCATTATTTAGAATTTTACTTTATTCTCTAGTGGGACACCAACTTAAATATTTATGGGACTAGATTTACTATAGGAACCGGTCATAAAAATATACAAAATCACTTTATAATATTGTCTTTAAGTTTACGGGCACAGGAATAGCTACAAAATGATGCTTTGTAAAGTACTGGGTAACATCTGTTGCTTTGTCCCAGATCTCATAAAACGCTACTTTGACGACAATATGGCACTAGATAATAATATTGCATAATAAAATGTGATATTCTCTAGCTCGAAATTTATGCTATCCAGAATATTAGATACAGAATAGAACACAAAGACTAGAATTTACTTTCGAACAGAAAATGAAATTGCTAACCTAATTACCCTGCCTAATTGACACCCACCGCGAAATTAAAACTCGTAGTACAAAACAACTTTTCTGGGTAAAATTACATTTGGGTATCAAAATAGAGTATCAAATTTGCAAAATGTCTTTTTCTATCAAATTTATCTTGACTAGACCTTATTCATAATTCATTAGATGAGATATCCTCAAAAAAAGACGCGTCTTTTCAATTTGATTACGACATTTTACAATATCAACTAAAATTATTTAAATTGCATATGTAGAGATAGTGTATTACATACATACATAGAATTATGCCTTCTTCCAATAGGGCTAGGCAGAAACCAGAGAAAAATAAATAAATAATAATTACTCATAACAAAATTATTTTTTCTTCCCAACAGTTGCCCTCGCAGCCGCCTTCCCCGACCTGGAGCTCTTCATCAACCTCTGCGGTGCCATCTTTTTATCCAGTTTAGGGTTATTGACCCCTGCTATCGTCGACACCGTGCACAAATGGGACAGGGGCCTAGGACCTTTCAACTGGATCCTTTACAAGAACATCTTCATTGCCATGATCTCCCTCATTGCCCTCTTCGCCGGTTCGTACGTGTCTATCTACAGTATGATTGAGAAGTTCAATATGACGCCTGTTTTAGAAATGACGGCAAATGTTACGGCTGTGTCTTTGAATGATACGTTGAGCGTATGAATTTTGACTTGAAGGCGCTTTTTTGAGATGTATTTTTGGATAAACTCATTACACTCGTAACTCGTTGCTCGTTTAATATTTCTAAAACTAAAATATTCGCAGTCAATGATCATAATATTGCTCTACCAATTTGAATATTGACTTCTTGACGTTCGTTGATCAATATGAGTTGTGGTTTCATACTTACTCTCAGTTATAAAAAAGTAAGCAATGCTTGACCGCGTTAATTCCAAAACCATATTACATTTTAGTGTTATATATTATAGTTATAGTTAGATATTGAACCTGTATCCCTTGACAGGTATCATCAAGTTTTTGAGTTCGTTTATCCAAAAAATACGTTTTCTAATAAACGCCTACATAAAGTGGTTGATCCATGACATTTAGTTAAAATTCAATAAGTTGATTATCACAGGGGCATGTAAAAAACTGCCGTTTAAAATATTCTTCTAAAGACTACTACACACATGCCGGCGGCAATGCCGCCGGGTTCATGCCGAGCGGCTATGCCGCCGACAATACGAGCCGCCGGCACAAGCCGCACAAAGCCGTCAAGCATCATTCCTGCCTGCTCGAATGCCAGGCACGAACTGAGCCGCGTAACCCGCCGGCACACCCCGGCGGCCATGCCGGCGGTTCCTTTGTGCAGCTAAGCCGGCGGCTTTGTATGCCGCCGGGTGCACTGCGGCTTGGCCGGCGGCTTACCCGGCGGCCCTGCCGCCGGCACTGTGTGTAGGAGCCTTAAAAGATCCGTCCAATGGAATTGGAGTTTGCAAAATTTTATAAAAGATGTATTTTACAAACGTTTTATTATAAGTAGTCTAATGGACTATAAACTCACTAATTAGGTTGTGATTTTTAATTACAAAAACGCCTTTATATTTATAAAGAGAGCTCGGCTGAGAAAATATTACAGTATCTATACTAATAATATGAAAAGAGTTTGTTTGTTTAACGCGCTTATCTCAGAAACTACTTGTCCGAATTAAGAAAAAAGTGTTAAATAATCCATTCACGGAGGAAGGCTATAGGCTAACTAGGTTATATAACATCAGAGCTGCAAACTAAAATCAGTGTAAGCAACGTCGCCGGCGGCAGTTAGTTTAGAATAATAGAAAATCTATCCAGACTATTTAACAGTTTTACGTCAAAAGAATATTAAACCTTAATTCTTTATCTGAAAGAATCTAGATTATTCTAATTTTCTTAATTTATTCAGAGAGGCTAAGTTAGGCACTTTTCCAGTTACCGGGCTCTCTTTCAAATTAGTATTAGTCTTTTATTTAATTATTTTGAAACTCTCAACTAACGAATTCATGTTAAGGTTTAATATTATGTTTAAAGATAGTGTTCATGAGCCTGTATTCCCTATGGCATGTTACTGTATTGTCTTAAAGTGCCCAAATGAAACACTTTGGTACTTATATGCCACATTTGGTATTTAGAAAATGGACATTGCTTTTATGTGACTACTGAAGTTTGTATTTTGTTAACTTTATTAGTATGTTTCATGAATTTCGTGAAATTGAAAATGAAATTCGTCATTTTAGTTTATACCCTATTATCTTTATAGTTAAATGTGTCTTTCCTGCTTTTATATTTCCTACTTTAGTTTTTTTTTTATGTTACTTGTCTACTATGAGACACTTATTTCTTTATTTCCTTTTACCGGCACTTATTATAGATCCATAAATAACATTATTTCATAGTTCGTACTACGTAACTGTAGTTACCAATAGATTACAATAGTTAAGCTATCAATAACAAAAATGCCATGTTTTGACTTATTTAAGAATAGCATAATATTAGAGTTAAGTTTATTTTATAAGTATATTTTTGTAAGATTTACAATTCATAATAACTTTTTTTGTACGAATATTATCAGTACAGTCGCGCGCAGAGATAATAAAACACTCCTGTTAAGATCAGCTGTCTAGGAACTAGAGATTATAATTTGAAGATATTTAAAAATGATACCAATATTTACAAAAGTTCATTACTTGCGTTCAACATTGCACTTTAAAAAATGGACTTGCTGAATATATTTGATGGTATGTTTGTAAGCGACTGTACATAGTATGACCAAAAGTATTTCGTCACTATGAAATCTGATTAAGGAAGAAGCAGGACTTTTATTTTTGTATTCTATTATCTGCAAGGCCTTTATGTTGAAAACAGCAAACCAAATTAATAAATTATAAAGCTACTTATAATCACAGAAAAAGTACACTATAATATTATGTTTTAACAAGTAATCTTGAATACATATTTGTTTCCAATAATAAAAAAGACATTTTACCCCTTAAATAACTGTATCAGCGTGTACTTTGTGAAAAATCAGTCATGACTATTGGTTTTATGAGCTAAGGTTTTTCCCTCACAATAAAATAATATTTACTATTAGGTCGTATTTTTGGTTTTCTGACTTCAATTATAAGGTACTTTATCATAAAGCCTTGAGGTGAATTTTGAACATTTATAGCTTTGTACAATCCGTCCTCAAAAATTGAGATATTTTGAGTACAATTAGATTGTAAAACTAAATAAAAAATATTTTTACTTGTTTAGTTTTAAATATGTGAAAAATGAAATGTGATATCACTAATTTTAACAACTTAGATGTAAGTGACACTAAAATGTAAGATAATAAAGAGTAAGTAACAATTTTACTTTACGTTTTTTATTTCTCACGTTTATTTTCCGCAGCGAAACTAATCTCTAAATTGATAACAAGGGGTTTTCTTTTGATAACTTGGTATTAAATGAATCTAAACAATATTTAAAGTAAGGAAACACATAGGTTCAATATTACATTTTTTGTGTTGTTAGTGCAGTCAGGAGCATACATATATTTACATCATATTAAACCACCACTGGCATCATGGAGCGCGGTGGTCGTAGGTTTACGATGGTTCTATCAATTGTTTAAATATTTGTAAAAATCCTACACCCCTAGATTATTTTCTATATCAAAAAGGAATTGTATTCTATCGTATAAAATATTGTCGTAAAGCAATGATGTCTTACAAAAAAGTTAGTACTTGTAACCGGCAGTCCTGTATGACAAGATGTATGAATGTGAATGAGGCAAAGGAAGTAAGTATATAAGAATCGTACCAATTGACGTTCTTTGGACTCTGCCTTTGGGATAAAGGCGTGATATTGTGTATGTATAAAAAATATTATCAATGCGAAACAATCAGTAAACCAAATCTGCATTTACGATATCAAATATCAAACGAGTATAATAGCTACTGAAACAAATCAGTTGAAGGTCAGCGTCCACTGCACCGTAACGTACAATTAACTTTGTACCGTAACATGACAGATAAAAAACAACCAACATACGGTCACTATTGTAAGCGTAGATCGTATACAAATTTTTTGACAAAGCAAGGTGATTGGCCAGTCAATAAAAAAATATTGAGTCATCAGTTACGTAGACGTATATATTTAACAGTTTAAGATATCATGATACGTTAACGACTAAATAATTATAACTTAAGTAGTTGTCACAGCTTTACTTCCGGAAATATTCGGGCCTATTCAGTTTTGTCTCAGGGAAAAACTTTTGCGTCGCTGCACCTTTTTTATCGATAAGATGACAAGTTATTGAATATTTATGTCAATCGAGCATAACTACGGATTAAGTTAGGTAGGTATACATTTACCCTCTTATTCATAAACACACTTTAAACCTATTTTAGTTAAAAAGCTACTATAATACGTTTTCTCTTTTTCATTTCGCTAAGGAGTGAAAGAAACAAAACACTTTATAGCCTTTCATAATTTCATATACTTTTATGAATAAGAAGGTTAAATATACATGATAGAAAATGCACATTTTTATATTTTCATCTCTACTTATGTCACTGACTGTACCCGAAATATAGAGCAAGTAGCATAAGTTTACGACAGCCATAACTTATAGAGTTTCTCGCCCCCAATAATACAAAAGGCAGGAAGTTATGCACACAATCTAATAAAAATATTACGTTACGTACATTATAATGATACATATTACTTTAAAAATAACACATATTGACGAAATCACCCATTAAATAGTGAGACTTACGTCATTCTTCACTTGTATCCGTTTGACTGACATTAATTCGACTGTTATGAAACTTCATTGCATAATGATGTACAGAAATACTCAAATTATGCTCTTATTGTTGACTAGCTTTTACTGTGACTTCCTCTGTATAATTAAGATAACAGATCTAGGCAAACTATTTGTATACAGATATTTTGTATCTCATATCTAACTGGCCTTGCCTATTATGGTCAGGCCCTATCCAGACCATGAAAAGGGCCCCAAGAAAGTCAATAGGATCCTGACATCCAATATTTTTTTCATTCGTCATAATCGGTAGCTTTGCAGTTACAATATTACATACAAACAGATAAACTAGATAATATAATAATATGTCCATATACGTGAGTGCAAATTATTTTTGTATTAGACTCACTTTGTTAGGTGAATGTTGCTGGCGTTGCAAAACGTAACTTGAAGAAGTCATCTTAGTAAATGTGCTGTTTGTAATGAGTTGCGTTGTGTTAACCACTTTAGTAATTGCTTTTGTATTAAAGTAGTAAGTGGGATGAATTTATATTGAGCTTACATAAATTACTTTAAAATCACAGTAATTTTATTATGATTAATACGATTTTGTATTGGTTTTTTTGTGATTTTATCCTATCTCACATATTGAAACAATAAAATAGGTAAGCACAATTCTTCATTAAAAGATAACATAATTACTTCTCATTTGTTCTCCAGTTAGGTTACTAATATATGTAGTATTTACCAAAAATGTTAACGGCGCCGAACTTCGTGCGTTTGCTTCTACAATAGAAAAAATAAATAAATATGTATTATAATAATATGAACTATTTGGTAGTCGTTTCGGGTCTGGTTTGTATAATCTTGTTAAGTGCTTAGCAACACAATATTATTTCTTAATGGTGGAAATGCCTTAAAAATCCTTTTATTCGTGTTAATTATCTTCGGTCATTGTTCAACCATTGTATTAGGAAGTTCTAAGTAGCTGCCCGAAGCATAAACACTCTTGTATTCACATAAAAACCCGAATTTAATTATTTACAGATTTCTGTGAACAATTGAACAACATTTCGTTGGCCGTTACACTTTATTTTGGTGCATTAGTTACAGTATTGATAACAAATCACAGGCTTGATGCTCTCGGCCGTGTCGGTGACTTGTTAGAGCTCGTAACTGTACCTTTTCACCAAATACACGCTCAATTACTAAGGAATTACCTACTTTTGATGGTTTTAAAGTAAATTAGACGAAGCCTGATTGGTGTTGTTAAAATCCTTGGTAATCGAATTTTCAGTACCTCGATTCTCTACCACTATCGACTACCGACAACCATCGAAATCTTGACATTTAGAATGTACTGAGATTTTCATACAAAATTTCTCGATGACAGGTCGGTTGTCGGTAGTCGATAGTAGTAGAGAATCAAGCTACAGAATTGTAAATTCTGTATTTTGTATACCTCCGTCAGCCTTGCATGCAATGCTTTGTAAGTTGTTGGACTTTAACAAATCTGGATATCTGGAAACAGGCTCAGTTTCAAAAAATATTAAAATCACAAAATCTTACCCCGGAATTGAGTCAAACAATCTAATTAAATACAAGGAAATACAACAATGTAGCGATAAATAATAAGTTAGAAGTAGTTTATTCCACATAAATATAAGACAATTGTACTCAGTATAATTACGGACGTTACACTAAATTGGATAAGTAGAGGTCACAGCAGATTGCTACGTTTAACTGTATTTAAACAAAATAATTGTTTATGTTATACGCCTAAATATTTAATTGATGTTTTACAATGAGTTTTAAAGTTTGTTTTGTCGTCTAGAGTAAATTATCTTTCTGGTGTTCATCATTTAAAATAGGATGTCGATACAATGTTGACGTAGGAATTAAAAAACCTATACCGAGTTGGTGTTAATGTTTTAATATTAAATTAAAGTGTATCAGCATCCAGTGTATTTGTAGCCTTACCCTAAAACTAAGCCAGGTACAGAATTGGCTTAACGTGTCCTTTGAGACAAAAAGGTCAAAACATTTATACAACTTTTGCTAGAATATTTTGTTGTAATTCATAGCATCAGTAAGAATATCTGGACAGTATTACATCGGCATATTTTGTTTTCGAAACTGGAATTGATTTGCACCTATGATATTAGTTCAGCAGTATCTATCGCCACAGAACCAATTAACAATTAATTTAGTTTCATTCAACAAAATAACAATAACTTATAATTCAATGTCAACGTTATCAAACAATTTCTATGACAGTTACAGTCCGACAAGTTAGTATAGAGCCTTGACATACACGATTCATCTAGAAAGTAACTAGTAATTCTGTGTGATTAGTAAATAAAGTGACTGTATCAAACAGGGTATCATCGACTGCAAAGGCCTGCCGATCATTAAAGTTCTAATGCTTATAACAGACATACAACTTGCATTTAGAGAGATCTAGACAGAGAGCCCCACGCTAGCTGACGACTCTTCATAACGTCTTTATTTACACGCTTCAGTTACCGCGGATATAAGAACCAGTGACAGCAACCACAGTATCTGTAGCCGAGTCGCTTCCGATCCGGTTACGTTACCGTGGGCGACTGTTTGACGTTGAGCGGAAAGGCGATGCAATGCCGATCCCTTTCCGATTGGATACATCTGCTATGAGTCTCTCTCTCATCCATGCTGTAAATGTTATATCTTAGTGGGGTCAGCCTTCCTTATCTTAACCCTCCACGTTGCTCTGTCCTATATTTTTAATTATGTACTCCTGCGTCACTTATAAAACTCGTATACAAGGCTCTCTGTTTAGTTGTTAGACTATAATTACTATTCTGTTTCACAGTCACGTTTCCACTAAATTGCTTTCGCAACAACAATAAACAACTTGCAACAACAGTTGTTGCAGTATGCAGAGGCAATTTTCATATTAAATTGTAAATGGTATCGCTAGTAAATTGCAACAGTGTAGTAGTTTAGCATCTATGTGGACGTTTGAATGAGCTGTTGATGGCGTTCAAAGACAATGAGTGCTAACTGACTTCTAACATTTTAGAGTATTTTTATATCTCTACTATTATCCTAAAAAATGGAGTAATGCGGAGGCCGAAATGTTTACGGTTTTCTTAGAACTACTAAATCTATTAAAAAAAATCCATCTTTTTTATGGGTCGGTATTAGCTGGACTCTACCTCTACATATGCATGTCCAAATATTCGAAAGCTAATTCAAACGAAGCCTGGGAGGCAGTTACAATCGCAAAAATACGTTACCAGACAGCATGCTAGTCGTAGCTTTCATTATTGTGCCTGTATTGATTGCAACAAATATTTTGTGTCTGTCTGTATATTGGTAAATCTAGGTATAATTATTTTGTGTTGTATTTTGTACCGATTATGATACTACTCAAGCCTTAAGCTATTGGAATGTTGTGAAGAATCTTATCCAGTTACGGGCATAATAATAAAAACTAGACAAAGTAAATCTCTAGAAATAACATGTGCATAGTACATTATGGATGGAAGTCTATCATAGGAACGCAAGGCCAGCCATCTGACGAAGGCCAAACATTGAAAGGGAACGCCGATTACTATGCACAGACTATATGCGTAGATAATAATAAATAAATACATTTAAACCGTTTCTAAACAAGCACTGAATGGGTCTATGAGGCTGTTGTGTATTTTAGTTGACAACTATTTGAAAGTCACTATGCTATACATTATTTTTCCCTTTGTTTTTGAGGATTAGCTTGTAACGGCAAAGCCAAAATGTAGTGAATAGTACAATTGGTTGGTAACTAAGATACACAATACGGAGTGACAGAAAACGACAGTGTGGTAGGACCTTTTAGTGGTGTATAGGCCTATACTAATCGTTTCTGCTCTTTTGCTAGGTAAGGTTTTTTGGTAGGTATGGTATAGGATGGTAGGTATAATCGGCGTCTAATCCACTACGCTGATTGAGTGCAGGCTGGGCACTGAGCAACTTATTAGGAATAGTTTTATAGAACTCTTAGGCATGCAAAGCTTCTTCTTAATATTCTTCATCGAATGATTTCATTATTCATTTTACGTAGAGTAGAGCCTTCAGGTACTTTTACCATTACACAGTCATACAGGAGACAGGTAATTTAAGATAAAGGTCATTGCTCTCATGTCCATCATTTGTACGTATGACACATTTCCTGGAAAAAAGCCAATGGGTATTAATTTCTTCGTCATCAAATATAACATAAAAGTACCTAAATATACGAGCCTATCATCGTACTGGTTATAGGTGTTAGGATCACAGTGTGTGACCTTTTTAAAAAGCAAATATTTGTCTAACTAAAACAAACAATATGTCCAAACACTACTCAATCATTTGCCGACATATACACACAGTTTATATTTATAAAATAAACTAGGTAACTAGGTAAAATTAGTCTATCAAAACATCAGCCGTAAAAACATAAAAATTTGTTTATCAACAACAAAAACTTTTACGTAATGTATCACAAAAATCAAAAGTTATGAATGGAACGACCTTCGTGAACTCAAATTAGACCCAAATCATTGGATCTCGAGTTCATTGACTTCACAAAGTGTATTGAAAACAGTGAATTAACGCCGAAGGTTTGCGGTTTTCTGATAACTTCGCTCAATTTGAACCGAATTGACTGATAAAATGAATTGATTTGGATTGAACGGAGTAATTGATTGATTTATGGATTGAAAAGTTTAACGTCAACGGTAGATGTCTAGTTAAAAACGAAAAATAAATAAAAAGAGATCCAAGATTATACCAGAATTACGTGTACACTGCTCTTCACTGAGATTGAATTAATTACCCATGCTATTTTTAACTGTATCCTAATAGTTAGACCAATTGTTAGACAATTATTTAACTTATAGATTTCTAAAAATCAATCAGATTCTCAATGGAAACAAGACGAGTAATCATAGTTATACCTCAAACGCAATCGATAGTTACACTAAACTAACTCTTGCCAATCTCGTAAGCTTCGAGTACTATAATTTGTATAGAACCGAGAGAATGGTCCCAGTTGCTTCACGAACTATTCAAGAGAAAAATAAATACTTAGTATACGCGACGCGAGGCCGAGTTTCGACAGGCGTCAATGACAGCTAATTGTTATGAGTACACGAGTAGTTAAGTGAGGAAAGTTATGACCTTTTGTAAATGATAATGTAAACTAATTTAAGGACATAATGTAAAATATTAGTAAAAATCTGTCACATTCGAAAAGGCAGGCAGTGAATTAAATAGGTATGGATTCATGTATTTCCTATGTATCTTCTATCTAAATAACATAGTCCAGTGAAAGTAAGATCCTAGGCGACCAATAATATAGCATCATTTTAAGTTAAGTTAAGGGTTTACATTGATAAATAAGTATTTTTGTCAGTTTTGATTCAAAGTGTCGATCAATTTTATTGCAGAAACTTAAATTAAATTAACTTTAAATTATTGCAAATCTAAGGGTGACCTTATAAAGAGCAAAATACAGTGTCTAATGCTAATAACGTGGTCGGAATATAGGTAGGTAGGCAGCTCCCTTGCATACAGAATAACAAACATTTTAAAACATATTTGACGATTCATGAGAGCAATTTTGTGCTTCTTTCAATTTTATTTCAGTTGGTAATTAGTGCTTTCACTTATGTGTACTATTGTTTGTCATGAGAATTTTGCTATTATTATTTAAACTAAATTAAGTTGCTTTGTTTTACAAATCTTTGAAACTGGTCACGCTAGATTCATAGTCTCCTTTTAGACTTAACGTGTCACTAAAAAAGTAATATCTTTTATAGTCACAAGATTTTCAATTTATATAAATAGGATCTCCATAATGAGTCACACCAGCACATCAAAATATGACTATTAAACATACTGCATTTAATTTGTGTACTTATGCTGATAATAATAGTTTTTGTTTTATCAAAATCGGATCAAAATTACCGAAGTTATAGCGTTATAAAGTTTCACTGCTTTTTTAAATTTGCGTTGCTTCGCGCGCTATGCGCTGACGTCACGACGCAACAGACACGCTTGTTCGACTGCGGGTGATGCGGAGTTTTGATTTGAAAAGTGATTTGCATTTAATATTTAAAGAGTCTGAGTATGTGTATGTGTTATAAATTTAATCATCGTGTTTTTTGTAAAATAAGATATCCTCGATCTCGATCGCCACGCACACAATCATCAACTAGACCCAGGTAAAGAAAGTTGAACTCGTATACTACTAATAATATTTTTGTGTGTAGTTAACAATAAAATTGAAAGTTTGTTAGAACTGGCATTACAAATAATGAGTGTTACGTACCTACCAAGTGTAAATTTGGAAAACATAGTTTTAAAATAATATTATAAAAAAAAAAGTTGTCACCCCTGCCTCTGACTTTAGTCAGGTTGATGGCTATCATATGAACGCATGAATCTACTCTGTAGGTAGGTAGTCTTATATGATTGGGTATCTAAATAAGTATGTATTTAGAAGTATATAAGTATGTTTATCAGTTATTTGGTTACCATAGTACAAGCTCTGCTTAGTTTGGAATCTAATAACCGTGTGTGAAATAAAAAAAAAAAAAAAAAAAAGAGGAAGTGTTCAAAAGGCAATAAACTTCTATTTAACATTTGCGCTTGACAGTATCAGAACCGGGCTTTAAGTTTTAGATTAGGTGTCTTTTACAAAAATATAAAACAGTTTACATGGTACAGAAAAAAACAATTTTTGGGGTGTTTTTCACTGGAGTTAGTACACATAGGAACAATACAATATTTTCCAACCATTTTGTTTGTCCACTATAAGCAAAACAAATTATTTAAAGCGAAACCGCGAGAGCGCAACGAGCCTATGTAGGTATCGGCAAGTACTGACGAAATAGCAGTGTCACGAGATGACGTCACACGTCGTGCGGCCGCTTCGCCGGAGTTTGGCGCGAAGGCCATACTTTGACGTTTAATATCTCGGTCATTTTTGAAGATACGAAAAAAATAAAAACAGATTTTTTATCCTTGAAGTACCTAGTTTTTAAATATGCTCATAACAAAAATCATTGGTGTGACTCATTAATTTAATTTATAACCTAAGACGCAGATGCATTCGTCATAATAATTTTAAATAATATAATCCTAATACAAATTCATACATATTTTACGGAACTAAAGATCCAAGGATGGAATAAATGCAGCAGTTTTTATATGTTCCGCTTTGATAAAGTGACTGAATAAATTAATAAATTAGATTTATCAGCACTGCATGCACGGATCTGCCTTTGTTTTGCACAGCTGATATTCAACTAATTGTCTTATAAAACACGTTTAATGGAAATTTTACCTTAGATATTTTATTATTGGGGCTAACCCAAGCCGAAACAACAAGTGCAGTAATTGCTTGAAGTCGGTTTCGTTGTTGAATACAATATACTGCCGAGCCGACAATGCCCGAATATTTGGGTAGCAAGCCTTTCCGATTGCAAATGCAATTTGCTCTATGCTTCTTTTTTATCTTTTACTTTTGTCATTTAAAGGAAGAAAAAATAAATTTATTCTGGAGCCTAGAAGCTTCAATTAAAATTGTTTAAGTTTACACCGTAAGTGTCACATATACACAACACCAGCAATCTTAATAAACTCTCAGATAATCTGAAAGGTCTTGGGCCACACCAGTAGTGCAATTTGAACCCTCTTTGATTTACTTTACTACAAAAGTTTACGTACGTAAGTCAAACATAGTTTTGTAAGTCTATCAACATAAATACGTGACAAGTTGGGTGGTCAACTATTATCTAAATAGCAGCGGCCAATGTGGCTATTACGGCATAAATTGCAGCATGCAAATCTTAGATAAATTCGTATGCACAATTCGATAGTGTGGCGAAATGTTAGTTTGCCGCACAGGAGTGGAACGGCGTTGCTACATGACAATAGTACCATGAAGTAGAGGTAGACTTAGCGTACGCCACTACACGTTGATCAATTATATATTATTTTATTTTATAGTTTGGTTAATGGTTCACCTAATTTCAAAGTGGTTCAAACTGTTTGGTAGCCTTTGACTAGCTTAAACGGGTGTTACCTTAATTGATAACTATCCAAACCGACATTTTCGTGCTCTCCAAAACATAGAAATGCTCATCTCTTATACCAATCAACCAAAACCCATCTATAGAATGTCTGAACGTAGGTAGTTTAAACCACTGATCGTTTGTCGACAGTTGAGCTGTGCGATAGCAATAATAATAGTTAATTATTTAAATATAAAAAAATACAATTATTAATATTGCGGGTAATTTATTTTGACATAGATAGTAATTCTCAATTATCTAGATGCACCGCAAAAACACATTGCGTCCTAATCGGAAGTTTAACAAAACTTTACAATCATAATTTTAGTGATAACTGAATGATCACCTATCATTTTAAAGTAATTGTAAGAAGTACTCCGCCGGCATCATTAAATCAATATAGACAGTACTGTCAACAAACTAGTCTATTAAAGGTATTTATTTCAAATGAGTTTTTATCACCCACTCAACAGCTATCATAATGCCTTCCGATGGAACTAATCGCTCATCATAATGATTTATTGTAGGATTAATTTTAAATGTGTATAATTACCCACTTGAAAGCGGGAAAATTCCTTGTAAAAGTCGTCTACATTAACTATTTTCAAGTGGAACAATAATAAGAAGAGCGCTAATTTTATTGGCAATCGAATACAGATGATCAAACAATAACTATTTATTTTTTAATTTGTTGAATTCCACGGCACGTGTTTCGACGTCTATTATGACAATGAGAAACTGACTTCTATAGCGTTCGTCTGTGTGAAAGATTTTCCAGAGTAAAAAGTATCCTATGTAATTAATCCAGGATAAAAGCTATGAGTGTACCAAATTTTAAAATCCGACTAGATTTTAGTCATGAAAGAGTAACAAACATCAACTATACTAACAAACATTCGCATTTATAATATTAGTAGGACTAGTAGGCTAGTGTAAAATATATTTTGAATAGCTATACTGAAATTAACTTTTTCAAAATGGGCACATCATACCATAAAAGGGTAACACATAACTATGCTGTTATTTAAATTGCCTATTCATTCATGTTTACCACAAGAATCAACACCGCAATATTGCACTATTTTCTAAGAATAAAAGATGCATTACAATCACCATTATTGTCAATCAAACTCATGACTTCATTTAATTGGAAAATTGACCGACTGATGCGTCAGGAAGTGAACTACATACATACATAGCATCACACTTCTTATACCCGAAGATGTAGACAGAGATGTATAGAGAGAGTCCCTTGCAATAAGGGACGAGTATATTGCCATAGGCTAAACACCGAGTTACTATTGACCGATATTCCAATATTAATAACAAAAAACCTAAGCAGTCAACCCGACCAGAGAATAGAACCTCAGCACGGAAATCTCACACTCTGCCAAACGAATATATGTATGTCTCAAACAACATACCTGTAACTATGTACGTGTGTGTGTGAGTGTGTATGTGTGTGTGAGTGCATCATTACGTCACAATGAACACAACAGTGAGACCATGTGTTGTTTGTTTTGAGTCAGTGAATTAGAAAGTTTACAAAATATTTGACTTATCTATTTGAGTCAAAATATAACAGCGGTGAAAATGTTGTGTACAGAGAAAATTTCCAGGTAGTGGGGTGCATGTTGTTTAGAGAAAAGAGAATTTTCCAGAATATTCTATCTTCGTGCTCTCCCATTACTAGATGATTGTAATATTGAATAATTTGTAATTGAGTATAGGAATGTATGATAAGATGTATGGATGTGCATGAAGCAAACGAAGTTTGTAAGGATCGTACACAGTGGCGTTCTTTGACCTCTAGACAGAGGTCAAAGAACCCCTATGGGAAGAAGGCGTGATTTTATGTATGCACGTATGTATAAGTATTGAAATTCATCTTCCTGCAAAAAGTTTCATATATTATAATTGTATTTATATACGATGCATTGTTTCTCTACATTCCGGGCCAATCTAAAAAAATATATCCGATTTTTTATTAACACGTTTTTGTGCACATTGTTCTAGTTAACAACAATACCAACTAGCCAATCTAGTACATATCCTTTTAAGTATTATGAAGTTAAAATTAATTAATTGTAAGTAAATTAATTTCCCTTGTTCCGTAATAACACAAGGCTATTCGATTTTATCTACTTTTTTTCAAACAAAAACAAAAAACAAACACACATTTCCTTTTTTATCGCTATAATATAAATGCATTTATAACATAAAACGCATTTTGAATAAAATATTTCACGAACCAACTTCCCGCGGAAACTCCCTTTCGAAAAACCTTGCGTGGCGTAAGCTAATTGTGTTGTATCTCAGCTGTTAGCAGATAGTAGCTTAATGTTTAATATATTTACGTTGCGTTTGCACGTGTATACAGTGAACGCGTTCGAATATTGAAATGACATTTTAGTTTTTTTGGCAGTTGACTTTTTTGTGCCAGTGAGTTTTGTTTTGAGTGAACCTTTTGTGATTTTTGTGTAAGTATTTATTTTTTAAATTAATGGTTGAGGATATTATTTTTTCAATTAATAGCAGTTATTTTATTATTAAGTCGTTAAATAAATAATAAAATATAAATCAATATTATTAATTATTTAATTAGCAAAGGTATTGTATTTTATGATCATTTAATTTCTGTTTTTACGATTAAATATTATTTAATTTTACATCTGTGGTTACATTCGTTACAATAACATACGCGTAATCTCTTCGATATTTTTATCTTAAAATAATTCAACTACTTATATAAAAAAACACATGATATTTGAAGAAACGCTACTGAATCGTGGTTAGCTATTATGATTTATTTTATTGCAGAACATTTTTTTTGCCGGCAAAAAATATTTAATTGAATACCTTAGAAAATTATCTGCATTTTTGAAATTATTTTTGTTTAATTTTTAAAGTCAATCGTAATTATTTTACAATTAGCAGCTTGATATTTTATCGTATTGCATGGTGAGTGATAAAGACGCTAAAATTTATCATTATCCAATAAATCAAAGTTGCAAGTGATCTTAAAATAGCATCCAGTTAAAATTAAACGTCAAAATAATTACGACACTAAATTAGAAGTATTAAACTAAAAGTCAGGTTTATTGTATATTACATAAATTATAAATAGCACTGAACCACACACGGCCATCTGATACCAAACTAAGCAGAGCCTGTACTATCGCACCCAAAAAGGAAAACATTAAAAAATATAAACTAAGTCAAGAGAAATAAATGGAAACAATAGGAATTGTCTTTATTTAAACAATATTATCAAAGTGTTCTCAACCAGAAATTGAGCAAACAATCGATGATAATAAAATCATTTTTATAGCTTTTTTATTTGTAGTTGCGATAACGAACCTTGAATAATCTCGAAGTCATTTATTTTAAGAATAGCATTTTTTTCTTTTCATTGTTACCAATAGTTACCTAGCAACTAAATAATTCCGCTGACCATCATCAAAAAGACATAATTAATAACATAATAATTTATATATTTATATAAGTAACTATAAATATTATAGTTACTGTTAATTTTTACCAATATCTGAGGCCCTTAATCACGGGAGACATTTAAAAACTTTTACCGATTGGAAAAGGATTGACAGTGAAACAAAATATTTAAAAAATCATGGCCTTTCGAATAAGATTAGTATAGATTCATGATAAAATGTACTACCCGACAACTAGTTTTATTTATTAACTATTATTTTTACTTTATTAGAAATAACGATCACTTGCATGCCTAAAAAGTTCTTTAACATATTTCTTGAGGGCATGCAAAGTCCCCAACCTGCACTTGGCAAGCGTGGTGGACTCAAGGCCCAACCGCTCAACCCTTCCTTTCAAAGCAGTGGGACAGTAAAGGGCTTAAAAAATATATCATATGCTACGTAAATAGATCAACCACTTTCTGGGGAATCGTACTCAAGACATTTAACCTGCAGTTATTACATCACGATGCTACAATTAGTTTATTTTATTCAGGTAATAATGTTGATAAACAATATAAAATGGAGTTAACAAATCCTGACCTTTAAGCAAGAAGCACGTACTAAGGTAATTGAAAAAAGTATTCATAGTTTGTTTGAAATATTATACCTTGAAATAAGGTTACTTTTGTTTAAAGAATTATGCTTCGATATTGAACTACTAAAATTATAATACCTATCAACGATGCTCTACATTTTGTTAAAAATACAATCACGAATGTAAAACAAATGAATATTGTGGAGAAACAACAAAATATTTTAAAGGCAATTGATTGCACGTATTTTATAAAGAAACAGAATCCATATATGACATCAAACAAAGTATTTGACGATCCAAATAATATCGAATTTAACGTTTTAAAACCCCCTGACATGGCTATTCCTTGTTTAAAGAGTATTTGTGTCCTAGCTTCTTACCGCGATTTCCTAGTATTAGTACTTTTAGTATCCTATGTGTTAATACAGATAATTAAACACATGTAGTTACATGTGTTTAATCCAAATTCATCCAAATACTGATTTTCATCCAAATCCATTTATTAATTTTGGTCTGAAAGAGTAACAAACATATGTACATATACATCCTCACAAACTTTTATTGAACATAATACTAGAACAGGATGATCACTAAAACCCCATTTTCAAAACTTCAACCATTTAATAACAACACAAATCTAAACAATCTCTACCTACATTACTTCATAGACAACATTATATAACCGCAACAGTAATTATCTATCAATTAACTTCTCATACTCGTTACACAACGATGTTGATGTGAAAATTCAAATGATTGACCGCAATAACTCATAGTAAACATAGATTGTGGTTACAGAAGGGCATACATGTGGTTTTATAAAATAAAACTTTAACATCAATCAATACCGTGCCTTGGAAGATTTTTAATTATTTATTATGTAGCGTAGGTAGCAGTTATTTAAAGAAACTCGTGGCTTAGTTAGCACCAGCCGCGCGGATCGATCTCTGAAGCTACGCTTGCCGAGGTTGTTCTGTGAATGGGTGACCATGTCATACATATCGAGTTCCTTCGTATTAAGGTACGTTAAAGTGTGGGTCCCGGATGTCATTTTCGAAAATCTTCGACATTCGTTACCAGTAATCAGAAACTAGTCTAACAACCAGTCTTATCGTAGGTATCGTGTTATGACCCAACTGGGTTGTGGAGGTCTTAAAGGTCGCTATGTAAAAAAATGGTGCATCCTATGAAACTGAAAGTAGAGTCTAAGAGTTTTTAGGTTTTCTGAAGAAATATTCACAGTCTATAATTTGATGAAGTTTGACTTCAAGAATACTCGCTCCAGATAAAACATACTTCTTAAGATGTAACATGTTAATAGTGTAATTAAGTTACAAATAAATATAAGATTTATTTATTTCTTCAGTGCAACGAACTACCTTGACTGGGAAGAAAAATCCTATTGTTTGGATGCGCAACTATGCGTAGTGCTCGTCCGGTAGTTAAACTATAGAATAAGTAGGCACTATGAGTCCTTGCTCATTAACGACACGGTAAAGATACTTTGATGGATTGACTGCCTCTGTAGCGCGGTCGGTAGTGTATGTGACTGCCGCGCAAGAGGTCTCAGGTTCGAAGCCTGGGTCGGGTCAAAAAGTCTGTCTGTCTGTTATGTTTTCTGAGATTTTCTGTTAAGAATTTTTTAGTGATTGCTAGATGTTGTAATGTGGTTTTTTTTTTCGTATTTTCTTTTTATACCGGTTCTATTTCCGAACAGAACAATTATTTATTTGTGTGCTCCACAAGTTGTTGTTTGAAATCTGTATCTTCTTAGTGACAGCTTTTTGTATGTTTATAAAAGTCTGTGTACAAGTTTAAATCTTAACATTTATATATGATTGACAGGAGTAGTATATAAAAAAGTATACATGACAACCACTTATAAAATATAGACACATAAAAATCGACCTTATCAAAATTACATTTCCTTTACAAAAAAAGCGACTGCTTTTAATAGCTATAGAGGTCAAACTCCCATAATTACGTCAGTCGAAGGTCTTTAAATATAATACAGCGCGAATGTCAATTTATATCCACAAGTCAATCAAAGGCTGAATGGTACGCATAATAAATAAATTAACTAATTTCTGCCTGTGGCTTCGTATGCGTAAGAATATTTTTTGCATTATAATTTACGACATCCATGGTATAGTGGTTAAAGTGGTACGCTGCTATCACTGGGGTCGTCAGTTCAATTTCCATGTTAAACGAATATTTGTGCGATTTATAAGTACTTAATTGCTTGGATCTAGTTGAATATTGTCTCCGTTATTTCTAGGCTTTGTCAGTCATTAACTTCTCTTCAAAAAATCAGAGTACGAAATTTGATAATAAATATACGTTTTAACTAGTTTACTACCAGTCCTGCACTTATTGAGATTGTCATAGCTAATTTCCTATTTGCGAACCTAACAAACATTCATACAGTCCACAAGCAATAATAAAAAGTATATAAATAAACCTTCAAGAATAAATTAATTTTGTTAGAGACAGATGAATGTCAATGTCAAAAATAATTATATAATATTGCAAATATTGTTACGTAATAGAGACTAGACTGGTATCTTAATTAAATGCAATTAAGACTTTGTTATTTAGTGTATGTGAATACTGAACATGAAGTTTAAATTGTTTTTCAAAGAATTCCAGCAAGTTGGTTTTAAAATGTAAATTGGAAACTGAAAAAACTACTCGTCTAGACTAATTTGAGATCTAGACTATTTTAGAATGACTTTAATATTCTCTAAGATGGGTCTTTATTATTATAGATACTGTTGTATGCGTTGTACAGTCTAGTAAAAAACAAATTATTACCCACTGACAAAAACATAACGCCTGTCATACTCGAAGGTGTGGGCTGATGTGTACAAAATACACCTACGTTTTGCCCTTTACAAAGTCCCATGTAATAGGGGAAGAATTGATTGCCATGCCCCGTTACCGAGCTCCAAACTACTTTTGAGATAATTAATATTATTTGGTAAATTTTCTAATACTCGAAAACGAAATTCGTGATTACTCATTCGCATACATTTACGCTTTTATCACAAAGGTAAAAAGTAAACTATCTTTGGTAACTATATCTGGTTAATAAAGATAGTTTCACGCCGATACCACTGCAACGGGAGGTCGTGGGTTCGATTCCCACACGGAGCAATTATTTGTGCGATCCACAAATAATTGCTTCGGGTCTGGTTGTGCTTTGTGTCCGTTGTTTGTCCCAAGTCCCCGCGACACAAGAGCAATTCTTAGTGCAGGAGTTGCCTTTAAAAAAAAAATACTTTTTATTATCGACTGTGATTAAGAATTTTAAATATAACTATAATAATAGGTTATTAGGTTAAACCCTGCCCATATTTACAGACATTCCTATTTTTTGATATCATAATTATATCGCGACATGTGATGAATAAATTATAATATTTACACATCCAACAGCTTATGAAAACGTTTGTTTAAAAGAACAAAAAATACAAAAATTCTAATAATGAGCCGATTATATTATATCTGCAAATACTTATGTTTACATTTATTCAGTCATTATTTACTTCCTGCTTTAAAATTTAAATAACCACTTAATTTTCGCATGTATAATTTGAACGAATTTTCTGAAAATTGCTCTATTTTTTTAGGTTAAACATTAAACATGGAGTCATGTTTTTATGTCGTGTGTAGCGGGGAACTTTGCACAATACCAATGAAAGCCTACCCCCGGTTTCTGAGGTAGTTTATCTATTCAATAGCAATTAAACCCGTATAAAAAAACGCTATTGAATAGATAAACTACCGCTAAATGTACTCAGAAACCGAGGGCTTGATCATTTTTATGCTATGTCTTTGTAATTATCAAGACATCGGGTATTAGGACTAATTGACTAGACAAAGGAACTTTACACTTATGTCGTGGCATCAAAATTTTGTTGCATCAAAACTTTGATCAGCAGAACATTTTAACTGCACGTTTGGCGCAGTGGTTTAAGCGGTCACCTCGCCGCAACAACCGTAGCGCCGCGTGTGGTGGGTTCGAATCCTACCCGGGACAAATCTTTGTGTGATGAGCACGAGTATTTGTTCTGAGCCTGGTTGTCAATTTATCTATATAAGTATGTATTTAGAAGTATATAAGTATGTTTATCAGTTATTTGGTTACCATAGTACAAGCTCTGCTTAGTTTGGAATCAAATAACCGTGTGTGAGTTGTCCAAAAATATTTATTTATTTATTTATTTATTTACTTAACAAAGCAATTCGAAATGAACGTTACCTGAATCTTTTAACTCGTCACAAAGAAAGAATCATTATCAAATACTTAGAACACTTCATATTGCAATTACTGACCTACAGTTAAGGGAAAAACCGCAGATTGATCAACTTCTTCAACTGTTTGCAAAACTCTTACGGCCTTCCTGATAAGGTTTTCCTTCAAAGATAATTGAAGCGAACCTTCTAAGTTAAAGGTTTGATGACAATGACCTGTAATAATGTTTTTACATCAGTAAATTAATAACATTTACCTCCCCCATCCCCTAGAAACGTTGTCAAGACTAAGTGCGGGCTGGGACAATATTCTAGATTAAGAACCATTTACCTACTATCCATACTAATATTACAAATGCGAAAGTAACTCTGTCTGTCTGTCTGTCTGTTACTCAATCACGCCTAAACTACTGAACCAATTTGCATAAAATTTGGTAGATATTTTGATACCCGAGAAAGGACAGGCTACTTTTTACCCCTGGAAAATGACGCATTCCCATGAGAAAATTTAGGTGGCGGACGAAGTCGCGGGTAAAAGCTAGTTCTTTATAAATATTACCTTTTATAGAGTCGTTTTAGAGTCACAACATTTTCAAGACAAGACATTAAGGACGGTGTGTGCTGACATTTAGCATCACGGATGTCTATCGGCCGACATACCTCAGTGTACTCTCATTAAACTTGTAGTTTATGTTCTATCTTAGAGATTTTATTGTTGTAAACGGGCACTGTTCCAAACTTCCTTAAGAAAATACAGTACGCTTAGATGGAATAAGTCTAAGATATAAAATACAAAGCATACTTAAAACATTGAGTATATAAATTACCAACAAATTAAAGATGTAAGCTGATTTGATAAACGGATTTTTTTCCATCCCTGTTCGACTGCTGGATACGAGTTTCCTCCCAAATAAAAGAAAATGAAAAGAAGTTAATCCTTACTGGAATTTATTTTAAATCAAGATTTAAAAGATACTGGCTACAAAAACTAAAATAAATATGTATGTATTTCAATGAACAACAATAATAAAATGAATTCAATACCTAATTATGCAATAGCAGCGTGTGAAAATAGAGGTAAGATAAGGAAAAAAAGAAAACGAATTTTACAAAATATTCATAGCATTAATATGGAAATTAACAAATTTATATTATTAACATGTAAACGACAAAATGTACAGTTTAATGTCTTACATTTTGTAACCGTCTGAAAATTCTGAATAAATAATTACTTAAAAATAATTATCATGTATGAACTAAAAGACTCGGCAGACATTTTGCCAGAAGTCAATTCGATTGCAACGCATTCGATAAGGATATTCATGATTCATCTTACTTTTTTATTCAATATTGTTAAAAACTCAACGTCATTATGTTTTTGCTAATTACCATAAAACATAATTTAATTATATACTACAGCTCTGATTATTGGTGAAATTCCCACGAAAATCTATGTATAAAAAGATAGCTACGATGCTAATTTTTTTAAAAAATAATACTATAGTGATGATCGAAAAGTAAATATAAAACCAAAAATATCTTGTTAGTGAAATGATATCATGGTTTATATTAATTGGTTTTCTGAAAATACAACATATTTAATTAAAAAATGTAGGTCAGGTATTTCAAAGGCTTTGACATCAGTAATTGCAGGTACTCATTTATTTGAGTTATAATTATTGCTATCCGTTTGCGTTGTGAACCAGTCTGAGTAAATTAAAATATACTGACGTTCACAACAATAATTATTTCTTGCTTCTAGTATAATATCACGCCTGTTATACTTAAAGGTGTAGACAGAAGTATACGAAATAAACAAGGTTTTCGCTACTTACAATTTTAGTTTTATGTAGCGCAGGGCAAGCCAGATACTTGATTATATACAGGTGCATTACCATTTACTCCGATCTACTAATCTATACTAATATTATAAACTAGCTGACCCGCGCAACTTCGCTTGCGTCACATAAGAGAGAATGGGTCAGAATTTTCCACGTTTTTCTAACACTTTTTACTGTTACTCTGCTCCTATTGGTCGTAGCGTGATGATATAAAATATGCTTTTTTTTCACGAAAAATATTCTCAAAATTATTTATATCTCCTAATATAACAAAGTCGCGCTAAGGCATACCCGCCATTTAAACAGTTGCCATGACAACGGAATTTTGTTAATTCAAATGTCATTATAATATTGACTACTCGCGACTTCGTTCGCCACCTGAATTTTCCCGGGAAATGCGTCATTTTCCCGGGGTAAAAAGTAGCCTATGTCCTTTCTCGGGTATTAAAATATCTCCATACCAAATTTCATGCAAATTGGTTCAGTAGTTTAGGCGTGATTGAGTAGCAGACAGACAGACAGACAGACAGAGTTACTTTCGCATTTATAATATTAGTATGGAAGTATGGATGAGGATATATTCTAATATAATTTATTAAATTCCAAATGCTGAACCTGGAGTCGAACCCGAAACCGCGTGATTACAGTTGTATACGCAAAGGTATATTTTATTTACAATTTGTGACAGATGCAAAAAGTCACCACTATATGGTACTTGAAACAAAAACATCATCTTAATATAAACACAGGTAAGGTACTTGACTCCAACCATTATTACTAGTTTTATGATAATTGTACATTTGTCTTGCCTACAAATAGTAAATAATGATGCATCATCACATAACGCTGACCTCACTCAAGTAGTACAAGGTTCAAGCAATGCCAGTGTAGAGGAAAAGTAACCGAAATATACGACCTCTTTCTTTTAATTGCCAAGGAGAATAAAAGGAAAACAAAAATAGTTCTAAGTATCAATTTGTTTTTGACCTTCTTTGAATAGAATAAGTCTAGACTAATGATTGCGAGAGTATCTTACTTTACTCATAATTTCCCTCTGAAAGGCAGGTGAGTGAAGTTGCTGACAAAAGTTAGTATGTTAACATACTAGCGCGATTTTAACCAGCGATTGTTACTAACTAATGTTGAAAGTTGGACATTTAAAATGTTTCTAAAATTTAGTTCCTACAGAGCCCGCTAGAGGCGCTGATTTCCCAAAAAAGTGTCTTAGCTAGCTTGTTGTTCATAGTTTTGCAAGATCACGCTAGTCAAAGACTTTTTTTGCATATCCAATATCCATTTGTAACAAATACGACGCTACAAACTACTAGTGTATTGTTAAGTTAGGACGATGAAACGTAACTATGCGTCAGGTCAATACCCTCAGCTTTGAAACTATGAGACTTTCAGTTGTTACCGTCTAGTTGCCACGCAATAAGTAAGTTGGTAAGTGGTTAATGGTGACTGAAAATTTAATAGCATTTCCAACAGGTAAACCATCTAAAACATATATTTGACAGTTCATTAACTAGAGGTGGAACTGCGTAATAAGTTCCCACTCGAACATTTTAAACTGCACAGTATGAGTTTAGGCGCAAGACCGATTATGTAATGTGATCTGCAAGGCTTGAAAAAGTGAACCGTTTATCTTATTAAAAGGAGCAGGACCGATTACTTCACGTGCTCTTCGAGGCACAAAAGTCATCAAAATCAATTGACTAACTCCTAGCAATTAATAAAAAACACAACATTTCTTAACAGAATAACTCAAGAATACATTTTTAGCTCAACCCAGGATTCAAACCAGAAACCTCTGGGCTCCATAGACGCAGTCAATTGAATCGCACTGAAGATAACACTTACAGAAGCAATCTTAAATAAACATTTTTTATGCAATTGATAGGTACGATGATAACAATAAATCATTTTACTTATAAAAGCTAAGTGTGTCATGAAACCTATCAGGTAACCGCAACGGTAAAAACCCAATAGTAGCTATCACTGCGCACACATCTGGCAATTCTGTTTAACCGATAGATTTATCATGTTTATTACTCATCAAATTATATTGAGTCTTACGCATTATCACAGAATAGTTAGTACGTAATGATGACAACAAGAGAAATATTTTCGGAAAAACCCAGCACATGTCAGATAAAAATATTATTATTATGGTATGATTGTTAAGATCGTCAAATTGTAGGTCCGTATTAATAAACTGAGATTAAAAGGATATTTCAGTTTAAAGTACCCATACCAATCAGCTTACTTTCGGCACTCTAATTCAATCCTTATCGTGTAAGATTCGAGCAAATGTTAAAATCATACTTTTATATTCCAAACTAGTGTATTAATTCTACACAATTCTACTTTTTGTAATAAAAATAAAGGTTTTTTGGAATATTAAAGACCAACGTCTAGCATTAGAAACATGATTAACGTACTAGTAATTTATTTTACTCCGTAATCAATAACGCTAGAACACAACCTTTGAATTAACATTTTTTGTCCCGTTTAAGAAGAAAAAATGGGTTTAGGTGATGTCATTTGTTACTGACCTACACAAACTCGCAAAACATTTTATAATCTCAAAACGAGAATAGAAACATCTGTATGTACATAACATAATAATAACTGAGAATATCTAAGGCATTAAGTCCGCCTGTTTTTATACTTTCTGTACATGAAGCTAATAAATTAATAAAATGACAATTTTGTCTATAATTTTCTTGAAGACAAGTATTCAACCTGCACTTGGCCAGCGTGGCGGACTTAAGGTATAACCCCTACATCAATTGCGAAAGGAATCCTTGCCCCAACTCAATAAATGAGACAGTAATGGATTAAATTAACTTAAATTACTTCAGCCAACTGTTTACTCAGTTATTATAATATTTACGGAAGTTTGTTGTCATTAAAAAAAATTTAGGGTCTTTTTTATCTCGCAAAAAATAATTTGAAAATTATGCCTATTAACTTTTTACAAAACATGATTTAGGCAATTTGTGAAGGTCTTTTCTTAATTGCCACTAACTTTGTAATCATAGAATACTTGCTATGTGACATCATTATAACATTGACCAACTCATTGTTTCTTCCTCATGTCTGTGTTCGTACTAATAAATTTGTAGCATTGGAATGGAAATGCGATCGCTGAAGCTAAAAGAAGCTAATATGCGGTCTCCCAATATAAGTTACTCAGCCATCTAGTTAGGCCAAAATTTTCATATCTGAAAACATATGACTGTAATCTACAATATCATCTAATTTACGTCAAAACCGTCGTTGAAACACTTTCATTAAGCCTTAATTCTATAATAATAAAATGAAATCGAACACAAGCATTAAACATCTGTTGCCTCAAAATGTAGGTATGCGGTCACGACTCTTTGTAAATGTATAGAATCAATGTCAATTGAAACGGAAATTAGTTTTGGTCTAATAAAAATAAATAGAACCATTGTTGTGTATGGTTTACTTGAAATCTTGGTGTTTGTACACATAGTGACGATGTCCTATTAACAAAGTTATATAACAAGTCGAAATAAAAACCTTTAAGGATCGAAAATCAGAGTCCACCACTTTATACTTTTGGCTTTGGATAATGACTGACAATTTCTTTACAGAACAGCTCAGACTCTGACATAACTATCGAAATAAGCCTGACCTGGGAACCGTATAAAATAAATAAATAAAGTTTACCAATTAATGTTGGGCAAGGGTTTCCTCCCATAATGAGCCAATACGGGTTCGGGACTTTGCATACCTTCAAGAACTGTTCTAAAGAACTCCCAGGCATGCAAGTTTGCATCACGATGTTTTCCTTCACCGTTGGAAAAAGTGATATTATTCCTAACACAGACATAACTTCTAAAAATCATTGGTGTGTTGCGTCGGATTCGAATCTGCGACCACTTGCGTGGGAGATATCAAACTTAAATACCACTCGGTTATCACTGCTCTATGCCGTATTACCCACGATATTAGTGGCTTAATGTATATGTATTTAATACACGTACTCTCGACTATTCCAGTATCCGTGAAGCCCCGTGCAACACAACACTGTACCCATTTCCTTTTCTTAAAACTACAGCTTTCCTCAAATGAGTCAAGAACAACAACACAGCATATTCAACTAGAAGCCCTGAATCACGATTAAAGTTAATCAACAATACAAAAACTATTTAGTAAGCAAACCTTCATTGGGTTTTTTTGGAAAACTGACATTGATTGGTTAAAAGACATCTGTTTTATACTAATCAAGTACAGAGGAAAACCGCATCGTTTAGGGTACATCATGACTGTAAGATTTGTATTATAAAGTCCTATGACTAAGTGTTAAGGCTTTATTTCCATTTGAGGATAATCAAACGAATCTCATGCAATGATACGCAGTTACGGAATGTACCTATCAAACTAGCGATGAACTCATTTACGATATCAATGGCAACTATAAATGTAAGTATTTGAAATTAAAATAATTGTAATTTACTTCATGTTTACTCGGCTGCGCGATACAAAAGAGGGTTATTATTTTTATTATCATTCAAACTAATTTCATCTTATTCCATTTAACTGTTTAAGTAAACACGGCAAAAAAGCTACTTTTGTTACCAAAATTATTTTTACATAAAATAAATATCACTTAGATATGTGCCGTTATGTTCAAGAATTCTAATCCATACAACATTCTACATTTATGTTAATCTTCTCAGTTGCTATGTTATAAAAACTCGACTATCAGGCTATAAAGAAAGTGTATATTATTTGCAGTATTATCTCTTTTTCGGCTTACAAATAGAAGAAATTATAATCTATACTAATATTATAAAGCTGAAGAGTTTGTTTGTTTGTTTGGTTGTTTGTTTGTTTGTTTGAACGCGCTAATTTCAGAAACTACTAGTCCGATTTGAAAAATTCTTTCAGTGTTAGATAGCCCATTTATCAAGGAAGATTATATGCTATATATCATCACACTACTACCAATAGGAGCTGAGTACCAGTGAAAAATGTTACAAAAACGGGGAAAATCTTGACCCATTCTCTCTATGTGACGCAAGCGAAGTTGCGCGGGTCAGCTAGTATATAATAAAATCGGAGCCGTAGTTCCTGAGATTAGCGCGTTTAAACATACAAACAAACAAACTCTTCAACTTTATAATATTAGTATAAATTTAGCGGTATTAGAATAATAAATCAGCATTAATGCTACGCCTTTTTAATAAGTGTATCGATCTCTAAAATTTAATTGCCCGTAAAATAACATGCATATAAATGATGTTTTAAATTTATTTTGGACGTTCAAATCTGTAATGAAACTTGATTCTAAAGATTTACAAACAGGTCTTAAAAAGTGGATCTGCAATTTTGTTCCTTTTTTATTTCGTTCTTGTTCTGGTTTTTTGGATAAAACTGGTTCCAGGGTTTATTGAAATCATATTTAGTTACAGTATGCTTTAAAGAATAAGAAGAAAATTAATCAACTAAAATTAACTTGTAAATACGTATTGACTGTTTATACATTCGTCTGAAATAAAAACTGTATTCTGGGATTCTTCTAACATGTTTCTGTGTTGTACAAACATACAAATGATTGAACTAAACCTCTGAACTGAAATTATCAACTGGGTATAATTATTTTATGTGTGACTTAAAGCATCTGTACGGGAACCATTGCTTTGTGCACATCTTCAAGTCATTTTTTAAAACATATTTAGAGCATAGCATCATCACCATGCACTAAATAGGTATATTTCTTACTTAGGCAAACAAGACCACGCCATAAAAAATATCGATAATTGATAAACCTTGTCAAAACCATCATAGAGTGAAACTCCAGTATAATAAGGCGGCATTTTTTTTTTCATATTACAAAAATATAGTTTTTGCATAAAACTGCTCAATGTTTATTATTTTAATGGTTCACTTATCAGGCTAAGGCCAGATGTAAGTGACTGTTACAAACTTTGTTATTACATAGAGCATGAATAGTGCTCGCAATCGTAATAATATAATAGGCACATAGTACTTCTCATTGACTAATCGGAATGAGATCTGAAAGGTGGTCAATTGTGGACAAACTTTATCTCCTCATGCTTAATATGCTACTTATCTTACTACATAATATGTCTACTTAAATAAAAATAAACTATAGAACAACTTAACCAAATTGGATAATTCTTTAGTTTATTATTATTTTAAAATGTCAGGGCAAGCTTCGTAATAGATGGATGAGATCATAATTGGGAACAGAATCAACGGGATGAAATTATACTATATCCGGACGATGTCGGGCCGCTGGTGTATAAAACAAGAAAATTGCTACATTGGTAAAAACAAGTACCTACTACTCTTAGTAGTATTTAAGAAGAGCGTTTTTATGATTCGGAAAACACATGGTTAAATACAATTCATATCCGGCGGATCAATTCATAGCGGGTATCAAGTCAAATTTATTCAAATTCGACTGTTGCAAGTGTAATACTAAATAGAGCCAATATAAGTCGACTTCACCGTTTTAATATTAAGAAATTTAAATACTAACGGCAAAAAATAAAAGAAAAAATAAACCATCTGTGTTGTATGTTAGGTATATCAATAAAATGCCAGCTGATATTCCAGTTTGTTTGTTCCGACCTCGTATAACGCCTAGGTTGCATATAAATGAAGGAGATCTTTTTAATGCATTCGTAATCGAGATAATAATTATTACGTTGGATGCATATCAATGTTATTTTTTATCTCCGTTAGGTATAAAGGTATATTTTTTTAAGAAAGACTTTAGCATCTACTTAGTTTCAAATATAAAATGTATACAATTATTATGAATTGTTTGTTTTTGTTTTGTTCCAGTGGAGTTTCTCCGGTATTTAAAACGCTAAAATATAGTATTTCTCTCCGCTACGATTAAATAGAAGGATTTTACCGGCAGTGTGTAGTAAATGACATAAATAAAAGTCTCCAAAGATCAAGAGTCATGAAGGTGACTTTGTAAAATGTGTGTGAAATACCAGGAACTATGCTGCTTCTTTGTTTTACTTATTTGCCTTGGTAAACAAAAAATCCACGTCATAAATAATAATATAGATTTTAACAAAACTGCATTCAAAACACAATTTGCGACAAACATTAATCTTAAATTACATTTAAAATCAAACCCAAGTATCAAAAAGAGGTGGAATCATTTAAATAACTGGCCCATATAAACTAAAGGATGGAAAGAAATAAAGCCTTTACTCGCGGTGGAATAGTTTATTATTTCATATCACATTCGATTACATAAAATAATAATATTGTTATGAAACAGTGAAAATAAAAAACTATGGTTTCGTAAAGAATTGTTTTAGTTCTAAGAATGAAATCACCTTCCACCTGTGGCGTAATGAGTAATATTAGCTCGATTCTCTACTACTATCGACTACCGACAAACGACTAGCTATCGAGAAATTTTACACGAAAATCTATTTAGCGCCTCTACCGGGCTCCGTAAGAACTATTTTGGCAATACATTTTAAATGTCAAACTATCTATACTCAGAACAGACTATACAGAATTGCACTACGCTACACATCGGGGAAGTTTACGTCCTCAATTGTATAGGATACAAATAGGTACACTCGGGTCAATTTTCCTGGGAGATTCCAAAAACGTAGGCTTAAACAAGGAAATGTAAACAACATGAACATCACTACTCGAAAGTTACTGAAACATTGCAGTGACGTATTGGGAATACGGGTAACTTTCGACCTGCAATAAATATAGTAATTTAGTCAAGTACTTAGTAAATTTTAAAATAAAATGACTAATTACGTTATTTACTAATGGTTCAAAGTCCATTAAATCTTTTGTATTTGAAAACCGATATTTTGACGTTGACGTCAACCGTGACCTAAGGGTTAATTTTGAAAAACATGCTCTCTTTTATTTACAAACTCTTTTTCTCTTCTTAAACATTCATTCATTCCCCGGACTAAGACAATAACTAAGCACTGATAAATTACATAAAATTATACAAAGACTTAACTTAGAGGTTACTCTTGCAATCATTGGTATAGAAAGCATATATGTAATTAACAATGGTGACAAGGAATCGTCATCCGATCATCTAGGTAGAGGCCCTACCTAGATGATCGGATGATGTGAAAATAATGCAAGAAAACAGTGCTACTGTCCGCCCCGTGACGTACCGACTACGCCTATATTTAGTACCTATCTGGGGTTTCTGTATACCTATAAAGAATTTGTATAAGAAATATGAATAACAGCTGTTAACTATGTCAACTTGACGTCAGTGGGTAATAAAAGTTTTTGGGTACGACGCATCCCAGCAACAACACGTCAAATGACGTCATACCTATAGCTGAAACGACAGATTTCACTACAAACAATAGGCCTTCAAATTAATGACTCAAACACCATAAGCACAGCTATTTATAATTGCAATACCGTCATTTATCATGGGACGTGATGAATGGGTTGCCGTTTCACTGTTTCTGGTTTTCACTGTTGAATGACTCTGTCGAGTTCGTAAAAGGAAATGTGACGTAGTTTTTGTGACGTTATAAGATTTAATGCCTTCGGGAAATTGAGCATTAAGCAAATCATGAACTGCAAATGTTGTTCTTAACAAATTATTTTTTTCGAAAACAAAATCGAAGTATAAAATATTTACATACATACATACATACACTCATATCACGACATTTTCCATAGGGGTACGTAAAGACTGAAGACCGCCACTTGCTTGCCTTCAAGCTTCCCTTGCTTCATTCAATTAGGTTTCATTTATAAGATGTTACTGCATGAAACATCTTAATAGCAAGCAACACATTCATAATAATATATGAAAGGTTCAAGATAATTTTAATCATTCATCATTTAAGCCATACTCATCATAGTTATCTAAAGTAGGTACTTATGAACACAAGCCATTTTACTACGTAATTATTTAAATTCACGTGTTTATTAAAATTAGAGTGCCATGTGTTTCGACTTCACTAAATATTCGAATACTTCAGTTTGGAGTGCGTCCTTACGCCACTACATTTTCATACAAAATTTAAAAAATATTTCCAATGCATGTTTATGTCTTGAGAAATCTCTTTCAATATTTTTTTCTTAATAGGTACTGTTTTTTCTCCTTTTTCCTTCCCTTTAACTGTTACTTCCTTCTGTTCTTTACCTTTTTGTCAAATGTTCTTGAAGTTCCATTCGTCCGACGATCCTTGTATGAATCACATTACCAAACTCTAGGCAACTATTGAGACCATTCGAACAGAAATTGAAAAAAAAATGCTTCAAATGGGCCAAAAGACAGCTACGTACTACGTATCAATATATTTAAATAACTAGTGTCCATAGAAACTGTAGTGGAATAGTATCTTACAAACTCATGACAAAGGTTTTAGTCTCATAGTGATAGTTACTCATTAAAACATAAATGACGTTTGAGTCTTATCTTTATCTGACGCGGGGAAATAATTATTGTACTCTCAAGTGATTTTCAGCAACATTGTCATAATATACGTGTGTAGTATACTTTGTATACAGGCTGTGGTAATACTGATGGTGTATTTAAATATGGGCATTTCATTAACGAGCTCTAGGCCGTTTTAAGTATTTGTTGTAATAGAGATACATAATTTGTGAAAATTTCAGCTTCCTAGGTATTAAGCTTTATGAGATACGGCTTGGTGACTGACGGACAGACAGACAGCTTAAGCTTAGTAATAGGGTTCCATTATAAATGGAACCCTATTACTAAGCTTAAGCTACGGCCCTTTGGCTACGGAACCTTAAACAATTTGTTAAGACTAAGATTTAAATTTATGAAGTTAATCATGAAATACAAGATGAAAATGAACATAATAATAACTTCATAAGAAATAATTACCATATTATTTTTGAGGAACTCTCATTTGTAGAATCAAATGACATCATCACACTGGTAAGATTTTCTTCAAACTAGTTGTTTTACTATAAAACAAAGGCAGATTTCAGATGAATTTAGGTTACTAGTAACGCAATGAACTGGAAACCCCACAGTTTGTCTTAGGCAATAGCAATATCAAATTAAGTAAATATGTAAATTCGAATTAAATCTAATGAAATACATTTAACTTACAGGAAATAGAATAATTTATAAATCCGCAACATTTATTACTAAGATATTGATGATGAAAATTAATGACGACACTTTCTAGGTAAAGTTGTGTTTCATTCAATACAAACTATTATATATCAAACAATCGTGACTAGTTATTCTAAACCAATTGTAAATCTACTACTGCGTATATAGGAAAACCCAGAAATAAATCATTAATAGTATTAACATTGGCAAATTCTAGTGATTCGTCATTAAAATGTATGCAAATTAAATTTTTGTACTCTTAAGTAAAAGCAAACTAATCAATTTGGAAGAAAATGTTTGTTGTTTACACACTTATCAGTTAAACGTTTGCAGGTTTTTGGGAGTACTACAAGGTACCATTCTAGGACCTGCATAGAACACAGAATAGGTTAGGGGTAGTAAGCTATCTATGATAACTACTTTCAGTTGACGTGGTTAAGTATTTTATTTATTTAGGTACCATAAAAAATGGGCAAATATCGTGTGTTACAGCGTGCTCTTAAGTTTCTTTATTTAATATTCCAAAATGGGAAAAGCATAAAAACGGTATTATTGTAAATCTCAAAATCGTATAAGTCAAGAAACGGCTACAAAAAAGTGGCAAAAACTACTCCAATAATAATGAACACTTCGTTTATCACCATCAACTTAAAACACGAAAAACTGACACTAAAGACTTTATTTAAATCTAAATGACGGTTCACAAGCACTTGAACAAAAAATAAACAAAACACTGTACTTTCCGGATGTCAATATTACAGACATAATATCGTGCCTGTTATACCTGAAGGTGTAGACAGAAGTGTATGGAACACTTACACGCTTCACATTAAACATTGTTGGCCCACTGCAATAGGGGGAAAGTCTATTGCATTATACTAGGCACTATATCAAACTCATCAAATATATTACAGAATTAGAAAAAAACAATTTAGAATCGAACCCGAGACCTTGTAATAAGTAGAAGTAATCATAATCACCAGACCGCAGGGATAGTCACATGTGAATATTATGAAACGATATAAAAGATTTCTGACTTGCCTCAGGCTAACCCAGACTTTTTGGGCCGCTCAAACAAGTCCTGCAAAAGATGAGATAATAACAAACATAAAAAGGATTCTTAGGTCATTGACACAAGTTCAAATTTAGGACATACATTACAGGTTTTTCATTGAAATTGATTGTCAGCTTCTAATGTAAAGGTGACCACTCTCCGACTGATGAAAACAAGGGGCTATAGTTTCAATAGAAGAATGATTGTACCCTAATCATGAAACTTTAGATGCACATAAAATTAAATGTTTCGTAAAGTAGGCAGAGAACAATGAAATACATTACATAGTTCATTTTTATTGTTAGTGAAATATACCTAAAACTATCGCAGCTTTGGATATATTGCCTTTATATATAAAACTCTAATACCCACGCAAGTTTCCTCAGTGTTACAAACGCATTCGTGAGATCCAATCGACATCCTTGTTTGACGCCACAATACAAAATTATATTTTAATAATTTAATTTTCAGTATTAAGTTTTTGTATTAAAGTACATATTTGTGATTCGTCGACGTACATTTTAAGTGATTGTGTTTCCCGTTTTCAATATTTGACCGAAGTTATTTGAGTGGTTCAGAGTTACTGGAGATAGGATCGGGCGATTACTGAATGCAAACGGTCCAAAGCAATTCCGCTTTGAGCTATGAAATGTAAGTAATGCATATTATGTCCATTGTCCTAGAGTGCTTTGAGAACTAAATCTTAATTGTTATCTATGAAAGTTATTTATTATGATAGATACTTTCTCATAGATCCTTTTGAGATTGCAATGTTATTGTTCCTTGTTAATTATACAACTTTTATTTTTGCGTTACGTCTGCATACGTAAGTATGCTTGATTTTAATATTAGGAATTGTTTGATTTTTTTTATCCAATCCATTTTAAGATTGTAATAATAATATTCAAATTCATATTTATAGATCTGTCAAGTTATTAAGAAAAACCAATCGCGCTCGTCAGAGGTGAAAAATCAATAATATTTATTTATTTTCTCTTATTTTACTCAGATTTCAAGCCCCATTCAAAGTGGTTTTATAAAACCATTGAATTATAATGAAATTATTACTAATACAGGAATTAATGCAAGCTAACATGTTGTGTTGCTCGACGTTTCGGCGCAGCTTACAACAATAAAGAAACATGCAATATAAAAGCCAAAGTTTTTTTTGTTTATTTATTTTAATATTTGTTCAAAGCGTTTTTTCGGAAGACGCATTTAAACACAAAGGGCAAAATTGCAAGTAAAAATTTCCTTCACATCCCCACCTAAACCTTTTTTCAAACCCGCTGTACATAACGCGTGATGTTTTAGCAGAAGGTTGATTGCTTGTCGAATACTCGAATGCTGGTACTTGATACGTGGTTGTAGAGTAGTGTACACGCGATAAGCGATAACCACATCTCTTAAGATATATTGTTTAAACATCATATAACAATAAGGTGAGAGATAGCTGTGAAATTTTCTTTTCGTTGATTGATATCTGATTGTGGCGCGCGTGTAATGTTGGTAGTGTTTGATTAAGATTATAGTGTGTGGTTTTTTTTTGTGCAAATTAATTGCGGTAAGGAATTTTCAGCTATAGTGTTTTATGTGATTAAGTAAAACTTTTATGTGCTTGTTTTTGCATAGTTTGGTCGAAAAAGTATACGCGAACAAAATGTGAAGAGAAATAGAAATAATAAAAACACAGTGAATATTTTAAATGCAATTCCTGTTATCAATAAGACAAAATATATCATAACTGAATAAACACATCTTATAGAGCAGAGAATTATACATAAAACATATATATTTAGTATAATTGCTAACGAAACGTTTTGTTTTTCGATATTTATTTTGGAGAGTATCTTTTTATTCTCTTAATTTGTACCTATAATATTATAACAGAACATGTCTTAAGCGCGACTGAAAATTATAGGTTACGGTACCTCATTTGCTACTCGACGTTTCGACCGAGTTACGCCTGTATTAAAATATATCGTTGTTTATACAAACAACAAATAAAATTCCGGATAAAATCATACGATTTTATCCGGAATTTTATAACGAGCCTAATTAGCTTAAGGTCATCCCTTTTAACTAGGACCATCATTATTCACAGAAAAATGTAGATACAATGAACAATGACTGTATAAATCTTTGGGTACTACATAAACAAGTGTAAGAAATCCATACAAAAATTTCGAAAAATATGACAAATCTACGAAAGCCGCAAAATTCTTTGTCTCATGATTTCAATAACTTAATAATACTGCATTTCAAAATAAGGAAGGAGAATTCAATAACCACATACTTACAAGGAAAGGCGGTATAAATTCTACTTGTCCTTATCTCAGTGCAAATATTATTTACTCTGCCTTCAATGAACTCATAAAACAATTATTTTATCGCCATCTCTATAGTTTAAGCAAATAATATACTTTTATCAACACAGTTAACAGATTTTAGTTCGCTAATCTCTTCTTCAAGGACTGTTTTTGTTTAAAACTCGTTGACATTTTAAGGTCGATATACTGCCTCGATGCTCTCGCGGTAGTGAACGCATTCGTAAATAAGAAGTTCCGTGTTTCAATTCTTCGGTTACAAAATTTTCTGAAGCAGTAAGGATTTTTAAAGTGTGTATGTAAATGACAATGATTTTTCTGAATTTTACTGCGTAGCGTGACTACTATGTTACATTCTACGAAGATAATAGTCAGCCTGCTATTGTTAACATGCGTCAATTTCGAAAATATAGTTTAAACGTCAAGCAAAATCAAGTAAATGATACAATTAAACAATTCAATCAGCGTTCTTTACCTCTGTGTCTGCTATCCCTATAAAATCAAGCACAATTTCTTCTGCTACATAAGAAGTCAGCGTTTAACTGCTAACAATTATTCTTAGGCTAACTAAGACTTCTTTTTAAGTTTAAGTCCGTGTTCCTCCTTACAAACACTTGCAGACTGTCAAATGTCCCCAAACCACAGGTTAAGAAGCACTGCTCCAAATAACCCAGATCTATCAAACAATCGTGTCAGCAAAGATGATGACAAAACAATAAATAATAACGATTGTCACCCGAATAATAAATTAACTCATCGAGTGTAAATAAGGATCTAAAACAATCCTATTGTTACTACTGCATCATCAATATTTAGACGCGCCAAAGATTGCTTAACACTCTGACCGATAACTGAGTGGTGAGTACAAGTATTAGCCCTGGTTGTTCCACTTTTGAACAAGTATCAGGTTAATTTATCGGGTAAAATTTTGATAGCTGTTTTCATACATTTGCTGTGATTTTATCTATCGGATAAGTTTTCCGAGTCTTATATAGGAGCCGTGATACTGGCTCTTATTTTATTTTATAGTTCCTGGTATATAAATAATATAATTATAAATTTTTAAACCTCTCGTGTAAGTTTTTTTATGCTTTTCCGTCTTATCCTATTCATAACATTTCTATGCAATATTTAAGTTCCTACATCCACAGATTTTGTTTCATAATACTATAAGTCAGACGGTTATATTTGTTGAAGTATACAGGTTACAATAATAACAAACAATTATTATGTTTACCGATATCTGCAAATTCCACAAAACCGTTTTGAGACCACCGCAAGGCACCATTCTGGGACCAAAGGACCTGAGTAAATCAATCGGTAATGCATTTTGCATAACGAACTTACAATCAAAGACAGTAATGTAACTATGTATAGAGATACTCAGGAGCTGATTGGTACTCCACGGGGAATCAGGATTCGCAGATACGTATTGCGGCTACGTTTGTAGCAAAGGAATGGTCACTTCATTATCATCGTGGCCTACATTCCAGTAAGGCTGACTTTTTATAATTTTGGACAAAAATCTACTGTGCAAATGCACTCAGCATTTGCACAGTAAATTTTTGTCCAAAATTACACGGGATCCTTTAGTTAACGGTTTATGAAATCCTTAATGACTTAAAAAAAAATTATATACCTACTTCCGCGTAACTTTGTATAATAATAATATTATAATAAAGTAACATGTTGCATTGAAGTCGGTTTTTTTGTAACAATTGAGGTAAAACATATTTTTGTACCTGCACTTTATTTTTACATATATTTCATACAATCTCTATGTTCATCAGCCAGTGAGTTCTCAACAACAGTAATCAAGGATAATGATGTTATTTACAGACCACATTACCTAATATATTGTTGCTCACAATGGTACAGTCATGTGATTCTGTGACCATAATGTGCGACTGTGTTCACTTTATAGCTATTTTATGTGACGATTTGATATGATAGGGTGATTAAATGCTGTGGTTTCTAACTATTTGTTAATGTTTGAAAGTAAATCTGGGAACCTCTTCCGTTCCGCAACTATTTTTCAGACAAATGTGGCGATTTCAGCCATTCTTTGTTGAAGCGTTTCGTGTTTCACTGTTTTTCCTATTCTATGCCTTATATACATTCTTTTGAGACATTACTTACATTCAAATGCACCTTCAACTCTTCTATCTCGGTCGTTTTGTAAAATGACCAAGACAAAATACCTTACTTGTTTTTGCAAAACAAGCCGTTTCTTTACCAAGATGTTCAATTCAAGTAATTTGGTGACATGACCAAACCATAAACTCTTACTCATTTACCTAAATTGTTATATGTTACTAATGACAATATTTGATTGCATTACTAGGAATAGAATTAAGAACACGTAGCTCAACCGTTATTCAATATTAATTTCTTTGTTACAGACAATTCGGGGCGATGGATGGATAACTGAAAAAAGACAGCAAAATAAAAATCAACGAGACACATTCCAAACTTCCGCCTATTAATATAAGAATCAAATATGACTACAATGGAGAAGAAACCGCCTTCGCCGCATTCCGTACATACAATATCTGACAACTATAGTTCAAAGTAAGTACTAACTTTATTTTGTTTCAATTTGGTTAAAGAGCCTGATATTATTGGGAAAAGTGCGGTTCTAAGCAATCACAATACATACGAATACGTTCATACGAAGAATGTAATATTTGTGTGTTCTACCTATGACACGAGAATAATTCTGATTGTAGGTTGTCTACGTAAGTTACATGATGATCAAATGCCTATGCTGTTTTAGGAAAATGAATAACTTAGCTGGAACTTGAAACCAAAGTTTTCAAAAACTCGCCTCTAAAAGTATATCTAGTAACCATACATATTACTCATCATTTACTTAAATATTTAAAGAACTTAATTTACTAATAAGTTTGGTTAATCATATAGTTGTAAGTATATCATATTCGTACGTTACTAGCAAAACAACAAATTACAACATAACTACGTCAAATCACACCACAGTACAGTAAATTACTCCAATCAGAACATAGCCCTATCGTCATAATTATAGTAATCCTACTTGAAGGTACTTTCAGTCAACACAAAAGGCACGTGAACAATTTTAACAACATTTTACTCTATGTTTACTTCTTACTGTCACGTGAAAGATAAAGATTCAATTACCTTCATTAAGGTAATTTATTTACTTAGGAACGTATTTTTTACTTCTTCTATGCCACTGGGTAAGGGTACTCCCATATTGAAGGAAGGGTTAGGCCTTGAGTCCAAAACGATGGCCAAGTGCGGATTGGGGCCTTTGCATACCCTCACAAACCTTGCATACCTGCTTCAAGCAATTTTTAAGTAACTTATTTTTATATATACCTCTCTGGCGCAGTCGGTAGTGTATACGACTGTTGGCTATGAGGTACCGGTTTCGATTCCCGGGTTGGGCAAAGGGCTATTTGTATCGTTCGTTTGTTGGTTCTAAGTGCAAACATAAATCTAGGACATAATCCGAGACTTTCAAAAATAAGTAAGATATGAAGAATGTCAAATGTTTGATTTAATAGTGTTGATCCATTTATGAGTTGATTAGTGTTAAGCCCTACACTTTTCACACATGATTTCAGATAAGAAATCTAATCCTATATCTTATATTAAGCCTGCAAAGATTTTAAGCTTGGCAATAGAGAATTAAGCTTTATCTTTCTACCTTAATCCAAAACTATGTTTATGGGTCTTCATTCTAGTTCGAGTTAATCTGCAGAGCTACATCAATTAAAATAATTTATTTGTCTTTAATTAACAATAAAATAAAGTAATCTTTTTATTATAAATAAATTGATTGGTTATTTTTTATTTCACTTTTGACGCGTAACTACACAATTGTGCTTCTCTTTAAGGTATTTTTTAGTACTATAGCTTCCTGGCTTTAGCCGAATTCTATCAATACATTTTTTTTAAGTCAGCTGCAAATTTACCATGCTGAAGCATAAGCCCAAACTAATATGAAAATCATCATGTCATTCTTCAAAATGTATCACTGTGTTTCATTTCATCTAAATAGGTTTTGCGTATAAGAGTAACAGGCTTCTCAAGTAATTTCTCAAGTACTTATTATCGTTTGGATGATATATCGTATTGAATCCACACCTACAAATTTCATTAACAGAATTACAAACAGTTTTGTCCCTGTACTTGAGACAGGTGTGTAGACATACGAATGGCATATATTTCACGTTTAGACACTTGTAATGACATCACACTCCGTCACCCTGTCAATAACTGTCACTGTAACTTACAAGAAAGTATTCATAAAGGTTACAAAAGGGAAATTACACCCACACTCTGACATACAGCATTCAGTGTAGTGTAGCCAGCTATCTTTCGTCATTTTTTGTATATTACAACCCTGCGGGCTTATCACGTATCTCAGTTGACAGCTAGTATACGTCAAATCTATGGTCACTATTCAGTACATTGCTGCTTTGACGTAACGTACTAATCACTATAATCTAAGGGAAAAACAATGGACAGCATAGTCGCTTTCAAATGGCTGTCAACTGAGATACGTGATAGCCCCCCTGATCAGCGCTCGTAGCATCTATTTGTAAGTAAATTTTAAAGTCAAATTCTCACAACAGGATAGTACCGACTATACAAAATTGCGTTACAAATCTTTCGTTTCAACACTGTTGCTAATTTAATTAAAACATTCTTATTACTAGTTTATTAGCAGTATTCAGCTTAAGGATCGCCATCGCGAATCTGGCACTAAATATAGTTTTGTTTGGTTTTAATATATGTAATTCAATTCATTACAAAAACCAGGTAACCATTAATTGCATCCAAACTCGAAATAACGCTATGTAAATCACACGAAGCATCAATTTTTTCCCCAGTAGTGGAAAATTCACATCCTTCGTCGTTCCACGTGCAACCATATAAAGATTTTATTTATAGAAAGTCAAATAACGAGCTTATACAAGATTATAACAAGATAATCTGCGTAGGCTTTCGTTATTATCTTAAGCCGATTAATTAAACCATCCTCGGGGAAAAGTAATTAGGGTTGCAAACGATAATGATAAAAAATAATTAGTTAGATAAAAAATCTAACATTTCCCTTTAAGGAAAAACATTCTTCCATTTTTCCCTGATCCTAACCTGATCTCTGACACTTACGTAACAAAAATCTATGCGATTATTGCAAAGAGAATCCATAGTCACTTGCTTTAACCGTGATGAAATATATCTAGAGAAAACCTAGCTTACACTAATTTCATATAACGTTTCTTGAATAATCTTAAAAGCACCAAACTTGGCAAATTCCCCAACTCGTATATAAACATAATTATTTCACTTTTTCCTTGATCACGAGATCGAGGGCAAGATTATCCGATAGGAAAGGGTCATTGAACTAGAGTAGTAGATATGCCAATATTTGACATGTCACAAGGAATTTGTTATACTACATAATCTTTTTACAAGGAACAATAAAGCAAGCCTATTGCAATGTTTGAGTATTAAACCTCAAATACAGAGGGCAAACTACTTTTATCAACAACCCAACTCTTATATTAGAAATTTTCACGAAAAACACATTTCATAGAATGCTTTATTTAGCAAGAACTATATATTTTTCAAGTTATTTCATATTATGATGTAAATCACTCGCTACTCCATATTTAAAAACTGCTTTCATTAAAAAAATGTCGGAAATCCTGCTACCGTTGTTTGCAGCCATGATATTTCAAAAGATAAAATAATCATTTCAAAACGAGATCTCCAAGGCAACACCGTCATTCATCAAAATATTTATAAATGACAATACGTCACGCAGTGCTAAGTGTTTTCTTTATCTTTACGACTATAATCCGTATACAGCCAGTTGTTGTCTCATTGTTTACCACAGTCACACCTAATTGAAGATAAACTGACATTTTTGATCAAAACACATGCTTGAAACACGAGATTCATAAGTAAATAGACGCATGCCAAATTTACACAACCAAATTTTTACCCCAGTCATTATAATCCAACAACTTACCCCAGTCATTATAATCCAACAACTTGTTAGAGAGCGCTGTATGCAAGGTTTTTGCAGCGGAGGTATACCAAATTCAGAATTTAGATTATACTCGTAAGTGATCCGCAGTCTTAAGCAACTGATGGTGGCCAGTATGATACATCTGTTTTATAGAAATGCCCAGAATTATTTATTTAAATCTAGAAAAATTGTTCATACTAAGTTGCCTGTTGACTATGGTAGCTTTTTACCGGGTAGGCTTCGTACTTTTACTGAAATTGATAAAGTACTGACTGGCACTTGTGTGAAGTATTTGGCGTATAAACCCTACCTCTTTCCGAGAGAACAAACCCAACAGTAGGACAGTAATGGGTTGAAATTATTTAATTAAGAAAACCTTCAATAATTTCTATATGGTTTTTCACCTTTCGGTGAAACCATATCAAATTATCTGGCGGTGGCATTTTTTCCGTTTAACATGTTTAGAATGACAAGCAAAAGAGACGGGGATTACTTGATTTTATAAAATGAACTAAGCCATCTTGTTAATTATGGGATTACCTTTTATAACCTACCTTGGCATAATTATCTTAAGATACATTAAACTGTACAGCCACATAAGTCAAATACCACCACATTTTTAAAAATACAAGCTCATATCTTCCCACGTCAATTTACATTAAAACTACATAATAAAATAAAACATAAAACGTCATTTTTGTTTGCGACTTTCTTGATAATTTTAAGACAAAGATAAGCAAAAAAATCAACTTACTGTTATCGCAAATGATGGTGTAGATAGTTTTTGTCGCATCATTTTGTATTAAAGAAAAAATTAAGTAATCTCCGTTTAGCATTGGTTACAAATAGGCTTTAGTTAATATTGTAGGACACGTAACATGATTATTTCTTTTGCTCCACAATTTACATCGATGAATTCATGGGTAAAGCAGTTTAGTAAGTTTTGAGCAGCTTAAAGTTATCTAGCAGAAACTGAAAAGCCACTGAGCTTTTCAGTTTCCGCTAGAGTCAGCAGTTTTCTACCTCGAGAATCAAACATTAGACCACATTATGATCTCATACACATATAATATTCACCACAAATGTATGACGAACACTATCGAATTTATATCTTTCAATCTACTCGTATACTAATCACTAAAACCAAACAGAAACATTCAAAAACTACGATAAGCCCTTAAACTGTGCTTTAAAAAACATCAACTACTAATCTATCTACCACTATACTTCACAGTACATCAATGCAGAATACAAACACAAATTAAACGCATCCCATAAAAGCTCTAAAGGGGCTCTAACTACAACAAACAGCTACAAACGCTTGTAATATGTAAATTTAACTAGCTCGATGATATAAACACAACTTGCCTCAACCATTTGACTTACAACTAGCTGTTACATACAGTAGCTAAGTGATGTTATCATTTAGGATAAGGTCATAATTTATGCTAATACTCTACTCTATTTCTAAACGCAAGCTACCTGTAGAAAGGTAAAATAATTTAAGGTATGTTTTTGTTTTTGCCCAACGAAGACATTTGAAATGCGTCGAAAATGCAAGTAAATGTGAGGAAGAACATATCATTATGTTTATGAGATGTACGAATTAGCTTTATTTAAAATGTACAGAAATTTATTACAATAAAACTTAACTATAAGTAACTTTTAACAACTAAACTAAACTAGAAATAATTAAAAAAAACAAAATATTTACAATTATACAATATATTTACAATATAAAATATGGATACAAAAGGAGTGCGTCACGCGTCGTAGAATTTCTCCTCACCATCGTCGACTGGTAACGTACCCAGAATGCTTATTAGATAACCTTTAAAAATACTGCTAAACTCCACCATATTTAATATTTTTTATTTTTTTTTAAAGGAGTGAAGCTATTATAAGGACCTCTTTAAAAGCTGTAAGTCACTGATCAATATTCATGCAATATTTGTCAACAGCCAGCCAGAAATTCGACAGCTATAGGATATTGCCCCTTCAGTACACAATGTTTCAAGTTTCCATATTTCATTGAAATCGCCAATATCTCTAAAATCTTGAATTTTTACATGCTGACACTACTATTCAGTAACACAGTAACTAACTTGGAACTATATTAATTCACGCCATTACCCCGCCACAAACAGAAGTTACAAACCACTCAACACATTGTATTCGCATTTGAAAATAAGTATTTTAGTGCAAATATGTTTAATTATGTACTTAATATCAGAATACTTCCGTATTGTAATCGGTAGCGTAATAACTGTGGACGATCTCCGGGTTTCTTTTTGTAGTTTAATAATATTGAATAATTGAACAATACATTGCAGGTCACGTAAAGTGTATCTCAGTAAACAATAGAACGTCAAAGTAATAGCCATTTTGCAGTAAATTTCTACTTTGAACTAACAAACATATTAGAAAAGTGCAGCATGCAAGCAGTGACTATGAAATAATTGCGACCTGAGATAGCTCCTGGCTCGTCCTAGCTCCCTGCTCGGACAGCAGTTAGACTTCCTATTTTTCTTTTAAACCCTCTTGTTACTGAAAATGTGTACTATGCGCCTCTGCTGTCACATTTTCTCGTTCGTCGAAATATTCCAATATTCAGGATATTGCCCTGTACCTTTCATACACATCAATAGATATTATCATAGATAGCCCGACATTTAGTAAGTATGCGAACACCTGTCGCCCTTCATAAAATGTCGGATGTTAACTCGCCCCATCAGGACCCTTATTAAAACACAAAAGGACCATTGAGACCCACAAAACCACAGGCTTCCCGAGGGAAAAAGTTTTGAAAAATATTTTTGATGTAGAATAATTTAATGAATGTTTAAGTTGAAGAAGTTTTGTTTTTTGGACTTGAAATCTTAACAAATGTTTGAATGGTAGAATGATTTAACTTATATCCGAAAAATTGTGGAAATTCGTGTTTTTAAACTCATAATAATCTAGGTAAAATTAAATTATACTAAGAAAAAAATTGATTGCCAATACTATTAATGACCAATAATAGATATAATTTTAGAGAAATAAGATCTTTATTAACTACCGAAAATTTCAGACGCCTAAACTACAATAATGTCATTTTTAAGAATAGCCCATAGATACTTACTTTCTCGTTAACCTTTCCAATTATGGTACACGGCATTTTTGCGACAATTTATAGGTCGCAATTTTTTGCATAAACATTTTTACGATTTTAATGTCTCAATTGACATATTTCAGTTGATAATTGACGAGGTCAATTGCAAGACAATGTAGATGTCAGACGATGTTCAATGAGCATCAATCTGTCAATCGACTATCAATGTGGAGATAAAGATTGAGTAAAAATCGTACAATAGGATCTTATCTCAAGAGAAAAGATATTTGATTATTATTATCTGTATTAACGTGAAACAGATATGGGTTCATATGAATGAATACATTTTGTATTACTATATTTAACTTGTTTTTGTTTTTATATACAGGCGCTCACTTTAAAAGGCTCACAGCATTTCAAATATTTATTGAATATCTTAAACTTTCGTGTCTTTTTTCTCAGTAATCCTTCTTTATTTTAACGCATTTGCGTCGTCTCTGGCGACTTCCTTAAAACCTATTTTAACAGATGTGAATATGTATTAGTTTTCCTTTAGTTGTCGGTATTATTTTTTTTGATTGCTAATTTTTTTATAATTTTCCTTGCGTAATTGAGGAAAACCGTATTTATACCTGAACGATTATTAAATTGCGTGTGTGACTGAATAAGTGAAAACTCATAACAAACCTGCCTTTACTTCGCATGGTAGTAAAAAAATATGCAGCCTATTTTAAGTTCTAGTTTTTGAGTCAATATACTAGTAAAGAGACTATAGGAATGCGCAGGAGACGGGCAGATTTTCGCATTTATAATAATAATACAAGTCTGTAAATAAATAGTCGCAAAAATAACAATTAATTTAAAGTGTACCCACGGGTATATAGCATGATAAGTTTTATATAAACACCTGTTCAATTACCCTCGAATAAGGTCATGGAACAATAACAATGACACATTGGCCTCAGTTGATCTTAAATGAACATGTATGTATTATTCCTCATTCATTGCCCAACCAGGAAATTTGATGGTCCATTCATGTTACGACAATGGCGACCTATATAATAATATATCTACGTATTTATTTATTTATTTATTATAGTGACGTGTGCTATGTGTTATGTCTGAAATATAACTATTTATTACGTTTGATCTGGATAGTATGTAAACATGATTTAATAATGATAAACTTATTCATTGATTTTTCGCTTTTAGTAGTTACTTTAAGGATATTCTTTTGAAAATGTATTAATAATTTTGTACTGTATTTAATCGTGTATTAATTTTATTTTATTTATTTAAAATAATTATTTGTAGCATAGAACGTACCTACTTCTGTAATGATAAGAATTGAACGTAAAACATTAAATACGATGTTCACCTCTAAAATCTAAAAATGCAGAAACAATGGTTTCCGAAAAACCGTAAAAAAATAACCATTAAAGTTAAACGGTGACGTATCGGGTATTACATTGTATTATACACAAGTTGGAAATCGAACATGAGACATGACTTAAGAAATCTAGCAGGTCATTATTACTAGTAATTAGAATAGCAGGTATTCCCACAGTTTACCACGTGTTTGTGGTGACACGATGACATGGTCGTATCATCTCTAGGTAAATGAAAAAAACCTCAATAATAGGGAAGTATCCGCTCTGAGTAACTAAAGCACAGAACTACGTATTATTGGGACGTCACTGAATTACATTGTACAGAGAATAGGCTAAAGTTTAGTAGTAGGTTTCCATACGAAACAGTTGATTTTGTGATTTCCAGAAAATATTGTTAGGCTTAATAGTGTGCGCTTTTCTTGTAATTAGAATCGAAACGCCATATATACTCATTAATTTGCTCCCTATTACACGGGACTCACATTATAAAATTGCAACGTGCATATACCTACTTGTTGTATGTATATAACATAGGCAGGGGCTTACGTTATGTACCTTCAAGCAAAACAGTTGTAATTGTATTTTTGCAGGACATAAAGAAACATAATATGTAGATGTTTTGGAGAAAACTTTGTTGTACACATACTTTACTACACTCGAAAATCTAAGCCTTGTTTTGATCGGATTAATGATTTAACAATGAATATGGCTAGTTCATTCCGTGATAACAAAATGCAGTTTCTAAAAGGGCACATTTCATATATCTTTGTAATATGAGTTGTGCCTTTTTCGAATCATTATTCATAACAACAGTCACAAGTCTCAATAAACATGCCATAACAACTTAATGCATATTCTGCAGACTAATAGAAAGTGCTTCCTTCACTTAAACACCATCAATGATTTGCTTCAATTGTATGATGCAATAGTAAATAAACATTACAAAGATACATTGACGCGTGTAGATTGAGGTTAATGCGATATAATTCCTGCCAATAAATTACAAACTAATATATATTTATGTGGGCTATCGACGGGAGAACATGATGGAAGGAAGGAGAGGTAGTAAGACGTATAAATGGTGGCAGTGGCTTCTTGAGAAAAATATGTATGGGTTTTTCTTACTCTTTCATTTGGTGGGGTTAAATTGTGACTACGTCATAATGTACCTATTGTTTAACTTGCATGCGGAACTGAAAATCGTGCGTTGTTTTTTTTTATTACACTTTACGTGTTGATCAGGATTTAATATGTCTTGATGGTTGTTTGTGATTTTTATAAATGCGTGTTTAAAATATTTGGATGATTTTTACCTCAGGTCGTAATCATTATCACCTTAGCTGCAATTGTTATTAAAGTTTGCGAAAGATGAAGTGAAATAATACTTCTGTTTCATGAAATCTTCTTCTTCTTTTGCTCAAACAGTTCATGCCCTTATTAAAAGACTTTAAAATCCAATATGAATATCTTGCAGTGTAGATCTTTATGTGTCTGCTTTTCAAGCAAATCAAGTCTGGATTAAACCGTCCTATATCTGCTGTGACTAAGATTACTATCAAACAGTCATTAAAATCTTCATATAAATATAAAGCGCCATTTAAAATGCTATTTATATTTAAATATTGAACTTTATATTAACTTTATTATAATTTGTTTTCTTATGTTTTCAGAATCGAGTTAGCATACAATGGATCGAGAGAAGATTTGGATCCCTACGTTCCGTCCGAACACAGACCGTTGGCTTCAAACACATCGTAAGTTTTCATTTATATTTTATTTTAAACTAGCTGACCCGGCGAACTTCGTCCGCCACTGAATTTTCCCATGGGAATGCGTCATTTTCCCGGGGAAAAAAGTAGCCTATGTCCTTTCTCGGGTATCAAAATATATTCATACCAAATTTCATGTAAATTGGTTAGTAGTTTAGGCGTGACTGAGTAACAGACAGACAGACAGACAGAGTTACTTTCGCAATTATAATATTAGTATGGATTTTGTACATCAACTATGCTTACGGTTTTTCTTGCATTTATGAGATGACTTCATTACAAAAGCGTGATGTTATTAAAATGCAATCGTGACCACGGTCGAGGCAATTCCATCGAAACGTCGGATAAACAATACTAACCTTTAATTTTCAATTGCGTCTAAGACCCGTTGCATTATAATATTATTATTATGTGTACATACCTGTAATAGAGATACTAGCGAGAGCTTTCAATCGTTAAGCGTGATGTTAGTCTTCATCTTTCACATGGCTACCGTACTGAAATATGAAAAAAAACATATTTTTCTGAAATTTAGGATCGTCAAATGCTTGCTTTTTGATGGTACCGAGTGTAGGAAATCGCGCTACACTCACAAGGTCCTACAAAACTAATTAAAATTCATTAACAAGCCCAGTGCGGGACTATCAAAACTCTAGTGTAGTTTTGATTGCAAATGTAAAGCGACACAGTAAACTCCGAAACATGAACGAGTCTAACTAGATTAGGATATCCCTGTCGAAATGTACGGTAGCTTTTCAAACTGGAGAACATAAAAATGTAGCCTAATGTTCTAAAAATGCTATATTTTGGTTAGAATAGTATTCAAGCACTTACTTATAGCGTTTATAATTTTGTATTCAAAAACAATGACTTCCCAAAATCACAGAAAATTAGTTGTTTTCAAAAAAAATGACAAGCGCGAAATACTGCGGTATTTTTGCATAGTTTACCAGGTTTAAAGCTCTCTCACTTAAGAAAACGACGTGTATTAAAATGTACTTATTTATTTTAATAGTTCTGTAATCACTGTTACAATGACAAATAGAATAAATGAATAGTTGAGACCTCTAAAGTAACAAAAACAGCACCTTCTAATCTCCAGGAAGCGAGGCAGTTCCGGACCAAATAAGGTTTTACTGTCATTCAAAAGGCTTTACATGATTACAAAGGTTTAGTGTACCCGTTTGAGTTGCGGAAATAGTACCTTTGATACTCCTTAGAGCTTCCTATTTCGTACTAACGTTGATAGTGTCTTTTATAGCATTAGGTTTGATAATACGAATACGTTTTTGCAATAAGAGTAATTGTGGTTTTTTTTATTTTCAAGTGTCTTGGGTATTCATTTTAAGTTCCGTACATACAAAAAATTGCGCATAAAGGTAGGCAGAGACCTAACATTCTAATTACCACTCACACTTTTCATACAAATCTTATTTTTTAGAAAAATAACTCTCACTGCTCTATATCTTTTACTTCTTTGTTAAATAACAGGATACTTAATTCATTTCGGCTTTCATTAGAAGTCACGTCACCACGTTTTAAAAACCAACAATTCATTAGGCCTACTATTTAAGACCGCTTTTCTTGATATATACGGAGTTTTCAATTTCTTAAACTATACCTTATCATATAATATATTCCCCTTACTCAAAAGCTGGTAGTAAGCCGATAAAAATATTTTTTATTTATTGTATTTCTTTCATTACAGGAGTTTGGGTGCCCTAGCCCATCTGCTCAAAGCCTCCCTCGGTTCAGGCGTGTTGGCTATGCCCTTAGCCTTCAAAAACGCAGGTCTGGTCGTCGGCAGCTTAGGCACACTGTTCATCGGATTTATTTGCTGTCATGTTATACATGTGTTGGTGAGTATTATTCCTACAATTTACTTATTTACTAATTCATTATTATTTATTTGCTGACCGGTACCGAGATGTAGTTAATTTTAATAGCCACTGTAACCACCAACCAAAGTGGTATTTGGCCTAAATAAGCTACGCAATTCCTGACAAACTAAAATCGTGACATATTTTCGATTAATATTCGAGATGCACAAATGAGCCAATAACTGCGATAAATATTAAGTAAACCGAACAGATATCAAACGCACTATTAAAAGGAAATTGTACAAAACAAATACATTGTCTTACTACTTACATTTTTATTGCGACCGATAACCGTGATTTTTCAAAGGCACATTTTGTCTATAAAACCTACTAAACACAGTCATAAATATCTTGACTTCAACTGAAAAAACATCTTGTGACTAATTAAGATAACCTTGCTATAATTTTACTTTTTGAAACCAGCTTCTGCGCCAAATCTTGTCTCATAAAGACTTTTCAATCGTAGATAATTAACATAACTAAGTTCCGCCAAATATAATACGAAGTTCCGCCAAATGAAACGAACTATTTTACCACTATAAAACAGCTTAAAGTTAGATTGTCAGGTGTAAAGTAGGCATATTTTTTCATACAATGACATAATTATTACTGTCACTTTATCTGTCAGATAACTAATCCGCCATTTGTCCATTAACCGTGCATGCATCAGGTGATAACTGTACTGTAATTAATATTTTATTGTCTGACTAAAGTTAATCACTCATTCTTTCACGTATACCACAAAATTTTAGGTAACTATATCACCTTTTCATGTGAACTCTAATGAACTACAAAACCACTTATCAAAGATAATCCTGATCGCTTAAATCTTAACTCCAGCATCGCGATAATCTTATCTTCAAAGAGAACTGTGGTTAGATACGTAATCTCACGTCAAACTTAAACCATCTTTATATACACTGTATTACGTGTTAACCGCTTAAGGTTCAATCAAAGTAAGAGTGTTTGACCTCTGAAATCTCATTTCATTTTTAAATATTCTATCCATAACATCCATGCATACATACTATCACGTTTTTATTTATACCCGAAGGTGTAGGCAGAAGTGTGTGAAATGCCATTTCGCCATTAACGTAGTTAGTCTCATGTAACAGGGATGAGTCTTTTGCCATTTTACCGGGCAAATTACCAAACTCTTTTAATTAAGACATATTCAAAAATAAATTTGAAAAGACCAATCGCACTTTTCTCGACCCGGCAATCGAACCCTAGACCAACAGTCAAATTCACTACCGAAGGTCAACAAAGACGGGCCAATTATATGTTTTAAAGCTATGCAATGTTGGTGCAATATGACGTTTTCAACAATCTCTTAACTTGTGTTGCAAAACTGCACTTAGAAATTCAGACACCGCGAAACTAAAGCGCTTTATCTTAATGTCGGGAACACATTGCTCGAGGACAAAGTACCTACTTTAAATGAAATGGCAGTTTAAGCATAATTCTGCAGTTCAGTTGTCAACTGATCTTATCTTAACATTATCTGTCTGCGATGATAGCGAATACTGAAATAAAATTAACCATATCTATATTTCCATAGCAGCATTTCAAATTCTGGCTATCACCTTTTCACGGCTAAACCCCAAATCCCGTTAGTTGAAGACCCTAAAAACAGACTAATCTGAAAATCGTATCGTAATCCTAAAAAAATGTTAATCAAACTTTGACCGCAAGAGTGCCAGCTTCCTTTCGGATGCAGGAAAAGACCAAAAAAATCGTCATAGAAAACTTAATTTCACTATATAAAAAACCTCATACATTCTATAGCGTAACCATGGCTTGAAGTAAATGACATAACAACTGACTTTAAACATTCCATTATCTATGGTGATTATTATGGCGTTTCGGGTAATTGAAGCTGACACTTTCTAATGCCTACCATGAGACGTCACGGTGGCTCAAATTGTTATTGTCCGACAACTTAATAGAGAGCCTTGGCTTGCACGATCAATAATTCCGTATATACATATTATCACGCCATTTTCCCAAAAGGGTAGGCATAGATCAAAGAACTCCACTTGGTACGATCCTTACAGACTTCCTTTGCGTCACCCACATGCATATATCTTGTCATACAGGATACAATAATTCCGCGTTTGTTTGGTTGTTCCAAATTATGTAACTGCATCAAACGACTCGCTACCGTCAGCAAATAACTTCTTCTAAAATTGTTGTATGCCTCTGCCACCCGGCTGGCTTACAAGGCTCTTCTACTACGTTGTCAGACTATAGGTATTTTAGCATTACTTTTAATAGTCTCTTGTGTAATAACTTAAAGTTTACCGTGACCTGTATCGTGAGAGACAAACGAAACCAATTATTTTTGTGTTTTAAGACTAGCCTTGTAAAAATTGGTAGCCTTTAACTTAGTAATTGAGTAGCAATACTAAATATTTTGAATATTCAAATTAGTTCTTTCAACTTTTGAAGTGAAGACCTCGAATATTTAAAGCCAACAAAATATTATATTGATTGACAGCTTAGGTTACGCTGCTGCTATTTATGTTTTACCTTTACATAAAAAAACAATCTTTGAAATAATATTCATACGACAATCACAGGGTTAAAACAATTAGAGTAACTTGAAATGCATACACTATTTACTTAATATTGTTGTGTAATTGTTTGGTAACTACTAAATCGAATCAGCAAAGTAAATATTGCACCATACATGCCGGATATGTAGAGAATAATGTTCAGTTAATCTTTTAATAAAATGTTATTTCTCTTTTGCCAGGTTAAAACATCTCAAGAACTATGTGTGGAGCTCAAAAGACCCGCGCTAGGTTACGCCGATACCTGTGATCTTGTATTCCAACATGGTCCCAAACCAGTGAGAAAATTCGCACCTTTTGCCAGGTAAAACGACTTAAAACTCAGGTTATAATCTAATTGTTTTAGGCAGAGTTAAAAACTGAAAGAAACTTTTATTTCTCAGCCTCTGAAGCATTTTTCGGTAACAATATCGCCAATTAGTTACGTATTTGTTGTTTGATTTTTACCTAATTGGAGAGTGCTCTAGCTCTAAATCTTCACATATTTGATAAAATATATCTAGAAAAACTTAGTACTAATGTAATTTTTGTTTTACAGGGAGCTAGCTGATTGGGCATTAGCACTAACGCATGCCGGCGCTTGCTGTGTCTACACCGTAGTTATAGCTGAATCTTTCAGACAAGTAAGTAATCAATTATAATCATTTAAGTATAAATGTATTCAGAAATTCATAAAAACTAAACTTTTACCTCTTATATAACCTATTTTGCACATATGCTCATGCAGTTCATGCTTTCATGTAAAAGTGGAACTCAAAATTCTTAACTTAACAATGTCATACAACCTCGGCAAAAGCTACCAGCGCCATCTATCGAACCAAAACCAAACTAACCATCAAACTCTACCAAATATTGACCAGATATTAACCAAATTCCTCCTATATTTTTCAGGTATCAGTCCAATACGGTGGTCCACAATGGTCGGTGACAGTATACTGCGCCCTAACACTCGTGGTTCTCATACCACTCACTCAGATCTCCAAACTAAAGTACTTAGTGCCGTTCTCAGCGCTAGCTAACGTCGTCTGGCTAGTCTCTATCTGCATCTCGTTGTACTACTGCTTGAGAGATAAGCCTGCCGTCTCTGATAGGAATCTGGCTACTTCTATTTCTGGATTACCTACTTTTATAAGGTAAGATATTATTATTTTTTGGACACTGCTTGAAATTTTGCAGTAAATTTATTTTTAGGATTGTAGAAACTAACTCTTTTCCTTTAACAAGAAATATCAAAATTAGTCCTACTCAATTTGTAAAAAACTATTCATTTGATGATATTAATTGATGGTAAAATACCGGAGTACTTTTGTCAATACACATTCATTAAATTTTGAGAATGTAAATTCCAAGTTCCAATGTAATTGGGTTAATTGGAACGAACATAATGAAAATCAAAGAAAGTTGACTTCAGACTAAATAAATCAAAGCCTTTGATGGATCTAAATCTATTCAAAATGAGCAAAAATACCTTATTAGAGGTTTATTATTCATATCATGTCGGTTTCATAGCGTTGATGTTTATCATTGATGTAGGTACAAATGTCTTGGTAACAGACAGGCCTAATACTAGGCTTTGGAAGTCTAGACTTCAATCGAAGGGTGTACGTGACCTGGACAAATTAGACACTAATTCCGAGTCTTTATCATCTTGATTTCAAAAAAGTTTATTCGTTATAAAAAGTATTGTTAATGAACGCTATAATTTAGTTAATTAGCAACTTCCCGTCAAAATTCATATCGAAAAATAGTTTAAAAATACAAACAAACTCATACAAACTTTCTATTCAAACTAAAATCTGACTCTTTACTAAGTTGTTTCACGATAGTGGTAGGAAGAATCAAAATGCATTTATAAAAAAAGCAGTCAATGAAACCTGTACTACAATGCTTAAACAATATTTCTGATCATGTTTACTTATTCACACCAAAATGATGCTACGATAATTAACTTTTAAAGCCTGTTGTTTTCACAACAACGCCGTACATGAAATTGCCAATGTCGTTGGTGATTTCCAATTAAGTTTCGTATAAACGAGCATGGAAACATTTTCATTCTCATCCGAAACATCTATTGCGGATAAAGATTACTTTATAGACACTTTGTGCCATTATAGGATAAATCAATTTCAAATATAGAGATCGTAGTTACTCTGGCCAGATATCTATAGCAACATTAAAATTGTGTGTCTGTATATGTCCTATTTTTCGTATTCAAACGGATCTGGGTAAAAAATTGGCAGGGGTGTCCTTCTCCAGGATTAATTCTATCAATTAATACTGAAGAATGGCAACGGCATAAATTAAGTAAAAGAAAACCAGAGGCGTGATGTTAGGCTGGTAACATCCATATCAATAAAATAGTAACTCTAAAGCATACTCTCTCACACACTCTAACAGTAGCGCGATTCTGTACAGTCATTACTGTCGAGTATCGAAAGTTTGACCTTTAGAATGTACTGCCAAAATACATAGTTTATACGACGCTCGTCAGCGCTGAAAAGATTTTCATACAACATTTCTCGATGACAGGCCGGTGGTCGGTAGTCGATAGTAGTAGAGAATCGAGCTACAGGAAACTTAGAAAAAATATGTAACGTGAGTTTTTTATTATTTCAGTACAAGTTTGTTCGCGATGGAAGGCATCGGTGTGGTGATGCCAGTTGAGAACGAGATGAAGAAACCGCAGCACTTCCTCGGTTGTCCCGGAGTACTGAACACTGCTATGATTGCTGTGGCCATTCTGTACGGATTTGTTGGCTTCTGCGGCTATCTGCAGTATGGAGAAGAAGCTAGGGGTAGTTTGACGTTGAATCTGCCTCAGGATGAAATGTAAGTTTGTTCTCTGTAGCGAAATTCTGTGTAGTCTGTACTGTCGAGTATCGAAATTAAATTAAGATTAAAAAACAGACATTTTAAATGTACTGCTTCACTTGCATTGAACTGCACTTATTTTGTTTGCAATGCCTACAAAACAACGGTCACAAATTAATGTAAACAAATATATCATTTTTAAAAGGAAAATATTTCTTGAAGGAAGATCATCAGAAAGGTCAAAGAATAGGAAAACTTCAATAATAGTTCTTTTTATAACCTATCTCATTCTTCTTACAGTCTGGCGCAATCAGCGAAGATCTTGGTAGCCTGTGTGATGTTGCTATCATTCGCGTTGATTTACTACGTGCCAGTGGATGTGGTGTGGAGGAAGATTCAGGATAGGGTTCCAGCAAGGAAGCAGGCTTGGGCCATGTCTGGAGTCAGACTGCTTGGAACTTTGATATTAGGTAAAATTATTTTTATAAGCCCTTGTTCATTTGAGTAGGTTTGACCAACAATTTATATTATGTTTAGACTGTTAACACGTCATGTTGAGTATGTATTACAAATAAGTAGTAGTAGTTTAGGTTCGACTCACGGCTACGATATAATGTGTGGTGGCAATGTTGATCCCTTGTTAAAGTATAGTTTATTCTTAGTTCAAAACAGTAATATACCAACCACAAGCCGCAAAATTATTTCTGGCGCATTAATTCTCATATTAATAAATGTAAATTATATCTTACCCCCATACAAAGTAGAATAGTTATATATTTAATTTAAAATTAAACTAACCAAATTCAAAGAAAATCATGTAACATACATGAAATGTCAAAAGCGCCTGCCGTTACTTAAACAGCAACGTTTACCAAACCAAAATCTTTATGCATGAGCAGTTTATCTAGATTGCACTCACGCTGCATCTCCGGCTGTTTCTCGCCGAAGTTTCACAGCTTCACTTGTTTAACTTTGAGTCACGGCGTTTAGTCAGAACTTTGTAATTGAGCCTCCGCTATGTAAAACGGCTTGAGGAATTCTGTGAAATCGACTAAGATTTTCCATTGCTTGCTAAGGAGGTGTATTTCGGAGGAAGTTTGGAGACAAACTTCTAACTTTTGAGCATAGTTAGTGTTGGTTTCTAGTATTCTGTTCACGATATTTAGGGGATTAGACGTTTGGATTCTTTAAAAACGTATATATTTTTATTTAGATAGTACTTTTAAACATCGCCAAAGCATTTAGTGGCTCAGTTAAATGCACTTGAATGCTCCTTCAACTTCGTGCCAGAATTAAGTCTAGTTACCACTGCCGAACTTTAATTTTCATGTTTTAAGATTATTTTGTAATGCACTGGTGAAGCACCGTATTAACGGTAACCAATTACATTTAATACAGCCATCATACTATCAGTGTTGACGTTACCACCATGTTAACATACATACTTGTAATTATTGTCTATTAATCGTAGTCCGACTATGCATTGAAATAAATTTACCAAGGTCTAGATGATAACAAAACACATTTTCTTTCACAGTTGGTATCGCCAGTGCAATTCCCAGACTGGAGCTCTTCATGGAACTGGTCGGTGCTGTCTGTCTCTCCGTCATGGGCCTGCTCCTCCCGGCTATTGTCGAGACCATCTGGAGGTGGAACAAAGACATCACGTTGTGGTCTTTCGTCGTGCTAAAGAACTTCCTCATTGGAGTGTTCTCCCTCATCGCTATGGTGTCTGGAGTGACGTTTGCCATCATGGCAATCGTTGACGAACTGTGATTTTATATTGTGCTATTGATGTAAATAATTATAATAAATTTACTTATTTAATTGTATTCATTCGTTTCTTTTTTCCTTTTTGATGTAGACGACAAAAGAAAAGAGACTATAGTTAAAAACTTTTCGAAGGACGAAGTCAAAAATTGGGCAAATAAAGACCATTGACAAATAGTCAAACTTAAATAATAAAAGGCCAATAGTAACGGCTCGACCCGGTTATCGAACCTGAAATATACACTACCGACTGCGATACACAGTATATCATAAATTATGTAAAAAGAGAAGATCATTATAGTGAATGTATTTCAGTTAGTTAAATGGGTTAAAGCCTTCAATAGAGTAGTTGTTTTATTAAGAAGTATATTAATAGACAAAATACCAAAACAATTTCGTATATTAATGTCACAATGTCATGGTTTTCCTTTATGTCAGCGTAACAATTTTCCAGAAGGTCAAACCGTCCGTTACAATAAAGGCTAATAATAAAATATAATTAGTGTCGTCAAGATTATCTGTAGGTTTTCATTAGGAGCCTTGAAGGACCGACCTTGAAGACTGATTATTTTGATCAGAGTCTTAAGGGCTCTATAAAAAGTCTGTTTGACAATACGCCATATTTAGCGTAGAATAAATAATATAATAGGCAGCTTAAGAATGATAGTAGAATTATGGTATGATAAACTTGTAAGTTCCGAATAACTTTACCGATTACAGTGATGCTATCAATAAACAAAGACATTCTCGTCATTGTTAAAAAAAGAAAAGTCGTCTATTACGATAATAGTTGTAAACCACAGTTGATGAAATGAGCAGTATATACATTAAGTATTTGACAAACTGTAGTTAAAAAGGCCATAGATATAGAGTGCAATCAGTAACCCGATTCTCTACAGTCGGTACTATTGAGTATCGCAAGTTTGACATTTACGATGAACTGCTGAAATAGTTCCTACGACGCCCGCTAGAGGTGCTGATCAGATAGTCATACAAAATCGATATCTAGCCGATTGTCGATAGCCGATAGAGGCTGGGAATCGCTCTACAGTAGTCTTTCAGTTTTCACGGCAAGCATTGTCTTACTAAAAGATACTCTATTTATAGATTTTATTCTAAAAATATGTTCAGACTTCTTCAGAGTTACGCAAACAAACTCACGTGTAATAATAAGTTGCAGCCGATATCTCGTGCCATCTCAAGGCTGTCTAATACCAGTTCCGAAGTTCACTGGACCATGTGCATAATTATTGAAGTAATTTCCTATTATTACATTGTTACCGATTATATGATACTTTGATATCTATAAACTATTGTTTTTTATAGCGTTATGTTATTTAAATAGAGTGTGTAATTTTTATGTGTATACTTTGACCGAGTTTTTGTAGTTAATTACTATGCAATTATAATATGATTTATCTCAGTAACGACAGGCTAATACGAAACTATTTTAACAATAATACGGGCTTCAAAATGTACTTAAAGTGTTAAATAAATAACTGTGTGTTAAAAGAGAAATGAAGTACTTGACTAAGCCTCGATTAAAATAAGAGCTTGTTTAATTAGCGCCAGTTGATTCGACATAAATCAGTCAAAATCACGACATTGGAGACGCGATACTTATGGTAGTAGCCACGAAACTACCGCAACGCTAGCGAGTCAGGAATTCTATCCCCACACATATCAAATTAATTTTGCCATTCGTTTTATATTTGATATTCCGACACGATAAGTTGCTATATTAGGAACTATCCTTCATAAGGCTTTCCTATCGTATGGTTAGTGGTCAACCTAATGTCAAAGTAACGTGTGTTCCTGGGAAGACATGCGTTACCAAAAGAAGTCCCAGGCAGTGTGGCGTCAGTGGAGAGGACACTTCACCCACTCTAGCTTGCTGGAGTAGATAACAACACGGGGAGTGGCAGTGACCGGTTATGTCGCAAATGTGGTCGCGGTTGCCACTCCCGCATAGGCCTTTTCAGCCACGAACGAAAGTGCACGAATTCTACCTGACGCCACCTTAATCATCTGCAATAGATGTATTCAGGCCAATGATAGAATGTCAAAGTTGTTCAAGCAGCCCAAAGGCCTGTACGTGGCTTAAAGTGAAGAATACAATACATAAATAAGTAAATACAATTAACCAGCCGTTTTTAATGGCAGAACCCAAAAGACCATCAAGCAACCACTAATCAGCATCATCATCAATCACGATGACGAGCGACATCCATGACCCTGCCCAAAACATCCTGCTTTACGTGTGATTAAAAATAATGCCATGACAATCAAATTGACTTCTTTGCAAATTGCCGTTTCCTATCATGTGACTGTTGTGAGTAGGTACTAATGATGTTTGATGTTTTCCTTGAAGCATTTTAGCACTAGATATTCTGACTCTTCATGGAGTAGTTATAGGAATAGGAAATTCTTCGCATCGTAATATACGGCATCCTTAAGTGTTTGATTTGAACTCAGGAATGTATGTATTACAAAACTCACGCAGACTCACGCACTTAAAAGTATCCTTCTTTCGACTCACGACGGGCATTCAGAGGATCCAATTGAATACGAATAATAAAACAAAATACAATAATACATTTTTATTTTTTGCAATAAATTACATTAATTCTATTAAATTAACTTAAATAATCCATTTTCAGCTGCCTTTGATTTATTTGATCGTTGTCAGCTTGTTATACATTTCATCGTTTTTATACAAATATTGTGACGTCTATAATCCGGTATGTTCTGTGATAAAGTCTCTTATAGTTGGTGCTGCGATATCAGCGAACACGCTAGGAGATAAGGGGTAAGCACAACCGCGACCGAAAGACACGATGCCTACTGCCATGTCGTCCTGAATAGCAGCGCCACCGGAATCACCCTGTGAATTTACAAGTTAAATAACCACAAATGATTTGGTGTAATTTCGTTTGCTATTAGGCAATCATATAGATTAGTTTAATCAAACTTAACTAAAAGAGGTACTGTGGTATAACCCAAGTAACTGGTTTGTGGAGGTCCTATAGACAGTCGCTCCACGTAAAATATTAGTATTCAGCTGCAACCGTAGAGACTGGAAGCCGACTCCAACACACTGATGACTTCGCATTATTAAACTAAAAGTAATTAACGGGCGCGTATTTGCATATCCGTAATTAATGTAATGCGAAAGTATAGCTACCGGCGTTTTACAACGTAACCACTAAACTGATTTTGAAATTATTTCATTTCTAATCACCTGGCAGGTTCCCTTGCCTCCAAACCAGAAGTTGCCTCCACACCATTCATTTTCAGTCAATACGTCTGAGTAGGCACGTTCACATCGTTTGTGATCTACTACCGGAATCTCTACAGCCATCAAACGCTCCGGAATCGTGGGGGCACCAAACTAGAAATATAAAAAAATATTGAACACATATTTTATCCTCTTCCAAATAATTTGTTAAGTTTGCGATTAATTACGTCAAAACTAGGATATAGGTTAACATTTACAATTTTGTATAATTGTGTAATTGTTTAACTGATTATGCCCCCCTAACTCTTCGCGTAAGCAAAAAAATACAAAATTTAAATATCGCTATACAAACCGACATTATCCCTATTACCTACTTCAAGTATAGTCACTAACGGAAAAACTATAACTTCAAACTTAAACGCATCACACTTCTTACGATACACAGTGGAGTAAAGTTTCCTCATGTAGTTATATGGTAAAAACTCCAGACAGTATTTTCCCTGAGTAAAAAGTACACGTATACAGAGAGAGTTGGATTAAAATTCACAACACGCCTTATAGATGACGAAGTAACATATATGTATCTCTAAACTATACAATACGTGACAAATTACGAAATCAAATTTCAAAGAAGTCTTGCTAACACTTCCGCCGCTGCGCCGCAGCCGCTGATGTTCATCCTATTAATTTTCCTCATAGACTTTCACGGATTATATTCAGCGTATTGTTAAAATATGATCCGTGAAAGTGTATTAAATCTTAATATAATGAAGTATAAGCAGAATTTGCCATACAACGTGGCTTTTTTATCAGTATATCAAAGTTATGAGCATACTTTGAAAAAAGTTGTTGACCGAAAACCAAACTTTTATTAAAATTAAATTAATTTGGAATATTTTTTAAGAGATTCCAGATCCTAAACCCATATCAATTCTAGTCTTATCTTGGTGCCTCAGTCAAACTTGTCCACAAGAAGCTAGAAATACTAGAAAATAGTTCTGTATGTCTATATAAAAAGCTTAAAATTTTGTTTATTCGGTTAAAGGCGTTTATTTATGTTATTACTAGTTGGGCTCAAGAAGTCCGGCTGTCTAGTTCCACGCAACCGAAAGATACTGGTCGTCACCAAAAGCTAGTGTCAAATGGTTTCACTCACCTGAGTTTTCCCCCAACCGCTGACCAAGATCATAGACTTAGCTTTCATAGGCCTGCCTTTAGGTGGCAGAGCAATGGGTTGTATGACGTCATTATACTCTATAGGGTCTACTGTCTTCATTACTGCTACATCTTTGTCAAAGGCTGGGTTGTCGTATTCTGGATGTGGGATGACTTCTGCTATAGGTATAATGGTGCCGTTTTTTCTCCAACTGCTGCCAGCGCGGAGTACTACGGTTGAGGGATCCACACTGGAAGAAAATAATATAAGATTTTTGCAACATTGTTTTGAATTTCAAAGTTTTCATAGATTACAATTTAGTATAATTTTATCTCTTCTGGATCGGTCAGTAGGTTAAACCACACTTGCGCGGTCGTTTCATAGATGGGTAATGACTAACTGGGATTGAAAATGAGCGTATCTATGGGAGCTGAGTGTTTCAAAATTAAAAAACTTGTAGTTTTCCTCAAAAATAACATTCGTTATGCTATTCCAAAGGCGTTTCGAGTGGTTTCATCATTAAAACTTGGTTGATCACTAACCTTACTATAAAGTAAAACAAATAATAAGCGGTCCCAGCCGTTGACTTATTTAAAACGGACAGTTACTTTTGACGTCATCAAAACTAAATTGAAAAACTTACTTCTGCGCACAATGTCCAGCAGTCAATATATAATTTTCACTGACAATGAAGCCTCCACAAAAGTAAGACTGGTTCACGATGAACGACACTTGGTAAGGATGGTCTTCTATAGAGGCGTTGTACCCTCCGACAATTCTGTCCGAGTCTGGTCGTTCTGTACTCTGTGGTAGTAGGAGGTCTGTGATACTTGATATATCTGGCAGTTCGAATGATGCAACTGAAATAGAAAAAAAATAAGTTGATAATGAAGATATACAAAGGGAAGTAATTTGGAGATTTTTTTTTTAGTTTAACTGCCGTCGAAACGGTTATGTATTTTACGTTTGTACATAGAATTAGCAAAAAAATAGATATGATATATAAAAAGGAATTTTAAATGTTTGAAGAGAATCAATAGAAGGAGTAACGTTTGGTAGGGTTGCAATTGCAACAGGAAATATCTGATTAAGTTTAAAAACCAACAAGTAACGAAAATATAACAAAACAGTACAAACAACATAGGTCTAATAATATAATTAAACTTATATGAGCAAAGTAAAGAACACAATTCAGTTACGAAGAGGTACGATAGGGCAATAATGAAAAAGTTGACTGAAAAAAAATCAAATAAATAAAAAAAACACTTACCAGCACTAAAATAGAGTAACGTTACCGGTACAATAAACATCTTGACACCCATCATTATAATCCTCACAGAAACACTACAAACTAAACCATAAAACACTATATTATATAGTGACAATATCTTAGATTACATAACAAATCACCCACATGAAGTTAATTGAATTTTTCTGTCATAACTGCCGATAGTGGCAGCCTTCGACGCCTTAGTTTACGTATGTGATCGGCCTAAACCAATGTCAGTGAAGGCTGGTTACCCATTTGCGACAATATTCAAATTAGCTACATTTCTATCGCGATTAGTCGAACGTGTGTTGGTTTTAAATCGAACTGTTTTTTTGACTCATTGTTCTGTAAGTTTAAAACTACGATCTAGGTTTATACGTTTAGTCAAAGAAAACGTTATACATGTTAAAGTTAAAACCAAAGAAATAAGTAAATAAAGATCGCGGTAAACTACGTAAGTGTGCAAAGTTCTCCTGCTGTACCGAAAGCAATTTTCATAACGTAGAACACCTTAAACCTGAAAAAGGTACCTACGGTTAAAATATTTGAGTTTTAGGTAGTCTAGGAAACCGTCCCATATTCGAGCAAAATAATACCTTCAAAGTGGTTCATTTTGTCTATAAATATTATTTATTAGTAGCAGCAATAGCATAATAGCAATATACCTTAAATAACGGATTTCCAATTACATATATTGTATTAAAATCCTTTGCGATTTTTTTATTGCGACCAAAAAACGTTAAATAAAATCGCAAGTCTTCAACTTAAAGGACAGGAGGTTCCGTTACTAATAAATAATGGAAACACTTGCATTCCCGTCGTCATTCGCGTGCTTTGAATAACAAATCAATTTATTACTAACCACTATCAGTAGTGTTAGTGAAATGTTAAGTATGCTTTCATTTTATTGCAAGTAACAGACCGGAGAATTGCTCAATAAATAGTTATTGTCATTTCGAAGAATGCCTCGCTGAAAGTGACACATAATGTCACTATATGTAATCAAAATCCATACTATAATAAATGCGAAAGTAACTCTGTCTGTCTGCTACTCAATCACGCCTTAACTACTGAACCAATTTGAAACATGAAATTTGGTATGGAGATATTTTGATACCCGAGTAAGTACATAGGCTATATTATATCATCACGCTACGACCAAAAGGAGCAGAGTACCAGTAATTAATGTTACAAAAACGGGAAAATTTCACCCATTCTCTCTTATTGGACGCAAGTGAAGTGGCGCGGGTCAGCTAGTTTCTAATATTTGTCATTTTTTTAGGCAAACGGTGAAGGAAAACACCTTGCAGGTGTTCACCTATCCGTCCACAAACGGTGAAGGAAAACACCTTGCAGGTGTTCACCTTCACCGTTAGAGCAAGTAATGATACAATAACTTCCAAAAGACATTGGTGTATTGCCTCGGGTTCAATAAACGGACTAATCAACACAAAAATATAAGTTAAATCAAACCAGTACTTGCTGTGACTACCGTGTTCAAGAATCAAACCCGTTCTTCAGCTTTATACTATAATTATTTGCCATATTATGACTCAAAGATTTGTTTTGCGGGGAAATCGAACCTACAATATCTCGACGCAACATGGCCGTATGCCGTCTAGTTAATTTCGTTTTCTATAGTAAAGTTATTGCATGTATTATATTTATTTTTTAAAACTACCTATTATTGAGAAAAGTAAAACACGGACTAACTAATCTGATCTTAAACCACGTTCACATGGCAATAAACTACATTTATAAGCAGATATACAAATAGCAGTGTATAGTTGGAATTATGAACTATTGTTTAAAAAAACGCAGAGTACAATTGCAGTATTTATTTTTGGACCAATTCTTTGTTTCTAAAACATCTACAAACCAGTATGCTTCGTTATAAAATCTCTTATAGAAGGAGAAGCTACATTAGCATACACACCAGGACTGTTTGGCCTCGCGCAACCTCTACCAAACGAAACTATGCCAACTGCCATGCCACATTGAACAGCAGCACCGCCGGAATCACCCTGAAAACCAACCAAGTCATTAGTAGCAAATTTATCCTAGCCTATTTTCGACCAATTCCTAAAATTGGTTGATAGAGGTAAAAATTTGCTCTCCGGGGTAAAAATTACCCAAAAAATGTCCCAGATATCCGGCTACGGCGGTCAGTCTAATCGAAACAGGCCAATGGTGCAAGACTTTACAGTGTCCAAAGGTGTGCACAATACACAGGTACTCTCTATTTCTTCACTCTCATGACCCTGTGATATGGATAACCGACTCAACAACATCCTAACTGGGTAATCTCTGAAAAATTGTTTTTTGGTGCAACTCAAGATTCCAACCCGAGACCTTGCATACACTACCGATCACGCCAGATGGCAGGCAGGCAGTCACCAAATGAATAGAAATAAATGAAACTGCTATAACGTACCCTACACGAGCCTTTACCTCCTTCTTCCAATCCTGCGCACCACATATTCTCTGTGAGTTCGGGGTTAACTTTTTTACACTTATTGAAGTTGGTAACCGGAACAGTCACGGCGAGAAGAGTATGTGACCCCGAACCGGCCTGGAATATGAAATAATACAACAATTATTGACAACAATTTGGAAGGAGACCGAATCTCTATCATCGATTCGACTATCACTATCACTATAATGATATGACTGCCGTGTTAATTATTAGCTGATATACAAGTTGGGTAACCCAAATAAGATCTATGTCCTAATAAGGCCTACCCTTTCTTCCAACTATGTTGACGTCGGCTTCCAGTCTCACCGGATGCAGCTGGATACCAGTTTTACGTGGAGCGACTGCCTATCGGACGTCCACAACCCAGTTACTTAGGTTATAACACGATACCCTTCGGTAAGATTGGTTGTCAGTCTTTGGAGCTTCAGACTACTCTTAACGACCGTCAAAGATCTTATGTGTATAAATAATAATAGCTTTACTAATACAAAGAAAATAAATCACCTCCGAAGTGCGACCCCAACCGCTCACGCGCACAATCGTGCCTTCCTTCATGCGTCTTCCTTTAGGCGGCAACTTCACCGGTTGTACAGACTTACTGAACACTAACGGTTGCGCTGCCTTCACAATAGCCACGTCGTTATCAAGGTTAAAATTTGGATGGTTTATTACTTCAGAGGCTTGTATTATAGTGCCTTGTCCACGCACGGTGCTACCAACTATGAACCGTAAGTCTTTTGGTTCATAACTGAAATATAAGTCACAAAATATTATGTACAGTCAGTAGTTACCAAAGAAGGAGAGTCAACACCTACGATAAAATCAGAGGGACTATTTTCTAATACAGTCGACAAGCGATCGGTAAATTTTGTATGTAAATTTGATCAGCGCCTCTAGCGGGTCATACGAACTATTTTGGCAGTACATTTTAAATGTCAAACTCTCGATACTTGACAGTACCGACTGTAGAGAATCGCGCTGCTGATCTCGTTTCCCCTTAACTTCGATGACAGCGATTCAGGGAGCGGCATTTGTGTATCGACGCCACCATTGTAGCTGTCATCTAATGTAGGAACTAAGCGAAGACAAAAAGTAGTGCAGAAACTTTTATCATTGACTATCATAAGTGTCAGCATATGACCTAAATGAATAAATAATTTGATTTTGATTTTGAGCTTAAGCAGCACAGTGACTTTATTTATTTAATGTTCGTACCTAGCAGTGCAGTGAGCAGCTGTGATAACGTAATCTTTGCTGACGATAAATCCGCCACAGTACATTTTCGGGAAAAAAACCTGATGAGGATACTGTTCTATGGAAACTTCGTGACCACCAACGATAGTGTCATGTCCATCTTCATTTGACAGTGCTTCATGGTTGATCTCCGCATCTAGTCTTGTTACATCGAAGGATGCAACTGCAAGTGTAAAAGTCAATATTAAGTGATAGTATGTTTATTACAGAGAGAAAAGAAACTAAATTGCCTACCAAGTATCAAAAAAAACTAAAACACTACAAGTTAGTACCATTGGGGAACATAACGAAACAAAATTCACTATGCTCTCAAACATTTGAAATAGCAAAGGAGAAGAAGTTAGAGCGAGAAGATCAACATGCATCATGCAGCATTTATGACCCAGCAAACAAAAATATAAGACAATAAAAAATATAATTTTTACCTGAACCCACTAAAATGCAGACCAAAAAGTGATAATTCAAGGTTAGCAACATAGTGAAATGAATTAGTAGCAATGAGGGAAAAGTAATAATGCTGCTCTTTATATACTTTAAACGAATATGATAAAAATAATATACACGTGTGTCTGCATATTTCAAATACATTGGGAAGTCATTAGTAAATTACGATTCAGGTTTTAGCATTTATTAGATATTAAAAGGCTGGAGGTATTTTCAGGTTAGGTTTTTGTTGATATTGTCAAAAGTTTGTACCGTGTTCTGACAAAATTAAGCCCCAGTTCCAAATTATTTTGAAGGAGATAAGATGCGTAAATAATACCATGAAATGAAGATTTTTTATAGGTGTATGAAATACGCCCACGCCATTTACAGTAGTCCCATGTAGTAGTGTGCGAGCGTATTACCGAAACATGATTTTCAAATATTGTTCAATTGAACAATACCTTTATCTCTTAATTCTTCACATACCTTCTTAGATATTTCTACTGTTATTACAATTTTATATCTGAAAATATTTTTGTTATCTACAGTTATGTGTAAAATATGTAAGTTTGCGTGTATTTTGGATAAGTTGATATAGTTTTGAGTATATAAACCGGAACATTGTCATATTCACTCAGTGAAGGTGTCTGTTCAGCTTGTAACATGGGTTCTACAATAAATCTGTATTTTCTTACCATCTTAATAGGTGCAGGTAAGTCAAAATTAGCAATTTATTCCATTACTGTCCCACTATCAGCCCTCCCTCATAGTTTGCCAATTAGCATGTTCTCGAGAACGAGCTTTCAAGTGTCCAAAGTTTCATAACTATAGTTTTCTGCATCAATAGAACCTTGGGGGCAATTCGCTACTTGTGCATCGGCTATCGACAATTGGCTAGCTGTTCAAAAATTTTTATGTAGAAACCTGATCAGCGCCTCTAGCATAGGGTGCCTTTAGAACTATTTTTGCAGTACCTCTCGAACGTAAAATTCTTGATAGTCGATATTTCCAGCTGTGGGAACCACGCTACAGCTGTAATTTTTTTTAATAACCTACATCCTTTTAAACAACATCTATACTGTCAGTATGAAACTGTTTTGATAAGTAATATTATATGTATTTTATTTACAGTTGCATCTTTTGATGTATCCAGACTAAACGTGGAAAAGGTTCATGACCCGATATCATACGAAGACACTATTATAGGTGGAGAGGAGGTGTCAATAGAACAGTATCCATACATGGCCTTATTTGGTTATGTGGTTCCGCCTTTCACGGAATTCTGTGGAGCATTTATCATCAGCAAAAATTACGTTTTAACGGCAGCTCATTGTACTTTTCTGTAATATAAATCTTTTCTTAATATTGTAGACTAAACTACTAGAAGAAAATACTTTGAAATAGTGAAACGTTTTACGTAGCTACCTCAGATAAAAAAGAGTCAATTAAATCAAAATTATAAATAGTCAGGTACCTGGGTCAAATATGGTCACTTACCTCTATACCCAACCTCATGCATGTTTCACTTCAGCCGTCACTGGAAGAATTGACGGGTACGCAGTTCGGATACAAACGACACTAGCGACAATTAATGGTTACGTTAAAATATTTTGTGCTTGGAATTGGTATGTGGCCAAATTTTATAACTGGCGATAATTAACCCAGGTACATTATATTGTTACATAAGGAAATATGATTTAGAGTTAGAGGGTAGAGAGTGCGTCACTAGAATCCCAGCAGCGTTCCTTGGATGTACTTAACTGTTGAACAGATGCAGGGAGGAGCCTAGAACAACGATTTTGACGCGTTGCACTTGAGGCTCGGACGATGAAGTATTCTATATAAGATGATATGATTTTTAATCATATCTATACTAGAACAATCGCAACATGAAATATATGAACATTACAGCTTGTTCAAATCCAATGTTTCCGTACTTGATTCGAAGTTTATTTTATTAATACTTTTTTCTAATTTCAGTGCTGATAAAATGAAAGTTGAGCTTAGAGTTGGTAACAGTTACGGTATTAATGGAACGTCAGTGTTTGTATCGGAAGTAATAAATCATCCAAATTATGACCCAAAAACCGTTAATAATGACGTAGCTATTTTGAAAACTGTTGAACCCATAAAGTTCAGCGACACAGTAAAACCTGTTGAGTTGCCTCCTAGAGGAGTGGACTTGGAAGTCGGCTCTATGGTTGATGTGAGCGGTTGGGGCAGCGTCGAATGGGTAAATTGTTTGTGATTTCTGCCTTATTTAAGCGTACATTATTTCAAGCTGCGTGAGAAACAATCTTTTGGAGTGCAAATTTTGTCTAAGACACTGAAAAAGTGGACTTAAATTTATTTTTTTATACCATTACTCTGCCAATGTCGAGCAAGGGTCTCCTTCAGAATTGAGAGAGGGGTGAGGCTTCGAGCCTATCACGTCAATTTTGCACCTAGTGTGAGTTGTGAGTGATTTCAAGCTGTGTAAGAAGAAAACTGAGACGGAGATTAAAAAAAATGTTGTCTTATAAATATATTCCTGTATTGATCGTTATAGGGTCGTTCTGGGTCTGCTGTTTTGAGGGCCGTGAAGGTACCGGTGACGAATCGTGAGGAGTGTAAAAAGCTTGGCAAACCGTATGATACCGTCAACGAGAATATGTTCTGCGCAGGTTATGATGAAGGTGGTAAAGATTCGTGTAAAGTGAGTATATTTTCAAGAAATTAACGCACATGTAAAGACAAAAAAGACAAAAAAATAGTTTAAAGGTAATAGTTACTAAATAATTAGTTAAAATATTCAACGTTGCTGTTTACACCGTATATAGTAATAAGCTAGTTCCCTGCTACATTTCACAAAAATATTCACAACGGATCGAGCAAATAAGCATCGTTATAATTCATATCATTTAATTTTCAGGGTGACTCAGGAGGCCCTGTTGTTCAGAATGGTAAAGTAGTTGGCATCGTTTCCTTTGGAAGAGGCTGCGCGCTACCTAAGTCACCTGGTGTTTATGCTTTCATATCTGCCCCTTCTATTAGAGATTTCATCAAAAAGCACACCGGCTTATAAATATCTTGAGTATTAAAATAAAGTTGTAATTCAACAGACTTTGTCCGGTCAACACAATGTGTATTGAACATTAAAAATTATAATGAATTCTGTATTTTCGTAGTTTAACTGTGTCCCTATTTCCCATCTTAAGACTTCAGGCTGGATTACCAATTACTTTATCAAATCCGGCCGTTTCACATTAAACTGAAAGTGAGCGAATAATATCAGCAAAAGTTCAACAACTTAGTAGAGAGTTGCGGCATATACGATATCAGTTCATGGTATATTTGCCAATACCGTGCATGGTCTAATTGAGGTATTTCTAGCATACGGACAACCTTCCACTGAATAGATCGACAGGTGGTGGTCAAATTCTTAGCTTAGTATCCTCCGCAAAATCAAAACAAACCAAATCATTGATTAATTCAGGTTAAATACTGACAAAAATACAGTAAAGTTAGAAAGTAAGGGCCAATAAAAAGAGACGCCAAGAATGACCTCTCATCACTCTATTCAAATTTGTTATTAACTAAGGATAAGTAAATTGTTTAAGGAATACAAAGGAATGATGTTGTAAGGAGCTGCTACCGACACTGCCGTATTATCATTTAATAAGTTACTGCATACAGCTGCGTGCGCAAAGTATAGTGTATTTCATTTTATAACGAATGGCTAACCTAACCTTTTCTATTCTAAGTCCGGGTTCAATAAATGGATTAATCAACGCAAAAATATTTATTTAATTCAAACCAGTACTTCCCGTAATTACCGTGTTCACAAATCAAACAAGTTCTTCAGCTTTATATTATAAGTATAGACATAAGTTTTATCGCGAACTATTTTGGTGGTCGCGCAAAGATTTGTCCTGTGGGGAAATCGAGCCTACAATATCTCGACGCAGACGCAAAGCGAGCCTATTTGAATCACTGCGCTATGGAATCCATCCGCCGTCTAGTTGTGGAGGAACGAGGTGATCGTGTTCCTCCAACACAAATGGAGGATCCTCCGACCAGGCGGGGTGATCATGCCTGGTGGGCCTAGGTTGCCCACCAGGCACGACTGTTGTAGTCGGGAACTTGTATATATGTATAGTCAGTTGCAGTGCAAACTTCGATAGTGCGATTCAGGCCTTGTGACGTCAGTCACACTGCGCGTGGTGATTGGTTGTGCGCTGGTCCCAGTAGATGTCGCTGTATGTAGCGAGCCGCTACATAGTTAATTTCGTTTTCTAAAGTAATTATTTTTGTCAGGTATAAGCGGTAGCTTCCCACGCAAATGTTTACGGGTTAAAAACCCAGGCAACTACTTAACTTAACTTTCAATGCTGTTCGTGTAATAGATATGACAATAACCATTTGAATTTCCCTTCATCATCTTTATGATAAGGAAAACCATCATGGCTAAAAGCTTTTTCACAGTTTTCGTCAGAATACTGAATTACATTTGGCCTGCATGGCCCCTTTCTTAATCTGGCCCTACCGTCATCATCAATGAGATAGTACCTACTACTGGGTAGTTGTTATTTGAATTAATTAATAACAGTAAACATACATTTATTTAAACACTAGCTGACCCGCGCAACTTCGCTTGCGTCACATAAGAGAGAATGAGTCAACATTTTCCCCGTATTTGTAACATTTTTTACTGGTACTCTGCTCCTATTGGTCGTAGCGTGATGATATATAGCCTATAACCTTCCTCGATAAATGGGCTATCTATTTCTGAAAGAATTTTTCAAATCGGACCGGTAGTTCCTGAGATTAGCGCGTTTAAACAAACAAACAAACAAACAATCAAACAATCAAACAAACAAACTCTTCAGCTTTATAATATTAGTATAGATTAACCGCCTTATTAGTGGACATTGTGTTTGGTCAAATAATTAATTTTTGGTATCTTTCAATCAAGTTTAAAACTTCCTTATAATGAGAAAAACAAAACACGGATTAACACGTCTGATCTTATGCCACGTCCACTAGGCAATAAACGATATTTATAAGCAGATATACAATATACAATTAGCAGTGTATAGTTGGAATTATGAACTGTTGTTTAAAAAAACGCAGAGTACAATTGCATTATTTATTTTTGAACCAATTCTTTGTTTCTAAAACATCTACAAACCAGTATGCTTCGTTATAAAATCTCTTATAGAAGGAGAAGCTACATTAGCATACACACCAGGACTGTTTGGCCTCGCGCAACCTCTACCAAAAGAAACTATGCCAACTGCCATGCCACATTGAACAGCAGCACCGCCGGAATCACCCTGAAAACCAACCAAATCATTACGAGCAAATTTATCCTAGCCAATTTTCGACCAATTCCTAAAATTGGTTGATAGAGGTAAAAATTTGCTCTCCGGGGTAAAAATTACCCAAAAAATGTCCCGGCTACGGCGGTCAGTTTAATCGAAACAGGCCAATGGTGCAAGACTTTACAGTGTCCAAAGGTGTGCACAATACACAGGTACTCTCTATTTCTTCACTCTCATGACCCTGTGATATGGATAACCGACTCAACAACATCCTAACTGGGTAATCTCTGAAAAATTGTTTTTTGGTGCAACTCAAGATTCCAACCCGAGACCTTGCATACACTACCGATCGCGCCAGATGGCAGGCAGGCAGTCACCAAATGAATAGAAATAAATGAAACTGCTATAACGTACCCTACACGAGCCTTTACCTCCTTCTTCCAATCCTGCGCACCACATATTCTCTGTGAGTTCGGGGTTAACTTTTTTACACTTATTGAAGTTGGTAACCGGAACATTCACGGCGAGAAGAGTATGTGACCACGAACCGTCCTGGAATATGAAATAATACAAAAATTATTGACAAAAATTTGGAAGGAGACCGAATCTCTATCATCGATTCGACTATCACTATCACTATAATGATATGACTGCCGTGTTAATTATTAGCTGATATACAAGATGGGTAACCCAAATAAGATCTATGTCCTAATAAGGCCTACCCTTTCTTCCAACTATGTTGACGTCGGCTTCCTGTCTCACCGGATGCAGCTGGATACCAGTTTTACGTGGAGCGACTGCCTATCGGACGTCCACAACCCAGTTACTTAGGTTATAACACGATACCCTTCGGTAAGATTGGTTGTCAGTCTTTGGAGCTTCAGACTACTCTTAACGACCGTCAAAGATCTTATGTGTATAAATAATAATAGCTTTACTAATACAAAGAAAATAAATCACCTCCGAAGTGCGACCCCAACCGCTCACGCGCACAATCGTGCCTTCCTTCATGCGTCTTCCTCTAGGCGGCAACTTCACCGGTTGTACAGACTTACTGAACACTAACGGTTGCGCTGCCTTCACAATAGCCACGTCGTTATCAAGGTTAAAATTTGGATGGTTTATTACTTCAGAGGCTTGTATTATAGTGCCTTGTCCACGCACGGTGCTACCAACTATGAACCGTAAGTCTTTTGGTTCATAACTGAAATATAAGTCACAAAATATTATGTACAGTCAGTAGTTACCAAAGAAGAATAGTCAACACCTACGATTGATCAGCGCGTCTAGCGGGCTTCATAGGAAAAAATTGGCAGCACAATTTAAATGTAAAACTCAACAGTACCGACTGTAGAGAATCGCGCTGCTGATCTCGTTTCCCCTTAACTTCGATGACAGCGGGTCAGGGTGCGGCAGTTGTGTTTGCGGCAATGTAGGAACTAACCGAAGACAAAAAGTAGGGCAGAATCTTTTATCATTGACTATCTAAGTGTCAGCACTTGACCTAAATGAATAAATAATTTGATTTTGATTTTGAACTTAAGCAGCACAGTGACTTTATTTATTCAATGTTCGTACCTAGCAGTGCAGTGAGCAGCTGTGATAACGTAATCTTTGCTGACGATAAATCCGCCACAGTACATTTTCGGGAAAAAAACCTGATGAGGATACTGTTCTATGGAAACTTCGTGACCACCAACGATAGTGTCATGTCCATCTTCATTTGACAGTGCTTCATGGTTGATCTCCGCATCTAGTCTTGTTACATCGAAGGATGCAACTGCAAGTGTAAAAGTCAATATTAAGTGATAGTATGTTTATTACAGAGAGAAAAGAAACTAAATTGCCTACCAAGTATCGAAAAAACTAAAACACTACAAGTTAGTACCATTGGGGAACATAACGAAACAAAATTCACTATGCTCTCAAACATTTGAAATAGCAAAGGAGAAGAAGTTAGAGCGAGAAGATCAACATGCATCATGCAGCATTTATGACCCAGCAAACAAAAATATAAGACAATAAAAAATATAATTTTTACCTGAACCCACTAAAATGCAGACCAAAAAGTGATAATTCAAGGTAAGCAACATAGTGAAATGAATTAGTAGCAATGAGGGAAAAGTAATAATGCTGCTCTTTTTATACTTTAAACAAATATGATAAAAATAATATACACGACACACGTGTGTCTGCATATTTCAAATACATTGGGAAGCCATTAGTAAATTACGATTCAGGTTTTAGCATTTATTAGATATTAAAAGGCTGCAGGTATTTTCAGGTTAGGTTTTTGTTGATATTGTCAAAAGTTTGTACCGTGTTCTGACGAAATTAAGCCCCAGTTCCAAATGATTTTGAAGGAGATAAGATGCGTAGATAATACCATGAAATGAAGATTTTTTATAGGTGTATGAAATACGCCCACGCCATTTACAGTAGTCCCATGTAGTAGTGTGCGAGCGTATTACCGAAACATGATTTTCAAATATTGTTCAATTGAACAATACCTTTATCTCTTAATTCTTCACATACCTTCTTAGATATTTCTACTGTTAATTACTGGTAATTTTATATCTGAAAATATTTTTGTTATCTACAGTTATGTGTAAAATATGTAAGTTTGCGTGTATTTTGGATAAGTTGATATTGTTTTGAGTATATAAACCGGAACATTGTCATATTCACTCAGTGAAGGTGTCTGTTCAGCTTGTAACATGGGTTCTACAATAAATCTGTATTTTCTTACCATCTTAATAGGTGCAGGTAAGTCAAAATTAGCAATTTATTCCATTATTGTCCCACTATCGGCCCCCTAATAGTTTGCCAATTTGCATGTTCTCGAGTACGAGCTTTCAAGTGTCCAAAGTTTCATAACTATAGTTTTCTGCATCAATAGAACCTTGGGGGCAATTCGCTACTTGTGCATCGGCTATCGACAATTGGCTAGCTGTCCAAAAGTTTTTATGTAGAAACCTGATCAGCGCCACTAGCGGGTGCCTTAAGAACTATTTTTGCAGTATCTGTCAAACGTAAATTTCTTGATAGTCGATATTCCCAGCTGTAGGAACCACGCTACAACTGTAATTATTTATAATAACCTGATACACCCTTTTAAACAACATCTATACTGTCAGTATGAAACTGTTTTGATAAGTAATATTATATGTATTTTATTTACAGTTGCATCTTTTGATGTATCCAGACTAAACGTGGAAAAGGTTCATGACCCGATACCATACGAAGACACTATTATAGGTGGAGAGGAGGTGTCAATAGAACAGTATCCATACATGGCCTTATATGGTTATGTGGTTCCGCCTTTCACGGAATTCTGTGGAGCATTTATCATCAGCGAAAATTACGCTTTAACTGCAGCTCACTGTACTTTTCTGTAATATAAATCTTTTCTTAATATTGTAGACTAAACTACTAGAAGAAAATACTTTGAAATAGTGAAACGTTTTACGTAGCTACCTCAGAAAAAAAAATGTCAATTAAATCAAAATAATGAATAGTAAGGTACCTGGGTCAAATATGGTCACTTACCTCTATTACCAACCTCATGCATGTTTCACTTCAACCGTCCCTGGAAGAGTTGACGGGTACGTAGTTCGGATACAAACGACACTAGCGACAATTAATGGTTACGTTAAAATATTTCGTGCTTGGAATAAATTGGTATGTGGCCAAATTTTTCAACTGGCGATAATTAACCCAGATACCTTATATTGTGCCATAAAGAAATATGATTTAGAATTAGAGGGTCGAGAGTGCGTCAATAGAAACCTAGCAGCGTTCCTTGGATGTACTAAACTGCTGAACAGGTGCAGGGAGGAGCCTCCACACCGAACGATTTAACAACGATTTTGACGCGTTGCACTTGAGGCTCGGACGATGAAGTATTCTATATATGATGATATGATTTTTAATCATATCTATACTAGAACAATCGCAACATGAAATATATGAACATTACAGCTTGTTCAAATCCAATGTTTCCGTACTTGATTCGAAGTTTATTTTATTAATACTTTGTTCTAATTTCAGTGCTGATAAAATGAAAGTTGAGCTTAGAGTTGGTAACAGTTACGGTATTAATGGAACGTCAGTGTTTGTATCGGAAGTAATAAATCATCCAAATTATGACCCCAAAACTGTTAACAATGACGTCGCTATTTTGAAAACTGTTGAACCCATAAAGTTCAGCGACACAGTTAAACCTGTTGAGTTGCCTCCTAGAGGAGTGGACTTGGAAGTCGGCTCTATGGTTGATGTGAGCGGTTGGGGCAGCGTCGAATGGGTAAATTGTTTGTGATTTCTACCTATTTTTAGCGTACATATTTCAAGCTGTGTGAGAAACAATCTTGCGGAGTGCAAATTTTGTCTAAGACACTGAAAAAGGGGACTTAAATTTATTTTTTTATACCATTACTCTGCCTATGCCGAGCAAGAGTCCCCTTCAGAATTGAGAGAGGGGTCAGGCCTCGAGCCCATCACGTCAATTTTCCACGTAGTGTGAGTTGTGAGTGATTTCAAGCTGTGTAAGAAGAAAACTGAGACGGAGATTAAAAAAAATGTTGTCTTATAAATATATTCCTGTATTGATCGTTATAGGGTCGTTCTGGGTCTGCTGTTTTGAGGGCCGTGAAGGTACCGGTGACAAACCGTGAGGAGTGTAAAAAGCTTGGCAAACCGTATGATACCGTCAACGAGAATATGTTCTGCGCAGGTTATGAAGAAGGTGGTAAAGATTCGTGTAAAGTGAGTATATTTTCAAGAAATTAACGCACATGTAATAACAAAAAACACATAAAAAGACAAAAAAATAGTTAAAAGGTAATAGTAGTTACTAAATTATTAGTTAAAATATTCAACGTTGCTGTTTACACCGTATGTAGTAATAAGCTAGTTCCCTACTACATTTCATAAAATATTCACAACGGATCGAGCAAATAAGCATCGGTATAATTCATATCATTTTATTTTCAGGGTGACTCAGGAGGCCCTGTTGTTCAGAATGGTAAAGTAGTTGGCATCGTTTCCTTTGGAAGAGGCTGCGCGCTACCTAAGTCACCTGGCGTTTATGCTTTCATATCTGCCCCTTCTATTAGAGATTTCATCAAAAAGCACACCGGCTTATAAATATCTTGAGTATTAAAATAAAGTCGTAATTCAACAGACTTTGTCCGGTCAACACAATGTGTATTGAACATTAAAAATTATAATGAAATCTGTATTTTCTTAGCTTAATTGTGTCCCTATTTCCCATATTAAGATTTCTGGCTGGGTTACCATATACTTTATCAAATCTGGCCGTTTTACATTAAACTGAAAGTGAGTTCAACAACTTAGTAGAGAGTTGCGGCATATACAATATCAGTTCGTGGTATATTTGCCAATACCGTGCATGGTCTAATTGAGGTATTTCTAGCATACGGACAACCTTCCACTGAATAGATCGACAGGTGGCTGTCGTCAAATTCTTAGCTTAGTAACCTCCGCAAAATCAAAACAAACCAAATCATTGATTAATTCAGGTTAAATACTGAAAAAAATAAAGTAAAGTTAGAAAGTAAGGGCCAATAAAAAGAGACGCTAAGAATGTCCTCTCATATTTAAATCATTTTTAACTATAAGTAAATTGTTTAAGGAATACAAAGGAATGATGTTGTAAGGAGCTGCTACCGACACTGCCGTATTATCATTTAATAAGTTACTGCATACAGCTGCGTGCGCAAAACAATAAGTGTATTTCAGTTTATAACGAATTGAGATATTAGGACAGACAATATAGAGCATAGGTTCCCAACCTTTTCTAAGTCCGGGACCACAATGTAAGTATATGAATAATAAACTAATAAAATAATCCTGAAAACTTAAAAAATTTAAATCATTCGCGGACCATATTTTGACTTGACGGACCACTGGTTTGGACCCACTGGTATAGAATAATAAGTAGCTATTAAAATCTTCACAAAACAATCAGAAGTACTCTTTCACTTTTTATTTTTAAAGACGACTTCAGCATATAGAATTGCGCTTGTGTTGCGAATCATTTCATAAACACACATGTAATGCACTAATGCACACAAGGTACAATCAGACCCGGAAAACTTTTTGTAGTTTACACAGATATTTGTTTCGTGTATATAATCACATAATAATATGGTAAACTCACGACCTCCTGATTCACTGATAGTTAGTGGCGATCACATTAACCAGTGCGCCACAGAGGCCTTTTTAACCCGTTACTGTCTGACTGCAGGGCAAGGGTCTCCTCCCAAACTAGGGAGGGTTAGGCCTTGACTCCACCACGCTGGCCAGGTGCGGGTTAGGGACTTTGCATGGCCTCAATAATTGTATTAAACAAACATTAGGCATGCAAGGTTTCATCACGATGTTTTCCTTCGTCGTTAGAGCAAGTCATAATTATTTCAAATACACACATAACTTCCAAAAGTCATTGGTGTGTTGCCTCGGGTTCAATATTTATTTAATTCAAACCAGTACTTCCCGTAATTACCGTGTTCACAAATCAAACAAGTTCTTCAGCTTTATATTATAAATATAGATTAGTTGTATCGAACTATTTTGGCGGTCGCGCAAAGATTTGTCCTGTGGGGAAATCGAACCTACAATATCTCGACGCAGAAGCAAAGCGAGCCCATTTAAATCACTGCGCCATGGAATCCATCCGCCGTCTAGTTAGTTTCGTTTTCTAAAGTAATTATTTTTGTCAGGTATAAGCGGTGGCTTCCCAAGCAAATGTTTACGGGTTAAAAACCCAGGCAACTAATAACATTCAATTCTGTTCGTGTAATAGATATGACGATAACCATTTGAATTTCCCTTCATCATCTTTATGATTAAGGAAAACCGTCATGGCTAAAAGTATTTTCACAGTTTTCGACGGAAGACTAAATAACATTTGGCCTGCATGGCACCTTTCTTAATCCGGCCTTACTGGGTAATTGTTATTTGAATTAATTAATAACAGTAAACATACATTTATTTAAACATTAACCACCTTATTAGCAGACGCTGTGTAAGGTCGAATAATACAGATTTGGTCTTTTCTCAATCAAGTTTAAAACTACCTATTATTGAGAAAAGTAAAACACGGATTAACTAATCTGATCTTATGTCACGTCCACTTGGCAATAAACTACATTTATAAGTAGATATACTTATAAATGTAGTTTATTGATGTTTAAAAAAACGCAGAGTACAATTGCAGTATTTATTTTTGAACCAATTCTGTGTTGCTTTGTGATAAAATCTCTTATAGAAGGAGAGGCTACGTTGGCATACACACCAGGAATGTTTGGCCTCGCGCAACCTCTACCAAAAGAAACTATGCCAACTGCCATACCATCTTGAACAGCCGCACCGCCGGAGTCACCCTGAAAACCAACCAAATCATTACGAGCAAAGTTTTTGCTAGCCGATTATCGGCAAGTTTCAAAAATTTATTGGCAGTGGTAGAAATTTTACCTCCTGGGTGCTCCTAAGACAAATATTTAAATAAATATAACTCAAAGGTGCCTAACTGACTGACATAGTGATGGGGACTGGACGGATCGAGCCGAAATTTGACATGCTGTTGCATGTTATGACGAAGAAAGGATTTTGATCAATTTTACAAATAAGGGTATGAAAGGATGATGTATGAAAATTCTATCCTTAATCACAAACCACGTGGACGAAGTCGCGGGCAAAAACTAGTTAACTAATAAATTCATAAAAAGGAAATGATGCCATAACGTACCTGACACGCATCTTTACCTCCTTTTTCCAAACCTGCGCACCACATATTCTTAGTGAGTTCGTGGTAAGCTGCTTTACACTTATTGAAGTTAGTAACTGGAACATGCACGGCGCGAAGAATAATTGACGCTGAACCCTCCTGGAATATGAAATATTGAAAGAAAACTGAACCTCTTTCATAAAATCTTGGGCCACCACTGTAATGATATGACTGCCGTGAAAATTATCGGTTTATATCCAACGGAACATACGTCGCGTAATATCGAATAATAAAAAAACATTCGACCGTTCACACTCAACCGAAGATGGGTCAGTGCGAAGCCTATACTAATTAAATTACGCCCGACGCATCTTCCGACTGATGTGAACCGACCCTTAACAGTGCAGGAATGGCGACATGTATTGTGCAAAGTGTGTTTCAATGGTTTTACTAATATAAAAAAAAAATCACCTCTTCAACGTCACCCCAACCGCTCACGCTGACAATCGAGCCTTCCTTCATCGGTCTTCCTCTAGGCGGCAACTTCACCGGTTGTACAGACTTACTGAACACTAATGGTTGCGCTGCCTTCACAATAGCCACGTCGTAATCAAGGTTAAAATTTGGATGGTTTATTACTTCAGCTGCTTGTATTACGGTGCCTTGTCCACGCACGGTGCTACCAACTATGAACCGTAAGTCTTTTGGTTCATAACTGAAATATAAGTCACAAAATATTATGTACAGTCAGTAGTTACCAAAGAAGGAGAGTCAACACCTACGATTGATCAGCGCGTCTAGCGGGCTTTATAGGAAAAAATTGGCAGCACATTTTAAATGTAAAACTCAACAGTACCGACTGTAGAGAATCGCGCTGCTGATCTCGTTTCCCCTTAACTTCGATGACAGCGGTTCAGGGTGCGGCATTTGTGTATCGACGACAACATTGTCGCTGTCATCTAATGTAGGAACTAACCGAAGACAAAAAGTAGGGCAGAAACTTTTATCATTGACTATCATAAGTGTCACCACTTGACCTAAATGAATAAATAATTTGATTTTGATTTTGAGCTTAAGCAGCACAGTGACTTTATTTATTTAATGTTCGTACCCATCAGTGCAGTGAGCAGCTGTGATAACGTAATCTTTGCTGACGATAAATCCGCCACAGAACATTTTCGGGAAATAAACTTGATGAGGATATTGTTCTATGGAAACTTCATGACCACCAACGATGGTGTCTTGTCCATCTTCATTTGACAGTGCTTCATGATTGATCTCCGCATTTAGTCTTGTTACATCGAAGGATGCAACTGCAAGTGTAAAAGTCAATATTAAGTGATAGTATGTTTATTACAGAAAGAAAAGAAACTAAATTTACCTAGCTTTGCCTACCAAGTATCGAAAAAACTAAAACACTACAAGTTAGTACCATTGGGGAACATAACAAAACAAAATTCACTATGCTCTCAAACATTTGAAATAGCAAAGGAGAAGAAGTTAGAGCGAGAAGATCAACATGCAGCATGCAGGATTTATGACCCAGCAAACAAAAATATAAAACAATAAAAAATATAATTTTTACCTGAACCCACTAAAATGCAGACCAAAAAGTGATAATTCAAGGTAAGCAACATAGTGAAATGAATTAGTAGCAATGAGGGAAAAGTAATAATGCTGCTCTTTATATACTTTAAACGAATATGACAAAAATAATATACACGTGTGTCTGCATATTTCAAATACATTGGGAAGCCATTAGTAAATTACGATTCAGGTTTTAGCATTTATTAGATATTAAAAGGCTGCAGGTATTTTCAGGTTAGGTTTTTGTTGATATTGTCAAAAGTTTGTACCGTGTTCTGACAAAATTAAGCCCCAGTTCCAAATTATTTTGAAGGAGATAAGATGCGTAGATAATACCATGAAATGAAGATTTTTTATAGGTGTATGAAATACGCCCACGCCATTTACAGTAGTCCCATGTAGTAGTGTGCGAGCGTATTACCAAAACATGATTTTCAAATATTGTTCAATTGAACATTACCTTTATCTCTTAATTCTTCACATACCTTCTTAGATATTTCTACTGTTATTACAATTTTATATCTGAAAATATTTTTGTTATCTACAGTTATGTGTAAAATATGTAAGTTTGCGTGTATTTTGAATAAGTTGATATAGTTTTGAGTATATAAACCGGAACATTGTCATATTCACTCAGTGAAGGTGTCTTTTCAGCGTGTAACATGGGTTCTAAAAAAATGTTTTAAAATGTTTTTAAATCTGTATTTTCTTACTATCTTAATAGGTGCAGGTAAGTCAAAATTAGCAATTTATTCCATTATTGTCTCACTATCAGCCCTCCCTCATAATTGCGAAGTGCGATTTGCATGTTCTGGAGAACCGAGGTGTCCAAAGTTTCATAACTATAGTTTTCTACATCAATAGAACCAGGGGGGCATTTCGCTACTTGTGTCAGCTGTCGACAATTGGCTAGCTGTCCAAAAAATTTTACGTAGAAACCTGTACCTCGATTCTCTACCACTATCGACTACCGACAACCGACTAGCTATCGAAATTTTGACATTTAGAATGTACTGCCAAAATGTTTTCTAAGACACCCGTCAGAGGCGCTGATCAGATTTTCATACAAAATTTCTCGATGACAGGTCGGTTGTCGGTAGTCAATAGTAGTTGTGAATCGAGCTACTGATCAGTGCCACTAGCGGGTTCCTTTAGAACTGTTTTTGCAGTACCTCTCAAACGTAAAATTCTTGATAGTCGATATTTCCAGCTGTAGGAACCACGCTACAACTGTAATTATTTTTTATTAACCTACATCCTTTTAAACAACATCTATACTGTCAGTGTGAAACTGTTTTGATAAGTAATATTATATGTATTTTATTTGCAGTTGCATCTTTTGATGTATCCAGACTAAACGTGGAAAAGGTTCATGACCCGATATCATACGAAGACACTATAGTAGGTGGAGAGGAGGTGTCAATAGAACAATATCCATATATGGCCTTATTTGGTTATGTGGTTCCGCCATTCATGCGAGGCTGTGGAGCATTTATCATCAGCGAAAATTACGTTTTAACGGCAGCTCACTGTACTTTTCTGTAATATAATATATTATTTCTGATAATGTTTAATATTGTTGACTAAACTACTAGAAGAAAATACTTTGAAATAGTGAAACGTTTTACGTAGCTACCTCAGAAAAAAAGAGTCAATTAAATCAAAATAATAAATAGTAAGGTACCTGGGTCAAATATGGCCAGCCGAAAAGTACTACCACTTACCTCTGTTCCTCGAAAAGTCATTGGTGTGTTGCCTCGTTTTCGAACCTGCGACCACTTGCGTGGGAGGTGTCAACTTATACCACTCGGCTAATATTGTTACATAAAGAAATATGATTTAGAATTAGAGGGTCGAGAGTGCGTCACTAGAAACCCAGCAGCGTTCCTTGGATGTCCTAAACTGCTGAACAGGTGCAGGGAGAAACCTCCACACCGAACGATTTAACAACTATTTTGACGCGTTGCCTTTGAGGCTCCGACGATGAAGTATTCTAAAAAAATGATATGATTTTCAATCATATCTATACTAGAACAATCACAACATGAAATATATGAACATTACAGCTTGTTCAAATCCAATGTTTCCGTACTTGATTCGAAGTTTATTTTATCAATACTTTGTTCTAATTTCAGTGCTGATTCAATGAAAGTTGAGCTTAGAGTTGGTAACAGTTACGGTATTAATGGAACGTCAATATTTGTATCGGAAGTTATAAATCATCCAAATTATGACCCAGACACCACAGACAATGACGTAGCTATTTTGAAAACTGTTGAACCCATAAAGTTCAGTGGCACAGTAAAACCTGTTGCGTTGCCTCCTAGAGGAGTGGACTTGGAAGTCGGCTCTATTGTTGATGTTAGCGGTTGGGGCAGCGTCGAATGGGTAAATTGTTTGTGATTTCTGCCTATTTTTAAGCGTACATATTTCAAGCTGTGTGAGAAACCACCTTGTGGAGTGCAAATTTTATCTAAGACACTGAAAAAGTGGACTTAAATTTATTTTTTTATACCATTACTCTGCCATTGCCGAGCAAGGGTCTCCTTCAGAATTGAGAGAGGGGTGAGGCCTCGAGCCCATCACGTCAATTTTCCACCTAGTGTGAGTTGTGAGTGATTTCAAGCTATGTAAGAAGAACACTGAGACGGAGATTTAAAAAAATGTTGTCTTATAAATATATTCCTGTATTGATCGTTATAGGGTGGTTCTGGGTCTGCTGTTTTGAGGGCCGTGAAGGTGCCGGTGACAAATCGTGAGGAGTGTAAAAAACTTGGCGAACCGTATGATACGGTCAACGAGAATATGTTCTGCGCAGGTTATGATGAAGGTGGTAAAGATTCGTGTACAGTGAGTATATTTTCAAGAAATTAACGCACATGTAACACATAAAACCACAAAAAAATTATTAAAAGGTAATCGTTACTACTAATACTAATTAATATATAATAATAATAAATTAATTAATACTGGAATGGGCGAAGGTCTCAAGGAAGGCCTGCAACTAGATGGTCGGACGACATTGTTAAATGTGTAGGGCCGAAATGGATGAGACAAGCGGAGGACCGTATAAAGTGGCGTGCTGAGGGGGAGGCCTATACTCAACAGTGGGTGGATACGGGCTGATTAGATAGATAGATAGAATCGTTACTAAATAATTAGTTGAAAGATTCAACGTTGCTCTTTACACCGTATATAGTAATAAGCTAGTTCCCTACTACTTGTCACAAAAATATTCACAACGTATCGAGCAAATAAACATCGTTTTAATTCATATCATTTAATTTTCAGGGTGACTCAGGAGGCCCTGTTGTTCAGAATGGTAAAGTAGTTGGCATCGTTTCCTTTGGAAGAGGCTGCGCGCTACCTAAGTCACCTGGCGTTTATGCTTTCATATCTGCCCCTTCTATTAGAGATTTCATCAAAAAGCACACCGGCTTATAAATATCTTAAGTATTAAAATAAAGTTGTAATTCAACAGACTTTGTCAACACAATGTGTATTGAACATTAAAAATTATAATGAAATCTGTCTTTTCTTAGTTTAATTGTGTCCTTATTTCCCATCTTAAGACTTCTGGCTGGATTACCATTTGTTTCATCCATTCATGCTGATTTTAATTTCACTGTACCTATTTGAGTGATAAAATATATATTATGCAAGAATCCAACGACTATATAGACAATTTGTGCATGCACGATGCACCTATATCGACTAGTGTATATTTAACAGTACTGTGCGCGGTCAGAATGAAGATCTCGTAGCTTATAGACTATCGACTGCGGCATAAGTCGTCGGGTGACTGAATTCTAAGCCTGTTATATCTCTGCTGAATCAAATTACACCGAATCACTTATCAATTTAGGTCTAATACTGACATTTATGATTGCCAAGAATACATTTAATGATTATAACGCTAGTAAGGTAGGGCCAATGAACAGCTATATAGCAAGAAATTATTTTCACCGCTCTACCATAACCGCCAAATTATTTTTACAAAATTTCTATTACAAATACAAATCATTGATGCAAGAAGTTACTACCAACACTACCGTACTACCTTAAAAAATACTCTAAGATACAGCTGCTTGCGCAGGAAAGTAAGTGTGTTTCAGTTTTTTCAGACTTCAGATATTCAACAGATTTAGTTACAGTATTGAACATTATAAGTAGTTGGTATTGATAGACAGTATACTGGTAATCTCTTAAAATCATCAGAAATCAATCAGACGTATTCATGCTCTTTATAAATTTTTGTATACTCTGCATCATTTTCTTTACAGGTTACACCGACACTAAAGTTTGTACGAAGAATTGCACTTTTGTCGCGGGTGTTTTTATAAACACACACATAATGAACACAAATTATAACCAGTATCGGAGAAAAGGTAGGGTGGTAATCGAACCCACGAACTTAATCGATTCTCAGACTGTTGGTGGCGAATACCTTAACTACTGTGCCATGGAGGCAGTCTAAATGTCTTTAATGTTGTTTTTTAATATAAAGGTAAGAAGGGGTCTGATTGCTGGCCCTGGAAAACGCCAGTAGATGTCAGTTAAACAAAAAATCAGCTTTTTCAAAAAAATATCGGTTCTCTCCCTTTATTGGCTATCGACAATCGACCAGAGATTTTTTCTATGAAAAACAGAACGCCTAGAGAGCACAATAGATTGTACATTTTAAATTTTAAACTCTTGATATTCGATAGTTCCAAACGATGACAATCGCGCTAATGGTACGAGGCGAACAGTATGCGTGTTTCCAAATGTCTTTGATAAACCCAACACCTAACAAATAAGTATGCATAGAGCACATATTTTTGATAAGTAAGATAGACAGCATTTTTTGGAAGAATATTTACTTTTAACTACCAAAAAAACAGTAATAATATCCTCCTCCTAGCCGATATTCGACAACCACTATTATTAAACTCCAGTCAACTGTACTGGGCTTTGTGTAAAGTATTCAAATGTGTGCACAATACACAGGTACGATCTCTATTCTCATAGCCTATAGATAACCAACACACCCATAGCCTATAGATAAACAACTTACCCAGACAGGTCAGGCGTAAGAGGGACGGCTTCAACTACACGGCAAGGACAACATCGTAACTCTAGGCAATAACTGAGAAATCATTAACAAAGCATCCATTTTGGACCTTTTTAAAGTGTCGGCCAACAAAAAGAAATGCTATATATCGATAGAGCTAGCCATTTGAAGCAATAGTTAGTATAGCACAAAACCTATAAGATCGCTTTGAAGCGAGTTATAAAAGTTTGAAGATTCATCATTTTCAAACTTTTTTTCATTTTTGAAAGTAAAATTAACTACTTGAAGCCATTGTCATTGTAAAACGACCTCTTTGAAGTTGATTTAGATCGTGGCACACGTATCAATTCGGAAACGGATCATCGCCGTGTCTCCTTTGCTCCAGAACCTCAACGCAGTATTTACATATACTGCCGACCGCGCTACAGAGGACACATAGAAACACGTTTATCATACACTAGCTATTATCCGCGACTTCGTCCGCCACCTGAATTTTCACATGAGAATGCGTCATTTTCCCGGGGTAAGAAGTAGCCTATGTCCTTTCTCGGGTATCAAAATATCTCCATACCAAATTTCATGCAAATTGGTTCAGTAGTTTAGGCGTGATTAAGTAACAGACAGACAGAGTTACTTTCGCATTTATAATATTAGTATGGATAGTATGGAAGTATGGATTGTTCAGTCGAACATTATCTTTATTTATTGATTCTTCGCATACCTTCTTAAAATATATTTGTACTATTGTTACTATTTAATATTTGAAAATTTTTCTTTTTATCTACTTGTGTCAAGTATGCAAGTTCATGTGTATTTTAAATATGTTTATATTGTTTTGAGTATATAAAACAAAAAACTATCTTGATTACTCAGTGTATATATATTTTCTGTATCCAGCATGGGTTCTACAATAAATCTGCTTTTTCTTAGCGCCTTAATAGGTGCAGGTGAGTCATAATTAACATTTAAAACTTTGTATAAATAATAATAAGTTAATTTAACTCATTACTTTCCTACTATGAGAACCTCGTGTCTAAGTCAACAGCCGCGCTGATCGATCTCATTATCATATATCACATACTGAGTTCCTCCACGTTTCGGAAGGCACATAAATATGCGGGCCGCGACTGTCATTTTCAAAGATCTTTGACTGTCGGAACCAGTAGTCAGAAGCTAGAAAATCTGGCAACCAGTCCTAGGTATTAATCGTGTTAGAACTCTGGTAACTGGGTTGTAGAGGTCCAATAAGCAGCAGCTCCATGTAAAATACTGATACTCGTCTGCATCTGGCGAGAGTGGAAGCCGACTCTCGACGTAGTTGGAAGAAAGACTAAGCTGATTGATTATACTTTGCCAAAAGAAAAAATTATATTGTTTTTTAAAAGTCGACAAAAGTTGTTTACAATTCGATATGTCACTTGCTCTTTTGATACATTACCATGTCTTCTTTGCAGTTGCATCTTTCGATGTATCAAGATTAAACGTGAGGAAGGTACATGACCCACTACCATATAAAGACACTATAATAGGGGGAGAAGAGGTTTCAATAGAACAATATCCATATATGGTCCTCTACGGTTTTGTGTTTCCGCCTTTCACACCCGTTTGTGGAGGATTTATCGTCAGCCAAAATCATGTTATAACAGCTGCTCACTGTTCTAAAGAGTACGTATTCGTTTCTATAATAATACAAAATTTGTACAAAGTAAAATAATTCCAGACTGGGAAATACTTGTCGAAAAAAAATCCAGAAACCCACTAAACAGTTATTCTACTGCAACTTGAAGCTCGAACTATAAAATATTCTTTCAAAACAACTATAACACTATATGAAAATCGTTTGTCCAAATTCAGTACAACCTCTTATTTTAGAATTAAGGTCAATCTTATTAATACTTTGTTATAATTTCAGTCTTGATCCAAAAAGACTTGAGCTAAGAATTGGTAACAGTTATGGAATGAATGGAACCTCAATATTCGTAGCTGAAATCATAGTTCATCCAAAATATAACGCATATACATATGACCATGACATAGGGATTTTGAAAACTGTTGAACTCATAAAGTTCAGTCACACCGTAAAACCCGTGAAGTTACCGGCTAAAGGAGCAATCTTGAAAGACGGCTCGTTCGTTGATGTGAGCGGTTGGGGCAGCCTCGAATTGGTAAATTCTTTGCAATTTCTGTTTTTTTTGTGTACATATTTCATGCTGTATGAGAAACATTTTGAGGAGTGTAATTTTTTTTACCATTACTCTACCAATGCTGGAAAAACGTCGGCGTCGTATAAAGCTTTAATTAGTTATTCAAAACATTATTGTTGCACTCATATTCATTTTCAAAATTAATTGATATTGATAAAACAATGTTAGTCATACTAATGAGAAATTACACGACGTAGATTAGTAAGATGGATAATACTATAATACAATATCGATGGTTACAGGAGGGCCTTTCGTCTGATGTTTTGAGGGCCGTGAAAGTCCCGGTGATGAATCGTGAGAAGTGTAAAGATCTTGGGGATATATATGCTTTCGTGAACGAGAATATGTTCTGCGCAGGTTTTGATGAAGGTGGCAAAGACGCGTGTCACGTGAGTAAATTTTAAAGAAATGTTCTGCACAAAATATATTAAGATTAATCATATTAATTAAGTTATCATTTGGATCATATTCGGCCTGCTAGTAACATAAACGGCTGCCAATTGCTGATCAAAAGTCAGGATATTTTGTTTTTTTTATTCACACATCGAGCTTTACATCTTCAGATACTTACTACTACAAATATACTTACTATGTATGTATATATATAATGTCTTTGCTTTAGTTTTTGTTTTATGTCCAAAAAATGACTTGTTCTTATATAAGGGCGCGTTCCAACTATGTCGTAACGATTAATTTATTAGCCACGACACTTAAAATTTATTAGCCACGACACTTAAAACTACACGATTATCTGTCGTCACGACATAATGGGAACGCACCCTGAGGGTGAAGACACTGGAATCTGTAACGCAGCTTCGGCTAGCAGGAGTCGATGTCGGAACAATGTATGGATATTGTAACAGATTTTATGACAATAAAATATTCTTGTTTTTTTTAATTCCCAGGGGGACTCCGGGGGCCCCGCCGTTCAGAATGGTGAGGTATTCGGCATCATTACCTTTGGGTTAGACTGTGCGTTACCGAATGCGCCTGGCGCTTATACCTTCATATCTGCTCCTTCTGTTAGAGATTTCATCACGAAGCACACCGGCTTGTAACAGTGCCTCAATTAAACAGACCGTTTGATGTCGCAGTATTATGTATGAAGAAAAAGAATAATGTGTATATTATATAAAAGCTAAGATTAAGACAAAAAAATAACTTACCTTACCCTGCCTTGTAACAATTGCAATGCCTGAAAAATGCTACTAAGTTTGTCACTAGACTAATATAAGATCCTTTTGTATATACCTACCTATATCTTAGTAAGCAATAAATTATTTAAATTTGAAATATTGGGATGCAATCTATATGTTTTTTTATTAATGCGATATAAGGTCACGTTTTGTGATAACGATAGGCTGGAGACTACTTGTGAAGACACTGTTTAACAACCGTTATTGATAAACATGCTGCGCCACGGAGGCCGTCAAACAAAAAAATCTTCTTATACTCACAAATAGTCACAACATCATAGAATCAAGTGCACGGTGACAAAGTTACGTGTGTGATGTTTTAGCATCGTCATCGACCTTCAGACGTACATGTTTTCTTTACGTTATGTAATCTATTATAACCATTCATTACCCCATTATACGTGTTATTAGAACATTCAGTTGTTTTATCAAGTACTTAAACACCGATGGATTGAGTAGGTTAGACAGTTTATATAAGAGCCTAGCTTTTGTAACCTGAAAAGGTCACTTTGGTCCTTTCAGAAGAATTAGAAGGCCTGGTAATGCGCCCAATAAATACTTATAGTCGCATTTCGAAATACTCTTTTAGATAACTTACCTTTTCTAACCTGCGAAAATACTACTCTTTTTAATTACCTTTGTGGTGTAAGAAGAATAAAATTATCAATGTTATGTCAAGTTCTTTATGTTTTTTGTATCTATGCTTCTACAAAGTGGTCCTGCATTTAATAACCTAATAGGATCAATAATATAACCTGTAATTATACCCGTACGGCTTTTAAAATAATATCTTAAACATAATGTATTTGAAATAATGTCCAAATTACCTCAAAAATAGAAACTATCAAATCAATCACTTCCCCGAGGGATGAAAAATCAAAATTAAACCACCATTATGAAACATTCAAGCATTACCTTGACATTACAATCAAAAGCTAATTGACATTGCTTTCAAACAATTACGATGTTAATCTAGAACATACATAGAAATAGTTTTATCCTCTAGAGTTTATAACAATAATACACGAACTGTTTTATAATTTTATTAACACGCTATTCAGATTACCCTTTTAAACATGTAGTATGGATTATTGTTTGATTGCTATGAGTTTTATAGTAGGCGTTTTGATCCACGGATATGTAGGTATCTACTACAACATTGAGCGATTTGAAAATGTTTTATTTCCCTTATTTACTTACATGGTAACGTTTATCGAATGATAATACACTACTTGTAAATTATAATATTTATTGTATACAAATATATTATGTATTGGTTTGGTAAATATTTTAGAGGCTTATTTGAGGAGAAGTGCAGTTTTTATTCTGACATTGCGTTTTCCATCTACATGAAAGAAAAACAAACAAAAATATATAATGCATTTTTCACTCGATTGAACTGATTGGCTTTAATATTTCCCTATTTCATTTAAAACCTTAAGCCCGTTGACACTCTTTTTGATTGTTATAGGAAACGATGGTATACTTATAACATTTTAACCACGCGACAGTAAATAAATACACGATATTTTCCTATCAATGATCAACAGTAAACGTACTGTTTAATTACTAACTGCGCGTTGAACTATCGATTAGCTAGAGCTGCATTTAAATTGACACGCTCGTTTACACTATAAATGTGTTAAGTTATACACATTGTCGTAGAATTGCTTCTTAATTACATACTTACTTAGATACGAATAGAAGAAGAAGATATTATAAGATGTTTGGATACAGATTTTTCGTTGCAATAAGTATGACTTAGATCTTATTATACGAGGATAAACCATGCATTTTTACCATGATTTGCTTGTTACACGCATCTATTTTGTTTCCATTATCAATTTTCTCATAATAGATGTTTCTATTTAGGGTTTAAGTAAAACCCTATGAAAAACTATCGCAACACAATACAGACCAATATTTTCTTTAGAATCAGTAACTCTGTACCTAATAAGAGCCATCTGTAATGTTGGTTCAAGTAACAATTTGTGCATACGTTCACACATCCAGGTACCAAATAGTAACTACTAAGAAATCAAATGACAACAGAAAGTCAGAAGTGCTTTGAGCTGAACCAAACATCTCATTAGTAACAAACATACAAATAATATGTTGTCCAAATATTACATTTTTTGTGATAAAACAAACGTAGAGGAAGTAATCTCTATGTCATTTGATCCGTGGCTGATTGGGCAATTTTGTTATTTTTGTAAATTTTACCTACACTTTAATGATCCGAATGATTCTGTTTGTGTACTAATATTTTGCATGTGTGGTTTTTTAGCTTGCTTTAAAATGTTTCTCTGGTTGTTTTGTAGGGTTTTAAATTTACGAAGATGCGCTTGTTTGAAAAGATCTTTAGGAGTGGGTCTAGTTGACAAACGTTTCTGGGTAGAATACTAATACAACCATTCTTAAGCCTATTCCCTTATCTCACATACATTTGTATGGAGACTCTCACATTACGATACTGGTAGTCTCCATACAAATGTATGTGAGATACTTCGTGGCGACTAGTCTCCGAGACTAGAGTCGCGCGGGCGTATCGTAATGGGAGAAGGGCTTTAATGCTAAAAAACTTCCATAATTTTAAGGAAAAAGCCATAATGTTATGACTATGAGTAGGTACAATTTCCTTAAACACACTTTTCTAGCAAATGTATCGTAATCGAACTAAATCCGACAATTACCCTCCATGCTTCAGCAGTCTTCTAGAAGTCGATTAAAAATATTATAACGATTTTAAATACCCATAAAGAGTTTATGAATCAAAGGATATTTGAATTCAAATCTAGTTGTAAGAGTTTTTAAAAACTAAGCAACTTAAAATCTGAAGGATGACCACAAAACAATTCATGTAACGTAAGGCCAACAATTTCACAAGTGTTGTACATTAGGCGTAATGGTCAAGAAGGTCGTCAAGACACATAGCTCTAATGTTGAAAACAAAATTTTGTGCCAAAGAAGAATAGCTAATGTTAACCAAAACGATGAATGGACGTGTTAATTAAGGACGCAAACTGTAACCGGCTAGTTTAGGTTAGGGTTTGTTTAGAAGTAATTGCAACTTGTTCCTTGAACCTCCGGTTTCTGAGGTACATTTAGCGGAAGTTTATCTATTCAATACCGCTAAATATGCCTCAGAAACCGGGCATTACTGGATTACCTATGATAGAGTCACAGTGGTAAAAATGTATATTTCAGAGTGTGGCCAACGATGGTTCGTCTATCTTGTAATTGACTAACTAACAACAAACTACCTGAAGCAAACCTTATGTTACCTTTACTAACTTAAGTACACGCATACATTTAGTACCAAGTCGAATCGTTTTAAAGATCGAGACTTGTTAAAGTACTAAATGAGGATCGATTCCATCTCGTTTTACAAAATGTATTTGTTAAGAAATAAAACCTGCATACATAACATTAATTGCCTTGTTTGATTTCGATTCGATTCTCGTACAAATTATACCAATAAGCTATATTAATTGTAATAAAAATAATGTTTACACCCATTGACTAAACATATCAGTTTCTATCCTATTAAACCAAAACAAATGTCAAATGTTTTATCAGATATACCAATGACCTCCCTAGCGCCATCTAGATTTGATCCAGATAGTCTCCATTACACGACACGGAACATTTTGACCGCAGGATATAATGGTAAATGACTCGAATTATCTCGCTAATATCCATTACGTACGTAAACTATAATAATCGTATGTGATATTATCGTAAAATTGACGCTATCCGTTTGTCTGTGTGTTATTATAATATACTATAGAACTAAATCTATCACTATCGACTATGGACAACCGGCTACAGACAGAAAAATATTGTGTAAAAATCTAATCAGCGCCGCCAGCGGGCACCGAACCATTTTTGCAGTACATACGAAATGTCAAACTTTCGATCTTTGATAGTTTGACATTTCGGATAAAACCGACTGAAGAGAATCTCGCTAAGGGTCTTCATTGTTTTAAGGTTCATAATGTAATTTAGCCGCATAGGTATTTGTTAAAAAATACTGTGTAGCCTACGTTTAATCCCGGGAACGGTCGGATTAGCCGTAAAAGGGTTAACAAATAAACAGACTTTCGCATTTTCTATATTAGTATGAGTTTCCACAGTTTTAACCAATTTTTATAAATTGCGAATGAAACCAAGATTTTGTTTTTTAATATGGTAACACTACCAATCTGCTAAACGATTGTTAATTGATGCACTTGACCTGAGTGCACTCTCACGTAGACTCGTAGATCAAATGTCACTCAGTACATATGTATAGAGATTATTTACATACATAATATCACGCATGTATACCCGAAGTGGTTGGCAGAGGTGTTTGAAATACACCCTTGTTTCGCCGTTAAAAATGTAAGTCCCAAGACAGATCAACAACGTTAGTCCTAAGTCCTAAGTCTTAAGAGGCGAGCCTATTGCCATATACCGGGTACGTTAACAAACTCCGAATTATAATTAAGAATAATCTAATATAAATTAGCAAAATACCACCAAGACCTTGTCTGACCTGGGAATCGAACCCGGAACCTTGTGATTGTCAGTCAGATACACTACCAACCGCAGAGGCAGTTATACATATCTTATTGTTTTAAAACCTAAACACATTATAAAAGTCGTCTCATATGTCTGTTACATTGAATTAAAAACACAAGGAAACCGCGGGCGCAATTTAGTATCTAATAAAGTTAATACTTAGTGGTGTGCAATTATGTGTGACAATGGCGTGACCATGGTACATTACCATTGACTGTCCGCGCGTCCATGTGTCTAGTGTTCGTTAGTTCTCTGATACCTGTATAGTGTTGTGAACTGGGAAGATCAAGTAAAAATCTATGCTAAAATAATCTAAGAAAAAAAATTGTCGAAGAAAATTATTTGAAGAAAAATTATGACTGTGTTTTTTGCCTTTGAACGATAAAGAAATCAAGTGCATACAATTTTAATATTTACAATTCTAATTTGCGAAAATATTTTGGATTTGGTTTTGAAAGAAACGTTAGAAAAATTGGTAAAAAAAATGAACTAAAAGAATCGAATAATTTACTAAAATGATATATTATTATGTATATTAGCATTTAATACGTGAGAGAAAAAAAATCCAAAAATATATTTTAAACCTTTATATTATAAAGGTAGGAAGCAAAATAATATTATGGGAAAATGGAAAAACAATACCTTTGTTAATTTAAATACTTTTTGTAAACCAATTTTAAATATGCAATAAAAAATATTATGTATCTTTAGCCATATTTTTAACTAAAAAAAATCGTTAAGTTTTTCCTGGCCTCTTTATTTCGCGATTGACAATTTGTGAGCAAGTTTCTGAAATAATAGTAATAAGTAAGACAATAGAACATTTATTTTTGAAGTATCAAACAATAAAACTATTATATATTTTATTGAACCGGTTCTTAAACTTCAGTCTTAAAAACCATATTACTGTTGTTTATTTTGAACCAGAAATCTATGAACCAAAAAATTAAAAATTGGGGTTTTCTTACTAATTAAAACTTAGTTTAGAGTAATAAGTAGGTACTAGAAGAAGGATAAATAGACCGAAATCGAAAACTGAATATCGTTTTAATTTAAAGGTTCAAGCCTAATTCTCAGTCTCTTTCTGCCATTATAACATAATTTATGTTTATTTTATCATTCTTCAATATACTAATATTATTGAACGGGAAAGGTTTGAGTGCCACTTGAACTTGAGTTTCAGCAGAAAACCAAATTCTAAGTCTGTGATTAAATCTGACTAAGCGGCTTTTGTTAACTAACATCTATTCTCATCTATATTTAAAACATTTAATTCACTGAAAATAAAACTCCTTATCCTACAATTACTAGCCATAATAAAACCACGTAATATCTAAGACGTAAGTACATATGTATAATTAAATGCAATTTACCATACAATGTGTAGCGTGAGAAATTGTCTATTCAAATGCTCATTTTATTGTATGACTTTTTGTGGCTATCATTCAATTATACTTTTGTCCTTACCAATGTCGTTTATGAAGGAAGAGATTATGTAAGAGATTAAGAAGCCATGAATTTGAGTCAGTCTTTATAAGTATTCTTTGATTGTAAATATTAGGTCCGATGATGTCCTTAGCATTGTAGTAGAAATTGCAAAAGTAAACCTATCGATAACGTTGTCGGAAATCGCACTTCAAACAGTAATTTTTTTAATTAAATCAATATATAAATGTTTTGCTGGGCTAGACTATATAAATAAATTAAAAATAATAAATTTAACCCATTACTGTCCTACTGCTGGGCAAGGGTCTCCTCCCGTAATGAGGGAGGGCTTAGGCCTGGGCTAGACTATACAATAAAAAAATACAGAATCGACTGCTAGGTGGTACGAAGTTTACCGGGTCAGTAGTAAATACAACTACATTTATATTTTTACAACTATGTATGTTAGAGTTAGAATATCGTCTAGCAATTCTATTCTTCGAACTACAATGGGTTCGTAGAAAAAGTCTATAATACTTCCATAACAATATGATCGTAAAACGTTGGTTAAAACCTGCCCGTTTAAGTAGTAAAATGTTTTATCTTAATTATTCCTAGGTTTATTTGAAGTCCAGCGATAAATTGCTTAGACGACGCGAAGCAAAAAAGTTTAATTGAAATTATACCTGTTTTCAAAAATACTTAAATGAAATATATAAATCCGGGAATATAAACCAATTACAAAATCGTTTAGAATTAATTAGAGGTATCAAGTGTAAAAATAACTTATTCAAACAAAAACTAAACAACAGATTAAACAAAGAATCTAAAAGTAAATATCGGTAAAACATTAGTCACAATAAAACAATACTTAAGACAAAAACTTAAGAAAACCCAACAATGAGTGAAAAACAAGTTAACATATTGACATATTTTTTGTTTAATTTTTCAATAATATCTTATTAAATTTGACATTAGACCGCAGTATGAACCTGCGAACGAAATGTTATTAACCCATTTATGCACAAACCAGTTTCTTTATCGGCAAAGGCAGCAACAGTTCAGCTTATCTTTTTAAAAAAAATAACAGGAAAACTGTGTGTAAGAAACAATCCTTACACAATAATAGTTGAGATCTTAACGAAGACGGACTCATGTCTCGTTGATTCGAAATTTTAATTTATTTTATTTGAAAAATCGGATGAAGACTCAAGTGTTCACAATGTTGGGGAAACATTCGAAAATATTTTTCGCGGCATCCATTGGTTTTTTGATCCTGGCAATAGTGTTGGCGTCGTGGGGTTTCCAGAAAGTTGTTAATAAACAAATACAGAAAGTGAGTTTCGTTTTTTTTTACTTTGTAGTGTGTTTTTGGTTGTGGTATTTTTTAATTATTATTTCTTTTTATTTGGATTGGATTTGAGGTGAGTATCTTAACTGTTTCAAAGTATGAATAAGTAAATTTTTCATATTCATCCTGAATTATCCTAGATACTAAATTTTAAGTGTTATGGCTAAGCACAAAGATGTTATAAATATGTACGTTTAGTCCAAAAACTTAGGAAAGGGCCTTGTTTGCAAGGTTCATGTCAGGCGGGGGTAAACTTAATTCAAATTAAATACATCAGTGACTTATAAACAATACGGCTACTTTATTTTGTAACTATACTCAGAAATAATCATGATAATGAAGATAAATTGTACATGCTAAGGCTCTCTACTAGGTTGTCAGACTACATCTACTGCACAAAAATATGTGACATTATCCTGGGCTAAACCTGTTAGATCATATCTAAAATCAACTAAGCTACTGTACCAGTAGATTATATTTTTATTTAGCAACTTGAACAAACAAAATAATGATTACGGCTTGTTTTATCGTTGACATGTCGATAATTTCACAAATATTTATCAAAATACATCTAGGTATTTTGCACTCATCTTAACCCAAAGGAAATTCTTTCGTCCTATTTACTTTACAGCCGGCAGGAGCGTATTTTCCCAACTTATTTCGTTTATACCTCTGTGGCGCGGTCGGGAGTGTAATCAACTGCTGATCATGAAGTTCGATTCGCATTCGATTTTCGGGTCGGGCAAAGAACTATTCGTTTTTTTTCGTAATTTATATTAGATTAAGATTGAGAGAGATAGGTAAATGGCAATTTACTTATTTCGTACATAACATGGGACGAACATTGTTAATGGCGAAACATGGGTATATTTCATACACGTCTAAACTGTCGGGAATAACAGGCTTGATATTATATTATAGTTTTAGTACTAGTTTTAGTTCGTTTCAATTGATTTAATTAAAACCAAAATCAATTGGAAAAACATCGGTTATTTGTAGGTACTATGCATGTATACTTATCACATTATGTAGGACATGAAGAAACAGACAAACACAAGTGTTGAACTAGAAGTATTTTGTTATTAAGAAATACTAAGACATTTATTTTGAAACACTTCTCGCGTTTCCGTTTGAGATAAAAACGTTTCGCGATTCTCCTATCAATTTAAGATATGTTTGACTAAATCTAAATATATAAAACTGAAAGGTGACAGACAGACATGGTGATCTATCAACGCATAGCCCAAACCACTGGATGGATCGGGCTGAAATTTGACATGCAGGTAGATATTATGACGTTGGCATCCGGTAAGAAAGGATTTGATCAACTCTACCCACCCCTAAAGAGATAAAATAGGGGATGAAAATTTATATATTTCTTCTTAAATTTTCAACTGATTGAACTGAAATTACCCTAGATTCACACATAGGATATTTTTTACTACGGGAAACCTTTTCACGCGGACGTAGTCTTGAGCCGAAGCTAGTAAACATATAAATCAAAATAAGTTATCAGGCATCGTAGTATGTTCCGGTCTCCGCTTACCCACATGGAGATAAAACGTAATATTATAAAAAAGATACAATGATAAGAGATAAGTATTTATATTAGTAAATATTTTTTTAGCCGATCCGAAAAGATTTTTTAGTTACAAGCAAACTAACATTTGACTGTCTCCGTGGCGCAGTGGTTTAGGTCACCACACCGCTACCATTGCATCGGGAGGTCGTGGGTTTGATTTCGACGCAGAACTCTTATTTGTGCGAACCATCATTAATTGTTTCGGCTCTGTTTATACTTTGTGTCCGTTGTTTGTAAGTCTGTAAAAGTCCCCGCGACACAAGAGCAATTCTTATTGCGGGAGGTTTTATCTAAAGAGAAAAAAAAGGTACATTCGCATTTATAATCTTAGTATGGATAACAAACTATTAATTATACTTATAGGTATAGTTCAAATGGTAATATTATTAGATCTTATTGACGTCATAATTAATTCAAATCTCTGCACAACATGTCTTTGTCAAACGTTTTTAATGGCATCTCGTTCATTTAATCACATTAGTTCATTAAATTACTCGTTAACAATTTAAATAATTGTTTACTTGAAGGTAATTCTGATTATTTGGGAAGACCCAATTATATATCCGTCAAGCCATTAATGGCTGAACAACGGACATTTCAAATAGAAATTTGCACATGCAATAGATATTACTTTCCAACTCGGAATACGAACCCGGACCACACCGGCAGTATTTTTCGGTTTCTCATTCATATAAATATAGCTGAAAATTTGGTGAAATTTAACATGGTATTAGGTGTACATACAAGCGTACATACATATACATATATGTACGCTTGTATGTACATATAATATACATATATGTATGTACATATTATGAACATAAAACAATTCTTCCCATTGGGGTAGGCAGAGATTAGTTGTTATTAGGATTAGTCTGTTGTACATCCCAAGAAAGTCAGCATACTCATTTCCACGAGCAGATCCACGGGCAACAACTCGTACACTACAAATTATAACGCAAACAAAATACGAAGAACTGCTAACCATAAACTGAGCGAATTAAATGATACCTATAGATAAGTGGTCTAGTGATCTTGAACTCAGCATTCATTGCCTTAGCAGTCTGTGCCCTTATTCTATTCGTATTTGTTCAATATTTTCCTCGATCTTAAGGCTTTAGTATTTAAAGTATTAATCGCTGATTGAATAGTAATTGACTTTGACTGTGGTCAGTTATTGTACTTAAATTATATCTGCAAAAGTTCGGATGTTTGGATGAATGTTTGTTAGTAAATAAAGCTTAAACTGGTAAACGAATTTTGATAAAATTTCTTACCCGGATTGTTTTTGCTTTTCGATTGTGGTTTTTGCTGAAAATATCATTTACTAGCTGACCCGCGCAACTTCGCTTGCGTCACATAAGAGAGAATGGGTCAAAATTTTCCCCGTTTTTGTAACATTTTTTAGTGGTACCCGGCTCTTATTACTTGTAGCATGATGGTATATAGCCTATAGCCTTTCTCAATAAATGGGCTATCTAACATTGAAATAATTTTTCAGATCGGACCAGTAGTTCCTGAGATTAGCTCGTTCAAACAAACAAACAAACTCCTCAGCTTTATAATATTAGTATAGATTATTAGCCTACGGTCTAGTCGTGGGTCTTCAACTCCTGTGACTAAAAATCTCATTAAAATCAATTCAGTGGTTTCAGACATGAAAAGGTTACAGACTACACACACTATGTAGCAATATACTCCTTTTTGTATTAAACAAAATTATGAATAGCAAAATGCGCTGTTTTTAATATCTACATGCCTTTGATTCATACTTATAAAAATATTATAAAAAAGTAATATAAAAATATTTTAAATTGCAAGATCGTACTGCTATTGAATAAGTACAATATTTAAGCAAATATTATATTGCTATACAATAGAGTTAACACACTCTCGCCGACACGTGTCAGCGGCTTACAGCCGGCTACTTTAAAGATATCATGTCAGCGACTTGTAAACTTGACTTAAAGTCACAGTAGTAGACTACTTTCGTTTGTAGACTTCATTTTGGTCTGGTGTCTGAGGTACATTTAGCGGTAGTTTATCTATTCAATAGCGCTTAAACTCATATAAAAGAAACTGTTTGGATAGCTAAACTAACGCTAAAATTAAATGTGCCTCAGAAACCGGGGGTAAGTACCATGACATGACATGACATGACTTAATAACGATTCTTATTTTAATAGACAAAAACCGGAACCGACTTTTCATTTTGCATAGCATTGAATTCTAAGCACAGAGACGATCAGTTCGAATACCACCATGCGGTCACCTATCTACAGATTAACTGCGCCAAGGGTTGCTTAACCTATATATTGTTTACCGACCGGTGAGCTCAAAATGTGCATGAGCGACGACAATTATACGACATTGACAACCGGATTAGATATTGCAGTAATATTATTGAATTCAATTAGATACTAGAAAAACAATTAGCTGTGTGTTTTTCCTTACGACTTAAGTATGACATACTCGTATATACTTAACTACTAAGAAGTTGTTTAAAGCTAATTTCAAAATATCAATATTCATTAGTACAAACATTTCGTCGCGACAACTGGTGGAACGATATCCCGGCCTGAAAAAAATACTATTTAGGGGTAATGGAGCCTTATATACTAAGATTCCCTCAAAATTATTTGAATTCATTACTTTCTTTCATTTTTAAAGTCTCTGATAAGTTGAGTTTTATAACAAAAAATGTCAAACTCATTTATTACTTAAAACACTTATTGACTCGGCCCGGGAATTGATGCCGAGATTTAGGCGCAAATGTCACACTAGCTACCTCTGCGTTATAAGATTCTTCTAGGCAAAATAATAACATTGTAATGGCAAAATGATGCCCCAATTAAAAATACATTAATCCGAGCTTCAAAATATTATTGAAGTTATACCTAAATATTCAGATTTATTTTTTGTCTAATTGCTATACTAATAAGAAAATAATCACGCGAATATGTGAAGGACGTATCCAATCGTAAAGGTTTTTTAGTCCTCACTGCTTTTTTGTTACAAGGGTCATTGTCACAATATATTGCTACTTTTGCTTTTATTCGAATACAAGTATGCTAAAAGTCGTGTGTGCTAAAATTAACAAACAAACTTTGGGTTGAAGTGCGAAGTTACTGAGTGACTAACTGACTGATGGGCAACGCACAGCCGAAACTACTGAGCGTAGAAGTTGAAATTTGGTATGAAGATTGCTTAGGAATTGTAGAGGAGCACTATGGATTTTTTGATATTCCCCTCCGAAGACCGTGAAATTTTAAAAAGGCAATACAATAGGAAGACTGTTTACTATAAGTACAAAAGATAGAGCCCGCTACAAAAACTAGTGAGAAACTTTAAGCCACTACTAGCCACTTGTTGCTTAAAGAGTATTTTAAAACTCTAAACATTTTTTGGCATGACTCCTAATTAATTTTCTCTAGGTAGGTATTAACGTGATCATAATGTTACCTCATTGAGTTGCAGGAAATTTTGGTACATCTAGCCTATGCATGAAGGCTTCATGGTAATACCATAGAATACTTGATAGATGGTTATATTTATACCTGAAGGCGTGGGCAGAGATGTACGAAATACACCTGCATTTCGACATATACAGTTATAGTCCCATGTAATATTGTCTAGGAAACCTGCTACCCGCGGCTGATGACGGGGATTTTCAAACTTCGAAGATAATAATATCCTAATGGAAAAGATCAATATCAAACAGAAAAACAAGGAAAACAGTAGTAATATAATTAAGTTGTTTCTAGTCATCTTGTTTAACTTGCATTTAGAGTTTGACGGGAAATGATGGGCAGTTTTGTTGTCAGTCATGCATGAGTGCATGACGCCGTGACGTGACATTACACACACGATTAACATGTCTTTTTTAACCCTGAAACGTCCAGCTCAAGTTAATTGTCTTATTTTACTTCTTATTTATTAAAATATTTTAAATATTCAATTTTATTATTTTACATTTTATTGTGGGAATTTCATATTCTATTGTTGGAACTGATTTAATTGTTTTTAAAGCAAATTTTATGAATATTACTAGGCAGCATTTTACATATATTTTGTAGAAATCAAATAAATACGCTGCCTTTGGTTCGACATAACAATTTCGCTAACATAATTTATTTCTGCTTTTTCATACTTCCTTGCGTAAACTTTTTTGTAAACACAGTATCCCACAGTTTTTCTCTTATTTCCAAATATTAGCATTCCTAACATTTAGTTTATAAAAAACTATAATTATTAACGTATAAACAAAGACTGACCATAAAAACAACAAAGACACCGACCCAATTCAATATAACACGCTTAAGAAACTCGATCATTGACTTTTATCTACTCCTATAAAATATTCTGTGGTTAGTCCAAAGTTTACTCATAACACGATTATGAACCAGTAAAAGATACTTTGCCCGCTGCATAATTATACAAACGGATCTATGATACTCGGAATTTCCTATCCAAAGGTTAAATTAACTAGTACATTAGAAAAACCCACTAAAATTAGGAGAATAATTTAGTAACTGAATTGGGGATTTAACTATACTCAGGTCATTACATATGTGCGAACAACGTCAGAATGTCTTTGGTATATTGTCGCATTCTTATCTAAATAATATCTTATCCAAAGTTTATTTTTACCCGTTACTGTTCCACTGCCTGGCAAGGGTCTCCTGAACGAGGGACGTCGCGGGGCTTTGAGTCTACCACGCTGGCAAGTGCGGGTTGGGGACTTTGCAAGCATGTTTCATTGAATGTAAACTTAGCACACATGGTTTTTCCACAAGTTCATTAAACTTTGTAAATATGTCAACAAATAAAGGTTATGTTTACAATAAAGTTCATATTTTGACATTGCTGAAAGTGCATTGAAATGTGAACAAAACAATAGGATAGAAAAACTTCAGCTCTATGCAAAACTACACCGTTATGTCAAAGTTGTAGTTTTTATAAAACTAATCTTCGACAAAAAAGAATAGTGACATATTTCTTATTATTATATTTACTATCTTGACAGGTAAAACGACAGCCTTTTTTACATCACTTTTTCTTATAATATCAACAATAGGTGATTCTTCATCGCTTTCGTAATAGACATGCTTCTATTAAAACATTTAAAGCAAATGTCAAAGTGTCATTTGAACGTATTAGTTATATATTATTGTTATGATGCTGGATAAGGAGAGAATTCACAATGAGAGCTTTATAATTGACGTAGAGTCTATACCACTAATTGTTGGCAACTCCTCGCAAGATCATTAATTGTATCAACCACATTGTAAATCTTTTGGTGATTTTCGAGATTCTTGCCGTAAAACCGAATATGTGTAGATGAACCCGATCGGCACAAGCCGAACAAGTAGTTCGAATCGGTTTTGTTGCTCGATAAATATTGCCGAAACCAACGTGCCGAACCGAATATGTGTGAACAAAGGACGCCTAACTCTTAAATTATATACCCAGTTGGGACCAAGAAAAAAATATAAATATTATATCAGACTCATATGCATGCACCTGATCGCAATGACCCAATAACCTATTGGCAATTTTAACTTGTTAGGGCAACGACCTGCACACCTCTAAACTCTATTATTTCGGATACTTTTTATTTCATACCTTATAACCAAAGCCCAATAGTTCCTTTTTTCCTTATAATTCATTTATAGGTCTTTGTTCATAGGTTACTTATGACTTTTGCAAGTTGTATGTTTATTTGAATAAGGGTTATTGAACCCGTATCAATGTTTCCATGTTTGTTTGAAAAGAACTAACTCTATGTAATAAAAGTAGTAGAAGTTTCGACTTACATGGTTCGAGATAATCCAGACTTACTTTGCTTTTTGAGATATATAGTGCATCAGAGAAAAAGCTTTTACAAAATTTTGCATTTGAACCCTCTGTTTATAGGTTATGTTCATATCCCAACTAGCACACAAGCTGCTTATACAGTCGTTATACAGCCTGATAGTTGCATAAGAGTCGTTCAAATGCTGTACAATTCTCTATAAGTTGTTTACTAGCTATTTAAAAAACCCTTTAATAGCTAGGCGGGACAGTAGCCGTTTAGTAGGAAACTAATGACTTATAGTGATATATGAGCATGTAATTGCATCGCTAGACAGCCTAGGGAAGTATAACTGAGTTAATGGAATCTTCTATAACACCGTTAACTGTATAAGGGGACTTTAGGAGATAAAGGAGTTTAAACGGAGTTATGCGTTGCGCTTATAGCGCTCAAGAGCGTAAATAAGCTTTTTGTAATGCCTTAGGTTCTATAACAGATTTTTTTAGGGCTAGTGTATTACTCATCTATAAAAGAGTTGCGTAGGTCTTTAATAGCGCCTTGAGCGTTATATCAGATATTTATATGGCTTCTGTACGGCAAATAGATGTATAAGGTATCATTCGAAACATTTTTACAGCCATGGGGATTACAGAATTATGTTAAGCACCTAAAGCGCTATAACCGAGTAATATACCTTTATACTAAAGCTTAAAATTATTATCATAATATATTTACATAGGTGCAGTGGTGGTTCAGTCTGTCAACTGTTTTTAAAGAATAAATAAAATAAAATAAATAAAATAAATAAAATAAATAAAATAAATAAAATAAATAAAATAAATAAAATAAATAAAATAAATAAAATAAATAAAATAAATAAAATAAATAAAATAAATAAAATAAATAAAATAAATAAAATAAATAAAATAAATAAAATAAATAAAATAAATAAAATAAATAAAATAAATAAAATAAATAAAATAAATAAAATAAATAAAATAAATAAAATAAATAAAATAAATAAAATAAATAAAATAAATAAAATAAATAAAATAAATAAAATAAATAAAATAAATAAAATAAATAAAATAAAAAAATTTCAAACTATTTTAATATTCAACGACTGACCCCTAAAAGTACGAGTAAAATGCTGGTGTGCGACCAAAACAGTTATATTGAAGCACTCCTATGCCACAACTGCAAAACCTTGAGGTCTACAACAGCAAACACTAGAGCCTTTGTACAGCTTAAGGCGCTAGAGCAGATGTAACCAACTCTGAGAGCTGCTTGATCGAGACGCCATTATAGCATTTGGTAAACATATTTTTTGAGGTTATTACGATCTTTTGAAGATCATATAAATCTATAGCCTGGTAACGTTAACATAATTAAAATCATTTTTTATTACCTATAACCCTAATTAAACTATCTGTAACCCTCAAAGTCTTATTTATGTTCAAAATACAATTTCCAAATCCACATATCTATATAATTTTTACATTTAAAACTGAATATTTTGAGGGCGCATGAAAATATTGACGATAATATACATATATATTGACAGCAAACTGGAACTCGCACTTTCATATCACGTACACAAAGAAATAAAAGCGATAGACTACTTGTTATTTTAATAATCCAATCCGTAAAAATAAAATGTCTCCTCATTTGTCACTGATGATTCATTTTAAAAAAATATATTTAGTTTACACCATAATAAACCGACCATATTACTAATTTAGAGCGTTAGCATTTATAACCGTTACACAGTAGCGCTAAAATAAGGTAAAGGTGGTATAATCGCGCTGCAAGAGCTTTTTCGAACGCTCGTGGCGCTAACCACCTCTGTACAACAGCTGGTAAGCGCCACGAAGCTGCGAAAAAGCTCTTGTAGAGCGATTATACCACCTTCATCTTATTTTAGCGCTCCTGTATTACTACTATACAACGTACTATTATAATTACTATTTACGACCACTGTAGATCCAATGTCGAGCTATAAGCTGGACAGTATGGGCCTATTTGACGCTACAAGAGATCTGTAGCCGCTTATAGAACCACTATACTTCTTACTAAGGAGCCTAAGGCGTTATAAAAATCCTTTAACCGGCCATTGTGCAGCTTGTTATAGCGCTTGTGTGCTAGTTGGGATGTGTTGTACTGCATTTAGGTAAAGAAAATGTGAATTATATTTCTATGAATATTCTATAAGATAAAATATTTAACCTATTTTTGGGGACTATTAAAGAAATATTTTCTATGATAGATATGTCTGATCTGCCCTTGTGGTCTGGGCTCCAGTGTATATGATCACGAAGTGTCAGGTTCGATTCCCGGGCCGGGTAAAGTGCCATTGGTTGTAATCCTATGATATTGTGTCACATTATAATGACACCAATCGTAATATCGAAATTAATTTAAAAATACCAAATATTTATTTCCAGAATGTACAACTGGAGAACAACTCGATGATGTTCGACAAATGGGTGAAGATGCCGATGCCTTTGGAGTTCAAAGTGTATGTTTTCAACGTCACCAACGCTGACGAGGTGAACGCTGGCGCCAAGCCTGTGCTATCCGAAATTGGACCTTATGTTTATAAGTAAGTGGTTCTCTTTCTAATGTCCTCCTGGGGAATATTTGGCTACGGCGGCCAGTTTCATCGAAACCAGCCAATAGTGCAGGACTTTGTTTTTAGTGTCCAAGTGTGTGCACAATACTCAAGCACACTCTCTATTCTCTCCTACTCTCATAGCCCGGTAGGACAGCTAAACCGACACGACCAGTGTGAGATCAGGCTTTACGTGCTTTCCAAGGTACGGAGATCTACGATCTCTACTTACTCTGCCCTGCTTTGAATTTCCCGCCCCTCGGGGGGACTTTACAAAAATTATCTCATAGTGCTGTGCTCCTCTACACTTCCTAAAGATTTCTCATACTAAATTTAAACTTTCTACGCTCAGTAGGTTCGCCTGTGCGTCGTTCATCAGTCAGGCACTCCGTAACGGAAGAGTTTTATATATAGTGATTGATAACTATTAACTTTTTTATACAAGTGCTAAATATGTCGTACCATTTAAATCTCAGTGAAATGCTTTATTTGTTCAAGTGACTAAGCTTCTCAAACCAATACCAGTTAATGCACAATACAGCTCAAATTAATCATGCAACGACTATTAATCAACGCTAAATGATGAAATGGATTTCAAACACAATTGCAGTGATTGATTTCAGCTTAGTATTATTGCGGATTAGTTAAAGACTCCAGCTATGCCCTGTAATTTGACTATTAAACGTTATAGAAAGGATACCAGCGCATTAACATTTGACGTTAATTTATTCTTTCTTTCTTTCTTTTCTTTTCTTTTTTATTAAGACAACTCCCGCACTAAGAATTGCTCTTGTGTCGCGGGGACTTTTACAAACATACAAACAACGGACACAAAGCACAACCAGACCCGAAGCGTGGGAATCGAACCCACGACCTCCCGTTGCAGTGGTAGCGGCGTGGTGACCTAAACCACTGCGCCACGGAGGCAGTCAAATGTTAGTTTGACTGCCTCCGTGGCGCTTTGTGTCCGTTGTTTGTATGTTTGTAAAAGTCCCCGCGACACAAGAGCAATTCTTAGTGCGAGAGTTGTAAAAAAAAAAAAAAAAAAAAAAAAAAAAAAAAAAAAAAAAAAAAAAAAAAAAAAAAAAAAAAAGTTTGCTTGTAACTAAGCCATCTCTTAAAATATTGAATCGGCTGAAAATTTAATTACAAATAAATAAATATACTGATCTCTTATTCTAAATCGAGGTAATGTATTAATCTCATAACTTTCAGATTTTTTTTACATTCTACCTTAATTATCGACGGCCATCTCCCGAAGGAGAGTGGAAACTATTTTATAAGTTGTGATACTCTCCAGTGTGTACTATGTGTGACATTAAAACCTTAAAAGGGTTCCTTTTTACTTGGTATAACCATAAAACATTTATACTATAAGTTAGTTAACTATAGAATTGCTACTCCTACAGGAGATTTTGAAATCCTTCACAACCACAGAATTTTAGAGACATCGAGTCAAATGATCATAAATAATGTGTTTTTTGCTTAACTTCTTGCAAAAAAAGTATTTAATGCCTGAGAAAATCCGCTTGAATGTTGATAGTCACTCTGATAAAACTATTTTACATACACAATAGGTATATGTATTGATATATTTACTGTGAAACATCTGTCTTGTTTCTATTGTTACGAAAATTCACGTGAAAATGAAGGTCGTATAAAAACACGTGGGACTCTAACAATTTATGAATTGACGATAATATTATCTAAGGCACTATAACTTTTATTCGATTTGTTTGTTTGTTATGCTCTGACAGTAAAACCGCTGAACCAATTTGCATGAATTTTACGTCGAGATAGTTGAAGGTTCGGGGTTCATCATGATTAGTATTGGCAACAATAAAAATACGTGAACAGAGCCATTGGCATAAGCTAGCTATTTATATATTGTCTTATATATATATATTATTTACTGTTTTATTATATGTATGGATGTGTTATTATCATAGCATCGAGTTATAATAAGTAATAGACTATTAACATATAATTGTTAATTTTATGAGATTGGCCATAAAATCTTAATTATGATGAGAACATAAATAAGATGCTATAATACCGGTCAGACATATTCGCACGGATACGCGAACTTTAACGAAGGAACGCGAAATCGAAGGAATTCTAAGTATACCCAATGTTTTGAACCAAGCCGAATGAACTCTGTACTCAAACTTTTGAGCATGTGAGTATAAATAAATAAAAAAAAATAATATTGCGGGACAACTCACACACGGTCATCTGATAACAAACTAAGCAGAGCTTGTACTATGGTAATCAGACAACTGTTACTGATAAACATACTTGTATACTAGTAATAGTATCCGGACAGTGTGTGAGCACGTGATCTCAATGAGCAGCATGATGACCCGAAACAACTTTTAGTAGATTGCACTAATAATAATTGCTCCGTGTGGGAATCGAACTTAATACCTCCCGATGCAATGTGTGGTGAGTGGTGTGGTGACCACCTTAACTACAGCTTCATGGAGATCGTCAAACAAGAGAAGACAAGAAGGATTCTGGAATTTGGACGATTAATAGCGAATTATATTATAAACGTCTATTAATATTAATTACTAGACTATTAAGAACAAAAAGTATTCCCGAACATAATCGGTTTGTTTCTTACATAAGAGTATTATAAAACGATGAACTATAAAGGTGACTTTTGTGTCTAGAATCCAATATAATTGATTGAATTATTCCCAAAACTTGTTATAATATCAATTTTGTGTTTTTAACGAAGTCAATGTGACTTTGATATTTTTATTCTTACCTAAATTTATAACGAATATTAATATTATGTTTTAGCAAGATCGAAAATGATCTAGAATGATAAATAAAAGTAGCATCATAAAAAATAAGTACTAAAAAGTGTTCATCATTTCGCCTTAAAAGGCCTTAAGATTTGTAATAATAAGTAAATTAGGCAATCGTCTGAAAGCGGAAATGTTCTTCAAAAGGGCTTGAAGGAATAAAGCCCAATAAAGGCTTAGTCAGTGTGGTAAATACAAACCTATTAAGTCCAAAGAAACCCGCGCCTTGCATTTTTTATACAGCAGCGAGGTAAATTTATCCTTATTCACGTTCATACATTCATCTATCTAAATATTTATTAAAAAATTGAAATTTGGTTTGCAGTTAGATGTTATGACGTAGGTATCCGCTAAGAAAATATTTTGATTAATTCTTTTTCCAAGGGGATAAAGTAGGGGATAAAAGTTTGTATGAAAACGCTGTCCTTAGTCACAAAGCACTTGGAGGAAGTCGCGGGCAAAAGCTTGTATTTGTATATTGTATCTAGAAATTAATTTAATAAACCTCCGAACTTGCACAAATCTCCTTGAACCGCTTATACACCTATAATTATGTGATTAATGTATATTGTTAGTTTTCGTGCCTTATCAACAAGCGAGACAGTGGGAAGTGTGTCAATATGTTTCAATTATGCAGACAACTATCCTCTTTGTATACAATATGCAAATACTAACAGACTCCGGCGGCTCCGTTCAATATGTCATCCCCTATTTCTGCCATTTCAATGATTAGCCACGATACAGGCTCTGCCTAGTGTGGCTATTACTGTTAATATGTAAATATGTATCATTGGATTGCAAAATAAACAATATTTATTTATTTATTTGCGGGTAGAATTTTTAAGAACTTTGTAGCTTATATTTGACTAGCTGACTCGCGCAACTTCGCTTGCGTCTCATGAGAGAATCATAATTTTCCCCGTTTTTGTAACATTTTTCACTGGTACTCTGCTCCTATTGGTCGTAGCGTGATGATATATAGCCTATAGCCTTCCTCGATAAATGGGCTATCTAACACTGAAAGAATTTTTCTAATCGGACCATTAGTTCCCGAGATTAGCGCGTTCAAACAAACAAACAAACAATCAAACAAACAAACTCTTCAGCTTTATAATATTAGTATAGATTTATTTATTTGCGGGTAGAATTTTTAAGAACTTTGTAGCATATATTTGACTAGCTGACTCGCGCAACTTCGCTTGCGTCTCATAAGAGAATCATAATTTTCCCCGTTTTTGTAACATTTTTCACTGGTACTCTGCTCCTATTGGTCGTAGCGTGATGATATATAGCCTATAGCCTTCCTCGATAAATGGGCTATCTAACACTGAAAGAATTTTTCAAATCGGACCATTAGTTCCCGAGATTAGCGCGTTCAAACAAACAATCAAACTAAGCTAAGCTATAGGCTATATAACATCACGCTACGGCCATTAGGAGCGGAGTAGCAATGAAAAATGTTACAAAAACGGGGAAAATTTTGACCCATTCTCTTAGGTGACGCAAGCGAAGTTGCGCGGGTCAGCTAGTCAATGATAAATATCATCACAAATAGTTCAGTACTTTAGTCATGAAAGCGTGGCAGACAGACTTTCGCTTTAAGAAGAAGAGAGCTGCTTTAGAAGTATGTTTGGGAAAAATACAGGTATTTTTATTTTTATTTGCGGAATGTTCACCGGTTTGACCGATTTTTAGAGGGCCAATGACCCGTTACGATTAACCCTTGATCATAATGATCTTTCGAGATTAAGTTACAAATTATTATTAAAAAACAAACGAAACACACATTAATACATATTCTTTTATTTCTTAACCTTTTTAAATGATTTAGATAGCTTTAGTTTGGATTGGATAATACGTACAGTTATCTACTAATTCAAAGAGACTTTCTCAAGGAACTTTCGTTGGTGACATGCAGCCGGTTGTAAAATCAGGTAAACCCTCTTTACAGCATGTTTTCAACCGAAAGCATGTGACGTTTCTTTTCTTAATATACAATTTTGCATTTAAGAATACAATCTTCGCTATTACCATTACACGAGCTCAAAACGTCATATGTAAACAACATAATAAAAATTATATTCACTCGAGATCACTGTTTATCTCGTATAATTATCCTTCTATAATACCTACCGGTCATAGGTGAATGATTTAACATTGTATGATTTTAATACACGAACGTATTTTCACGCATGCTTGAACCATAAAATTATGATTCGTGGAAAATTGATACGTTTGGAAGAGTGTATTATGTATTATTTTATACATTTAAGTTTGTATTTTGTTCTGGACCTACGAATACGTTTGTTTCGATGTACTAGCAAAACTGGCTACTTACCGGTCACATAACAAGATTCTAAACTTTGTTTTTTGTCTCTCGTGTGGTTAGTGGTCAACCCAGTGTCAAAGTTGTTCAAGCCGCCCAAAGGAATTCGACGTGGCTTAACCACTGTTATCTTAATTGACAACAACCGGGACCGACTTTTTACGTGCTCTTCGAAGCACGAAGACCCCAAGCTCAAATACCACTATGCGGTCACCCGTAGTGGCCGCGCCAAGGGTTGCTTAACCCACAGCTCGTTTACCGACCGGTGAGCGCAACTGGCTATGGGTGTCCCGATTCTAAACTACTAAGGGTATTCGACTCTTGATCTCGAAATCTTAGGTTCGATTCCAATTGGCAGTCTTTTGGGCTTTTTCGTTTTTTTTTTCTTATTATTGTATCTGGAATTGGGTAGCATATCTGATGAAAAACTAGAAGGGTGACCAACAAATTTAACGATAGCTAAGTACAACTGCGTAATGCATATAGAACAGATCTTTGCACATGCCATTTGCATGATGTCTATCTTACAAAAATAAAATCTTAGTATCGACTTTTTTATACACGTTATAGAGGTACTGTTGTCAAGCATTAATATACTACTTAGGTCTCCTTAACAAAAGGAATTAAAAATATGTATCTTATAAATAGCTCGACCAGTTGTCATTCTTATAAACCAGTTACGATTGACGTCAGTATAATTACACGTAGTACAAATAATATTATATTATTTAGAATAATTATTATGTAAATTACTCTGTTTGTATATTTCCCACAGTTTCTAAACAAATAAATCTACAGGAAATTTACGATTGTCACTGAACTGGGTATTTTATTAAAAATAACAACTTTTTAAGTATATCGGTTAGGAGGCGATGTTTCAATCGTATTAATGTAAAGACTACGAAATTATTTATACTACATACACAAAAATGCACATTTGTCATACGTATTTATTATCTTGTTTTTAAATAATGTAAATAAATAACCGGTTTCGCTCACAATTTCCCCGGAAAATTATAAAATTACACGAACCAAACAATATAAAATAGTATCTACGTATTTTAAAATGTTACAAGTACTTATCGCGATTAACACCCGTTTCCGTCTGTTTTAGTAGGTATTGCAAGTGCAGTATTGTTCCATTATGTTAATACTAAACAAGTAAGTTAATTATTATTGCTATTGAAATGTGGCCGTGAGTTTCTTGCTAGCTTTTTTCATAAGGCGCTTCTCCCTTCGCGAGCTAAAAGTAGATTCAGTAATTGTAACGACTGAAATGAGTGTCAACATTAGACCTAAAATAATAAATTAATTGATTTTATTTAACCCACGCTATATCGACCATTATTCCAAAACGCAGTTCAACAATAAAGAATTCGTTTGAACATACTTTAAATCTATCTTCTATGACGCATAGATACATACACAAACTACATACAAAGAAAACGTGTATTTTTTCTGTAATCGAATATTGATACACACTAAAAATTCAAGAAAAATCACGTTTGAATATTTTAATACATACTTCCAACACGCGGTGCACTATCTGTTGTAAAAACTTTGTTCTATGAATACAAAGTAGGTGCTGCTTTGATAAACCGCTCAATCTTGATAATTATACTTCTAAAGTATGGAAAATATTATTTTTAGCTCCAGAGGGCAATTTCCTAGCACTATTACTAATGGGTTATCACACAACTATTTGAAAGGCACTGCTGTACATTGTTTTCTTCCTTAGATTGTAGTGATTAACACGTCATATCAAAGCAGCAATGTACTGAATAGTGACCATCAATTTGACGTACACTAGTTGTCAACTGAGATACGTGATAAGCCCACTGATCGGGTATTAGCTATCGAAATACTGATCAGCGCCGTTAGCGTATTCAAAATGGACTGAATTTTCAAGTCGATACTCGACAATACATAATGACAAAAGAAAATCGCGCTCTAATACTTTGATTCTGTAAAAATCATTGCAAGGTTTCGTTAAGATCTTCATTTTATTAAAATCTGTAGTTTTAATTCAATAACGGACTTCATAAAGTGGCGCCGCTTCTAACTAACTAATCTGCAAACATTAAACTACAAAACAGAGTTCATAGTAGGCAAGCTGGAGGCATTCTGTTTCCGGATTAGGTTTCCTGTTCAGGAATTCTAATGTCTGCGACCATCCTTACATTACTACAATGTAGGTCACACAATACTACTCAGACGCTCAGCTCAAGACATTTGAGTCACATTCAAGTTTCACATCGGTACGATACGTGAAGTTCAGACCCACTCTCAGCGTTAACTTGAGGCTTGGCTACCAAAATATAATTGAACATTACTATCAATGAAACACAAACTATGATTATAGAAATAATAGCCTGTCCGTGACTCCGACACCTTTTTTTTGTTGAAAATAGTGGTCTATGTATATTGACACAACTTTTCAAATTTTCTCAAATTATAAGATGAATTGATTCAGCTGTTCCATTATAAAAACGGAACAGACCGACTTTCTCGATTCTAATTTCAGTACAATATGCTACAGAATTTAATTATTTTCTAATTAAATCGTTTTTGTTATTTCCAGACAATATCGTGAGCGTACCATCTTAGGGTACGGACCCAACGATACAGTAAAGTACATGTTGAAGAAACACTTCGAATTTGACGCGGAGGCTTCGGGCGGCTTGACTGAAGATGATGAAGTCACTGTTGTTCACTTTGCTTATCTGGTAAGTTGTTTTTTATATTCATGTCAACTTATTGCTGTCCCATTGCTGGACACGAGTCTTTTATATTGCTTTACGAACTGTCAACCGAGTAACCCATCAATTACTTTTTCTTGTCAACTTATTGCTGTCCCACTGCTGGACATGGATCTTTTATATTGCTTTAAGAACTGTCAACACGAGGCAACACACACTTTTCGAAGTTATGTGTGTATTGGAAATAATTATCAAAACATGGTGATGTAACCTTGCAAGCCTAAAATATGTTGAATACATTTTTTAAGGGCATGCATACTTCCCAACCCGCACTTAGCCAGCGTGGTGGACTCAAGGCCTAACTCCTTCCTCGTTTGGAAGGAAACCCTTGCCCATCAGTGGGACAGTAATGGGTTAAAACACACACAACTCTCGATTTGTAGTAACTTAATGTTCAAAATAGTACTTTAAGTATTGAGTGCAACTTACAAGTTTTCAATCGTGTACAAACATCCAAATTGACTTACATGCACTTTACAAACTTACAGAGTTTTCTAAAAAGCCAAGTTGGTAGTTTCGATTAGCACAAGTTCTTTTGAATCAATTGAATACTGCAAGACGTAGTTTGAATCGACTGAAGCTTTTTCTATTGACTTTCATTGCACGATTGAATGAAATTACTATAGACATTTAGACAATATAGTTTAAGAATGCTCATTTATATTTTTCATAAAATATTTGAGTATATTATAAACTATCAGTGTGCAACTTTTTATAAAAATCTGGAGTAACTTTAGGGGGATTGAGTGAGAGACATGCATCCAAGCGTCCAAGCTTTCGCAGGTATAATATTAATATATTTTATACATCTGTATCAAATGCGGTTTAATATAACTGTGAAATATACCTATAATACTTTCTATAGTATATACATATTATACATGTATATATGTTAATGATATTATAATAGAATAAGCTCATCCTTTTGTCCTTAAGTAGGTAATTGGACAAAGTATGAATGGAATCTGTGCCAATAGTAAATGGACTGACCACTATATATTTAGGTCACCAGACAGACGCTTACGAATAAAGGGTTAATGTCCACACTAGACATGAAATCTGGAAATTTCTTTTGAATAATTATATTCGGAGAAAGAAAATACTTAAAAAAATTGTCTTTTTGGACAATTTTTTTAAGTATCCAGCACTCTAATAATTTATATGTTATTATTTTTATCTCTTTTACTTTTTGGACTAGAGAAAGAACTGAGTTCCTGCTTTCATGAAGGAGATACACTTTAGCATTATAATAAAAAGCCTTTAATTTCATAGCATCTTAAAAAATTAAGTCCACAAATCTAGTTCAATAAAGAAACAGGAAAGTAAGTGGAATACCCTCTTCGTTACACAACGGAATTCCGCTTTGTGACGCTTGATCCAATTTGTAACGGAATGATCCGTTGTGTTTGTCTATAAGAGCTCAAATACGGGTTATCCGGTCACTAGGACGGTTTGAAATCAATAAGGAAGTGTTTAGTACTGCGAAGTTCATGGGGTTCAAAGGATCACTTTACTTAATCTAATTGCATAAGTGCGTTTGCGGGTTCCGTGATTAGTGGTGAAACTTTGCAGTCTCTGTTAGATTTATTGAAGTTTATAAGGGTTGACGCTTTGAATTGATGTTAAGAAAGGCAAAGTGTACTGCTGTCACGAGAGTAGAAATCTTTTAAAGATATTTCCGATATTCTAAACCATGGTAACCATGTAAAAAGCTCAAAAAAAACAAAGTACGAATTTTAGATAATGTTTTTAGGTGCCCATCTAAAACCTAACCTTAGTAAAAATTAAAAAGCAACAGCTATGAGCCTATTATTGGTATTACTGCGTGATAGTAATGGTAAGGACATTATAGTGTAGAGAAGGACCCAAAAACTGCACTTTGATATGAAAAAGCACACTATATCAACAAAGATACACAGGAAAACCTACTTCCAAAATATTCACGAAAAGATTTTTCACCCAAAATTCCCACCGGTCCGTATTACTTAGTCTGAAAATTGCACCGTCATCCGAGAAAGGAAAATGCACTTTCTCATTCAAGGCAATCCATTAACGTTCTCTCGGTTAGTAGGAAACAGAACAAATGAATTGTTTATTGTATTTGTAATTCATGAATTAGAAGAACTATTTTCATTAAGTGCTACAAATAGATCAAGTGTTATCGTGCTATAAATAAAAGTATGCAATTGAAACTTAAACTTCATTAAATGGGTGCAGTCTTAACTCTTGTGCTTAAAGCTTGAGCTGAAAAGCACTTCGGCTTAGCGTAGTAGGAGAATTATTATCTAATTTTCAAATCCGCAGAAAATCACACATTTCGGCTTATTTTCCACTCCTGAGCTTTATTATCAGGTGGTAATGGTCCATTAAGAATATTGTGATTTGAAATCTTCGAACTTATGAGATTTAAATCTTTAAGGTAGCTTTTGCCTTCTAACTTGTCAGAAGACCGCGGATGACGTCATGCCCAACAATGGGATAATAATGAACTATACTTGCTCTTCATAAGACATAATAATAAAGCGACTCTTTCATAAATGATTTTAATTTCCAGGCTGCTTTACTCACCGTCCATGACATGATGCCTTCCTTGGCTGGAGTGATCAACAAAGCGTTGGAGCAGTTCTTCCCGAACTTAGAAGATGCCTTCCTCAGGGTGAAGGTTAGAGACCTATTCTTCGACGGCATTTATCTTAGCTGTGATGGAGATAATGCTGCTTTAGGTAAGCTACACGTGTAGATTCAGTGTTTGAACTCGTAAAATATAGTCTTACTGCAATCTCGTAATCCATTCAGACCGCCTGATTTAGAACAAATGCTGCCTGGTGAAGACATTTCGCCTTAGCATTAAATTAGCGCCTCGTGGCTTGTCATTCTTCGTTCACTCTTAAAAATATAATACAGATATTATTAAGTAGCAATTTTGAAAACCAATCACAGGTAGGTTTACTCAACGTTTTTTTAAATTTATTTATTAATCTTTCCTACACCTATCTTTAATTAGTTTAGTTAATTAGTTCCCAGAGCGATATTCATGAATTGAACTTAGGCATAAATAATAATTATATTAAATTGTTTGAAAAGTTGTCATGTCTCATATGAGTAACCGTCAATTTCGTGTAATAACCTACTCCACATGATAATATTTGTTTTCTCTCTCGCACGTGAACATGAGTACTGACATCCTACTCGCACGCTCCAGTTTTAGCGTAGTTTCTGCAATCACAATATACTCTCGTAGACTAGAATCACAATCAAAGTTGTTTCAGTGCATCGCACATATGTTATGCAGATTGGCTGTTCAATCTTCAGCCACACGTTAGTTCTCAGAACTCTGAAGTTGATTGAAACTTGCTCGCGAGAACGTTTCACTTGATTGTAATTAGCAGAATAGATTCATGTGCAAGATGGAGTCGGTTTTCCTTGTTTTACTAGTGTGTTACATGCATAATATGACACCTGTTATACCCGAAGATGTAGGTAGGTTATATAATAGGGGGCGAGCCTATTACCATTAACCGGGCACGTTACCGAACTCCAGGGTTCTATTGAATAATAATTTCATATAAATTAAAAAAGGTGATAGAGTAATTAGGAAGTAAAGGGCCTTTTTTCCCCAGCAGCGGGATACGGAATCATGCTAAGGAAAAAAATTGATAAGACATATTAGTCTTTTGCCCGACCCGGATATCGAACCTCAGACATTATTCTGTGGTATATTCAGTGTAACCAGTCATTGGACAACAGATATTAAATTAGCCTTTTCGGTTCACGCGACGATATTTGCGACTGTCCATTTAGACGTTACGAGTTCGTTTTTCATATTGATGGTTTCCAATTTCTGTTAGGATATTCTATATGACCGCTCTTTGGCAACTTGCCCGGTCTATGATAAACCGGCTCCCTTTAACATGTGTAAATAGAGAAGTATGAGTCTATTTCATACAATTCTACGTAATCCAATCTAAACAGTTAGGCGCGAGCCTAACTCCACGAGCGAGAGAATCGCGGCGATATTATCGTCGTGCCACGTATTTCTATACACTCTCTATGGAACCGTCTCCACACGGCGATAATATCGCCGCGATACGACGAGTGTCAACGAGCGTGCGAAACGTCAATACATCGTCGCTAGTCGGCCGCGACAAGCAGCGGGTCCGCCGCGCGATCGCGACGAGCGCGCAGCGAGCGCGCTGTCAAATGCAGCGTCATTTATTTTCAATGTTGCCTCTTGTTTCGAGAAGCTTTTTAAACAAGGAAAACGCGGGGATACCGTTACGAGTCGTCGCGGAACCTCTGCGATTCCGTTACGACTCGCGACGATACGCGGCGGAATTATCGCTCGTTCGTGGAGATTGTCCGACGATACAAGGGCGGACTCGTCGCGATTCTCTCGCCCGTGGAGACAGCGCCATAGTATGATTATCTGAAGTCGGTACACTTTCGACTAGCAAGCATTTGACATTCAAAGTTACTTGTAGAAAATAGTTCTTGCAGAATACGCTAGGGGCACTAATGTGTTTTTCATAAACATTTGTCTATAGCTCCCTTATAATCGAGAGTGATAGAAAATCGCTTCTCAGTTCTACATGCACCTGAGAGTGTAATAGGCTTAAAGTTATCAGAATAGATTTTTCAATTTTCTCAATCTTCATGTGGTTTGACGTAAAATTAATAACCCATGTTATCAATATGCAAAGGTTGGATGTAACCTGTTATAAAATATAACCTCCTTTGATAGTTTATTAACGTGTTCCTGGAGTCGCGCCTCGTTATAACAATGTTACGTGTATAAAGGTGCTTTGCGAGCTTTTAAGGTTGTCTTCCCAATTTTGTAGAGACAGTTCCATTTTTGGTGGCATGAGTCTGAATTTTCAGTCGCGTTGTAGGTTGTTTGTGGCTAGTGCAAGAGTAGATTTAAGGGGACATTTGCAAAAAGGGTTTATCAAAACTGGCATAATTATATAATTTCATACAAAAAGATAGTCAAAGCCTTATCTTTCCCTGATCTGGCAATTACGTGTGACCCAAAATATTAGATTTACCCTTGATAGCTAATGTAGGACTTTACTTCAATAGCCGCGTGCTGACTGACTGAGCAACCTCGCGAGGCAATATTTCGGTCCCGCTCATTTCAATCTGAAAGAAAAGAGACCTATATTGCCTTTCACATACAGTATATCTAGATGAGGCAGGTTTCTAGTGATCGTAGCTAGTGGCATTTTTTGGTCTATGCCTAATAGGAAAAGGCGTAATTTTATGTATTTGCATGTAATTTTTTTCCTGCAAATCTTTGTTACGCGAATGTATACGTTATAAAGTAAAATATCCCATCTCCTTTCTCGACTTTCTCGACAAACATTAACCGTCTAACTAGAACAGTCTTCAAGAGAATACTAATTTATTTTAACGTATTCAAGTCTGTCAACATACGTACTACATGTACGTCTCATTAAACTGTCGAATGTACCACGTATCCTAATTTGAAGGCTCATTTCGTGTTCGCTTCGTTTATCTTCTACAAATTCAATATGAACTGTAGAAATTGAAGAAAATATACCTAGGTCTTGTAGCATAAAATATAGGCTTTGACACAATTTTATGTTTTGACTTTCTTTCTTGCCTTTTCTTTTATTGTATGTTTGTAAGTTGTCAATAAAAAGTCAAATTCTTTGTATCGACACTTATATCACAAATAGAAGTGTAATTTTCTATAATCTGTATTACTATCGGCTATCAAAAGTTTGATATTTAAAATGGAACTAAATATTACTACAGCATCTCCTAGGGGCATGGATTAGGTTTTAATACAAAATTTGACAATAGCACGCCGGTTATGAATAGTCGATAGGAAAGGAAATCAAGCAATTTTTCTTTTATTAAATCCATGAGTGGAACATAGATTTGTTCTTGATGTTTTCCATCATTTCTTGTTTACCTATACCAAGAGAAACCATGCTTATTTACACAACAAGCGACAGCTGTTACAAATCACGCCGTAAAATCCTATAGAGCCTTAGGTCGTCTTCACATTTGGCTTAGTTTCAGCCCTTTGCTATTTACCGTTAGACTCATATTAGCGACGAGAAAGGTTTACAAAAATCACTCGCATTTCACTTGTTGCATGTATATAGGATACGCGTCTATTGCGATATACATATTATATTATCAGGTTAGTTAACAAACTCGCAGCCATTGATACAAAATCGAAAAGTGATTTGAAAGAGGCTTCAATCCTCAATCTGGGTGGGAGGAGAATGCTTATACTGCTCGGTTTTCACTGCTGTAGTCTGCGGTTTAACATAAAATTCACATTACGATAGACTCGGAGTTTTAACGCTCACTTGCTCCGGAGGAAAGTTTTGGCCAGCAGTGTTTTTTGCTATAATATGCGTCTGATGTGTAAAAACCCTAAACATTTCAATTTTCTCCACAGGACTGGTATGCGGAAAAATAAGAGCAGAGACCCCTCCCACCATGCGTAAAGCGGACACGAATGGGTTTTATTTCTCCATGTTTTCTCACGTAAGTACTATCGTTTATACCCACCATAAGATCGAGAATTTATGGCAAATATCTGTAGTGTTCCGATTTCGATCGAGGTATCGTAGTAATATTGCAATGATTGCCAATTTTTGTTTTCTTGTGTATTGTTGCTCTGATATTTTTGTAGGAGATTTTTGGATAGTATTTTACCATCCCATTTTTCTATACTGGTTGCATCTAAATTATTAACATATACATACATAATATCACGACTGTTATATCCAAAAGTGTAGGCAGGGGTGTATGAAAATACACCTACATTGTCCCACTGGAATCGAATACACTTCCGACTATGCCGCAGAAGCAATTATTAATTATTAATTAAGGAATTATTATTATTAAGGACAAAATTATGTTGAACATTGTACCTACATGTGTCGTGCCTTACAAAGCAAATCAATTTAGTAAACGATAGGTTCTTCTACACATTTTAGCTAGTAAGGCAAAATAATAATATAATAACACTAGCCTGAGGATAACTGTCTTGTTGCCAATTAAAAGTCTACTTCTAGATAAATACGCTTATTATCTAACTAACAATCCTAGATAAACAAAGAAATAAATACTTATTTGGAAACTACTAAGGTAAATATTAGACAACAACAAATAAACAGAATACAATGTAACTACTATAAGTTTAAATAAAAATACAGACAAATTAATACTTTTATTTCTCTACAGTCAGTACTATCGAGTATCATATTATGTTTGTCATTAAAAATGTACTACATAAATGGTTCCTATGGTGACCGCTAGAGACGCTGATCAGATTTGCGTACAAGATCGTTGCTTTTTGCACCTATTTATTACCTGTAGCTACCTGTATTACCTTCCTAATACCACCTTCCTATTACCTGTAGCTTTAAGTGCTTAAACCGGTATGCTAAAAGTTACACCAAAAACAATCCAGTAACCTATAAAAAAACCTTTAAAAATGTACCAATACTTTTTTTCTCCAGATGAACCGCTCAGAATCAGGTCCATACGAAATGATCCGTGGTCGCGACAACGTCTACGACCTGGGCCGTATCATTTCATACCAAGACAAGGAGATTATGCCGATGTGGGGAGATCAGTACTGCGGCAGGATCAACGGATCTGATTCCTCGATATTCCCGCCTATTGATGAGAGTAATGTGCCTAAAAGGGTGTATACTTTCGAACCTGATATTTGCAGGTAAAATATTGATTTACTGTCAATTATTATCACTGTGAAGTAATGAGATTTTATTACTAAGCAAAGCAAAGAATTAACTTGTTATTTATTACTTCTTTTCTATTGTAAACGAAAGCTAGGATACAATATTTGTAAATAATTAAAAGTACCTTTTGTTTCAAAATAGTTAACTTGTTGTTCAAATGTTGACGTGAAAGAGTATTTACTACAAAGAAGGTTTACAAACAGTATTCATAATTTCAAACTGTCTGGTAAGTCAAAAAGGTTAGATGCTTTTAAAGTTTAAAATAAAATAGGTTACTTTTTAAATCAAGTTTACGGCATCTACAACTTTTTTGACGGACTCGTGCCAGCTCTCATGTAATTTGTTTTACAAAAGAGTTTGAATAACAGTTTAATTTTATGTATATTAACATTTTTATTTATAGGTATAATTATGCTTTGTGGTTTTACGCCAATATGGCGTTGAAAACTTTATAGACACTGGGCTTTAAATTGAATACTTATCGCACTCTATTTTTATGTTAAGAAAATATATCGTTAAACGTCTTAATTATTTATTTTCAGGTCAATTTACGCAGAACTGGTGGGTAAACGCGAGATGTTTAACATTAGTGCCTATTACTACGAGATCTCAGAGTCGGCGCTCGCGGCAAAGAGCGCGAACAAGGACAATAAATGTTTCTGTAGAAAGTAAGTAGCCCACATAAGTAGGTAAAACATTTAAAATTAGATAGCTAGCATTGATTGAACACAACGAACTTTACCCGTACTATAGAGCCTATAGTACGACTAAAGAGTAGTTTCATTATAGACTCTGTAGTATGGATATCTCTTCATAAATATTCAAGGAGGTCGATATGAACAGATTGTGATAAAAATTAACATAAAACAAATTGTGACCTTTATCAGATCTATTTGACTTCTTTGTTTATAAATCGTCTTTGTTTAATGTCATAACAAACTGTTCCCAAAATTTAATTTTGAAAATTCCAAAGTATTCAACAACTCTCTTTAAAACCATTATTCAGCAACTTCGAGTAGATTAATTTATTCGCCATCGATTTAACTCCGACCCTTCAAACTCTTGCCGTGAATCACTCTCATAAATCTCATTGGAAAAATCGTCGGATACCCACACTGATTTATTTTCCATTATCTCGGCCACCTTATTTAGGACACGCCATTTATAAGAAATAATATTAGGAGAGATAGCAGACATTATATCATTCCTGGTTTATGGGTTTAATCTTAAAATATGGTGTGTTGGGATGAATAGGACTTGAAGTAACTAGCCAGTAATGATGATTTGATGTATTTAATTATTATTAATATTACGATATTTAGTTTCGATGTAGATATTTTACTGCTGCTAACGCATCAAGGGAAAATTCAAGGGTCTGAAACCTTTACAATCAAATGGACCGCCTGGCAGTGAAAAATAATATCTAGCTTTTTACCTAATAGGCCTATTAATTCGATATTATTCTGTTTGTATTAGGACCCGTATTTTGTCTACTACTTAATTTCGATCTTACAGCAACAGAAACGTACAATAAAATTGTGGATAAGTGATATTAATTGGAAGTAATTGGAGCAACTCATTAAAGAGTTTGGCTTTTAGAACTTACTAAGAGTATTATAGTACAAACTTTTCTAATTATTAACCTAGTTTTACAATAGTACCTACACGTGTCTTGCAAGTCAGAGTACATTAGGTATTATAATAGTGTGTTAGGTATATTATTATTACGAAGCGAATTGTAGCGATCCATCACAAAGGTAACTGGGTAATGAAGAAGGGTTACTCGTAGTGCCGTCACACATGATACGAATAAAATGTATTATTGTTTAACCTTTTTGTCTACATCTTAAATGCCAAACTACTATATTTTTATCAGTTTTCTAGAAATTTGTTTCAGTTTCAGGCATAGGTGTACTTTTTTGAGTGATATTTTCTCCGTATTGTAATCTTTCTTGTTTCTTCTTCTTCTTGTTCCCCCCGCTTGTTTATTATTTCGAAATACCTAACCGAAGTCTTCTTTAAATTTGCGTAATATATTTATATTTCAAATAACAAATAAGTAGGTACTAGTCTACTCGCGGTTAATTTTAGTAAAAAAATTAAAAGCGAGCTAAACAAATTATATTCTACCTCTATTTTATAATAGTACTATAGATACGTAACTCAAACTCATTCCCTCAATTTTCTCTCTCAGAAATTGGAGCGCAAACCACGACGGTTGTCTCCTCATGGGTCTACTGAACCTCATGCCGTGTCAAGGAGCCCCCGCCATTGCTTCTCTACCGCACTTCTATCTAGGCTCTGAAGAACTACTCGAGTATTTCAAGTCAGGCATCAACCCCGACAAGGAGAAGCATAATACTTTTGTTTATATTGATCCGGTGAGTACTAAAGAAAACGAGATTTGTTGCTTCCATGAAACAGTCAATGGAATTGAAACACAAAAAATGGGGACTCGATTGAAACACAAAAAATACGAAAAAAAACTGAAAAACATAATTTGTGAAAATGTATGTTTCCTAGCTATTTAAATTTATGAGATAAGTATATAACTTTTAAACTCTCGCGTTGCATGTATAATTACCATATCAATAATTTTTCATATTCCGAACAGACGATTACAGTACCTATTTTAAAACTTAGCTAATGAGTATCTTATTCAACAGACAACTGGCGTAGTACTGAAAGGTTTGAAGCGGTTGCAGTTCAACATAGAGCTACGTAACATTGACAGCATCCCTCAGTTAAAGGGAGTACCCACTGGACTGTTCCCTATGCTGTGGATTGAAGAGGTATATTTACAAACCTTTTGTTTTAATTAAACAAAAATGTAAAATTATGTGATCTTTGACGTCTATTTAGAAGAGCAGTGAATTTGCATTTAAAGGACATGTGTTTATTTTTGCCGATCTATGAAAATTTGCATAGGACCGAAAACAATGTGACACACAAAACTATGGTCCTCTTGCCCTTTATTTTAACTTATCATATGGTTAGTTATGGGTCACCAATAACCATATGATAAGTTTAAATATTATATTGTCAAAGTTGCTCACGCCACCCGAAAAACCTTGGTTATAGCTTAGAGACTGTCATCTTAATTGACAACAACCGGAGCCGACGGGGCAAGTTTTCCTATATCTCCACGAATTTCCCTAATTTTCCATCAGGATAAAAACATGGCTCGTATTGGGGATATTATTTTATTTCGCTAAGAAGTATTTCAAGGCCAAAACATTACTGAATCATACTAAATAATAATACATATATGTGAAGATAGTCGTTTCAGCAGATATTTAAGTTTTCAGATAATACGAAGTAATTTACTAGTGAGCCAGTATTACAGTACAAATGAAACTATAAATCTTGTCTGACTAACAATGAGGTATGTAGTAAAGTGACTTTACATAACAATATTATGATACATATTGTAATGTGGTCATTGTTACTTACTCTACATATTTTACATGCATTATTCATGTGCCCTTGAGTATGTATTTGTATTTAAAACAAATAGTGAGTACATTGCCCTATTGTAACGATGTTTTACTTTACATCTTATTTTACAATACTAAAGCCCGGTTTCGTTATCTCCGGATAAGTATTGGTTAGCTTACCAGATGAAATTTTGACAGCTGATGTTTTTATACATCTGTATTAATTTTATCTGTCAAATAGGTTAACCAACACTCAATTTAGATCGCTTTTTTAACCACACTTAACTCCAGTTTAGATATCTCCGGATAAGTATTGGTTTGCTTACTATCACTAGCTACTTATCTATAAGTTAACTTATCCGACATTTATTTATAAGCTATTGAACCAGTCGGATGTGATGAAGTTACTTATCCGTCCGTCAAATTCATGTATGAAAACAAGTGTCATAATTTCCTTCTGATAAGTTAACCGATACTTATACAGTGGTAAGATTAATCCTGAATGTTGTTACTTTGTATGGAGTTTTGACTTAAAATTAGTTTTCTTTGTAATATCGTATGGTTAGTGCTTAATCTAATGTCGAAGTTGTTTAAGCCACCCCCGAGAGGCTAAAAGCAAAAAGACAGTAAATGGAAAATATATATGGAACAATTCTTTCGCGGAATTTTTCATTCAAACACTGACAGTTGACGGCTTGGTATCTGTTGTTATAAATAATCCATCTCTTATCCATTGATAAACACATCACATAATATCTTATCTCTATCACATTATTCAAATATAATACCTAGGTGTCGCTAGTGGGACTTTAGAACCGAATAAAGAGAGACGGTTGAAAAAGTTATGACAGCATTGTTGTAGGTCTATACTAACTCCCATTCATATAGGTACCTATATTATAATATAAACGGGACGGTTTAGTAAACATTCAAACTTAAACCTTTTGCCTTAATTACCTAAACTTAACAATTAAGTTTGCCAATGTATTTCGAACGTAGTCCGATTGATCACATAGATTAACCTACCCTTAGATTCGACACCCTTAGGTTTAAAACATTGGTTCCATGTTCCATTTTCTGTAAAAGAAAAAAGATAGAGATAAAAGATATTTATTTCATATAAAATAAGGTACATGCAGGTCTTACTAGCAACAAATAAGAATAAGAAAAGAATATTTAATCTGGCATATTTTGTAAATAAAAACTTTACAGAGACGAAATCACAAAAACTACACAACTCGTTAAGTGCCCATGAACTTGTATAATTTGTTATATAGACTACTAGCTGACCCGCGCAACTTCACTTCCGTCCAATAAGAGATAATGGGTGAATTTTTTCCCCGTTTTTGTAACATTTATTACTGGTACACTGCTTCTTTTGGTCGTAGCGTGATGATATATAGCCTATGTCGTTTCTCGGGTATCAAAATATCTCCATACCAAATTTCATGCAAATTGGTTCAGTAGTTTAGGCGTGAGTAGCAGACAGACAGACAGAGTTACTTTCGCATTTATAATATTAGTATGGATATTTAGGTCTAAGACGTGTGAAATAATCTCGCAGACAAAACAGCCAAAGTCAAGATAGCACTAGACAAAATTAGGTCGTTACTTCAGAGCATGAGATAACGTGCAAGTATTAGATAATAGTTAAGTACATTGTAACTCGTGACTATCTAGGTCTAGAACTAAGGATAGGTGTCTAGATTATATTATAACCACCTATGTGGATTGGTAGAATTACCTATCCAGTTTTTGTGCGATGATTTCAGATAAATGTATCGAATATGTAACTTTTATCATCTTGCAAATAAAATCTTAAATAATCTCTTGCGCTTTTCGAGGATAAATAATTGCTTAGGTATATATTTTTCAATGTCTTTGTGTTTTCTTTTTGTATTAGGTACTCAATTTTCCATAAAATAACGTTCATGGCGCAGTGATTAGTGATCACTTGGGTGCTGCAGCTCTATACTCTACCTATGTACCTATATTTACCAAAATATATCTGATTCATTAGTTTCTTCAATTTCTAGTTGTACTTCGTGTTTTTTGTTAGTATATTTGTAGAATACAAGATTTAGTACAGAAGTTTACTTTAAATATAAACACCTGACATTATAAATATACCTTTCTCTCTTTCCAGGGTGCTGAAATCCCAAAATCAATTCAAGACGAACTCCACGCATCGCACAAACTGCTCAGCTACGTGGAAGTAGCTAAATGGTTGCTGTTAACCATAGCTATAGTCATCGCGGTTGTCGCAACCGTGTCAGTAGCGAGAAACACCGCGCTACGTAATAGTAACTCAGTTAGTTTTATATTGGGACCCAGTGTTACGGAGGTTAATAAAGGTTTGCATTGATAGTGTTTTGTTGTTTTATTTTTTACTTAACATTTCATTTCACAGCGTTGTTTTAGTGCCTATCTTCACAATGCTAGTAACCCAGTGCATTTTGGATTCAATTCTCTCACGGAACAATAATGATCGTAAAGCACAAATCTTGGGTTAACCTTTTCTGGAGTGAATATTCCTGGAAATCGTAACATAGTTTCCTATCACTAAAGTCTGGGTGTATGTTCGCTTTAAGTATTATTGTATAGATAAAACCCAAGATTATCCCAATAATTAAGGTAAGAGTAATCACTAAAGCGAAAAGCAAAGAACCCAAAAAATATTCTTAGTCTATATTACTGTCTACTGTAGAGAAGAGTCATTTCTCTACTCTTCTAAGATATTAAACCCAAAGGTCGTGAAACACTAATATTTAGGTTGAAACCTGATTTGACAATCTGAAAGATTAGCGTTTATTAGCTTGAGGAGTCAAACAATGGTTTCCTAAGGTGCAATATAAAAGACAATGTTATACAAAATCAACGGTTTATTTAATCAGAATCAGAGAAGGTGCCTCTGCCGCTGGAGTCGTTGTCACTGTCTGCTTCGTCCACCTCCATCTTAGGAGCCATGTCGCCCACGCTCTTGATGCAACGGATCGTGTACTTGTTGAAGTCACAACTGTAGAAGAAACAAAAAAATTATATTAATACAAGAAGTAAGTATTAGGTAATTACCAGCCTAGCCTTTCTTCCAACTATGTTAGAGTCGGCTTCCAGTCTCACCGGATGCAGCTGAATGCCATTATTATACTTGGAGCGACTGCCTATCGGACATTCACAATCCAGTTACGAGGGTTATAACCCGGTACCCCTCGGGAAGACTGGTTGCCAAACTTTCAAAGTTATGAAAGCTGGTAACGACTTTCAAAAATCTTTAAAAATGACAGCCAAAGAAGTATTAGGTAACATTCTATTATTATTATAATAAAGCTAATTTGATATAAAAAGATAGGACTAGTTCATACAAAAATCAATTAATTTGTTGGTCTACGAAGTATGAACTCTAACGTTCTTCAAACGGCTTGCAAGAGAGAACTTAGCAGTTTGCGGGAACCACGAATCAATTAAGTGGTCAGGTCTCTACCTGACCACTTTCTCTCATAAGATTTAACGTAAAATCAATAAATAAACAGCCTGGAATATCCCAATTTTCCAACACCACAGCTTTAATAATGTCAGTTGTCACGCACGTGAAGTACCATAGGCGTGCATAAAACCGTTACATAACCCTGAATCGAGATCACATCTGTTATCAATGACGGATTGCCTGTCTGCAATCGCCATAGTAACTGCACGCGCACAGATTTGTCATCTCGAAACGTCACGAAACAGCTGATATCAAGGCGAATTTTAGACTGTAAAACGAGAAAAATTTACTCGCTGAAGCAAGTTATGAGAGTTAAATTAACGGTCTAATCGTATTTATGATCGTCTCTTCGATTCTTTGAAATAATATATAGTAATAGGTGCATTAAAACTCCTATGGAACATAAATAAATAAATATTATTGGACAACTCACACACAGCCATTTGATTCCAAATTAAGCAGAGCTACGGTAACCAAATAACCAATCTAAATACAGACAGTTCTCACCCGAACAGATACTCGTGCTCTACACAAATATATGGTCCCGGCACCCAGGTGAGATTCAAACCCACCACATAAAGCCCTAGGGTAATTACGGCGAGGTAACCACATTAACAACTGCGCCAAACGTGCAGTTGTTAACGTGGTCACCTCGCCAACTTGCAGTTAAAGAAAGATTAAGTTAGTATCTCAATGTTCAAGGTAGTGAGAACCACCACACAAGGCCGAAACAATTAAATTTTATAGTTTTCTGTCTAGTTTTCTATAATTACCTCGTATAACATTTCAATAGACAAACGTAAAACATCTCTACAAATGAATGAAAAGTAGCAAAATAATTTGTCAGTTGTATTCTCAAAAACAGCTGTTTCAAAAAACATATGATTTAGCATCCGTTACGTTGTGGTATAACTGAAAATCAGCTGATCGGTGTCACGTGGCTGTTATTTCATAACTGACAGTTACAGGCCATATGCGTGACTAGCATCTGTAAAACTGATTTTTGGAACATTTTTACAAGTTTTACTTTTATTTCAGAAGCGCAAAAATTTATGTCTTACAGTGAAAGTGATAAAATGTATTATTAAACAGAGCTTACACGAGTTTATTAGTAAGACATTTTATGTATAAATTAATACTAAAAAGTGTTTATAAAAGAAAATTACTTCCACTTAGAAAACAAACTCATGGCTCTATGTAGAGTTGCAAGAGAGGCGCAATCATATTAACTTCTGCATCCTATATACGACCTCAATTTCCTTTTCTGCATTAAAAGATCTATCGAGACAATTTTAGTAAATTAACATAATTTAATGACATTTTAAAGTTTCCTATTAATACATTTTTACTGAAATACCTAATAATATAAACCTAATGGGATTACATACCGATAACACAAATCTCAAATCTGTCTTGTACTTATCAGGCGCGATACGATATATCTCAGAGAACAATTCCTGTAGTAAACATAAATCGTATTGTATAAATTTAACTCTGAATTATTTAATCCTCTTTATACCTCAAAGGAGAGTCAATGTTTGTTTTTGGTAACTCTCTGCTCCCATATGCTGAAAGATCAATCTTCACTGTAGTTTCTCTACATTTCGCCCTATCTTTGTACAACAGAATAGAAAAAAAGTACAACAAACAAAATTTCGAAACGACAAAGACGTATGGAAAAAAAATCCAAACGAAGACAGCGTAACAATGTCTTGTTTTAAATAGTTACTAGCCCCATATCCAAAGATACATACGTAAAATTTTACAGACGATCGTCACGACAATATCGTACTCATAATAGTAATATTTACCATAATTATTAACATAGCTCTGACGTCTTAAATTACGCACGCTTGATATATTGTAACAACAGAAATATACAAGAAAACTTCAAACTAATCTACTGACGTAATTATGTTAAGAACCGAGATTTTATGATAAAATTGTTTTGAGAGTCCTCAGCCAGTTATTTGAGAGTCACATAATAGAGCCATTAAACGACTGTATTTTACGTACTTTTGACTATATTTATTCTGCGGAAATAAATCCTAGCTTCAGTATTTTTTTACTAATCTCAGACTCGCAAAAGATATCCTCTCAAAATAAATGGGACTGACCAACGGCAGATAAACTAACTGCTGGTTGGAGATATTTAAATAAAGTCTATGTAAGCAAGTGCATATTTGCAGAGCATGAAGCTGCGTCCACAGAAGCAATTTAATAATTTTTTCGACTATCGTCATGGAAACCTGCTAAGTTCCCCGGGCGCATTTCGTCAATGCATTAATAAGTCATTTAATGTATGTCAAACGCGCGCTAGTAGATGGTAGCAGCTGTAGAAATCCGCACTAAATCTTAGCCTATATAAAACAAAGGAAATCAAACTAATTCACGTTTTAAATGTAATTTAACTATCTATCTATCTATACACTATACTCAAACAACATACAAATTCTACGTCATCCACCGTGAAATTTCCATCTTACAATAAACTCATAGGTATGTCCTTCATTCTCATGACGTTATCGTACACTTGACCTTACACGACACGATTATTTATCGTGCGTGATACATCGCTACATGTGACTTGCTTTACAGGTGATTTGAACTACTATACAATTATTAATATGCATAGAAATAGATAGATTATTACTCTACTAAGATTAAATGATTATGATATATTATTATGTATTTCCCAGTCTCTACTGAGCTCAAGGCCCAACCACTTCGGAGATCCGAGATCCACTTCGGAGAGAGAGATTTATAATTGAGAAGAACGGCAAGGATGAAAAATAAATAATTTGGTAACATATATAGATAACGTATATAGAACCCGAAAAATTGCCAAACCATAGAAACTATAGATTGGAGAACAATATTGACTATAAATCTGCGAAAAGGGCAGAAATAGTAATATCAGAACATATTTAGATAAATAATAATGAAGCTACAATTGAAAGAAGCTAAAATCTGCATACAGACAATTTATTCAACGTTCTAGTCCAATTAACGAGAAGAAAACCACCAAAAAAGAACAACTATTTTATTTTTCATGACAAATAAATCCACGAAACAATACAACAGGGAAGCTTGAAGTCAAAAAACATGGTCATGGTCAAACGCATCAAATTCTTAAATACTTAATACAATAAACGTCATTAACGCAAACTCGCAATTATTTGATACTATTGTTGCGAATATTACAAGCCGTGTGAAACGTATTGAAACTAATTCAAGGGTACTTTGGCTTCAGTGATGCATAGACAATGTCAATTTCATTGAAATGGGCGACGCGGACTGACCATTATGAATAATGTCTACTGCAAACGTTAGTCTAGCCAAAATATGCTTTTTACTACCGAAAAAATCTATTCAAGTCACTAATCGTCAGATTGCTGGTTACTGCCGACACAGTAAGAATTTTATACAGGTGGTTGAGGATTAAAAAACTCTGCAGATACATAATCTAATGACTTTTCGAAGTTAAATTAGATCAAATCAATCTCAGACAATTTTAAGAGTGGTTTCACTGTGCCGCCTGTGTGGGATTCTCGAACGGATAGATACATAAAGTACGAGAAAATTGCTTTACGGTGACCCCGTACGATACGGCTGTTAAATATGTTTTTTTTTAACTAGATACTGAGAGATATTTAAAAAAAGTCAATCCAGTCACTTGTAACATGTCTGTAGCTATCTATTGTAAGCATTCAGGCAACATCATTTAAAGAATAACTTGTAATAAAGTACACAAGCTTTCTACTCTAAACCAACACACAACCTACTTTTATCGTCAAAAACCATCAATATTTCTAACACAATTTCTTGGCACTATAACAAGATATTTGCCATATAATAAGTATTACTTGGACGCTGAAGTAAAGAAGGCTATAAAAATTGACATAGATACAAAACTGGCAGGATGCCATACCAACCCTGTGAGTTTTGCCTTAGTGCAGCAATTTTACACAACGTATATGTACGTAGGATAGCTCTTTACCCTTTTTTGTCGTAAAATATGGATTTTATATATCTGTTCTTTTATTCGATACAACTTGCTGTAATTGTTATATCAACTTAAAAGAAAGGTTTGTAAAGATACTTTGATATTTAGTTAAATTAATGGCATATATCAGTCACTGAGAGTTTCTAACCAAACTATTATATGTTGTGTGTTGAACAAAATGCTATTTTAGTATTAATCTAACATCTATTTAACCTCTAGAAAACTCTTTTAATTATACATGCAAGTCGAATCTGAACCAAATCATTGACGTTATAATAATATAGTAAATATTTGAATAAACTGGAACAAACCTTGAGATACGTAAAGATGTTAATTTAATAATGTTTAGAATTGTCTCGTTTGTCAGTTATGTAGTCATGGATGATTATGTCACTGATATTTTCTAGGTCATTGAAAATAATTGGCTTTGGTTAGAATCCGTATCCCAAGTATGCATTTTAATATTCTTAATGATAAAGATCTACAAAGGTCGACGCTGGAAATTCGATTCTAGTCGGGGTGAATTCTTGGCTACTGCAAGAAGTAACAGCAATAATAACTGGCGCAGTAATAAAGGTAACGTTTTATTTCATGGTGGAAGAACTTTGACCATTTGAAAAAGCTTTGAACCTCTTACACTTTCGAAGATAACGATAAAAGCTAACTCAGCGACCGACTGTGATACGACAGTACTGGTAGGAACAGTACCGGGTAGAATAGTACCTGGTTTTACAGTACCTGGTAAAAACGATATCTGGACGGAACAGTACCTGGTTTAAAAGTACCTGGATAGATAGTACCTGGTTGGAACAGTATCTGGTAGGAACAGTACCTGGTATGATAGTTCATGGTAGGAACAGTACCTGGTAAGACAGTACCTGGTAAGACAGTACCTGATAGGACAGTACCCGGTAAGACAGTACCTGGTGAGACAATATCTGGTAGGCACAGTACCTGGTAGAAACAGTACCTGATTCGACAGTACCTGGTTGGACAGTACCTGATGTGAAACAGTAATAAGGTAATTTTAAAAGCTACTTACATCTTACTGAGCTGTGAGTACTGCACAGTGAGTACTTTCTCTAGCGCCAGCAGTACGGAGGGAGGGAACTTCCTCTTGACGGTGACGAGTGCCTTCACCCACACCAGCAGGTGTTCCACGTGTCTACTGTTCTCTAGCAGACGAGATATTGATGATAGCAGACGGTCGGCGTAGTCTTCGTCTAGGTTTGAGGCTGTTAGGTTTACTGTGGAAGAAAATTTACGTTAGTATTGTTTTGGCAGCAATTTAAATACTTAAAGTAAAGGTGCTTAAACGAGATGAAGTTTTCAAACACATATTTGGTTTCATAGTCAGTATTAAAGTGTGGTTAGATGGTAAATTTGCGTCAAAGTTGGTTTATTTCGTATTCATTGACATTATTTAGAACTCCCTGTTTCTAAGGATAGTCAGTGATGGTTGCTGGAGCAACGGAACGTCTATCTACTGGCTATTAGCGCTTTAGACACTTAAGCTAACTTATTTTTAACAGTTTTTTTTTAACTTTTGTTTAGTACCTTTGTCTTTTCAAATTTCATTTGTACAAACTAGTTTAGACATCACAACCTATATTCACATCATGGTTAACAAAAGCACTTATCAAAATTAATAATAATAAACAGTTAACTCCACTTACTATCATTTGCAGGCACAGCTTCCACACACTGTTGTATGAGCGTATGTTCGTTCAGTTGTAGAGCTCCGATGAGCGCCGCGCCCCAGGAGCCTTCAGATAACAGCTGTTTCACTGCGTATGGTGTTGAACCTGATTCTAGACGGTATGGCCTGGAAGACAATGGTTATATTAGAAACGATTCATATATAAATTATAAAATTATAAAAAGTAATACTTTCAACAAAATGCAGTATGTAACACAAAAATAAGATGTGATGTCGTAAATACATACGAGATTTTTTGTTTGAATTGAAGCGATCATAAGATGACTTTTATCGCACAGAATAATATAGTTAAGGCTTCACATTTGTGAAGTTCATTATTAAATGGTAATGCTCAGATTTTCTTTTTAGTGTCGTCTTTGGTTATATATATGCAATAGTGTGCCTAAAAGGTTGTTATATTTGCAAAAAAAAATGTTTAGTTACCTGAAAGTGCCATCAATGCCCGCATTTTGACTGTAAATTAAAAGACCTTCTGTAGCTGCAACGCCGAAACTGTCACCCGTCGGAGAGAATCTCACGCAGTGGACTCGCACCTATTATATTATTAAACCAAATAAAGCAGTTTTAATCATATATTTCAGGTATTCCTACGCTGGATTATTATTATTAAGACAAATAAAAATCTATAAATTCAAGGATAAGACAACTACTAGTTCTATTACTAGTCCAAAAAAAAACTGCTTGCTAGAATCTAGTAATCGTTTTCCTTTTCGCTCACTAGTTTATTCGCATTTGTATAAAATTTGAACTCTTCCAATCGAAATACTTTTTAATTGAAAAATTCAGTTATGTTCAAATATATTTAATATGAATCTTACCTCAGGCTTAACCCTCCTGTCCGCCATATCTCCCTCCTTGACTCCCGGCAGTCGTACATTTACGTCCCCTCCTTCCAAATCACCTCTTTCTTCTACCAATGCCATGTTTCCAAATTCTGTCATGAGACGACGGTTTATAAAGTCCTGTAAATAAAAATACATAGGTAATAATATTTTATAATTAGCGAATTTATAAGCTAGAAATACATTAAAATTAAATTCATCAGAAAAAAATATGGTACACTACATAAACAAAGTTATTTAACAATGGAGAACGAGATCTAAGTAGAATAAAAATAAATATTTAGTTCAATCAGTCAGGGCGTTTTATTAGACTTTTCACAAATCTAAATGAATCAATAATAATATGAATGGTTTAACATTTGATGTGCTAGATTTCTCAAACGATGATGTAAAATTCTCGGTTTGTTTGGACAGATCATAGAAAATTCTGTAAACGATGTTTTGGGAACCTCTGTTAACTGTTTGAAGTTGAAACCACAGCCCAAAAGGGTGCTAAAGAAGGTGTAGATGGTAAGTTGGGATATATTTTCAAGTATTTGAAGCTATATTTCATAGTATTATACTCACATTAACAGCATCCAATGATCTATTCTGCGTGATGACAAACTTGTGTAACAGTATAGCTTCTTTCACACTGTACAGACACACGTGCTTGGAGTTACCGCCGCCTAATATACACGACCCGTCGGCGCTGTAGCATATTGTTGTGAATGCTCTGCAATAAAAAGACATTGGTTAGTTTATATATTTTTATTTTGATATATTCATGGTCATACCTCATCCTGGGAGAAAACCCAGCAGTATGGTTATAATGGTAGGTTAAAGTTATTCCATTTTTATATCATCAAATCAATTTCATAATTTATTTTTATACCTGAAGGTGCAAACATAATATGTGTATGACAGTACACTCATTTTTCATGATGTTTATTATGGCTGACCATAGGGCAAGCCTATAGCCAAATATTAGGCACGATCCTATACCCTGTAGTGGGGTACTATTGAAAATATCCATATTAGCCCAATAATACAACAATCATAACAGTATATACTTGCATTATTTGCTCACAGTCTACCCCATTTAATGTATGTTACAGTCAGTCTTAATTTAATCCCTATGGAAGATACCATAAAACTTACTTAGTCTTAAGCATTTTCTCTGGAGTAATAAGATCAGTTTCAGCCTTCCCTGAGCCAAGATCATTGCGTCCTTCAATGCAACCGGTCTGATCGCACGTGGTCGCGTTGAAGAAAGTTATGTTGCCGTCTAGAGTTGATACTGCGAACTGAAATTAAATAAAAAAATATTAATACTCGTATTCCTGTTTGTAAAACTTTAGGTTTAGGACTATATGTAACAATGTGTTTAAAGAAATCGGTATGGATCTCGTTCGAGTTGACAAACTGTGGCTTGCTTGTAGAAAGGCCTCCATTTCTTTTTTTTTGTTAATTGTATGAGCAGAAAGACACAGAAACATTTCTTAAGAAATAAAAATAAGTGTTAAGAGTCATTTTAGCGCTGCATGCCATACTTTGTCGTCATGGCGACACCTAGCATGGCACATCGGCTGGCTTTTTATTCCACCTCGCTACCTCCCAACTATTGTTAGTAGAAAAGCACCTTAAATATTAAACATTTCTAAAGTTAGACAAAGTGTACCTCTTCCCCATCAGGTCTGAACACGACCTGCAACGCATCGGACGTGAGCTGTACAGTCTCAGCGTCAGCGCTGGTCTCGATACAGTTCCACAGTCGCAGGCTCTTGTCCCAGCTGGCGGAGATCAGGCGGGAGGAAGACAGCGTCGGGCTGAAGGTCACGCTTGATACTGGCGCTTCGTGACCGCCTAGCACCTGGGGATCATAGGAGAGTGGGTTAAAATGTGTAGTTTCGAAATAGAAGAGTTTTAATTTTGTTATGGGATTAGGGTAAAAAATAAATTAAATATTGTGTCATTCCTCTTACGTCTACAAAACTAAAATAATTGGTTACTATGATATTTCATTTCAAATAAAATAAACCTAAGATATTAAATTGTACGGATTTAAGGTCCGCAGCGTTGTACTCGTTAAAAACAGACATCACAGACGTTTTTCTACAATTATACATTATGCAACTAAACACAATAGTTAAGTAAATTTTATTTCAAACTCTCGTTTTTTTTTACATTTTTTTAAAATTAGTAGCGAATTTAAAAAAAATGTCACAATTCAGGGCTTCCCTAACGATTATTTAATTGTTAGAAATTTCGTACTTACATCTAAAAGCTTGCCAAACTTGATAGACCACAAGAATATCTCGAAGACATCTTGTCCACCGGCTGCACATAATTCACTGCTGGAGTCCAACGCCACACAACTGAATTGTACCAGACTAGGCGATGTTAGGGTGCGGAAGTTGCGGTATCTGAAACGAAAATTTAGTTTTAGAAGAGATGCGATGTTAAAAAAGTGTATTTGTGCCCTTTTGATTCCGTTGGTTTTCAGATCAGTAGGGGACTCGTCACCAAAATTAGGTGAATCAGATTGAAATTATACGAATTCCAGAATAGTTACATCTAATCAAACTATCGCTATTTTCAGCGATTTGTTAGCTCTAATTTGCACCAAAGTGGATTCTTAGTCGAAGAGAGAGAGGGTATAGTTATTTCTGTTAGCGACTGAACGTGCGTACGAGCGTATACGCACGTAACGTATACGCAAAGCATACACATACTTTTATAAGTTAAAACATTTTAGAACTACGGATGAGATGGCTAATAATAAAACTAGAGACTGTTTAAACTAGAGAGGGGTTTTAGAATTTATTATTATTACTATAACTATACTTATATACTATAAAATATACTATATCCTACAAAACTTACCTAGTTAAATCATAGCACCTCACAGTTCCATCTAAACTAGCGGACACAAAGAACTTCTTATTAGCACTGAACGTAATACTAGTGACTGTAGACTTATGTTCACTGAACGTTACGAAGCAGAACCCGTTGGTAGTGTTCCATACTTTGACCTTGCCGTCGTACCCCCCTGTTACGATGTACAGACCATCGGGAGAGTACGCGAGGCACGTCATGTCTAAAGAGTGGCCTTGCTGCTTCATTACGTATTGTTCGCCTGAAATTTAGAGCTTATATCAATAGGAATAGAGATTTGTTTGACATACTGTGGTGTAACATGAGATTGTAAAAGGTATTGTATCCACGGTATAGCTTTGTTTTGTGAAGTTATGTAATTTGTGTACCTCATGCTTACATTGTCGAAAACCTTTAAATAACATTTTTAATACCAGATATCCTAGTAAATAAAACTTACCTGTTTTTAAATTTTTAACACAACCCATTTCATATTCCCTTTAATTAATCTAAAGGATTAAGGTCTTCAATCATTTTAATTCTATTAAAGTCCTAAAAACTGACTTCGAAAAAATTACATATTAAATAGAGTATTTATATTACTTACTCTGCCACTCCCAAACAAGCAGTTGTCCAATATTAGGGCAGCCAAAAGCTATCCAGTCTCCCGGAGCGGAAATAGCAATACTGCTGATACGATGTTCTGATATACTCAGTGTATGAATCAGATTCACATCTGGCATCTCGTGGAGGAAGAATATACCGGTGGAGAAGCCTGGGAACAAGAAAATAAAACGTAATATAATTATTCAAAAGTTATTCACTGTAACACATTGTAATTCACTTGTTTGTTTAGTAATAACTTAATTAGTGTAATTGAGATATTATATTGGGTCCCGTCATACAGACTCCGGCCCATGCTGCCGTATTTCCCGAACGATTTATCCTTTCTATATGATCTCGCTGTATAGTGACTTCGCAGTACCGCGACTCGTTAAACTTAAACATAACATACAATGACGAGCAGTAAAATACGCAATTAAAACCGTACACGTAAAGATTAAGTACAATCTACTATTTACGAGACCTTAAGAATCGATTTAAATACGCTACCACGCCCGTAAAATCTCACTGCGTTCACTCAACCAGAGCACAATGATGGCTACTGCATTTTAATTAAAGATAGAAATAAACCAACAGAAGCGAAATCTAAATAACTATTGAAAAATTTCAAACATACCTGTAACCAACATCTTAGTGTCTTTGTGATACTGCACTGCAGTCAACCTGACTTTATGATGAGCTCTTCGTATTTCGTCTCCTATGTAATGTCTGCCTAGCTTCTTGTAATGTAGTCTCTTGTCGTTTTCTGTTTTGATCTCTTTCTCTGCAGGCTCTTCTGTTTCGCTTTCCTAAAATACAAGATTATATAAATAGCCAGTGTCTGACAAAAGCGTCTGATGTATTTTTTTAGAACAGCATTTTTTAAGATAAAGAGATAAAAGTTTTGTGAAGACATTTGTTAGCGAATATGATAAAAAATATTGCAAACATTAATGTTTAAGCTAGTATTGACACAAGGGAAAATGTTATCTGTATTAAATGTTTTTTACAGCAACTAAAGGAAGATCTTCTATTAAAAGGGCGAATTGACAGAATGGAAGTTGCACTCCATTGATGAGACCTTGTCCAGACGATGCGAATTTAAGGAGCGTGAACATTTTGAATTCGTGCGAAGCATGTGGACGCGATGTATGGGCGCCTAGCATCACAGACGCGAGCGAATCAATTCGCAGCGAATGACCCCTTCTGGACAAGGGCTAAAGTCTGATTTTAAAACTTCTTTAAATCAATAGCGTTACAGGAACAGCATAGGCTCTTTTTCATTTCAAGGTAAAATTGAGAAATAACGGGAAGTTTACATACAGTCAAAATTATTTATAAAGAATACTTACATATTCCTTATCCTTCTCAATAACCGCTTTCTCATCAACCTCATCCTCACTTTCCTCTTCCTTCTTCATTTTACGTTTCTTCCTCTGAGATATCTGTACACTCGACACAACTAAATCATCCATATCAATACTAGCTTCCCACAAACAAATCTGACCGTTCCTACTAACGGTTATAAGATCTAAGCTCTTCTTTTCAAAGAAAACTCCAGATACTTTATCCGTATGACCGCTTAATGAATACATATTAACGTTGTCTAAGTAATCTACAGTATAGATCTTTGTTGTAGTGTCTTTGGAGCCTACAGCTAAAAGTTTGGAGCATGAAGACCAGTCTAGGCAAGTAACTTCATCACGAGATTTCTTGAACACTCTCTTCATTACGAAGGAACGGAATTCGCCAGTGAATGTGCATGGTGCGGTCATTATGAATACTGAAATTACAGAAAAATTATATTTCAAACATAATCTGACAAAAAATCATTAAACTTTTACTAATTTAATTGCATCTTAGTTGATAAACACAAACAAAAAACAACAACTTATCATGTGTTTCAAAAGCCAACACTTTAAAAATTTATGAAGTGGTTGTACTATCATTACAGATTGAGTTAGAAGATTGTAGTCCAAAACACATTACGAGCTACAGTTCTAAAATCTATATGATTTGACATCTATACTAATATTATAAAGTCCGATTTGAAAAATTCTTTCATTTTTAGATAGCCCATTTATCGAGGAAGGCTATAGGCTATCATCCTCATCATATATCATCACGCTACGACCAATGTACCAGTAAAAAATATTTTTATAAACATTAAACAATAAATAAGACAACAAACATTAAAAATGTAGTTTACAATAAAATACTTGTTTACCTGTATCATCACAACAGGCAGCAAAGTACTGGCCATCAGGACTAAACTTGACAGCATTCACTTGCTGCCTGAACTTGTATTTGTGTATCACTGTGCATGTCACCAGACTTATCATTTGGGCTTCACCCTCTGAAAGGAAATAATAATTATAATTTTGGACAAAGTTGGGCCAGTCTGCTGGTACTGACCCAACTTTGTCCAGGTATAGTATAAGTAACATAAATTTATCCTGTTGATTCTATTCTGATCCCATCAATCCCATTCAACCTTGTTCTGACATATACAAACATATTCAAATAGTAACTATCCAATTTAGTTAGTTAGTTGTTCAATCAAGACATCTATTGCTCAATTGACATTAATTTCAAGTTAATACTTGAGTTATGAAATTAAAACTATGTATAGTTGATAATTATGACACATACTTTCATTAACAGCCAGCAAAGTAGATCCATTGGGTGAGATATCAACCGCTGTATAATTGTAATAACTTTCAAATGCTAATGTGTTGCTTTTGTTTCTGAAAATAAATAAACAATTATTGAATACAAATCTATAATATAGCACACATAAAGTGTCTAAAAGAACCAATTAATAGATATATTGTAGAGTTAAAATCTTCAGTACATATAAAGGGTCTAAAGGCTGAAATTAATAGATAAATTGTTATACAGTAACCAAAGAAAAATATGTTATGTGAATACACAAAGATTTGAAGTGTTTATACTTACTGTTTCAAATTATATACTGTAATTTTATTCCCGACAGGGCTCACAACACAGTTCCCATCGTTAGTAAATAAAACATCGCCTTTCCTGTACACGGTGCCCAAAAGATTTTGAAACTGTAACATCACACAGGTTATGTTGTAAAAATTACATTTATTATAATAGTATTAAAATAAAGACTTTGTTTATAATTTATCTACAATACCCTTTTTATTAAGGTAAGTCTCAGTATGAGTAACAGAAAGTAAGGCACAAAAATAAATTATTTTTGCGATATAAACAAACCATAACAAACTACAAATTAAAGTTATTTTTTTATTATAAATGTAATTCTTACCGTATAGTGAAACTTCATCGTGACAAAGAATATATTATCTTCTATAAAATTATAAATTAGCTCCACAGTTCATAACATAACACTTTTAATTAATTGTCTGAGTTTTATTAACACATTTTAAAAGTTTGAAACCAGCATGGGTATGTGAATTTTGACAACTGTCAAACGAAAATTATGGGCAATTTTTTACTACATATTTAACATTAAAGCAAGATAACGCTATATAATATGATGTATGAGTAAAAGAGACCTCATATCGTTGAAGCACGTGAGTTCACTTGTTGTACTTGTTGACATTGACATTATAGCAAGATGTTCGGATACACCTCAATTTCATGAAAACAGGTAATCGGATCACTGCTTTGGACTTGTATCCGAACAGTCACGCAAAACTACACAAATCAGTGTTACCAACGCTGTTTAGAATAAATAACCAATCTGTTATAACCGCCCACGTATTTGAATGCCACAGGGTGGAAGTGCAGTAATAACTTTCTTTTCGAAATAAAAGCAATGGCAGTAATGACTTTTATATCTGAGAAAATCAATGGCGCTACAAGTAACATTTAGGGCCCACTGTTATCTACTTCGTAACGTTAAAGTAAAACGTGAACGAGAATTTTAATCATCTCACGGCTCTCTCAGATCGGGGACCACAGCAATTTCTTTTTTGCGAAAGTGTCTTACGTTTGACTCCGTGTCAAGAATTTTTGCGACATTTCGACACAATGTTAATTAATAAAATTCAGTGGGTAGAATTCGAGGCGCCCATAGTCCGTTGCGCTCACCGGTCGGTAAACGATCTGTGGGTTAAGCGACCCTAGGCGCGGTCATTCCATAGATGGTTGACCGCATAGTGGTATTTGAACTGGGCGCCTCCGTGCTTCGGAGGGCATGTAAAAAGTCGGTCGCGGTTATTATCTACTACGATAACAGTCGTTAGGCCACGTCAAAGGCCTTCGGGCGGCTTGTACAACTTTGACACTAGGTTGACCACTAACCATACGAGAAAGAAAGAAAGAAGTGGGTGGAATGCAACTGCAACTGGTGAAATGTGGGTATTTTCTATATACCAAAGGCTACATCTTCGATTATAATGGGGGTGTAATTTAATTATGTTTGTATAATAAAATAACATGAGAGCTTTATTGCTGGAAAGACAGCAATGTGAGTTCACGTAGACATGATTTCATATCTTGTTTTTATTTTATTTTAACCATTGTATTGCTTTAGTACCTTTAGATATTTAGGTACCTATCCTTTATTGATTTTGTTAAAAATAAATAAATTCAATATCTTACCAAAATAGAAGTTCTGAAACCTTGGCAACATTAGTACAGTAATCAATACAAAAATGTATTAAATTTAAATAACGATTATTTTTGCTTAAGATTAATAATTTTGAAATAATTTTGCTTGAAAAATATATTTTCTAATTAAGAAATAATAGCGACTGGTTTGATTTGCAAATTAAAGAAAATTTTGCATACAAAAAGTATTTCAACGATCAATTAGTACATGCGCACAAGACTTTTGCTGGCCAGCGATCCACATCAATGTTCGACGTCATAACGCGGCGGAATCTTCAGCTCAGGATTGGTCGCGCATTTCGGAAGTGACGTAGAAAAACCAATCAGAGCTTAGGTCATATTGAGCACTGCCTTGAACATCAATCGTCATATGACCCATTCTATCGAGTCTGCAAAGCTTGGGCCATATTTGTCTGTGCAAAAGTAGTTCCGTGGAGTGAGTGTGTGCAGATAGACATCACAGTTTTTGGGACCTGTAAATACTCCCTAAATAAACGTTCAAAATGTCGTCCGACAGTAACCCAATTTATGGACCCTTCTTTGGAGTAATGGGGGCGGCGTCTGCTATCATCTTTAGCGGTATGTATTTTGTGCTGTAGAAATGGCTGTCTTGAATGATTATCGATCTGCCCAAATGGGTTTCAGGCGCTCGGCCTTTAGTGAACAGAAGTCGTGGAATTTGTTGTAAACAATTTGTATAATGCTCCTTTGATAAATCAGTTCGAATCTAGTTATTTTAGGAGCACTAATTATAGTAGTAGCCGCACCTTGTGCTTTACGTTATCCCGACATAAATATATAGATAAGCATGACGGAATGAGCCAAATTGATAATGAATCCGATATTAGGTGGGAAGGGGTAGTTTTAGGGCGTTGTTTTCGGGTACAAAATTGTGAATCATTAGTCATGTGATTGATAGGTGGCGATTTCGGTTGGTAGCACTGTTGAAAATGCCTGGATCGACACAAAAGAGCTCTTGCATGAAATATTGAGTACTTGTAACGATTTCTGCGGGCTTTGTACGTTGCAATATGTTGTATTCTTATGTTTTGGTGTAAAACGATTGTTTCGATCTGTACATTGGAAAATCCCAGTCTGAGTCATGCAAATTATCGTACAAGGCATTCTCATTTCGCGAATAGTATAGAATGCCAAGTAAACCTTGTACTATTCGTCCATCCTATACTCTAATTTGTTTTCTAAGATCAATACGTAATGCAAAGCTGTGAGGACTACCCACATAACATTCCTGTTAGCTCCATTAAACGAATACGGCAAAAATGTCAAAGAAAAACTGGAATATTCATAGATAAATGATGAAAACTTAAGTTTTGGTCATCACATGACTGACTTGACTATCATGTGATCAAGTCAGCTGTGCCTTGGACTTAAACTAAATATAAACAGTTATTGATTCTTTCTCATCCCTAATCAGTCTGGAATAGCTGTGGGTAACCTTCAGTACAATAAAAACATCATTACTTATAATTTGACACATTGACATGCTAAGTTACAACTAGGTGTATGAAGTAATCTCTGTGATATCATGTGAACCACCCTAACACTAATATTCAAGTAATCTTTAACAAAGAACTTAGATACAAAGTACTAATATATCTAAGAAAATCTAATAACTTAACAATCAGATCATGTGAGTCATTGACAAAGTTCCTTCTAACATAAAATTGTTACCAAAAAACTATTTCATTAACAGTATGTAAAGGAAAATCAATACAAACAAATGCGAGTAACAATCTCAAATGTAGTGACCATAGATAATAAAATCATAAATGAGTTCAATCACATGACATTAACCATAGAGGTTATGTCATATGAACAGACTCTATGGTTTTGACATAAAGGTTATAACAGCATGACTGGTTATTGAACCTTGCTTTTCCTAGTATATGGATTTACCCAAGAAAGAGGAGAATATTAAGGATAAAGTATGTACTTAACAAGTACTTGTCTTATCATGTGATCCAACTCTGTATCTTATGATTTGTATGAACAAACATCACATGATAAACTACCTACTTATAAAAAATGGAGTATTCACACTTTTTGATATGAAGCTTAGATTATAATTAACAGTTACACACTCTTATTAAATAAAGTTATGAAAGCTTTCTCTCTCTTTGTATTTAAACATAATAAACAGTTAAAGAGAGGTATATTAAATGTAACAGAATTCTACTCTCATTTGAAAGAAATTAATATTCTCAAAGGAGTTCAATGTCATTTGTAACATTAGAAATTGCTTGCAATCAATCTACTTCAATGCTAGCAATACTTGTTCTAACACATACTTATACAATGGATAAAGCCATGAACCTTGTTAGTTAGTTTAGTATACAGTATGAAGACAAGTTTTTCAACATGTCTCAATACAGGACTACCCTCTAGACACAACATGTTAATACTATAATATTAATAAGCTTTATAGTTAATATGATAAAGAAAGGATACAATTCTCATTCTAACAAGACTCGACAGAGTGCCTGAGTCTAGTTACTTAGGATGCACATCTTTGCATTTTACATCTTAGTTAAGAACTAGGTCATACTTGAAACTTAATTTAGTACTTGCTATTCTTGCAATTATATTAAACAAATTATTATTCTGACTATTCCAGCGCTGGGAGCTGCCTATGGAACCGCCAAGTCAGGTACCGGTATTGCCGCCATGTCGGTGATGCGGCCTGAGCTCATCATGAAGTCCATCATTCCCGTTGTCATGGCGGGTATCATTGCCATCTACGGCCTGGTCGTAGCTGTGCTCATTGCCGGTTCCCTTGACTCACCGGCCAACAACTACACCCTATACAAGTAAGTAACTTCTTATACCTCCTTCAATATTCTACTAGCCTGGTACTTTCTAACTTTATAGATACTATATCTTCTTCCTTATGTTAGTTCTGTTGATGTGCTGTTTTCATCCTCCACTCTACCTCATCTGGGACAGATTACACATTACTGGAATTACTCTGCAAACAGCAATGCAGTATATCTTCGACATTATCATGCAAACCTAGTCCTTAGTCTGTTTCTGCTGAAAATGATTATACTTAAAAAAGTCAACACAAGTAGTAAGACCTTCTATGCAATCATATAACCCTGGTATAAAAGGATGTTCTCTAAGTAGATTAGCTTATTCTTACAGTATTAATATTTACATTTTCCTCAATAACCAAAGCATAAGGTACTAGCTATATAGGAGTATCATTAGTCACAGACTTCAAATGCCTAATTAACTACACTACTATTGTTCTCAAAAATGTAGTTTGACTTGCTTGGTGACTTTATTTTTGCAAGCATTGCCAATCTTGTTCAGTTTTCAAAGAACACTTTTGCTGTACTTTCACCAGCATTGTATTGTAGTGAAAATATTAAGAATAAATTCAAGTAGCCTATTCAATTTTACTCTTTACATTGATAGGTATAACAAAATACTTCTATACGTCATAATAAAATACTAATGGGGCATAATGTAAAATGGTAGAGAATAAAATACGAGATTTTCTGCTTATTTCAACTTACCACCCACTCATAAACTTATCTTATTTACTAACTCTTATCAATGATTTCGAGATACTCGACAAACTAATGCAATATAACAGTCCTCTGAGTGACAATGGTAGTTATTTCAGGCTTTTTTACAATACAATTACGCATGAATGATTCGCAAGTTTCCTGTTACTGCACAATCAAGGTTGCTGCAAGGCTATTCATAGGCAACCATTGTTATATTACTAGCGAGATTACTATCTTTTTTACGTACAGTTCATCCTATCTATGTTTGAGTTGTTGTGATGAACTATTAAAAGGTACGTATTTTTTGTGTTCATGACACAAAATTCAAGGTCGTTAACAAAAACCGTGTCTAAGTCATCTGTCATCTTAGAGACGAATTGTTGACGTTTTATGAAGAAAAACATAAGATTCAATTCCCATACATAAATCACGGGACTATCAATTCAATCTACTAAATTCAAATAACGAATTCCGCAATCAATCATCTCACAAAAGTTGGATTGTGAGGCCGCAAAACATCTCATAACATCTCTCGCGGTCCAAATCTTTACCCCACTTTTTTCTTATTACATTGGCGCTTCGCCAGGAGCTCTGGCTATCTAGCTCACTTAGTCTAGTCTTTACGTCTTCAGTGGGTAAATAGATGGCTAGCCGATGTCTGCTGTCGCCCACGATGTTATGCCCCGTCATGTCAAGTTTCATACTAGTATATTAAACAACTTCAACTATGCGGCTGATTTTTCTTTGTGATAAGTAATTTATTATGTCTGGAATGTTCTATATTTAATACAGTTGGGTAAATAACGCGCGCGTGTAAAGTGTTTATAGTAATAACTCTTATGTTGTTAAGGTTTTTACGTTATACTTATGGGCAGAGTTATTTGAAAGTAATTTAATGAATGTTAAAATCGAATCGGAATTGTACTAAGCTACTTCAATCAGTACAGCAAGTCACGTTTATATCGAAAGCGATTAATCAAATTTGATTAAACAGATACGTCAATGATAGATTGACAATGAAGAATTTAATCCTCGTTTTTGCTACACACCCTTATTATTCTGGCTATAACTTATTTTCCGCACCCTAGCTTTATGGGACATCCCGTCTGTATTCGTATTATAAATCTTGTCAAGAATAATCCATATTCATTTACCCAGTGACCTACTATGAGAAAAAGGTCAACTGTAAATATATTTCTATATAATATACGAACACGTAATATCACGTCACTCGCATTGATTCTTTTAATGAAACGCCCCATGAAAGATATGGAAGTCCTTGTAATGATTATATGATTGTGGATAATTACTTACAAAGCAATTACAGTCTCAGTGGGGACATTTTTCATATCACATAATTGCCGGCGTATTTGGGTGTGCGCTCCAAAGTCATTAACCTCCAGTTTTTGTGGCGTGTCAAATTTATACGGGGTTCATGAGAGCCTGAGAATGTTCTAACGAGTTTTATACATACTGAATGTATATTTTGTATCCTTGATTACACTCGCATTAAAATGTTTTTCGTTATCGACGAGCGTTATCTGAAACGAGTTTCATTTTTCATCCATTGTTTTAGTGAATTGGCACTTCAGCTATTACTTAGTAAATATCTAGTTCGCTCACGTGTAAATACTAAAACGGTATTAATGGATCATTAATTTTAAGATGTTTACTGATAACATGTTCCACTTAGGTAATTAAAATGCGAATATACATATAGGTAGGTATGACGTGGCATCTGCTGATACTTAAATAATTCTTAAGACTGAATTTACTTTACAACTTTGCTAATGTATATTTTCTCTTATCTTTACAGAGGGTTCATCCACCTGGGCGCTGGTCTCGCCGTAGGTTTCTCTGGTCTTGCGGCCGGGTTCGCCATAGGCATCGTTGGTGATGCAGGTGTCCGCGGTACCGCGCAACAGCCCAGGTTATTCGTCGGCATGATCCTTATCCTCATTTTCGCCGAAGTATTGGGTCTTTACGGTCTCATCGTCGCCATCTATCTTTACACGAAACAGTAAACGCATTAAGCACACTCTTACTCCCGTCGCCCGTGCTCCGAGTTTCTATGCCACAGAATCTGCTCAGTCACTGTTGTCGCGCACAGGGAAGTCGTCGCCGGTAGCGAGCGCATAGGGCCTCGGAGCACCACCACCTTGTATAGTACTTGTTGATTACTTGACGTTAATCATTTATATGTTGCCGCATATCTCCGGCCCGGTGCCGCCTCGATGCTGCGGCCGCATCGCGCCTAGAGACGCGGACTGTATAAATAATTTTTCTATTTCAATTTTATAAATAACGATCACTATTTTCGAATCCAATCATGGTTTACATTACAAACGCTACCGAGCGATGACGGCGTAATTTATTTGTTAATTTATTACCGCATTTCATTTTGAGTTTCGGTGACAGGAGATTTTGTTTCACCTATGGACATATCAAAAGTTAATTTGCGCGTTTACCACCCCCCCGCGAAACTTACGTATCTTCGTACCATCCGACGATATCACTTTTAGATTATTTTAGCGTTAAGGCGAAACTAATGTACAGTTAGAGTAGAAATTTAAGTCCAAACAAGTTATCTTAATAATTTATGAAACCGTTAAACCCCCAGGGTACTGTGTACCGATGTCTATCGCTGAGAATGTTAAGGTAAAACCTGGCTTTTAAGTACTACAATGCTATATAGCTTTCAGTGTTATAGTGGATGTATGTATCCTTATCGTACTGTTATGGGCCTGTAAATGTTATCCTCTCGAGTGGCTGTTGATAAATTCAAAAGCGAGTCACAAACATTGTATTGCCAGGAATCAGTAAATAAACATGGTTTGTACATTCCATATTATTTTGTTTCTACTTGATTATACTGTGTGTTTTATTTTCCTTTACGATCTTCTTGCGAGCGATTATATATAAAGTATTCTGAAGGATGCTTACATGACATTATATAGAAACTGTCGCAAAATTATTACTATAACTATATAATAATATAAAATATTTAAATAGTATTATTACATTTCTGACGACTTATAATGTGAAAAAAAAAATATTTCAAAATATATTTATTCTGTATACCTCATAGTCGAAATGATGTTTGAATGATATAAATTGGTAAGTAAAATACATATAGGTAAAATTGTATTTTATTTTAGGTTTTCATGTTAGAGAATGTTATAATCTTTGGTGTTATTGAATGAATTGTGTTAATAAAATATTTTGAAAACAACTAATGTAAATTATGAATCCATTGTTTCACTTCATTCATTTTTTTTGTTTTGAAATCAATTTTATACCAACACATCATTTGGTTAAAGACGACATGAAGAACTACAAAAATCATGATCAGAACTACATGGTTTCACTATTTAGGTTAACCTAGAATTGGTGCAAAAACACTAAATTCCTCGTTTAGAAATTTTATTTCTACCTAAAAATTCATCAAACAAAAAGTGCATATTTAAACATTATCCTGAGTAAAAAATATGATAGGAATACACACCACACACTGGCACACACATCAACATAGACTTACATCAAACCAGATACTTGTTTTATAAAGTCTAAACTACACAAAAACTTTATTACTTTATTATACCTAAGCAGTACCTTTGTCAAGTAAGTATTTAGCCAAGAATGAAGACTTTATGGGCGCTACTTGCGCAAAGATTGAATGAATCCTACACACCTCACTTTAGGATTATTTTACATACACCTTTGTAGTACAAAAAATTAGGTTGATCTCAATCTAGATTCAAACTATCAACTAAAATTCTAATTCAGTTCAAACAAGTGTAACAACGCCACATTGAAAATGAATCTGACTGCATTTTGAAAAATAATACCTAGGAACACTAGCACCTACTCCCAAAGATCTTATTGCTCGCGTCAAGAAGACGCTCCGAAACGTGAGGAATAAATAGTAATAGGATGCTGCGAAGCCAGATGGTAGATCAATATTGCACTGACCTGACCTACAAGTAACAACCTAGTTTATAGGAGGCCGTCGCCGCAGTACCGCTAAAATAAGCATCGTCATAAAACATCATAGCTATTACGTCGCCGGCTGTAGTAATTATTTCCAGTTATTATAACTTTATGGTAGTTGATAACGATATCTGAAAAGTGACTGGTTTATTCAGGACTTTCAGCCGTGTATTGATTATAATTTTTGGCATGTAAAAATATGAAATAATAGAATGAATTGCTACATTTTATTTATTGCTATAGTTTTGGTTTACTATAAGGGAACTCGTGCTAATAAGGCAAGTATTCTGCAGTAAGAGTACCACATAAAATCGTGGCAAGGGTGTTATTCTATGCCACCCAATTCAATAAACAGATCATTGAATAAAAAAAACAAGCCGTACCTATATCATTTAATTACCTGCGTGTACCTACGTGATATATTATGATAAATACTGTCGAGATCGCGACGCGCTAACCATCAATCGGGACAGTCCCTTTGAATTTGGACGGATGGTTACTCTGGCTTGTGTGTGTAGTTGAGCGAGAGGCTGATAGAACTAAACAAATTGAATGAAAAGTTTATTGGTGGTCTGAAAACAAAAATGATAGGTACCTAACCTTTTCACCGCCAGAGTAATATTGAAAATCGGTGTTCCCCACGCCAAGCAATAAATTCCTTCGTTTATACCTACAAAATAATAGTCACGGGAAAAGTGTATATCGATAAAACTTCGATTAATTTTACGTGTTCTTATATTATGAGTAAAAATTGCATAAAAGTACCACAAAATTTTATTGAATTTCTCCCATGTGTCAACTTTACACTACTCAGTACTCATTACCCAAAAATAACAATGATATACACGAACAATTTGCATAAAAAAAGTACTTAATTCAAATATTTTATTCAAAAAGTCACAGCACTAATCCCAGTTGTGACGACACCTTTTGACGTTAAGAAACGCCACTGGCGTGGTCAGCGCTGCGATTTCAAATTTTGCCGCCTTATATTAGAGATGTACCAGTGTGGCAAGTCGGAGTGAAGTATAATATATCGTTACGTTTAATCATTCATCTGAATACGTTAAATTATAATCAATACTCAATTTTGCACAATTGTTTCGTACTCGTATCTTACGATTTTAATAAATGTAGAAATAAAATTTTCGTAATATTTTTCTAGTCTATAAAATTTATTTTGATGTAGTAACATGGAAACACAGTTTGAAAGAACTCTATGACTCGGTAAAATAAATATGTTTTGTGCTCTATGATTCGAAATGTCACTGTTATTCCGCGTACTACGAAAATATTTTGCTAATTATGTCTACTTCTAAAGATTCTCGTCCATGTTCACCAAGCCTACATCATCTTCTACACCTTCTAACACTCTCAACAGCTCTTCTGTCGTCATTTGACTTGAAGACATTTTTGTGGCGCAGATGGTGTACGAAAAATTTATTATACACAAGAATTTATGTACCTATTATTAATAACGTATTGCAACAACACTACGAGTGTCCAGCAGCGCGGGTGACGTCAGAGCGCGCCGTCTGATTCCGTCAGTGACGTACGAAGCACTGTAAGGGATTCCGCTAATAGAGATGCGCGAGAGTTGCCACAAAATGATCGATTTGCACTTATTTAGTCATGAGTTTATCACTAGATATGGTAGTTTTATTACATATTTAGGTTTGTATTGAATCTAATTTAAAACATATCAGACAAAAAATTTTTTTTTCAGAAAGGAGTGAAGTATTTCAATTTGTTTTCGAAATATTGCATAAAGTGTTTAGATTGTAGTCCTTTTCCTTGCACATCACTAGTTGACGCGTCTTCACGTCTGTGGCGTGGATTTGCGGGCTAAATTTATACATTTTGCATGATGATTTACTTTGTTTTTTTTTCAGGTACAACTGTCTAATTATTATATGTCTTTGTGTAATAATGTAATAAATATGTTTAGGTAATAATAACAGGAGAAAGAAAACACTTGAAACGTATTGTTGTATGTTTATTTTGAACTATAAAAAAGTGATATTTTTGACGTGCTATCACGTCGATGGCGTCGTGAGCGATTTTCAATTTTACGTCTCTTAACGTCCGTGGCGGTGAAAAGGCTAATCATGCAGACTACATTATTTGTGTCACTTTTTAGCTTGAAGAAAAAGTGCAAGAACTAGTAAAATATACAACAGCAACTTCTGTAATACCTTTAGACACAGACGACTTTGAGAACTATGTGAACTCCACGGCAAAAGATTATTCATTCGTGATTATGTTTGTTACGATGTCGCCTAAAAGAAAGTGTGATATTTGCCATAACTTGTATGATGAGTTCCTGATTCTAGCCAATTCGCTTTCATCTGAATATAGCAAGAAACTGTTTTTCGGTGTTCTTGATTATGATAATGCACCTGACATTATTGAAAGGGTAAGAGATTTATTTAGTTTCAATTGATTCGAGGCGCCCATAGCCAGTTACGCTCACCGGTCGGTAAACGATCTGTGGGTGAAGCAACCGTTGGCGCGGTCATTCCATAGATGGGTGACCGCATAGTGGTATTTGAACTGGGCGTCTCCGTGCTTCGGAGGGCACGTAAAAAGTCGGTCCCGGTTGTTGTCGATTAAGATAACAGTCGTTAAGTCACGTCAAAGGCCTTCGGGCGGCTTGAACAACTTTGACACTAGGTTGACCACTAACCATACGATAAGAAGAAGTTTCAATTTATCCATATTAACATGTTCATAACGTTCGTAAACATTTTTTATTTGAGTCAGGGTAGGCAGACAAACAAGGGTTTTCAAAGTTGATTTGCACATTCACTGACCTTTGTTTACGAAGCAAACACTAGCAATTGATAAGTTCCAAAAAGGATTGTCAAACGGCAATAACTAGTACCTAATTGAGTGCTGAATCTCTGGAGGCAACTCCGCTTGAGTTATCCCTCGCTGGAGACAGCAGAACACAAGTCATATTGCCTATTGCCTGTGTTCTGCTTTTCTGATAAAAGGACCAATATTGATCGTGATTTCAGCTGTTAACCATGTTGTTTTTATTTAGCTGGGTATAAGTAGAGTTCCTGACGTTAGGCTCTTCCCGGCTGAAGGAGATCCTACGCCTGATGATATCATGGACCTTCAACATTTAGGTCTAAACGCAGAAACTATTGCTAATTGGATACGTAAAAGGACAAAAATTCAGGTAGGTACTACACTACTCTCCTTTTGAGTAACCTATGATATAAGAAAGCAATAGGTACATAGCCTAATAATTATTTCTGTTTATCATTTGCAGATCAAAATAATCGAGCCTAAAAACTATGTCAAGATTACATTTGTCTCAATCTTAATAGGTGGTGTTCTCTACTATCTACGAAATAAACTAACATTCATCTACAACAAGCACTTTTGGGGTTTAGGCGCGTGCACCTTTTGCTTAGCAATGATTTCGGGGCATATGTGGTACCAAATCTCAAGCCCGCCGTTTTACCTGAAGAATAAAGATGGAAGTCCTGTGTATATTTACTACGGCGTTGGAATCCAATTAGGGACCGAGACATACATTGTTGCTGCCATGCGTATCCTTTAAATTTAGTATCAATTATGTGTAAGTGCTTGTTCACGTTGGAACTCGCGGGCGCGGTGGCGGTCGCGAGCGCGGGGACGTGGCGATTTGTGTTCACGTTGGCCGCCAGGCGGGCGTTTGGCTCAAACTGGCTCAAACTGGTTGATCTTACTTGACATCGCGAGTGGATCGCGCCCGCCACCGCTAGTTCGACGTGAACACACACGAACATCTTCACTTGTTTGATATTGGCGCGAGCCCGCCTCGCGGGCCGCGCGCGACGCCGCTAGCTCGCCCGCGACTTAGACCGCGCGAACGGTTTGTACGTGAACACTTCGGTACATCGCCATACGTTTGATATTTCGCGACCGCGCCCGCCACCGCGCCCGCGAGTCAACGTGAATGAGCACTAAGTTTTTTACACACAAAAAGTGTCTAGGTACCTACTTACCTTTGTAAACTTTGGGACTTGGGAGGCGAATTTAAACTGAAAGTAACATAAACCATTCATGTCTTCCTAAATGCTTTTCTTACAAAGTTTTTATCAGATGGAACAATCGTTGTAGGCATGATTTTAATGATAGAAGCAGCAGGTGGCACATGGAGCAAGAGATGGCGACAGTTTCAGACGGTCTTCGGTCTCTTCCTCATCTACATATCGTTCTCATCGCTTGTTGCCGTCTCCAGAGCAAAAGCTAATATGTAGATATTTTTGTACCTTTTAGTAAAATTTGCAGGCGTCAAAAAAAATTCTCGCCTGTGAGATGCCTGTGTATGAAACTCAAGCAATTTTGTAGTAAACAATTAGAAGTGTCATTTATTGGTAAATGCAGTATAATATATGTATTATTATTTCAATAATTAATAGTTCGCACCTACATATTACAAGCAGATTCAGTCAATCGTGTGTTATTATTTTTGTTAAATTCAATCCTATTTTTAAATTGTATTAATTTAATTTTTAAGACTTTGATCACTCATAAACTGTTGTTAGTAAATATTATTTTTTTCATACAGGGAAATATCTAAAATATTGTCATTCCTTGAATAAAAACATAACCACTTTCGTAAAAGCTTTTAAAGTACACGTCATTCATATAGATTTTGACATTTGTTTTGAGGTGGCAGAGCAAACGTCAAACTCGAATAGTTCAATTTAGATTTTACGGTGAATTTTACCAAAAAAATACAAAATGAAGCTGAAACTTTTATTGATATTTACTGTAATATTAACTTATTATCAGGGGGAGGCTCAAACTCGTGCAAAAGGGGCAAGTATTTATAGAATTTCATGTATTCAGACACCGGCATTGTGCACTTACATTATTGTGCTAATTCTTTGAATCAGGGACATAAATGTAGCGTGTTATGTGATATAGGAGCTCTATCTAGTCACCTGCTATGAGATAAGCATTTAATATCAGTTTTAAGCTAGTACCACGTTATATGTTTATTTAGCTGATTGTGTTTATTATAAACACAATATGACATGAATAACTTTTTAATCATTTGGTTGTTTATGAATGATTTACACCGCTGAAATATTCTTATGATCTGTAGTGTATCATAGAAATAAAAAGTAATAGATAAGTAGTCTTATTACTATATATATATATATTTCTGTCATTTTTCTACCTACTTGATTCCTACTTCTTATCAAAAGTTTAGTATGGTATTGTATTTACTATTATACTTTACTACATTAGCTGCAGTTGCTTCAGCATTTACCTGTCTCATTACTTCATTTCCATTTCACAATCAAGTTAAACTAACATTTTCTTTTATTACATTGCAGCTTGAAGAAAAAGTCCAACAACTGACAGACCTAACCACCAAAAAGTCAATTGTATCATTAAACCTAAACAAATTCAAGGAATATGTAAAATCCCCTCCACGAGACTACTCATTCATCGTTATGTTCACTGCCATGGCTCCGTCGAGGCGCTGTGCGATCTGCCAGCATGTGTACGATGAGTTCTTGATCGTAGCTAACTCATTCAGGTTCTCTCCAGCTTATAATAATAAGTTGTTCTTTGGTATGGTTGATTTTGATGAGGCTTCTGATATCTTCCAAGTGGTAAGTTTCTAATAATTTATATATAAATTCCTTGCATTATTACATTTAAAGAAATTCTTTTTTGGGTTCTTGAAATTTTGAAAACTAGGCACATTTAGTAGGTTATTTTTACTTTTTGTACCAATTCTCCATACAGTCATAAGTTATGAAGACACTCTTCTAAGTGTCATAGTTTTGTAATAGCTTCATAATAAAAATAAATGACAAGATAATCTCCTCATAAAAATAATGGTAATTACTAAAGTTTTTTATAATTTTTAGTTGAGGCTGAACACAGCCCCTGTGATAATGCACTTCCCAGCTAAAGGCAAGCCTAAACCTGCTGACTCTATGGACTTTGACAGAACTGGCATCCATGCTGAGGCTATTGCCAAGTGGATCCAAGATAGGACAGACGCCCAGGTAATAATTTAATGAGATTCATAAAAAGTTTTGCTGCATTCTTTACTTGTAACCAGTCATCAATTATTTTGATGCTTTTTAAAGCTCTGTTTGTGGTTAAAATAATTATAGCCTACACATTATATGCGCTGATCCACTGATATAACTTGATGTCGGCATTTGGGAACTCTATTTCAAAAGGATGATTTCGGCAACTCTGTAAACAGAAGATCACAGATGTTGTGCCGTCAACTAAGCTGTGTAGACTTCATAACATTCCTAATAATTGCCAATATTATTACTACCTAAATAACAATTTAATGAATGTCCCTCTCAAATATAGTTTATAATAAATTTTGTTATGTGTTCATTCCAGATCAGAATATTCCGTCCACCAAACTATTCTGGCGCAGTAGCGTTCTCTATGCTATTCATCTTAGTCGCTGGATTCCTCTACCTTCGTAGAAATAACCTGGAGTTCCTTTACAACAAGCAAATGTGGGCTGTTGCTGCAGTATTCTTCTGCTTTGCCATGGTGTCTGGGCAGATGTGGAACCAGATCAGAGGCCCGCCTTTCTTCCATAGGACTAAGAATGGACCAGTCTATATCAATGGCGGTTCTCATGGACAGTTTGTGTTGGAGAGCTATATTGTAGCTATTTTGAGTATCCTTTTTAAAATAAATACCAAATTAATTACTAAATACTCGGTAAAGTAAGTATTTAATGGTAATACTTAATACGATTTGCTATTCAAGCAATCGTTTACGATATTTACCAATGTTTTACAGCAAAAGCCTTGCAATTAGACCTAAATTTTTTTAGTTTACACCAAAGATATCTAGGTAGAAAGGTAAAAGATTTGAGAAAGGTGTTAACTACTAAATACCTTTCAAGAATACTCATACAATCAAAAAAATAATATACATACTAAACTTAAACTATTCTGTACAACTGGTGTTCCCCAAGGCACTATTCTAGGACCAACACACGCGTTCTTTTTTCTCTAGTTTCCTTAACTCCTTTCTTCAGATGGAGCGGTAGTAGTAGGTATGATCCTCATGATTGAAGCGGCAGGTGGTATCAAGAGCGATGTGGCGCGCGTGCAGTCTGAAGGCAAGCGGAGACGGTTCCAGTCTGTAGTAGGATTGGTGCTAGTTTGTGTATTCTTCTCTCTGCTTCTGTCCGTTTTCAGGGCTAAGACGCAGGGGTATCCTTATAGGTATGTATTTAAGTATTACATTTTTCTAATAAAGATATTGAAGGTAGATGAAGGGTTAGGTTTCATTACTTTGAATCTCTTTATGATTTAAATGATTTAAAGTCCAGATTAACTTGGACTGCCTGTGATATTGTGTAGAAAATAACTCGTAAAGCCGATCGCAATCATTTAGTGTACCCGAAAGTGCTTTTCACTTTTCGCTACAATCAGTCCCGTGTATTAAGAGGCGACCTTGTTACCATTTACCAATCACGTTATCAAACTCTGGGCTACTTTGCAATTAATATAGGAACAGCGCAGAGTAGACTATATTTACTTAACCGTAACTAATGTAATTGTTGCTTCTTTCTTTTTACAGCTTCCTATTCAAGTAAGGAGTGTAATCGAATAGCAGTAATGGCCGAAGAGTGAGACTAGAACATAAATGTGTGTGTGCAATTGTTTTGTGTTGGTGTATTCGTTGCTCATTGGTCAATAAATTGTTTCTATTTATTACAACTTGTTTATTTAAAAAACGTTAAACAGTCTAACTTGTTTTTGTCGTCCGTTTGTCATTTTTTACAGCTTAACTGATTTGAATACAATTGGTCACAGTAATAGATTTCCGGAGCTAATATTCTCACATAAAAAAATATTACCGCGGAGCCGTAAGCATAAGCTAGTTGTCTCATATTTTATTGTTTTTCGGTTGGGTAACTGCTTTGTGGAGGCCAAAAAAGGTAACGTAATTAACTACACACGAAAAAACAAAACATATCATTAATATAAAAAAATAAACTTTAATTTATCAACACATACAATAAATGCTATGAGTATATTTCTTCATTAATTATACCGAAGGCCGCACTTGGTTGTAATTAAATATTAATTTCCATAAAATAAATAAATGCTCAGTCTTGTAAAATGTGGGTATTCATAACAAACGCGGGAACACTGCGAATCGGTTTGTAGGGTAGTTGTCGAAAGTTTTCTTGTACCATTCGTGAGCTTGAATTGACGTTTGAATCTGAAAAAGGAAACAAAATATATTATTTACTGTAGGTACTTTACAATATATCGGTTTTTTTGTCAAATTACATTGCCACATTGCGTAATTGCGAGGGAAAGATTTCGTTAAATGACATGGCGTAGTTCGCACGTTTATAATGGCCTGACAATAACGATCTTTATAAGCGTTTCTAGTAAAAAAGTAATTTCGGCCATCATTAATAACCGCGGTACTCAGTCTTATGTTCCGTATTCTTTTGTTAATGCAAAATTTATCATCACTAATACCCAAATATGGTGCTTGTATTGTTGTAATTGATAGACACCCATATTTGCTTCTTACAAAACACATAATTACGAAACATCAATTGCAGAAACCGGTAGCTAGGCTATAAACTTCACAACAATCTACAATCAATCTTTGTAAACGGCCACGATTTGTATAATTTGATTAACGATGACCGACGCTTGCTTAATCCTGTAATGATAGACCAAGACTGTAAAAAGAAACATTGTTAATTTTCAAAGAGTAAAATGGAAATTGGTAAAAGCGTAATAACTGACGATTGACCTAAAATCATGTGTATATGTACTAGGGGTCGAGCCTATTGCCATATTTGCCGGCCAGCATGTCACCAAACTGCGGGTTATAATCGAGAAATATTCTTTTAAAGTTAGAAAAGACGAACAGCACGGGAATCGAACACGAGACTGAAGATCAACAGACGGATACACTACCGACCGCGCCACAGATTCAAACATAAAAAAAAATAAAACATCAACTACATACCTGATTCCCAAGCACCCACAAATAAATACACAAAAACGTCCTAGTCGGGACCAGCATCAGGAGTAAAGTGTACATTATAATCTCACACATTCTATGAGGGCTCGAGACATGGTTGAACATTCTCCCATGAGGAGTGCCATGGTCCTCCGTCACCACAGCCCCTGACTTCTTGTCTTTGCGGAGGTTCGCGAATATGATATTAGTTTGGTATTGCTCGTACCATGCGCGAAGGAATACTACGGTACATGGAACAGCTAGGACTGTAGTGTATGTGTCGTTCCAAGATATTTGTTGAAGGGTTTGGTGACCTGAAATGTGTAAATAAGTGTGTTTTAACTTTAGGATAAATGATTTGTTGGGTATTTCCTTTAAATTAAAGTCATATACTTCGAAATAGCTTTGCTTTTTGAAGATTATTAAGTTGATTATGGGCGATTTATTTCTACTTTATTTACTGAAATTAATTTTGTCTTTAGCAGAACAGGATTGAAGAATGTAGAGCAGAGTGGGTCTTATAAGATCCCAGTAAAGAACCAGTTCCTTTACAATATAACTACAGTTACTTCAGTATAACCAGCAAGTAACGCCAGCTAGCGCCGCAAATTAAGTCAACAACTACCTAGATACTCATTTATTGACAGTTTCAATTGCAATAATTGCTGCAGTTTTTACTCTTTTCTATACATACAATAGAGTTTTAACTCTACCTACCACAGAACAAGGGTGCTTGTCCCACAACAGTGACGATACATCCAAAGTAATGTACAATTCCCGCCAAATAATGACTTAGGTTCATCTTGCTGGACTTAGCAAACACTTGCAAGTAGTATGTCTCGTAGAACCTCCTTATACATTGTATTGTGAGGAGAGACATTGCCAGAACTGCCGCTGTTACTGACACTGGAAGAAGAAAAGAAAAGATTAACTAAAGACTCTTTGATTGGGAATAGGTAGGTACTGAGTATCTGCCAAATTGCACATTTCCTGCAATTCAAAGAGCTCAAATAAACTGGTTTACTTAGCTTTATTTACTGTAAAAGCCTGTTACATGACACAATTTATTAATGTGAATAAAGTATAAGGAATTCATAGGAATTGGGAAAAGTTTTGTTCTTTGGTTTTCACCTACCCTATTTATAATAGGTAGTAGTAGTTTACTTAAGAACACGTAAAAATATTCTGCCATTTTAAATCAAGTTTTTAAAAAGTCATTGTACCTATCTATACAGGGGTTTTTTAATCAGGGGTTACAAAGCGTTAACTAATAAGACAGCTAATAAATAACATTTAAAAGAAGGGTTCAATGCAAACGTAATTAATGAAAAATGCCAAGGAGTTTTATTGCATAACATTTAATATTATGATACCTAATTTAAAATAGATGCACTATCTAAATTATTAATTTAACCTTGCATTAAAGTGCACTATGCAGGTGCATTTTTAGTTCAAAATAAATTAAATCAATAATATTGAAATAAGGATTAGTGTTAAATTTCTATCAAAAGTAAGTCTCTCTTTAATTTTGGCAAGATCCTTTAAACAGGGTGGAAAATAAATGGGCAAGTGAGGGAAAAACTACTTTAAATATTGAAGATACCTTAATTCACTGAAAGGAAACTTACTAAAACAAATTTAACTGCATTCAAAAATGATAATGTTAAAAACTATTTTAGAATTCAAAACAAACCTAATACAAACTATGAAACATGATTATTTGTATATGGATACTCTTTGAGTATCTCGCATAGGCCTTTTCAGCCACGAAGGAAAGTGCATGAATTCTACCTGACGCCACCTTAATCATCTGCAATAGATGTATTCAGGCCAATGATTATGATGACTCTTTGAGTATGACTTTCTAGTGTAACAGTCAGACAGTGTTGTTTCTTTTAATAATATTATAAGTATTTGTACACATGTAACAAAACAAAATGTTTTGCAGTTGACTCACTTAAGAGGGCCTCTTGCAGAATAGATTATATGTGGATTGAATACTAATGCTTGTATAATATTTAAATGTATATTTGTTCTTTGTTAAAACAGCTTGTTTTAACTTAACAGAATGATTATTGGGCGACCTATAGGTAATAATAGTATGTCTTTGAAACTCATCATCAGGTCTTTTTCAGGATAAAATGGATTGGATGGTTTTTTAAAAATAAAAAGACATATATTGAACTAGGTAGATTATACCCAAGCAATGCATATCTATAAAAAAGAAATCAAAAATCTATTGAATGAAAAAAAATGTATGCAGGGTTTTTTGAGTCACCTTTCCTCAATAATTACCTATTATAATTTATTCATATACCAACATGTAATGCGTTATTTCAATGAAACATTGACTGGTACTAAAGTTTTAAACAAATTTCCTTATTGGAATGCTACTAGATATTAATAAAAAACTCAGCAATGGAAAGTAAATAATGTGAAAAATATTATTTAATAAACTAAAGGCATTGATAAATCACTTCTAATATACAGGATACCTGCAGATCAGTCCTTTTAGTTTGTTATGTTCTTGACATAAATGTTAAAGTGAAAGGACTAAGTCTAGTCTATCTACACAGACTTTTATAATTACTGTAAGACCTAGATCTAATAATAAATAATTAGCTACACTAGCTACCGAATTATAAACATTATTCACTCACCTGAAGGTTCATTTTCCTGTAGCAGCACCTTCAACACGATATGCACCGGGTAGCTCACAGTAACACCTAAGTAATATACTAAGCACATATACGACAATGTCGCAAGACTAAGCAAAGACGAGAATAAGTAAAAATGTCTGTAATAAGCCTTTGGTATCTCGATAACTTGAAGATAGTTGGCCTCAGACCCTTGGTATGCGAAGCTCCCATACCTGTACCCCTTAATAATAAACGCTGGCACATAATTCTCCCAATTATTTATAATAACACCGGTAAATGTAGCCGCGAATGCTAAATTTAAGAAGATAAAGTCTATCACGTTAATATCCAAGTCGTCCATTTTAGTAACTTAAAGTATAGAGTTAACGGAACTAGTTGTGTACCTAAACACTTCTAAGAAACGAATACACAATCCAACGGGACTTTGAATCATTTTACTTTCGGTTTCGTTCTACAAGTCCACTTTTAAGATATTCTGACAATTTTCTTGGTTAATGACAGGTGAGGGATACCACTTTGTGGTTGTATTATCCATTAATTAAGACATTACGGTTTGATTAATACATAAGTCCGTCAAACCATAATTGACTGTATCTGTAATAACTTTTAAATTAAATAAATATCCACGATTCGAGCTTTGGTTTCCAATGATTAGCTAATAAGATGTTTTGATTAATATTCATATGATATAAAAAGTCCACACTTTGGAGTATTGCCCCAAATGTTGTTGTTGGCAACACTGTTTTAATAAACGTCGTCATGACAGTTGTCACACGTAGTTTTGTAATTGAGACAACGTCTTTTGAGACTTAAATTTTGCGAAAAAGATTTCAATTATGATTTGAACACTATTATTTAAGCGTTTTTTCGGTATTCTGTGAAGCCAAAAGACATCGTTGGTGACATTAATTTATTTATGTTTAATCTTAAGCGGCAACATGTTTATGACGGAGCTATACGAAACCCGGTATCAGGGCAAATCTTCGTGTCGGGTATGATGAGAAAGTCTTCAAGTACCAAGTGTGAGTTCCGATTGCACCTTGCAGCTGTAAAAATATAAATGTTAAGTAAAAATGGGAAAGTTAAACAGTACATATTATTTAGGAATATGAGGTTTAAAATTATACCTGATTGCTGAAAACCCACACGAATAGGAAAAAATACGTCTTTGTTTGCATTACAAGTGCTAGACTTAGGTAGACGGCTATTTCGGTCAGTCTATGGGGACTAGAGATAAAGTTGAACAGTCTTCCGTACGGCACTTTATATTCATCTGTTACAACGTTCTCTACTTCTTTGCTCTTCCGAAGATTGGCTAATATTACGTTTGACTTATGTTGTTCATATGACGCCCAGAGGAACAGACAGATGCTGGGTACAAGGACTACAAATGTTTGTTTGTCGGTCCATATTATATCCTTCCTTGATAGGCTTCCTAGAAATAGAATAAAAAAATGGTAAAAACGGGTTTCTAAGTCTTCTGGATTTTGTTGTTAATAATTATCTACAGATGAATAATAATTTTGTATTTTTCTTACCACAAAACAACGGGCTGGATCCAATGATAGAAAAAACAGAAATTGTGTAATGTACGATCCCCATGGCGAAATGTATGACATTCATGACGCTGCCTTCAGAGAATACTTGCAGAAACAATGTCTCATGGAGACGTCTTGTACATTGTATGGTTAACATTATCATTGCTAATAAAGACGCCATTACGCTTACTGAAAAAAAATAACCGCTTTTTTATTTTCTCTCTTTCCATTCCATTTCCATTTGGAAGTTCACGATAGTTTATTCCTTCGTAGTACCAAGATACTGTGCTAGATGGCGGTTTACTTAATCACGTTTTGAATAATAATAACACTGTTTAATTTCCTATTGATTTAAATACATATTATAAGATTAAAATCTAATAATCAGTTACATACTAATAGAAATAATTAACAATACTGCGTAAATCAGCATTGTATTCATAATAAATCGAAAGAGAAAAATAAATATAAATAGCGCACTCGCCACTGTCCTTTGCAACGCGGCTTGTAACATAAAAAACAATTAATTATCCAGTAGGCCAATCCATTACATGCATTTTAACACTTAAGCACAAGTAAAATGCGTGCAAATTGAAATTGAAGTCTCCAAACAAAACAGAATTCTATTTTTACGTCATATTTTTTTGTACAGTAGCTCTACCATGAGTTGGCAACTATAGTCTCCCGCAGACACTGTAGTTAAAAAAATGTATGAAAACTCGAACAGCGCCTCTAGCGGATAGTTAAGGTACCAACATTGCTACCATGAGTTGCCATAGTTAGTAACGTGTAGTTAAATTAAACAACAGTAAATGTAGATTGGCTTTGTCGTTCATTCTTTCCGTACGATAATGGTACCATGAGTTACGAATTTGACAGATGCTGTAGTAACGAACTATTACTATAGTAGTTACGGCACTCACCGACTTTTAGCTTCGTGAGAGCGTATTGTTTTACAAATTATTGAAGTTATTTTCCATTAAAAAATGTTCGATAGAACAAATATTGGTTGTGATATGTTTGAAAGTGCTGCATTCAAAGATGAACGACGTGAACAAAGACATTTCAAAGTGGTATGCGGGAATTAAGTGTAAATCCCGTCAATCTCTCAATAATTGTAAAACAAAGTTTAAAAACTATATCGACTAACAAAGAAGTGTTTATAGAATTTTGTGATTTATTATGTCAACACACGGGTTTAAAATCATCTCAAAGAGTTTCATTAGCATCAAAGGTAAGCCTGTTAAGCTTACCTTTGATTTGTATGTATGTATTTGTATCAGTGTATTGTTGGGGAGGCGAACCATTTTTCCCCCAGAGGCCACAAGGGTGATCATTGTAAAAGTTACTTCAGCTTTAAACCATGCAGTTTTTGCAAACATGTTCATAAAGTTTCCTAGGACGCGGCTGGAAAGAGGATTATTTAAACAAAGATGAAAATAAAATTAGTTGTTAATTAGAATCCTTGCACTAGCACTAAAACGATACTGAGGTGTTTTCTTTTGTCCCCGGCTGACAATAAACAAAAAGCAATAACACAAAATCAAAAATACACGAAAACGTCCCAAATTATAATGTAAGCGACGACTTCTTATTTTTGTTGGTTAATACTACCATATCAATTTGAAACGTGTGTCGTATTTTCTCTCTGTCTGTCTTATGTGAATAGAAGGAGATAGAACTACAACACTCAAGCTTAGTCAAGTTACAGATTGAATGTTGACATTATGTCGCAAAACCACAGATTAAAAATCTTACTACGAATGATATAGTTTTAACTATAACGAGAGTAGTTAACGTCAAAACAACTCATGGTACGAACATTTAAGCCCACTGTTGTAGTTGCGTTCTCACGTTAACTACTCTAGTTAAGTAAGATGATTTAACTACGCCAACTCATGGTAGAGCTACTGTATTTTACGTCAATATAGCATATTATTATCTAACGAATTGAGGAATGGTAATGTCATTAATGACATGAATTCATCATGAGCGGGTCAGTTTTAGGGCCTTCTTTATCTTCGTCATTCTTATTTAATACCCACTTGGCGCAAGTGTAGGTAGACCTTAGCCGATGACGGCGATGTTTGTCAAGGTGGCTAATCGACAGAGCGCAATAGCTTTGGGCTTTGAGCAACAGATTGTTTTAAAAAAATACACTTTACTTTACACATATTTTCTTGTCTATACAAAAAAATATAGATTAGACTCACCTGGTTGTTGGTTCTCCATAACCCAATCCACAATTTCCCTCACAAGCCAATGCACATTATTGTCAAAGAAATGCACCATTACCATATAACCTAAACAAGTCCAACATAAAGCACACGCGTACATGTACATTTGTCTGAAAGACGACTTTGGTATCTCGATAAAATTGAGGCAGTTAGCATCATCTCCTTTGTAGCCAATCTGTCCATAAAATGCAGCTTTGTGGACCACAGCCGGGACATGCTTCTCGTAATAATTTAACCAGCAACCGATAAATGTAATGAAAACAGTGAAAAATATCAGAGTAACATCAAATGCGTGCAGACACATGTTGAAAACTTGAGTTCCGAAATTCTATTCACTTTATATAAAGGGCTTTTTGTGTGGAGTTTTTATTCACGTTTCTTCACGAGTGCATATTTAATGGTTTGCAGGAGTAATACTTCATTTTATCATCATTAAACGGGCGTCACACCGACATTTTTGCAGATTTCTGTTTTGTTTGCTTGTCACTTTGAAGGACCTTTACTGTGAGTTTTTTGGTAAATCCATGGATTGATGTATTTATTATGCTAGGTGGGTGAGTATAAAAGAATTGTTAACCGGTATTACTACATATTTTGAATTTATTATTGGTATATTTTATTGTATGAGGAATGGGATGGAGTGGTGGCGTGTCACCATTTTGAAATGCTTTTTGTGATTGAGAAAGTGCGTCGAGTGGTCAAATTTTCTATTTTTTTTTTCTGAGGTGTTATTGTTTATGGAAGTCTGACATAGGTTGGTATCAAGAACAACGTGTATCAAAGACAAACTTAACCTACTTTGTATAAAAATATAATTTCGCAGTCGACTGCAAAGCGAACATCGTAGACGGTATGTACTGTTTCGTACTATCTACTTCAAATTCTGTTTGTTTTTTTCTGTTTTTTATTAAAGACAATTCCCGCACTAAGAATTGCTCACAAAGTACAACCAGATTGTCCCGTACGGCAATCAAACCCACGAAATTAAAGGACTTGTCACACAATACTTTCAGAATATATTAAAATACCATATCATATCCGCCGTCTCTGGCTCTCACCATCTTTCAAGACCTTTAATAACCTTTGAAAATAAACAGTCTACAGAAATGATTGCGTTTTGACTTCTACTCCGAAACCCAATTACAACTGTATATTACTCCATCTCAAATCAAATTATAAAATCAAATGTACAAAAGTTGTAATAAGCCGTCCATCACGATAACAGGACCAGTCACATGCCCACATAAGCCATTATACGAAGCCAAAACATTTCACGGTCCAGTACACGTAACGTAAACCCGAAAACTTATTGAATAGGAAATCAGGGTACCAATAAAATGCTGTCAAAACCATCTTGTATGACGAGACAGGTAGTTCTGATGTAATCTTTACTTGTCTGTTGTGACAAGGGTGCCCTATTATTATACGGGTGCTTGGTTTTTTTCACGTGTTTTTGCAGAATTTCGTATTTGATTTTATTTAGATTGTTCTGGAACCACAGGTGACAAGGTGAGTATCATTTGGAATGTCTTCGTGTAGAAAATGCTTCTTTTGAGTATCTTTAATTAAACTGTAGCCCTTTGTTCTTCTCCTCTCAGCTTTGATGACAAAGGCTGATATATAAGTAAGTACGCCTAAATATTTTATCAAGAAATGTTTTTATAAAAAAAACATTTAAAGAACTGCACATCAACGTCAGCATTCAACTCAAAAACCCAATTGTTCCCAATCGCTTGCAGCGCTATTGTTCAAATAGTGCTGCGAAACAATTCCTAATCGTTTCACTAATCGATACGTCTCGAATACTTCAATTATCGGCCACTATTAATCATTCCCTCTTTCGTTCAGAAATCTTTTCACTACCAACAATGAACACTCATCACGAATGGGGCTGCCTTTGTCCCGGTTCTGTTCCCGACGTGTTCCGATAATTAATTAATAATTAAGGGCCACTCCATTATCCTTTAATGAACGAGTTTCATTTCTTTAATGTTGCGGCCATTGTGATGTATGGTCTAATCGTATTGTTTTTGGGAGATACTTTCTTGAATTGGGAAGTAATAAGATTTCGTTTCGGTAAAGTCGTTAGTCAGTACTTGTCTTGTGTCATGGTTTAAGTATGTTACTTAATCATTTATTCTCTTTCGCTCTAATGAGTTAACCAATTCGCTATAAAAAATTGGTACTGAAGCAATAAAATGTGTTATCCAAAATAAATATTTCGATCACGCTCATCAATCGCTAGTAATACGCACTTGACCTTCTGTAAGGACATGCCCGACATTCGCATTACATCACCCCGACCCGTCGCTCCCGACATTGACACTCACGTCAATCTCCTTCATTCAGACGCAACCATCCAAGCATTTCCAATATAAAAATACCGCTACAGAAAACACTATCTAATGTCCATCAAACGATCTCCAATGTAAGCACGAACCATTGAAATTAGTACACGACTCACGAGAGAATGGAAACACAATTTCTATTCAAACGCTTCACGCCCATACCTGGCAGTTCTAGTTTTCTTCGTACCGCTTTTGTCCGTCGGTACAAAGCAGAAAATACAGAGAACCCAATCAGGGATCTGTCTAAATGTCCGTCTATCGGATGGCTGGGGGTTAACGCAACCAATTTTGAAATATCCCCGATTGTACAATTGTTTGAGGAAAGAAATGTGAATATATTTACCCTTTCTTGCGGGTAGATAGTTAAAGTGTCAATCATGTTCAGGTTTGATGGCCGATGGATTCGTGTTACGGTCTATTTTCCATTTTCTGTTGTAGGTCTCTTATATGTGTGAAAGGTTTGTTATATGACGGAGCTATCATTTACCCGGGTATAATAAGCAGTTACTTGTTTTACTTTGTTATCCTATTTAGAAGACACGTATATAGAATTTAAGTATTTTTTTTAAACATGTTTAATACCTTTAAACATAATATATACCTATATGCGAATACAGACACATTTGAAATTAAATTTACTCTTGGGGATTTTACGGGGACGAGCATATTTTAGTCAGGTTTCACTAGAGGTAGTCACACTAGTCACTATAAATTTCCTATACTAAATTTCGATTTATTCATTCCATGATCTTTTTAAGTCCCAATCTACCGGGAGACTTTAAAGCTGGTATCCCAGCAAGTCCGTACGCTGCGTAAGTAACAGTTTCTTTTTCGTCCCGACACCAATCGGACAGAACTTTAGACATTCCCAATCGATTTGGTTCATGCAAATGGGAATCGAGGTTGGAATCGATCACAATACGATATTGAAATCAAATTGTTTAAGGTCCACTGAGCTCATGTCTGTCACATGTCTACTCGTTTTGGAAAGAGGATTCTTAAACCTGAATAGATGTTCACCGAAAATTTCGGTTTTGATTGGAAAAATATTTTTTTCATCTTTTTTCAAACATGAATCTGCCAAATACATAAGTGCGTTTAACATTATATAATGTTACTTTTTAGTTGCTCTGCTGCAATGTGTAAATTATAAAGCTGTCACTACCACAATAATTATCGATACATAGAACACAACATTCATTTTATCTCTCTACGTTTTTGAAGTAATTCTTATACTTATACTTTACCTAATGCTTCGGCTTTGAAAATGTTTTTTTTGTACCACTTGAAATCCACTACAAGCATTTCGTTTCAAACCTATTTCAAAAGTACAAAGAAAACCAATTATATTTTTTCTAAGCCGCGAATAGATCTTTCTTAAGTCTACAATATGTTAAATTTAAAACAATAAGCTTCATAAATTCAAAACATGAGAAAAATCTGAGACTTTTTTACGTTCCATGTTATTTCAATTTTAACAGCCTTCGATAACGTTATGCACAATTTTATGGCAACATTATTTTTATCTATGATCGATGATATGACTGTATCGATATCGAAATCGATTAGGAATATATTCGATTCCCATTCACTTCTATTCGATTATGATGTACGTTTTACTGGTAATATTTACGAGTATTATAACTATTTAAATAAAATATTGTTTGAATTTTTGGAGTAGACATGAAAATATTTGTGTTATGTATGAAAAAAAAATACATGAATATTTGAAATACTTTCGTTAAAATGAAATACCAACTAGAGATACATATAATAATAGCATTTTACACAAAAATATTTGATAGTAAATTTTATACGCGGGTTAGACTTTATTTAAATATTTATAGGACGTACCTATTTACCTGTACCTGACAGGGTTATTTTGTGAACCCCTTACGTTTTATCCCTCGGCTATTCTCAGTATCTGGCTTTCAATTATTTACAAAAAACTTTTGCTTTTAGATTATTTTTGGCCGCTCATATCGGTAGGGAAAGATCTAAATTTAATATGGTTCAAAATAATTTTACGTACAAATTCCCTGAAAAGGCATGTATAAATGACAGACATACTTTAATTATATTATAATTTCATTTCATATAATTAGAAGCAAGCCTAATGAGGTTTCAGGCAAAGTATAGAGCTCAAATTTTTCTATTGAAGGATACGAAATAAATAACATATGGACTGGGGATTCGAACTTGGGACTTTGTGAATTGCACTACTATGCTAGTGAGATAGTAATGTGTAATAGTACGAATTTTTTATTCTTCCAGCGTTTTATGGGCCGTATATCGGTGAGAGGTTTTTTAGATAGGGATCACATATAAAATAGTATTATACGCCTACATAGGGAAGATTTTTGGTAGATATTGTCTCGAATATGGTGTATCAAATTGTGTCCATAAAAGTGTTACTTTTAAGTATTTTAAAATCTTTGTAATCCGTTTCCTGTAGCGCAATTCTTTACAGTCTTTACTGTCTAGTATCAAGAGCTTGACATTAAAAATGTACTGACAAAACAGTTCTTACGGAGCCCGCTAGAGGCGCTGATCAGTTTTTCGTGCAAAATTTCTCGATAGTAAGCCGGTTGTCAGTAGTCGATAGTGGTAAAGAATCGAGCTACTGATGAAAAGGAAAATCGGACCTTCAAGGTATTTATAGGAACTCGTCTGTGGATATAACGAAATTAACATATTCGTTCTGGACAGGTGGATCCAGCAGAGGACGTGGCCCTCCTCATATAATGTTCTCACGTCATATTACTCAGTCTATGCAAAGTTCGGTAGAACCGTTGTTCGTTTGTATCTCTTTCATGCAAAAACTACTTAGTAGATTTCTATATAAAATGGCGCGCAATTAGTTTGTTACCTAGATTGACGAAGAAAATCGCGAGCAGTAGCTAGTATTTACATACGTTTTATCTCTAAATTTCTTTTGAAAGAATAACCTAGCCTTGTTAGTACTGTACAGATTCAGATTCAGATATCAGCATATACATATCAGTAGTCGGATACAGGGCTATCATGTTACTTGTTAACTCTGAGATCTACGCAGGGGATTTGTAGCCATTACTAACCTTGTTGCTGGTCGATGACTTATGATACTCCATACAGAGATGATGGTACTCTATACCTACTGGAGATTTTGTGAGAGAACCGTGAAGAAATATGTACAGATTTCAGCATTAATGTTTGTACGAAGATCTTAAAACAACGGACACAAAGTACAACCAAACCCGAAAAACATATTTGTGGATCGCACAAACTATTGTTCCATGTGGGAATCGAATCTATGAGCCACGACCTACCGACGTAATGGTAGCGGCGTGGCGACTTAAACCACTGCGCCACGGGCAGTCAGTATCTATCTTTATAAATATCCAAATCATAAGTTTATGGACGCCTGCTAGATCTGTGCGTAGCTATAAAATTATCTTTGTAAGTTACTTGTACTTCTACCCTGTCCTTGTTTAAGAAATTTAACTAAGTTTAAATTCTTAATGAACTGTTACCACTAACATATTACAACGGGTAATGAACTCAGAACAAAGCTTACACTGTCATTACAAGTACAGTAAACCGGCGACATTCGTCCAACTTGGCCATTACTTACGTGTATCGTAAATGGAAGAAGTAAGTTAGTCGCTACTAACGATTGTCGCACACTACAAGCTATATAACATAGGAATATGGTAAAAATCTTTGCTAGATTGTGTCAAATATTGTAATGTTGGTACACTTGTGAAAAACTTTATAACTGCATTAAAATGATTTAGTTTCTACAATTTCCGATAGAATGTTTATTTTTGCTAATGTATTTAGTGATAGATAGATACGCTTCCGATCATACGGTAAGAACGTTCATAACAGCGAAACGTAAATGTTCGCGATATTCCATAATAGTATATTACAACAACAAGCGTGATGTGATCATAAACATTTATGAAAAAGAAAGCATTTGGTTATAATTTTTATTCTTTGGCGAATCAAAAAAAGAAACGCTCATATGTTCATTAGTATAGCGTCATATATCCATCTCTCTAAGCACAGTCGCCTTACCTAAGAGTCGAAGAAAAACCGTAACGGTAACTTAACCACTAAAACAACAGAGTTTCCGCTGGTTTGTCCCAAACTTCTTATTTTAACTGAATCGAAGAAATTGTCCCGTCCCTGAGGAAGGCGTTAACTATAAAACTGTGGGAACACAAGTTGTACTACGCTTTCTTATAGATTTTGATTGTGGAGAAAAGTCAGTTGTTTCGAGTTTACCACAGAATGTGGACGGACGTTTTTCTTACAACCAACTTCGCAAACACAGTTACGTTAGTTATAAAGGTGCTATAGTTCGTTTTAAGTACCAAATAGGTAGTACTTATTTGACAGAGAAACAATCACCTAACAGACCACTAAATATTATGACAAAGGGCTTGGTTAAATCCAGGGTTTACCTTTGTTAATGAGTAGTGTTTGTAGTATATTGAAACACCGAGAACTTTATAATCGGGTGTCTTATCAAATTTATATTTCTTACAGTTTAATTTAGTTTTAAGATTAAATACACTAATCACTAAGGACTATGGTACAGCACAATCAATCTAGATATAGTTAAAATCGTATGACAAGACAAAAACAATATAGTTTTACGTTTAGTTAAAATTCGTTTAATTCTAAAATGAATTTATAAAGCTTGTGAACCTGAAGCTAAATAAAACTAACAAGAAATATATTTTAAAATCTTTTGTAGTCATATCGTAGACAGTTGAAAGGTTCTACGCAGGTGAATGGATATGAACAAAGAATTCATTCGGCTCCTTCACTTGAACACAAATAAACAGTACACGCCTTTATTAGTGAGCTGACTTAGAGGATGAACACAAACTTTTATTTTATTAACTTGATGTTAAATTATTTTTCTAATAAAATTTCTAGCTGACTTGCGCAGATCCGCTAACGCATTGTTTTTTCTCCGTAAAAACCTTTTGCGTGTCTTAAATACAATTTTACAAAAACAATAAGTCGATTGAGCCGTTTTTGAGCGTTGTGCTTATTAACACATTTAGAAAATATTTTTTATGTATAAAAAATAAGAGACATTTATTATTTACTTTGTTCTGGAATTTTGTTTGGTAGAATACAGTCTATCAAAGTTAGCCACAAAAGAAAAAGTTAGTATAGATAAAAGAAACAATTATCAATTTGCTTTTAAAAGCTGCGTTCGGGGCTAACTTTTAAGCGCTAACATTTAGTACAATACTAAAGAGAAACGGTATTTTTTAATTAAAAGTTCACCAATCAGTGATTCCGGTACAAAACAAAGCGAGGTTTTTCTTTAAGAATTTGGCAACAGCATCTATCCAGGGGATAAGTCCGAAGATATATCTATTTATCGTTGCAGCACTGATTGCAAGCCGTAGTTCGTAACAAAAAGGCATTCAACTTTTTGTTCGTAAGAACTGCAGGGAAGTACAGAAAAGATGCATTAAAATTCACTTTACTGTTAAGTTACTAATGAAACGTTTCTTGCCAGATTAATGGCATAACAACGCTTTTGTTTCAGGCTTTCACGAAACAGAGATTTTCTATTCCGTTTCAGATAGCTTTTATAACTTTTTGAAAGACTTTTAGATCAGAGTAAGAGGTTTGTGCACAACGAATATACTATTGGCGTTCAAAAAATGAAACGCATTCTCATCTGCTTATAAAGTTAAAGCACGTGAAATTTTGGAAACCACTAAATCTTAGCTAGATTACCATAGTTTTTCTTCGTGTTTCAACTGTTTAAGAAAGCATTCTATCAAAAACTAAAAGTACATCTGGTCTTGCATTACATAAGAAGCAAAATTAATTATAGATTATTTTTACTTAAATGCTTAGTCAATCCAGTAAGACTAGCATCTCCCAAATGCCTCAAAGGTAACACAAAGATTTTCACAAATGGCCGCAAAACTTAATGCGTTTGACATTCTCAAAGAATATATCATGAAAATGCTTTCATATTACAACATTATTCACAAAGATCTAGATAAACAGGTCCCGAGGCAAGCACTGAACAGCACTTATGTGTCCCTACGTCAAGATGCTTTACACATTTAAATCTCTAGGCATATTCTTGCGAAGCCTCTGTAGATTATGATTATTTACGATTGTGTCTCAAAAATCCTACTAATATTATAAATGTGAAAGTTTGTAAGAATGTACATATGTATGCATGTATGGATGTTTATGACTCTTTCACGCAAATACTACTAAACCGATTACTATGAAATTTGGTATATAGGTAGCTGAAAACCCAGAATAACGCATAGGCTACTTTTTTATAACGGTTTTCCCGAGGGATCGGGATTTACACGGGAAGGGTTTCCACGCGGACAAAGTCGCGGGCGGCCTCTAATATGAGATATTTAAAAGATGATATGGATATTAAAGGAGTTATTCAGATAATGGTTCACAAAGGTAAGTGCCTAGTAGATGATAAATATTTTAGTGATACGATTATTTAACCTGACCTATTTAGTGTCCAATTTATAATGCATCTTCAAAAATATAGCCAAAAGTATTTTTTTATGGTCTATGTTTGCTAACTCAAATAATATATGTAAGTACAACATGTACGGATAAATTGGGACTCCCCAACGTGTACACATATGTTAATGTTAATTAATAATAAATAACGATGAAAAATCGGTCCAAAGTTCAAAGCCGAATTCAAATGAAAGATTATAATATAATTAAGTGGCTTCTCAATCCAAACGAACTCCATTTTCAGAGCTAGAATTTATTCAGTCAAAATTTCATGAGCACATTAGATGTGAAATCCTCTAATAACATCCGTAGTCATACGTATGGTAAATTCAATGTCTCCGCATTCCCCCTTGACATTGCAAACTCCTTAGGGTCGTAATCTCGGGTTATCTCAGTTCCTTCCACAAACATGTAAAGTCCAAGTTAAATTATAGTTGGCAATTGTTTAGGACCACATCATATTGTTAAGGTCAATGTTTTGCTCTTATCTTTGGATGGAGGTTGTGACGTCATTGGAGGGAGAAGGGCGTGCTTTGTCCTATTCTAATGAATATATGAAATAATCGACAGAATAAGGATAATAAGATGATATAAGGATGGGAAGACATTTTTGTCACTAAAATCTTGATTTTAGCAAATGTTAAAAAAGTGCGGTCGTACGGTAATAGATGTGTGGCCCATTAGGAACAATTATTGAGTGATTATCTCATAGTCTTTTGCGTACATAAGACCCAAACACAAGATCAGTTTCAAGAGCGAAGATTTCTTTATTGTTTCGAATCAAGTCTTCGGGAGATGTAAGGCTCAGTTTAGTTAACGATGCATATCGTCTGAGCACAAAACATCCCATTTGGCACAATTTCAATTTACATCGACAAACTTCACAACTTTCCCATTACAAGTACACCAAAAAAGGCACAAAATTTCAAATCCAATTTCAGTTCCACCTAAAAACAAAATACTAAGGTACAAAATCTCATTTCATAGAAAATAAAAATCCATTTTTCAATTCATTCCCAACGTAATCTGTTCTTGGTTCATTTCAATTACAAGTTTCTTTGAGCTAAAATCGATATCCGTAATCAGACATTAGACGGGGCTAAACCCCGGAATTGTATTCAAGAGATAACTGGAAGTCTTTTTCATAAGCCGATGTTCTGCCATTTAGGTTTTGAGTTGTACTGATTGGCTGGATGCGGTTTTTAGACTGTGAGTTGGCTTTCTTAGCCGTATTTTGGGTTTAGATTTTTTTGGGGTCGTGACGTTTAAAAGTGGTTAACTACTGTTAACCACTTCTAAACGTCACGACCCCAAAAAAATAGTCAGAAGCTCGAAAATCTGACAACCAGTCTTACCGAGGGGTATTGTGTCTGGGTTGTGAAGGTCCGATAGGCAGTCGCTCCATGTAAAACACTAGTATTGCAACCGGTGAGACTTTTTGGCCTACTTCAACATAGTTGGAAGAAAGGCTCGGCTGATTGTTTTGAACAGTAGAGGCCAGTAGTCGCATACTTACTTAGTGCTCACAAAATGCTCGTTAAAATATATTTGTCTGATCTCATTTCTTTGGCTAATTAAACTAGCGTATACCCGTGACTCCGTCGAAAAATCATACTACTCGATTAGGCTGTTAAGCTGCGAAAACATGGGGAAGTCACTTCTGCTTACGTGTAATCTATACTAATATTATAAAGCTGAAGAGTTTGTTTGAACGCGCTAATCTGAGGAAGTACTGGTCCGATTTGAAAAATTCTTTCAGTGTTAGACAGCACATATATCGAGGAAGGCTATAGGCTATATATCATCACGCTACAATCAATAGGAACAGAGTAAAAAATGTTACAAAAACGGGGGAAAAATTCACGCATTCTCTCTTATGTGTCTTGTCAGCTAGTCTCACTATACAAGGCATAAAACTCTATAAAGTAATCCTTTAACCTCATATTCAAGTCTAGAACCTATAAAAACCTCCATACCTCACCACAAGTGACGTAAACGTTACCATTACTCTCTACAGTGACAACTCGGAATAGAATACCACCCCGTGGTACCGTAAACAAGACATACGTTTGCAAGGTGTGAAGAAAAATAGACGTGTACCCCCTTGTACCACCCCTAGGGGGTCATTAATGAGTCGGACTGAACGTCTGGTCGTACCTATAAATATTGTCTTAGAGAAAACAGGGTTTAAGGATGTTTTTCTTTGCATGTTTTAGTGGACTGCTTTGGGTTAGTGAATTTTGGTGGGACTTTTACTCTGTTAGTACGATGAAACGAGGATTTCGTTCAGTGTTAAAATGTTTAGGGAATTTTGACATACATATGTATTAAACAGACCTACTATTGGTAATAATAATAACGTTAGGAGCAGTGATGTAGTAATGAAATGAGTGATAAAGGTTGATCTTTAACCGAAATTTTCAGTAGTTTGCCAACACATCCTAGCCAACCTTTATAAAGAAAACTGTAACATCGTAATAAGTAAGTACTGATCTACATATCTATTTAATTATAAAAGCACTAAACCTATTTGTTAGAGGACTAGGCTACAATATTATTTCAGTTTACATAACAAACTTTCAACCCACATCTCTTCATTTAAATAAAACAATGCAAGCGGTCAGCCAAAGAGACGATATATTTTATTTCACTTAAACTTCGTCAAAAAGTTTTATAATAAAAATTGTTCAGCCATGCCATGCCGTTTGTACAAAGAAAAGAAAAAATAGACAATGTCTATCGACATCCATACCTTCATATATTATTTCCATACTATGCCTACTTACAGTATAAATGCGAAAGTCTGTCTGTTACGCGGATTAACCGTTGAACTACACGCACATAAAATCACGCCTTCCTCCCATAAGATCAGACCAGAGAACGCTACTTGCATCAACTCCTACAAACTTCTTTTATTAAACCAATATTTTTAAAAATGTCCATTAGGATGAATTAAACCAATGTATAAAACCCAGTGTCAACTATAGGCCACTTTTTCAAATATCTCTATCTATCTACCTCAAGCAAATTACATCCAAGTAGAACCACGTGGGTCAGCTAGTATCTTAATAAATTCATTCACATAAGTATAGTATACATACACTAAGTTTTTTATGTCGGTACACCCCAGACCTTTGATTCGGGGTCTCAAGATTGTCTGTTATCGGCTTTCGTATTTGCATATTTTTTTTGGGGATCCTCTCGGACCTCAAAAGTTCTCGGCTCAAATTCGATTATTCTAAACGATATCTCTCTGATATTGTACTTCTGATATTTGTTTTTTTCGTCCACAGTATTTTAGTGTCTTTATCTTTTATTAAATTTCGGTTTCGGTTCGGAACACGCAGATGCGGTTGATTCTCTCGTGATATGGAAGATATTGGGATCGGATGTTGCAAATGCGCGAATTAAGTGGGGAAAGTAGTTTTTTGTTTAAGGAAAATATAAATGGTCCGTTTTGGATGGGCAACTTTCCAATGTAGCTGTTCTGCAAAATGTTAAAATGCGCGACTGTATCTTATAAACTCATTGTGCTGTGGATGTTTAATCGGATATAATCAAAGTAGGAATTAACCCTGTGTGGTAACGAAATCGACTATGCCTGTAAAGAAAAAAGAATAAGCCACTATTACCCACCAATCTGACTAGGAGCTGGTGGCCTGACTTCAGACAATCACTTGAAATATCTATCAATATATCTCAAGAAACATACCAAGCGGTTTATACATCGCTTCAACTCAATCGCTACGTAAAAAAGCACTTTTCCTCACCACCTCCCAGACACCCTTAATCAAAGTTTCAACAGTTACCAAAAAGTTCGGGCGGAACAAATCGATATGATCTGTGCCAAATCCTCTTTAGAAATCAGAGAGCTAACTACCCATATTTAAAATTCGTTAACGTTCAAAAGGCTTAAATCCGATTTAGTTTAGTAAGGTTGGCAGCCGCTCAAACGAGCTTCCGTGTGATTTAGAACGAAGCCAGCGACTATGTTTGAACTTACAGTGGGTGGCCATTAAAATAGAGTTTGTTATGTTACAGTTTAGTGTTTGTTGTAATCGGTAAAGTGATTAATTTGTAATTTGGACCTAGCTGAAGTTAATACAAGATAGACATTTCATAGACCTTTAGTCTATGTCAATTTTAATAAAAGTAGTAACTCTTTAAATTAGAGGCTAGTTTACCTTATTTTTGTACTGACCCTGGTCGCCGTGACCACGATCGATGCAATGTTATCGCGTTTTAGATTTGTTACATTACAATATTATGTGTACAAGGCGCGAGAGTATAGAATGGTTAAATCTATGCAGCTACATATGTGTTCGTAAGACTTTATTGGACAAAGTAAAGTTGTGCTATAAAAGGGTTTTCGACAACATTGATGATCTAATAGAAGTTGTCATTATGTTAACAAAGAACACAGTGTCTCTATTTGTCCGAAATACACTTGCCAAATAGTCGAGCTGTTGTCAACATATCATCGTCTCCTAAATGGCTACATCTCCCGAATGCTTTCCATATAATTGACAGCAAGCTCACCGCAATTAACTAGGTTCAATTTCGAAGTTCTGCGTTACTAAATCCATGACTGACAAACACAATTACGCTTAGGCGAAACTAGAAATCTGATACTGGATTGTTGCTAGATTCCTTGGAAAGCTAATACAATTAGTCGACTATTGGATTTCACCTATTACATTATCTATAACTACCCTGATGCCTATTCGGAACTTAGAATATTTATGTTAGTGTTTTTTGGACAATACAATAGTCCAACAACTAGCAGTGGTAGAGCCCTTGTAAGGATTTGTATGCAAGTTTTGAGGCTGGCGGAGATACACATACAACAAATGAAATTGGCAGTGATGCTTTGCCTTATGCGGCTCACGTCGGACTGTTTAATGGTGTTACGTTTTTGTTGACAACACGGAACTATTAATTATATTTACTTTAGATGAACCGTGCGTATCGTCGTCCAATACTGCGTTACTTAGTTATTATTTTGTTTTGCTTTTACAAGCTGTAGTGTAGAAGTAAGTAGCGATTTGCCAGTATTTCTTTTTAGTAAACAATAATCGTAAATAACGCAGTTGTTATGGCCGTACCCAGACGGCGTAGATTCTTGGCGCTTACTTAGCATTGTCCAATAGTGAATGTTTGTACAAATATTTGAGTTTGGGCTACAATTTGAGGTGAACTAAGACGCTTTATTGAATCAGATGACGCGGTGTTTTGAATGTTTGAAGACAGTCGGTCCTCGGCTCACTATTATGTTGTGAACTTGGATAGTTGGAGACTTTGTTTCGATTGTTTTGTTTAAACACTTGTGTGTTTTTGAGTGTTGTTTTGTTTTGCTTTATTGTGTTCTGTGGTTTTTTGTGGCAAGTTTTATTGCGTTATATTGTGTCTCTTGCAATCTCATATGTGTAAGGTTTGTAGTATTGTACTATGTCTAATGTCTTTTAAATGTTGCTTTCTATCGGTGGTTCAGAAAATTTTACTTGAAATGTAAGAACTACTTGAATCACCGCCAAGACTAAATTGCCTGATAATCTTCAAGTAAAATTACTGAAGCAGTCTAGACGTATAATGTCACAATGTGGGAGCGAGTGTAATGTCAGATCGCAAAAGATGTACTTAATACTTTTTTTTAAGATTTAGTAAGAACAGCATCTCTGAAGCTTTGTTTTGAAATATTAATATTAGTTAAACATCCTTAAGACCTAAGTGCCTAGTCTAAATTAAGAAGCCTTTGAAAAAACAACATTCTGGGCTTCTATTCCAATGACATTATTACAGCACTCATGCGAAAAAACACTCACCCAAAAAATATGAACTGCTGAAAACTGAAAATAATCGTCTAAAACTCTTTTATCATTTTGTAAACGCAATAGCATATTGTCCGACTCAGTAATCGAACTAGAACACGTAACCTACAGTCGCATATAGTCAATCGATCAGCTGAACCAGTCAAAACATTCCTATTAGCACAAAGTAAACATCGGCCTATTACCGAAAAACCATTTTCCAAAAAAACTTGATCACACAGGTCAGCCAATAAGTCCTAACTTTAAGATCCAATACCCTGGAGACGATCTGAAATATAATTTCGATGGACAAATCGCAGGCTACCCTTGAACAATGTCTTTTGTTTTGACGAGGGTCTGACAATACCACGATTAACGATCACTATGTTTTTCATATACCAATTTGTTTAGTGACGGCTTTGATAGGTTTTTTTTTGGAAATCGTATCTGTCTATTATCATATCGTTTTTCTTTGAGAATATAAAAAAAAGAGTTTTTGATGGAAAGCACCTAGTTTCGTGATTGGTTTTTTAGTTGATCTGAACACTGTTTAGATAGTATATCAAATTAATATTATAAAAGTGTAGGCTATTTGTCTCTCTTTGCTGTAACGCTTGCACAACTCAACAACAGAACTGATGGTTATAAAATGTCACATACATTTTTGAGAAATTATGATAGACCGAACAAAGACATATTTTGTTATCTGTCTCTGAAATCATAATTTTGTTTACTTAAAATTATAGGCGTGCGAAGTTGGTAGTTTTTCGAAAATTTGTGTTACTTCTTAATAAGCACCTAATTTGATTTCAAGTAAAAGAGCTTACTTATATACTGGATTTCCCTCAATTTCAAGAGCACGCTTAACACCGAAACTAAAATCTCGTAATTAGCATACCAGGAATCAGACGAGTTCATTCGAAGAATTTCTATAAAGTTGCCCTGAATACAGATACTAAACTAAACTCATAGTTGTTTTTGTGCTGTAACGATCGGAAGTATTTGGCAAATAGCCCATGTATCGCCTCATTACGTATGACTTGTAAATAAGTTACAGTTGCCTTAGAAAATGGCTGATTAAACTTGTAATTATTGTAGAAAACAGTTGATGAATAGGTTTCATTCGAATGTTTAATAATACTTAATAATGATTGTGTTTGTCTAAATTATGCTTTCTGAGCCTTTAAATATGAATGGCCTAATGCCTTAGTGTATGTATGAATACGTTGAAAATCAGGAGATAATCTACTCTGTTTTACATACTTGTATTTTTTTCTGTTGCGTGGGCCGATTCTTTACGTTAGGCGCTATATTTAACCCCTAGATTCTAAGGTACATTTTGTCAAGTTTGAATACATAAGCTACCGTTAAATGTGCCTCAAACCGGGCATAAGTCAACTAGAATTAGTGGATTCGATCAATGTATCCTTTTAAAATGGTCAACAGTGCTTCAAGCAGACGTATATCCCGGTATCTTCTCAGATCCAGCGAAAACTCGAGTTTATTCGCGCGTGTAAGTAATTGATTTAGGAAACACGTGTCTCTAATTTAAATGATAATTTTGTTATAATCTCATCACTTTACCTGCTTATTTCAAATGGAGCGTAATATAAGCATCGTTCAATACCTTTAATGTTTTAAAATGTCTTTCAATCGAATGAATTATTTCTCAAATTAATCGTATTACGCACGCATGTAGAGCTGGGAGGCGCTCGTAGCTAGTTGCGCTCATCGGTCGGTAAACGATCAGTGGGTTAAGCAGCCTTGACGCGGACATTCCATAGATGGGCGGCCGTATGGTGGTATTGAAGAGCGTCTCCGGCTTTTTAGGGCACGTAAAAAATCGGTCCCGGTGGTTGTCAATCAGATAAAAGTCGTTAAGCCATGTCAAAGGCCTTTGGGCGGCTTGAACAACTTTGACACTAGGTTGACAATTAACCAAACGATAGGAAGGAATTGAATATAAGGAAATAAAATATTTTTTGTAGCGATTTTTTTTATGCTATTGATCCTTACAAGAAAAGCGAGATAATTAGATTCCAGGTAAATGAGTCACCTTTAATTTTCATTTTGAACCTTTCTGAAGCAATATGAAAATTAATAATACATTATATATTAAGATATCTGTAACGAGCTTAATGTCAGAGGCGTGTGTTCGAGATTAAATTAACGTTTTAATATAAAGGTGCCAACATGAAAGTAGGTTCTTGAACATATTAGATTATGAGGGAGGGCTACTGATCGATTGAGTGTATTTGAGTTAGATATCATTTTTATGTGGATAAGTAAGAAAAAGTGTTTTTTTTTGTCAAAGACAACTCCCGTGCTAAGAATTTCTCTTAGGTCGCGGGGATTTTTTTACAAACGTACAAACAACGGACGCATAGTACAACCAGACTCGATACAACAATTTATGGATCACACAAATTGTCAATTGTCCCATGTCAGAATCGATCCCACGACTTCCCGTTACAGTGGCGTGACGGCCACCTTAACCACTGCACCACGGTATTACCACCGCCACCACCATATTAAGGTAGGTACTTTAAAATCTAAGTGAATGAACTTAACGAGTAAAAAAAATAATGTTAACATTGAACCTACCCTTTAACACAATGCATTGAAAATACCATGACAATATGGTACAGGGTCAAGAAATGTCTTTAATGTTCATGCCATCTAGGTATTGGCATATCTTAAGCAATAAGTACTTATAAATGAACTTCAGTCAGTAGTAGTGACGTCTTTTGGTTTAATAAGACATAGAAATATTGCCTTTATAGAGACTGTTTACGTAGGTATATCATAGGCTAAACTACCTAAGTGCTATTTCAAGAACAACTGCCATAATACAATTTTTGTACGCTGACTTGACATACTTTTGAGTCCAATCTAAGTAGTAGCTAGTAAGTTGGTCCAAAATATTTGCTGCTCTAATGGGTTTTCAGATATAACACATGACTTTGAGAAGTCCCGGTGTTCATAACAAGATCACAAACAAACTTATAGATATAATTTATAGAAGACTAGTGAACGCGTACAGTTTCACTCATGTACAAAATTTTATCTCTTTAGCTTCTTGGAGATCGATTACTGAAAAAAAAATGCAGTATGTGTTTATTTTCTTCAACTAACTTTACGTTAAATTTTATTAAAATCGGTTCAGCAATTTTGCCGCAAAAACATGACAATGTCATGCCACATTCGAAAAGTTGGATTTTCTTTGAAATAAAATAAATATTCGAAAAAACGGCCAGTGCAAGTTGTAATTATTTCATAAATTATTCCTATTTAAAGTCCCGGTTACTAACATCCATAAGCTCTGTTAAGATTGAACGTTGTTTCTGTGGTTTTAGTCGTAACGGACAGACCTTTGTATTTAAAATATTAGTATAGATGATGTTAGTAAATTGAATTCATATCAGACAATTTATTGGTCTGTTCTATTATAACATGACTTAATTAGGTTACTGAGTCCAGTTGAGTCTTAATTGAATATGATTTGGATTGTTTTTCTTTCGTGCTAACCCTGGATCGTCTTAAATCATTGTTTATTAAAGCTGTCTAAATTCTAGACAGAATATATTTTTTCTTGCAAGGTTTTGATAATTCGCGTGTTGTTCACCTATAGAAGAAGAAGAATGGGAAATTTTAACTGTTATTGGATTCAAAAATACTTTTACATTGCATGATTATCTACATCTGTCAATAATAATATTGTAACTTTGCCATTCTTTACATTTTAAAATTGAGCAAAATTCTGTTACATACTAGCTTAGTTAATAGAGACTTTGTTATCGAACAGGATTTCTGTTTTAATATTCATAGAGTTTAAAATATCGGTTTTTGCACAGTACAATTGCATAACTAACGTCGAAATTAACACGAGTATGATAATTTAATGATTTCAACAGCAATCGAATTTAAATCCTCAGTCTTGAAAATACATAAATATTAAGCTTTTCATAAAATAATAATAATATACAGTGAGTTACTGAAAATCCTCTTTAATTAATGTAATGCTTCAACGTTGACGTTTAACTTATTTCCGTAATGTAACGTGAAACTGTCTGAAAGAATATTGTATGAGACGAGGTTTTCATTTTTGTTTATTTTTTTACAAAGCATAATTATGGAGTGTAGTTACTACTTGTACGACCTAGGGTATTTTTTTAGCTTACTGTTGTAGAAGGAATTGTTAATTTTTGTGTGCGTGGTAACACGTGGTATCTATGGGTAGTGAAGTAAGTACTTTTCAGTTAATTCATTAATTTTCAAGAATTTACTAATTTTCACAATCTGCTTCAAAAACCTTCAACAGTCTTCAACTCTTCGTAAAAAAAATATACCTATGTATTTTACTTTTTCGAAAGTTTCATGCATGATATTATCAAGTATCCGGATGCATAACATTTGTTATGTACCGATCCCAAACTAGTTTTGAAAGGCCAAAAAAGAAACAGAAATTGTATTTTTTAAAACCTTTATGAATAAAAATATCTTCAAAATATTTTTACCCAGTTTAGTTTGCAATATATTGCGTGAGTTGTTTTTTTTCTAAACAATGTCACTCTATCAGATGGCCCGCGGTGACGCACCGCGCGTTACTATGAACAAATACGTCCATATTTTATAAACCTGTCCCGCTAGTTTTTTTAAAGGATGTATTTTAATCTCTACAAAACCAATGTTTTTCAGATTTCACATTCCGATAGGCCGGTTTGTTGTGAAATAGCTTTGGTATTATTTTGTTATTGAGTTGAAACTGGGGTTGTAGAAAATAGAGGGCGTTTGTTGTCGTGGAAAAGTGTTTGTTTTAAAAGTGCTATCTTAATAAAGGTAAAACTAAGTCGTTTTATAAAGAAAAAGAAACTTATTAGATTAATAACTCATTGAATCACACAAAAATAGAAAGTCAAAGGTTGACTCCCACGCACACCGGTGTCTGCTTTTTTAGATAAGGTTTAAAAATTATATTTTCTCTTCTAAATATATTTACTCAAGCTACGAAGAAGCAGCGAACAAACTTCCTCAGTAAAAACAACTCATAATCCCTTTAATTATACAAAAGTATTTCGCATCGTCTTGAACACGATTCGTCCATTTAAAAACCTCTAGTAACCGAGTATAGTATATATTAATTCAGTTTTGTATGAACCCAGGTGGTTGGTACACAAGTACCGGAGTTTAATTAAAAAGATGTGCATCCACCACACTTTTATGAATACGCTGCTAAAGGAATTATAATATTAATATTTTAAGTGCACTGTTTTTCGTCGTTTTTGTAAAAGATAACATTTTTGGCGCTAATTTGTTTTAAAATGTAGACGGGGGAAAATAGGCTGAAATTAATTTTGTATTTTTTGTACATACAGGCTTACAGGTTTAGTTTTAAAAACTTTTTAACTTAGTAACAGAAAACAGCTACATAGTTTACTAATGTTATAAAGGAATCACAGCTAATTCTAACAATCTGCTTAAACATTGGCAAATAATTTATATAAATTAAACGTGTCCAACAAATACCTAAATGAAATTCTAAAAATAAAACGCCAAAAAGTTAATCAGCAAATAAAATACAGCCAAGTAGAATTCAATTAAGTGAGTCAATGAAAGTAATATATTAACATTCGATACATCAATCTGAATTAAACGCCGTATGAATGAGCTTCATTGTATAAATCTGAACAGATACGAATTTAATTTTTGGCCGGCAATCGACATTTTGAACTAAAATGCGAGTCCCTATCATTGGTTGAAATTTGCATGAATAATTTCAGAGCATACCCAGTGTTTTACCGGTCGATCCCATTTTCGCTGGACGTTCCCACAAATTGTCGCCCAAAGTGGTTCAATGTACCCCACAAAAGGGGGTGAAATTGGGTGTCGGGTGGAAGGGTGTTATTTTTTTCGGGATCGCACGTTAGGGCTTTCGGCAATTTAGCTAATTGCAGTTCATTTTCACTTCATTTTATTCGCATAAAGGTTTATGTTGGGATCAAAGGTTTGGCTTGGGTTTAATGGATGATGAATATTTGTAGGTATTTTAAATAATTAAGAATTTTGTGCATGTGTTATGTTTGTGTCTTATTTGCTTTTTAAAGTGGTTTTTAGATTTGAGCTTTTTATATTACGCTGATTAAAATACTGATGGATTATTTATTACATTGCTAAATAAATTATGTTAAGTTAATTCATGAAACACATTCATCTGCTAGTGCTTTTGCAACATAATTAAAATATTTTTTTTTTAGCTATTAGCCATTTAGCCATAAGATATCTATGGTCATTTACTAGTAAAAACTAGTAATGTGAGCTGGACGGTCTTCTCTCATTGTAGGAAGTACTAGCCTGGTGTTATTAGACCAGTACATCTTTCTCTGATTGTATTTTGCGGTGTCCGAACCTGGGACTGAAGTTGGATAGTCAATTTACTGCTGCAGTTATTAAGACTTTGAAATAGCGTTATAGCAGTTGGTTTTACACCAACTGTGCAGTTGCAATAGAGAGGGTACAATTGACCCTCTTCTAGGACTCTAGGAATGTGGTCTTTTTTCGTTCTACTGGTGGAAATATTAAAAAAAATAAAGACCGAGTTTTTCGTCTTTACGTAATAAAAAATTGAGACAAAACATTAAGTTGAAAAGTTACACGACGTCATAGTTAGGTACGTGTTTTAGCAACTTATGACGTTATTAGCCCTCTTACCTTAATGTATCCTAACCAAGTAAACTTTTATTTATTTGGAAAAACAAATATTAGGTGTTTCATATGCTTTTGTTGTCTGTCTACCGGTACTATTAGTACTGAGGTATGATGTAGTTTTTGCAACAACTCTTTCATCTGAGTAACTGACTGACAGATAACACACAGCAGCCACTACTGAACTCAAGAAATATGGCATGTACCTATGTTCATTGTAGAGTATAGGGGACCACTAGGAGAGAATTTTTTAAATTTCACCCCAAAAAAGGGTAAAATTTAACGCGAGCGGTAAGCTGGTCACTTCTACGTAATTTGTTCAAAAGTCTTCTTTAATAGCGAAACATTCGTGCATCCTCGCTTTGGTGTTGATAAGTTGCAGGATTATAAAGTTCCACACATCACACCTCATTGAAACATTCTATGAAAGTGAACACAGACGTGGTATAATGCGATCATATCAAAGCTTCGTAAGTAGAGATCAAAGCACTCATTCCTCGAATCACTGTGTTAGCTTATTCAGTTCTAAGAAACGGTAAGAGGCTCGGGGTAACTAGTTAGTTGATTAGGTTTGGTTTGAATACGTGATAATGTGCATTTACTATAACCTCAAATATATATAAATAAATATCATTGGACCACACATGGTCATTTGATTCCAAAGTGAGCAGAGCTTGTACTATGGTAACCAAATGACCGATAAACATACTAATATACTTTTAAATACATTCTTATATAATTATATACTTAATTAACAACAAGGCTCAGAACGGATATTTGTGATCGTCACGCAAATATTTGTATGTATATTATTTATATATTATGTTACATAGATAAGTTGCTGGCCACTTCTTTGTCTTTATCTTATTGATACATATGGCAGGTCAGTTGTAACTCAGCTGAGTAGTTGTAATACGCCTGAAATTTTTAATCATATGCGACATTGTTCGTATTTCTGTTAAGAGCACTTTACATAGAATAATATAAACATCTGTACCGCGATTTTCTACCTCTATCGACTACCGACAACCGAAAAATTTTGTATGACAATCGGTTCAGCGCCTCTATCGGGCGTCGTAGAAACTATTTTGGTAGAACATTTTAAATGTCAGACTTTCGATACTCGAAGGTTCCAACTGTAGTGTACTACTGTTTACAACACGCTTTCATTATCAGCTTACTGTGTTATTGTGACGTCATCGTTCGCAATCGACGCAACGCAATGAGCTTCATGCACATGATTATAATTAACATCATGTGCGTTGTCTGTTGCAGTTCAATACGGGACTACTGGTTTTGATACGATTGTATAATACAAGCCTTCATCATATTGTCTCATTTATTTACATGGTGAATGATAAAGACAGAAATATATTATTTTATGGCAAACCTCATTTTTAAAAATGAATCGCCACATATTATGTTGCTATGCGCAAAACAAGAATGGATCAACTAGTTTGACTTATTGTTTTTGTAAAATCGTCTTTAAGAAACGGGAAAGGTTTTAATGGAGACAATAAATGCAAAGAAAATTCGTAAGCGGAGCTGCGTCGGTTAGCTAGTAGGAAATAAAAACAATCACTAGGTATCGCAACATTTTGTAGAATTGAATCAAATCTCAATGTGCTGCTGCTACGCAGGGGTCGCAGGTTCGAAATAATCTATGTGGCAGTAGTCTTTTAAGATGATGTCCAGATTTCTTAGAGAACGCTTTCAAGTTTAATATGCAACGAAATAAGCGAATATATAGGGAACAATCTAATTTCAAACCATTCCTCAATTCGGAACCACAATTCAATATCCAGCCACGTCTAATTCCACTCCAATATAGCTTAGTTTCAGCCTGTGACGTCATCGCATCACGTGACGCGAATAGAGCGGAAACGGCCGAATGCCGGCGGAGTCACACGAGCGTGATTCACTGCAACTTAGAATCCGTATTAGAGGCACGTATGAAGCTTTCCTTTATTTTTGAAGAATACTGGAAATATCCCACTAGGTTTGCAGAAATGTATTTGATATGTGTACCTGTCTAGCTTCATGGACTTGGGGAAATAGTTTCTGATGTTTAAAACGAAAGATAGATTACGAGTGCATGCCTTGACTATGACTTGCAAGATGATATCTTCAAAGAGAGAATAAAAATGTTCTTACAACGTGTAATCTAGACGCGTTGCACGTCAAGCGATCTTTGTGTAAAGCAACTTTATGTGAGGATAGCTTAAAGATGGGTGACCATTTTGTGGTATCTAAACTGAGTGTTCCGGTGCATTGGAATGAATGTGACTATAAGAGACACACATTATATCCACTGTTAAAAAAAGTTAAGCTATAGCAAGGTGGGACTGTCAGTCACTTAAACGTCTTTGACAGTAGTATGACCACTTTAAAAAAGAAAATGTCTGGTTTTCAAAGAAAACTGGTTAGAATTGAAGCTGTGTGGTCTAATAAAGTAGTGTATGTAGTACGCTGACACGAGAACCGATTCAATATAGTCGCCTTTCAACCGGGAATCAAACGTGATCAGAATAACTATTACAGTTTATTCTTTCACTCCAGAACTTTATTTCTGCTGGAGAATCAATTTTTAAATGATTTTGTAATATAAGATTGCCGCTTAATAGAGTACTATATACCATTTGACATATGATGATTATAATAATATATTACGGCGGAAAACACCGTAGCTATTTTAATGTAACTTAAATAAAAGTTTTAAATAATAAAGAATAAAATAATATTTCCATACAACAAGTGCTGTGAGCGAAAGTACTTAAGTAATTTAAATACGAAATTGACCTTTACATACTTGTTTTTCTGATACGTTTAAATTGCCAAATCAGTTTTGAGACATAAATTAGGTATAGAACGTTTCAATTTTTTTTTTACCTATTCCTGACCGTCCACCGTCTCCTTGCTGGGCAAGGGTCTCCTCCCAAACGGGGAGAGGGATTACAATATTCAAGTTTACTAAGATAAAATCGTGGGCAAAGGCTAGTTACTTTATTACACGAAATTATTTGCTACTATTTACAACTTAGAGCACATTTCCTTTTCCTTCTTCGTTCCGACAATTTCCGCTTGTCTCACGTTGTCTGGCAGGACGTCTTCTGAAGTGTCCGGCATCAGCGTCACTACTGACGCAGTCATGAGGGATAGAATCCCGACCAGGAGGGATGGTAGACCTGACCAGTATTTTAACTGAAAGGAAAAATCTATTATTTCGTAAATATCTTTGTTCAAATAGTCATGTTTAACAATGTGACTACAACTAATATGATGCAAATATTGTGGTAGCCATCACTACGTCATTTTTTACTGCTTTGTGAATAAATGTGACTGCAAAGTAGATTATGTATTTGGGTCTTGGATTAAACAAAAATGTTGTTCCAGTATCTTCCTCCTAAGATTTACTTGAAATGGTTTAAACCATGTTCAATGGTACCCCACAGCCTCGAAACACACGTTAATTCGTTGGTCTTGGATCTGACACCGGATATAAAAAGTGATGTTCTAGAATTGTTTATTGTATAATAGGTGGATTCGACAAATCATTTCGTTAGAAAAATGCCATTGCTTTCGAATTTATAATCATTAAATAACCCAACTTACCAGTAAAGGAGTTTGTGGAGCCAGTAAAGTAGCAGTTCTGCCCAACGAAGAACACAGTGCAAGCATGGTGTTGCGTGTGTATGTCGGGAATAGTTCTGTTGTGTACAGGTACGATACTCGGAGACTGATGCTCGCGTTGACCTTCCCGCAGAGATATAGTAATGTTGATAGCCATCTGTATTCTGTGAAGGATGAAAAACATTTAGAATTTAATTATTCACTTGTTAGAAAAAGAGACTTGTAAGTAAAGAGGTTAGGTGTATGAGCAGAAGTGCGACTTACAGGGTCACGAATTGAATTACACAAATGGGCTAAATTATACTATATCTATATAATATATATGTATATCACTATATCTTGCAACAACAAAATTGGTTGACATCTATGAATTAATGGCAAAGGTTATAACTTAAAACTAGACACAGAACGTTCTTTAGTTATCTAGAGAAGAACATTTTAAAATAAAAGTAAACATTTAACTTAATATTTAACAACAACAAAGTTTCAGAAAATAGCAATAATGAAATTATATAATTACCTTTAGGAACAAACGCCTGCGTCATACAAAACAGTCCAGTCAGCGTCAACGCCAGAATCAACGGTCCTTTCCTTTTGAACTTTGTCAATACATACAACAATATCAACCCGGAAAGAGCACTAGACAACGACACTAGGCCATAATTCACATATTTATTATCTTCCAAAGACACAGAATTAATCAAAAGTGCATAAGAATTAAACAAAGAAGTAAACCACATACAAAAACATATCAACAGTCTAAAAAATAAGGTTTTTGAAGAAAACGTCATTTTGATTAAAGTCCCAAAACTTGCGCTTGTAACTTCTTCTTCGCATTTCAAATTCTCTAAAGCATTTTCGTCTACTTTTATTTTGTTCATTTTAGCAGCTGCTCTTATTATTTCTTCTGCTTCTGCCTTCTTTCCTTTGATAAGCAGCCATCTTAGACTCTCGTCCATCAAAAATGAGTACATAATGATGAAAAGGCCCGGAGCGTAGATGCATATAAGGAAATTTCTCCATTCAGGTGTATAATACGCTATTACAGCCATTAAGATCTGTCCTATGGTGGCAAAAGTTGATAATACAACAATCATCACTGGTCGATGTTTTTTGGTGACCATTTCCACAGCTGAAATACAATAAAAGATATAAAGAAAATCATAAGGTATAGAAAAGTAAAAATTATATAAAAGGAGGAACATAAAATTAGGAGCGAATTAACAAATGTAATCCAAAGCCACCACACATTTGGAATGTCCAAGTTAAAGTTTGCTTAACACACGATCTGGTGACGTCAACGAGCTTTTACATTTTTTACAAACCTACTTATTAAAATGTACGACAAAATAGTCTCCACGACGTCCGCTAGGGGCGCTGGTCAGAGATTTTTCGATGGCTAGCCGCTCTCGATACTTGATAGTAGCAGAGAATCGGACTACTGATGATGTTATGAAACTATTTTGTAAAGTGAACTTACCAAGAGTGAAGATAGTGGAGTAACATTCTCCGAACAGCGGTTCCAACATTTCAAGTGCTATAAATACCCAGTACGATGTGACCGCACTCTTTGTTACGCCGAGGATACCAGCGGCCAGCATGTTGAATATTACCATTCTCTTTCTGCCTATTCTGAAAAAGATCAAGACATTTAATTATATTCCTGAGTTTCTTTTCTCCTATAGAATACTAACATTAAAAAGGCAGAAATCCATCTGTCTTCTACGCTTTGACAACTAAATCTTTTTGAAACGGAATAGGACTTATCTTATAAAACGTCCACAGTCAATTTTATATTTTATTCTGCCCAACTTGCACAACAGCAGAGCATTAACAAATGGAATACTTTGACCGTTTTTGTATTTTTACCGTTTGGAATGTACATAATATCATGCCTGTTATACCTGAAAGCTTAGGCAAAGGTGTATGAAATACAACCGTTTCGTCATTAAACATGTTAGTCCCATTATATAGAGGGCGACCTTGCCATTTACCGGGCACGGTACCAAACTCTGGAATATAAAGTTTGAATACAACATACTTGTCTGACATCGGACCGATGAGAAGCAAACCAATCATATAACCAGTGCTGTGCATTGAACCCACCAAGGTCCGCTTCCAATCTTCACAGCCAAGGTTAAACTACAACAATTTGACCGTGAAAACCATTATTGCGACTCTAGCACTAAGTCTTCTTCAGTATAAAACAACGACATAGGCATGGATGTAGGAAATAATTTACGTGTTCTTTTGTACGATGCAATAAAACAAGGACAAACTTGATCCCATCCTTCTCCGAACTGTTCCATAACCTTTAAATGTTATTAAAATAAAATTGTACAGAAATCGAAATAAATACTCTCATTATTAGAAATCTATCATCTGCCATCATAAGTTGTCATACCAAAGAACATTTTTTATACATCCAAAAAACATTTCTAGGCTACATATTATTGGACATTATAAAAAGGATTCACTTCAATATGCATTAAATAAAAATATAATTCCCCTTACCTGAGCTACGAAGCTATTAGGATTATCATAAACCCACTCAGTACACTCCGTAGTACTAGATGTATCGAAATTATCTTCAGTACATGTATCGTTGTTATAAAACATGTCATAACTACTACATTTGTAATCTATGCTTGAGTTCTTTTGTATTTCTGATATTTCAGTGTAACTGCAGTTTAAATACTTACACCTAGAAAGAAGTATTATTATAGTATTATTATAGTATTATTATAGTATTAACATTACAAAAAAGAATTGTGGAGACGACTATTCTTCGCATGGGTGATCATTGTCGCGTGTGCGTTATTTGTAAAGTACCTATGTCATGTGACTGTCAGCTTTGGGTCGTTCAAAACTATTTTGGTAATGACCTGACACTGACATGCAATAAAAAAGCAATCGAAAAATATATTTAATTTAAGTTCATGATAAAGCAATCATTACATTCGTTTTCAACACGGTCGCTTATCAGTCAAAATAATAACACTTATTAACAGAATTACATAAAAGAAGTTCATGAAATAAATTAAACAAACTAAATTATTACTTACGTGTAACCAACATTTTCAGCAGAAAATATGTAATTGATGCTATGCTGTGCACTGATTAATGACAACAATCCGATTAAAAACAAAAACTTCAAATGATACCATCCATATAATTTTAATTCACTCAAAACACTTTCCAAATTATCTTCTTTTTCTTCCATATTTTTATTTTCATTTTCAATCACAGTTTTATTATCATTATTTGGTTTTAAATCTACATGTCTTTCTGTTAGTTCCATTTTGATTGCTATATCATTAATATTTTTATTAACACTAGTTGTTATATCCTTTCATGTCTTAATTAATTTATCACTTTTAATCAATTATTTCCTTCTAATTTCTTTATTATTTTCCCATGAAACGATTACTTTGTACGAGTACCAATGGTCAATGACTTAGCAACTGAGATGTACCACTTATAAATTAAGGAAAACTATAAGGATATCGATACTATGATTGTTAGCGATCAATGATAGTTATGTAGTGCGAAGGTTTTTATTATACGAAGGCCGAACGATACTGTACAGTGTTACAATGTAGTAGAGAGCCTTGTATACAATGTTCGCGGCTGGTGACTGTATACAAAACTACAACTTCGCTTGCGTCACATAAGAGAGAATGGTTCATAATTTTCCCCGTTTTTGGATTTTTTTTACTGGTACTCTGCACCTATTGGCCGCAGCGTGATGATATATAGCTTATAGCCTTCCTCGATAAATGGGCTATTTAACACTGAAAGAAGAAAGAAAATATTTTTTCAAATCGGACCAGTAGTTCCTGAGATTAGCGCGTTCAAAGAAACAAACAAACAAACTTACTTACTTCAGCTTTATAATATTAGTTTAGATTAAGAATAAAGGACACCAGTCTTATGCAGCGGACGGTGTCCTGTCTGATACAGCGACTTTTTTTGGAAAAATTAATTATAATATAGATAAATTGGTGTTATATTGATATTTGTTTTGCTAACGATTTATTCATCGCTGTAAAGTCGATACTTTTCAGTTCATATTAGTCTTTTTGAACACTGTAATTTTAATTAGAATTAAATTCATATTTCTACAGTTATTTCCTGTGTGATTCACCAAGATTGTGATTTTACACTTTCGAGAAGAAGAAGAAGTGCTATAAATGTTTTTGTTCAAGTGTCAAAACTTAATTGACGGATATTTCACTTTTGATTGTGTTTTAACTCTGAACAAATTACTTTTAGGACTTGCAATTATTTACACATTGTATAAGCAAAACATATTTATTTGTCCACAGAACAATTAACATTTACTAACAAAGGTCTTAAATTGGTTTCGTCTTGACTCGTATGTTTGATACCAAGAGCTTCAGCTTGTTCCACGGTGTCGGGGAGCACGTCTTCAGCCGTATCAGGCATCATCATCACTATCAGTGCGGTTGTTAGTGAGAGACCTCCCACTATGAGGGATGGGAACCCTGACCAGTATTGAATCTGAAAAGATTATAATTCTTAAATTATGGAACAGTATTGTGTGGCGAGGTATTTTGTAAATAGGGGTAACAATATATAAAGCTCATTAATTATTTGTGGATTATTAAAATAATATAATTTATTTCGGGGTACTACACATATAATAATGATAATGTCCTCCTAGCCGATATACGGCTACGGCGCCGGCGGTCAATTTCATTGAAACTGGCCATCTGTGCAGGACTTTGTTTATAGTGTCCAAGTGTGTGCACAATACACAGGTACACTCTCTATTCCATCACTCTCATAGTTTGGTGGGACGGATAACCGACACGACCAGTGAGAGGCCAGGCGCAGGACCGACGGCTTTACGTGCTCTCCGAGGCACGGAGGTCTTCGACCTCAACTTCCTAACTCCGGGCAATCTCTGAGAAATTCTTAACAGAAAATCTCAGAAAAGACTTTTTTGGCCCGACCCAGGATTCGAACCCGAGACCTCTCGCACCGCAGTCGCATATACTACCGACCGCGCCACAGAGGCAGTTAACATAGATAAATATCTTCACTTAAGAATATAATATATTAATTATGAACGAAACTGATCGTTAGGCAAAAAGATAGTTTGAACTAGCACCACGAATTCCTTCAAGTTGACTTTGTGACGCGAGTCCAATAGACGCAGTATCAGTCAATATAGTACGTAATTGAATCCACGACCTATGTGTATAGGGAACAACTTGGTGATATTTTATTTAGATTTAAAGATATTGATTACACAAATAAAAAAATCAAATGAAATATGTTTTGTTAAGTGCTCTCTTCAATTAAATTAATCGTATGCTTACCAACAAAGTAGTCTGAGGTGCTAATATAGAGCCCACTCTTCCAATAGACGAACATAACGCATGCATGGTGTTACGTGTGTATGTCGGGAACAATTCAGTTGTGTACAAGTATACCGTTCCTGATGCTATCGCTGACATGAACTTGCCAGCTAGGAATAGTGATGTTGAAATTATTGGGTGACCTGGAAAATAATAAACGTAGTTACAGTAAAATTAAAAGATCCTCAAATCTTAAAAACTTGTCTCCAATACTTTTTAACAAAGTACACAGTTTAAGTTTGCAGCTACAATCCTTGAGCCACATTCCCGTGGATAAAAATTTTATCCATGGGGGAATCAAGTCCCATCTTATATGCTGATACCTCATACGGTGTCAGAATCTCTGTAAAGGTAGTAACACAAATTATCTGAAAAATATATTTTTGATTTTCACGATGCTCAACAGAGCATATAACTATTGAAATTCTGTATGTATTCTGATATGTACTTTTACCAATAAAATCCTTACCTTTCGGTATAAAAGACTGCACGATGCAAAAAGATCCAGTCATTAAAAACGAAAATATCAATGGCTTTTTCCTTTTAAACTGGATCAGCATGAACGTCAAAAGAATACTGGCAGGCAGATCAGCAAACGACGTCAAAGCATAATTCAAGTATTTATTCCCTTCTAGACTGACAGAATTGATGAGAAGACCATATTTGTTGAAAGTAGCTGTGATCCAAGCACATGCACAAGCTAGGAATCTTAACAATAAAGTTCTGGAAGTGACTGTCATCTTCAATAGAGTAAAAAGACCAACACTAGCTGCGGTCTTTTCACATTCTATTTTATCCAGTGTCTCTTCTTCTATATGCACATTACTGATCTTTGCAGCTTTTCTAAGGATATTCTTCGCTTCCTTCTTCCTCCCTTTTATGAGTAGCCATCTAATGCTTTCGTCTAAGAAGAAAGCGTATAGAACAAAGATCAAGGCTGGTGCGTATATGACTCTTAAGAAGACCCTCCAGTAAGGAATTAACCAGGCTATAAGCGCCATCAGCATGCCTCCTACTGACATGGTAGCTATCATTAGTGGTGCGAAGAGTGCTCGGTTTTCTTTGGTCACCATTTCTACACCTGAAACGTTCAATAAAATAATGTAAATACGACATTATACTGTTTTCGATATTTATAAGAAAGAAGACATGCAGCAATGTTTGTTATATTGTAATGTACTTAGTTGTCGACTGTCGCCAAGATAACGTCGCTTAAAATAAGGTTGGAGGCACACATCAAGTACACAGCTTTTCTACGGTAAAGTATGCGTAAAGTCGGTCTTTTGTTGCAAAATCTTACCTAACATATAATTGGGTGAGTAAATATCTCCTAGCAATGCTTCAATCAGTTCGAAGGCGATATACATCCAATAAGACGAGGTGACACTTCGAGCTAGACCCATTATAGCGCTGGTCACTCCAGTGAACACTATAAGCTTCTTTCTGCCAAATCTGATATAAAAAACAAGACATTTAGAAAATATTAATTTTTATAATCAACTTGGGTTAGGCTTGCAACGAAGGCATAATTGATTTATCAGTAATGGTTAAAGAAGTAACAAAAACTTTGGTATTAGTTTGATTTTAGGAAGTTTATAATTTATTTTTGTAGATTCCATGAATCTTCAAAGTTCACATTTACATGGCTATGTTGAATATTATTGGCACATACTTATCAGAAACAGGTCCCAGTAGTAAAAGTCCAAGCATGTATCCTATACTATGCACTGTTCCTACAAGGGCACGTTTCCAGTCTTGACAGCCTAGCTGAAACTGAAGATTTAAACATAAAAAATAGTTGCATTTTTATACTATAAGTACATTCCACAGTCGACTATGGCATATAGTTTGTTGTTATATTGATATTAATGGCAATAGAAGGAGGAAATAGGAGGATAGGAGGAAGTGAGAATGATAACGAAAACGGTCACTCCTGTGATTCTTACATACAAATAATAATTATTTGCGATTTTTAACCGGTTTATAGTATACTGCTCACTCTGTTATATTTTCCAACTGTATATGTTCGTAACAATCGCTGATATGTAGTGATCAGACACGATTTAAAAGTTTTTTGGTACTTACATCAGCTACAAAACTATATGGGTTATCATACACCCACTCATTACACTTTTCTAGACTAGACAAATTGAAGTTATTTGCTGAACAATTGCCATTTTCAATCAGTTGGTACTTATGACATTTATCTTCTAAGATAGTTTGATTTAGTGTTGTTTGTGTACATTCAGGATATTTGCATCTGAAATAAATAAATTAATTTATGTAATGATGAGGCTCGCACTGCCCATGTTCTAAATTTATTACACACTGAAATCTCCTTGGGTAATCGTTCTCTCTTGGTGAAAACTGCATGAAAATACGTTCAATAGTTTTTGAGTTCGTTGCAAATATGGCCTTAAATGTCAATAACCTTGTTCATTTCCTCATAAATTATGAATACTTACTGATAATCAACAATGACCACAGCGAATACATAGTTCATGCAGTAAAACGCGTTAGTCATGCATGCGAAGATCAAGAACGGCATGAACCGTAAATAATACGGTCCAAGAGGACGAAATTTTGATAAAATGTTCTCGAGTACCACATCCTCTCTCGTTTCTTTCTTTCTTATGCACGTTTCTGTTTCTTCTGTCATTTCTGAAATGTTATTATGTAGATTTATAGAGACGCCCTGTACAAATACAACTATGCGGTCACCCATCAATGGAATGACCGCGCCAAGGTCTGCTTAACCCACAGATCGTTTACCGACCGGTGAGCGCAACTGGCTATCTAGGCTTTTTAACATACAATCATGGACATACATTCATAGGTACCTATACTTGATACTTTTGAAACAGATCCGTTTTTAAAGTGGGATAAAAATAGTTTTTGAAGAAGGAAATGGAATGAAAAGAGAAAGTGAAGTCAATGCATGGTATGAATAACAGCTTTCGGCTAGCGTGGTGGTCTATCGGCTACTTACGGAATTCTGAGGTTGAAAAAAGAGATCCGGGTGGAAAAATAATTAGTTAAATATAAAACAAAAAGGCATAATAATTAAATTACGCCATAATAGTGTTTATTGACACGAACACTATTATTTATGTTTTTAAAAAATGCACTAATTGTAAACATCAGTAATATGACTCGGACTTGTATTTTGCAACGTCTGCAGTAAGTAGGCAAAACGAGCACACACAAAATAGTTATGTGTTTAATATTATTATAATAAAAAAATATAATTATTGGACTCCACCATTAGGTACATCACATTAAGATATCTGATCCATAATATGAATTCCGAGACTTCTAAACCGTTATACAATTTTCTCTCTTACACCAAATACATATTGGACAACTCATACATACAAAACAAACCTTACCTTCTATTCAAGTTAATCGTACTTTATTTTATTTCAAGTCATCACAACTACAGCCATTAGCACTCGGAACGTTACTAATTGTGAAATAGGAGCGTCGAAATGAATAGCCTTATCATATACGTAATTAGTATCTTAAATTGAAGTGAAAAAACTTGACTCTTGATAAGAACAAAACATTATAAATTTCAATATTTAAATTAGGTACAATTCGTTTGGAAATAGCACAGAAAGCAGGAAATGTAATGCAGTACTAATAAACAATTGTAACGTAAGCTGTTTTTTTATACAAGATGATAAACATTGTAATAGAACTTTGCATGCCTACAAGTTCATTTCATTTTCATTTTTTTAAAGACAACACCCGCACTATTAATTTCTTTTGTGTCGCGGGGGCTTTTACGAACATACAAACAATGGGCACAAATTACAACCTGCCCCGAAACATTTATTTGTGGATCGCACAAATAATCGTCCCTTGTGGGAATCGAACCCACGACCCGACCAATGGTAGCTGCGTGGCGACGTAACTGTGCCACGGAGACAGTAGTTCTGTGAAGCCTGCATTTGCCCGCGTTCATTCATGAGCCTTAGGCTTGATTCGGCAATAATTATCGAACAACAAAACCGACTCTACTCCCTTCTTCGGTCTTTGCCGATCGGGTTCATCTTCACATAGTCGGTTTCGCCGCCCGGCTAGGCGGATTAATACCAAACCGAATATGTGTAGACCCTTACCCTGTAATGGGACAATACGCAAAAGGAACATAGATTTCCAAATATATGATATTCAGATATAAATGTAATTTTAAAAAATGTTAATGGGCTTAAATTAATGAATTATAGTAAGTAAACTTTGTGTGTTGTCGTCTAAGAATTATTCAGGCAAATAAGTGTTTTTGTTAAATAGTTTAGCATGACCTTCAAACAACAACAGTTAATTTAAATACTATTGTGTAGTGGCCTGTTATCTTGATTTATAAGCAGACTTAATATTCATTCATTAGTTCTATAAGTTGAGTATATAGTGATAACATTTTTGTCTTTAGAAAAGGTCTGTATAATTAAGGTTGAAGCAATATAATAAACATATTTTTAACATACAACATATTTAATTCAATTACTATATGACGGATTAAATTAATCATCCTCTTGTTACTGTTCACGGCTGCACCACTCAACGTGCAGAATGCTGTGAAAAGCACTGACAATACTGAAGACATGGGCTTTTGACCTTTTCAAAACAGTCGCTATTTCTTATATACTTTACGCAAACAGTAGGGCCCAGCGAAGAAGCTAGAGGTAATAATATTTGTCAAAAATAAAACAACCAATTTTGGGTTATCAATAAAAAACACAACCATATTTCTACAGTATTTATTATTCAAAATCGTGTAACATTATCCCTATTTTCTCTCACGCCGACATTTTCAGCCTGTGTCACAGTGTCTGGTAGCACGTCCTCAGCTGTCTCCGGCATCGTCATCACGACCAGTCCCGTGATCAACGACAGTCCCCCCACTATGACTGACGGAAGACCGTACCAGTACCGCATCTAAGGAAATATAGTATTTCTTGTAGACAATGCTGCTAAACGTTTCACAAGCGGATTTGAAACAATACGGATTATATGCGACTAGCTTTATAAATGGCGAAACGTGAGTTTATACCTGCCTACTCCGTTGGATGTAACTGGCGTGATATTATTAACAAACATAATCTATTGTACTTTTATAAAATTCATACATAAATAGTTTAAGTATATGCTGACTACTACTATTTTAATCCACATCTAAACAACTGATTTTAATCCACATGGAAAACAAATCTTTTTGGGCTTTAAAAAATAACACAATCATGTAAGTACGTGGCGAAACGTGAGTATATATCTCTGCCTAATTCGTTGGATGTAAAAGGTGACATGTTACAACTAAGTACAAAATAGCCTGTACAACCTTGATAAAGAATTTATACATCATCTAAGCATATGAAGACGTGGACGAAGACTAGTGTTTATTTTTTTACTTCCTGGTATTTTATTACATATCTAAAGGTCTGATTTTGATCTATGCAGAGAGCAATTTGTTGTTGGGTTTTTCTTATAAAAAAATCTTAGTAATCTAGTGTTACCTACTAGATTACATAACTATAATATTAGCTGCCGTATGTTATATATTTTTTCTAGTTCACCGAGAGCATTTTCGCATTCGATGTTTTATATTAAAAAACAGGAAAAATTAATCAAATTCAATCGATGGAGCAATAAGTTAGCAGCTAGTTTTTTATCACTCTGCCACATTAAATCTGAATCAGTTTAGCCATAAAAGTCTAGTGGAAAAATTACCTTAGTTATTAATTAAATAGATTTAATTATTTTAGCCCATGTGTTTGCCTAAATATTATAAAAATAAATCTAATTTTGTATCGCGGTCAAGGAGAAGGCCACTAAATAAATGCATCATCAACAATAAAGAGCTTAAACTATTTTGTTTGGGATCGTTTTATCAGTTGTGTTCTAAACATTATTTTATTGCTACTCATATAATTCAAAAAGACAACTCAATATAATTATTAGATTATACAATTATATAAATAAATAATGAGTAAGTGAGAATAAAATCCTATGAGCGTAAGCAGAAGTTATGAAACGTCATTTGCCAGATAAAAAAAGTTTGTTTCTGTCCAGTATTTGACAGTTTATGCGAATGCTGATCGTGAGGTCTCGGGTTCGATTTCCAGATTGGGCAAAGTGCTATTGGTTGTTTTTACTTTCTATTTTCAAAAGTCGACCGGAGTTGGGTAACGTGCCCTTGGTAACTGTTCCCAGGGTCTAAAATTGTCAAAGCCGAAACGTGGTTGTATTTTAAACAAACCTTCCTACACTCGCGAGTATAACAGCAGGCTATTAAGTATGCATCACGTTCAAATGCGTATTATTATGGATTTCTTAAAAGCGTGTTTATTATAATCTGGGGGCACGGAAGTGCCCCCGCAAGTCGAGCAAAAAAAAAAGCGGCACGGCCGTAACATCCTTTTCTCGAAGCAATTCGGGCTATTTTTGACACCCCTATAATTTCGTTGTGGATAAAACAAGAAGCCTGGATTTTCAGCAACTAATTAGTCATTGTATAAACACGGTATATTTAAAATTTCAGTCAATTTGAACCAGTGGTTTAAGAATGACAACTTGTTAAAATTTTGAATTTTGTCACTCACTGATTCACTGATTCACTGATTCACTGATTCACTGATTCACTGACTCACTGACTCACCGATCATCAAAAGTCTAAGGTACTTCTAGCAGACTTAGAAGCTTAAATTTTAGAATACAAATAGGGTTTAGTGCCTTAATCATGGGAAAAATGTAATATTTTCTAATTTCGGTCCAGTTTTCTTAATACACCAACTGCAACAATAACTTTGTAATCCTATATAAATGTATAAGATTACAAGGTTACATTTGCAGTTAATGAATTATTATTACTGTAGAAAATAAAATAAATAGGTGTAAATAGGTACCTACTATATGAGGCATAACGGGAGGGGGTATAGGGTGTGTAAGGATGTTTAGCCCATGAAACTGAACAACATTCCCATAGGAAAATATGTTGAATTATGAAAAAAAAAAACGTCTTTCCATACAAATTGGAGTTATGTTCGCTCTACAAAAAGAAGTGAGATGCCAACAAAAACATTCTGTAAAAACCTCAAGTCTCGTCGTAAAAAGTTGTGAGATCTATATAATACCAAGTCGATTAATCTATTTAGTCTCTACTTAAAGGACCTTCTGTCTTAAGTTATAACGTATGTTATTATCATGCCAATTAAAAAAAATACCTTTAAAACAAATAGATCGACTTGGTCATCGCAAGAAAACACAAATTCGCCATTAACATTTCAGGAGTATTAACTTCTCGTCGTGCTGATTAGTGTGATACATACTAATAATTAAATCATGCGATGGCCAGGTCGGTCTATTTGTTTTAAAGGTATTTTTTTTAATTGGCATGATAATAACATACGTTATAACTTAAGACAGAAGGTCCTTTAAGTAGAGACTAAATAGATTAATCGACTTGGTATTATATAGATCTCACAACTTTTTACGACGAGACTTGAGGTTTTTACAGAATGTTTTTGTTGGCATATCCCTTAAATGAATAGATCTCATAAAAATACACAACGATTGTTTAGCTAATCGTCCCAATCTTAGCACTAAACAGATGCATCGCATTACCGTGTATTCATGAGTGTTCTAATAGGTCTGTTAGTGTAATGAACTATGTCCATCAGTATACAGGGATCGATTGTAATCACTCGATAATTAACTCCGATGTTACATCAAACATGTCATGGGTTTGAGTTATTTAGTAGACGAGAAATTTGCCACATTAAAAATGTGTTAATCTGAATGATATTTTATGTGAATGCTGATCGTGAAGTCTCGGGTTCAATTCCCGGATTAGGGAAGAAGTGCTATTGGGGTTTTTTACTTCTTACAGGCTTTTGGTAACGTGCCAAGTTACACAATTTGATTTTATATTTATTATATATGTTGGGTATAAAATTTTACGCAAATGTTTAACTTATTATGTTATGAGAATGACTAGTTAAAAGTGGGATATAATATTATTAGAGCCAACGAAAAATATCGTCTGAAATGGGCGTTTTGTTATCGCTAGTGTAGGTATAAAATCTATATTTATAGAGCCTTTTTTATTTTAATGAGTTTTATGACCTTAATAACTTACCAACAGCGGAGTCTGCGGTGCCAACATAGTAGCAGTTCGTCCCAGCGAAGAACATAGCGAATGCATAGTATTACGAGTGTAGGTAGGAAATAATTCTGAAGTGTATAGGTAAACTATGGCGTATGAAATCGTCGCCATGAACTTGCCGATCAGGAAGAGAGACGTTGAGAGGATTATGTGACCTGGAAATAGTACAAACCATTTAAATCAGTTAGAGAAACAAAATTTACTTTTTTAATATTTTTAAAACAAATGTTTCGACTATTTCTGGTTTGGGCTGCAATTACTCCAAAAATAAAGGTTGAAAAGTTCATTAAGAATAAAAAATAATGTCAAAAGAAAAAAAATACACTACACAATGTATAGGGCCAAGACTGCGAAAGGTTTAACGATGGAAAAGTGGCTACCAAACTAATACAAATTAAAATAAAAAAGTAAATAGGCTAGGCTTTACCTTTAGGAACAAATGACTGTGCTACACAGAAGACTCCAGTAAGAAGAAACGAATACGTCAAAGGCGGTTTTCTTTTAAATCTCTTCAACAAGAACCCCAGAGCAAGACTAGCGGGTAACTCAGAGAAAGTTGCCAAACCAAAATTAATGTACTTATTCCCTTCCAATTCCACCGAGTTTATTAACAAAGTATATTTGTTGAATAACGCAGTCACCCACATGCAAACACAAGCACAAAATCTTAAAACCATTTTTCTTGAAGAAAGTGTCATTTTCAATACTTGGCCCATACTATTCCCTCCTTGATTTTCACTCTCATAATCAATTTTATCCAACTCGTCTTCAGTAATATCAACATTATTATATTTCGCCGTTTTTCTTATAACACTTTTAGCTTCGTCCTTTTTACCTGTGATTAATAACCATCGGAAGCTTTCGTCCAGTACAAAGGCGTAGAACAAAAATAATAAAGCAGGTGCATAAATAGCTCTGAGGAAATTCCTCCAGTAAGGAATGGCGAAGGCTGTAAGTGCCATCAATATTCCGGCTAAGGACGTGCTCGCTGTCATTAGCGTGATGAATGAAACTCGATTCTCTTTTGTTACCATTTCTACACCTGCAAATGTTTATTTAGTTGTCATTGTCTGTTATAGTTTACTTGTGACTTTAGGAAATGGAAAGTCGTTTGGTTAATAGTGCTAGTTTTGGGATTAACAGGATTAAGTGACTCGACATGCAAATACAACATATTTATTCAAAATCATTGGATTGTTACTTGTAGTCAGCTAGGCAATTAATATTGTCTGTATCTTGATATTAATGACATTGATTTTAACTTAAACCACTGTTTCAATTTTTAATAGGATGATCAGGACTCAAGGCCTGATCTTTCCCTAGTTTGGGAGTAGATTCTTGCCCAGAAGGGGGACAGTCATGGGTTAAAAAATTATGAATATTTATTTTTTCTCTTCAGCACTACACTGCAACAACTTCTTGAGATAGTTTGAATTCTCAAATTCTCTGCGCATGTAGTACATGCATGTCTACGATACTCAAATCTTGCATTTCAACTTATGTTTTCCAAGCACATTGATATTAGGTATCTTACCTAACATAAAAGTCGATGAATACGAGTCACCAAACAACGCTTCAATTAGCTCAAGACTAACATATAACCAGTACGACTGCGCTATACTTCGTCCTAGTCCCATAAACGCTGCTGTCAACCCTGTGATGATTACCAGCTTCTTTCTGCCGATCCTAAAATATTAAAGAAGATATTAATATTTAAACTATAGGAATGGTTAAAACATAAATGGAATTTTATACATTTAAGATACAAACATAATAGAAGTTTTCACCCTCTACCGGTTTGGGATCAGTTAATAAAGTCCACATTAATAGTGGAAGCGACCGGTTCGGAAAATCGTATTCCGCTATTTATTTCTAGTTCTAATGATTATCCTATTGTTAGTTGTCATACTTATCGGCAAGGGGTCCCATGATGAGCAATCCGATCATATATCCAAAACTGTGTACAGTACCAACAAACGCTCTTTTCCAATCTTCACATCCGAGATTGAACTGTAAGCAAAGATACATCAGGTTGAAAAAGACGGAACTAGAAAATTCTCACTGAATCAAATTGTCACATTGTGTCTAAGAAAAAAGCTACACATTTGAAAAACTTTGACCCTTACAAACGTAACTGCAGAAACCAGTCAGCGCAGTTGCTAAAATCAGACAACAGTTTATCAATCTTGAATAGAATCTAGGTCTCCTTGATCGGTGGACAAAAAAGCAGCCTGACCACAGAAACAATGGGCTACCGAGTCTTCAATATATCACAATAATAAGTAAGACTTACTTCACCGACAAATGTGTTCTCATCTTCATACATCCACTGGTCACATTTTACTAGTTTATTCATATCAATATTTGATGCTGAGCAGAAAGTTTGATTGTCGACAAACGAGAACCTGTGGCAACTGTTATCTAGTGTGATGTTTAGGGTCTGTTCTATGTCGAAGTTTTCACAATTTGGGTATTTACACCTAAAATAATATTTTAGATAAAATTATTACAAAAACACTGGTCTTAAATACATACGTAAAGGTACAATTTAGGAAGTCGTTTTGGTTTAAAACGTATCACTATAATTATTAGATTGTACAACGGAGACAGTGCCTATGAAGAAGTTAGAATTGGAAGCAAAAATACACTTAAGTCTATAAATGAATTAAATATACCTCTAAATATAATAGAACTTATCATACCTGTATCGTGAATCAGTGGCCGCAAACACATAGTTAAGGCTGTAGAAAGCATTTGTAACACCCGCGAAAACCAGCAAAGAAAACAGTTTTAAATAGAAAGGGCTCGTCAAACTAAACTTCTGCAATACTTGCTCTATGTCCAAGTCTGGTTTTACTGTCATTTTGATTTTATCGTGGTTTTATTTCACCGAAAATTTTATTTAGTTTTTTTTTTAATTTACCAATTTTTGTTTCGTGGATTTATTTTGCGTAATTTGTTTATGTTTGTTTAATTTATTTTTGTTTCCCAATTTATTTCAGGAATTTATTTTCAGTTTTTTATTATTTATTAGCATTGTTTCACCATATTCAATATGTTTTATCTCTATAACAAAATTATGACAATAAACCCATTTTTGTAGATTTATTTTACCAAAATTTTTATTTTTCCGGACACAAACTCACTTTTGTCAATTCATTATGTATTTAAAGCGTCCTTTTCCAACTATGTTGTTCTATAATGAGTGTTGTATTTTATAGTGATAAGGCTTTAATTTAGTCGTTTCGAAATAGACTGTAAATAAATGTTTATCGTGAAACAAGTGAAACGAATGCGTTAAAATATTGTAAATAATTTAAATGGGTTTAACTTTTTTTTTCATTGACACGAGTTGGAAATTAAGTCCGGTATAATAATATTATTGAGCATAATAGTACATTCCTTTGTTTGTTGGCGATTTGAAAAATTCATTAATTCGTCTTGTATTTTATGTTGTTTAGCACCAGGCAAAATAGCCAATAAATACCTTTACTGCATCAAGCCTTGATTTCAAATGACTGGCATTGTGACTAACTTAACTCTGGACTTATTTGACTCAAAAGTAGAAGGCTGATTATTGCTAAAGAATCATGGAACTTGGAGATCTTTGGGCACGATTTAAGGCAAATAACTGCAAGATATGATCATTATTTTTGATAGAAAACGAACACTGAAGAATCAAATAGCTTTAATAGAAATGTTATCTCACAATACACTGGTTTCTCATTCGTCCTTCACACTCGCTTCACACCACCTCCAAAAACTTCAAAAGTAATTCCACCTATCTATCTTCGTCCACAAATCTGAACTCAAAACTGGGAGTCAATTATAACAAGTGAACTTGGCGAGTGCAATGTAAACGGAGTCGCACTCAGCGGCAGTATTTGTGTTAGGTGTCAAGAACTATTCAACCGCTCAAACTTTTCTCATAATAAACTCAGAGTTGTATAATTTGAATTTGTAATTGCATAATAAGCTTTTATTTTGTTGGGTTAGTGTGGAGAGGTTAATGAGTTCGGGAATGTTTTGAAGTCCCGCCGAATACGCATTATTGATAGTTTTTAATGCTTATATTATTATTTATTTGTTTGGGAATGTAATATTTTCGTCTTTATCATCACTCACCATCAGGTGAAATGGGATACAAATGCCTAATTTAACACTGAATTAAAAATTAAGAAAAAATAGAAAGGAAATTGCATGTAGAGAGTGATGTTTAGAAACATGATACATCTGATGTTTATTTTGCGTTTTTCTAAACTTAAACATATTAATATTATTATTGTACCGGATAATAATGGACTGATTCGGACGAATCCGATACTATGTACGCGACATACGCATGCGAAAGTAATCCAATCTGAAACGTGTATACCATAGCGAGAGCAAATATATGTATGCTACATTTTAGAACCAATAAATCGATGTCAGTTGAAACCACTATACATATCAGGTGGTAAAAATTGTACCACCAAAATTAAACAACTAAGGATATCTATTTAAGTTACAAAAAAAAAAATAAAAACGCATTCTGAAATTGCAATCTAGAAACGCCAAAAGTAGGTCTGAAGACTTTCTAAAATCCTATTTTTAAACATAATATATTCACATTAGACAATGGTACCATACGAATGTAAAATGCATTTATTTGCACAAGTTAAAACAATATAACACGTTTTTTTCGCTTCTGTCAATATAATCTACGTAGTGTTTAATTTCAGTATTTTTGCGCCTTTTCAATTGTAGAGGCAACTTGAGACGCCATTGAGTTGCGCTGCTTTTATATTATCGCTTGTTTTTGAGGGTTCTTATTTTAAGTTTATTTCCAATGATATTACATAAATGTGTTAAATAAATGATAGATTCATGTGTATACACTTCATATGTGATTCTTCATGTGCTATACTTAAGTCTGTACTAACCCTTTGAATTAGAAGACTGCAATGGAAAACAATCACTGTGAATGTTTGGTTTAACATTCAATTAATAAAAACAAACATTTGCTTGAGCAAAAATTAGGCTCGATGATTAAGAAACGGGTCTTTCCAAATAATTTTAATGTAATTTCATAAACCTGAAATACTGTACACCTTAACAATTTCAGTTGGAGTATAAGAATTATTAACTCCAGTCCTATTTCCAAAGTTTCGTTTAATAGATAACTAGTAAATTCTCTCTCTGTATCATTGACTATCATAAGTGTCAGCATTTGACCTAAATGAATAAATGATTTGATTTTGATTTTATAATACTAGGGAAGAGTAAAAGATACCATTTTCTTATCTATTGCAACATGAAACATATCAGCCAGAATCACCATCAGATAGTCACACGTTATTCTTTAACGAAAACCGTATCCTCTCGTGTATCGTCACACCAAATAGTAACAGTGTAAGTTCCTCGTTGACTTTTACGAACCATATTCTGAGTTTTGAGATCTCATCGGTGCCTTATATTATATTATCGGTTTATAATAAAATATTATGATTACGACGCCTCGTTGTCAACGCTTCCTCTAGTTATAAGGTGAAGGAATGGTACGAACAAATATTGTTTTTATGTTTTGTTTTTGTTCTCCACTGTTTAGGGGGAAGGAAAATTTTATTTGTATTTTGTTGGAAGAATAAAAATAACATCCCTATTTGCTTTTGAAGTAATAGTATCCTGCAATCCATGCTCTTTAGTTTATTAAGTACTCAGCACTATTAGAAAACATTTTTGTCAGAAATATTAATTTACTTATAATGCTACGTCCTACATGACAAGTTATATGGATTTGAACTTGGCAAAGGAAATTTGTAAGAATCGTACCAAGTGGCGTTCCTTGGTCTCTGCCTATACCTATAGGAAAAAAGCCTCCTTTTATGTATGTTACATTCTTGGATTTAAAAAATGAACACAACAACTGCTTATTTTAAAATAATATTTAAAGCATTGTCTTACCAAAGCCTCTATTCTAGAACTTCAATGAGTCTACATCCTTACACCATGACCGTCTGCAAGGCAGATTAATTTCGCAAAACTTCTAAAGCGAAACTTAAATTGCCGTTATAAGAATTTATAACTAGTTTCCTAGCAATGGAATCTATACGGGAATCGCAGATCGGATCGCTTCTCTTACTAATGAGAGCTTAATTGAAGGCCCGTGGCATCTAATTGCGATGACGATTAAACTTCATTGTGATGCAGCACCGACGCCATACGATGCTTGTGGGAGCTAAAAACTAATGAGATTTGTGCTAATTTCAGCACTACTTTTATACTTTAATAATTTAAATTCAAAAGTCTATATGTCTCTCTGGCTGTTTTTGTCCGCTAAATCACTAAATTGATTTTGATGTTTATCATGTTACTAGCTGACCCGCGCAACTTCGCTTGCGTCACGTAAGAGAAACATAATTTTCCCCGTTTTTGTAACATTTTTCACTGGTACTCTGCTTCTATTGGTCGTAGCGATGATATATAGCCTAATATATAGCCTTTCTCAATGAATGGGCTATCTAACACTGAAAGAATTTTTCAAACCGGACCAGTAGTTCCTGAGATTAGCGCGTTCAAACAAACAAACAAACAATCAAACAAACAAACAAACAATCAAACAGACTCTTCAGCTTTATAATATTAGTATAGATAATATTAGTATAGATTTAAGTCCAGCAATGTAGCAGTGCAAAGTTAACGGATGGCGTAGGTAAACAACATTCAGAATTTACAGTTAAGGCTTTTGCATTTGACGATCTGTTTTATACAGATATTTTATTTTTAAAATACACAACATGTTTTTGTATAATAAGATAAATAGTCCATATTAAGGCTCGCTGCTAAGTTGTTAGATACATTACATTTGAAAAATATTCCCAGTAAGGCTTTTACGCGAATGGAGCCACGCGGGTCGATGCGTACTTTATTATAATATTCCGGTTTGTAAAATAATTATAAAGTGTTAAACTATAATTGAGTTACATACATAATTAAATAATTGTACATTATTAAAATTGTTTAAATTAACTGCATTCAACCACATTATTAAATTTACATTGTGGTTATTTTATGGTTTGATATAATAATGTTATATTGTTACAGATCATTGCTCAAATTGGTGCATTATGTTTTAATATGAAATTAATTATCTCATTGACATGCTTTCTCTTTCTTTTTCAAGGTAATGAAAAGGACAAAGCTACTTTATACTGTATAAAAGCCTTTAAGATATCTTCAGCGTGGTAGTGATTAGGTTAATGTCAAGTTTGTTGAAGTTAGAACTACTGTCTACCATACGAGTAACAATTATATGACAATGAGCAAACTATAGGTAATTTTCCTGTCTAAAGACTCACATGCGAATATACTAATTGTTGAACTATTGTGTTTCTCGTAAGGCCAGTGACGGGCTTATTTAACAACGAGGCTTAACAAGAGGTCAACACATCACTGTTATATAAGAAACTGCAAAAAATTTTTTCTTCAAAAAGACAACTCCCGCTCTAAGAAATTGCTCTTGTGACGCGGGGACTTTTACAAACATACAAACAACGGACACAAAGTACAACCAGACCCGAAGCAATTATTTGCGTCCCATGTGGGAATCGAAGCCATGACCCCCCGACGCAACGGTAGCGGCGTGGTGACCTAAACCACTTAGGAGGAGCGTTGCAATCAGAAATTTTATAACTTCTTCTATAACGTTTTTATAACGTCTTTGGAACTAAAATTTAATTAAAATAATTGTCACCCTTACAATAACGGTGGCATACAAAAAAGCGTCATGTAATTCAGCTAGTAGGTCGTAGCGAGTTGATCTGTGGTCACAGTGGAGCCGCGCCTACGAAGCCAATCAAGCCGAATGTTTTCCGAGCCAGTATAAGGCCCCAAGCGACTCCTTATTTCCTGTACAGTTATCGTGGCCCCTACTAGAAGTTGTCACGTCTTAATATTATGTGTGTGAGTTCGTGTGCTAAAAAGTTGGCATTTGTGTTACGTTGATGTCTAGATTGTTTAGATTACAAGTGAAAAATGTGTAAGGATTTTTTAATGTGGATATTTCATTTGCATGTCTGTTTGGTCTGCATTGCTCGAAAATTAAAACCTGCAGTTTGAGCTACCTAGACTAACAAAACCCCAATTTTTAACTATGTGATATAAGTAACAGTACTGGGTACTTATCGATATCAATATTTACTAGATTCTTATTTTCTAGATCCTCATCCTTTTCTTGTATGACTAAATTGTTTAAGAACAGAACTTTAACAAATCAAGCTTAAGAAGAAACCAAAAACCTTTACTTAACTTCTCGATTGAAACTCGAACCTTCAAGTCTTGCTCGAAAACAAAACCATTTTCTCACTGTTTTTCCTATAGTGACCAGTAGTAGTGGTCACACCCTCATGCTATTCAGACCCGCGTCATCGTCGACATGGTGCCCTTTACAACGACCGTCTCATCTTTGCTACGTATAAAGCGGTTTTGTATTGAGAATTGAATTGCTCTGTTCTTTTATCAGTCTTATGTGTTTTGCTTCGGCGGTCGCGGAGGAAATTGTACGGATTCTCTACTTCTATAATGAGTTCGGGTTATTTTATGGGAGTTGATAGGGTACGGGTTTATGTATTTTTTTCGGTTCTCTTTGGAAGATAGATTGTTGTAGCTTCTTTTAGGATAAAGGTCAATGACCCAGGTATTTTTTTCTTTTCATGCTTGACAAATTAATTTTGTTGTAAGATAAATGCTTGTTTACTTTATTATTATTTGTACGTCATAATTGTATGTTGTAAAATTTAGATGGCGAATCCCACTTTTTATAAATGGATGCATATAGAGCAGTCCTCAAGGTCGCCATACCAATGACCCTGCACCCTGGTTTGTGAGTTCGATTCTGACATAGAACAAATGTTTAAATCCTTAAATCTTTTTTTTGACGACCTCCGTGGTACGATAGTTAAGGTGGTTGCCACGCCGCTGCAGTTACTTCGGCAGGTCGTTGTTTCGGTTCCTACTCGAAACAATGAGTGTAGTTCACAACTAGTCGATTTTAGTTTGATTGTAGTTTGCGTTTGCCGTAATATTATTTTCAAAAATCACTATACAGTTTAAGATTAATTATTATCGCGGGAGTTAAATGTTAAACTACAAATGAAAACAACTAAGTCTTACAACATAAATAAATAGCAAACTTAACGTCCAGTATGACCTAGTACTAAATATTTTACAAGACGACATTACGACGTAAACGTAACGACCACGTTACGACTACGTAACGTAACGGTCACTGGTTTTACGGGTATTCCCAGTACATGTATCAATTTGACGCAAGAGTACCACTTTTATTGAGCACATCAATACAGACGATGTATGCTCGACTAACTAATAGATTTTCATAATTTAGAGAATCTTTTTACTTTTCTTATTAGCACTAATTCATATTAACATTTGTGATCCTTTTAACACATTTCTTACAGTAGCAGAAGTTGCTTCGCCGTCTGAAACAAATAGAATATTTTTTAAAGGAAAACACTAAGATTTAGCCATAATTTAGCTTAGATTTTGACAAGATAATTGATACCCTAACTTTTTCTAATTTCCCAAGTAAAATACATATACCGTGCTTAAAGGTTTCCTTAAAAATATATTTTTCTGGGTCACATATAATTTCTCCAATGGTCTTTTACCATGATAACCGCCAATAATCAATACTAAGCCTGAAAAACAAAATCAAAACTGAAATAATGTCTCGACAAGAAGAAAACGTCTTGAAAAATAAAGGTAACCAACCTTTTTACACTTCCCAAAGCAATACTTAAACAGTTCACAGACCCTAGACTTTACACGCTTTAAGTACTAATTTATCTAAACGGCACTTTACGACTAATTCCCATTCACTGTAAACTATCGATAATAAAATAAGAAATACATTTCCAATGGGTGAAACGTCTCAATAAAAACCTTATATATCCTTATTCTAGAGAATAGAAGCGTTAAATATACAAAAGAAACGATATAAAGTGATATAGGGGTCTATTCTGGTTTTACGGCTGCCCTCGTAAAAGTTACGACAGGTACAAGAAGTGCTCAAAGGTCTCCTGTGTCAATAAAACAGGTAAATATATGTTTTTTTATTTGATCATCGTTTCATATTTTCGTTTTAGTGCTTTAAATAAATGGGCCGTTGTTTTGTTTCGGTGTTAGGTGTGTGTGAATAATAAACATAGGGCAGGTTATGTAAAGTTACTTGTGTTATAAAAATATAATGTAAAAAAATAGTAATACTGACAAACTGATGCTGATTAACTTCAGTTTTTTTAGAAATGAAATAAGGCTGTGGTTATTCCTTAAGTTGTTTAGGGATATTGCATCATGTCAAAAACGATTTGAGAGATTTCTTAATTTCTGTAAGGGTTTCACACTATGCTTTCCTTTACAAACGTAAAAATATGTCCATATTTACTATTAGCATTAATTCATAGAAGAACAAGAACAATTGCTGGGTGTATTCGCATTTACAGAGCATTCCGACAAGGGCAATAGTGTGAAACAGTGTCCATACAGGGCGATTGTCACAATATTTGCAATCTCACGGCGCTGGGCAATCTGGACTGAAGCACTCGACGATAGCACTGCAAGTAAGTGCTTCAGCACTTGTACACTTGTTTGCTGTGAAAGAGTGCTTTAGAATAACATACCGTACATGTTTTTCCATTTTAATAATCAATTGAAATTATACACCATATTAGAATGTTATTGTGTACTATTTATATTTAATTTTAGGTGTACAATTAAAGTTTCGCAGTGAAATTTTATGTTTTAGACGTGTGAGCGTTAGAAACTATTTATTTTGTAAATTCTTGAAGAACTTACTTTTACACAGATAAAAAATAACCTTACGCTTATTATACTCGAAGATACAGGCAGGTGGTGTTAGAAATACATTCTTTTATTGTTTAAATTTGAGCGCATTTAAACCCAGAAATAGGGGTGATTGCATAATTCAAACCGGCAATAATTATTACGTAGTTTAGTCGTTCAAATCATCGGAATCCAAATTAGTCGTTGTCAAATACAATATTTATTCACCAAAACAAAGCGTTTGCGATGAATACAATCCAGTACGTAGTGTCAATATTATGACTCCGGCATCGAACCCGCTAAATGAATTGTTCGCACATTTATTAGATAACTGTATAATGTATTCGCAGAAAGGTTCTATTTGCGCAACAAGTTAGTTCACGGTGTTTAGACGTTTCGGTTGAAATTCGCCAAACCTCTCGGGATTCGGTGCTTTTTCTGTTTAATGTACTTATACGCCAAAAGTCAGTAAATTTTCCGAGAAAACTGTATTTCACGTAAAAGTGGCTTATGTGATTCATAGAAATGTTTTTTTTTGGCAACGAAATCTTTTGGTTGGGTCATTGTGCATACGTGGAATGTATTTTAATGTAGCGTTTACATGATAATTTTTATGTCATAACAATTACTTATTTTTGTTGTACATAACTGGTATTATTGCTTGCAAAAAGTTTGTCGCTTTACGTTACTCACCACAATCAATGACGAAATCTTGGTCCAATCGTAAGGTGGTTGTGATATCTGGAGATATTTAGGACTCTACGATGCTAAAATTATTTATGCAGTTTCACTTTCAAGTTACCAAAACAAGTATTTTTCAAGTCACCAAGTAATTTTCAGTTACAAAACATATAACACTATTCCGAAATTGGGACTTCTATTATTTATTTTTGATAACACGCTACTTAGAATACTAAAAAATCTTTCAAAATCTTAGCTTTAATAAAATCGAAAACTTCAATAAATAGCTACAAAGTCAACTTTGTATATTTAAAAGTAAAATCTGTTTCGATACACGAAGCGAGCCAGGTGTTACCAACAGTTTATTGAAATTCAAATTTTTATTTTTGCATATGTAAAATGAAAACAACCGCTGAAAGATAATTACTTGGTAGCCAAATGTTTATTTATTTTGTGTGCTCGACGTAGGCAATTTGTAGTGATATACGAAGTCAAATATACATAGGCTTTTTATAAAATGCTGGATAAAAGAGGTCAATTATTTAGTATTTTAAAACTCAAGTTAATGATAGGCAAGTATAGTATTTCAAAGAAAACGTAACAGTCGAATTTATTTATTTCTTTTTTTAGAAATTGGTTTAGAAGCACACTTATAAAACTGGGGAAAATAATTACCTATGTAAGTAGTTAAGGGGCCTTACGGGTTCAAATTTTCAGTTTAGAGCACTTTACACGATTACCGTATTGAATATTTTTTTTATTGTTGTGTGTCAGGAAATTGATTTCTCAAATAATTGCGTCTATTAAGCCAAAATTAGGTAAAACATCATATTAACGTGTTTTGTATAATATAAATGAAATGAAATCGCTATCAATTGCAAATAAACGTAATTACAAAACGAAAACTATGGATTTTTGTAATCACAAACCGCATACGAATCACATTCGAACTACAATCAATCAAACAGATAAACATACATTTGTGCGTCAAAATAAAACGCAGCGACATTTTGGTCGCACACGATAATGGATAAAAGTTTTAATTCAAATTTATAGTAGCAACAGCTCTGTATTACAGGCGAAGTAAAATAAATGGTTTTGTTTTATTTGTTCATGCAATTTTTATTAATATACGGCTTGATGATATGAACGTGCTAGTTTATTGCGTTTTTATAACTGACTAATTGCTAACCAGTGGTTTACAAACCAAGCAATTGTGTTTTTAATAGAATTATGACACAAAAATACTATTCCAATCACCTAGTTGAACTTGTTCAGAAAATTGTAGTTCTCTTATTTCTTAAAAAAAAACACATACTGCACCAATTTAATGTAATTAATAATGTTATTTACATTAAATTGGTTAATTAATAATGTAATTTACATTAAATTGGTTCAGTATGTGATTTTTTTTCATGGTTATATTTTCACATTTTATCTTGAACCCATCTCTAACCACTATTCAAACCACCCATATTTTTTCATACTTGTTTTAGCCGTCCTGTAAAATGAATATCATATTTGAGTGTCTTCTTACTTTGGAGTTTGAGAACTGTTTTTAACCCGGGTTTACACATGCATGATAAACTGTTGCATTAAATCTAACTGCACCTACATACGTACACAGTAACACAAATAATTTATCTTTATCTTTAGCAGATTGATACAATATTCACGACTACAACATACAGCCTCTACGTATCTGCTTCTCTCAACTTGCATATAACACTACACTATCAAATCCTTACTAACGTATCAAGACACATCCATCCAAAATAATTAACATCGTTCATGGATAGTTGGTAATAAAATCAAGAGCCGTCGGTATCACTTATCGATTGCATTGGACAAAATAGATTACCCGAGCTTTGATATCTAGGCGTTAAGCCGCCGAAGCTGGAGGTTTAATGGGGACCGGCGTGTGAAATTGGATGTACGAGCTGAATATTTGGATGGACTTTGTGTTTTGAACACGAGACAGTGTGATACTATTGAATTTTAGTAGAAGGAAAAGACAAAAGCAAAATCCATGGTATTATTGAAATACGAAAGTATGTTTATTACGTTTTTAAAGCTCAATCGCTGAACCGACTTTTATTTAACTGAAAGCGTAAATAGTTTCGCTACACACTAAGAGGATAAAAGGTGGGATGGGATTTTAAATGCGTGATGAACTGCAGAGTTTTGCTAGTAGGTAAATAATGAATTTAATATTAGGTGCTTTTACACAGATAGGTAAAATTGCCACCTAGACTTTCAAACTACACAATATTTTTTTGCTCCTAGACATCCATCTACATACACAACATATAGGACCCCTCAATGCATATAGGGCCACAAAATATAAGACTCAGTCGAGTATTGAAACGAAAGCAACTGCAATAGAAATGCTTTAGAAAAAGTTTTGCTCTACAATCACCAATACGCTTTTAGAATACACCTAGCTTTCTCTAAAAGTCCAGATAATACAAAAATATAGCAGAACCACTTTCATGTTTATATAACATTAACATAATAATATATTACTATATTAGTTCGAAAATATGGATTATACTAACGTTTCTTTTTCCTCTAAAGCAAAATAGACAGCGTATAATCTCTACCTGAATATTATATAACGATATAAATATATTCCTCGGTAGTTAAGCTTACATCAAAGATAACCTTTCAATTCGTACAAAATCTCGAAAATATTCCTTTTGGAAATTTCACTTTGATGTTCGCTACAATATCTTTAGAATTTAATAAAAGATTTAACGAATTGTTGGTGATTGTACCAGAAGCTATCAAAGACTATTAAATTCTTCGATAATTCAAGGAATTATATAACTAGGTAGTAAATTAGCTTTATTAGAAAAAATGGCTTTGTTCTTTATAAAGTTTTTAATGTACTCATTCGGGGAAATTGATATTTTTCTCAAACTAATCTTTTCTCTGCCTCGGCTTTTGTTACTTTAGAAATCAGGAGATAATCTTTTACATTTTTAATCGAAAAATAATATTTTATTTAATCGTTCAGTACTTTAAATCCTGGAAACGATGATGATGATCCATTCAGCCGATTTCAGCTTGGCGACCACTTTGACTCCTTGTTAGGTCCTAGTAATATTTTAAATGCGAATATACGTATAGCGGAAGAAAGGAAAACCTTACGTGAAACTACTAAATGAATTTAGGTTAAGTTTATGACGTTTATTCCTTCTTGCTCCAAAAAGTCTTCAACGTGGATAAAGTCACCGTCAGATTTAGTGTAAAATTGGGTTTAAAAAAATACAAAACCCATACTTTTGAAACAAACACTAGTTGCGTAATCAATTTTAGAATTGTAAATATTTGTATTCATCTCTCAATATGTATACAATGTAAATATTTTAATTGCACACACACATTATGTTATTAGTGGCTGTCAACCGAAAATGATCATAATTGCCAACTAGCATGCATTGATTTAGTTACATAGCATAAATTATAGGCTACCTTTGTTAGTAGGCAATGGAGTTAATGGTATGTAATAATAGTTGTAGATGTATAATAGTATTTGTAATACATATACATATGTAGACTCACACTGGTTCTGGAGATAACTTCTTACACACAACAAAATAATAATTATTTTAAAAATAGGTCAGTTAGGAGCAATTTCCTACTGCTGTCGACCAATCTGGTATAAAAATCGGATCAGCGCGTCTAGCGGGTGATATAGGAACTAATTTTACAGTACGTTTTAAACGTCGAACTCTCAATGGTATAAAATCCCGGCAAGTAGGGCAGTGAAGGATAATCCTTCGTCACATTAATTGACCCATTACAGATTTCTAAGAAAACTCATTTATAAACTGTGGAAGAAGAGATTCTAAAACTACCCAAGATTGATTTTATAATTTTTATACAAAGTATTTTGCATAAAAATTCCAATAAAACATTGTAATCCTTTGAATATTCCGTCGTAAGTATTCTAACGATTTATTGAAAAGTTCGCCGTTAGCTGAAAACTTTTGGGTTTTCGCATATTTCCCTCTTTTAGGGGTGAGTTATTAAAATAATTTTGTTTCTGAATATAGAAAACAGAAAGTTCCTTGAAGTTTTTGTGGTAGCGTTTGATGTTTGGTCAGATTGTGGTTCCTTGTGAATATTTGTATATTGTCTTTACATTTCGTTGAGAGTTATTTTTGGCACAAAGCTTTGGCTTTTCTCGACTATATAATATTTTTTATGTCAGTGAAACAGGTTAAAAGAGTGCTAATATCAAAACAGAAGTATCTGCTTTTATTGCATTTTCAAACGCAACAAGTAGAGTTTATGGTATGTGTCAAATCCCATTGAAGAAGGTTTTGGTCTGTTAATATACTAATATTACCAACCAAGACCACGTTATATCAAAAATCCGAAAGTAGTGTATATTCGCTTGTTCAGCAAAAGCGGCTGAACCGATCTGAATTAAAATTGTCTTTCCCCCGGTTTGTGAGATACACTTAGCGGTAGTTTATGTAGTCTATACCGTTTAAGCTCATGTAAACATGACAGTTTGAATAGATAAACTACCGCTAAATGTACCTCAGACACCGGGCACTAGTGATATATTAAATCCAGGATAAGAACTACCTATATACTTACTCTACTTCAACAAAAAGAAAACGCGACCTTAGCTTTGTGTATAAGCTAATTTCATAATTCAATTATTTATCAATTAATGTATTGCATATTATCTTCAAATACATTATTCCAATACGTTACACGCTTGTAAGGTTCCACGGTACCTTTATATTGAGTACTTTATGTTAAATTAATTAGCTTTCCAATTAATCTCGCTAATTAATAGATGGATGCTTTCGTTATTATGTACTGTGATTTTGAATATTAAATATGTAGTTTAAACGATGTGACGTATGTACTTAATATTGTTGTTAGCTAATAGCTAGATATAAGTATGACATGTATTTAGGAGAATGTTACTTACATTTATCCAGTTTATAAAATTGGGATCGCACGGCAAGCACTAGCTTTCAAATAAGGAAAGAATCATCAAAATTGGTCCACCCCATAAAAACTGATGAGGTAACAAAACAAACAGAAAAAAATACAGTTGAATTGAGAACCTGCTCGATTTTTGAAATTCGGACAACAATGTGTTTAAATCTCTGCTTAGTTTAGAATCATCGGATGCAACCCGAACGAAAGAATAAAATAGAAGAAAATAAAGTTCGTAGAAGGAAATGCCAGATCATTGGATCGATTTTCCCGGTTCTAGCACTTCAGAGTAAACCTGCCTATAGACGACGGTGTGTGAGTTGACCAAATGTATTTTTATTAATCTTGGTTAGTATAAATTTATAAAATATGCATATTTAAAAAGAACAGTAAAACGATTCTTTCCACTCGGTACTACCGAAAGTTTGACTATAAAAATTAACTGCAAAATACTTCCTACAGTATCCGCTAGGGGCGGTTATCAGATTTTTACAATGATTCTCGACATCTAACCGGATGTTTATTGTCGATAGTAGTGGAAAATATGCTGGAAATATAAAGAAAAAACTGATATCAGACAAAATATAAAAGCAAAGTTAGATTCTAAAACTTTCTAATATTTCTAAAGCACTTAGAAAGTTGATAAGCGGAAATTATCTATGTGAGTTCAAAACATTTGATAATAAACTGTAGCGTTTTATTTTTTAGGTCACTGTGATAGTGCTGTAGTTCTTATTTTATACAGAAAACATATTTTATGAAATTTTATTCGAATTATTTTATCGTAGTTTGAAAGTCAGTTAGTTTTTAAATTGATGGTTTTTATCGTAAAACTCTTATTTCCTTAAAAGAAGATATTTATACTGAGAATTTTCTAAACGTAAGACTTGTAATTTTCGAGTTTTTGCATGGAATCTATTAATATCAGACTATAGTGTCCACAACATAGAATCAAATTATTATGAATACTTAATAATGTTTGTTCTAATTTATATTTTTTACAACAACAATCTCTTAAATGGAATTTTTAATAGCACAAGCACTCGTTTCAGCTTACTTAACATTAGACATACATCGTATGAACAGAATACACAAATATTAGATTCACGGCGAAATTAAATAAATTAGCCACCATTTAAGGAAAACAGATTACTCATTTGAGTGCAATTTCATACACATACAAGCATTCATACACCCACCCGCTCATACATCCAACGGCCCATACACATACACGTTCATACACATTCATACATTCAGCGTATTTATGCAAGCATTTCGTTCATTTTTACTTCTCTTTATCGTCAACGGGAGGATAGCTTTCCCACTACTGTATAATTTATGCTCTCCACATTTTAATTATTCAGCCAGTTTCGTAAAAAATATTAGGTGGGAACTTTCAGTTTAGTTTTATACAGCTCTTTTTAATTTTTACGGAAAATTATGATGTCCCTAAAGACAGCTGGTGTGTGGTTCAGTAATGTCACTTGTAAAACCAAAAAGGTGGTAAAATAATGGTATTTTTCTATATATTAGACTTGCTAAGAGTATTCTTTATTTGCCTATTGAGTATATATATATGTGTAAGGTTTTTGAAAGTTAAATATATTTGACAACAACACCGCTAAATCTTCTTCGGCAGATCGTTAGCTGGATTAGCTGGATTTCCACACAGAATTAATATTTATGCAATTCACAATTGCTTGGGTCAGATGTTTGTGTATTTTTAAAATCTAAAGTCCTATAACAAATTTTAAATTCTTGGTCAATTATAATAAGCCATTTCTCTAGCATAAATTCGTTTTCAAAATTAGGCCAGCAATGCGTCAAACGTTTATTTACCCTAATAAGGACACTCACATTTAAGTACAAACCCACATAATACTTCAAAAAGACCTTTGACATCACGAAGGTCAGGAGGAGATCTTCCATTAGAATATCCTCGCACAAACGTCGGGCGTTTCAATAGCTCGTATTATGTACTGAATGATGAGGGCCGAAGACATAATTACAGGGCCGGGTAATTCAATTGTTGCTCAAGGACCCACACACGGCACAAACTCGGCTAATTCTGTTTACACGTGCTTCTGGATCCATGTGGGATAAGTTATAAGAAAAGAGAAGTGTGTATTGTCACATTGATTAATAGTCTGGTCATTTTTATTTTTGTTGGGAGTTTTTGGCATGTGAATGGATGTAAAATTATTTAAAAGAGATGCAAGTTTAAACGGTTTATAAGAGTCAAATTAACTTTAAATAAAATATCCCAAGGAAATCCTCTTAAAGTGTCAAAGTAATTTAAAAGTGTGTTGAGAACATGATGCAGAAATTATTTTTAACCAAAATTAATGCAACTGTTTTCAGGATTCATGCAATAACGTTTGGAGATTTATGATACTGGAACGACTACTGGAACTACTACTAATGTAATTTAATCCAAACAACAAGAAAACAAAAGGAATGAAGCTTTTATCTCAATTAATCTCAAAGTATCCTCTTGTAACGTAATCTTTTTCAAAAGTGAAATCGCTCGTCGCTCTTTACTTGTACTACAAACAAAGTCGTTGAGGGAAGAGACGAAGTTTCAGCGATTTGGCAGCTGCCGACCGTAGAGCCGTCCAGAGACATACACTCGAACAACTTATTGCACCGCACTTACATCACAATACCTACTTGTTTTTGATAGCCAACGTTTTGAATAAACTATTGCTTTTATACTATTGTTGTTTGTAATATGGATAAAGATATCGTTATTAATATTAGATATGTGCAAGATGGATAGAATGTTTGTCCCTTAATAAAGTTAGCGGCTGAACACAATTGAACGGAAATTTAAAGAAGCCAATGGGAAATCTGTTTGAGTGTTAAGATCACGAAAAAGTATGGTTAATTTTGTAGAAACTTAAATTTAATCTAGTGTTTCTTTTGTAGCGGTTTAAATAATGAATAAAAGAAAAAGAAAGATTCTTTACTACTTTAATACAATTAATAGTGTAAATTAATCTCTTGAACTCTGTGTCGAATCTAACTCTTCCCAGTTAAACAGTTAAAACGAAATCAGGTCATATCTTCTTCAATAGGCAGTTTTTCCTCAGCAGTGCACACAATTGAACTCCCTTTAGTTCAGATATCGGGAAGAACTCAGCTCTTCCCTTCTGCTAGTTAAATATGGTAGAATAATATAAGTGCCTATTCAAATAAGTACGTGGTATATTTAAAGCTTAAGTACTTAAGGATCAGAAAACATTCACCATTAATCGCGGAAGTGACCCGAATAAAAGCGATTGAGGAAAAAATAAACAGAATATCTAGTGTGTTTCCTCCTTATTTAGTTATGGCTGACCAAGGTGAAATGTACGGGCCGAGGTGAAGGTAGAAGGTGAATATTGTGGACACGTGAAGTGGTTTTATAATGGGTTTTACTTTCTTACATTTAGAACAGGCGTTTTGGATAAAGCTGTGAAATATTTGCCCCGGTTTCTGAGTAAATTTAGCGATAGTTTGTCTTTTCAATAGCATTTTATACGAATTTAAACGCTATTAAACAGATAAACTACCGCTAAATGTTTTTCAGAAAACGGGGGCTTGTCTTAAAATTTAGCTTACCGTGCACCTATAGAACCTGCTTTATTATTATGATTCAAATGTATTGGGAGTTTTAATGGAAACTGCTTATTTTGTTTAGTAACAGTTTAGTTATGTATAGTCCTTCATCAACACTAACATAATAAAGAGGAAAGACATTTTTGTATGCCAAGAATAGATTGTAACTATGGAAACTACATAGTCCTTATATAGTTTAAAGTTTAAATATTGGAATATTAATATAATTTAACATTAAGACATTTATTTTCTTGCAGTTTTATCAATCAAATAGGCACCAATAAAGTAAGGTGCGTTTACTTTTGTGTGTTAAAATGTTATGCATAAGATAGTAATACCTTTGTCTAAGATTTACAACACACAAGTATGCAGATGAAAAGTTTACTCAAAGAAAATATCAAAGGTATCAGGCACATTATTTTCTCGACAGTATTTCTATAAAGACAATACATAAATGCTGCAACGCAAGTTAACTCTACATGTCAAAACACCGCGACACAAGAGCTAACTCGACACAAACAATTCAAAAGATCCAGAATGAAATGATATTGTAATATCGTTGGTTTCCCAGGTGTACCCGCGGAGTTAGGAGTTGGGAGTTAGGAGTTCCGACAGTTCCTGTCTTATGAAGACACGACTTCAACTATTAAGTGGCTGACTATTTGTTGCGACAATGGAGTTAGGTTATAGATTTACCTTTTAGTGGATAACGTGAAGTTTTTTTCTTATGTAACAGATGGTGATAAAGTGAAGAAGGAATAAAAAGGAATTTTAGCAACTGGCTTTAAAGTTTATTGAAGTCTTACTCAAATAGACGTCAATGAACTTTCGAAAAGTAATGTCAGCAGGATGATTTTCTATTACTAGCAACTTTTGCCGACCAAATAACCCACAATAAGTTAGTATAGGAATTGATCAATGCCCCTAGAGTGTTAAACTTAATTATACCGATAGTAGTCGAATAGTGTAGCAAATTCTAGGACAAAAACGTTTTGTGAATCATATCTTTTGTAAATAAAATTCCCAAATTCTAGCATAGTGGTAGACTCGAAGCTAAATACTAATTTCTATTCCATAGAAAAATACAATAAAAATATGTTGTTTTAAAAACAATAGGGGAGTGTTGTTTTTAATATTCGTCTATACAATAAGCTGTAATTAAATAAATCGTGATTTGACTCGTTTAATAGAATAATGGTTATGTGAGCGACTTTACGAATGTCGCCTGCAGACAAACAAAGTTCCATTACTACGCACTTATGTCGTCAAGCGGCATAAACTATAAGAGAACAGCGATTTAGGAAGAAAACACTTTTGTAAAGTTTTTTAGCGGTATCTGTGATTAGTAGCCGTTTTTTCACTATTTTCGAATGATTATTTGCATAAAACATTCAAAACCAAACGGTGTTTTTTGTTCAAATATGTGAACTACTTAAAACAATAAACTTATTGAATGGATTTCCGGTATACTTTTTTCGAATATTTAAGTTATCGTAATATATTGTGTATTTAAATCTTTTTTACTGGTAACACGTCACATCGAAATACACTATGTTGACTAATATTCATTAATTCAATGGCATATTATTCGAATTTTACGTTTCTAAATATACTCGCTGTAAAAGTTACAGATTTATCTCAAGTTAACAAGAAAAATATTAACCATTCTTCGAAATCGTTTTCTTTACTCCCACACATCACATTAAAAATACCTCCCAAGATATCAGCCCGCTACAATCTTATCACTTAAAACCGTGACCCCTTTGAATCACCTTTGTTTATGCTCTCGACATGAAAGCCTTTCATGATACGCTTAGGATTTGAATACTGGATTTTATCTTTCTTTTATCACAATCAAAGATATATTTTACTAAGAACATGCGCTTCGGGGGTAATTTTTATAAGATGTATTTTTAGATTTTTACGATTTCGAGGTATATTTATAATTTGTTTCTGGGAGACTGAAATTAAATTTGACTTCCAGATGTTATCGGTAATGCATGTAGTAGGTTTATTGTTCTGACGGAATACTGATCATCTTTCTTGAAAAATGAATATGTTTGGAGATTAGCATTGCTTGATATACTATTAATTATGTATCTTTAAATATACCTCTGTTTTTTTCGATGTACAAACACTACCTAGTACCTATGTCTAAGGCTCTGGCAGCGATTTCTGAAAGTAGTAGGCTTTGTTCTTCTCGAAGATATATAATACCTAAATTTTCAATTTAACCAACCCGGTAGTTTAAATATGAAAACATAGCAAACAGGCTGACAAATTAACTATCTTATTCAAAACATTGCGGAAGTAAGGATTACTTAATTAAAATTATAATTTTACATTTAACTGAGCTCAAAGACGTTTCATTTCACATTACTAGGAATGAACATTACATGTGAAATGTGGCCATTAAAGGCCAAAGTGATCATATAGCTTTTAACGGAAATACAACTTATTATATTATATCACTAGCGGACTGGCCTGGCTTCGTCGGGTATAGTACAATTTTATTCTTATGATTTAATTGCCGTAGGTTTTTTGTTCCTATCGATCATATGCAAACCGTTTTCCGGTTAAAATAAGAATTATCCTACTTGGTTTAGGAATTCAGGAACATATAAAATTAAGTGAAGTTAGAAAATTTATTACAAATTCTATAACAGCCTCAAATAAGTTAGAATATATAATGTGAAGAATATGTCTTATTCATAAACATAAGATCAAAGATTCTTGTTCCAAATAGAATATGAAAATCTTTTTAATACAAAGTTTTCTAATACCAAGTCTGGCTTGTTTTTGTGTAGCATGTTTAAAATCATATTTAGTGTTCAGTGGTTAAGTGTTAGTTTATGCGAATGATACTTACCCAGTGCTATACTGAGTTATAGTCTGAAAAGTAACAGTTAAAGCTGTTTTGACGGATATTTAATACGAAAAAGATTTATTTATCTATTTTTTTACAGAGTTGTATAATAGCGGTTTGCTTAACTTAATACTTAAGGCATTTCTATGCTACTCATATCACAGGACATAATAGGTATCTGTATATCCTTTTCTTCATACTTATACATATTATAAAACATTTACCATTAGTACTTATGCATTCTAATAGTACAAACATCTGTTCGTCTGTAACTTGGAACTATCTTTAACTGTTAAAAAGTTAAAGATACAAGGCCAAAAACAGTCTACTTATCTTCAAAAAATAAATTAACACGCGAGCGGAGCCAGACTTAACACTCGTCTTCCTAAATCATGTCTAATCAAATTCATGAAATCAAGATTGATGGCAAAGAACATGCCGAAATCCCATAAACGACTTGCAGACGTGTCGAACATCCCGGCGTCACTCGATACCTAGACATCGACATAGCCTCAAGGCGTCGGAGTAACAAACAGTAATATTATATTACCATACATATCATATCTCTACGAAAACTTGAGAGAGTGTTTCAGTAATAGAATTACGGCTCTCATTTGACGGACGAAGTTAGTCCAGTCTTCACGAGTTTATGTCAATTTTCTTTATTAGTAGCGTAGGTAATAATATTATATCTGAGGAAATGGATTGAGGTGTTATGTTGTTGTACAGGGTTTTCCTGTAGCGCCTCTCGCGTGGTCATTTTCTTTAGGTAGCATATGTTTTTCTCTTGATAACACTCTACACGTATGTATGTGATGAAGTAATTTTCGTGGTAAGAATGAAATTATTTTGATGATGATGTTAGTGCGATCTTTATCGGTGGATATTTAAATTGTCGAGGTTGTAACATTTATTTCACACGTTGTTTGAAAATTTTAAGGTCACATTATTATAATATGTAAGGTTATTGAACTCATTTAAAAAAGATAGAGTCAATTAGAGAATAGAGAATCAAGTAGAAACTTAAAAGCTATTATTTTTAATAATTGCCATGCTTTCTTAGTATTTATTTTTTATACATTATAGCAACTTAAGAGTGCCTTCAAGGGAAATGTTATTGAAGTGTTTTGTTTACAAAACAATCTATGTAAAGTGTAATTCTTAGAGATTTGTCTGAGAGCCGATGTAGATATGACCTTTTTATTTTGTCTTCTTTGGCAGGTTCTGTGTATATGAAGGCTAAAATTTTCGAATTAAAAATTTTCACCACGCCGCCACCATTCCGTCGGGAGATCGGGGTTTCGATTCCCATACTGGACAATTATTTGTGCAATCCCTGAATAATTGTTTCGGGTCTGGTTGTCCTTTGTGTCCGTTGTTTGTATGTTTGTAAAAGTCCCCGCGACACAAGAGCAATTCTTAGTGCGGAAGTTGTCTTTTTCAGACGAAGAAAAAAAATTTTTTCTTATTATCAAGTGAAGGTGCAAGCTCCCGCTAATATTCCTCTATATTATTTAATATAATATGTAACACAAGTTAGAAAGTTATCTATCTATTTTAGTGTAAGACATATCCTTGTTACTCAGTTTCGTATGATAACATTTAATGTATTAATGTAGACATAAATGTATGTTATATATGTACAAATGTAGGGCTTGCAGCAAGTGTCTGTCTATCCCCATACACAAAATACATGATTATACTTCATGTAAAACATGTTCAAATAAATAATATACCAACATCAGAATATTACAATGTTGCCTAAATAGAACAATGATGTGCACGTTTCTTCATAAAATATATGAAGTATTTGTGATAATGATTGTCTTGTTTCAATTGTTCACGGTATTTAAATTCAGCAGTAAAGACATCGGCACGTGTATATTTTATGTTTGTTCTCGTGATTTATTTATAAACAAGTGCGAGTCGGACTCGGGCACGAAGGGTTCCGTACCAAAAAATGCGAAAAGAACGTTTATTGAATAAAGACCTCCCTTAATATATAATTTTTATATTTTTTTGTGTTTGTTGTTATAGCGGCAACGGAAATACAGAATTTATAAAAAAAACAGCTTCCTAGCTATTACAGCCTGGTGACAGACGGACGGATAGCGGAGGCTTAGTAATAGGGTTCCATTTTTACCCTCTGAATACGGAACACTAAAAAGTTGGTTTGTTGTAATGTTATGTATTTAAAACGCTCCTGTCTGCCTTTGGGTAATATAGGTTATTCTATGGGCCTTCGGTCGTTTCAGTAAATAGAAATTCGCTTGCCTTTTACAATGAAATCTAGCATTACTGCAGATTTATATTTATACTTTTACCAAATTAAGATATCGAACCCTGGCCATGCCTGAAGCGACTTTAGACCACCAAACTTTACTTAACAGTAGCTCGATTCTCTACTACTATTGACTACCGACAACCGACCTGTCATCGAGAAATTGTCTATGAAAATCTGATCAGCGCCTCTGCCGGGCGTCGTAGGAAGCATTTCGGCAGTACATTTTAAATGTCAAACTTTCGATAGCTAGCCGGTTGTCGATAGTGGTAGAGAATCGAGGTACAGTAGTTAAATTTATAGAGCTATACTAACACACCTCTTTGATGAGCAAGCGTGATGTGATAAAACTACTTTGTAAGTATAAACCGTGACGGGTATTGCTTACTTTTTTATTCATATTTCTTCACAAAGTCAACGTTATTTACAACTGGATTATAAACCATGAAGATGGATTATCACGTTTGTTTAATTTATGTATTTAAATATAAAAATTGTATGAGATACAGCATTTGTCGGTATATTTGTTAAAATGATTTACATTGTTTAATCATATGTGTGGAGATTTATAAAGTAAATATTTAAAGTTTATTTAAGTTTTTAATAGAGATTTTTTATTGTGATACCAATTAAGTTAAGCAATCTTTTGCTTGGTTTATTTATAGATGGTGACTGTCGATCATCAAGCCGCATATAAAGCAAATTAATATTTTTTGACAACTCACACACGGTCATCTGATTCCAAACTAAGCAGAGCTTGTACTATGGTAACCAGACAACTGATAAATATACTTATATACTTCTAAATACATACTTATATAGATAAATTAACATCCAGGCTCAGAACAAATTTAATACTCGAGCTCATCACACAAATATTTGTCCCGGGTGGGATTCGAACCCGCCACACGCGGCGCTACGTTTATTGCGGCGAGGAGACCGCTTAAACCACTGCGCCAAACGTGCAGTTAAAGTTAAAAAAAAGCCTGTTAAAGTTAGTCCTGTCCCGCAGGTCGTTGTTACTAGGACGCGGAGTATCCAATCGGAGGTACCGCGTCCTGGCCACTTTATGGTGACAGTTGAAGGAACACCGTCAGGTTTTTAGTCGGTATGCCCAAATTAAAGCCGGAACGCCTAGCCGGCGGGAGAGCCCGACAGACCCCCGCTACCTCCCTGGAGCGGGACATGCAGTAATGCATTTTCCTGACGAAAAAAAAAAAAAAAGGTCGTTGTTACTAAGCCAGATAATTACTTTCGTAGTTATCTTAACGTGTGAACCGCTAGATGCAAATGTCAACGGCACAATGTGAACGTCGCATCACGACGCCACGTAATTCCACGCATGATACGCAGTGTTAAATACCACATAGTACATTGTGATTATGCAGCTAGCAGGCTTGCTTGTAGTGTAGGTCATCAACATGACTGGGTTACTATCCTACTGATATTATAAATGCGAAATTTCATGAGGATGGATGTTTGTTTATTTGTTATTCTTTTTTTCATTATTCATTAGGACAATTCCTGCAATAAGATTTGCACTTGTGTCGCGGGGACTTCTACAAACATAGAAACAACGGACACAAAGTGTACTTTTAAGGTAGCCGCCTCTACCAGTGAGTCGAAAGGTCGTAGGTTCGATTCCAAATACCTGTCCTACATCCTTATAAATATTTGTGCAATTCACAAATAGTTGTTTGGGGTCTGGTTGCTCCTTGTGTCCTTTGCTTGTAAAAGTCCCTGTGTCACAAAAGCAATACTTAGTGCTTGCACTATGAATAGCTTAATTTTCTTAAGACTACTCCCGAGTTATCTTTAAAAAAATAAGCTATGCAATAATGAAAGGAATGTCATAATTTCAGTCATTTTTAGTTTGTCAAGGCTGGCATCAGCGCAGCGTTAGTAATTACAAAACAATAGCGAAGGAATTTATTAACTAGTTAATTTGAAATGTATATAACACGCTGTAATAATAGTTAATTATTTATATAATTCTAAAAATGTTGTTGTTTATTTATAAAACAAATAAATCGTTGTTAAACACGTTTATTCTACTTAGTTTATTTTATCTATAATTTTACGCATGGCTAAATAAATAAATAAAATAGATAACACAGGCTACAGCAACGCCAATAAATTAAATTTTACATATTTATCATAACTTGAAAAGCTATTTTATTATTCTAAATTTCATTTATACGAATAATAAATATTTACTTTATTGTTTACATAAATGTTGATAGTTTTCGTTAGTTTAAATATTTTGATGGCTTTATTTTTAGTCGTTGTTTGGCCAAACCTTTTCTAACGGAAGGTTTTGTATTCAAAATGCTCTCCAAAGACGGAGGTGACAAGCCATCTATTGAGTGTCCCTGCAAAGGGAGCAGGTCGGTTAACCACTGATCGTTGACTGACAATAGAAAAGCGCAATAAATTAGCAAAGACCAATAGTACTATGCCCGACACGGGAATAGAACCCAAGCCTCATAATTAGTAGTCTGATTACTTACTGTGTCACATGGGCATGCTTATCATATGATAGAATAAAAATGATCAATTTCCGAAAAAAACCTTTACTTATTGTTGATTTCGATAAAGAATGCACGATTGGTGGACTAGGTCACTGTTGCCTTTATATGCAGTACACGTACTTGGTTCGATTTCTAGAGAAAGTCATTTGTAGGATCTACAAATAATTGTTTTGGGTTTGGCTTTAGTTTGTTTTTCTTGTCATTGAAATTATTTGCCGACTTGGAAATTGAACCCGAGATATCTGCACGGCAGTCGCAAACATAACTGACCGCACCGCAGAGATTACTTAAAAAAATGTTTTAAGCTATTGTGAAGTCAATCATATTAATCTAATATTATTGGACAACTCACACACGGTTATTTGATTCCAAACTAAGCAGAGCTTGTACTATGGTAACCAAATAACTGATAAACATGCTTATATACTTCTAAATACTTACTTACATAGATAAAACAGGCTTAGAAGAGATACTCGTGCTCATCACTTAAAATTTATCACGGGTGGGATTCGAACCACCACACGCGGCTGTTATTGCGACCACGTGAACCACTGCGCCAAACGTGCAACTAAATTGAAAATTATTCATTGTCAATGATTGTAAACATTGATTGGCATTTAAATTATTCTATTCTGTATAGTTTTTATTACGCGGTAGTTAGCCTCTAAGATTTAAAGGTTGCGTTCGACAGCCAGTTACGCGTAAGTGCACCGTTCATTATCTAAACAAGGTCGCGACTTGTGTTAAAAAACGTTGGAACATTCACTATGCGATTGAAAATGCATTGACATTAAACTAATTTTATAAAGCGATAGATTGTCTGTTGGTTACGTTTTGTTAGGTAAATGACTGAACTGGTTTTGATAAAATTTTGGTTAGAGATAGTTTATGACCTAGTGTCAAATGCATATTTTATAATATGTTTACGGTTCGATAGCCTACTCAATAGTAATCATATTTTTATGTTTTATTTAATTCACCTCTACTAGTATCTTTGTACTTGTGAGTGCGACTACGTATATAGACGGCATGATGTTATGTATGTATGTTGTCTGATTAACAAATTATACAGCGATATTATTGATCAAATGATCACTGGTGTTGGAGAATCGGCCCTTTATCAAAGATGTTATGTTACTTTCTATTAGTGAAAGCGTGGTCATTTATGAATGCTTTCAAAGTTTATAATTTTGTTCAAAAATTACTTGACTGGCTTTGAGATGTGGGCCGGACCAGTCGTATATACTATCATACGACTGGTCTCAGGTTCGATTTCAGAGTCGGGCCCAAAAAGTTTAGTGCATACTGTTTGGAAGTTCATAGTTCTGTTAAGAATGTAGGACAGATATTATCATTCTGTAGTCCCCTTTGTCTGACATGATGTATCGCTGTCAAAATTACAAGAAATTATACCGAGGTCATCCTTGGATTAGGTCATTATCCTAGAACAAAGGAAAAGGACGATTTGAGTTTGGGCTAAATATAGATAGGTTCAAAACAAAACTACTCCTATTCGTACTAATCCAAAATTGTGTTTTAAATGTGAATTCGTCATTTTGGAGTTAGTTTAAATGCGTTAGTTCTTTAAAAAAATTCTACTTTTTATACATCGAAGTCAATAAAATATGAATACCAAATAATACCGAACAATACCGAAAAAAAAATATATTGTTATATTGAGATGACAACCCAAGATCTAACTCTACCCTCATTACAGGAGGAGATTCTTGCCCAGCAGTGGGACATTAACGTGTTAAATATATAGAGTTGATAATAGCATCTCCAAAAATAGAAAGAAATATCAACGCAAAAATATCACGACAATTTAGTCGCAATTTATTAGAAGCGGATGTGGGACTATTACAGTCGCACCGTGAATGGTAGTCGTTATACTCGTACGTACAATGCATCTGTCCATTGACCGAACTATACTTGGACATTCAATACTGAGGTCTTGTAGTGATACGGTGTATGGTTTATGACTTGTGTTTGTGATTCTTCCGCGTTTTTTTAATCGAAATAAGAATCGTGTTAAATACGCCTTAAAATGTATTTTTTGGTGTGAAATTTTTGTTCTTTTTTTTAATACTGTACCTAAGTAGTTTTAATTAGAAATAAAATTAACGCGAAATAAGTTGCGAGCATCAACTAGTTTTTAATAGGTATATCTTATGCCCGGTTTTTCAAATAAATATGTGTTAAAGGCAGACCGAAGAATAACAAATAATAGTACTTTAAAAGATAATAAAAATAATAATAAACCGTGTCCAGTAGTATTTGTATACAATTTTTTGAGTGACTGTTAAGTGTGACGAATTTGAATACGTATTCATTACTTTAGTTTGTTGATAGCTCCGATATCGTGTACAAGTGTTTAAAACAGTGAAAATATGCGATGAAAAAAATGAATTGCTGAATTTTTTTTTGGAAAATTGATTGTGATTTTCTAAAATGGTTTGTGAAGAGAAACAGAAGACCCATTTGGACGATGTTTTGGGAAAGTTTGGTATGTTTGGTGCCTACCATCGGCAGTTGATATTGCTTATTGGTTTGGCGTATGCTTCGAATACTGCTTACTCTTCCAACTATGTGTTTGCGGTTGAAGAAGTTGATTACAGGTGAGTTTGTTACTACTTTTAGGAGTCGAAGTGGTCGTCATGGCCGAAATCGGTCGGATAGATTATGTTTCAAAGTCAAATGTGTGTGTATGTTTCAACCATTTATTTTTGTTACACATGAAGAAACATCACAAATACAGAACTTAATAATTAGTCAGTACATTTATGTGCAACAAAGGGCTCAGTTTACGCTGTGAAGGGCACAGCGCTGATTTTCAGCTGGCCCTAACAAAATCATTAATATGTTTTATTTCATAAACTTTTAATAGTATTTGAAAGCGTCATAGTATTTTAAATGTACCTGTTGTTCATTCTTAGGTCGATTTTATATTGACAATGTATACCGGATTTTTCATGAATGAAGACTGAATTAAGGCCTTTATTCTTGTACATCAATGAATTGGATCATACGTTTTAGAAACCGATGCTTGGAAATGTCAACTGTTTATTTTGAAAGGACAATATTTTTTTCTTTTAGCGGGTTGTGAGTGAAGGATGTCCATTATTTTTAATTCGTCAAATTGATATGCCTACTCGTTAAGAATCTGATTAATGTTGAAAAGTATAATTGGCGTCATCTTCGTAAAATATGATTGGTTTACTTGATTGACCTCTGCTGTAGGGTTATCAGGTATACAAAAACTGGTTTCTTAGTCTTAGTGCTAGAGAGATAAGAATCTTTTACCTGTTGGTCAAAGTTCGTACATAAAAATATTTTCAGTTAATTTGTCGAGAATTATTTGTCACATAATTCACTCAAAGATAAAATACTCGTTTGTTTTGAACTTGCTGCATTTTGATAAAAACCTGCTTACAATTTTAATTTTCTTATTATGGTAACCAAAATACTGTATAATTATCTTGCATATCTTAAAAAAAACATTGGAATAGTTTTGAAGACCAGTTGATATTAATTTGGTCAGCATGGACTCTACTATCTTTTGTTGCACTAAGAAGAATTTAACGACCAAGACTTTGGTAATTTAAAGGACTAGTATTATTTTAATTCAAATTATTCATATTCTAACAGTGCCATTGGACTTTTTATAGCAAATTATTCTGATTTGCACCTTGATCAGTCTATTTCTCACCTTATAGACCTCCAGCGGCCGTATTCCTTCTTGTACATATGTACCTTCTCACTAGTAATAGTATGGCTGTTTTCACCACTTCTTGAAAAGTTTTAGAAAGATTAACAGATGGAATTTACACAATAGTTTTTAAGCATTTAATTTATCTAGTAGATAGGTTATCTGACACTTATTCAAAAGCATTTGAACCGGCCTTTATAATTATTTTATAGTTTAACGATGGGAATATAAACAAATATTATTTTATGTTGATTACTTCCCACTTGGCTTGTACATTCCGTTTGCAGTTGACCCTGAGGTAGGTATTTCGTTGTTCCAAAAGGGCCTTTCACTATCGGACGATAACCACGGTTATGTTAATAAATAAGTAGATGCATAAAACATAGTTTGTATTATGGCTAGCTTTTGCCGGCAACTTCGTCCGCGTGGTTTGTGACTTAAGACAGAATTTTCATACAAACTTTCATCCCCTAGTTTATCCCCTTAAGGTAGAAATTTATCAAAATCCTATCTTAGCGGATGCCTACGTTATAATATAACATCTATCTGCATGCCAAATTTCAGCCCGATCCGTCCAGTGGTTTGGGCTGTGCGTTGATAGTTATAAGTTTTAAGTTTTATACAGGGTGTCCCAAAACTCAACGATAACCCGAGACAGGATGAAAGGCCAAGTCATACCGGTTATAGGAAAAATAAAAAAAAAATCCATATCACTTAGTTCAGCAATAATAGACACTTTTCAAATAAGTTGAAATTCCACACCCTTGGTCGCATTTTCAAGTTCTGTGATCACCAATGTCACGATTTCGCTGTGTTTTTTTGAATTTCGTCATCTTAATTAAATATGCTATTAATCGTATAACAAATTAATGCACAAAACATTGTTAATTTAATGAATAAAGTTAAGTTTTAGTGAGTCATCTTTCTCAAAAATATCGTTAGTCAACTTTGACGCTTCATACTGAAAAAAAAATGTACTACACTACTCTTGGCAAGTTATTTCAAAAGTTGGCGCATTTAATCAAGATTTCAAAATGGTATAACACTTGCCACTTTTCTTGCCATTCAAAATGTTATTTTTATTTGAACGAAGAGTATCCTGGCAAATGGATCGGACGCAGTGGTACAATTTTATGGCCTCCTCGTTCTCCCGATCTAAATCCAGTAGATATTTTTTACTGGGAATGCATGAAAGAAAACGTTTATTCGAAATCAATACAAAATCTATCAGAACTTAGCCAGAAAATTGACACAGCGTCAGAGGAAATAAATGCAAGGAATTTTGATTGACAAAAAAATTGAATTGCAAAGGTCTTTTGTACGCCGTTGCAGAGCCTGAATTCATGCTAGAGGAAAACAATTCGGAATTACTTTAGTTTAAGGAGAATAATTAAATAAGATGGATGGTTCGTTCATTGTTTTTTTTTTAATTATTATAACCTATTATGTTTATTACATTAAATATATGTTATGAACTGACTCAATTACCTCTTTACTAAAAATAATTGCTTTCCTCTGGCACGAATACAGGCTCAGCAACGGCGTACAAAAGATTTTTTCACCAGTCAAGCAAAATTCCTTGCATGTATTTCTTCTGACGCTGTGTCAATTTTTTGGCGAAGTTCTGATAGATTTTGTATTGATTTCGAATAAACGTTTTCTTTTATGCATTCCCAGTAAAAAATATCTACTGGATTTAGATCGGGAGAACGAGGAGGCCATAAAATTGTACCACTGCGTCCGATCCATTTGCGACGATACTCTTCGTTCAAATAAAAATAACATCTTTAATGGCAAGAAAAGTGGCAAGTGTTATACCATTTTGAAATCTTGATTAAATGCGCCAACTTTTGAAATAACTTGCCAAGAGTAGTGTAGTACATTTTTTTTTCAGTATGAAGCGTCAAAGTTGACTAACGATATTTTTGAGAAAGATGACTCACTAAAACTTAACTTTATTCATTAAATTAACAATGTTTTGTGCATTAATTTGTTATACGATTAATAGCATATTTCATTAAGATCACGAAATTCAAAAAAACACAGCGAAATTGTGACATTGGTGATCACAGGACTTGAAAATGCGACCAAGGGTGTGGAATTTCAACTTTTTTGAAAAGTGTCTATTATTGCTGAACTAAGTGATATGGAATTTTTTTTTTATTTTTCCTATAACCGGTATGACTTGGCCTTTCATCCTGTCTCGGATTATCGTTGAGTTTTGGGACACCCTGTATATAAAAGATATACTGATAATGGCCTGTTGCATCGCTCGTATCTTTGTGGCTAGTTGACCTCGGAGTTGTCCACGGAGACTCTTGCCCAGCAGTGGGACAATAAGGGGATAAAAAAAAGAATATCCTTCAAAATAATTTTAGTCGCATGTTAATTCCGCACGCGTAATTTGCGTAAGTTTCGACACGTGTTAGGAACATCAGTGTTACGGTTATTGTTTCGAAATTATCTTCTACTGTCCTTATATTATTAGTAAGATTTTTCTGTAATTTTATTCAGTGTATTGTTTTCTTTTTAACAGAAGTGTTCTGTAAAACAATAGTATAATAACCGTATTTAGTGACTGTTAACTAGATAAAAATAAATAAGCGTCAGGAAAGTAGCGCTTTGAGTAATGACATGTGTTGTTGAAAAGATAAAAAATAGGTTTTGTTAAAAATAAGTACACGGAAAACAAAATTATTTTCAAATTTAAATATTAGAATATTAGACTTTTTTAAAGAAAGCATTAGAAATTTATGTACCATGCAACAATATTTTTCAAAACAATAGGAGTATTTGAAAATTTTAATTTCAAATTATATTTTCGATATAAACCAACGAATTAATGTCAGAAAGTTATTGAAACAGAACTTGTACAATTCTTTGAAAAACTTGTAAATAATTTATCGAATAATAATTTTGTAAATAATTTATCAAAAATGATAATAGAAAATGAAAAAAGAGATCAAATAGATGCTGTTTTAAGTAAGTTCAGTATATTTGGTGCTTATCACCGGCAAGTGTTGTTGCTCATAGGTTTAGCTTATATATCTAATTCTTTCAACGCCACCAATTATTTATTTGTTGTTGAAGAAGTCGAATACAGGTGGGTAATAGCTTCTTTATTAATTTTTTTTCCCTTTTTAAGGACAACTTCCGTGCTAAGAATTATTCTTGTGTCGCGGGGACTTTTACAAACATACAAACATCGGACACAAAGTAAAACCAGACCCGAAACAACTATTTGTGGATCGCAGAAATAATTGGCCATAGTTAAACGGAAAGGATCCAACCCACACTATGGCCGAAAATGAGTTATGTATACCAAAACACTCCTTGAAGTTAAAATTTTAATATCACGAAAACAATCCAAGTAAAATTCAAACCCACCATGAAGTTATAGTCCCCAAAGTTAAAGTGGAGAATCAATGACGGAATACAATCTGAACTTAAAAGTTAAATATCTCGAAACTACGTCTGTGTGGGTTGGATCGTTTCCGTTTAACTATGGCCAATTGTTCCGTGTGGGAATAGAACCCACGACCTCCCGATTTATTATTTATTAATTATTTTATGTAACGTAATGAGCAGTATGTTCAATAAAATAAATCTGAGCTATTTCTAGTCTAAACAGTGGTACCTACGTTAAAAAAAACAAAAAAAAATAAAAATAAGAACAATTCGATCAAGTGAAACAAATAATAACTACCGAAAAAATATTGACGAAGAAGTTAGGGTTGAAAAAATATTTCTTATAGATAACAAATGTCCTTGAATCTTCACGGTTGATAAGCGTACTGCATTCATTATAACTAAACCTTTGTAGTGTCAAACTAAGTCAGTACAATGGCCTTAAGTTTACGATTTAAATTACCGCGCCTACCTACCAAGCCTAACAAAACTGTGAGAACTACACTTTTTTTACATTTTACATTGGCCCTAGCCCTAGTGTGGCATCTTGCAAGTTTCTCGTAACCCATTGCTCTTCATCTTAAAAACTATTCAAGTATTAGTACAACATATTCAGTTATCTATAAGGTTAAGAAGTTGTTGACCTCACAACTAACTGAGGTGAAAGTCAAGTTTCACTCATAGCGACATTGAACAACACGTGGTCAATGTTTTCAATTTATTTTATGACATAATTGACGTGTTTAGAAGGTTATGTATGCAAGTATTGTAATAATGTCTTGTAGTATCTTACTGAAATAAAATCTATACTAATATTATAATCTATACTAATATTATAAAGCTGAAGAGTTTGTTTGTTTGTTTGTTTGAACGCGCTAATCTCAGGAACTACGGGTCCGATTTGAAAAATTCTTTCGGTGTTAGATAGCCCATTTATCGAGGAAGGTTATAGGCTATATATCATCACGCTACGACCAATAGGAGCAGAGTAGCAGTAAAAAATGTTACGAAAACGGGGAAAATTTTGAACCATTCTCTCTTATGTGACGCAAGCGAAGTTGCGCGGGTCAGCTAGTAAATGCTAAAGTTTGGATATTTGGACGGTTCTTTGTTAAACGACTTAACGTTTTATGATAATATTTGGACACAGATTAATTTTGACCTGGATTAACACATGGAATGAGAGTTTCCCGGGAAATTTCTTTGCGCGGACGAAGCCATTTATTGCATTTCGTATACAAAATTTAATCATGAGAACATATTATGGTATCCTCAAATGTCGTTGGTTAAAATCGTCCTCGCCTCGGCATAAAAACAAAAATCAATACTCGAAAACAATTTTTCGCGCCAGAAATAATCTCTTTGTAAACATCTTTGTTATTAAAATATCAGTCAAATAATTACGCGTTAAATAAGTACACCCCTTTTGTTACAAAAGTTTGAAATATTCATATTTGTATAGAATATGTAAAAAATCATTTCAAAAGGCGGAACGTTCTTCACGGCTATAATTGTGAAACAATTTTCCATAGACTATCCATAATTTTAAGCCGTTAAACAGTTTCCTATAATATAGTTTTATTTTTCAAAGTAATAGTCATTTTGAAATTTAAATAAATTATAATAACTATAAAAGACGGTTAACAAGGAATTTCCTGGAAATTGAGTGTATTTTTTATGATTTTTGACATTCAATGACGCGTTCATAGATTTTTGCGTTCATCGATAGGTAAACGATCTGCAAGTTAAGCAACCTTTGGTGAGGACATTCCATAGATGGGTGCATGTTTAGTAATATTTGATATGAGTGTCGCCCTGATTTAAAGGACACGTTAAAAGGCCTTGCAGGTAGTCGTCGATTGCCAAACGCCTAAGATCAATAACTATACGATAATTAATTTTATTTATTCAATTCATTATCAAGCTATCTCTAGAGTAATAAAACCTTCTAAGGAAAAAAAAAGATCAATTAATGACTTTATTTTCTCTCGTTTTACAATATCTATGTAAATCATTATCGATATCCGCACATCAACAACAAAGAAACGACAATGAGAAACATCATTGTGTCATATGTTATCAGAACGACACACGTGCAGATGTTTGAATACATTGCCGGTTTGTTACAGATGCGCAGACGCAGCCTTCGAAAACAATACGTGCGGGACTATCAACTCTGCGAGGTGCACGGAGTGGATTTATGATAAACCTGACAGTTTTGTTGCTGAGGTAATTATTATATTATTTCTTAATCACCCAGGTGCAAAATTCCTACCTTGTTGTCGTAGTATGTGTGGTTAAAAGACCACCGCAAAGTAAAAGATTTCTCAGTGCAAGAATTGTCTGTTAAATTCAATAAGGTAACCACAGTGTATTTTGATATTTTTTATTACTATCGACCGTTGTATTTTGTTCTTCGATGTAAAAGCAATGATAACATATATTCTTTCACTGTCTTGGCTCTATATTATGGAGAATAATACAATTTTATGACTTACAGTTCGGGCTAGCATGTCAGGACTGGAAGAGAACTTTGGTCGGGACGGTACACAGTCTCGCTTATATGGTAGGACTGATATTCGTTGGACCGCTATCTGACAGGTACGTACAAAACATTAGATAAAATACGCTAGTTTCATGAAAATACTTTGACAAAACAGTTAGTAGCAATTAATGAATAAAAGGCCAATGTAAATGTGATTATTGATATCGAAGTTTTGGGTTCGAACCCTGGCTTTGCGACGATTCAGTAGGCGTTTGATATAAAAAACAAAAACAAAAAATAGAGGTAGTTTTGACAAGCCTTTATGGTAATTTCAAAAAGTATAAACTTTATTTTTATAATCTTATACGTAATTTAATATAATTATAGGTATAATTTTCCATTCTACTAATTTGCAACGCTGAACAACGGTCGTACTTGACCGTCTCACGTGCATAATAGCATATAAATATATTTTTATCTCTACACTATAATAAATTGCAGTTTATGCTAACATTGTTTCGAAATAAGTTTGCATATATTCTGTAAATAAACTGCTACAGGTAAATAAACATGACTCAAAATTAAACCATATTATAATTTCTAATTATTTTCTATTCTTACCTACATAGAACAATGATCTCAAACCGGATTTGGTGACGTGGTGAACAAAATGACTGCATGCTTCTGATTAAATTTTATTTATCTTAGCTAGCGTCTACTTCTACCCCACCTATGTTAAATCCAATTTACCTTAGCAAGTTATACACAAAAAAAATCTCAAGAATCACTCTTTCTATTGGTGAAAACCACATGAAAATCCATTCAGTAGATTTTAAGTTTATCGTGAACAGACAGATAGTTAGACACGGTGGTCGATTTAGCTTTATAATAATGTATTGATGGTTATTTCTCCAACAGGTTAGGTAGAAAAGCAATGATAATATTGACGGGAGTGATTGGCGGTGTCCTCGGAGTGGCGAGGAGTTTTGTGACGTCATACTGGTTGTACATCGCTCTCGAGTTTCTGGAGTCGGCGTTCGGAGATATTTGCTCGCCTGCTTATATTTTGAGTGAGTGGTCATTTTTAGTATACTTTACATTATTATAAAGGCTCTATCGCTTTACACACCCTTGCAATAAATGTTGCTTAATTATTGAAGAAGACTAATTTTTAACAAAAAGGTACTGAAATCTTTTAGGTAATTCTCAAATGTGTTGTTTACTTTTTCACTGTTTGTATCATGTATTTTACCAAAAACTCAGGCCATGAGGGCCATGTTACCAGTGCAGAATCTTTTTTTTTTACTAAAGATAATTTTGTTACAGATTAGAAATAACTATTCATTTAAAATGTTTGAGTGAAGTAATTTGTTTCACCTCTCTTTTTATCTCTCTCTCTCTTTCATGCTATGAATCCCATATGGTAGTGGGATCAGCCTTCCTGATCTTTCTCCACCACTTCGCAATTCACAAAGTGCAATTCATCTTTTTAATTTGCAGATGTAGAAATCGTCTCTACTAAGAAACGAGTGCCATTCTTTACAATCACCAGCATAGGTTACAGTGTGGGAGCTGTGATTAAGGCTTTCATAGCCTGGATAGTTCCAGACTGGAGGAATTTCTTAAGAGTACTCTACGCACCAGCCTTACTCTTCTTCTTCTATCTCTTCTGCTTAGACGAAAGCCCAAGATGGCTGCTAATAAAAGGGAGAAAAAAAGAAGCAGTGCAAATAATACAAAAAATGTCCAAAAAGAATAAAGTGAAAATAGACGAAAATGTTTTAGACAATCTAATTTGTGATACAGATAAGGAAGAGAATGTGGAATTTTCAGCTGTTTTTAAAAGCATGTTCAGTTCTTTTGCTTTGGTTCAACGGTTCATAATATGTGTTGTTTGGTGGACGACATCTACTTTTGTAAACTACGGCATGACTATCACGTCTGTGTCTCTTCAAGGAAACAAATACATTAACTATAGTTTGATCGCATTGATTGAAGTTCCTGGTGGTTTCTTAGCAATGTATATTCTGATGAAGTATAGAAGAAAGTTTCCTCTGATTTGGTCGTTCTTGCTCGCCGGTTTGTTCTGTGTGGGACAACCTTTCTTACCGACTGGTGAGTATTGCTATTTGTAGCATAGTGTATTATTATACCGACATGGATATTATTATACCGACGATATCTTACTCGTACTTTAATATATACAATATTCTTCTACAATAACTCGATTCTAAAATGGAGGAGTTTTTCTACCACTATTGACAACTGATTTGCGATTGCTACATAATATATGATATCTATATTAACCATACATAGTCATGGCAGATACGCACTTGTGTGCGGGGTGTAGCGATCGGTGGCTGCATTTAGCTATCGAAAAGAAGTTCAATCAGTAATCACTCATGCTAAAAACAGACAGTCTACGATGTCATAAAACATCCCACAGGAAGTAGGAGCAATCTATTCGTATTTCACTAGTTTAATATAAAATAAATACTTAATTAATTGATTTAGATTTCCTAGATGTTTTATAACTACCGATAACCATAAACAGTAGAATTTAGCTGGTCATTGCGTTATGGTGATTTAATGAACGACCCCATAACATCTATACCATAATTCTATTGTATTCAAGACATTCAGTAATTGTGACATGATGATTTAAGACTGCAATACGGTTATTAAGAGAATAATTAGAGATTTACTCGTGAAATTTAAATTGATGGCGTTTTTATTTTTATTACTTTTGGACCGGAAAGTGTTAAAATATTTAAAGCGCGTTTTTCTACAAGCGGTACTATCAAGTGTCGAAAGTTCGACATTTTAAAATGCTTAATATTTATTTTCTAAGGCACCCGCTGGAGGCGCTGATAAAGTTTTCATACAACATATTCTTGATAGTTCGTCGGCGGTAATTGATAGTAATAGAAAAACGAGCTATTGGACCTTCCTAGTCCGAAATAAAATTTCCCCTTATTTAAAATTGATTTTTGGACCTAACTGCCTTTGATCTATAGTCCAACAATATTCATTAAAGTCTGATGGCACCATGTCCGACATGGGAATCGAACCTAAAACCTCGTAGTCACAGAGACAGACAACTTCAATAGTTTCTAAAATAAATTACTTAAATATTTATAAAGATTTGCGAAAGGCTTTTGGAGCTCAAACTTTAAGATGGGCGGGGCTAAAGCCAGACATATTAATATACCCAGAGGAGTCTTTTAATATGATAAGCTAGAACTCATGAGTGTTCGTTATAAGTTTATTCACTTGGAACGGTCCAAATATTACGCAAAATAAATGAAAATCTTTTGAAAATACTTTATAAACCCTAAGCGATTTAGACTAAGTCTGTGATTTCGGCGGTAGGGTATATGGTTTGCTGATGACGAGATCTCAGTTACGATTCCTAGGTCGAGCTAAGTGCTCTGCTATTAGTTTTCTAATAGTATAAATTAGAATTCTATAAAAAGAAACTGAAAATTATAGATACTTTTGAAATAATCACCAGCCACCATGTCTCTTGGATTACTCATTATCATGTTCAACGTCATGATCATCATCATTATGGTGTTCAACGGTGTCATCATTGTTAGACTTGTATCACTCTTAGACTTGAATTATTACGAAATTTACCTCAATTTTTGTTTCAGATATGCCATGGCTATCAATAACCATGTTTATGGCTGGCAAGTTCATGGCGTCTCTGTACTTCACCATCACGTATATTTTCACATCGGAATTGTTCCCCACTTACACAAGGAACTCTATGCACGCGTTATGTTCGTCTTTGGGGCGAGTCGGCTCTATTGTGGCTCCACAGGCTCCTTTATTGGTTAGTATTTTTATTGTAGTTTTATGCAATTTAAATAAGAATAAATTTTATGCATCGCTGTTCTTCTGCTGGGCAAGGGTGTCCTCCTGGAATGAGGCAATGGTTAGACCTTGAGTTGACCATGCTAGCCAAGTGCGTGTGGGGAACTTCGCATAATATCTTCAAGATCTGTTTAAAGGGCTTTTGGGCACGTTAGGTTTCATCACGATGATTTCCTTCACCGATAGAATAAGTCATAATTATTTCTAATAGACACATAGTTTTGAAAAGTCATTGGTATGTTGCCTCGGGTTCGAAATCTTGACTACTTGCGTGGAAGACGATTGTTTAGACTAGGCTATCATTGCATTAACACTATTAGAGATTGAATATTCATTTGATTGAGTGTATTGATAATATCGTTGTGACCTTTGTCTTTTTTCCAAAGACGATATTTAGTTATTAACAACATAAATAAATATTAAGGATTTTGGCTGAGTGCAATCAATACTGCTCATTATGCTGCTATTTAAATGTAAATTTTGTTGTATCTATGACTTTTTATCCGTTGATTAGATGTTTTAAATATAACCAATGAGACATTTTTTATATAGCCTCCAAAACACGGACACACACAGTTTAATTACCAATGAACGGCCACCCATCTATTGAATGTCCGCATTAAAGGTTGCTTAACCAACTGAACGCTTAAAAACCGGCGAACGCAACTTGCTCTAAATATTTCAATGACAAGATACTCTTATTAGTTTTTCTTTAATACTTTATAGAGCTATTGCTCTATATACTAATATTTTCCTTCTTTTCCAGACGGTCTACTGGGAAGGTTTACCATCACTAATATTCGGCATCGTCTCAATAATCGCAGGCCTAATTACTTTCTTAGTTCCCGATGTAGCTGAAATATCACTACCAGATACAGTAAAAGAGGCTGAAGCTATAGGAATGAAAGAGAAAAAAGATATAGTTTTAAATCATAATAACGTAATTAGTATTGAACATTGTGATGATAAAGAGGGTATGAAGAATAGAGGCTTTGAGTGGAAAGAATAAGTTCCTAAAAGATAATCTAGACATTAATTGCTAGTTTCACTGCTTATGAATAAGTGTAAGATAGCCTAATTATGTTTTCTTTACCCGATATTCGGCTACGGTGGCCAGTTTCATTGAAACCAGCCAACTGTGTGCAGGACTTTGTTTATAGTGTCCAAGTGTGTATACAATACACAGGTACATACACTCCCTATGCCTTTACACTCAGCCCGGTGGGACGTATAACCGACACGACCAGTGAGAGGTCAGGCGCAGGACCGACGGCTTTACGTGCTCTATTAGGCACGGAAATCTACGAACTCAACTTCATAACTCAGGATAGACGTAATGGCCTGACCTAGGATTACCCGATTATGGAACCCGAGACTTCTTGCGCGGCAGTCGAATACACTACCGACTGCGTCACAGAGGCGGTAAAAGTCAGATGGCATATCTGCTAGATAATATGACAGCAAACGTATGAAAACTACTGTCGAAGTACTATCTGATAAGCTATCTAATACTTATCCAGAAGTTTTGAAACTGGCTCTAAGTATTAATAGGCTAATTTTAATGTAAATAACTAATAGTACAATATACAAATAAACTAAATTACTTATTTTAGAGAGTTATTTTAAACTTCTATAGATCTTTTGGGTTATTCCCTGAGTATCCCGATCCCCGAGGTTCCCGTCCGATAAGGCCCCGATTTATTTTAATAACAGTTTGTTAAGATAAAAATATTAACTAAAAATTTTACAATCTTTTAACGTAAGAAAATCGTCGATGCTGAATAATTAAGTGGCTTAGAATTTTTACAAAAAACCCATGATTAACCTTAAAAACATATTTTAATTATACAAATGAATGAACTGTGTCCTGACAGTTTCATGAAGTTCAAACCGGCATTATGACTCAGTAATTATTTCTTTCGACATTCTAAAAGACATATGCACAGAATATAGCATGCTCGTTATAACGAACTAGCTGACCCGCGCAACTTCGCTTGCGTCACCTAAGAGAATGGGTCAAAATTTTCCCCGTTTTGTAACATTTTTCGTTGCTACTCCGCTCCTAATGACCGTAGCGTGATGTTATATAGCCTAAAACCTTCCTCGATAAATAGGCTATCTAACATTGAAAGAATTTTTCGAATCGGACCAGTAGTCCCTGAGATTAGCGCGTTCAAATAAACAAACAAACAAACTCTTCAGCTTTATTATATTAGTATAGATTAAAGCCTCTATTCAAGCATCAAAGACCTATCGATTGACAACCTATTCGCTTCCAATTACCAAAAAACATTGTCGAAATATCTTGATTCCTTGCAGATTGAGCGTATAATTACGACTGTGGCGCAGCAGTGCCGATGTGAGCAATTTTCAATTTGGCCGCACAACACCTGCGAGTGTTCGTGCAATATTAATACTGGGGCGATGTGCAGCGAACGATGTTAGGTAAAGAGCTCTGAGAACGGTTAGATTTAGGTTATTACTTATATTATAAATGCGAAAGGAAATGTATATAAAACACACGTAGTTTCATGTAGAAAAGGAATGATGAAGAAATGAGAACATGATGATGATTATAAGCTTACAAGAATAGTGTTAATCATGATGCTCATTATATTGAAGACAGTGTGTAGATATGTGCTTTGCTAAAGAATATTTTCCCGTTAATTACTATGGTCGGTGTCTAGTGACAGAGTTCAGGCCGCTCGATAATACATATTTTTTAAACACATCACTTCAGAAATTCTTATACATATATGCTCCACTTAATAAATATTATGAGTGTTTAAGTGTCCATATTTTTTCATGAAACTTGTCTATTAAAATACTGCTAAGAAATAAAGCGACTTCCAAAACTTCAGAGGGTCGGAGGTCACCGACCTCTTGGTACAGATACTTTTACCGGGACTTAAACTTCGTCTCCCTGGCTCCTAAACTATGAAGCGTGAATGGAATTCCTACGTAGGGAATTGCCGCCGCAACTTGTTACGATACAAGGAATATAATAGTATACGACTAATGTTATATCATTCTGTTATAACCGAAGAATCAATGTAGATTTTATATCAATTTCTTTTTAACACTAGCTTTCCACAACGTTTGTCAGATACTTATAAGATTTTCTAGGGTAAAAAAGATTATCTAAGTGTTAATTGAGGTTAAAAACTACTTTTTAACAAATTTCTTTGCGTGATTGAATATACATTTATTTTACTCCGGAAAATATATCACGCGGACAAAATCACGGGCAAAAGCCGTGTATCCAAACATTTAACAGCTAAATACATAATATTATAAATAGCAAAATTTTGTTCACGGTTACGTTCAATGTTACATGCACAATATGTATAAATTAATATCGGTTGTCTAAGATCAGAAGATATTCAACCAAAACTGCCTCAGCAAACATCACGAAATGCAAAAACCCTACAGTCTAAGAGTAGCACAAGAACACTTTAAAAACGTAACAACAAAAACTTCACAGAACAACTATTCACTTATAAAATTCTTCAAATCAATGAATCGATCAAAACATCCAACAATTATTGTAACATTTCGAATTCCTTCAACCGTTGTGATAGTTCTTTGAACAACGGGTTGATATTTTCATTTTTGAGAACCATTGTTTGATTTAAAGGAATGAGAAGTATCTTATTGATAAAATATAACCATATACTTAGTATTAGTTATCTTTATACAGACATACTTACATTCATACGTACATACACACATACCTACATACATTCATGCATACATAAGTCAAGGGGTAGACAGAGATCAGAGAAGAATCTTAATGGTAGTGTAGACTACCGAAGTTGTGGTACCGGATTCGATTCCATTGCAATGGTTCAAGCCTACAACAGCACAACCATTGCTCGATATTTTACTAAGATTAGGTTTCAAACCACTAATTACTAATTACCAAGTAGCTGTTGCCTTTGTAATAATTATTAGTAGTTATTTTAAATTCCGCCTGCCATTCGGTTCTTGCGTATTGAGTGTAAAAAATCTCAATGTAGGTCAGAATAACTTCCATTTTTTAACCACTAAACAAACCAGACTTACTAATATTATGAGTACATTATTATTGACCTAATAGCAAACCCGTAATACATTTTCAACCGATAAAAGCACACTCAGTCTTCCGAGTCAATTCACTGATACAAAACGCACTAATTAATTACACACGCTGTCTCCCTCACACTGTACATAATAGAAAGAGAGGCAGTATCGCCACAAAGAAAATAGAACCATTTGTTTAACATTTCTTAGTAAACGCTGTACACAGGATAAGCTCTGAGGTAACCAGGAACTTCTTAAACTGAATAAAAAATATCGAGACTCGAACGAAGCGGCTAAGTTAAGATGTTAGTACAATGAGAACAAAATATTTTATTTAGTGCTTAAATAATATAAACTAGCTGGGGCCCGCGAACTTCGTCTCGCCAAGGGATGTTTATGCGTCAACAGAAGAAAAAAAAACTATTATAGTAGAGTCATTTCCGTTTGTTTTTAGTGAAGCCGTGCTCTTCAATCAGTCAATCAATTGTATTGTGTTAACTCGCTAAACTTGGAAATCGGTTCGAGCATTTGGCTGATATTGATTTTAAAGTATTTATGAAAGTCCAGGGAAAATTAAAATGGAAATATTTTGCGGGACATTAAACAACAAAAATCAATCTACATGCAAGTGGAGCCGCCTGCTACTACTACATAGTACAATTTGTAAAAGTTTCCACCCACTGTATCACAGACTTAACGTTTAAAAACACACTTTCAGTTGGTTGTTCTATGTAGCGGGGCTGAGTATTCCGGTTTTATCCGGTTATTTTGTCAAATGAAACCGTTATTCGACTATAACATATGATATCCAAATCGCTCAACCATGTGACTGCAAGAAAATGATTTAAATATGTTTCACTTCAGGAATTTCTTTGAAATAGTATTGTCAAAAAAACTTATATAATTTCGAAAAAGAGCATAATCTCACATGAGAAAGACATTAGAAATGTGCCTTTTACAAACTTGAATCTGTAATTATAAGTATTTGTCAATTAGCAGATTTGGGATGTATCATTATTGACGGTGTTTGCAATAAAGCAAACCCGACAAGGATGAATGAACAAGGGAGAACAGAAATAAGGAAAAAACAAGATGTTTTCTAACTCTGCAAAGTAAAAATGACAACAATATAAACATTAGCACCATTACCAATGCTTAACACTTAATAAACACATTAAACAAAAAAGAATCACCACTTTCCTTCCATAACAAAACAGCCAAATCAAAATTCAAAACGGGTGTCTCTTTAAAAAATTACACATTCTGAACCCCGCGAAAAGTTGGCGAAAACTCGAGGATTATTTAAATTTTGAAGATTATCGCTCCGGTGTCATTTATAACTGGATTCTTATCTTATCTTGGATCAATGATAGACTTGCTTCAAAGGTACTGGATAAACTCTGAACGATGAACTCGGGTCTCGGATATCCTGTTTGTAAGTACTTGTTATTCTTTTATCTAAGGGATTACGCCGGCACGGATTTTCGCACGGATTGAAAACTGGAGAATCCGTTGCGCTATCTGTGTTTTACTGTTATTTTATCTGTTACGAATTGTTTTACTGAGAAACATTTAGGCCTTACAGGGTGACGCATGGTGTCTTATGGACCGAGGGAGACGGTGTCCACGATACGACGGTAAAGAAAATAGGGTTTAGAGTATTAAACTCAAATACTAAGGGCACTGGGATCTTTCTTTCGATCTATGACAGGGTCAAACAGTAATCTTCGTATTCGGGCTGATAAAATGATAATTAACTGCATAATAATTAGCTCCCAGCTTATTCAACTGGGTAATCACATATGAACACTGTTCTTGCTGACTGAAGTACGTAATTATTGAGTCAAAAGTTTTCATTCTAGGCATTTTTGGTTGACTGGTCGTTTATCCTTAGCAATATAAGCTCTTTTTACACGCAGTCCTTACAAAAATCTTTATGCTTCCGCACCAAAATGGAGCAAAAAAAGTGTTGAGATTAGGTTTAATGCTTGTATGTTTGCCGGTCGTTTTATCACACGTGGCTCTTTGCTTCAGGATATGAGGTAGATTATGAAACCTTTTGAAACTAGGTACAGACTTACCTATCTAGTCCTAAGTTAGGTCAGTAGGGTAAATTGATAAGCACTAATAGTGTATCTAATTTTAGTTGCTCTACCATTGTGTACTTTTAGGTTGTACTTGTAGCCATATTTTTCGTTTATTTTTTAGAGTTATCTGAGTGCAACTTAAGCCGAGCTTAGATTATGGTAACCAGACAACTGATAGGTATATACTTCGGAATACATAGTAAATGCATCTATGTAAAGAACACATCCTTGTACTCACCACAAATACTTGTCTTGAATAGGATTCAAACCCGAGTGGCTACGATTATTACGGGGTGACCACGTTAACCATTTCGTCAAACGTGCAGCTGATAATGTACCTACGCTAATATGATTTTGGTAATACAAACGGTTATAACTCAATTATAATAAAGATGCCTTATAAAGTATAAAAGCACTGATGGGCTCTTTGGCAGTCTATACTTCTATTCTAGTCTTAAACAACAAAATTACAATTAGACAAAGAAGAGAAATTACAAACCACATTCCATTAAAACGAAAATAATATCACAAAATCCAGTGACCAACCTTTTAATGAACAAACCCCAAATTAGATACAAGAATATTACACGAACTTGTTTCTCGCATGTTAGGACATACAAAAACCGTAATCCACTTGAAAAGGGTCCCACCTAAATGTCTAGTTTTATTAAAACACAGATTTGAACAGTCCAGAGATTTTGTACATTTTATTTTTATATAAGTTGACCTAATTTGAAAATTTTATATACTTTTCTGGGACGAAATCGATAATGATTTTCTTGCTATGTTTGCTAATGTTGTTAAACATTACATAGCTTCTAAATACGAGTAAATAGTCTTATTAATTGTGTCAGCAGCTATAGAGACACTTACAGCCGGTTCGTCTTTACGTACATTTATTTTGTTATAAATTATTTGGTTTCTTTCTTTATTATTTGGTCTATACCGACCTACTAAAATACTAGTTTCTTCATTATATTAGCATCCGTGATTAACAAAATAGAAATCTCTTATGCTCAAAATAAGAAGTTTAGTTTGAAAGCGTAACATACAACCAGGCCTTAGGCAAAAGACAGGGAGAATTTCGTATTTAATGCTTCGTATAAGTAAAAATCTCAACGCCCTAAGCCGACATAATAAATATATTTTTTACCCGTTACTGTCCCATAGTTGGGCAAGGGTCTCCTCCCAATCGAGGGAGGGGTTGGCCCTTGAGTCCACCACGCTGGCCAAGAGCGGGTTGTACTTTGCATACCTTAAAATTAATAAATAGATTAAAGTGGTATATATCAGTCTAGCCTGGCTTCCAACTATGTTAGAGTCGGCTTCCAGTCTCAACGGCGGATGTAGCTGATCACCAGTATTTCACAAGGAACGACTACCTTTCAGACTAAATAGATTCAAATAGTAAAATAACTAAAAAATAAAAAAGTCATTACAACAGCCGAATATTACAGCGATTTACAAAAATTAACATAAAACAATCGAGTCGTATCATAACGAGGGGATTAATCAGTTAAATGGGTTCATTTACAAGTCAGAAATTATTATGGTGTTGACAATAAAGTTTATTGTGCCATTCATTTCACAACGAAACTTGTTCGTGTTCGCAAATGTCCTGTAATTATGTTTTGTAGTGGATTTTTTTTGGTTTGAAGGTTATTTTTTGGGCTGCAGTATTAAAATTTAAAAACTTTAACGTTTTAAAAATGATTTGGTTTATGGTGGTATTTGGTTTGGGCTTGGGTGCGTCACGGAAGGCATCTTCCGTACTTTAATAGCCGGGTCCTGACTGAGCGAACAGCCTCGCGAGACAATATCTAGGTCTCTTTTCTTTCAGTTTGAAATGAGCGGGACTGACTAATGAACTGATCTAGGCCGAGCCAAAATGTTTCTGTGAAGTGTTAATCCACTTTTCATTCCAGGATATCAACCTATTTTATTAATCCGTTACAGTTTCTTTCTTACATGGCAGAGTCTTCTGCCTGGTTTACTTAAATTTTGTTATTTATTACCTCTTTAAACGCAAAGGAATCTACTTTGCCAATCCATAGAGTGAGTACTACAGCCTTATAAATGAAGCCAACAGTCCAAAGGAAGAGGATATGAGGCAAAAAAAAACAATTAAATATACGAACGTATCAAATATGGCGGTTCGACCGTGACCGGAAGCGGACGCCACATCTGGGCGCTGACGTCACACACCGGAAACACCGCCACTCCTCACTTCCGCCCCCCTCCGGTTGAGTTGCAAACGCTTTTAGTTATTTATTTTCAAAAGGGTTTTTCGGTGTTTATATTTTTGGGGAAATAAATGCGTTACAATGCATTCTCCGGATCAAGAAAATCGCAGGTAAATAAACAAAAAAAAAAAAAGATTTTGGTGAATTAAGAAGGAAGGAATAAAATATTTTAGTCAATGCGTTTTTTTATCTTTTTTTAGAATAAACTTAATCAGAAAATTCCTTTACGGTACAAATACTAGCTGTCGCAATTTTAACGAGAGTTTTCAACATTTTCTATCATAACAACATACAATAACGATCACCGGCTTCAGGCTTTTATAGCAAACATAACCGATCAGTTTCTATATACTTATCCGAAAGAAAAAAACGATACGATAAGTGCGTAAATGTATTGCGGAAAATGCGTACCTCAGGCAGCATCGAAAATTTGCTTCCCACGTACAAAGGCACCTAGATTACAAATATATTTCACTTACTACTACATTGCTATTACTCTCCCAACGTTCCTCGATTTTGCAGATCGACGTCTTTGCTCTTGATGTATAGGATTCGCATCACGTCTGCGGTTCCGCTCAAACGCCGTGATTGTGAGATGTTCGACTGTTATTACTCCCGAACACACATGCCTTTAATACATCTACCTACCTAAAATACGAATGTAAAATTTCCATAACGCCTGATGGAATTACGACACCTTTAAATAACTCAGTACTGCAACTTTTTGCTATTAATTTTTTATCAGGCGCTTGTAAAGGATCGATTTATTGAAGTATGGGATTCTTATCACGTTCGGGGACTCAGATCAAACGCTGTGATTGTAAACGAGCTCTTCCTCAGTTATTACTCGAACTGGGTGTAACTTTCCTGTCTCGAGGAAACAGAGAGGAAATATTCTGAAATCACTTTTATAATAAAACTATGAGTAGTAAAGTTGCGGCTAGTTTGCTACGAAATCAAATTATTACGTCGACAGTTTAGGTATAACTAACATAAACAGATAAAACAAAATCCAAAGTATGATTGTTACTGTATTTGAAGATTTTGAGAAAATAATGCCTTTTAAACTATTTGACGGCTAAAGTCAACCTTTTATTTATGATTAATGGGGTTTGTTCATGACTAGTTACGACGAACTTTACTTCTATTAAAAGAGTAGCGGGAATAAACAGATTTCAATAAATATTGTTTACGTTTTTCAATTTGATTCTCGACTAAAGTATGTAATTATTGGCCTAATTGTCTATATTCTCTCAGACTTATAATTCCCAAGTCTACAACAGAAATCAGTACTACAAAATATGATATTTACGAGGCAACGATAGGCAATTACGTCTGAATTTCAGTTTCTCATTAGAAATGAGGCTCGCTTCAATCAAGGCACAGTAATTAGCGGCGTCTTAATTAGACTCATTACACTGATTGCGTCAATTTGACGGCCGTCTTAACGACGTATTGAAATTTCAGTTGAAACCTTAAATCTTGTGTTCTGATTGATTGATGGGGAAGGAAATTTTATATTATTTATTTCTGTGGTTATTATTACAAAGTTGAGAGGTAAATTACAATAGCAAGCGGATTATCCCTATGTACTATTTGATTTTTTTTATAATGTTTTTAGTTTACAGATTCTCTACATTCGCACAAGAGGTTCAATGCCTTATATGATTCTTAAACCGTGATTTGAATCGTAAGTTTAATACTAAGACACGCTACGGTCCAAATGACAGGAGATAAATAAGTTATTGTAACCTTTAAAATGTTTGACTTGTTGTACAAAATTACATCTTATTTGGTATGTTTAATTACGCGATAGTTTAAAAACATTAAATACGATACGTTAGAACCATTATTTATTATGTAAAGTATTTACAAAACGACAGAAGAAAAATCAGTTCTATAGAAGTATATGTCCTAAGATCATTTCGGATCACAAAACCATTATCTTGGTGTTCACACACGATATTCCCCAATATTAGCACTTCAGTGTTATACAAAGAAGCGCTTTGATCGCTTATCTTGAACACTATACGGTTACACCACGTTCCTCTGTTAAACTAAGGCTGTGGGTATGGAAGCTGAACTTCTGAGAAGATATGTTCCTATGTGTGTTTTCTATATGTCCTTAAAAAATGTGGAGTGCGTAATGCTCGTAATCGGCGGTCTTGCATGGCAAGATGAATAGTTCCGAATGAAGCATAGGAACTCTGTAAGAATCGTATCAAGATGTGTTTATTAGACCCTGCTTACCCCTTACAAGGCATGTATGTATGTTTTATTGAAGTAGTGGATCAAGAAGAAGTCCTACGTTTCAAGATCTCGATTTACTTATCATTGTAGTTCAATCCCACTGTGTTTTTATTGGTGTGCGATGTTAGGTACATAACGTGTATTCTGTTAGAAGATTACAATCAGAGTTCTTTCTTAACATAAGGAGTTAAGGGTATGTTTCCGAAAAAATGCAGACAATATGTAAAGCATTAAAAACGCTTCACTCATCGCTCCTCCTGTCTCATATGTCATCCGCTGGATCGCTGGATACAGCGCTGGTTTTCGCGGTACAAAGGCGTGTGGTTCTTCTTTGTTACTGTACACCAAGCTGAAGGAAATGTCACTTGTATTTGATAAATGGGCAGCTTTTAATGCCTTATTTTCTTGGAATTTTAGTTTGACTTTGCTGTTACGTTGTTTGGTTTTGTTAGTAGTTTGTTGGTGCATTGTTGGTAGTTAATATTAAGTTATCTATGTGAACTACTTAATAACTTAGTTTTAAGAGAATTATGCTTGTTTACAAGTAACATGGAGCTATATAACAATTTCTATCTTTGTGTCCACTTCGACTCCTAATCTAATTGACATTGATGCGCCTGGAGATGGCTTATATAGCTTAAAAACAAATAATAGGACTGATCAAAACAAATTAACGACATACAAATTCATCTCCAAAGTCCAACATAATTATAAACACAGAGAAATTACACGAAATTAAAACGAAACCGTAAACCCGAAACGGTATTAAAACTTTTGCCCTCTTAAACGAACTAATTTTGATTCATACCAAAAATAAGCGGCAATTTCATTATTTTTGGAAAAGCATGTTGTAATTCCTTTGGACGGGAAGTTCTAAACACTCTGAAAGTATTTTAAGACGTGCCCACAACAAAGACAATTAAGGAAGATGACGTTGGAACATCATTAATTACGCTCGCCTCAGATTAGGACAGTGTTCCATAGTTGAAAATTATCGCTAAGATTAGAATAAAATTAACAAACTTAAATCATTACTGTCCCACTGCTGGGCTTTGAGGCTTTCTACCACGCTGGCCAAGTGCAGGGTTCGATTTCTAGAAAACATTTCTCGTGTATACATTGCATGCACCTGAAGGCTTCAGATGCATGCCCTTGCTCAGATTAGAAATGTCACGTAATTATGTCTATATCTTTGATCCTGCTAGTTTTACCGAATATACCTTTACGTTATACCGGAATGAAAATCAAAATGATCCAATTTACTATGTTAAAAAAAAAGCAAAACGCCTGACAATACCATCTCTTCGTTAGTCGTGTACCATATTGGAGCTCAGAAATAAATCTATCGAAGATCAGGCAGTTGAGATGCAAATAGAAACAGTCATAATCATAAAGGTAAAAAGATATCGATGTTCTAAATATAATTTCAAGGTAGAAAAACACTATGTAAATAACAATTTTCGCTTAGATAAGCTTGTTCATAGTATAGCTTGTGATGGGACAAAGTCTGCCAAGTTTTTATTAACCAAAAAAAGGTAAAATTCATTTCATAGCAGCACTGGGTTTATAAGGGAATCCTTTAAGTTGTCTTTACTAAACTTAATTTATATTATGTCGTTATTTATATACTGCTGTACCCTGTGTAGGTTAGTCAATAAGATCGTTGATTTCGAGGTTTCGGGTTTGATTTCTGTTTCGGGAAAAGTGATAATAGCCTTTTTCAATTTATTTTAGTATTTTCTCAATAGTAGCTCGGAGTTTTACACTAAATTTTAAAACGCACGTGGAGAAAATTGAATCAAGTTCCTAGATCTTTAGATTAACTAGCTATAAATCAAAATACATTTTATTTACATAGCGCTAAAAAATTTAGGTACCAAAACTGTAAGCTATAAGAAAGACATACACACATCATATTGGTGATGTCTTGCAAAAAGGTCTGGTAGTAATGAGGCAAGGGAAGTTTGTAAGGACCGTAACAAGTGGCGTTCTCTGGTTAATCCCTATGGGAAAAAGGCGTGATTTTATGTATTTATGTATGTACTAAATCTTCTAAACACACGAACAATCACTACCCAAATCGTGAAACTTTTCACCTCTATATTTAAAAAAGTCTACATCCAAAGATGAAAGTTGCCGAAGCAACAGATTAAGTCTCAATATATATTTTGTATCTGTGTAGAGGACAGCTACATTTGTGCCGGCGCCCGCTCGCAATAACGCCGTGAACATTGTCACAACTGACTCAAGATACCGCACACAGACTGTCTATGTACAGGCTGTTTGAGAAAATATTTTTTTTTTGTACATTGTTGAGTTTAAACTTCGTTCTATCTTATGTATTATTTTTATGTATTTTATATGTATATTATGTTTTTTTATGTAGATGTTCTTCAAGGTGTTAAGGTAAATATATCTGACAGTCTATTTATTCGAAAAGTCAATATATTTAATTATAATTTCAAGAAAAATTTGCAATGCCACGCATTAGTGTTGTTTTTTCACAATATAATGTAGTAAAATTCATAAGAAGGTAGGTATAGCTTAAAATAGACTATTTTGAGTTATTTTGGTTAACCTTTAAACTTCTACAATTTGTGTATCTTAATAACGGCCAATCTAGTTTTCAGGCCTAAATATTATAACGAATGAAAGAGAAAAACAATCAAATCATTAAAATCCGTCGTTGCATATAAAGTTGTTTTGTTTTTAACTTTCTCAATGTTATAGTCGTCTAGAGTTTGTATCTTGAATAAAGACACAAGAAAAAGTATTTCAAACCAGTCTGAAATAAAACAACAACCTGTGAACCACAACAAAGAAATCACTACATTTGTAGAAAGCTAGACAATAAGTAGGGAATAGAAAAAGATGTGGTCGATAAACAGGTAGCTGAGAGCACTTCGATTGAAACTATCGCTTTTAAGCGAGATCGCCGCTTTTAAGCGATATCGCCGCTTTTATTACAAATATAGCTTTTTAATCTCGCTTAAAGGCTATTGGAAATAGTACTGGTTTGTAGTAATTGTGAAGTTTTTTGTTAGTGTTTTGTATTAAATATTCTGTAATGTTTTTTTGGAGGTGTGAGAGATTTTGAGTGTTGTGTTGCTAGATAAAGCGCTGTATAAGCATGTTATTTCTTCCAATTATTGGTATGTGGTTTAGCTAACTTTAAGACTATTATAATTATTGAAAAATTCAGGATATATTACAAGAGTAATCATGGCACGGTGAGCATTTATGTAACTCCTGTGATTTATTTATTATAACTTAGATTACTGGAATGAACACGAACGCACATACCTTAGAATGCCTGAAGTTTCGGCGCAGGTTGCACTCGCCGTGATCGCTGGCTGACTGTGCTTTGTACAAAAAATAAAGATTGAGGCTGGCTCTCTTTAAATAAAGTTACTATCAAGTTTTTTAAATAAATAATTTTGATACTTAGTATTTTGAGTCCACAACAGCCCTATTGCCAATAAAATAGTATTATTGCTAGAACAGAAACTAATAAAGTCCCTAAAAGATTTGTTTTCCTCGCTGACATAATTCGATTGTTCCAATTCGCAAACAAAATGCAATACCAATAAGTGGACGCACGTATTAAGGATAATATCTCTTTACGAATTACGACCAGCCTAGGTTCCGATACATTAATACACGAACTGATAATATTTTACACGATTAAGAATAAGTAACGTGACATCAGTAGTATTGATATAGATACTTAAAATGTGTGTTTCTTTGAGGAGATCGTGTTACTGATTAAAAGAGATTTCAAAATGTTTTTCTTATATTAGAATGACGATGCATAACATGCATGTAGTTGCCGTGCGTAGAAGAAGTGTAGAGATGTAGCTTAATACTTAAACTTTATATATTAAACAAAAAACGTTTTACAATCTATAACACCGTATTAAGGCTTAACTCAGGTACTTAATAGATTCACTGATTGATGCTATGTAACTCAGTCAGTTCAATAATATCAGTCTATTTCATAATACAAGGTTTATTACACGAACTCACCATAATTTTCATGTGCAAATAAACCATCAATCTTACATACGTCGAACAGTATGAGAGGATTATACTCGTACATACGCAGTAAGGTTTACGCGAGTTTGTCCAAAGAAGAAGATTACATTAATAAATCCCGGTTTACGTACGCACGCCTCAACTCCCAAGTTATAATGCAACTCAGACCTTCCTAGTAATTCGGTAATGGTGGAGATTATTGTTGTGCAGATGCGACATATCGAGCAAGCTTTGAAGAAGATGCCTATTATTTATTTATTGGCAGTATAGATAGTTTATCATGATGTAAACCTGTAGAAGATTTACATTAGAAACTAGATGTTGTACAAGTCTTTGATTGCAAAAGGATAGGTTCGGCTATAACTGTTTCACATTAGTTAAAGAGACTGAAGTAAATATTTTGAATGTTTCTAAAAAAAGATCATTGAAACAGAAGTAATTTGTGGCTTTTAGTGAAGATGTTCAAATTATATTAAAATTGTCGTAAGTATGTGTTCAGTACCAATCAAAACATACACACACATTAGCAATTAGTTCCTAATCATATATATTTCATAGTTGCCAGCAACGTAATTTTTAAACAAGGATTTGTTGTTTAGCCACACATAGGTACGTGTACCTGGTGCTTTCCCTTGCTCATTATCTCGTATGCAAGAAACTTTTAGGCATAAACCTACTACCCTAGCATTCTCTCTACATATTTGCACGATCTATGCCGTCTGTCACGTGCCATATTGGGTGAATGGGCGTCACGTCTCCCGACGTCGTCGTGGCCAACTTTCTTGATTATCAACACGTGGTGCGAATGCCGACCCCTAATCATGAGTCTTATCATTGTTGATTGGACTTGACTCGGTGGCAATTTACAACATCATAGTTTCAGCTAGTTGACAACTTGTTGGACCGTGTGAGAACTTAGGGTTAGCTTGTATGGAGATAGTTGAGCGATTATCTGTGTTTGTACCATACAGATGAGGCGTTTGTAGCTAGTTCCGCTCACCAGTCAGTAAACGAGGAGTGAATAGGCGTCTCGGTGCTTCGGAGGGCACGTAAAAGTCGATCCCGGTTGTTCTTTACAAAGATAAGATAAAACACAAAGGCCTTTCGGGTGGAACTATTTGACACAAGGCTGATTCGACATTATTTTGTGTGATATACACATTGTTTTGTGCCTCGTTGAAATATGTATAACGTCCAAAATAGACTCAAAAATGTGATATTTAATATGATTTGATGTAAGTTTTGAAGATGATGCGATTCGGTGATTATACGTATTATTTTATGTTTCTAAACGACTAACAACACAATTATCCTCAGACCGTAAACAGCAGAAACATCCACAACTTGAGCAAAACAAACGTTCCCCGAACACACCCTCTTATAAATCAAAAAGTTAATAATGAACAATTTGAATTACTAATCGTTTGCGACTAAATACCGCCGAGTCTTATGCTAGTAACGTTTGTGTTGCAAGAACTTTGTGGTTATTGAGTGCAAGAAATCTTTGGTTAAGGAGATTGTATACTTGGTATATTATTGACAATATTATGAACGAATTATTAGGTATGTGGAAGACCGTTATTCGTCAACTGCTGTCCATTTACTTCATCAATGACACATATTTCATATCTTTTATAAGTACTTATTCTTTTAATAAAAGATAAATACTAACTTAAAACAATACGTACAAATTGATACTAAAATTAACGTTAAAAATATTTATTAGGAAAATTCAGAAAAAGGAAAACGGTTTAAATTAATCGAATTCATATATCATCAGTTTTATTTTGAAGAGCTGTGATTGGTTTGGAGCCCACTCTTGACACCATAGAATTTTTTTTCAAACAATTCGAGTGACTTCGGAATTGGCTTCGTTGGGCTGAGACCACTTTAAAACAAGGTTGAACACTAACCATATCAAAAAATTAAGTAAGTAAGTCTCAAATCACAGTTTTCGTTTATGTGCAATACCCTCAACAATCCGCACTTGCGAAAAACATCTTCGCATTTCACCCGTTCATTAGTGATGTAAATGATCAGTGGGGTGGCGCGCGCACCCCAGATACAATTATTGCAAGTCCTTGTAATATGCTAACTGGCGAGTGTGCCCGATGGCCTTTGTTTTGCAATTTAAATACTCCCGTTTTGTTACTTGCCACTTTTTAATTAATTTGCACATTGACTTTTGTTTTTTTGAGCTTCTTCCCCTAAGACTGATTAATTTTTTTTGGGAATAATTTACGATACATATTATAATTTATACTAAATATTTTGTGCGGCTGAAAAGTCCCTTCATTAGCATTGCACAGGATGATGTAGTTTAGGTTTTGATTTAGATTCTATATTTTTGTATACTACATATTAAGTGTCACAGTTTTTGAGTTAAGAATTCTTTTCAAATTCCTTGCATGTTGTTGCGATATAATCATAATTATTATCGGTGCTGTTTTTTTACAACTTCGCAAGATTCATCAAGATCTAAGTGGCTTAGTCTAGACCTGTGCTAAAGGTTTTGGCTGTCTAAAGCTTGTTAGAGTTATAGAAAAAATACAAAATCCGAATAATAAACTTCACAAAGGTAACTTTTCCATCGGAAACATCGATATCTCAAACACAAGGAAGTATTATTTAATCTATTAAAATCCGTCTGTCGTACAATCCTCCCAATTAGTATAATGACGTTTATTGAAATTCTTCCAAACAAGTTTTCGAAGCAACTCGCTGAAGTTTTTGAATAATATGAATGAAATTTAGCAATCAGCCAATTAAACTCGTTTTAATGAAATTAGCATGGGATAATCTGGAGATCGGTAGTTTGGATTTTGAAGAAAAAAGTGCTGATTTAATGCGATTGTTCGAAATTAATGTATAACGAAGAAACTAAGTGACATAATCCTAAGATGGGACTAAAGAAATAGGGTAACTTTGGTTTTATAGTTAGCTAGAGGCTAGAAACGTTTATTAATAGTTCTATGACATACAAAATCTGCTTAAAATTTTTCCGAAACATAAACAAAAAATTGCCTTTCATAAGGAATTATCCTTACAAAAGTATACTCATGCTGCTTTAACGGCATCTACCGAACAGTGGCTCAAAAAAAGACAGTTGAAAAATAAATTTGTTTATATTTATCTACGTTTTTCAGCCGGGTAACTGTAGAAAAAGTTTTACTTATTTTGGAAACAGAAAACCATGTGTACATTGCCCAAAGATATTTATATCAATATTTCAGTGTTCCCGTTAACTATGAAACTACGAACAATTTTCAGTTCAATACAGGACGGTCTACAATGTTTTTCATACACACAAATCCGTGTATCAGTTTTTAATCAACAGTGTAAATATGGCGCCGGTAACGCGACTCCCGGGGCCTGTGATACTATACGTACATAATATACTATGTATATGTATATTAATATACTAGTGTTATTTATGCAGGTATTATTATAATTATATTGTAAATCTTGTTAATGTTGATAATACTGCAAAAAAAGAGGGGAGATTTTCTACCAAATTCGACCAAACACGAGACTAATATTGTTAATGGCGAATGGTTATTTTATCACACCACCTGCCCACACTTTCGGGTATGAGAGAAATGATATGATGTATGTGCTTCTATTTCTCTTAACAACTAAGTAACTATCGCATGTTAGGCTAAAGAAATTTAGCGTATTCCGTTAGAACTATTTTCATTACTTATTACGTATTTTCTTTGATAACATTAACGTTCGCTTCTTGATAGTACCGTATAAAAAAAAACATGCACTGCAATATAGGATTTCTATGTTTTGGTGTAACTCGTGGGTAATATAGTATTCAGTGAAAAGAGCAAATCATTACAAAAACAATCCGCATTTTAACCAAGGCCTCTCTTCTTAATTTAGAAAATCAATATGACTTTGACATTATGTCTAGTTAGCAAAGTTAAATGATGTGTGTGAGTGTTAAAACAAACACATGCCAACCATTTATCAACAAGTCAAACGTTGAGTGAAAACTTTGGTTAGAGATTAGATTAGCAAGTTCACAACATTGTTTACTTACAAATAAAATAATTTGATTGTAACAACATTCACTCTCTCTTCATTGGTGTAATAATCTATTTCTATGTATAAATGTGTTAAAGATTTCTTTTGTAGTAAGGTATGTGCCGAGACGTCTAGAAATCAAATTGAAAATGTATGAACTACTGAATCTCTTGGATAATATTAAATGTAAACCATTACTGTCCCACTGTTGGGCAAGTGTCGTTTGCATGATTAAAATTCATATAAAGTGAAAACTTCAAGAGGTAATAGCACTGCTTAACACATATGAGAAAAAACCATATCCTGGGAATTGGAACCGCTTAAATTAAATAAGGTGGAGCAAAATTAAAACATTTACCATTAATATTACGAGTTAATTGAAAAATATTCCCAGATATTTTCATTCGTATAATATATTATTTGGAAATCCGTAAACGCGTGGTGTGTTTACATTGATGACGTATTACGTACTTAAGCTCATAAATACAATATCGGTGGAAATATGGTAGGTATAATGAAGTCACAGTAATTTGTGAAACTTAACGTTATTTTCGATAAAATATTAAAGTGATTTTTGTTGGTGCATGTTTGGTGGGCGGTGTAATTTACAAGATATAGCGACTTCATGTATTTTAACTTGAGCGCACTCGAGGGAATATAATCTATTTTTAAATGTTGTCACAGTTTACTTTCCAAAATAAAATGTTGGGTTAAAGCCCGATATTAAAAGAAAATTGATACATTGATACATTGAACATTATATTTTTGTCTTACTACTGGGTACAGGTTTCTCATGGGTATTATAGGCCTAACCCTCCGTAAAAGTTTAGTCTTCATAACTGTTTTAAATAAAGCCGGACACAATTCATTATCATTATTCAAAATACTCCAAAAAGTTCACATGTTTTGGAATACTTTACTAAGGTTAACCTCATTATCCTTGAGTAGAACTAACATCACATGGCGATTATACAAGTCGGCTGAGAAAATTACAAAAGACAGATTGTTGTACTTCATATTCCCGCTGTTTCTTGTGTTATGTACCATATTAACAACGACAGCTGATACAGTGCCTCCCGGTGGCGTCGTTTGCCGTCCGATGACATTTATGGCAGCGGCACACTGAATCGAATATAAACGAAATTTATGAGTCGCGGGCCTTTTTAAAATAAATATATATTTCCGAATATGCCCCGTGTGTGCGCGATGACCTCCGTAAATTATCAGATAGAGGATATTGTGCGTATTTTAGTTATATTTTTGTCAAAGTATTATTATATTTATCGCGCTAATCTTAAGAAAGACGCTCAAAAGACTGTTAAAACTTCTAGATGAAGAAAGAAAAAATCTTGCTCTTGTCTTCTTGTTTTCAAGGCTCTCTACTGAGTTGCGTTAGGCGTTAGAATGGTGATTTTTTACCACTCTCGACTATTGACAGCCGGCTAGCTACTGAAAAGTTTTGTATTCAAATCTGATCTGCGCCTCTAGCGGGCGCTGTAGGAACTATAATTTTAGCATAATTTAAATGTCAAACTCTTGATACTTGTCGTCCTACTATTGTATGTTATTGTATGTTATGTTGACTGTAGAGAATCTCGCTACAGTTCATATGCGCTACCTATGCAAATGATTATCCAAAATCAACCTACAATATGAACTCTTGTATGTACACTTAACAATTGAAATCAAACATGATGCGAAGCCACAAATCCGATTACACGTACTTAATCGTACTAATAATTTAATCACTATATTGTTTGATAATAATCTATAATCTTATTAATTGGTACTTTGCTTTATGTAGTGTATTATATGTAGGTCGAATGTTACAAGGTGAATTCACTGCTGTAGGTAAACATGCTATTATTTGTATAACAGTATTCAAAGTATTTGTACAAACATTTTTATGTGTTAATTCGAAGTCCCCAATTTGTATTTAATCAGGGTGATAGACTTAAAGTTTAAACTCTTTCTTACTTCAATAGGACAGGGTTACTAATCCGTGCAACTCAAAGAGTTTTTTTTTCATTATCAAAAGATGTATAATATTTTTTACAGATTCCACTCTTACACCGTTTATTCTATAAATGATTGATGAGAAACTTCTCCTCAAACCGAGAATCGTTTCTATTTAATGTCCAAAATAGAAACGATTCTTGCCTTGTATTTAGCAGTACTTTATCATGATTCAGGTAGCAGTGTGTTTTAAAATATATACCCCAGGAATGCTTAATATGCTTATGTTAGTTCCGTGTAGAGATACTTAATGCAACGCTAAGCTGCTTTGCTTTCATAAGATAAGTAACCAGCCTTAAATACATTGAAATACAAAACGAAAATCCGCATTTATCAATTAAAACTCCTTTGTGAGTTTTCAGACAGTAAGGTTAAAATTTTCATTTACACAAGAAATGAGAAGTTATTGGGTCAGAAAATGTTTGTAAACTTAGCGCTTCTCGGCGACGCTGCGGAAATGAGTTTTGGAATCGTTCGCCCGTTTGGACATGTGTTTCCTTTATATTTTTTGTGAAGTATTTAGTTGAGAGCATTAAGGAATGATTGAGTTGTGTGTGCGCTCATGTGGTGCTCGATTTGGAGGCCTTACGTGGTGCGCGATTTTGGAGGCCTTACTTTTATGTTAGGGAATAACTGGTGGGTTTTGACAAAGGGGTCTAATGACGGAGTCAATTGTTGTCCTTTGATTTTTACTTTTTTGTAAAGACGTAGCGTATCTTTCATATCTGTAAAAGGTTTTTGAATAGTTATATGTTAAGGCACATTATTGTGTGCGCCGTGCGGTTGTGTTATCACAATGTACCTTCTAGAGCAAGATTAATATACATTTAAATAAAACTATTTCTTCATTTAAATCAGGTGATAAAACTTGTAATTGACCAATAAATGCCACAACATTGATTTTAACTTGGATGTGGAACTTTGTACAGTAAAAAGATTTACCAAAAGTTAGCTTACTATGCGCATAGTCATTACTATCGTTTAAAAAACCTGTATTGCTATCGATAACGTCCTATTTACAGTACCTAACGTTATAAAATTTAGCTAGCGACCGCCGACCGCGAAAGCCAACTGCGGTCGAACTAAACGAGTAACGATGACATTTATACACTGTGCTTCAAACTTTTACACACAATCAATGGAAAAATCACCGAGAAAAACGGACTATTTGAAATATAGGTATGGATTTATTTATGTAATCGTTTACAAAATTTTGTTGTATGTACTTATGGTTACCAATATGAAAGGTTTTCTATAAGTTATGGGGCACAATTTAGATTTGAATAAAGTTTTTAAAGATTTGGAACGAAAATGATACAAAGTTAACGAAAGCGAGTCTACTTAAATGAAATATCTAGTACCTACCCAGGTATGCCAAATATTAGAAGGAAATGATATAATAATATCAATGTTTTAATCTGTATCATAGATTTGCAGAGTAGATAAAGTTCTTTAAAGTAGTTTTATGGCTTTTCACATTTACGAGTGATATCTAATGTTTGTAGATTACAGTACCCTTTTGACGGCAAACTAAATTTGTGACCAAATATAGGTCGAACTAATACAATTCTCAAAAGACACACACAATCAATAAAAGGAAAGTCAATTAAAATTCTATATTTTTATATACAAAAAAGTAATTGCAAATGCCACACGATCAAACCGCGGTACAAAATTATTTGGATAAATGGGTGTATTGGTTATAAAATTACATGTCAAGAACACCTGCTCTCGGTCCACGTGTTTGATAGAGATTTGAATAAAATACCTATTAAAATATTCGACTTTTAGGTAGAATATTGCTTTGTTGGATAGTTAATTGAAACGGGAATGATGATAAATAGAAATGATGGGTCAAATATTGGAGTATTTGTTAATAGAGTAGAATGTCAACAAATTAGAAATGCAAGAATGTATAGCGTTTTATTGTGATATAAATGCGATTTTAAAGTAAAGATTTTTAATCAAAAACTTACGCTACTGACTTCGTATTACGTTTGAATATAATTTTTTTATTGATTATTTTCGTATTGTGGAAATTAATCTAGAGAAGTACGCACTGTATTTATAGTCTTTTGTCTACAATCGGTAAGTTCTCACTAGAATCACTAATATGGATGTATTAAATAAGTGATTGGAAGATGTTATTTTTTCAAGTTTTATATTATTAACTGTGAAATTTATAAGAAACATAAGAAGATAATAACATAACTACTTTTACATTAAATAATATAAAAAAATAAAATTTCAATTTAAATACCAACACGTAAGCAGTACTCAAAGCAAGTCATGATCAAAACGCCAAGCGAACAAAAGCAAGATCATGTAATTTCCCTCTACATATTCATTATAACATCACACCCCTTCTAGCTGGGGGAGAGGCAGCGTGCCCCCGAGCTGCTTAGCCGGAGTAAAGGCTGAGTCAACATGTTTTTTAATCAGCCCTCGAGGTGTTGAATTTAAAAACAACTTGCTAGCCTCGCGCAGGAAGACAAATAAATGGAAAAAACTTGAGTTTACCCCTTTATATGTTATGGTTTGTGCTGCGGGTTTGCTTACAAATGTAAATAATTTATCTTGTTTGAGTATTCAATGTTAAATAGTGGTAGCTTTGCTGTAAGAGCTTTATTGCCACTTTAATATTGTTTGGAACAAATAATAAAGAAAATTATTACAAATAAAAAGTAATAATATAAAAAAAAGGCTTTTTTATTTGCTCTGTTACTGGTAAAAATAATAGAACTTTATAAAAGTTAAAGTTACATCGGTTGAAAAGATACACTGAAGATAAACTAAATTTTTTTCCAAACAAAAATTAAGTGTTAAACTAAAACGTTAAAAAAACTTTTTGTTTTTGTTTCCCATAAATTTAATTGTATTTTTTGTTGCAATCCAGTGCACGTCCTAACCAAATAAAAATATTCTGCACAACAGTACAGACAGATTTTCACAATACATATTTGTAGGTACACTTTGCACCAAGTAATTACACGTTAGACGGTAATTAAAAGGCAAGTAGTAAAGTAAAAACAAGGCCCAATTGCTTCGACTAATGAGAGCCACTCGACGCTACATAAACACCTACTGAAATCTGATTACAGGCCTTCAAGTGAAAATTTTCAGGCTGAAGTGCATTTTAAAATGTGCTAGAGATTATGCGTATTTTTATTTAGTACGTAGTGTGTTTGCTTAGAGTTATAATGGAAACGGATTTTTCTTAAATGGGTTGGAATTTTAAGAGATTGTTTTTGAGAAATGATATTTCTTTCTGAATAACGAAAATCAAATTAGGTATTTTAGTTACTTACGTATATGCATAGTTAAGATTAACTCGTGCGTACAATTTTATTGACGAGTAAAACAGATATTATAATGAAAAAACGAACAACATTGTTCAGATGCACCCGGATAAGTTTGAAAAAACCCTTACTCCAACAATCGCATAGCATTGGTTAACGAGAAGACACTCAATTTTAATAAATATAAAAAAACTGATTCTGAAACGAAATAAAATCACCTTACATCACAAAATATTTCTTCCATTAAACAATAGTGTCACACCACACGCGTTAAAATTACAACGATCATTGCATGACCCGTCAAAGATTGTCCCAAATGACAATAAGCATACACACTACATTACACGGTACAATTATTCATAGAATAGGAGACGACAATAGATGTTTACACGGTACTTAGTATCTGACACCCTCGGGAGATGATTGACGTGGATCATATATTATCATCGAATTACAGGGAACTCTAGTTGTAAACAGGTAATTTTGTTTTAACAGTATTGGAGGATTTAAACCATTCAATTACATTATTTATCTATTCAAAATATGAGTACAATATGCATGTAAAAGCCTAGTCATTGGAGTCGGCTTCCAGCCTGACCGGATGCAGCTGAGTACTAGTATTTTAAATGCAGCGGCTTCTCGGACGTCCACAACCTAGTTACCTGGGTTATAATACGATACCTCTCGCTAAAACTGGTTTTCAGACTTTCAAGCTTCTGAGTACTGGTAATTGTTGTCAAAAAATTCGGTATGTATAATATGGTCACACATCCTAAGAACAGCCTCTGTAAGCACAACTTAACCTCAGTAACAATATTTGTGAATCCGTTAAGCTAATCTTTTTGCGCTTGTAAAGCAACTGCAACCGAACAGGCTTCACACTGCAACGTAACTTATTTGCAACCGATTGTCAACTCCAATGCAACTTTTATTACACAATTCTCGCACATATACTTTTAATCGCTTACTATGTGTATGCTTGTATATAAACGTAACAATTACTCATATAATTTGATACAATAGATGTTTACACGGTATTTAGATCACGTGACGCCCTCGGGATGTGATTGACGCGGATCGTATATTATCATCGGATTACAGACACTGGCTGGAGCACAGTATTGTTAATCTGTTTAAATGTTTAGCTGTGAAAGCGAAATAAACAAATTAAATGGAAATAAAAATTTATTTAACTTATTAGTAAACTTGATAAGTATTTTTTTTATGATTTTACGTTATTATGTATGTTTGTAATAAAAATGAGTGTTCGCAATTTTACCCGTGTTCCTAATATTGCAGCTGATAAAAATTATTCACATACTTAGAGTCACACACTTCAAGAAAAATATTTACTGCCGACTTTTCCACTTGTAAACAAGTACCTACTGCTGAACTTATCAGTGGTTGTTATATATTTTCTAGGTTTTCTAATACCATAATATATAAATAATACCTTTACACTGACCATAAATGTTATAATCTTATACATATTTAAAGTAAATATAGACAGTTTACTATCTAGTATCGTGCATGTTATCTGCATCGGCCGACTGTAGCTAGTCCGCTTCCCTTTGTAAAACAACCCGCTTCGGTTCATCATGAATTCTTTCAGCACCTAGCGAACTGTGGAATTTTCAATATTCTCTATTACACATGGCATCTAAGCATACGCCGGAAAACTGGGCCAGGGAAAATATAAATTTGTTTATTTTGAGATTATTGGTGGCTGTAAAAGCTGTGGCGTATAACGGAAGCATTTTATTTTTGAAGATTATTATATATATTAGACTAGCTGACCCGCGCAACTTCGCTTGCGTCACATAAGGGAGAATGCGTCAAAATTTTCCCCGTTTTTGTAACATTTCTCGTTGCTACTCCGCTCCTATCGGTCGTAGCGTGATGATATATAGCCTATAGCCTTCCTCAATAAATAGGCTATCTAAAACTGAAAGAATTTTTCAAATCGGATCAGTAGTTTCTGAGATTAGCGCGTTCAAACAAACAAACAAACAAACAAACAAACAATCAAACAAACAAACAAACTCTTCCGCTTTATAATATTAGTATAGATAAGTGGTTTAGAATATTTTCTCATGAAACAACTAGATTGCAAGTTTTTTAAACATAACTTGTGACTTTCTTAGGTCTTTGACCTAAAGCACACTTTGAGATAGTGGTTTTAATCAAAGGTGGTCGCTACGCTATCTCAACTGTGCTGGAAGTCGTAGGTTCTATTTCTATACATCGTTCTATACGAAGTACAACAATACCGGCTTAATAAAGTATCAATAAACAAAGATTTTAAGGATTACCACAATATTTGATGCACGAGCATTGCATATTCAGAGTTTAGTCGCAACAGTGACGATTTCAAATCCCCCATCGACCCCAGGCTCTTTCATCAAGATGTTACCTTGTAACAAATATTCCTCTGTCTGACGCCACCTGAATCATCTGCAATAGATGGACACAGGCCAATGGTGATGATGATTAAAAGCCAGATGGCTAATTACAGGTCACTGTTAAGAAAATCTGTAAAGGTTAAATAAAAAGCAAGTTTTTTTTACATTTACAATTAACATAAATGTAACAACTAATTCCATTTACATGGTGACACGTAACAGAGGTAAATATGAATAGACACGGCTATTTCAATATCTACACTCATAGAAACCATTGGCAGGTTGCAGCGCAAGTTAAAAGGCTTGCATCTTATACGTGCGCTACAATATAAACGTTCTGGTACGCTTAGGAGTAGGACACACTGTTGAGTAAAAGCTAATAAAAGTTTGTCGTTAAATATTATATAGCAAGTAAGTAAAATACATATTTTGACAATCTTTAAAACTGTAACTCGATTCTTTATGACTATCGACTACCGAAAACCGACTGTCATCGAGAAATTTTGTATGAAAATCTGATGAGCGCCTCTGACGGACGTCGTAGAAACTTTTTTGGCAGTACATTCTAAATGTCAAAATGTCGATAGCTAGCTGGTTGTCGGTAGTTGATAGTGGTAGAGAATCGAGGTACTGATCAGTGCCAATAGCGCGTACCGTAGTAACTCCTTTTTTGTTGCTACATTTGAAATATGAAATTTTCGATACACTATAGTATCGATTGCACAGTACCGCGCTACAGAACACACATCGAAAGCATTCCATGAAGTTGAAATCATGCAAAAAAAATAGTTATTTATCATGTTATTTTTAAAAACAGACTGAATGAACTTGTAATCTAGAATTTAAAACATAGTATAAATTTTACCTTGTTTATTAAATACAAAATATTTTTTAATTTTGATGTTCAAAGTTTGTAATTTTATTTTTTGGCCAAGTTTCAAATGAAAAGGTCTTTGTTACGTAAATATAGTTTACTTTAACAAGCAGGTTAATTATTTTATCTATTTTGATCAGATAACAAGAATTTTGTTAACTTAGTTATAGAGGTAATGTTACTAAGCACAGTTAGCACAGCTTAGTCATAATACTAGTTTCTATTGACGAGTTCGTTCATGTCAGTGGATTTCTTGAGTAAAAATAATCCTATGAGTTTATCTAGGCTATAAAGTGCATGTGTGCTAATTTTATTTAACCACACTCAGTAATTTTTGCATGAAAGAGTTAGAAACATGGACAAAACAGAAAAACAAACTTTTACATTTGTAACATTGGTCCAGTGATATTAATTTATCTGTCATGAGACGACTATATCGATATTTTTGAGTTTATTTTTGACTAGCTGACCCGCGCAACTTCGCTTGCGTCACATAAGAGAGATTGGGTCAAAATTTTCCCCGTTTTTGTAACATTTTTTATTGCTACTCTGCTCCTATTGGTAGTAGCGTGATGATATATAGCCTATAACCTTCCTCGATAAATGGACTACCTAACACTGAAAGAATTTTTCAAATCGGACCAGTAGTTTCTGAGATTAGCGCGTTCAAACAAACAAACAAACAAACAAACAATCAAACAAACAAACTCTTCAGCTTTATAATATTAAGTATAGATAAGTATAGATTATCAGCTTACCCTTTCTTTCTACTATGTTGGAGTCGGCTTCCAGCCTCACGAGATGCAGCCGCAGGCTGATGCAGAATACCAGTATTTTACATGGAGCTGTTGTAACACCTCAGTAAAATTGTCAGACTTTCAAAGGTAATATTATTCTTTTCGTACAGTTTGTGGTCAACCTAATGTCAAAATTGTTTAAGCCCCTCGAAAGCCTTTGACGTGGCCTATGTTTAAGGGAATATTAAGATTAACTTTTCGAGGTAAATCTCAATATTACTGGTAAACGTTAACCACCAGTGTGCACCCCGGCCAGTGTAGATTCGCGGGCGTATTGTAACATGCATATTGTATGTCACGTGTTGTTTTAATATTCAGTTGTAGAAAGAGGTCGGCGCCGCAGTACCGTGCCGATAGCATTCGAATAGGTGCATTTTCAACTGAACAACATTATATTTTATTTATATATGTAAATGTGGGCTAACGATTATTGGTGGTTGTTTTATCAGGTATTTTGCTGTAATGCGTTTAAAGGGTTTAAATGGGGAAAATCGTTGGATTGTTATTTTTAGTATAATAGCGACGGTATTGGCCGATATATTTAGAATTGCTTTGCGACTATTGCCGTCCAATTGATATTGTAAATTAAACAACTTCTGCGCGAGAGTTGCTTAAAGAGGCCATGTGTATGTCTTGCTAATCCTACCTTTATCATGATTGCTAAAGTTTGTGAGGATGGATGTCACTCTTCCTCGAAAAGCTTCTGAACGGAGTCTATGAACTTTGGTAAACATATAGAGTCAGCCATTATATCCTAGATTAGCACAGGGGATACCTTTTCGCGGAAAATCATCAATTCTCATTGCATCTTTTAAAATATCTATGTGAAACAAAATAACGCAGAAATCTTATCGTAGCAGTAGTATTGTGTTGCAGTTTGTGTCCTCTATGGCAAAAGCGTGTTACTTTGTTAAATAAAAGTAGCATATTGTTATAATAAATAAAAATGCATTTTAATATAACGGAGTTCTGTTTATTTTCCACTTCAATATATAATATTAACTAGCTGACCCGCGCAACTTCGCTTGCGTCACATAAGAGAGAATGGGTCAAAATTTTCCACGTTTTTGTAACACTTTTTATTGTTACTCTGCTACTATTGGTCGTAACGTGATGATATATAATATGCTTTTTTTTCACGAAAAATATTCTCAAAATTATTTATATCTCTTAATATAACGAAGTCGCGCTAAGGCATATCCGCCATTAAAACAGTTGCCATGACAACGGAATTTGTTAATTTAATGTCATTAAACTATTCATTATTCGCGACTTCGTTCGCCACCTGAATTTTCCCGGGAAATGCGTCATTTTCCCGGGATAAAAAGTAGCCTATGTCCTTTCTCGGGTATCAAAATATCTCCATACCAAATTTCATGCAAATTGGTTCAGTAGTTTAGGCGTGATTGAGTAGTAGACAGACAGACAGACAGAGTTACTTTCGCATTTATAATATTAGTATGGATAATCTCGCCATAACAGTTGCCGCTACGAAATTTTTCAGTTATAGTGTTATATACAAAACGTAATATTATTACAACAGAGGTTAAAACATGTTGCCGCTACCTTTAAAGGAACGGGTGGTAGTAGGTTCGATTCTCACACTGAATAGTTATATTACTTGTGTTTATCTGAATCGTGTAACTTTCCTTTAAGATTGACTTGAAAAGAGTAATCTATGTTTGGTTCTGTGTCTATCCGTGTAAATTTTTGTAATTTTTTTGCACTTTAGCTGTAAGAATGACACACATACATACTTTTGCATTTATAACATTAGTACAAAAATGTACTACGGCAGTAAAGCTACTTAACCTACACATGTCATATAATTTGGAAATATGCCGTAAAATTCTCTCCATTCTACTTTAAAGTTCAAATATTTATTTGTCCGTAAGTAAATAGCTCGGCTGAACTCAAGACGGCGCGGTGACCAAACTGCGGTCGGATCTGTAACAGTTATCGAACCGACCGAGAGTCGATGTGGTTACTATTGATCGGAGGTTCTGTTGATTCTGGTTTGTTAGGTTTTTGTGAGGTTTAAGAAGTGTTTTGTTTTATTGGACTGCCTCTGTGATGGTAGAGTGCGACTGCGGATCATGAGGTTTCGGGTTCGCTTCCCGGGTTGAACAAGATACTGAAAGTACTATAAAATTGGTCTTAATATCATAGGTTAGAACTGTCTTCTGTTACACTTAACCCTTCTAAGGGTGTCATCGTGTCATTCAATATAGGAAACTGCGGTGTAATTACAAACTTCTAATTCCTATACTTTATCCGGGTTAAGCATTTTTCTGTTCCCAAAATGTTCCTAATACAGCCATTTGATAACTGATATTGAATCAAGCAATCAATTCCCTCATCCGTTAAAACCTTCTCAAATCAAAACTGACTCGTTTGACATTATTAAACCTACAACTTTAATCTTAAAAGAAAAACAAAACTATTTTCAATTACCTTCACAAAACATAAACATGTCAGTGCTCTGCATAAATTCCATTAGAATATTCTAGAACGGCCCTTTATAACTCTCTGGACACTCATAAAAGGCATGTTCAACTATTCTATAACGTAGCATTCCGTTTGTAGCTAAGAGAGTTTTTTTTAAATATATATTGGTGCTCGAGGCAAAGACTCGTCGTCCATAGTATTAATAATACATGAAGTGCCTTCAGGAAATGCTACTAGATACGTAGAATAACCAATTTTTGAAATGTCCAACTCAGGTAGAAACGAATTTTATTTTTGATAGCTGTGTCTAGAGGGGTTACTTTGAACATTTTTGCTCGAATATCTCCGGGAGGATTTTTGCCAGTAGTTTTTTGGTATTACGGGAAATGTAACTGCAGGCTAGAATTAACTTTACTGAGTTTGTTTCATCAAATAGTAAAAAAAAATATTTGTGAAGTGAAATTCAAGTTTTACTGAATTAAATTAGAGTTTGTCAATTATTATTTTATGGTTTTTCCATTGGTTTTACGCCCAATGGTAAAAACACATATTTTTAGGCTCAATGTAACTGTTGATTGTTAGTTTAATACCTACACTGTTACTAGTAGCATTGAACATAAACTTACATTAAAATGAAGCAAAACCTACCTACGATTGGTCACCTCACTTTGCGTTTATCTTCAAAAAAGACCACTAGACACTTTTTTGTAAAAATATCTAATGTATGTTGTGATATAAAAACTGTAATGCATTGAAATTTGATCGCGTTATTTACCAGTCAATAAACAACAAAAACAGTATTTGGCACAACAACCAAGATTATTTTCGTATTGTTACCGGTACCTTCTAAGTCTTCGGAACTCGAAATAATATTAAACATCAATCAAGGATCTATAAGTGGAACTCAAGTAATCACAACTCAAAACCAATTAAGTATTGACAATAACAATTCCAAATATACATTTACATTGAAAATTATTGTTCACTGAAGAATAATAGACGGACATTTTAATTGGTATTAAAGTATTAGTAGAGCTCTGAAATTGGTTATAAAATAATTTTGAGATATTTTGTTGTTATTTTGATAATAACTGAAATTGATTTTATTGATGTTTGCTAACGGTTTCAGGAATATTTTCTTCGAAATTTAATATAGACTAGTTAACGATTTATTTTGAAATCTGTGATGAAAAGCAGCTTCCAATGAAATCAGAAATATACGAAACATTCTCTTCGAAAACATCAACTTATCAATTAATTATATTATTTTGCATCGGGATTTGAATCCAAGACCACTACGCCGTAGTCGTACAATAACAATGCATTTTGCGCAGTGTAAGTATTTATTATTACTGTAACGTAAAGCATAATATGACTTGCACTGAATGACATGTAACTTTTTTGTTAAAAAATCTCTCAGCGAAACTAATTTCGTTCAGCGGCGTCGCTTGTAAAGAAGCAGAACACGTAACAGAAGAGATTTGAGGGTGGATTCTGAATCAATTCCTTTTCGATTCCGAGTAGCGGACGCGCTGCGAATAATACTCTCATATGTGATCGGTCTGAGTTTCAAATGATGTAATAGATTCCTTGGCAATGGCTAGTTTTAAATCGCCTCAGAGATCAAAAGAAACTGTTTTTTTTATAATTGTGAGCGCGATTTTTGACAGACAGTGCCAGGTATCGAGAGTTTGACATTAAAATGTATGTTTATACAAAATTGGTACCAAATGTGCCCGCTAGGGGGCACTGATTCGTGTTTCATACAAAATTTGACAGCTAGTAGCCTCTTGATGGTCGACAGTGGTAAATAATTTTGTGCTTTTGCATTTTTTGCTGTTAATAATTTTATTATTTAAAGTTGAGAGAGTTATCACCAGTTTCAAGTAGACTGAAGATATTCTTAGGGTTTTTTAAAAACGAATTTCTGCGTCTTTAGAAACAGCTTCATAATCGTACGTCTGACAGGTTTGTACTTAAAACTGTATTTGCGGGTCGTTTGTTACTCGTTGCAATAAATGTCTCCGAAGTAAGAGTGAATAGTTGTTAAAATGTTATGAAATACGTTTTTTGGAAACGAGTAATGATTATATTTTTTTCTGTTTTTACATTGCCAAGTCTGCAATGGAGATATTGATTCATTTTTATTCCTTCTGGTGTGTGAAAAACTTTCAAAATGTTTTATTTTTTTCTTATTGTGCAATATCATTAAATAGTGGAGATACTTTGAGCAGAATAGTCGCATGACGTCACGATACCGATCATTTAATAGTAAACTATACATTACCCCAACTCCGTATCTGTAATACTTAGCAAAATCACCTTCAGTTCAGGAAATGATTACATGCCTAATATTTTCATTATCTAACTAACGAGCATTTCTGTTTGTTGCCCTAAAATAATTTCTAACGACGATGCTAACAATACTCTATGATAAAGCTCTAATATCTAATTAACCAAATAAACAAACACCACCCCACGGGAGTAACACTAAATTTAGACACTAAATTACTAACCACCTATTTCATGGCGCTATGTTTTCTGACCGCAATCAAATTATCTAAAATCAAATATCATGTAAGTATAATTACAGGCTACTAATTAGTACATGGTTGTGGTGGCGTATTCTGTGAAATTTGAACAATCCGCTCGGAGCAAAACCGCAGGGAATGTGCTATGGTACTGTCAACTGCTAGGCATTTAGGCCTTGCAACTGGTCTAGATTGAAATGTAGGAATCTGGACAATGTTTGACGGATTACAGCTCCATTTGTGGTGCTCTGATTGGGTATAGCTATTGTTGAGGGTAAATGGGGCAACGATATTGGGATTAGGAAACCTGTAGCGTGATTTCCCAAGCTTGGTACTATTGTGTTGCTATTGCATCAAGGGTTTGACTATTGATGCAGAATGTAACTTAAATTACGTTCTATGCAACTGGATAGAGACGTTGATCAATATTTCATACTGAGACGACTTGCAGTAGCACGGTTCTAAACAATTGGAACTATTGAGTATCGAGAGTTTGTCGTTTAAAATGAATTGCAAACATAGTTCCTACGACTCCCACTAGAGGCGCTGTACCGATTGTCATACAGTTTTTTTGATAGCTAGTCCAGTTGTCGGTAGTCGATAGTAGTAGAGAATCGCAGTACTGGTAGTGTTATGAAACCTGCTGAATGTTCAAAAAGTAATCGGCAAGTTTGTTTGTAAGAAAATCATTTAATCAAATCGATGTAATTACATTCAAAATGGAGGAAGAAAGTTGATGGCCGATGATGACGAAGACCCAAGGATTTAATTAACCATGTCCTTTGTAACCAAACCTGTCCAAAAGTTTACCGTTTAAATAAATTAAAAACAAAACAGACAAACTTCCAACTTAACAAACCGACTTAACGGACCCTTTGGTTAAAAACGAGACCCAATAACGAAATAAATGAAATTTAACGAACATTTTGGATTTAACTTTTGTTACATTATTATTGAAAGTTCTCCTTTAAACAAACGTTCTTGATACTTGTGTCATTAGAAATTCAGAAACTCAGTAAGAAATTATTCAATACCTTTCCCTTTATTGTTGACGAGCGATAACGAACATTTTTGTTTGAAATTTCATGTGGAGTTTTGAGTTGGGAATGATAAATGGAATGAGGTAGGGGTTACTGGATGCTGTTTTAGATGATTTGGATGATGTTTAGGGTTAATGACTTTGTTGACAGGGATGAAAATGTCTAGTTGTGGACAGCGAGAGCTATCGTCTCTAGCTTAGTTCTAGTTGTGTAATGTAATTGTAACGACATCATAAGGGTCAATATTGGACCTAATGATTTGTTTTTTTTTGAAATTCTTAAGGTATGAACATAAGGCAATTATTAACCTTATTAATAACCTAAAACAATTTTGAAAAGTTTCTAATTTCAAATGCTGCTTGGAAAAGCAGCGAATCTAGCGCATATTAAAGTTTTGGTATTCACCTACAAAAACTTTGACAAACGTTTTAACGTCAGATTATAATTTTTTGACATTTGGACAATACATCTCGATACTATAATATCGAATCATTTTTTTGTCATGCAAGCCGCTATGAAAATCTAAAATTTCGAACCCGAAAGGCTCAATACGAATGCAATACAAAACCTTGTAATCGCACAAGTTCCATACACCAAATGACATATGCCAATAAAAAAAGACCACACCAAGCTTACTGAGTGAAAGCACTATGAAAATCAATTCGCCACATAAATCCTCAATACTCCGACACACAATCCGCATCGAACGCTATTAGTTCCCAATACAAACATTCAGTAGCGATTGTTGTTTATTTTTTAGACTTGACTGGTTTTATGAAACGTTGGGACGTATTTTTCCGTCGGTACGAAGTAAGCAATATAGGTTTAATTAACGTAGAACAAACATTTGTGCAGCTCTTCAGCACGTCACACGATCGGGTTAGGCAGTGGTGCTCAAATATTTGGTGGTTTTATTTTGGATTATGAATATTTTTTGGTTTTTATTTTTTCAAGAAAATAAATACGAAATTAAAGAAGGTATCGATAGAATGTAAATAATAACATATAGGTATGTTGCAGAATCTTTAGCATTGAATAATACACGGAATGCAACATTAAACAGTTATTTAATATTGGTTTGGTTTTGTGTACCTATAAATAACAAATAACTTATTTCTGTAGAGAATGTAAACACTAAGTATTGTTAATTTTTTTTATCTTTACATTCGGTAAAAACTTAAGCTGAGTCCTCTTCGATCTTTGACTTTTGTATTAATCCTTAGAAGTATTCAAATTTCCAAATCTTCAGCAACGTCGCCCATTATAAATTGAAAATTTAGTTTATGTCTCTATAGGGTCTTATTCCTTTGACTACATTTATTTGATAGTACGTCCGTGCGCAAGTAAATACTATTGAGGCAGTACGCACTTAATATTTCATCCAAAAATAAATCGCTTTAGAAATATTTCTATTGTACAAAAACAGATTATTTATTGCGTTCTCTTGGTATAAACATTTATTTTTAGTAACATTTCTATCGCCGAGATTTTTATGAATAAGCGAATAAATAAGAAAACATCTATGGCTAGGCCACACTTGGCGGAAATAACGCCGCGGATCTTTCGCGACCAATCTCCAAAACATGTATTTGCATATAAGTTACATATATCGGGCATACTAAAGTTGGCGGTTTGCAAGCGAGACATAAGGCGATGACCAGAGACTGCGACCGTAACTTTACTAACAATCTGTCTCCTGCCTCAGTCTCGCTTACGAACTGTTTCTTATGCATCAACTAAAGTCAAGTACCGATCGCAGTTTCTGTTTGCGGTTTCATATTATCTCGCCTCTTGTCTTAGTCGCGACGCGAACTGCTGGCCTAATGGTCGCAGTCTCCGGTCACGGCCTCATGTCTTGGTCTCCTGTCTCTATCGCGGCGCGGACCGCCGCCTTAAGATCGGTCGTTCCGGACGTACATATGATTTTGTAGCGGAACAAAATCATATGTTTTAGCGTTCCGTCGCGATAGATCCGCGACGTAATCTCCGTCAAGTGTGTCGCCTGCCTATGAGTTGTAAGTAAATACCATTGTGTTGAGTATAACATCGCATTTGACAATTTCTCAGAAGTAGTTTGTATTATTAAAAGGTTTTCCTGATCCTCTCACAGATGGACATTGGACGTTTTTGTTATACTGCTGTCCAATAAAATATTACGAATGTAGAACAGTATCTAACATATTTTATGAATGTTGGTAATTTAATGTGAAAATATTTATTCATACTGTGGACATAAAGTTACAATCGACGTGGGAACAGAATCCATTTTTGAATACTACCTAATAGTAATTAGATTTTTGGTTTTATTAGTTAGGTTTAGATTAAGACTCGCTTTGCACCAGCAGTTCATACTACCAGACAATATTGCCGGTGCATTTGACATAATAATATCATTTTATGAAAGCTACTTTAGTCCATTGAAATGTTACAATTTGAGGGCCGAATATTGCATTTCTTAGAGGACGCAATTTTATTTTTGGAACATGTAGGGGGGGTCAATAGAAGCTTAACTTGAAGTTTGTGGGGTCGCCACTCTTGTCCCCCGGCCGCCATCTTGGAAAAGGGGTGGAATCACTTTTTTCGCTATATCTTGGAAACTATGCGTCTTACAATAAAATTGTAAAAGCATAATTTGTAGCAAATTATTTTGTCTACAAAAATGTTAAATTTTTTTTTACCCTAAATTGACAATTAAAGAAGTTATAAACAAAAAAGTGATTTTCTTTTTACAAACATTTTCTTCTTCGATGTGTAACTTTTTTTGACGACAGCCGCGCGGATCGATCTCTGAGGTTAAGCTACGCTTGCCGTGGTTGTTCTGTAGATGGGTGACCAATGTACACATATCGAGTTCCTCTGTGTTTCGGAAGGCACGTTAAATTGTGGGTCCCGGATGTCATTTTCGAAGATATTTGACAGTTGTTTAAAGTAGTCAGAAGCTTGAAAGTCTGACACCCAGTTTTACTGAAGGGTATCGTGTTATATCCCAGGTACTTGGGTTGTGGAGGTCAGATAGGCAGTCACTCCATGTAAAACACTGGTATTCGGCTGCAACTGGTGCGACTGGAAGCCGACTCTAACATAGTTTGGACAAAAGGCTAAGCTGATTTATATATCTAAAAAAATTACCAAAGACCAATCTTATAGAGTATTTTTTGAAGAAAAATTTTCCCTATGACTTTTTTAAATTTCATTAATTAGAAATACAGTTACAGCGGTTCGAAGTAGACCGGGTTCGGAAAGAAATTTTTTATAAAAAAAAAAACACATTTTTGCTTATAACTTCTTTAATTGTTGATTTAGGGCAAAAAGTTACTTGACATATATGTAGGTAAAATAATTTGCTACTAATTATGCTTTTACAATTTTATTGTAAGACGCATAGTTTCCGAGATATAGCGAAAAAAGTGTTTCCACCCCCTTTTCCAAGATGGCGGCCGGGGGACAAGAGTGGCGACCCCACAAACTTCAAGTTAAGCTTCTATTGACCCCCCCTACATGATCCAAAAATAAAATTGCGTCCTCTAATAAATGTAAAACTCATGTAACATTTCAATGGACTACTTGTCTATTGCATTTTTTTACTGTTTTGACCGCTCGCTTGCGACATCAGCTTGTTCCGCTGCGTTATCCGCTCACCCGCCCCGTCTCGGTTTACCTCAGTTAAAATCCACATGATTCTCTTACCCGCTAGCGGAATCCGCTACCTCTGCCACTGTAATTTCAAACTTACAGTGTAACAAGGGTGATGACCCCAAAGTTTGAGTACCGCTGAGCTAAATGAAACCGCCGGCAGTCTTCCTGTCACATTATTGTGGACACAGTCGTCGTGACTAGTTGGATTTCGTATGGAACGCTCCGTGCCGAACCATTGTCGCATTGTCGCGTTCAGGCGGACGGCTTTAATTCCCCGCCGTTGTTTAAAAAGGTTACTTTTTTTAGGCTTTATACGTACGGCATGGGTTTTGTTGCAGCTTCATATTTTTGGTTCTTATTTTTTGTTATGTACTGATGAAGTTGCAAAGAGTATTTGGAAGGTTATGATGTATGATGTATTCTATTTTCGATACCTATAAAATATAATGGAACATGACCATCTCGGATGGGTTATTATAGACTGTTTATCGATTTGACAGTTGTTACCTCTTTCTAATTCTTAACGAAATATTTTTATAGAACACAACCTTAGCAATCTTAACTTATTTAAAATGGATCCATGACAATAGTAAAAAGGAACTGTACCTCGATTCTCTACCACTTTCGACTACCGACAACCGGCTAGCTATCGAAATTTTGACATTTAGAAACTGCCAAAAAGGTTCCTGCGACACCCGCCAGAGGCGCTGACCAGATTTTCATACAAAATATTTCGATGACAGTTCGGTTGTCGGTAGTCGATAGTAGTAGAGAATCGAGGCACTGAATTCTTACTTAATCATTTGCAATGTAATTACCACCGCTTGCAACGTCATTTTTCACAATGTTTTCCTTAAATGAACAGGAAAAATCTAAAACAATTTTCAATATTTTGCACAACACGACTATCGAATTGAAGCCTATTATTATAAACTATTTCCGTTTCCCATTACCAGTGGAGTGTGTCTGATACGTGACACGCAATATATTCTATTTTCATAGTTTTGAGAGCATCCATCAGGATTGTTTTAGTTGCTAAAATATTGATATTTATTAAATTGTTGGAGGGTTTTATTTTTGTGTCAGTCTATGCGAAACGGTTTGAAACTAACTTTTACTGTATCGGTCTATATTGGACTGCCCAGGTTCTATTTAGTTGTTTTTCGCATTTTTTCGATTCGATTCATACATTTATAAACTCTGATAAAAATGTCAGTTGAAAAATTCAATTAATCGAATAAATTCCCAATTTTTCTGGCTTCGATGCAAATATATGTACTCTTTAATTCATAAGTCTAAGATATTTTTGTTTCTATGGAAGGATCCACGTCAAACTTGTACCCTATTATTTCAATAGTAGATCACTATACCATAAATTATACAAGAAAATTAAATAAATATGTAATAATGAACATGCAGTTCTTTATGTCGATAAATGAATCGAGGAACTATAAGCTGTGAGTTCCTATTTCAGCTGTTCACAGAATAGGCTAAATCTAGCTTCCCTCTGGGAATATAAAATTAGTCAATACACATCGATGTATGAGTTATCCAGCAAGTTGGCCAACTTGTAAGGATACTTCACGGTAATGAACTCTAAGGAAAAAATATGCTCTTAACAATTGTCTCTCACGTTTATGAAAATTATAGTCATAGGGTATTGTAATAATTAAATAAATTAACAGACACACTTTAAAGAAGTTTACACAAATATATATTTTGAAACATTTATTATTTTTCCATTGTTCTTCTATACTTAATAGTTTAATATTAATACGACTAAAATTAGCCAATTACGTAAAGGTTTGAGCGAGTTGTTCGACGTTTATTAGTTTCGTATGTCACATGAACTGACTCGAGTGGGTAATTAGGCAAATCTAGGCTGCGACTGTGCCCCCAACAATGCCTTTGATTAGTGGATTACTAGCCGAACCGCTTTAGGGGACGGTTTCCTATTTCCCCCACACGGTCTTAAAGCTGGCTATTGTTTTGCCAAAATTCAGTGGGAATTTACCCGATTTTGGTCATTCTCGCCGCCCTTATTTCATCCTAATGAACTAAGGTATTAGTTGAAGATAATTTGGATCGGTTGTTTGTCGTACAATGGGCATGAAATCTATTATTTTCAAACAAACAATCCCGATAGATTGTTTGTTTGAATTAGTGAGTATTTTTAGAAGGATAAATCAATGCTTGGATTACTGTGTGGGTTTTTGTTTATTGAGTAACAAGATGTGTGGTTTATTGCGTATCTTTTAAAAGGTTGTCTTTAGGCTTTCATGCAAAAGCTATACTAGGGTTCTTCTCAAATTAATAAAACGTATCTTCGAAATGTATGTAAGCGTATAACTTGTGAGCAGCTAAACTAAATAGGATAACTATTTTCTTATAATTATGTTTGTAACTATCAGGAAAACGAAATTCCTACAGAAATGGAATTGACGGGATAAAATTGAGGGAGGCGGGCCCTTCTGCTAGTATATTACTAAAAACAAAATAATGGCTAGGAAGATAACTCTAGAAAACTTTTATTTCAACGACATTGTAATGTTGAAGAGTCGTCAAACAGGTTTGCTTTTATACGTGAGAACTGAACAACACTGACTTTATCTATTACTTGTCGTGAACTTCAGTTTTAAGGCTAATAATAATTTCGTTTGTTTATGAAGCGCTTTTAGTAGAGTTACTATACAAGGAAGGATCAGAAAATCAATTGTGGATTGTTGAATATCATGGTCCTGCATTTCGATTACGCGGTGGTTTTTTTTTCAAGTTTTTACATCAAGACAATAAGAAAAATATAATTTGAATTTTCACAACGTGATCTCATTTTAAAGTGTTGGTACGTAGTTAGTTTTAATAAAAAAAAAGATACGTTTGTTGTTCGGGTAAATCAAACTATAATGTTTGATTTCTATTGCAAGACATATTGCTACAAAAAAAAAATTACGGATATTATAAAGTTTGTAATTATTAGATTGAAGACTATAATTTATAAAACATTCTATCAAACTATTTTCTAGATAAGATTACTTGATAATAATAATTTAAAAGTTTAGATAAAATTTAAACTTCTTACATCAACGTTTCTCAACAATACTCCACGTTTATTTAACTGTATATCTTGATGAGAAACAAGATGGCCGAACATTCATTTTAAATGACTATTTCTCTCCATTAAAACATGGGAAGACATGGCGTGTACAAAATAATTAATTATACCTAGGAGATTACCCGTTCCGTTGATATTTTAAATGTTATAGCTGTAAGCGTTTTTCAGGGCTCCTTCAATACTCTTGTGTTTACTTTTGTTCGGTTATTTTGTGTTTTATAAGGGTTATAATTTTGGGTTCGTTTTTAATTGTTAGCCACGTGTAGAATCTGTTTGGCTATTTTAGCATAATTTAAACGTTTGGCTGTTTTGTTCTGATAAAAGTTTGGAAAGTTATTTTCACAGTTGTCTTTCATGATTTTTTATACGTGTATGCTTTGAATTGACAATTTGAAGAAGCCATGCCAGAAGTGCATTGTTAAAGGGTTTATAATTGGAAGGGGATAAAAATATCAAAAACGTTAAAATATTAAAAGTGAAGTAAACCATAACAGTAGAGTCAATTAACTTTTACATTCGTACAATCAGATAATAATAAATTCAGAAATCGGATCGGAAATATGCCGTTTCAAAATTATAAAGTGATTCAAACAATACATAAAAAAAGTATGCAAAATAATTATTTACATAACCTAATCAAACCCGGAATCTCTTCATTAGCTCACAGAAAAGGGTTATTTATGAAAAAATCACCTGCGTTTTCGTACCTACAATCATTGTAAACCGAATACACTTCACTAATGAATATAATATGAATGCAACTTGTTTAATAATGCAACGTTAATCTGAAACCTAGAGTGTTCTCGAGTTTTCTCCCTCGCACAAATAAATTGAAAATGCCCCTGTATCCGGGCGCAGTGTTCATAATTAATCACTGAATAACTTTATGGATTTATATCTAGTCTGTTCCCAACGGATGAATTTGATAGGTAGAAAACTTTTTACTTAGTATCGAGGGGTCTATTTCAATTATACGAATATATAGTATTTTTGATATTATTTCGTGAGCTTCTTGTCTCAATTTAGTAGGTGAGCGTTTAAAGAAACGGAAACTGTACACTGCGCCAAAACGTCCAGTAATCTTTTACATGTTTTACTGTTTGGATTGATTTCCGTTTAATATTAGACAATTAATACGCGAAAAAACGTATAATTTCATCTGGGTTGATACTTTATTTAAATCTCTAAAAAAAAAATATTTCGATACAGTATGTCGAGTATAACCAAACACACCGATACCATATTTGATGCAATTAATACTATTGAATACATGAATTTTCAATACTTAAATTAACTCAAATGTTGTGACAGCTTCGTTTCGAAAACCTTGAGTAGGCGTCCAGAGATATATTAATTATTTAGTACTAATAGATTTCAATAAAGAGTATTGAGTAATAAACCTAATTAACGATAGATTTCTCATTTTCAGATTAGATTTCTCATAATAATTGATGTCTGTATCAAATAGGATTCAACTTTTATTTGTTTTCGACTCTACTAAGTCATATAATAAAGGCTCATATGAATATGTAAAGTTTACAGTTTTACCAATAAGTTCGGCTGTACTGTCTCCTAATCTAATACTATGAAACCATAATAAATAATTCATGGCTATAGCATTACAGAATTTTGCAGCCAAATTTAATACCTAATGGCAAAAATGAAACTCAGAAATTCCTTCTTCTTTTCTTTGTCTTGTCTATAATAATATCCTATGTTATAAGGGGTTGCACGACATATTTTCTATTAAAAAATACGCTGAAATAAGAATTTTGGCCGATGTTTACCATTGCTTGCCTGCCTGACGTTAACAGTAACTTTCCTTGAGAAAAAAACGAATCCATAGGTGTATAGTTCCAGAAAAGAACTCGACATTAAAACATTCCAAGAATGAAAACAATTGACTTTCAACTCAACTACCCTCAAACAACAAAATACCGGCACAATCGCCAATTTCATCCTCAACTTAACAACTCAAAAACTTACACTAAAGACAGACATTGAAAGCCTTAAGCACTATGAACAAAAACTTTGGACTCTCAAACAAAAACTCAAGTTAAATAAACAAAGTTACTGGGAGAAAGGAAACGTAATTAATATAGCAGACTTTGAGTGTTCATTAATTCAGTTTTTGCATCATATTTTATCTCACAGTTCTTGTTTGACGGGGGAACGTTACGTAGGTACGTATTTGGATAAAAAGCGCTTTATGACAGTCTATTCATCTTGAGGAGTTACCGTCTTTGTGTTTCGAATGTACTTACGTTTGTTTTTGATTAGATTATTTGAATGTGCTTGAGAGAGTTTGGCTGGATATGTGTATAATTATATATTTTTTAGCTACGTATTTGAGTGGTTACAAAAATTACAATAGGCAATCGGCTCAATTATAAAAAATGACATCTTATTATTATTCAAAAATCACTTTAAAATTATCGGTAATATAATTGTTTGTTTTTTTTTTTTTTTTTTTTTTAATGACAACTCCCGCACTGAGAATTGCTCTTGTGTCGCGGGGACTTTTACAAACATACAAACGACGGACACAAAGCACAACCAGACCCGAAACAATTATTTGTGGATCGCACAAATAATTGCTCCGTGTGGGAATCGAACCCACGACCTCCCGATGCAGTGGTATCGGCGTGGTGACCTAAACCACTGCGCCACGATGTTTCTGACTCATGTATGTGTTTTTTTGTAATACCGCGTATTTGCGTCGTTAAAAATATGCAGTAGGCATATTAAACGGTGCACTCAGTCAGTGACATAATAATTTAGTAGTCAACATCGTTATGCTATTTGAATTGTTGTAAATGTATATTTCATTATTGTCATGTCATTACTTTCTAGGCATATATACTATTGAAGGTAGATATCAGGAGATTCATGGAGACTAAACGCGATGTCTGAAAAAACGGTTTTTAAGCATTCAACTACATAATAAGAATATTCGCTCCATTCAAATCAAAGCCTTTAAAAGCGCCATCGTTCAATAAAAGAACCTAAGTCTGGAAATATCTAATCCACGTCCGAAGCATAAACCCTTAATCCGCACTTAGCTTCAATTAACCCTCGAATTCTTTCTTCAAAGCTAATTAATTGGCTGAAACGTAATGGGATATCGCACGGTCGAACCGACCCCTGAAAGTAATGAAGTGTAAAATTAACGTGCCTCAGTTTTTGACAGTTTTCTATTAACACGGAAATTAATAACACCCCACGGATATTGATTTACAAAAGGCTGGTTTTAGATGAGATTTATGTGTAATACACACGTGCTGTAATTTGTACAAAGTTTTGTAATTTGGTGTGTATGTATAATGAGTTGTGCAGTTAATTTGTCCAGGGTTATTATAAAACGTATATATCAGCTTAGCCATTCTTCCAAGCTATGTTGGAGTCGGCTTCCAGTCTCACCGGATGCAGCTGAATACCAGTGTTTTACATGGAGCGACTGCCTATCTGACCTCCGCAACCCAGTTACCTGGGATAACACGATATCCTTCGGTAAGACTGGTTGTCAGACTTTCAAGCTTCTGACTACTGTTAACGACTGTCAAAGATCTTCAAAAATGACAGCCGGGACCCACAATTTAACGTGCCTTCCGAAACACGGAGGAACTCGATATGTATAAGATGGTCACCCATCCACAAATCAACCTCGGCAAGCATGGCCTAACCTCAGAGATCGATCCGCGCGGCTATTGTTAACTAAGCCACGAGCTCCACGAGGTTATTATAAAACGTAGATACTGTTTATTTAAATCCTTATACCAACGTGTATCTAAAATCCTAGTTAAAACACGGAAGTTTATTTTTGCTTGCTTGCATCCTTTCTTACACTATTGACTAGTAGAACAATCAATTTTATTTACAGTATTCTAATTCAGTATACGAGTCATTGCACTACACAGAATGTTCGTTTGTTTGAATGCCTAAATTCATGCCAAAGAATGTCACAAGATTCTAAACCTAGTAGTTTCAAATATCTCTTTATCAAACGAAATCTTAGTACTAGCTCATATTAGATCGCACATTATCATGAAGTTTATATTTGTTGTATAATAATAAGGTAATTACAACGTAATTTTTCACATTCATTTACAGAATTGATTCGACTCCTATCGTCCCATTACTGGCGTGGTCCACTGAATATATTTGAAGGGTGACAAATTAAACTGTCCAGCGATACGGCGCAGCTGATTGACAGAACATTTATGGCTTAATTAAGGGCAGCTCATTTCCTTTGTTGGGACATTGTGACACGGTGGTAGTTGCATTCAGTGATCAGTAGCGCAATTTTCTACAGTCGGTACGGTTGAGTATCGAAAGTTTGACATTTGAAAATGTGCTGGAAAAATAGTCTCTATGACGCCCACTAGAGGCGCTGATCAGATTTTGGTATAAAATTTCTCGATGACAAGCCGGTTGTCGGTAGTCGATAGTAGTAGAGAATCGAACTACAGTAGCGCGATTCACTACTACTATCGACTATCGACAACAGGCTAGCTATCGAGACATTTTGTATGAAAATCTGTTTGGCGCCTCTACCGGGCTCCGTAAGAACTATTTTGACATATGGATAGTCTATAAATAGGTGGTTGATGGCGAAAAAAAAATTTGCCCAAAAGTATATGAGGGGTGTTTTTATGTTAGTGCTAGAAGACGCTTCCTTTTTTAGTCTTTTAGAGATAATATATTTGTATGTTTGTACAATCTACTGAACACAAAAAATCTTGAAAATGATCTGGTGACTGTAAAAAAGAGATGTATTTGGTTGGAAAGTATATGTATTGATCTTTATCTGCGACATTGACCGAAAATACATCACGTTTCAGATAATAAAACTTTATCTGTTTACATTTTTTTTATACAATATAATATATTTTACACTTTCATTTGTGTTCACAGTAAAAATATTTAATTTATACGAATTTATAATTCGACTTTAGCACTAGGATAAGCTATTTGGAGATGTGCATTTGCTTTGTAAAACAAATCCCAGAAAACAGCTCGTTCGTTGAAGGGTCGAGTACTGAGTGAGAGTGTAGAACCAATGTCTAGGTAAGGCATCTCTGATTTACTTGTAATTGGCGTCCATTTGACTGGCAGTAGATCTGAGGTTTCTGGTGTGGGGTTACTGAAACAAAGAAAAAAGATTTTTCATCTCTTGTATCCATTGGCTGAAAAAGTTTTCATTAAATAATGCCTGTAACACTAATAAAAAAAAATCTTTCCAGTTAACACGATAAAGTAAAGACTTAGAGAACGTTTACTAATGTAGGTAGGGCATGGACTGGTTTAAAACTTTGGACCTCCCGTTCTTAAAATGAACATTGTTAGGTAAATTTAAATTCGTTACAAAATACTTTTTTGGGAGATTAAAATTGGTTTACGATTACCTACCCATATTTAACAAAGTTAGTCCACATCGTTGTCATCTGATCTATAACTTTTTGATCTTCTGAAGTAATTTCTTCGCCTTTCATATAGGACACATCAAATAGGTAACCAATTTCATCAGCGTGGGTTGCTCCCGTACCGCTTGTAACATTATTGTTCCTTCTTACGAAATTTCTATCTCCGTAGTAAGAAAATACGTATAAAAATATGTTCCTAGCACCATTATCTAAATACTTATAAATACTTCGGTAAGTTGGGTGAATATACATGAAGTCTGATTCAAGGTCAACGACATTTTGTCTCACTGCTGCACCGATTTCTTCATCACCGAAGTAAAATTGACGAACTAAATCCTCCATTCCTTCAAAATCATAACTATTTACATCGAAACCATTTGCAAGGTGTTTTTGAATCACATTTAAATTCTTATAATATTTATCGTCTTCTGAAGTATGATACGCGTATCTTTCATCGCTATTGAACCCAATTAGTATAGGCATTCTTCTAACTTTAGGTATTTTTGCTGTTATCCAATTCTCTGTAAGAACGCTCTCAACGCCTTCAAATTCTTTTTCTATACAAGGTCTGAAATCGTTACTGATTCCTAAATCATGACCAGCGGCAATCACCAATCGAGTATCCACTTTAGTTAAAAATTTAAGGGCTTTGTCCATGTCATCGGTAGAAAAGCCTAAATATTTTGCTAGCATCATTGGTGCTCTTCTTATTGGCTCATAAATTACTGGAGACAGTGCTGTTCCGCTTTGAAGAATAGCTTTATCATATAGTTTTTCATTATTTGATACCAAATGCATATCTAAAGCAATAGATCCAGCACTTTCACCAAATATCGTGATTCTATTTGCATCACCTCCAAAAGCTGCTATATTTTTCTTAATCCACCTTAAAGCTAGCAGCTGGTCTTTCAATCCTTGATTGCCAGGTATTTCTGGAGTGTCCAAACACATGAAACCGTAAGGCCCGAGTCTGTAGTTTACCGTGACGAGTATAATGTCGTGTCTTACTAAGAACTTAGGGCCGTATAGATGTCTGTTACCAAAGCCTATTCTGAAGGCACCTCCGTAAACCCAAACGAGGACTGGTACTCGATTGGTGGAAGTAGCAGAGAGAGGGACGAATATGTTAAGGTTCAAGCAGTCAAGAGTGCCGGCTGAAGTGTTATTGAACTCTTCGATTTGTGGACAGATTGCTGAGTCGTCAAACGCATCGTAGGTGTCTTCAAAATTTGGATATGGTACCGATGCCTGGAAAAAAGTGTCATATAAAGTAACAAGGTTGCATTATTTTCAAATTTGGTAGATATAAGATATCTGTGACTAGATTTTTTTAAAGCTATCTTATCTTTTAACTGAAGTGTTTATTTGTCGGGGTCAGTTAAAAACATTCGTAAATTTTTCATTTCTTTATCTTGAATTTCTTTAAATATGAAAATATATTTTGCAATACGTATGTGTTTTATTTATTTTACTCCAAAATTCTGGTGGTTGTCTTATTCTAAGAATAATCCAAATTGATTCGAAATAAAGCCACCGCACAGTTATATTTATTCACCACGCTGGCCAAGTGCAGGCAGGGACCTTGCAACTTTAGGCATTATCAAAAATAAAGGAATAAGTACTTACCCCGAAAGGGTTATTCTCATCGACTTTCGCAAACGGTATCCCAAGAAACATAGAATAGTCTCCATCATCAGCTCTCAATCCTCTTATAAGACCAACTTCTGTATCAACAAGCGGATCTATCCTTGTCTTTCCATAAACTAATGGAAGTAAAAATAAAATAACACATCTTTTCAACAACATTTTTGTTTCCTAACTCTATTAAGACTAAGATAGTAGAGAGATGATGTCTATATAAATACGTACTTATAGATTTATCTTAGTTTTTGGATAAGATGCGCTCGTGCCTGATAGTATTGAAGGTAAAGAGATAATTGAGTGCAATTGATAGTGTCTAATCTAAATCAAGGGTAGTATTCACTCATGTGTATAGAGTTGTATGTATTACATGTATCACTGCGTGCACGTCAAGTCCACAGTTAGCTCACGAGAAGCATCTAAACTATTAGTAGAAGAGCAACCTTAATCTACATAGTCAACAGATCTAGCTTTAGAATAACTATACCGCGAGTGAGTTGGCTGTATAAATCCGGACAAGGCTAGTTTTTTGAGGCGCCCGTAGCCAGTTGCGCTCACCGGTCGGTAAACGATCAGTGGGTTAAGCAAACCTTTGCGCGGTCATTCCACAGATGGGTATGGGCATAGTGGTATTTGAACAGGGCGTCTCCGTGTTTGGGAGGGCACGTAAAAAGTCGGTCCCGGCTGTTGTCTACTAAGATAACAGACGTTAAGCCATGTCAAAGGCTTCTCGGGTGGCTTGAACAATTTTGACATTAGGTTGACAAACCTAACCATACGACAAACAAACAACAAGTAGAAGAGCAACCTTATCCACATAGTCAGTAGTCAATAGGATATATTATAATAAAATAAAGTATCAAATAACCATAACGCGGGTGATTGGTCAAAAACTTCTAGACAGCACTGGTTTTTCCTTTTTTGTTCAATGTTTTTTTTTAAAGCTGAGTATAGTATGTTTAATGCCTACATTTATCTATTTTTATTTTAAAAGAAGACTTATTTGTGAAGCAATATTAACTATGCACCATAAGTTGGATGGAAATAAATGAGAGTATACACTGTGAGGAGATAAAAAATTAAAAGATGTGTTTTTATTAAAATTTCTGTATTTCGATTTTATTAAATTTATTTAATAATAAACAGTCTGTGCTGATATTTTAGTTTTATTAGTAATTTTGTATGTATCTATAAATGTCGTCTGTGCGGTAAATAATATGTTTTAAACAGTTGTATCGCTACGTTCTCATTTTTTTTTTAATTTCTTTATTCTTTATTTGCAATTAAATATTTTGAAGATTTGAAACACCTGTTGAAAAAATAAATTGTAAACCATTTATTCAACCGTTTTCTTAAAAACAGTGTATTCAAGCATGCAAAGGTAAAATAATTATTTAAAGTTCCACGTATCCTTTTTGCAGCTTGCTGTTGTGTTCGTAAAACAAGTCCCAGAACGCCATTCTTTCGAAATATGGTCGTTTTCCCATAGTGAGGTCTGTGTCGATGTCTAGATAATTGTAAACTTCCGACGTCACTGGTAACCAGGTTACTGGGAGAATATCTGTCGTTTCTGGAGTCGGGTTACTGGAAGAAAAATGGCGTATGTCACAAAGAAATAAGAACTAAAAAGTACAAAACAAGTTTTTCCAAAATAAGCAACTCTAAAGTCGATTTGACGAAAGTGAGTCAAAGTTCTATTAAGATTTTTTTTTCAATTAATTATTGCAGACTGGAAGCAACAAATTGAAAAGTGATGATGTGTCTTACCTGTATTTAGCAAAATTGGTCCACATAGCCGTCATACGATTAATAATAACTAAATCTGCTTCCGTAGGATCTGGTCTAAGAGGCATGGTGAATACGTACGGCAGGTCATCAGCATGAGAGACACAACATTTACCATTATCTTCATCATAAGTATCTGTTACGTACAAATTCCTACCACCGACATATGAAAGCATGTAGCAATATATATTGCCAGCTCCATTTTCTAAATACCTCTTTAAAGTTCTATGTACTGGGTGTATGTATGTAAAGTCAGTTGCATAACGAATCATGCCCCATTTAGTATCAGCTCCCGTCGCATCCCCAAAGTATTTATGAGACACATATGTTTTCATTTTATTTAGTTCTTCATCAGTGAAATCGAAAATTTGCATCAAGTTGTCACTTATTTCAGTCGAATTTGTGAAGTCTTTACTTTGAAATTTACTAGCCATCTCATGTCTATTGAAACCCATGAGAATGGGAATGTCCTTTACTTTAGGTACTAGTGTATTGATCCAGGCCGCTGATATAAAAGGTTCCACATTGTCGTAAGAGTTCTCTACACATGGCTTGAACTGTATACCTAATTTTATAGAAGCGTCTATGACTTCCGTAGTATTGCTTGTCGCAAGGAACGATAGCGCTTCTCTTATATCTTCTGTTTCGAAGCCCATGTAACTTGCTAATGTCAAAGGAGCAGATTTATCAGCATCATATAAAACAGTTAAAGACAAAGCACTACCAGTTTGCAGTATCATCTTATTGAACAGAATATCTCTGGTCGACATGAGATGTAAATCAATGGAATGACCTCCTGCGCTTTCCCCAAATATGGTTATCTGGTTAGGATCGCCTCCAAATGCTTCAATATTATTTTTTACCCATTGAAGAGCGAGGTACTGATCTTTGAGGCCTTGATTACCTGGGACTTCAGGGATATCGAGGCACATGAAACCGTAAGGTCCTAGGCGGTAGTTCATGGTGACAACAATGACGTCATGATGGACGAGATAGTCTGGTCCGTACAAGTCTCTGCTGCCGCAACCGGACTGGAAGCGACCTCCAAAAACCCAGAACATTACGGGAAGGTTCGATACATTTCCTGATGTTGGAACGTATACGTTGAGACGTAAGCAGTCCAGTGAACCGGTTATTGTACTGTTTATTTGGTTCACTTGAGGACACATTGTTGAGTCATCGTAAGCTTCAAATGCTTCTGTAAATGATGGATATGCAAGTGCTACCTGCAAAGGAAAATATTTTTAAATAATGTGTGTGATTTATAGTCATTAAGTTGATAGTTATGCTCGAATCAAAATATTGTCGTAGCTTTTATAAAGATCTAGAGAGATTTTAAAAATATCAATAGACCTGTTTGCATTTAAGATAACTGTGTGATGACATAATAATATCTATACTAATATTATAAAGCTGAAGAGTTTGTTTGTTTGTTTGAACGCGCTAATCTCAGGAACTACTGGTCCGATTTGAAAAATTATTTCAGAGTTAGATAGACCATTTATCGAGGAAGGTTATAGGCTATATATCATCACGGTAAGACCAAGAGGAGCAGAGCAGCAATAAAAAATGTTACAAAAACGGGGAAAAATTTGACCCATTCCTTTATGTGACGCAAGCGAAGTTGCGGGGGTCAGCTAGTATTAGATAATATATATGTAAATTGCAAATATCAAGCGGGGATGAGGCTATCGGCCACAAAGGTCGGTTGTTGACACGATCACGCCTACATCAACTACAAAAAATAAACGCGATAATTTTTATTAACCTGATTTCACTGATATCTTTGAAACGCATGCATCAAGTATTGACAAAACAGCGTACAAGAAAAGATTAAGCTAAAGACTAAAAAAAGATTAAAAACTTACTCCAAAAGGGTTACTCTCGTTGACCGCAGCGTAAGGAATGCCCATAAACATATTATATTCACCATTGTCAGACAGCAAACCCTTTATCGTCCCAACATTGGACTCCACACATATATCGTCGCAAGTCGACCATCTTACGAGTTGCAAGAGGAAAATATAAAAACTTATTTTAAATATCATAATTGTTATTTTAATTATAACAACGTCCACCTCAAACTAAAGTGAGGGAACGGATATACCGATTTGTATACAGTTCCGAATTTATTATCGCTCCATTTCAGTTGTCGTCAACCTTTTATCTTTGGCGAGTTTTGTTGTGACTGATAACCTATTGCTCTCTGTGTTACTGTGTCAAATGTATTTCAAAGTCAAGTGTATTTGGTTTGATTTTGTGTTAGGTCATTGAGAACGGATTTTGACTTTATGTTTAAGATTCTGGTGGTCGTAGAATTTCTTGTACCATTTTATGTATGTCTATACTATAAGGAAATTCCAAGTCGGAAAGTCTTTGAATCAACACATTTCGATAGCTGTAGGCAGCAGTTAGAAAATAACAAAATTTACAAAACCAGTTTTTAAACAACAATAAAATGCTTATTATTCCCGAAGTGGAAAGTAATTAACTACATTTGTTAAAACTGACTGAAGATTGCAAATGCGATTAAGTACTCCAATTGCGTTTTGTCTCAGACCTGAGTATAGTGCATTTGAAATATAAAATAAATAATTGAAATTGGCAAAAAAACATCACCGTCACACTACTGGACATGGGTCTTCTTCTGAAATAATAGAGAGGTTAATTAGACTTTCTATTAAGCAAAATATTTAAGAAATAATCGAAGAAGTTGCATTTCATCAAGAATTATCTAATACCATCAAGGTTTCATCATAATTAACGTTTTTAAACTCTTGCGACTTGTGCACATAATATTATAATGCAACGGGTCCTAAACGCGATTGAAAATTACCGTTAAAACAAGTATTACACTAATTAAATTTTAATTGCATACTTTTAGTACCACGGTTGGTAATGCATGCCTTATCTACTTACGTAACATGGTTAATGTCGCTCACGACTGCAAACCGCCATATGATATTGATAGTCCTAAAACATTTGTTTAAACACATACCATCACGTCATGAAAGGTTTGGGCAGAATGTTATTTTATTTTTTAGTGAATTTATGTAACGTTTGTTGTTTTTATTGTGTGGTTAAAGGTTCAGCCAGTTAGTGGGTTATTGGGTCAGTTTAATTTGGTGTCCTCATGCCAGAAGACGGAAAAATGAAAAAAATACCTAGTGTAAGAAGAGAGAAGAGCATCAGCTCGAACGTGCATCCAAAAACTGACCGCACCAATGGTTGCTCACCCCGTTAATAATTTACCGGTGAGTATAAAACTGTTATAATTTAACAAGCGCTCTATTTGGTCACCGTCTGTCATTATGATAATTTACAACGAATTTTTTTAAGTGTTTTTTTAAATAGTCTGTCGTGAATATTGAAATGTCGAGGTTATGAATATTTATAATGATTGAGCTCGTAGCATACATAGCCAAGCTTGCTTTACAAACGGTAGTTGAAGATATTGTTGCCAAAGATTGGCTGATTTCAGGCAAGCGGTGCTTGTAAAAAAAATATATACGATAGTTCAAAATCGTGATAACGGCGTGGCGGCGATAGCGGTACGTTCAAACGCCTAGATCCCTGTTTAAGTGCTAGTGATGACAATAACGTGGACTTAGACGTCTATTTACTAGAAACATGAAGTGAATTTCTGTTTTACGCTTAACCTTTGTATTCAGCGAAACAAAGATGTGATCATGATAAAACAAGCGAATAAACCGAACATCTCGGAGTGTACCACGTCGATCTTTTATTGACTTGATATGTGTGCTACAAGTCAAAACAGATGGCCGATGTCACTGTTTTTGGTTTTAACTCGTTTCAACAACATTATATTGTGTTTTTAAATTGAATAATAATATAAAATCAACGACCGGTAAAATATGAGTCATGTCAATACGTCGCTGTTGACATAGAGCAAGAGTAAAATACAGTGATGATTGGTATTGTTTCACTAAAGAAATATTTGATCCTTTAAAGAGTTTCGAGTCTAGATGTAATTTCATCAATACAAGATATATTATCAGTTTTTTTTATCTATTACGTCACTTCATAGGGTTTTACTTATGTAGAGAATGCTTTGTAATTATACATTGAGAAATGATATATTTCTTCATTTAAATAAACAATTGTTTATTCCTCAAGAATGTGATAATAATTGACCCATTTATAAGCGTAATAAAATGTGTAAAATAACAGTCAAAGGCCGGATTGCGCGTCGACAAAATGCTGTATGCTTATAGTGATCACTTATTAATAAGAAAGAAAATCCCACAATAAGAATGAAAAGTCAATGTAATCGATGTGAATAGTGAAGAACCCGTGTTGCTCTGGCGCAGTGTATATTTTTTGGTGCATAGATATTGTAGGTAGGTAGTTTAAGACAGAATATTTTCGATAAACTTTCACACGAATGAAGTAGTGAGCAAAAACTAGTGCATAATAAGACTAGTTTTCCACGTAGCGCATATTATTGCACATTTTAATATAAACGAGCCCGGCCAAATTCCTCACATAGCTACAATTTATCTCGATTACCGAACAGTCAAGATAACGAAGATCTGCAGCTCTCGTAACTTCGATGTTATCAGTGACATTCTTATCAAATACCATCAATATGCATTACAATAATAACATTTGTCAATTCGCTACAAGAATCCATCATGATGGGTTTCAAGCAAGTATTTTTCCTGTTGTTAGTTGTTCAAAATGTGATATGTTTTACAAGAATAGACCCCTTAGTTGACTCTAAAGTTGGGCTAATTAGAGGGTTGAGAGCCAGTGATGGTGATTATTCTATGTTTATGGGAATACCTTATGCAACGGTTGATGCTGATAAGCCTTTTGGGGTAAGTGCTTACATGATTTAGATTTTTAGCCATCTCCTTCTTCAATACATATATACGTTTGGTCCTACTACTGAGGTCGTTATTAATTTTGGTCTAGGTAAAATCATTTGTTGTGATTATAACGATAATATAATTAAAATTTTTTCCCTACCATTTTGACCAACCTTTGGTACGACCTTGATTGATTTTTAGGTTCACACTAAGTTGCTAGAAATTCAGAACAAAACAAGTTTTTTACTCTCAAAAGGTTTGTATGGTTTATACTTTTCTGTAAATAACGAGAGCTTTAATTTATTCGTCTGTGTTTTAGGATGCAATCCCATACCCACCATTTGCAGGCACATTTGATGCTTTCGACGACTCAGCTGTCTGTCCCCAAATAAATGGAGACACCGTATCAGGCAGTCTTGACTGCTTGCACATCAATGTCTATGTGCCGACCACAGCGACATCACGCAGCCGTGTCCCAGTCATGGTCTACATACATGGAGGTGGCTTTACTCATGGCGATGGAAGACGGAGCATGCTCTCTCCAAAATTCTTAGTAAAAAATGACGTCATCGTAGTCACGTTCAACTACCGACTCGGAGTATACGGATTCATGTGCCTCGATACCCCAGAAGCATCAGGAAACCAAGGTCTTAAAGACCAATACATCGCGTTGAAGTGGATTAAAAATAATATCCAAGCATTCGGTGGTGACGCTGATAAGATAACTCTGTTTGGTGACAGCGCCGGCGGCCATTCCATAGATTTGCATCTTATATCAACGAAAGAAAAGTTATATAATAAAGTAATACTACAAACTGGTAGCTCTTTAGCTGGTACTGTTTTATACGAACCTGATAGATCAGCTGCTTTGAAGATTGCTAAACATCTCGGTCTTGAAGTAGAAAATATAAATGATGCTCTATCGGAACTAGCTAAGGTTGAACCAAGTCTAGTAGTTGAAGCAGCTTCAGAATTAAAACTTGTATTCAAACCTTGCGCTGAAACTGCATATGAAGATGTTGATCAGTTTTTTACAACTCATTGGATTAACGCCAAAGTTCCTAAAGTAAAAAACATGCCAGTGTTAATAGGTATTAGCGAACACGAAATGGGAGCTAAACATCTTTATAAAGAACCTGAATATTACGAAAGCTTTAATCTTATAACTGAATACTTGCAACGTACATTTGACTTTGCTGATGAAGAAGAATTTGAAGAAACTAGAGATTTAGTGAGACATTACTATTTTGGTGATGAGCCTATGAGCGAAGATGTCAAATGGGGAATTATTCGTTTTGATTCTGACTTCACATACGCTCACCCTGTACAGAGAACTATAAGAAAGTACCTTGAAAGTGAGGCGGGGAATATTTATTATTATATGTTTTCGTATATTGGTGGAAGAAATTTGGTAGCTACTACTGAGGAGCATGAACCGACTAGTGACGCGTGTTGTGCTTCACATAGCGATGGACTCGCGTATTTGTTTGATTCAGAAGGACAGCCATTACTAAACGCAACTGATGAAGTGGTTATGGAACGTGTTACCGCTATGTGGACGAATTTTGCTAAGTACAGGTAAAAATATAAATCCCTTAGTAAGTTAAGTTAGATTTTTTGCAATTCAGCCAAAACCGAATATGTTTAGCAAATAGTATTTTATTTAAACTAAACTAAAGAATCCAGTTTAATATCGGCTTTAGCTGTTTCAAGAACGTATTAATTGATGTTTCGACAGATATCTAATAATAATCCAACGCCAGATATGTGGTGTCCTCAGTTCTAAAGGAAGCTTCTGGATATAATTGTAAAAAGTTCAGTCTATATTTTACATTTCTCACATTTTGTTTCAGCAATCCCACGCCGGAGGTAACGGAACTACTGCCAGTGAAATGGGAGCCACTTACAAAGGAGAACTTCTACTACATGGACATAGGTAGTGAGCTCAAACTGGGCAGTCGGCCTCATCACAGGAGAATGGCCTTCTGGAACCTGTTCTATAAGTTTAATGAGCAATCGCAGAGGTGGTATCAATAATATAAGACAAAAGCAGCCTTGTAATTTGAAGCTCAATCATTAGATAACGTTAATAAAACGGCTATAAATTATTTGAAAATTATTTTTGTTGTTTTTTTTCAAACATTAAAGATTAAATTATTTGATATTTACAATCACATTTTGTATTAAGAACAGCAACAACAAACTAACTATATGTATATATATATAAATAGATGAAATTTGCTTACATTATTGAAAACGTGGTACATAACAGCAAAATGCGAAGAATGCTATCAAAACGCCCAGTAAAAATGCAGGTTTATCCTATGCAGTTGTCGTATTGCACCGACACTCACCTAACGAATATTACATGAGTTATTATGAAATAAAATAAATGATACTGTAAAAGAGCTCAAACAATTTTTTTTATGAGATTACCGATTATGTTAATAATTGTCTAATTATGTACAGTTCTTTATTGGGCAATCAGAATTTGGTTCCATTACAAGCTGAAAATAACAAGTCTTTTTATAAACGAATCCAAAGATTGTTGAGACAGTTGTTATATCTAAGTAAAGAAACATAACACGTCATTCCTTCGCTACAGAAAATACAACATAATGGTAAATAAATAGAAGCCTCAAGGAAACTCCTCAATAGCATAAAAATAAATTATAGCCTATTTGTCGTCGGCGATCATAACAAGCTTGACACACAATTATTTTCGGTTCACTACTAAGAAAATAATTATGAGAACGTCGCAAAAGGAGATCTATTTTCATTATACCCGAGAACGATATTGTTCGCGATCATTTTGCTCAAGAGCAGTTTGTCGTCCAAGAAAAATAAGTAGATATCCGGCCGAGGGCGATTCATATTCATAATGTCTCAACGAATAATTAGTTTTCATTATTCACGAGCCTCGCCTCTGAACGTCTCCACTGAGCAGAAATATATCTAGGGAGTTTTTAGGTCTTGAATTTTTGAATTAGTTCTGTAATCACAGAAATTTAAATTAAGATTGAACGAGTCTGTCTCTAGAGAATTGCGTTTGTGTGTTGGTTAGGAATAACTACAGATTCAGAGAGTGTGTTCACATAATTATGTGTGTGCTATACATATGTAACATATGAGTGTAATAAAAATTTTATGAGTTGGCTAGACAAATGAAGAGTACAGAATTTATTTAAGCATAACACATAAGTATTACTATAATCTATTATTCGGGCGGCAGTCCATACAACTGCAGAAAACAAGGTTCTGATACCGATGTCGAACAGTATACCTGTGTACCTGTTGTAAGATTTTTCCTAATTTTTTCTATTTTCAATATGGCATCAAGCTCGCTAGGTATTAATTACCTTAGCAATACGTTTTTCAATTCTGCTCAGAAACAGACCCAATTACCTTCTTAAAAAATACAATTGTCTTAAAATAATATATACACAGAAATATTTGTACAATTGCAAAATACACTTGTTTCTTTGTTATAACAAAAGTATAATATTATTTTTTACATTTTCCTGTATGTTGTAACTAAACAAACTGCGTACGTACGTATGTCTCAATTTGATCATCCGTTAAATATAAATTATCGTTATTTTTGTTGCCAACAGCTGAATTAAGCGATGAAAATGGATGTCATAGGTAAATGTATTAGGTTTATTAGTTTTTGCAAGTTTTCGTATTGCTGTCAGAATTGTGAGAACGTTCTTGGTGGACAGCGATGTGGATGGAGTACGAGTTTACTTCGTCATGGTCGTGTAGTCGGTTTTATGTGTGGTTACTAGATAGTAGTACGATACGTTTCGATTCGATATAGCCTAGTGTATCTACACTACGCTATATCGAATCGAAACGAATCGTCAGAAGCTTTCAAACGTCTTAAACACATTTTTCAGTACGTACATAAGACCGAAAATAATAGCCTTCCTCGGTGGTCCTTCTTACTGAATATACACAAAACAATGCACTTTCACCGAAATAAATAAGCCAGTACGAGAAGGTGTTGAAACAATGATGGTGGACTAAGCACGTCCGGCTGTCACCATTTGTCTGTACGCGGTCGCTTCGCGCTGCCCACTGAATAAATAACTGTTATCAAATACATTAAATAGTTATTGATACCTTACACTGAGCGTTAAACAAGGAAATCAAAGCTATGTGCATTGAAGTCAGTTGTTAAAATTTACACACCTTCAATAACTTTGGCACTTGATTGTTGTACTATGTCAAAATTGAATCCAGAATGACGAAATCTGGCGTATATACTAGGTAATGAGAGCGAATCGTTAACATAAGAAGCCTTTAAACGACTTGAACACATTTTCCAGCAACTAATCATAAGACCGAAAATAATAGCCTTCCTCGGTCGTACTTCTTCTCTCTACACAAAACAATGCTCTATCACCGAAATAAATAAGCCAGTACGAGAAGGTGTTGAAACAATGATGGTGGACTAAGCACGTCCGGCTGTCACCATTTGTCTGTACGCGGTCGCTTCGCGCTGCCCACTGAATTAATAACTGTTATCAAACAAACAGATTTACGAGCCCAATAAAGCTGATGTTTCGTTACAATTGGCCGTGTTTTAACGTTTGTGTACGTATAAGTTGTAGAGTGATTTGTGTTATATTGTTTTGAATTTGAGTACAAATTTTTTTTAAGCCCCATTAGCCACTCGCTTATATCGTTTAATTCGTTTAATCGGAATCGTAGCTAGTGACGTTTGGTCTCTTTCTATCCCCATACAAAAATATTATGACTGAAAAAAAAAAATTCTAAATAATTGGCTAAGAAAATAATAAAAATGTACAGCACATTTTTTATTATTTTATTAAATTCGCGATAGTTGCTTATCGTAGGAAATTCCTTTGTTTAAATATACATACAAGCCTGTCATGGCTCGATCACATCAACAATTTCACTGTGTGAGATTCAAATTTACAGCCTCCAAGAGCAATATTAACGATGAAGATCCACAAACGAAGTGTAAGTGCCTTAATGTTTTTTTAAGTTGTTATTTTAGTCGTTTATGTTGTTTGTTCAAGTGAAAAAAAACTGAGAAAAACATGAACAAGTGGCCTTGTTTCGAAAATGGATGAAATTGAAAATTTACTTAAAATATATGTAAAAAGTACACAATAAAATTATGTTTTGTCATGATAATAGTTTTTATGCATAAAATGTCAAGAATAACACGACTAATAATAAAATAATTAAAATAAGTTTCGAGAAATCAAAGCAAGGTGTTCTTTAATTTGTGTTTTAACTACCTTTTGCCTGCGGCGTCCATCGTCCGCATGAATATATTCCCTATAGTAAAAGTACCCCGTGTCTTATATCAGGTTATAAACTATCTGTTTAGCTAACTTCATAAAATCCGTTCTGTAGTTATGGTGTGAGGTACCTGGGTCAAATATTGCCAGCCGAAAGATACGGCCACATACCATTATTAAAAACCTCATGCAAGTTTTACTTGCATCGACACTAGGAGACTAGCAGGGCGCTGCAAGAGGTGACAGGTACGCAGTTCGGATACACACATTGGATTGCCACAGTTCATATCGTGTTACAATATTTCTTGTTTGGAATCATTATTCCAAACAAGAAATATACAACCGAAAAATATAGCCACATACCCTTGCATGTGGCCATATTTTTCGGTTGGTCATATTTGACCCAGGGACCTTAATTAACAAACATCCAAATATCATAATAATATAAACGTTTGCATTCTAATATTAGTATGGAAGTAAAAACTAGACTACTAGGACAATAAAGCAGCTACTTTGTAATACTATTTAAAATTGAACATGAATAAGTTTACCTAACCACGATGTAGTTCAAAGCGGTAAAGAGGCTGTATTAATAACTTATAACTGGCGGTACAGGTGTTCAAATACCTAACTTGGCCCAACAGTCGTCCGTTACAAGGGATTTGGGAGCTTATTGTCTCCTACCAAATTAATAAAACCAGTGGACACTTTTTGTTTTGTTTCTTATTAACTAAACTGAAATTTATGTTGGTATCTTTTGGTTAGTTGAGGATTATTTTGGGGATGTATTTGTGAAGTTATGAAGAGGTTATTTGTTTAAAATATGTAAATATAAGGTTAATTGTTCGTTTGGTTTTTAATAGTAAGTCCCTGCATTCCCTGTTACTAGAGTAATTCCTAGTGCGGGAGTTGTCTTTTAAGCAAGACAAAAGCAGAACAAAGAAGAAGATTTCTCTAATCTATGCAATCTACGAAAAAAAAGATAATTGTTGAGTACGTTATAAAAACAGGTTCTGAAAATTCGTTTTTATTTTATTACGATGCTATCCTTTAATGAACTTTAGTAAAGTCAAAGTACTCTCAACAGTTGTTTTATTACTTTTTTATTGTATTATTAAGATATGCACATCCCCCGTGGGTTGTGAACCACAAGTAAAGAATAACGAACTTGTATATCTCAATAAAACGAACTATAACTACCGCTGTGAGATCCCTAAACAATATTACCAGCTTTGAGAAAGCATGTTGTAAATATGAATGTGAAAAAGTGCTTGTACACTTACCCATACAGAGTTAGAAGACTCATTTATTTTACTGTATGACTAAATATAATGAAGGTCTACTAGACCTTTTTCCGTGCAAATGAATTGATTATCTCTGTTGAGCATTCGGTTTTCGACTGCCATGTTAAATCCAAAATGGCAGTCGAATTTCCGTTAAATGCTTAAATAAAAAAACGTTCTAGAGAATATTTATCAAAACCTTTGGAATGCAGTAATGGCAGCTATAATCGTGTTTATCAAAATGTTTTTTTTTTGTAACTGAATACAAATTCCGACTCCAACGTAAGCTACAAGCTTCTACTTTTACCAAAATTTTAAGATAAATATAACTTGTTTATTGGCTGACATAATGCAAAACGTATTCATAGCTTGGAGGCTAGAAAAACTTTTTTCTTTTAGTATAGTGTGTAAAGTCCCTTAAAGCTTGGTTTTCTAATGAGTACTGAGTTATAACTCTAGGCGTTATACGAAACGGTTTAGCGCTGAAACTTGATGCAGCTCGGCTTACTATTAATATTTCTTGTACATTACTCTGATGTACTAGTCGCGGAATATTCTGCGTGATATTTTACAGGCTTATAAGCTGACTAGCTGATCCACGTGGCTTTAGTCGCGTGTAATTTTGATATATTAAAATATTCGTGGTTTGATATTTGAACAAAGAAAGCTCATTAATCCCAGAATTTTATATGTTGTGTTATTTTAAATCGGTAAGAGATTTAGTTGTGAAAGCGTAAGAAAGAGAACGATGAGCAGGGATTTTGTTGCATTGTTTTGTTGAATTACATATGAAACAAGCTTATTCATAAATATTTCTAGATTATAGAATTACTGCTCAGTGTGAATTTTTAACACTCAACATGAGGTGATTACATACACCGTTTTATCCAACGTATAACAATTACTCACATACTTGTGCACACTTAAATTCTATCTACAATTCACATTTATTATGTAATCCATTTACATAAGCAAATTAAGTACTTCTCCATATTTAATACACGAACTGCTTCATTACATTTTTAATACACGAACTACTAAACAATACTTACACAAACTCAACAGGTACAGGTACTATTAAGAAGTTTCATACTCCGTTATCAGTACGCCGTAAACTAATTAGCGCTTGCAGTCTTGTTCATGAATTTATTGCGAGCCTGCATGTGTGGTAATGAGTTCGAATCACATGAGTGGGATCGAGGGGGTTCATGTTAGTTTCACTGCAGTTTCATAAGTAGTTACTGTGTGCTGTTTGAGGTCATTGACATTTGTGTATTAGAGAGCTTTAATAGCAAGTGATCTTTGCGTTCGTTTTTTCTGCATATACTTGTCACACATATTAATAGAATTTTTATCGCTGGATAGACTCGAAATTGATGTTTTTAGGAAGACTGGTTACTCATTCCTATACATTACAATTATGTATTATCTATTGAAATATATTTTTTTTTCGCCACCAACTAATAGCTAAAAGACAGCTAAAATAATAAGCATTATCATCGTACTTTCAGAGAATTGAACGAATGACTTTCAGTTTTGTTACAATAGTTTCATGAAGTCATCTGACAATAATAAATTAAACTATCATTTGTCACCGGCTTTTATAAATTGTTACTTTATTTCGCTTTTATTTGGAACTTTAGTTAATTAAGTTGTTTTATTGTGTCTTTTATTTTATGGTTTTACTTGTGTGAATAATTGACTGTAGGATGATGAAGAAGGAAGTTTAATCTAAACTAATATTTTAACGCTGAAGAGTTTGTTTGTTTGTTTGTTTGATAGTTTGTTTGTTTGAACGCGCTAATCTCAGGAACTACTGGTCCGATTGGAAAAAATATTTCAGTGTTAGATAGCCCATTCATCGAGAAAGGCTATAGGCTATATATCATCACGCTAAGACCAATAGGAGCAGAGTACGAGTAAAAAAAAAACAAAAACGGGGATTATTTTAACTCATTCTCTCTTATGTGACGCAAGCGAAGTTGCGCGGGTCAGCTAGTGCAGTGATAAAAGTAGTATCTCGCGGAGAATAATAGTAATTTTAAAATATATATTTACTTTATTTATATGAGCACGAGTATTTATTTTATTCTAAGCCTGGATGTTAGTGTATCTATACTAATATTATAAAGCTGAAGAGTTTGTTTGTTTGGTTGTTTGTTTGTTTGTTTGTTTGAACGCGCTAATCTCAGGAGCTACTGGTCCGATTTGAAAAATTATTTCAGTGTTAGATAGCCTATTTATCGAGGAAGGCTTTAGGCTATATAACATCACGCTATGGCCATTAGGGGCGGAGTAGCAACGAAAAATGTTACAAAAACGGTTTTTTTTTTCATTCTTTCTTATGTGACGCAAGCGAAGTTGCGCGGGTCAGCTAGTCTATAATAAGTATGTATTTAGAAGTACATATTTAAGTATGTTTATCAGTTATTTGGTTATCATAGTACAAGTTCTACTTAGTTTGGGGTCAAATGACCGTGTGTGAGTTGTCCAATTATATTTATATATTTAGTTAAACTTGCTAATAGTGCTATCGTTCATGAATGATTTCAATAGTGCATAGTTTGCAATAGTTTCAGTAAATCTCTAATAAACTAGAAAAACGTATGTGCCGAAAGCAAAGCTTACTTAACGTTTATTTTTAATTCCATTTAATGATGCATTTGCTCTCATCTTTTCTTTCTCCTAACTGTTTTAAATTTGTATATTGCCTTTTCTCTTATTATCTCTCAAATAAATATTATAACTAACAAGACTTACTTAATTAACTATTTAATACAGTCATACTGATGGATTACACTTTTAATCTCGGGCTGCTTGTCTTTAAAATAAAATTCATTTTCTAAGTGTCACATTCAAAAATACAGATGCCTAATTTAAATTAATATCCAAAATTTTAATATCATTTCTTCCCTAATTTTATAAATAGGTCGGTCAAAACGAATTTAAATTGGAATTAATTCAGTAATTAACAAATAGGCGGGGTCGATATAAATGTGTAAGCAATAAATAATGCCTTGGATTGTGCGGTTGAAATAATTAAATAAACGGCACAAGCCAATGAGCCGCGGTGGCTAAATGGAATCTAATTTGTATCGTCGCTTCTATAAGTGGACTGGAAAATTTAGGAAGGAAAGAATTATTGGCATCGTTTTAAAATTTGTGCGGTTGGTTTGTTAGAATTGAAATAAATTTGGGACATTAAAGTAATTTTTTTTGGTTATATGATTCTTCTTGTGTTTCTGTGATGTAGTAGTAAAGAAGGCAGCTGCTTCTTCAGTTAAAATTTTCCTAATCCCTATTGTCTAGAAAATACGAAATAAAATTAATAAATATGAAAAATATATTAAGTTCAGTAAGGTTCACATCATGAAATGAGAGAAGCCTAAAGTAATAAGTACAAAGGTATAGTTTTGCAATTACCAAGAATCTACTCACAAGCATATTTTCTACTAGACAGCGTCTACAAAATATTAATCAAGAATTTCTCATAATTACATACCTACACACTTATACTACCAACTACCCAATAATAATCCGTACAATAACAAATGCAATAACACCTTGAACATTACCTCGCAGTACATCCCATCGCAATGATCCCACTCGTAACAGTAAATCGTCATTTTATCGCACAAACGAGTACTTCTCATGAAATAAATATATAACAATACAGGGCTACGGCCGAATGACTGGCTAATGCGGGAGCCGATTCTGTTGGGATATTATTCTGACACGCGAATTTGAAATAGACAGAGTTTTTGTTTAAAATGCTCAGAATAGGTAGGTACTATTCCTAGAACTATTTTAACAGTAAAGGTGGTATTTAGTCTTTAGGTTAGTGGTGAACCTAGTGTCAAAGTTGTTCAAGCCGCTCGAAAGGCCTTAAACTTGACGCCAAGGCCATAACGATGGTTAGCTTGGTAGACAACGAGCCGAGCCGAGTTTTTACGAGCCTTCCGGAGCACGGAGATGCACAGCTTAAATACTACAGTTACCAATCTAAAGAATCGCCGCACAATGGGTTGTTTAACTTACAGATCGTTTACTGAAGGGTGAGCACAGCTGGTGATGAACGTACTTAATATAAAATACTATATTTCATGTAAAACATTAACGCTTTTTAGTTATTTTTTAAAAGTAACTTGATACGTTAAAGGCTTTGACGAATGTATTCTGTAGTTGTCCTTAATAGCGCTTACAAATCTATACTTCTATACTAATATTATAAAGCTGAAGAGTTTGTTTGTTTGTTTGTTTGTTTGAACGCGCTAATCTCAGGAACTACTGGTCCGATTTGAAAAATTCTTTCAGTGTTAGATAGCCCATTTGTTGAGGAAGGCTATAGGCTATATATCATCACGCCACGACCAATAGGAGCGGGTACCAGTAAAAAATGTTACAAAAACGGGGAAAAATTCACCCATTCTCACTTATGTGACGCAAGCGAAGTTGCGCGGGTCAGCTAGTGTTCTATATTTATAAAATTTACTTGGTCGATTTTGTTTCAAACAGGTAAACAAATGAGTTGACAAAAATAATACAGATGTTTTTATTGTATTTTGTTCGGTAAATATGTACGGCCAACATAACCAATATTATGGTAAACATTTCATTCAAAAACGCAAACTAAACACAGAATCTGTTCATTGTTCCATTTGGGTATCGCAAGCGTAATTTTACAAGGCCTCGATGGCCTTTAGACTTTCCACAGCCTTTGTCAAAATTACCAAGTCACCGAAAAAAAGTAAAATAAAAAATTCAACATCTCAGTTGCGAAAACGGCTGGCGTTGGACGCATGGGGCTCATTCACCCTTGGTCATTTTACCTTATATTGCCTTTATACCCAGTGAACATAAATGTAAGTACATAATAGACTGTTCACATGTATTAAAACAAACTTCAAAGAAACTAAATGTATTTGGAGATTATATTTTTTAGTATGACAATTTGAGGATGAAGGTTTTGGTCGATTTGAGTAATTAATTTTGCGGATATGAGTCTAAAAATTGTTTAACGCTTTTCTTGAAGGCATATAAGGTCCTCAACTCGCACTTATTTAGTCCACGCGTGGTGGACTCAAGGCCAAAGCATTCCCCAAATGGGGGAGACCCTTGCCAAGCATTTGGCCAGTAACAAGGTAAAAAAAATATATATTTAGTGAAACTTGCAAGCTAAAGTTTGATCCAGCATTGACACATTTATCAAGCAGTTGTCCAGCCTTTGCCAGACAAACATTCCATGCTGAACGTTACCCAAAATATTGTTACAATACTACATAATATGTTAGTAAAGGCTCCATATGTATTGTTCTTAAAACGCTTACTCAGGGATACTACACCTAGCCCATTACTAAGGACTTTAGTTTGCCACTTATTTGGGATTTTTTTATCACACTCCATAGAACAGTTTGTATGAATTTGAAATTTCATGGGTTCACTCGGGTAGGTGCTCAATTTTTATTTACGTACAAATTGTACGTACGGGCGTTGTAAAGTTGTTTCGTTTGGAATGGGTATGTAGGAAGCAAAGGTAGAAATGATAATAGGATGGAAGTACATGTGCTTTGTAATTACGTTTAGTTACCTTTGAAATTGTAGAAAAGTGGTGCTATTTAAAAATCCGTTGGCATTTTAAATGTGTCTTTTTATTACGAATGAGTTGATTAACTTGCTCATTGGCCTTTATGGACAAGTAATGGACTCGTGTACAATTAGACATCGATTTGTTAATCCCATAGCATATGTTGTCAACAGGGAATCGAATTCGCGACCCCCATGAGAAGGAGTAGTGGCGTTACAACTTTCTTTCTCTCTTCCATGCTATGAATCCCATATGGTAGTGGAGTCAACCTTTCTTACCTTACTTCTCCACTTTGCTCTTTCCTGGACATCGTCTTCGGATATAAACAACAATTAAACAAACATCTTGTTAAATGCAACACATAGTCTTTTACTTTCTATTCCTTCTAAAGCTGAGCTCCTTATCTAATATTTTATCACAACTCCGATTTTGAGACCATGTTTTTGTGGAAAATCACTATTTTGTAGAAAATATATATATTTATGTCCTACGTAGATACACTTATCGTAGAACATTGTTTCACTTACCAAAGATAGTTTGAACACGCAGAGTCGCAACCAAAACTAGTTAATCGTAACTAAAACAACTTGAAGCGTTTCCCAGGTAGTAGAGCAAAGTTTAAAATATGATTAGCGTCAGTGGGCATCGCATTGTCTGTGCTGATGACGCGCATAATTAAGCACCCGTCCCATTAGCGTTTTGTTCCGACTCACGACAGCTTTCACTAAATGTTGTTTAACAGGGATTTTACACTGTGTTACTTGTATGAAGATTCATTTTTATTTTCTGTTTCAAAAAACAACTCCCGCACTAAGAATTGCCATTGTGTCGAAAGGACTTTTACAAACATACAAACAACAACATTTTAAAATATTTTAAGAAATTTAAGTCAGTGAGCGGTCGTAGCTCATTATTAACTTCTTAAAAATAATATAAAACTGGAATTAAACATTATACTTTACAGCCGGTTATCCAACCCGCGCACCGATAATGAAACGCAATGGTCATGTATTTCAACCACTTCCTGCTTCAAACGGTAACTGCATGTCAACCACTTTTAAAGCTTATTTTTAAAGCAGTAGGGGTAAAGAATGATGGATAGCTTTTTAGTTCAAATAAATCCGTGAATGTACAAGGTCCCTAATTGTAGTTTAAGGGCCGTTTGATAGATGGTGCGTTTTGACACCTCTGGTTTTTTAGTTACTCTGTGTTAATGGAAGCAAAATGGTGAGTAATTTGGAAAATTAGAGGTTTCGTTCTCGCTTTTTTTGTATTCAAGGTCCTTTTTGTTATTGTTGGAGAAATGTAGTTAAGTTTTTCAAGGCTTTTTGTGAACTAGATTAGTGGGTTAGTAAGTTTATTTCTTTCACCCCAAAAGACTCCAAGGCTGGGAATTGATCTCGGGTCGCTAGAACCTTAGCAAAAATAAAAGTAAGAGTAGAAAGTGACGACTTTTGCAGTGATTCAACCATTTTTACCATTGGGCCTCAGGATTCAGCTAAAAATCAGCGGCACAGTCACGTTGTGGACAGTGGCACATGCTGAGCTGCAGCCCCTTGGGCTCATTTTGAGTAGCATAAACACATTTTGTATACCGACAATATTGTATTTAGCTTAATCTGCATGTAACTGGTTTCAAACATAAGACTTAAGAAGGAAGCCCTTATAATTTCAAATTGCTTTATACAACATTTCCAATTTTTGTCTACGAGGCAAACTCGACAGCTTTTCCTATCGACACCTACATATATGGAAAAAAATCAAATTCAGCGTTTTGTAAAATGTCTTACAAATACAGGAATAGTTTCCTTAGTGACACGTCAGGCCTCTCTCAGCAAGTGTACCAACAAATTTAATCTTAGCCGAAAACAAACAATACACCTTCGTAAACCTGAAATTCCGGGCCCATCTGTAGGAGGCGAATTCTGTGGACGTTTGTGCGATATCGTTGCGATATCGTTTTGGTCTTGTAACTGAAGTGACATTTAGAAAAAACAAAATTTGTTGTAATGCTTAAAAAAATACTATTGGATTTCTTAGGTTTGGTTTCTAGTCATTAAGGTTTATAAAATAATTAAGATTTTGTATCAAAATATGAGTTTGGGCAATATGAGTATTACTGATCTATTATAAATAATTTACCATTATATTATAATTTTATTGTATTTTTCCATCACTGTCCTACGGCTAGGCAGGGGTTTCCTGCTGAATTGGGAGAGGGGTTAGCTAAGAGTTGATTTTTTATGAAGCAGTAAAATATGATAGTATCGAAGTATCTTTCTCTTCAATCTAGATATTAAAATACCTGTGAATACAAAATGAGATAGTGTGAGATTTTTGCGACGGCTAATTTATCATTACAATACAAATTTTCGTATAGACAAAAGATATCCCCACTATAATACATTACAAAGCATCAGAATACCGTACAACAGCTAAAAGCTTCGCACCTAAGAGTGGCAGACCCTTGTCACGGCGACCAGCAATCAATATTCGCGGCCTTCTCTCCACAAATATTAACTTCTAACACCTACGCACTATGTACGTGGATTTAATACGTTATAGTGATTATCTTATGAATGTGTTAGATTACTTGGGAAAATGTAATTATGATGTTTTAGGAAGTGGTAAGCTATTTTAAAGACTGTATCATGGAGGTTAAATACTTTAGCTAACAGTTTGATGGCAAGGTCAACACGTGCTGCTGATACAGAGGTGGGTTCTTTAGCTAACAATAGTCTGGACTTCTGGAGCAAGGTCAAGATGTGCCGCACTACTTCACAATTCAGTATTTTTATTTGTATGAGACTAATTTCGAGGAAAATTGGCAGTTGCTACAACGGCCATGTGCGGACCGCCATTGCCTTATAGAATTCGCTCATAAGAAAGGTGTGCACTCACATGACTTTGAGATACATATGACAACAACAAACTGAACAATACAAAAAAATTTGTTTTTTTTCTCATTAAGACATGATTATTTTAACATACCTTTAACCCAAAGAAACGAAACAAAAAGGAAACATCGTCTATTTTTGCGATTTTGCCAAAATACTTTAGAGATGGTTATTATAATTATTACCCACTCACAAAACCAACCTCATATGCCTGCTTAAGACTGGTAATTCTAACATTATTCCACAATCTAAGCCTGCATTATACGTGCAGTAGACAGAAGCAAATGTAGCTAGAAATAGGCACTACAAGAGATTAGTGCAACTTAGCGCACAACGCACTGTGTTGACGTGCTTGAACCAAGCACTCTTGTGTGGAGGTAATTTACAACGAATAGGGATGCTATTTCTCCTTGTATTTGCTACATTAATTCTGTGGATTATGGTTTTATTAATAATCTTATTTATAATCTCTTAAAAAATATTGAAAAATGGACATTTAATTTTGCATATTTTAAATAACGCGCGTAACGAATGTCAATGTCATTAATAGCCATATTGAAAGAGCATCGTTTGTTCGGAAACGTGGTTACTTAAAGTTAATAAAGTAGTGCATCATTGCTACGCTAAGGCGGTATGAAATTCGCCGGGTCAGCTAGCATTACATACATACAAACACTTTTTTCCATAGTAGTGGGTACAGAGGTACCGGGGTCATCACTTGTTATAATCCTTACAAAGATTCCTTTGCTTCATTCGCATCCATACATCTGGTTATAGAGAACCACTGGTTAGGAGTACTACGCACTTGACTTTATTGCATGAACGGTTTTTTGTTGAATAAAATAGTAGTATAGCTGTCCGTTTTGATTTCACTGCTAAACCAACTAAGTGGTTTGAGATTTTACCTAAACTCATTTAAAGCACAGGATTTTTAAAAACATTTACTTTATAACAGCAGAAATAGGGAATTAAACTCATGTACGCAATAAAGATCATCATATAACGTAACACGAAAAAAAGTTCTTGTGTAATACGCTAGGGGCGCTGTCAGTCAAATTTTCCATACAAAATATCGCGTTGATAGTGGTAGCAAATCGCCCTTACCAAATTGACACAAAAGGCCCACATATGAATTGACAATCAAACTGGAATCTGCCTTGTAACCGACACTATTAGATATAGGTAGAGCTAGATGCATGTCTGTAATTGAATCGACGCGGGCGACAGATCGCATCTGGCGAAATGCTTAGACTGAAGAGCCGTATAATGGAAGGACGTATCGGACATGCTATATGAGGATATGTTACTAAGATTCTGTCTTTTGATTAGTCAGTTTTAAGTATATCTAAGAAGGATATAATTTGGTTATACATTTTTATTAATGTGAAGCCGTCATATTGGCAACGGACACTAAAAAAATCGTTGTTGCAAAAAAACAATTTTGTTGATAGTAAAATGTTTCTTAAATAGGATATGTGTAAAAGAGACGGGGATAGATTGGGTACAAGTAGAAGACTTGTTACAGGTTTAACAAAAATGCCAGAGTAGTATTGTCATGGTTTAAATGGAAATAATACTTTGAATTAGTTCTTTATGGTAAGGGAAGGATAGACGTTTAGATTTATTTTTCTTGAAGTCAGGAAGTTCTAATAGTATCTCTTACTTGCGAGTGGTGCAGGCTTATGTCGCCCCCTTCTTTGTTGCTATCAAACGCTTTCAGTACTTCAATAAAATCAAACTAAAACAAAACAAGTAAGCAGAACTCCGGTTATTCCGTTAGTCATCTGTTGTTCAGCTATTAGACGCTAGATGGCGCTGTATAGAGAGCGGACGACCAATTGAATTAAGATGCACTTAGTGTCTTCCTGCAATGGACTTCCTTGCTCGCTGAGAGAAATTCCACTTTGATTTACTATACTAATTTATTTAAAGGTATTTAGTTCATTGTCTGATAAATGTATGACTTCGTTATATACTTGGTAGTTAAGAAGAATAGCATGAAATCAAACAATCCTAGAAAAAAAATTGTGAAACCATTTTGTTTATCAAGAAATGAACGCAATACAAGCGCGATTTTCCGTGTGAAAAACGTCCTACGACTAAAAGCATCCTATACGTTATCGGCTATCAGTAAGCCAAATTTAATTAAAATCCGTCCTGTAGTTTTTTTTGTGAATAAGTATCATACGTGTGTATGATACTTATTCATAAAAATCGATATCGTCCATCGATACTGAGAATCTTTTTGCATTTATAATATTAATTATTATAAGCCTATATCGTCTCACGGCTGGGTAAAGGCCTGCCCCATAGCTTTTCACTGCAAACGACCTCCGGCAGTCTGTATCCGTTCTGGGTAGTAGGCTTGTAGAAGCCAAGCTCATCTCTCCATCTAATACTATTATTAGGATTCATAAAAATCTACTTTAATTTCCTGATTGTACATTGCGGTAAATAGTTCATATAATAAAAATACTTTGTAAAAGATAGGCAGAGAATATTTTCCTGGTATTATAATTAATTATCATTTCCCCGTACTCTTATGAAACTCAATAAAATTAATTAATCGCGTTCAAGTTCCATGGAAATATAATCTTTAGTTTGTCACCTTTAGTTTTATTAAAGATAAATTCTACGAAAAACTTATTAATTTCGTAACAAAGGAATAATAACAGGCGTAATGTTTTTTTTATGACCGGTCAAGCGTGAGACGTTACACTTTGACAATATTGTACTTATTTTGAATAATTTTAATCTATCGCTAATTATCAGTCCATAGTCTTCAATGTTATTTTGGTGAAAATTTAATGGTCTATCACTAATCAGTTTTCATTATTCTTTAGGTCTACGCTTTTCTTCACTAGACACAGTCCTGTCGTTTCTGTATCGAGAATTCGATGTTTAATCTAAATAAAAATGTCTCTGGATAAAAACTTTGCTAACTAGACTTTGGGTTTAGTATCCGTTTCACCCAAACCCACGAACATATGAAAAACATGCATTACTTTCTTGATTCGTTTCAAAAGTACATATTTTTTTAGTAAAAATGTAACTTTCTTACTATGAAGTAGGTTTCTTTCTTTTGGTTTGTATAAAAAGGACCCCAAAAATCCACAAACATTATAAGGAACTCTATTGAGGCGAGAACCATTCGCGATTAATTCTCAGTATCTGCTCCTAATGGATTCCTGCGATCTAAAGCCACTCGATGACAATGAGTACTGGAACTCGACTTATGCTTCCTTCACTTACAACAAAAATATTCCTCATATTGTCTTAATGATAATGCAATAGTAGACAATAAAATAAACTTTGTTATTAAGGTGATGATTATTTTACACGCAAATTGACAAATACTGTCCTTTATAATAAACTTTCTGTCACTTTAAAAGACAAAAAATGTAGTGCAATTTTGCAGTAGTAATATCTACTGACTAACAGAGTCCTTGAAAACGAAAGATAAAAATATTTAATACAATACAAGCAATGCGATGAATATTCGTGTCATTCACTTTCTATTAAAACACAATTCTTGACTAGTAAGTTAAAAACAATTTGATATTCGTTTTCAGCTGAGTCACAAAAACTTGCCCGCCTGTCTATTGGCCACCTGCAAATATGTACGACTCACACAAACTACTCGCCTCTTAAAACAACAAGTTCAAACGAAGCACCGTTGATTATAACGATTTGCGGGCATCGGCCGGTAAATGGTAAATAATTGCATTCGGATACGCGAACAGCATGGGCTTCAATTAAATCGAAACACTTAGAAATCGATTCAATTCGAAACGATTCAATGCGATACTCGTAATCGAATTAAAATCGGATCTCACTCGGTTCCGCCGGATGTTTTATTTTTGTAGCTATCTCTTTGATGCTGCGTTGGTAATTATTTTTCTGATTGGATATAAATTAGTTTGAATGTGAAAAATAGTTTGTGTGACATACGGTTGGACTAGTTTTTGAAACGAATTTTTTCCACTGATACGTAAAGATTTAAGCAACTTATCAACTAATAATCATGTTTCCATCCTAATATTATAAATACGAAAGTGTGTCTGTCTTTTACATGTTTTACCTTAAATTACATGATTTGTAGTCATGGGATCAAAAATAAACTCATTTTTTTCTAAACCCTTAATAAGCTGAAATTACACGCGAGAAAGCCGCACGAATTAGCTTGTTATAAAACGAAACATAAAATATTACTTCAACGATGCGAGTCTTTTGCCAAAACGCCATCGTTTCGGCCACAGATGGATTTAAAGGCGCAAGCAAGTGTTAGCCTAAGGGGTTGCAAACAAAGCCTTCTAACTAGTCCAAGGTCACTGAAGGGCTGGTGTTTGAGCAGTAGGGGTTGATTCCAACCATTGTGCATTGTGGTGAAGTTTACAACCTCCTTCGTTTTGTTTTAGAGCATTATAAATGGATTTACTTTTGTACGATCATAGTTAATCTATTTTCGTTTAACTTTGTTAAATGGGCTTTTACAATGTCATGATCTGTAAAGATAGATAAAAATACAGTTTTTATTTGTCTGTCGAATTATATTGTAACATCTGAAGATGAGGTTTTCCCCTGAAGAGAAGATTTAAGAATGAAAATCATTTTTTGTGCGTAGAATATTTTTTGACCCCTTTTTGGCGATTTTTTTTATTTGTTCCGTAATAAAGGAAAGCTGGTTTGAACTAAACTTCAACGGAAATAAGAAACACTGCCTGACCCGAGAAATGAGGACAAAACTTGGCGGTGAATACAGAGGCAGTGACAAAACACATCATCATTGCCTGTCTTACAACTAAGATAGAGACGACTTCTAGTCTCGCCGAATGCAGTGACAAAAACCAATTCATCTTATTATTTTACTTGCATCATTTCGGTTCTAACTAAATCTTTCCGCACCAATGAACAGTAGTTACTACCCAAAAATACTAAAAACTCATCAATCAAGCGATCAAAACGGGACCTCAGCGCAATAATGAAACAAAAACGAATCAGCGCATAAAACAAATCAATCTGGCACGAAAATCCGTCGCCCCAGTGTAAATTGCCTATGTGATTGAATTTAAAACGCACACGGTATTCCTACCCACGGTGGTAATTCAATAGTGACCTGTTAGCCTGGAAGCAAAGGCCGTTTAATATTGTTATACAGTTATTCACTGTTCGAGTAATGATACGGATAAATTGTGAGAAGTGTTAATTGAGAAAAATCAACGAGTTTAAAGCATTCCAACAATTAATGTTGTACTACAAAAAGATTAGTTTACTTTAGATATAACGCCAAATTAGGCTTTAGATACGTATATGCTAAGGCTGACAGGCAAATAGGACGCATTGATAATTTTTAAACCTATTTGTTTTCAAATTTTGTGATGAAATGCAATAAGATTAGCTTTATTATGCCACCTCATATTAATTTCCTTAGCTTTTACTTGAAGCTCAAAAAAGAATCATTGTTAATTGCGTGACTAGTTGTGTATCCAAAATAAACTATGTTAAAACATGCATTGAATATTTTTTTACTTTTCTGTGGTAAGACGGTAACTTTAATTTCCATCTTAATTCCGAGATGCAGCTTTTGGCAAAATGACAATGAACTTTACTCAAAGTACAAAACATTAAAACGAAACAATTAACACAACACGAAAAGCAGTTCAAACAGAATTCAATCGTTCGACAAATAGTCTATTTGCGTTCGCAAATAAAAGCGTATCGCGTGAAAGTATAACAGTACAAACAAAAGACATTGTAAACAAAACTCACGACGTTGCGCAAACATTGCATTGAATCTGAAAACAATTATTTTAGGAAAACATGCCGAGAGCCCACGTATTGTTTAGTTGTAGGGACACCATGACTTAGAGGGATATTGTTTTGGAATAGAACGTGAAAAGTCTTTTGGCATATCGTTATGTAGCAGGAAATATAACAGGTAGATTTTTGACAGCGTTTGACGAGGATAACAAACTTAGAAAAGAAAGGGTGATTAAAAGCTAGGGATAGCAAACAGAAATTGTAAAAGTTTTTGGAGTAAATTATCATTTAAATCATGTTACTATGTGATCTAGCTGTTTCATATTAATAATCGAAACAGCTTTGTCACGAAGTTTCCCACTTATTTCAACAAACACTTAACTTAAAATTACTAATGTGTCGCGAGGGATTTAACAATTACTCAAACAACATGCACAACAAATCTAGATACCTAAGACCACGTGGACAGAAGGCATGTCAGGTAGAAGACGATGGCTATGAAGACACGGCAAAGTGGAGGAATCCCACTAGCAAATGGAAAAATAGCCTCGAAGAGAAAGAAAGAGGGAGGGAGAGAAATAAAGAAATAATAAAATATCCGCAATTTTCAATACTAAAACGTGGTCTTATTGTATAAGATATTCGTTTTGTTTAGATTTCAACGACCAGGTTTACAGACCAGAGGTTTGTTATATTTCAATTAATTTATTGATGATGCTCACAAAACAATCGGAATCACTCGATATCGTAAATAATTATAAATAGCATTTCTTGGAAACCATTTTGAATAAATTCTATTGATTGAGTAAGTAGAATAATGGCATTGTACTAATATTATAGAGGCTACAGTAAATCTGTATGTCTGTTACACTGGTAACTAGTAAACGATTAAGCTGAAATTAAATAATGTTTGAATCATTGTTTCAATGTGTCTGTGTGAGAAAGGATAGAAAGTTCTTTTAAAGGGAGACAAGCTCTAAAAGAAAATACAGATTGTTTTTAAAATATTAAAATGTAATATTACGACTGTGGTTTGGTGCAAAATTTTCGAATTATTGATAAGTGTTAGTTAACACTAAGAAAGAGTACTTATTAAAAAGAAAGGACTTAAAAAAATATTAAACAACAATCTTTTTGGTCTAAAGTCGGGAGGGCAGAACCGCGGGCTTAAGACAGTTGTTAATATTTTTATCGTTTTCTAAAGATTTCTTTGCTATAATGTAAGTAGTATTAAACCTTTTCTACGAAATATCTTCGATAAATGTTTCAGGATTTGTTCATTGTTTTCTTTGTAATAATTTTGATAAAATATTTCTGTAGGAAGAGCTCAAGCGAAAAGAAATATATTGATAACAGGTATTTTTCAGTAGCTGTATTGACGTGGATACTGCTGTAATATTGAAAATAAAGTAGATGTGATAGAATTCTCCTTGTGATAAATTTGTCCCTGTCGGGAATCAAACCCCAACTACGACCTACGGTATAATACCCGCCTAACTAATCGGCTCCGGGTCGATCGTGTCGAATTGATGATTCTGTGTTATTATAAGCTTTTAAAAACCTATATCAATGTTTTTAAATATCGTAAATCTTTAACTAAAATAACAATATACAGAACAATACACAATAATAACAGTTTTAATAAACAAGCAAAACTATACTTATTAAACTCTTCACAATCAATAAAAACCCATAATTTATTACTTTTAAAACAAAAAGTTCCTATTCATAAATAAATACCTACAAAAATGTTCGAACTCGTTCCATGCAGTTTATTTTTTTTAATAAAAGTTTTTCGAATAAAACTGATATACCACCTCCATACACCCTAATAAGATTACAAACGAAGCAGAGATAGCGCGGACTGGCACAGAACACCACACTGACGTTTTGAATTTCGAACGGCATCAGTGCGGTCGTGGCTGCCAATCGTGTCCTACCAAAATGGCGGCTAGAACAGGTGACAGGTCGAAATGGAGACGAAGAAAATGCTCCAAAAGTCCTTCAGAAGACGACAATGATTGTGCGAGCCTCGCTTGGCTGTTGAACTTCAGATTGGATGATTTCGTGAATATAAAAGTGCCGGATGACGAGCCTGTTTTGAAGGAGCCGAAGGTTGAATACTTTGATACACCACCGGCGCCAAAGAAACCTCCGTATACATATCCTGAGCTGATTGAAAGAGCTTTGAGGGAAAACGGGGAGTTGACTGTGTCTGCAATTTATCAGTGGATCTCGTGAGTTTACTTTATTACGTAATATTGTGTGTCGTATTATTTCGTTTTATATTTAGTTTGTATGTATGTTATATGTAGTAACATACGTAGTGTATGTGTGTTTTAGTAGACAAAATCTAGTTGGTCATGACTGGTTTATGAAAATCAAATTGGTACATGTAGTTATTAATGATTATTATTGATTTCGCTATTGTCCCATATGCATATATATGTCCCATATTTTCCTTTATGTGATAAATGCAGTACTCAACATTTTTTAGAAATCTATGAAGTAATTTTTCAAGTTTTCAAGCTTAGATTTGGTGGCGAAGTCTATCATATTAATTAGTACGTCATTATATTACACTTTTGCAAAATACCTTGTTAACTAAAAAGTTTATTTGTAGCAAATTAAAGCGCACGATTACTATGAACTGATTCATTTCTATTAAAATTCAGTTCAGTTCATACTTGATGATCTATCGTTTTGTGGGGCAAAGAAAATGCGTCATAGGAAAGTCAACGGCGTAGATCGGTCCTAGAGCTTATTCCCTATTTGTATTTAATTCATAGTTATAATAAGTACGTATATACGAGTATTGTCTTGCTAGTGTATTGTGTTATATCATTGCGTTGATAGTAAGATATCGTTTTCGTTCTATCTGTTAAAATAGGTGTTAGACTTTCTTATAATTTATATTATGTCAAGCATAAAGCATACCACATGGTTATCACGGTTAACGGTTACGCCGCATCGTATTTCGGAGCTCGTTATACTTATACCAACTACTATCAAAATTAAAAATAGTGCATTATTTCTGAATATCGAATCTCTTACTAATCAAGATATATTACAATCTCTTACCCCAGTTAAATAACTACCCCAAAGGCTATCAATTCAAATCATTGTAACGACAATCACAATAGCATAATATCGTATTACGTCAACAAAAGAGATAGTTCCGACTTCACTCAGTCGCATTAGACCGGGTGTATCGATTTCATTTGTCCGTATTATACACAATTAAGCATTGTTGTTGTATTGAGTAGACAATTGATTTGAAGTTGGTATTATTGAAATAAGGTTAAAATGATGGGAAAATCATGAATAGTAAATAGTAAATCCAGAGGTGAGTATGCGATAAAAAAATAGTTCAATTAGAAATAAACCTCGCATCTTTTACGAAAAGACAGGGAGTAACATTTTGATAAAGTTATCCTATAAGTTTCATGTCATCATCATCATCATCATCATTGGCCTGTGTCCATCTATTGCATATGGTTCAGGTGGCGTCATAAGTTTTATGTACCAGTAAAATTAAAACTGCATTTAGTTTTCTATAGGTGTAATCTTTCGCAAAAAAGTTTCGTTATATATTTTTTTACATTATTAAAACGATCTATGTTGTGTTGACACCATAACGGGTCAACCAGTTAGGGTGATTTTCGACAATCATCATTCATAACGAGGTTACCAAGGCACCTTTTCGCCTGTATGAATCTTAACACATTACACACGCAATTACCTAGTATTTGTCTACTCTCACTAAAAGCAACATTACTACATTGACATAATAACATATTATTATCTTAATACATACAAAGTACACAGTTCTCTGATATACAAATATTATTGTAGTATTTCACCTGTCAGACGATGTGACTATCGCAATATACCTCGCGGCGTCGGTTCAGCCAGTATCGTGCCATCTGAAAGGGGCCCGACAAATTGTACGGCTCGTATACCTTTGTGTGGGGATCTTTATTGTTTACTGTGTAATTTGTAGTTTATTTTAAAAGGGATATTTCATTTAATTAGCTTGCTTGTTTCAAGGGAAATTTATTTAAAATATTCATCCACATTTCTTTTTGTGCCTATATTTGCTGCTACCATGCTTTATTTAATTGCTATTAGTCACATGTACTCTAGATAAAGTACTCCTTTATATTCAGTTTATAGAATATAGAGCCCGATGATTTAAAAAAATAAATTGAGTTTTTCTATAAAGGTCTATTTCAAAACTTTACCATTTAAAAAAGATAGCATCAATTTCATACAGGAAATTGTCTTATATACGTACACGTGACACAAGACATAATTAGCATCCCACCTTAAGTACTATACAAACAAAACAAAACACCACATTAGTTCAATCAATCGCAAGTCCCCAACTAACCCTAAACGGCGCATTGTAAACTAACGCGATAATAAATTAATAAACGTCTAGTGCCCCTCGGTCACGGTGCGATAAACATCAGAATCCGCGTGTCGACAACACTGCTGATAGTGTAATTGTTACTGATTAAGCTTTACGCTTCAATGAGTTTGTTTTTTACTTGACATTGTGATTTTGATAACGTGGATTGTGATATTTTTTTGTATGATTAACGCTCCTGTTTTGGGTGCAGTTGTTTGTTTTGGGATTTGCTTATTATTGGGAATCTAATAAAGTTCAGAATATTGTTCGTTTGGTTCGAAAATACATATTGTTATTTGTTGTTTTTGTTGATATTCAACACATATTTACTTTAGAGAATCAGTTTGTACTCATTAACTTTTTTACCGAAATATAGCATCAAAAATAATAATACTTTCTAGCGACATGATAAAATGTACAATATTTAGTAAGTTAACGTTTGACTGTAGTATCTTGCGGCACCACTGACAGCCTGCTTTGTTCGTTTACTCGAACATTTTCCGATAAAAATTCCTTTACAATATTTCCAATGCCAATACAATGTCAAGTAGCTTGAGTAAAATAGGTGAACGAGCAACCGCAGTGACCTATCTTTAAATTGAAGATATAAAATCTATTTTTAACTACACGCCATTGGCCTCAAACCCAAATATTGCCGAGCAGGTGCAGAATCCTTCAAACAAAATGTATCCATGCACCGGTCGTGGTTCATGGCGTAATCGATCACTGTGCCAGGCGGTGATGGGACGCGCGCCCTACCTCGTGCCCCCGGCCGGCTCGCGTGTGCCACTCTGTCACTACTGAACATTATGGGGTTAATACAGGTGGTGGAATTAAACATTTTGTATCAGATTCGGCGATTTGTTTATACGCTTGAGTTGATGCCGTTTATTTGATGTTTAATGTGTTTAAGGGGAAGGGAGCATAATCGTTTTAAAAAGATTTTATGAGTTTTGTCGTATGGGTGATACTACTTTTGATGTATACTTTATATTTATTAAAAATGTGATATTTGGATTCTATTTCAGAAACATTTGAATAATTTAATACAAAGAACATATGATAAAATTAATGTAAATAAAATATATCAGTTGATATTATTTTAGTAAAATAGAGCACAGGTATACCAAATAATATTTATATTGCTTCCTCAAATAGATAAATGTATTTCGTTTTTATCAAAAGGTTACGCAAATATGTATTACGCCTACAGTGATTGTAGGACTAGGTTTTATAATGTAGGCGGAAAGCTACAAGATTCTACTATATCAAGATTATGTTCAAAGAGCATAAGTTCATTACTCTAGGTTGTTACCAAGGCTATCAAAAGGGAAGAGAGTATTATACAATTATTTGTTAAAAGACCTGTATATTTTGTAGACAGGAAGATATAACATTTTCACATCTTGTTACAGGTATCTTATTTAGTGTTATTTTTGTTGATATGACTGCGGATCCTAATGTTTCCTGTACATTTCTCGGTTGAAAGCTTAATTCGATTTTGCTAGTAGAAATAAATTAGTAGCATTCCGGTGTATGACATCCATTTCAGTAAATTATGCATATGACAGTATTTTATGTTAAACAAAACCAGATTACATTAATGATACAAGTCTACTTACTATTGAGGTTACAGAAACGATGCATTTGCAAATACTGTGTGTAAACGATCTCTATTATAGTTTCAACTATTCACTTAACATAGCGTGTTATCTTCTTTGCAGTGACCGTTTCCCATTCTACAAAGCCAACGATGAGCGTTGGAAGAACTCTGTCCGACACAATCTGTCCATCAACCCCCACTTCCGCAAGGGGGCGCGCGCTCCGCAAGGCGCTGGCCATCTCTGGTCTCTCGCGGCTAATGCCATCGACCTGCTCCCGCTGAGAGACCGTATCGTCTTTGAGGACAAGAAGCCCATCCTTGGTGTTGAGAAGACCAGGATTCTTGGTTTTCCTAAAGTGAGTTGACAGTTGCTTCGGAGTTGTTCTTTGTGGATTATGTTGTGCAGTTTAAGCTTAGGCGATGTGTAACAAGAAATGTTTATGTAAGAGAAGATACAGAAGTTGCAGACTAGAGAACGAAAAAGTAGTGTAGCCGTAATTTTAATTTAATGTAGGTACAGTTAATTGAAATGTTATTTTCTTTGTCATGTTTAAGCTGCTTTCTTTCAACATTAGATTTTGTGTATTCAATATTTTTTTGTTATGTTGTTGGTTTAAATTAAGTAAGTAAATTAGTGTTTCGTTTAATATTGTTGTTGAACACGTTGTATGGATAAATTTCAGGTGATCGTGCTCGACGAAGCAGCCATCGCAGCTGCCAGCATTATTCCAGACCAAGACTTATTTACTGGTAGTACAAGTAAGTATACGATACACTACTATACGAATGATCTTTTATTTTAAATTGTATTACCAAAGCATAGTTCTGCTATTCGCAAGATAGCCGTTGTTAAGCACTGGATATTACAAGTATTTCACACATTTGTTTTGTATTAATTTAAAAATCTGTTTTTCTACTTATTTGAAAAGTGTCGTTTACCATTAAAATTATAAGTTCATTAGAGTCGGAGAGAGTTATGAGAGTAAAATCGTATGAGACCGAACTATTATTTTGGAATATAGGTTATTTTTTTATAATATTTGAATTTTATGTAAAATCTAACAAGCTCATCGAGGCTACGAAATATTTATAACAGGCCATTTCCAAAGTGCGAACCAAGTCACGTCATTTTATTGGAGACTCTCGCTCGTACTTACACATTGTCACTTTCATATGATTCCTTTGATCATGACGTAGTTCGGACGTTTGTAACGGCCGAGTATAGGTCTTGTCTGAATCTAGTCGTTTGGTCTGATTCATATAATTCCTTTGACTATGATGTAGTTACACGTGTGTAACGGCCGAGTATAGATCTTGTCTGAATCTAGTCGTTTGTGTTTCCAGTGTTCCTAAACCCAGTGTCGACGGAGCAGGTGGTGAGGGAGAGCGGCCTCATCTCTGTGGATTAAACGATCAACGTTGTGTCAACTTAGCCTTATTATTATCAACTAGAGTTATTTTGTTGATGTCTCTAACTTTGCTTGCGTTAATTCCTTTATTGCTTGGTAGTAAAACACCATTCCCATAGATTTCTGGGTAGTTAGTTATCCTTAGAACTAATAGTCAATTCGGAAATAGTCTTTACATACGAGTACATACATTAACTCAAAATAAAATTCGAGATATCTTCAGGTAGCGATATTCAAGTTCATGAAATACTGAGATTTTTGGCGAGTAGATTTGTTTCTCGTATAATTAATATTTTACCTTAAAATGGCCAACGTTTCGGCGCAGGTTGCATTCGCCGTAGTGCGACCACGGCGAGTGAACTACATTCACAGCTTATTCATAAGTATTGGGTAACCTACCCGATAGACAAATAAGCAGCAAACAATAAATAAAATTTTTTATCAAAATTTCGCATATAATGCTAAAATAATCATGCTTATTCAGAAGTGCTGCATTGACGTTTAATCTAAAATGTGACTGATGCTGACTGTATAAATTTCTTCTGCTACTACATGTCAGATGCTAGTTAGACAAAGTACAGTCAAAGCGTAATAATGGCCTATGAAACGGGTTTAATGAACGACAGCCAACAAGGCTTGGGTTTCAATAGTATCAATTTAGTTTATTGGCCTATTAGCAGGTTCATTGGTAATGAGAATATCTCACTGTCCTATTCTGCAGGTATTGTCGAAATTCTGCGGAGAAACTTGATATTGTTGGCTTTCCTTGAACACAGATACGCATTCTCTAATCATTATTAAGTCTAATGTTTAGTTTGTGATTAGACTAGTGGAAACTAAAAACAATATTTCTTTGATTGATGTAAGTCTATTTATGTAATTGGAAGTCATCACTGTCATAGCCTTTCCAGCCAGTTGCGCTCACCGGTCGGTAAACGATCTGTGGGTTAAGCAACCCTTGGCGCGGTCATTCCATAGATGGGTAACCGCATAGTGGTATTTGAGCTGGGCGTCTCCGTGTTTTGGAGTGCACGTAAAAAGTCGGTCCCGGCTGTTGTCTACTAAGATAACATTCGTTAAGCTATGTCAAAGGACTTTCGGGCGGCTTGAACAACTTTGACAATAGGTTGACCACTAGGCTAACCATACGACAAGCAATCAAAAATCCTACATTGAGCTTAAGCATATGGTTTTTTCTTCAACTCATCATGCTGATAAAGTCAGCAGGCAAATCGGTCTTTTCATGTCCTTCTTCTATGTTTACTCAAACCATCCATCTGTTCTTAGTCTTTCCGTCCCTTATTTGATGAAATATTGTTTATTATTATGATAATAACCAACTGTTAATCAGTCCTGTTACTCCCATTTAGCTTTCCTTCTAATGCTTTCTTGCACATTCTTCCTTTATTAAATTATAATATGAACGCCTTGATGATGTTGTTCTGAAAGTACTCTTACGAATGAAAGAATTCGGTATCCATAAGGATTAGAAAACTAAGGTCTTTGAGATAGTCATCATTTTTATTTCCCAATTCATATGCTTTAATGTTTATTATCAACAAAATAACTCTAGTATTTGTTAAATATAATTACTTAGTACTAATATACAATGGAATACAAATTTAGATTAATTTGACGATCTCATACAAATAGTGAGTATTGTAAGACGATGTATTTGATAGTGTCGGTTTTAATAAATAATTTTAAAATACACAATCGTAGTTTTGTTTTATTTACTCGTAAACAAAATACATCACTTCACTTTGTAGGACACGATTTCATGCTAAAACAAGCTTTTTCTGTTCCACTATAAAACTATAAAAATATTAAATACTGTTTTCCAAATTGAATTGCCTTTGCATTGTAACTGTAATAGATCACGACATTTGTATATTGTTTTCGCTAGATGGCACCTATGTCAAAAATACACGCCTATCCGGGAAAAGCTCAATCGTAAGCTATACACTTTGAGGAAATAAAACTAACCGTTAATGATGTACCTATCAAACCAAATTCTCAACTGTTATTCAACGAGATAATTTTACAAGAGAACCGTCGCAACAAATTTTCTTAAAAGCTATAACAGTCTATTTAAAATACAATATTGCGCCATTAAATAGAAGAAGCAATTTCTATGATTTAGTATTCTCGTCTCGTAACAGAATCTCCTAACGACTTAGTAATTATAGTCGAAGTGGTTCCCTAAAAAATAAATAAATTTCTTAAACGATACGTGAGCTAACTACTCTAGTACGCTGTACGTCCTCCGAGCGATACGCCCAATCGTAAAATGTTATTGCTTTCATGAATAATGATCGTAATTGTGTTTACTTTTAATAGTTTGTGAGGTTAGTTCGGCACAGGTATTTTTTAATTTTCAGCTTTCGATATTTTTTGTTTCTTTTGGGTAATACCGCCATGTAAGCTTGCAGGGTAACTTTTAGTATCGGCGATTTTTGGGCTTAGTAGTTTTGTTTCAATCCACACAACACAGGCTCCTATTTCAGATACAAAATTTTGCGTTCATCCACTCTTTGGCGCTAAAAGTATAGTATAATAGGCTATACAATCCCATATTGTATTAATTTCAAGAAAACTCTTTTACTGTTTGAACTCAACTCATATACAATTGTGTAATACTACGGACAAACAATTTATATTTGCTAGTTAGCTAGTTAGTGGTTTAGAGTAACCACCACTGAAATAAGCCTTTTTTGCCTGTAACCACTGAGAATAATATACCGGTTTGTTAAATCTACCAAAAATAGGTTGAAAACATTACATAATATATTACTATTACATTGAGTTCATCACAATAATATAAGCACTAACTAGAATTTACTAGACACAGAACAAAGGGTGTATCTGAATATTACATTCCTGACCCGTGTGACGCAACGGCAGTGACGTGTCGTGGTTTTATAATAATAGTACGTCACGGCTACACGGTGCGTTAATCTAGAACACAGGAGAGACTATTGAGAAGTACAAGTTAGGAATATCCGTATATCTTTGTCAATTTTCCAAGATAAGGCTATGGCAATATGCTGGTCTATAAATAAGTAAGATGAACATAGTGAGGTGCAGCGCAGACGACAGACTATCCGTGACGCACATTTTAGTCTGTTAAAATAGAACCTATGCAATTATATGCAATAACGCACACAACGCGCAAAAAGTCCGGCGCGTTACTGCTTATAATTACATTGGTCCTATTTTCACAGACTAAAATGTGCGTCACGGATAATCTGTCGTCTGCGCTGAGAGGTAGTGAACGCAATGAATGGTTAAACGAATCAATTCCTGGAACACTTCCGAAATTATTATTTTTATTAGTTTGTGTATTTTATTTTCCCTAGTTGTTTTTTAAGGACCGTAGCATCATTAGCACAATAAAATTGTGAATCGAATCGAATGTATTCGAATAAAAATATTTAATTTCTGAACGTAACTATTTCGAAACTAATTATGACGGGTAGAAACAAAATTAAATGACAATCGAGAGTCTGTACTAGTTGACAAGGCGGGCGTTTAATTAAATGTTATCTGGTTTTTTTCTGTATAATACTCCTATGTGTGATGGCCAGTTTCAACATCTGAATCCTGGTGAGTTATTTTACAAAATTTACTTATAAATGGATATATGTGACGTGTATATCTGTATTTATTATGTAATGTGATTTCTTCCTGTTACATGTTTTAAATCACTGTCGCTATAAGTATGCTAAATCAGACTACCATTTGAACCAGTATGTTGAACCAGTAAATCAGTATTACACCAGACCAGAGTTTTGTGAGGTCAGGGGTACCTATAGATCATTTAAACTAATAGCAAAGATGATTAACAAGTTACGTTTGATAGCTAGTCGTAGTCGAAAGTCGATAGTCGTCAAGAATCGAGCTACTAAAAAATAATTTACGTTGTATGAAATGATTTTCAAGAGATTAGTTGTAATTTAATGCACCTATCCTACTGACTATTTACCTACTAGTTCCATACATAGTGGTAACAATGCGGTTAACCCTTCCTCGCGACAATGCCGTCGACCTGTCCTAGTGCGACCGTTTCGTACTGTTATGAATATGTGAATGTCTTCAATGATGAACGGTAGGCGCTAACCTTACTGGCGCTAATGTTTTCATTATAGTAAATTATTATAATAGTTAAAAATACATCGCAATATCTAAGGCCAATTTTCAATCTTAACTATCAAAAATGTCGAAATGATTCCCCAAAAAATTGGGAAAAATGCAGTCTTGGAGAACATTTGGAATCTGTGCATGCCTGCGAGTTCTTTAAAATGTGTTGTTGAAATAATCGCGTATTTGATTAGCGTGATGAACTGCAGGTTTTTGCCCGCCCTCATCATGACTCTTGCTTGAGACGTATGGAAAAACAGCCTTTAGATATTAAAAACCAAATGAATTTGCCCAATAGCTGTAATAATTGCATTAAGATAATAATTATAATAATTACGTTAGCTAAATGCATTCTAAGAGGCCGCGCTGCTACTAATTGGTAAGTGTAAGACGATCAGTTGAGATCAGTATTGTGGTTGAATCTTCACGCTCGACAATCAATGACTACATTATATTAAGAAACCTGCAGATCTTGAATCCTTGACTAACAGTATAGAACTGAAAATTGTCTTGGTTCTTTTATTAAGCACCAAAAAAGGTTAGTTCAGTACATTGTTTTGCCTATCGTTTATTAGTCGTGAAAGATGTTTATAAGTGTTGAAATATAATCTTGAGGTGGTGATAGATAGACTTATTAATTACCAGCAGCTATAAAAATACCATTTTTTATTATTAAGAAGTTAGGTTTCTAAGAGCAGGTTATAAATGCCTATTTTGTCACTGTCTATTTGAAAATATATGAAACCTTTTCTAAACTTGTATTTAAGTGTTATACGTCGTCATTGTGTTATCATATAACATAATTATGTGTGTGTTTGTGTATATTTGTTTATTCAGGACTTTACTAAGCTTCTCTATAAAGTATTATAATAGTAAGTGATCGTACTTATGAAGTGCAACTTTGTTAACTGTAAGCTCTTTACACGGCGAACTCCAAACAACTGAGTTTCAAGTCTGTATTTTATCACTTTGGAACAATTAATGCTAAATTGTTTAGATTTATTATGAAACATGGCACGAAATTAACAAGTATTAACTGTACAATTTTGTTGATACAATATTGGTTTAAATCATTTGATAAACTACATTTTAAACCCGTAAGAACGATTCTGATACTTTGTTTGTTACCTTTTTTTTGCAAACAGATAATTTTATATATTTTTTCTATGATACGTACATAATATCACGCCTGTTATATCCGTAGGTACAGGCAAAAGTGTTTCATACACATTTATCTCATGTAAAAGAAGGTTAGCCCTCCAACGGTCACGTCATCAAATTTCTATCTATCTGGGAATCTAACCCGAGACTTTACGATTAGCAGTCAGATATACTACTGACCGCGCCACAGACACTTAAATCTGATTAAGACATTTGCATTGCAGCAACTAACAATTCCATTGTGAACATTGCATGAAAATGAATTGAAATGCGGCTGCAGCGAATTAGTTCTCATTTCAGCTTACTTCTGACCTTTAAAACTTCATCAATAACACCGAAAACAGCCAAAAAGATACTCAAACTATCCAAACCACACACTGCACCTAATGTCCAGGAGGCGTGGCTCTCGTACATTACCGCCGGGGTCACTCGCTTAATTTACAGCTACCCTCAGGCCGTAACACTCTCATACAGGATTATGGCTCATCCACCAGAATAATAACCTACCAAATTGATTTACAATAGCCCGAGCTAAGATTTACTAAGCTTAAGTGTTAAGCCTAAGCCAAAGATCAGTGATTTACGTAATATGTATTGGACAATTGAAATTGAATTGTGTTTTAGGGTAATGAGATATTGCTGTGTTGTGTTAGCTATTGTTGGCCGGATTATAATCTATGGATAGTATGATGCATGTGATGGGAGCTTAAGATATATAGTTACACAAACACACGTTTAGATATAAACTGTTTGATATTATAAATATAAGTCCTTTTTTTTAAGGTTCCGCTCTTAAAGGGTACCAACAGGACTCTGTTACTGAGAATTTGCTGTCGGTCTATCTTACGAGGCTGTATCTCAAAAGCAGTTTAATGTTTTACAGATTATGTTTATCTATTACCTTCATAACAACAAGTTCTTAAAATAGAATATTACATTATAAATACCTATTGGCTCTCATATAACGAACGTTATTTTTCTGTTCATTATTGCTCGATATTGATAACGAGAACGAAGACGCTTGTTATACACAGAATGTGATGATGTGTTAGATTAAAATATATGAATGGCACGGAGCTCTTCGTACGCGATTACAACTCGCTCTATGCCATTTTTTTTTCTTTTATGTTCGAACATGTGTCAAAGACATAAAAATATAAACAACTTCAGTAAGGCAGTTCAGGCTGCTATGACGTCAATCATAGCGAACAGCGAATGGGCTTGTTTAGACAATAATGGGCCGAACATGATGAATCTAATGTCGATAAATAATACATGATGGTTCTAGCGTACATAAATATTACGGTAAATCACACATTTTAATCATTTGAACATTGTTATGCAGGTTTTTAATGATATATGCTGCATTAGGGTTAGCATGGACATAGGCAGTGCTTTCATACTTTATAGATGTATATTTTGCGTTAAAATTTAATTCCAACTGTTCATTTTATTTTACTATAATCTTTATAAGTCAATTCGAATAGATCACGAGCTTAATCTAAGCCTCACAAAACCGTTTATACAATTAGTCTGTGGGGAGTACTATAGTACTCCCCATAGACCTATAGGCTTAGAATAAGAATTTTCAAATTATGTCTCACGTTGACTACTCACCGTCTGACGGATAAACTTAAATAACCTAAATTAGTATCAAAACAAACAGAAATACAAAACTCCACTCACATTCGCACTATAAAACAACATTCTTACATATTGGCCAAGTTAAAAACATCATACTTTACTTAGTTCGTGCATTGTCGGTTATAAAAACTTTTTTCATTACCCTGTGTATAGGCAGCTTATTGAAAATAACAGTGTCGCCGTAGCGCTTTTGTTTTATTGTAAATTGCTTGTCCCGTTGTACGGAAGTATTACGTTCGTGTTTTTGTTTTGAAATCTCTGAAAAAACATACATACTGGATGACAGGAATTTTTAAGGGAACGTTAGATTAGTCGTACATGGGTAAAAGGGATTTCTATTGTTGATATTGTCTGAGAAAAATAAAATATTATAAAATCACGCCGTGTTCCCGTAGAGGTAGGCAGAGATAAAACGCCGCTTGGTACGATTTTTACAAACATCCCTTACTTCATTCACATTGATACATCTTGTCATACAGGACCGCCGGTAACGAGTACTACTATTTACTCAAAATAGTTAATAATGATAATAGACTTCAAAGTGTTTTAATATATTCCAAAATTATACACAGTCTATAAACCTCACACCATACATAAATATCAAAACAGTACAATCACCAGAATAATAAACATATCTAAATAACACTTTACATTCCAAGTTCTAAAAAAATCACCAAAATCTATCTTAACTGAATATCTTCATTCATCTGTTGTCTAGTCCGAGGCAGTGCTTTTGAATCTTCTAAAGTGGACGGCAGATCTATATGCTTGGTCTCCGGTAAAGGATAACATAATGCTGCTCCAATAATAGCTGCAACTCCAAATATAGCACCAGCTACCGTAGGATTCAAAGAATTTATAGGAGGAGCTATAATCTGACCTAATCGTGACAATACAGATAAAAAACCTAACACAGAATTTCTCACAGAAGTAGGAAACAATTCCACGCTGTACAAAAATACTATAACAAAAGACATGAAGAAGAAACAGCATCCGATTGAAGCCATTACCATTCGTACTATTGGATAATCAGCTGGGATAAATATAACTGCTAACATGAATACACCAGAAAAGAAATTCGTCAACATAAGGAACCTTCTTCTACTCATCAGCCTTAGTAAAAATGCTGTGGATAATGTTCCTGGAATCAGCAAAGTGCCTGATATAGCTACATTCAGGTGGATGTCTCCAGACATTGTTCCGATGTACTGAGCTACTCCATAATACCCCATGCCAGTTACAAAGTATATAAAAGACATGCAGAGAAGGTTTCTGCTTAGTTTTCTATGGCGGAATATTTGGAAGAAATGCACTTTTGTTTGTGCCGTTGCATCCCGGGCGGTACAGAATTCATTCATTTCTTCTTCTATTGTATCACAGGAGTTGTTTTTATTACTGAAAATAAGAAAATTAACATTTAAAGATTATAGGTGTCTGTGTAATTTTAATAAACACATATAATCACGTCTTTGTCCCATGTAATATTCATACTTACAACTTTGAAATCTTCTGCATCACTTTCGCCGCTTTAGGTATATTACCCCGATCCATCAACCATTTCGGAGACTCGTATACCAGAAACCAAATCACCACGCAAAGAAACACGGGCAACGACAGACCCAGTTGAAGCACATCGCAATCTCTCATTAAGTAAGACATTCCTGCTAGAGATATATGGCCAATGTTAATCGGTATGTGATAGAGGGCTGTCACCATCTCCCTGTGCTTTGTCCCACAGAACTCGATGAGGAGCACGAAGCCAATGACGATGGCTCCTCCAACGCCGACCCCTTCTAAACACCTCATAACCGTGTAGGTGGTGACAGTTGGCATAACAATGACTAAGCATCCAGTTATTCCTAGCCAGAAGCAGCTCAGTGTAAACATGGAGAGGCGGCCGAATCTGAAGGTAGAAAAATATGATTAGGTTAGGTTAATTGGATCTTGTCTTGGGTATATTTGTAACAGATTGGAAGCATGGTACTCCTAAGGACGGTAGTGGTAAATAGTGAAAGATAAAAGCAAATTATTGAGCACATAATTATGACACAATAGCAAACCAAGGATTTAGGAATATTTGAGTAAAACAAACTCGTACTCCTATGGGAACTATGTTTTGATATGAACTAAGTTTCATTTAAATGTTGAATTACACAACAATACAATTATCGGCAAGAAATGTATCGAAATGATAAGTAATATTAACTTACAAGTCAGATAAAAATCCAAAAAGCAAAGCGCCAATTAACGTGCCCACATACAGCATGCTCTGTGAGAAGCTAACCAGCCACGCTTGATCACACACGATCCCATATTTCGTCTGCATAGTTTGAGTAAACACACTCTTATCCCAATCAGGATCATCGCAAGGACATGGTTTTCCTTTAAACGGCACCAAACAAGTATAGTTCATTGGTGGAGACAAAAATATCATATTCATAATGTGCCAGTATACAGGAATTTTAGAAAGAAATATAAAAACAAAGAAGTAGATGTGGTAACAGGTTATTTTTTCGAAATGCTTTTCGATCGGGTTCTTGATTTTCAACATTTTGGTGAAGTGTAATAATGTATTGACGTTTTGAAAACGAGTTGGCTGAGAGTAGACCTTACTGTTTTGTGAGTGTTGTATTAAGACTAGTTTTGAATCGATTGCTATTGCAATAGTTAAGTACATTATGTGAAATATTGTCAGAAAATATTTAGGTAATCAGAAAAAAAAATAAGTATTTTGGATGTAAGATGTAAGTATTGGATGCCTAACAAAATACGTTTTCGCAGTATTGTTTCATAGCTTTATAGTGTTATAGCCAATTGTATAATTGACTACAAATTATTATCTAAGTATGAAATAATTTCAACTGCCATATAAACATATACGATCAAATATTTTCAATTTTAATGAAGGATACAATTTTCCACCATACGAATTTTCCGCGCATTAACGAGATATAACACAAAGCCATACGAAAAATTGAAAAGTTACATGCCGAATATAATTGGTTCGTTACGAAATAAAGTAAGAAGAAAATATTGTCAATAAAACTGACGCGAAGTTATTTCTGAAGGTCTGAAAGATTCCCAAATAAGGAAAGTTGGCGCTAACGACAATACTGATGCGAACTTCACGTCATACATATTACTTGTTAATGGCTTATGGAGTTTTAATTTATGTATGTGTTACCTTAAAATGTTTTACTTTGTCGAATTTGCTCTAAATTATTATTGAAATGTCAAGCGCGTAGTTACGAGAGTAAGTAAGTAGTTATGAATTCGATTTCTGCAGGTATAGACTTGTAACCAGTGAGCATGTTGCGAAATATTCTTTAAAATATCGTGTTGTGTGGCGTTCTTTTGTTTCTGCCTACTCCAGATAGGTAGGAGTTAGCCGTGATTATTTAGACTGCATCATCATCCGCCTTGGTGAAGTTAGAACAGTGAACAAGTGGCATATTTTGGACGTTGGAATATTTTTTTTAATATTTTTTTATTGCATGACTATGCCATTGCTGTGCAAGGGTCTCCTCCCAAATGAGGGAGGGGTTAGGCTATGAGTCTAGTACGCCAAAAGCGAGTAAAAGACTTAAATGTGCCCTCAATAAATGTTAAAAATAACTTAAAATATAAATTAATTTTATTACCTTGTTCCTTACCTTTTTTCCTAATAACACGACGTTATTAAATCCGAAGCTCAAATTATGTTCACGTAAAACAAATTCTGAGAACTAATTAATATCATCGTAATCTACTAACAAAACATTATCTCGAAATATCCGTATAATATAACGGAGGTATGAAAATTAGGGGCAAAGTCTCTTCCAGGAAAAACATAACAAAACAGTCAGAAAATTTCTACGAAATATATCAGGTTCTTCTGCCCCTGGGGTCTGGTTCTCTCCTCTCCCGCACTAAGAATTGCTCTTGTGTCACAGGGATTTTTACAAACATACAAACAATGGATACAAATTAAAACCAGACCCGAAACAATTATTTGTGGAACCCGCGACCTCCCGACGCAATGGTAGCGGCGTGGCGACCTTAACAACTGTCCCACGGAGTCAGTTGGGTAAAGTGATATTGAGCTTCTAATTTATATTAAAATATATTATTTTCAATAGTCGACTAGTTTGCTAGCGTGCTTGGTATTTGACAATAGGCTTGTCTCCTATTAGACGAGACATACAGTTCTACCTATACATTCTAGAACAACACGCGTGATATTGTTACAAAAAACCAAAAAAAAAACATCACATAACAACAAACAGTCAGCAGATTTCTTGGAAATATATCAATCTTGGCATATCCTAAATATGTTGACGCCCACGTTTAGAAATAAGGCTGAAACACAGCTTATGAATGAATAAAAAAATCGTTACGTTATATAAAGCACTTAAAAGCGTATCAATCAATTCTGACTACGGCAGCGTTCGCGTCATACATTATCAAAGGCGTTACTTGGACGTCTTCCATTCGATGATGTAGCTGCCTACTGGAAGAGACAACATCACGGTAACAGTTATACAGCGTAGTTTATTTATTTATAGTATAATTTTAGGCAAATAACTACCATACTTACTGTAAGGTTTACTAGCTTAAAATTTAGTAAATATCTTCACAGCAAGTTTAATTTGCGGTTATGATATAAAATTACAATATTATTTACTAGTAGTTACTGGACTTCACAGAACGACAAATATTTTAAAACTTCTTCATGTAAAAAATATTTACCTATGAAGTTACAAAAAAGAAAATCAACGACTCATTCTTCAGCTTATGAATAACAGCTATCATCTTTCCAATGGATTAATAAACGGCAAATCTATAGAAAAAACCGTTATAATTAACTATTCAATACTAACTTATAAGTGATGAAACAGGCCAAAATGCTAATGACCTAATCTTAAATTGATCTTGGGTTGAAAGGTAATGCCTGAAAATAGTTCAAAAATTAAGGTTTGTAACTAACAATAGCTTAATTCCTTGGATAAGGAGTATGTAGTGAGTCTGACCCCCGGTTTCTGATTATCTATTCAATAACATTTAAACTCATATAAAAAAATGCTATCGAATAGATAAACTACCGCTAAATGTACTCAGAATCCGGGGGCAAGACATAGTTATTCATCCCTAAAATCAGACTTTCCATGGCTACAAATGGTATCACAAACCAAAACGCACTTCCCATAGCAACATAATGCACACAGTTTATTATTACATGAGTGTGGCGAGGCTGTATCACCAATATATTACGGAGATAACATCTGCAATTATCATAGGCCATTGTAAAACTCCACTCTGCCATAACAAAGGTAAATAAATAACTTTTGGCAAATCTGTGTTTTGAGTAACAAAAGTCGAACAAGCTGAGTTATTTCCGGATTATGAGATACTAGTGGTCCGTCCCGGTTTCGCACGGGTGGAAACTATTTTTTTCTAGCAATTAAAATAGCTTATTTTGATCAGTAATAATGCAGCAATAAACAATTTTTAAAATCGGTCTTGTACTTTTTGAGGCCATTCGTTACAAATACACTTACGTACAAATCTATCCTCTTTATAATATTAGTATGAATTGTAATCTTTTCTAACAATCTATTCTAATTTAAATATTAGGAATATAAAATCTTTGATATTTGTATTGATGAATATTACTTACACACCGCGAAACGATAACTAGATTAAAGATAGTTTAAAATCTGGATTATTACTTACATAAAGTATTTTACTCCGAAAGCCTTTCTATTAGTAAATTAGTAACTATAAAAAAAGTCTTATTTTAGGTTAGCTTTTTCCGATCTTGAGCAAAGATCATAAATACCAAGAAAATAAATTTTCAATCCTTGTTTCTTTTCTACAGTAAACAGATTTTCTACTTCTCAAAATACACATCCAGCAACTTTAACTCAACACACCCCCAAAATTTCTTACCACCTTACTTACACCGTTACAAAAACCTAATCTCGGCTCAACTACCTTCACCTTACGACCTATTTTCGCTTGCATCACCAGTAAATAGATATTTGTGATCCAGTTAATGCTCTGAATACTATCTCGTGAACGTATATCCCAGCTGTTAGCAAATGTTAGCGATTTGGGCGCGAGAGCTCGCCTTGATCTGCTTGTAACGGTCGATGAGAGCATTATTTTCTTTATTGCTTGTATTATTGTCAACTGAGGGAGCAAGGTTATAAGGAAATTTATTAGCGTGTTCCTGCTTGAATGTGTTTAAACGTGTGCTACGGGGAGAGGATTTGATTTTAGAATCGTAGACTTTTTCCGTTGTTGAGTTGGTTATAGATGATTGTCGTGTATTGCTACCTCTATTGCTTCTTTTAAATTTAGTAAAATAATGTGATATAGTTACTTTTTACAACGTTAAGTATTCAATCTCTACATAAAAAATACGGGAACTGTTAGACACAGAGTAAAGAAACGTACAAAATCATGTCAAAACTTGGATCAAACCAAATATATTCATTTAACGTGTTGGCAACTAGTAAACTGCATAATATAGAAAAGGTTTAAAATGCAGTCTGAATTGTTATCGTCATTAACCTATCCTTTCTTCCAAGCATGTTGGAGTCGGCTACCAGTCTAGCCGGATGCAGCTGAATACCAATATTTTAAATGGAACGATTGCCTATCGGACCTCCACAATCTAACTAGATTGTGGAGGATTATTATAACCTAGGTAGTTACCTAGGTTATAATAATTATTATAACCTAGGTAACTACCTAGGTTATAATACGATACCCCTCGGTATGAGTCTAAATTTTTATCAAATTCATTAATAGATTAATTAATACCACTCTATCTTAACCAAGGTAACTTCAATTCATAAAATATACCAATAAGAGCGTTATAATATCAATAAATCATTGGAACTGATGCAAGTGGTTATTAATCATGTTCAGCTTAGCGGCGACGTGTGATGTGCTCGTCTAATCCCGCTCGTGTGACGCGTGCGTTTATCCTCGTGAAGTGCCGTGTTATGAGACTGTGCAAGAATCATTTGGTAAATGAAATTATGGGGAAGGAGGCTCTAAATAGGCAGATGATATCGGTGATGCTTTTCTAAAAGTCAGTAGTCGAAGTACTTGTTATCGAGCTTGTATTACCAGTTGTAGGAATGGTGAAGCATGTTTACCCATAATAGGGTAGTTGCCTACCAGTCAGTATAGAAACACGACATAGTGAAGTCACTATACTCATATTTTCGTTGGTATCAAATGAGTCTGTCTACTAAAATGTTTAAGCTTGTTATAATAACAATTTCAACTTCATTACGAAAAAAGCTACATAGTTTGAGCATTTTAGATGAACCTTTTACGAGTACGAGTTTAATATTTTTTCTTTAACCCAGTCAACTACCTAATTATGGCGTCATAGTATGATGTTTAAAACTGTTTATGTATGTGATAATTTTGTATTATTTATGTATGTGTGGTATGTGATAATTTGTTATTTTCTTCTTGTCAAAAACAGTAACTTAATTTATCGAAATTGTCATATTAGCAAAAGATGCACAACCCTAAGTAAGCATGTACTGTTAATTAACTAATTATTCGAGTAAGGAAGTGTGTTAGTCAACAAAAGTATCTACTATTTTTGAAATGTTTAATACATCCTAAATTATAATGCAAAACCCTTCCATTTCTAAATATAATCATAATCAAATAATAATTCCGGTCCAAAAATAAAATCTAGTACATAGTCCCTAAGTGGCCTGTCCGTCTAACTCTAGTCCAGTCAGGTAAAGTGATTCGTACAATGCGGTACTAAAATAATCAGACAGTTACAAGTTAAAGTACTTAGCGGAATGTCACGATACACTGCCAGCCGAAGTGCAATCTTTATAGCTTTAAAAAGAGCCGGGACTATATTTAACCTTTAGGCCGTTATTCCACTGATGTTTTACTAGCGTTGACGACTCTCCAGCGTCTATGCAGCGTGTGCGTCGCGTGGCAAACGATAACTGAGCTGAATGTAACCTTTACGTCGTGCACATGATACTATTTGAGGTACGTGAATAGAGCAGCGTGATTGTATCTGTTGCCAACAAACGCGATTAATGTTACGCTGTCGCGGCGTTCAAGCTGCGTTGACGCAGCGGTTACGCAGCGTTCACGCTGCGCAGACGTTAGAGCAACGCCAACGCTCGTAGCACGCGAGTGGGATAGCGGCCTTAATTTAAAAGAATGGAAATGATAAAGTATATTTCGCATTTCACTATGAATATGTAAACATTTTAAAGTGTGGACTGAAATAAGCATCGAGTGGTAATAAAATTTTCGTAATTTTATGTCAACTGTCAATATTGTATGCGTTCAGAGAATTTCTGTATATTTTTATCCGCTTACATAATATTGAGTATCTGATTATTTATACTCCATACGGAGCATTATACCTTTCATTATAAAAAGTTTATCAGTGCAATAATACAATCTTATATCGATTATATAACCGTATGTGATCCAAAGTTAAAACGCAGAATTGAATTTGGGTTGTATCATAGACGGGCTATTATTAACTGAAGCAACGCGATGCTATGCTGATTTTTTAAATAAATATATGACTAGATGCGTAACTTACGACTCATAAACGTAAATCATTTGTACAAAATACATTTAAAATCAGACGCCGAATATTATTTATACGTCCAATGGTAAACAGTGTTAAGCAGATTATTTGGTACAGTAGCGCAATTTTCTACATGCATATGTACTATACTGTATGCCTTGCCTTTTATCAACTATCAGCCGACCTGAACAGTGCCTTTAGCGGAAAACTTAGGAACTAGTTTTAGATGCACATTTTTAATCTATCCTTATCTTTCAATACTCAATACTACCGCCTAAAGAAATTGCGCAATTAAATATCTAAAATATCTGCCAAAATGTCGGTGCATTTGACTATCGTGAAACATAGATTACACCAACTAAATCCACTCGTATTGTCAACCGTAAAACCAGTCCGTGTATTAATATTTGAGGTATGCTGCCGAGAATTGTTATAGAATCTGTAGAGCTTCTCAAACTGAAACTATCAATGTCCTAGTTACCTAGAATTGTGCTAACAATGGGAATTAGTAAGGTACAGACGAACGATTTTTATGCTCGACTTTTGTTGTGCTAATAGCTATTTGTACGTTTTGTTAGATATAATAAACTGCATCTGTGACACAAGATGTTGTAGTTATAACTGACAAACACTAGCTCAATTCTCTACCATTATCGACTACCGACAACCGACCTGTCATCGAGAAATTTTGTATGAAAATCTGATCAGCGCCTCTGGCGGTAGTCGTGGGAAATATTTTGGCAGTACATTCTAAATGTCACAATTCCGATACTCGACAGTACCGACTGTACAGAATCGCGCTACACGAGATTTGATACCTGAATTTTGGAAATTACTATAATTTTTTTGTCAGTTGTATGTCACTATGCGCTCTATTGTAGCCCGTAATTTTGTAATTAGCCTTTATATTAGGCAAAACAATTACTACGTATAACTTTTGTATAAAAAGACATCAACATAATAAATCAGCGAAAGCTGTAATTTTTCAATACCTCTGTTCACACCTACAAATATTACAGTGGTACTACAACAACAATTTTTTTTTATGGTATAATATTGTCGCAATTATATTTGTAGTCAGTCTACTCAGGCCTTAGAGCTGTATGATCAAATGACGCTACTAATTATGAAGCCAGCACTGTATCACGGCTAAGCTTGTTCCTGTTCAATTGAGCTTGCATGATTTCAATTACTAGTCTTTGTCATTATGTAGTTAACTGAGTAAATAGTACAATGGTGTAGATATTTAACCGATTTATGCACTATAGCTTTAATTAACTGTGATAAAATGATTAAATTTTTCTTAAATCACATAGAAAAAGGAATACCGTCAGTTCTGGAAACTGTGATTTTCTTGCGGTTATATAAGCAATATTTTAGTAACGGCAAACAGAAAAGTACAATTAGACTCAGAATTACTATTTAATTAAGCGTCTGTGTCATCACTTGCATGAGCCACAATCATATCAATGATCTATATTTATGATAAGGCAAAAAAACGAATCATAACTGCATCAAATTAATACGCTTACATAAGTTGTTTCAATTAGTAAATCATTGCAACGATTTCCCCGTAATATTAATATTTTTAAATATTCCAAATATGACTCGGGCAGTCAGACAACCATGAATGCTTAATTCCTGTCCAGGGACATATAAAATTCGCTTTGAGTGCACCATTCCAGCCGAGCTCCACTTTGTCTAGCGTCTTAATATTTGATCAAAGTTCAAGACGACACCTTAATAAAGCTGCTTCAAACATTTTACATTTTAAAGTATTCGCTTTTTGGATTTATATTTTCTTAAATGATTGAGGTATTAACTCACACTAGGCTAACTTGAGATCTAATTTATCAATTTTTTTGGAAAGGTACCTTTCTCGTGCATCGGGACGATAACGGGGTAAATATATCATAACTAGCTGACGCGCGCAACTTCGCTTGCGTCCCTTAAGAGAATGGGTCAACATTCAGGCTTCCTCGATAAATGGGCTATCTAACACTGAAATAATTTTTCAAATCGGACCAGTAGTTCCTGAGATTAGCGCGTTCAAACAAACAAACAAACAAACTCTTCAGCTTTAAAATATTAGTACAGATTAAATCATAATTAAATCACCGAGAATATTCACAAGAATGTGGTTTGTAAGTTACAATTTTCCAAAACATTAAATATGTTAATCCTCCTATGAAACGTACATAGTGCACTTTACTGTAGTGCATTGAAAACTTACACTGTGGCATACATTTCTCAAGGTTCAATCGAAAAATCAGCCTCAAAATGGCTAGCTGCGAATGCACTGAAAAATATCAATTTTTTATTCATGTTATATACTTAAAAAAAATATTATAATTATGAAAAAAAGTATCATGAAACGATTCTTTATACTTTTACCAAAAATATCTTCTACATTTTCCAAAACATTCGAGCCAAACTTTCATTTATTCATACACTTTACATCACGTACAAAACAAACAGTCTATTAGCGAATTGCCGGTCCGTCCAATCAGCGTCACACGAACGTAAAATTAGACTTCTATGACGTTTGTAAAAATGCCAATCACAGTGTGTGCATATGTCAATTAAAGTTATGCATATGGAAAATCGGAGCCGAATCATGTAAGCTTTTCCGAGTTTTGAATGGAAATAGAATTAGCTGACAGATTTGAACTGGTTTTTTATTTTGCTGGGTTATGTTTTCATTGTATAAAACGGGGAAGTGAAATACGTAAGTGTAAAAAGTATTGAATTTGATATATTATAGGCTATTTTTATAGGTTATAATAGATAGCCTTCCTATCTTATAATCGAAATGATCTACTGTTAAGTGATTTTGATAAGAATTGTTATTCATAAATAGGTTAGTGTAAGTGATAGATAACGATTATTTTTTGTTAGTAAACAATGGATATATACGAGTACGGCATTTCATTGCAAGAAGTCCTTAATAAATGTCTTATGTTCGATTCCTGTGATTCATACTGATTAAATAATTATAATTATAATAAAAATTGCTTAAAGTCGAATTGTTAGACAGAGCAAATTCCAAATGAATATAAAACATCAACAACCCATAAATCATGGATATTCCTCTCGCGCAAAAAACCAAGCGCTTAGAATTTCCATCTAAACAAAAGCGCATCCAATCTAATTACCTTTCAACGGGAGATAACGTCTGATGAACGGTGTGACGTCACAAAGATGTTAGGCAGTGCACACACGAGCCGGTATCAGAGCGTGCAAGTGATTTATGCACTGTGAACACCAACCGGGACGATAAGACGTGCAAGCCCTCGCGTAATTTAAGCCCGTGTGGACCCGGCTTTACGATATTCGTCACAATTTATAGCGTATGAGAGAATTGGAGTTCTATTTGGCAAGTTTTGGAGAAAGATTTTATTTTTATGGTTCCTCGAGTGTAGGCCAGTTCCAAGTGCGGTGAAATAAAATCTTTTGTGGAATATTGGAATATGAGTTCTTGTTAATATGGTTTGAAAATTTACTGTATTGTTTCGTCCATGGGAATTGTACAATACTCAATGTATTTTTTTTCTAGACATTTCAGTTACGTTGCATTAATCATGGTTAGACTGACTCTGATAATATGATAGCTGCCTATGCAATGCGAGAGTTTAACAATTTTAATCAATCATTCATATTTTGTTAGTATCACTAATTTACACATTTATAATAATCCGTTTATTTTAATTAGTCAGATAAGATTATTTCCCGACTCCTCTCAGCCAAGTCAAAAGAAAAAAATCCTCCCAATAAACTAAATGAAACAACTAGAGCTAGCACTAACACAGTTACTCAGCAAACAATGCCGAAGTAACATTCGTCCGATACAAAGGGCCTGCTACTGTCATATGTCTGTCTGTCTGTCTGTCCGCCACACTCTCTGAGATTTCGACACGGACATGCGAAATTCACTGCTAACATTATCTTTGTTTGTGAATACGGATTCCGTTTTTAAGTTCTGAACAAAGTAGTTGCACGGAAAAGAACAGGTTGTATTTTTTGAGGCGTAGGTGAGAATCTAGGACATTTGTTTTCTATAATACTGATCAGTAATGCAAGAAAATTGTTACCTATTTTTTGTGTGGATTTTCGTCCTTCTATGAAAGTTGTCAGTATAACTTTACGATGTTGTGACGTTAACACTTAAGCCACAGGCACTGAGTTATTAGGTAATCTTCAAAATATAGATATGCTTCTGACAAACTGTAATAGCTTTGATATACTAAGACTAAATGGAAGAAAAGAGCTCTTTCAGCTTGCAACAAGCTAACTTTCCTTCTACGTCTATCTTAAGATCGCCAAGATTTAATTTATGTAAGCAAATAGTCTACTATTTATGACACTATCTAAGTATCTTATGTACTTATTTTTCGTTACATTTAAAGTTTATGTAGAATATTTATCTTCTATCCGTAATCAGAACTCAAAACAAAACAAAAAATCTTCACACTTCTTCCTTTGTAAGTACTGATACGTACATTTCTGAATACAGCAAATGAAACAGTAGTCTCTTTGCTGCAGAATAAAACAGCATTGTATTTACTTTGTATAGTCTTACAGCACGTTAGCCGAACATATTTCATGTATAAAGGGATATCAGACTATCGTGTGAAACATGGGGTTTTGGCACAAGGTACAGGACGAGCGGGTTGCTAATAGGTTTATTTGATTATTGCAGTGTAAACAATGATGAAAAAGTAAAACATCATTGAGCAGGAAGTAAAAATAATGTTGTATTAGATATGGGAATTAACGCTAACATGCATTTTATCTTAGGATGTCGTAGTCGCAAGTTGACGACAGTCAGGGAAGTCAGATAAACATAAAAAATATTTTGGAGATGGAATAGAAATTGAATTTATATGTATAAATGTTATATGCACATAACATTGCCCTGCTAGTCAATGCAGTGACTGTAATTAAATTACAATCATACATTGTACGGTTCAAATTCAATAGTGTTTGAATTCAGTAAAAATATTCCATCAACTACTTAAATTTACAAAAAAATTGTACAATTTATATATTACGATACTGAAATATAACAGTAAGTGTCAAACCACAAATATAGTAAAACAAAGGAATCCAACATGTTTCCATATCGCGTTCTTCTACGTTATGTACCACGCTGTGTCTGTATTGAATGCCGACGGAAGCACGGAGCACAAAGCACTCACCGCTGCGGACAATAGCCGGCTCTGACCGCCGACACCGGCGGAGTATCACTGCGTTTTATACACCAGCTTTTTGCAATTAGCTCAGCCGTACACTCCGAGCTGCTCGCAGACACTGTGAATAACGTATGATTAATTTTATACAATATTCATATATCAATTGCTGAATAGTTTCGGTTTTCATATAGACTGTAAAGACCAAAAAACGAAATTAAACAATCACTACTATTATAAATGCAAAAGTTTATTCGTCTATATGTTCCGCTTTGAAGACTAAACGACAGAAATGACCTGAGTAAAATTCTGCATGGAGTTAGTTGAAAATCTGCAGTCAAATGTACTTTTTAGAGGTCAGAAAGACTTAGGATTTTATCAGGGGATTTATTCTCTTGCTTATCTAACAATAAAAAATGTTAATGTACGACATATTTATTGATATATTTTCCTTTGTTACTGCACATTGTAATCACTATCCTCACTCACTCAGCCTATCATTTATTACTACAAAAGCCGACTTTCACAATAAACCTTTTAGCCTTATAGTTACTAGTTTAAGCTTTATCCTGAAATATTCCACCAAAAATATTTCACACGACTATCGCAGGTCGTAATTTTTCAATTTTTAAAATACCCTCACAACACCCCTTGATAATAAAAATCGTATTTTGGTTTTACTACCTCAGCGATTCCTCCACACATATTTTTTCCGATTGAAATTCAGTTTCAATTAATCGGCACGACTGAAAATGAAATATTTTGCGAATATTTATGTATTTAAAACATTTTTAACGACTGTTTCAATTTCAAGTTGGGATTTCCTGAAACCGAACCTGAATTGATTGCTACTGGTGAAATGTTTGTGTATTCTATAGTTATTTAATGTATTAAGTATTTTTTCAGCAATTTAACAGTCTGACTGTTGTCTATCATAACAGAGCAAATTGAAAACATAAAAACTCACATGCTACAGATATTTTTTGGCATACAATAATATTATTTGTGTCATACACAGATAGTGTAATTTTTCGTCCGCGTTTGGTATATTTGTAAAGCGAACGTATATTCGTAAAGCGAAGTTTTGAACTAGTAGTTCCTGAGATTAGCGCGTTCAAACAAACAAACAAACTCTTCAGTTTTATAATATTAGTATAGATAATATTAGTATAGATTTAACGACGTCAGTCAAATGACATAAGTGCATTTCATGCCATTGTAACGACAATCGAAACCTTTTTTCTAAACTAAGAAATAACAAATACGCTTACGACCATGGTAAGTGTAAAAATCAAAGGATCTAAGATTAAACGCACGTTTGCGATAATTTCAGTATAATATTGGATAACGATTTGATTTTTGTTCTCAGCCTGGTTGTTAATATATCTATATAAGTATGTATGTATATAGAAATTACATATAAGTATGTTTATCAGTTATTTGGTTACCATAGTACAAGATCTGCTTAGTTTATTTAATTAAATTTATTTTATAAAACTACTTCTTCGACACTACATTGTTCACTAGTAAAAATAGTAAAAAAGTAGACAATAATCAGTAATTGAATAAGAAATATTAAATGAATGGTCGGGCACAATAGAAATTCAATTTCAGCCATTTTCTTAATAAATAAATGAAAGATCTGTCAGAATATTAGCACAGCATTTACATTTTTTCGTTTTACCCTATTTTTGTTCGGTACAAAGCTTTTTACGTTTATTAAACGAAACTGGATTTCGATTTACTTTTATTGTGAATTTTAATATTCATTTTAATTAAGAACTATTGCGACTAGAATTTTTAGAGACAGTTTTTTTTGTTTTTTTTTCTATTGCTCGCTGAATAGATTTTATTCGTGTTAGTCTCACTAGATTTATGCGTCAATTTTCTTTCTTCCATTTTTTATTAAATATTATTCATAGATTTTACTACTGCTGCTTTAATTTACAAATTCAGGAAAATATTTTATTATTATATTCAAGTGTAAACAGTTCCATGTAAAGTAGTTTTTACGAAGGATTCGTGGCTAGTATATTATCATCAACCGAGATTTTTACTAAACTATTCAATTACTATTACATTGAAATTTTCGGTTTCAACAACACTATAACTAAAGGCCTAACCCCTCCTCCTCGTTTAGGAAGGAGACCTTTGCCCTGCAGTGGGATATGGGTTAAGAAAAAAAAAGACTTAGCAAAAACACATAATAATATAAGTACTCGTACACTAGCTGACTCGCGCTGACTTCGCTTGCGTCACATAGGAGAGAATGTGTCAATTTTTTTCCTGTTTTTGTAACATGTCCTACTGGTACTCTGCTCCTATTGGTCGTAGCGTGATAATATATAGCCTATAGCCTTCCCCAATAAATGTACTACCTAACACTGAAATATTTTTTCAAATCGGACCAGTAGTTCCTTAGATTAGCGCGTTCAAACAAACAAACTCTTCAGCTTTATAAAATTTGTATAGATAAATACACAAAATCATACCTTATTCCTTCCAAAATCATACCTTTAAGTCCTCTCGTACTTTTATCCTTTTCGTAAAGATCGAGTAAAGTTACAATGTACCCATATACCCATAATTAGTCCATCGTACAAGCTCAAATGACACTAGCTGAATGCGTTTAATCTTCAGAGCGGCACCGGATCGCAATATCGTCATGATGAGCCCCCAACAATAGGCTCTCGATCTACGCTAGATATTAAGTTTCCGTTACCACAATGAAATGCCTAGACCAGATGTATGAATTAGTTCTATTCAGAGCAGATTGCGTTGTTATCTGCGTTTTTATACTGTAGATTGAAATGTGCTATATGTGGATATCTTTCGTTACAACTAGTTTTAGCCCGCGACTTCATCCGCGCCTAAAAGTATCCTATGTTTGAATATAGGCTATAACCATAACTTTTAAACTCTCGCGTTGCATGTTTAATGTATAATAGAATACGGGAATTAATGCGTGTTCGCGTTAATTCCCGTATTCTATTATACATAGGCTATAACCTCTCTATGTATTAAATTTCATTAAAATCCTTTTAATTTTGTATTCTTAAGGAGTAACAAAAATACATCCATCCATTATTCCTCACAAACTTTCGCATTTATAATATTAATATTAGAATACAATATTTGGATGGCTGCTGCCAATTCAAAGGCGTTATATTTAATTTTCTCTATTTGCATAGCATTTAGTCTACAAGGGTGTAATCTCTTGTCATAGTTGTGCAAAAACATCTACCGGGCTAAACCTTTTTTCAATACTTTATACGTTTTTTTAATATCATTGAATTATCGTACAGCAATGAAAATATAACGCAGCCTGCCCGCTCCCCTTAACAATGTTAACACGGTCTAATGATAATTGCGATAGCGACGGGGAATTATTGTTCAACCGTCACCACCTGTATATGTGTGTGACTGTACTTATGTATGTGTGCGTGTCACGGGTACTAGTGTCTTTGAACGTGTATGCGTGTGTGTACAGTCGTGAACAAAAATAAGTGTACTGCACTACACTGTCACATTTTTAGTAATATGTTTATCAAGCTTAAGCTCAATATAATTTTAATCAAAGAATTAAGAAAGTTACTGTTTTTTGTCGACTTAAAAGATATATTTTAGCTAATTCATTTTCAAAATATGCTTATTTATGTTATTTATTTAAAAGACAACTCCCATACTAAGAATTGCTCTTGTATCGCGGGGACTTTTACAAACATACAAACAACGGACACAAAGTAGAACCAGACCCGAAACAATTATTTGTCGATCGCACAAATAATAATTGTTTTGTGTGGGAATCGAACCCACGACCACCCGACGCAATGGTATCGGCGTAGTGACCTAAACCACTGTGCCACGGAGGCAGTAAAACACTTATATAGCTTTCTTCAAGAATACTCATTAGTTTGAAAATGTGAGATTGTATTTTTGCAAGTAGCTGTACATTTGTCTATGTATTTGTGTCTGTATGTACGTATTGTGTAACAGGATTTATTGTAGTGCGATAACAGAGGTCAGTGTGGGATGAACATCTTGATTGAATTCTTCCGGTTACTGAAAATTGTTCTGGTTATGAAATAGAAGGTGGTATTCAGGGTCAATAACCTTTGGCTTGCTGGAATGAGCTTGGAATATAGAATGATTATGTTTATATTGTACTAATGATTTTATAATAGCATGATGATATAACGGCAATTGCGGGTCCATCGTGGCAGAGTATGGCACAGGACAGATAGATTTGGGAGGAAGGAGGGGAGGCCTTTGCCAAGCAGTGGGATAAAAGGCTATTAAAAAAAAGTTAAGCCTATGATTTTAGGTAGGTAGCAATTTGAAAAAATAGTTGGTATGCAAGGGGTCTGAGTATTGCCGATATGTATAATCGAGCCTTTAAAAGTATTATTCTAAGAGCACTCTTTCATAAATGAAATCGAACTTTAGACCTTCCTTCATCGCGAGTCAAGAAATAAAATAATAGTTTTAAATTATAGGCTGTTGTTGTCGTTTGTTGGTGTAAAACCTTTTCTAACATTATTTCCTTTGATTTTGTTTAAAACATTTCTCATATCCTGCGTGCAACGGGATGTTTTGTAAAGGATGTGAAGTTCCTGCTATAAATAAAATAAACGTCTTTCTAAACATTATGTACGAACTTTGTGTGTTTGAAGATAAATGATGTTTAGTTGTGGTTGGGATAGTAAATATGCTTACAGTGCGTCCGGTGTGAATTTCCATACAAATATAAAAATGTGTTTTCCAGGACTCAATTTAGTTGAGCAGTTCTGCGTTATCTTAATGATTTTTTATATGATATGTGAATGGTATAAGTTGACACCTCCCACGCAAGTGGTCGTAGGTTCAAACCCGAGATTTTTTTTAAAATATTAAAAAGTAGAAGCTTTTGACATATTCTCTGTTTAGGACGTCTTATACATAAAACAATAAACTGAATTTATATTCAAAAATTAAATGGCTAAGTCGAAACACTTTCAAAGTCTTGCCGTTAATTCAAGCCATCGATATCAAACCGAATAAAAACCTTAAAAACTACATCCAAAACCCCGTTTTCCACGCCAAGTATTTCAAAGCGGAATGAATTTTCATAATGTAAGCAAAATATTACTGGCAAGGTTTTCATATGGCCTGTCTAGAATGTATTTTCTTCACTATCAATCATGTTAGGAGAGAACATTGGAGCGCGCGTCAGTTTTTCCAACAGGAGTTACTTAGGCATTTACATATTAAAAATGAGACGGGATTATCCTGCTAGTGTTATATTTTGTACCTTATTTTGTTACCTTTGTAAATGGAGTTTTGTTTAATATATTGATGATTTTTTTACGGTAATGTAATTGTTGAAATTAGATTTTTTAATATTTTAGAGGTTTGGTTTGTAACTTATTTGTCAGTATTCTGATGTAGTTTATTATGTTCTAGATTTCTTTTTTGTTAAGCCTGAGCAAATCAGTCAGACCCAAAGGGTTGTGTTGAGCTGTAAGTAAATAGAGTAATATCAAAATTATTAAGCGTTTTGTTCTCTCTCTCTATCTCTTCCCATATAGTATTGCATCACACGTAATATATGGCATATAGCTTTATACTAAATGCAATAAAAAAGTAATCCTGAAGAAAACTACTAAAAGTTCTACCTCAAAGTGATAATGATCATAACGATATGTTATAAGTATAATCGTTCTTACTTTCCTTCCAAATAATCCTAATATCCTGGCACATTTCCAAACTAAAACAACTAAAGTAAAAAAAGAAACAATAAAACAGAAAAACACCTAACAATGAAACACAAATAAATTACAATTGTAAAATAAAAGCAGGCTAAATCGGCCATTACATACTTTGGTATAAAACTTTACCAATATCGACTTAACGAATTATAGGGGAAGGAGCAACAAATCGTTGCCAAAAAAACCTCAAGTGTAACTTGCAAACAAGAGTGTTAAGCTTCTGTAGTCCCACAATAAAAAAGCTGCGACAGTTTAGCACTTAGTTTGGGGCCATTAAGACTGCGGAAGAAAATTGGTATACTTTACAAGAAGGTAGCTTCATCGTCAGGTCTAATTGTTGAGTTGAATGTTGTTTAACCATCTTTTAAAGAAAAAATAAAGTTGGAGTAAAACATGATATTTTATGATCTTCAACGAGTTTATTTAGAATTTTAAAAGGTACTTTGTTTTATAGTTTGTTAATATCTGCTTGTAAAACTAGTATCGGAAGTTAGTAATCGCTAATCGATTATTCGAGAACAAATATTTCTAGCTCACATATTGTATTTGATTTTGTCGGAAGCAAATTTAACATAATAATATGGACAAATCTGAAAGTATATATTTGATGGTTTGTTAGTCTCTCATTAATATTGAAACGGAAGAACCAATTGGGAGATGAGCTGGTCGTATACTATTTATTCAGGTCTACGGAGTAACTGGTACGAGCTAAGAAGTTATAAAAGCCTCATCATCCTTAAATTAAGTCTTTGTAGTTAAACTTTTTTTTGAGTGAAACAGTCCGCTATTTTCATGGCCGCACGGCAGTTGCGTAGGTAATGAAAAAAGTAGTGTCGTTTGGACCGCGGCCGCTGCTAACGACCACCGTGCTGTTACTCTACTTTTACATACTTAGCCTACTGTGTACAACGTCATAATGCTATTAACAAGTAAAACTAGCTACATTTGAATGTACTTGCATTATTTTTGTGCAACTATTTTGATAAAAAATTATATAATAATATTATCTGGCGTCTGCCTATGGGAAGAAGGCGTTATTTTATGTATATTTGTATATTATGTCTCTGTTTCAAATGTCTCTCTGTAAAGGAGAATGGGCACTTCTGGGCGGTCGGCGGCCATTAATGAAAGTAGTGTCAAATTAAAGTAATGATAACTAGGAACAACTTTTACTACGAACGTTTCGCTGCAATCCTTTTAGGTAACAATATATTTACATGTAAACATAATAGAATTTCATAGAACATAATACCGATTATTTCGTGTCTGTAATGCATTTAACGTTGTGTAATAACGTTACATCTTCTTATAACGATTGCAATGCCATCAACATAAACAACAACCGTAACAATATGAATAGACAAAGAGCAGCATTCTAACGTATCACCGGCGATCAGCCTTTTTTCGACGATTTTCCTAATCTGTCTTCTGACAGATTAGGAAAATCGTCGAAAAAAGGCTCATCATCTGGTGGATCATCTTCTGATGATGATGATGTATGAAGTGAAGTAAGCTCGTAGTTAGTATGCTATCTATCTATCTATTATATGGTTAACCTAGTGTCAAAGTTGTTCAAGCCGCCCGAAAGGCCTTTGATATGGCTTAACGACTGTTATCTTAGTTGACAACAACCGGGACCGACTTTTTAGGTGCCCTCCGAAGCACAGAGACGCTTAGTTCAAATACCACTATGCGGTCACCCATCTATAGAATGACTGCGCCAACGGCTGCTTAACCCACAGATCGTATACCGACCAGTGAGCGCAACTGGCTATGAACGCCTCGTTATTGAGCTGAGCATTCAAGACAGGCTTCTTCTAATAAGAAGAAGATCATGAACAACAGATAAGTCGTCTCAGTGAATATGTTATAGAAGAGCAAGATGTTTACTTCTTACGATATTTATATATTTACTTGTTATGATTGTTCGAATATTAATAATGTCTATATTTGTATGCAATATAAGAAATAGTACTTTTTATTTAATCTCCGAATATAAGCCAAAATATGTTTTTATACTATTTAAAGTGCTCAAAAACAAAAATGTATTTTATTCGTCATATAAGTGTGTCGCGGCAATTAAACTTGTACAGAGTAATTATAGGACCAAACTACATTAAAAAATACCAAAATCAAGTATGGCCGCGGATCGCCCAGGCTCCATACTATTTTGCCCATTCTCCTTTTAATAACTAAATTGTTGCTCCAATTTTAGCACTAGTTTTTCAGTTGTTTGGAATAAATCTTAATTTTGCATCATCAGTGTTCGAACAAAGAAGTAAGCACACTTCGTATAGCCTTAACGACTACCGGACATCATACTAATATATGTATACAAAATCCGAAGTTTATTTAGGTGAATAGATTTATGATTGTTTGTCCTATTCACGCAAGAATTACTGAATAGATTTGATGAAATTAGGCACAGATGAAGCTTATTAACTATATAAACACGTAAGATACTTTTTATCCTGTAAAATCTTTCCACGCTAACAAAATCGCATTCAATTATCAAAGCTATTTTGTTCTAATAAGAAGCTAATCTTAATCAAAGCATTCCAATCAAAACACAGTACATATCGATACATAAAAACCTTATATTCCCAAAGTTAAAGTAAGAGAGAAGCGTTAGGCATAATGTGTGCGTTTCCAAGCCATTGAATATTTTATTTCTTTATTTAGACACTAACGGCGTTCTCTCTTTATTGCTTGTCGTGATACATTGCACCCCTTTATTGGTATGTTACGTTCGTTCATCGAATTTTTCCGTGTATGTATTTTTTATTTGGCGATTTTGGATAAAACAAGTTTTATAGTTTTCTGTTTTGTTTGTTGTTGAAGCTGTGATAGCCAAGCGGTTTAAGGTTCGAACCCGAGGCAACATACCAATGACTTTTCGAAGATAAGAGCGTATTAGAAATAATTATCTCTCGCTCTGATAACTGTGAAGGAAAACATCGCAATGAAAATTTAGGTTTGCAAACCATGCTTTTTACTACTCTTTCAAAGCAACTAACAAAATGTCATTGCCAATTTGTTCCGTAATAAACATATTCCCTAATTAAATGCATATAAATGAATCGCGAATAATTATAAGCGTATGATTTAGTCCGCACTCCACCACAAAGCACATCGACTATTGTTTATTATGCGGTTTTCTAATAATTTCCACGTTCGTTAGTGAATTATTTAATGCCTCTATTAATACGCAATTATTAACCGCTGTAGTATTTGCTTTGAACTCTAATATTTGAAAATTAGTTTTAGTATTCCGCACCTAAAGGGTAAAAACCTATCACTGAGACTTCGATGTTTGTTTGTTTGTCTGTCTGTCACCAGGCCGTATATTCTGAACTATGTTAGTTAGACAGTTGAAGTTTTCACAGATGATGTATTTCTCTTGCTGTTATAACAAAAAAGACTAAAAATCTTAATATATTTTTTAAGGGGCTCCCACATAACATACGTAATTTATCTGCCGTTTTTTTTAAAGGGTACGGAACCATTCGTAAACGCCTCTACCCCGTACTTGGCCGGTTTTTAGATAATAATGGGCAAATAATAAATTATTATTTGAAATATTAACTACAAATTCATATTATTGTGGTGATATTTTAATCTTATTAAAGAGCATTTATTATTCTGTATGATTCTGTTATCAGGTTTATTATTTATGCATTTAAATAGTAATCCACTAGATAACTGGTTGCTAACATCAATAAAGTGCGTTTTACAGTTTATAAATCAGTGTAAATAAAGAAAGTGTCATTAAATGTATGAAATAAACTGTCAAAATTCCGTGGTTAGACCGGACCTAAACAAAACTTCAATCTGAATCAAGGATAAACTCAAAATCCTAGCATCTGCTCGCATTTATTGTATCGTAGATACAAGCTCTGTTGAAAAATGCTATGCCTAAATTGAAAACAAAATGTATTTTGAAAAAGTAGAATCCCAATCGACTCCCTCAAATAGCACAGGAAAATCAAAATTACGTTCAAATTCTACAAAATGTATAGACTTCAAATTAAAATATTGATGAACAGAACTAGGAATATTCCAAGCGAGGATTGGGAAGAATGAATGTATGAAAATATGTGGAATTCCCTACAGGGTAATAAACTATTGTAGGTAGGATTACCACTTTTTATAGTTAGAAAATCGGGACAACTGTAGTGCGATTTTATACTGTTGGTATTAGAGGCACTGATCAGATTTACATACTTTTTTTTTATAACTAGTCGGTTGACTTTAGTCTATAATGGTAGAGAATCGCTCTACTGGACTATCAATGTGGGTATAACATCGTAACATGGTAGATAAGTTTGGAGTAATCTTTATCCGTTCCTTACCCTACGTTAAATCGTGTCACCAAAGTGTTTCTTGACTCATCTTTTTAAGGCGTCAACTCTGTCTTAACTTTTTCTCAAAATTCGTCCATTTTTTTCGGACTTCCTTTGCACTATTTAGCCGTGATTTTTAAAATATAATTTAGTCGTCCAAATCCTTTTTTCAAGATAAGAAATATGTACAAGGTTCAAAAGTGAGGCAAAATTACTAAAATTGGGATTGTCCCGACAATACCGCGACGCTGGTACCTCTGATTGTAGGGTATAAGTTTAAAATTGAAACACCACAACATTCCCGATACGGCAATGTATTGAAATATGACTGCTGGTTTTGTTATTTATAACTTTATATTATAATTTATTGATTCATTTCTATTTCCTGTGTGATTAGGTTGTGTTGACGTTATTATTTATAAATATGTACTTAGAATCTATAATGAAACATATTGCGCTGTTTTAATATTAGTTTTTGTGTCATTTTGGTCTTTTCTGTATCTTGAGTATTCTTGAGTAAATTAACTTAGCAATTTAGGCTTTTGTTTGCTTTATTAGCTATCAAAATATGTTCATTTAGACCCAATATTCTGTAAATGTATATTAATTTGTCCATTAAAAAATATATTTTTATGCCTTATTGGTAGGCGATGGCCTAGCATTTAATAAATTGAGCATTAAACTACGTGACAAGGCCGTTGTCTTAGGCAAAGGCAAATATTATCACTTGTATTATTTTAAAGTTTTTAGAGAATTTTACCGCAGTCGAGAATTAAAGTCAGTCGTGTAATATATTCCCATTTAGTTCGTTAGTTGTGTTTACGTCAATATTTGTGTATTGTAATTGACGCAGATTGTTGGTACATATTTAGTTTGTCATATCAATATGTGATGGGTAAATAAAATGTTGAAATATTTTTGTCAATTCGCTACATTTTGTTCATTGGTTGAACATATTTATACTTATACTTTATGTATGTACTAAATAAAAATGTTTGACGTTATTGATTTGATCTTGAACTTTATTGTGAGGTAACAGCCGTTAGATTATTTGTAGGAGATTGAGATTGGATGTTCGTACCCTTAGTCTGAATATTCATTCATTCCGTTTAGGTACTACATTACAAAATCCTTCATTGGTCACTTAGAACGCTAAGTCTCCGTGCTTTGGAAAGCATCATAAAGCTCGGTCCTAATCGTAATTTTTCATTGATAAAAGTTTGACCAAGAAATCAAATAAGGGTATGATAGTTTCCATATTTTTTATATTGTGCGTTACATATTTATAAAACATATACAAGTGTAACTTGCGCCGAAACGTCAGGCCTTCTAAAGTAAAGTACACGTAGGTGAAACTGCACAATTCAATTTGTAAATACTCTATTTTCCGACTAACAAACATAAAAACTCGGTACACATTCGACCAAAATTACTTCGCTCCAATAAAAGAAGCACAAGTGTTACAAGCTCTCTCAATCGTCAGGATTGTCACGCGCCGCGCACTCAATTTGACGAGATCTCCGTCACGGGCCCACTGACGCGACGGCCAATGAAAAATGTCCGACACTGTACCGAAATTGCATCCTTGGATGTGGGACAGTTGGTTATGAAGTACAGGGAACGGTATGGATTGTGTTTGAGAGAGTGGACTTTTAATTGCTTATTTTTTGTTTGTAAAATCGTTTTGTTCAACTTGAGACATAGTAGTGTTATAGATGCAAGTTTGCATTTGATCGATCGGCTGATACAATGATATTTTTCCAAAATGCACCGAAAAAATTGGAAGGCATGCCTAAAATAGAATAATTTACATTTACGAATCGATTGGCGAGCAAACGACTGTACCTAAGTAAATATTAAATTTCGTAGCACTCTATAGTTGCTGGTTAAAATAAAGATACGTATACTGTTATACAATATTTAATTAGTCTTTCAACTTTCAACCACTATTTCGCTCAAATTCAATATTCAACCACTTTTCCAGAAAACATCGATATCCAAAATAATTTACGAAAATCTTTTCTTATACGATAAAACAGTCAAAAACACGTCACATAACACAAAATACCGCGAACATCAGTGCTAGAGTGTAACAGTAAGAAGCCGTCGGCTGTGTGCGTGGACCAACAGTTGTTAGTCTAGTTGCCGCTTAACACAAAAGATGGGAACGATGAGAATGCACTTTAGCGATGTTTCCTGAAACGACTTATTCTGAATCACGTGTTCTTCGATGTTAAAATTTTAGCTTAATATTTTACGTATAAAACGTGAATTCTATAAAACAGTGTTTAAATACAGGTGCAGCATGGAAACCTCATTAGTTTTTAGTTAGCTACTTTTTACAATTATTGTAAATAAGGAGTATATGACGGATGGATTTTCGGATATCGATAAAATTTGCTATACATAGTGTGTATTCACATTCTGAGACCAAGTTATTTATTTACCCAGCTTATTTTTTCTTTTTCTCACTAAGAGATTCAGGTTCAGGTATTTTTTATTTTATAACTAGCTGACCCGCGCAACTTCGTTTGCGTCACATAAGAGAATCATAATTTTCCCCGTATTTGTAACATTTTTCACTGGTACTCTGCTCCTATTGGTCGTAGCGTGATGATACATAGCCTATAGCCTTCCTCGATAAATGGGCTATCTTACACTGAAATAATTTTTCAAATCGGACCAGTAGTTCCCGAGATTAGCGCGTTCAAACAAACAAACAAACAAACAAACAATCAAACAAACAAACTCTTCAGCTTTATAATATTAGTTTAGAAGTATAGATAAAAAATACTATTAAATTCAAACGTTATTTTACGTATTTATAATAATAATATCAACGTTATTTTACGGACTCTATTGTACCAAAACTACTTTTTTCTTTCACTATAGCTTACAGAATAAGGCGTCAAGCAGACGGCTCCGTCTCGTGAAAAGTTGATGGAAAGTGTAATAGAAACACTTAGGGCTGTAGTCGAAATGATGTGATGCAACGGATACTATTGCACACCTACAGAATACTTTAATGTTACTCTTGTACTTCTTTACTGCTACTTCTAGAGCTACTATTTTGTTGCTGGTTTAAAATTATTGCTGTAAGGTCAAATATAAATAAAAGTTAAATCAGCTAAAAATGTGTTGTGATATAATTTTGTATATTAGATGGCATAATTTAATATACAAAATTATTAAAAATTAATATTAATATTTTTTTTACTTGTAAATATTCTTGTGTAAATAATAAAAATTAGTATATTCAATATATTGGAATAGGGAATTCTGAGAAGATACAGCGATTCTGAAAATATATTATAAGTCATTCTCCGAAATATTATAATCTACCACAAAAATACCACCTGCCAAATTTCATCTTTGAATTATTTTAATAATGGATTAAAATTGCTTACATAACATCGAGATATTTACGGCATTTGAATTTATAAGATATAATAGTAATAACTACAATATTACTATATATCAAAATTACGTAGGAAATTGTAATATTGTTGCTCCACTGTTTCTTTTCAATATCATGTTAATATTTACACTACAAAACCTCATCTGTACGAAACACAAAAACATTTACAAAAACAACATGAAAATTATTTACAGACGCGTAGTAAGAATACCTCTTCACTTTGCACTCGTTTTCCAATATGAAACACTGTGTTTGTACAGCTACATTGTCGTAGGCATATGTGTATTGATAACAAATATTTGTGTAAAGTTAACCGTGTGATAGCTCTGTGTTTGTTCTGTAAATAGGCTACAGAACTTGTTATAGTGGGGGCTGAAGCCGCGTACACATGAGTGTACAAGAATCATGGAAACCACATCGGAGACGGAGAGCGTATATGAATTTGAAAATAATGAAATATTGATAACGCAGGGGGCCACCATGTATTTAACATTAGATAGCTGTTTTCTTTTTCAGTAAATAAGTAAATGAGGTGAATGTAATAAATATGTACATTGTACAACGCTTTGTTCTCAAGCGTCAAGCGCTTAGTGAGTAAGGTTTCACAGTTGGATGTGGCTGACATTTATTTTTGCTATAGTTTTGTTTGCTATTTTCGTAATTATCAAAATATTATCAAACCATCGTTCGCACTGACCTACTAGATTTTTTTGCCAGTGTAATTTACTAAAGGCATTTATCGGCTTTTTGTTCAATCTTCCGTACACGGCTTAAACTGCGGAGTTGTATACAGTTTTGCGTATGTTATCGTAAGGTTAGGTACTGTAGTGTCAAAGTGCTTCAGGGTACCCGAATAACTGTCATTTTTAATGACCTGCATTTTTAGTGACCCTTCGAACTACGAACGTTCTTCTCATTACAAAATGACCATAATTTTATAGAATGTGAGCGATAATCCTACTGATTCTTTATAAACCGGTCGCGGACATTTATATACCGTCAATCGAAAGCGTCGTAAAATTATTGTGCTTATTCAAATAAACGAGGAACGGAAAACTTAATCTACTTTATCTTAAAGTAAATGAATTGTTTTGTAAAAAAACTGCATTACAAAACCCACACATCATAATATCTCCCCCAAGTATTCCTCGTAAAACAAACGTTAATTCTCAACTAACGACTTGAACAAAAAAACACATAGTAAATTTAAAAAAAATGTGTAAAAAGTGCACCACTCTAACAGATTAAAATGTTCATAATATTTCACAATTCCGCGTGAAACGTAAATGGTCGAACGCAGTGATAAACGAGCGCCGAATGTTCACGAAATATGCCGAGTATTGCCGAGTGGCCGATGCAAATGGATTCGGATGCGCTTCTAAAAACTATGATGTAGATAGGATACTGGAAAGTGTTCAATTGTAAAACAAACCGTCGCAAATTATGCTAATACGCAATAATTGATATTTTAAACTAGTGTTTGGCCGCCTTACTTAAAGCAGCACTAGTGCAGGTAAATTATGAATACAGTAATATTATATTCCGTTACTCTCATAGCCTCACGATCGTCTCACGTAAAACGAGACAGGTCTATAACTCTAATTTCTGTCCTTCGGGAAATTACAGATAAAATTCATTGAAGATGGAACTAAGAAACTTTTCGGCTCACTTCAGAACTAAACCGCGGCCCGGCTAATGACAAAATTGCATACACTTTTGGTGTGATTCCAAGGCAGCAAAGACAATTTATATATTACTAGCTGACCCGCGCAACTTCGCTTGCGTCACATATTACGCCATGTTTTTGTAACACTTTTTACTGTTACCTACTCTGCTCCTATTGGTCGTAGCGTGATGATATAAAATATGCTTGGAAAATTTTCTCAAAATTATTTATATCTCTTAGTATAACGAACTCGCGCTAGGACATATCCGCCATTAAAACAGTTGCCATGGCAACGTAATTTTGTTAATTCAATGTCATTATATTGATATTTCGCGACTTCGTTGAATTTTCTGAATTTTCCCGGGAAATGCGTCATTTTCCCGGGGTAAAAAGTAGCCTATGTCCTTTCTCGGGTATCAAAATATCTCCATACCAAATTTCATGCAAATTGGTTCAGTAGTTTAGACGTGATTGAGTAGCAGACAGACAGACAGACAGACAGACAGACAGACAGACAGACAGACAGACAGACAGACAGACAGACAGACAGACAGACAGACAGACAGACAGACAGACAGACAGACAGAGTTACTTTCGCATTTATAATATTAGTATGGATATTTGTAAGATTTGTAAGAGTACTTTTTTTTGTATTTTACCATTACAAAAAAAGTTTTGATGCTTCGGTGTCTTTTGTTCTCTGAATATTACATAGATCTAATAAAAAAATACCTACCTAAATCGGATACTTAACTAAAGCCCTGTATTTCCTCGCACCATATAACATGGAGTAACTGTAGCCGGCGGCGACGCTGGTTAGCGAGATGATAAACTACTTCAGTGGACATCGGAACGGATCCCATGACCCTTACGACACCCGCGGGACTGAGCCACTATTTTTAGAAAACTACTCTTTAAAATAGATGGTGTAGGTTATATTATGTGTGGTTTGGTGAAGACGTACTTATAATAGTTGGTCACCAAATTTTGTGTTAGGTATATTTTATTTTAGCTTTATGCTAAAACTAGCTTTTGCCTGCAAATTAGTCCGCGTGGTTTCTGACTTCGGGTGGAATTTTAATTCAAATTTTTATCCCTATTTTATCCCCTTAACGGTAGAGTTAATCAAAATCTTGTTCTCTTGTTAGAGTTTTTTTGTTTCACTCACATTTATTAATTATTGTTATTCATGTCTGTTAGTCACGAATAATTCAACTATTTCTTTTTTTTATATTTTTCTCACAAACTTTCCTTTGGAAAATTTGTTCCTGGCTATTATAAAAAAAGTCAACCTAGATTCTTCAAATTGTTACAACACCTGAAATCTTTCAACTTCAGGATCATCCAATCGTAATCATATATTGTATTCTCTTGAACTTGTAACTATCTCACTTTAAAATTTTAGAACTTTTTCTGCTCTTTCCAGTATTTCTGCATCTGCGTCGTTGCATACGATAAATTTATCGCCACTCATAATAGCTGTTTTAAATTTTAAAAGCCCTTAACGCGAGCCAGTTGTGAATTAATTGCATAATTAATTATAATTTGTGTTTGATTTGTACTTTCATGTTTGTTTGGTTAATGTCTGAGTAGGTTATAGATTATTTACATTTTAAAGCTCTGTTGCATAATCTTGTTTAGTTAACTGAAACAATAGTTTAATTTAAATCCAACTAATTGTATTACCGCTACAATGAGTAAAGTGGCTACACTCCAAATTCCGGTTAAAATTACTATTTTGGTGAAATGGCGATAGGTTAGGTGGATTTCTTATTTTTTATTCGAATAGGTATTTGATGTAACCGGATTATATCCTGAGATTTTTTCAAAATAAATTCCGAAATAACAATAAATTAGTAAGGATTCTGTAAGGCTGAAGATTCACAGATTTGAATTTAACTGAAATAAACTAAGCACCTATTATTTTACTCATTGATTCTAAATAGCCATAAGAAATGATAGTATAAAAACACTCCTCAGCTCCGAAGGTCACAGTCAACTATCCAGACTAACAATTCACTAAACATTGTACGACCAATATATTTTTATTTGACTCGTGAGTGTTCTAACATACGCTCAGGGGATAAAAGTAACATTTTAACGAATCGTATAAACAGTCTGCTTGTAGTAAATAGTGGTGTTACAGTAAAAATGCTGGAAGAAAACTTAGGATATGAATTAGAGACCAAAATTTAGGTTCGACACTGGCGGAGAAAAACAGAAAAATAAGGAACTTGAACATGAGTGACTTATGTAGCTGACGGTGTCCTGTCCGATACAGATACTTTATTTTGGAAAAACACTGAATAACTTAATATAACCTAGATGAATTACGCAAGGGAAGGCTCTCTAATAAGTTATCGGATTGTCTGAACATAGAACGACAAGGTTCGTCCTCCCGGTAATGCAGCAATGTTTTACTTCACAGTTGCAATTGTTTTTTTAACATACATATTATGAATACTAGAAACACATTTTTATTTATTTTAAATGGCTGTCTTTTTTGTAGCCACATTTATCGAAACCCAAATAAATTTAAAGCTATTCATTCAAAGATTTTATACGCATTAGATTTTTGTTCAGAAAATTGAAATTTCATGTGTCTGATACCAAGATTACTGAAGGAGAATATTTGAATAGGAATATCGTGTATCAATAAAACGTTTTATATAAAGTGTTTGAGAGTATTCACTTTACGAATGAGAAACCTCAAAAATATATGGGCCATTAATTTGTAGTCAATATGGGCTGTATAAAAAAGTGCTTGTAAATAACGATATTCTAGATTTTTTAAATATGCTTGCTTATAAATAACTTATATTTGAAAAAAAAATGGTCTTTTATAATATTTTTATAATATATTCAAAACATACATACCGAGATAGTAAGTTGTTTAAGCAGTAACATAAGATTAGATTTTAAATATTTAAACTTCCTGCACGTGATTCAATATTTTTTTTTATTAATTTATTGCAAGACAATCGAAAAATTATTTACAAGTCAGACTAGATATTGTAAAACTCATCACGAATTAATTGTGAATGTGACCGACGTCAATTATTTTATGATTATTTTTCTAAAATATAGTTATTTTATACCTACCACCTCTACATAAATTTAAGGTATTTGAACAGTACTCTTAAACTAGCCTAAAATAACTAGCATTAGAAGTAGATCTGCAGCATATTGTGTATCAAACAGACAAACACAAGAAGCGGACTACAATACTCATTTGGCACGATCTCGCTATACCAAAAGGAATAAAGTGGGTGACTTCACGCTATAAGTTCTCCACTTTTGAAACGTTGTGCTGCGTTTACTACTTACTAGTATTATTAGACTAATCTTACATCAGTAAAATTTACAATTATTTTACTATAGAAAGCATAGTTAAGCACTCGAAAAAACAATTTCGGTTTTAAGAGGACTAGGCATGTACATACTTGAAAAAAAAACGGTTCAAACTATATTCGAAATGTACATCTTTACTGTGAAGTTATAACTAGCCCAAAAAGCCATTGTTAAGTCTTTAAAAATACTTTAGTATATTTTTGAAAATCATCCAAAAACAAATGTCCCACGCAATTCCAAAACGATACATCTAAAATAATCTCAAACTAAATCCTTTATACAAACTCATTTTTACAAGACAAGGGTTTGAAGCTGAGCTTTTACTTAAAATCTATGTTAACATTGTATCTTAATCCATCAATGTGACATATTCAATTTTCCTAACTGTCTCAAAGACTTTTTGCCAAAGATTGCCTACTCACTTTTGTTTTAAGTCTTTGACGTTTTCTTTTTCATATTATGTTGTCTCGCTATTATATTTTGAAGGATTATTGAGTGATATGATGTAACAATATCTTTAAGTTGTTCTTAAAACAGAAAGAATATTTAGGTTTATCCTAGAAGAAAAAGTATTAATTACCATTTACATCATACAAAAATACATATTTCAAATAGTTTTTGCGTGACCCTAACCATGGATTGGATAAAGTGGATTCTACGTAATCATCGTCAATGCCAAGCATTCGAATATACTGAGTAATATTTTTCTAGACCCGGCAATCGATATTACTAATATTATTCGATTACTAATAGCAATTTGATAATATTTTTCTCGACCTGATTCTGGCACTATTCGATTATTAATAGTAATTTGACGCATATTATAAAAAAAAATATTTAAAAAGTAATAAATACATTCTAATACATACAATATCTATTTGATAACGCACAATAGACTTTGACTACAGGCAACCGATAGATCTGAAAGTCTATGAAAAAGACCAAAATTTGTTTAATTTTTCGGTCCGGTAAAACGTTCAAGTGCACTCTCCCATCTAAACGCAGCATGAAATGCGAGTACTGCGTTTACATACTATTTCCCTTGCTTTGCCGCCTTTACGCTCACCGGAGACTCTACAATTCCACATTTAGAACTACAGAGTTTAGTTTTACGTCTGCACACTTGTTATAATAAAACTTTATTGTTCTGTACGTGCTCTATCTTGTATTGGGTGTAGAAATCTAGTATTATATTACTCTATAATTGTTATAAAATGTTGAGAAATTGAATTTAATGTCTTCAAATTACTGTTAGTCGTATTATTTTCTATGTATACTAGTGTATACACATGGAGATATTTTCTGTTTTGTATCGATTTGCAATGTTACTTTTAGTTTCTTCCCTTCGATCCATGTATCCAATAATCATCAATTTAATCACGCACTGCATATACCTTAGAAAAACTACATACTAATACGATCGATATAAAATACGAAAGGTCATAATTATATGAAAAAAAATGTGTAAAATGATTCTATTTTTAAGGCTTCTATTGATACATTTTTTTCTATTATTTTTTATAGCCTTCTTATGACATACAGATTTTCATACCCCAAATATGCAAATGTGATTAAATCTTGTTATATAAAAAGTAGTTGTATCATGTTCTTTTATAATCACGACAGCCTCCTTAAGCGTACAGTATTACACACTCCAATTCTTTACCACAATAAAAACATAGAAACGTAACATTACAATCGAAAAAAGGTCGTTACCATCAAAAACTGTGATATCATGCCGTCAGCATCTGCATCACTTTCAATATACGATATTGAGGTCAAGAATGTTTTATTCATTGGCTGAGGTCACAAAAAAACACAATACTTGAGCCTTTAGTTGAGGCTTCACTTGGCATAGTTGGCATATGATAGTTGTTAGTTTGTTGTGTCATTTATCTTGTTTTGTTGAAGCTGTTAGAATGTACTCTTGTTTCCGGAGCGGGGAAACAATTTTTTAAAAACTAATTTAATTAAAATAATGTGAGAAATTAAAACAAGATATATGTGTAGCCGATTCGGAGGCTGTTTTAATTCTAGTTGTTTACGAGCGTTAGACCCTCAGGAGAGACACATCCGTTGGGCCCGGCTTATCTTACTTCTAAGAATTATCAGCATTCTGCTGGCTAAGCATAAACTATATTCTAAACTTAATCTAAGGCGGAAGGTGTGGGTGTTACCATAACTCCTCCGACCTTAAGAGGAAAATTATCGGGAGAATCGATTTGAGATTGGTTCCGATAATTTTTCTTATAACACGTATATTTCAACAATTTGAGCCGAAACACATAAAGGGAAAACACAAAAATACTTAATATGACTAAACCTAAAGTTACGTACACTAAAGACGCACTGAAGCTACTTTTATTTTCATCAAAAACACTTTCAATCACTTCACTATGTTTTAATGAGTACGCCATATATTTAACTTCATCCAAGCTTACGTCTTTCATGTTAAGTGCACGTGTACTGGATAGAGTCGCGTTCGCTCGTAACTAGGTGATGATTGGAATTCTTTCCACTCTTTCTGTTTCTACGAGGATGCGATGGTGGATGTGAATGCCACGGATCTCCAATTCACAGGATTCGTCAATGGTCATAAGGTAAGTACCAAATACGAGCTGCTTGCTAACCACATTGTTGCAATGTTTTGTTAGCGTAGTCCTCAGTCTACTGTACAAAATCCAATTGTCAACGGAAACTTGCTGGACCCTGACCTCTTCAATTTGGATTGGGTGTTGCTTGCAGCGAGAAAGGTCATCTTCAAAATTCATAAGCTGCTCAATACAGGTAAGTTCATAGTAAGGAACTCGATTTTCTGCAGTGCACAGGAAGCGGCTGCCAGCAGAGAATGATCGGCACGGTATTACGATTGGTAAGTATGTACTTTCTTTCGCCAATAGGTAGGGGTATTTTGGGAAGATAGTAAGGGTTTTATTATCAGATTCATGGAATATTGGTAAGGAATATATTTTATAATAATTATAAGTAGCATTATCAGTAAGTGGGATCTCCATTATAAATGTTATTTGATTATCTATACTTATAATAAATCTGTAGAGAGGTCAATTCTGTACATTGAATATATTTAAAAAAAAACCAATGGGGGATGTTTAGTAACGGATACTGATACCGAATCTGCAATTTATAATTTTCTTTTCTGTCTGTCTGTCTGTCTGTCCTCCGTCTGTATGTGACGCTATCACGTAAAAACTACCGGATAGAATGCACTGAAATTTGGTATATGCATAGATTAAGTAGTGGAGCAGTTCCTAGGATACTTTTTATAGCATAAAATTTCAAAAAAAATTAGAAAATTGAAAAATATACGTAGAAATCGTTTGAACCTGCGTTTCCCTATAGAGACCATAGATGGCGTTACAATTCATTTCACAACATTCGCATAAAGTTAACGCGGCGCCTGCCGTATCGATACCTGTTGTTCGCACCAACCAATAGATGGCGTTATAGCTCGCAACAAAGCATGTTTTTTCTAATTCATTTGTTTTGATGGCTTTATTGTAAAAAAATACCTTTGAAACATGCTATACATTTATAAGATTTTTAAACATAAATGTTGTATGATATATTACACAAAAATGTTGGTTTACGTGGGTCCGGTGCGGTCGGGATATCCTAGATGGCAACCGAGTAATTTCGTTTGTTGTTCGCCGCAACTAACAGATGGCGTTGTTGTTCGAAACACATAACCAAATTAATTGGTTGCATTAAGGAAATAAATTGTATAGCTATGAAACAGACTACGTGGTAAGTTTTAAAAAATAAACAACGGATGATATATAAAAAATAATTACGGGTTACGCGGTTTCGGACGTATCATCGCAAGTAAACATTATTACGCGTGTGAAGAGCTCCGGCGCAGATAGGTCTGTCTGTACCTATTATAATATTCTGAATCCAGACGGGTAAGCATTGCTTACCCGTCTGGATTCAGAATCTATAATAAGGTATTATATTTTACACTGTAAACTGGTACGGATACAGACGAGAGCGGAAAAGAAGGTAACCACAGGAAATCAGGCCTGCCTGAGCCTGTGTCACATTGTGTGCCCTTCGGGTCCCTTTCGTATATGTATAACCATTAGATGACAAAAGAGTTGTTAGCATTTTTATGTGTATCGAGTGCTTCGCAATTCGCGTGCTCAAACGAATAAGCAACAGTACGAAATTCACGCGAGCGGAGCCGCACGGGTCAGCTAGTTTTTAATAAAAGTTTTGACACTTATAATCTCTTCTATCTTTAACAAGTTTGATTCATTGGGATAATATACTAGACTCTCAGATTCAGATATTAATTTTAAATGATATAAAAGTTCTGAAGAGTTTACAATTGATTGATGTAAAATGGATATCCTGCTTAGTGCTAGTGCAGTTTCAATTTCACTTAATCTAATAAATATTGTACGAAAGCTACTCATAAAAACATTGAATAACCCAATTACATAAGTTAGAAAATTCCAATTATTTTGTTGGACAGTTAAATCTTTAATTAGTACTTCAATTTTAGTCAATCTGTTATGAAAATTAACTGTATTCTGTTCAACTGTTTCTGTGATATTTATAAAGCTATCATACATTTTAGAGACCAGAGTTAGCTTTTTAGATATAATGATTTGATTGTGATTTAGTTTTGAAATAAGTTTATCATATTGTAAAGCATCATCATGGTCTAGATTACCGGTTATAATTTTTATAATAGAACCCAATGGATTTATAAGGCCACGCCTAAAGCGTTTAGATGGTACAAGTTGCTGATACTTTTCCATAGTTATATCGCGTATAGACTCTGTATGTAATTTTATACTAAAGATTTCTTGCGAATATGATGCATTCCAATCGATTAAATTACAAAGTTTTTGATAGTTTGTAGAGATATAATGTAAATCTTTATAAATCTGTTCAAGACTGATAGCTTTTACAATAGTCCAATGATCGGTTTGGTAATATGCTTGGCCTTGTTTCACCGGCAGTATTCCTGGATTTCCTTCAAGGCTTTGCAGATGAAGGGCCAGCGACGGCATTGTCACTGTCATCAGTAACACGACGCACCTGTGGAGGGCGTTTTATATTTTTAATAGGAATTTTAGTATCTCTATCACCTATTTTTATGGGTAAAACGTTTCTCTCTGCTTCACCTGTGACCTTAGCTTTCGTATATCGCGGTTTGTCCTTACTTTTACGTTTATTTACATCTTTACCGAAAATAGTATCGCCTTCTTTAAACTTTACATCGCCTTCACCACCTTTCCTAGCTCTATTATTTTCTTTAATAGTAACCATTTTTTCCGCTAAGTGTTCATATAAAGTTGTTATTCTTTTTGCATGATCTTTTACTAATTTTTGGAAGTAACGCTTATCTAATTCTATGCTAAAAGGGCTAGTTGAGTCAGTGTGCCCGAAGACAACTTCGAATGGAGTAAGCTCAGTAACAGAATGAATAGTATGATTATATGCCAAAACGGAATAGGTCATAACCGAGGCCGCGTCAGTACATCGTTTCTCATATTTAGCCAATCTGTATATTTCTATTAAAGTAGAATGGAACCTCTCGATAAGGCCCATCGAATTAGGGTTGTTTGGTGTTCCAATATGAAATTCTATTTTGTGTAAATTCAAAAATTCTTTAATAAGTTCATTATTAAATTCAGTACCGGGATCAGAGCTTATCTTTTTTGGAGTACCGTAATAAGAAAAATATTTCATAAGTGCTCTCGTTACTTCAGGAGTTGATTTTCCCTGAGTTTCGATTGCTTGACCCAATTTACTGAATGCGTCAATGATAGTTAAATAAGTTTTATTTTCAATACTAAACAAATCTATGAATAATTCTTGAAATGGCGCGTCCTGGGTTTGCGTTAATTGTAAAATAGGTTTTATAGGTTTTCTATCATATTTTGTTTTTTGACATGCTTCACAACTATTTATTACGGCTGTTACGGTTTCCTGCATTCTATCCCAATAATAATTTCTACGCAATCTAAGTAACGTTTCTTTTATACCACGGTGGCAAGACTTTCCTTCATGATGTTTCAAAATTAATGCCTTCTGTTCTTTCTCGTCCTCTATAAAAATAACCCTTTCCGTACATTCATAAAAATTAACTGTACCTTTTTTGAATAAATCGATTATTATATTACTAAATAATTTACGATGTTCATCTTCCTCAAAGTAAATAAAGTATTTAAGTTTTGGTTGAATGTATTTCTTTAGAAAGTCCTTTACCAATTCGGGATTATTTTTAGGAAGGAAAACTTCTAATATCTTTTGTTTTTCACGTGATAAATTGTTTACATGTATCTGATTTTTAAGCCATGAAAATATTAATATTTGATTGGGCTTGGTGTCTATTGCTTCATGTAATATAGGTATTCCAGTTGATTCTAACTCTACGGCTGAATGAATAGTTCCGTCTGATTTACTGGATTCTGATCGCATCGGATAATCATTAGTATTTTGGTTACTGTCTCTAATATTTTTAGAAAATTCTATAGGACTACTACATGACGCAGTTCGACTAGAATCAGATATTGTTATCGTTGATGAACTTTTTCTTTCCGGTTTATTTCCACTTAGCTTTTCTATGTCTTCAACTACACTTTTAACGTATTCTTTTAAATTATTATCTTCCTTTTCATCAACATTAACTGCCATAGACTGATTTTCATCGTCTGAGGATAACGCATTAAGTTTGATTCTGGAGAGAGCATCTGCATTTGTATTTTGTTTACCATTCTTGTAGATCAATTCGAAATCGTAATCTTGTAAGCGTAATCGCCATCGAGTAAGTTTACTGCTAGGGTCTTTGAGTGATCGAAGCCAAACTAAGGGGCGATGATCTGTGTAAATATAAAATTTTCGACCGTATAGGTAGGGCCTAAAATGTTTCACTGCCCAAACGATAGCGAGCAGTTCACGTTCGATAGTGCTATAACGTGATTCTGTATCACTGAGAGTACGACTAGCATAGGCAATGGGCTTGTCACTACCAATCTGTCCTTGCGATAGGACAGCACCTAAGGCGACATTAGACGCATCCGTTGTCAGAATAAAGTTTTTATTATAGTCAGGGAATTGTAATAGTGGTGCGTGTGTCAGAAGTTCCTTGCATTGATTAAATGCGTCTATGTATCTTTGGTCAATAATAATTTTGTTTCGTTTCTTTAAGCAGGCGGTCAATGGTTGAGTAATTTTTGCAAAGTCTTTTATAAAACGGCGATAGTAACCTACGAGACCGAGAAAGCTTTTTATCTCAGTTGTAGTCTTGGGTAATGGGTAATTGAGAACAGCATCTATTTTGTCGTTGTTGGGTCTTAGTCCGTCTTTTGTAATGGTATGTCCAAGATAAAGTACTTCTTTGCGCAAAAATTCCGATTTGTCTAACTGAATTTTCATGTTGGTGGCTCTAAGTCTGTCAAATACAATTTTAAGTCTGTTTATCATTTCGTCAAGGCTATTTGCGTAAATTATAATGTCATCCAAGTAAACCATACAGTGCAGTCCCTGTAAACCGCGCAGTATGTTATCCATAGTACGTTGGAAAGTCGCCGGAGCAGTCTTAAGTCCAAATGGCATTCTGAGAAACTCAAAATGACCATTTTGCGTGGTAAAAGCAGTCTTCTGTCTGTCCTTCTCTTCTACTTCTATTTGGTGGTATCCACTTGCTAGATCTAGCGTTGTAAAGTAAACACTCTTTCCTAACTTGTCAAAAAGATCGTTGATATTGGGTAAGGGGTACTTGTCGTCAATAGTAATGTCATTCAGTCGTCTGTAGTCAATAACCATTCTGTATTTAATTTCGCCAGATGCATCTTTTTTCTTTGGGACTAGGTGAACTGGAGCACTCCATGGGGAATGCGATTCTTGTATGACATTGTCATGTAATAATTTTTCTACCTGATTACTAATTTCATTTTGAACGAAAGGTGCCTGTCTGTACGGTTTAATGTGTATGGGGTCTTCATTCTTTGTACGTATATTATGTTTTACCTGATTTGTAAATGTCAAGGGAATTTGTTCACAGTAAAATATATCTTTGTATTCTTTACAAAGTGCATATATTTTGTTACGTTCTTCGTCATTAGCGTGGTCGAGTCTTAATTTATTTAAATTTTCCTCGAGTAATTTGTCTATTTCTATGGTAGAGTCGCTTGCAGTAAAATTAGTATTACATTCAGAGTTATTGTATGGCGTCACTGAAAAAGGTCGTGTAATAGTCAATTGTCTTGGACAGTCTAAAGTATTTTGTATGACTGTAAATGCATATCCGTGATCACAATTGACTATTGCGCTTGGCATTCGTAGTCCATTTTGAAAGTCATGATAGTCAAGAATAGCGTCACCTGAATATTGGTCTACTGGTAGTTTGACACGTTGTTCTGAACGTGGTTGTATATTAATTTTATAATTTAAATTATTATTAATAATTGGAATACTAGTAGAATTAGTTCGTAAGGTTTGTTCTTTCAGATCAATAACAGCGCCTAATTGTTGTAATAGATCATTACCAATAAGTCCGTCATATCTTATATCGACATCGTATACAAAGAACTTATGCCAGTCGTTACTAACAAAAGTAGGTAAAAGTGGTATTTCAATAACTTCGTCATGGGCACTAGTAGCATGTGTACTGACTACGTGGAAATTTTCTTTGCTTATATAGTCACTGAAATATTCGTACGCTTTCCTAGGACTAATAAAAGAGCGCATACTACCCGTGTCTATCATCATTTTCGCGTCTATTTCTTCTAAGTAAATATAAGGTAATTTTAAATTAGAATCAAAATTTAGTTCTAAGATTTCTTGTCGTTCGAGGCTATTTCCTGAAAATTTTCATCTTGAATTTCAGTTTCCATTTGCTGTTCGCAATCAGTAGTTTCGTCATAATAATTTAAGTCATAGTTATATTCATCATCATAATTAGGGTAATACTCTTCGTAATAAGGCTCATAATTTTCGGTACATAGTTCATTAACTTTGAAACCTTGTGGCACATTTGATTTAGGCTGTGCTGTACGCATAGAAACGTCTGTGTTTTGCAATTGCGGTTTTTGTTGTTGAGGAACATTAAAATTAGTAGGGGGTTTGTAACCAATCTGTTGTGGTGGTTTATATCCAAATGGCTGAGGTTGAGGATGCCTATAGCCAAACGGTTGAGGTTGTGAAGGCCTATAGCCAAATTGTTGAGGTTGTGGAGGTCTATAGCCAAACTTTTGCTGCACAGGTGGTCTATAGCCAAACGGTTGAGGTGGCTTATATCCAAATTGTTGAGGTGCCTTGTACCCGAATTGTTGTGTTTGGGGTACGTAGCCAAATTGTTGGCGTGATGCATTAGATGGTTGACCTTGAAGCATTTTATTTTGGGGAATACCGAAATTAAATTTTGGTGCACTCATATTACCGGGTAATAAAGGTTTGTATCCAGCTGGAGTCATTACTAACCTTGATCCTGAACTATGAGATTGACCTTGGATACGATTTTTGGTATTGTACTGCTCTAAGAAATTAACTTCCTCAAGTACTAAACTCAAGGCCGCTTCCAAAGTTTCGGGTGCCTTAAGTCTTACAACACGTATCATATTCTCAGGAAGATTATACAAAAATACATTCAGAGCCGTATTGTTATAAATAATAGATTTCGCGCGTTTCAAATCTGTATCATCGATCATGTTGACCTTGGACATTAGAGCTGATCGGACACTTTGGATTCTGTTACAAAATTCTAAATAACCTTCACCGGGTTTAATTTTTAAAGATTCAAGTTCAATATTTATACAAGCTTCGCTACGTGGGTCTCCAAAATGTTGGATGAGTAATTCCCGAAATGTGGACCATGTCACAATATCTTCGCGTTCTGATAGAAGTGCGGCTGCGTCGTCTCGCAAACGACTAGTTAACACGTTATATACGTAAAGATTTTGTTCATGGCTTCCCTTGTATCGCTCAAGAACATATTGACACTTTTTCAAATAAAGATTTAACAGTCTTTTATCCCCATTATATAAAGGTATTAACTGAATAATTTCCTTTGGTATTTGTTCGACAGTAGGAACAGTTTCGATAGTAGGGTTCGACATTTTTACAGAGTAATGTACGACACAGATATAACACTAATAAAAATCACAAAATTCGAAAAAATAAAACAATTAACACACGTAGATCAAATTAAACAATAGTATAAAGCAAAATGTAATTGCTAAGAGTTTTAAATTGATTTTAATATTATATGTGTGTATAAAATTTATATTATTATATAAAATATGTGTAGAATCTCATACACGTTACTTTATACTTTAAAAAGACACATTTAAAACACAATTAAAACATATTTAAGAGACATTTAAAACACATTTTATAGTTATATCAGAAAAGATTAGTATTCTCTGACTTTTAACTACTCTGTATATTCTATTTATAGCACAGAGATAAGAACAATGGAACTTATAACATAAACAATTGGACACGTTATAATGAGAGAGTTTCGATCTCAAAATAATGTAATTATATTAATATAGGATATAGGAGGATAGCGGAACAAGGATTGGCGAAAAAATACACTCACCAACCGACTGCGACTCCCATACCGGCTGTTTCTTACTCGAGCTCACGTACCAAGAGTTATTTGTTTGATTCGTCGGATTCCACTCGTCGTCGAAATTCACGCGGCGCGACGATTTAGAGTTTACCGCGGAAAATAATAACTGAGTGAAATCCTACCGGCTGCGCCACTCTTGTTTCCGGAGCGGGGAAACAATTTTTTAAAAACTAATTTAATTAAAATAATGTGAGAAATTAAAACAAGATATATGTGTAGCCGATTCGGAGGCTGTTTTAATTCTAGTTGTTTACGAGCGTTAGACCCTCAGGAGAGACACATCCGTTGGGCCCGGCTTATCTTACTTCTAAGAATTATCAGCATTCTGCTGGCTAAGCATAAACTATATTCTAAACTTAATCTAAGGCGGAAGGTGTGGGTGTTACCATAACTATGTATTGTTTGTTTTTATTTTGAGTACTTATATTTATATCCGATATTAGGTTCTTTATTGGGAAATTGGTTGTATCCTAGTTGACAATTTGTGAAATGGGTTCAAATTTTCTACTAAATTCATGCTTTAAGTAGTCAAAGTACGTGATGCGTGGCTAACTTCAATATTTGTAAAAGTTCAAGCATCCAAAATGCAATTATGATTATACTTACTCTTCGGTAATTTGGTAAAAAATTACATAATAAGGAATTTTAACTACTTCATTAAATTTACAAAAGATGTTTATATAAAGAGTGACTTGTTATATATTATTCAAGTAATACAGTGACCGGAAAGGTTTGTTGAACGGTAAACTTATGCAAGTAATTGGCTTGTAGTAGTTGTAAAGTGACAACAAATGAATGTAAGGACATCAGTCTTATCATTTCGTATTTAACTAAGTTAAAATCATTAGAAAACAAAGAATGCACGGCTAATAATCAACTATCAAACAAAATGTTCTAACGCATTAGGCTACTTACACTCGGACTGTTTTCACCAACTTTATTCAAAAGGAGCCAACCAAGGCGGTAAACAGCTTTGGATGGCAGGTCACATTTACAAACTAGGGTTGTAACTTGAGAATGCAGATGTGAACGGAATAGAATTTTTACATTAAACTTTAAAACACTAACCTTTTAAATACGTGTTTAGTAAATGTGTAATTTATGAGATCAAGTTGCAGGCAATGGATGTGGCAATGAAAATTCTGATATCTCCTGTAAGTTCGGGAATATAGACGCTTAACTAAAGGTCTAAATTATTGTAAAAAATCCGCAAATAAGGGTACTAAGTTTTCAGCACTTGAGATGTTGATGCCTTTGAGCATGTTCATAAGACTAGATAATAAAAAAACATGCCTGCGTTAATTTTAAACTTTATAACTTGTCATCCGAAAGTTTTACAGATTTACGGATGCGGATTCAAATGTCCGTCACAGCCCTATTAAAAAGCAAACATACCTGCAGTGTTCTTGCAGTATTGTGTGAAAGTTTACACAATGCAAGGCGTGTCTGTTTATAAAACCATCTGTTTATCACCAACATGTGGCTTTGATTTCATCCGGTTAAGACCTTCGTTAAGATTATCTAAGATTTTAACGTTTTACTTACCTTACCTGTACCTAGAGGTATACATAATCTTCAGTCACTGTATTTAACTACCTACGTGTCGCGGTCTATAGTGCGTCCGACTGCTAATTATGCGAAGTGTATTATAATTTTATTTTTCTAATTTATATAAGAATGCTTTTGAATAGTAGCTCGGAGTTTGGTAACGTGCTCAGTAAAAAAAATAGGACTAATACTGTTAATGGCAAAACATGGGCGTATTTCGTTTATCTCGGCATAAAGTTTCGGATAAAATAGGCGTGATTCTATGTATGAATTATTTGCAGAATTCTACATCAAACGAATTTTTAATATTAACAGAGGTATGTTAAATGAAATATATTAAATTAGTTTAGTAACTGGAATATTACGATTACAGAAATCTGCTGAAGGCATTTCTTCTTGAATGCAGTTATTAAAATGATTCGATGAATATTCTACATACCTGTTTTCCAGTAACTCATTAAATTTATTTCTATATGCTTATTTCTCTTAATGATTTTATAATACGTCGTGCAACTTGACTTCATGGAAATGGTACCCAGTTTACTCTTGTGCTCTTCGTACACAATGCCACGCAAATCTTTGAAACTATACAATTTCAATCTTCAAGAGACTCCCGCCGCAGTCGCTTGAAGACCAAAATCTGTGACTATTGAAAATTCGCGTACCCTTGTGTACAAAGAGCCTTACTTTTAAACGTTCGCAATGCTTATAATTATATGACTCGTATTACAAACAAAAACTAGACTTTGAAACCCAGTATAACGAGTCGTTATACTATTATCTTACGATTATCGACTTACGACTAACCGGCTAGCTATCGAAAATGTTTGTGTTAACATATAAACAGCGCTGCCGCGCTGTTAGCGGGCGCTGTAGGAACTATTTTTACAGTAGATTTAAATGTCAAACTCTTAATACTCGATAGTACTACACTGATAGATAATCGCGCTACAGGTATGTCTGTATGTCACTCTTCTATAACTAAATAATTCAACGAATTTCGAATACGTTTATAGAAAACGAAGTTAAATCGCAACTTGCGTTGTGTTATCTCCCGCTAACGGTAACTAATCCGGGAGTAACGATCAGAACAAGCTATTATCGACATTAGTGTTAGGACGTATCGCTAATGGAGAATGTTACTAGGTATGCCAAATCGCTTGAAATTTTGACACAGTATAGCCTGTATGTATACATATAAACTAGTTTTTGTTTTAGTCAAAAATACCAAATAGTTTTGATTTTATAAGCATTCAAAGTTTCGAAAAATATCGAGTCCCGCTAACAGCCGCGTGAGCGGCTGTGACGTCATACTACTTTACCGCGCCGCGCGGGCCGCGTCCCGCTTAGTATTAAGTCGCCAATCGTTGTTGTAGGTGTAATAGTTTGCGTAGTATTTTGTTGTGTTTTCGTCCGCTTATGTATAAAATAACTTATAATAATAGTAAATACTATTCGGTTAATAAAATGGATAAAGGATTTTAAAAAGGGCAATCGGATAATGTACCTAAAATAAATGGAATAATGGTTCCGAATTATTTGTGAAACAAATAGAGGTTTTGTTGCTTCCGAAATCCTACTTAATATTATAAATTTGAAAGTTTGTGAGAATGTATATATGTACATACATAAGTACATAAGTTATACATACAATGACATACATATGTCATTGTATGTATGTATTTACGTATGTATGTGTGTACGTACGTACGCATGTATGTATGTATGTACGTATGTTTGTATATGTATGTATGTATGTAAGTATGTAGGTATGTATGTACGTATGTTTGTATATGTATGTATGTATGTATGTAGGTATGTAGGTATGTAAGTATGTATGGATGTTTGTTACTCTTTCACGCAAATTTGACAGAACGAATTACGATGAAATTTTATATATACCTGAAGACCCAGAATAACACATAGACTACTTTTTATCCTCGAGTTCTCGAAGGATCGGGATTTACGCGGGAAGGGTTTCCATGCGGACGAAGTCGTGGGCGGCTTCTAGTATATTATACATAGGTATAATAAGTAATAATGTTAGATAAATATTTACGATCACTGCATATTAGGTATAATGAAACAGTTTTTAACCGAAATAATCGTATACTTATCGATTTTACATTTTTCCTGCCACAGTAAAATCAATAAACTGGCGTTCAATCCGGTTAGAAATTGTTTCATTATAAGATGAAGTTATTTATTATTACTTATGTACTTACTTACATAATATTAAATTACATTTAGGCACAACATATGATTTCCTAGTATTTGAATTGAACATTTTTAAAAGTATTTAGGAATAATTTCAACGCACCGAGCGCGCGACCTCAAGCGGACTGTGTGAGCCAGCCTGAGCAAGTGTAGAGTGACGTCACACCGTCACCGAGAGCTAGCGTCGTGCGGTTACAACTTGTTTTACTTATAAATCGAAAACTAATTGACGTATCGAAGTAATTCTTTCACCAGTATTTTTTATTTTTAAACGAGAATATGGAGTGCTAAAAATCAAAATTTGGTAACATTCTCCATTGTACAACGAGCTGTAATCTGTGACTACTCGATTAGTAGGGAATTGAAACCGTGAAACTGTTGGCTTATTTTGGTATATATTTGCCCGCGTCGATATAAATAATAGTCGTGAATGTAAAAACAATGCAGTCTTGTAAAAGGTTTTTTAGTTAGTAAATAGTTGACTAGTCATGATTGTATAAATAAAAAAAAGGGGTAGTCGAAGTGGATTTTTGATCAATAATATTATACTTATGGTAAGTTAGGATTAAATTTTTTATATTCGTCCTTTATTAGAAATGAATTAATTAAACTCTTCTTAGTAACATTTATTAAAATCCACTATATTCTTAATTGTTTCTTCAAACTACTAAATCTCAATTCTATTTACGGCTATCTTTGAAAATAGCGTAGAATAAAAAAGGAAAGAAAGGATGCATTCCATTTGTTCCGTGATACAATGTGCGTGACTATTCCACTGACTTGTCCGTAGAAAAACTAGCATCCATATTTTAAAGCCGTTCATAGGAAAAATGGCTGAAGTTGTCAGTTTTTCGTGTTTGAAAACTTTTTATGAGGTTGCGTGGTTTAACGATAGTATTGCCAACCTCATTTATTGTTGTTTTTGAACGTTTATCGAGCTATTGGAGAAAATGCATGTTTTTTTACGGTTCGATTCTCGGATTCGAGTTATTGGACTTTTTGAGGAATATATTGAAACCTGGTATTTGCTATCAATCTACAAATCGAAAAGGTTGTGTGATACTTTCCTGGATTTGATTCCATGAAAAAATCACACAATAACAAAACATTGAAATGCAAAAGCGAAAGTATATAGTTTTGGCCATATCTTGGAAATGCTACCATTTTTAAAATAACAGAAACATGAAATAGCCTCATTTAACAATACTTAAGATAAAACGAGTCCTATCACAAGCAATGACATCAAATAATATTCCCAAACAAATAAAACAGCAGCGATTAAAACGACGCTTTCAGCAGCAAATATTCAAGAAATCGACTAAAATATATTTCGCAAAAGCAATCTACAATCGCTTAATATTAAGCAATAACAATAGCAATTCAGTGATCGTTAATTTCTCATTTACCAGTTAAACGATACTCGACTACCGATTAAACGAATAGTCGATTTAGCATAATAGTAATTACGGTACTAAACGGCGATTTATATTGAAAACCTTATGAATATTGTTGAATCAAGAGGGCCGTTTGGTAAGTGGTTAGTTGTAAGAAATTGATACCTTTTGCTTCACTTATATTTGGAATCAGTGGGAATGGGTATTCTTTTATTTTTGCTTCATAAGAGATTTGGAATATTTCTTTTTTTTTGTTTATTTTTTTTTTCCAAAATATTTTATTTTACCCAATTTTTTTCAATATGTATAGGTATGAACTAAAAAACGCTATTTGGTACGATTTCTTACAAACGGTTATCAGTAAAAAAAATAGTAAAAAAATGAACTTTTGTATATTTATTTACTTTTTTAAGCAGTCGATGACTCTCCAACAGATATCGTTATTCCTCCAATTCTAAAACAATGTAATGATTTAAGCACGGTGATTTCTCTTCTATCAGGGCCACGCAGGCATTGATCTACAAGTTAACTACACAAAAAAGAAACTAATTCTTAAAAGTTTTTACTTAATTATATCAAAACAAATAGATAATTACTAAAACACCAAGAAAGCTTTTGAAATTTGAACCCAAGACAGTTCACCAGTCTATTTGAACTAGACCCTTCTAAGACTTTATCTATCGTCCCAAGAGAGCTATGAAAATTAATACGGCCATCGTGTAAGGATTTAGTCTTAATGTGGTATAATACGTATAATTATAATGGGTGGACGATCACGAGTGTTGGGTTATATGGTGCATGTTATGGGAATTTATTGTAATGAAAATGTTTTGGCTTTACGAGACTGTTTAGTTTTGCTCTTCAAAAGTTAGAATTGTCCAGACTTTTCTAAAGTAACGGTTACTTTGGAGAAGTCTGGACAATTAAAACTATAAAGACAAATATGGGTTGCTATTTTGTAAATTGTTAATAGTTTTCATCTAAGACTTCTTAATATGTGTCATCATCATTATCTTAATGCGTATGACCTTTTTTAAGACATAATAAAACTGCAAAATTATTCAAAATTTGTCAAACAGTTTTAAGCCTTACAGGCATAAATTATATACACGTTGACAAAGTTAGCTATGATTGTTTCCGTGACGCAGTGGATAAGATGGTCGCCATGTCAATAAAAGTGCATCGGGACGTCGTGGGTTCGATTCTCACACGGAATAATTATTTGTGTGATCCACAAATAGTTGTTTCGGGTCTATGTGTACTTTGTATACGTTGTTTGTATGTTTGTAAAAATCCCCGCGCTACAAGAGCCATTCTTAGTGCGGGAATTATCTTTATAAAAAATATATTAAATTTAAATCCCAGCTTTTTCTGCTTTAGTAGTAATATACCAATATCTAACAGAACACTTTTTTACTTCCATTTTGATATATGTAAAGGCCTATAACTGCTGCCGAACTCCAACTGGATACCAAGAATTTCTATTCAGAAATTCCCAATAACGCTTTGACGGACCACGAACAGGATTATTTTACACGTGCCTCGTAATTCGCACGTCACATACGCCTCTGTATACACTATCTAGGATAAACTACATAGACAAAAGGCGGAAAAATACCAAAAAGTTTACCTTTCCTTTAAAATTAAGAATCTAAATACAAGAATACGGCAGACAAGGAAAGCAAAGACAATGCGTGACAGGGGAAATGAAAGCACATGCAAAATATTATAAAAATATCGCACTCCCGGTGCAACACTGTCACTTTTGTAAAAAAAAAACAAATCTATAGATATCTTACAAAGTCATTGTTGTGTGAGGTGTGAACGTTTTAAATGCTTCTCCTGAAAAACTAAATTTTTGCATAAGTGACAGTATTGCACCGGGGATGCGATATATATTTGCTTTTATTTTTTTAAAGGCATCTCCCACGCTTAAAATCACTATCGCGGGGATTTTAACATACATACAACCAACTAAGTACAACCAGATCCAAACTAGCTAATTGTTCCGTGTGGAAACGGACCACACGACCTCCCGACGCTATGGTTGCGGTGTTAGAACTTGACCACCAATCAAATACAATGGGCCGATACATTTTTATAGGAAGCCAACCTGTGCCCGTGTCTCAAGGACCAAATACGCGAATGTATTACACGCTCAACGGTTCAGAACAGTAAAAGCTTTTGGACACTACTATGGGAACTCGATCCAAAATTAATAAAGATTTGTATTAGTGCTAGTGTTTAGCAAAATAAGGTAAAAATAAAGAAAATTAAAAGTTCTCAGTTAAGATAAATGCTATGTTTTCATATTATGCTTAAGTATTTGACTTTCTTAGTCCAATAGAATATAGCTTCAATAAATCAAACATTTATAAAAAAACTTCAAAGCAAATCCTACAAGACTACAAAATTTTGCTAAGTAAATAATATTTTTTACCAACAAATTTTTACCAAATAAAAGCATAATTGTTTTACTTTAAACTCACAAACAACTCACGGTATTACTTTCGACTTTTAATCGAGAACCCTTAGTAACTTCCACCTAATACCCGTTCATTTGGCTTGTCATTTGTCACGGCAACATTAAGACACCGACAGAAAGGGCTCAAATGATGCGCACCGCATATTTTATACTAACACATTACACCGTGGTTTGTTTGTATTTTTGTTTGAATACTTATCAGTATGAAGAAGAGAGTCGAGTGGTATTAGCATTAGCCATCCACGCTCGTGATTGAGACTTCTTAGAAAGTTCTAATCCGTGTCTATTAGAAATAATAATTATTTGCTTAAGCGATAGAGGAAAACATGCTGAGGAAACCTTGCAAGTTTGGGAAAATTTTAAATTAAACAATCTTTAAAGGAAATTAGTTTTATTAGGAACGCTAATAAATTAATCTTATAAATCAATTCGGCGTAAAGTCAGTTCCTATAATAAAAGGAAAATATATTTCTTTGGAATCGTTTTGTTACTGAAAAATTACATACCAGGCATTTCGTAAATAAATTTGTAATGCTCATTTAGAATTCTATTTGTTTATTTTTTCTTATTTATAAAAATACTTCTGAGATTTAAAAATAGGTCCTTTACCCAGCTTTTAACTCAATTAGTAACTAGAAACCAGCCCATTGACATTTAAAGGTCAAACAGATATAACTCCTCATCGATATTTAATAATTTTAGAATATCTCTTTCAAGCATTTTCTATGAGTACCATCATAATGTTATGTTTAAAGCCTGTCTTTATATCCATAGACTCTCATTAATTGCGCATAAAATACTGGCAAGAATAGTAGTACAACAACACATACAAAATTAACGATATTATTTTAAACTACATTTCTTTATTCGTAGCACGCTACGCTACGCCGTAGCACTATACTACGTAACCCTCTACGCCGTAGCTTACCAACAAAGACAATATTTATAAAACCTCCGATTTAATTAACACATAACCCCTCCATATTTAAAAGCGGCTCCCGTGACGGTAAAGTAGCGGAACAATAATGTAACCGTGTTGTATAATGTGCGGTAAAGAGCGGTAAGTTTTTGCCGTCAGCAACGGTCACTTGACGGTCGACACGGGCCATTGTTTTCTCGTTAATGATGTGTTAGTGGTCAGAGTGGATATATAGTTTACTGGATGTGATAAGGAACATATTTTTTTATTTAGTTGTTCTGTTCAATATCGGCTTTAATTACATTTTTATTGATTAAACTTATGAAATTGATTAAAAATAGCCCACCATTAACATTTTTATATCAAAATAAATTAACTTGAAAATTACTTCCAACCTACCCGATTATGAGGTGTAACCTCGATAACAATATACTTAATACTCGCAGTTATTGCCAATTATTGTTCTAGGTTTTGCATTCGATTCTAAGACAAGCCTGATAAAGCTTAGTTAAATGAGTTGCACTTAATGATAGTTATTATAACATCGTAATGGAAAACAAGAATTGCTATCATAACAAAAGTAACTTAGAAGCAGAACAGACAAACGTCATTAGACTAAGAAAAACTTATTTCTATTTAAGATTAAAACAAACTTTGTTCCTTTGTATTTAAGTTGAACTATCAACTAGCAATCTACTCGCAGCCTCAAGGATTGTTATTATTTCTCAAAGCGAAATATAAAAGTTTGTAAGAAAAGCGAATGAAATACTGCACAGGATTTCTGTAAAGTTGACGGTCCTGTGTATTGTATGACAATCTTGTAAGTGCAATAAGCTCGACGCAGTCGGCACGAGTTCTTGGAAACCGCGTCTTTGTGAGCTGCTCTAAACGGTGAAGCGAAATACAGATAGATAATTATGCATGTCCTTGTTTGTTGAAGACAGGTTTGTTTGTTGGGTAATTATTGTAACTATAACATATTTTGTTCTAGAAAAACCGATGTTGACAGAAACATTAGTTATTTTGGATTACAAATCTACATAGAATACTACTTCTAATCGGAAGATTGGAAAAGTCTTTATGTTAAAAAGTCGGAAAATTTGAGACAAAATCAACGCATATATACGTTAAAACCTTTTCATAGTGTCGTATAGAGTTAGTGGTTTAGCAATCAATTGGAGAATTTTAATAAATCTCACTTTCATATTTATTCTTTGTTACCACTGTTAACATCACGACGTTTATTCGTAGGTAAGAACATTTATTATGTAGGTAACAAAAAAAAGTAAAGCCAAAAAAAGTTGAGAAAGTAGACCGCTTCCATTTGCTCAACATCTTCCGGTCCTTTTGTCCTGGGGCCGTATTTCTGAATAAATTCAGTGGCTTAAGGCCCAGAGTGGTCGGCTTAGTATCCAATTTATTATAAATTCATATGCTTTCGGCCCCGACGCCCGTACATTTACACCGGCACGAGTAAATACAGGGCTGTCAGGTGAAGTTAAATTGATTTTGTGTCTAGGTGACTCACCTGAGCGAAAACGTTTGTGACATCCTTGGGAAAAATATGAATTTTATTTTGAACGTCTTTATATTTTTCTTGTCATGTTTTTACATTAATGCTACTCTTATAATATGTCGTAGTCTTCTCTGAAATTCAACCGAATATTTGTGCTAGGGAGTGATCCCATTAAACTTAGGAAGTTTCCTAAAATATCGTGATGCAACGCGTGAACATGCATAAATTCCTAGATAGACTTTAAACACAAATCTCCTAATAAATTCTATTCTTAGTAATAAATAAGTATTATTGGACAACTCACACACAGTCATTCCAAACTAAGTAGAGCTGTACTATGGCAAACAAATAAGTGATAAACATACTTATATACTTCTAAATACAAATAAGATAAATTAACAACCACACTCAGAAGGGATACTCGTGCTCATCGCTTTAATTATTGTCCCGAGTGTGATTCGAACCCACCACACTACTTTAACAACTGCGCCAAACGTGCAATTACTAAGATTCAAATTTTAAAACGTGACTAGTATTTATTGCTTATTGCTTTATAAACGTCAACTAGCTTCCTAAAAACCTTTCTTTCTTGGACTATACGATAGGTTTGCGTCTCCCAAATGATGTTTATGTGTAACAGAAAGTAGGTTCTAGTTTGTTAAAGATATCCATTCCAAATAATGTTACTTGGCTCGCTAACTACTCGCGTACTTTTAAAAGTACTTAAAATTTTGGCTATTTGACAAAAACATACAATTCTTCTGTTAGATGTAATATAATTTTAAATGTGAACATTTTCAGACAATGAACACTCCTTTATGAGAGGAAGTCTTTTCTGAATTTTATTTTATTAGAATATACTTCATGGCTTACTTTTTCTGGACAATGTATATATTATTTTTAAGTATAAAATATTTAATTACCTTCAAAAATAATATTTTGGAATGCTAGACTATGTACTTAATATGACATTATTAATTGAAAACCTGATTCTACTTGGTCATATCGCTTAAACTCTGGTAAAAAGTATTTCAAATTACTTTAAAATAAAAGATGATCTTGCAGGACTCTAAGCAAAAGCTGTCTCCTCCTCCACAAGAAAAAAAAATCATAGTAAATTATGTAAATAAAAAATTACTTACTTAATCTCCCACTTTTACTGTAACCAAACAACACTTAGTATAATCCGCAAACCCGTTAGTACTAAACATAAATCGATTCCATACATTACCAAGTAGCATTAAACAAATCTTAGTGCTATTAGTGGCGGTAATAGCTCTTAAGTGGCGTCGTGTCCACAATAATTGTACCGCGGTGTCATTGTCATTTGAATGGGTCGTTAATACACGAACGTTAGCGGTTTTCTTCAGCCGTTTATGGTTAAACTAGATGAAGGAACTTAGAACGGTACGAGCTTTAAGGCCGTTTTTATTAAAGTTATTGTAAAATGTTGATAAATTATATTATGATCCATATTTTTAAGACATGTTTTGGGTTTTTGATTAAATATCAAAAAATCTTAATATTTCAATGAGTGTTTTTTTCATATCGAACCAAATAATATAAATGTCATAATATTACTAACTTAGGGTTGCAGCTTCTCCCGGGCAAAATTTTCTAGACAATTTCCTCTAACCACAAACCACTACTTTGGTAAATTTTCTGGGTTCAACTAATTCAACAGAAAAGAAAGGCAAACTAAACTCATTTTCACATAATAATATATGTTTTATTTTATTTTACTAAAAAGACAACTCCGGCACTAAGAATTGCTCTTGTGTCTCGGGAACTTTGACAAACATAGTAATACAACCAATGGACACAAAGTACAACCAGACCCGAAACAATTATTTGTGGATCGCACAAATAATTGTCCCGTGTGGGAATCGAAACCGATGCAATGGTAGCGGCGTGGTGACCCAAACCACTGCGCCACGGCGGTAGTCAAATAATACTACACATATTATATACTAAAGTTCAAAACGGCGTTTACATATTCCGGAAAAAGCTAATTACTAAACCCCTCTCCCTTGCAGCACTTAAACGCTATGTACACAAATAATTATAGTGCGGTGTCATTGTGCGGCGACGATTTGTACTCATTTGAATCAAGCGTTAATACACGAACGCTTAGCGGTTTCTGTAAGTGTTTCAAACGAGATGGTAGTGTTTAAAAGGGTATTGTTTTGTGAATATGTGATTGATATAAAGGTTTGATAAGCAACGTGATAGTTTTCTCTCTTCAAAATTAGTTAAGTATGTAATAGTAAAAGTACCAGTTAATCTTTACAGCAAGTTGACTTGAACAATTTAAATATCTCAAAACATTTTTTACGCGCGATCATTTGCATATAAACCAAGTATAGCGTCCGTTGCCTTTAAATGTATAATAATCTAATATATAAAATTCTCGCGTCACAGTTTTCGTTGCCATACTCCTCCGAAACGGCTTGACCGATTCTCGTGAAATTTTGTGAACATATTGACTGGGTCTGAGAATCGGCCAACATCTATTCTTCATACACCTAAGTGACACATTTTTTTTTATTTGGCAAAGCAACATTTGCCGGATCAGCTGTTCAATACGTACGTTATGTAAAATAAAACCTTCATAATGCCTCCAAAAAAGTAATTATATAGTAAAACATACCCGTAACAGCGTTTCATAACAGCGTTACAATATTCAACGCTCTACACTATGTCACTGTGATTTTACTTCATTTTATCGTCAATTTTACAAAAGTTTATACAACCAAAATTTTAATCTACTTAAAATGTCTGTGCACTTAAAGTGAATTATTAATTAATATTGTAAAAGCATTGGAGATCGTTCTCCATCATTTTATTAATACTTTTATGAATATTTTAACTAAAAATTCAAACGTAGTTAACTGTACAATAAATTATTCCATATTGTATAATGTTGAAGCCTTTTTTAAATCGTTATCACATCTTTTATAAATTATAAAATCATACAGTATAAATTCACAAGCATATACAAATAATGAATACGATAAACATATTATACAAATAATGGATATGAATACAACTCTCTATCTTTAAAATCACTCTTAAGTAATTTAAGGTCGTCATGAAAATACAAATGTTTCATTAGATAGCCCTTGGTTCAATGCTCTGTCTTGTGGGTAAGTGTCTTAACATCATCATCATATCAGCCAAAAGACTTCTCCCGTATTTGACCTTCTCATGGAATTAATATAATATACTAGTATAAGTAAATTAAGAAATATTTGATAGTGAGAAAATAGTCATCAAAATTACGCATCGCTTCCACAAATTTCCTTCAGTATAACAACTTGGTCTAAATTACTATAGTACAACCTCCTTATAGATAAAAACCTACTGCAACTTTGCCACAATAAACGAAACCAGAAGTCCAAGTTACAAACGAACTACACACATAAATCAGTGATTCAAACGTGGACATAATGACGGAAAAACTTTCCCCTCATTACAATGCCACGATGAAATATCGGTGACGAATACTTAATCAGTAGGGGACGTATCATTAAGGAAAGATTTCTATCAGATATCTTAATTTGAGATAACATTTTAGGTTTTTGATAGGTAGAACTCTGAATAAACCTTTGAAAACGTTGAAATAATTTGCTGAGGTACACATTTTGAGGTTTTTGATGGGTACCTATACCTATGAAGAAACATTCAAAAACTTTAAAATAATTCGTCGAATCAAGTTGTCGATTGCAAGAAAGGCTTCAACAATAAAATCGGTTCTCAAATTTGTTCGAAGATGCAAGAATGTAAATTGTACGAACCTGTAGCGCAATTCTCTACAATTGGAACTACAACGACAAAAAAGTTTGACAGTATTGTCGTTCTTTAATCGGTACTTAACTTTAAAAACCACAATATAACACGTGCATTGATCAGTTCTTAATATAAAAAACTCGATAGCAATTGGGGTCCCGGTAAAAGATAGACGTACGATAGATGACCCCTCAAAGAGGCAGACAGATAGAGGAAGACAAAATGTCTTATAGTGAAGGGAATTCGGTTATCCAAAATCATGGTGTAACTAGTTCTCGATAATCGACACAGCGAAGTATGAAACTAGGCCGTTGGTATTCATAAGCACATCAATATGTAAGATGTTCGCGAAACCATTGGAATCTAGTCGCGTTTGTAATAACTGAGGTTTTATGTTCTTGTGTAAGAAAACATGTTAAAGTTTTTTTTGCTTATACAAAAATGTGTAAATTCATACTATTGTAAATAAGATTTTCCCCTTTTTGTAGAGTTTCTTGAGCAGGTTTTAGTCAAAAGGTGAGTTTTGTTGTTATCTTGCTACATAGTTAATTATTTCTGCCAGTTAGTTATTTGTATTGACAATTTTTTTAAATATTTTACTATAGACTACGACTAGGCTTATATGAATTACAGCAAATATATTATAACACAGATACAGATAAAGATATTGAAGAATTGTATGTTCGAGTGAAGTCCCGGTCCAAAACTAGATTGTGTAAAGCAAACGAAGAAACGTCTTTATTTCGAACATTATTATTTTGTTCATAATTATTTTGGTTGTTGTCCTGAGCTAGTCAAATGTTAATAATTATAATGTCCATAACAAAAGAAATTAATTAATAATTGTCATTTTGGTACGTTTTCCTAGAATAACCATTGCTCTCACGAAGCTTGATAATGTTATAGTCCCCCAAATAAATATTATTTAGTGGTCAAAATAATTTCCTAGTATTGCAATATTGTATTGAAATAAAATTATACTTTGATTAAACGACTGTGGCACTTTTTAACAATATATGTACTTAATAAGTATGTTGACTTTTAAAGCAAAATTTCACAACGTCGCGGCGTCGCCATGTCGTTTACTTGCTCGTTCTATTACTGAACTTATAGATTGCACTGATCTTTCCCGAAAAAAAATACTTAGCCACAGTTTTTGTTTCCACCCAGGACTTGAACCAATCCGCTACTGACTACTGACTTACTCAATCACATATATTCATACGCCATTTTTTTGAAATAAATAAATATCATTGGACAACTCACACACGGCCATTTGATTCCAAACTAAGCAGAGCCTTTACTATGGTTACCAAATAACTGATAAACGCACTTATATACTTCTAAATACATACTTATGTATATAAATTAACAACCAGATCTAGAAAAGAATAGATATAGAATATTTAGAACAATTATCACTTAAAAACATCCCGGATCTGTACAATTCATAAACTATTCAACTATTTTTGTTTTAACGTCGGATTTTAAGCGCATTCCCGTTGCAACGGAATTCTTTTAGGGATCGTGAGGTATTCAGCATTCAGCACGGTATGAACGTTATAAGTAGATGGGTTCTGTACAAGGGAATTTGAAGGGGAAACTTTATAGGGTGATTGGGGAAGGTGGAACGCTTTTTGTGAGGAATTTATATCGAAAAGGGTTATTGGTACATGCTTGTTTTTGCATGCAAAGACAAGCCATGACTCTTGAGTGAGTGTTGAGTGGCTGTAAAATTAAAGGTTTAGTAATAATTTCTGGTTTGGACAACATGATGATGTATTGTATTTGTATTGGTTATTTTTATTTAATTGTGTAAAATTTGTACACCGATAATCGATTTTGTACATGAAAATATTTCTGTCTTGCTGTTTTTCTGAATACGACAGCGGTTTTAAACCAATATAGAGCATATAGATGGACCTACGTATCCTGGAAAAGAACATAATTTATTACTTTAAAGAATACGTGCAGGATAAATCTAGCATGTATATGAGAAATATAGTCACACAATAGTTCCACACGGCGAACTTCTTGAATTTCCTCCAAATCTCTTGAGATTCCACTATATTCATAGCTTATTCACTTACACCGTCAACTACAACAAAACTGTGATTTATCACGACTATGATCAAACTTGCTGCTCCAATCGCCAAGTTCACGATTCAATTTCCGTGCGAAACCATATTCGGGTACGTTACCGTACAACTTCGGCTGGGAATCGAACTGCCACTGTAGTTTTACTGCTAAACTCACTGTTTTGTGGTGAAAGTTTTTGAGAGCGTTCTGATTCTTGGCTAAAGATGTAACAAGGTGATATGAATTTTGATATTTTAAGTTTTCTGGTATCTGAATTCAATTTAAAAATATTTGGTTTTATTCCTTTTTTTGTCTTTATCTATAATGGTTAGAAGTTAATAAATAAATATCATTCGACAACTCACACACACACAACCAGGCTCAGAATAAATACTCGTGTTCATCACATCACACAAAGATTTGTTCCGGGTGGGATTCGAACCCACCACACGCGACGCTACGGTTATTGCGGTGAAGTTAATCGATTGATTTAATGTTTGCATGAATGCGATACCTTCGCATTCATGCAAACATTAAATCATCTTGACCAAAAGTTTGCCCCGCGTATACCAATATGAACTGTGAACCGGTATTTCTTCACCAAACAGCCATTTACATCTAAACGTTAATAAAACATAATTTAAAAATGTCTGTAATTTAACATACTGAAGCTAAAGACACGTTAATATTACAAAAAATACTTACACTCTCACCTTTTTAAAAACCCATTTGATCCGTATTTCTCTTACAAAACATACAAACGAGGGGCTTTCTAGCCATTGGTTTTTCTTGAAAAATATTTTTTTAATTACTGTGCAAAGCACGGTGTATTAGAGCCAAAGCGAGGGCCTCAGGTAGAAATACAGGGCCATTAAAATATAGTTAAGTTCTTCAAGGATAAATGAATGAGGGTTCCGTGGCTGATGTAAATGCTTGCACACAAAATTGTTGAGGTTAAAAGTCTAGATTGCGGGGTAAGTATTAGTGTCTTGGCTTTTTTATTTTGTTGCTTTTGTATCTTGAGTGAGTTACTATATTTATTTGACGTTATATGTAGTACTGAAGATAAGGCTTCAAATGACTTACAACAATGATGTCGGTAACTAAAGCAAATCCATTTAATAATTTGTATTTTTAAGCGACTGCGTAAATAAGAAGGTTCTCAATCCGGTCGGTGTGTCCTTTTTCTAATATACCTACCGTACCGTTTTACCCGCGTTTATAGTGATTCGATCCAATTCTTTCTAGCGTGTTGTTTTTTAGCATTCCCACTTATCATTGATACCTATAGCCTTCCTATCGAAAGCGACCATGAAACACAGAACAACTAGTATTTCCGAATACCTAAACAATAAAACTCTTCATTATATTGGAGAATTAAAGCACAAATTCTATAATCTTTAATATATAACGTATTTTGTAACTAGAACTAATAGGAACAGTGCGCCACGTGTGACTTGTTTGTCACTGCTTGTACATTAAACCGATTGGGGATGCACGCTCACTCCGCTGGGAAATTGTACGCTTAATCAATTACCTACTAATGCATTGAAAATACGAGTTATTTGCTGCAGGAAATGCAAGTCATTTATTTACTGTTGATTTGGAACTTCCGAAATGTTTTTACTGCTACAATCATATAGTATTTTTCTTTACTAAAAATATACTTTGTTTCTGTTTTTTGGGGTATGGTAACGTCAATCAAATAATCAACGATCAATCGTAAAATGTATAATAACACAATCGATGTCGTTTGATAGTTTTACTTCAAGAAATTGCATTATCAATTGTTGATTGGAGATGATAACCGTGGTAGTGTTATGACTGTTTAAAATTTTATAAAAATGAAAATTGTATATATAATACATTTATATTTTTGGAACGTTGCAAACTAGCAAGACATATAACTTATTTTATAAAGGATTACCTTGCCTTTGTTCTGATTAGGAATAGAATATTTCGCGAGCCTTAAAGCCTTAATAAAAAGCCTCAGTAATCACATTACCTAATTACCACCCACGGAACCCAAAAAGCAATGAAAGAAACCGTTTACACGGCAACGATTCCTGCATTAAGCGAAACACATGGAATATTTAAATGTGCACGAGCGAAAACGACCTTTATTCCCACTGCATAAAGTTGGAAAAACATATCAAATATTCTGCATATACTTTCAAAGAAATTAAAAAGTATTTTAAGGGTGTTTTAGCAAGATTTTCTAATGAATGACCTGCCTTTTATGCAGTTTACGCTCTGGTTCTGTATTTTAGTCTTTGACGCGTTTCGAAGAATTGCGTTTGGCTTTTCAGTAAGCGACAATTATTTAACTTTTACGTCCAGTGAATAATGTTTTTTGCCTTTTATATGGTAGTGAGTGAAATTTTTATTTTCCTTTGCCACTGTAGACAAAATAAATTGTCGTCTGTTTTAAGAATAAACGTAAAATATTGCTTGAGATTTTTCACATTTTGTTTTACTTGCTATTGTCACACTGTTCTACCGGGATATCTTCTAAGGCTTTTATTGATTTACGTTTGTGTATAAAATATAATATTATGATTAACTTAATGATTATAATATAATCACTAGAAAATATTTACCCTTTTAAGTACCGTTAAACTACACAGTTTCAGGAACTCGTGTTTGAACCCGATTGTTTTTACAAAAGTTCGTAAATAATGTTCCCGATTTTATATTTATTACAAAACTCGTACAAATAAAAAGTTCTTGTCTTAAACGTAGCCAAACCCACTACAGGTCTCAAAATCGTCTTCAAACGAGAGAACTAAATAAAAATAATGATCCGAAAAGACCCAAGTTAGGCAAACACATAAATTGTTCTGCTAGTTGAATCCATTGGTGGAAACGAACCAATAACTTTTTATACAAGCTAAAAACAACTTTAAAACAAAGCCAAACGATTCAAAATTGACTGAAGAATAACTTGTAACGTCTTCAGTTTGATATGTATTTCCGACAAGTTACAAATGCAGTTTCTATGAACCTTATGTGCTTTTAATAAGGTTTATTTTCGCGTGTACATATTTTTGATTTAGTAAAGACATGTTAACGCCTTTGAAGCGACGAGATAATTTATTAAGGGTTTTGTTGCCACTTTTTTGCACCCTTTCACCATTTGTTCTTAAGTTTTGTTGTTGCTAGTGATTTTTACCCGACATTTTGTCTCCGTGACATATTATAAATGTAATTTACGCGTGTTTATCGCTTCTTATAAAGTAATAGGGTGACTTTCCAACTGAAAGTTTTTTGTTTTATTTCGTTCCAATGTGAGGACACTTGGTCGCCTACATTTGTTTAAGCTATAACAATCTTTTTGTTTGTTAAAATTAGGGTGTACGTTATTCATATATTTAAAAGTTACTTTTGCCACTTTTAAACACCCATCAGACCTCTTATGAGTACAGGTTTTCATTGTTTTCTATAAAATTGATGTCACTTTATTTTGAAGATAGGTTAACTGACATATATTCATTAACTGTGAAATTGCCTGCTCATTATGTAAAAAATAAAAATAAATACATTTGAAATCATCAATTTTATACTGTGGTGAAGATAATAATGTACAAGCCTTGTATGTTTTTCTGACAGAGTATTCCAAAAAAAGATTTTCCGAATATAAAGTGACAGAACATTCCGACTCAATCGTATTGAAATCGAAATATCATAATACCTTTTAATATTCATAAGTTCAGACAGCGTACAATGCGAAAATAAAGCCTCATTTTTCATTAAACAAAAATGATGTAAAACCGAAATGAAAATCATTTTCCGCATGTTAATAGCAACCGGTAGTGTCAATAGCTCGACAAAAGGTGCAAACTCTATAAATGAACAGATAAATCTTCCCTTGGGAAGTGAATTAAAAACTTGACAGGTCGTAAGTGCAGGCGGGAGCGAGCGCACGAGCGGGAGCGAGAGCGAGCACGTGCGAGAGAGACGGGTATATAAAATATTGCATTTACCGTAGGTACCAACAGGACACTGGCTTAGTGCCAGCCCTCGTTTTTTGTTGAGTCTTATAGATTTATAATTTAATCGGGAGTTACGTGCTTTGGATAGTCCCGATGCAGTTTTTGGAGTTTGTTTTTGCGTGATGTAACATTTTTGTAAAGTTGTACAGTAACTCGTAATTTTATGGTAATAAGTAATAGTGGTATAAAAATTGTTAGGAACTATTAACAGGTGACCTTTTTCGAGCTGTGTGAGACAACCGTTAATTGATCTTAATTGTCATGTCCAAGAATATAAACTACATTATTTTCCGGTTACAATTTAACTAAAGCGAGCTACAAACGATAAGCAAATAGGTATATACGAATAACATACAATCCTTTTTACTTTGATATATGAGTAAAATTTACTTAATGTCTGTAGGTATGTAAGCAACATGAACACTTTGCATTCCTGTTTAAAATTATAATTTAACAACACGCCAATCACGAATATTTTTTTATTCACCCAAAAACAAATTCAATTTTTATTTTGTCTACCAAAGACTTAAGTACACAATATGCAACCCAAAACCAAAAAAAAAAACACCAAAGCGTGCAAGCGGAAAACTAGCAAAAATTACAACCAGCCTGATCGATAAATTTGAAAGCAAACTTTCTAAAATCTGTGCAATAAAACTCTCTAAAAGTCTCACGGAGATAATCCGTGGTCGGTAGAAAAGTTGAACAAAAGTTGCTTGTAACTTTTTCTCCAGCAGTTTTGTCTTTGCAATTTTGTATGCAACAACCGTCGGTGCAAAGGCTAATTGTGCCCGCGGTTGGCAGGCTGCCAACTAATTCCCAGATTCCACTATGACAATATTAAGGAGCAGCTTACACGTTCCGAAAAGCCGTGGACCGGTGAAATAGGTCAATAGTTTTTAGATTTTCCTTAGAATTATGCAGCTTAACTTCGTTTGAAAAAAGCGTGGCTTATTAGCGACATGGGTCGTTTTTCATGTCGAATTTTGAGTGTATGGTTGTAGTCATTATTAAAAGATTTGGACCTAGGTATGATTTATTTGTAATCAACGATGCTGTATCATTACATAGTATAAAATAAAATCTTCTCACTGCGTCTTGTTTGACAGTTCGCGATAAACTAAAAATTCTTCCTGCAATGAAGTAATTTTGATTCCAGGAAGGATTTTAGAACTAAAATTGTCACATTTGATTCGTCTCCAAAACTTGGTGAACGGAAATGAATGTGCGGTTAAGTTGCACGCGATTTGTGATAACTCATTTTGATTAATCGTTTCTGCGGTTGGATATGAACTGTTTTTCCGTAATTTCGAGGATGATTTGTTATCATGTCGCTATCAAAGTTAAAAATAACACCTACTATGTTCTAAATTACTATTCTACTGTAGCTCGATTCTCCACTACTATCGACTACCAATTACCGACTTTTCGTCGAGAAATTTTGTATGAAAATCTGATCTGATGAATTATTTTTGCAGTACATTCTGAATTTCAAACTTTCGATACTCGACAGTACCAACTGTACAGAATCGCGCTACTAGACACTATTATTAGAAAATGACATTAATGTAATTAAAATTAAAAAGGTAAGAAAAAATAGTAATCAGTATTGTTGTTATGTTTCCTACGAACTATGCAAATATTTAGTTTGCAAGGATTCCTATTTTAGCACAGTATGCATCGTCAAAAGTCGTCGTCATAATTCTGTTTTAACGCACAGCAAGCAAATTTACACTGGCTTTTTATGCTGATTTCTTAGTTTTAATATATGTAATATTATGAAATATTTTAACATAGCATATAAAAAATATCATTCATAAAGTAATCTAAATACATCATATCAGTTTTTCGGAATAACACAATAAAACATACTTTGAACGTAATTTTATTTATGTCATAGACATATCAAATAAAACTGTAAGCTCCCTGGGGATTTGGGAGCCAGACGACTCAATTTTAAAATACTTTTACTTGTTTTATGATATTTATTCTAAATAAATGTTCTATCAAACTTTGAATGAACTTAAAACGAACTCTTTTATAAGGCTGAACAAGTTATTTGTGGTGTAGAATAACTTTATACAATTTACCTAGTTTTAGTAACAGAGTTTAATCTTTATGTTCCGATATGTTTGTAAAGACCTTTGGCACAATTTATTTAGATTCTAATAAAAAAGTGCGTGTAAACTGTATTTCCAAAACAATGTAGCTATATCAACCAACGGGTCACTGATAATCTAAATTCTTCCGCAAGGTCTGCTGCAAACCTTGCATACAAATCTCTCTATTAAGTTGTTAGACTATAATTGATCGCACTAACGAATTAAGAATTACTAAAACGGTTTCCTAGAAAACATCACGGATAAATTTGGCAACTATTGCAACTTGAAAATAAAAAGCCTACGTAGTGGTGAACAACGGTCAACGCATCGCATGCTACGCATCGCTAACAATTTAAATCTTTATGTCATTTAAACGCCAAAAAAATCTCGTATTCCCACCAATGTATCATTCACATAACAATAGCAACAACAAAAGCAAAGCAATATCAATCAATAGCACCTACAAAGAGCATTATTCAAACAAAACAAGACGCAAACCACTAAAACTATGCTCAATAGAACTGGTATGATCTGCATCGCAAACTGAGTACGTTTCCGTCGCGGCGACGTACAGGACCCACGGCGCGCACACTCGGCCGCATACATTTTCATGAAGTTTTGCATTTTTGATGAACTAAAAAAAAGATGGCAGCTCCCACTCTCTCCCCGGAAATCGTTCTTTTTGGAAAAAAACCGTTGCGTTTTTTGGTAAATTGCTATTTTTGAATTGAAATTTTTGTTGAATAAGGACTGAATTAAGTTTCGTTAAGCTGTATTTTTGTGAGTTTTTTATGTGTTTGTTTGAAAAATAATTAATTGGTGTTATTTCGGTGGCTGGTAATTTTTTGTCCTTTACTTTCAAATAAATGAAGTATATCGTCCTTTAGTCTTTTTATTAATCTGCTTTTTTTAATATTTTAAGTAAATAATTAGCAGCTGTTTAAAATTAAAAATGACATTCCCATTTATTTTTATTTGACTTTAATTCTCCTGTTAATTAGTAGTCAATTAACGTTGTAATACGATAAATACCGATTTATTCGAATAAATAGTGCAATGAAATACCTGAATAAATATTTGTAATCGGTATTCGATTTTAACTGGAAACTGCCATTGGTTAGTTTAACATTAAAATGTACACTGCAAAGTAAATTCACTGAATAAAAGGATATTTTTGGGGAATAACCTATTTTAACTTTATAAAACTGCTTTTAGAATTTCAGTTTAATCGAAACGAAGTTTTCTTTTCAATTACTTTTATATTCAAAAACAATTTCTTTTCAGTTTTCCATTTCATTTTTTAATATTCACGAACAGTGTCATTGTTAATAACAATCGTACACCATTGTGCACATAACGACTACACTGCATCAAAACAGAAAATATCTCTCAAATATATAGATTGTAATATTTTTAGGTAAGGCAGGCCTGTAGTATAGGCATTGGTATATAATGAAGAAGGTATATTATTCATTTATGTTTTGTCGAGTTTCGAAAAAGCTTGATCAAAGTTTGTGAACTAACTAATCATCATGACTTAAGGCTTCAGATAACCCAGCCCCCCCTCTTTCCCCATTTAGCATTTTTCCTTGACCAGGTTAAAGACTACACAAAGACATGACGAATGATTCTAACCAGCGCCTTATCTCGAAGTATCAAATTATCAGAAACAAAGAGCGGAAATGTAATTTCCTACAATACTTAGAAACAGTTCTTTAGTCAGAACATTAGTGACGACGATTAATAGACTTACCACTTTGTTACCTGTTATTGCTAAACTAGGTTCTTTGTGAAAAACTTTTGAGTACTTACTCAGTTCTGGATTTGTTACATTTAACTAGAAATTATTCTTTGTCATACAGTTTTAGTGCATTATGTTGGTTTAACAGCTGTCCGGGAGCCTATACTGGCGGCTTACCCGGGTTTCTATAACAACTATAAAACCAGTCTACAAAGCCAGCTGTCATTTTCTTCTTGTTGATAATTGCATCTTTCTTATAAGGTTCAACATCCATGTAGGTTGTAGATCGCTCTCTTTGCGGTCGCTAGCATTTGTCTTTATGAACCGTCCTTGTTCCTTGTTGAGTTTTGAAGCTGCTTTAATTTCTATCCGTTTGTATGAATTAGATGTTAAAAATCAATGCTGTAGTAAAATACGATGGTTTATTCGAATGCCCTAAATCAGACCCCAGATATGAAAATTTCGGATAGTAAACAGAAAAAAGGTTACCATAACCGAGTTACAGAATAATTAGAATCTATAGAAAACTAAATTCAACTTGGAATGTAAAATGTAAAATAAAACGTCCATCCATGACCTTCTCGTTACGATATGCGTAATCAAAAATGCAAATTCCACTTCGAAATTACGCTGATTTTTCCTCGCGTACCACTGAACCGGCGTTTTTTTCCAAAAAACTTTGGTTGCGTTTTACACGAAGTTATCCCTTGATTTTTGAAGCTTATTTATTTATTCATAAGTTGCCGTCCGCGGTTACGCTCACGTGTTTCCGTTTTTTCAACGACTTTTTAATATTTTCTGCATAAAGAACGTTATTAAAGTCCGGTTTGTTGAAGTTTTACGAGGCTTTTTTGATTACTTGATGATGTTTCGGTTTGGTAAAATTATTTCTAAGAATTTTCGACTTATGGGATTCAGGAAAATATAATTTCTTGATGAAGAACAACATTGAAATGGTAAACTATAAAGTTGGTCTAATGGATGTTTGTATTCTTGTTTCTATAATTTCGATTAATGTTATTTAATTTTTAACGTTAAACAGTTTGTACAAGTCAGCATTATGTTACCTACTGTCTGTTGCATGTTGACTCAAAACTATATTTCAGGTACAAGTAATTTATAGTTTAGTTTTAGTTGACCCTAAAAATATTTCTTCATTGCATTTTAACACCAATTGTCAAAACAATAAATTCCAGTGTTTTGAATCCCAAAAATACTAAAGAACAAAAAAGGTGCAAGTGCATATTTAGCTCTCTCTTAAATAAATCAAGTGCAGTCCCGAAGTGTCCGCAATTCTCTGCTACTGTTGCGTAGAGTTTAAGAGAGCAAAATCTACATAATATTTAAATTTTACGATGCTATTACTAATTTTAACTCAGGACTAATTTGACAATAATACTTTTTTTTAAAATATTTTTAGCCTGGCTTACATTTTCTTTACACATTAACTAGTGCTAGAAATACAATATCAAATAATACATTTCGACGTTTTGAACACTAAAATAATAAAAAAGCAAAAAGGTGCAAGTGCTCTTTTTGCTCTCTCTGATAAATCAACTGCAGTTTAAAATGTACGCTAGTCGCCGTTAGTGTTGCGTTCTGTGTATGAACTTGAGTGGGAATATTTTGTGCGAACCTTTTTATTTGCATAGAAATTGAGCGAAAATATTTTTGAAAATGTTTAACGGATTTGTGGTTGAAGAGAGCAAAATGGTTCTGTTTTTTACAAAGATGATGTATGTGTGGGATTGAAATGCAAATAACCTGACTCTTCAGCTAACTTGTTACATTTTACTGTCTTTTACCAGTGAGCGTTGCGATTTTAATACCTGACATCATACAACGAAACTTTAAAAATATTTTGGTAAACTTTCAATTTCTGAGTATGTACTCGTAGATACAGATTAAGCAGTTGTTCTATTTTGTCTATAACATCATATTTGTTATCACTAAAGGTGTAGGCAGCAGTGTATAAGTTACAAGCTGGTTGTAACTCATGCACTGCTGTATGCGTATTCACAATTTTCAATTTTAGTCTCATGCAATAATGTGCAATCCTGCCTCCAAATACCAGCCACGATCGTAACTCCGGGCTAATATTACATTCACTACTTACACACAAAAAAATAACTACTAATCTCTATAAAATCCTATTAATTATCTTAAATAGGTAGTTAAAATGAAACAGTACATTGATATTCCGTGAGACAGAGGACATTAGATTCATAATGGTGATGGCGCGATCTCCACAACTGTTAACCCGTTAAACAGACTATTACAATTCGCGGCGGACTCAACTATATAAAGGATAGAATACACCACGTCTTGCGTTATTGAAATAAAGGTAACATAGTCTTATCATAAAACACTCCGTTTTAGTTCAGAGCATGTAAAAATAATGCAGTTTACCCATAAACTATATTTCCTATACTTTTTGCCCTATTTTCTTCCTATTTCAAAAGGTTTCACCCTGTTACAATTTTTTTTGTTCTCAAACTTATCGGCCCCGGTTATTTATATATTTCAGTTTACAACTATTAGAAAGCTACTTTACTGTACATTGTTATCTCTCTTAGATTAAAGTGATTGACACGTTACGTCAAAGCGCCAAAGTCGTAAATAGTGACAATCAATCTGACGTACATTAGTTGATGACTGGGAGTTTATCAGTTATTTACTTACGAGTCAGATTACCACCTAAAACAAATTTTCCTTTTATTGAAGCGCACATACTTACTGCTTTCAAATATTCTTAAAGTTCGTTGTACAATATAGAACTAACACAACCTTCAAACATCAAACAGTACCTAAACACCCTTAATTCAGTTTGGACCCAACTGCATAAAACTAAAGCAGTCATCCCGCTAATGTGCAAATCCCTAAGCTCAAGTCAGCGTCGCGTCATTAAAGGTTACATCGACGGTTTTAAAAGAGATCTCAAATCCACTCAGTATGGGGAAATGGAAATGCACTTAATGCATACGTAATCAAATTATCCGGGGGCGGAACGCGGCGGGCACGTGTCACACCGCACCGTTTTTGTAAAAATCTGGCAGTTGGCAGGCGAACGTGATTTATTTTTTCGCGGTATCTCGGTTTTTGTGGTAGTGGTTTTGCTCTTGTTGTGCGTATTCTAGGTAATACTATACTAGACAAAAGTATGCGTTACATACCAGGTTACAGATCGTTCGTTATTTTGGTAAGACAATTTTTTTTTATAAATTTTGAGCGCATCAATATTCTGCTGTATCTTATCGTGCCGAAACAGTTGTAAGTATATTTTATTTAGCATCAATTTATTACTTCTTGGCCAAATCACTATCATAGATGAAAATACTTCCAATAACAAAGTCCACAATCCCTAAACACCATTACGCTTTCTACGCAATTTGACGACACGTTTCAAAAATGCCCATTGTGTTTACAAACAAAGGACGAATTGTTTCTTACACTTTGGTGTGACATAATCCCCGGGCATATAACACGACGTCGTTGGCACAACCTGTCAAGGACTAATGAGGACCTGCTGGCGTGAGAACACTACTTTTCATTACAAATTTTATTCCACACAAAATATTACTTTGTTTTATAGTTTCTAAGTCACAATTTTGTTTAAAATAACGTTTTATATTCAAAGACTTTATTATTACCTTATTTCTTTGAAGCTTGTTGTGTGTTTTTGTAGAATTATGATATTTTAGTTAGCGCTATGCAAATAAATAAATAAATAATTCTTTATTAACATGATGCCGGTTACCTATAAAATGAACGACTAACAAACGTAGTGACCATAAATGTTCATATTCTCTTTATCTAACTTTAGTTAGATCATCTCCGCTTAGTAATAGAAAAATGTAGGTACTTCAGTAACGACGGGCGGCAAGGCATTTTATACAAAAATTATATGTTTTTCAATTTACCAGTATTCAGTTAATAAAATCACAGACTCGATTGATATAGATCTGTAAAAAATCATGAAAGTATTTATCTAAAAGGCTAATAATTACGTAATCAACAGAAAAACTAAAGAAAAATACTAGCCGAAGGAAAATGTCCTTATTACAGGTATTTTTCCATCTCAAATCGTATCATCTTCTATTCAAAAAACAGCAAGATCCAACAGAAAACTAAAATTGGAGCATGTAAAGAAATGCACGTTTTTATTCCAAGACGTCGCGCGGTGCAACACGTAATGCATTGCTAATTTTCTTGTTAACATCTAGAATATATCCTTGCACTTGCTTTGTTACAATAATTGCTGTTGCACTCAGTACTGTGTTGCTTTTAAAAGCTTTTGTCGGTTTGTTGATATTGTTTTGACAGTGTCTTTGACTTTTACGTTGTTTAAATGTTGTTGTATGAGGTTTTTAGTGATCAAGAATGTTATCCTTGTCAATGCAACTTGCGGTGAAATATCAAGAAACAAGTAACTATACTTAACAATACTGGTTTCATTATCACATCCTATTTTACACGTACTTATACTTTAACGCACAACTTGGCTTTAATAGATAGATGTAGGCATGGATATCAGTTACTTTTCCACGCAAAAATTACTCAATGGATTATGGAAACGTTGAAGACATAGACTAGATAGTAGATAGCGTCGATAACTAAATAGGATACTCTTTAAACCAAGTTATATTTCCACCTTGATAAAATCACGGGCAGAAATTAGATCATAAAACAAAACTAAACCTACCCTTTGCGTAAAACATTCAACAACGAACAAATGGTCATTAATCAAAATTACAATTCTGAATCCTGACCGGAGATATCCCCATCTTTCATGACGTTCTCCTTACGATGGTCACGCGACGCACAGCAACGAAACAAGCGATGAAGCGGCCATTTAAACGGGAAATTATTATAATAAATCGCATCCGCTTACTGCGAAGACAGTGGCGCCCTCTTTATTGCGAGGAAACATGCGAACGTTCGGGAGTTATTCTTGAGTTTTGTTTTGTAATTACTTTATTTGTTTTTTGTTGATTGTGGTTGATGCTATTTTCATGTTTATGTTTTTCTTTTAAACTAGTTTTTGTCGTATCAGTCAGTTTCAGTTTGGCGACTTGTAGACTGCCTTTGAAATAACCGCTGACTTTTAGTCACCGAGTGATACTCTTGGTGAGCAGACTGCTTAAGATTAACTGATGGTCATATTTTATTCAAACTCGTTTAGCTGTTTATGGTGTAAAGAGTAACAAACACACAAACATCGAAATACAATGTTTCTTATAACATTAATTGAAAAGCATAACCAAATTTAATATTTTTTTTATGCTAACATAGACTATATACACAATTAATTTTCAGTCATTTTTATTTACTGATTTTACTGGCTAAAGAAAAATCTTTAATATTAAAAATCGCTGACTAACATCACAAACAATGTTTCATAATTCATCATTTAAAATTCTAACTTTGTAGTACTATGACAATACACCCCTAGTTAATTTCCGTGTTCATCTTTTGAATGTAACTCTGTAATAATATCGTGACATTCGCCGACCGTTACGTCGCAAGCTTTATCATATTTAAGTTTTGTTAATGGTTTTCTAACTACTATTAGTTTAGTACTTAATGAGTAGAATATTTATGACAAAATGAAACTTTTCCGATTCGAAAAGTTTTAATTGCAATCACTTTTATTGTTGTTAGATTACAAACTAGAAATAGAGCGTTTTCACATGACAAGCGTTGAATGTTTACAACTACAAACATTTTATTCAGGCTGTACACATGCTAACTTGCGTTATCAAAACACGTTTTCAACGGTTGTCATGTGTACTATTGTTTTGGTTCAAACTAGATAATTCGTTTTATACGATAATAATTCATGATATGGATTTGTTAAAAAATTGGTTATTTTAGTATCTGATTAACGAAGTCGAAAAATTAACGAATAGTCTTTAGTCTACAAAACATTGAATATTGTATGGAATTCTTCATCATAACAACCTCAAACTAAATCAATTCAACATTTTCAAAACAACAAACCTCACAACGAAATAAATACCGAAAACAAACAATAATATCGTTCACAAAGCTCTAGAAAATTCAACTGAAAATATTTCAATGCATTACATCTTCGAGGCGGCGTCATAGTTCAACGGTTGGAATAAAACGCGCAATGTTTGCGTAAGACGATTGTTGGGAACGTTCTTTGTACCGTTGCATTCTTAGCTCTCGGTACTCGGTGCATCGCTTCCATTCTTAAAGGAATTAGTTGTGAGCTCGCGTTCATGTACGAATATTTGTGCGGGTAGTTCAGTTTTTGTGAGTTTTAACATTTCTGAGATGTTTTTGTCGTTCTTGTTGTCTGTTTTTTGCTTTTCGGGGTTGTTTTGTGAAATTATACAATCGGAATAAATAGTGAATAGTGACTACGTTTGTTTTGTTTAAAATAAGTTACGTGGCAGTGGTAATCTGGAAGGTCTTATAAATAATTTATAAAGAAACTTCAGCAAGTAGAAAAATAATAAAAATGTGGTTCAAAAACCATTGACCAATAAGGTAAAGTAAAGTGTTGTTTTTTAATTTTCTTGGCATAAATAAAAATAAGTTATAAATAAGTATAAGTCACTATTAAATGGGACTAACATTGTAAATGGCGAAGCGTAAGGGTATTTCATTATGAAATTTTAATAAAACTTCTGCCTATATATCTTCAGTCATAACAATCGTCATTATTAAGTATTTTATTTAATTTTGTTTTTACGGACATGTATTTATTATGTATAATGATGAACAGAAATGTCCCATTATCTATTGCTCAAACTTAAACTACAGCGTTAACGTTAAGACAAAACACAAGTAACAGTTTCACTAACATACCATACAAGTTTTCCCATCACGGTGTTCACCGCGAATTTTCAATTAGTGTGCTACTTCTAGTGGTGATTACGTGGATTTGTCACCGCAAAAGTAGAGGAGACTACAGGACAACTATTCCGTCTAATTTAAACTTTGATCCGAGTCACTTGAAGCGTTTAATGATGGAACTGTTGCTTCAGTTCAGTTTTAGTTTAGTTTTTCTTTTGTTTAAGCGCTTTGTTTTATGCATATAGGGGGCATTTTATAATGTAGGATTTTATAGCGAATATACATTTTAACTTCATTGTAGTATTGGATTGAGATAGACACACACTTCCAAAGTAACGTCCATTTGCAGAACACGCCTTTATGCTCAAAATCATCTCATTTCATTACAACAATTTTAGGCCTGAGTGGGATTTTAACGCACCACACATGGCACTACGGTTACAGCGGCGGGGTAACCACTTTGCAGTTTAATGATAGATCAAAATCAACAATTATACTCATCCAGGTAAATGAGTTGGAAGACACATTGCCAAACTTCTTTTATGTTGGTTAGATTATACATATACATTCCTCTTTTATCATAAAACTATCTGACTCGGCGAACTTTGTACCGCCTTAGTGTAGCAATGATGCACTGTTCAATATACTCTATGGCTGTTAATGACATTGACATTCGTTACGCGCGTTTTTTTTAAATATGCAATATTAAATGTCTATTTTTTAACATTTCTGAGATTTAACCAGGTGAAATTCTCGGTCTAAGTAAAGTTGTGCAGAATAATACCCGCTCCTTTATATCGAAAGCTCGCACAGAACCAAACTATCTTTAGTTTTAGTTTGTTAAACTGAGTTTTTGCTAAAGCAAGGTTTAGACGTGTTCAGATTGTTTCTACAGAGTAAAGTGTTACAAATAGTTTATAATGGGAAGGTTCGACTTGGGTTAAACGTGTTGTTTTAGGATTTTAAAAGACAGTTTAAAGTTTGAAAGGTGGTAAAATGTTTTTGTTTGTGTAATTTTAAACAATAACAAGAAATAGAATAAACTTTTAAGTCTTCTATTATAATCTATGTTTCTGCACATATTTAAATAAATACTTTATAAATAAATAAATTTAACCCATTACTGTCCCACTGCTGGGCAAGAGTCTCCTCCCGTAATGAGGGAGGGGCTAGGCCTTGAGTCCACTAAATACTTTAAACTTCATAAAAACTTTTACTTAGTGCTTAGTGTTGCAATGATTTTACAAAAATACAAACAACGAACACTAAAATCGCCGCTTGAAACTGTACTGTATCTATAAACATGCCGTCGTGAATCGTGGTCGGAAAGCCATGAGCTTCGTTTTTATTTTGATCAAATAGTTGCTTCTTGATAGGTTCCTGACTAATATGAAAATATTCTTAAACTCGTGACTATAAGACTGAACAAAAATAAAGTATATAGAAAAATCATATTGAAACGATTACCTACTGTGAACAAAGCCAGTACATTCGTAGATGCTTGCAATATTACAACGCACTAACAACGTTACGTTTCAATAATAAAATACTGCACTATATTCAATGCTGTAAAACCTCGAATGGGTGCACAAAAAGGGGGATCATCACACGCGATATTCAACTTTATCATCCACAAATAAAGTTGAAATTTGTTTGGCGGTTGTGTTCCACTTGTTGCAAGATCTAGGATTCCGTTGTTGTGAGATTCAATCTAAAGGATTAGCAGTATTATTAGACGGGTGTTAGACGGGTGTTAGAGGGGTGTTACCGGGTGATACCGGGTGTAAGCGGGTGCTGAAACACCTAGCGCGGTGATTGCAGCAATCTCTGTTCTACTCATGGAATGTTTGATGACGTTGTTCGCGCTGAAATTGGATATAGTGCTTGTCACCTGCTTTTATTAGTGCCTTTAGGATGCGAGACTGGTCGTTAACTTAGATGCATTTTATTGTGTCGTATCTAAGTTGTTTTCCTGAGGTGTTTTTTTCTCTGTAAATATTAAATTTAATGTTTGTATTTTAAATAGTTGGGTAATACACCCCAAATATGTTACTCTCTTTCTCCACTCTACACTATTCAGAAATGCATCTTGCAGAATCCAGAACAATGAGTAAATTCTAATACTCTGTGTCACGGTTTTTGTAGTAGGTAAATAGCAAATAATAATTATTAGTGAAATTACTTCTGATAAAATGAAACACATACAAAATAATTCAATGGTTTATTCTCAGTACATTCAAAGCATTGTCACGTGCCAAAGTCTATACTTATAAATATTATTTACATCTTATTGTATATTAAGTATTGAGATCTTTACATATTCGATTCTGCAGTTGATAGAATGAATAAAATGACTAAACAACATATACGACAAACGCATAAGAATCACGCGAGGAATCTTTTATTACTACAGTATTTTGTCTTTCTCACTCATATACGATTCAAATTCGAAGCTTAACCGAAGTTTATTAGCGTTGGTGTTGAAAAGCGACAAAATCACTGCGTGTACAATTTTATTTCACACACATTGTTACAAACTCGGACAATTGTTTTTGATAGTCAAAATATACTATACCTAAGATTCATATTTTTATAACAAAAATAAGTATCCTTTTTTAAGCAATATTTTCACATCAAAAGCAAACATATCAATTAAACAATATTCGCTAAATATTTTAGACACTTAATTCTTCTTATAAACACATAAATTAATACAATGGTCTATTAACTGCAGAACCCAATAGTTTCAAGTTTGGTGTTTGACGTCACACTGTCGTTTCGTTCAGCAAGCGCCCGTGTTCTATCCAATACTGTCTGATAAGGCCAAGCGAACTGGGTACTAGCTGTGGCACAATCCTTAGCTTTTGTCATCAACCATTTGAATATATTCAGTCGTAAATAACTACAATTACAAAAATAATGGTATTGAAATTACCACTAGAGTTAAAAAAATGACTTCTTAAAACGAATTGCTCCTGTAAAATAAACTTTGATTCAAAAGCTTAGATGTTTTTTGAGGTATTGTTAATTGTTTATTTATTTATTGTAATACGAGTAGGTATGACTCGGAAGGACTACATCAAAGTAATACCATATCTGTAGGAGCTACGCCGCCGCAGACATACAGATACATTTAAAGATAGGCGAAAGGCTACTTAAATTAATTTATAAAACTTCATCAAAAATATTTAAGGACCTAAATAATACTAACAATAATACCGTCTAGCGGTCAAATGGCACAAACAGAAGTCGTCCAGCAAACAATTGCAGCTTAGTCGAAAGAAATATAAAATGAAAAGTAGTTTGTATTCTTAACAACATCTCTAATAGTTTTCCAGCTTAAGAAATGACAAATGCCTCGCTCTCATTGTCGTTTGAAAAAGTTATTATAAAAACTCGATTGTACAAATGCGAACGACGTGAAAGAAAACGGAATTGAAATTGTAAGAGAAATGAGTTGTTATTGATCCGAGGAGTGATTGAGAATGTTGATCAAGAGAGTTTAGTTTTACGAAATATTGATGAGGAATATATATAGCAATAAGCTCCTTTAGAAAGAAGGGTAAGAATGAAGGTCTTTGCCCAGCAGTGGGACACAAAGGGCTAATAAAAAAAAACTTTTTAGCGACATGAGCGTCACATGACCAAGAAAAAGTAGAATAATCCGCAAAATTAAAGTGTGTGTTTGTCTTTGAAGACAATGTGTAATATTGCAAAATGGCCTCAAACCTTTCAAATATTCAAATGGTTGACAACAATATTTTAAGTTTCTAACGCTAGCGTAAAAATTTTGTGCATTTTCATATAAACCCCACCACTCCCTGACAAAAATAGATTGTTTCTCATTTCATTAATACTACACATCATTTAAATTAGTTGTCTATCTAACGCTCCGCCCATTTTGGGAAGTCCAGAAAAGCTGGACATCTCCAAAATGGGCGTGTTTTTCACTTAACTAACTTGCGATATTGTCGGCTTATCTAAAACTAATCTGAACAGAACTGAAGCTTCATCTACTATTAAATAATATTCAAAATATCACACTCGAAAACGTTGATTTCATATGAAAAGGTATCGTTCACAATCGTGAATATAACTAAATTGCCTGAGGTATTGTTTGAGACGAGCGCTCGGGACTTGAGCTCGGTAATGATGGTAATTACTCAATTGCTGTTATTTTTAGAATCAAAATCAATAACGGGAAATTGTTGGGAATTGTTCAAATGAACTTCGAGGAATATGTGATTACAAATGTAAATTTGTAAAGAAATGTACATGTAAAAAAATGGTAGGAAACAGAATACAAAATGTTAAACACGGTTTTATTTCATCCATAAATAACACTTAAAGATGGAATCTTGAAAAAAAGTTTTGGGTCGTCAATGCTTTTAATTTCGAAAGAACTCCTTTTATAAATAATTCGAGGTTATCTAAATTTAGAAATCAATCATCTATAAAACCAACAAGTCCCGATTTCTCTTCAACATCATTACAAAAGCGTTGAACTCAATAAGTTTTCATAAGTATATGCTCTGCTAAAGGCGCACCAATATTCGTTATAACACTGTTACTCTCCTTCTTATCTTTTCTATGCAACGTACACTTTTTGTCTTTAAGTCCAATCTCTGATTTGTTGTGTGTCGTCTTAATTTGTGACGAGACAGAGAGATTACGTTTTTTGGTCCCACACGGTGTATTGTCACTTGCTTTTTTATCACTTGCTTTTGCACTTTTTGTGTTCACTGTTTTGTTTTTGTCTTCTTTTGATATTCTTTCTTCTTTTGGTGCGACCGCTAGTTGTGAGTGGTCGAAGCATTTTGTTGATTTCTGTGGACAAAAATACATCTTAGTTTTTTAATCATTAAGTTATCTACTTCAGTGTCAGCTGGTTTAGTTTGCAGTTTCGCATTGTCTAAGTATTTATGCATACTATGTAAAATACCTAAAGCAAGAACTTTGTCTACTACGCAAAATAAAATTACGACATTCATGTTTTCTATATTATTATTAGCAAAATGTTTTGTCATTGCGTAGTAGATCATTTGGTCAAAAACGTAATTGTTGTACAGTCAGTGACAAAATGATATTTTAGAACATTATGTAACTAAGCTTTTGTCCCAACTATTTCACTAGTTGCAACATTGTCTTTACACTTACGAGTACTACTATCTTCTCTAACATAGTATTCACATTCTCATCGTAAACTGTTTACTTGAATGTCGATGTACTTTCTTGGGAATGTTTTGATGGACTCTGTACTATGTTAGTAAACAAAATAATATGTTGCCAAAATAGAACTGATCATTATTATTTTGATACGGGTCAACATTATGGCTCAAAGATTTGTAAACGATAAGGCTAAACTTCTCATTATTAGATCAAGTACCTTTTAAGTCATAATGATTTAACAATTTGTTCCTAATAAAATACATTTGAAAATTATGCTTATGCATAAACAAATACAGTTGCTTTTTCAACTTACAGTAGGATTGACAGCTTTGGAGTAGATCTGCGCTCGACCCTCCAGCTCCATCTTCAGTCGCCAGTCTCTCAAGTACATGTGTGCAGCTGCTGAACTTGGCCATCCTCGTCGCCAAGTATGCCATCTATAGGACAAACAATATAGCTTTAGCATTCAGCGTTTATAACTGTAGTTAATAATTATCAGAAAAATAAAGGAAACAAACAAATATTCTAAGCAGGATTTGCTTTCAGCTAGTCCAGTATCACTATTCTGTACAGTCGGTACTTTTGAGTATTGACAGTTTTACATTTAAAATTTACTGCAAAAATAGATTCTACGACGCCTGCTGGAGGCGCTGAACCGAATTTCATACAACTTTTTACGATAGCTAGCCGGTTGTCGGAAGTCGATAGTGGTAAAGAATCGCGGTACTGATCAATAGTTTTTTTTTACACTTTTCATGAAAAACTATCTTGACTCATAACATCATATTTATGCACATGTAAGCTAAAAAATACATAAATATCAGTGTCCACCAAACAATTCTTTCAAAAAAAACTTAATATTACTATAAATATGCGACTGTACAAAATATTCTTCATCAAAAATCAGCATACATATTCAAAGTTACGAGTATTCAAACTTAGTACCTACAATGCACCAGCAATAATATTTTCCTAGCGCTAAAAAGTCCTCGCAGTGAGGAAATGTAAAAAGTTAAACTACAAAATGAAAACATTACAACGTTATTTATGAAGTAGTACATTTTACTCGCGATTTTGCTTACGTATAATTCATTTACAGTGGCGAAACACGAATTCGCTGCACGATATTTTGATACATTGTCGTCGGTGGACCCATTAGGAAGGTTTTGTGTTGTGTGGTCGCAAAAATTAATATAAAAGTGTAATGGAAATTACAAATGCAACCGTAGGTACTGTGTGCAAAATCGATGAGGGAGACATAGATTCGTATTATTTAATCTAGTCCCACAAATAAACAAATGATGTTAGCTGATATTTGCGGGTATTGTATCAAGTGAGTTTATTTGTTTTTGTGTGGGTTAAGACACAGCGTGACTGAATTTATTTGAACGACAAAATCTTAATTCTAGAAGGGAATGACTTGGCTCAAGTTTGATTGTAATCAATGCAGGCGTCTTTTATCATAAGTACTACAATTTATGTTCGGATCATTAGTGTCATGACAAATTAATGTGAATAGATAAAATTATAATATCAGAAATTAATGACGAAAAAGTATAATGTATCTTCAGCTCAGACACATATAGTACGAATAGAAACATAGTAATTTCGAGAAAATTCATAACATCCAAATTTTCTATGTACCAACTAACCTGGTCAACAGCTGTAACGTCCTGGACTTCTGTCCTAAGGACCGGTACATGAGCGCGGTGTATCTGAACGTGATGAGGTCTGCTCTCACTGTTTTGTCCATGCCGCGGTACCTGAAGCTCAGTCGTGTCGCTTCTAGGTAGTATTTAGCCGCTGGTGCCGGTAAACCTAAAGTAAAAGAAAATTCTATATGTACAAAATGCGATGCCTGACAATGTGAAAGAATCATTTTCTTTAACAATAATGTAGGGAAAAAATTGTAAACCACATTTTCTTGGCGTGACCAAAGAAATTTTAACTAAGTCTGAAGCTTCTTGTTTTCAGGCCCAAAAATAGTTATTTTTGAAAAACTGATGCGTGGAGCAAAATGCCAAAAAATATTTTTAGCCATTATAAGTCTATAAAGGGCTGAACACAATTCCTGTAAGTACTAAAAAGTAATTTCTTTAAATATTATACTTACCTCTACTTCTCAACCAGTCTCCATACAGCACGTAATGTTCCCAGTTATTCGGTTCTAAGTCCACCAGCCTCGTCAGTATCCTCTGCTTCTCATTCTCTGGCTTCATGGTCAGCAGTTCCACGTGAGCTTGCACGAACCTCGGTTGAAGCCATATGCATTTCTCTAACATTGTTATCGCTTGGTGTGTTCGACCACTTTTCCTAAAAACATTTAACTCTTTAAATGCTACTATGATATTTTCCGCTTTTTATAATTTAACTTTTTTGATTTTAGGATCATTAATAACTGCTAATAACTATTATTAATATTACTAACTTAAGGTCAATATCAATGGTTAGATATATTGCAAAAGTGTTTCTCTTATGACTTCACGGCATAAATTATGTATAATCCAATTTTGATGAAACCACGATGATATGGAGTCAAACATTATTGCTGTTTTTTAAAAGTACGGGACTAAACTGAATTCGCGACCGGAACCGAGTGGATTAACTAGTAATTTTCACGATAACGTTTTTCTTTTATACTAATTCAAAATCATATTCTCCTGTAACTTTTCAAGTCATTTTATCTATATATTATATACTATATATAATACTTACTTGTAAAGCTTCCCAAGGTTATAGTGTGCGTTCACGTGGTATTTATTAAACTTAATGGCTTGCAAGAAATGGTGCTCAGCGTTATCCATCCCGGAGACGAGAGTACCGATGTTGTTGTGAGCACTTGCGTAGCTTGGCCATAACCTACAACCAAAATATAGGTTTAAGTGGAAGAAAATTCCGTCAATATTGAGGATTTGTAAAAATAATAAAATAATTTTAATAAGGTTCTATATCATATAGGATACCTAAGTATTTCTCACTCTTTTTATCTGTGTACTTAATAATAATACTATTTACAATCTTACATTTATTTTATATTAACCTTTTACATGTACAAAAGATACAAAATGCTTTCTGGGTCATACGAAAAATGTGCGTAAAAAGTTACCATGTATCACTTCAGAAAAAAAAGCTCCAGTTATGAAAATACAGTTTTATTTCTTAAAAAGCACAAGCACATTTTAGTTGAAAGTAATAAAAAATTAAACGATCCACTAAAATAAAGCACTCCACGAAAAGTGCTCGCAATTTTTGACACTACACAATTTGTAACGAATTTAAAAACCTCTAAAAGTGGCAGTAAACGAAGTTAGCCGGGGATTAACACGCTGTAAAATATCTCTCGCACATGACGAATAGCTTAATAAAGTTTACTGGGATAGTTTGGTGTAAAGTCAAAACTGCGAAACGGCAAAACGGCTTTGTTACCTTAAGGCTTCTTTGTAATGTTTGACGGCATTGTCTTGTTGTTCCGTCTCGCGTAGAAAGTTTGCTAAATTGTAATGCAGTTTAGCGTTTTGCGGCAGAGTCACTAAATCCGCTCTGTAACAAACAAAACACATTTAGAGGTAATTTACGCCGAAATGCGGCGCTCGGTAAGGAGTATTGCAACTTGTAAATCGTGGTTACGGTTTTATGTCAGCTTTTATACATTTTTGTTTAATATTTTAAGGAAATTCGAGGTGTTTTTGCAAGTTATTAGTATTGCGGGAAACGATTTGTGTTCAAATTGCGTTTGTTTTGTAAGAGCCTGGTTTCGGTTCGAAATTGGTTGTTCATTTGTCACTGAGGAAAAATATCCTGTTTCGTATTTACGGCTTCCTACTATTTTTTATAAAGCACCACACTACACAACATACAAAGCATCACATACATTTTGACTCTTACGGAAAAGGAAATTTTGTCTCTTGCTATGTACTGTAGTGTATGTAATGGAATTATCATTAAACGGGGATAAATTTAATTACTATTAATTTGTGTTATTTTTTATATTCTGGCATTAGTCATTTATCAGTTAGCTTGTAAGGCTGTGAAACGGAAAAGTATTCTTACAAAAAACGTAGCAATAAAACTTTACATGTTCTACATGTTTTCAATATTTAATCTATCGTTAAATGCACAAGCCGGTTGTAAGGTAGTTTTATATCCCTAAGTCTGCACGTTATGTGCATTGGAAACACGGCTCGCGAATTACTTATGCAAGACGTGCAACGGGTTTGATTCCCATTTGGAACACAATTTATAGCATCTACAAATAGTTGTTTGCTCTTTGTGCAGTTTGAGTACGTGGATTCAATTTTTACAAGATACATTTGAGAAGTCTTATTTTCTTTGTTTCGTCTACAGTAAAATTTACGTGGATACATATTATTATATAAATTAACGTAGAGCAACTGATTTTGCGTGTAGCTGAATTAGTGAGAATTGTACTTATTGAACTAAAAACATACTCGTTTAAATGACTTGCGTGTTTCAAAATATCTTTATTTCATGTCTTCTTTGGTTTCAATTTAACTATCCGCAATTCAGATCAGATCGGTTAAGAAAATATTATAACAAACTTTTTTTGAAGTAAATTTTAATTCGACATATTATGTATTTGCAAAATTGTTACTATTATAATGATTTTTCACGCAAATATAACCAGATTAACTTTTGATTTTTTATTTAAAGAAAAGCCATCTAAAACAGGCTTTTGCAAGTCTTTAGACAAGTTTATCTAGCCCGAGAATGTATGGTGCAAGTAAAGTGAAACTTTCGTTGTGTATGGCCAGTGCTAGGGTTACGGTATTGCGCACCCTCTTGGACAAAGTTGTACAACTATTTAGAACAGGCTTTAACTATGTTGAGCTTTAACGTGGGAATTTGAAACATGAGGAAATGGTAGAACAAAGGGTAGATGAGTAAAAATATATGTAATTATGTTAACTGGATTAAGCAAATTTTTTTTACTATCTGTAATGTCATGTCGACTTCACTTAACATTTCTCGATAAGTAAGCGCGACAGCTTGGCGTCCGCTAGTTTCTTAAAAAAAAAATCAGTTCTTCATTTAGGTTCTGATTCTATTTTCTTTAAGTATAGGTGGTTATGTGTTAAAGCCTTCAAAATAAATCGAACCTACAATATAGTTCGTCACGAATAATAAAAATTAATATAATTGCCTAAAATTGCTTGTAACATTTTGCTGTATAACCAATATCAAAAGTACGAAAGTACCAAAAACACAATAATTATAACTCACGATAAAACAGCCAATAATTCTAGAAGCCGTCTTTCAATTAAATAAAACTCTTACAAATTGCTCAAACACATTCAAATGTCGTAAACAAGTTCTAAAACCTCCCATAGAAAATTGAATGGCATCGTAAAAGCAGAATTTAATATAACCGATATTTCATTAGGGAGTATTTTATGAAGTTACCGTCTTGAAAGACCAGGCGCGGTATGATATCAGACGCATTTGTATTGAGGCGGAGTCGAAAGCGAGGTGAACTGTTAGGGCTGCTATTGGAATAAACAGAAAATTGTATGCAATGTAGGCTTCTAGTTTTCTCATTACTTTTAAACGTTGCATGTTTAATATATAATAGGAAACGGGAATAACCGCGAACACGCATTTTACCTTCAAATGCCTAACGTTTTGGCGCAGGTTGCACTCGCCGTGGTCGCAGGCTGACTGACCAACTTCTAGTTTTCTATTTGACGTAGTTTACATTCGTACAATGTTGCGTTTAATATTAGCAGTTATATTTGATTAATCTAAAGCAATATATTCTTACATCAACCATACATTTTTGAGCCTAACTGAAGAGGTTAACACTATTGAGAGATACTAGATTGACCGTAATTATTTCTCTCGTTTAAATTCAATTTCACAATAATACTTATTAAAATAGTTTTATTATTGCTCAAATTATTGTTAACAATGTACAAAAATACGAAAGTTACCGATGACAAATATTTCGATTACTTTCTACACAAACGCAAGGCGTTTATGCCAATATGTGAATATCATCCACATTACCGCCAGCCCTACATAGACCTTCGTTCGTATAGAGTAAAGAGGTGCTCACTTATACCAACTTGTATGTGAAGGCGCTTTTGTTCATGTAAATGATACTGTTAGCTGATCACTTTCATTTGCTTTGCAAGTATGTATACATTGGTTTTTGGGTTAATTAATGTTAGAAAAATTTAAGAATGTGATCGTTTACTTAGTATCCTTGGTAATTCAACTGGACGCTACTTTTTAAACTTATCAACTCACTAGGTACCTACTTTTAAAAAGATGAAAATATGTAGCATTCGTACGATCATATCATCATACAAACATAATATTGCGCCTGTTATACCCGAAAGTGTAGGCAGAAGTGAATGAAATACACCCATCGTATCAAACATCGTTTAACCATTAACGATGTTTATCCCATGTTATAGGAGGCGAGTCTATTGCTATTTATGAGGCACGTCACTAAACTCCAGGCTACTATTGAGAAATATTTTTAAGATAAATTAAAAAACAAAGACTGATAGCCCGCCAGACTCGGTAATCGAACCTGAGAACTCATGATCAACAGTTAGACACACTAACAACCACCTCACCGCAGCCGTAATAAAAAAAACATAATTTAAGATATTACTTCAACAGTTCCAGTTTGCCCCTAAAGATATAAATAGAACACCACAAATAAACTATTCTCAGAAATACATCTCCATTTCTCATCAGTATTTCATAGACACCGAAGGTCTTGCCTTTACATTAATAACACCGATCAAATGAACCAATAAACCGGTATTGATAGTAAAATGTTCGTGGAAAGCCCATAAAGTAATTACTTCGGTGAAGCGTTGAGCCAACGAGGAAATGTTTGCAGTCAAGTGTATAATTTCATTTAATTTGATATCGCTATTGATTAGCTGTAGCTGTAGATAAATATTGACAGCTTTTGCCCGCGACTTCGTCCGCGTTTGTGACTTAGGACAAAATGTTCTATAATTTCTGGTATAATAGTCAAATATTGCTAAAAAATTAAATAAAAAAATACTATCTAGGGGGTTTTATAGCTAAGTATGTGGGAGATCTTTGACCAACATAAAAAACCTGTCTGGATGCACTTTCGAGGCAAGGACTAAACATATTAAAAGCATTACGCCTTGTATAGGTTTAGGTTGTTGTAGTAACTTTAGCAAATTACGAAATATAGTAGAAATAAATATAGGGTATTTTTATTTTCTTTGGCAAAAAAACCACCCACGTAAAACTGCAGGAAAAAAACTATTTTCATAATAAATTTTATGAAACAAAATTTGGAGTCGTTATTTTAACAATATAATTATTAACTTCTAAACTAACAACAGTCTCCATTTCTAACAAGCACATAGCCTTCATGCAAGGGTCATTTAAAAAACTGGCCAAGTGTGAGTCGGTCTCGCGCGCGAAGGGTTCCATACCAAAAAAAACGCATATTGTATAGGGACCCCCTAAACATATTTTTTTTATTTTTGGTAGTTTTTGTTATAGTGGCAACAAAAATACTTCATTTGTGGAAACTTCAGCTGTCTAGCTATTACGGTTTATCAGATACAGTCTGGTGACGGACAGACAAACCACGGCTTAGTAAAGGGTACCGTTTTTACCATTTAGGTACGTAACCCTAAAAATCATTACGAATTAACAAACCATCAGTTCTAAAACAATTAAATTATTATTACAACTTCTAAAGTCAGTCATAAAGTAACAATTTCCCGGCAATTAAATAGTTGGCAAGTTCTAAACTAAGGAAACCGTCGGAACTTGTTATACTTGTATTATGTTTTGTCAGACGCCATGACAGTAGGCAATTTCTTAGTTAAAGCGACTTTAGATTACACTACTGTATAGCTTTTATAACAATATTGTATTAATGTTTGAGAGCGAAGGAAAGTTTATTCGTTTCGACGTAGTAAATGTTAGTTATGAATTGCTAAGGACTTTACTAACAAACCTGTTGTTTATACATACATATATGTATGGATAGGACAAGTAATTGTTATTAATCGGGATGTCTGCATTTGAAAATGCTTTAAAAACTTTTCTGCCGGTTGCTTCCTTAAGTCATGTCAATGTTTTTGTCGGCTAAAATAAGTTTAACTCTAGGTAAACATCGACATTAAAAAATAGGGTCTCATTTTAAGCAACAAATTGCATCATATCAAAATAGTTATTATTATGAATACGCATAATTGTGTTTAATTGGGATTCGGTGTGCTATTTTTTTTAGTTTTATTAATAAAGTTTAGTCTAAGTTTACTATTGTTCCAACTATTATTATGGAAAATGAACAGCCTCTAAAGTATAGTGCGGTCTAAAGGCACCTTTAAAGTTGTATTAAAATTCTTGTGATAATTCGTAAAGTTCTGTGACGTTCTGAATATCATAAACGGTTTATATGGCGAAGGTCGACATGAAATTCAGTCGTTTGTTTGTAGGTTTGTGTTTTAGAATCATTGTATATTCAGACTAAATATATACGTAAATTACATATGTCAGTATCATGTAATTGATTTACTGTTAAGCTCTAGAGATCTTATTATCTATAGTATATAACATAGTGCAAATTATATGTCGTCGTCACTAACTTAGAAGAGCATTGTTTTACAAGTTAAGGATTCGTGCTATTTTTCTGATTTGCTAGGATTTTTTCTTAGGGTACGAAGATGTATTTAGACAGCAGTTAGTGTAACCTGCACCGAAACTTCAAGCAATCTAGGTTATATTAATATGCACGTTCGCGTTGATACCCGTATAATTTTAAACGATAAACATTCAACGCAAAAGCTAGACCATTCCGAGTCTTTCTCTGTCTACAACAGTATAAAAAAATGCTTAGAAAGAAAGTGTAATAATTGTGTTGCTCACCTCAAAAGAGTAGCTCGATCTCTCCAATCAGCGTTTCTCCTATGCGTTCTTGCTACTCCACTAGCGGCCAGTACTGCTAGACCAACAGCCAGGAACACTTTGGTACCAGGTTTTGAGCACCACATCAATTGAACGCCGTATGCCGTGATTATCACACTACCCACACTGTAGAAGAAGACATGGTTTAATTCATTGCAAACGAAAAACTTAACTAACCCCCGGTTTCTGAGGTACATTTAGCGATAGTTTATCTATTCAATAGCGTTTTTTTAAGCTCATATAAACATGACAGTTTGAATAGATAAACTACCGCTAAATGTACTTCAGATACCGTGGGTTAGTACAATAAAACTTACGTCTAATAGTTATAATAACTTGTCGTATAAAGTCCGCCTCCCACACAACATTATTCAAAAATGTTAGGGAACACGCTGATGTTTTTTTACGATTTATGTTACGTTTTGTCACGATGACTTGCTTTTTTTATTTAAGTTTTTTTTTTATTACCTAGTAATGAAAACTCCCACACAAAAATCAAATTATGTATGGGACTATAAAACATACAAACAACTGTCACAAATTACAAACAGTCCAGAAATAACTCATTGTTTATTGCTGTGTGTAAGACTCAAACTAATAATCTTCGAGGGCATCCTCATTACAAAAAAAATTACCCTTAGATACTGCGGAAAAAGAGGAATGATAAAGTTTGCTATATAGCAGAAGGAAAGGAAGAGTCTTTTACTTTTACTGTTAGTTACTAATATGGCACGTTATACTATTGTGACACTGGATCCACGACCATACAATTTGGATGGAAAAATTATTGGAATCGACCGTGCCTAGCGCGATTCTCGACAATTTGAACCATCGAGTATCGAGATTTTGACATTTACAATGTACTGCCAAAATAGTTTTTACGACGCTCGCTAGAGGCGCTGATCAAGTTTTCATAAATATTTTTTTCGATAACTAGCTGGTCGTCGATACTCGAGGTAGAGAATCGGGTTACTGTACTAAGTTGATAGACTACCTCTATAGTCAATCACTATTGCCACAAGCAGTTAAACTCAATAAACTAATCGAGTCACGACATAATAATATCTTACACCACTGGCATATAATTATATCCGACAATCAATAACCAGATTGGGCAATTAGTTGGCAGTAATAATTACCTAGGTATGTACAGCACTCGCTCGGCGATCACAAATCCGACTGTCACTAATAGATTGCTCGCTGGGACGAACGGGAGCACCATTAGGAGTAGGCCTATTACTGCTGGTGTGTGTTTTTGTACCTGTAGACAATAAAAAATATTATATCCCTACTTATATTTCAACTGTCTCACTAAAAAAGTTGTGTAAGCTCTTATGTTAAACTATGCAGTGTAAAGATTGTTGTCCTATTGACTCATACACAGTTTCAAAATTGATTGAAAGTGACAAAACACTATATAACTAATCCAAGCTTACTTATCGTTCATTAGTAAAACGGTAAATTTAATGTTGAATTATGTTCGTTATTCTTGAACGCGTAAATGCCTGAAGAATTTTGTATAAGTGTTAGCAAGATGTTAATTTTTCTTGCCATAATGGAATGATAAATGTTATTTTAAATGACCCGTTTTGTGAAAAGGCGATTAAAATTTTTAAGTTCTTTAGTTATGTTTTTTCCGTAGATACGCTATGTTACATTTTTTTATCTCTATTTTCACGAATTTTAATCGCCTTTTGTTAGGAAATTAGTTTTTTTTTAGGATTTTGCTGAACACAATTAGATTTTCCCTATGAGGCCGACATAGACTTTTGTTGGCTAAAGGCCTTGCCAATAAATTTGATAAAAAAATATGTTAATTAAATAACCTGACAGTTTTTGCTGAATGAGAAGTGCGTAAAGCAGTTTTTTCGTAGTTTTAAGATAATAATAGCGCGGGGATTGGTTATTTTCCAAAAGAATCAGCAATATATTAAAACTGATCTAAGCCGTTAACTCACTCATTAACCAATGTAACACAAATCAACTAAGTATCAATCAAACCAAGATCGCACTCGTAAACCTCAATAGATTCAGAGTCGATAGCTAAACAACCTGTCACTGCACAATTGAAATCCAAAATGTTGTTCACGTAATTGGTTTCAAGATATTCTGACGGTGCAATTAATACAATGGAAATTCTGCGGTACTCAAGACTCGTGAATTGAGAATTGAATACTAACTTTAGTTGTGTCTTGATTAGTTTTTGGGAGTGTAGTTTGGAATCAGCCGCCAAACAGGTTTATTAGTTACAAAATTCTATAATATCTATTCTATTCTATATCTCGATGCTATAATTCTAGTTAGTGACAATGTTTGCCTTTATCACCACTACTTAAGCTGCTTAAGTTCTGATTTATAAAAAAAGTGCAGCAAGTATAAGTATTTGATTGATTCCAGATCTTGAAATGTCTTCGTGCTAAGTTTTATTTGTCAGTTCCTTGGTTTAGTCGCTTAGGTAACAAATATGCAACCAAATTAACAGATTTTAAAGACTAAAATATGCGAAACGATTAATTAAACAAAAACATTTCACAATTCATAATTGCACGAAATGATTGGGAAACAATGTCAACGCCTATCAATGATAATATTTTTCCAAAACCAGCCAGTAATCCCTGAGAATAGAGCATACAACGAAAATTACTTTAACTTAATAATATTAGGGTGACACTCACCTCCATATCAGCAATAAACCGATAGCACAGTACCAGCAAAGCTCCGAAGGCGGCACAAGTGAGCAGGTTCCTAGGATCCCAGCCGCTGGTGATGAGAGGCACTGAACCCATCTGCCAGTCGTGGCTCAGGGTCCACGGGCACAGGAGTAACCACCAGTTGAACGCGGCCAGGTAGCAGAATGTCATTAACCTGGTGGAAAAATATAAGTTAAAACCTGTACCATGAAGGAAGGGATTTTTGGAAATGGTGATGCTGTTTTTTTAAATGTCAGTAAATGAACTAGAAATCGACCAGTGGTTTAAAGAAACCAGTGATTTGCTAAGTGTATCCTCAGAGAATAGTATTGCAGATTGTTTGTCATATTTTGTCAAGTGTTAGATGTTTAGCTGTTAGTGGTTAAGTCATATCTAGCTACACCACACCATGCAGGACTGATCGTTTATTGCGTAAGAGCTCGAGAGCACGTCTATCTAAAAATTGTATAGTATATGAAGTTATCTGCACATTTTTATCTGAATCAAACACTTTTAAGTATAAATTGAAATATCAAGTTGATATCAATAACTATTACTATATAACTCTATGTAATTAAATACAATCGCCATATAAACATAAATATTATTCAATAACATTTATCAATAATTATCGCAAATTTATTCAGAACTTATTTATAATTGAGCTTTGATATTACATACGCGGAATCTCATGAAAACGTAAATTAGCTGAAATCATGAACATGAGTGAGCACTTTTCTGATATTCCTTTCATCTCTCATTTCGTTAAAATGGTGCTCCAATATTAATTATACCTTCTTATTGGTAGGAAATTAATTAGTGTTAAATTGGTTCTGTTATATAAAGAGATGCCTTTGTCATCATTACAAGCTATTTATTACTTAAAGTGTATTGATTAAAAAAAGATTTTTTATCTTGGATTGTGTAGCAAGCGAATATTAGGTAACTACTTGCACAGTCGTAGTTCAATGGATTTAAGTACCTAAATCCACCAAGGAGTTATAAGAGTTATGCTTTCTTCAAGACATTTATAAGAAACATTATCTATAAAAAAACATAATTCTCAATAGAAAAATGTTAAGCATTTTATATTTAAGTAGATTAAGTAGATTATATCTCAAAAATAGCATTCTCGAATAAAATTACCTGACGAATAAAAATTTACTCAAAGCGAAGATTATACTCATTTAAAACGTATCAATTAGTTTGTTGTTCCTTCTTACCTTACAAAGAAACTAGGATGAAAAGCAGCTGGATTATCTTGAGGAGAGAACGAAGGCCACGTGCCTTGCAGCAGAGCCAGCCTCAGACAGACCAGCAGAGCTAAAGACACGACTACCTTGATCGTTCTTATTGACAGGCCGGTGCATTTCTTCTCGATCTTCAACGAACATATTGACCTGGAAGAGAATTCTTGTTACTGAAAGGTGTGGGAACAATTCAATACCAATTTCAAACATTATTTTCAAATTGTTTGCAGGTGTAACATATTTTTTGTGTAATTTTTGAAATTTGTTTTTAATTTTGCAGGTAATACAAACATTTCTCCTAGACTGTATTCATTTGGGGTGCTTAAGTCAATTATTATAGTAGTAAGTAAATTATTACATTCAAAGAACTAATGAGTTTTACTTGTTTTAAGATAAAAAACTATCTAAATATGACGCATGTAGAGATCGCAAATCGCGTTATTATTTGCTGCCTACACCAACGGTGACATAATATTATCAAAATTAAACCCAACATTACTCAACCCAAAAATATAAATAAAATAATAGCACCAAAAATACTTCAAAACGTTCGAACTCAAATCTTATGATCAACCAATATCGGTTAATTAAACAAACGTATTGCCAACCTCAAAATAAATTTGCCATTTAAACTTCCGAGCGAACGATCATTGAGTATTGAAGTTTGATCAACAGAGGGCACCACATGCGTGAAACCCATCGACCTTTGTAATTTTATTTCATGTTATCCCTGTGGGTATCGGACCTAAATATACGTTTCTTTTGTACAATTATTTGATGGGATATGAATTTTATAAATCCGTTTTATTGTGTTTATGTTACGGTTTTCGATTACACTTTGAGGAGATTTACTACTACAATATATTATTATCTATGTAACTGCCTCTGTGGCGCGGTCGGTAGTATATGCGACTGCGGTGCGAGAGGTCTCGGGTTCGAATCCTGGGTCGGGCCAAAAAGTCTTTTCTGAGATTTTCTGTTAAGAATTTCTTAGAGATTGCCCGGAGTTAGGAAGTTGAGGTCGAAGACCTCCGTGCCTCGGAGAGCACGTAAAGCCGTCGGTCCTGCGCCTGACCTCTCACTGGTCGTGTCGGTTATCCGTCCCACCAAACTATGACAGTGATGGAATAGAGAGTGTACCTGTGTATTGTGCACACACTTGGACACTATAAACAAAGTCCTGCACAGATGGCCGGTTTCAATGAAACTGACCGCCGTAGCCGTATATCGGCTAGGAGGACATTCATTATGTAAAATAATATTGTTTCAGTCATGTAGTGACAGTCTGTAAGTTATAAGCCCTGAAATCATTCGCTTTGGATTGTCATGAAACGGTGGGCTGAGACTTATTTCAATCAAATAAGTTCAGTATTAAGAAAATAAATAATTTTCTCTACGGTACTTCACGATGTTATTGCAAATAAATAATATTTAGCGTTACTTGATGATAAATAAATTCAATTGAGAGAAGAGCAACTATTATATATATTTTACTATCGTTAAAATTTATTTGTTTATTATTTCAAACTTAAATGATTTTAATGTTCATTCAACATAAATATTTATGGAAATAAATTACATTCTAAAGCTCATAATTTTGATAAAACTCAATGTTTGCATGAAGCGATAACATTGCAAAATATTTGTGTATACAACAATTTTATAAAATAGTTTTTACTTTGTTTAAACAAAACACAATCAAAATCAAATCATTTATATATTACATCAAAATTTTATGTTGAGACTTGTGGTAGTCGTTACCATTTCTGAATATACTTCTAGCTCGGAAAGGGGGTAGAGCCTATGTGCTAGCAAAAAACTCACGGCCACTCTTTACAATCGTTAAATGAATAACAATGTAGTTGATACAATAATTGATCATGCAAGGAGCTGCAAAGAATTTCTACGAAAACTGTGTGTATGATTTAAAATATCAAACAGAATTATACAATGTATACAAGCTTCAGCGCAGTATACCTCTACATAAGAATAACAATTGTAAAATTTCATGAGCGTCGTCGTGGACATTGACGGTCGAATAAAAAATTTTAAAGTCAATAACAATAAATGTTTTACAATCTTGAACAGAATTGAACGTAGAACTCTTTAAATATTGAAGTTTCAAATTAAAGTCAGGTGTTTTTATAGGGCCATACGACTTTAAGTTTATACTTTTATAGATTTTGTTTTGTAACAATGAACTAACATGGGTTTTCATTTATTATGGCATGACGTTGATTGGGAATTTCGTCTGAAACGTATTGATGATGCATATCCAACGCAACTAAAACGCATAAAATCTGCATGTTATACGTTGAAAATGCATCGACGACGTGATTTATTTCAGACGTCTGATAGCGGGGCCTATTAAAAACTACGTTGTAAAATGTAATTTATGACCATAATTTTATTACAAACTAAGCTAACCAGACAACTCGAAACCTTTCACCACACGAAAATTTGATATCAAAAACTAAATACATACGTTTGTTACTTTTTCACACGTTTGTCACATTCGTAAGTATGTGCATATTTATTATCCTCTCGAGCGCCCCAACGTCAAAATTCAAATATACCGTTAAGCGTCCGGGCCAAAAATGGCGCGCGAAATTGAATTGGCGGTTGGCGTTTAAGCGTCGATTCCGTCATATTTTAATACTAACACCCTAGACATACCTTATATATTTGAAATCTACATAAAATTTGCTATAGATTAAAACAATAAACCACAAATAATATTTGATAGTGGTAGTACAATAGTCGGTTTAATCTGAATATTGTGTGCTTTAGCCATGTGTTTGAAGAAAGTCTAATAAATATTTTTAGGCAAAAAAAATAATATGACGAAAGGTCTTATCGTGTAGTTAATGAATAATGACATTAAAATCCAACTGTAAAATATACTCAAATCTTTAAAATTAGTTAAAAAAAGTATTTACAATATTGGTCATAAAGGAACATGTCGTTGGGTCAGATGTTGTTTAAGGTGCTCTCTGGCCTATATCAACCACTTATTCAAGTGTGTGCATTAGATCGTCGTCTCGTTTCATCAGCTTCAATGTCAAATATGTTTAAAAGGGATAAACATAGTTTTAGCATTTCGTTTTTACGTTTTTTAAATGTAAGATCGTTTTGCCGTACCACGGTGGCGGGGCGCTTGACGGGGGTAGAACATTCAACCGTGACACGGTGGCCGGGCGCTTGAGAGGTTATGAGAAATGATGTAGATTTATATTATACACATCTTTTTTATTAACTTCAGGCCATAGAACAAAGCTTTCTTTCACAAAAAAGTAACGAATAATCTCAATATCCATTTTTTTCCAAAAGAAAAGATCTCAACTACATCATTAGAACATTTGAACGTTAACACAAACATTTGCGTTGTACAATGTAGGAAAAACTCTGCCTTGTTACAAATGAGAAGCAAATAGCGCTACAAGTGTTTGATGTGACGGTGAAAGGGCGTAAGCGACAGTTACTTGTTGAGCTATTGTGAGTCTAAGTGTGAAGACGTATAGGGTGATTACTTTGTGTATATTTTAGGTTATTATTCGTATTAGGTTGTAAAAATAACATTCAATATTTCGCTCTAACGATTAGGCTGCTATCTGCTACAAGTTGTGATTTGACGGTGGTCCATAATGTTTTATTAAAACAAGTGAACATAATAATATTGTACTTTATGTTTTTATGTAGTTAAGAAAAGATCTTCGAAACAACGTATAGTTTGGCACGACCTTAATATCTTGCATTACTTGGAAATCGAATACTCCAGTATAAACGTTCATTAAATATGACGATGTGGAAAAAAAAACCACCAAAATCAATATTTGTTAAACGTAACTTCAACTTACTATTACACTACTCACTCTAATCGGTTATTAAAACACTTAAAGTAATACAAAATGAAAGAACCATCCACTCCTTCTCTGTAATACAATGAAATGAAATATTAAAAGTAATCCTTCATTCTTTTTCGAACGCTACAATGTCTCGTCCCCAATATTTTCCATCGAAACCACCACTATCACTTTCCCAATATTGTTTGATCGCTAACAGACAGGCGCAAACAGAGTCAGTTCTACGAAACTGGACAATATCTCACAACCATAAGTCGTACAAGGTGAAACAAGCCACAATAGTGCTCGATATTGACGAAATATTTGCAGCAGAGTGAGTGTAGTGAGAGAGACTTTTTTTGAAAGATAGAGAATATTATACTGAGATTTGTTCTGTTTATAATTGTCTTATTAATCATTGTGGTTTCGAATACCGGAACAGAAGTCTCAATATAATTTTATTGTTGGTCCCATGTAATAGACGATTTGTTAAAAGGGATCGATTTTGTAGCCATATACCAGTTGACAAACTCAAAATAATAAAACAATTCTAAAAAAAGTCATAGAAACTGAGAAGCACTTTTGATAATACCCTTTGCATACATAATTTTGATCCCGACTGCATACACAATTCTTGGATGATATGTATACGAGAAAAGGTCGGTTCATGAAGACTTTTAGGTTACGACAGTTACGACGTTTTGGCACTTGACGTATTTTCCGTAGAGTAAGCTCCTCTTTTGACGTTTTTATGAAGAGTTTGAACCCGTAGTTTTAGAACGTAGATAAGTCTTAATAACCTTCTAACAACTCCAACTTATTATGTTAACTATTTTTGTTGAACCGAATATTTGTCAGTGTTGAAACAATCAAACTAGGTACCAATTGGTTTACGATTATAAAGCTAAAGAAAAAGTTCAACAGCACCAATTCCAATTTAGTTCTTATAATTTGTACTTACTCACTTGGTCTCTTAACTCAATAAAAATCACAAGATAAGCTAAATCAAGATCAAAATTCAATCTCAAAAGTCTATATAAATATCACTTTGGCAGTCAAATTTAAAACTTAAGCACCCCAAATTGCATAAAAAGTGTCTTCAATTTAACAATAGATTAAAATCAATCACGTACCTTTTAACAAACGGCCAGCATCTATAAAAGTCGAATACTAGATTGAGTATGAATATCATGATGCCGGTCTCCTTGGCCAGCATACTGAGAGCTCCGAGCACTACGCTCAGCCATACACACTTCTTGTTACTCGTAGGCCTGTAATAAATGGTCATGTTTTATATGGTATTTTACACTGAAGAGCGGAGAGAAAATTAAGTGTTGTTGAGATTTTTGTGTTGTACTGAATTTTTGTCTGCGTGAATTGTTTTCTAAATGAGAATAACTATTTTTATTGTTTAGATATGTATAGGTTTTAGAACTAAGTTTAAACTACAATATTTATCTTAGTGTAACGACACACCTGTCGAAAGCGTGGTCAGAAGAGATTCCACTCTACGCTGAACCCGGCTTAATTTTGATCGGTGTGTCTGAATAATAAAGCTAGCGAGTTGAACGATAAAACGTTCGGCGCAGAATTTACGCATAATTCGCGTCTCCGTAGGTTTGTCGCTTGACTTAAATATTATGTATAAAACTTACCTATGATAAACTAGTAGTGAAGACAGGAAGAATATACAAGCTAACACGTCGGCTCTGCCCACTACTCCGGCTACCTGCCACAAACAAAATATACATCTAAATACATTAATTAACCAAAAATAAATCTAAAACATACTAACAAGATATTGTAGGGTACATACAGTACAGGTGTTCATAGAAAATTCACTTTCACATCGAAATATTCAACTAATGACAATAAAATTTGAATCAATTAGACTTAGGACTTAAATGTTTTTCAAAAGGATCAAGACAGTTTTTTTACTACTCTATCCTTTGATCCTCGTGCTAAGCCTAGTAACATAAGTTCTGCTAACTATTTCTGTGCGTTGTGAGACTGTTGATAGCTGAGTTGGGCGACATTTCCAGGAATGGAACAGTCTGTTTGCCTTTTGAAGGAAAGTTCTCAGAGCTTAGAATTGTAATCCAGTTACGTTGCTACCCATATGTAGAGTAAAACGTTAGTTCCAGTTGCAAATAAATAAAGTATGTGCCAACTGTATGTATAAAAAAATGTTCTTGTGTCAGATTTAAGAATTAACTTACAACAAAAATAATACAAAAAAAAGGATTTTAAGCGATTAGCGCTGTGTTAAAGTAGTTGAAAATTTTCAAGTCCGTTTACTAAAATGTGCGTATGATACTTGTATTTTCTTATGCGGGTGGAACCACAACCCTTACAAAGATTGATAGCATCAAAGTGAACTTAAACCGTCTGCACCAAATTATGGCGGAAAACCTTCAACTTAACTATGTAATCAGTACTAAAAACTCCACTTTTCGTTTACCACAAAAAAACAACACCATGTATAAAAACTCACCGCCTCAGTATGTACAGGGTGTACAGCGAACAACAGCGCAGCGAGCGCCGCGAACGGTCGCTGTAACCGCGCGATTGTTACGCATGCTCGTGCAACAAGCGCGCAACATGCGGCATGTAGCGCGACGTTGCAGGCGTGCCACCACCACGGACGAAGACCTGCGAGCGCGTGGTTTAGTCTGCAACAATGGAGGATAATTGTTAGTGGGTTTTGGCCTCTGTACTATTTTTTGGAAATTCGGTTTGTGAAATTCTGAATAAAACATCGCGCTGATTTGAGAATTTCCTCCCTTTTTATAGTTAGGTAGAAATGGTAAGTTGTCTTCAAACTCAGAGAAGCACATTAATAAACTGCTTTAATTAGTAAGTTGATATTGATTCAAGGTGGAAATGATATTGTTTTGTGATATTTAACCTTACTTCCCTTTTATTTTCACTTTTGAACACTGTTTTTTTACACATTATAAACATTGAGTCACTAACAACACTAACAAAAGCTTATGATCATTGGTGGCTTCCTAAAGACTCACAATAAACTCTACTACACTTATTACCAAAACATTCTTCACTACACAATTTCAAAAGCAACTCCACAACATCACACAAAGCTTTCCCAAACCCTACCCCAAAAATATAAACAAAGAGGGCTTTAACCTTAAAACATAACCCATTTATCGACAACACAGGTGTCAGTGTAACAAAAAAGCCGTATTTTTCCCCCATTTCATAAGGATCGCACGTCTGCAAGTAAATTCAAGGAAAAGGTTCAACCACGTAGTGTACTTATGACGAATTATGTACGTGCATAAGTAACAATAGGACGCAAGTGAAATGTTCGTTCCGTATTTTGATTATGAGAAGAAAAATGTGAGATGTCTCGCCTTTGGTTGGGATAGGCTTTGTTTAGGGGCTCATTAAAGAAGATGACCAAGCATATATCGTACATGTAATCGTATGACATTGATAAGTAGGGTAAATCATCTAATTATTGACATTTTAACTGTATTGTGTTTATATCTACCGTTATGTACAGTCAAATCCAAAAATATACATTAATAAACTGTTTGATTTCTTCAAAGAAAATTTACTGACTATTGACAGAGGTGACTCTATCATCTACAACAGGTCATCAGTACCTTTACAGTCTCTACAGTACTCTCAGTATAGAGAATATGTACATGAAACTATCAGAGTAGGTAAGTATAGAGAGTACCTCTGTCTTTAATGAGATAGTCAGTTTTTAGCCATACAGAACTAGGAAAGATCTTTGGGCTTTCTGATTTTTACAACATATTTCTTTATTATCATCCTATTGCTATTTCTTCTTACAACCAAACACACAATAACATCAAACAATAAACACATCCATAAAAAGCAATAGCAATAACAAACGTCAAAGTAGCAATACGTAATTGGTCCATTACGATTACTCGATAACATGAACCAGTAAAAACTGATTGTATCGCTTTGATAGCAATAAAAATAATATTGCTATCATGAACAACGGGTAATTGAAGCTTTTCTTTTCGATCTAAATCCTTGAAGGAATCAGTTTCGTCTGAAATTATTAGAAGTAAATATTTTTTTCTGAGAAAATTGGATGAGTTGCGTTTGATTGGTTTAGGTTTTGTTGATCTTATGATTGGTGATACAATACAGATATGGTTGGGCATTCAGCATTGAATATCATGTAGCAAAGTGGGAAGGAGTGTTATTTTATATAAAAGGACTAAAACACGTCTTTTTGGAACATAAACAGACTCATTCTGTGCTCTTATCAGATAAGGTAAATAACAAATTATTAAGTAGCTGTATTGCAATAAAAATTATCGATACACAATAAATATTACAAAACTTCTATACTCGAGAATCAAACCTAGACCCTTGACATTAGGCACTAACAAGAAACGCCCAAAAAATTCAACCACGGAATAAAATTCAAATATAATTACCATCCGTAAACAAGCCCGTACAAAAATAACTTCAAGGGAAACCTATCAAAAAATTACTTTGAACAACTTAATTAAACTTATAACTTTAGGTAAATTAAAGTTAAAATGGCTGCGGCGTTTTTTACTGGAAATCCTTTATCAAAGCTTGTACACTCACAAGCAACGTTTTGTATAGATGTTTTTAACCTTATTTTAGGCAATGAGTAAAACTACTTAGTATGTGATCTTCAAAAAGATCTTGCTTGCTCACTGTGTAAATGTAGTTAAATTATTGCGGACATTACGCCGATCAATTATGGGTGTAAGGCGTTTTTTATTTACACGTTATATTGATATTTTCAAATGTAAAATCTATGGTTATCAGTATGATCGTTTAAGTTTTATCGTAGAATTGATATCAGTGAAATATATCATGGACACACAATCAATCTACCAAGAAAATTAACATTGAGTTGAAGACTGGGATAAAAGTTTTTACGTCTCAACTAATGTTTGCATATTTTTGCTCACGCCTGTACAATTGGTTGGAAAGCTTTCGTCAACTAAGTACAAGTTTAAAGTTAAATTAACGAGTGGAGAATGGCCGGGGCTCGGAACAAACAAACAACGTTCATTAATCATAAAACTAAGCCCCTCAAGGGCTTGTGCACTTCATTATTGAATAGAATTCTAAACGACTCTCGATCTTAGTTGGCTGATAGTTTTATATTGTTTCGGTGATAGTAGTTTAGTGATTAATGCTGAAATGAGAAAATTAGAAACTTAACTTTTGAATTCTGTTTTTATTAATATTGTTTATCTGCAATTTTATATTTTATCATAAGATTAGTGGTCAACCTAATGTCGAAGTTCTGACATGGTTTAACGTCTGTTATTGTAACGGACAACAACCGGTTACGACTTTTAAAGTGCCTTCCGAAGCAAGGAGATGCTCAGCTAGATGGCAGCTGCTTAGTCACGGAGGATTTAAAAAAATCAGAAACAGTATAATAAAATCCAAATTAACTAGTAACTTAGCTTTAACATTACATACAGAGTAATAAAAAATCGAATTGCAACAGATTTAGTCATTTGAATTCCCGAAAACAACAAATGTTCGACTCTTAGTTAGTTGCTACGAGTCTAAAAAGTCATTTGTTTAGTAAATAAGCTATCACAAGATTTAGGTAGATATTTGCATCACATTTTCACATTAAAACCATCAATATCTTTATCTTAAAACGATATATTATTCGTCTAAACAAAAGCCATGGCCAAACTCACCCCTTCTAAACTCTTAACTACAATACTGCCTTAGCCGTCCCCTTATTGTACATAAGTACCTGAACTTTACAGACTACTGAATCACCCTCCTTCGAGATTTAGACTAGACTTGTGTAGTTTGTAAAACAATGAATCGATTAATTTTTATTAGTATAGCGTCTGGACTTCATGTTGTTACTAGATAAGAGAGGAGTTTTACTTTCAAATTAATTGTAGGAGTTTAAACTGTACTTAGTTATTATTGGTTATACATAAATTTTCGTTCTTCATATCTGAGAATGCAGCAGATTGGCGGTCACTAACTGGAGTTGTATAACTACAGTAATTTCTAGTTTGTTGCTTAAATCCATATACTATTTTAACGATGCTGGGCTAATGATGCTGTATTACAATTAATATACTAAATATTCATAAATCAACAAAACAGATTTGGTCTCGTTAAAACAGAAATGTATCCGCGACTGTAAATAGTGAAAAACTAAGGTAGAAGCAGAAGAACAACATTATTTTTATATTTATTTTTATGTTATTAAGAGATTTTTTTTAAAACTATCGTAAAAAAATGCTGTATCGTCGTTCAACCTTTAACCTTACAATGTGGTATCCTATTGTCACTGCACTATATTACTCAGTTCCCCGTAAACCGACACAATGCGTGTACAGAACACATAACCACAACTTTGCACGACTTCTTCTAACCGTATTTTATGACGTCACACTATGCCCTTTTTACTGCCAAGTGATCGCTTTTACGCACGTTTAAATTGTTGTCAGTGTTACGAGATCCAAAAAGAAATGTTTTTTATTTTTTTGTTTTTTTTTTAAGATCTAATTGTGAGGATATGATATATTATGCTGTATAACAAGGTGTATGGAAGACAATGAAGCGAGGAAAGCTTGTATGAACATCGCAAGTGGCGTTATCTGGACTCTTCCTATCCTTATGGTAAAAAAGCGTGACTTTATGTATCTATCAAAGAAATCACATTTTTATCTCTTCGTCTCTTTTAGAACAGTTACTTAACTATTTGTGTAACTTACTACTCATTGAAGAACTATTGAAAGTACATAATATGTGTAAGTCAAATAATAAATGAGTATGCAACTTTGAAAAATGTTTTTCGTACGCTGAGAAATTGCCCAATGTTTTTTTTCAAACATAATAGTCTATCAATCTTTAACCTATGCTTGATCGTAGCCAACTGAATATGATAACTACGTATCGTCTTCTACAAAATCAAAAAATTTATTAACAATACAATAACACCCAGCCAAACTCATCGAAATTATAACTTGAAACAACATTACACTACAAACTTTACACAGAATTACCGATAAAACGTTGTAAAGCCCACATTCGTATGTAAAACCATCATTAAGTACAGACAGAACACCAAAATGGCTGACCAACCGACAACGACCGATGTAAATACCCACAAAGAGGTATAAACAAAACGTTTAAATGCCTGTGTCATTATAAAACATTTAGCGGCACGGAATATTACAATTCGGAGGGAAAATGTGCAATAAACTTATGGGGATATCTATAGGAATGGTGTATTGACATGAAGTTAATGCGGAATGAATGATAACTTAAACAGTCGCATTGCATTATTGTTATCTTACCCCTATATTATGCAAAAATTAAGGCTTCGATTATAGGTGTGTTTTGACTCTGAAATAATAATATGTGATTTATCAAAAAGTAATAGTAAATTATATTAAGCTTAATTAGTTCGGGATGAGACCCTTGCCTAACAGTAGGACTAACAAATTTTAGAAAAGTAAATCGAAATTCCGATTTTAGGTATAATTATCTTTGGTTAATTGGAACGATCTACTAACTCAAGCAGTCTACAAGTGAGATTCCACTATCATAGATTCACATCCTGTAGTTAGTAGGTATTTGTACTAACAATAGAATAAGAATAATAAATACAAGTGATTTTATATGTATAGATAATGGTCAGAGTTCGCGCGTGTAATTGCAGTGAACCGCGCTGGTAAATGCGTAGGTAATACACGAACTAACTCCCACTGATAAGTAACCGTACATTTTAGTAAAACTATCAGCTTTTACCAGCAAAAATACAAAAATCAACACCCAAATCAATTGAATTTAATTCAAATCGATTGCAAACAAAGAACAGACTAAACGTAGAGCAAAAACAGTGTTCTGGCAACTTGATAATTGAAAGGTATCCATTCTCGTGCGAGGTAAACGCAGTGTCCAGTGATTGGTTTTTAATAGGCGCCGGTATCTAGGCAGGTTTAAAATCGTTCGTCGTTTTGCGATACGTGATCCAGCGCGTATTACTTTTTCGCGTTGTACTAAAAACATGTGGTCTTTAGCTGTTGTTTTTTGAAATTTTGTATTATGGCTTGTTGTTTTTTAGATTCAAATAAGAATCTTTGCGGAGCAATTGTACCAAGTCCGTTTTAAAAGAGAAGAGTTTAGCCCATATTTTTTTATTTTATTATATTTCTAATTGTTATACAGGATAATATAAGTAGGTACTATTTAGCAACTACTTAATTTATTTTATACTTGAACCAGCCTTTAACTTTACTTGTTCGACAAATTATATTAACATTTCATATTAAACACACAAAAGTTATATATTTTATTTTAATCTTGCACTATAACAGTAAAATTTCGGTAACAGAAATTCATACAAAATATTTCTCCGAACTAAAATCTGTTTACATCAAATAGCTTCAAAGATACTTGTAAGAAAATGCTCTGAATTATTCCGAAACTCTCTACTTATGAATTCGGAGCACTTACAAAAGGCAGGGCGATTCGGTGCAACAGCATTTTGCATTTCCAACTTAATTGCAACGCCATGAAAGAGTTTTCCTGAGGTGTGGTGTCAGCGAATAGGAAATATTAATACCCTGAACATCACGCGAACCACAGACTATTAAACTTTCAGAAACAATAAAACGTCTGAGCATCGGTTTGAGGGGAATGCGGTTTTGTAGAAGGATATTAGTTCGTACTTGATTTCTAAATTACGGGTGTGATGTGGATGATTTTGTCTTTCATATTCGATTATTAGTGGCACCGGGTAGAAGATTAGCGTTATCTAGAGAAGCCTTCTATGTGGAAAGAAGAACTTTCAATTTTGATGATGATGATGTTTTATGTGCCAATAGATTAGTTTTTGAACTGTTTCTGTCCATTTTATCTTATTATAATCATAAAAAGAAATATAAATTAACGCGACTACAGCAAATAGTATTTCAAATAAGTTTTGAATGAAATTAAATGACATGAAACATTTCAGAAGCTTTAATAATAATTAAAAAAGGACTTCTAGGTCGTACGAGTTAAAAAGTACAATAATATTCAACTGAGCTTAATTACGATTTTAAAAACTTAGCTTTATAAGGCTGATGTACCATTTCTTCACAGAAGGTGTGACTTTTACCTCAATATAAATTATCGCTTTATAAAACACTTGCAATAATTTACCATGCACAATTTCTTATAGCAGTACCACAACTGCAATCGTAAACTACTAACACAGCAATAAGAAATCATAAAAAACTCGAATCGAGAAATCAAAAAGGACAAGAACGAATTATGAAGCTCATTATACAGTACTTGAAACACTCGATAGTATCTCACCGCACTCGGAATATCGAGAAATGGAATGAGAACTTTGAGTAGGGGCTAATAACGATGAAACACGATTGTAACTTGAGAATAATTGTTCGGATCTTTTTTGGATGTATCTCGTGTATAATAATATAATTATTATAATAATTAATAATGTCAGAGAGGTGTTGTATTATTGTAAGTAATGAAAGAATGTACGAATGATTTATGTTGAGTGATAAGGAAAGTTGATATGACCACTATTACTAGTATTACATCCAATTCAGGTAGAATGAATTCCAACATTTCAGCTATTGACGTATAATCATATAATTTATGATCCATCCACTTCCATACAACGGGAACGTCACTATTATCATGACAATTATAAACCTAAAAACTTAAAAGTACATTGTCTAAACCAGGAACCAAACCTGAGACCTCATGATAAACATACACTACCATACAAACTAGAAAGAATCAAGTTCATTTATCATAATAAATAATGTTATTAAACAACCTCAGCAATAAACTCAGCAACCCCGTCTCAGTAGCGCGATTCTGTACAGTCGGTACTGTCGAGTATCGAAAGTTTGACATTAAGAATGTGCTGCCAAAATATTTCCTACGACGCCCATCAGAGGCGCTGATAAAATTATCACACAAAATTTGAAGAGAGGCCGAATGTCGGTAGTCGATAGTAGTAGAGAATCGAGCTACAGTACCCAGAATAGTATACCAACAATAATACACATCTACTCTAACATGTAACCACAAACCCTTAATCCTATCGATAACAATATTCTATTCTGAACACGAAGACAAGACTATAGTCGCAGTCGCGACAGTCACAATAGTCGCAACAGTCGCATTTATCGGTACATTCAATATTGATGGAGCAACACAACGCACTCAGCCGGTAACTGAACTGTATATAGACTTGAGTTCAATTGATGGGCTATATTTGAATTGTTGCTATGAATAATGGGATTAATTTGTACTAATATTATAAATAAGTTAGTATATAATGTACAGTTCTTAATAAATAAGCGTGTGATGTAATATTACTGCGGTCTTGTTTTATATGAAAACGGCTAAACCAATTTATAGCATTTGGGTATTTGGTATACAGTTTCTTGTGCATGATGATACGAGTAAACGATTACATGTATTAATGTGTATTTTACAGTGAAGAAATAATAATATAATCTATAAAATAGTTGATATCGTAACGAAAATAAAACAACTTGAAAAATTTCTTTTAATCGAAGTCGGTTCAAAATCAGGCGGCAATATAAGTACGAAAGAATACCTGTCTGCTAAGTTTTCATGGCTAAACCCTTCAACACCTTAATGTAAAATTTATCATGAAGTTAGTTGGATACTTGAAATCAAACATTGGCACATTCAACCAAAAATCAACGCCAAAACTACGCGAAAAAGTTTCCTGATTATGTAACTTCCCACACAGATTATAACGGGAGCAAGATTCATATAAAACAACTAGCTGACCCGCGCAACTTCGCTTGTGTCACATAATAGAATTGGTCAGAATTTTCCCCGTTTTTGTAACATTTTTTACTGGTACTCTGCTCCTATTGGTTGAAGCGTGATAATATGTAGCCTATAGCCTTCTTCGATAAATGGGCTAACTAACAGTGAACAGAATTTTTCAAATCGAACCAGTAGTTCCTGAGATTACCGCGTTTAAACAAACAAACAATCAACCAAACAAACTCTTCAGCTTTATAATATAAGTATAGATAGTATAGATACAACATTCCACATACCCAACTTAAAAACAGAAACAATATCGATTTTAAAACCCTACTAAATCTAGCCAAAGGAACGCAATACATTGGAAACTGGCCATAAGTTTACAACTACTACTATTGAATGTATTCTCTTAACATTATTCTTCAGCTAACAGTTAGTAGACACTCTTTGTTTACGACTTACGAAACGAACGATATCACTTTTAAAAGAATCTGGATTGTGCTTGAATTGATTTTGTTTTAGAAGTTTGAATTTCATACTTGAAAAAATACAATAACTAGCTCATATTTGCGGGTTTGTGTCCTTGCATGTAAGATGATTAATTGTATCTCTTGTATGCTTTTGAAATGCCTCTTATGATTTCGATACTTATATGACTGCCTCCGTGGCGCAGTGGTTTAGGTCGCCACGCCGATACCACTGCAACGGGAGGTCGTGGGTTCGATTCCCACACGGGACAATTATTTGTGCGATCCACAAATAATTGTTTTGGGTCTGGTTGTGCTTTGTGTCCGTTGTTTGTATGTTTGTAAAAGTCCCCGCGACACAAGAGCAATTCTTAGTGCGGGAGTTGTCTTTTTATAAAAATAAAAAAAAAAAAAAAATAAATATGTAGGTAGATGCTCCCATCATGCTTCCAATACTATTTATATCTTGTTCATTAGCACCCTAATATATTGATTTAACTTTTGTTATGACCAAAGTGTGTTAGGTAGTGCTGGTAGGTAGCAGCTACTTACATCATCAATGATTTATACCAAGCATAAATATTGTTAAAACCATTTAGCGATAAAAATTAGTGGCCTGGAGTTTCTTGCCAGCTCTTCTCATTGGCCCTACCTTCCAAACTGGCGGTAAATTAACTCTCTCATCATTGACTACCATAAGTGTCAGCTTTTGACCTTAATGAATAAATGATATGATTTTTTTTTATCGAAATCGGTTCTGTTATTTGCCGTCAATGTAAAAAACCATCTTAACATTTAACGCATGCTTTTAGAATTCATGTTTTTCCCCTGTTCAGGTTTCAAATATACTGGAGCTAGAAACTTTGTCGCTGCATTCCTCTTATTTAAGTTTTTGAAAAAGCTTTTACGATGTCTACACTTAGAAGATTCAATTTGTTTGTCTAAATACTTAACACGTAGTAAACATTTCATAATTACGTAAAATGAAGAAATATGCGTTTCAGAATTTGGCAAGCATTGAATTAGGATGTTGGTCGTTTTAATCATAATTAACCATTTAATGAGATTTATAAGCGTCTCAATGATTACATATTCAACATAAATACCACTAAACCCTAAACAGTACAGCATTATTCCTGTTTTTCCTCAGAAGATGGTTGGCGAAATGAGATTTGGACCATTTCTATTAAACTGGGACCCATGTCACTATCACCGGATAGTGGACAGCGGTCACTTTATGGTGGTGTTAGGACCTCCTTAGTTCTCGAGACTTTTTATTCCGCTGTATTATGGTCATGGTGAAATAGCTCCTGACTATTTATTTGGTAATATTTTCAAGATCGGAGAAGTTAGACATGTTAATAAGTTATGTTGTTAATAAGAGTAAATATAGTTTTACGTGATATTACCGAAAGATGAATGATATTTGTTAGAAATTATTCGAGGACGATCCTTTGATAAATTGACATCAAAGAAATTTGTTAAATAATTAGTGACATTTAGGAATGAGCATGATTTTCTGTGAATTATACTACTTTCCTTACTTGATAAAGCAGTTAATTTTATTCGGATAAATATCAATGTTTTTGACCACTTTCTGTCCTTATGGAAAAATGAGGTGAATTCATGTGTATAAATATCAATGCAGTCTAAGAATCATGTTCCTTTACACCAGTTTTCTTCTGAATTGTATCAAATACATAGATTCTTGGAACACATTATCCATTTCGGTCCTAAACATTTGGCAGAATCCCTTGTCCCATCTCAACGGAGATACAGACGACGGTGTTCTTTACGACATGAAACTCCTCCAATAAAATACTTGAGGGACAGCGCGCGTGCCGTTTTGTGGAAATTGATGGGGTTGCGGATTTGTGATCATTCTACATGCTTTGTTCTATATGTGTGAGATTTTTGTCGCAGTCATTTTGTGTTTTTTATTTGTAGTGCGAGAGATTTTTTTTATTATAGTTTCTTTAAATAATTTATGTATGTACATACATATTATTACGTACATAAATTGTGCCTTTCTACCATAGGGGTAACATGAGACCAGAGAATGACACTTCGTATGATTCTTACAAACTTAAAGATCATTAAATTCTTTTATTTTCTTTTAAAAAAAGACAGCTCCCGCAACGAAAATACAGACAACAATTTGGACACAAAGTACAACCAGACCCTAAACAATCATTTGTGAATCGCACAAATATTGTACCGTATGGGAATCGAACCCACGACCTCCCGGCGCAATGGCAGCGACGTGGTGACCTAAACCACTCCGCCACGGAGGCAGTAAAAAAGAGATTTTTTTAAATTTAACCTTGCTACATTTTTGAGTTGGTTGCAAATTGAATAATTAGCTATTTTGTTTTGCTATATTTTTACTCATCTTTAATATCATCTTTAATATTAACTATTAATATCTCAAGAATGGGCTTCTCAATTTACAATAAACAATATTTAAATTTTAAAACATAGTCTACTAAACCCACGACGCACTATCACATAAATACTTTCATCCATTTAAAATGGCTTGCAGGTTCAACTTCAACTGAAAACCGTTCGAATATTCTATCAGCTAGCTAACACGACATGTGCAGTGATTAAAACTAAAAGAGATCAACTGATCTGTTCAAACCGTTCCATGTTTTGTCTGTCGTACTATTTGGCTATTTTAGTTACATGTATTTTTTATTGTTTTATTGGCTGCTAGTTAATGCATTACGAAAACAACTGGAATGATAATTAAGTTAAATTGTCGTTGCAGCTAAAACAATACAGTGTTATACAATAACTGACGTTAAATATTACGTGATTGTTTTCATAACAGGATATCATATTCAAAATTCTTCAAATAAGATATATTCTTCGGGGTCAAATGACCGCACCGATATTTTTAGTATTACATTCTCTCAAGGAAATCTAAGTAACAAAAGCGACATTATAAGTTCATACAGTAAATAAATAAATAAATAAATAAATATTGTTGGACAACTCACACACGGTCATTTGATTCCAAACTAAGCAGAGCTTGTACTATGGTAACCAAATAACTGATAAACATACTTATATACTTTTAAATATATACTTATATAGATAAGTTGACATCCAGGCTTAGAACAAACACTCGTGCTCATCACACAAAGATTTGTCCCGGGTGGGATTCGAACCCACCACAGTAACTGCAAAAATGATCCCAATCACTATATGCCATGTTGAATCCTAAGAAACCACATGTTCTAGTATAAGTTACTGGAAGTTAGCGTCATCATTATCAATCTAGTTCATTATGTGTTTCAATCGATGAAAAACACCCTTTGTCTAAACTAAAATAGAAACATTCCATAAAAGCTGGTGATAAAAGTTATTATTAACAAACTGTCAACCATATTTTTTGATTACATGTTCTGTTCTAAACAAAAACAAATTATAATATCCAATTTAGCTAACATCAATTGTCACTGCAACATGACATCGCTCGTGAATTAATTGTAAAAGCAATCAGCGATGACAACCCACTGTGCGACCGAAATACCGACTTTGTTATTTTCATATAGCACATTATATTCACCTGCGAAATTAGCTTATGTTATTTTTTTGGAATTTTACCCTTATACTTACGAATATATATATACATATAAGTCTTTACTGCGTTTACACAGTTTCTACTACAAATAAAATTAGTAGTAAGGGGTGAGGTTATTGCTATGGCTGTGTCAAATACCGTTAGAGTAAGACCGTTAAAACATTCACGGATTTTTGTTGCCACTAAAATAAAAAAATATAACAATAAATAGGTACTTATTTAAGGGGGCTCCCATACAACGAAAGTAATACTTTTGCTGTTTTTTTTAAAACAATGATACTTACCCAACTAGCACACAAGCTGCTTATTACAGTCGTTATACAGCCTGATAGTTGCATAAGAGTCGTTCAAATGCTGTACAATTTTCTATAAGTTGTATACTAGTTATTTAAAAAACCCTTTAACAGCTAGGCGGGACAGTAGCCGTTTAGTAGGAAACTAATGACTTATAGTGATATATGAGCATGTAATTGCATCGCAGGACAGCCTAGGGAAGTATAATTGAGTTAATGGAATCTTCTATAACACCGTTGACTGTATAAGGGGACTTTAGGAGATAAAGAGTTTAAACGGAGTTATGCGTTGCGTTTATAGCGCTCAAGAGCGTAAATAAGCTTTTTGTAATGCCTTAGGTTCTATAACAGATTTTTTTAGGGCTATTGTATTACTCATCTATAAAAGAGTTGCGTAGCTCTTTAATAGCGCCTTGAGCGTTATATCAGATATTTATATGACTTCTAGACGGCAAATAAATGTATAAGGTGGTATAATCGCGCTACAAGAGCTTTTTCGAAGTCTCGTGGCGCTAACCACCTCTGTACAAGAGCCGGTTAGCGCCACGAGACTTCAAAAAAGCTCTTGTAGCGCGATTATACCACCTTCATCTTATTTTAGCGCTCCTGTATAACTACTATACTACGTACTATTATAATTACTATTTACGACCACTGTAGATCCAATTTAGAGCTATAAGCTGGACAGTATGGGCCTATTTGACGCTACAAGAGATCTGTAGCCGCTTATAGAACTACTATAATTCTTACTAAGGAGCCCAAAGCCGTTATAAATTCCTTTATCTGGTCATTGTGCAGCTTCTTATAGCGCTTGTGTGCTAGTTGGGTATCCCTTTGTGCACGAATCTATTCTTGGCCAGTTTTCACCCACTTAATATATAATAATATATGTAATACACTGTAGTGTGATTAATATATTGCTCTACAGTGTAGTAAATACATAAATATATGAGAATATCGGCACATTTCAATAATTACCGCTCATTTCCGTCGGTATTACCATTCGCATACATTATAAACGTAGCTACATGGTCGGCAATCATCATCTATTAACTGACAGTGCTCTTTCACTTAATTATGTATGTATGTGCGAATATTTAATACATGATTTTGTATAGATTTGTGATGTATAAATTATTTGTATGCCAATTGTTTATCAGAATTTAGAAATAATGATCACCTCTTATAATAGTGAAGGATAATTAAATATAACAAAAAAAAATGATGCCTGAGTTCCATAATGTTTAACATTATTTTTTGTAGAGCAAGTAGACGCTATTTTTCTTTTTTTGACTGGAATAACAGATCATAACTTTTAAACTAGAATACGGGAATTAACCCCGAAACGTTAGGTTATTTTAAGGTAATTAGTTATCATTACTTATCATTTACTGAGGCGCCCATAGCCAGTTGCGCTCACCGGTCGGTAAACGATCTGTGGGTTAAACAAACCTTGGCGCGGTCATTCCATAGATGGGTGACCGCGTAGTGTTATTTGAGCTGGGCGTCTCCGTGCTTTGGAGGGCACGTAAAAAGTTGGTCCCGGTTGTTGTCAATTAAGATAACAGTCGTTAAGCCACGTCAAAGGCCTTCGGGCGGCTTGAACAACTTTGACACTAGGTTGACCACTAACCATACGATAAGAAAAAGAGCATCTACTCATTATTTTCTTGACGTTATCCCTTGGTATGTGAATCGGTACATTATGTTTCTCTTCCACCAATCACCATCAGCCCTCAATTTTGTCTTAGCCCCTTTCATATCATGGCCTTTATCACACAATTATGAAAACAACAAAAACTCGTTAGCTTCTAAAATAATTACATAAATAGACACTGAAGTTATTATTGTAGCTCAAAAGATTTGACTGTTAAAATCTAAGTTCTTCCAACTAAACTTAGCTTTGTTCACAAGCCATGGGAATTAAAACCTCTCTCTTTTACACTATCCTTTATCACGGGTGGCTTTGTTTAAAAGTCAGACAGTTACCATGGTAGGTGTCACCGCGTAGCTGGTACTCATTTGTTAAAGATGTCAGGATACTAGCAGTACTAGGGTTAATAGGTCTTCAGGCTTTATGTAAAGCCTTTCCAATATTGATTAGAATAGAATAATATTACAAAACGTAAATGATTATTTTTTATAATAAATAAATATTATTCGACAAGTTACACATCAGTATACGAAGTAGATATGAGCTTGTAGTGTGGCAATTAGATAACTATAGCGTGATTCTGTACCGTCGCGTCGGTACTATCGAGTATCGAGATTTTGAAAATTTAAATATACTACAGAAAAGGTTCCACAAATAAATCTTCAGAAAAAGTTTGTAGATATCTAGCTGATTGGCGATGGTCGATAGTGGTAGAGAATCTTGGTACTGATATTTAAATTGTATGTAAACAAATTAATTTCCAAAACCAAACCTATTCGTGTTCATCACACGAAAATGTGTACCAGGTAGAAATAGAATTAGCGTTAAGCATTATTAAAATGCATGCAATTAATTTAAATAGCAATCATTTACAGCTTTTAAAAATCACATTCATAACCCGGAAATTAAACACACAATCTCAACCATACATAAACAAAACATAAACATTACTCAAAATAAACCAATGAAATAACTAAAGCCATTGTACCAATCGAGGCATGAACCCTGTACGTTTAGAAAGCCGGTGGTAACGCAAATAAACAGTTGTGCAAACAATTTTTCAACCGCACAAAGTAAGCAAGACTCTGCGAATGTAACCACTGAACCGCTATGACGATGTACAGGCTATTTGTAGAAGATTAAATGCGTATTATTGTTGGTTTCATTTATATGCGATATATTATAATGCTGAAGTAGAATTAAAATCTTCTTTTGCTTTTTGATACTTTCGTATTTTGCATAATATAAGTAATTTAAGGCTTGGCGTCATGATTTTTTGAGTTTCGAGCGATTTTTCTCATGAGCTCAAGGATACTTCAAAAACTCAATGTTTTATGAATAAGTAGATGACCATAGATTATGGTAATTACGAAGTAATCTCAATTTTTTACCGCAAAAAGTATTAACAAAAACATACGATATTAGAATTTAAACTGTATTTTTCTAAATCTAATTTTAATACTCTTATTTGTACAAAATGTGTGTTCAAAATGTTTTATAGGTTTAAGTGTAAGTATATTTAACCATAATAATATAAAACATTTTGAATATAAGAACTAATCTGGATGACATCATCTTCCAGTCAACTGAACATATTTATTTTTCTAGGCAATAGAACTACTGTTATTTATCTCCTTCGCGTAACGTGTTAAGGCATGTTTTTTTGTGAACACGGCAGTTCAGTTGATAGACGAGCTTTGATTTCACGTGTCACTACGAACCGAGTGACAGAAAAGATCGCGAAACCGGCTTTCACGTCACACGTATTCTATATTATGTATTTCTTTATAAGGGCGCGGTTTTACTGGAGTATTTATTTGTAATAGAATGTTAAGGCTGTTTTTTTTTCTGATGAGTCAAAAATAATGTCTGCACGTGACTTAATGATTTTAAAATACTTTCTTACAGTCTTTTGTAAGCTTGAATGGTATGTTTTATTTGTTACAAAATACTGCATATACTATAAGTGATCTGACATGATGTATACAAAGAATGGATATATAAATAGATACATGAATTGTAAGTTTTTTATGGGATTTGAATTTGATGTCTGAATTATCAAAACACAACATTATTATTATGGTTTGATGTACGCAGTAATTGTACCCCAAATCAATAGCAATTTTTTTTTTCGACATCACCACAGCATTATTTATTTCGTTCCCGTAAAATTAAGTTACAAGTCAATGCTCCAGTATGTACGAATCTCTATGTATTTCTTTCTAACGTCGCAGAATCGAGGGTACGTCATGTAATTTTGTTCGTTGTGTAACAGATGAAGTGAAAATCATTGATCTTGTTTATGAACATGATGTGGCAAATTTCTGCTGAACGGTTTCAAAAGTAATGGAATTGTGAAAGATACGAGTTTCGGAGAGTTTTGTTTAGTGTTTCAATGTTTGATAGTATATTGAAAAGGTTTGTGTGGCTTTGACCGTGAAATCTGTCAATGTTTGTGGAGATTGGATAGGCTTTTTGAAATGAAGTATTCTATAATATTTGTAGTAACTGGATTTTGTAAATGAAATTTCTCAATATTTATTTATTTAGCGACTAGCTGACCCGCGCAACTTCGCTTGCGTCACATAATTTTCCCCGGTTTTGTAACATTTTTCGTTGCTACTCCGCTCCTAATGGCCGTAGCGTAATGTTATATAGCCTATAACCTTCCTCGATAAATGGGCTACCTAACACTGAAAGAATTTTTCAAATCGGACCAGTAGTTCCTGAGATTAGCGCGTTCAAACAAACAAACAAACAAACAAACTCTTCAGCTTTATTATATTAGTATAGATGTTTTTACATATACTTGTTTTTTAGTTTTATCTTAGTAAGAACATCAGGATATTAAAAGATAGAGCTAACGTAGTTTGCCAGTAAGCATATATTATTTGAGTGAATGAGTAGATGCCGTGCGACGTCTGAAGAGGACTTACGTGTGCGTAACTGTGGCATATTTTTTTACATTAGAATAAATATGTTAGCGTGGAAAAGGGTGTAATAAAACATTTTTCAAGTGAGAAAAAGTTATTAAATTTTTTTTTAATATATCGTGTTACTACTGGTTTCATCTGCTATAAAAGATTGTCTGGATTGATTTAAAGTATAAGACACCTAAAACACTTATTCTTACACACTTTCGCATTCATAGTATCAGAAGAAAATTGCATAAGCAAGCTATCTATGGCTATTTCGATCAAAACTGTTAACATTTTTACCTGAAAAACATATAACGGTAACAATTTAACAATTTTTGTTTCCCAAGATGGTTAAGTACTAGTGAGATGTGAACTCAAAGCTCGCGTAATTGCGCGTACTGTGAGACATTAAGGCTCTACTGCGCTTATTAAAAAAGAACAATGCCGACTTCCGAGATTGTGGGAGGTTTTATAGTTTTTGTGTTGTTTTTCGGAAGGTATTATGATCTGGATTTTTGCTTGTAATATTTTTTTGGTCGAAACCAATCACGCCTTTTTTTGTAGGCAAAGGCTTGTGGTAAGCCTGTTTCTCATTAGGGTTATGGGGAAAAGGCGTGATGTTTAGGTATTTTATAATAAGAATTAGTCAATAGTAATGTAACGTTTTTGTATTTAGTATCGAATTTATTTTTGATATATTTGAAACTTGAAGGAACTTTACAAACACAAAAACAACGGGCACGAAGGACAGTCAATAATTATTATTGTTCCGTGCAGGAATCGACCCCACGACCTCCCAACGCAATATGATAGCGACGTTGCGACCTAACCTCTCAAACAAGTCGACGAAAAATTCTTAAAACTATCACCAATAGCTATTATAAATTGCACTCGAAAGTAGTATACTTTATAATGTTGGTAACATAATTTCCTTCATCGCTGGGCAATAGTAGCCAAAAGATTGGTACTATTCTTTTTATATTTTGATTTACAGTTATTGCTTCGAACCACCTCCGTTTTGCTAGAGGGCCTTTACAACGGCGATTGTGATAGGAAAATGTACGCTATAGTTGAAAAAAACGTGTGGCTTAACTCGTACTTTAAAGACAAAATAAGGGAGACATAGTTTGTTTTTTATAATGAGATTCCATTCTAATGAGTTCCTTGACTAAAAATATTATTCTTTGAAGTATTCTTCTCTCAGCTTCATAATTTCAGCACTTTATTTTCTATAGCTCAAGGTGTAGGTGCTGAAAAAATGGCTATATAGGAATCTGCGCTTAACTGTTTATGCGCCTGTGTCAGCACTAATTTCTACTTACTCATGCCAGAACTGTGATTTTGATTCCCAAAGTGCATGGTATCCGTTGCCTTAATGTTTAACAAATGAATCTTCGAACATTTTGAAAGAAATGAGGAAATAAATTATAAAACAGTAATATCCCCGCTAGTTTCCCAGCCACATGTTGTCTGATGACTGCGCAATCCCAGTTATTATTGGCATTGTTCGCTATTTTACGTTCTCCTTCGTTTTTTATTGGTCTCGTTTGTCATAGCTGTAGTTTAGTTGAAACAATGGCCGAATGAATCAATACCGAGGTGACACTGAAAATATTTTATTTGTTTTTTTTCCTATTTAATGGGCCGAGAAAATTCTGGATATGGGTTATGGGGATGTTGTAAATGTTTTATATGTCGGTGATTTATTTAAAGACTTTGTTATAAGGTCTTTTAAGTATTTGTGTCTGTGTGTATTTGACTTGTGTGTATAATTAAAATGGAAGTTGATTATTGAGTTCATTTTCTTTAGAGAGTATACAAAAATACGAATGGTTACTCAAGATAGTAGACTGATTTATTGGTTTTAAAAAGACTGTTCTGCGAAAGTTTGAATTTCTGGTTGCAGTTTGACACGAAATGTTACCTTGAATAGTATTCAGTGCATCTAGGATATAGGAATAAGCATTTTAGTAACGCCTATAAGAACGCCACCTGTTGTTGAGAAATATGGATGTATTTCATACAACTCTGCCTACACCTTTGTGTATAAACAGGCTAGATATTGAATAGATCCATACATTTTATATGCATAGTTGAGAATAGATACAGCAAAATGATTCTCATGATATATAATCTATGACGACAGAATGTAATTAATTTGTCATTATCAAATGTTTAATTTTAGCTAAACATATTTCCGCGAATATTATGATTATTTAGTTTATGCTCTCATTATTCATTAGTCTACATAATGTGTTCTATATTAGTTAGAGTCTAGGGATTACGTCAACATTGTTATCAATAAATTATAAATGTTTATGAAAATTTATGTGACTATTGTTTAAATTTTGGTTCATTTGACATTTATAATTATCCTTTATTTTAGCATTAGTGGTTAGGCACATTATCAAACTTCAAGCTACTGTTGAGAAATATTCTAATTTTAATTAGAAAAGACGAAAAGCAGTCCATCTCGGGATTCGAACCGGAGCCCTCATGATCAGCAAGTGGTTATAGTACCGACGGTGCCACAGAGGCAGTCAGTAATTCTTTCGCCTTGAATCAAAAAACTACTTTAAATTTTCCCTTAAACTTACATCACCATTTACACATTTACATATTCTAAAAAACAAAACAAGCCTTACGAAATTATCTAACCTAGAACGTAGTAACAGTTCAATAATTTAATCATCAGATATCCGTATATTTCACAGCTCCACAACTCAGAGACAGTCGTAATAATTCAGCACCGACACTGTCCAGTGTAGAGTCATCACACGCGTCGAGTGACAGTCACTGATGGCAACTTTACACCGTGGTCACTCATTGCGCTTGAATGCATTAATTATTGAGTTATGAGCGAAGATTTAACGTTTGTAGTCATTGTATAGGTATAAATACATATGTAAAGTTCTTTGTAGGAGCACGGTGGCAAAATATCGTTCAGTAGGAACTGTGGAAAGTGATATGGTATTTTCAGCATGCAATAAAAGATTAAGAAAAGATTGACAAATACATTATTACAACTATGAAAATGTTATGTACGTTTTTTTTTAGTTATGTTACTTTAAGCATTATTCATTTGGTTAAAACGTTTCAAATAATATACTTAATGTATGCAGCTGAAATTAACAGCATAATTGGAATCACTTCGACCATTTACTATTCATTTTACGATCAGTATTTATCATCAAAACTGCCCGTGTACTTATAAAAATTCATAAGTATAACCCTGAACCCTGAACCTAACACCTTTAGGTACCGTAACGTGAATAAAATAACGTATGCTTCTCTCTAATTCAACCTACAGAATCTAATAATTATTTAAAAGGCACATAAAACAGTGCCTACAACTCAGTACATTGAACTCAAAGTTCAAACAGCTGCAGTACTACTGAGTAAAAACGCCTAAATAAATTTGTTCAGCGCTATCTCGGCTCTGTTCTTTGAACTATGTTTAACTAATTCAATACTGTTATTAGCATAGTGTATTTGTTTACTAACTTTGACTTGAACTTCGTCTAAGTAAATGGTTCGGTGGGTTTATGTTTTGGTGGGGAATTTTGAATGTAAGCTTTTTTTTATAGGAGCTTCAAGTCTTTGTCGTTATGATACATAAGAGGGGCTACTACTATCGGCAACAAGCTAAATTTCGAGAAGTTTTGTATGAAAACAACTCGATATTCTGATAAAATTGTTCCAGTACATTTTAAATGTAAAAAAATTGGTAGTCTTCAGCACCGCCTGTAGAAAATTGAGCTTCACTTTGATACAGGTGTATAACGATATAATTTTCGATTGCAAATTGGTTATAGAAAGCCTAATAGAAGTTCATAAGTATGCATTGTTTACCAACCGTTTTAGTTCCTATCATATTTGTTTCAAGCAATTGACTGCTACGGGATACTTACTCAATTCCAGCACTTTTTAAAATAACAGTAAAATTGAATAAAGGTCTAAATTCTGAATTACTAAATACACATAGACTAGTTTTACTAGGTAGTTATATTTCGAAACAATGCGTTTTGTAGTCTCTAAACCCACTGGGGAAAAACCATATGCCATCAAAAACATTCTGTAAAAACCTCAAGTCTCGCCGTAAAAAGTTGTGAGATCTATATAATACCAAGTCGATTAATCTATTTAATCTCTACTTAAAGGACCTTCTGCCTTAAGTTATTACGTATGTTATTATCATGCCAATTTCAAAAAAATACCTCTAAAACAAATAGACCGACCTGGCCATCGCATGATTTGATTATTAGTATGTATCACACTACACAGAACGACAAGAAGTTAATGCTCCTGAAATGTTAATAATGGCGAATTTGTGTTTTCTTGCGATGACCAAGTCGATGTATTTGTTTAAAAGGTATTTTTTTTAAATTGGCATGATAATAACATACGTAATAACTTAAGACAGAAGGTCCTTTAAGTAGAGACTAAATAGATTAATCGACTTGGTATTATATAGATCTCACAACTTTTTACGGCGAGACTTGAGGTTTTTACAGAATGTTTTTGATGGCATCTCACTTCTTTTTGTAGAGCGAACATAAGTCAAATTTGTATGGAAAGACGTTTTTTTTTCATAATTCAACATATTTTCTTATGGGAATGGTGTTTAGTTTCATGGGCTAAACACCCTTACCCACCCTTTACCCCCTCCCGTTATGCCTCATATAGTATGTACCTATCTACACCTATTATTTATTATTTTCTACAGTAGTAATTATTCTTAACTGCAAATGTAACCTTGTAATCTTATACATTTATATAGAATTACAAAGTTATTGTTGCAGTTGGTGTATTTAGAAAACTGGACCGAAATTAGAAAATATTAAAATTTTCCCATGATTAAGACACTAAACCCTATTTGTATTCTAAATTTTAAGCTTCTAAGTCTGCTAGAAGTACCTTAGACTTTTGATGATCGGTGAGTCAGTGAGTCAGTGAATCAGTGAGTGACAAAATTCAAAATTTTAACAAGTTGTCATTCTTAAACTACTGGTTCAAATTGACTGAAATTTTAAATATACCGTGTTTATACAATGACTGATTAGTTGCTGAAAATCCAGGCTTCTTGTTTTATCCACAACGAAATTATAGGGGCGTCAAAAATAGCCCGAATTGCTTCGAGAAAAGGATGTTACGGCCGTGCCGCTTTTTTTTTGCTCGACTTGCGGGGGCACTTCCGTGCCCCCAGATATACATATGCAGTTAATTTTACTAAAGCCCATTTCAAATGTACATATTAATATTAAAGCACACATCGCATCAGTTATGAATTAATAACAGCTGCATTACTGACAACTGTTGATGACTTCATAAAGATGTGAATAAATCATTATCGTTTGTTATTCGTAGTACAATTTAATAGTTAACACGGTCAGCTGACGTCGTGAATTTACAACTAACATGTTACATAATATCAGTTGCGCGATTTTCTACAGTCGTTACTGTCGAATATCGAAAGTTTGACATTTAAAATGTATTGCCAAAATAGTACTTGCGGTGCCCGCTAGAGGCGCTGAAGATTTTCATACAAATCTCCCAATAGTTTAGTGTAGTGGTGGAGAATAAAGCTCTCTGTGGATTTCCTATCGACAGCCATGTAGATATCGACAAATTATGTTTGAATAACTCATCAGAGCCCAGAGAGTAATGTCGCAAGAACAATTTTGTCAGTTTCTTCATATTATTTCAAACGTTAAACGTTCGCTAGTTCAGTACAGACTGCGACTGATTATTTTTTAGCCCCTGCTGGTCTGGGTGGTAGAACATCTGCCGATAATAAGGTCTTGGGTTCGATTCCGAGGTAAAGCGTTCTTTTCCTAATTTATATTAGAATACTAGCTGACCCGCGCGCAGCTCCGCTCACGCTGTCTTGTTTTTATTTAATACCGCGAATAATATATTATTTTTACACCTCCTCTGGTTTTCCCCAAATAATTCGAGACCAAAATTAGCCGAATCGGTCCAGCCGTTCTCGAGTTTTAGCGAGACTAACGAACAGCAATCTATAATATATTATATATTTATACAGATATAGACTTTCAATTGTAGCCTGGAATTTAGTAATGTACTCAATGAATAGGAATAGGGTCTAATCGGCTATAATCTTATTAAAATGGCAAAACGTGGGTGTTTTTTTTACGCCTCTGCCTTCACCTACAGATATTCTTACTTATTCACTTACTTTAAGTAGTAAATATATTACACTCACCCACCCATAACTAAATTGTTTTTATCTCCTACACTAATAATTCTCAGTAAAACACCATATTTCCTCCCAAAAAGCCACAAAACTAAAAATTACAGCAGAACAATAATGATAATAAACAAGTAGGAATTCCCTAAAGTCCAGTCTACACTTAGTGCTCGAACTATAGTTGTTCGCCGCAAATGTGCCGCGAAATTGTACGGAACTACCGTTGAACAATGGACATTATAGCAGTTTAGCTAACGACTAAATCCCACTTAAATAATGCTTCAAATATTTTGTGGGGGAGTTTCAATTGTAAGCTTGTTTTGTAAGACTTGCTTTTAAGATGTTGAATGAATGTGGGTGTGGTTTTGTATCGTTTTGTATCATTTTTGTTAGTGTCAAAAATGGTAAACGGTCAAAAAAAAAAATTATTATGTTCACTGGTAACCTGTAAACAAATTTTTTATCGAACATCAAAATAACATAAACATTTAGGTACCATTCTAACAACATGAATATTCAAAGCGATGTTAATTACTAATATTAATACATTACAATTAGTATTATCATCACCAGAACAACCAAAGATGCCCACTGCTGGACAAAAGCACACTGGCTGGAAATAAAATTGAAAAAAAAAATACAGTGTCAAATTAATAGCACCTACTTACAAAACACGACATTTATTCACATATTATATTACTTACTCATTGGCTTATTAAATTCTGATAAAGTTATCATAAATAGTCGGTCGCTAGAGCTCAAAAAATAACCTAACTCAGTAGCGACAACACCTATTACTGTTCAATGTCATTGTCAGTAACTACATAGGTACAATATCCAATCAAACTCACTCCATACATCAACAGGTAACCACGCATCTTCAGAACAGATTCGTTCAGTTCGAGTCACTCACTCTTCAGACGCGAATGAAAAGTTAGCTAACACCGCATGACGAATGTACACCTCTTTACGAAAGAAAATGACTACACTTTATCACTCGACTTGTTTTATTTGGACGACATGGGAACGTATTAGCTAAAGGTAGGCTTATACTAGCGGACGTGGAAGTAAATATTGAATTTTTGTGTTGATAAGCTGGGCAAGGGTCTTCTCCCGGAATGAGGAAGGAGGTAGGCTTTGAGCTCGTACTATTAAAGTGAAAAAGATTTGAATTACAAGCTCTAATACTGATATTATATTCATAACTTTTAAACTCTCGCGTTGCATGTTTAATGTATAATAGAATACGGGAATTAACGAACACGCATTTTACCTTAAAATGCCTAATGCCTGGTTGCACTCGCCGTGGTCCCAGGCTGACTCTCTGATATTATATTTCTATAGAAATCATATTCAAATAATTATCCAATGACACGGAACAAAAGCTTTAATTTCTCCAACAGCTCCGAGTCTAACAATAAATAAATGATTTGTAGGTAGCTAGGTATACTTTTTGCCTTGCCTTCAATGTTCAAACTCTCTTTCATAATTAGCCAAACCTAAGCTTCTTTTATTCTAGTCTCCTAAAAATGCCACGGAAACTATGACATACTTAGTGCTCATAAACCACAAAGATGCTTAATATCTATGAACTTACTGCATCATAGGTAATTATTTTTGCTTTAAGGAGAGTTAACTAACCCATGACTGCAAATAGCCTTAAGTACTATATTAAAACAAAAAAATATATAACTCCACCATGCTCGCATGTGTACGCACCACAAGTAGATGCCCACATATGTACCTTAACATAGGTTCGATAGCTTTCGCACAAAATCGCATGAAATATCGTACGCGTGGTGCTGAGGTAGCATTTGGCGTAAATGGAGCGCTTGAATTCGGTTTTTTTTTTTGCTATAGGGTGAATTATTGTAGTGTATTGCTTACTGAACGTGAAAGAAAAATATGTATCGGTGTATTTTTGACGTCGATGGATGTAGAAGGGTGTCTAGTTAATAGAAGCTTCTTTGAACAAATGGGGAGGCTTTGTAGGGCTGCACACTACACGTAAACCACAGTAACAGTATTTTTTTAATAGCCTTGGTTAGGTTACTTATACTTTGAGAGTTCCAGCGGAATTATCATGTATCTAAATTGACAACGAGTGTACGTCAAATTATGCAATACATTGTTGCGTTGACTCGATATGTAAATCATTATAATCTAAGGGAAAAAACTATGTACAATATAGTGGCTTTCAAATAGTTGTCAACTGAGATACGTGGCAGCAGCCTAGCTCCTATTTCTTTGATCAATCTTTATTTACCATAGAAAAAGGTTTGACTTCATATATAATGATAATTCATATAATTATTGTGACCGTGATTTCATATAACGTAATTGAAAATTGTGATAAATTGAAAATCAAAGATAATTTTACTGAGTTCTTAAAAAAGAACGAAAGTTCATTAAGCTTAATTGTCGAGTTAAAACAACATTGGATTGCGTGGGTTTGCCTCCCACACAGTATCAATATTTGCGTGACTCTGAAAGAGATTGAGATACAATGAGCAAACGAAATACAAGCATGACGTAACAGTTTTAATATAAAACAAATGGTAATGAGAAAAAGCTTAATTTAACATAATCACTACCTACATATTATTATGAATTAAAGTCACTCGCTGCGTCTGTTTGTTTGTGATAAACTAATAATGTTACACTCAGGCCGATTTTCTTTTGATTCTACCAATAGATAGAATTTGTTAAAGTTTTTGTGTAAAATGAGTCGCTTTAGTCCGACAACTTTGTAGAGACCCTCGCCATGTACTATTTATTTAGATTATAATTAATAATTCTTGTTTTTTAGAATTAATTAGCTGCATCAAAAAAGCCACCGTCAGTTGTATTTATAAGCTTACAGATCATTGAAATTCCAAATTCTGAATTATATTTACCTGCGCTAGCAGTGAACCTTGCGTAGAAGGTTCTCTAATAAGTTTTTAGACTACAGTTTTTATTAAAATATTACAATGCCTACTAATACCTGTCTTGAACAAAATTTTGTAGTCAATATATCGAACTGATTTACATACAATGAATAACTTAATATCTTTCTAGTGACTAAATTAGCACAGTATACGGTAGCATCAATTTTTCACTATACATATTTTAAAATTCCTCTCTATTTTGAATACGGACTCTTTGGTATGCAGATCTCTTATGTAAGATACTGGAGAGAAATTCTATTGCATTTTTAATGTGTCGACATAGCAAGTTATGAGTTTCTGATGTACTTTATATTTTAGAATTTTCTTACAGTATAATAGTTTACCTAACACGTCTTTGTCAAAGCGTTATGTAAATAAAGTAAGGAAGCACCTACTGTGACTAGTAGTTAAACGGCATTAAATATTATGTTAATTTTGGACAACTAAGACAATAAAATATATAAACTTAAATAAAATTGAATCTACGTAACTAATAAAAAGACTGCTACAATCTCGTAGCAATACTACGGCGTAGCACATGTGTAGTCGCTACAATAACTACAGAGGAGTATGGCGTAGCAATCATCAAAGTAATATTTCAAAAAAAAAATGTACAAACAATAACAAGAACTAGATGCAAAGCTCCCTAAATTTTCATTAAGCACTATTAAAAAGCCAACTTAAGAGTCATTTTCAAAATAACTTATTTCCCAGCAAACAACCATATAACTATTATACCCACGTCCCACTATCGACTCAGGAGCCTATTCACAAAGGTTTTAATGAAGACTTGCAAAGTCCTATCGTAAACAAACTCCTGGACAATGGCCACTATGCACACAAAGAAATGACAGATATTTTTCATACAAAACGCTCTATTTTCATACAAGAGATTTTCTGTATTAATTTTCTGGTTGAGGTAGCGTTTCTTTTAAAAATACGTTTTTGAAATGGCTTTTGGTTTGTGATTATTTGGTAGTTTGCTGGTATTGGTTTTTTGCAAAATGTATAAAATAGTAGTAGTTGGAGTATTAAATTAAAGAACGAAACTATTTTTCATGATAAATATGAGCATTTTAAACAGAATAAGTTCATTCAGAAAATAACATCTGAAATCATATAACATCTTGTTACAGTTTTGACCAAACCCAAGTACAACATCTGAAACCAATGTATACAGTTGATTCTTATACTTAATACTTACAGTTATTATGTAATATGAAGATAATGTCCAGAATAATGTATTTAATATTATGTTGAAATGTAAGCCAACGCACATTTTACTTAGCTTGACGTTTCGGCACAGGTTACATTGACTGTGGTTGCAAGCTTGCAAGTTAGTGTGTAGTTTTTAATATTTAAATATCACGTGGGTCACTTAGTTTCCTATTATTCTGCAGCTAGGTCATCGACTTATCCTTCATAAGTGTTTGATGGGACTTTAACAACTCAGTAGGCTATAATCTCAGCGGTGTTTGATCGTTATGAAAATATCCTGAACGTAAAGGTCAAACCAGATTAGCTGGCTATTTATAATGTGTACGGAATTTAGACAATGGTTTTACGTCTCTCGTATCGATTTGGGATACAGACAATTTTAGCTTTGAATTTTCGCCAACCGGCACTTGGCCAGCTCCTCTCTTGTTTTAGGTGAAACTATAGTGCGACAGGTGGGATGGTAATTAAATCTAGATGTTTTAAAATTATGTTGAAAGCTGGTGCTAAAAGTTGTATTTGTTTAATGACAAATTCTCTATTTTAAGTGCATTTTTATCAGTATTACGTTTGTTACTATTTATTAACGTCACTATCAATTTTGTAACAAAAAATAGCTTTTTTAGAAGTTATGTCCAAACATAAAATCTTTTTTTTACTTACTTATTAATTTTAATAGTAATTTTCAATAATATGTCTTAGATAATAGATAGACATCAAAATGGCCCATCAGATTTCGGTAGATATTCTTAATGAGTAAATAGGTGAGTAATAGCAAGCGAAGTATCAGAAAAAAGATACTACTTTACTTATCAAACATCGAAAGAGAAAACCGGCTACTGTTACAGAAGCGATACTAAAGTATCAAGTGCACGTAATCGAGAGGTCAAAATTCAAAGCAGTGCCGAAAGCCTCCTTATCCAGTCGGAATTACAAAGTCAATCGCTGGACAGCTAATATTGACGCGGCACTGAGCCAATCCATTATACCCGTCAACATTCAGTCTCTGCCGCTTGCGTTTGAAAAGCACATGCTATGCTACTTTGAATTTGAAATAGGCAGTTTGCTGTTTAGTAAAAACATACATAAAAACCAATTTTATGAGCTTCTAAAATACTAATATATTTTCAAATTTTTTTAAAGACCGTACTTAATCTAAAAATTTTAACCGGCTTCAAAAGGAAGAGGTTCTCAATTCGACCGTATTTTAGTGTGTTTCATTGTTGTATTATCAAAATTACGACAGAATCGTTTTAGATTCATAAAAAGTCTTAAGTTATACAAACTCTTCTGTTTTGCTTGTTAATTATAAACATGTATTTGTTCAATTCCAAACTTATATAAGCTAACACAACAATGTAAACAAACATTACTATTTTACCGAAATAATTTAATGATATTCATACAAATCAGACTAAGAGTTAAAGTCAACTGTGTTCAATCTTCGCTTCATGCATTTGAAGAGTACATACTAGTAGTTAGTTTAAGTATGAAAACACACTATGCTGAAAATACGCGACCGAAATTCGGCATGATTACGCTTGCAATGCTATTTGAATTATTGACCGCACATTATGCAGGAATTACATTGCGTTTTAGCATTCTACCGAACTATAACCGATGCTCAATTCGATTGCCATGGATGAAATAGGGCGGAACAGAAGGTAGACATGCTTCCAAATTTGTTATGTTTTTCTGCATAAGAAACCGAAAAGAAATAACTGAACCATAAATTTTAAACTTGACACGTTACCATGAAATCACTGAAAACACTAAATTCTCACAAGGTTACGCCATTGAATTGATGTATTATAATGATGTGTAAAATCAGCCGCGAAACTTCGGTCGCGTATTTTCGGCCTAGTGTGTGTTCAGTACTGACTCACAAGATTTAGTGTACTCAGTATTAATGCAATGTTAGAACAAAGTTTACAAGTTAACGAATTGACGAGGTTTTCAACTAAACCTATTTGTGTAAGAGTTTGCTGTTGTTTATCTTAGTAGACTTGTAAATTACTTGTAAATGCCACATAAATTCTTGAGTAATAGTTTTTTAGTTAAGCAGCGTAAATCGAAATTTTCTTCGTACTTAACAATCTGTCGTGAAAAATATTGCATGCTTGTGAAAAGATTGTAACTGTGAGTAGAATTAATAGCATCCGTTGTCCACACGTGATATTCATATGAGAATAATATCTATTGTCACTTTTCATCATGACTAAAACCCTCCATGCAGTTAAATGTTGCAATGAAACTGATCACCATGTCCAAATATTCAGGTTTTCTGATATACTTACAAAGAAGTACCAATTTAAACTCCCAACAAAATATAACCAACTAACAGTCAATTTCGTGTAACAGGCTAAAAAACGAAAAGACTTACAGCAAAATCCAAGCGACCTTTCTCATTCGAAACAGAGTGTATCTTTAAAAAAGCAATCTCTACACTCGCGGCCGATCGACCGACAAATTGTACAGGGTGAAGTCTCCGAGCAATAAGTAAAAGTCTGGCTAACGAGCCGCCCGTTCCGATGGATCGTCGCAGGAATTGCAATCGGTGCCGTCTTGATTAGACGCGTAATGAAAATTGGGTACCCGATGTTTTGTAGAGACCGTTTAGGGTGAAAAAACTTGTTAACCATAAGGGACTATCTGGACTGGATGTCTTCTACTCATGCTTTGAATTCCTCATTTACGCAAGCAAAAAATAAAACAATTTTAATAAAATAAGTAATCTTTTTTTCTGCAAAATTACAGCGTCTTAATAATACAAGAATACCGGTTCTTGAGCTTTAGACTAAAATTTTACCTTTAATGACATGTACAGTTCTAAACGTCGGTACTCCCAAGTTAAGAATGACTGCCTTCAAAGTTTAATAGTTATAGTGTCCATTTACTAAAACTTTACGGAAATGTAAGATATATTTAATTGAAAAAATATCCGCTAAAGTTAAGGTTCTTTTAAACCGGGCAGATATTTTTTATATCGACGGAAAACCGTTGTCATAATTATTTATATTGTAAAAAATATAATAAAGTAGGAGCTAATAAAGCAGCTTGAAACTTCATTGTTCCGATTCCGGGAATATAGTCCTTGTACAATCTTTTGTTTGTTAACAAAGCACTAGCAGCTTAGACTTTGCTTTCAATAGCTAAGTACCTAGATAGTCTCGGTTTAAGTCGTATTTTTTATATTTTCAGTAGCATTCATCGATAGATAAACAATACCTGATTATAAATTATACTATTTATTTTGTCTTATGTGCTTTGATGAAATTGTTATAAGTAGATTAGTGGGAACTGTTTTACAGGTTAGACACATAACTAAATACGTATTGACAGATAGGTACGTTCATCAGTTCATAAACAATAATGATTTAAACAAACTTAGACTGTCTTTTGAAGGATTTTAATAGAAGTAAACTAGGTACGCCTTTTTTACAGATATCAAATTTATATTACTTAAGTCATTACAAAGAGACTGCATAAGCATTAGAAGCGCAAATATAAAGAAAATGTATGCCATGTAAAAAACCTTTACGTAGCTTTAATAGATGTCACTAGATTGACAACGGACCAAATAAAAAACAAAGATCGCGCACAAATCCTTTCATTCGCTTCCTCTTGAATAAATCACACAATCCCATAGCAGTTCAGTTGCAACACAAAATTTTCGGTTTGAAAAATTGCAATAGTTGGGCAAAACAATAAATTTTCACAAATCCACGATGGCGGAAATTTTCCAATCGTGCGAAGACACCGTGTCAACAGTTCGAAGTCCAATAAAACTTTACTGCTTCTTTCACATTTAAGAATAGAAGATTGGTAATAAAGTAATTTCGATTTGTTGGTGACATTTATTTTTGGCCATTCTATCTTATTAGAAAAATGTTTTCACGAGAATTAGGGATAACGATCTACAAATTTTAAAAAACATTCATCATTACACGTCTTTTATTAAGTTGGAGACTATGGCGATTGAAGCTACTGCCAAACTGTCAAACGAACCAAATATCTTCAGTATAAATTAACACCTGTATATTAATTGATGACAGCCATGCAACACCTAAGTTCACACAAAAGGCTTTAAAAAATATCGTTACTACTAATTAATTAGGTTCTTTTATTAACACATTGCTGTTCCTCAGCTGGGCACGGGTCTCCTCCCGAACAGGAAGGGATTAGAATTTGAGTTCATTATGCTGGCCAAGTGCGATTTGGGGAGTGGTCATGCCCTCAAGATATGTAGATATTTCTTTATTTTTGCAATTTCCCGATGTTTTTTTTTCACTTTTAGAGCAAGTAATAATAATTTCTAATTAGGTTCTTAAATGTTATGCAAAATATCTCACAAGTAAGCCTAATCTTAGCAGTAACCTCAATATCAAAGAAAAGCCGTCTTCCACACATTTACTAACAAAACGGATTGTTCGCATAAACCCAGCCCATTCTCTTATCTACCATTTAGGATCCCTAATATTTTACAAGCAAAATAGCTTCAAGAATAGTCTGCTAGCAATCGGTTCACCCAAAACTATTCGTTTCTGGCGCAGTAATTACAACTTTAAGTTTATGTCTTTATCTTTAGCTAAGGAGAATGGAAGCTCGATGGTAGTGTTAATTAATCTTTAGACCAGATGGTACTTTAATTTAAAACTGTTAGATATTAGCCACTCCTCAGCATGTTTAAACCTAAATACATACATGACTAACTGACCGGCTTCGCCCTCATACATATCCTGTTTTAGCACGTTAGGCGATGGTTTTTGATCAATATTTAGTGGTTTGTCCGGTCGATTTTATCATACTGATAGTAGGTAATCTAAAATCTCTACTTTTTTTGTACATCCACACTCATAAAAATCATCTCGCACGCTCGCTAGGCTATTGTTGTTAGGCAAAGAACTGAAATTGATGGGTACCTACTGATATTTTTTTTTAGTCATCAGTAGGTATAATATCAATTATTTCATGATTATGTTACTCAGTTTTATTACTATTATCACTCAAGTAGCGCTTATAGCCAGTTGCGCTCACTATTCGGTAAACGATCTGCGAGTTAAGCAAACTTCGGCGCGGTCATTCAATAGATGGGTGACCGCATAGTGGTATTTGAAATGGGCGTCTCCGTGCTTCGGAGGGCACGTTATAAGTAGGTCCCGGTTGTTGTCAATTAAGATAACAGTCGGTAAGCCTCGTCAAAGGTCTTCGGCGGGCTTTAACAACTTTAACACTAGGTTGAGCACTAACCATACGATGAGAAGAAGACTCTAGTACTGCAAGTTTTTTCGCCTTTTCATACAAAATTTTATCGATAGCTAATAGGTTGTCGATAGTCCATAGTGGTAGAAAAGTGCCCCTCTGTACATTTTTATTGGATTCCAATATTCTCTCCGAATCCATATTTCGGACTTGATGGGTGCAAAAATGTTTGTTATCGCCGAGATTGCACCCGTATCACCCAATACTACGGTACTTTCACAATGGCCTTATCCGTTATGCTATACATACTGGTTCAGACTTAATGGTCACTAGTGTCATAAAAAGTTAGCTGTGCAACGAAAGTTTTTACGTTTTGTAACTAAGAACACTTTTCATTTTTCTGTTTTTATTTTAATTTTTTCCAAAGGCTTATGTTAAGTTTAGGCTTTCGATTTAAGGTACAATTTTCATTTCTTCATTTTCATTTTTTTACAACTCCCGCATTAAGAATTGTTCTTGTGTCGCGGGGACTTTTACAAACATATAAACAACGGACACAAACTACAACCTGACTCGAAACAAGTATTTCTGGATAGCACCACTTATTGTTCCGTGATCATTGTTCTGAATTGCACCCGGGGACCTCATGATTAGCAGCGAAACACCACTAACGATTGACCGAATAATGAAAATCACTCAACATGTCTTTTATTTCAATTCCTTATAACCTAACAAGTACTTCAATAGTATAATTAAACCTATAAGTAGATCTTTTGTGAGCTAATTCTATAGCGGATTGAACACACCGCTGCGTTTCTATTCGATACACGGCAATTACGCTCCTCGCGAGATAAACATGAAAAGTGGGTAGTCTGACAATAGGTCTTTGTTCCACCCCTGTCGTGTAGGTTGAAAGGGGAACGTGTCAATAATTGGTGACAGTTCTAAATGTGTATTGATAGAGGTTTTTATTGTAGTGCGTTCTTTTCAGGGGAACTATCATGTATCTCAGTTGACAACTGTTTACAAGCCACTATGCTGTAGCGCGATTCTGTACAGTCGGTACTATCAAGTATTAGATACTTAGTTTGACATTTAAAATGTACTGCCAAAATAGTCCTGCAGCGCCCGCTAGAGGCAGATTGGATAATAAAAATATTTTTTGATAAAATAACATACAAATGGATCATGGATTAGGGCTTGAACTTCAGCAAATCGTTTGTATGGGTTACCAAACTATCCACAAAACATAAGTCTTTCACTATCTCATGTAAATCACCTTATACTTTTGTTTGTTTTTACAACCACCAAAATCTAACTTTGATCATGAGGTGAAGGTTTATCATGCATTAAAATCGACATTTAATATCTCCAAAACTAACGCACATCAAATATATTAAAATCTTTGACATCAATACCAAAAAAGCTCATATACGAAACACACACACACACATAATACACATTAAGAAAATCATATTTACACATGTAAGTAGGTGGCGTATTTAAACTAAACCCCACATCCGTAGTTAGCGTAGTACGCGGCGTATTTACATAATCATAAGTACGCCGGAGTACGCCGGTACGACGTAGTACGCCCGTATTTGTTAGTACGTTGGAGCGGAGTTCGTATTATATGACTTAGGATTTTAGATTTGCTTGAGAAAGTTGAATATTATGTGCCCTTTGTTTTATTTTTTGTTGCAGTAATGTTTGTTATGAACGTGGATGAAATGTTGTAGGTTTATTTTATATCCTGATAACTGAAGGTTTTTTTTGTTTTTAGATCCGGCCTCCCAAGAAGTGTTTTCGTTATTTATCTACGGTTGCTAAAATAAAGTGTTAACAAAGAACTAAATTAAGTTTACTTACTGTCCTATAGATAGGACCAAAAATTACTATACAAAAAAAGAAAAATTGTTACTTATTTTTAGAACAAAAGTTTCCTCTTTATAGCGTATTGTAAGCTCTACAGCATACAGACATACACAAACTGAAGGTAAATATCGATACGCGTATCAAACCTACACTGCACACCAACAAACACCACTACAGCCAAACGTCAACAAACTACCCGTTTCTTAGAAGGGAGACAATCAGAGACACTACACTTGCACAGACACACCAAATAGTATTGAACCTCGCAAACAACGCACCCCTCTATTCCTTACGCCGTATCGTGCGTGACACTGCATACAAATATCGAAATCGTGCAATCGAAGCTACCTTTTGCATACAATGCTTTGTCGTTGCACCTTGTATTCGTAGTATCGGAGGCTTTATGTTCAGAACATTTATGGGCTCATAATATTCTCACATATGACGCTTTAGAAGCATTTTTTATAATGTGCTTGGGACCATAAATTATTACTAATAACTCATGTTATAACACCTCATTATTTTTATGTTAACCGACCCCAAATAAAGATGGCGTTCACATTTCTACGAAACTCATGTTGTTAGTTTTGTATAATATAAAATATGATGCAGAAGTCAAAAAGTAGAATAAGAGCTATGTAACTTGCGGAAATGAAAACTAATATGTTTATTTTTAATACACTGATAATTTAGTCTCGTGTCTATATACTGTAAGCAAATAAAACATAATAATAATTTAAGGTGTTTTAAATACAATGAAATCCCAGATACAAAAACACACAATAACTATCACTCAGTAATTATTTACTGACTGACACGCGATATTCAATAACTACTGGGAAATACAATGAACGCTAAATATGTATTTTCAGGAATTTATTATCAGATATTATTAATAATACAAATGCAACATTGTAGGTAAATAAATATAAAATCAACAAAATGGTACATAAATGACTTTAAAATAATTTCATGATTGTATTATTAATTTGTATTTTTGCACTTCCTGTAACTATTTAGCTAAATATTAAAGTACTGAAAGTAAGCGATTGAAGTACTTAAATCGAAATAAAAGCCTAGATTACTTCTTTGTGAGTTAACTTATAGCCAATATGTAGACTAAAATTCACAGACAAGAGACGAACAGTACTGCGGGCATACAAAAACAATTTAAAGCCAGTTTTAACTTAAAAATGGTTTTTCATATACGCGTCAACTTAGACAAATCTTAGTCCTCAATGTATTTTAAGTTATGTAGTTTGAAGATAAAAAAGTATTAAAAACCGACGACAGACCTAAGTGGCCATACAGATTTGTGATATTAGACAGAACATTGTGTTATAAGACAATTAGTGCTTTCGTCACAAAAGTCAGCAATCAATTCAACTCTCATACACCATTAACGTATATTAAAGAGATTAATTATAACTAAATAATCACCTATGTCTGAAAACTGTAACCGAGATTCAAGAAAAGTCAAATTTGTATGCTGTTTCTGTCACTATAACGAATGTAACTTCAAACTAATATTTGAGTACGACCGTTTCCCAAAGCAATCATATTTTATTCACGGGCCATTACATGATAAAACATGTTGTATTGATGTGCTTTTAGTTGATGAACAACTACAAACAACAAGCCATCAACTCGACTGTATTGAGTCAATACTTTACTTTTTATTGTATATTTGATTACAATATCACATCCGTATTTGTAAATAACATGTATTTGAATTGAACTTAGAAGTCAGACAAAATAGTTTTAAGAATAATTAATTTTAAAATATACCTCTATAGAAAAAAACGTTAGTGTTGTAATAAAAAATATGAAATTGGTATTTATACAATGTATCATTAAAAAAAGCCTTTTTTTTCATAAAAAAGTGGGTGACTGGAATGAGGCTTTGGAAATTCCACAAAAAAACACATAGAAAATAATATTGTAATTATAGCTGCAAGATGGCCGACACTAATACTACTAATGCTAATGTTGGCCAATACTATTATTATTGTTTTCAATGTTGGTCAACTCTAATGATACAATAAATCAGTTTACCGCCAAATCCCTTGTTTGATTGATGTTACAATAACATTCTGTTTTTTTAAATGAAACCATAATATATTCCAAAACTGTTACCTTTATAATCAATTCAAATTTCTTCTTTTACAACGCCCTAAAGCAATTCACCAATCTTAAAATAGTCCAACAAAACCAAATTACGAAGGCATTACATAAACAAACACGCTTTTATTAGCTCACGAAATTATAAAATACGATTGAAATGATAAAAAACGTCAATAACACATTACAATGTTGACAGACCAACTTACATTTGCAGTTTAGAAAGTATAACGAACGTCATACACACTTTGCGGCAACTAAATAACGAAACATTTCTAATAATTTTCTTGTGCTGAATTTTTTGCAAAAATGTATTTTATTTTTAACAAATGAAACCATATTATATTCCAAAACTTTACAATTATGTGTATATATCACTGTGTAAGAACTGAAAGTTGTTTAGGACATTAAGAAGTTTTGTCAACGTTAAAATTTGACTTTTGGTGGCACTACGTTTAAAGTCAAAGTATATTTTATTTAAATGACTCATTATATTGCAATAATAATAAATATATTTTTAACAAACGTATATTACTTATTCTGAAATCAGGGACAGTTCATTGTTGGTATTGATGGTTTTTTATGTCTCAAAATCAAATCATGTCACTAAGAGAAGACCCGCATTTACTTGAAAAAGTGCCAAGTGCAAAATACTCAACGATTCAAGTAAAATTAAGTTACATATTGGTCTAACGCATTTTTAAAATAAAAATACGTCCTAAAGAAAAGTTTAAGCCATTTTGTTCTTTGATGCAAAATGTATTTTCAGCCAAAGTTTGTATTCCTAACTGCAAATATAAGATTGTCTTATACAAAGTTAATAATGCAGTTGTAAATATAAGTTTTGAGTTGTATTATTAGGAAGGGTTGAATTTGGGGACTGCAAATATAAGTTTGTAGAGTAAGTATTGCGTGCTCTTAGCCAGTTAAGGCATGTAATAGTTACAAGACGGTACTAGTTGGCACTGTGTGACACTTGCTTGCGAATGATACTATAAATGGACGTATTGTTAACAAGCTTTGTCTGAGTTTTCTCTGTATATACGTAATATTTTATACACCCTATTTTATGCCCTTTTTAGGGTTGATTGCTCGCATTCTATTTAATTTGTTTGTTATGAGGACTTTACAACCAAAACAATCAGTATTTAGAAATTGTCTGAGTGTTAGTCTTAAACAAATATAGGTACAAGATGCAATCAACGTTCAACGATGCTGTACTTAAATGTTACTCGATTTACTTTGGCAAGACTGTCTTACAATTTACTGACAATTCTACATTGCCGTATTATCATGAATCCCCGCTTTTTAACGTACATAGTCATGATACAAGAATTCGTAAAGCAGGTGTGAAATATGAAACGTGCAATCTATGTTAATAGCGTGAACAAGAAGTGTGGTTTATAAGTTATATCTAGTTTGATTCATACGAATGTCATGACTACAACATGGTTTATACTACACGAATGTTACAACTTCTACATTTTATAAATCATTCTCGGCTTTTCGAAAACATCAGATTGTTAAAAATAATGCATACAATGATATGTCCAGTAGTGCAATTCTGTATAGTCTGTACTGTCAAGTATCGAGAGTTTGACATTTAAAATGTACTGCCAAATTAGTTCTTACGGAGCCCGGTAGAGGAGCTTAACAGATATTCGTTTCTAATATAGATAGCTAGCCGGTTCTCGGTAGTCGATAGTAGAAGAGAATTGCGGTACAGCAGTAAGGATTTTATGACATACACATATGAAATCATTCTCAAAAAAAATTACCCAACATACAGAATATGTACACAATTTAATCTAGCATGCATTTTAAGACACGCTTTCTACAATTGCTAATTAGGAATGATTACCATTTAATCTGACAGTAATAAAATGTAAAGTAAAGATGAAATCACTGTACAGCCTACAGCCAAACAGCGCTCAACTGCAGATCCATTGCACAAAGGGAATCCCTTCCCAAACCGCGGCGCATTACACGCAATCGCCCACAACGCTCTGGTCAATTTGCTCAGATTATTAAGCCATACTGATCATTTGCAAATTACACTGCTTGCACAAATAGACTGCAGGAGCTAGGTTAGGAAATTAATTTTACACATCAGTATCATCGGTTTGAGTGTGGAATTGTTTGGTTAATTGATCAGTAGCTCGATTCTCTACTAGTACTCGCTACCTACAACCAACAACAACAGGTTATCGAGAAATTTTGTATGAAAAATATATCAGCACCTCTAGCGGGCTCCGTAGGAACTATTTTGTCAGTATATTTTAATGTCAAACTCTAGACTCGACAGTACCGACTGTAGATAATTTTGCTACAGGTCTTAATTTGACCAAGTGATTTAGTATGTTAATGTGAGTTGTTGCTGAAAAAACTAGATGTTCGTAAAAATCCTCATGTAGTATTTAAAATTTTTTGCCTTTGTCAAAAGATTTCAGGTTATAAGCTATTTGTTTTTATTTTTGACGTGATTAAATAATGAAAATTCATCCAAACATCTTAATTTTCGCACGATTAATACGATTACTACCGCAACATAAAAAGGGAAACAAAGTTAAAAATCACATTCATTTCAAAATTAATACTTAACAAGATTCATAACAACAAACACAAATTCCCTACAATATATCACAAAACACATTCATCGCCGTTTCGGCAAAGCTTCGCAAATGAATAGTCCGTTCACGCCGTTCAATGTAACACAATACATCGATATTTACGTTATCGTTTTGTACATGTATATAGTTTCATTGTGATATCTGGTCGAAATGCTACGCAACACAAATGAATAATAATTGTTTGTTTGAAAATATCTGTATCTATGTGTAAAATTGTTTTGTTTTATGTCTTTTTAAGTGAATACAGCTGTAAATAAATAGATAGCTTTGTGTTTTGATTGTTCATATTGTTTGCTGTTTGTTTTTGTTGATGAAATTTTAGGTGGAAAAATACAAAATAATTGTGTTACGTTTTTACATACTCTATCTTACGTTTAACACTGTGTGCGTGGGTAGAATATGCCTTTTGGAAGACAGCTAGCAGAAGGCATGTTTTAGATAGATGATCATCGTATTCTAATTACTCTAACTCTTAGTGCTGATCAAAAGTAAAAGTTAAATAACAATACGACCGTATTTTCACTCGACGACAATAATAATGTCCTCCTAGCCGATATACGGCTACGGCGGTCAGTTTCATTGAAACTGGCCATCTGTGCAGGACTTTGTTTATAGTGTCCAAGTGTGTGCACAATACACAGGTACACTCTCTATTCCATCACTCTCATTGTTTGGTGGGACGGATAACCGACACGACCAGTGAGAGGTCAGGCGCAGGACCGACGGCTTTACGTGCTTTCCGAGGCACGGAGGTCTTCGACCTCAACTTCCTAACTCCGGGCAATCTCTGAGAAATTCTTAACAGAAAATCTCAGAAAAGACTTTTTGGCCCGACCCAGGATTCGAACCCGAGACCTCTCGCACCGCAGTCGCATATACAACCGACCGCGCCACAGAGGCAGTTTATACTCGCAATTTATTACACCATAATGCAAAACATAGTTATTTCCAAACAAAACTTCAAACCTAGAATCTAGAAAAAACCTTCTAAAAATACCCTTATTCAAAGCACATTCGTTTTCATTCCATCCATTAATCATACAACAAAACATAATCCAAACCTAAAAAGAAAGTCTAAAATAAACTTCCATACATCAAAAAACCTTGGGCAAAAAACAAACAAGCTATACGATATAAATTAAAATAGCATGCTATAATTGGTAGAACGTTGCCGTATGATCGAGTCAAACACTAAGAGATTTAGTGGAATATTTTTGTGACAGTCACTGAGTGGCACACAGTCGCTGCGGCAGGGTAGGACTGGCTTCTTGTTGGGTGTGGGTTAAGATGGAGGCTTAAGCAGGAGCGAGAGCGAGTTTTGATGGTTTGATTTCCATTATGACGTGTTGTGAGTGGGAGTATAATTGAAAATGGGAAGTATATTATTAAACTACCTATTTATAACTACGTAATTGAATTGTATGAAGTAATTATATTCAATAAAATATTGTTTGCTAAAAACGATTACGAACAATTGACAACTAATATTTCGACGAATACATTTATCTAGGCGATTATAATAAAATATAGTCTAGCATCTAGGTAGGTTTTTATTTGAAACAGGTAGTTTCATATAAAAACTCAATCAAAGCAACGACGTATTATTATGGTCATATAAATGGTCATATTTTGTTGTGTACATCTATTTATTTATTACGTCTTATGTTTTAAAGATACTGTAATCTTCAAAAAAATACTACAAAATAGTTCTCTCACCCGCCTTCGTCTTCCATTTAAGCCACACCCTGATATAAAAATAAGGCTCGCGTGCGCTCTACCATTAATTTAGTGCGTGAAAAGAACGAGACGAGCAAAGACGACACGGCTCTTTGAATGATAATAGATGTTCTTTGAACGGGAATTATACCGCTAATAATATTACTGCGAAGGTCGGACTTAATGGTAACGATTGGTGAATGTCTACGAATGAATGCGAATATGATTTTGATTTGATTTCGGGTAATTTGTCAATGTTATTTTTGGGTTAAATGTGGAGATTAGTTTTCGTGAGACTTTTGATAAATGATGTAAAAAAACTTTTTTTGCGGCGTTTATTTTCTTTGGTTAGTAAGTAGGTTTTGAATTCGCGAACAATATAACACATACTACCATCGAAAAAGCAACTAAATAAGTGATGTGGATTTACTGTGGAAACAATTCGTAATGACGGTGAAGACTCTCCAGTGTAGATTTAGCAAGTTACTGGCTAGTTAACTAGTTAACTATATTTAGACTGCGTTCTCGGTCAAAGCTGCTCTGGCTGTTGAAATCTGGATAGGAATCTAGACTTAAGATATGGAAGTTGTATGTATTTAGACTACCTCAACACTAGAATCAGAAAAGACAAAGCCTAAGAGTATGTTTATAACGGCAAAAATGATTTGTCGCAAATAAAAAATACAAATTTTCTAATTGTACTCAAGTTTTATGAAACCAGTGAATTGAAAGCTTTCTGGCAGAGTGCTTGTATCCGAAGCACAACGAGCCAGTTTGGCACAGACACTAGCAGCACTTAGGGTAGCCAGTGTACCCACGCTGCACCGGACAAAACTTCACGAATACCTACTTAGTACTTGAAAACTTATTCGCAATTGTTGTCGCTAAGGTATGTTTCTCTTTGCTGGCCAAGTATCTGTAAATAGTTTTGGCATCCCTTCTATAGCTTTATATGATGTAAGGGCTTCTGACTTTGTCTAAAATAGTTTTTTTTAGATAAAGTAGATGAAGTAGGTTGAAATTATGTGAAACGTTTAGTTTTATATCTTAGCTTGCTGCCGCAGAAGATTAATTTCATAGAATGTCTGCGTGGGAAGTAAAAGATTATAAGATTTTCAGGCTGCTTACAGGAAATCAGTGTTGAGAAAATTATCAATTTAATCGAAAATCCAAATATACATTACAATCATACGCTCGAGATCGAAATTTTCGGAAACCGTTAATTTAAAATTTCGTGGAAATTGAATTCTTATAATTTCCATTTCTAAGTACTTGATGCGTAATCTTGCTGAGATTACAAATGTTACCGGATACGACAGATACACAATAAAATATCTTGTTACAAATTCCAGGAGTTACGTATAAATTTATTTCGATTGAATTCGTAGAAAACTGTTCATTACTGTGTAAAATAAGCTGCTGAAACATTGAGTGGTATTACTATTCCTCTCTCATTAGTACGCTCTCATTACGAGCTCGTATTGAACATATTAAATGTACTTATTTATAAATTTATATTTACAAGAGTAACATACCTACCTCTGAGTTACAAAAGTATGTAATTGCAAATCATAAATATTATTACGATTTGATATTTTTGAACATTATATTAATTACCATTAATCATTGCATGTTGAAATTTACCCAAATTTGGTCTTGAAGTGAGCTTCAGATGATTTAGTCTCAAAAGTCCAGACAATCAATCAAACCTTTGAGCTACTTCAATCCTAGGATTTGATTTATTTTGGGCTCATTTACCTAGGTAAATGAGCCCAAAATAAATAGATCGTTCAATAATATCAAACGAAAAAAAGTGATAACTTTTAAACCTGCGCCGAAACGTTAGGCATTTCAAGGTAAAATGCTTGTTCGCGAAAAAAAAATGGTCGAAAGTGTAATAAAAAGTCCTACATTTTTTTAAACTATCATGGCAACTTCACAGTGCTACATTTAAATAATTCCAGGGTTGTGCAAATTGGGTCTGTTGTCATACGCACTGGTCGTGATATTTGCAGTCCGTGGCCGAATGCCAGCCGACCGTGGCTGTATTAGAACTGTTATTGCTTCTATAACGTTTCTTCCGGTTTTTGCTATTGTATTTGATTCAATATGATATTTTGGAGTGTTTATATTTATTTGTATATCAGTAATTGTGACACCAGCAGAAATAATATTGAAGAAAGAAACGATAAAAATAAATGCAAGAGGACTGCTTTTTTCGCTAATTTCTATATTTACAATGACGTGTCGTGCGTCTAGTTTAAATATGTATTGAGTTTATTTAAATGAAACAGCGAACAAATTTTTATAATCAGTTTAAACTAGACATAAAGTGGATTGACCAACTGAAGACTTAAGGTTTATAATATTTAGAGATACATACATAAAATCATGTTATTCTCATAAGCGTAGGCCAAGACTAGAAGATACTATTATATGAAACTTAGACTCTAATTTAGACTTTTGGTGCATGCAATAACAAGCTTAGATTATATAATAGAGCTCGTTACTTAACATATTCATTTACTGTTAAATGTACGCATCAAAAAATCTAAGAAAAAAAAAGAGTTTTAGATACAAGATCATGATATTCACAGTCTAGTAACGTTAGTTTGTAATCAAAACTGTCAAAAAAACGTACACAATTCTTTACAAACTACGAAGGTGAATGTACCATGGATTTTTAAAATAACTTTATTTTTAAGTGCTAAGCAAATATTTGAAGTTTTATTTAAAAATGCTTTGTAATTCATTTTTATAAAAGCTACTCAATTAATATCAATATTGTGTAACTCATAGTTTTTTTTCATTGGACATTTTGCAAGTGTTTTGTAATTGTTGATAATAAATCCCGGGCTACTTTTTCAAATTGGGTAAAGAACTATTTTAATTTTGAAATTGAAGTAAATCGCATCGATTTTGCCCATAAGTTATTTGACCAACATAACAAACGTCATAACATTACATGCCTGCTGTTCATACTATTCCTTATACACCTTTGAGTATAACAGGCGCAATATTATACGAAAGTAAATATATCTTAATATGATATATTCGTGAATAAACTACATGTTGATCCCTTGCCTTGAGACAAACGACGTTTAAAGCATCTGCTAAAATATTCAAGTCGCGGTCACCGCGCATAATACGTTGTTTAGACAAATGTCTAGACGTTAGATCGAAGGGTCGTTTAGATGTTTTTGAATATGTCGGGGGGGATATGTTTGTCTTCGTTGACAACACTATTATTTTATTTAACATTTATTTTGTAAGCAATCATCGACCTGTTTGACCTTTTATTGCATTAGTTAATACGGTGACTAATGACTGCCTCTGTGGCGCAGTAGTTAAGGTCAACACACCGCTACCATTGCGACGGAAGGTTTTGAGTTCAATTCTCACACGGTACAATTATTTTTGCAATCCACAAATAGTTGTTTCGAGTGTGGTTGTATTTTGTGTCTACTGTTTGAATGTTTATAAATGTCAACAAAGTCAATAAAAAAGTGCATTCCTTAGTGCGGGAGTTGTCTTAAAAAAAAAAGCAAGGGAATAATAGAAGCAACAGTCAATGATGCTGTCCCGTTAGTGATTGTCAATTAATGTATGCGCATTAGACCTCGTGATTTATTTTTCCATAAGGTGTTATATCCACCTTTATCCATAGTTAGTAGCATCGTATCCAGATTTTAAAGATTCGGGCATTTTAATTTTATTATTTCTGGAAAATTGCTTATAATTACTAAGCAAGTATTATTAATAAACATAATTAGGAAAGTGAACTCATCAAGCCGATGACCATTGAATCAACAAGACACTAATGTCCAGCCAATTTACCTTGAAATCATCATTATTTCATTCTTTTTATTACCAAATCAACAGTAATATTGTAGAATAATTTGTACCAAAAAATACCAATAACTCACACCGTTAGTTTTCGATGAATATTTGAAACGGTCATTATAGTAATAAGGGGGGGGTGTTTGGGGGTCTTCGGGGGTATTCGGGGGTGTTCGGGTGAGGTCGGGGGTTCATTAAAATAATGACAACTGTAGTACCCTTAACTGGTTAAAGCGAACTCTCATTAACGTTGGTTGAAAGAAAAATATCGGTCGAGTGTCATGTTTTATGACTGCTATTTGGAAACTAAATTGTAGTTTTTTTGTAGTACTAGAATGTATAATTTAGATTTTTACTTTTGAATTAAGTAAGAACTTTCTAGTAATACGATAAAAAATATTCTGAAGGCGTTCAAAGATGAGGACTTTTAGAAAAATGTAAAATGTGACTGACAAACTCGTAAATCGACTACTACAACGTTTTTTCAGTCCGTAGTTCATATAAGCTGTTATCCAGCGCTCGATATAAATTTAATAGCTACTTATAATCAGGCAATGTTCATGATCGCTACTCACAAAATTAATTACAAATTGATTTTTAATTCCATAGGATGCTGAAAACATAAAACAGTTAAGATAAAACGCAGCAATTATAAAGGTATTTAATCCATAAAGTAAATACGCGTATTAATTAACAGGTACCTGCAGGTATCTGATACACAAACAGCTAATACAAAGCGCTGTTAAATTATAAATAAACAAGAAGTACCTATTACGTACCTGTTACTTTGGATACGATATTTACCTACGTTGTGACCTTGACGGAATAATTATCTTCCCTTTGTAACTTCATGTTCGAGCCTTTAATTTTGTATCCTTTCCGCCGGTACAATTACGCGAAATATCGATTTTCAAGTTTCAACGTAACGTGAAACCTGTATCTATGGCCACGTGTAAAATGTAATTATTTGAATATATTTTTTGGTATTTTATTTTGGGATCAAAAATTTGAAATTTTGCCACGTGTAAGGTATAAATGAAATGGAATTATGATAGAACAGGCTTTGGGCAAACGGTCCTGGCCAGATCTATTTATAAAGGCATCATAATATTATCCATTTTACTAAGAAAGTTTCATTCTAAGTACTCTAGTTAGCTGTAAAATATAGAATTATAAATATATATCACAGAGAAAAACTTAATGTATGTGTCACCCACCTTGTAAATCAAAAATCTCAAGAATTTTACGCTTAACATTCTGCTGTGATTTAAATCAAGAAGGGGAGGCTTGTACCCAGCAGTGGGACATTCAACGAGGAAAAATAAAAACATTTTACTTGGTCAAATATTTTAACCAAATCTAGTACAGTCAAATAATTAATACTACCAAGTCAATTGCTTCAATCTTTCTCCAACATTCAAAAACTAATTTACGTACAAGTCACATTTGTAAGTAGAGCCTACATTTTCTATTCACAACGAATACCTACAAACAGAATTACAGATATAAGCGGAATAAAATCTGTCAACTCATTCTCTCACGTTTTGAATTTAAGGCTCGACGGGTAAAGGGGAGTACACATTAGAGTACGGGAGCAAACATTTGTATGACTAATGAAATGAGTAATGTTATTTTCATGTCTATTTACACTTTGATAGTAGTGAGTCGTAACTTAGAATACTTAAGTTAATTGAGTAATTTAAGAAATCAGGGTATAAAATTACGCAAAATACACTTAATATTTATTGTAACTGTCGCAAGATTGCAACTCTACAACGGTTACAAAAATGTATCTCTACTATTATTACGGAGTTATCAGTCGAAACTTACTTTTAAAAAGTTATAAAAGAGAAAATTCATTTTTAAAAACGAACATATTGGAGGCCTATTTGAGTACTTTTGCGTTCGTGTAATACGCATACAATGTGTATGAACCTTAACCGTGGTTCACTCGCGAATGTCATTATAATGCGAACAATTACGGCAAGTCGTTGTAAATTCTGTAATTACTCGGTGTGGTAGGCCGTGCCATGTACCGTCATGTACCGAGCATCACCCGCCCCTACACTGTACATAAATCTTATTATTGCGAATTTAAAGCTACTAGATGTGACTGTAAGGTTTGACTGCGGAAGTATATATTGTGTTTATTATCAAAGAAATCTGGGCAACATATATTTCATTTCTTTGTAAAACTTATCAAGGAGAAATTTCAAATCTGTGTGGCAAATAGTCAAGATTTTGTCAAAAATTCAATCGTTTTCAGTGTTTAAAAATCATTTACTATCTAATGATTTATTACGTCACTTACACTTGAAATTATTTCATCGTGCATGTCCTTTATGGGAAGTATCATATCTGACGGAACATGCGTCGCGTATTATCGGTCGCGTAACGTCAGAACAGACAAATATATAGAAAAACACTTGACCATTCACACTCAACCGATGATGCGTCGTTGCGAATCCCATACCATTTAGGCTACGCCCGAAACATCTTCCGTCAGATGTGAACCGTCCCTATATGCCTCAGATTTAACAAGGCAAAACTTTAAGACAAACGTCATCGTGATCTAAATACTCTCTAATAATAACAGATGAAACAACATCCAGTCTATTTAAATATCTGTGTATTTACCCCAAATTCGTGTAAGTGCGGCGCGTGATTGCAAGCCAGCATGCGACGGCTGACGTACCGCGATTTATAACAACAATCACTAAATATTTATCAGTTCAAATAATAAATATTATCTCTACGGAATATCAGGTGAAGTTGCGTGAGCATCCTGGCTATAATATTAGTCTTTTTTATGTCAGGAAGTTCGTATTTTTCCATGCAATGTAAACATGATATTGTATTGTTTAGGGTCCTTTTATTACAACGTGCATTCGTTTGTTATTGTACGTATTTTTTGTGCTACATAAATTACGGGGTATACATTTGAGTTCTTTCAACTAAAAAACCCAATGTACTACCATACCCTTTTCTGTATGCCATCGGCACATAACTAGGAAATTAATTCTTGTAGTTATTTAAGCAACTGACACTAAGACATTGTAAAAATTACACTACTAAAACCAAAACCAAAACTTTATTGAAGAACTCCTAAAACACATAATTGCTTACAATATATTCGTACAAACATTTCAACACACCCAAAAAATAATTCATTCAACTAAATCTGAACACTATTCCACCAAATTCACTAAGAAAACTCCAACATCAAAAGAGTAAATATTTTAAAATATTCTTACATTTTATCGCAGAGCTTACTTTTGCTCGAAGTCAGGTACATTTGACACGATTAAAGGTGACAGTGCTCAGATGTACGTACATATTCAAAACTCGTTTTATTCCTCACATAAAACCTGTCTCGTTGGCTATGATATTTGTACCGTCTAGACGTGCGTATCAAAATGTTTATGAATGTTGAATTTTTGTAGGAAATACGTTTGTGAGTTATTATAATTATTTCGTTTATTTGTTTTTTTGAAGATAACCTAGTTAACGCTGCTGTCCGTACTTTGAGGGTATTTTTTATGACTAGGAAAATGATTAGCACAGCAATCTCTAGCGTGGACATTAATCATAGAGTAGATATAGTCGGCCTTAGCTGTGATCAATAAAGAACAGAACAACAAAGTAAATCATATGAGTGCTCACCACCAAGTTTCGATTAATATTATTCTCATTATGACAATTCGGTAAAGTCGAAAAACTTCATATAAATAGTTAATCCCGATAGGTCCGTCTTCTCAGTTCTACGGATATACATGAACCTCAATCTTTTACACCTATTTCTTATTTTATTCACACATTTTCTAGAACCTTTATATTTCAGATAAAATGTACCGTATTGAATTCGCTGCGAAGGTTAATCCCCTACGCCACACTAAAAAATAATCTCCTGCCGGTATTCAGAAACCTAAAAACATATTCACGTCCTAATATGAATCTCAAAGAAAAACTAACATAAAATCAATACCGTAGCACAGGAGCTACGAGTATGCTACGAGATAGCTACAAAAGCGCTACGGAGCTACGAAGGCATTCCCCGAGGATCTTGTGTACAATAAAACATAACATAAACTCTTGTACGGGACGCCTTCCAAAAGGTTATTTTAATCCCTACAATGCTTATACATGTTATTTATTATTCTGGGTTACTTGCAAATTGTTGGCTTGTGTGAGCTCTGTTTTATACGACAATATGTCTGTTCTGCTTGGAGGGAAGTTTTTATTCTGCGTTTTTATTTTGATTTATGTGGGTTACGAATAAACTCTTGTTTTACTTTTGGTGGGCTTAACTTGTGTTCTTATTAAAGAGATTTGAAGATTGCTAGCATTTTGACAATCTCGTTGTTTCTGGGATTTACACGGGTAAAATGTAAGCACATGTAATTGACAGTTTACGCGCCTTACCTTTCCCTAAAAAAAATATATGAAACATTGTTTTTAAAGAATCAATGTGCTAATTGCATTCGTCGATGAGTAAACGACCAATAGGTCAAGTTACCATCATATCATAGACAGGTGGCTGCTTAATTTCATTTGACCTGTCGTCTCCTTGCTTCGGAAAGCACAAAAAAGTCAGTCTCAATTTTTGCCATGTTCAAATCCATATTTTGACGACAAAATATTGTCTTACGATTAATACCACTTGTTGAGTGCAAAGGAAATATAGCCACATATGACGTCATAGCTTTTATTAATTACACAATACAAATAGATATTTCACAGAACGAAACACCTCCAAAATTTCCATTTCGAAGCACAGGTGCACTAAATAACACTGCACAATATGCACCAGTCATTAGAATATTACAAATCGCAACTATATCTTACTAAACGGGGATAAACTCGGGCGTAATGAAACTCCGGGAAAACCGCAAACTACTAACTCTACCTGGTATAAAGGATGAGCGTATACCGACCATGTTTCATTCATTGTGGCGTGCGGCGCAAGGTGAGAGCGGGGAGGTTTACTTACATTGTACTTACAGATATACGTGGTACTAGTAACTGAGAACTTTATTGTTGATATTGACAATAGTTTATTTGAGTGTACAGCGATTACAGTTCAGTGACTAGTTTCTCATAGCTTTATATAATAATATGTTTGCTCCTGAGTGAAAAAAATAGGTAAACGTAAACTAAGCTCTATTTTTAAATTTGAATAAACTCTGCTGTGCTGCGCGATTCTCTACAGTCGGTATTATCGAGTATCGAAAGTTTGACATTTAAAATGTACCTACTAAAAATAATTTCTACGAAGCCCGCTAGAGGCATTGACCCGATTGTCATACTTAATGTTTCAACAGCTAGCCGGTTATCGGTAGTCGATAGCCGTTGAGAATGGCGGTACTGTTATCTTTTTTATCGCATTTTGTATTCACTTAGGAAAATATGAAAGTGTATGTACAAATTTTTAAGATTAACTAGAAATACGACTTATACTTTGATAGATTCACGACGCCATTTCTCATTCTGTAAATTAAATGTCAAAGAATGATGACCTCGCTCTCCGCTTCCTCCTTACACACGACCGCAGAGCACTTAGGTATATAATATTTTTATTGCCGCCCCGACCCCTCGAGAGGACACGACTAAATAAAAATATATATCCCAAAGAACGCTTGTATTGTGGCTACGTCACAGAAATTCCTATGGCTCTTTATTTGAATGCTTTCATTATTTTATACGGTCTTTTATAACTCAATAGGGTGCTTCACTATATTTTTTGTTTGCTTAAGTTTCTTGTTAGTGCATGAATGAGTTATTGAGAAAAGTATCTATATTTGAAACAACTGTATGCTTCTTGGTATACGTAATACTGTAATGTTTTTTCCTAGAGCTATCTTGCGTATATGTTATGTAGATAGTTCTTTTTGCAGAAAAAAAGGAGTCTAGCTAGATTAATCTATATTCTATAGTAATGTCAGTTTCCATTACACTGAAATGTGTAACCGACGGATAACCTTTGTCACTTTCAGAGTATTCATAATAGTGTCATGAATTGGTAATTGTGTAACAAAAATGTATTTAACCAAAAATACATTTGTCTTGAATTGTATACAGGCTGTCCTAAAACTCAAATAATGTTTATAGTTGGACCAAAATTCTAGGATTTTCTTAAATACCCATTATTTTCAAACTGCATGGGCTAACTTTTTTCAGATTTTTCTCATGATTGTTCCAATCAATCCTATTATTCAATTTCGGACTCAGACATTGAGTAAAAATAACCTTATTTAGAACTGAACGACAACAGTTTCGAATCAATAAAGTGAGAACAGAGCGATGTGTTAAAATAAAACGAAGTTTCAAACGCTCACTACAAGTTGTTGCGAACTTTAGTTATGTGCAGTACATGAGAATGTTCTCTACAGATCCAGGTAATTATTAATGCGATGCATGCTATTTTGATCGAAAGCACTATTTATGTTCAAAGGATTGTTCTGACGAATTGTTTGCTGCTTAGTACATTATCTTTTACTGGTGAACTTTTTCAATCCTTTACTGAAGATAAAAAACAGTTCGTTAGTACGGTTTTGAGCACTACATTATAGTTTTTAGTTTTTTGAGATATCGATTTAATTTTCCCATGATATTCAATCTGTTTAGGGGGCTTTTATTTGTCTGAATCGACCATTCGATAGCTACCATTCTGTACATTTTTTCTTTTCTAAAATAATGCATGCATAGTGGCTATCAATTAGTCTTACAATAATATAATCAATCAACTAAGATACACAATACCATCAGGGTGGCTATTACGTATCTCAGTTAAAAACTTTAAAGCTACTATGCCGCACATTGTTTACAGTGATAGTGTTTAAGGTCAAAGCCGTAATGTACTGAATAGTGACCATCAATTTGACGTAAACTTGTGGTCAGCTGACATACGTGATACTGACATTCCTTTACTTTACATTACATTACTTTACGAGACTAAAATGTTGTTTTCTGTCTATCTTTTATTCAAAGACCTAAAATAGTAACCACGTACAAATCACCGCATCAAACTACATTTTCCAATAGTAGTTACCGAACACATACCAACACCTGCTAACTAATACTCAACCGATTCAGGAAGGCGTGCCGTTCAAATTGCACTTTTACAGCGAACCTTAAATATTTCAGGCGAGCTTTATGGCTTCCATCACGTTCCTTTTGAATAATAAAATGGAGTTTAACCCGACTTAACGTGGAATTAAACTTGTATGGAGGTCCTGGATAACATTGATTAGGATTGTACGTGGGTTCATGTTGAGTTCAACACGCTATTGTGGGTTTGAGACGGGCAAAATGGTACTTTTTTATTTGGTTAGTGGTTGAGTTAGTGTCAAAATTGTCACAAAGGTTTTTAAGTTGGTTTTAGTTCCCTTATATGACAACAACGTTTCATAATAAAGACGCTTAACTTCAGTACTTTGAAGCGGATCGATGTCATATAGCTGTGTCAGTGTAGTTTGTCTCACTAATTAAGAATGTCAATTTTGTTTAGTTATGAAAAAATGGAAGTAAGAGGCTGTTACTTTGAGTGTATATGGCAAGAAGGTTGTAGGAGTACCATAAAAGTGTGACTTCAATGATCGACAGGTTGTGTAATACCTGCAAATGATTTTTATGCCTCGTAACTTTACAGCATTACAATGTTATAAATTTAAATGTCAATCCAATACACGAGTGAACGTATTGAACATTTTAACAGAACTAAAGCTTAAACCTCTACAACCCTTTCACGATATACAAATACAACACCACTTTTAGTACGACCGATCACCATTTTCAATAGTGTGTACACCCCTAATCGCTTCAAACGGCATTGTCCGACACGCGTCACGACAACACACCAATAGAACGCAACTGAACGCAATAGAACGCAACTGAACGCAAATAGGGGGTAATAACGTAACCCAGCCGGAGTTGCGTTACGTAATGCGTGTAATACGCGTGCGGTTTGCTGCAAATTGCGTGCAGATCGGGTTGTGTTTGAATGTAATAAGATTGTTTGGGTGTGTTCGGTGGGATAGAGTTGTATGCTGGATTATAATTGTCTGAATAGATACATCTATTTGATAAGTCCTGTTTTGTACATTAACAATATTATGAATCTGAAACTGGTAGGATATTTTCAATCGCTTATTAATTTTAATATTACAATCAATTACCCTGCATTTAACTTAAAAGTTTAATTGATATTTAACCTAAAAAAGTATCTTTCACCAAAACAATATAGATAGATGCACGTCATTTTTGAACTTGAATTAAAAACCTGACTACTAAAAATTAGTTCGTTCGGCACCCGTTGGAGGCGCTGATCAGATTATCATACAAAATTTCTCAATAGCTAGCCGATTGCTAGTCGATAGCGATAGAGAATCGCTCTACAGCGTACGTTACCCTAATCAAGACATGATTTTGTCATATTTTATTTTAATAAAAATCGCGAACTCAAAAGATCTCTCATATTATCATTATTTGGCCTCAGGTGCAATCCCAATTCATCAAGTTAAACTTTATGGAGTATTAAGTGACAAAGATTAATAGACACCAATTTATTAGGCCACCGCTGCAGGCCGTGGTCTCTTTAATTCGGTCGGTTTGCGCGGTTGCCGTACAACGTTGGTTCCTATTTATCAAAGCTGGTTTTCGCAATAAATATATCAAGTTTATTCTTTTTAGGCCATTTTTGGTAAAGTTTTTGGCAGTTTATAAAGAATAGACGTAAAAAAAGATAAATGAGAAATTATCTGTTCTAGTGAAGATTTTTCTTTTTAACGTTTATAACGAAGCAATCTTATCTACGCAATAGATGTTCTACTTATTAGTGTTTTTGCAACCTCGATATTACACCAATAGTTTCAATATCACACCATAAAATATCTAAAACAATCAAAAAACACATCTAGCTGAAATCTAACAAACGATAAAAATAAATTACAAAACCGATCCCGAAAGGCCATTTCCCATCCTTATCTCAAACACAAATAATTTCATGGCATTCACGCGTCGATCGTCACACTATTATCAATAAAAACACCGCGATAAAGACCTACACAGACATTCATACTATCAGATGTAAGGAAATGTTCGCGTTTCTATAAAAAATAAGATTACACAACCTTCATGCGTTTGCCCCACGGGTATTCATCTGCTGTAGTGTTGGTATGTCGTAATCCCGGAGTCGCGACGATTTTCCGGGACTGCCCGGCCCCCGGGGAGTCCGTGAGCTTTTTTATCGTGTGTTATGAATATGTGAGTTTAAAATATTCAGTTGGAGGTATCGATTTTTGTATACGGTGCAAAAAAGGGGTTTTTGGAATAGATGTTTTTGAAAGGTGAAAATATTTTTGCACGCAACACTGCTTGTATTCTATAACACATATTTGTTTATAGTTGTATTTTTACTATTATTTAATTGAAATATACATTACTGTTGGCACTGTTTTGATTTCTTACTCTTGTATAATGACGTAACAGTATACCAAAACATAACACAATGTAGGTTCACGCTCAAACAACTGCAATCTCCATACGCTCATACAAAACAACTTATGCCCCATTGTCTTTCCTTCAAAATAAGTCCTTTTTACAATTCCCGCGTTTACACGACAGCATTCTGCAACACTACAACACTAGTTTTGTCCCCGCTATTGGTTTTTGCTGAAAAGCGCCCCGTGTAATCCGATTTCGACCGCTTTCGTGTTTGTTTTCATAGTCTTAGCGAAGTTATACGTTTTGTGTTTGTTTCGCGGTAGTTTAAGTTTGGAAAATATAACGCCCTGTACATGTGCGGGCTTAAATGAAAGTCTTTTATTTATTTATTAGCTTTGTATGGAGTTGTAATATAGGGCTTGTGAGTTCGTTATGCGCAATGCAGTGGTTTGCAAAATGTTGTGAGGAAATACGTACAAAATATTTGAGATTTCTTTAAAACAGACTTACAGAATATGTGTGTGTCTCAGTGGTAAAGGATGTGGAGTAACAGCAGCAGGAAAGTTGAAAAAATATATGTGACGTCATACAAATCATATTAATTCGTCAGATTTCGGATTTAATGGCCGATTCTGGTAATTTTTGTTGCTTAAGATCATAGTGATCTGTTTAAAGCATGTTAGTCTTTAGATAGATAGAATAATACTTTAGAGAGTTTTTGAGTTGAGGAAAAAACTTCAGGTAGAATTGTGTTACCGTAGTTGGAATGTTTCGCAAGAATAAAATTACTAAGTACTAGCTTTTTATAAAGCCTTTCATTAATACATTCGTGATTAAGTAACAACCTTCAACAATAGAACTTTCAACCGTACTAGCGTACGTAGCTATTTCTTAACAAATATTAATATTTATAGCTCAATTCAACTGGCTATATTTCTTTCATAGAGCTGTAACAAAAGATTTGTACTACAATACAATTAGTCGCTCACAAAGGCTCGCCTATTGATATATTGGATCCAATATTTGATCAAATATTGGACTTATGTTGTTTAATTTGTTACAAATGAATATAGTTATATTAGTTTGCAGTTGAATTATTAATATTGTTAATCATGTATTATAAATCGCATAAGGCGACCTATAAATGTCATTGGTCATAACATTAGTCATAGAGTGGATATGACACAGACCCTTACCTATATAAAATCTAGAACTTTTTTATTTTGTGGAGGGGCTAATACAAATTCTGATAACATTCAAATTTGATCGGTTCAGACATCAAATCCGAGATAATCACATGTCAGGACCCCCATAACAGATTTTGAAGCATTTATATTCCTACTTAGTACTTTCTTACCATACTTTCTTCGGATTATTATCTACGCCACGGCACATAACCAATTTTGTAATATTTATTTTCACAATGTCATACCGAGGAAGTCCATCTAGAGCACCCGTTGGAATAGCACCTTGACGAAAAGGAAGTCCTAGTCCACAAAGGGCACCCATCAATATTTATTGTATTTGGCAGATGCTATTCAAACGGGTGCTCTAGGTGGACTACCTCGTCATACCGTGTAATAAAGAAATATGTGTCGTTTGATTTTCCAAATTCGTAAGCTGTATTTGATAATATAACATCGAATAATATGAACTAATATTACAGAATACCAAACTGAAGAAGGGATACCAACAGCTATTATTACATGGTACAAGAAAAATGTCATAAATTTACATTCCGTTAAAGTGTGAATCTATGGCAAGATAAGGCATTTTGGCGCGCTATCGTAATTTAGTGCCGTGCCCTTCCTTAAGGCCCATTTAGACGGGGAGAGTTTCTCGTACGGTTGCGAGCGAGAAACTATACGCTACTATCACAAGCAATTATCGCCATAACACAATCGTATCAATATGTTTACATACAGGCAAGAACTAAAATCTCGCCTACGATTATGTCATACGAGATTCGCATATGACTTATCGCTAGGCGATAATTGCCTATGTTTGTTTACACGACGCAGGTATAGTAAGCAGATTGTTGCTTACGAGAATCTCAACTTGTATAAACACGATCTCGTGTGACATATTTTCAAGTTGATACGAGTATCGTACAAATCAGTTTGAATCGTTTTTAGTGCGAGATTTGTCATTCGAGTTTAGTGATCCGATGAACTCCGATGTGATTCTCCATTTTCGAGAACTGATAGCGACACACAGTGGTGGCATTCAAGCATGCAAGATGACTTTCCAAATGATTCAATAAATGCACAATAATTATTTTTTTCCAAATATCTCTATATTAAGTTGATTTATTATAAGCTAATTGCCATTTATTTGTTTTGTAATCTACCTTATTAAAGCAAGACTGATTTTGAATAAATACTTAGATAATCTTTTGATAGTTAAGTGATTTTGAAATTAATCGTGTGTTCATACTTTAATGAAATCCTCCAATGCTGTGTAAATAGCTTGCAGAACTTCTACCAAAAAGTAACTTATGGTACACCTAGGTGTCTACTCTCAATTTTTCTGATAATGTTTGAAATGAATCTCCTGTAGCCAAACATTTTAAAGTTATTTTCAATTTTGTACGAGCGGGTATAGCTTGACGCATATTTGTATTACTTTTTTGTATAGATGGTCCAATTTCTTGAAGTAAATATATGAGTTGAGTTTTCATAACCCGAAACATATTTTTGAATGGCTCTTCATCTTCCAATTGTAATTCAAGGCACAACGTGTTAGATGCTTCCAAATCATTTCTTCTAGCTATCCATTTTTAACCCAACACCTTTTCTTCTTTTTCCGTTTAACTAATTCTTGCCTTAGAAGAACAGATATAATTAAAACACCATCGCGCACTGCACTCATGGTAGCAAATGGCATAAAATCTCGAAATACGATTATTGCTTTAAAATTATGTTTACACGGACATAACAATATTCCATTGCAAGGCAATTCTCGCCCAAAGCAATGAGCGAGGAGAGCGAATGTTTAGACGAAAAAAAATTTATATATTCTATTTCTATACTTTCGATAATCGTATCTTCGAGACGAGAAACTCTCCCCGTCTAAATGGGCCTTTACGCAAATAGAAGGGGAATAAAGTATGAACAATTTTCAATGAAATTATAAAAGGATTTTTGGCTGGAAATAGTGATACTGTGTGAAATGAGAACGTGGTTTTGATATAGAAATTAATTTAAAATCTACATTTTAGTGATTGGTGATGAGTATTTTGCAGTCTACGATTTGAGAGTTGTATTATTCGAATAACGAAAAGACCAGCCTTTTAACAATGCAATTAGTAGTGCAAGTTTCTAGTACTAACAATTCTTAATTACTTATTTTGTAGACTTGTATGAAATACTGATCAAGGTTCATTGCGACTTTTGCGAGTGCATTTTTGAAAAATAATTTGACTTTTTAACTTAACAGCGTCCATAGCACCGTTTAAGTAATCACGCTGCAGATAATACTACAAATGGGTATTAAATAAAATATTATGGGTTTTAAATGTCTAAAACACATTTCTACTAGTTATATACATATTGTTATACCTTATGTATTTTCTTATAAGAACACAATTCAATAAACATTTGTGTTTGAACGCAGAAGCAAGGTCGTGTACGTTTTATTTGATATCACTCTATGAATGCTTATTATTTCATTCTACATACGTCTTACACAATACATGTTACTCTTTGAACAGTGGAATAGGTAGCTTTGTTTAAAAATAAATGGTATAAATATTTTTGGAACTTATATCACGCCTGTTATACCCGACGGTGTTAGCAAAGGTGTAAGAAATACACCTGCGCTTCGCCACTAAGGTAAGCCTATTGCTTTATTATACCGGTTTCACTACCAACCTCCAGACCAATATAGCACTTTGTCCGACCTGGGAATCAAACTTGAATTCGGAATTCGACTGCTGACCAAGAGGTCCTGCCTCTTGGTCGGCAGTCGAATACACTATCGACCACGCCACAGAAACAGACTGACAGTATAATTCTATTTTATTATAAACAGTGTATATCTCTACATAGGTATACCTACATGATGTAATGTTTCTGCCATATCCTTTCATGAACATCATAACATCGTTATTTTTAAAGTCAGACCATTTCCTATATCCATTATAAAATATCTCCTGCTCACCTACCTAGATAGTTTCATACAGTTTACATCCATAGCTCTAATTATGTTAGCACAGAAATGAGTTAAGAAACTTCGTGACTGCGCAAAATATTAAGAGCTCGCACTAAATACTCAGACTAGTTGAAATAAGTATTTTAGCAATCTTACGCTTTTGCTCAAAATAAAGTTATAAAATGAATTGAGAATTTCCAACCACTTGTATATTTCTGAATGATTGTTAAACGAAAATTTATACGTGTTTTGAACGTAAATTTATATGCTCATTTAAATTATTTTATCGTTGAGAATCTACTTATAATTTATTTTAAAACGTTTACGAGGATTGAATTTAAATACATTTAGTTTAGTAAAAAAGATTTTGCGCTTCTTTCTATCAGTAAATAGCCTAGAAAAGAATTTCTGGTAACATCTAATAAAGCATCTAATAATTTTATCTAATAAGTTATCTAATAATTTTAAATGCATCACTCTTCCTTTGTTAACAAATGATTACAACTACTCAATTGAATCTGAAGGTAAAGACACGATAAGATTAGTGATCAAATTGTTTCTACCATAATTATTTCTTTTCCAGATATTAAAGACTAGCTGACCCGCGCAACATTCGCTTGCAACATAAGAGAGAATGCGTCAAAATGTTTCCCGTTTTTGTAACATTTTTTACTCGTACTCTGCTCCTATTGGTCGTAGCGTGATGATGTATAGCCTACAGCCTTCCTCGATAAATGGGCTATCTAACACTGAAAGAATTTCATATCGGACGAGTAGTTCCTGAGATAAGCGCGTTCAATCAAACAAACTCTTCTGCTTTATAATATTAGTATAGATATAAGTAAAGACTAACAATCTAAAATAAAGTTTAAAACACTCACCTAAAAGAAAGCGTAGTAAGCGGCCTATAAGACTTATGGCTATTAGCATCAGCCATCGGCATGCCCCAATAATCATCCAACAGCAGTTGCTTCAACGAATTACTGCCCACCACATCTCCATTAGTCACTATCGCTGGTATATCATCATGAACGAAGTCTCCATTCAACGTGTTAATGTAACTCAGTACTGCGGTCGTCGTGACCATGGTGTAGATAGCTAAGTCACTGCACAAAGTCCTAGGTGGAACGTCTTCGCGTACTGTGGTGAGAGACCGACGCTTCATCTTTGGTGCTTTAAATTTGAGTGTTACATTTCTACATCTGCACATTTGTTGCCTGTAACAAGAGAAAGGGTTTGTTAGTTATACATATAGTTGTATCACGCCTTTTCAACATTCCAGTAGGTAGAATCCAAAGAATGCTACTTGGTACAAACGTACGATATTATTATAAGCAATCATACTTCCATAACGCAATACTTATAGCATCACAGATCCTTTTTGTCGGTATAATTATTTGGTTTTTAACAACAAAAACTAAGATAAACCGTATTATAATTATGAAAGAATAAGATCAATAGGTATAATAATAATGTGTTGTCATCAAAGTTACAACATTATCAATGTTTTAAGTGGACGGGAACGGGCAATGCACGCAATTTGCTTCAAAATAGATCGGTCAAAAACAATTTGTAACTAAACATTTCATCGAAAACTTCAATTAACGTATTGTGTTACGAAAAATATGAGGTTACACATAAAAAAACAAAAACCGATAAAAATGGTAAAAATTTCAAATATTAAAGCTTAGCTCCAAATTATTTGCGGCTCACTAATATTTTGTACGGCTTATAAAATAACAGTCAGGTGATTCGACCTCAAATATAAAATCCATCGTTTGAAAAATAATAGTAGATCGACGTTATACAAAAATATAACTAATAATGGATTAAAATGTTGTGTACACATAAACACTAATCCGATTACTATTATTTGCTTTTTTTTATAGGTTTATACTATATAATAGTCCGACAACCAAGAAGAGAGCTCTGATATCGATGATTTATCTAGATCATATTAATACCACCGTGTATTTCTAAAATAAAGTAAGCATATTAGACAGGCCACTGTCAGTTACATAAACCGGCGGGTCTAAATAATGAATTTTGTATACTCTGAAGACTGCAAACCTAGCATACAAAGCTACTAAGTTGTTAGACAATAGTCTCAAATCACATAAAATCTAAAATATTTCACGTTTCACAACTTATTTGCACTAAAAGCCCCACTACACTCTATCAACTACAAACTGAACGCAACATCAAAACATAAACAAAACACACGAGGTATTCCTAAAACAGTTTTATTAAAAACTACAGCGAGTATCGACATAACATCACGAATAAAACCACCAAATACCATTCGTCTCTTCGCATGGTTTCAACGGTAATCTAAATAACTATTTTTCAATATAGCCCTCGCAATATTGCTGAGTTATGAATTTTCGTGTGGCCTACTCGTAGCGGACGTGCCCAAAATATCATATTAAAGGGAAAAAAATCCGTCCGCAAAATTCGGATAGTACTAAATATAAATAATTCGAGTTCCCACGAATGTGGCGAAGCATTTTACGGTTGTTATATATCAGTATTGTGTTATGATTTGTGTGCAGAATATTGGACGAATAATTTTGCGAAAATTGCGACCTAATTTCGAATGTAGGTGAGGAATCTAAATTAAAAATGCTTGGCTGTTTATTCGGATTAATGATGAGGATTTTGTGTGAATTTTGCTAGAATTGCTAACTAAGCAACGAATTTCATTATTAAATATTCAAAACTAGGTGTTAAATAAGACAATTTGCGACCAATTTTGAAGAACTTACTTTAATTTTGTTTTAGTTAGCGCCGAAAAACTAATGAAATCGCAAAAATGTACGCTATATTTAAAAGAAAATACTATTGGCAAGAAACTTTAAAGTTTATTTTTAAATATGTACACTATATACAGTTTGAAATAAGAACCTACTAACGATGTGAAACCAACGATTAGACACATTTAATATGATCATACAATCTCATAATATTAGGACACTTTCAAACCACTTCAAGGTTTAATATTCCAACAGTCTACCGAACTATACTTTATTACACTACGGGCCACACATTTCACCTACACATTACACTTTAATAATTACACGCGGCTAATTCACAGGTTACTTGTACTAAATTTATGGCCTTAAGTGTACTATGGATGTTTATTAGGCTCATAAATTTAATGAACTACCTTACTTGATGAAGTGCGCTCATAATTTTGTATTGTTTGACGAGAAAAATGTTGCAAATGATGTTGTAAATAATTAAAGTCTCTGAAGCTTTATGCTGTAGGTAATTTTTTTGGCTTGTAGTGTAAATTTTGATATTTTGGTCGTCAAAAGATTATTAGGTTATTTCCCGTGGATTATGTATTTGATCAAGATTGATTCTTAGGTCACTGTAATTCTGTTTTTCAACTTATTTATATGTAGTAACATTGGCATTTAGCCGGTGTTTTCACTGCTCAGAAGGTTAAACAATGTACTATTACTTTTACTAAAAAACTAACTGTTTAGAAAACAAATTCCAAATCATACACATCTGGGTGTACAGTTGAACTAATACGTTTACTGTAGCGTATCAACAACCAGCTAGCTAACAAAAAAGAATGTTTTAAAATCTGATCAGCGCCTCAAGCGGGCTCGGTGAGAAATATTTACATAGTACATTTTAAATGTCAAATCTTTGATATTCGATTGTACCGACTATAGAGAATCGCACTACTGAAAATACTTTATAAACGGCATTTATGTATTTTATATTTACAGACCATTTTTGTGATATTACCCATCTTTTTCAAGTAAAATACTCGGCGGTCAAAGGCTGTCCTTTATAAATTTCAGATTAAAGACAAAGGGACCGCAGAGACAATTATAAAAGAAGGCTTTTAAATAAGAATTTATTATTAAATAACTGTCGTGCCTATTACAAAGACTTTGTAAAGGTTAAATAAATACCGTGGTTATTTTATTGTGCAGTTTTATGACTGGTTTTACCACCTTTGGATATGGTTTTGATTAAATAATTTAAGGGTATTAATAACAATGAAAAAATATGAATTCTGCCGTTTTGATGCACTCAATTTTTTTTATATTTACCAATAGCGCATTTTAAACAGTCTGTATTATTGAGTGGTTACCGTTTGCGCGTTTGACACTACTTAAAAAATATAGCACTTGTGAAATATCCTACGGCGCTGATTAGGTTTTTAACAAAAATTCTAGATAGTTCTCAATAGTAAAAAAATATCTGGTTAAAGTGGTACAGGAAAACATTTGACTAATTACAAAAATAGAAAGCATAAATAACCTCAACTTAAATCTTATAAAAAAACCTTCTCATATATACTTACAGCACAAAATCGTAGTACCTAAACACGAGGCATTTAATATAAAATTCAACACATCGTAAACAAGGCCTCGAGCCTCGACGCCATGTTGCGCGAACTCTTAAAATTTAAATATTAATGGCTTTATCTTCTACGAATATGGTGAATAATTTCAAAAATATATTCCCCATACTGCTAGTCGTCCCGGAGATACACGCGTCGTAACTCCGTGACGTTCATATATCAAACGAATGCATAACCTCTAAAGAATACGGACAGTACTGAAGTTCGTAAATATTTAAATTTTAAATGCGACTCTGTATCTTTTTGTTTGGAAGATGAAGGATATGACTTGGATTTCAAGTGATTTAGTTGGTGCAGTTGTTTATTGTAATATTTATTTGCTTGGGGAGAATGTATGAAAAACATAGTTTAATTTGATTTACGTTAAAGAATTACTGGGAATAGGTATATATTCATAGGTTGACTGCCTCCGTGGCGCAGTGGTTTAGCTCGCCACGCCAATACCATTGCGTCGGTAGGTCGTGGGTTCGATTCCCACACGGAACAATTATTTGTGCGATCCACAAATAATTGTTTCGGGTCTGGTTATGCTTTGTGTTCGTTGTTTGTATGTTTGTTCAAGTCCCCACGACACAAGAGCATTCTTAATGCGGGAGTTGTCTTTTTTAAAAGAAAAGAAAGGTACATTTTTATCATTCCTAATAATGATAAAAATGATAATTCATTATACAGCTAATGAATAAACAAATAAATGAGAACTATTTAATTCGACTATTATCTCAATTTCATAGATAATTAAGTAATAACAAATGGCAAACATTTTTAAAACTAGTACACTAGTTTAAACAAAACGTACATCTACGTTATCGCTTAAAACGAATCCCGAATCTCTAAAAACTATTTCCAAATCACAGTTAAAAGCATTCACTAGTTCGCTAAAACAAAACTCCACATTACAACTTTTGTTCCTCTCATGTAGGACCATTTAAACAGAGTAGAGGCAAATTAAAAGGGAAACGTTACTCTCACAAAATCTCTTGTCAAGCATAATTAAAAAACTGTTGAACCGATTTTGAGCAGATACGGCTTAAAACTGTTCGCAAAAAACAAGCTTAAAACAGTCTCGTATGAACGCAGATAGCTCATGCTTATAGAGCTATGTTTGGTAGTATACGGGCATTTTGGCGCTAGTATTTTGTTGTGTATTTAAGACAAATTTTGTACATAGTCCATTATGATAGCGCCAAAGCCATAAAATCAATCATTTCTCTTAAAATATTTTGGAGAATTGCAGTATAAGTAAGACCAGAGTGAAAGACTCTTACTACTATTAGGATACCCTGAAGTGACGTATTAGGGCTCGCAGCAACGAACCACTTCCATTTCTGAATACAACGTAGGAGTATGACGTCACATAAGATATGCAAGATGATGACGAGGAAATTATAATCTAATTAAATAATAACACAAACGAACATCATTATAAAAGCTTGAACAATCATTGAAAAAATAGTTTAAAAGTTAGCGAGAGTTTAAAAGTTATGATGTTTATAACAGTTAGATTATAAATTTGAATATTATAGTAAAAACCTAAACCATTTTTTACATTTTAAAAGTCAGAACCATTAGTAATTTCGCTGTCAATTGTAACTCAAAACCGAAACCCGTAAAAATTCGTAATATTAAAAATATTTCCCCTAATACATTTTGAGGGTTCAACATAAAGCCATACAAAAGCTTTGCTCTAACGATGTAAAATGAAACGATTTTTCATTGAATACGTATAAACAAGTTTTTTGCAAATTGGACGTTTATTGTGCTTGACGATTTTTAGACCAAAGTTTTGAATGATTTTCAATCATTACCCGTATTTTGGGATGACGGCACAATTAATACGATTAAAAGTAGATGAGCAATATTCGGCACTTATAATAAGCGCAATTACAACGTTCAGCCATTTAAGCCAAGTGATCTGTGTAAAAGAGTCATAGCCGCAATCAGTCCTTAGATGGATAGTCGATGATGGTATTTAAGTTGAGTGCAGTGTTTCATAGGCCATGTAAAAGATCGGTTCGAAATATTTTGAATGATGGTAACTTTGGTAAAGCTATTAAAAGCATTCTAGGCCCACAATAAGTGCCTTGAATGTGTCTTAACCATATTGTCTTTATTATTGGATTTTTGGTCTAATATCGTCAACTCATGGAACCAATATTATGTAAATCATAACTGCGTCATACTCATTCAATCACTATGTAAACATCGGATTCTCAAGAAAGAAGATATTACCTCCCACTGATCTCATGAATAGATCATAACAAACTACTGTGATTGAGAGCAATCAGTTAAAAGTATGTAAACAAAATTATTATGTGTGTTTGTTACATATTATTATGTACTGCCATAGTTTTGATTACTTACTACATACAAATCATACATATATAATATCACACCTGTTATACCCGAAGCCGCAAGCAGAGATGTACAAAATAAAGTCGCGTTTCACCATTAACAAAGTTAGTCCCATGTAATATGGGGCTGAGCCTACTGCCACACACCGGGCACTTTACTAAACTACTGACTACTTTGAGAATAAACTGATTTGGTATTGGGCAAACCACATAAGACTTCGTTATAGTCCGTGAGTAAATAATATAAAAAAAACAACATATTTTAAATAACGACAATGACAAACCAACAATATGCCGAAACAGCCAGTCCAATTTCACTCATACAAACAAAAAAAAACACAAGCGCGAACAAATTGCGTACAAACTCTCAAAAATTAATACACGAACCGCATACTTTTTTTTTTACATGGTCGAATCCCATGTCGCAGGTATTGAGAAAAACTGGCCATAACACGAAACATGCTTATGAATTTAATTTAGCTCCCAGCTTTATAGTCATAACGTGACTCACATAAACGTTGTAGGTTCCCAACAGCTGCGCTCGAACTTATGTAAAAAACTGCTAAATATTCCGTGGTATGAAAGTTAAAAGAATATGGAACAAATTACTGGTCTGACCTTGTAATAAGCTGCAGTATGTAGAAGCGCTATTGCTGGTTTTTGTTCTAGTTTTGAGTTTTAAGGGTGAAAATTAAATTGGTTACGACATGAGCACTTCGGTCTACGGTCTTAATAAACGGGAGTTCCTTTTATGCTTGTCACACATGATTCAGTATTTTGTTCATAGTGGTATTTCCTGCCCTAGTAAAACATTTTGTGTCAACGTTGTCTGTCCATCTATTACGCTTTCTGCTGAACGACTTAACCTATTTTCATGCAACTGGACTAGCTTATAAATAGATCGAAGCCCTGCTCAATTTTGAGCTATTTTTCTAAAATATATAATATCAAAGTATCGCTAGCAGTTAAACGATTAATTAACAAGAGCAGTTCATATATCGTATCAATTACTATTATTCCTTTGATAGTTTTCCATCAATAACAGTAACAATGCATTCCTTTACTCTACTCTCTCACACGTTAATTATATACGACATTCAAGGGAAACGCGAGGAATTTTCGTGTGGCTTCCTACAATTGTTCACGAATCATTCTCTGTTTTGCACGTTTTGGAGGTCTGCAAGTAATAGAATATCATTTGGATGCTATATAAAATAGAGTGAAATAGGTCAATATTATGTTGGTTTAAGTGTAAGAATGATAGACTGTCATGATAGGTAGTTATTGAAGAATGAGATGATTGTTATAGGTATTAGTTTTACCGTTATATTAAGTACTTATATTTTTCCTAAAATTCCAAAAAATAAAAACAGAATTTTATATCATTAACTTTTTAATTTATATTTTACTTCATTATTTACGTAGGAGACTACATAACATGTGTGGTGATTTCACTGTTAGTATTATGGATTTAATTAAGTACACTTTATTTTTTAACTAAGGTGAAATTTTGTCACTTATAACTTGTAACATTTGCTAAATTAACGCAAATAATATGTTCAAATAGGTTAACCGTGAAAGCGTAGCAGACTTACTTTCGTTTTCATAATATTATTACGTATTATTAAAGAATTCATTTTCCTCTTCCGAGAATAAAATTATACCAACTAAAGGTATATTTACGGTACATAGAAATATAACTCCCACACAAAAAATATTATACATTATAACGTTTTGTATGATGTGTGGGCGTAGTTGAAATCTTTTGAAGTTCGACTTTTGTAGTTGTAACAATACTGAGTGCTTATCCTATTTTGGATTTAAGACCCAATTTACATTACTTTAAGAACTATTTTACACTGTAATGTAAACAATAAAACATGAAGTTGGATACCTAAGTGGTAGGTAAAGATGCTTGACCAGCGAAGATAGAAACTAAAACTACGAAATCACTAACTTAAATTAGAAAATATCAAAAGCACATTGTCCGATCCAGAAATCGAACCCGAGATTTCAACATAAGTCACTACTTATGTTGAAATCTCGGGTGAGGTGAATCATTGGTAAGTGAATGTGGATTGGTCGGTACTTTATCTCACTAGATAAAGTACCGACCAATCCACATATAGCAATCTAGTCAGAGTTCCTCTAAAAATATGTTTTCAAAACCAAATCAAAACTAAACCTTCACAAATCTTTCAATATAAATCCACAAACTCATCGCAAATATTATTCATTCGCTGGACGTCCGTATTCATAACATCAATTATTTAAATAAGATAAGCTGGTCTATCATAAAGGAATCGTAGGAACGTCGGGACCGTCGTTATTAACCAAATGGGACGTAAAGTGTCCCACACAGTTTCATGTAGTACTGACCGACGGTGGTGCTAGGGTTGACTAGTTTGGTTATGTGAGTTTAAGATATTTTTGTGCTGATTTCTTGACGTGTTTTGAGCAGAGTGATTCTAAAGTCAATTGAAGCTTTGCATGAGTGGTACTCAAAGTACCATCAAGTAAATTAATAAAATATATAATTGTAAAAATACTATGACAAACGAATACTTCATACAAAATGAATTTAGATTATCTGATAGTGTAAATATTTAATTTGATTAATGAACTGAAAACATTGATTTTTATTATTATTGATAATTAAATTACTACAAAAATATACTCGTAACATGTGTTTATCAAACACAATCGCAATCCCATTACCGCAGATAATAAGTTACTTACTATCCATTAATTAATTTAACAAAAATGTTAATCATACCAAATTACTGTTGTCTGCATAAGTACTATAGAAAACTGACATGAAATTCAAACTTGAATGTAAATAAGTACAGTTGTCAGCCCTAACATTGACCAAAGCGATGTAGTGACCATAGTTTTGTGAGCGGTCGCTTGATGCGAGCAAATGAATGTATTTAGCGATAACTGGCCAGTTTATTTGTTTTACCGAACTCCGGATTATAACACAGGTTTAGTTTTATTTTAGTTAATGGCTGTTTGTAATCTGTTTTAGTTTTATTTAGAGATTGCTTGTTGCTGGTGGTGTTCTTTTTTTAAATTATGTTAGAAATATAACACATTAAGTATTATACCTAGAAATAAATACACAGATCATATCGATGATGGCTTGCAAAAGGTCAGACGGGTAGTACTCGTAACCAGCGGTCTTGTATGATAAGATGATGTGAAATATGGATGTAAACAATGGGAGGAAATTTGTTGGGATCGTATCAGGTGGCGTTCTTTGCTCTCTGCCCACCGCTATAGGAAAAAGGATTTATTTACATAAACATTAAATTTACATAAAACGAAGTCTGTCAATTTGTCACGCTTTTTGGCTGAACCGCTGAATCAATTGGGATTATTTTTATTATAAATTCTGAAACAGCCTGAATATTTAAAAAAAGAAGCCCATATGCAGGTGTAGGCCTGGGGTCTTCTACCGAGCTAAAGGTTACTTGAGTTTTCTACATTGAAGTATATTGTACAAGCAGGATAGAGACAAAAAAATATCAAGGTTCATATCATCATCATAACTCCAAAATAGTATTGAATACATACATTGGCACGTGACTGTACAACCTGCATATAAAACAAACAATAACACTTCACAGGTTAATATTTTAACTAAATAACATCCGTAGGAAACTAGTTAGCCAAATAAACAAAGTACAAAGCGTAACAAATTACTTAAATAAACTAATTTATGCTTATAAAGGGGCAGTCGGAATAAAGCACAGTCTATTGAATTTTCTGTTAATCCAATTATTCATTACCGTTACAATTTGTCTCGCTGTTCAACCCTTACTACGGACTCAAATGTAATTATCGACTCCAGGGAATTTGTTCCGGATTATTTTATTGAGTACTTGAAGATAGAAATATGATATTCTTTTCGTTGATGAGGTCAAGGTTTTTAGTTTTGGTTAATAGAATTATTTTAGCCAATGTTATAGTCCATAGATAAAGAAAAAAAAAGCATTTGAAAAGGACTGGAAGGGACACTCAAACAGGCTAAGGGAAAAAAAGGTTTTAGTCATAAGTTTGTAAGTCGAATAGATTTCATGAATAATGTTTCGGTGTAAAGCATGCATTGAACGAAATAAAGTAAATTTATTGGATAAGGAGATAAGTAGATTATCAAATTTATGCCAATGATGTGTAACGAATTTTATGATTTTTGTTTCACGTCAAAACTATACTTTAAGGTTTAATTCAGGCTTTCAAATAACCTACAAGAATATAGGTTAATTCGTGTAATCGTAACAGAAATTAACTGCAACTTTTCTAAATTGACTTGTCTTTGAAATCTATCTAGTGTCTACCGTTTGTCAAAAGAATCTTTCATATTCCGTATCTAAAAATAATACCGTCCAAGCAATTACTTTTAACTATAAAACTACGAAACCGACATATAAAATCCGCATTTTATTAATTGTACCACAAAGCAATAAATAGTAGTTGCCCGAGGCGTTCATCCGTCTGTATAAATTAATAATTTAGAACCAATGTTATTCGCGATGACAATTACATTTCCCTTTGATTACTTCCTTCGACGTTCTAGAATAATAATGAACGCTTTTTTGTCTACATTATTTTAATATTCAAGCATATTTTGTAAGTGTGTCATCGTGTTGGATTTTTTAGTTACGGATTTTTTATGTTGTTATATCTTGTTGTCGTGGGACTTAAAGGACTAAAGACACAAAGCTACAAATATTGAATAAAATAATGCTTTCATTAATTACTCATAGTGTGAATTAGATTGAATTGGTATTAAACATGAAGTTTTCTGAAAATTTTACTATGATTATGTCAGTAGTTATTGTTTCGTAATAGTGCATCAAGCTTTAGTTAGACGCTGTACGATAAAGAGGCATAATATCCTTTCATTTTAGGCCGTGCTAAGATTTTTTCCATACATAGAAGCAACGTTGTTTAAAAAATCTTATTAAAATATAATCTACTGTGCTTCAGAATTTATATTCTTATCCAAATGAAAGATAACAAAATATTGGTCGTACATATTGTTTGAATAAATTCAAATCAGTAACAGACTTAAAACAAAACAAACACATATGCAAATGTTTCAGCTCAAATAAGTCAAATATACAATGTAGTCGCGACGAGATAAAATAAAGACAAATACAAACTTGACGCTAAACCGCGCGTTTAGTCCAATACTAATGTTAAATACTGTATAAAATCTCATTTGTATCAAGTCATGCAGAAAAGACGCTTATAAATGTGCATCTATTACAAGTTATTTTATAATTAAAGCCGTGACATAGCGGGAAATTTTACAACACATTCACATAAGCCAATAAGGAATACATATTTTAATTTTACTTTCTAGGCCAAAATTCTTTCCAACATCAACAATGCACTATAACGCGTGACATGATAAAGAAGAAAATATTATTACTTTCGATAGTACATCAGTTAGCAGACGCTACATCACGCGAGTAAATGACTATATTGCCCATGCGTTGGTAACGCACTGAACATGTACGCTAAATTGCGCGTCTAACTAACCGCGTCGTATCTGATGTGGACGAACTCTTATGGTGATTAGCCTATGACAAAGGACTGTCTGCTAATGTAGGTTTGTAAAAGTGTTCCAAGCCAATTTATATGGCGGGATTTAATCAAATTCATACGCCTTTATGTTTTAGATTTCACGATTTAAATGGTTTAAAACGTTATTGTATTAGTTCAGCTGTGAGTAATTGAAGGCTTGATAAATGGCAGAGTTATGTTGCTTTTGCAGATGGATGAGAAAAGTCATAAGACTGATATTTAAACGTATTAGTTTTAGTGTAATTTTGACTTTACAAGAATTAAAATGATAAGCAGGTTGACTGTAGTATAATGCTTTATCACATATAGAATAAGAATGATGAGGAGCCTATCCTTACTTTTTAAACAGACTTTTTTTGTAACAAATAGATACTAAGTTATTCTCCACGGAGACTAGCGCATAATTGCATTGATATTAATCGGTTTTACTAGACCTTCTTTAGCTTGTAGTATACGACCACGGTCATTACAGACTACAAGCAAAGTGAAGAGAGAGGTATTTCTGTTAATCACTGTAACATATTTATTGGCAGATCTTCAATCGACCTTCCATTCTTAAATACTTATTAATAATAACTCCAAGAAATTATTTACGGCGTTTCGACACACAAAATATGTTACGGTCGTTGAAGTCCTAAACCTAACCTTAACATAACAACTTAAGCACTACAATAAAAAACCAACCTAAATAAAATCACTTCAACGAAAAAAGTACAAAAGAAAATCGTCCTAAAGCAAATCTCGGAGAAAAAGTGTAAGTACAAAGAATGTTTACGTTCTCGTAACGGAACGTAAACGTTAACCCCGGCCGTTACGGACGCACTCGAGTGTCTGTTCGCAATCTCTATGAGCAGTTTTAAGTCTCTACTGATGTATTGTGTTAAGTTTGCGTTTCGTATGCCATTTTGGCGAAAAAGAAGATTTGTGACGTACGTTTTTGATTACGATATTTTTCAATTTGTTGAGCTTACAACCATGTTATTTGATTTCCGGAGAAATATTATTTTTTCTTTACTAAAAAAAGTGAGAAAATGGACTTCGAGATTGAAACTCAGCTTTTCAATATGTTATTTCTTTTTTTAAAGACCACTCCCGCACTATGAATTCCTTTTGTGATGCGAGGACTTTTACAAACATACAAACATATGTGGCAAAGTTAACGAAAATGCAATACAGCAAAAAGACGCATTGTGTTTAAGGGGTAAGGAACAATATTGAAACACATAATAAATAAATTGTCAGTCATTATATTAAAATACGCCCTTCCCGCTTAACCCTACAATGTGATATACTAAAAGCTTTGACATACGAGTGTTACGTAATAGTGGTTGCATAAAGCGTTTCCTTGTTGAGCCAACGTGTGATGACCACACGGTTTTTCACCACTTTACATAAAGAAATATGTGGGTATGTATGTACATATTGTACATGTATATATGTGTAGCCTAAGTACACTGTCTAACCAGCTTTTTACCACAGTTCTTCTTCCGTATCAATATATATGATATTTATGTACTTAGTGTGATAAATACGTAGTTCTGGACTTTGATTCATTGAGAGTCTCAGCCACTTTGCGGGATAGTGTGGTCTCAATGCTAAATGAGTTTTTTACGGAATCACTCATATTTATACTCTAGGGCCTTAGGCACCACTCTATTCACTTGGACCTCCAAATATCACTCATAATTTTAAGTACAGTGGGAAGTACCTACATCTAATTGCTTCACTATCCTATCATCAATACTGACAATGAATTCTACTACTTGAAGCCTAAAAACAGCTTACACTCTATTATTAAGCATTTAAAACTACATAAAACCTCTTCCGCCCGTATGTAATCGACGAAAATTGAATAAAAGTACTATTTCCTCCACAAAAGCGTTTCCTTGTTACGCGTAGTACGATGACGTCACAATCCACTTGATTTGATTTTAATTGTTGAGGTTAAGTGTTGGTTTTACGAAAATAGAGTAGTTTTAGCGCACCGGTAGATAGTAGGAGTGAAATATTACGTATAATATTCGCTTTTTTATTGCCACTTACTAAGTAATAGTAAATATAATATTTTGTGGGATTGCAGGTTGTAGTTTGAAAGTGAAAGGTTTGTATTTGAGATTTTAAGTGAAGTTTTTAGTTTTGATAGCTAAAACAGTGCATTAGTGCAAACTAGTAGATTAGTGCAATTTAATACAATATGAATTTTAATTGATTAACAATTTTAATTTCAAATTCAGAAACAAAACATAAACAAAATTTTAAAAAAATACAGTTCGAATTCTAAAAAATCTCTGCATTTAAAAAACCCACCACACAAAACCTTCCAAAAATTCCCTCCCTAGCCTTTTAATTCCAAATTTCAAAAAGAACTTATCATATTTTTTTAAAGCATTGTAATCGGGAGGAAGTGTTGCCATCCATCCAGCGCGGGTTACATTACACCGTTTATCGGCTACGTAAAGGCCGTGATAGTTGGACCCTTCCGCACCTCATTACCGTACCAGTTTACGACCAGAGCTCCGTATCGGATTAAATAATGTTTGTGGGTGTTTTTTTATGAGATGGGATGTTAACTGGACAGGGTGATGAGAGTGAAATGAAAATGTGGAATTGGAACGTCTCGGTTATTTTTTTGTTGAAGTATGTGGTGGCCATGATTGATTCGTAAATGCAGGTTTTTGGTACACATATTATTATATTAAACTAATACACCGATCGTATTAGCCGTAGGTATTAAAAAAATATGAGTTGAATAAACTATATTTTTTCTATTCCTCCCTAAAACAAAAGTTCAACTTTCTTTCAAAATGTGCTTTATAGGTTTTTTTCTTCAGGTATTTTTTTTACTCCTTGTGGGCTTACTATGTTCAGAATAAGAGCTCAATTAAGTACATCCAATCAATAAGTACACTACAAAAAACTAACACTTATTAACTTAAAAAGACATGTTTTGATACACCGCGTACACGTTCATTAATCGCATATAAATCATTCTCAAAATCTATCCATCCCTTACCACATGCAGTTCCAAAGTAATTTTAAAACAGTACCGTCAGCTACACTGTGGCATGTGTGAAGTGATATTAAGACGTCCAGCCAGTAATAAATCATTGGGGAATATATTATGCAATTGTGGCTGACGTTTTTGTTCCTACACACCCTAATAGAAACCACACTGGCAACATTATTTGAAAAGTGAGTATTGGTTTCGGCTACTTCGCATTTTTTGTTAGAGTGTTTCTTGTTTTTTTTTATCGTGATTGACAATCAATAAAATGAATTATCAACTGTTGTTCTTACTTTTATGAATCTTCTAGCTAACTAAATATAAGTATGATCCTAAAAAAACATTTTAATTGAGTATGAAAAAAAGCATGTGACGTGAAAAAAAAAGTAAGTTTGTAACTCAGATTCACATCATAAAAATGTTTAATATAAGTCAGGAATATTGTTGAAAACTTGACGTAATTTATGTACTTATGAGTTTCCTATTCCTATGGTTTAAGCTCAAAGCGAAAAGGATAAAAAAATCAATACAAGCCATTTTTAACAGCCTTTTAGTACTAAACAATACCTACACCAAATGAGAAAATCTCAGTTAAATTCAGTAATACTTTATCAAATAGACTATCTGGCTAGCTCAGAGATAATAGCCACAGAGAGATATATGGAGACATCCAGTGTCCGCAGTAAATCATCGACGAAACGCACTTGCGACTGTTTTTGTGACAGTGTTTCACGCGCGGTACGGGCGACAGGTTATCATGGACTTATTAGTACGTGGATACGTTGTAATTTAATGTAGAACTAGATAGAAATAAGATATACATAATATGTATATGCATTTACTAACTTTATTGTAACGATTGATTTGAATTAATGATAGAAAAAACTAATTTAGCTAGATACTTAAGTAGCCATGATGAAATTTACTACTTTTATACTGTTATTCATACAGACTCATGACGATCATTATTTATGAAAATATTATTATATTCATCGTTACATACCTCAGTATTGAACAATGTCTTAAATGAATAACAATTAAAATATGAATATTTTCGTAGCGTAAAACTTAAAAAATAATAGCTAAGTGGTGCGAACTTATAATTCAAAATTGTCACATGCAGTGCAAAAAGCATAAAAAGTAACTGCGCCAAAAGGCTACTATATTATTCTAGCTAGTGAGAATTCTAGATTTGACTTTCTGGAAAGCCTTTTCAACTTAAAAATAATACCTAGAACGTTTTCCACGTTTTCCTAGAATAAAAACCTCACAAGTACTATATAAATTATCTGTGGCCATTCGGTCGCCGTTCGGAACAGATAAAAAATATTTTATGTGACTTAATGTTCAGTTCATTCAGTTAGTTGAATGACTCGGTGAATGTATTTGAAATACGTTCGTTATATTATTACATGGAACCAGTCCTTCTGATTATTTTATTTTCGATGTAAACGTTTCGTTTTTTTAATTTGGCCAATGATTTTCGTTATTTATTATTTTAAGATTTCATTTCTTTAATTTCATATCCCTGACTCTAACTACATAAAACCTTAGCCATACAACATATTACACAAGATACTTAAACAAACGCAAAATTTACATAAATTTAATCAAGCTCTTTTACTTTCGATATTTAAAACTAATAATTTGAATAAATAATGTTATTCAATATGCATTAATTCATTCATAAATCACATGTATACACAACTCTTTATCGGAAGCTTCATGATGGTACAAAACTATGTTATCAGAGACCTACAATATTCAAAATCCTTCTAAACATTTTGCAATACCTTTTAACTACCAAATGTCACAGCAAAACTATCTACCAAATTGCACAGTGCAACTACACGGCCCTTCAAAGAAGCCTCATTCATTAACTACTAATAACTACAAGTATATTCGACAACACTCTAATTAATTACGTTATAATGTTTACTTTCCAATTAACAAAATTTAATTAATATCGACATATCGGTGTCTCAAATATTGAACTGTTTTTGTATCAAATGTTATCAGTTTAATGGAAAGATAGTGTTACATACTTGTAAGGTGCCGAAATTATTGTTGTATTAAATAAGCCTTTATGTGTTAAAGAGTGAGCAGAAGGGTAGAGAGTTTGTTAGTTTAGTTAAGTGCTAATTGTTTAACTGATAATAATTGTCTTCGATAAATTTTATGGTTTACGATTGATGTTTTTGACTGATTTATTAAAATCTATGCCGAACTTAGAAAAGTATCATTCGTGATTTTGCTATTATAATTATAACATAAATGTCAAATTGTTTTGTCCTATTTTGACATGTAAATGTCATAACCAATAAAGTTAAAGTTTGGGAATTTGATAGACTATGTCTATAAATTTGATATATGTATTATGTGCAGACTAATATTATACTCGTAAAACATACTTAGTTCCGCAAGAAAAGTCGTGAGCAAAAGCCAGTATCATAATAAAAATGAAGCTTAGGCCAGCAAACTTTTTTGTTTTTTTTTTCATTTTTTGCTTATCACAAAGAACTTCTTTACCTCTTCCCTAACTTTAAAAATGATAAACAACAGCTGTAATCGATTTATTTTATGGAAACAACAAGTCATTAATAAAATAATATCGTACAATTTTATCTATATAATCTGTGACACTTAACGCTTATAAACTTTGTTTAGTTACAATATATTTGGAAAACTTTTCAAGGCTAGCAAGTTTAATTTATTGACACAAGTCAATATTTTAAAGGAATGCTTTTTAATATACATCGATAAAATTACGCATTTTGCGTACAGACGCTAGAGTTATAAATAATCCTTTCGTTGAAAATATCACGCTTGTTATACCTACTCAAGGGTGTAGGCAGAGGTGTATGAAATACACTCGTGTTTCGTCACTAAAGCTAATCTCATATTTTACTTTTAACATTGAGTATCGAGAGTTTGACATTAAAAATGTACTGCAAAAATAGTAACTAAAACTGCCGCTAGAGGCACTGATCAGATTTTGTCGGTTGTCGGTATCGATAGTAGTAGAGAATTCGACTACAGTGCCTCGATTCTCTACTACTATCGACTACCGACAACCGAACTGTCATCGAGAAATTTTGTATGAAAATCTGATCAGCGCCTCTGACGGGTGTCGTAGGAAACATTTTGGCAGTACATTCTAAATGTCAAATGTCGATAGCTAGCCGGTTTTCGGTAGTCGATAGTAGTAGAGAATCGAGGTACAGTTATCTTGTTTTAAATAGTACACAATATCATTATAACGGTCGTAAAAATAAGCATTAAAACAAAACTTGTATTTATTTTCTGTATGTAAGTATCTTCCTTCATTATTAGCATTGCTTGCTCATAACGTTTATAGTCAGTCGTAAATTAACTTATTGTGTGTATATAATAAAGTGCTCAGCTGTTTATGATTAATTCCTGCTTAGTAGCAAGTCTGGAAGGAAGTGTATTAAGAGAATCATAAAAATTACGACCTTCATGTGTTTCGGGGTTCGTGGGTTCGATACCCTCCAAACAAATATTTATGCTATAAGATAAACCAAAAAAGGCATGGATTCTTTTAGTTAGTGGAAACCGATTATTTTGTTTCCAAAATTCAACAGTTGCTTTGGTCAGACTCTAATAAATTTTAATACCATATAGGGTTCACATTAAGTAAGAAAAATTATATAAAAGTTCTGGAAAATCAAAATAATTAGCATATGAAAGTTGTAAAATCAAAATACTATAGTCTATTTACTACCGCAATAGTATGAACGACTATCGATTAAAACAACCGCAATCATTGGCACTTCACTATAAAAAAACATAAAAAAAAAACAAAATAAATCTGTCATGGCGTCACACACACTCACTTGTTACAACACTAGTACTTGTAGTGTTGTTACAAGTACCACAAAAACGAATAACTTTAACTATTTCAACGTTTGATAGTTATTTCGTATCACTAGTAGGTAAATATTAGTTATTTTCGTTGTTGAATATAAAAATATTGGTATTGCACGGATTGTGTTGTTTCTATGTCTGTATTCTAAATATTTGTAGCTTAACAGTTCATATAGAGATACGGACACAGGCGAAAAACGGATAAAACTAACCTTTGTTTGGACTTTTGTTGCTCAAAACATCTTTCTCTAAATTTCTAGAAACAAGCTGTCATTGAAACTGAATCTAAAGCTGGAGAGTTTGTTTGTTTGTTTGTTTGTTTGAACAAGCTAATCTCAGAAACTACTGGTGCGAATTGAAAAATTATATTACTGTTGGATAGTATTTATTGAGAAAGGCTATATAATATCAAGCTATTACCAACAGGAGCAGGGTAACAGTAAATTGTTTTTTTATAAAAACGGGAAAAAATATGATCCATTCTCTTTTATGAGACGCAAGCGAAGAAGTGGTGGGTCAGCTAGTTTGAAATAAGTTACTAACTTACACAAAACGCTAGCAATGAGTTCAATAAATTGTCCGGTATCATCCAAAATTGTTTAATTTTAAATAGTATAATAGTAAACATATCTATTCTTTCCATTTTAAAGTAACCCCTGTATTCAGAAGAAACCTCGTCCTACTGGTACAAAATTTTGTCCAAATATGACAAAAGGTCGAACGTTATCTAACTACAATAAGTCCGTAATACAATTGAATTGAAATTTCGTGATCTCGCCACAAGTTCTAGAATTTAGTTTTGTCGAAGTAGTATTTTATATTTTCTATTTACGGCGGCTTGTATATAGGAACACGCTGATTGTATTCAAAAGTATTCTTCTCTATTTATCTTTCTATTTGTCTCTCTTATGTTACAAATGCGAAATTTCGTCAGGATGGATCTATATAATACTAGCTGACCCGGCAAACGTTGTTTTGCCATAATTAAAAAAAAAAAAAGTGTTACTTAGGGACATGATAAATAGATGTTGGCCGATTCTCAGACCTGCTCAATAAGATCACAAAGTTTCATGAGTATCGGTCAAGCCGTTTCGGAGGAGTACGGTAACGAAAACTGTGACGCGAGAATTTTATATATTTGAGGTATGTATGTTACGCTTTCAAGAAAAAAACTACGGGACAGATTTTAATGATATTTGGTACACTGATAGAGTTTAACCTGGTTTAATACAAAAGATACAATTTACCGCATTAAATCTTTTCACGAGGCCGAAGTCTCGGCTATAAGCTTGTTCTTTGTAATTTTTATCACAATCTTATTCAATATTTGTTTTCAATTCGTAAGTCGATATAAAAATTTTCAAAACAAAATCGTATGGATTACAATTTATTAAACCGGAGTGTTTCGTTTCAAACAATCAACTTGGTTGGTTTCCCTTCGTATCGAGTCACACAAAAATTGGGCGACCGGCCTTCAAATTCCTTGCAGGTGTAAGGTTACTGATTTGTAGAATTTGAACTTTTTGAAAGGAAAAAAATATAAGGTGCAAATTTCAAGTGTCTAATTCCTAGGAATAGTACCTCTACAATGAGGACAGCAGTTAAAACATAATGTAAAGTTCTCTTTTGCGACTTGTATATAACGTAGAAGGTAAACTGAAGAGAACAATTTGCCCTTCTTTATTTTAAAGATGAATATGTGATGTATTTTCTACCCTGTGTCACTCATGCATCGTTTTTCTTATCATACGGTAAATTAATTTACATTTTATGTCGGTTTCGACATCCTTAGGGCTATTTGAAATGTACTCTAATCCGACAACTTAATACAGAGCCTTAGCACGGTTTATTTAGATTCCAATTCAGAATTCTGTGTATTTACAAATTAAAGTAGCTGTACCAAACAGACTACCATCAGCTGTATAAGCCTAGCAAGCCACTGATGTTCTGAATTCTGAATTTTGTATACCTCCGCAAGCCACAAACCTTGATACAAGGCTCTTTACAAAATGTTTGGATTATAAAGCCTTTTAATCTCCAAAACCATTACAAAACTAATTTCTTAAACCAAAAAACTCTAAAAAAAAAAATGCCGTAATCCTCCACAACATTCTGAAGATATGTAGCGCAAGTACCTAAACCGTTCGTTGTAATTTACGAGCACACATCCCGCGCAATCTCGGCCGAGCCATTATACCACGGTTCCAATTAGCTAGATACTCGTTTATTAACAACATGAAGACGTAAAAACTTCAAATATAATGTGGCAGAATCATCTCAATAAAACTGTCTTGCCTTGAAGATTTTATCGCTTGGTAAACGAGAATCTTGATAGCTATGCTATGATATAAAGTTTGAGTAAATATGTGACATAATTAGACTGATCGTAAGGTCTCCGTTCAGATTAGTTTGGACACGTTTTATTGGGGTTTTCTGTCGGAATAGTAAGCAGCTATTTGCAGTGATTTAGTGAAATTCACTGCTATATGTTCTATGTTTTATATTCCAAGAATTTACGGTCCTTAGCGAGCGAAGAAAATGTATTGTAGACTACAAAATAAAAGAAAGAAGATCCAGTCACTAATCAAGCTCGGAAGAATGCTTCAGCCTTAAAGTGAACCGTACATCTCAAAGGTGAAGCATTCTTTCTTGAATAGTTCGACCTTGACCTTTCCCTGTATTTTATATTTTGACCATAAGGGTCAAAATATAAAATCAGAGTGAACACCAAAGATTATCAGTGGCAAGTCTTTGTCTTATACAATATTGAAAATCTTCTTCTTCTAATAGGTACAAGCCTTTAGTTAAGCACTCATACTTCAACAATGCGCATTTTCTTAAAAAAAATTGGGTCACCCGTAGCTTGACCGGTAGAGAATGCTTTGGTCATACATTCCTCCTTTATCTTGTGTTTGGAGCATTAAATAAAAAAAAAACTTAATAAGTGGATGCTGCAATTATTTTTTGCAATCAACGTATAGCAGCTTTTCTACTGCTACAATTACCACATAATGTTCACAAAACATAACATCTCAGAACTTATGTTTATCAATTTACCAACATGATTACAGTTTCCATTTCGCTCCCATACTTAAACAACTAGGCAGTAGACATTTTTCTCCGCCAGTATTTAGTGTGGCTCGTAAATCTCTTGCTGGAATGTTCCTAACTCCACTGAGGTGATAATACCACCTAAACAGAAGATAAAACTTACATTTACTTGTGTGCGTAATTTATGTTACGAGCGACTTTGTGTGTGTGGGTATTAGAGGTCTATATGCGATCTTCAAAGACAAAAGAGCGTAAGTAAGGTAACATTGATGTTATTTTGGGCTGTTTTTAAATTGACGGTTAGTATAGATTCTAATGCGTTGCACTTTTAAAAAGGCTCAAGTGATAATAGCATTTATATCATTCTACAATGTAATGTGCGTTAATGTAAAGGGTATGTTTATTAGTGTCCTATTTATTCTAGTGGTGAAAAATAGTGTTGGTTTTACTTAGGAAATTTAAGACAATACATTAGTTTTTACAATCATACACGGCTTTAAGAACGTTGAACGAACGAATTTGGAAAATAGTGTTGGTATTACTTAGAAGTTTAACGCAAAGCAACGTTTTCACAATCACGCATAATTTCAAGAACGCCTTCCGATATTTTTATCATAACAACAACCGACATTTTAAAAATAAATTCGCACCATTTCGTAAATGTAAAGAAAATATGACATCGAGTCCATCAGATAAATCGAGTTTCTCGATAGGCGGCCCTGTGCGAGTCAATTTGTCGCTCGCCTCACTTTCCCAGTTCGACAGTTAATAAGAGTGCCCGATAGACGGCCATTTGACTTGCTAATGTTATTTTTCTTTAAATTACTTCGTAGATTAAGCTTCTGTTATATTCACAGATTGTTGGCCTTATCGACGCGCTATTGCGGATTCTTTTTTTTTTAATGACAGTTCGCAGTTGACATCCGATGTTTTTTATTTTTAATTAATAAAAGGCTTTATTTCGTTGCTGGTTCGGTTAATTGTTTTGTGAAATATATTTTTTTGATGTTTGCGAAAACTGTTTGATAAAAAGTTTGTCCTTTGCTTTTGTTAACATTTTGCCTTTATTGTTAACTTTAAATAGTTATAAATGTTTTATTGATTTTGTTAGTTGCAAAGTTAACAATGAAAAAAAACCATAAACGACGTCAAAAATTTAGAATACATATATTATTAAACGTACGGTTTTGAAAAACGTGTATTTTGACAATTTATATCCTCCTGCTGGGCATGAGTCTCTCACCAGTAAAAGAAAAAAATCGAACATTTCTTTCAAAAACATTTATTCTACAGTAATTTCCCATTCAAATTTAAAGGGAAAACCACTTGAAATGGCTATTCAGTACAAAAATAGTTCCATTAAACGTTGGAAGCATGAACTGTTGGGACAGGGCGGGGTTGATTCGCGGTAATCGACTGGCAAACATTTGAACAACGCTCCCCCGCCGATAGATGGCACTATCGCTTGTGATTGCTTACTTGTTACCGATTCTGCTCACGTGATTATTGTGGAAAAATGTGCTAGTACTTAGACGGGGTGCAAAATATATTCAAGTATTTTTATTTAAGATAAAAAAATTAAGAGAATGCTATTATAAATAATCTATACTAATATTATAAAGCTGAAGAGTTTTTTTGTTTGTACGCGCTAATCTCAGGAACTACAGGTCCGATTTGAAAAATTATTTCAGTGTTAGATAGTCCATTTATTGAAGAAGGTTATAGGCTATATAACATCACGTTACGGCCATTAGGAGCGGAGTAGCAACGAAAAATGTTACAAAAACGGGGAAAATTATGACCTATTCTCTCTTATGTGGCGCAAGCGAAGTTGCGCGGGTCAGCTAGTAATAATATAAATGCGAAAGACATTCTTATGAAATGAATGATGAAATTCAACATAGATAAATTAAAAAACTAGAATCAAACTTTTTTTTAAACGACGCGACTGTTAGTTTTAGCATAGATACAGACAGATGGTTTCTGATTATTATTACATTTAAAATCCGACTCTTTTAATAGTAGTATTCAGTTAGTTAAAAAGCCTTCATTCACGGAAATAAACGGAATGGTCGTAAAACTAATATACCTTAAGTTATAAAGTGCACTCTCATACGACAGCACTCGTTACGAAACATCTATTTGAAATAAACCTAACACATTTCAGTGGAAACCGCTAAGCATTTCAGGGAAATAATAACAGCTGTTAATAAAACCCGACGTAAAATTACCCTCATTTGTGGGAGAATTCAACAAAACCTCTAAATAGATTTGATAATGAACTCTCGTAGGGTTCGGGGAAACTTGTGTCCGAAACTTTTGTTCCCGTTGAGAGGTAATTGAGTAATCCCGGGCACGGTACGACCACGGGACGGACTCGACTCGACCACGGACGGTACACATGACGAAATGTACGTTTGACACGCAATTTGCCCTGTAATGAAGGAATTAAGGCCCCGAGGGATTATGCGGGAAACTATTAAGTTGAAGGGTTCTTTTGACCGTGAAAATGGTGTTTGAAAGCTTTGAAATGTAGTGGAAAATGGTGATGGACTGAGTTTTGGTTGTTTGAGAATAGTGGAGAGTATTGATCATGAAATAAACAGAAACAAATTTTGAACAGGTTGATTCAAATTCAAATTCAAATTCAAAATATCCTTTATTTCGTAAACTTTTTACAAAGTATTTGACATAGTCACGTATTTGTATTTCTTTTGTCCGTTTCGGAAAAGCTGGTTGCTCGTGAGAAGAAACGGCAAGAAACTCACGGCTTGCTCTTTTAAAATGTCAATTTGCTTGATACAAGATGATTTGATGATTTACTGTGTACACTCAAAAAAAAGCTGTAAATAAATCTAATTTAAAATTTAAGCTAATAAAAATTGTAATAATCTTCAAAAGGAAACTTATTGGTAGGACACAGTAAAACATTGTACATTAAAACATTAGTACATTATTTGAAACAGACTTGGTAGAAGCAGCACAGTCCCAAGCTTTATTATCGTCCAAATAATCTTTAACAGGTGAGGTGAGGTTACAATTTTTGCTTATTTGGTGAAAGTGTAGTTACTATGGTGGTCGCTAATAATAATGGTTCATTTAACATTGACTCAGTATATGAAATATATCTATTAATAAAATCAAATCAAGAAACACCACTCACTCCGAGAAATTGCCGATGCAATTTCAGTCTCGTCATGATTTATACTCGTGTTTCACACATGGCTCTTTTCTTCATAAACCTTTGTGGACTCGTACAAAAGATACCAAGCCACGATAAGCAACAGGTTAATACGCTTGGCCTTGAGTTTTTGCTATAATCTGTTGCCATGGCAACAGACTTATTACGTTTCATGTTGTACTCATAAATAACGTCTTGGTTAGTGATATGACTTGCGCGTATATAAGTTGGTAGATATGCTGTGGAGGAAAGGGTTCTAATCACATAGGTATATTAAATACCTGCTGAAAAATGTTGGATTTGGATCTCTACTTTCTTTAAAAAAAACCCTCTAAGAAAAAAATTGTAATCTGGTAACGCATAAAATCATTGGCGAAGTAAAAGTATTTGTAAATCACAAAATTATTTTATTATTGTGCGGGCTTTAATTTCCAAATAGCATTAACAAAGTGTCAACAATAGACCTATATTAATAAAATAAATAAATAAAATATTTTGAATAAATGTGAGAAGTGAACTAACTACTTCTCATACTTGACGTATGGCGATTAATTCAACCACGCGCAGCCTAAATACCAATACGAAAAAAATCTCAACAAATATTATAATTAGCAAATTCATTACAAAATAAACTCATAATTTACCTACAACTATGTGACCAAAGAATGTACGTTATATTTTATTTAGCACACAAATTCACTTTCATAATATTTTAATTTATATCATACATCACGGCTGTCAAATGGCAAATCGAGGGAATACCGACTGGATACCGAGAGGTTAACGACCCCAGAAATAATTGACCCAAAATGAAACGGAATGTAATACAATTCATTTGAGCCGTACCTTTATTGGTATCACCATAAGTTACCCTGTGGGAATGATACGGCGATTAAGATTGGTTAATGGTGCTTATTTTGATGGTATAATAGGTATGTGTACTTTATCAAAAGCTTTTTAAAAATAACTGAAATTAATTATTGAACGATTGGCGATTTCTTTTTTAATAAGTCTAATTTTGTATCGCTGAATTATTTCTTATCATGGAGGTCTAACAGCTGAATCTATATCATTTCTATTCGACAGTACATTTTAGTATGTAACAATATCGATTACAATGTACAAGAAAAGCAAACGCTTGTGAGTGAGTTGCATATTTATTTGGCTAATAATATAAAAATATGCATGACAACACTCATCAAAAACATCCCAATCAACAAAAACAAAACACGAAAAACCACAAGCACAATTATTACGAAACAGCACGATTTCCCTTTATTATAACATCAAGCATAATCTTATTATAAGCCAATCGTACTCAAATATGACTACGGCGGGCTACACGCGATCATTTGGTACAATTACGAAGCACGTCCGCGCTTTATGTCCCGCCCGCACGTGTGCAGGTTGCCTTACCGCGAACCGTTTATTTATTCATACAAATGTTGATATCTACACGCAATCATGAATCAGTCTTTATAATGGGTTTAAAGTGGTTTTTAATATTGATTGAAGTTATTGAGGAGTTTCAATGCCTCTATTTTGAAGGTTTACTTGTAATAAGTCGTGTGGGGTAGTGTCGTTCTAGTTCGTGAATTAATAATTCGTTTTACGTCACAAGTTAATGGTTTGATAATTTGATGTAAAGAGTTTATTACTATAATTGGTATTGGTTGAAATTTTAAAGACTTGACATTTCTATGTGTGGATTCGTTTTATTTTACAATACTAAACCTTTAATATTCTACCTATTTCTTCTTCAAGCGTTTTAAATACTAAATGGTGTGCGATTTTTGACAACTGAATTTCAATAAAATTCTAAACACAATACTTAAAATACAAGTTCTTTGCCTATAGAGATGAGAGAAAAACGAAAACCAATTATTTAGTTTCACCAAAATTCAAAACTAACCCGATTCGGGGCAAAAGAGTTTTAAAAAGCTTTTAGCAAACGATACACACTAAACCTGTACAAACTTTTCAAACTCTATTATTCTCTTTTATATACACTGCAACATTTTATTTTATACTGTTCGCTTTAGGCACAGGTATACCTTTTACAATAGTAGTGCAATGAAACAAGGGGGTAAACCTATATAAAAATAATAAGATTTTTTTCAGTCTGGGAATCGATACCGGAACCTTATGATCAACGACCTCGAGCACTACCTCCGGGACCACTCAGGGAAAAAATATTTTAATCAAATAATTTAATCATTTATCAGTACATATTGACCCCTATATTGTTACTGATTAAGAACCACTAATTCGAAAAAAATAATTTACATAAAAAGTGCTACCACGAAATTCACGGTCACTCATTTCAATCAGCAAATAATATTCACATAGCACAATAATCAAATTCAAAAAATTTCGTAAATTTGTTTCAAATTTCAACTGAATTTCAGTTTTCATTGTCACAGCATCCAACAGAACTATTCTGAATATAATCGAGAGATTTCACAAAATGAACTCCCACTGTTTCTATGGAAATTATGAGTGCCATTATGGAATATTCCAGGCTAAAGTTGATTGTAAACAAAATAGGAATACCAGTAACGATTGTAGAACTTAATAGGATAAAATTTTGAAATTGTTGTTATTGAATTGAGTTGGCGTATTGTGAAAGCATTTTGTTTAGAGTTGTATTAAAGATCTAGACGTAATTTGGATAAATAACGACTAGATATATAGAAATAAAATGTTCTAATGTATAGTCGGAGTACCTACTTGAGGGAAAACACGACAATTTCCAGCTTCTTCAGAATGAAATTTGAATCGTCTAAACTTACTACTACTATAATTCACAAAAGTACAAAACCAAAAACATATAGACACAATGACATGATAACTGTTAAACATCAAAATTGTAATGTTACTTCGGATTCACGAACCATTTCACAGATTCGGTTTTTTCTACAATTCAACCCATATTATCTACATAGATCCAATAGAATGTCTAATCTAAATTCCTCTTCACGAATAAGTAAGTAACGACAATGTACGATAACCGGTATGTATGTAGAAATCACTAGTATTTTAGTTCAAATAACTGCATTGCGCTCATAATTATTAATATATGACTATGTATTTTATAGTTCGGGACGTTTCAAGTGAAAGCGAAAAGCGGATTTCAGAAATGTCGATAGAAAATTAATGAAATAGTTTTGACGCTAACATTGGACGAAAACGTATTTAGTATGTTTAAATTTATCTTTAAAACTCAACAAAATTGTAAAAAAAGTATAATTAGTTCTAGTAACGGCGGTTCTCAATTTTTTACTCAAGATAAAATATTTAGGGTCTAAATGTTTTGGTGTCAGTTAAGTAAAGTAAAATAAAAGAAGTTTGGAAAAATCGAAGCAAGTGAAAATTTCAAGACCTGATCTACTTCAAAAACAACAAGGCGCGATTTAACATCCGTATTACTTACGGCTTCATCGTCTATAACTCTACAAGTCTACTATTTACGGTACACAATAACTGATTGGCTAAAAAACCATCGCTTGTAACTTGCACCACACAATTTGCCCCATAAATTAACATGACATTAATTCTAACACTAAATAGAAGTCTGACACTGCATAAAAACATAATGCATGCGCCAATAATTACCCACATTTCAGCCAACATGCGAGCGAGCATGTTGGCCGATGATAGTTGGACATTTGACGTGTGGGTTATTAGTGTCACGATTATGATTTTGTTGTTAGAGCCTTTGTGTGATATACTGGAATGCAAAAAAATAATAAAAAGTCATACAACCTTTCAACAATCAAATCATTATATTTATAACATTAAAAAATACAGTTGAATTGAAATCCTCCTCCTTTTTTGAAGTCGGTTACAAACAAAACATACCTCCTTACTTAATCTGATTTTTAAAGTATTCTAAACTAAAGTAGGTGCAATTAATTTACAAATACTACATAACATAAAATCACATTGGTAGGTAAGCTACTAATGCCACACTCTGAAAAAAAGGTTTCCTTTCAATATGAGAGGCTCAAAACTGACTGACAAACTAACTAACCCGATATCTATAATGTCAAAAACAATTAATTTCTAATCACTATGACTTTAAAAAATCTGTCGTTGACTTCCTTTAGTAAATTCCTTCTTATTAGAAAAATATGGTAATGAGTTTGTTTTGTCACAAATCTTACTTTTATTATATTCCGACCGGCATGCACAATTTATCCTGATTATTATTAAGAATTTAGTGATTTTCTAAAATAAATCGGCTGTTCAAAACAGGCTGGTTACTAAATTGTTAGAATATAAAAAAACTACATATTTCCAAAGAAAAATTACAGGTACATAAACAAAACTGGGCATCAAAAAGACAAAACGAGCATCACCTAAATAGCTAGGAATTTAGACAGCACATTCTAGTAGCTTTAAAAATTCTTCGTACGTTGCTTTAATCGCGATGCAGCGTTTGTAACAAGATAGCACTACAAACTTACTAAGTGTTGAGTTTACTCGCGTTTACCTGAAACCAAAATTACCTCGCATTATTACAATGTAGGAACTAGATGGCGTCGTTGTACGACGAAATAAGTTCAGTTTAGTTTAAACTGGCTTGGAGCAAATTATGGTGTTGACGTTGTGATTTCTTACAATTGGTCCTGTCGAATAGTGAGTGTTTGACATTTGAAATTACTTAACGTGAATTAGTTCTAATTATGTACACTAGGGGCCCTGGTGTTTCTTCATAGATTTATCCATAGCTACTCGGTTGTTGGATATAATTTCTGTGATCACTCAAATAAAGATAGATCTTACTGTGTATTTTTTCTTCTTCATTAGTCTGGCAGCGTTTAGAAAAATAGACATAGATAAATAGTTAGGTAGTTAAAATATGCTCTATTAAAATTGCGTATCTTTCACAACTCAATGGCCGTGGACTCCTTAAAGAAAATAACTTAAAGTTCACTAAGTAATTTAGAAGACTCGAACGTTTCTTACAATCCTTAACTCTAATTAAATGAAGGCTTGTTTTTCTCAATAAGTTTTGTCAAGCGAGTTTGATAGTCTGCAACTCGCCTAAGGCCGAGAGTTGTAAAACTGTACGAAACAAAGGGCCGCGATCATTTGTCATGTTTTTGTTCGAAAGACTTAAATTAGACGGCTCGCAATGAAAAGGGTATTTTTGTGTAATAGCACTAAATAATTTTGGGTTAATGTAGTCACCGGTTTTTATTCTCGAGAACTTTGTAATTAATTATTTAGAAGGTTTATTAAAGTTGGCCATTTTGCCGACTCATTGGATCGCCGGTGGCCATCAGGGGCATCAGGGTTGCGGTTTATAATTAAGTGGCAAGATTAATTGATATTTTTGTACACAGCTCTAAAAGCTAAAACAATTAAACTTTAGACTGAAAGCGGCGATGAGTATCAGAAATTACGTTCAGTGAATAAACAATGCCGTATTTAAAAAGCGTAGATGTTTGTAGCGTTTCTCGTAGCTGTTGCTACGAAAGCTACGAGTAATGTAGACGTTTCGTAGCTCCGTTCATAGTTGATGGCTCAATCAAGTTTCGAGTTATGATGGAAATGTTTTACTTTGATCTTTGTTTATAATTTGAATGCTTCTTGTTTATTAAATTTCTAATATGTTCACGTTGCTTCTTTAGACGTCTAGTAAATGTATAAGTGAATTTTCTTGAATATATTATTTTGTATATTGTTAAGGCTATTGTCCTTAGTAGTCTTTTGACTTCTAGCCCTTAGCTTTTGTTTGAGAAGCAATCATTGTTAATGTGTAAGCATTATTTAGTGTTTCAATTGTCTATTTGCATAAGACTTTGAGACAGTCTGTTGTGAGCTACAAATGAAAATGGTTTAATTAAGAATGAAGATGCTATCAAACAAGCTTGCAAGTACTGTTGATAAGAAAATTAACTATTTAAGTTTTTAACTGTTGTTTTAAAATTCAACAATGACTGTCTGAAGAACTATCACGTACTTTAAATTCCTTTGTGTTGCAATGAGATTACCTCGATTCATTATTTTAATGACAATTGCTTAATCCCGTACGGTAAATTGTCAACCGCGCAATAAAATCATCACTATTGCCAAAGTTTTAATTTACTTGATAAAACTATGTTCACACACTTATATTACAAACCACATTGTATATTCACTTTCATAATTTTTTGTACATTAATTACAATTAATGCATGAATGACCTGATATTGGTTTCATTTCACGTCATTCTTCCTCGAAGTATGAATTATATAAATACTGGCTATTACACTCTAGTATGTAAAAACCCAAAACATCACATTATTTGTTAATACAAAAACAGCGGCAATATGGCGTCCAGTGAAGTATAACTGTCAAACAAACACGATCGCTTCCATATAATTTATAGTCGGGGAGGCAAATGGAAAATACATTTTTTTCATCGCGTCAGCTACATTTGTGCTCCCTTATGAGAATCGCATTAAGGACCCGTCGAATTGAAAATGTTATGTTTTAGTTTGACAAGTTTTTGAATGATTGTGTTAGTACATCGTCTGTGTACCTAATAAACAACAACTTAGTTATTGTGAATTCTAGAACTTAAAACTTACGCAATGTTATTCAGAGCTCATACTTTTTGCATGTAAAGTACATTTTAAAAGTAACTACTTTGCTATATTTTTGCAGTGCCATATTATTAGTGTCCTATTATGTTGCCCCACAAGTAGTTGTAATAGACTGAATGTCAATAACTGGATAGGTGATTTGTATTAGCAAAGTCAAATATATAAAAAATACACTGGAACAATGCATTAACGAAAAATAGAGAATGAATTTTAAAAGTGAAATGGCAACTCGAATCTGGTGAAACGCTGGCAAAAGATCCAAAGTGCAATATCCAACGGTATTACAAGATTTGCAAGAATTTTAAATTTTGGACGTAAACTAATGTGTTTTCAAAACCACGTTCACGATTTATGAACAGCCAAACGGGTGAGGTAAACATGTGTAGCCGCTCATGATAAAATGTATTAAGGCGAGAATATACCAGACTGTAAGCACTTGAAATATTTATGCATTTACCTTTGTAGTTGCAGATTGCTGTCCAAAATCGCCACGATTGTAAAATCGTTTATGGATTAAGGCATAAAACCTGCAAAATTAGTTAAAATACCTACTGGAAAGTAATGTATTACTCCACGCAGTTGACCGCAATCGGCTCTGCATAGAATATTAACATAAGTTATTGAACAATAGGTTAATTTAAATCACACGTGAGGAAGTTCATCTCAAACATATTGCGTCTTTATTTACGTACGACAAAAAAAGATCTTCAAACCATGAAGACACTTATTTCGCATCCATGACTAACTTTACTAGTCACGGTGATTTCAAATCATCATCAATCGGCCTGAATACATCAATTGCAGATGATTATTGATTGTTTCAAATCAATTGCATATATGAAACCTTAAAAGTTTTCAATATCAAAGAAATCCCTTTTTTTTTATCAAAACGGCATGTAAATCTACATACTATAATGCGAAAAGACTTTTTCCCCGACCTAATATTTACTTAATGTAAAGTTACAATGCTCATAATGTACAGCGATCTTTAGTTGTCGTCTCGAGCCGCTGCGACCTGGATACATCGAGTGCCAAGCCCTGCCACAACGGCTGCCACTCGATTAAGTGTCTCTAGTAAGCCTCGGAATATGCGGTCGTGATATCACCTACCTTGTGTTATGAAATCACTGAGGAAAGTGCTGTGAGATGAGATGGGGTATTTTATAGATACTGTTTACTTTAAGGCAAATTGTTGTTTGTAGATAATAATATATGTTTGAAACATCATAGCTGCATTTAACGAAGGTGTGGACAGATGTGAATTATAATACCTACACTGACATGTTTTGTTTTTTACATTGTTAGTGAAATAACTTGGTTGTGTCTATTAGAATATACTGATTATGGTACACATTTCGGAGCTGCTCTACTTCTGAAAAAAAATATTACAGACGAAACACTTTGGCCAACTATGGAATCAAATACGATATCTACTGTCGTATACACTACTGCTCGGACAACGGTCACTGATTAAGATTTTGTGTGAAGGCATTAATTGATTTCATTTCCATTCCAAACGATTGTTCTAACTGTATGATTCGTATTTGTACTAGAACATAAATAAAATAAATCTATGTATTTTACTCAAAACTACCTTTCAAAAGTTGTCTATCAAACTTATACAACAAATTTTTCATTTTAAAAACTTGTTCAAACGTTGCACCTCTTCATACACTCGTACTAGACGAGTGTCCAGTCCGTCAGTAAAATAAACATGCACGGTTAAACCCAAACAACTGTACCTTACATTTGTTTATTTCTTAACCCATCGTGTTTTGACAAATGGAGTCGTGACGATTTGTCACAGTCGTGAAGATAATCATACTAAAATGTTCAGTGTTTCTTTACACGTGAGGACAGGGTATTTTTGCAAGAATAGTTATGTTATGGGAAAGAAATTTGATCGAAGATATGGCTTTTTGATAGATATGTTACTTTTTAGAAATGGCTTTTTCAAATTCATAATAAAACAGATATTGTGTTGGTGTATTTATTGATATATTTTAAGAGATGTGATAAAAGTTACTTGCACTGAGTCTTGCGTATAAAAAATCTTAGAATTTCGAGGCATCCCTCCCTAGTTCTGCACCAATACATAATTATTATAAATGCAAAAGTTTCACTAAACTCTACACATCCAAACAAATCTAACCTAAATCGATAGAATAGTAGTAAAGTAGATGTTTTTAGACTTAAAAAAGTTGCTACTTTTTATCTGTATTATGAGGAATTATTTGTTTAATGTTATTAGACAATTCTAAGTGACTATCAACTTCAAAAATGAATTGAATATTCAAGATTGTAAAGAAACATATTTTCAAAAGCATTTTAGTTTTATCTTAAAGCGAGAGCATTATGACAGGTATTAGATAGATGAGTCGGCATATTGCAAGCGATCAATCATATTTGATAAGAGCCAAGACTAAACTTCAAACATTAAAATATTTACTTTTGTAGAAAACATATTTTTACTTCAAGTAACTTTAAAGTGTTATTGCAAAGTTATTGTTTTTGATGCGCTATTAGGCTTTTGTTTTAATGTATTAGGACCTCGAGCATATTTCAGAGACTTTCATTTCGTAATATTTAATAACTGTGTCTTCGGCAACATTCGACAAACATAAAGATAATTACTTAATTGATTGTCACAATTATGATTAAAATGAACATAGCCTTTTCAAAATAATTATGTTCTTGTTATGCTCATAATTATTTTGTTTGTTTTAATTCACCAAAAAAGTTGTTAGCTGGATTTTTAGCCCAAAAATAACTCTAATTCTTCACGTTTCAAATAAAGATCTCTCAAAATATACACGAAAATAAAGACAATTTTCTTGTATCTGCATTCTACCGTGCCATCTTTCCAAACATTACAATAGAATTAACCGAATTACGACGAACTTCCTCGTCCAAAGTTATTTTATACATCAAAGAATTATGCCACACAACAATGGACCTTGTTAATGTGACTAAACGGTCTATTTTCCACTTCCCCTAGCATTAATGTCGGGTCAAAAGAACACCGCTTATAGCTAACGATGACTTATTAGCGATAACAATGTTGTTATTCGCGCTTTCTTTCCATTTTCGCCTTTCGGGTCGATGGTAGGGGTGTTGGATTTGCATGCGATTTGAAACTTAGTTGCAGAGGATTAAGGTTGCATTTGGTTTGTACGTATGTTGATGAATTAACAATGTGTACTACAAGTTTTCGTTCGTGTGATACGTCGGTGAATCTGAATAAATGTTATCTGGTATACATCGTTGGTAGTTAATGGACACCTTTAAGTTTATGGGTAAATAAGTAAACGGGAAAAGGTTTGATTGACGGTGTTTTGTTCGCGTGTGTTCGTATTATAGTTTTTTAGCAGTCGGCCGGTTCTAAATGCTTTCGTGTTTTTGTTTTGCATTTAGTAGTTAGTGCTTCACTTGTTATGTGAACATTTAGGTTTATTGTGACTGTTCCAATCTGATTCTAAGACCATGCTGGTTTTAATGCTTTTGCTGATCTATGTATGTATGTGTTGGAGATAAATAATTTAGGCCGCTATTCTGTTCAATTAGTTGCACATTATCAGATTTGGATTGCCGATTGCAGAAAAAGATAGGTCAAATTCAAAATCTGACACTAAAAGTCATCAATCGTTATCACCGACCACTAACCGTCGTCATCGATCACCAGTCGTCATCACCGCGTACCAAAGGTCTGTCAGTAAAAACAAGTGCTTGAAAAGGCATTTAGCATTTCGCAGTGGTTCCATGTAGCCCCTGATTGTATCGGGGCATCGTGCCCGACCCCACGGAATAAATGATTGATTCCTTCATTCACAATATTTTATGCATGAATATCGATCCGATATGCAAAATCTATGGCATTTTTTATTTCGCATGCTGGTTTCAAATTGACATCTCGCAATTGAATTTTTGATGAGTTGCGTACTTTTGTATAAAGGGAAATTTATTTCTGATAATATATTGCAGTTCTTTTTTGTAAATACTACAACAGAACTGCTGATTCGTATACATGCAAATGCCACATGTCATGTAATACATTAATGTGTCATTATGATGTTAACGTCTTATTCTAATGCACTCTTGTTGTGTATTTGTTTATTTTAAATGGGTAAGTAGAGGGTATAAGTATGTCCGTGAGTGTTATTAAAATCAAATGTTACGTAAGTTGTCTCTTTGGTCAGTTTAATTTGACTGCGATCTTACTTCACATAATAAAAATAAAAATGTCAACCATTAATAACTGTCTATAAAAAGCTTTCAAATATCTTAACCAGATTTTTCTACGACGACAATCTTTACAAGTAAAAAAGTATCAAATTTAAACTGAAAAAGTCAAGGTTCATCTAAGATTACAAGCCGTTCTCAATTGCAAAAGGTCATAGGTTGTTCGAAGCTATCACTGGTTTCTGCCATTTCAATTTCTTTTTATGCACCCACTTAAAGCTTAGGGCTGTGATTCGGTTTCATACTGCAATCAACATCAATTATTCTGAGTGCACGAATTTAATTATGCTTTCGTTATTGTGCTATAAAACTGTTATAGCGGTTTTCTTTGGAAAACGCCACTCCTGGTTTAGAAATGGTGCTTGTATTGTTGACTTAATAAACTTAAAATCGCGGCTATTTTAAACACTGTCGTTTTGAATAACTGTAAGTTTGTTTCGAAACCATTAGCTATATAAAACTAGACACATATTTTTTTGCATTTGTCGAAATCTAATAGCTTGTTGATATGAACTTTCCATACACACATACATCAAAATAATCACGTCTTTTTCACTGAGGGATAAGCAGAGTCCAGAAACCACAAACGATCCTTACCAACATAATTATTTCCCATCATAACACACAAAATTAAACAAATGACAACGCGGAAAATGTTTCATAAAGCACAAGACTTCACACGTATTTACCTATTGGTTATCTTTTTTTAAGTAAAACCAATAATGTACTAAAACTAAATTCAAATTCAAAATATCCTTTATTTCGTAAACTTTTTACAAAGTATTTGAAATAGTCACGTATTTGTATTTCTTTTGTCCGTTTCGGAAAAGCTGGTTGCTCGTGAGAAGAAACGGCAAGAAACACACGGCTTGCTCTTTTAAAATGTCAATTTGCTTGATACAATTTAGTATTGATGATTTACTGTGTACACTCAAAAAAAAAAGCTGAATAAATCTAATTTAAGCTAATAAAAATAGTAATAAACTTCAAAAGGAAACTTATTGGTAGGACACAGTACTTAGTACCTAAGTACAAATCTTTCATTTAATTTTTCTATGTTCACTTTTACAGCAGTAATAATCATATTGACCACAACACTGTTATTAGTACAATGGCTACAGTACACGTTAATTCAAACCACTCTGAATATTTAATGTCCATTGCAGTACTAATAGTAATCACTGCGCTACCCTACAGTGCATAAAACGCAATGTACTTTTGTTAACTTTTTTGTAATAATGCTTTGTGCGACTTACTTATGTTTAATTTAAAGTAGGTAACATATATTTTGTATTCAAATAATAGAAAATTACTAAGATCTTATAGAAACTGTAACAACTTATATTTTTACGTTTATGTATCAAAAGTAATAGATTAATCGAGAAATGTATTATAAATAGATCGCCATAGTCTATCCTACACGAATTATTTTTAAAGTAATTTAAAATGCCAACACGTTCTCAATAGTACCGAATATAAAAATACGGCCTACCGTTTAACTCCTTTTGTCAAACATAATTTAAATACACACAACGGACAGAAAAGTATGGAAATAATCAATAATTCACCACTGGTGGGGTGCGACGCGAGATTGTCTTTATAATACTGGGGTTCGATTCCCACTAACAGCAGGGCTAAAGTGTATATTCAGATATCCACTTATGACAGTATGTCACTGATTCATGTAATGGGCCTGTGATTATTTTTAAATAATCTTTAGATATAAAATATGAGGGTGAATTTTATATTCAAAATCTATCAGTGTCACATTGATAGATTTTTTATAGATAGTCAAATATTTCTACAATAAGATTATTACTGAACATTAATTTTGTATTAAGTACAAAATTAAGTATAAGGGCAGATCAGGTTATAAAAGCTATAACCGTATTTACATGAGCAGTGCAATTTGTGGGATTCAAACTCCGAACCTTTTAACCCTACGTTAGATATTTAACAATTGATCAATCAAATAATTCTTAACAGTAAAATTATATTACAAACTCACTATGCAGTTGTATTTTGCTAAACAAATTATAATATTAATACTTCTTTGCAAACCTCAAAAAAATATTACAAAAAATAATATCAGACCAGCCGAATAACCGAATATTCAATAAAAATAATTCAAACATCAAAAGCTATCTAGAAAGGTACATCGTAGGCTATAAAACCGTCGTAAACAAAATATCTTAGTTTAAACAAACCAATCACAAAATTACCTATTACCTTCATACCGTCTGGAGGTCAAAACACTGTCTGTACACTTTAGTTTTACTTCAAAAATTCATAAGTAATAATCGTAATCGTTTTAATCAATTTTATGGCAATTAACTGCTAAGGGTTACAGCGTTAATTGATTTGAAAATTGAAGTAAAAACACGATGAATTTCGAAACGTTATCAATAGCAAATTACGATGTGAGGTAGCTGAGTTTTGCTATAATAATATTATTGTAATATTATTATAAATGTTGTAGCACAATTATCTACAATCGGTACTCTTGAGTATTAAGAATTTGATAAGCTGCGGGCGCACTGATCAGTGCCATCCCTCTTATTTGCGTAAGCACTGATCAGTGCTCTGGAAAACTGTTGAAAATTTTTGAAAATTTTATTTTAAGAATATTCGAAAATAAAGGTTAAATTGTGTTTTTATTTAACTTCGATAAGTGAACTAACAATATAAAGTAATATCGTTAGAATGAACATTGAAAAACTGTTAGAAATACCACTTTGAATTTAGCCGTTAAAATGGGCGCGTCGCAAAAACCTTTTTTTTGTGTATTTTGTGTGTTTTCTGGAGTAATTCCTGGTTAAGGAGAGTAATTATAATATTAAGGTTATAGTTTACTAACCTAGGAACTGTAAATAATAGGATTCAAAGCATAAATTATAAATTATTTTCAAAAATGTTGCCACGCGTATGGTAAGTTTGATCGTAAATAAAAAAAAAATGTTATAAGTTTGGTGTTTTGTTATATAGTAACATTATGGACGATTTATCCAACTATCAATTAAATTAATTTGTTGTTTGGCTATAGAACATTTTTTTAAATATATAAACATAATCGAATGTTGTCCAATTTTCCGAATTTCCCGCCAATTTTCCCGCAGTGAAAGGTATTAGTGCGAAGCACGTTTCCGCATACGAGAGGTTAAAATGAACTAAACAATTAGTTCTTAAGACACTCGCTAGATTTGCTGATCACATTCTCGTACAAAATTTATTCATAGCTAGAAGTTTGTTGATAGTGACCGTGCTACTAAAAGTGCATCTGATGAGCTAAGTAGTGACAAACAAACTAGAACCAGTGTAAAGAAACGACTTAGCAACAAAATGTCCTTTTGAAATTGTGACACAGAAACTAACCTAGAAAGGCTTCTCAGACTGTCTATAGATTTAGGTTACGTCGGTAAGTAGTTTAGAGAGAATAATATCTATCGAACACCTATTGTAACTGCTGTACATACTATTGAGAAATATTCGAATATAAATTACTAAAGACCAATAGTACTATTATATATTTGCCCGGCCAGGGAATCGAACCCTGGACCTCATGCTCAACGGTCGGCTACACTAGTCTTCACTTAGTCATCATTCATCTATTGCAGATGATTCAGATGACGTCGGACAGAAAAATATCTGTAATGATGATACATCTTCGTTCATGGCTTATACTCGTAACTAGTCTAAAAATATTCATAAAATCCCAGTCCAATTTTAGATCGGCATATATAAAAAATAACTACTACAGCATCTTCAAACAAAAACCGAAAAATCGACGCAAACCACATTTCATTTTTACAACACTCCGTATTTTCCATAATTAAGCACTGCTCATGCATTGCTACTCCCACTTAACATATTAAACGAGACGGGGCATATTCCGGTACAGTTTAAAATACCTTCGCTTAACCTTTAAAATACATAATCTCTAAGACCACGGCAACATTTATTCATAGAGCCGTGTTGGGTAAAGGGTAAATTTATGGCTTGATCTTATGCCAGTGTAAAGTACTTTAACCACAGTGAAAGCTATGCTATGCTAGAGAGATTGTGCCGCAATAAAATTAAACCTTAGTTTTGTTAGTATAATTTTCTACTAGCAATGTCATCAATTCGTATGAAATCCATGCACACAAGTTTCGTGTCTGATAATTTTTTTTCAGCTTCGATAAGTAACCTACAAACACCAGCACAAAAAAACAAAAAGAATCGTTCACAAGTTTAAGTGTGAAAGACTAATAAACATTCATCTTCCTATAAATATTTTCGTCAAGTTTATAATATCAGTGAGATTATGAAGTTCCTGGAATTATAAAAAGTAGTTCTGGGTGCTGTTGTTTTTTGACCCCTTTTAATTCGTGCCAGGGAGTAATTATATTGTCAAAAAAGCATTGGAACCTTAGAAAACATTACATCTTGGTAACATTTTGAGATAATTTTCTATAGCTTGAATATCTTCCATATCTTTCACTGGAACGCTAACTTCCGCAAGGGATGGTCCGGGATTATAAAATGTACTCAAGTACTGCGGACGGATAATAGTGAGGCAGCCAAGTGCCGTATTGCATATATTAGACGTGAATATAAAAATGTAGGGGCTTCTTTGAAAAAAGAAAATTGAAAGCCGCATCTTGTTTCGAGACTTGATACGATTTGTTCTAACCTTATGTGTTCCATGTTTCTGTTTATTTTGTATGATTAGTTAAACCTAGAGTTATAATTTAATCGTAACTCAACTCTAATAAAAATCTTTTTACTTAGCCATTTTTTTTTTATTAATACATTAAATAATAATTTTAGCCATAATTAATATATCGATTGACAATTCAACCAAATTCTAACGTATTTTTAAAAGTACGAAGACTTTTAGGCCGAAACTTAAATACCAGTTAATGCCTTAAATATTATCTATGAAATGTATGCTCAAAAAGCTGCGTTATCTACACAATGTTTCCCAACTGGTGAGTGCAATAATCTTTCTGTTTTCCATGTGTTCATTATTAATTAAGTTTAGAGCTATTTTAAGTATTATTCCCTGAATCAACAATTTAGACCATCGTAACTATCTTTTCCGTTTGTAAAATCACTTCTACTACTAAGAAGAAACTGTGTATGCAATAATTAATGTTCTCAAGTATCTTAATTTAACTTAAGTCCATTCATTTACGATTACGCCTACATTGCCCTGACCCAGCACAAATTAAAACTTCAGCTCAATTCTAGGAAAAGTCTGGGAGAGAATTGAGGTCACATCAAATTATCGGATAGAAATCGGAACCTAGGGTACTATATCGCTCCTTCAATGCAAAAGGGCCACAACTCAAAAAAAAATGAAAATCGTTTTATTGCAAAAATGACACCTGAACCGACTATATTTTATAGTAAAAAAAAACCCCCATCATTTTTGCTTATTTTATGGCTGCACTGACTTACTGCCCTTTTTGCATTAGCTCACTTTGACAGGTAATGTCAGTGCAAAACAGGCACTTTGTGAGTTGCGCCCGGAGATTCAACGAAAATGCTCGTCAGTTGCGTGAAAAAGTGCCACAATCCAAAATACGTCTGTGTTGGGTGCAAAATTTCAAGTTCATGTGATTATATTTCACAATACAAAACTGCCATATTTTGAAAAACGTCCTTTTTGCATTCTAATTATAGTATTTGTTACCATATTTTGTAATACAAAAATGCCATATTTCTGAAAACGACCGTTTTGCATTCAAACACTAGTATTTGTTATTATATTTTGTAATATAACAGTAGCATATTTTGAAATACGTCCTTTTTGCAATAAATTATTGTGGAATAAATAATTATTTTTAGCATGCTACAATAGGAAGGCCATAAATATGACCGTTTGGCATGATAATAATTTTAGTTTTCGTTAAAATTGTCGAAATAAAATTTAACACTTTGATGCAGGGAAAGGCAAGAGGGGACCCTTCTCTTTCAAATCGCCCTTTTAGCGGCAAGATCCGACTAGTCCTTTTCAAATGCGTCTAGGTCATCCCGCCATCCCTGTTTAGATCTCCCGCGTCTGCGATGACTATCCTCTGGCATCCAGTTGGTAGATATGCGGGCCCACCTTTCCGGACGCATGCGGATAATGTGGCCGGCCCAGTTCCATTTCAACCTGGCGGTCTTCTTCCCTAAATCGGCTATGTGAGTTTGGGTATAGAATTTTGGACGTGATCTGTTCTTCTTACATCTGATATACTACGCTCCATTTCTCTCTGGCAAACCTTCGGTTTCTACTTTTGGTTTTCCGTAAGGGACCATGTTTGGGCACCGTAGGTTAGGACGGGTAGTATAAACATTTCGACGAGCTTCCGCTTTAGTGACAGTGGAAGGTTACCTTTCATTAGCTCTTTCATGGACCAGGAGCTTTTCCAGGCACTTGTGACACGTTTGTCCAACTCTTTGTCCCGTCGGTTGTTAAAAGAGGTTATCTGGCTCAAGTAAGTGTACTCGTCGACATAGTGTATGACGTGCCCGCCTACCTCGACCCTACGTTTTTTTTTTATTTTTTTTTTATAATCTTTATTTATTGAGGGCTTTTAACTCTATGAGCTTATGTCAGCCCCATCACAACAAAAACAAAAAATCGACACAGTTATTTTCTTAAAACTACAAAATATAAATTTATAAACACATTTGACCCTACGTTTTGTGTTGTTGGTCATAACGTGGGTTTTTGTACGGTTCTTACTTAGTCCAATCTGAAGGTTTGCCGTGCTCAGATCTTTGAGCATTGATTCGAGTTCCAATGCAAAGGAAGAGAAGAGGACAATGTCGTCTGCAAAACGAAGGTTTATTAACTGTTTGCCACTTACAACAATGCCTTTCGATTGCCACCAGGCTCCTGAAAAAATTTCGAGGTAGCTGGTAAGTAATTTTGGAGATAGCGGGTCTCCCTGTTTCACGCTTCTTTGGATTTAGAGAGATTGTTGTATATTGCTTTGATGAGTTTGATGTATGTAGCTTCGATTCTTTATAGTATCTTTAAGAAGGTCTTGGTTATGGAGTGATGATTCTATGGCGGAATGACTGATGCTGCCAAAAAGCTTTGGAATAATCCACGAATGCTAAATATAAAGGTTTATTAAACTCATAAAACTTTTCTATTATCTTATTTCTTTAATACTCCTGCTGCACTCAGTCTACCCGTCACGTTACCCATTGATTGATGATGATGATTGATGTTTAATTTGACTAAATAATGAAAGTTACGCACAAAGTTGATCTCTATTATATTACTTACTTAATAATAAGTAAAGATTTTTTAATTAAGATTGTTTAATACAATGTTTTCCTGGTGTCTATTCCCTTATGGTTTTATTTACAAATAAGATTTAACTTTTTGATACGGTTTTTTACCAAAAAATGTACAATAAACCATTTTTATTTGCAAAACTGTGTTTAATTTTTGACATATTTTTCATGATATTGGTTCAAATTTTGAATGCAAAACGGACTTATATGCGTTTTTTTCTTAATAGGTAACAGCTATTACAAAGTTTATATTGTAGATAGATAGAGCTAAAAAATACGCATCTAATGATATATTAACATCTTATATTTAATTAATAAATATATAAAATATTATAAAAAAACAGTTTCAAAAATTTGTTTTGGCTGTCCTGTAAAATTTATAGTTTTCGATTTGTGGCCCTTTTGTATTCAAGGAGCGATATGTACGATGGTAATTAATTTTATTCTAGAATAAATTTGTATCAACTATCTCAGTACCCAACATTAGGCTATTACGAAATCCCGAGTTGAATTTTCGGACCCAGCAAGTGTTATTCAAACGGTTTATTTGTTCCATTATTTTAAATGTAATTTTTTTGGGCTGTCTCGTGAAAGACATTTTCTGCCAGTCTACCTTGGGGTGATGCAGAGATTAAATGAAGTAGGTGTTTAAATTATAAAGGAGGAAAATTAAGTTTAGAAAAAGGTTTACAAATAAATAACAATGTGTTCATGTGACTGTACAAAAATATAGGTAATACATAATTATATAGCCTTAGCGATAGCCTTAGCTACCGTAACTTAAAAAAATATATGAGTTACTTAACCGACCTCACCGCAGAGGCAGTCATCACTATCTCTATACGTATAACGCTAACCATATTTCCAACAATCTCCATTATTCTCATCTTATTTTCGTAACCTCAAAAAAACACTTTTCAGAAAGAAAATTCGAACAAAAAAATAACCTTCTAAACGTCGGTTCAAACTAATGGAAATAATATAGATTATGAAATGTCCGTAACAATAAGTTGCATTAGCGTAACAAAAGGCTTTCACAGTAGGCTTTTATTCTTTAAATATTACAACGATGTTTACTTTCAATAATGAATTTGATTAAGCGGGTTTATTTTTAATTTATTTTTTAGCTGTATTATAGCGGGTTTATCTTTTATGTTTTTAAGCTCTTTTTATCGAAGTTCAGATATAATATAGGTTTTACGTTGAAGGTAGATTAATTGCAGATAGAATAAGTTTTGTTTAATAAATTATAACGATTTTTGAAACAAATTACAATGTCGAACAATTTTAATAATAAAAAGTGGCAATTAACGCAAATTAATTAAAATTATAATAGGTAGATAGATTGTCGCATAGATTTTTTTTATTTCAACGTCAGTCTAAAATTATTTACCTGCTAAATTTATAGAAGGTTTGACGTTAATCACGGCATTTGTACCAAAAATAGCGCCTTAGTGACACCGAACATATTCTGTTTTAACAATTTATTAAAGAGCATATTAAGAAAAATACAATATTTTGACGAACCTATTTTTAAAAATACAATTTCAAACACAAATATATGATACGATCAAACGTCTTAAATCACGTTTTTACCTCTCAAACATAATACACGAACTCTTCACAACATAGCTACAACACAACATACATGAAGCGCTGTCAAACGAACACGTTTACAGACTTTATCGTTGTGTACTCAGCCCCTGGACACATTTGATTACAATTGAAATTCGTTCGCAAGGGAACTGCTTAGATAAACGTTAAGGGGTGAAAGTGCTGGCTTGGAGATAATGTTTGTTGAGATTTGGTATGTTGGTTTGTTTGTTGAGGTATTACTGTAAAATTGCTGAGTTGATTTTGGTGATAATGTAGTTCAAAAAATGTAGTTCAACAGTTTTTCTAATTGTATTTTAGTCTGTGCTCCGAGCAACAGTTTGTTCAATCGTGATATATTGGATTTGGTTCCCGTGTGCGAGACGATCTCTTCAAATTCCGCTGGGATGTTTATTAATAATAGCCAGTAATTACTAGCTGATTATTAGCTGATTACGTGTCAGATATTGAACGATAAGCTTGCAAAAACATAGTTTCGTTAATGAATCGAACTCTCAACCAACAAATGCTATAAAAGTGACAAAATAAACAAAACATTATATGATTAAGAACCAAAAACACAACACATTCATACCAACACGATTTTTGGACACACAAATTTATACATTTTTCAACTAAGAGTTCATTGACCTGTACTACTAATAACTCAAATACGATTCTTTAATCCAACATACATTAACCCATTTATACACAATAGTAAAATCAGATGAACATTTACAGTTGTACACTGTTCATTGCTCATTAGGATCGATTTTAGATAAGCCATCTTTATACTGGCTTAGCGGTCGATATAAATGTTTATATTGTTCCCTGTCCATTTGTGTGACGGCTTTAAGCCGCGGCTTTGGCTGTAATGGCTTTAGTTGATTTTAAATGAGAGGCAATTGAGTGGATGAAGGGAGTTTGGGAGATAGACTAATTTAATTAGATTTGGAAAAATAATCGTTGACAATTTCGTTGTAAAAATATTTTTTTTAGTTTAGATATTTTTACGAGAATTTTAAGATATAACACACTTTAATAAGCTATGTATTAATCTTGTGACACCAATATTTTTACAAACGTACTAAACAATAATAGAAAATACAGTTCCACCCAACTAACTGACTGTTAATAATTATTTTAATTACATATGTGTTATTAACATTTGTGAACTCAAAATATATTTCTCTTTCATGTGGAAATCTGGGAAACGGCTAAGTACACGGACCATAAGCGTCACTAAATCTAACAAAAAAATTATCTTCTTCACCAAACAGGTCGTTGATCCCACAAATAATATTATATTTAAAGTTATAATTACAGTAATTATACGCCTGTTTGATAATTAAACCGTCACCTATAATTACAGCGATACTAAAACCAAATAATTTACTAATGAGGGATATTTTGTGACCTTCAACCTTGGCTTTGAACTATAAATTATGTCTATTGTACTGCTATTAAATAAACAAAACTACGGGGTTCTATTGACAATATTTCAACCAAAGTTGGAGAAACTTAAAATCATTTTCCCGATCTATATATCTAACTCCTATATAACAATATATACATTCTTAAAAATACAAAATATTTTAGTCTATAATAGATACAAAACCTAACAGAAAACAACTAGGGCCAGCGCCGAAACGTCAAGCTCGTCATAGTAAGAAATGCATAATTGTATAAATAGTAAAGAAAAATCAAATTACAGAAAATTTCGTAATTCATAAAAACTGTATTCCGATAACTATCAAAATATACCTAAAAGATAAAACTCTACCTAAACAGAGTTTGCCTCTACATTTTTCCTTCCCACAAAACCTCAAGACTCTATAAAACGTATTTGCGTCATCGACACCCTTTTAACGGCGCTCGTTAAAGCAAATAGTTAATCAAATAGAGCGTGGCTCTACATCCGTATACAGGATTAAGTAGAGCTCCTTACTCTCCGTACTCTAATCGTCTTAGTAACAACCTTTTAATTTTTTTTTGAAGAGTTTTGCAATTTCTTTGCTTTAATTGTTAGGCATAAGTGTTTAGTTTGCGATCCAATTTTGAATGTTGTTTGTTAATGTAGAATGGTTTCTACCAGTTTAGTTTGTAGTCGGTGTTTTTATAATTGGTTTAACACTTTGTTTTTATATGTTTTAAATTGTTTGAGTTTATTCCTCGATACTGTTCGCCTTGTGAGGAATAAACTAGATAGTAAGTTTTAAATTTTAAATAGTTTAATTTCAAATGATTTCACTAAGTGATATGTTTCTCATAGTAAATTGTTTAAATATTCTAAACATTGTGATTTTGTCTACATATATCAAGTTACAAACATATGTAAATAACACCACGACTACTATACCCAAAGGTACAAATAAAGTTGTAATACGACAACGTTTCGCCATGTAATAGGAGCGAGTATACTGCCGTAACATTTCCTTTGATTTTAAATTCTACATAGGGCATTAAATCTCCAAAAAAATATTGCTTCAGCTTCATCTCAAATCTCAGTGTTCTTTACGGTACTAAAGCGTCTATGTTACAGTAAAATAACAAGGTAAGCCATTTGTACAAATATCGAGGGAGCTTTAAAAATATTTTTATTGTTAGTACCAATAAAACTGTTTTATTTGTGCTTTGCTTTATTGCTGATGCTTTAAACTATTTATTTGTTGGAAAAGCATTTTGGTTTTCCGTTTTTACTGTATTTTATTTTTATGTTAGTCACATTAGAGAATTACACTTTTACATCATTACATCTTTTTAGAAGATTATGAGTAAAATGAATTCAGAAAACCTTATCAATTTTACTTTAATTTTAAGATTCCCGAGTGACGAAGCTGAAGAAGAAAACATAATAATATTGTAACGATCTAACCTCGTGTAAAATAAGGACTTTTTCTTAAACACGAAATATGACTAATTCATATCTTTTGCTAATTTAACACTAATTTAATGCATTAAATTCATTGCAGTGCAACAAATTAGAAAAATAAAATCCTTCTTTATTTTTATTAAGCTGACCTCAAAGTCACCATCTGGTAATGCCAAACCGCTGTCAATTTACACGCTTTTCTAATCGTAAAACTAAACCCTAGTTATCGCGAGCTAAATCCTCAAAACGACGCGTTTAACAATAAATAAATAGTGGTAGACGCCTAAGTTTCCAGGCATTTCAGCCTAAAGCCTTGGCGACGGATAAAGACGGGCAATTAGAAATAATGTGCCTATTTTGCTAGATAAAAGTGCCTAGATTCTGGCCAAAAGATTTCTTTTGCTATTTAAAAAGAAACGATTTATTGTTGAAATTGTTTATGTTGAATTATGGGCGTTTAATAGTTGGGCATTAATAGCCAAATATAATATATTACCATTCGAATTTAAACGTATTTGTTGGTTGATCAGCAGCCTAGCCCTTCTTCCAATTCTGTTGTATTTGGCTTTAAATGGCAAATTGTTGTATTTGTTTAAATAATTATACGATTGAAAATCATCAATGATAAGCAGATAAAAATGTAACAGTACAAAATATCTATGGTATACACACGGTACAATTATGGTAGTCACCCAAACCTTATAATTTGGTAACTATACAACTAAAAATATAATTACATATACTATTAAAATTACATCCAGACTCGAAACAGATCAAGCCCATCACACTATATATCTTTATAAGAAATTCAAACCCTCACAACGTAGCGGTGATATAATAAACGAAATAACCATATCCATTTCCCTATCGTTCAATCAGTAGATGACAACATAAAGCTACTCAAAACACAAACCAAGCAGAAATCCTTACGTCACAAATCTTCAAACCTAATTCGTATGTATAACCTGCAATACATCAGCACTTAACCAGCACTTCCCAATCAACATCCAAGTATGTACTACAAACGACCGGAGTACGTATCTCATTTATTTGGTCAATCTACTAAACAACTCTGACGATTAGTTACCGTCTGATGTGATGAAATTCCTTGCTTGCGGTCACTATGTTTGTAAATGTTGGGATAGTGTAATGATGTCATGCATAGTGTATAGTCCTGTTTCTGATGTGATATAGTTTCGTTTTGCAAAGCGTTTTTTTTTGTAAAATCTTTGCTTATATACCTTAGTTTCTGAAGAATGATAGTCTTTATGATTTTTGGAAGTGTAGAGCTAAAAGTAAAAAATCGATTTGAGTTGTCATTAATAATTATACTTTTCTAGATACAGGAAATACTATAGGTTAGTATTTAGTTTTGGTAACTTTTATTTAAAAACGGCGCACACAGTGATGTTTGGGTTTTCATTCCTAGCGCTTGTCACGGGGGGCGGTTTTGATGTAATATCATGGATAGCGATTTAGAAAATCTGATTGTAGGTATCGACTTTTCATGTTTTACAATATTTGCAATAACTTAACAATCGTTCAAACAAATATTTTGGAAAGAAAATCACACAAAACATTATTCCTTAAGAACGATAAATTAGAGAGCAATTACGATACAATAATAATCCTTTAGAAAAAAGAAAATAAACCACAGCACATAAACTACGAGAAGATTACAAAATAAACAAAGTTATTCATTCGCTTCGCAGAACTGAGAAGGTTACTGAGAAATTCTAACGACGCGAGATAGTGAGAATACACACTTGTACATACTTTTATAATATTTAAAAGACTTTTAGATCTTCACAATAACTCTCTGCGCAGTTAAAGATAAACATATCTAGTCCTTAATTCCTCAAAGCAACAACAGGCTTTTCCATTGCAGGTTATGAAGTATCTTCATAGCAATTAATAAAGGTATCTTTTGATCGAATTTTCATAATTAAAGTTTAGAAAATACACATTTTATTAGTCCCATAAATTGTTGAAAATATCTTCATACTTTAAAAAACAGGTCCAAGTTTCAAGAAAGAATGTCAAACATTTTCGCTTCTCTCTAAATTAGAATTTCACGCTCAAGTCTATAAAGATTGAAGCAAATACATAATTTGGTGGGAAAGCTCCAAAGAGGCATAATTATAATTAACTTATTCCACAATCTTTTACACTTCTCGTTCTTTTAGCTTTTCATTTTCTTTACTTATCTTCTAAGTGAAATTTAACCATTTTTCCACTAAACTTAATTAGTACTTTATCAAAACAAACTGCGTAAGACTATGTTAAAATAAAGTTAGATAATCTGTATTATACTTTATTTTGCGAAAGCTTGGAGGAAATTTAAGAAACTAAATAATATTAATGTAGTGTGTTCAACCAAACAACAATTTCAACTATACTCAATCATTTTGATTATTATAATTAGTGGTCAACCCGTTTTTGTTAGGTACAAATATTCAGTTGTAATAAATACCACATTGTTTTAATTTTACATGTATTGTTCCTAACTGAATTGTTATTCCAGTCATAAGTACTGTACGAACATACACGTAGCTACGGAAAAAAAACTAGATCTTTATACATTTTTGTATATTATATCTGCAAAAACTAAATTCTACTAAATTGTAAGTCAACTTTAAAATATCTCAGTCACTAGCACAAAGTTTATAAATACTATAATAATATACAAAGCATGTAATTTGATTATTTAAAATTGAGTCACGTTTCATAGTACAGCCATATGAGATCATTAGGATGAAACTATTCTCACCCCTCTAAATCTATTTGACCTAAGTTATAATGTTATTTGTGTAAAACATTAATAAACCCTTTAATGACCCTATTTTATGGTCCTAATAAACTCGAGACCAAAATTAAATTAGCGTAATCAAAACTGCGTGGCTTGCGTATCAGTTCTAGACCGAGCTACTTAAGATCTAAGCCTAGATAGGTCTGGGTTTCGGCCTGGGTTTCGACGTAAATCATCTCGACCGCTGTAACGACGAATACTGAGAAATTCAGCTATACGTAGTGAGATAACAGAATTTTGTATGAAATTGTAATTATTCTTAGAATATAGTAATTTCTAAGTTTAGAAACTTTTGTACAATATGAATATGTTTTCTTCTGCTTTGAATTATTTAAAATATTGTAGTTAAATAATATTGCTTTTGAAGTTACCAGACAATATTAAAATTTTAGTACTTTTATACTTTATGTGCTTGGTTAAACTTAACTTTACTATAAAAAAATCTTTAATAGAAATGACTACATAATTTTTTGTTTATTGTCGTTGTCGAGCAAAAGTTAAAATAAGCATTCTAAAAACTTTAGTCAATTTTCTATCGTTTAAACTTTTGAACTAATGCTACTGAACAATTTTATTTGAAACACTCCCGATAATAATACCTATAAAAGATTGGACATAGTTCTTAGAACTTAGTCAAAATACAAACACAATAATAGAATACGGAATCCGATCTCTATTGATATTTAAAACACTAAAGCATGAAAGACCTTTTACTACCCTTAAAAAGTTTCTTATATAACCAATTACTATGTAACACAATTTTATTTCATCACTTAATATATTATATCCGTGCAGATCTTCTCATATTTAAAATTGAGCAAAATAAAAATAAATATACTCCTACAAAACTAAACCAGTCATAAGCACAATATGAATAAAAGTACAAATTAATATTCTTCAACCGTAAGTGTAACTTAACAATTATTATTGTTTATCTACGTGGCGATCCTTACTTTATGCCTAATTCCAATAACACATTTTAAAATAAAATATATAAAAAATACCCTACAATTTAATTTCACGTCTATAGTGACTGAAACATGAGGACTCTGTCCATTTAACGGTTGAAAAGGCAAGTTATTTAAGAAACGTGGGCGGAACAAGATTAGCAGTCTGTTTGTCTGACATGCTTTTCAAACTTCATTATAATGTTACAGAACGTATTTAGATTATGTGACTTGGGTTACGAGGGAAGGTTTTACGAAATAATCATTTTAAGTTATTTCGTGAAATAAAATAAAAGTTTAGGACTTCAACTATCTGTCTTGTATCTTCAACTATATGTGTGTTAAATAAGTAATAAACTATCTATAAATTTTATCCAAATATAATTTAATGTTTCTAACTTTAGCAAACATACTACTCTAACTCTAACAAACTAACAATCAGAAGTGGTATTATTTACAAGATAAGTAACGTTATTATTTCCTGTATTGTGATTATAATACAACAGGGATTATCACGTTGAAACATTAGTATTTGAAAGCAACAATATCACCCATTAAACTAAAATTATTTTAATCATTATAATTTAAAAAGTAGTTGTGACAATATTAACTAACTCAAAATATATTTTGAAAGAACTAACAATCAGAACCAAAAATAAGATTCTAACATGAAGATCCCTCTTTTGATATAAGCTTACTGTCAACCTTTAGAACAGAAAAAGGTTTTTTTTTTCAAATCTATGCGATAATACTGCAAAAGTAATGAATTAACACTGAACTATTACAAATATAAAATACAATAACCAAAGCTCTACGATGTTTTCCGAGCTCTGTGTTATTTAAAGTCAAAATTGAAAAGAATAACTTTATAACAAATTGATACCCAATAGTTTTCCAAAATACCAAAAAACAAATGAAACCAAACCGAACAATGTTTTGGCAACAGAACACGAGCCATTAAATGGAAAAACAAATAAAAAAAATTGTATGTGCGCGTGTATTGTTTTTCACCGAACGTTTCGAAGAATTTTCGAGTAAATACCGGGAATTGAACCTGTATGCTACTTGGTTAATGGCGGTAGAGTTAATAATGGTATTTCATAATTATTGCAACGTGCATGCCAATTTAGTTTAGGTGATAAAACGACGGTTGGGTTCAAATCACAAAATTGATAGTTTCGACTCTCATTAGTCAAAAAGAACTAATAACATATTATTATAATAAACAAAAAAAATTCAAACTGTAAACAGTACATTTAACAAACTGTATTATTGTATGAGTAAAAAAATGGTACGTATATTAATAGGAGAAGGTCCGAAAACTCATACCAACTTCTAAATTGTTTGACAGTAAGATAAACCCTAGGAAGATAAGATACAACCCAAAATCACTGCAAAGATAATAAAACCTCACTCAAAAGAAATTTTCCCACTTATAAAGAACGAAATCAGCGGGCCCTTTAACTAATTATACCAAATTTTCCTCTTTCAACATTTCCTATTATACCTATTTTCATATAAAATTTACACTTACCTATTTAAATTCCTTAATATCTAAACATGGCACGTTTAAACACATTTATTTTAATCTAATTACGACACTAAAAGCGAATTTTGCGTACACTAAAATTTACGTAGATACGTAAGGATGAAGGCTGTCTAGAGCCGCGCGCGACCGGTCGCTGTGACAGCCAGCTATCGACTGTCAGTTACGGTCAACACAACGTGGGAGACCGAGCTGCAGTGACTACTGCGCATGCGTGGTGCAACTAACTCTTCTCTCAGAACATCTTACTGCCAACAAACCCAATTTCCACCCCATTCAACCCTTTCTCAACTCTATTTGGTTCGTCATAAGGATGTTTTGCAATGTACAAATAAAGTATGCAGGTATGCAAACGGCGTGAACCGTTTAAAGAAAGTTTAGAACCACATGTCGGTCCAAACGAACTCGCTCGGAGTAAAGTTGTTGTTTGGTTTAATGAATGAAATCTGTGCGGCGTGAATCATGATGTTCGTGACTCTGTTTTGTTTACTGCTAACTTTTTATCTTATGGAACAGAAAGCATTTTCTTAGAATGACTTTTGTAAATATAGTCAAAGGTTCGTCGAAGAGCGCGTGTAACATGGCCTGTAGACACACACGGTATATTATGTCATCTTGGTAATGTCTTAGATAGTAATAGCGCGTCAAAATCTTTGACAAACGAATGTACAACATTTCCTAATAGTGTTAAAACTTTGAAATAATGTCAGGAAAAGAAATATTTATAGATTTTCTTCAGTGTGATTAGCGATGAGGTGTAAAGTGTTAAAATTCTTCTCAGCAACGTTGATATTTAAAGTTGAACTCGTATCAACCCCCCATTGAATAAGAGGGTGACGTTTTTACGACTAGAGAGCATTTTATGTGCGATTTTTTCCGCTTGATATGACTTGTGCAGTAAAACGAAGAATCCTAAAGAGAGTTGAAAAAATCTCAACAGTATTTTAGATGTTCAAAATACTCGACATAAACTTATCAAATACTTAATATTATCCCTGAAACGTTAATGAAATTATTTGGTTTTCTGCATAGCTTACTTAAACTAGATTTTGCATCTAAAACCAGACTTTATCTGTACCTAGAATTCGTTTTAATAAAAACACTCTAGGCGTTGATCTTGGTAATAAGCTTAAAGTTTTATTACGTCTAAAACCCAGAAATTACATAAATTTATAAACGCTCCTATATAAATTTAATCAAATACATAGTCAGTCAATCTTCTCCTTTATACTAATGAGTACAAAGACAAAATATTTACTTGCAATGTTTGCATGTTTGCATTTAAAATTTTCTACGGCATCCATTCCCCCAAACAAACACGTGCATTGTATTTATCTAATTCATTTCACACCACAATAGACACAATGAAACCTACTAACTTTAATTTTACGCGACGGGTGGTCTGCAACCCTCTGCTAAATCGTCTTAGGGGTTAAATAGTACCCCATATCACACCCTTTAAGCGTTCGTGATCTATGGGGCTGCGATTTCATTATAACCCCTCTTTTATGGCTAAGGGTAGTACTGCTCACCACCTCATTAGTTAAGCGAGGGGTGATGTTATGAATTTTTATGATTGAATTAAATATGGATCAGTTTTTGCGCGAGTACGTCTATGAATAAGAGACGACAGTTTTTGCTTAGGGATGTAGTGTATTAATATTATGAAATGTTGAAGCACGTGTATGGTATGATTTTGTTATGCAAAAGACTATATTTTGACTAAATAAAGCTATTATTAATATACAGGATATATAAATAAAATGACAACTTTCCATTTTCAAAATTTCGAGGAAAGAGTGGGTAGAATGACACTCCCACTCTTTACTCAATTTATTTTCGTCAATCTCATATATAGAAGACAATGACTTTTTGCTAAATTACTAATGAATAACATAACGGTAATAAAATATTGGAAAAAATATATTTTGTAACTAAGGGTGCTCCTACACAGCAGTTATATAACGTTAGAAACTGACTTATAAAATTTGTTTTTAAACAAAATTGGTTTAAAATTGTATCAAAATTGTTTTATTATGGTGTTACACAATGTTGTATAACGTTATACAACATTGTGTAACGTTATATAACCTAGGACACAAAGAGCATAATTACCTACTTTTAATTGTACATACTCTTAAATACTTATGGAACAGTAAAAATCGGATAGAATTTAGCTTAATAGCAACAAACTTAATTTAAAAAAAAAACTCATATTTACTGAATATTTTTTCTCTTATTCCTAAAGGAGACACATGCCCAACAGTGAGACATTTTTTCTTAATATAATGTAAAATTATATATCTTTACAAGTCTTACGCAGAAACTGCGTAGGCGTTTCATAGAAATACATAATATCATAATATATTTATACTTCATGAGAATTCACATCTTGTCTAGGACAGAAAGCCCCAATTATTTGTCATGGCAATACTACTTTTTTCTCGTTATTCCGAATAGGTCATTATTTGTTGCTGTCTTTAGGGAAATAACGCCTGAAAATGGATGCTGAAATGTGAAAAACAATATCGATATTTTTTCGTTGTTACGTTCATACGTAGAGGAACTGATTGATAATAGTTGCTGCGTATACAATATTTTTATCTACAATATTTGATGGTACAGATTACCTTTGAACTATCGTTTATTGAAAGATTCTTCCAACTTTTGCATGGGTTTTAACATTATTTTTATAATTTAATGCTAAGTTGCGAATATGCTTGTTTTTTTTTAATACGTCATATTTAGTTATTCTCTGTATTCTTTAAATTCTGGTTCATTTACCTAACTTCTATATATTGGAAATGGAAAACAGTTAACGTTTTAGTATATGAACAATGAGGCCTTTACTTACTTTTTGAAAAATGAAAAGATTTTTAAAAGTTTTTACTGTTTTTGTTTGTTAGTTAAAAAAACAACATCATCCCATGGTTGATATCGCGTAAAATCCGTCAATGCGGACGAAGTCACTAGCTGAAGTTGTGCTTATAAATAGAGAACGCTTTGTTTTTTTTATTATAAAGGAAAAACAAGTAGTTATTGTAGGGGAAGTGACGTCACATCCGATAGTTGTTATTTTTGCTTTATTGACGCAATTTCCGTATTATTTTCATATTAAATTATTGTATTTGTGTTGTTTATGATATTTGTTTAGTTACTAAATAATTTATAGAAAATATATCAATTTGGCTTTGACATTTGATCGAACAAATATCTAGTAAAAAAGTATTTTTTAATCTGCACGCTTGAGGGTTCTTTAACAGTTTCATAAGAAAATAGTTGTGCGTACATTTAGCGTTTGTTTGGTTGATATGGTAAACATACGCATAATTACTTTTTTGATGACACTCACTTGACTTCACACTTGTTGTAATGTTTCAATGTTTTCATGTAATCCGTTCCATTTTACTAAAGTATAGGGTTTCAAGAAGTTGTACAACCCCTTCCAAATAGTGAAAATGTAATAAAGGTTTATTTATAGCCTGTAAAGAAATCTCTCCACACCCTTATAGAAAGATGCACCCCAAACACAACCCCATCATAAAATATTATCATAGATCTTAATAAACATCAATACGACATCTATCTATTTATCATTATAAAAAAATACAATTTTGAAATGTATGTAAGCACAATGCCTGAGAACATTTTATCTAAGAATCAAAAACCAATTGAATTTTTTTTTGTATGTTCCTAATTATGTGTGACGACCACGACCAGCGACAAGATCGACGGCTTCATAGCCTATCCGATGCTTGGAACTTCCATACTCAGGCACTTAATTCCTTAAGCATTTTTTGACTTTGACGAAACTAAGAAATAAAATTTTTGACCCTACCCGGGGATTGAACCCGCGGCCATGTGCGGCAGTCGCATACACTACCGATCATGCTATAAAGGCAGTTATGTTTTTTACAACGTACTCGAATCAAGTCGGGGAGTGTCGCTACTCATACAATAAATCTCTCACCCTGCTTCATACATGTTAAAAGAATTTATCCGACACCCTGTATGAAGCATTACATCAAATATTAAGAGCAAAGGTACGTTATCTTAACGTTAAAGTACTCTTGAGACTACAACTATATACGAATTTGTTTTAAATAATAAATCTTGATGTATGAATCGCTATTGCTGTTTTGATGTAAAAAATAATAGTATCTGTGTTTAAGAAATGAGAATTCTCGAATGATATGGCAAATGAAGGGTTTTGTTTTTCATTTAAAGGCGAGCATATTTCTTTATCTTTAACATTTTATTCATAACATGAGAATTCTAATCTACTTTATTAGTTACTAGACTATGCTTACAGCACGGCCATTGTCGATATATTTATAAAGTAGGTAATATTCTTCTGTGTAACTTTGTCACTAGATTCAGCCGTTTAGACACATTTTTTATTATTTTACTACAATAATACGGATTGATTACAAGTAAACTACTTAAAGTGTTATTAACATCTATGTAAGTCTACTTTAAACAAAACCTACGCCATAAAATAAACTTTTGCTTTGAAATGCCTACTAACTTTTAACTTAACATAAAACTACAACTAAAACGATTTTATTACCAGCTTTTATTTAAAGCACGCTAAATCTTAAATCCTTAAATTCTAACCTAAAACACTGGTGTTTTAGTACAAAAATCGTGACAAAATAGGCCGTACATCTTAACCCTCAAATCATTGAGCGACTGAAGAAAAAGCGCCGACGAAAACGCGTCATTAAAATGTAAAAGTCGACGCGGCAGTACAAATAAACTGTCTTTGAGCCAAACTGAGGGTGCGGTGCTTGTTCAAGATGAGTGAGGAATGAGCGAGGTTGGTTATATTGAATCATTGATTGCGATTGTATTTTTGAATGGATAGTCAGCCTTAAGGAAATATTTTTGATTAGTTTATTATCTTTCTTATGGGTTTCAAAACGTAATTATTACAGTACTTAGTATTACGCAACCATTTATACTGTTGTCTATCGCATAAGTTTATTGTAACGATAGATGTTATTGTATGATATTGTAAGTGTCTGATAGAAATGAATATCTTCATAATTACATAAAAAGAAAAGACACTACTTAGGTTGACTTTAGCATATCTATCTCTATAAAAACAGTGTTCAATTCAGATCTCTTGAACTGAATTTCAATTTCATTTACACAAGTTTTTGAACCTTCAAAATATCATAATGTAGGTGAAAATATATTTTTATATATTTTTTTTAATGGTTAGATCATTTTATTCTTATCGATAAAAAGTACAGAGAGACATTTTTAGTAAAGTATTTTGGACCTTACAAATCCTGTTACAGTCAAGCTCATCTTCCACTTAACCCAACTCTACGAAGCGACATCTAATTCTTTAATTATAAAATGCAAATTGTAGAAAATCTGAGACGGCAATCAATGCGTCCCGCGGGACGTTTATGGCGTGGAAAGCCGATAGGCAGTAAAACGCATTGTGCCTAGTGTTCACAGAATTAGTTCACAGTACCTACCGACTATGATGGAACACGTTTTGTACAAGCTTTTGAGGGTTGTTTTATGAGGGATTTGTTTTTGTGTTTTAAAGTTTATTGGTTTTTTGAGGCGTTTATTAAGTCCGACTTGTTTCTACAATTAGTGATAGACAGAAGCGTTACTTTACTTGTGTGTCAATGTTAGTTAAAAGTTCGATTCCCATCTGAAGCAATTAGTAATCCCGGGTTTGGTCGTAATTTTTCATCCGATTTCGAAGCACCCGCGAGACGATAAGAACCTTGCTTTTGGCAAGACTTTTTCAAAAGTCCTAACTCACGCACCAAAAAATCTGTTCATAAATATCTTTATAATACATGAATCTATGAACTAACTACTATAATATTACACACTCCAAAACGTTCATAACCTTATATGAACCACGAACCTTATATTAGTACTCCGCCAACGCTTTAAATCTCGAAATTGTACACCTATACAACAAAGTAGTGATGCAAGTGATAAACTGTAAGCATCATATTCAAATTGACTGAATTTAACGCAGCCTTTGAGAGGCTCTTAAATAAACTCTTTGGTTAGTAAACGATCAGAAAAGAGGTAGCGATTGAAAGGCTCTTAGTACCTTGAGCAAAAGCATACCCATATTTTTAAGCAGATTTTATTATAAAAATAATTCTTAACTAAGCATTTCACTAGCGTTGTCACAATATTTGTCACGGGTCCTTACTGAGATGAAAGATGAGTTTATAAGAAACTATTCATCCTTTCAATAACTGTAAAATAAACTCACTAGTAACTTTTAATGCAAGGTTTCTCCATACAATCCACCGCCTAAGAAAATGTATTTTTAAAGCACAATATTTTACTTTAAAATGACCCAATTCGTTTCAAATCGATTACTTAAATACCACAACAAACATCCAGAAATATTCTATCACCCATCGATTTCAACCTTTACAAGTCTTTGTCCCAAACATCTCTCTTCCTCCTTACGCTTTCACAGCACGAAATGTATCTCGTACAGCAACAAAGTGTCGATGCAGGCGATAAACCGGGATCGTATTTAATTCGCCACAGTTTAACGGAGCCGCGGAACAGATGTCGCCTTAATAAAACCAAATCATTGTTCGCTCAGTGCTTTGTTCTTGAGCCAAGAAAACATTGATGTGGTATATTGGGCAGAGATTGTAGAATTCTGAAAAGTTGTTCGTAGTCGTGTTTCTTATATTTGAGTGTCTTGTTCGATTTAGAATATTGGGGTTTGATGGTTTAATATTTTAGTAGATATTTCTATTTGTACGTATTTATGGGTGTTGTTAAGTGTTTTTGTAATTCCATGCTGTGCATGTATAATTGTTGCTTAAACGATCGCGTACTTAATTTTTTTTTTTTCTTGACAATATGCATATTTTTTTAAACTGATCGATTTTCAATAACTGTGATGATTTCAACTTATATTAATTGTACATAAATGTAAATAAATGTACATACTATTACGACGTAGCGGTGCATAATATTCACTACCATAATTCACCTCGTACATGGCGTAGTTAATACAATTTATACATAGAACTGGCCGTAAAATTCGGTCATTACATTACAACCTCAACAGAACTTGTAAAATATTATAGTTGACAATCAATTGATATTATATCAATATCGTCAACACCATATATTATATTTTTTAAGAATAAAGTCTTAATACTGTCGCATCCACTATCACTACAATTTTATTCTTCACAGCTCGTTGTACTCTAGATCTATCATGCGAACATTAGATCAATTCCGACAAAACGTCCAGCGATGGAGATCGATACTGAGAATTACACAACTATTACTTTGATATCAATCTTCTAAATGAAAAAGTCTATCTGTCCGTTTGTTACGCTTTCACATGAAAACCGCTGAACCTATTTTAATATAGAGTATAGCTTAGCTTTAGCTTAAGACAGGTATTAAAACGGGATATAACATCTTATGCAATAAGTATAAAATTGTTTTATGGAGGTAATCGGCTTATAAAAACATTTTTTTAAGAATCCTCAGACTTATGGGCAAATTAGACCTTATTTAATATAACTTCCAAACGCAGGTTTTCTTTTAATGCAACATAGACAAAAACAATATTATTCACTACCTGCATCACTTTACTTACAAAAATATATAAAAACCCAATCAGCACTAAAACGAACTATCTACCAAAACTACGAACAATTATATACATATGTCGTTAACCACAGAGAAATTCATTAGCACAGCCATACCGACCGAAGTTTAGTGGTCTGTTTATTAAAATCGATGCGACCACGCCACGACCGCGCTGCGACTACGCGCCGACCACGCGACGACCACGCGCGACCACACGTTCAGCAAATAGTTTAACTTTATGGTTATATTTTAGTTTTGTTTTAATTTTTGAGGTTGTTTTGTTATGGCAACACCAACGTGTGTTGGCTGTTGAAAATGTTGTATTTGCTTTGAAAGTTTGGATATACTTCCGACAGACTAATAATAATTTTGAGCATACGCAACTAATTTAAACAAAATCCTGATCTTATGCTAGTGTCAGGCAATGCTTTTAACGTTATTTTTTTATGAAAACATTTGCCTAATGATCGGATTACAAAAAGTTTTTAACTTTAGTATTCCTTTGTTACCCAAAAATAGTTTGAAGGAAGTTTTACCCTTAACTTGGTAAGTAATAATTTACCAAATAGTGCTTATAATTTGTTCTGTCCATTTTGCAATTAATGTCTAAAATCTTTGTAAATTTAACCTGCAACTTATACACGAAATTGTCTTTAATAATAATTACAAGCACTTTTTCCAAAACACTCATAATATTCGAGTATCGATGGGTGCGGTCCAAAAGCGTTATTTAAAGCGTGCGCATGCTGCATTGTCAGTTGACCACTATGATAAATGAATGCAATGACAAATGACAATGACGCCACGTTTTTTGGCGCGATGTAGCGGCAACGTAATGTTGCCGGTTTCAACGAGAATTTATTTTGTTTTGGGTAGACAAGAGATTATTTAACTAATTTTATTTAAAGTCCGCAAAACAGTGACGTTAATATTATTGACAGTCAAGTTGCAAACTATTAAAAATCAGTTTGTAGAGCAATATTATTTTAACTGCCGTTTTGTTTTCAATAAGAGTTTACTTTTCTATCGCGCGAAGGTAAAAATGACGTCAAAGGCCTTCGGGCGGCATGAACGACTTTGTTACTAGGTTGACCACTAACCATACGATAAAAAAAAGAAGAAGTCTTATGCTTATAAAAATCTCATACAACACAGTAATAAAGTCAGTTAGAACTTTACTTTGATTGGCCTTGCTTCGGCCGGGTTCACTTGCTGCATAACCAGTTCGTCGTTGTTGTATTACCAATGAGCCTAATACCAAAATTGAGTGCATTCGTCAAGTACTAATAAAACAGGTAGTCTATCAAACAGAATGTAAACAAAAACTGCAATCACAGCGGCGACTGTTTACTGTGGCCGAGTAGATAATGGTCGGTTATTATAACGGTAACAAGCAAACGTGGCCACTGGTCTGCGAGCTAATATTTGTGTACCAACAGTTGAGGTAGTAGCGGTTCTCGATTTAGGAACAAGCGAGTTTGCAGTGAGTTTTGTTGGTGCTTGTGAGTTTCCTTTTCAGCAGCTATTACTAGTCTTATTACTGTCTACGCCGACAGGTCATTATATTTATTCGTAAATGTGACTGACAATGATGCCAGAGAAAGTAACAAATTAATTTAGAAGCATTCGATTTTGAAGTCGATAAATCGCTGAATTTCATAATAAATTATTGCTGTCCCAAAACTATAACAAACTGAAACTTTAATCTTAAAAAGTAAGTAAATGACGGCACATAAAGTATGTTAACTTGTTTTTTTTTGCCAAAAAACAACTCCACGCGACTGTTTGCAACTTGATATTACCACATTAAATGTTCTCAATAAGTAATATATTGCACTATTTTAGTTATTTCATGCATGGTTTCTGAGTACATAATAGCGTTTTTTATGAGTTTAAGCGCTATTGAATAGATAAACTGCCGCTAAATATACCTCAGAAACCAGAGGCAAGTCCTACAACTCACTATTACCTTATTACAAGAAACCTTAGTAACGCTCACCACAGTATCACCTCATAATAATATGCATTAAATAGAGTTTGAGCAAGCGGTTTGTCCTCGGACCTCCAAATTACAAGCTTGTAGAGTATTTGATCGTTAAGCGCATGCTAAGAGCCGTTACAATAAGTTATTGAAGCCTGCTCTCCACTGATTAGAGAAGGGCTTAGTGGGTGTAAAATATTGTTATTGTTAATCATTATATTATTATTGTCATTATTATGTTAGTTTAACGGTATTAGTGTTTAAACGAGGAATAGAAGCGTCAGCAAGATTACAGAATTACATTTTGGTTTTGTTCAGGTGTGGTTAAGTTTTTCAATATAAATTATCGTTATTTATAGATTTCAACATTTATATTTTTTTTCAATTTCAGGGCTACAAGTTTACAAGTAATTAGTATTAATAAATAAATAGTTGTCTAACATAATTATTGCAGAAGTTTATCCGAATAAACAAACAAAGAATATTTTTTGTAGGTCTTTCACGCAAAATCTTCGAAATGGTTTTGATGACATAAAACGATTCATTATAAACTGAAATCAAACAAGCTACTTTTTACATCGGGAAATATTTTTAACCCGACGAAGTTGCGAGAAAATGTTAGTACTCTCTTATCTAATGCAAAATCTAGTCACACTAATATTGAATAGAACACGACAATCCCGCTAAGTGCATTCACGGCTGCATGAATTGCATAATGCAATATTTTAATCACGCAAGTGCAAACGCGTGCATAACACGCGTTACGTATGCACGCATTCACATAGATTGCGTTCAAGATAAATTGCGTCACGTTTGCTTGTTTTGGGATTGTGTTAGATGTTTAAAATGCTTTTGGTAAGGTGTTTGTTTATGCGACATTTTTTTCTTGTTTACTTTCGATAAACTATATGTGTTTGACTGAAATGATGATGATTATGTATGATTCACAACGATAATGATTGGAATATTATATTTATTGATTAAAGTCAATGCAATGACCTCAAGTTAGACAAACAAACTAACAAACGTGTTAAAAAATCTGCCTTTGCATTCCAAGTAATATGTAACCGCTGATCGCAAGTCCGTCGCTTCAATTTCTGGTTAAAGATACGCGCTATTGAGTTTTTTAATTTCTTTAGTCTCTATAGTAACTCCGAGTTTGATAACATTATATACCTGAAAAGTGCATATTTTTTTCTCGTACTAATAACTTATGACCAATGACGATATAGCCAATGAGTCAACATTTTATAGACAATTTAATAATTAGAAAAAGGATCATTCTAACCGTGTCGGTAAAAATTTAAACACAATTATTCGCGTCCACTCGGCTTCCTGCCTAACCCACTCACGGTTACACTCGAAGGGACTGTCAATTGACCCTTGTAATTAATAAATAAAAGGTCACCGACCTAAACAAGGAAAACCGATTATTCCCGTCTCTAATTTTAAATGTATTTTTACGGATACCTAATTTGCACAGAAGGTCTTTTTGTCATAAGCTATGAGTTGAGGAATATTATTGAGCAGGTTTATTTTAAAAGGATAATAATTTTAATGAACAATGATGGAGAAAGTAGGCCTTGAGTCTCTAGCAAAGTACTGGATGTAGACTTTGCATACTTACAAGGGCGGTTTCGAAATAACTTTAAGGCAGGCAAGGTCCCGTCAGATGTTTTTTTCTCCAAGACATTTCGTACAGAAAAATACAATAATTCTATGATCAAGATTTGATTCAAATACTGGACAATTTTTCATTGATTATGGTAATAAATTATACTTTAACAATAAGAAAATAAACCAATTGTCTATACAATTGGTTTATTTTCTTATTGAAACTCTATAGTTTCAACATATTTACCACTACTGAGGCAAACGTAGACTTAGACTTGACATACCATTGTAATTCAGAACTGTAAGACATGCGTTACAACATTTTTCCCTCATATTTTGTAATTTCTCTCGTTTTAAGTCAAATAGATGGTCATTATTCAATACATTGCTGCTTTGACGTAACGCGTTAATCACTAAAAATCTAAGAAACAAAAAAATGTACATTCAAATGGTGGTCAACTTAGATACCTAATAGCCCTCAGATTTACATTATTTGTTAAAATTTATTATTGTACACAGCAACTAGCATATTTAAGGTCATCTTAAGTAACGTTGCTAAGCCAATTTTCTTCCCAAATCAGAAATTTTCCAAGTATTTTCGTTTCACCAGTATTTTAATAACTGTTTTTCTCTATCATAACCATTAATTTTATATCAGCGTCTACGGGGAATAACATGACTAAAAACTCGTGTTCACTTCAAATCGATTTTAGACAATCATTAACCTGAATAAATAATGATATTTTTTATCTATACTAGCTGTCTCCCGGGGATTTGTCTACGATAGCCATACTAATATTAGTAAATTTCCGTCTTAGTCAAAATCAATCTTTGTTATGTTTTCATTTTAAACGGCTAAATCATTTTGCATGAGCAACGCATTTTGACTTAAGAGTTAGAAGCGCGAATAACTGATCTATAAATTTGTAGGTAGCTCTAAATACATACATACAAACAAAGCCAGGCAGAGACCAAAGACCGGCGTCTCTAAATAAAATATTATTATAGGAATCTTTAATAGAACTGCTACGATAAACTAAACCGAAGAATACGTGTAATATTATTTACATTCAAACCAAAAAGGACTGGAAAAACATTTTTAACATTTTTTTAACGCTAAAGTATTTGTATAATTACTGTTTGTATATTTAATACCAAGCTTTCAAATAATATCAGTGTTTCACAGCTAAACAATTGCAGTCATAACATTCTAAGTGTTCAACAAAAAGGCGAACTTTTACATTTAAACTTATCCGGCGTAAAACAGTACACAAACAAATTAACCGTTCGTACGTGTCTTATCTGGCGGTCCGTGTTTAACCGGATCCATAACCGGGTGTGTTTCGCAACAATCGTTACCCGGGCGTGCACAATTCATGCGAATTGGCTCACAGATCCCAGACGCAGCGGTGTAAAAGTACCTTTATATGATGCGGTTTAATCTGTGCTTTGTTATTCAAATACGGTAATCATTTTTTCGCGGAATTATGATTGAGTTTTGAGATTCGTTTATGATTTAAAAATTATAAGGTAGTTGTAAATAATTTAATATACAAGTAATTTAATGAGTGAGTGTCGTTACGTTAGAAAAGCTTTTTATTTAGTTAATTCTTCATTATTGTTAACCTTTATCATGCCCATGTATTTTTATTTTAAATTATGGTATTCGTTTTTTTCTTAATAAACATAATATCTTATAATAAGCAATATTTTACTGCTTTCTTGATGTACGAAAAGATTTCATTAAAGCAACTATGTCCGCCAAAAACAAAACACTTTTATTACTACATGCATTTTTATATCCTCACCTCACAAACTATGATAATAAAGTTTTACGAACATCTCTGATAGCTCATTCAATTTCATTTTTACTACTACATTTATTCGGTTACATTTAAACAACTTTTTTTTATTTCTTTAGAAAGACAACCCCCGCACTAAGATTTGCTCTAGTGTCGCCGGGACTTTTACAAACATACAAACAACGGATACAAAGCACAACCAGACCCGAAACAATTATTTGTTTATCGCACAAATAATTGCTTCGTGTGGGAATGAAACCCACGACCTCCCGACGTAGTATCGGCATGGCGACTTAAACCACTGCGCCACGGAGGCAGTCAAACAACAAAACGTTAATATAAAGTTGAGTCGTAAGGTATAAAAGTCCTCATTCCCTCCCCGAATACTTGCTATTAATATTTCAAAGTTCATTTTATTTTATGACTTGAAATGAAAAAAAGGTCAAGTGCGAACGATTTGTTATATTTTTTTACATTTAAAAAAACTGTACAATAAATGTACTTTGTGCTTTCAAGTTTAAAGTAATTACAATGAGTTAATGTTATGCTGAAACTTTTATAAACTGTTTATTGCTAACAAAATAATTTATAGTTGACGTTTGCAATGAGTTATGCTAGTATTTTTAACTTATTTTGCAACTTGTAACATTATTTAAATTGTAGAACTTATGGAAACTTATTTTAAAGTAATGTTTATTGTCATTTTGTTTACTTCAATTTATTATACGAAAATACATTATTTATGATATGCAAGCATAAAATGAAATGCTTTATACCTTAGACAAACTATGGCAATAGTCTCGCTCCCTATTACATAGGAATAACATCGTTAATGGCAAAACGTGGGTGTATTTCATACGCCTTCGGATATAACAGGCACGATACTATGTATGTACAAAAGTTAAATTTAATATAAAATATAATTCAGTTTTAGACCTACAATATGTTTGCTCTTTATTCTACATCAATCATGAATTCCCAGAATATGTGGTTTAATCAGAAAATGTGATTGGTATAATCAGAGTCGACCCACGCAATATTACACAGTTGTCTTATCTTAACTGAAACACTTCTATCGTTTGATATTACAGTGATAGTATGAACGCAATTATATCTTTAACGCGTGCATGCAAGCACGTACGCAAGCATATTGCATGGTATTAAAAGTAACGCGCATATTTACAGAGTTTATTAAGAAAATGATTAAATAAAATATTATTTTAATCTAGAACTAGCTACTGTAGGATATTAAGTACATTAATAACGCTTTGAAGTAAAAACATTTCAACTGAAATACTTTAAAGTGTAAAAAAATACTCCGCGTCAACTTTTTATTTGATATATTCAGTGCAATCCATGAACACAATAAATATTCGAATGCAATACTCATGACGTCATCAATAGCCATTTTTGCAGATTTAAGCGAAGCCACCGAGCGTACATGAACGCGTGAACGCAAATGCCTGACCGCACGCATTCATGCGTGCACCTGAACACACGCGATTTTTCTAAACAAAACGAGTGTTTTCGGCATCAACGTTCCGTTCCGCTTGTTTTTATGCGGAACTCGATAAAAAAAATATACAGAGCCGGCCGCTCGCGGGCGTTATTAAAATTTCAAAGCATGATTTCATAGAAAGCCTGTTCATTAGGCTTACAGCGATTAAATGGTCGTCCGATCCAATGGAATATTTATCATCTTTATAACCGCCTACATCGCTGCTAGCGATTATCTTGCTTTGATTATTTACTTTGATTATAAGGCAAGTGCATTAGTGTGATTACTTGTGTATATTTGATTAGAACTAGGAATAGATCTGATTGATTGTCTTGATTTAGAAACGATCGATGTGGAAAAGTGTTATTTGATAAAGTAATATTTTTAGAAAGGTCATGTTTTTCATAACCTTTACAATTTGAAGGTTACGTGGATATTTAGTTCAATTAACATTAGTGTTTTTTTACATTAATTTAAATCCCTATCGAGCTTTAATGAACAAAGGTGTTTTTTAAGCAAATACTTGCAAGAAAAAAAAAACACAGCCAGCTCTTTTCAAATCCATCACTTTAATAATAAAGCTCTGAAATATAGAGTCAACAAACATAATATATGTAGTTAGTTACATGTCGCATTAGTTTCAGTTAACGGACATGAAGGATGGTTTTAGAAACTATATTGTTTAATAAGATAATAATTTATGTATTGAACAATTATCTACTATTATTTTGTTAGGGTCACAAGGGTCGTACATTCAATTCCTATGAGATGTCTTTTTCTTTGTTTGTGTTTCGTTAATGTTTACTTGACACAAGCTATTCATAGCGCCAATGTTGTCTGTTCAAAGAAAAAACCAACACATAACTAATTGTTCACAGTAGTGCTAAAGTTGTCTTATAAAGAAAACAAAAAAATCGCCACATGTCATATAGAAATCATGGACTTAGATAATATCTATTTTTCATAACCACTTGTACGCAACAATCAAATCACTGTACCATCAAACTATGTATATTTTCGTTTCTTTGTATAACACTTAAAACTACACAATACACACAATAACCTTTCATTTCTACAGGCTCATAACTAACGAATCACAATAAACATTCCCACTTTTATGCTCCAAGAACACTCTCGTATTCGTATTCATGACCATAGTGCCTTAGAGAATTAGCCAAAAGGCCTAATCATGAAAACGCTTGGGCGAGCGAAACTTACATTACTACCGACTACCGAGCTTGTATCGGTAGCGTTAATATGTAAAGACTATAAATATGTATGCTTGTTTGTATGTATGTATTTTATGAGTGGATATAATTAGTGTTATTGTGTTTGGTGGTAAATGAGAAGGTTTTATGTAGATTGTGATGGGTTCGATTTCTAAGTTAGGTAATTTTTTTTGGGCTGTCGTTTTATGTTTTGAGTGCTCGATAACCATAGCAATATTCTACATATAACTTCACCAGTAGGTAAGTGTTGTAATTGCCGTCTAAGAAAAACAATGTGGTCTAAGCGCTAATGTGCAATCGCGGATTAAGAGGTCTCACGTTCGATTTTGTATTCGAATAAAGTGCTATGGGGTTTAATTAAATTGAAACCCTTATTGCATAACATTACTAATATCATTAATGAAAACCCTGGATGTATTTTGTACCTCTGCCTTCACGTTTAGATTTAAAAGGCGTTATGTAATAATTAAATTTATGAACTCTTTCATGTCGTTTAAAGAGTAATTTAAAACTTTTACTGAAAAATAAAATACGTTTCTACATTTTATTCTTACAAGTAACTTGTACACTCAGCCTAGGAGCCGTGAGAGACTAAATAGGTTAGTTGAAGTTAAAATTACCCAGCGAAGTGGCCAGCCTCGCTGACTTGACAATGAACGTAATGTTTACATCTAAATGTTGCTGCCAGCTTACGTAAATAGTTGAGAGTACGTTTTATTGAGACTTGAATTGAATGTAGGGATTAATAGCTTTTTTGGTAGTTTGTTAGTTTTTAAAAAAGACAACTCCCGCACTAAGAATTGCTCTTGTGTCGCGGGGACTTTTACAAACATACAAACAACGGACACAAAGCACAACCAGACCCGAAACAATTAATTGTCGATCGCACAAATAATTGCTCCGTGTGGGTATCGAACCCACGACCTCCCGTTGCAGTGGTAGGTATCAGCGTGGTCCCCCTCGGGGAGTTTCCACCTTGTCGTGGTGAGGGGGCTCAGTAGCCGTGGCAATCCAGCCACGGTGAAGCTAGGAGGGACTCAACCCGTAAGGCCTGACGGAAGTCAGGTTCGGGGGCTGCCGTCTCTTTTGAGATGGTGGTCGCGAGGAAGAAAACCTCTATAAAAAATTACCCTTTGGCAGCTCCGTTCCTCATCCCACAAACTTTCGGGTCGGTGGTATGGCGAGCGGTTCTGGCTGGTGTGGCGGGAAGCAACGGCGGGTAATTTCCTCGCGGGTATTGCTCGCCGGGGCTTCCAGGCCAGTGGGGGGAGGACGGGCTCACCCGGATTCGGTATAGTTTCTGGGTGGGCAGACTTCAGTCACCGTCCTCAAACTCGTTATCCCGGCGGTGGTGTCGTGGTCACGTCTCGCGGCCACTGCTGGGACCGAGGGCCTTGCCTTAACTGGCTGGGTCAAGAGGAGAAAACCTCAATAAAAAACTTTAGGTTAGAATGCCCGTGAAACCTGCCCGACCTCACGGTGTAGATAGGGTTACCCAGGTACAGGGGGCTCTGCCTGGGTGGACGGTATATTTCCCCCATACTCGTGGGATCAGTATGGATATTGCCAATTATAGTAAAAAAGTTTGTGGAGAAGTTGGGGACGTAGTCCTTGTTTTAGATGAGGGAATATTCAGGCGTCCTAAGACGCCTGAAAATACCCAGACGGTGGAAGGAGGCGGAGGGGGTTCCAGGCCCCAGACGCCTAGCGAAAGGGGTTCTAGGTCCCGGACGCTTAGCGGAAGACGTTCCAGGTCCCGGACGCCTGTGGTGTTGGGGGCCTCTAGTTCGGGGCAGGCGGACCAGCTCGCTGAGTTATCCGAGGCTGAGCGGCCTTCGTACTTCAGGCGTCCCTCGATTAGTGACAGCGAGTCGGAAAGGGACGAGGCTGCCTTTTCGGGCGGAGTCCCGATGTTCAGGAAGGGACGCCAGGTAGCCAGCGAATCTGGCAAAGGCCGAAAGCGGCCAGTATCAGCCATGCGCCAAGAGGCCGAGCCTCTGGCCAAAGTGAGCCCACGCAAGGGTGGGAAAAAGAAGAAAGGAAAAGCGCGATCGCCTCCCGCTAGCGAAGAGGGTGGCCTCAGCTGTGCCGTAACCGGGTCGATGACCGACCTTGACATAGCCCTGAGTGCCGATGAGGGAAGTAGCCTCCAATTGGAGCCAGGGCCGTCTGACCGGGAGCTGGAAAAGCTGACTGCGACAGACATCGCCCAACTAATGTTGCGGCACATGGATGCCGTCCGCCATGTTGCGGACCGCTCCAACCTTAAGGGCTCATTTGGTAAGTCCCTTAAGGAGGCGGAAAAGCAAGTCCGGCGGGCGGCGTCCGAGTTGAGCCGGCGAACCGCCTCGGTCGAGAACGTCGCTCTAAAAGCAGAGAATCATCGCCTTACTCTCAGGGTCGACCATCTCACCAAGGAAGTGGCGGCCCTGAAGGAGGTGGTGGAGTCCTTGTCGGCAAATTCTAGGCCGACTGAGGTGGCGTCGGGGGGCGACTTCGATCGGAGGTTGGCCGATTTTCGGCTATTCTTGGACGCCCGCTTCGGGGCCATAGAGGCCCGGCTTCCGCCGGAGCCTCGCCTCCGCCCGCCTCTAGCAGCGGACAAAGGGGTGGCGCAACCAAAGCCCGCCCCGCAGACTAGTGTCGCGTGGGCAATTGTCCCTCCGGCCCCGGCTCCTTCTTCGGCCCCCTCATCTTCCTCTGGGCGAGATGGCAAGGCCTCCAAGGGCAAAGGCAAAGGTAAGAGGAAGGGGAAGAAGTCAGAGGGGGGAGTTGTACCGACTCCTGCCCCTGCTCCCGCCCCAAGCCAACCTGCTTCGGGCCTTCCGGTGGACCCACCCCTTTCTGAGGGATGGAATGTTGTGGCGCGTAAGCGGTCAAAGAAAGGGGCAAAGGCTGCCGCACCGGCGCAGACGCCTGTAGCCGCGGTAACCAAGCCTCCTGCAAAAAAACAGGAGAAAGCGGCGGTCGCGCTGCGTCCCCCGTCGGCTGCAGCAATCATTCTGACCGTGTCGCAGGATGCCATCGCGAGAGGCATCACCTACGCTAAAGTGATCGCCAGGGCGAAACAGAACATCGTCCTGGCGGATCACGGCATAAGCGGGATTGCCAAAATCTGCGTCGCCGCGACTGGCGCGCGGAAAATGGAGATCCCCGGTCCAGATGCGGAGAGAAAGGCGGACTCCCTCGCGGGGAAATTGAGAGAGGTCCTGGGGGGTGACGCGATAGTGTCCAGACCCTGTAAGTGCGTCGATTTACGAATTCGCGGTCTGGACGACTCTGTAACTCCAGAGGAAGTGGCTCAGGCGATTTCGCGAACCGGAGGCTGCTCAGCGGAAGCAGTGAAGGTTAGCGCGGTCCGCAGCGGACCACGCGGAGAGGGTACGGCCTGGGCAAAATGTCCAATTGCGGCTGCGAAAAAGATTGTAGATGCCGGAAGGCTACTGGTGGGGTGGGTCTCGGCTCGCATTAGTGTCGCTGAACCCCGCCAAATGCGCTGCTTCCGGTGCCTGGTCGCCGGTCACGCCCGGGCCGTTTGTGATTCCGAGTGTGACCGCAGCGACATCTGCTACCGCTGCGGTCGGGCCGGACATAAGGCGGGGCAGTGCTCCGCCGCACCGCACTGCATACTTTGCGTGCAGGCGAAGTTGCCGGCGGAGCATCGTCTTGGGGGTCCCTCCTGTAGGGCCCCCAAGCCCAAGAGTAAGTTAGGAAAGGCCTCTCAAAAGACGGGGGGTAAGGCTCCCCAGGACATTATGAATGGCCAGCCGTCACAGGCCGGGGAGGCAATGGAACTTGGCAATTAAATAATGGCCGAGATCCGCCTCCTCCAGGCGAACCTCAACCACTGCGCTGCAGCTCAGGATCTACTGCTCCAGAGTATGGCGCAGTGGTTGATACACGTGGCAGTGGTCTCCGAGCCCTATATGGTTCCACCCCGAAATAATTGGGTTGGGGACCTGACGGGCACGGCGGCCCTGGTGAGGTTGGCGTCGCACGGCTCGCCACCTTTCGAAAGGGTGGCGAGGGGTCGCGGATGCGTGGCGGCGTCAATGCGATCCGTGACGGTGGTCGCATGCTACTGCTCTCCGAACTGTGTCCCGTCTGATTTTGAGCGATTCCTTCAAGAGGTGTCGAGGCTCGTCAGATGGGCACACCCCTCCCCCGTTCTCGTGGCTGGGGATTTCAACGCCAAGTCTGTGGCGTGGGGATCTCCGGCAACTAATGCCAGGGGACGGGCGCTGGAAGAATGGGCTGTATCGCTCGGGTTGGTTCTGACCAACCGGGGTTCGGTAAACACGTGCGTGCGCCAGCAGGGTGGCTCGATAGTGGACCTCACGTTCACTAATGCCGCTCTGGCACGCCGTGTCCGGGACTGGAGCGTGCTGGTGGAGGTCGAGACAGCATCTGATCACCGGTATATCCGGTATCGGATTCTCCCTTCTCCAGCTGCTCCGGACAGTCCGGGTCGGGCCCCGCGCGGGGCCGGTCCGAGGTGGGTACTGGGGCGTCTCGACCGAGAGCTGCTGGTCGAGGCGGCCCTAGTGCAGTCGTGGAGTCCAGCGCCCGAGGGTCCGGCGGACGTGGAGGCAGAGGCTGAGTGGCTCGTGGACGCGATGTCGCGAGTTTGCGATGCGTCCATGCCGCGGGCCCGCCCTTGCCCTCCTAGACGTCAGGTGTATTGGTGGTCGCCGGAGATCGCGCAGTGTCGTCGGAACTGCGTGATCGCTAGACGCCGATACGCCCGAAGCCGGCGCCGCTGCCGCAACGAGGCCCGTGAGGCCGAATTATATGCCGCCTATAGGGACTGCCGTGGGGCCCTATCGGCGGCTATTGCGGAGGCTAAACAAAAGGCCTGGGAGGAGTTCCTGGAGACGTTAGACCGGGACCCCTGGGGGCGGCCCTACAGGTTGGTGCGTGCCAAGCTACGCCCCTGGGAGCCCCCAGTGACGGAGAGTCTCCAACCCGAGTTTCTGGAACAGGTAGTAGCAGGCCTGTTTCCGGACCGGGGGGAACATCCTCCCCCGTTTGCGGTTGCGGCGACGGTGGATTCGGGGAGCAGTACCAGCAGTGAGGAGCTTGAGGAAGCAGTCGCGCCCGAAGTCACCTTGGACGAGTTGCACCGGGCGGTGGATAGGCTAAAGGGCTGTAACACCGCTCCGGGGCCCGACGGAATTCCCGGACGGGCATGGGCATTGGCTCTGCCCAACGCGCTCGAATCCAGGGTGACATGGCTGTTCTCCTCGTGCCTGGCGCAGGGTCATTTTCCCCGTAGGTGGAAGACGGGAAGATTGACCCTGATCAAGAAGGAGGGACGCCCGCCAGATTCTGCGTCGGCTTTTCGTCCCATCGTCTTGCTCGATGAAGCCGGCAAGCTCTTTGAGCGCCTTTTGGCAGCCCGTCTCACCGAGCACTTAATGGGACCGGGACCGGACCTCTGTGACTCGCAGTTCGGGTTTCGCCGGGGCCGGTCCACCATTGACGCGATCTCGCGGGTGAGATCCCTGATTGGGGATGCAGTGAAAGGGCGAGGGGTGGTCGTGGCGGTGTCTCTTGACATCGCCAACGCCTTTAACTCGCTTCCCTGGAGCTGCATCCTCGCTGCGCTCAGCCACCACCGCGTGCCGGAGTACCTGCGGAGAGTGTTAACATCTTATCTCTCCGACAGGTCCGTAGCGTATCCCACGCGGGACGGGTGGCGTCAGAGGGTTGTCAAGTGCGGTGTTCCACAGGGGTCGGTACTTGGTCCGACATTGTGGAACATCGGCTACGATTGGGTGCTGCGGGAACCACTCGTGGCGGGGGTCGACGTGACTTGTTACGCGGACGATACCCTCGTCACGGCCCGCGGCGATACATACCCGGAGGCGGCCCTCTTGGCCACGACCGGCGTCGCCGAAGTTGTCAGCCGTATTCGGCGCCTGGGGCTCGTGGTTGCCCTAGACAAATCCGAGGCCATTTGTTTTCATGGACCTCGGCAGGCGCCGCCGGGCGGAGCGCAGCTAGTGGTGGGCGGAGTTCCTATCTGCGTCGGTAAAACGATGCGGTATCTAGGTATCGTCCTCGACAGCAGGTGGAACTTTCGGGAGCACTTCCGTCGCCTGGCGCCCAAACTTGTTGGAGCTGCCGGGGCACTGGGAAGATTGCTTCCGAACCTGAGGGGGCCCTCGGGTGCATGCCGCCGGCTTTACACCGGCGTTGTGCGTTCGATGGCTCTTTACGGGGCGCCCATCTGGGTGGATGCCCTGAATCGCCGGAACACTGCGGTCCTTCAGAGACCGCAACGTGTGATGGCGAACAGGGCCATACGGGGATACGTGACCGTCAGCTTTGGGGCGGCATGTGTCCTCGCCGGGACTCCCCCATGGGACCTCGAGGCCCGTGCCTTGGCGGAACGTTACCGCCAGGCGAGAGCAGAGAGGGACCAGGGGACCGGACTGCTGCCAACGGGAGCACTCGCACGGCGTGAATGCCGTGACGAAATCCTCCGGCAGTGGTCCGAGCGGTTGGAGGAGCCATGCGCCGGTGTACTGACCATCGGCGCTATCCGACCGGTCCTGGATCGGTGGGTCAACAGGCGACACGGGTCGATGACCTTCCGGCTGACGCAGGTCCTCTCCGGGCACGGTTGCTTTGGGAGATACCTGTGTCGGATTGGCAGGGAGTCGACGATGGCTTGTCATCACTGTGGCTGCGCCGAGGACACGGCGGAACACACACTCGCCGTGTGCACGGCGTGGTCGGGGCCGCGCGCGGCGCTTGTTGACGCCATCGGAGCCGATCTGTCGCTCTCGACTGTGTGCCAGGCCATGGTCGACAGCGACGAGGCGTGGAGCGCTATGGTCAACTTCTGCGAAGAAGTGATCAAGCGCAAGGAGGAAGCGGAGCGGGTCAGGGAGCTCGATCCCCTCGCTGATCCAAACCGCCGACGCCGCGTCGGGCGCAGGCGGGCGGCGCACCTGCGCCGCCTTCCTCCTTAACTGGAACCTCCGGGTGGCGGAATGGGACTTCCGTCGCCCACAGGAGAGGTGAGGTTCCCAAGATAGGTGATGGGCGGGTGGTGTCACGTCCATCGTCTATGGTGTTTGATGCCGTCACTATCCACCCAGGCGGCATCACCCAGGGTAGGGCCCCCCCTACGGGGGGGCGAGCCGCGCATGGCGTGCGTCTTGCGGTACTAGCTCATAGCGGTTATCCCGGCGCACGTCTTTGCGGAAGCGGTTGGACACTCGTCAGGTTTTTAGTGGGCTCTACGGCGGACCACATACCCCGTTTGCGCAGTCCCAGTGCAGCGGGGACCTAGCCGGTGGGTCGTTTTAATCGACTCCAACGGGTTTTCCGGACGAAAAAAAAAAAAAAAAAAAAAAAAAAAAAAAAAAAAAAAAAAAAGGTATCAGCGTGGCGACCTAAACCACTGTGCCACGGAGGCAGTCAAACTGTTGACTGTTAACTGTACAATACATCTGAACCAGTACCAGAACCACTCACTCGTTAGTTTAGCTTCGTTTATGTATAATATACAAATATATACCTTTGTTTGGCGCAAAAACATGATCAGTCTACATAATAATATATTGTTATCTTTAAATACAACTCTTTCTTCATCGTCATCTTTTGATGTCACTTCGACTATAATATATGTCTCTACAAAGCGCCTATTGGTCGCATAGTCAGCTTAAACTCAACGATCCCTAGTTAAATACATGGGAATACAACTGATGACCACAATAGGATGAGAATGAGAAAAATTAAACAACTTCTTAAATATGGCACAAGCTATCAAAGTAAATACACTAATATGTTTTACCTTCAAAGCACTACTAGCATAATATACAAAATATTATCCATTATAAAATACACTTTCCACACAACCCTTTTCAATCTTGATTCACAATAACTTCAACGCAAAGTTCGGAACCAGTTATTAAAATTATGTTCGCAAACAATCTGCTAATACAATATTATAATTAAAGTGATTGATTAGTTTCATGTTTCATTTGCAAATTACCGTGAGTGATTTTAGTTGGTGTAATTTCAGTCGTAGCGCTGTTTAGTGGGATAATATTAGCACATTATATTAACCTGCCCGGTTATGTTAGGGTGTAAGCAGAGAACGTCACATATACATTATATGTAATTGTGGTTATTCTAAAAATATTTTTATATAGGTACATAGATTATAACTCCGTTGTTTTACATTCCATTATCATAAAGTGTAAAAAAGCAGTGATAACTAAGTGGTATAAGTTGACACCTCCCACGCAAGTGGTCGGAGGTTCGAACCCGAGGCAACACACCAATGACTTTTCGAAGTTATGTGTGTATTAGAAATAATTATCACATGGTCCAACGGTGACGGAAAACATCGTGAGAAAACCTTGCATGCCTCAAATTTGTTTAATACATTTATTGAGGGCATGCAAAGTCCCCAACCCGCACTTGGCCAGTGTGGTGGACTCAAGGCCTAACCCCTCCCTCATTACGGGAGGAGACGCTTGCCCAGCAGTGGGACATTGATGGGTTAAATTTATTTATTTATCAAAAAGTGTAAGTAAAAATACCATTTCACTATTTTCTTAAATAGTCAGGTAAGTGCTCTCTGGACTACTATTGAGAATATTGTAGAAGAAAATAAAAACCTCTTTTTTCTTTGCCCACCTGAGGAACACTAACTAACGCTGAATCAATAAGATAAAATCATTAAAATTATCATCATACAATTTCCTCAGTTCCAACCAAGTATAGTTTAGTTCAAAATTATTTCCCTTGAAAACCAGAGTAACCTGCGCCAAAACATCAATCAAACTAAAGTGAAACATATCTTTAGAAACAGGTTATAAAGTACTAAAATCCATATAATTAAAACCTAAATTAATTTTTAACGGGCCGCTTCATCAAGTCTGTTTAACATACAATGCGAACGTAGTCCAAACGTCATCTGCCTCACAAAGCGAAGGCAAATTAAACGAAAACGTCATTAGCGTACGAATGTAACCGAATGTAGCTCAACTAGATCTTGCACGCGACTTTTCTCACGTGGACTGTGGTTATATGACTTATTACCTGTAGCGGTTCCGTAGGATTTCCGGGATAAAAACTATCCTATCTTCTTTTTCGGTTAACAAATTATATTATCTTTGCAGAAAAACTTTCATAGTACAAAATTTCATTTTAAAGACAGACTGAGCAAGTTATTTATAATATTAGTATAAATAGTTCCCGTTCCCTGAGGATTTCTAAGAAGTAAACTTTCCTATTCGCTTTCTTGGGTCTATAACTGTTTAAAAAAAATCGTCCAATCTGTTTTGTAATTTAAGTATGAACAAGAAACAGACAGAGTTACTTTTGCATTTATAGAAATAAGTAGGAATTAAGCACATAGTTCCCGTTCCCGTCAGATTTCTAGAAAAAAAACTATACTAATTTGAGACCTGACAAAGATCTGTGATTTCAAGCTATTTTTTTTATGTTTAGGCATTAGGTAATTGTTTCAATAGAACGTATAAAGAACAGACAGACAGACAGACAGACAGACTGAAAGACTGACAGACAAACAGACAGTCTGAGTAACTTTCATGTATAGTATTAGTAGGGATGTAGCCGAATGTAACGTTCGCGATTTGCATATTGAACGAATGAACACATTACCTACAAGGATTAGGTAACTTTCTAATGAGTCAAGTGTTTCATCTTCCCTGAACATATTAACTAGGGATGGGATACAACATGAATAACGGTTCCGGTATTCTATACGGAATTGATAGAGGAAATCCGTTTGTTACTTTCTGCATTTTAAAAAGGCTGATTTGCTGTTTTTGGATTTAATTTATTTTCAAATAGTATTAATATATCAATAAGAAATAAGAAACTGTAATTGATGAAATTTTTAAGTGTGATTTTTTTTTTATTATCATTATATTTTATTTTAATTGAGATACAGGGTTTCGACTTTTATAATTTTATTCCGCTTAATCATCACAAGTCTTATATTTCAATCAAGATTTTTGACTCAAATTAATAAATTTAAATGCTGACAATTAATTTCTTAGTTGGAGAGGGAATTTTTTAACATAATATTCGGGTATTTAATCAAATAAATAAATAAAATTTTAAAGAAACTTACTCTTGCTATCTATTTAATAGATTGTGCAAAAAATATATTAAATTACTTTTTATTTTTGTATATGATAAAACAATTATGGTTATACTTTTATCTGCACTCACTTTTTAACAATTTAAACATTTCAAACTAAGTATGATATAAAAAAACATGTGTGTAATATTTTTCGGACTGATAATTAATTAGAAATACCTACTGTTTTGCTACATTAGAAAAACCTTAAAGTAAGAGTCACATCACTAACGTTAAGTAATTCCAGATTAGCATATGTTCGTGTTTGACGTGTTTTTGTGTCTTGAAACAATTTGCCAAGTACCTCCTGTTTTTGAATGATAATAGCCAACGAATTAACATTACGTAATTAGGCTTCCGGCTGTTTGTTTGTCACTGTTACAACGAGGGGAGTGACGTCATCGTTGCCGAATTAGCAAAGGAATGTTTTTAAGAAAAGTATTCGGTATATTATTTTTAGAAATGTTTCGCGTATACGTACGGAGTATTTAGACTGTAGATGTGTTTTAATTGTATTGTAAATATATATTTTTTTACATTTTTTTTACGGTGAACCGTTCTCGAAATAGAGGGCGGAGAGCGCGCGGTCACAGGACCATTTCAGGTCAACCGGTGCCTCCGGTTGAAAATGCGCCATATATAGTTGATGAACTATCGATAAATCAATGATTATAAATATTATTCCGCCTTCTATTTCAAAAACGGTTCACCGTAAAAAAAATGTTTTCAAACAAAATTTGTAGATAATTTTATACTGTACAATATTAATAGTGAATACACATAGCAAAAATTCCATAGGAAATGAGATATTTACAAAAAAAGCGCAAAAAACCGGTTTTTGTTACCTTTGACCTTGAAATTTTATAGTTGCGTACACCCTTCCATATGTAGGTTTTGAGACAACTTTTAGGGTGTCAATGTACAAGTATTTACAGATTTACAGCTGGGTATCTCGAATTCCGAGGTGAACTTACTATAATGACTGGACTATAACCATTTGATCAAATCAATAAGAACTGTATTTTTATACGTAAAAGTCACAAACACCCATCACTATAATCATTTCCCATTTAAAATATTAGTAAGGTGCATCTCAGTCTCCTGAATTTTCAAAATCTATTTAAATTGGGTCACGACTCCCCTCCACTGTTTGTCAAATGTTACGTACTTGATTTATATTTTGATTCAAATTGTCATCTGCTAAGTGCAGTTTCACGAAAACATTTCTGTTAAATGTTGGCACTAAAACACGGATCTTTAGTCAGTTTGTTGAATTTTGAAGTAAAACGAGATTAAGATGATTTTCGTGTGTTTTTATGTATTTACTAATTAGTCTAGTTGTTTTATGCCTTTAAAAGAATCCGACTGCTAACTACGAGGTCCTAGGTCTTATTCCCAGGGCACATAGTCTATTATCTATATATTGGTCTAATTTAAATTTATAATATTTTTATAGAAGTTCGGAGTTTGCTAAATTGCCCAGTATATATGGCAATAGGCTCATCCCTTATTAAATGAAAGTAACATTATTAATGGCGAAACGCGGGCGTATTTCCTCTATATGCTATACACCTCTGCCTACACCTTTGGGTATAACAGGCTTGTTACTTTCTATGTATGTAGCTTAAAACATCCGAAATTTCTTAAAGAAAGAAAGAGAAAAAGAACATTAGTAACTACTCGATAACAAACTACATAATAGTGTACGTAACTCGATAGTATATTCTCAGTGCGCTTAAGTTCCATGTGATCAAGAGTCAAGTACGGTTGTCGAGTAGGTCGTGAATAAACAATGTTGTTTTCAACGTGGCCGCTGTTTTACAGACGCTTTCTTTAATGCTTTTAGCGCGAACTAGACGGATGCTACTATGGAAACTCGAAACTAGTTTGTGAGTTGAAGATAGATGGTTAAGTTTTAAAATAAGTGAAAAAGTTCTCGATAATGAATAAAAACTTACCAGTATTTTTTTTTAACTTTACGCCAGCGGCCAATAATTAATACAAATCAATTAAGAAATGAAAAATGGGATAGATTGAATCAATAGAATATTTACTATTTGTTGTAAGCATATCTTATTTATTTAGACATTGAACCTGCTGTGTAAATTAACCCTAGGGTCGTATATACTTAAATAAGAAATCAAAATAACGCCTTATCTTAGAGCCGTACGCTGACAACTTGATTCCAAATGAAAAATTTACAGATATATCAGGCATAAATAAAAGTTTTCTCAAACTTATTACTCAAATAGAATATACATTAACTTGTAAATTTATATCTACGCCACAGATCATATAAAAAAAATATAAATAACTTCAAACTTTTCAATCTAAAAGTACTAAAGAAAACATTATTTCGATAAACATTACGTAGCTAAATCGTAGCTCCGTAGCAGATATCGTAGCACCGTAGCAATTTTCGTAGCTATCTGAGTTCGGCTACAAACTTACTGCTAATTGCAACAGAATTATACTTCATCCATTTAAACCAAAAATTCTCGACTGCTACGGTTAATTTGAGTCTATTTTTCAGATAGGAGGAACAACTTGGCAGGGCTCCTAATCACTGGCACTGATTTTACGAACTAAACTCACTCGGGCTTAAGTTACGACACATGCTTGTTTTTATAAGTAAGTACTTCTCGTCTCGGATATTTAAGGAAAAAATATACAAACCGTGCAAATATAATTGTTTTAAAATGTTATCTTGTTTTTTCAATAAAATTAAGAAGAAAGGAAATATTCATGTGAATAAAATTTTACGTTTTTTAAACATTTTATCACGAAATCGATACAATTCCAAGGTGTGTTAATCGTATGCATTCCATTAATTGTATTCTATTTAAAGAGTGTTTATATAATTGAAATAACCACTTAAGGTAAGAAAAATACACCTTCCAATGAATATCAGTTCCATCAAATGTGTTGTCCGTTCCTTCTGAATATAATATTCGAGTTTAAATTCGAGAAACAAAAGTAGTGGTGGTTTCGGTTTTTCTAAATATTTATACGGTACTATCTGCGAATCGTAAGTGCAACTCGTGTCCGGTCGTGTTACTATTGAACTGAGGAGTACTCGAGTATTAAATAAAGAAAGAAAGAAGGAAGGAAAGATGAGATACGAAGGCTCATTTGCTTAAGTGCAATTTGTGTTTGGAAATACAATTTTACGAGTATAAAATAGCTTCGAAATTTATTTTTCGTAAGGAGTTGGGAAAAACGTACTCAATTTGCAACGATATTAAGATAGTTCAGGACAAAAGTATTAAAGTTTGATAGTTTAAAATCCTTATATCGGAAATTTTTAAGCTAAATCCGTAATTCCAGGGCTATTTTTTTAAACCACACACAACAATAACACTATTCTCGAAGACTTTCGAAAAATATTTCCTGAAGAGTCTCTTACCGGAAATCTGATGTTGCCCTTTTGCAAATAAGTTCATTTTCCAGTATATAAGACAGTAGGCGTTCATAAAGAGTCTTTACTATAATTTTTTACTAGTATTTTTTTCTAACAATTTAATAATATGAAAGCAATACAACATAAACATAGTTCAGAGGGTTACAGAAAATATTTCTTCGTATCACAGAATTTAATATCACATTCCTCGCTCATACCGGAGAATAGAAAGATAATTACCAATTTGTATCGGCTATAAGTCAAAGGGAAAAATTGTTCAACTTAGAAGTACAGTCACGTACATACAATGTAGGGAGGCTGTAGCCCTCTTTGTCGAATCACTGATTTTTGATACCATCGGTGCCTCTTTTGTCGGCTTTTTATTTGATTTTCAGCGGCTTGCTTAGTTGCTTGTCTTTTTTTAAGGTTTTTTTCGGCTTCGTTTTCAGTTACTTGTTTATTTTCTATTACTGTGATTTTATCGATCAACTATATGTAACCTAAACTTGTAGTGTCAGCTTAAAATAACCTATGATTGACTGCGCCATAGGTTTCTTTAGAACGCCGGTCGGCTAAGATATTATCAATTCTATTTCATTATTATGCGAGTTCTATCCACATTTTATCTGATTGCATTCCAATCATAAAATGCTTACCTAACTACCATTATTACAATAAATATGAAAACTTTTCCTTACCAAGTAAGTCCTAGGCTATAATAGTTCACAATCGCATCGCATCTGCGTGCATTAAGAAACCATTTGTAAGAGAACGAACTATTTGTCTTATCTTAATGTCATAACTTGCGCCGAGCCTTATGTGTGATCGTCTACTGGGTTTATGTTGCACTGCGAGATATACTGCTGAGATAATAAGATGAGTATGAATATTGTAATACTCTGACTTTGGTACCCGACGTTTCGTCCGAGTTACATAGATCGTCATTTCAGCCTGCCCATGACCACGATCGATGTAACTCAGTCGAAACGTCGGGTATTATAGTCAAAGTGTTACAATTGAATAGTAATAAATAAGGTAATTATTTTATTATTTTCGCCGCGTATAAGCCAATTTAAAAATATTGACTACCATAGTGATTTTAAGAATACCTTACAGAATCTTTAATAAATTGTGTTGATAGATACATATATTTTTAGCTATCATAATTTAAGTTATGAATATAATTTGAGACTGCTAAGAATGTAACTGCTGGTCACTAAGTTAATTCTATCCCGAGGTTAACACTGTAATGTGACTAAAGTACTACATAGGTTAGTTATGATATTAATCAGCAAATAAGTATTGTTCTGTGAGTCTACTTTAAAGTTATGCTTCAAATACGAAAGATTATTATGCCATCCAATACTATATAGACAACGCGCGAGAATACCCAAATAAAACAGAATTGCGCCGAAATTGTCAAACTTTGAGTTATAAACAAAATGAACAACCAACAATATTCAAAACTCTAGCCTGACAAATAAAACTCCCGTCCAATCCTCTCTCCAAAAAACTACATCAGGAAACCATAGCCACTATATTATTAAGCGCATCTTCTTAAAGTGTACCTCCATCTTTACCAGGACGGTACCATTAATGCATAATGTTGTTTTTCTTCCTCCCTACTTTAATTTACATTTCTTTCTTACATCTCTTTTTGAACTAGTTTAATTTTAAATTATACCTGGGAACTGGATACTCGGAAAGTTTCGAATAATTTTACCTCCACCTGGCTTTAGTTCCAAGTAGTTATGTTTTAAAGTAGATTGATTTATTTTTTATAGTTTGAAGTTATTATTAAGTTTTAGTACCTGTTTAGGTAAGAATTGAAGTTGGTGTATCAATTGTTAATTTCAAATAGCATCTACATATAATTGTATTTAGCGAGTTTCGTTAACTGCAGAAGACAATATACAGGGACCTAAATAAGGTTTGAACTTAACCAAATAATTTCGAATGAAATAACTTAACATTCTAACGAACTGTTTATTTATTTTATTATTTCTGAGAGCAATAAATTTTTAGTATTTATACTCTCCAAATTTATATATATAGCACCGACCGAATTAATGCGGACACCTTAAAACAAACACTAGTAACATAGCTCAAAACACAAAAATATACTTATATTGTTTCTATTTATACTTCAGTCAGAAGATGTAAGCCGGAGGATTTAAATATTTTTTAAAATCATTTCATGCAACTACCACCACAAAAATTTTAATTACACTGAAAACCAATAACCTACAAAAAGCCATGCATTCATCAATCGAGATCTAGAAGGAAATAATTACCCCGTCAAGTTGGTCTCACGCGCCTAATCAAGCAACTTTGTACCAAGTTAGATGGAGTTGAGGTGCGCGCCGTGTAAATTACTTTGATAACACGACGTGACCCGACTACGTGTGAACTTGGCCCTACTGTGATGTCAATGAGTACGAGTGTGAAACTGTATTAGGGGGTTAATAGTTTTAATTAATTTATTGGGATAATATGTTGGTTGCAGTGATAGGTGAGTGGTATAAGTTGGCACCTCCCACTCAAGTGGTCGATGGTTCAAACTCGAGGAAGGAAACCAATGACTTTTCGAAGTTATCTTTATATATATAATTCTTCTGTAAGTGTGTATGTCACTGAACTTCTCTTAAACGACTGGACCGATTGTGATGAATTTTTTTGTGTGTGTTCAAGGGGATCTGAGAATGGTTTAGATTCACAATTTTGTCCGCTGGACAATGTATTTTTATTTAATTTTATGGCAAAACAACGTTTGCCGGGTCAGCTAGTGTGTCTATAAGAAATAATTATCACTTGCTCTAACGGTGAAGGAAAACATCGTGATGAAACCTTGTGTGCCTAAAAATGAGTTTAATATATTTATTGAGGGCATGCAAAGTCCCCAAACCGCGCTTGGTCAACGCGGTCTAGGTCAACCGTAAGGCCCGTCTGGGAGGAGACCCTTGTCCAAAAAACTTAGCCACCCAGTGCCCCTAAAAAATATTGAAAATGGCTCTGCAAGACACATCTACGTACTCTCTGAGACTAGTTATGTCTGCATTTCACTTGCAACAAACTTTTAGTAATTAAAAACGATGTTTACCCTCCACATCCCTTAGGGGTGTAACTTCAATTTTGTTAATTAATTTAATTTATCGCATATGAAATATGTGCTCCTGCAAGGGTTGATTCCCATTGCACGCAGACAGCCCTTAGCTAACTGAACCGCTGATGAAATAATGTGAGAACAATTTATTTGACCGTTGAACTGTAATAACTGTAATTATGAAAACGAAATATTGCGTAAAATGTACAATTAACCTTCTATATAAATTGAAATGAAACACCGAAATGTATGACCGCGTTTAACTATTGAACTAAACTAAACTAAATTGAATAATTATTTTTTTATGTTTGTAACTGTCAGGACAAGGATTGTATGGAATCGATGGGATCAAAATTGTACCATACGGCCATACGGCCAGTTCGCTTATTTATCGTTCGTCATTTTACGGATGAGAAACGAGTCTTATTAATTTTCATAATTATAAGGCAAGGCAATTAAATTTAACAGCTAGAAAACACAAACAATATAACCAAGAAAAGTGCAATTTAATTATTTCAAAAAGAACTCGCAATAAATATTCTAACTCACATCTCTTCACCGTAAAGTTATTTTGGAACTAAAAGTAAATAGATGAGTATTTCCATTATGTTGTAATATTTTCATTTTTCACAATGTTATAATATTCCCGGTAGTGAAGTAGCGAGAACATCGGAGCGAAGATGATCGCTTTTCCAATTTAACTTATCTACGCTTACTGTGCTACGTCGCTGTGACGTCACTTGCCAGTAAATAACAGTAGACTAACTTGGAAACGGTTACAAAGTTACTAGGAATATTAAATTCAATATTACGTATAACAATGAATACGTATAAGGATGAATACGGCACGTTTATAAATATCACTTGTTTGAACAATGATGGTTAATGTTGAGTTCCTAAACCCCCACAAAAAATACCTTAACAAAACCGACACTAAGATTTGGTAAGCGAGGTTCATGAATTTAACAGTTTGATTTCTTGCTTTAATTCTAGGAAAAAACCCTTGTGTAACAGAAAGAAGGTTACTTATAATTTTTTTATTGATTTATATGATACTTTAAATCTACTCATTACTATATTGTACTCTTTTTAACGGATTAAGCGAAGCTAATGAACATTACGTGTTTGTTTGCATTTATAATATAAAGTGATCATAGAATTTGCCAAAGTCAAATTTTTTTACGGACTTTATAAGTCAAACTTCAGTTTTCAATTCAAATTTCAACATTTCCTAGAAACACTTGAACTACTGTTTCTTATGTACTGTGTCGCGTGCAACGTCGTTGAGTCTAGAGGGTGGAATCACACTGATAAGATTGGCAACTTCGAAATAATTATATACTAGTCATTTACTTTTTATCCCCCGTCCGATGTAAAGTATAATATAATAGTTTCTTATGCCGAGGGAGATGAGGAATAACTCATTTAAAGGGTGAGATATTAAAATTATAAATGGAAAGGAGAATTTGGTAATGTGATTTTCGTAATGGAAATCGTTGCATTTTCAGTTTAATATCTAAGTATTTCTATCAGTAGGTTCAGTTTCTTTGTAAAATATTTTTTTGTTCTGGTATTACAAACCTTTTGTTAAGTAGATTCTTATGCATATTTTTGGTAAAACTTTTAATGATTTGCATAGCTTATTTTTGTTATAGAACGATCATCGCCGACATAATTATATTATACGAAGTTACCAGACAGGCTGAAGTTGCATTACGTTACAAGATGGACAAAAACCGTCAAGAAATTCGTAGCTAGCTAGAGACCTGTGTGAGAGAGATTTTCTACAATCTGCACAATCGACTAAGCTTCTGACAGTTAAAATAACTAAATATAATTTTCCTAAATAGCACGCTAGGGGCGTTTGTCGGTGTTTATACAAAAATGACGAGCCCATTGTCGATAGTAGTAAGAAGCCGTCTCCTGTTCCCAGCCAGATTTAAATATTAAATCATTCAAATAAAATTCTTATTCTACCCTATCCCTTTTATAAAGTAAACCTTCAGGTGTTATATTTTATTGTACACAACACGTACGAGAGGTACATAAAACATGTTATATTGATCGAACATTCCGTTTGTATGCCACGTTTATTACCATTGTATGCGAGTACTTACGCGTAGGGACTTTATTGTGTATTGTTATATTATGTACTACATATACCGTAGAGTAAAAAAGATAGACATAATATGGTCTATTACAGTTGTAAAAGCTAGAATTTAAGAGCTATTGCGAACTGTGGTCTGGATCGCCAGACAACAGTTCGCAATAGCTCTTAAATTACATGCATATTGATGCAAGGTTAAAGATAGGATTGTTTGAGGAGGTTAAATGAATAACAATAATGCAAATCGCGGAATTTTGGTAGCTGACATGTTTCCGAGGCGGTATCAAACTACCAAATAATGATTTTCTAATTTCTACTACGCTGACCAGTGGCCACAACGATATTAAAATAATCTATTTTCGACTTCTAAATTGTACTCACAATATTTTGAAAGTATTTAAAGTTGATTAGAAGTGCTACTTTCTTTCTACGGGCTATAGCACTATCGATTAATCGGGACATTTTGTACGCAAACTGTTCTTCCTCAATTGCTTTTCATAAGTTATTTTTCATAGACAAATGAACTATTCAAACATGATAATATAGTTCCGTGTGAAACAAATCACAATACAATAGTTTCAAGTATAAATCGCGCTACAAGTTCCATTGTCAATCAAACTGCCACACAAGCATCTAGGTTTATTAATTACAAACATAATGAACAGCAAGACGTCTAATTATAAATAACGCGGAATCAACGTCGGTATAATTGGAATTACTCAGGCGTTCAGCTGACTGACCCAATACGGTTCCGTGACTTAAGTATTAGATTATTACGACTCGGAACTCGGAACGATGATGTGAAATTAATTAAATTCTGCGTGTCTTATTGTGTAATTTCAGATTGTTTAATAGGAGACAGGTTAGCAGTTTAACCAAATGGGGCAAATCACCGTTCGCCGATGCTAAAACCCACTATTCTGCATCCCTAAGGGGGTATAATAAAGCACTTCGTCCAAAAATATAATTAAAAACTTAAATCAGCAATTTTGCAATAAATAGTATGCAATGTAAACTGATAATAATATAGTAAACAATGCGTGCGAGGGGACCGTGGGACCAATTTCCACACGAAAAAAATGTGTATTTGAGGGATCTACCAATAGACGCTTCAGGTTTAGTTTCAGGGTATAACGCCCGTTGTTTTTCTATTTGTAAAAAAATCAAAGAAAAAGAAATTATGTTAGTGTGGCAGTCAACAAATATTACTTAATTAAATAAAAAATAGTCTGTAAGAAATCACGTGTTCTACACGAGTAAACTTACATGGAGACGATTTTTTAAAATTCGTTCACATTATCTATCATAAAAGGTAAGAAATTCGCTAATTATGTTGTTGCTGAGTTCAAGCTCAACTTTGTACAACTTCCAACGAAACTTTTAAAAACTTGATCCAAGTTTTCAAAAGTAAAACGTGAACAAAATAAATATAGAAATATTAAATTACACTGAAATATTTACTTAGAAAATCTCGTATAATCTTAATAAAAAATCGAGGTACAATTTTAGGTTTTGACGCACAGAGACTACTAGCGACATCTTGCGGACTCTGGCCGCATTTAAATTAAATTACAAAAATCGTAGCTTACTTCCGTGTTCTACTATTGTAATATATATATTATCGATAATAAACACTAAACCTATATGCCAAATTTTTGGCCTTCTATCAACTTTTTTGGCGCAACTCGATTCAAACCCCTGGCCGATAACTTATAAGTTTAAATATATTACAATAACTACCACATACTTTCGTAAATGTAACAATTATTTTAAGATTCATGTGCACATTACATATGACTGAATAAGTTTGTAACTAACTGTAAAGATACTGACAGCTAATATAAAGTTTTTGTTCCTACTAGATTATTACGAACTAGCTTGGCCCGCGTGGAATTTCACCCCGTTCGTATGGGAATTTCCAAAAATCGTCTTTTATAGCTTCTTTACACTTCCTAAGGAATCTTCATACGAAATTTTAACCTTCTACGCTCAATAGTTTCGGCTGTGCGTTGTCCATCAGTCAGTCAGACACTCAGTATCGGAAGAGTTTTATATTTATAGATTGCAGTTAACAAACCTTTTCAATAACTGCAACCATTACAGCCACACCCAGTTTCACTCAGTACTTTACGATACGTCTTTCATGTTTGATATCATATCACACAAGCTTTAATAATATCGATATTTCACAAACGGAAAACGTTCACGTTCGCGAAGGAAATTGGGTTTTCGAATGACGTGTTTGTGTGTAAATACACTTATGTGTGCGTATGTGTGTGTGTGTGTGTGTGTGTGTGTGTGTGTGTGTATGTATGTGTGTTTGTGTATGTGTTGTTGGTAAACACTGTGTGCTTGAAATGCACAGTATAATGAAATATACTAAGGCTTTACGCAGTTTACTTATCCGTCTTAAGCAGTAATATAGGTGTAGCCGCGTTACTGGCGAGATAAAATCATACATCTTTTCCAAAATCATAAGTAAATAAATGTATTTAAATTACTAAGTAAACGTTCGTAGTTGTTAAGTTGGTTGGCTCAATTTTTAAGGATATTCCAGTTTTTTAGGATAACAATATCATGAGCGCATATTCAATTAACATTTACATGAAACCGCGCGTCACATAATGTTAAGTAAAAACGTTTTAACCCGTAAATTCCCTGGCGATTATATCTATCAAAGAACACTAAAGAAAAGAGTACGAATTGTCCACATGATTTGGTATTTCTTCCCCACCAATGTTAATATCAGGCACCCCTTGACTTTGCTCCTCAGTTGATGTCATTAAGAAGTGCCCTTCTCCCAAGGGCCTGGGACAAACGGGCCCTAAAAGTGAACAGGTGAATATTCTATGTGCCGCCATTAAAATTGCATCACGGGAAATCAGTGTGCTAAGAAAATTATTTGGTATTTTATTCTTTGTTATAGTATATTCAATACTCAATTAAAATCATTTGAAACCTGTGCTATAACTTGTCTTTTCAACTTACAAATTTAACTTTTTGTGGGAGTCTGCACCATTTCTGAATAAGACAATCTTATTCATACATAATTAATTAGACGACAGTTCGTTCGTTCGTTCGTTCGTCGTATGGTTAGTAGTCAACCTAGTGTCAAAGTTGTTCAAGCCGCCCGAGAGGCCTTTGACGTGGCTTAACGACTGTTATCTTAGAAGACAACAGCCGGGACCGACTTTTTACGTGCCCTCCGAAGCACGGAGACGCCCATCTCAAATACCACTATGCGGTCACCCATCTATGGAATGACCGCGCCGAGGATTGCTTAACCCACAGATCGTTTACCGACCGGTGAGCGCAACTGGCTATGGGCGCCTCTAGACGACAGTTATCTGTTTATTGTAGAACTAGCCCTTAAACTTATATTACTAATATTTTTGTTTTTCATGGTTTGTGTTCCAGCCTAGCTGCACTGGCCGTGATCACAAGCTATCTCAAATAAATTCAATGATTTCCTAAAGATTGTTATATTTTTTTTAACATTCACAAATAATATTATGTCTTTTAAAGACATCTAACGAGCATTTGTCAAACAATCAAAATAAATAGACTACGCTCAAAAAAGCGAAACTATTTTTATCTTTCACGTCCCTCAACAACCTTATTTACTCCAAACCAAATCAAATCAGGGAAACGTGCCCCTTAATTATCGATAAAATCAAACCGAACTACAAACTTACAGACTGTAGAGTCAACATGGAACTCCTTTATTTTATTTTCCGTTCAAGAAGACAGTACAAACTTGTGTCCGTGGTAGTTGGTACATCTGGGAGGGTCCACCTACGAAATCTCCACTTGAACATTGCTTAAAACAATTTCCTCTATCAAAGTTGAGCTGGTAGTTTTTATTTGTTCTCGGCACGTAGGTCCCTAGAGTTGTTTTGCTGTTAGTGACGCTATAAGCGAATTTGCTCGAGTTTCTCTTTGACTAAAATGTATGGAGACGTATGGGTAGGAAGCGAAACATCGATATATATATTTTTATAAATTGTTTGTAATTTTATTAAATTTTTCATTCCTGTCGCTTTTAACGAATTATAATCCAGACGAATAGTTTTGATCTGACTCTATGAGTGATTTAATAATTTAATAATAAACACATTGATGGTCCAACTGCTTCAGAACTAAAATATCTATATGTAGTTAGCAGACAATAATAAAGAACAATATGTTTATTTGCAAGACTACAGTCTGCATAGGTCTTGGATGACCATGTCTTAGTATGAACTAAGCCGTGCTGAAATAAAAAATACAAAAAATCTAAGTTAATGTAATCTTAACAACTCCCGTTAACTTAATGGATCAATTAAATTATATTTTAATCCTCAAGAAACCCCAATTTCGCAGTAATATCTAATAATAAGAAAAACATAGTTTAATAAGGAATTCAAGTGCAATAAATATCGCAAAAGAGCGTCATTTTAGCTCCCGTTCTAGGCAGAACGTGCGCGATCCCTCGGGACAACAGGACTCCGCGGATCACGTCGCGGCCCTGTATATACTCTGTTTATTGTACTAATACATATATACCAGTTATTTACTTCTTATATTGACCCTCACCAGCCGGCCAGCAATTAGGCTCTACCGCCTGGCCTATATATCTTAATAATAAATCAATTGCGACGAATCTTTGTCGTAGATAGAGTCAGCTATAGGGTTTCGAAAGATCGAATATGTTCAGTGACTTTTGGAGCTGACTGTACTTGGTCCAAGTGTATTGTTAATAAAAAAAAACATTACAAATACAAAAGTCTGTCTGTTATACATTTGCAGTTAAATTACTGTACGTATTACAAAGGAATTACGCTGTTTTATCCGAGTACAAAGTTTCATACCCTATTGCATTAGTTGAGATGGTGACTGTGTAAAAAAGTGTTTTTATTAAGTTTTCAACTATCTCGATGAGTAGTTTAGCTGTGAAAGAGTTAAAGACGGAATAATAAACCCTCGTATTCACAGCACTAAGTAAGTATTATTTCTTTAAGAACCACTAAAATTAAGTACTAAGACCCACTCTATATTTTAGACAAACTAAGCCAAAAAGTGTATTTCTTTCTTTAACAAACAAAACATAAACATTTATAATAATCGCCTTCAATCCTAGACATACAAACATACAAATACATGTATAGTGTTGCGTCAATCGGATCACGAGTGGAAATCATTTGGGCACATTGTGGAGAGCTGTGCTTCCACCGACGTGTAATCAAACCTCGTACCATATGTTGTGTGTACTATGTAGCTCTGTTTGCTAAGGAAAACTGTTTTTGAATAACTTGTAATGTTTAGTGTACAACAAGTGAAAAGAGTACGTTGATTTAGGATACTTTCTCGGGGAAGTAGTCAATTCTCATTTTTAATGTACACAATAAAATGCTAACTCTATTAGATATTAAAATTTAACCCATTACTGCCCCACTGCTGGGCAAGGGTCTCCTCCCGTAATGAGGGAGGGGCTCAGGGCCTTGACTCCACCACGCTGGCCAATTGCGGGTTGGGTACTTTGCATGCCCTAAATAAATGTATTAAACAAATTTTAGGCATGCAAGGTTTCCTCACGATGTTTTACTTCACCGTTGGAGCATGTGACAATTATTTCTAATACACACATAACTTCGATTCTACCAAAAGCCATTGGTGTGTTGCCTTCGGTTCGAACCTGCGACCACTTGCGTGGGAGGTGTCTACTTATACCACTCGGCTATACTTTGTTAAAAAAGGGGTACATAATTTAGTAGTTGGTTTGATGATATTCTAATGACCAAACTGCTCCCGTGCCTTGCAGAGCACGTAAAACTATCGGTCCTAAGCCTGACCGCTTACTGGTCGTGATGGAATAGAAAGTACAATACCTGTGTATTGTGCACACACTTGAACACTACATACAAAGTTGGCTGCTTTTTTTATGAAATCGGCCGGGTTTATTACTTAATGACCGTATGTGTACACGATTTCATTACCGACTTATTTATGTGTAGAAAACAAAGTTTTGAACGGGTTATAGGTTTAAGTTAGCTAACAATGTATCCTAAATACTAAATTTAGTATCAAGGATAGCAACTGTATTTTCAAGAAAACCAACTTCTTAACTAATTTACAATACAAACCAAATAATATACAACTACACACGTACCAGAAACTTAACATGAAAATACGCGCAGTGACTGTAGTCGAACAGTATATGAGTATACGGAGTTCCGTCGAGAGTCCCCGGTCACGTACCCAATATGTACTTGTCACAAATACACAAATAAAATGTGTATGTACTTGTAAGATGGAAAATGTAGACGACATATTTTTTGACGGTTGAAATAAATTTTGATTAAGTACTAATTGTTGAGAAGAAAAGCTGACTGCCTCTATGGCGCGTTCGGTAGTGTATCCGTACCACGAAGTCCCGAGTTCGTTTTAGGTCGGACATAATGCTGTTGGTATTTTTCTTATTTACAATCGATTATTCTAAAACATAGCTTGGGTCTTTGCAATAGGCTCTTGGCATATTACAATAGACCCGCCTTTTGTTACATGTGACTAACATGGTTAATGACTAAACGAGGGTGTATTACATACACCATTGACAACACATTGTGTATAACAGGTGTGACAAATATTAGTCACAATGTGAGCGGCAACAAGCAGTTGCAGCAGTTGTTAAGCATATTTTAACCGGCTAGCTATAGAAAATGTTGTATGAAAATCGAATCAGTGCCTTTAGCGGGCTTTAAGAACTAATTTGCAATTCATTTTAAATGTCAAACTCTTGTTGTTAAACACTAACGACAGTACAGAATCGCACTACAGTATATTCTGCGTTAAGTTTCAAAAACCAGTCTGATAAAGTGAAAAATAGAAACAGGTGTTTATCACAACTTCCATTTATATTTTCAATTGATGTCAGAGTCTTTTCATGGCAGATAAAGTTTATATTCTTTACAACTCGTAACGTTTTCTATTTTCATTATAATAGTCAAATCTTTTTAACTTGAAAGAGATTCGTAGTTCTTTGTAAAAGGATCTTATTTTACAAAAATAAATTACCTATCTCATAATTTTATCGCGAGATATTTTCGTTTATCTATTATATGTTTGCTTTTTTTTTATTTGCGCGTTTTCTTTCTCCTTGTTAATTTATACTAAACATTTGATAAATAAGCTATAAAAAACCTTATAGGGAAAAGTTTGTGTTAATATGTTTGGTCAAAACGTAGATTTGAAATGATGTGAACAATATTTCAAGTAATTTCAACATTACCTGAATATTTTAAGAACTAACAATTAGATTTTTTTCCGATCCGGAAATCGAGTATGTGGCCTTACGATCAGCAAAGCCTAAAGTCCCCTTGGGGCTTTCATGTACAACATATTGACGGCAAGATTTAATTTCAGAGCATCCTAGCCGAGAAAGATTAGAGTTTTAGGCGTCTTTGATGCCCAGGGATCTCCACTTATACTCAAAGAATTAATAAACAACCTTTTACCACGAACATTAAGCATTAAGTGCAACAATTGTTGATTCAATTCCGTACAAACTAGCTGTTGTGGGCGTCAGCGGGCTAACAAATGCTCGCAACGGTGCCGCGGTGCACTGACGTATGGCATGGATCAGCGCTGCATACACTACTCACCTAACATATTATTTACCTTAGCTGGGTTTCTTATGTTTTAAGCTACTATTAGTCTTCAGTTACTTCTTAGTGTTGTGTAGGATATAAAAGGTAGAAATGTATACCTTGGATCGCCAGTTTTCTTTCTTTCTCATCAAATCATTTGTTTACGTGATTTTCTGTACAGTTGGGTGTTTACGCAGTGAAAGAAAGACGATATTTACAGCAATCGAGCCTTACATGTTGTGAGTGAAAAACAAAGTCAGGTGGTCAAAAAACTGTAACTATACAATAGAAGAAAAATAAATGGGTATAGAAGTTATAACCATGATTGCAGTTAAATGCAAACTACTACAAATCTTTATCAACTATCACCAATCAAGAAGTTTTGCACGAAGAACCTTATATTATAGCGCCTCTGTGACTTCCTCAAGTATAATATATTTAAATTTCAAAAAACCCAATACTTAATAGTGTATGAGACCCTGCTACAAATTAGCGATTGCAAGTTACGGGCCCTGTAAGAAGATGACTTCTTGATAATTTAGTTATTACAAATCACGCCAGGGGCGCTGACCAATTCTTCCCAAAAACTCGATAGCTTTTCAATACTAAAATCTTACTACCAGTGTGTATTCCCCATGAAAGTCAGTGCACGTTTACAAACAGCGCTGCAAGTGATAGATGTTCATAGTAACAACACTTGCAGGTGATGGAGACGTAGCGCCCTCTACCGCGGGAGATTGAAAACACTACCTGAGATATTGCGCTGCAAACGTGAAATTGTTTTGAAGAAAATGTACCGGGAATATTTTAATTAGTGCATTTAGTGTAGTTCTTGTGAGGTGCTTGCTAATTGTGACATTTGTTAATGAAATTGAGTAATGAGAACTGAGGAATATGAATACAGCGTTTCTGAAAAAAATTCATAGGTTTTTAAGCAAGAAGACCCGTTACCTTTTTGTTTTTTCTTCAGCCATTCGACGACTATAATATATCACTTTAAGGCAATTTCTTTGGAGGAATTCAGTCAATATGCATTGATCAAAAATCAATAATTGCTATTAATTTTAATCATAATCGGTATAACGTCTTTATCCAGTTATTTTATTTATAAACTGACACATTTAAGTACGTATAATATTCTAAAATTACTCTTATTTCACAAGCAAAAGAGTAATAAAAACTGTCATCGCACTAAATTTCAAAGTTAAATGGTCATAAACTACATGTACAAAACGACCCACTATGGTAATGGAACGATTGGCAATCGTTCATACAGAAATACAGTTTCATACAAAACTTGTATTTTATGTTAAACATCTATTAGAGCAGCAAACATTGGGATTAATTTATTGGAAGACTAGCTTACCCACACGGATCTGCTCGCGTGCCTTTCTGTCTTTATTGTATTTGCTTCGGGAGGAGTTTGATGAAGATTTTCTGAGGTAATTTTTTCCGCAGATCGTATCGGTGATGTCTTGAAATAAGCTCAAGGTGACAAGTGTGACAAGATGTATGGATGTGAAAGAAGCAAGGGAAGTTTGTCAGTATCGTACCAAGTGCCGTTCTTTGGTTTCTGCCAACGTCTACGGAAAAGGCGTGATATTATATATGTATGTAAGGTTTCACCAATATGAATATCTATTGGGTAGCTTATTAGACGAAATTATGAAAAAAAGTTTCAGATATTTGTCACCTAACCTGGCAGACAGGTTATCTGAGAATGATTTATATACTGTGAAACTAGCCCTAACTAACCTATGTTGAAACTCAGGACTTTACCAAAATTGCTTCAGCTGTTTAGCCCTAAGTGCGTAACGGACGGACAGACTTTCGCATTCCATATATTTGTATGGGAACATTTCACCGTAGTCTCATGGTTGAACTGTTTCAAAGATTTATTATGTCGAAGCACATCCCAACTAGCACACAAGCTGCTTATACAGTCGTTATACAGCCTGATAGTTGCATAAGAGTCGTTCAAATGCTGTACAATTCTCTATAAGTTGTATACTAGCTATTTAAGAAACCCTTTAACAGCTAGGCGGGACAGTAGCCGTTTAGTAGGAAACTAATGACTTATAGTGATATATGAGCATGTAATTGCATCGCTAGACAGCCTAGGGAAGTATAACTGAGTTAATGGAATCTTCTATAACACCGTTAACTGTATAAGGGAACTTTAGGAGATAAAGGAGTTTAAACGGAGTTATGCGTTGCGCTTATAGCGCTCAAGAGCGTAAATAAGCTTTTTGTAATGCCTTAGGTTCTATAATAGATTTTTTTAGGGCTAGTGTATTACTCATCTATAAAAGAGTTGCGTAGGTCTTTAATAGCGCCTTGAGCGTTATATCAGATATTTATATGGCTTCTGTACGGCAAATAGATGTATAAGGTATCATTCGAAACATTTTTACAGCCATGGGGATTACAGAATTCTGTTAAGCACCTAAAGCGCTATAACCGAGTAATATACCTTTATACTAAAGCTTAAAATTATTATCATAATATATTTACATAGGTGCAGTGGTGGTTCAGTCAGTCAACTGTTTTTAAAGAATTAATAAAATAAAATAAAATAAAATAAAATAAAATAAAATAAAATAAAATAAAATAAAATAAAATAAAATAAAATAAAATAAAATAAAATAAAATAAAATAAAATAAAATAAAATAAAATAAAATAAAATAAAATAAAATAAAATAAAATAAAATAAAATAAAATAAAATAAAATAAAATAAAATAAAATAAAATAAAATAAAATAAAATAAAATAAAATAAAATAAAATAAAATAAAATAAAATAAAATAAAATAAAATAAAATAAAATAAAATAAAATAAAATAAAATAAAATAAAATAAAATAAAATAAAATAAAATAAAATAAAATAAAATAAAATAAAATAAAATAAAATAAATAAAAAATGATTTTCAAACTATTTTAATATTCAACGACTGACCCCTAAAAGTACGAGTAAAATGCTGGTGTGCGACCAAAACAGTTATATTGAAGCACTCCTATGCCACAACTGCAGAACCTTGAGGTCTACAACAGCAAACACTAGAGCCTTTGTACAGCTTAAGGCGCTAGAGCAGATGTAACCAACTCTGAGAGCTGCTTGATCAAGACGCCATTATAGCATTTGGTAAACAATTTTTTGAGGTTATTACGATCTTTTGAAGATCATATAAATCTATAGCCTGGTAACGTTAACATAATTAAAATCATTTTTTATTACCTATAACCCTAATTAAATTATCTGGAACCCTCAAAGTCTTATTTATGTTCAAAATACAATTTCCAAATCCACATATCTATATAATTTTTGCATTTAAAACGGAATATTTTGAGGGCGCATGAAAATATTGACGATAATATACATATATATTGACAGCAAACTGGAACTCGCACTTTCATATCACGTACACAAAGAAATAAAAGCGATAGACTACTTGTTATTTTAATAATCCAATCCGTAAAAATAAAATGTCTCCTCATTTGTCACTGATGATTCATTTTAAAAAAATATATTTAGTTTACACCATAATAAACCGACCATATTACTAATTTAGAGCGTTAGCATTTATAACCGTTACACAGTAGCGCTAAAATAAGCTAAAGGTGGTATAATCGCGCTGCAAGAGCTTTTTCGAGCGCTCGTGGCGCTAACCACCTCTGTACAACAGCTGGTAAGCGCCACGAAGCTGCGAAAAAGCTCTTGTAGCGCGATTATACCACCTTCATCTTATTTTAGCGCTCCTGTATTACTACTATACTACGCACTATTATAATTACTATTTACGACCACTGTAGATCCAATTTAGAGCTATAAGCTGGACAGTATGGGCCTATTTGACGCTACAAAAGATCTGTAGCCGCTTATAGAACCACTATACTTCTTACTAAGGAGCCTAAGGCGTTATAAAAATCATTTAACCGGCCATTGTGCAGCTTGTTATAGCGCTTGTGTGCTAGTTGGGATGCCAATAAAAGTACGTTTTTAAATAAGTGCATGTTTTATGTGCGGATATTATGTCGTAACTCTTCGAACTGAATGCGATGAATTACAAGACTTTTTTGCACAATTTGGTTCTGATTTTTATACACTTATGTTTTATAGGTGCAATGGATAGGTAATGCGAAGTTTGTTTATTCTGGTTCTCAGAAATATAATATGTGATTCAAATGACGGGATCACGGAAAGCTTCGGAGGGCACGTAAAAAGTCGGTCTCGGTTGTTGTCAATTAAGATAACAGTCGTTAAGCCACGTCAAAGGCCTTTGAGGCGGATTGAACAACTTTGACACTAGGTTGACCATTAACCATACGATAGATAGACCCTAAGAGTGCTTTCGATGGAAATGTCCAGCTATGTATTGATTTAAATCTTTTGGCGATTCAAATTAAATTGGCCGTGAGTTTGTTGCTAGCTCTTCTCATAAGGCTGTACCCCTTTCCGAGCTTGTGGTAGATTCAGTAACTGTAACAACGATCATAAGTGTCAATATTTGACCTAAATGAATACATGATTTGATTTTTGATAATAAATTTCCACTGTAATCAAATCGTCTTTTGGTAAAACCCATCAACTCTTAAACCAAAAACTTATATAACCTACCATCATAGAGTACTTGGCACGAAACTTTCCTTCGATATTCCCGTGATTCACCAGGACGTTCCATGACACATAGCGTTAAACCCACGATGTGTGACACATTACTGTAATTGAGTCTAGGAACACGAGACCTAGATACAAGTTAGGTATGAGTTGTAATACCTAAGCTTTTGATGGAAGATAGTTTTAGCCGTCTTAAGATTGCTAATACAAGTGTAACGGATTGTCGATGTGGTTTTACGAAAGAAGCATTGATTTACTTGAAACCTTGGGTATGGCATTTTTCTCAAAAATATTCACCCAGGCGCTAGAATAGAGTATAAAACTTTGAACACGAGTAGAACCGCGCGGGTAGCTAACAAATAGTTGCATTTATTCTTGTGCAAAAACAAACAGTATTTATTATAATAAATACGATAGTTTTACCAAGTTTCTAATACAAGACCTTTAAGTAAATTCACAAATCACGAACGATAAAACTAAAATAAAGAAACACGCAAGAAATAATATAGTAGCCTATACAGTTAGTCTTTATCTCGAGAGTACATGCGGTCACCGAGACTCGTTTAACACCGCGCTATTTATTTTAACTGTCGAATAATACCAGACTTTTCTTTTAAAAACTATACACACTGAAAAATAATATTGAAGTGTCTGATTGTGATTCCAACTCTGTTTTTTCAAATACTTATAATATTTACCGAATATCTAGGATTAAGCAATATTTCTTGTTTTTTTTTTGTTTAGTCTGGTGTAATATTTAAAACGGTTTTCCGAAATTATTAATCTTTCTGCCTAGTTTATTTTGAAAAGATTTATGAGAAGTCTTATCCAATTTGAAAAGGTTTTTCATTAGAAGATAAAAAAGCTTCCAAGATTTGTTACATTTAATTCCAGGAACGTTGAAAAATTAATAATTCAAAACAATAACAGAGTAATCACTTAAAAATCAAGTGAATCCGTAGGACACAGCTAGTCTTCAATAAATGTTAACCAATTTCTGCGGTGAGATACCACGCATTTTCTTTTGAACTTGAATTTACTTCGTCCTTTGTAATAATAGTTATTGTGTTTTCAATTTATTTTTGAGCTTTACAAAACTATAATTTTGATAGAAATTTTTTTTTATGTACTTGCTTTTATATACTTTTGACGCTTAAAATATGCCGAGCTTTTTGGGGGCAAATAATTGGATATTAGGTTAAGCTGTACTTGAAAATTGAGGCTTGTACTAGATATCGTAATTAAACTAAGCCTCAAGACGTTGGCCCCACGGTATAGGATTCTATAGAATATATTGCATTCAACAGATATGTTTTTTTAATTTTATTTAGAACAACTTACCTGTCATACTCAAAAAATATTTCAGGAGATATACACACATTAGGTACGGCTAAGGTGGAGTGAGATGGCATAAGATAATAAATAAGTTTAAGAGGAAAAAAGGAAAGACCCTTGCCCAGCAGTGGGACACAAAAGAGAGCTTCTACAAAATAGACACATTTGACATTAAAAGTCGGGATATCATTTGATTAAAAGTCGGAAAAACACAAGACTAACCGTTACGCTGACTGGACTATCTTCAGAGAACTATGGAAAATAATTAACCAAGTTTTTGTCACGACCCAGAAACAGAACTCAGTACCTCGCGATCAGCCACATACACAACAAACAGTGAAAACAGCTAACAATAATATTATTTCACAAAATAAACCACCAGCTTCATAACAGTATGACTTTCAGCTTAATGTTGCCATAATCGAATTTACTGCATCATTTATACCGACACTTAATAATTTAACACATTCTCGTCAAGCCTTTCATTTTAAGTTCCACACAATACGATTGTACATCAATACTCTTTAATATTTCGTGTCAGTATCATGTGGCGTTTCGTTACCCGTTGTTATTTAATAAGCTTTGTTAAATGACATTTATGTACCGTAATATAAATGAAGTTAAATCATTATGGTCTGACTGTTGGGGAGTCTACCACAAAGGCCAAATACATACAAATAAATATTTAACATAACTCATTTTTTCCTTCGTTTTTAAATAATGGAAAAAAAATAATAATAAAAACGAAATACAAAATAATAACTTCATCACATTACCCTATCTGTAACCGCAGATTCGAAATCAACATAATTGCATTTTTTCGAAACAATCGTTGGCTAAAAACATATTTAATCTTATAGCTATATTGTTATTGTTCGTACACAGTTTCCTCTCTAGATATTTAGAAACTTATGTAGGTATGTATTACGTTGCTATTAATTAGAATATTATTAAATAGAAAGCAAAACTTTATTAAATCAGCCTGAAGACAAGTCACAAAGTAACCTCCACCTGACCTCATTATATGTCCTTCATAATCAACAGAACAAATATCAAAATACCAAATACTTATAAATAAGACACTAGACAAAGTCTGGCACTCAAGCAGCCATCAATAAGAACAAAATTGCCGCCCACTACATTCACTTTATGAATTGTCCTCCATTTACCGACCTAGTACTTACCATCTATCACTAAATTAATCTGTACTATAAACGTGATAGTATTTGTCCGTATATTGAGAGGGCTTTACAAAAATAGAGTATTAGTTAGTAAGTCCTGTCTTTGTTATAACGCGTTATAACATAGAAACAAAATAAGGACGAAAAAAAACAATAAAACCTCCTTCGAAAAGCACTTATATTAACTTTTACTTATAATGATGAAGTCACATAAAATTCCGTTTAATATATTTTGAGTGTATCGCATAAAGATATGGAGTTGTAAAAAACAGCTATAATTATTTTGGGATAGGAGCGTAGAATGAGCTGGATCTGGTCGCAAACATTTTTCATTCGATAGTAGTAAGTAATAGTCCCTCAAAACCACAAGCTGTGCCTCGATTCTCTACTACTATCGACTACCGACAACCGAACTGTCATCGAGAAATTTTGTATGAAAATCTGATCAGCGCCTCTGACGGGTGTCGTAGGAAACATTTTGGCAGTACATTCTAAATGTCAAATGTCGATAGCTAGCCGGTTGTCGGTAGTCGATAGTGGTAGAGAATCGAGGTACTGTGCCTCGATTCTATACTACTATCGACTACCGACAACCGAACTGTCATCGAGATATTTTGTATGAAAATCTGATCAGCGCCTCTGACGGGTGTCGTAGGAAACATTTTGGCAGTACATTCTAAATGTCAAAATTTCGATAGCTAGCCGGTTGTCGGTAGTCGATAGTGGTAGAGAATCGAGGTACTGGTTTAAGCAGATAAGAAAACATTCGATTGGGCTATGCTATAATGACTTATATAAAGTGTACTGTGACTTATATAAACTGGCGAACAGCCTACTTTATTCCCTTTTATAACTATCTTGTAGTTATCCCAGCGTGAAAATGTTTCTACAAAGATTAACATCTGCAAGTGTAATAAAAACTGTTTTAAGCCAATAAAAATATTTTAAGTTTCGCATAAAAATGACACGAGAAAAATATGGCCCAACATGTTACGTGGGCCACTATTTATATTTTGAGCCTAACTATGAAAAACGGTAAATATGTGAGTGGAAACTACTTTATCGTATTTTCGGGTATTCTTATGCATGATCTAGATAGATTTTTATCTGATCGAAATATTTTTTTAATATTTTTTTTTCTTTCCCGAAGACCCCTCAAAAACAGGGTGTTTAAAAGCATAACCTGTTTCTTGTGCCGATGAAAAATCAAGGTTAATGCTATTTATTCTTGACGTTTTGGAACTAAATAAAGTCATTTGATGTCAAACTGTAGTGTATGGCGAGAAACTAATTTATTCGATTATTTTCGTGCACATAACAGCCGGTTGTTTAACAAGATGCGTTGGGGCGGGCATTGTCATTATGGCACTCGACCTGTAGTATTTTGTGGATTTTCCATATTTTAAACTCGTCTTTCGGTAAACTTTTGACTGTAAATCAATGAGAATTAACCATTCTACATTTTTCTAAAGACATTTTGGTCCGTGACAAAGTTTTTATAAAAAATCAAGGGACTCTTTGTTTCGAAGTGCTTCGAGCGCGAAAAACTTTTTCTGGATTTGGTTCATCTTAAAGCATCCATAAAGTCGACTGACGTTTACTTTTCGGCTCATGCACATAGATCCTAGATCTGTAGTCTATCACAATTTGATACATGTATTTTGAAGCAAAACGATAGAATTTTCAAGCATTTGTTCGCATTAATCGGCGCGAGTACCTTTGCGAATTCTTGTAGAAAAAAAATTGGCTCAATTAGAAAAAAACTTCTAAACGGAAATGTTCTCTCCAAATATTTTATATCTAAGAGTGGAAATAATGTATAGCATTGTATCGATCTATTGATGTGTCAGGAAACGAAAATGCATAATTAATTTTCACACAGCATCGATTTTTCCGGACACAACTGGTGACCTTGGACGACCTTCAGGAATTTCATTGGTGAGGGAAAAATAATCATGATAGAACTCTACATATTAGCGTTTTAAATTTTCAAAAGATCGGACTTTATCACCAAAATAATAAATAAGTCGATATAGACACGACTGTTTCTATAAGTCACGTCGAAAGTCGTAAAAAAAATTTGCACGAAAATGTTAACATCCTAATACCATTTTCCCGCACACTTACAATTTTCGATCGACGATACTGAAAATATTTTCAGCGCAGATTTCAAAACTTTCTTAGGAATGTAGTAGTCAAAAAGGTCAAACTTTACGATGAAAACACCAAATGGGGTCTAAAACAATCAGATTCGTCAAGGCTCAAAATATAAGTAGTGACCTAAGTACTATAGTCCACAGAAATGAATAATTTTCAATGCTTACACAAACTTAGATCAGTCTACTTCAGTCAAACGAGATTCGAATCTCAAACCATCTGAATGATAATATAATTACTATTTAAGCGATTCTTACAAAAAACCGTCTTCCAAGCAAAACAAAACTTTAGTAAAACCCCGAATAAACTTGACCAATAATGGTCATCATCAATGTATACAAAATTATGCATTTTTAAAGTTATCTCAAAAGCTATTTGTGTAAGATGGTGCCACAATGAATGTGATCACATGGTAAGTACCTCTCATCCAAATAAAAAAAAACGTCAAAATCGGTCCCACCTAGTAGAAAATTCTTAGGTAACAAAAAAAGTACATACGAATTGAGAGCCTACAAATATTTTGGAGTGGATTAAAAAATACATACATACTAAAATTGTTATTTAAATTTATTATCTCATTAATTCACTAATGTGAACGCAGACGAAAGCCGTTCAGTGTTATAATCATAAATATTTCATTAATCAGTCGTCCTGTAATGTATTGGTAAATAATGGGCTATTCTATAAAACCTCATTACTTTATCAAACACACAATTATGTATGAAATATTCCATCAATACATAAATACATTGTAATTTTGTTATTCTATTCAAATGTGTGGCGACTGTATGAATTATGATTACAATAACATCAAATTATGTATACGGGATTGACGTAAACACGTACAATGTGCCTATATAGTCATTCTTATACATTTAACTTTTGGATTATAAGGATGGATGGATAAAAAAATGTTTTAAGAAAACTCAGACAACACACACTCACACATACTTATTTACTCCTAAATACATACATAATGTAGATAAATTTACAATCAGGCTTAGAACAGATCTCTTCACACAAATATTTGTCCTTCGTGAGATTCAAACCCAACACACACGGTGCTATGGCTATTTGCGGCCAGGCAACCACACCACAAGTCTTTTAAAGGACCTGCTTAATATCCCGGATAGAGAAATCTCATCCTCGGCTCTCAGCCATAAAATTCCCAATAACCATTCCTAACCTATCGAGCTTGATAAATTGCATTTTCATATTATTTTCATACAACTAAAATACCTATCTAAAGCAGGGGTTTCATGCAATACATCGTCAGTATAGAAAAATGCCATGTAGTTGTAATTAAACTCCTAAACCAAGCGACATCAATAAATCAATCACACGTTAAAAATTTAAACAATGCAATTACCAAACCGGCCATCAATCGAGCGCACTATAGGCTCGTGGGTGTTCGGGAGTTTTCGGAGGAGGTCGGGGGAGGTCGGGGGAGGTCGGGTGGTGTCGGCTAGTTTCGCAATTTGTCATCCGAGCGCGATGACAGACCGACGGACGATTTTCATGATTTATTAAATGCATAGCGCTGACGTATTGCACTGGGTGCGATACGAGGGCTATTCTCGTAATAGTTTAAATAAATGGAATTTTGTAAAATGATATATTTTCTGTAGCGAACTGGTTTTATTTTATGCTGGATTATTTAAGTTGCACTAATGCAAAGTTAAATATTGTTTGTTTCGTATGAATTCTTATAATAGTAGAGCTATCACAAAAAATAAGATTCACGAGAAATTATTTAGAGAGAGTAGTCATTATATCAAGGTTATATTTTTTTAGAACCTAACTGATGACTTTTGATTTTCCATGAAAAATATTAAATGCTAAGATGCTTAGATTGTTTAGATGCTTAATTTGGAAATTTAAGACAAATATGAGCAAACCAAATCAACTAACAACCACAAAACCACACATCAATTAAGCTTCCATCAGCGACCCATCTCTAACCCGACCTGATGAACATCGCTTACCATCCCGCACAAAGCCTATACCGTTAAATTAACTTGCCATGGAGTCCACAGTTGTGTTTTACGAGCCTCATGGGAGCCGGGTCTAATTTAGGCGGCGACCTCGACAGATTTAGTGCATATTATTCTGCTATATCTCTCAGGGCCAACTGTATAGCGAAGTGATGTTGATTGTGAAAGTATTGGATTTTGTTTCAGCAGGTTTTGTGCGCGACATTTTTGACAAACGTGTCCACATCAAACGTTAAGGCAGTTTCCACGTCTGTATTGCCATGTATCCTTAGTCAGCAATTAAAGAAAAATATTTTTATGAAATTCTTGGGTTAAATTGAGATTAAATTTTTCTGCCTGGCAGTGATCGACAAGAGTTTCGACAAGAGAGCATCCTTTTCCCGTACAAGTGATTTATAGTTGGAAGCTAAAGCAACACGCAAATTAAATGTTTCCCTGTTAGTTTCTTTGACAAACGTAATTTGGGTATTAACTTGCAAGGTGACACATTTGAAACTATAGGAAATAACACAAAAATTTTAAAGCGGTAAATAGCTATGTCCACAAGCTAATTCAAAATAATTTATCACGCATTTTCACAAACCAGTTTATAATAATATTAGGATTATTATCGTCTTATTTATTGCAGAATCACTCATCAACGTACCTTTAAACACATTGACGTATAGTATGTTCACAATAGCACGAAATTAATTAAACTGCAACCGATTTCAATGAATATTGACATACAAAAGTTTCCATTTACAGTGACGCGGAAAATCACAGTTTATATGCAGAATTTGACGCGGCCTTCACATCGACATTATTATGACTAAATTGATATTTATAGTGGTTGTCGAATAATATCGAAATATGTAATAGTAAATCCAGATTTACTCGTGATTATCAAAATGTAATTTGATTGTTAAACATTTGTTGGTTGCTGATTCCAATGATAGTAGAAATACTTTCCATTTTGCAGTAATTTCGTTCGCTGACAGCCGGCCAATTTTTATTGAAAAAAGCCGGCTTCACTCAGGTTTTGTTCAATAAAGTCTTCTGAGTAAATGTGGCATTTTAAAATAAGTAATCAAATATTATGATGTTGCTAACGCACCGCCCAAACATCGCCAGGATTTGCCTTATGCCTGATAGGTATGAAATTTAATGTTAGGTAATGTAATAGAAGGGTAGCGAGAGATACTGTAGTAGTATGTTGTATTAAGAACAACCTAATATAAATTAGAAAGGACCAATAAGATTGCCTGACTCGGGTATCGCACCTGAGACCTAATGATCAGCAGTTAGACCCACTACCGACCGCGCCATATGTAATTGCAAGCCTATAAACCCATCAGCATGATAAACAGTGATAATGTATGTAGCATCTGAAGCGGTTGCCACGACACAGTCTTGGCTTGTAGCCATTCGACTGTTCGAAGCCTTTCCTAGCTTTTTCACGAGGTTTTAATCGTTATACTGAGTTACAGAAGATTTTCCTATTTGGCGAAGAGGATACAGTAGATTAAAAACTTCAAAATATACTTTAGATATCCATGTAATATACTTTTCTACAAAAAAAATGTTTTAATGCAATTATGAAGGTCTAGGTTGCGTGTCCACGTAGCCTATGTCCTATATCTATATCTGTCATACTATTAAATTTCACGTAATTTGGTTGAGCTGTTATTGCTGGTCACCGATGGTCAAAGATTTCGAATCTCTACCACTATAGCCTCTGGATAATCGGCTAGTAGTTGCATGAAAAGTGATCAGCGCCTCTAGTGGGCGCCATAAGAACTATTTTTGCAGTATATTTTAAATGTCAAACTCTCGATACTCGGTGGTGCTGATTCTAAAGAAAATGTCTGGCTACGGTACGTACCCTACAGCCTCTTTTCTAATTTCAGAAATTACCCCATAGTGATAACCTTACCGACATCTAGCTACTTACGAACGTTTCGATCGGTTCACGCCGTATAGTTATTCAAAACAAAAACAAAAATACTATTTTCCATAAAACTACACAACACAATATCAACACAGTGAAATTGTCTTGGTATTTACAGATGCACCGCATATAGCCGGTTCGATTCCCACACAAAACAAAGATCAGTGAGCATCGTTGGTCTGCTACGTATTCACAAAGCCGTGTGTTGACATTCGATTACGATGGCGCCCTCTGTCGGCGGCGCGCGGTAAACTTTGACAACTGTTTGGTAGTTTACGAGAGCGGGTTTTGTTTTCACGGTCACATTTTGATGCATTTATAGGATTATTTTGTTATAAAAAACAGTGAATTTGCCACGAAATCTGTGTTTTAATTGCTCTCAACTTTAATTTTAAATATACAAATAGCCAAACTATTCTATATTATATAAATAAATATGGATATAAAAGTTTGAAAGTGTGCTTGTTAACCTTTCAATGGTAAACCGCAAAATCACTTTTTACGTGATATAGCACGGAGATAGTGGAAGACATGGAATCAAATATAACCTTTTTTTCCTTAAAAAATATCGTACCGTTAAAATTACCAGACATTTGTTCCGTTTTATAATCGAACCCACGACACTCGTGTGTTCACAACCTTCACACGTCCACACCACCTCAGATATAATCCCAAATTAATTTAAATATGGCATTATTAATTATATTATAAAAATTTCCATCACAACACCCCTTAAATTATTTTCGTTAAATCAACATCTCAATAAAAATAATAAATATCAGCATTCCAATAATAAAAAACAAAAAAGAAACTAAAAACTCACTACATCCAAGACTCAACCAATCCTTGCTTAAAGCTTCACAATAAAAATATCGCCATACCACTACAAAAGATATACAATACAAAAATACAAGGAATACATAAATACAAAGTCATGGCTAAAGAGACTCATAGACTCACAACCGATATTGCACGCAAAGAATACGGAAAGGAATTGCGAAGGACTTTTTCTACCTTTTTTGTTAAGACTGGGAAGGTTATGTTGTTTTTAGTCTGTCTGTGGCCACGAGTGTTTGTGGATTTAAATATAAGTTTGACAATGCATGCGGCTTGTGGGTGTTTGTGTAGCATAAAGTCTCCTAATATTACACATATTTTTCCTCGTCTTCTATTATTATTTCGCTTCTAATAGTTGCAGCGTGATGTTATATAGCCTAAAGCCTTCCTCGATAAGTGGTTTATTAAACACAAAAATATTTTTGCAAAATTAGAACCAGAAGTTCCTGAGATTAGCGCGTTCAAACAAACAAACTCTTCAGCTTTATAATACTAGTATAGATTAGTCTATGGTATTTTGGACGCGTTTATTGAAAGCGTGTTTATAATTTAACCTACAGTTGTCCAACTGCTGGGCAAGGCTAATGTCCTCCCGGAATAATGTACGGGTAGCCTAAACCCATCACACTAGGTAGTAGTATTAGTAGTACACGTTTAAGAACTTGCATCGTTTAACGAACTGCTTAACTATCTTTGAGGCGAGAATTATTTCAGCTTTAAGCTTATATCAATTAACTCTTAAAGACATCTAACTTCAATAAGCTTTTGGTGTGTCGTTAATACCTAATACGCACGATCACAATAATTGCCAGTAAGTGCTCTAAATGTTCTAACCATTGATTCATAACAGCTCAAACTTAGCAATCAAAAATATTTTCACACTAAAAGCAATACATGTTATACCAGCTATTAAAGGCTTCTCTACAATATTGCTAATAACGAATTAACATAATACATATTAAAAGATATGCATATATTAATCCATCAGTCTAATCCTTAAGTGCACTATTATAAATGTATTAACTGACTGAACATAGATAATAAAAGTTTTACTAGTCGTCTGATGTATTTGCATTTAATAGCTCATTTTACTACTATCATAGCTGAGTGAAACGTGAGGTAATGAAGTTGAAACATGTTTGATATTCCTAGATGTTATGGGTTTTTAATCCTATTATTGATAGTGACGACTTCTATATTTTATTACTTTAATGTCTTTTGGATATGGTTCCAATTGTGTCGATAATATTATTAAAAAAAAGCTGGCTCTTGCCTTTCTTTTCGGCATAAGTTAGGCAGTGTCGAATTTAAAATATTTCAATTTAAGTATTGACGGTGCAATAGTGCTGGACAAAACTACTTTCCTGTTCAGAACACACACGTATAGAAAGCAAAAATTTGGTATATTCGTTTGTTCAATTTATATCAAGACTACACCGATTTGAATGAAACCTGACAGCATCATATATTACATTACTGCTTTCTTTTAATATGTCTCTGTGTATGGCTTGAGCCACTGGCTAAAACTTCTATCGAATGTTTAAATACCAATATCAGAAAATACCTATTTATAAAGCAATCTCCAATCAGCTCGACACTTACAACCGCTGTAGTCAAAGCTCTGTTTAAAGCAACGCAACGCTGACCAACTGATTGGTCAATTTGCGTGATCACACACTCGCCCCGCGATCTGCAATCATGTTTATCTTTTGTTAACTTCCAATAATTATGACTCAATTAGTTGCTCGAACTGTAGCGCAATTGTCTACAGTCGGTAATGTCGAGCAACGAGATTTTGACACTTAAAATATACTATAAAGTAGTTCCCACTACGACCGCTGGAGGCGCTGATCAGAATTTTATGCAAATTTTTCGATGCAGTTGAAATCATTTATGATTAATTAGAAGGAAAATGTGTTTATATGTTTATACAGTTGCAATCACCGTTTGGCAACTGATCAATAGGGTAGGCAACCTTCGGCGCAGGCAATGTCTAGATGGAAACCCAAAACTGTTTAAAATTTGACGACTATTATTAATATTGTTGATATCAAATAAAAAAAAATAATATATAGATTGGCCTCCATTCCAGCACTATAAAATATGTTTCGCTAGGTTTAAATTGAGTAAAAAAAGGTTTCGAAACGGTAAAAACATTGCACTTATTTTTATGTTACAATGATTACCAACAAAGTTATTGAAACTGCCCAAGGGTTTACCAGCTAACTATCTCCCAAACTTTTTGTTTATAAACTTTTCACTCCATTAGTACTCCCAAAGTTCAATATAAACACAATTTAGACTTATTTACCAACAAAGTAAAGAAAAAATCCATTGAAAAGTAAGTGTGAACAAATAAGAAACGGCTTCGAAACATGGGAAAGCTATCAAAAAATCAAAAGTATGGGAAGTCGATGTGAATAAGGCATGGATAGGGATCGTGCCTACTCGATTTATATTTTATAAAAGTACAGTTGGTTACATGTGTGTATTGCGAGTTTTTAAATGCTATTTTGTATATAATTTGGTGGCTGCCTCTATGGTGCGGTCGATTGTATATCTGCCTGTTGAACACGAGGTCCCAGGTTTAATTCCTAGGTCGAACAAAGTAGGTAATATTGGTTTTTTCCAAATTAATTTTACATCATTATCGATAGTACCCTGAAGTTTGGTATCGAACCCAATATATGGCTTGCCCCTTATAACATGGCCCTAATATGGTTAATATCAAAACGAGGGTTTATTTTATACACCTCTGCCTACACCTTATGTTGTTTTAAACCACGTTGCATCACGATGTTTTCTTTCACCTTAACAACAAATTATAATCATTTCTAAAACACATAACTTTGTAAAATCTTTCCTCTGTTGCGTACAAAGTGTACGAACCCACGACCACTTGCGTGGGACGCAAATGTTTAAACCACGTCATACAACCAAGGATTTTTCATTAAAGCATTTTTCCCCGCCCACATCAGTGACGTCATACTCTTGCATCGCCGGACCCTCGCGTTCCAACCGTCAAGCCAGATTATGTAGATTCCATGTTCAAATAACAAATAACGCATTGAATTCATAAATAAAAGGAGCTTTTTAACTTTTTATTCTGCTTTTTATATTGACGATGGTGATTTTGTGTAGAGTATTATTCTGTATTGATAACTAGCTTACCCGCGCAACTTTGCTTGCGTCACATAAGAGAGAATGAGACATAATTTTCCCCGTTTTTGTAACAGTTTTCGTTGCTACTCCGCTCCTAATGGCCGTAGCGTGATGTTATATAGCCTTAACCCTTCCTCGATAAATGGTCTATCTAACACTGAAAGAATTTTTCAAATCGGGCCAGTAGTTTCTGAGATTAGCGCGTTCAAACAAACAAACAAACTCTTCAGCTTTATAATATTAGTATAAATAATATTAGTATAAATAATGTCATGTTGTCTTCATATTTTAAGCAATAATACGCTTCTAGAACTAAAATAATAGCGTTATAACCTAAAGGTATATTTGATTCCCCTAATAAATTATGTTTGAAAATACCGAATCATTTCTAACGAAATTATACCGCTTTATTAGAGGAGCTGTTAGTATTGGGTTTATTATTTTATTATTAGTGTTAGTAGGTACATAGATTTCTAAGTTAACTAAGTGGAAAAGAAAAACATTAAAAGTAGCCTTCATTTTGTTCTTAGGAAAACGACTTCTAAATAAGTAAAGAATAAATACATGTACAGGGTATAATAGTAGTAGTCTGACTGTACTAAAAGGATGGTGTACCTTCGTGACACACAACGGTTTCGGACTTCGGTTACTTCACAAACTTCGGCTAAGGACGTGCACGCACTTTGCTGTTAAAATTAAACCATCCGTCAGGAAAAGACTGATTAGAATTTTAACCATTGTACATAATAAAAATCGAGGTATCTGTCTCTGTACCCCCTAAGCGTTGAGGTAAAGAAATGATGTACATACACAATTAATGAAAATGTGCTTCAATAGTAAATTACAACAAAGATATTGTAGTGAAGATTTAACAAGGTTATTTGTTAAGTTTTAATGATATCCGTTACCATGGAAACGTACAGAATGCTCTTTCATATAGTATTTCATGTAGTCGTTTTTTCCATATAACGATAAAATGATAGAAAGATGTGATTAACTACATAATATACATACATATCCCGGTGTATTATAGACTTGGATACTAAAAAAGTTGGCAGGTTTCAATGATAGATAGGAGAACATTACTAAGATTTTATTTTAACAAATAACCAACTAAAATAATTATATTTTATTTTAACAAATACTCAGGGAAGTCAGTACAACACCTAAAACGTAAGCTATTCAGCAGAACGGGTGTCCCTACGCAAGGAGAAAGGTGAACAGCTATCATGAAGGTATCGTGCGAGTGTGCGACCCGTCGTGACAGAACCGTTCCACTGTATTATTTAATTTGCTGCCCCATTTCTATGCTGATTCACTCTCTCGTATAAATAGTGGAAAAGAATAAGGAATGATGTTCAGTTTAAATATTGAGAGCAGCAATACGCCTTTTACAACCGTGGTTATCCGACCGATATCTTTTACCTGAAAAGCTATAATCACTTTGATACTAAGACGTCATTTTCTTTGTCTTTTAAGACATCTTTCACACTAAGAATTGCTTTTTTATCTTGGGAACACTGCAACAACAATCTGTGGATCACACTAATATTTGTTCTAATCGAACCCACGACCTACCGACGCACTAGTAGCGGCGTGGCAACCACCTCAACCTCGGGCCACGGAACGGCCGAAACTTCTAAACGCAAGAAGCTAACATTGCAAGATGCATATTATTATGTCCCTCCAAAAGAGAGGATTTTTGGAATTAACTATTATCCCGAAGACGATGAAATTGCACGCTGGCAAAGCCACGGGCAAAAAACTAGTATAATATGAAATGGGTTTCATATTTTTTACGTCAATTCCCGTAACATATCATTAACTAGCTGACCCGCGCAACTTAGCTTGCGTCACAAAATTTTCCCCGTTTTTGTAACATTTTGCACTGATACTCTGCTCCTATTGGTCGTAGCGTGATGATATAAAGCCTAAAGCCTTCCTCGATAAATGGACTATCCAACACTGAAAGAATTTTTCAAATAAGACCAGTAGTTCCTGAGATTAGCGCGTTCAAACAAACAAACAAACAAACAAACTCTTCAGCTTTATAATATTAGTATAGATTTATAAATATGTTACACGAAAGTTTCAAATGATTGATACATAAACAAACTAGAACATTAAATAATTAACATTGTGAAAGTTTGTTACAATCAGATTACAGCGCGTTACATGGTGATGTACTTAAAAACGCAATTAAAACTTAGCGGGCCAAGTTTTCGTCACAATAGCGTTGCGGGCCGGCCTTTGTCGCCCCTGTCTTACACTTTGAAGGATTTTAGGGATCAGCACTTTGTGTTCCTGGGATGTAAAAAGAGGATAATAATGTCCTACTTATGAGTTTTAAGACAATACAGTCTTTAACCCCAAGTCTAGATCAAGTTGATGTTTTAGATTGTCTCATTAATTAAGATTCATAAAACTTAAGTTACTCGGGACTTATAAAATTTCATATGCATTGTTTTGGTAATAAACCCTATGAGAGTTTATTTTTACTAGTTGACCCCGCAAACTTCGTGTCGCCTAACAGCTGATATTTAATAAATAAATAATTCATAAATCTCTTTATTTCATTTTTTTTATTTTTTCTCTCCGTAATAATACTTCAAGGAATATTATAAATAAATAATTAGTGAAATCGGTCCAGCCAATCACACAATATGATGGCATGACCAAGAGAAATATTAAATTAAACATTTTGATATGTATAGATTAGAATACGGGAATAACGCGAACACGCATTTTACTTTAAAATGCCTGATATTCGGCGCATTAACTACTATGTTTCATTTATTTCCAAGAAAGCTTTTTTATTTAAATTAAATTTACTCTTTTAGGACTAGTAAAATAGATCAAGTAAGTATTGATTTATATGGGTAAAGAATTATTTACGTAACCAACGTTCACGCTTGACCAGTTTTTTTGTTTATAATGTTTCCTTTACATTGTAAATTGAGTGCTGAAGGGAAATGAGATGACAATAGAAATGCTTTTAAACTTGCACAATGTCTCATATTGTCGTGGAATTATTGCGAAGAATCCTGTTTTAGATGTCTTTTGAAAATATTGAGTAATGTTGGCCTCTGTTTTTTTTTAGTTTCATTGCGCTACTTATTTATGATTACAATCATACAAAAACGGCGTTAAACCATTTATTTTTGTTACACAAAATAAAACTTAGCATAACTTAGTATCTAGTGAATACATTAAATTTATATGTAACAAAGGGTTACAGCTCAGTGTACGCTGTGCTAGGCACAGCACTGATTTTGAAAGAGCAGTGATAGCCGAGTGGTATAAGTTGACACCTCCCACACAAGTGGTCGCAGGTTCGAACCCAAGGCACACACCAATGACTTTTCGAAGTTATGTCTGTATTAGAAAATAATTGTCACATGCTCCAACGGTGAAGGAAAACATCGTGAGGAAACCTTGCATGCCTAAAATTTGTTTAATACATTTATTGACGGCATGCAAAGTCCCCAACCCGCACTTGGCCAGCGTGGTGGACTCAAGGCCTAAACCCTCCCTCATTACGGGAGGAGACCCTTGCCCAGCAGTGGGACAGTAATGGGTTAAATTTATTTTTATTAAATTTACGCGACAAAAAAAAACAACACCGTACTTAAAAATAAATGAATTATAAAATATATAAAGTTGACAGTATGTGACACTTAAAAAAATAAAAGAATATAACAATTTACGTAGTAAATTATGAGGTACATTATGACCAAAAATCAGCACATGAATAAAAGACATTTAATTAAAATAGAGATTTAAGAGAAGTCTCTTCTACTGCTCATTACTCTCGTTAATAGAAGTTTCAAAGCCAGTGATATTCTTGTAGTGAATACTTCAAATTTGTTGAAGCACATATTGCGCTGAAGCAGATAAAAAGTGCACCTACAAAAAAAGAATTCAAATTACTAAAATGTATACTGATGATATTATCAATTAAGTACATTATGTTACTTAGGCTAAAGAATCAGTATACAGTATTATTGCTGTAAAGTTATAAAAATCGGGCCAATTTAAATAAATAGTGGGTAAAATCGCAGACAGTTTTAATCTATACAGCCGTCAAACAAATAATGTTTGAAAACAAGACGTTTTATCAAAGTAGGCACAAATCGCGTCTAATTGCCACCCCCGGCTGACACAGATCAAGTGCTCACAAGAATTAAGATGTTTCCAAATTAGTTTTACAATGTTCGACCCTGGAATATTTAGATAAAATTATTGTTTCGTGTTTTTGGGAAGAAATCTCGTGGATTTAATATTTGCCTTGTCTTTGCTAACGAACATTATAGGTAACTACATTATAAAATAAAGTTCCCTCGCCGTTTCTGTTTGTCTAATGTCAATAAACTCGACATGAACTGCACGAATATTTCATTTTTACCAATAGTTAGAGTGATTTAGTGTCCTATTCGTGAAGGTATTGCGTAAATTTCCCATTTTCTCTTTACCCGTGAAAGATTGTTGTGCTCGAAAAAGTGCTTGTACAAGAATGACCTCTTCCAAAGACGCGGTCAACAGACTTGCTGGAGGCGAGTTCATTCTAGACTCTACTCTACTTATTAAAACTATTAAATTGTTTTTTATAACCTAGAAATTAAACTACTATCACTACACTCTTGCTTCTCATCTAGGTCAAGGTACTAGACCTTATAACACAACTGTCGCACTAAGAATTGGTCTACTGGCGCGGGAACTTTTACAAGCATACAAACAACGGACATAAAGTACAAACAGACTCGAAATAACTATTTGAGGATCGCACAAATAAATCATTGTTCCGTGTGGTAATAGAACCCACGTCCTCCTGACGCAACGGTAGTGGCATGGCGACCACCTTAACCCCTACGCCACGGAGGTCGTCCCTCTCATAGTTTCTTATTCATCTTTAGCGTTAAAATAATTACCTACTAACAACAATATACCAATCAACACAAAACAAAACAAGCCATCTTGTTCCAAGGCTTTTTTTTTCCAAGAAAATGTTCATTGAAACCAGTGGATTAGAGTGACAAAAAGCTAATTATCTTGATCACATTACAAGGTCACCGCGCCGCGTCACGGACACCGCAAAAAGTATTTTCCGCTCATCACGGTGATATGATCTGTTCTTTCTTTTACTTGATCTTTTGTAGATTTCTTCCTTTTTGTAGACAGCTATTTTTGTAGCTAAATTCTTTGATGAAACACTTCTATCGAAAAAGTAACAAAAAGTATTTTTAAATATAATAATACGAAAAGATATATTAACCACGTAAAATCAATCCCGACCTTGTTATAGTAGACACGACTTAATGTAACATGATCTGACAAGGCCCTGATTTTCACTTTTAGGCCGAGCATCAGTTCTTATTTAGATAAGAAATGAGCGCGTTGCCCAAACGAAAACTAGTGAAAAACTATTAACCACTGATACGTTCTAATCTGCCTCTCTTTGCATTTAAGAAAACACTCAGCATGTTCTTCAAAATCTTTAAGGACCTAAACTAAACCATAATTACAAAAAAGCGCAATTCTGAGATGCCTTCGAAATGATCAAATCCTACAAACTTGAGATCCCTCTAATAGGGTACCGGGTACAAACGCAAACGTTCCTAGAGGCCCTCGATGCGCCGCTTTGACGGCCAATGCAATTAAAACTTACCCTTACATCCCTCTACAAATAAATATGACATCGGGGAAAACTTTTTATTTACTTTGCCCCGCTATAAATTAAATTCACGATTCAGCAACATTTTTACACGAAGACGCAGACGGGATTTTCTATGTGTGTAGAGCGTGTAGACTTTATGTTAAGTTCTGAAAGTAGAGAGCAAAGTCTATTGCATTTATAAATCAGCAATACCTTACCAAGGTATAACTTTGCAACTTTTTATAAACCTTGTCACCCTTGCTTTATCATTTTGATAATGACGTCCTATGCGTATTTGATGCGTGGAAATTACGAGTATTCAATTCCACATCACTATTAAAGTCACTCAACCAAAAAATAATCCTAATAGCCGTTTAGCTGCAAAACGTGACAGATACATAGATGGACTAAATTATATAATGCATAATTATTTAATCACTTTTGGGTGCACTGAAAACAACCCACAATCTACAACCGCGTAATTTCCTATCAATATCAAAAACCTATCCGAACGAAGGAGCACGCGTCCAATTAATTGAACCAAAATCCACGCGAGGTACCAGGGCATCAGGAGCGGAGTGGGGCTGCACAATTGCACTGTCTAATTGAAAGCAAACAGCTAGCCGTGATAGCGCACAAAGGACGGTTGAATTGTTAAACAGCTTCGTGCGTTCATGGCCTCCTGGTAGCGACGGCGTTGGGTTATTGTTGACACGCTTTTTATTGTCCACCATTGTTAAGAAAAATAAAAGAATGTGTAAATAAATTGTGATGTTTGTCTTCCTTATGAACAAATATTTAGTTTGTAAAGCCCATGATTTGTTCCTGGAGCATAATTACTGATGTTAAACTGAACGATTGTGTTGCGAGAAAATTAACATAGACAGCAACATTATAATTTGTCTGCGCATCTTTGAACTCGAATTCTGGCCCAAGACTTGTGTTTCAAAGACTTTTTATTCAACTCGCTATTGTTTTTTAATAGGAAACCAGAAAAAGTTTATTTTATTTCCTTATTTTGATTGACTGATTGATTACTTTATGGCATCGCAATCTATTACTGCAAACTGTTGAAAAGCAAATTACAAGCTTTTTGTAGTCACACCGTGTGAAAGTAGACTTGCCCATTGCCATTACGTCTTTGTAGTAATACCGGTAACCTAAGGATACCGGTATTTCCAATGTAATCGATCGAGCCGCCTCCACTTAGAACCCTTCAATCTAGTGCTCGTAATAGAGAGAATATTCAAACGATGGACAGCTGAAGAAATATGAGCATTCAAGGAAATCGTGGCTTGATTTATCGAATAAAGAAAATCTTTAAAAGGCGGATTTTTTAATTTACTTCCTACTTTTACAGGTTTTTAGTTATAATATGGTATTCACATTTTGCTTACTACCTACTAAAAAAACTTTTATTATGTCCAAACAATGACTTTGCAAGGTAGTTTGTTAATAAGTTAATAAGATTAATTTACGTAGAAAATTTTATATTTAACACATTTGCAATGTAACTCAGGTCAGCTCTATATAACTAAAACAGAAACACCGAAATGTATGTACACACATACACGTTAGTAATTATTTTTTTAATAAAATTTCACTGGCTTAAACATATTGACAGTCCCTTGCTTGTATATTTATGAAGTAGCTGTATTTGTAAGAAATAACATTGCCTTTTTTGAAAAAGTTTCTGACAACCGAATACGAACCACAAGAACAGCCTATAAATATAATATATGCATAAGGCCATCAAGAACTGCTCTAATGCACAAAAGCATTTTTTGTATGGCACCAAAAGTGTATAACAAAATACCAAATAAAATTAAAGAACTTACCGATGTACAATTTAGAGTTAAGCTAAAAATGTTTTTAATTCAAAAAAGCTATTACAGCATTACTGATTCTTTAAATGACTCTCTATGATTATTATGTTTGTGTTCATTTCAGTTATAAATTTTAAGCTTTTTGTTTTTGTATACCATACTGATTTTTTACTTTTCTTCCTTTCATAATTACATGTGCTAAGTGTGTAAGCCCATTGGCAGGTTCTTGGAGAGACGAAATATTTTGTAAGACTTTACTGTACCCAAAATCACACCAATAAATGATTTGATTTGAATGAGTTTGTAAATGTCGGGTTAAGGTTTGTATGGGATATCAACGGGATAAAATTGTAGTATACTCGGACGAAGTCAGGCCAGACTGCTAGATTTAAGAGAGAGGACTGTTAATTTTTTTCTATTTCATCACACCTATCACCATACGAGTATATAAACACCTACCAAAAGTTCTCGAACTCGAATCACAATAATCGCTCGCAATTAACCACAAAAGGGTCCATCAAGGTACAGCCAATACATTAAAACTTGAAGATCGTGGAGGGTGCAGGGCTATAAAACGTGCATTAGAACAGCCACGCCATAAAGTGGGAGGACCCAATCGACCTAAGTAACGGACTAACGCCATGAGACTCAGTGTAAATTACAGATAACGGTTTATTTGATAAACGTGAGTAATAGGTTTTTTTATTGATAGGTTACATAAGTTCATGTGGTGGGTAGAGTTTATTTGTTTATGTGCTTTATCAACAGTTTTAAATGTATGTTGAGATATCAAGTGCAGATGTTATCGTAAAAGACACACCTACTATTCATTAGGCATTAGGCGTTATCATGGGATTACGGTATTCAAAGTTTTTTTTTCAAGTTGAATCCTATTTACTCATTGTTTCTCATTATTTATCTTTATTAAATATGTCCGTCCCATAGGTCGTCCACATTTTATACTAGAACATCATAATAATATGTTGGTAAATGGCTGTAATAATTAATCAATGCCTACATCTATTACACATGCATGTATTATATTTTAAATGCGTCAAGTACAATCTGCAACAGAGTTTGTGGATTCAAAAAAAGCCTATAGAAAATCTATAATAGTTTTCTAATGCCTTTAAATGCCTACCTGGTTTTATTTCTTAACTTGCATCGCGTGTCTATCACAAACTGTACTACAAAATGGCTTATTACTATATCCTGCAGCCTAGCGTGATGGCTGGCTTATTTCAGTGCAAAACCTGAACATTTATGACTTGAAGAATGCGATTAAGTCGGTGCTATGGTAATTTTCTTAATTCGCTGAAACCAAAGTGGTTGTTCGCTGAAACTGAATGCTTGATATTCCGAGAGGAAATCGAAGTGGATTTTATTTGTGGGTTGCAATGCACTTTTGATATTAAAGGCGTTGATAGATTAGATATATTGAATACAAATTTATTGCTCTTGATACTGTTGGCTGACAAATTTATTACGTACTTACTATTGTGAAAAATTACTGGTAATTGAAAAGTGGGATTGACAACATTTTTAGTTGATTCACTTTTTGATGAATTATGTAGCAGTTTTAATTCATTGATCAAATTATATAATTCAATTAATTTTGAACTTGTGTCTAAAAGAAACTTAGTAAAACATACATAACAAGATCTACAATAAAGATGTAAGGAAGGAAAGAAACCCCTAAAGGAAAATTAATTTAAAAAATATAACTATAAGATAAAAAGATAATTGTCCAAAAAAAACTATGCTCATATAAATTAGGATAAACTTTCTATCCAAAACACTTCCATTAGCAAGTATAACTATCCTTATTCACACCCAAAACCTATCTTAGAATAGACCAAAAAAAAGCCTACAAAACGTGCCTGAAAATACTCCGTCAGACCTGTCAAACGTGCTCCTAACACGTCTAAAACCAGTGCACCAATGAAATGCTTCCCAAAACCCTGAAATAGTTGGTTCAGTAAGTATAGATGCATTAGCAGATTAGTTCTCCCGACTGCGCAAGGAATGAATGCAGTTTTACGAACTAAAGAGAATGTGGAAGTGGCTTTGCTTTGATGGATATTTAGAGTCTTGTGACAGAAAGTAGAAAAATATACAGTCAAAAAGTATGGCTTTCAGATTTTGAGAGTAGGTCTGAGACTCAAATATTCTCATGTGCATTCTATGTAGTAGCAAATGCTACTTTGAGCAAACTACAACCGGCAACTGTAACTGAGACACCAAAATTGATTTTTCAGAATAATTCGACGGGTAAACTACTTCATGTAGTTCCTTTTTTTAGGCAAACTAGCGGAGCAGCCAAAGCAGCCAAGTAGTGCTTATTTCTGAAATAGCATACCTACATAAATACATAACAGTTTAGATAATAAAACGTACTTCAAACCTCACTTTAATACTGACCATCCAGGTACCAATGAAATTTTATGAAATATACGTACTATATGCATCATTTTATCCAGATCGGTCAAACCCTCTAGAAAAAGTTAGCTGACATGACAATTCAATTACTAAAGAGGAATTAACAATATCTAACAAATTAATATATCCTTTACTATTAAATAACATTACTAATAAACCAAATAATTCACTTCCATTAACCCAACATCTTGTACTACTCGTATTCACAAAAGAGCGTCGGAGTATCGAACTGGTAACATTTGCATTTTAGATTTAATATCGTTTAACTACGGCCCCCACGATCTATCTATCTAACCGACTGCGTATTTATAGAAAGGGTTCGTAGTTTCTATGAAAGTTCTGTTTAAGAGCAGTTTGTTTTGTTTTAAATTTAATTATAGATGTTATTTCTTTGCTACTTATGTTTAACGTTTGAAACTGAAAATATGACATTATTTTCTGCCCCATCCGTGTTATTAAATTTGTCTTATTCAAACATAGTAATTTTAAATTAGAAACAAATTGAAAAGAAACATGCCCAAGGACAGTTTACGGAAACATACAATTGTTATTGTAGCTATAAAAAACTTCATAAATATTAAATATCTATACTAATATTATAAAGCTGAAGAGGTTGTTTGTTTGAACGCGCTAATCTCAGGAACTACTGGTCCGATTTGAAAAATTATTTCAGTTTTAGATAGCCCATTTAACGAGGAAGGCTATATATAGGCTATATATCATCAAGCTACGACCAAAAGGAGCTGAGTACGACTAAAATATGTTACAAAAACGGGGAAAATACGCATTCCCTCTTATGTTGCAAGCGAAGTTGCGCGGGTCAGCTAGTAATAGCATATAATTGCTATAACCACATTTTTTTAATAATAAATAGATAAAGCGTGCTAGTTCTATCTCTTTCCAATTAATCTGTCAATAAAAGTATATGTTTATTTAAAGATATTGCTTTTTCATGTACGTAATTATTATTCCGCTTAAATAAAATTTCCATAAACTTGAACAATATCATCAAAGGCGATACCTAAACAAAAGATAATATAACGAAATGAGTAGCAATAATATTATTATTATAATAAAATATTCCAAGTTATAACGATCAGTAATAACGTTGCATTAGACTGCATATTGTTTGTTGTGTTAAGGAGACTGCAGATTAACTACTTCTAGCATATTCGTCCGGCCATATAACAAAGCAACAGTAGCTCGATTCTCTACCACTACTACCAACAACCGGCTAGCTATCAAATAAAGTATGACAATCGGTTCAGCGCCTCTAACGGGAGCCGTAGAATGTAGAATGTCAAACTCTTTCAAATGTCAAATCTTACTCGATAATACAGACTGTAAAGAGTCGCAAGTTTACGTCTATGTCTGCGTCTATTTGGTAGCTGTCAAAACGCAGCGATCGGAATTTTAGGTGGAGCAAGCGTCACTGTTCCGCTAAGCGATTAAAGCGTTCGGCCTTTTTAAATGTTGCATACATATGTGCTTACAAAAAGCGGTCATGCCCGGTCCCTAAGTATATTTAGCGGTAGTTTATCTGTTCAAAAACGTGAATTTATATAAGTTTAAACGCTATTGAATAGATAAACTACCGCTAAATGTACCTCAGAAACCGGGGATACGTCGCCTATCGCTGATGCTAAATGTAGCTTAATCTGCAGCCTCCCTTGTTTTATTTGTATTGCACTCGTTATTTTTATGGCTTTATATTATTTAAATATTTTAAATGGAAAATTCTAAGCCTGATTTCACCACTTCTGAATATGTGTTGGTTAGGTTATCAGATAGAATTATGCCAATTGTTCTTTTAATAGATAAATTTTAATTAAAGCCTTCTCAATAAATAAAGCGAAAAAATAAACTCAATGGTGCGTTCGATAAATAAGATTGTCGAGGATTTTGCTAAGGCCCTATGCGTAATCGATACCAATACTATGGATACGAAAGTATGTCTGTTACGCTTCCATGGCTAAACTTGCTATACAGATTTGAAATTCAGCATGATAAATGTCGAAGACCCAAACTAAGGCTTGCTTTTTAAAATGTTAAGCGCTTAGGAAGCTTAAAAGAAGATAGACGTATATACCTTAACGCAGCAGCAAGCATAAAATTTGTATATCCAGAATATATTCTGAAAAGTGACCCGTAGCACTAAAGTGACGCTACCAATATCCATTCGTTAAGTTTTCCTTACACGATGCAATTGCAACTGTCGATGTACATTGCTGGCACAGTACTACCGATGGGAAATACCTTCCCACAACACGAGAGACTGATGAAACACGTATATGTATACGTGTATTCCCTTGACAGTTTAAAGTATTATGTGTTCAATAGAGATGTGTTTCAATGAACGTTTTACACGTCTTGTTCGTGTCTGTTGGTTATTTTATTAGTCTGGTTCTACTTCAATGACTGTTGACTTAATATTGCCGGACATATCTCAAATAGGCATGTTTTGTTTCCGTAAATTTTCTCATTAGGAATATCGGAACTGTTGACAATAGTTTCTAGATCTCACAAAGCAATGTTTTGATCAGATTTTGAATTCGTTACACACGCTACAATTGGCATAATAATATAATTATGTATTTAAACGAAACCTTTCGCAGCTAAACCGACACAGTTATAAAAAGATCGCTGCCCACGGTAAACCAATCATGCCAGTTCATAACATATTAAAACATCTTAAAATTAATAGTACGTGTAACCCACTATTATCCAACTCCCGTGCAAGGGTGCCCCCCCTACAATAAGGAGGAGGGCATAGAATCCAGGACGCTTGACATGTTAAGGTTTATCAATGCCTGTGAATATTTTAAGAACTATTTTTATTATAATGTTAACATTATGTTATTACTCATTTTTAATAACTACATTAAAAAAATGAAATCACTAACAAAAACAACAAGTGCATAGTATAGAAGTAAGTACATAAAAGTTGTTTGGTACATAAGTTGCATATAACAATGTAGACGGTTTTGTACCATCTGTCCGCCCACTAACTCTTGGATAAATTCGTTAAGCAATTTGAGGCGGTTGCACCGTTATATGTTAACTGCCAGTTAAAGTACTGTTTGTTACTTATAGTCATAGTGGATGTGAAACGTGTGTATGTATGAGATGAGGACGACTGAATTTAAAAGCATATGTAGGTCTAAGTATTGGGACATAGGGCTAAAATTGAAGGGGTAGATATAAATCACGTATTTTGGATAACATTTTACAAAAAGAAAATATAGAGTAAAATTCATTCTTTATACAAGATACAACACTAAATTCAGTTTATTTATTCCTCATGATATAATACTGTACTATTCGATAAATTACTCAATTATTTACAATTCAAACAGTGTTAATGTCAATTTGATTAGCTTAATCGAAACTTCATTGATCGCAAAGATTACACCATACAATAATTTAAGATGGAAATCAGGCCGCTATATAATTCTTATTTATTCGTAAATAAAAGCACTCATCTCACTGAGATACGGCCACTTTCCCAAAAATATACGATTTAATTTATACGACTAGCTTTACCAAAGTATTAACAAAATGTCGGAAGAAAAAATCCCACTTAGTGTAATGAGTTTTGACAAGGCTTTCGCGCGAAGATGCCAGCTCTTTGAAGGAACTTTCATCTTTTTAGGTAAGGAATGAAATACACTTGCTTAAAACTAGCTCATCATGTTTTCATTTAACATTACCGAGGTAAATTCTGATGAAATTTTCTACGTGTAGATTCATTTTATAAAAATAAGCTTTGGCTTAAAAAATGTGCAAGTTTCGTTATTTATCTACAATATTTTAAAAGCAAAATCTATTAAAATGAATAATGGCATTTAAAGCCCCATAATTATAATAGGGCTCTATTTTTTTTTCCACAAAAATATAAAAGTGAAGTCAGTCCAGTCATAACTTTGGTTCCCCTGGATGCAACCAAATCTATAAAATTACATTCACAAAGTTGGTATAATCTTTCCCCTTTACAATATTTGCCTCTACAAAGAAAATATAAATGCAGTTTAAGTCACGGACGACTTGTCAACAGTAAAATCAAATAATATCGTTAACAAAAGATTAAAACTACATTTAACCATCGACTAACTCACAGTGCAACTCACTCATAGTTTTTAGCTGCCCCCAACAAGTTGGCCGACCACCCTAACTCATTTACTTTGAATTACTTACATACTGAACGGACAACGACTTTACGGAACTGCTTTTAGTACAAATGCGGTTTGGAGATATACCTGATTTATTTTATTACTGGCCGTTATTGCGTGTACTTAGGTCTCGTAGACTTTTGCTAGGCTAGTCTGTTTATAGATATACGAGTAATAAATAAGGAGTGCTGTACCTCGATTCTCTACCACTATCGACTACCGACAACCGGCTAGCTATCGACATTTGACATTTAGAATGTACTGCCAAAATGTTTCCCACGACACCCGCAAGTGGCGCTGATCAGATTTTCATACAAGATTTCTCGATGACAGTTCGGATATCGGTAGTCGATAGTAATAGAGAATCGAGGCACTGAAGAAAAATGTCTGCGTTTTGAGTTTCGTTATTCAATTATTCGTTGCAAACGTAAAGTCGTGAACACATTTGACAATAGGAAAATCGACGAATGCTATTGTTGTTACTCGAAAAGATTCTATGACTTGTATTTAGGTATATTAAATTCCACAGCCTTCCCCGGCTTTGTCAGGGTTTATCTTAAAAAAATATTCACCAAAACCTACCTTGAGATTCAATCTATCTATTTGTGAAAACCGCGGAAAAATCCGTTCTGTAGATTTTGAGTTTACTGCCAACAGACAACACCGACTTACTTAGTTCTTTGGAAATAAGGAATTGTATTTATTATCAATTGCTTGAAGATTCAATACTCATGCCTAACATTGGACAAAAATGATAAGTTCAGGTACTTTTCACTTGAACAAGTACCTTGTACTATCCATTCGCAAGAAACTTTACAACTTAGTAAAGAGATCTATTACCCATGCGTTCAGAACAAAATGCAGCGTAGTTTTACAGTAACGGAACAACGATAACTAGTTTATAGCGAATAACTTGACGCTGGACAACTACTAGCTTTTAGTGTTATTCTGTTATACTTCGATAGTACTCTTAGGTACCTGTTGTTATTTGTTTTGAGTTAGTTGTTTGACATTTTGTCATATTATGTATGGTGTTTGAAATCTCAAGTGAATAAGTATTTAAATTATATTTTCGGAGTTGGATATGGGTTCTGGAGATAACAGAAATTAAACAGTTATTGGTCAAGGTAAAAACGATACAAGCAGTTTTTCCAAAGAAAAACAAGAAAAATAATTAGATCAGCTTGAATTTTCAGAGGTATATTGTCATAATACCGTAAGCTTAGATTGTTACGAACCTATATGTGTTCACGCAATTATTGGGGCTTACATGCGCGAATGAGAGAGCTTGCTAGGATACGTGTTAATATAAACACAATCACTTGACAAATATAGCTTTAATCAGAGCTTAGATATTCCCGATTTTTTATACGACATCTAACAATGTCAAAATATTCATACAAGCATCAGCATTAAACAATAACATAGAAACTTATAATTATATATGAAAACACGCTACTTACTACGCTAGCCAAACCATCCTTACCCTAAAACCAAAAATATCGAAATCCCATCATACAATTTTACAAAAGACTTATTTTAAAAATGGCCATGACTTAACATGACTGGCTGACAAAGTAGCCCATTTAACATTGAAATATAAAGGCAGTTCAAGTTTATGATATAAAGGCCAATTCGGTTATATGATAGGGGTATCAGTGAGACGTATGGAGTGTCCGGTTGTGATCGATAGAGGGCGGTACCGTCGATACAAGATGATGCGGAATATGCATTGCGGAAATTGGAAAAGGAATATTGTTTTCGTAGTTTGATATACATACTAACCCCCGGTTTCTGAGGCACATTTAGTAGTTTATTTATTCAATAGCGTTTTTTTCTATATTATATGAGTTTAAACAAGTAATGGTTGCAATCGCTCACCATAGAAGCGCAGTCGAAACTTGTTAATCTTTTGGTATGTAGATATACATAAAATAAACAATCTTAGCAACAATTTTCTTAACCGTGAATCGAATGAACCCTGGTGCTTGCATATACACTTATGTAATTACTATGGCAGGTATTATTTTTCCTGTATAATAAAGTAATTTAACTAGCCGAAGGATGGACGGGTTAACAGACTGACTGACTAAGTGACTTTATGACTTACGGATTGACCGCCTAACTGACTCTCTGATAAATCAAAACAAAACCCAAATTTTAAACTATAAAATTTGGTATTTTAGTAATTTGGAAACACAGATTCTTTGAATAGGATTAGGGTATATTTTCCTCAACCCCTTTATTTTAGTACAAATCCCACGCAAGCAGAGCCTAGAACAACTACTAGTGTATAAGACAATACAATAAACACTATCTCTAAGTGCTACAGATATACATCAGTCAGCCACGGTACATTGAGTGTTGGATGTTGATCGATAGATGGCGTTGTGTCGTTTACGGCGCGACGTGGACCGCGACCGCTTCGCGTAGTTAATATACGTAATGTTGTTTAGAATTACATGTATGTTTTACATGTGGTTTTGTTTGTAATTTTCTGTTTTGAGGATTTACGTTTATGCCATCTGCAAATTTGAAAGGAAGAAAGATTGAAAGAAAATACTTTTAGAACTATAGATATAAATACATAACACAATAATAACATAAGTAAGTTTATAGCTATAAATTAAGTAGTATAATTAGTTATATAATAATTATGAAGAGTTGTATAATTATATATAATATTATGTAAGAATTGAAATAGGGCGCCATTGTCGCCAACAAACTGTTATGCAGTTTGGCGATTTTTTGTGAAAATTTAAATTTTATTGTTAAACTTGAATAAATGATTTAAAAAAAATACTTTTGTGGCGCGGTCTGTAGTGACTGCTGATCATGAGGCCTCCGAAGAATGATAAAGTTTGTCACAATTAGTATTTGAATTCTAGTAGTATACTTCTGAATACTTGACTTACTGACAATCATCCGTATCCGTCTGTTAACCTCCACAAAGTGCTTTTGGTCATTTCATATCTCTACTAATATTATAAAGCTGACAAGTTTATTTGTTTGTTTGTTTGAACGCGCTAATCTCAGGAACTACTGGTCCGATTCGAAAAATTCTTTCAGTAATGTCGTTTGTAAAATGAATGTTCGTTTGTTTCACTTACCCCTTACTTATCAAAATCAATATGCTTTGTTGTATTTAAATCTCTATAAACAATAAGACCACTTTCTATAGATATTTATTTGAACAACCCAAGTTCCATTCACTAATCGGATTCGTTCGAGTTAAATAAATACTGCACAATCTACAGTTAGCTCGCAGTTTTATTGTTAACAGTCCAGTAGTTTCTGAGATAAATATTTATAGTGTTTATTGATGGTAGAGGAATGGCTTTACTAGGATTTTAAAGTATTGGTAAAGATTAAACGGATGAAAGTGATTAAGGAGCAATTTTTTTGTCGTTTCGTTAAATATTATAGTTATGCAAACGTAGTCGCAAAATATTTCAATTTCAGATAATTTTTAAATATTTTACGTTAATCACTTCGCTACAAATTATAAAACCATCTCCTGTCTCCGTGCGTCAGTCTGTTTGCTGTAATGTCGCATAAAATTTTAATTATATAATTAAAATAACCCAATCTTTAGCACATAACCTAGAAGGTATTTCACACACACGTCTAATGTTAACCTTAGTGTCTAACCTTTAAAATTGTTTTACCGCTTATAAGACCCCTTGTGCATCTTAGTACTTTCTAAAGCTACTTCGACCTTGCAAAAATAGCCAATCTTATCCAAAAACCGTTAAGTCATCAAAAGGTAGTAAATCTCTTGCTACGGTGTGCATGTACCACATTTCAACGTTGCACATCGGTCTTGTTTGAGCAAGTAATTGGGCTCTAAAGTAGGGTGTACACTCGCTACATCACCTTAAGACCCGCCCATTCGCTGTTCTGCTCCCGGTTTGCGGGGAGATCATGTGAAACACGATTCAGTTTTATTATATAGCCTGTCAATGTATATAAGAGGTATATGATGCTTAACCTGATTACATTGTGGCCAGTAAAAAGACAATGTATTTAATTCTCTAGAAATTATGTATAGGACAATAAGTATAATTACATTTAATTCGAAGTTTGAATTATATGTATTTAAGAAGAGTTTGTTTTTTATCGAAAAAATATATCTTGTACTTCAAAGTGGAAATAAGTAACGGTTAAATTCTTTTAAAAAATAAACGAAAAATACTTACAGTTGTTTAAAAGAGCTCCATAAAGCATGCAGTACTTTATGAAAAAAGAATCTTAACAGGCAAAACACTATCAAAACACACTTTTTTTCTTTTCACAAACCAAACTAACAAACACAGGTTACGTAAAATCATTGTAATTTTTAAGTAGTCAACGTTTCGACCGAGTTACTCCGGAACGGTCACGCGCGGACTGATGAAGCTGCTAAGCGTTGTCGCATAGTAGCGCGAATTTTTGCGCCTACCCACAGTTGAACTTACTTTAAATATTAATCACGTATTGTCAATCATTTTCATTATTAATTATTAATATATATAAACAACAAAAACTGCAGTGCAGTTAGATAAAAAACTCCAAACAGTAACGAATTAATAATTATTTTATATTGTTTTACAAAATTAACCGTTATTTGATGACTGTATTTGATTTAAATGTTATACTGGTAATATTAATTAATAGTAGTCATTTCCTTGTCTTATTCCTTTGCTTTGCGAATCTAAGTTATATTGTCTTTGATGAACAAATAGAAAAGCAGAAACTCTACATAGTTTTTCGGCCCGAATTTGTGGAAAAAGAATTCTTCATTTGTATCTGTATTACATTACACCTTTTAGCATTCAGCGTTTTATTTTCCTGAGTAAGTGTATTAAGTACCTACTTTGTCAAACCTTGACACCTGAAACAAAATTCATCAGAATACGAAGCCATTATATAACTTATCAACAGTTCTAGTAACGTAGTGAGAGAATAGCTTATAACCACATCATTGCATCTTTATGGTACTCTGATCCTCCCTATCTCGTTCATCAATAAGAATCACTGCGTTACACAAATTAGTAAGTTGTATTAGTTTCATTGTCTACTCACCTGATAGACCCTTAACGACCTCCACGACCCTACAGGGAGGTGCCTCACAGATACATGTGTCAATAATTCAGAGGTAATCACGTTTCTTAGCTCATTCATCTCGGAGATGGATGCTGTGAGTCTCGATGGTCGTTAGTTTGGATAGAAGAAGATATAGGATTGTTTGCGACTTTGTTTGTGTTTCATTTCGGTCATGATTACTAATTATATTTATGACATACATGCATGCATTACATCACGTCTGTTATAGCCGATGGTGTCGGCAGAGGAGTATGAAACACGCTTGCCTTTATACAATGCAAGTTCTCTGATTTCATAGGCGGTGAGCCTATTGCCATATAGCTACTGGGCATGATACCAAACTCCGGGGGAGTTATGATATAGATAATAATCGGATGTAAATTAGAAAACACACCTTGTGTATTAAGTTTAATCCTCTACTTCAACCGCTAATGGGTTGATTTTGAAAAAAGTATCCTATATTTGAATGATAGAGCAGTGATAGCCGAGTGGTATAAGTTGTCACCGCCCACGCCAGTGGTCGCAGGTTCGAATCTGAGGCAACACACCAATGACTTTTCGAAGTTATGTGTGTATTAGAAATAATTATCACATGCTCCAACGGTGAAGGAAAACATCGTGAGGAAACCTTGCATGCCTAAAATTTGTTTAATACATTTATTGAGGGCATGCAAAGTCCCCAACCCGCACTTGGCCAGCGTGGTGGACTTAAGGCCTAACCCCTCCCTCATTACGGGAGGAGACTCTTGCCCAGCAGTGGGACAGTAATGGGTTATTTTTTTTTTTTTTTTTAATTTTATATTTGAATACGGTTCTTAAACTATAGCCAAGCAATATCCCATCATATTCAGTTTCGTAAGAGCTTAACAGACATACGGTCTTTCACATTCAATAGTATCTCTCTCGCTCTCTCTCTCTCTGTTCCTTAGTAAATATACACCCAGCAAACAGGGAGTACAAGATATAATCGGCAACAAAACTCAATTTGAACAGCATCATATTGAAAGTGTAATTAATACAGGGAGTGAACGAGGAAGCACAATGGCCGCGGCGCTGGATAAGATAGCGAGTATTCCCGCTTGGCCATCAATCCGATGTCCGCACTGTCATAACTATACACTATTTGATTAATTTCCAAGACCCCAAACAAAACTTGGTGTTAGGATTGTGTTGTAGTCAATAAGAAACGACTTTCAACGGAATTGTACATTTCAATAGTTTGCTGTGACTAAATGATTTGGTTTACTATGTTTCAAATTTCAATCAATCCATCTGCTTCTTTTATCTCCACTTACCCGTTTATAACAATCTATTTCAATATTATAATTGATTAATTAAGAAAATACTCAAACATGACGTAATTAATGCATATAGCTCCTAAAAATATGTATCTAAAGTATCCATTCCAAACTTCGGCCTGTTGCCAAAATATGAAACAAAAATATTTGTGACAAATTTCAAAAATCATTTAGGAAACATAAGATAAACTCCTAATGTCCACGTAACCACGTAAGGAATTTGAATTATTCTATCACAATATATTTTTCCCTTTCTTCAAAAGTTGATTAGTTACAAACACCAAGGCATCTTCAAGCCTAAAATATCTTTCCATCACTGTACCGCCAGCCTAACTCAAAACCAACTCCCATTGTTGTTCTATAGTTGATTTATCATTTAAAGTCGTTAACAAGCTCGGACATTGGATCCGATGCTATTCATTTATAAACTTGTATACATTAATCTTGTCGAAATATTAACAAGTAATTTACAAAGACGTTTCATCTTCGTCTTTATAATGTGAGAAGTTTATTTAATTTCAGCCATTTTACGCCTAATGTCTGACAAATTAGGAGGTCGGAGTTTGATGTAGTTTTGTTTTTAATTAATTTACAAATTGGTTTTGTCTTGTGGTTGATGTCCGAATGATGACGTTTATAAATCAGTTTGAAGTATTCATTTAATAGTTTTTTTATAATTTTTTCACCTATTATACTCGGAAGTTTGCGAGTCTTGGACAAAGGTACATGTGATACTACCACGTTTTACCGTCTACAGTTTCAGTACTGTGTAATAAGATAAAACCTGTTCGTCGTTAACATCACTCAATTACAGACTGGTGCAAAAAAATCCCTTTTTTGAAACACAAGATATTTTTTTTGCAAGATTACGTAAGAAGACAGAATTAAAGGAAGGGAACTAGCAAATATATGTAAAACTGTCTGATTTATACTCACCAACCAATAAGATGTATTAAAAAATCGAGTTCAATTAATTTTCTTGCTGTTGGATATAAATCTGATATTTCACTTGCATTTAGTGTGTACATTTTTCTATTAAGAATGCATATTACCTCGTCTTGTCACCGAGAGGTTGCACAAACCCCTGCAGTGTGGCCACGAAGCCTCTAACTCTGGAGAGTGATTCATTCTCACGAAGCCTTGATTTATGATATACGACTGTTGAAAGGTTTACATTATTCTTTCATAAATCTTATATGTATTTTTCAAAATTTTTCTGTTGTAACAATTTTATATGGTAAGTACGAGTCGACTCGCGTAGCTTCGCTCACGCATTTTTTTCTCTACATAAATCTTTTACCGTGTATTAAATACAATTTTAGCAAAACAATAAGTTAAAATAGCCGTTCTTGGGATTCGCATATCGTTTTTATGTATAATAAAAAAAAAATCATAAGTCCATCTCCCGGTCCTAAGCTACCTCTCCACCAGCCAAATCGGTTCACTCGTTATTAAATTATATATAGTGGAAATAACACGACTTTATTTAACAAAAAATCATATATTTACAAAATATATTACGTTAATAAATATGTTCACAAAATAAACTAAAACGCAACTATTTGTTTCATTACATTCGTCGGCCTAAACCACCTGACAGTTGGAACCGCACAAACTTTCCTTTATAATATTAGCATACTATTTTAAATGGAGAATAATATATTTTAAACTAATAACTCAGACCGCAACCGAACAATATTAAAACTTTCTACATTTTGCCGTAAATTCACATCAAAGGGTTTTCGGGTAGAGCCTTTGTAATTATATAAAATAGGTAAATGTGTTTGTTTATTTTATTTCATTTTGTAGTATGATGCCTCTTTTCTCGAAGGCTGTCTGAAGATGATATGTCTAAGAAATCTTTTTTTCCCACAATGCAAGTAAAACCTTCATTTTACAAAAAATATCAAACTGTAATTAATGTTAAGATTGAATTTATTTACAAATACAGACATTCATACACTGCAAGCATAAACTTATGCCAAGAGAGAAATAAAAATACTTAAAATCACGCCTTCTTTTCATAGCGGTAGGCAGAGACCAGAGTATTTACATAGTACCCATATTATAGGAAGCAACTATTATAAGACCATTTAAAAATATTGATTATTGGAACTAAAGCCACAATCTCTAATCGTAACGACTATATGCATCTTGTACTTCATGCTTTACTATAACTAAAGAACCCTTTTTATCTCAAAATTATGTAAGCAAAACCGCGTTAAAAAATAAGTCTACAATAAACACCAAAAGCAAATATCATGAGTCAAACAATACCGCCACAAACGTACATCAACACAACAATAACTTGAGTATCAGAATCAAACCGCAACTGAGTAGAGAATAAAACGAAATGAAAAGGTTCGTTTGAATAATGTTGTGTCTATTACTTAATGCTTTTAACTCTCGCTGTTGAATGTTTTAGCTAAGTGGAAGAATGTGCTGTTTGATGTGAATAATATGTTTTTGACTAACTGATATATGCGTCTCCGCTTGAGTGAAAAGTTTCGTGCCCTATAGCTATTATCGTTGTTATATCGGGCTTTTAATAACCGATATATTAAACAACCATCTGTAAGATATCTAAATAGTCTATGAAACTAAGTTTATTTTTCGCAAAAATCAGCAGAATAGTGACGTGGTCGCGAATGTACTACTAATCTTTTTAACTCACATATTCTTTTGAACTGAAGAATTACAAGAGCCATTATTAGACCTTATCAATAGGTGTCAGTTTACCTATCCTACTTATCTATTAGATAGATTGAAAGTAAATATATTAATGTATGATATTGTCAAAATTCCATCTGATTAGTCATCTAAGTGGTAAAATCAGGCCTATGTTATCCTCTAGATATTATACTAAACACTATAACAGTATAAACAGAACTATACACAAAAGTTTCATCAAGCGGCCTCCATCTAAACCATAGAATAGCCATCAATATACGAAGGAGTGTATGGCGAAGTGGGTAAATTGAATATTTATACAAAACAACCGCTCCCCGAATGGAAATACAACACAGGTGTAGCGATATTGTTGCAACCATATTGAATTCCACCAAAGTTATTTTACATCTAGAATTAGGCCGGCCCGAGTAACTGTTGCCGAATAATATTTGAATAATGTATACCTTGCCTATCTTTTTACGGTATGATTGAGTAGTTTGGGAAATAAGGCTTCTTTCAATATACTAGAAGGTTAGGCTTTTGGTTTTATACTTTTTTAGTTTTGCTAGTATTTAGATCTCATTTTTTTTAGTCTTTATTTATTCTGTAACGAGACTAAAGCAGTAAACTACATTGGCGCAAAAATATACGGTACTGCATTACATAAAAGTTAATACCTCTTTTAAATCGGGTCAGTAGTTTGTGAGAAAATCGCAAACATATAGGCATGCAAGTCAACAACTAAAACTATATTTTTGATAAGTAATTATATTCATAGGAAAACACTTTTCCTGTAGATAAAATGATATCATTCTGGCATACTATCATATCTTTACCAAATATAAAGTTCTTTTATAAGACACATAAGATATCAAATCAAACAAAGTTGTCTATTTCGATCGTGAACCCGGATTCTGAGTAAAACCAATGTCGGTATTCTCTTTAAAGCGATTCCCGGTATGAGCTTGCAACTAAGTCTTGCGGGTGTCAATTATCACCCCTACGTAACACATGTACGCGTAAGTTATTACACCTTTCCAGGAAACTTGTTTATTAAAAGCTAGTTTGTCAAACTACTAAGCTACAGTCCCATTGTTTAATTCACATATGTTTCTGTGTTACAACAAAAATAGATGTTCTGTGTGACTATGAAACAGTTTTTACAAAAAACATGAATCATTAATTTATTCATATTATGTATTTTTCTACAATATTATTAACTTAGGTACTTAAATAGATCCTTATTGATTTTCTTTTAGTGATGTTGTCATCTTCACAAGGAATTCAGTATAATATAAATCATGTTTCGGTCCCACAACTCTATGTAAGTCTCTTAACAGAATAAAATGAGCTACTAAAGCATGGTCCGTCCACCACTTAATCTAATTAAGAAACTTCTGGAACAAAAATAAAACATAAGTTTCCCGTCAATTACATATTGTCCAAAATAAATCCTAAACTACGTAATTACCCAAAAAAAAGTCAGTCGAATCACAGGCTACTATACCTTTCGCGGAAAATTAATTAAGTTAGGTGGTAGAAAAAAAGGGTTTGGCATTAAGACGGACAGTGCTGTGCAACTGAGCCCAGCTGACAATGATTTATTATATGTTGTATAAGAAAAATGCTACCCACTAACAACGCAACTCGATCTTCACTGAATTTTAAATTATGTGCTGAAGTGTACTGTATTGTGGGTTGTTTTAAAGGTAGTGCTGCTTGTTTGTTTTTAAAATAGTACATTTTATAGCTGGTTAACTTGGTTTGTTAAACGCGTGTGCTAAAGGTAGCTTGGTTTGGTGAAAACTGATGGTAAATACAAATAAAATTGTTTTCAAAATTCAAATTCAAATCATTTAATACTTACTAAGTTATATTATACAAACAAATTGCTTTTATTGGATAACTCTGACTAAGAATTTAAATTACTATTTACGTATCTCATGCAAGGAACTATTGTTCAATCCGGATATACATATATTATAAGTATAAAAGGAAAACTTGTAGTTTATCTTTTAAAATGCCTATTGTACGTTTTTGATAATATCACTACATTCGTTTTTGTAGCGTGACATTTATTTGACAGACACATCGGCCTGCGCCGCTTAAAATAGGTACCGCGATTCTCTATAGACTACCGACAACCGGCTAGCTATCGAACAATTTTGTATGACTAACGGTTCAGCGCCTCCAGAGGGCGTCGTAGAAACTATTTTGGCCGCACATTTGAAATGTCAAACTCTCGCTACTTGATGGTTTAAATTGTAGAGAATCGTGCTACTGATACACAGCAACAAACAAGAAAACGATTAATACGAATCCATACTAAAAAAATATGTTCTTCTGTTACATTAAGCCTAAAGGCTTAGTGTCTTTAGGCTTCATGTAACAGAAGACACTCAATGGACCACCATTGAGTGTCTTCTGTTACATGAAGCCAATAATTAATAGCTTACTTTATTAAGAAGGACATAGGGTACTTTTCCACGAAAAGTCTACACATAATTTCTAACAAAAGTTAATTTATCACAACGTCTAAGTGATAACTCAGTGACTAGATGTACAGTACCGTCTGACCACGAGGCGTCAGGGAAAGGGTTATTTTAATAGCTCTTAAGAACTTTGTGATTAATGTATCTAAGATGTTGAGTGGCCTCGATCAATCATCGCGTGTTTATCTTAATAGTTTTACTTATGTGCTTTACGCTTTCTGGATGGATTAAAGGTCAGTTGCTAGGTTGTCTGTGTGGGAATTTATCTTGTACTCTATTTGAATATCTTATTATTATGAAGCACAAACCTTTTTTGTTGGAAGCTTACCATTGTATAACTAATTTTTTTACACGCCTACATAAAATCACGCCTTCGTATGAGGGAAGGTAGAGACCAGAAAACACCACTCGGTACGATCCATACAAACTTTATATGCTTCATTCACATCCATACATCGTGTCATACGGGACTGCCGGTTACGAGTACTACGCACTTGACTCATTTGCAAGACATGATCTGTGTGACTTTCTGACCTTAATTTTATCAAATATCCCTCTGCATCATAAAAAGGATGACGTTTAACCCACACTACGCAATTTATATTTGAATCCTTTTTAGAAATCGTCTTTATGCCTTTACCCGGTAAAAAACTGCGAAAGCTCGGAAAACAAAAAATCACCTTACGTGACTTAAAAAACCAAACTTAACCAAACATCTGAGGATTATAAATAAACATTAAGGATTATTTTACAACACTCAGACAACAGATAGTTACAACAAATACTCTATTTATCATTTACAAATCATTATACCTGAATAAACCAGTAATATCAGTCGGTAGTCGCGGCTCGTTCAATCTTGATACTTGAGTACATTCAGCGGCAGGATGCCTCAGCGGCTGCCACCATCTTGATACTAGCTGTTCAAGCCATGTGTGTATTAGATATTGGCTATGTTCGTTTGTTTGTTTACCTGTGTTATCTGTTTTGTATTTTGGAAATAGTATTAAAGATATGTTCCTCTTCCTCCGAAAAGCTGCATGAAATTGTTACGAGAAAAAGAAAAACAGTTACTGCGTAATATTATGAATAGGAAGTCTGTCTATTTTTCTTGTCCGTGTCAAATAATTCGGTAGACTAAATTCTGCAGAAGAACAGAAACTTTTATTTTTAATAAATCACGACACGTTAATAAACTGCGATACTGGCTGTAAAGACGTAAAAAACAAGATTTCATCAAATCCTTAAAATCACAATTGACGCTACCAAGAATGCAGATTGCAGCGTTCAGAACTTGGCCATGCATTCTTAACCTCAAATATTTCTTAAAATATTTCATTGTTAATTTAATTTTTGTATTACAAGGTGGGCACTTATCTACGTGCCGTAATAATAATAAATAAAATAAAACAATAAGCTTACGCATCAAGAGTTCAATCTGAGCGTTTGTGCCTCTCGAGAGGTATCGACGTAATACGACGGCGGCTGTAAATCTATAGATAAGGCACGGCACTAAGTGGCCCGACGGCCAGTGACAACACTTCAGTCTGCGCCACGATTTACCTGGAGCTGGGGGGACCAGGAACTAAGAAGATAGGGATATGGCAGACTGTCACACGGCAGATTTTACATCGCCGGCATAATAAAAAAAATGAATATGCGTGAAACTGATTTTACTTAGATTTTTAAGTTTATTGTATATCGCTTTGTACTGTAGCGGCTCGCTACATACAGCGACATCTACTGGGACCAGCGCGCAACCAACCACCACGCGCAGTGTGACTGACGTCACAAGTCCTAGATCGCGCTATCGAAGTTTGCACTGCAACTGACTATATATACAAGTTCCCGACTACAACAGTCGGGCAGCCTAGGCCCACCAGGCATGATCACCTCGCCTAGTCGGAGGATCCTCCCTTTGTGTTGGAGGAACATGATCACCTCGTTCCTCCACAGTACTTTAAATGAGAACATCATTTGAAATTAAGGGTGTTTGACGTGTGTATGTGAGTGGATACAGAAAAATTAAGTATCATACTACATTTCAGATACTCTTTAAAATAGTTGTTTTATGACACGAATTCGTAATTAAACATAGCAAATCTTTCTACTATATCTACTGTACAATATCCGAGCGAAAAAAATAAAAACAGACACCACAACCTTCGCAGGAATAGACAAACTGTATTTAAAACAGTAACTTTTCTCCGCAAACTGCCTTCTCCACTCGTTCATAGTACAATGTACACGAATGCCGAAGTGATCGCAGACATCAGATACAGGTTCGACCCCTGACGAAGCATCGAAGCACTTTAGCCATCCACCTTGAGCCGCAGCCAATATTGGGGACTACATACCTACTATATATTACTCACATGCGTAGTGGGGAAATAAAAGTAAAAGTTAATGTATTACTGAAAACTTAATCTTGAAGAAGATTTATATACTGATCTTTTCTTGACTGATGTTTTGTACTTCTAAAGGTCGTGTACTGAGAATAATTTCATGAACACCTGTCATCGACATGAGCATTTTGTACAGCAATTTGGCTTGGAGATCTTATTAATTTCTAACGTGTGATAAAAGTTGCCGGTATGACTTTTGAACTAACTTACATAGATTGTGCTCTGGAAGATTCGCTACTTTACTTGATTGTTCGAAGAGTAAAAGACAATTTTGCACTATTTGCTGTTAATTTGTACTCCACTCATGACTCATTTCAAAACTGACTAAGTACATGTAGCAATTTTTCAGATTTGTAGAGGCCTAACCCTGATCAAACTATTAAGAAAAATGGAATACCTATTTTGTAATTGAAATAAGTTACCACTTAAATCAGATCGATAGTTATGCTTCAAATTATTTTCAAATCCCCCGAGTATGTGATATAAATTGCCGCCATTTAATATAAAATCACAGCTTTGACAACACGTGAGTGAGAAACACTATATTTCTATAATATTACATCTCGATGGATGAACATAAATCATCATAAATGGCGGGTAATCCCCAGACAGAGGCATACCACAGACACTCATTCACGTGGACTTTATACTTTTTTATCGTAGATAAATATTGTTTATGGTTTGAAAATATAAAATTTATTGCTGTTGCAATTTTTATTATTTTTTAAAGTTATTAATGGGTTTCTAATGGTTGGTGATATTTCATAAAATAAATATTAATAGACTATTGACAAATGACGTGTAGTGTTTTCCATTAATATATAATCTATCAAACGGTTTTATGGAACATTTGTTGTGATATTATCGACGTGTTTATTATTGCAGAAAGGTGATTTATTATCTTCGTTTTAGCATTGGATGAAAATTTACGACAGTTTAGTGGCTTTTATGCGAAGATATATTATTTACTTGTAGCTAACTAGTAGCTTATGTTTGATTCATGAAACGGGGTTCAGCCAGCAAGACATGAACTGTCTGCAGTGCGATTTTCTAAAGTCGGTGCCTACTACCGAGTATTGAGGGTTTGACATTTGAAGTGAACTTAAAACATAGTTTCTGCGGCAGCCGCTAGAGGCGCTGATCTTATTTTAGTACGCAATATTTGTCGATAACTAGCCAGTGATCGATAGTAAATAGGGGTAAGAAATCGTGCTACGGAACGAGTAATTAAACTATCTATCTGTTTACTCTATACAGACCGACTCACGTTTTTAATATTGGTATAGATAACTTGATCTCATTTGCGGGTTAAAGGTTATCTATCTCTACTCAGAGGTAAAGGTGAAACCGACCCTAGTTTATTACAGAATCATCTACATTTTATACGTAGGCATATTTTATTACTCTTATTTTCTCCACCAATAATGAATTCTAGAGCGTGCACTCTTACCGTTACTGTTATTTCGCCAACGAGACTTTTATGGCGGTATTTACTCATAAAACTTTTAAGGCCAGGTTCTTTCATTGTATCTTTTTGATGTTAATTGCATCTGCTCGTAATAATCTCTTTGTTTACGTCCATTACATGCTAGGAATTCGAAATGGGATCCAACCCTTAACTATGTAACATTCTGTCTCCGACTTTGCGAATACATCGAATTGTTTACCATCCATTGCTGGCTATGTTAGAGTATACAAAGTTGGTTGTTAAACATAACAGTCGATGTATGTTGTCATGTTTGTAGGTGTGAAAGCAAAATGAGTTTTTGCGGTCGCATGGTGTCGCAATATGGTAGTAGGTATGCATTTGTTAGTGATTTGGTATTCAAGTCACGGCGCACTCTAGGCGTTTGCCGGCGACAGGGAGTGCATTCGGTTTAGCATAAAGTTTCTTTACTGTATCTGGTTTTTGTATACGAGCGGTTTGAACGCGTTCAAGATGTCTGGGGATGAGACTAATTGTTACGTTAGTGTAGGGAATTAAGTTAGGCTTTTGTTGCAAGATAATGATGATGTCGTAGTACTGATGAACGAAAATAGAGCGTGACTAGATTGAAAGAACTAGGTTAACTTATCAAAGTTAGAACTCTAATCCATCCTCATAAGGATCGTAAGGCAATATTGCCATCTAGCAGCCTTTTTAAAAACAACGATTCGCCATCGATCTTAAACAAAAATAACTTCATCCAAAATATGAGTCAAAAATATTGCTGGAATGTAAGTAAAGTAAGCGACTTTACCAGAGTCAAACACTTTGAGTTACAAACTCTAATTAATCCTAGAAATCCAGCATACCTATATCGAAACATTTTTTTAAATGTTAGTCATAGTTTACAACACTTACTTCGTATATTAATGTGAGATATCTTTTAGATAGATGAGATACAAAAATGTATATTACAAAACAATCGTCGGTGTGCATCAGATAACAATAACAAGACTACATTTCCAGTTTCCTTTTGAAAGAAACCTCCTCAAAGTTGCAGTAAGACGTGGCACTCGACATACAAATTAGACATTGTGCTCACCGATATTGCACTGCACTTTGTAACTATTGTTACTATGTTATTGAGTTATTTCAACTCATTAAAGAAGGAAAATTAAAAAAGCTACTTAACGATAGTATGCTCAAAAAGTTAAAATATTAATATATATGTCATCTATGTAGCCTATCCAGGCCCTTAAATATTTGTCTGCTAAAATTGGTTTTGTAAGATATCCGCGCGCATCAGCGTTAATCTGATTCGGAGTCGAAGTGGGCGCCATGGCCAAAATCGTTCGGAAAGATCATCATCAGGTTTGCCAAAATCTGTTATCAAACTTGTAATTTAAAGTTTTAGGCAAACATAACTGTGCCTATTACTAAATCTCTTTAATAATCTTGTATTAAAAACGTAACATAGTACTTATAACTAACCATAAAAGACCTACGCTTAGAAATAAAAAAATATCTATCCGTGTTCTAATTAAATTCTTTACAAAAATGAATATCAGAACATGTCCTAACAGACTATATTTTTTTAACAAATATTGTCTTAAAAATTTCTAGGTTTTTCGTAATTGTATAGAATATTCCCTCATTTTTATCCACTCGTTATTGTAAGAATATCTTTAAAAAAAGGTTTCTACAAGGCTTGTTACGTTTCTCGATGTAACTAATTGGTAATTGTTATACCTAGATAATCGGGGAAAGCTAACCTACCTTTTGTTGGGTAATATTTTTTATAATATTCCACGTGTAGATAGTACTTCACTAGGTAGGTACACTTGGACTCTTATAATATTAGGTCGGGGAAAAAGTCTTTTCGCATTATAGTTTGTATGAACTTGTAATAAAATCTGTTCGATGCGAAAAGATTTTTCCCCGACTTAATAAATAGGTATCATATAGCCTTAAACAGAAATGGAAAAAGGAAGGTGGATAGAGGGAAAGGAGGGTTGCTGTGCAGTGGGACTATATGGACTGAAACTGCAAATATGTTCATAATAAGAAAATATTCCGTTACTTAACTTAATCAAGTAATCTGTGACCGTCCCTATAGATTTACGTGTGTTTGACTAAATCAGACTTCCTATCAATTACCAATGAAACGTAATTTAAAGTATCACTTGAAGGTATTTCTTTGGTTACAATTCTCGTCAAACAGAACGAGTTAATATGATACTTACGAGCTCAGATTTGAGTAACGTTCCCGTCTTGCGACATTTCTTTTTAGACCATTAATGTCCCCCTGCTGGGCAAAGGTCTCCTCCTAAACAAGGAAGAAGTCAGGCCTAGTGTCCATCACGCTGGCCTGGGTTAGGGACTTGCGGCATTATACATTGCAAATTCAAATTATAAACGGCCACTCTAATAAGGAGTGAGTAAAAACATTTAATGTTACAATTATAAAACGTTAACATTTGAGAGTACAGGCGTCGAGGTTGTAAATCTAATACTAAGTAAACTTAACAATAAAACAAATAATATGATTTATACACAGCAAAATACTCTACAAAACAATTATCTACATAAAACAAATAACAATGACGTAATGATGTTAAAAAGTGCCACAGAGTAGCATAATATTCAGTAGTTACAAGACGATAATTTTTTGATGAATTTATAGCTTGTTCACACATACTTGCCGACTATTATTTTCACGAATAAGATAATTAATCGTTTTCAATTGGAGGTAAAAGAAAATGTGCTTTGATACATTTGTCTACGATCGCAATTCTCTACAGTCGGTATTATTGAGAGTCGAGATTTTGACGTGCAAAAATAGTTTAAGCGTTAGTAAGTAAGCGTGTAAGAAAGGCGGGGCTTATCATCGTATGAGACGAATAGCCAGAAAAAAGCGAGCTAATGATTTTATGTACGAACAAGCCTTAAACCCACAGAACAGCATTACATTCAATAGTTGCAATAAGACAGGAGTTCATCTACAGTGCAGGCCTTATCGCAGCATTCGTTGACGATGAGTCGTTTTCCACGCTGAGCCAGCGACATGCCGCGAGCCTTATGTGGGGGCCAGGCCCAGCCGTATGAAGGCTCTTGGTCCCTATAGTATGGAGCCAGGATTGAATCTGGAAGGTAAAGAAGTTTTATTTAGAATGTTATCTTCTATAATACACATACACATACATAGCTTAACTATAAAAGTTAGTACTACAAGGTATTTTACTTCAGTAGTGACCCATTTCGTTATTAAGTCTTGCACTATAGTCACTAGAGTCTCTAAGTTACTAAAATATCTAATCGGGTATAGACTCATAGCGCTACGCCGTAGAGCGTGCTACGTTGCGCTGCTACGGTTACCGCCACGAATGGTCATTGTAGCCAAAATATTATTGATTTAAATACCTGAAGACTCAATTACAATTTTAAGGTTCAGAACTTATGAATGACACCTGTTAAGTACTACACATTGACTTACAAATCATAATTACATCAGTCAGTATTATAATGTGGCTCTTTTTAATTTATTCCTTTAACAAGCCAGATTTAAGAATTGTCACACATTTTCAACAGTTTAACTACCTATAAAATACTCATATTTCTATTAAAATTGACAACACAATATTCTAAACAGTAACAAAACCTCCACATATCGCGGCTTTATTGAAAATAAATCGTATTGAGCTCGGAGATACTCAGTTTGCATTAAATACTGATGGATCGCCGGCGCTTCCTCTAACAAATTGTTCTCCTTACTCGACTTTTACAAATGGCGCCTGGAGATAACCAGCTGCTACACTATTACACGTTTCTTTTAGCTAACGGAAATTATATTAATCGTTACTGCTGTCTTAGGCTGTTAGATACTAGCCTGTCTTTGGTAAATCGAAAAAATATGTATATTGTCAGAATACAACCACTTTTTGCTCTTTTTTGTATTTTGTTTGACCCAGGTTTAAGGGAGCATGTCAATTGGTACCCGACACGTTACTAAACTTTGAACTAATACGAATCATATTAGTTACAATATACTTTGCTCTTAACACAATCAAACCCAACACCGCTTGCTCGGCAAATGCATGCACTGGCCAAAAAGCTGCTTCAACAGCCATAATAAATCACCACATAGCAAATTAATTGAATTATAAATAAATCACTTTCTATCACACCCTGTATCATTAGCAAAAAGATTAAGCTGCTGGTCCCGACGTAAGTAAGATTAGGCCTGATTTCATAATGTTAAACAGATAGAAAACATGTGTACAACCCTTCTCAACATAGGATAAGGACAAGAGAAAAAAGTATTCCAGCACTTACTATACATAGTACCGTCGTTTCTCTTGTCAACGGGGTCTCCGGTCTCGAAGCAGAGTGCAGCTATAGCACGGGCGAGCGATCTGCCGCAGTACTTCTGTTCGTGCGCGCAACACACAGCAACACACAACAACAACAACGCGAACGACTTCTGAAGACTCATCTGAAAGTTGGAATTGACATGATCTGAACTTTGGAACATCGTATCATCATCATTGGGCTCTTACAGTCATTTTGTTGACCGATAAGCTTGAGGTTTTGCGTCAACATCACGATCTCTGACGAATAAACAAACGACGTTCTCCGTTATGTTCTTTGTTAATAAATAAAATCTCCTCGCCTTGTCTGTCAACCTGTCTGTTCGCAATAAACTTGAAATTAACTGACTGAATTTTAATTTTCACCAATACATAGAGTTATACTCGAGAAAGATTTAAATGCCTAATTTGTAAATGTATGCCCGTTATTAACCGGTCAAAGCAGGGACGATCAGCTTAAGTTCATAAAAACAACCCTCATGGAAGGAACCTATCTCCATATTATGTTTATAATTGACCCAGAACAGTTCACGCAATAAATATATCATGTCTCAAACAGTAAAGTAAGATGGTAGTTACAGTGTAACATGCACATAATTTATGTTTGTAAGCAGCCAATTGGCAACGTAAACCGTACAAGATTAAAACGAAACACATAGTGGTTTTGGATGCACATGCAAGACAGTTACAACACAACAATCTTAAGGAGAAATAGGACTAAGAAAACTGTATATTTTGAATGTAGTTGTAAAGAAGCAAGTGTAGAAAACCAACTTGGTGATTAAAAAGAGTGACTTTGAGATTTGAGACCGCCGCGGCCGCGTTGTTCTAAATTGAGACATCATATTTTGATTTTCTTTTAATGAGAGGGCTAAATTCCTAATGAAGTAATAACTAACGCCTTCATCTTGCATTTTCGATCTGCACGCCGGATCCCAAAATAGCTTATATGTATCTGAGAATTATAACCCAATATCAAATACATTTCCTTTACCAAATTACTAGCGACTTTAAAATAATGTTTATATCGACGCCCCCAAGGAATAAACCGGTAATCGCAAAAATCTAATTTTACAGGAGAAATGTTTTAGTGTTTTTCAGGTATAACTTTTCTATAAAAGGTAATTATGACAACATTGTCATATGGAGGGAAAGCTAATTTTTTTTCTAATAGTTAAACATAACCTGTGAAATTATTGTATATACACAGGATTAGTAAATCGCCAAAATACATAATACCGAAAATGGTTTCAAACACTTTTAAAGGTAATGATATATTAGGATCTTCACTTATTAATATTATTCCAGCAATGTTTACTTACCGAGTTATTCTTGTGAATTTTTTAAAAATCATAGACATAATATAAGTTTACTGAATTATCGAACGTGTTTTTACATTACAGAGGGTGATTGTAATATTCAGTTACCGACTTATTACGGTGAAAAATTAATAACCATAGAAGTGTAAATAATTGTAACAGTTATCGCGTACGCCCTGTATTTGTCTCGGTGTGAGTAATGTGCATTACATGTAGCGACATGTTCTTGATTCGTCGAGCGCGGGCCAGTTAACGCCAATACATATCTTAAGGTCTCAAATGATTACTGTAATAGAGTATTACCGAAAATGTCGGCCTAAAAATTTACGAGAATAAACCCGTAATCGCGTTAGCCAGAAGATTTTAGGGAATATTTTACAGTAATATTTCTTTACCGAAATTTGGGCATATAATTTAATTTGTAATAAGGTAGAGCGGTATTTTTCACGTAAATAAAAATAAAAAAGAATCCATGGAACAAACATGTCATAACGGAAATCATTGAAAATTTTGGGAGAAAAAATCTGAAAAAAATTGTATAGGTGTATTCACACCCATAGATACCGAAAATGTAATAACAATAAAAAGTCGGTAATAGTATAATACCGGTTTATTCCTTGGGGGCGTCGATATGTGTCATGTTTATATTATAGATTTCTTTGTAACATTAAAGTAAAGAAAGACATCGGCATCGTTCTGATAAACTTATTTGAAAAATGGCGTTACTTATACCACTTCGAATTTATAATTACATATGTTAATAGTAAAACCTACTCCAGAAGTCTAGAATTATACCGTTTTTTATTTTTTTTCACCTTAATTATATCAAATTACTTTATAAAATATATTGTGAATCAAATAAGTAAGAAAGGAAGCAGAAAATGTTCTAGTCTCACCTTAAACACCTGAGTATCTTGAAACACTTGAATAGAATGTGTTAAGTGCGGCAAATTGTGCCGTTTTATACCCCTCCAACTCTCCACAATAATTAATATTCAATAACATGTCAATACGTGTTTAATGAAATTTGATTTAACCTTCAAAAGCATTGAAGGGTTAAAGAGGGCTTTAATTTCCCACCTTTGTGCTAAGCCAAGGTTATGTAGGTCATACGATAATAGGGACTACAGGTTACTGAAGATTAATTGAACGTCGCCTTTGATTACTTGTAGGTGGTTTTGGCAACGATATACTTGAACTTTTGTAATAAGCTGGACTATTAAGTAGGCACTTTTTATCGCACAGAGAATTCTTAGATTAGAGGTAAAGGAAATAATACTGGGAAACGAGTTTGGACAGTTAAAATTTTAATGAAAATGCATTTACTTCTCTTTAGGTGAAAGTTGAAGGCTGATACAGATGAATGGAGAATGAAAACATGCTACACTGACCCTACTTAACGTGGGATTTTGTGAAGAAAATGATGACGGTTTCTCTATAGAGGTAGGTCAAGCGTAGGTTCTGCAGTCTCCAGCGCTCTTATACATAGATGGGGCTACTGCTACAAAAATAAACATTATTCGACGATTTATGCGATCTGTATAAAAACAATTCATTGCCAATAGTATATAAGATAAGAACTGCTTTAACAGTTTAACAGCTTAACGGTAAAACCGATTGAGTGATATTTAATAGAGCAGCCGAATGACTGCTGTGAGTAGACAAACATTGTTAACGAAAAATTATTAATTTCAATATCCATTGCCGCTTACGTAACATAAACCTACAGCAGCACCAGTTTGAAACACGTCATGTAAACTGAAACTGGAGGCCATCAATCAACGATGATGTACCCGGCGAGTGGATAAACAATGAACTATGATCATTAGTCATGGGACTGACCATCTATCATGGGGACACACATCATTGAGTCCAAGATGCATAGAGCATTCCGTGATATTGAATAGGGGACGATTAGAATAGTATTACTATTGAATTACAATGTACCATTGAGACCTGACGGAGCGTGTTAAGTAAGGTACTAAAGTACTTATTCGAGTCCGAATTCCCCGCTAAAAGAGGCATTTGTAAAAACAAGAATAGAACTTTGTGCACTAGTGAGACGTTCGTACTGCAGAAAAAAGTAGAAATTTATTTTATATAATATTTACCTAGTCTATATTTAGTAAAAATCACAAAATACTACCACATGTCTTCTTACATCTTGATCGGTTATGTAGTTTAGTATAGCTATGATAGCAGACAAGACAGAAGAAAACAGAATTACATTAATTGCGAAATTACATTCACAATTATCGTAAATATTTTTAACTAGCTGACCCGCGCAACTTCGCTTGCGTCACATAAGAGAGAATGGGTCAGTATTTTCCACGTTTTTGTAACACTTTTCACTGTTACTCTACTCCTATTGGTCGTAGCGTGATGATATAAAATATGTTTATTTTTAACGCAAAATATTCTCAAAATTATTTATATCTCTTAATATAACGAAGTCGCGCTAAGGCATATCCGCCATTAAAACAGTTGCCATGACAACGGAATTTTGTTATTTCAATGTGTCATTATAATATTGACTATTCGGGATTTAGTTCGCCACTTGAATTTTCCCGGGAAATGCGTCATTTTCCCGGAGTAAAAAGTAGTCTATGTCCTTTCTCGGGTATCAAAATATCTCCCTACCAAATTTCATGCAAATTGGTTCAGTAGTTTAGGCGTGATTGAGTAGCAGACAGACAGACAGACAGACAGACAGACAGACAGACAGACAGAGTTACTTTCGCATTTATAATATTAGTATGGAAGTATGGATATACTCATCTAGAGCTTATTTCGTTTTTTCACTTAATATCTGGACCCAAAATTACACTACTGCAAACAGCACTCACTCAAATGACCTCAGCCCTTTTAGTGGATCTGTCAAGCCATCCTATGTAAACTTAGCACTCCATTAGGATATCTTAAGATTTAAGGCTAGATGTCTCGGATTTATCTACCAACATCAGCGCTTATATTTAACTTGTCACCGAGGTGTTGTCTTTGAAATTTAACTTATACTTTAATACCCTTTACACATATTAGACATATGTACCTATATAATTGTAGTATATTCGCAATATGGTCGCAACACACAATTTTTTCTAAACCCTCTTGTTAAATTATCAACAAATGCATTTCAATTTCTAATCAGAGCTATGACAGGCCTACGAAAGCTCTACAATAAGTCTACGAAACTGTAGCACGTTTTATTTCAGAAACAAGACGTGCCATTATTTACCGCCGCGAAATTGAATACCTCAAGAAACCATTACCAATATTATTATGTCAATTTATAACGTCTCTCTTCTATTTCGGTGCTACATCCAGATAGTGTCACGACATTATACCGCTCCATGTCGCTGAAATTGCCTCCAAAAAAACCTCTACTATCGGCATCCATATTTATCGGCTGCTGTAAATAAATGTAGCAAATTCATCAGGTGTCCCAGTAGCTTTAACGCTCCAATTTCTAGCAGGGCGTCGCATTGGCGCGAATTCCAATCTGGGGCGCACTTAAGCCGTCAAATAAGATGAAACCAAGTGGAACATTGGATGTGACATGCCCCCCCAAACACAACGTTTGCTGTCGAGCACACTTCATTTGTTAAAAGTCTATTCCGCTCCGTTGAACGATTTAATGGAGATCAGTGGATATGACGTATTTGAAATGTAAACAAAAACGTTATACAAACTTCCTGCTTTTGCTTCAATGGAGTACAAACAGCCGCTTTGAAGTTTCGCGTACGGCTTAGCGACGCTGGTAATTGCAGTCTTTAAATAAACTTACACATTTTGTGTCGGAAATGCCGTAGGCACATGGCCAAACAACGTACGTTGGTTTGGTAAGTACTTAAAGTGCCTACGTACTTTACAAAGAGTAGAGGGCATCAAGTATGAAAAATAAATCATAAAAGTATTACTTACGACTTTGCCTAGTTTATTTTTTTATTGCTTTATGAAATGTGATTGTTTTAGTAGGTAATAGCTTCTATGGCCGAGAGATTAATAATCATTTTATGACAACATACCCGGTTAAACGGTTTCTGGCTGGTATTCTCGAGTCGGAATTTGGATCGACAAGGTAAAGTCATTATTACAAGGCCAATTTGTATACATAGGCACTTACATTCCACCGAAGTATTTGCCTTACTGCAACTTGTTATGAATAATTATATCTCCCTTATATTTCGTAGAAATGATTATAAGTTGATGACGAACTTTATCATCAATCCTGAATTGTAAAGTTAGATTGAATAAATATTTTTTGTTGATCTGTAGAATATTTTTTTGTATCTTGTTTTGATCTAACATACTATTTTTCGCAATTGGTAATGACAAATCGCTCCGGTCAAAATTTGATTGGCAACACAAACAGCCATATCAATAACATGGCGTCGCAGCTGTCAAACTAGCGTGTTTTGGTGATGCTTTGATTTTTGCAAGTGATAAGTGATTGTGCTAAATTAAGTGCAAAAATGTCGCATGAACAAAGAAAGGGGTATTACAACAGGGATTGGGATAGGGATCGTGGTCGAGAACGAGAACGGGAACGGGACCGCGAGCGTGAACGAGAAAGAGATCGTGGGGACTACCGCGGAAGACCGCCGCCGATGCGAAAAAGAAGTCGATCTCCTCCAAGGAGAGATGACCCTAAACGCAGCCGGTCTCCACGCAAAAACGAAAAAGACATTCTAGACGAGAATATACTGAGTGAAATATCCAAACTTCCTGAACCTAGTGAGCTGTGGGACAATCAGTTTCAAGAAGGTTTTCCAGTGCCGCCGCCGCCGACATTTTCACAGCCGCCTCAAGAGGTAAGTTCCATTGTTTGTTTTATTGTAATTGACATCAGTCAATCCATTTAGGTACTATTCGATTAATTCGTCAATAAAACAGTATCCTCTTCATTGTAATAAACAAAAGGTATTGTTACTCAGGTACCTATAACAATAACCTGTCTTGATACCATATATAATGTAAAGTAATATAGGTATGTAACTTGATAACAAAACTGATAGTGGTTGAGTTAAAACTTTCATAATTTTTGTATGCAATACATAAAAACTGAGTCCTAATTTTATAATGATGATATGCTAAAGATAACAAAGTGACTGACTCTATCACAAGTATTGATAATGTTCATACAGTATGCTTAAAAGTTCAAGTTCTATGAATATAAATTTAAAATACATCATGCTATTAATCAAAGTAATCATCAATGTGTTCTCGCAAGTCATCTTACAAACTCCAATTTTATTAAAGGGTGTTTCCAATCAAAACTATGCTGGGAACTATCAGCCATCGTACTCTGGCATCTATGACGACTTCCCCTCTGTGGGTGCACTCCCACCACAGCCTCCACACCCACCGGACATTACTACATGGAACCAGATGTCTCTACCACCACCCCCTTCGCAGCCACCACCAGCCCCGCCAGCTCCGTACGTCAGTAACGTAGAAGACCAAATAAAGAAAGAAGGTATGTTGCATTTAATTTTACCTTTTGCATTAATTATGTCTTATTTCAGGTTATTACGGTGTTATGGCTAATTATGATATTATTTTGAGTATACATGTATGTGAATTGTCAATTAGAATTTTAATATAATTATATTTTTAAGATTAAAATTCTGACATTACAAATTTTCTTGTAAACAGAATACCTATTTAAAATTTTGTTTATACAACTTATCTCACTGTTTTAAATGTGTTAAATTGGTTTTAACTTTAATATAAGATAAGACAACTTCTAAACACAGTACCATACTGCATAAAATGTGAGCTTGAAATAATAATATGTTCATGAAGCCTGCATTAAGATGTAAAAGGATGTTTTTATTGTAAAATAATTGTACTTATTTAAAAGTGGTTATAATGTTTCATTATATTTAGTAAGAAATTGCAAAAGTATGTTAAAATTTGTTAGCTAGAGTTTAAGATAAGGATAAGTTTATGATAAGGATATAAATCTAAAAATGCTCATAATTATTTAAAAACTCATTCCTTTACTCACCTTTATTGATTGATTAACAACTAAACACCACTCTTAAAACAAAACATGAACTTAAAAAAGACAACTTACTACTATTTATATGTGCATTTGTTACTCAATATGTTTATTTTTAACTATATATTTCTAAGAAACTAACCACTTTCTGATAACTTAATAAACTAAGCATAACACAACACAAGTATTTATAAAATAAAGAAACAGTGAAATAAATATTGTATACCTATAAGTATGTACCAATATTTCTTATAAATATTCTTATGTACCTAAGTCATTGTTTCTTTAAACAATCAACTTACATTACATACTATTTCTATTACAGAAATGCATAAAATTATCCTGTTATTGTTATAAACTGTTATATACAGTAAGAACACAGTGATTTCAGGTTATAAAGTTGGTGACATGAAGAAAACCTCAAGAAAATACCTGCTTTGTTCTTTAACCTCTTATATTTCGCCTACCCCTGCTGAACATAAACTCATTTAGCACTCCCTGCATGATTGTACAGATTATAATGTTTCATAATAGAGGTAAACAGTGTGCTTGAAACTGCCTCTAGACATTTTATTTAGCAGATGTGGGTCGTCAACAGCTAAGAAAACAATCTTTATATAATTTGCTTGAATTAAGTGCAGCATCATTAATCAAAAAATTATTGAATATACATTCGAACAAATAATGATGCTGCACTTAATCTTTTAACTAAATATAGATTATGAAATAAAACAATATTTTACAGCAGCTATCGAGTCTGAAATGCGTCACCAGAAGGCCGCATTGTCCAAACAAAGAGAGGACTACATCAAGAAATGCGGGATACTCAAGAAAGAGTTGGACACACTGAAAGACCAACGCAACGAGCTACGAGGCGACGCGAAACGCTCCCCGAGCCCTGACACCAAGAGGTTCTTGAAGGAGAACACTAAGCTACAGGTTTTGTCACTTGAAATTATACTCTATTTAGTTAATTTTACAGCTCATTTTCTTTGCTTGACTGTGCAGCTTGATGTGATGAGTTTTAAACGACGCGTTCTTATAGTTGGAGATACAGAACAAGTTGAAGACGATCTACAATGTGGTGGACATGTTGAACGGCATCATCGGTGAAGAAGCACATGAGATACATGAGGCTGATGAACCCGCAGACCGCGCCGCCAAACGTAAATCTAGGTGTGTTGCGTTACAATTTTTTATTTTATTTACATTTCGTTTTATTTATTTTGGAAGTTCATTTTTGTTCCATAATGACTATGATGTTCTTTTTTATTAAGATTCTTGAGTAAAAACAGAAATTAACTTCCAGCACCTATGTTCTATGCATTGAATTAATACTAATTGCGAGAATGTGTGTATAAATGAAATAAGTTAAAAATAAAATATTATTAGTTGTGACATTTTCTCCCCAAATCAGGATTGCACAGCTTTTGCGTGCCAAGAAGAGCTATTCGCTTTTAATATTTTAGTGGACTGGCAATATCAAGAATGGGCTGTGGCAACATCGATGGAAAACGACTTATTTATAATTTGCTATTCCTTGAAATAAATTGTAAGCTTCTGTACTTAATTGCTGTGTGAATAAAAACTTTGTTAATTCACATCACTTACGACTTTAAGTGCTTTTTTTATGACCCTCAACTTTTTTACGAGATACTGTGTTTTGTTTAGAATTACACTAAAACATGTATATTTTTAAGTGACTATGTACATTGTTTGGACATAAGAAACAGTCAAGATTGATTGCTTACGGCTTTATGCATATCGCTGGAACAATTATTGATTAAGATTTGGGTGTTTGAGCACAAATGTCTTTTTCGTGTTTGCATATGAATGCCAATCCTTTTGTTACGTATAAGCCCGCGTACGCTTACACGTGTGTGTTACGTACGACTAATAGTCGTGAACTTTTAGGAAGACTGTTTCTTTTTGACCTTTTTGACCTTTATATGGATCTTTTAGATATGTATTATGTTCTAATGTATCCAATTAAATTTTACGCACATTATAGTTTTTTTATTTACCCTTTCGCAGATGATTGTGGAGTAAGTAATAGGCATATTTTATAGTGATGAGTAACATGGATTTCAGATTTAAATGGAGTTTAAAAAACGGTTTTATTCTATCGGAATGCGAAACATGAAAATTATTGTATGAATTTTAAATATTTTATCACTTGAAGGCGGAATTTTAGAAAATGGATTTACAAAATAATTTTCGGTACATTTTAATATTACATACGATTTAAAAAACGGTATTGTGTTTATTATTATTATATCTTTTAACCAACCGACTAAATATTTTTGCTTACAAATTAGTCCATATTCCAGTATATGTACGTACGTAGTAAATAATGTGAGATATTTTCCAGGTCGCCGTCGAACAAAAAGTTCAACTACATATACTACGATCCGGAGATGCATTGGTGTCGCGTCTGCAACGAGTTTCCGCCAACTGCTAAAGATTATTTAAACCATTTACATTCACCTGCACATCACAAGTAAGTCTTTACTAACACTATGTCTAACATTTTTTTTATATTTAGGCCCAGTTTCACTTGTAAATATCTATAAGATGGAATTTTGACGATTCTTTTCATAAATTCCCTGTTATTAATAATTTATTGCGAAAATAGCTGTGCCTAACTATCTTACTATAAACGTCGTGAAAGCTCTGATTATATAACAGTGTTTTGTATCTTTCATTGACAGTTTCAAAATTGATTAAAAGTAACAAAACACAATTGACAATCAGTGCTAATTCGACGTTTATTAAACAGATATGTAGTATGAGTTTTTAAATTACTACCATGATAACCACTTCCCTATCCTAAAGCATTATTAATTCCCTTTTTTGTTGAATAATATAGTTATCTAATGTTTACAAAATACCCATCGTTTTACCGGTGAAGGAAAACATCGTAAGGAAACCTTCATTGTTTTAGAATTGTAAAAGAAAAATCTAGGCGAAATCTGTAGTCTAGTGAGCATTTTTAACGAATAGGTAAGGGTTACAAAAGGTAGTGAATTTAGTCGATATTCTAACAACATATGCTATGATTGTGTGCTGGCTATAACCCTCTTTCTTCTTTCCAAGCCGTAACCAGATATGCACGAGAAAACTAGTACGAAACGATCAAATCTCCAAGTGAGTGAAAAAATATGTTTTATGATACAAGTAGGTAGTACATACTGACTATGAAGTGTAGTTGTTTTATCAGCAAGTCTTAGTCTCAAGAAAGAAAGCAGGTAATGAACTTTGTGATAAATCTTATAATCTTATCAAAATATATTTATATTTTTGGATGAATATACTGGACTGACAGACAGGTAATAAAATGACAAAGGTGTATTTATTAGACTTGAATATGTATGTGCTTATTCGATAGGTATTCAGCAGAGAATACGTTAATCAGAAATCACTTCTAGTTATGTAAAGACTTACGATGTATTTGTTCACTGGTAAAACATTTACTCTTACTAATAAACCTCGTGTAAGCTCTGATTTTGAAATGAGTATGAGTAATTACCACAAAACACTGTGTAATCAGGGCTTACAACGTTTATTGGTAAGACGGATTATGTATGTACGGATTTGTAGATATAGTTAGTAATTATTAAGCTTCATCAACATCTACATACGTAAAGTATTCAACCCATAATTCTTTTGTTTGTAGAATGGCAGCGGCACATCTAGAAGCACCTTGGCACACGGTGTCAGGCATGAACGAAGGGTACCCGAGCTACCCGTCTGCGCCAACTAAACGGACTCCTATCAAAGGTAACTTAAAAATTCTCTTAATTTTTCAGTTTTTTACTAACATTGCCACGTAGTTTTACTCGTGTTCATGGTGATTATTTTATCTGTGTGTTGAAGTGTGACTTTAGAAAACTTTGTTCGTTAAATTGGCAATCTTGTTCAAAAATAATTATTAATTCTTACAGTAGTTTGCTACTGAAAGCATATCATAACAGGAAAAAAACATAACATGTTATAAGATACTCAAAATAATTGCAGAATCCTTCTCTGTAAATAAATTTTAAATGGTATTTTCTACCAAGGTCTTCAATTCTTCGTGCCATCTACCGCTTGGTATTGCAAGCTCTGCGACCAGTTCATAGGAGACCTCCACTGCGCCTCCGCTCATCTTAAATCTATCACACATTCCAAGAATTATATGGTAAGTATTAAAACATAATTTTGTAATACTCCACGATTTATAGACATAAGATCGGTTTAAACAATCAGTCATTTGAAGTCTTTTTTTTTCAACAAAGAAAGTCTTATCAAATATGACAACGAATCAGAAGTAGGTACTGGGTACCAATGTTGATTTCTCTTCGAGTAAGGGGTAATTTTTGCACAACAAAAATAAAAACTTATAAAAAAATATTTTAAAATAATTACTTGTTTTAGAACTTCGTAGAACAAAACCCCCACTGGGAGACGGACTGGATGTCGGATCGGCAAAAAGCGTTCGAGAAATCCCGAGGCAAGATCAAATCGGACGGCGAGAAGCCACAACAATACATGTCCCATACGATCACCTTCAACAAAGATGGTTTCCACACTAAACGGAAGAATACGCCGCCGACCGGAGACGAGAAGAAGAAGAAAAGAGATAAGAAGAAGAAGAGTAAGAGAAAGAGGAGTAGTAGCAGCAGTTCTTCCAGTAGTAGTAATAGTTCTGATAGTGAGCCTGTCAAGAAGAAAAGTAAAGGTAAAAACTGATTTCTTATCTTCATGGAATTGAAATTTTGACAAAATCGACCGATATAACAAAGAAACTTTCCCTCTTATTCATAAAAATATACGAAGTTATGAAAGGCTTATAAAGTGTTTTGTTTCTCTCTCATTCCTTAGCGAAATGAAAAAGAGAAAACATAATATAGTAGTTTTTTAACTAAGATAGGTTTATAGTGTGTTCATGAATAAGAGGGTTTGTGTGTCTCAAAACGCAATAAGCTTATTATAACAAAAAAATATTATTCTGTGTTATAATATGTTAGCAGAAGGAGTTGAAAGTTTACAGTTTACAGCGCGAATATAAGTTCATTAGTTTATAAATCATAATTCTAAACTTTCAGATAAGAAATCAAAGAATCGTTTCGACGTGCCGGACGACAAGACACTGTCGGACTGGGTGTCAAACATACAGATGGACAGACTTAATGATAGTGACAGAAAATTACTTGATACACTTAAAAGCAGGTAACAAAAACGTTTAACTTTAAAAGCTTAACTGTTATATCTTGTAAAAGTTACAAGTAACCATTTATTGTTTATAAATAGCCTTTAGATTTTATTAAGGTTGAATTGATTTTCAGAATGAAGAAAGACTCAGACGAGAAAAGACGGTCACAAGATCGCGATCGGTCGACACGTGACAGAGAGCGTGTAGCTGAACTGCAAAGGAAATTAAGGTAAGACGACATAGCTGATATATTTAATGTCCTTACTAAACTACTATTGGGTAGTTATTCAACCATATTTATAGATGTTATTAACAGAGTCTTAGATGTTAATGATTGACAGTTCTTGTCAAATAAGGTTGATTACTAATTTAGGGTTACAGATACCTGAGCGGTAATGACGATGAGATGGCTGCCGCGCCTGACTTCACAATATTGTAGCGTCAGCAGTGTCCGTACACTAACACAGACCATTATATTCGTGTACAGGGAGAGTGAGCTACGCGAGCGCGGGGAGCGTGGGGAGCGCGGCGAGCGGCGGCGCGGGGAGCGGCGCGAGCGGGACAACACGCCGCCCAGCAATGATAAGAAGCCGCAGGAGATACGCAAGATGCCCTTCATCGGTCAGTGCCACTCATTTGTTCCACATCTCAGTTACCCTTACAACATCAGATCAGATCTCAGACATGCCATGTAACAGTCCAATTTGACCTTGACACACGAACGCATGAAAACTCTACTCTTCATGTCATTGTGTTAAGAACTAAAGGCGACGCAGAATATTAAATATAGGTTTAACAGGTCTATTTATATAGTCTTGACAATTTTGTGCACCTCCACAAGCTGCAAACTTAGGCAGTTTACTTAGTTAACCAATTATTAATTTCATGTAAAATGTCCGTTTGTAGGAAAAATGCCTGTATATAAGAACTTATCAAAAAACTCCAAATCTGAAGAGCAGAAGAAAGAGGAACAAAAGAAAAAAGAGGAAGAAGAAGTTAGCAAAAAGAGAAGAGAGGAGATGGACGCTGAAATACAAAAGAAGGTACATTATTCTTTTACATAAAAAAAACTAATTAAAAGAAATTAACCTATTACTAATCTTCTGTTGGACAAGGATCTTCTGCAATACACTAGCTAAGTGCAGGATTTTGCATTTCTTTACGAATTGATTAAAAAAGTTCACGTTTTTAAGAGAGATTTGTATCAGGCAAGGAAGTTCTCGTGGGATGTTTATTTTCATCATCGGGCAAATGCTCATATGTTTCTAATGCACTCAATATTACTTTTTATGTTTACGAAGTCTTCTCTATTACTGAGGAGACTAATATCTTATTTGTTCTAACTAGACATATAACTTTCCGTTAACGTTTTCCCAGGTGGCAGAATTCAAAGAGAAGATAGCCCGTGCGCAGCTGGAGCGCGAGCAGTCTCAAGTGGAGCCGGCGGCGCTGGGCCCCAACCCGGGCGCGGGGCTGCTGCCCAACCCCTACCTGCCGGCGCCGCAGCTGGCCGCGCCCACGCAGCTCGGACAGCCGCAGACTCTCGCCGTGCCGCCGCCGTATGTTACATTCTCTAACTAATTTATAGCAAAAAAAATCTGGTCAACGATTTATAACATTTATAGTAAAAATAGAAGAATCGTTGACACGAAACGCCCAACGCAACCCAGTAAAAAAAGCGAAAATACTAAGAATTAATCAATTTAAAATGAACTTAAACTCCTATGACGTGGATTAAGACGTATGCCATATTATTATATCGATTATAGCGTGGCACACGGCGTTTCATTACGCATCATGTTTGAAACTACATGTCGTAGTAGTTTATTTTTAGTTGATTTTATTCTCAGTATGTTCACCGCGCCTTCGCTGATTTGTGTTGAGCGTTTCATGTAGAAGAGTCAGTTATTTATATAATTTTGAACCAAAAGTTCGCTACGTAGACTGCATCCTACACTTATTGTGCAGGTTAAAACTAAATGAAACACCTACATACTTTGTTCATATGGAGGTCGAAAATCAAAGTTATCTATAATTGACCCCTGATCTTCTATATTCATGCATACTTTCATCAAAATCGATTCAATGGTTAAGACGTGAGCACTTAAAAGACGAATAAGCTTTCGCAATCATAATATTAAAAAGAGTTTAAGCTCCGTTTTGTCCGCGACTCACCGCGATCGTTTTCTATAAAAGTTATTTATCAAAATACCGTATTTTCTTCTCTTGAACAAAGATTTAGTCGATAACAGACAGAAAAACAAATTGGACGTTGTCGGTTTTAAAATATTTGATCAATACATGTCTAATTGGCCCTTGACATCGAAATTGTCGCCAGGTCTTAACTTGATGCGGTGAAACTGTGAGTGTACACTTAAATTTATCTTGTAATAATAAAATCTAAATCGATTACTGCAACAGTTATAATTGAGATTTTATTTAGAAAAGATAAAAAAAAGTAAAAATAAATGTAAAACTAAAGTACCATACCATGATATCATAAACTAAACAACAAAATAAACAAGTTAAAAAAGACACTAGAAACACATAATATAGTTTATTTATTATTTATTTCAGGGCACAAACACCACAGCCGCAGCCCCAACTGGCGCAACAGCCAGCTTTACCAAAAGACTTCCAGGACGCTCTTGACATAATATTTCCATCAGAAGTTAAAAACCCAGACATGTCTCAACCAGACCTGTTCGCGATGCCACCGGGTTTCATGCCAGGGCTCGCCGGAGTTATGCCTCCATTCCCACCTTTACCTCTTATGAACCCACAAATGTTTGGTTTTGATATCAACGCACCTTTATTCCAACCTCGACCGCAGTTATATGATACTCATGTACCGTTAGTTCCTAGTCCAAAACCGAGACATCAGCAAAAAAGACCGCAGCAGAAGAATGATAAGAAGAAACCCGAGGTGAATAAGCAAGAAAGTAAATCGGGTAAGGAAAGCAAGGACAATGGAGAGGTTGCTAGGAAGAAGGAAGAAATGGATGACTTAGCTATGTTAGGTATTGATGCCTCTGATGTAGGTGCTGGAATATAACGACAATATGTATTTACTTTGTTACTAATAAAAATCGTATAAGCTATCGTATCGTATTAGTTAGTTACCAACAAGTCCAACAACTGTGGCATCTTCACTTTGTCATGTTAACTTACTACTGAACTGAAAAATATGGGTATTTTCACTGGTATTTGTACTTGGTAAATGTATACTTTAACTTCAGTCATATTTTGTAATGAAAGTCTTGGTTTAGTAATACTTTATCATAATTAAACAGATTTGTAATTAAATAATGTATTGGTAAATTTCCATAAAAAATCAAAGAAGCAGTTGACTGTATTCAGTATTTTGTCTTATTCACTCATATTCAGTTTTAATATTGAATGTGACAAAACACTTACGAATCAGAGCTTTTACGATGTATATTAGTAAGACAGGGTAATGGATTTTAAACTATCGCGATTTGTATACATAATTCTACTGTGAACGGGTTACGGTATGAAATAAATAAGGTTCCGTAAACTTTTTTATATTGATCGTCGGAAACCCGTTGACAGTAGGATTATGAACATATTTGGTGGTTGAGTAAAGGTCATAATTGTAAACTTTAGCGATGTATATTATCTCATTTGTCGGGGAACGTAGCAACGGTTTTTCAGGTAGAGGAATTAAGTTCGGTGGGCAAATAAAACCTGAATTTAAGCAATAATTCGGTATCTTAAGTAATTATTTTGAATGATTTGTAGCAGTCATCAGTAGCTGTGTTATTTATACCAAGCCATTGTTCAGTGAATTTTGAACAGTTAAAAATATTTAAGTATATACTAACTTTGGTAACTTTGGTATGTATGACGTGGTCACAAGCTGACTTAACCTTAATAATAGGGTAATTGACTACCAGTCGTATCAGCTACTATATCGTATTTTCGTGGTGTTCTAATGATTTCAGTCCGTAATCATTTTAGTTTCATGACATAGCATGAGCATTTTATATGAACCTATCAAGAGTACAAGTGTAATAATTTTTCGTCAACTACCCTAATGGATATCGAAAAAAAAAAACAGTCAAAATGTATAGAGTTCTTACTCTCTTTCCTACATCAACTGAACAGCGTATTACTTATTTTGCCAAGTAGCTTTAAACCCCTAATAATTACAATAGTACTAAATAAAGACGAAGAAATCACATTAGTATAGAATAGAAATATGTATTTTTTTACAATACACTTTATATTATAATCACTAGATATTTCCTTATTTACTCAAAGCTAGTATTCTATAAGTGGTCATTAACCCACTTTTTATTGAAGCTAACTTCATTCTGTACACAAGAATGCAATTATTATACTCGCAAACAAGATATCTTTTTATATTAGAAGATACTAAGGTACGAATGAAATGTCGATTTGAACTAAATTGTATAAAAAATGTAACCTTTGACTATGTTCAGCCAAATCATTTTGAGCTATTTTTACCTAGTATAGTATCAAGTATGCACCGATTAACTTTGATGTTCTGAATATAGCAGCAAGCCACGATAGAAGGAGACGTAACAACGACAGTTTTCTGCTTCGTTCACTCCTTATCTACATCTCTTGTATTTACGTAAATTGACTCGAAGTCATTTGTTGCTATATTCAGCCACACAAATATGAATGGTGCGTTACATGTGTATAGTATTTATCGTAGTCCTGTCACGCTAATTATACTATGCGTGCTTTCATGGAAAAAGGAGAACAGGGAATGAAAATAGGCGTGGCCTAGCTCAAAAACACTATAGCTACTCCTTAACTACAAAGACAAAATGCAAAATCACTCAAATTTTTAAAAGTAAGTTGTTTCTTTCATAATTTTAGGATGTATTTTTAATTTAGGTGTATACCCCTTTCGTGGGGTTTTCTTATGTAATTTGTTATACATAAAACTAAAATTTCCCTGTAATCATTGTTTTGTTATAAATGACTAAACGCTATGTAAACATGTGGTTTTAAAATCACGACAAACGAATCATAATATGGACTTGTATTTTTCGTGATAAATAAATATCATGGTGAAAATTTTGGTGTTTTATTATCAAGTAATCTACACAAATACCTTCTTAAAGTCATAAATATAATTACTTCTTGCTATTTTCAAGCCTCTGCTCAAAAATAGGTAAGTTTTACTTATATATTTGATGCGTCTATGTATGTATACATCGTAGCTCTTGAACTAATTAGTTGGTTTTGGTGTGAATTTTTTATTTATTAGTATTTTTATTACCGATCAGAAGTTTAATTGCAAAGGTTTACAAAAAACTCCCTACGTTACACACGGTCTGCTAGGCGGGCCTATAGTAATTAGCCCGACTGTATATCATGATGTTTATGTTTTTCCTGTGTCAGTGAAAACCGGCGCCTTTGCTAAAATACCAACAACATACTTATACCCATTCACACACAGTAATCAATCGAACCATACTCAGTAGGAAAACAAACAAAATTTACCCGGAGTACAAACCGTTTTTGTCTCATTCCATCATCGAATACCAGAAAGAGAGACTAAATTCATTGACTTGTTGACATGATGTAATTTGCCAGCTGTTTGAACCATGTTTGTTTGTGCCGTTTCATTGCTACTCAACTGTTTTGTTGTAAATATTTAATATTTTCCTCTTATAAAGAATTGTAACAACTGCCTACTTCACGATGGGAATTCTTGGATTCTTCAAAGAAGTTACCTTTCCTTACCTAACCTATTACCTAGTAGGTAGGTACACAACAACACGGTAATAGATAAATACGTACGATTTTGATATTATTACACCTCTTACAACCTAAAACAAAACAGGCAGGTAAGGACATAAAATCTTAAAATGATTCAAAAAAATATTTGTTAGTCCTTAAGTAGTGCTACGAAAACCTTGTTTCTGAATTATTCCGCTTAACTTTTTTGTAAGTTATTTATTGTAATCAATGTTTAATAAAAATATAGTCTTACGTAATATTATTAAAAACGTTTCTAATTTCCAACGCTTTGTTTTTATAATGATAACGCAGTGCACACGAAATGTGTAAACAAAATGATTCTATGCGTGACTTGCGTTCATTAGTCGAAGAAACATTCTGTTTCAATAACTTTGCCTTTGACTGCCAAAATAGCCTTCCATATTGAATCTTATGTTGCTTGTAATAAGAGCTAAAACTCCTGCTGCAAAGGTGTGTAAGTACATCGGTAAATCCTTTTGAAACGGAATTGACAGCATCTTTGCTACAATTTCAATGTGTGTCGTCATTTGTTGTGATGTTATTCTTAAATAATGACGTAATATTTGTATGATAATAAACGGAACTTATCTAACAGTTATCTATCCGTTTTATCTTAAAAAGTAACGTGATTTAAATGGTTGAACCTATAGTTAGGGGTCCTCACGCCGACTGTTTTCTTCAAGCAGGCTCTAAGTCTAAAGGCTGCTCAAATGTCACAGAATAATAATACCTATTCACAATTTTGTTAGTTTGATAGCTAAATTTACAGGTAATACAGAAATTACAAGAAGGTAGCTACAATAAAGTATAAAATTACGTAGGTAGGTACTTATCGTATAGCTAAGTGCCAACTGTCCTAATTTATTTTATTTAAATACAAAACGAGCATAATACAACAGAATTCTTAACCATAATTGCCTATATATTATAAGAAATGTCGTAACAAAAACAAGCATGTAATGGCAAAAGTTACGGAACCCGTACCAATATTTCTCTTACGCCACGTGCTCCTCTCAATAAACAATATGTTAATTGACTAAATCAAATGAACTTGAACAGTTCAAGGCTAGATCTTATCAAGGCCCTTCACTCTGAATAATATTATTCTGTAGAGTAAAATACCCGTTAATGCCTAAGCAGATAAATAAATGTAGCCAGCACTAGTGTCCCACTGATGGGCAAGCGTATTCTCCCGAAGCAAGAGGGGTTAGGCCTCAAGTTCAATTGATTTTCGAGACTCTACTTTTTGTAAAAATTGTTTATATAAAACTCAAGCACTGAAATATTCTTTTGATATTATAATTAACTGTTAGCATGTGTTAATTGTTTGTTTATACAATACGTACGCTATTTTCAAAATGTATACGTTTGTTAGGACTACCTTAAAATTAAACCCTTGTTCCATTGGCTTCTTCTATCAAATTGATTTAATGTAAGATCATTTGTATTTCAATATTTTAGAATGGCAACAACTGAACCAATTTGATACAATTATACTTAACTTTATGTTATCAAAGTTGATACTTATAGTTCATAGTTTCACACATTTGTTCAGTTATCACAGTATTAACATCAAATTACTTGCATTTCTTCGATAACCTTTATAATATTGGCGACGCGATAACCCTCAATTAACTGCATTTTAACGCAAATTAAATAGACTTAAACACTTTAACAAACTATGTATATTTGTGTTGTACGGGAATTGAACCACGAGTTCAACGCAGTGGTAACAGCGTGGCATCCACTGCGCCACGGGTCGAGAATATAGATCTACCGTTCTGGTTTGAATTAGATTTTTTCAAGATAGCCAATAAAAGGTTTGAGCTACCTACAATTGCTTACTATGACCAATAGCAAAAACAGAAACACGCAGTTACGAATTATATAGACCTCCATATTACCTACTCTTCAAAGCACTTACAACATGGTTTAGAAAATATCAATTCGTCTCACTAAGATATCGAAGTAAACAGTAGGTATTCCGCAGCATTGTCTACCTTTGAAAAATAATTAAAACATTGCTACGATTGCTAGAGATTTTACCAATAAAGACTTACTGTGATAAAAATACGTTATAACTGGCAAAATATTTTGACTTACCGGTCACCCATCCATAAGCTGTCCGTCAACGCGTTTGCTTATCTCTTACAGCTAAGCGTACGCTAGAGCGCGCCAAAACATAACATAATATTTTTTTCTTTCTATAATTTCTACGCGTAGTGATGTGTATGCGAGAACAGTTATAATTCAAGGCTCGCGGTAAACGGAATCAGTGTATTTCGCGAAACGACCGAGACCGGTACTTTTACAGTGACTGTAAGAAAACTACGACAAAAAGTGTTATTAGAAAATATTAAATTAATTTATTCTTTTAAAAAAAATATTTGACAGGTATGTGTGTTTCTTTTTTTTAATTGTATTTTTTTTTCTTCTTTTTTCTGTTGGCGTTGATTGACTGACGCAATGATATAATGATGTTACGCTACGTGTGAGCTAATCATTACTGCACTATTTTATAATTAATTAATATTTTTTTATTTAATTGAATAATTATCTCAAAACTCAAGTTGTTTAGCAATCCATTCAATCAATTTAATTGAGATATTAGGAAAAACAAATCGTTCATTCTTAATACACCTACGTCGATTATTAGAAATGTATCTAATGCAATAAAAAGTGCTATTGTAATAAATCGCCTCTCAAAATACTAGTGCGAGTTCGATTCTTGCTAGGAGGCATAAAATAAAAGGCATATTATTAGCTATCCTCAAGGAAGAAAAAAATATATTAACAATATTATTATTGATAGTTCATAAGACAATTTCGTGATGGCTTTTTATAAAATAGCATAACTTAAGCTATAAATAATTTATATTGATTACTAAATAGTTTTATGTCTAGAATTTATTATCATAGCAATACTTGTGTGTCTTAATTTTCGGGGAAGTACAGCTATGATGTCACCTAATCAATGATTGTTTATATCCTGCCTGCAGTAAGCTGATAACTATTTTGTAATAAGGCTATCTAACGACAGTTGCTTATCAAAACAATTGCACATAGCGACTTCCGTAATACGAAGTAGCAAGTAGTGTAGACGAGTAACGAAATATTTTTTGAAAAAATACACGTTCTCTCGAAAAATTATAAATTCTTTATACGTTTTCTATAAGAGTAATCATGTATAAACACACCCTCCTTTTGGTAAGTAGTTATTTTAAAACCACGGTGATAACGTTGAAAAGGGTGGGCCGTCTCTATTAACAACATTGTGCCTGTTATACTCAATGATGTAGGCAGAGGTGTATAAAAATCCCTCTGCTCTGCCGTAGTATTCAGTTAATCCTACATAATATAAAGCTAGCCTTTTTCACTAAACTCCGGGCTACTTCTGAGATGATTCTTACAAAAAATTAAGGCTTATTAGCGCTTTGTCTTACATGGGAATCGAACCATGAGACCGTGATCAGCAGTCGAAAACACTACCGACCAAACTACCAAATTGATTATCGCAGTCATAGTCACAGGGTATGACAGTTAAGTTGATTTTATAATTCTTAACATCCTGTTCATCTTCTACCAGAAAATGTCAGCAGATCAAGTATTCCACTCTCGTTCCGAGGGTATACCCTCCGAGGGAGTGAAGGACCAGTACGCAGACGGCAAGGCCGCGAGGGCATGGAACAAGTTCATTGGAGACAGCAACCAGAGAACACAGAATTATAAGGATTTCTTGATCGGTATTCTGAAGAAGCATGGCTGCAAGAAGATTCTGGATACTGCTTGCGGTACTGGGTGAGTATTTTTTTAATTTTGATGGTATTGGTATTGGTATGACAAGATGTGAAAGAAGCAAGGGGAAATTGTAGGAATCTTAAATATAGCCTTCTTGGTCTCTACCTACCCCTATGGGGAAGAGGCGTGAATTTATGTATGTATAGTAAGTACTTATAGGTTTTTGGAAGGCGTGCCCGGATAACCGAAGTTAGTGTGTGATTCTCATGTGAATTTTCAGGCAAAATTAATTTCCATGAAAATTGCACTTGTCTGTGCTTTGATTGTAAGGATAGTATCAAGTGGCGTTTTATCAGCTCTAGGAAGAAGGCGTGATTTTACGTATGTTATAATCAGGTAGACTGGTATCTACTTGCGTTTCGTAGGTAAATAGAAGGTACCTCTCTTCTTCAGTAAAAGGAAACTCAAGTTAAAAACAAAATGATGTAATACACTATCAAAACGATCTATTTTATACAATTTCACATAGAGATACATATGTTATTGTAATGTAATCAGTACAGATAAGTGAACAAAACAACTATCTGTTTTGTTCAAGATACTGAAAGTAAACAACTGTAACCTTTTGATCTGATGTCACTTGAAATAACTGACGAATTCTGGTAATACTGATAAAGAACCGATTTCATAGGAAAGATGGCGAATCTAATTTTCCTTATAATTTTCTAAAATTCTTATCTACAGCTATGTTTTTTTTTATATGTTTTGCCTCAAAAACATGCTGTAAAGTACCTACCTAAATTACTGATCAATTCTGGTAATACTGATAAAGATCCGTTTTCATAGGAAAGATGGGGAATCTTATTTTTCGTTATAATTTTCAGAAATTCTTATCTACAGCGATGTCTTCTTTTTGTGTTTTACCTCAAACAGCATGTTTTCCCTCAATAACATGCTGTAAAGTAAATGGGTTTAGCTGATGTCTTTACAACCGGCCTGTCTGATGTAGACATTCTGGAAATTTAGTGTTCTCTATAGGTTACAGAGATAAAATTTCTGTCAATTTTTAAAATTGTATCTGCTCAAATGTGAAAATAAAATGCACCTTGGGGCTATTAGGGTCGGTAGAGTAAAACACTGTGAACCTAGTTACAACGATACCTGCTAACTACTTAACTGTCCGCTGAAACGAATACTTACCCACTAAGTATTGCTGAAATATTGTGTCTTAAAAGATTATTTCATAATTTGTATTAGGTAAGCATAAACTGTAATATACCTATATGATTCAATCAACTATTTTAATTTTGTTTATAAAAATAAATTAATCAACATTATTTTCAAAACACGGAAGCTTAAACTTTAGCTACCATCAACCCATTTCTGCAACAAATTTCATCAAATTTCGCGACCAGTAACCAACACTAAAGAAAGTACGACATACCAGTCTCTATTGTGTAAGTGAACTAGTTAAGACCTTGAATTGTTTGCGAATATTAGCAGCCTTGACCCAGATCTTATTGACATGTTATAATCACTTCTTGGTACCTACACGTATAATAGGGAGTTTGCACACGGTGAGTTCAAGTACACTTAACTGTGAGATTAAACTGGTTCAGTCATATTATTATGTTTCTGTGAACTCGAAATGTAATATGACGCAACTTTTTTATTAGCCATTGATAATAAATATAATATTATCGTCTCAGTACATACTAGCAATCCTATTAAACCCTTAAGCTATTTTTTTTTGTATTGGGAGTGGATTCACTTCGGTAGAGCAATGGGTTAGCTCACACATGACCTCTCGATTACCAGTAAACCAAATGGTGCTTCCATATTGTTTATTAAAGGTCTCTGGCTATTCGTTCCAAATGGGAGTCAGCCTTCCTAATTATTTCTCTACAATCTACATAATGATCTTTGTACGGTTTTGCCTTTCCATCTATTACCAAAAGAAAAAGAGCCATTATACCAACAGTAAATGTACAGTGGACTAACTTTAGCACGCGGCTCCTTTGCCATGAAAGTTTACCATCAAAATGAGTAGATTACTTCTTTCCTTGTACAAACATCGCTTTGTAAAACATTGAAATTAAGTTCAGAGGTTGAACATGAAAGAGAAATAGACGAGCATACAAAGTCACTATCGTATTTTATATCACTCTGGAGATACCAAGAACTATCTCCCCTTTTACAATAAAATAGTATCAGCAGAAACATAGTGTTGAACTTGTGTTTATCGCCAGATATTGTAATAATGGACATTATTCGCCATCATTACATCATGTTACGTAACTTTTATGAACAAACAAACACGTCTCATTTTAGAATGTGATAATATTTGTGATATTATATTAGCAGCATTTTGGTCCTCTAGTTCTGTCCAACACAGCCATAATAGCTTTATTAGGATTCTCCAAATAGTGCAGGGAGGGTGGCAGAAATCATTTGCTAGCCCCACTGCTGCCCATCCTTTCGTCCATCCGTTCGTCCGTCCTATAGCTTTTACACCAAAACATAGCTTTAAAAAAACTAATTGCGTATGACCGTGCCCAAGACCTAAAATGTTTTATAGGTGCAGTTTGAGTAGAAATAGTTCTATGCGGCATAGAACTTTTTCTTATTTTATGCCAAATTTTATAATCAGTTCAGTTCTGTAAAATCGGTTCAGTGGTCCAATTGTGTAAGCTTTATGTACAGACAGATAGACTGAGTTCAGAATTTATAATAGTAGATCTGTTAAGTAGGTATACAGTAAAGTAATTTCTATTAAACAGTAGGTAAAAATAATATTTTTTATTCCAGTATTGACTCCATGATGTTGGTGGACGAAGGTTTCAAGATGGTGTCCATCGACGCGTCAGACAAGATGTTGAAGCACGCACTCAAGGCTCGCTGGGAGAAGAGAAAGAACGCCAAATATGATGAATGGGGTACGTAGGCCTTTGAAGACATAATATATATATTCTATCATCATAACAACCTTTATAACGCGGTTGATAGTGTATGCGTTTGCTACTCAAGTTTTGTGCAGTGGTGCACACATATGACACGATGTCCTGTACCTGCTAGATGCTGCTGTTGAATGTGAAAATATTAATGTTTTAATGAAACTGGCCGCTGTAGCGGAAAATATCGATTTGAAAGAACATTTGTCATACTAGTAATACACATTTTAAAATTACTAATCAATATAAGGACCTAAGAAGCTGAATCTTTAATAATCCGAGTTCATTATTCTCACTTGGGTACCATCGTATCTAGAACAAGGCGTTTGAAACACCCAGTTTTCAAAATTCTGCATCCACTGTTTTCTGTAGGTATGCAAATGATTGCAACAAAAGATTATCTATCTATGAAATCATACTTGACACAAACACTATCTTCTTTTTACTTTACATAAAACATATTTGGATTGATTGTTTGCGTGACCTTTTCTTTGTGAGCAGTCTTTAAGGAAATAGGTGTAGTTATAGAATAAAGTGAATAGGTGCCATAGGAACAATGTTTTTTTTGCAATGTCATGTCGCAGTTTCCTTAATACCTTTCTTATGATGTAAGCTCTAAGAGTATGGAAGGAAAATGCATTCCCATGAATCATATTAATTGATACAATTAATTGATGTTGCGGTTAAAAGTATGCCTACATGGTTTGAAAAGTCATTCGCCAATGAGCATGCATTTTTGGGATTTTTTATTGATTTTCCCAAATGAATTAATGCTTCAGGTGATTAATGTTTATTACCTTTATCATATTAAATTAAAATTTGTGATTTAGTGACTTTTCCAACTTTTATTTCCCTTCTTTAGTCCTATATACAGGTAGAGCATTTTGCTGAATATTATGACAATAGATGAGATGAGTCAAATTCTGGCCTTCAGACTTTTAAACAGAAAACGAGATAACTGTTTTCGCGCTCCGAAAATCAAGCTTTAAATCATCACTACTAAGTGGTCATTGCAGTATAACATTGCAGCACGACGGAACGGACAGATGCAGTCGATGTAACGTCTCCTTCACCTGCACTGCACTTAAAACTCTTGTTTATATTTTTTACTTTATCACACTAGCTTGCTGCTATATTCAGGCACATAAAGCTGTTTGGCGCGTGCTATAACATCTTTTTCTTATTTCCAGTCATCGAAGAAGCCAACTGGGAAACTCTTCCTCGTGACATCGAATCATTCCTGCCAGGAACACAGTTCGACGCTGTCATCTGCTTAGGGAACTCCTTCGCCCATTTACTAGACGAATACGGAGACCAGAGGATGCAGAAGAATTGCTTAAAGAACTTCGCGAAATGCTTGAAGCCTGGTGGCCTGTTGTTCATTGATCATAGGAATTATGATGCGATGATTGACAGCGGCGCTACTCCTGGACACTCTATTTATTATAATGTAAGTATTTATCAGTTAATCTAGGAGGTAGGCAGAGAGATTGCATTAAAAATGAGTAACCCACAAATCTGACCTGGTATTAAAAAAGTGTCACGCTATTAACAATATTAGTCTCATATAGACGTAATAGGGGGCGGGCCTATGATCATATACCGGGCACATTACCATAACGTAACCATACTCCAGACTACTATCGAGAAGTATTCTAAATTAAGTTAGAAAAGACCAATAGCACTTTGTTCCTTCCCGGAGATCGAACTGGGAACCTCATGATCAGCAGTCGGTTACGATTGCGATTGACGATTGACGCGATTGACAATTAAAGGTTAGGATACCTTATACCTATGTTTACCCGACGTTTTGCAAGTTTTCATGTTAGTACCTTGACTTCTATTCCTTGCATTATAAAAAATACTTTCTATTGTTTTTGCCGTCGTTTTATAGTTTCATTGTTATAATTTCCGTAACTAAAATGTTCACGTTATGTTTATATTTGAATTAGAAATAGATTTTCTTATCGGCTATCATGTAACAACATGCTATTCTACGGTTTATACACTTTATAGCATGGATATATTGAAGAATAAGACAAGTTTATAGGCAAAGCCGAATCCAGAATTTTATTTCGGAAGGCATACGAATAATGTTGAAAAAAATTATCAGCGCCTCTAGCGTTTTTCAAAAGCACTAATTTATGAAGTAGCTTATTTAGTAGTAGGTATATATTTCTAAACGCTCAATTCGTATGTTGTGTTTTTTAACTGGGTGTTAAAAAGGGGCTTTACTATTAACGTCATTATTTCTTTATTGTTTGTTGAACAAAAAAAGACCTGTTGCTATGAAATTAATAATCTTAATATCAAAATAATTTGCCTCATATCAATATGTTTACAGAAATTTCTTAAAAACAACAGTTTAATATGAAAATTATCAGTTATTATTTTATTTATTAAAAGGTCAGTGATCAATAGGTATACATTGTCGAATGATTTAAACTTTATCTTCGAAAGCTGAAATATTATTTGGCATAAAGTTTGATAAAACAAAGTTTTATGAAGATAGTGATAGTTCAAGGCGTTTTTTTTAGTTTTTTTTATAAGATACGATTTTTTTTGGTTAGCCACACCTACTCTTTTTATAACGATATCAGATAATTCCCAAGTTCAACATTTAAAACTATATTATCATGTCACGTATATAAAACGTATTTACCCACAAGTTTCTATGTGAGAATCGAACCCATTTAACAACATTTAAAACAAGGTATTTGTGCCAAAAGCTGGATTGGGCACAGAGCAGTACATCTACGTTGTATGATTTGCCTATTACTTAGTCGGTTTTATGTTAAGAAATTTTCTTTAATATAGGTCACGAATTTCTAAGTTTTATTTATAAAAAACTAAGGGAACACAGCCCTATTTACTTCGCTATAGATAGACGTAACGTTAGATTTAATTTATTTTCTTACTTTCCAGTGCCGTTATCCAGTGGACATCAAGACGTCAGTGCTGGTCGTCGGCGGCAAGCCTCAGCTCGTTGCCTTAGATTATTGCATCACTACCGACAAGGAGAGCAATGAGACTAGGTAAATTACTTAAACAATATCATTTCTATTATTGCCATAGTGTCAATTAACTAACAAAACCTAGTCCCAACTGACCGCAGACTAACCCCCGGTTTCTGAGTACATTTAGCGGTAGTTTATCTATTCGATAGAGATTTTTTATATCGGTTTGAGCGCTAAACCGAGGGTAAATGATTGTAAAACAAACAATATTTCAGACTTTAGTTTCAATAATTACCTAGAATATCTTCGTTGACTATCCAGTGGAAGGTAGCACAGTTTTCTACCAACCTATCAATCCACTGTTGCGAACCAAAAAAAAAATAATAGATTTTATTTTTTAAACTTACTTTTCTTAACATATCTTATCGTCTATATATCGAAAATCATCAGTATCTTACGGTCTGCTGTATTAAATTATTATATTTTCTAATTCCAGTGAATTCCGTCTCTGCTATTACCCTCACAAGTTGGAAAAGTTCACGAAAATGTTGGACGAAGCGTTTGACAACCGCGCGCAACACCACGCCATCTATGCTGACTTCAAGCCGTTAAATCAAGTTCCCGTGCCCGGTTTCTACATACACGTACTAGAAAAAGCGAAGAATTAATATATGCATTTATTAGAACTTATTTAATAAATTAATATTACGTATTTAAATACCAAGATGTCTCAAATATTGTAAAATTACTGTAGGTCGTTAGGATTTAATCCTTAAACTCCACATTCTACTTAAATTCAAATTGATTACATTTTGCCCCTGACTTTTCGTTCAGAAATAAGTGAATTTAATTCAGATTAAAATTATGCCAAAGTTAAGAGAAAAATTTAATTAATTAACAATATGGTCTTGTCTGTTTGACATGAACCGTTTTATATTATGTCCCTGAAATAAAATTTCCTACTAGGATTGAAGTGATAAAACTAATTTGTTATAATTTTTATAAGATCTATAATTTATAAAAGCCTAGACAAAGTCAGAAGGCTATGAATGACAAATAATATTTAAAATAAAATTATATTAAATTGTTTTCGTTAAAACTTGTCTTGTTTATTTTAAACTACTATATACAAAAAATTGGAACATAATAACAAAGAATACAAAATGACTGCTTGAACCTAAGTGCTTTTCGTGCGTTATGTAGGGGAAGATCGTTGCCCCTCGTACGCGGGGCACATACATACAGTCAAAATAATATTCGAATAAAACAACGTAGGATCTTGCTTTTGTATGTTTGCGTGAGCCGCGGTACCATCTTCACTTCAATGTAGTTTCGCGCAATTTGCACCTGTGAGAGTAAAGTCACAGGCACACATGTGTTTTCGAGCTCGGTGAGTAATTTTTAAAAAAATGTTTTTGGTTTTTGTTTCAGTATATAAAATAAGTTTTCGTGTAGAGTATTATTTCAGTAAGTAGCAAAATATACTCAAGATACGTTTCCTACATTTTAATTATAACTTTTTTCTATTATTATTAAAAAAGCATATATTTTGTTGTTATTTGGTTAGTGGGGTACATTCGGACAGAACTAGATGGGGCACATTTGAACGCGTACAAATGTACCCATGTAACTGATAAGTTGTAACGATTTAGAGTATTAGTGTGCTAATTGCTATTTTTTACCTATGTTTTGTTATAGTCGATGCTCGTACGTATATATTTTAATACCTACTTATTTATTTTTTCCACTGCAACGTGGTCGGACTTTTAAACCAAAAAAGACAAGTGGACAGGCTGTAGGTGAAGAATCCATGCAATCAGCAATAAAAGATGTTATGCAAGGAGTATTGGACCTATAGAAGTATTTTGATTTATATTTGTCATTTTATTCGCAAGTTTGTACACCAGAGTGTACGAAGGTACCCCATGGTTGGGGCACCTTCGTACATATTTTGGGTTTATTTAAAATCATAATTGTGGATGAAACATTAGATGAAACCATGTGTTATTTTTTAAATGAATCTCAGATAGTTAGACTATGAATTTAAGATGCCCACTAATTTATTTATCAAAAAATTAAAAAAATATAAAATAAAATGTGAAAACCGTACGTGGGGTAACAACCTTCTCCCTACCTAAGCACAAATTCGTGATTTTGACGCCCAGGAATTATGAATTACTGTAAGATAACACCTAAAGGAGATTGTTGTTTTAAACGAAGTTATTAATGTTGCACCAACGCCTACATTAAAAATATAGCAAAACGCATATAGACACAATTGGTAAACTCAAAAAAGAAGATTAAATCTAATCTGTAATAACATTAATGCGTAATTATATAACAGTAATACCGTGTCGTAATTTTTTTCGCTAAATAAACCTGACATGGATAAAATACACTTACGATAAACGAGAGATTTGTATATCAAATAAGTGCACTAGTATTTAGATAGATGGCGCTCGTTGTTTGAATAAGGCAGTTTCTGATGATAACTTTATGTTTAATTCCAATACACACGCGTCTTCCCGACAAGGAAGCTAAGCGCTATCAACGTGAGCTGATCAACGCCATTATCGACGCCTAACCTCACTCCGAGGAATCAAAGTCTTAGACCGCTACAAAGACTTATCCCTTTAACGGGGACCGCCACTGTAAAAGACCCACAAGCCTTAGTCAGTTCAAAATTAAATTCCAAATCATAACCACTTTGTGCCTGCCTACCTATTACCTTCATAAATGACATATTTATATTAATGCCATCATCATGTAATTCTTACCTGTGCAGTGAATTTACAAATAGTTTAATTGGCCTTATTAATGGAATTGCAAGAATTACAACATCATTTGCTGTTACCATTATTGAAAGTCGTGATAATGTCTTCGTCTACAGTTAACCAGCAGTTAAACTTATAAATGAACACTTTAGTTTTTAAGTGTACAGACATTTAAAGTTGATAGTCACATCTTTATAACAAAAACAAAATTTTATTTGAAATATAAATACTCAGGACATTTCAAGCCCTCTGCTCACATTTGCACATTGTCACATTCCTATTTTTAGTATTCTTGCTGCGCTAATTTGTTAAGGCCTAAGTATAGATACTTTGCTCATAGTTAATGAAAAAGACAAAGAAATTATTCACAAAGATAGGTATAAAATCAAGTTGTATATCAATTATAGGATTTAAACAAAGTTACCTATAATAAAAACACCATAGAGTTGAAATAATTTATTTTTTTAAGAAACAATATTGTAAATGAAATGTATTTAGAGTGGGGGCCTTACACATAATTACATCTAGAGCTACACTACACGTCTATGATCCTACAATGATGTTGTTGATAGGGATGTGTATCAGTTTGACGAAGAAACCGATGAAGCCCATGATGCAGAAACCGATGGCGGTAGCGATCGCGATCTTTTGGAATTCTGGAATAAAAGAAAATGTTTGGTTAAAATGATGATGTATGATAAATGACCTTGCCTAGATATATCTAACTAAACTAACTAACATTAACACTGTGCATACTTATTTAAAAAGATACATATAACATATCAGATATAATTTATGGTATGAAAAAAAAATTGTGGAGTGCTATATCTATTCCAGTCAAATACACAAATTACATTTTTTACAGAATTAACCATACAACTAGTGTTGAGCTGGGGATCAATTTTGAATGAGTTTGTAAGAGTAGCTCTTACATTTTCTTTTCATGTATGGAACCAATTTTCTGCCTCTTGTATGTCCTACTCCACACTACATACAACAAAAGCATTAGCATTACAGTAAATGGTAGAAGTTTCTTCAATGTGGATGCTTTACAATATTATGGTATAGAGTTAATTTTTATAATCACTGGCATATCTTTCATCAAAGTAGATGATGATATAGGTAGTTTGCATTAAGAATGTTACAATAAGGCTATATCATTACTTTTACTTTAAAAATAACAACATCTCTTTAAAACCAATGTATTGCAATGAAACATAAGCAGTTCCTAAATACAAATCACCCAAAATCTTCGTGCATAACATAACATCTTTAACATTTAAGTAATTTGGTAAAAGGCTTAGTAAAATACTTTCAATTTCTACCAAACAGGAAATTACTAAAGTACTAGTTTATGAACTTGAAAATAGAATGTAAGTACATTAAAATTTACATATTAAACTATGCTCATTCTGTTGAATTGACAGCATAAGTACCTGCATAGCTTTTATTTGTGGAGTAAATAAGGTTAAAATTACAAATTAGTTTATTAGATACTGGTGAGTTGTCAAAAAGAATTTGATGACAAAACTTTACAAGCTTATTCTTAGTATCTAAACAATATAAAACCTTTTTCGTTCACTGTAACCTATAATTATGCACTTTCTAATTCAGTAAATGGAACATGCTGGACATTCTTGTCTCATACATTTACTATCTACCTACTCTCATTTTCTGGCCAAGGAAACATATGTTTGACAGGCTTATCTAATTAGAACTTTATTTTGTTACAGTAAAGATGGTTTAAAGGATGATTATAGTCAATAATAATACTAGTAACCATGAAATATATCTCCGAAAACGTACAGGTTGCATGGAAAACTGCCAACATCGTAACATAGTTTGTAAGCAAAATTATCTTTTTATATGATAAACTCACCTTTTCTATCGGGTTTTGTGCATCTTCTGACCAATCTGATAGAATCCTTGGCGAACTGCTTGCCAGGTTCGACGAATTTAGCGATTTGATCCATTATTCTAGAAATAGGACACAGTAGGTACAGTTAGATAAATAGTATATTCCAATTAGAAATCTTGACATGGTGATTGATATAAAACACTGTTACTTACTTGAATTTATTTATTTAATTATTTGCGTGTAAAACTATGCGGAGCGCAATTTATCGTAGTATTTGCAGCAACCGAAGGCGAAAATTACGGATAGTAAACTGACAAAACAACGCAAACGTCAGCCACGTCTCGACATTCACGGCACGTCACCACACATTTTGCGTTCGGATACGTTGCTAAATGTAATACGTGGAATGGAAACCACGAACGTGGAAGGTAGGTAAATCAACAAATAAATTAGCATTCACCTAATTTGATTTGCATTTTAATTTGATATTTACTATAACTAGTAGGTACTGCATTTCGAATACTTTTTACATGATCAGATTATTTAGAATTTCATAGATTTTCGGATTTTTGACCACGAATTAATAATTATCCACAACAAATTATAGGGAGTCGAAAATAGCCTGAATTGCTTCGAGAAAAGGATGGTACAGCCGTGCCGTTTTTTTTGCTCGACTCGCGGGGGCACTGCCGTGCCCCCTGATGCATAATAATATATTGTATTAGAAAATAACAGGTATATTTGTGAGTATATATTTATAAAAGAATATACCACCAGTCATTTTCGTAAGTCTGGTCAATGCAAGAACCTTTCGAGGATGAAAAATAAAAAAACAAGACATATTAAAATATATGTGTTATAAACATTCGTACTAAAGTACACCGGCTGCCACCTAAAATCTTCTTCTAGAATGTCTTGTTATGTCATAATAATAATATGATTAGGATGCTTCAAGTCTTTACAGTTTCTTACATATTTCTGCGTCGACGTTTGCCCTCTTCCTTGACCTTTTACAAAAAATATTAATTACTAATAATAACATTAACTTGCTTTTCAAGCTATAATATTATAGCATATATAAAATAAAAACTATTTTAAATTTCATATTTATGTATTTTCTGCATGAAGCAGAACGCTGTTTGTGATGTCAACAGAATTTTTTGACAAAAGTGACAGTCAAGCGAGACATGAAGACATGAACTTATCATCGAAAATCGCCAAACATTGGGAAAAGTATTTGTAGAAAAGAAAAACCCAGTTTTGGGGTTTCTAGATATTTATTTTGATATCTAGAAGCAGTGTTGTTTTCTTTTTATGTAAAGAGTTAAAATCTATCCATCAAGATGTACGCAGTGGAGAAAAAGTTCGAAATTGAGATGAAGTTACGAAAGGTATGTTTACATCACAATTATTTCATGTTTTGCTGCTTAATTCTCTGAATACTTAGCAATAAAGGTTTTACTTCTTATATTCCTACAATATCCGCGACGTAGAGTACGCTATAATGGTATATTGCGTGTAAACAGAGAAGAAAATAATATATAAAATATCTATTGGGGGCGTGTCAAATATTTCAAACATCCGCTCTTCCTCACAACTACATGGCACGAGCGAATGACTGCAATAAAAAATAATAGACGAATTATGTTACTGATTTCCGAACTTCCTTAGTTCTTACGAAAATTTCATTCAGTTTCCGAAACATTTCATCACAATTTAAAATATTTTTTGCCTATTCTTGGTAACTATATCATTAACATGTATCAAAACAGGAGAACAGCATGTTAAAGACTCAGACTTACTAAATTGACCAAAACAAATGTTTATTTTTGTCTAGGAAATGTCAAACATCCAAGAGTTGAAAGCTGCAGCTAAACGCAGCTCCTCTCTGGCCAATGATGTGTGTAATGTATTGGGAGCATGTGAGCAGAGATTACAGCAGCTGGAGACTGCTGTACTGCCTCTGTATGGAGATACTGCTAGGCTGCAGCATATTCATCAAAGTAAGTAACAATAAAATTTAAATTCCTTTGGTTTTCTACTGTAATAAGAAATTATGGACCTACCTTCATTGTTAAGAGTGAGTTATTAAAGTGGTTTATATTGTTTCTAGACATGGAGCGTACAGTCCGTTCACTGGATCATGTGATTAACTACTATATGGTGACCAGGGAGCTAGCAGACCTCATACAAGCTGGACCACACACAACCACTACAGAATCACTTAATATTTATCTTGAAGTAAGTTACGAGCTGTTGGCATTTAGAAACTGTTAAAAAATTGTGGTATTTTAATATATTTTTTAGAAAGAGAAATGAACAAATTTTGTCTTTTTGGTATCCTTTCTGAATGTTGTCTCTCAATACACATAATCTACACAAGTATCTTTTGATATTGAGCAAGCTTTAAATATAATTCAAATTTTCAGGCATTGGATAAACTAGCTGATGCACAAGGTTATTTCAACAAAAACAATCCTCAAAGTATTGAACTGGAGAACATTGTAAGTAAACACATTTTTTTCTTACTTCACACTACTATCACAAAAATTATCAATATACTATAAGTACTGTATTTCTTTTAGAATCAACTGTATAACACTGGGGTGTCAAAGCTTGAGAATGCCTTTGAAGAACTGTTAAGTCGTAATACAAGACCACTGTCTCCTACTACATTGATGGACATGATTGCATTGGAAGAAGGTAAGCACTTTTATTTCTTTTACATAGATTTTTTTATATTTCTAATCAAAACATTTAAAAGTTCTTTCTACATGATGTATGTTTCCTTTCTAGTCTAAATCAGGTTGGACAGTTGTTTAAGATAAAATTTTGAATAGCAGTTTTCAGAGGTAAACAGTTTCTGGGCTCAAAGTTTTTTTTTACTTTTGTCACTATTATTAAACTGCTTGACTAAAAAGAACGTCTTTTCATTGAGCTAGCAGTAACGCCATGCTTATAGAACATTTAATTAAATTAGAAGATGCTTTGTAACTTATTGTATTCTTTATTGTCCTAGATTCAAGTGTAGACAGTGTAAGCGTGAGCGGCAGCGGGAGTACATCGGTTACAGCTCTAGAAACAATGCGTGCGGCGGCCGCGTGGCTCAGTGCCGCGGGAGTACCGCCCGCCAGTCAACTACTAGCTATCAGGGCGCCTGCCGCCAAGAACTCTCTTATTGCTTTCAAGGATTATCTCAGGTCGAGGTCTATGGCTGCGTCGCCGCTTATGGTAAGTGCTCTTTGTTTAACTACTGATTTTTTAGCTCTCAATACAACATAATGTAAAATGTTTAAACATATTGATGATAGGCGTGTGTCTGTGCTACCATAGCAGAGTGGTAGCTGTAAAAAATTTAACCAATTTTGAATGTGATTTGTCTTGTTCAGAAGCATATTAAATGTCTTTTGTTTTGGCACGTTTTAAAGAGGACTATTTGAAATACAATTTGAAGAGTTTTGTTCATGATTTAATAATTTTATTTTAGTTGTTTTGTTATGCTATTTTAAAGAAGTTTTTTGTTACAGAGAGCCAAGAATTTACTCCATCGTTCAGATAGTACTCAGAGAAGGACAAGTAAATTACAAAAAGTGTAAGTTTACTTTGAAATTTTACTTCTCTGTTTTCTTTCGACACATTTCAAGATGTAATTGATTTTCTTTACTGATAATTACTGATAATAATATTTTTGGTTTAGTATCGAGAAACGTGCGAACAAGATAATGATGAAAGCATCACAAACTTTAGAACAATCAACTGGCCTCGCTATTGGACCTAGGAAATCTGTTTCAGAAGCTTGTGAGTATATTGTGCTGATATTTCTCTCATCAGTTAATAATACTTCTAATTATATCTGTATATGTTCATGGATGGGCAAGTAAATAATTAAGATTTTTTAGGCAATTAACAGACAGTGTTTATCTATTTCCTTTCTTAGAAAGTTGATGTTGTAGACCTCAGTACCTCGTATAGCACGCAAAACCCTCGGTCCTCATAAACTTTTCTATTATATGTAATGTGGAATAAATGATTTGATTCGACTTATTTGGTATCAGACACGGAAGAAAGCAACGAATCGCTAGACGAGTGGGAGGCGGAGTTAGCCGGTAATGTTGCCGCAGCAGTTTGTCGCCTGGCTCGGCACGAACAGCGTCACGTACTGGGTCTGTTGCCGTTGCCGCGCTTGCCGCCGCTATTGGCCGGAGTACTCAGTCACTGTTTCACCATACTTGCTACTGATGTTGAGGTATACTTTGTCTTCTATATTTTTAAACTGTGTATCTATTAATTCGTTGAGCTATGTTTTTTTTACGCGTGCGCGTTTATGATTTACGGTCTGTAAGTATACGCTGTAAAAAGCGTTTTGTTTTTTATGACCAAGTTTTGAAGTACAAATTTTTAATTTGTAATTTATATAAAACGTACATATTATTGATTAACTTCGTTCATCGCCATTATTATTATGATACGATTTTGTAGTATCGACATTTTTTGCTTAGCCGGTTTTCGTCGAATGGAAATTATTTTACTGTTTTAGATTGCAACTATTGCAAACCTCTTAGAATCTTCTATAATTGATTTAGATTTATTTGTTGTTATCGTAATTGAAAGAGATTTTCAAAGAGAGTTAAACGCTCAATAGTCAAAAGACGTAGTTTTACGTGTATATGTTTGTACCAGCGCGCATGCTCCCGCTCCCGTCGCGCGGCGTCCCGCTGCGGCGGCGGCGCGGGGTGCTGGGCCGTGCTGCGCCGCCTGCAGCGCCTGCAGCCCGAGCTGGAGCGCGCGCTGGCGCCCGCCTCGCCCGCGCCATACACCGCCATACTCAACAACTGCCAGCAGAATGTACGTATCCTAATTATATGATGAATACTTTTGTGACGATGTATAAATGATAATGTCTTAGTGAAGTGTGAAATATATTTTCTAAATTTCTTATATAAATGATCTCATATATTCGGTTAGTGTCACGTATAAGCATAGTATGCGGACACTACTTCCATAGGCGTCGTCCTAATTGGCAGCGATCGTACGAGGGTGCGATGCGTTCTCGTCGTGCGATGAGTTCAAACATACAGATATCTTCAAAGTGTCCTATTTGAACTTCGCGAGTATTATTCGAAACATAATGATCGTACGATGAGTTGGACCGTGCGATCATAAAAACAAAGCCATCGTACGATCTATTAGGACACCTGTTGGGTCATCGCACGACCACTTTGATCGTTCGACGAAAATCGCATCGCACGATCACTGCAAATCAGGACGACGCCATACAATACAGGCTCGTGCACTACATAGACGATATAGGAACTATACATATAATTGAACGCAACAAACTTTATATTTTAAATCTGTAAATTTATTCAGTTATTGATTGATTACACGTAACATTATATGGTGTGTACGTGCAGTGCGTGAAGTCCCTGGAGGACTGGGTGGAGGGTATCCGCAGCGACACGGCGGCGGGGCCGGTGGACGGCACCGTGCACCAGCTGGCCGCCGCCGCGCTGGCGCACTGCCACGCGCTCGCCGCGCACATACACACTATAGGTCAGTGTTGTGACGTCACTAGCATAACTGTGTCTGTACAGTTCCAAGATTGAATAGACATGTATCGATAGGCATACATAAATATTCAATTAATAATTAAAAGATGGCTGCAATAAGCTTTGAGTCTTTCTTGAGTACTATTTTGCAGCGTCGGCGTCGTTACAAAGAAAAAACAAGACATAAATCTTAATTTTTTCTTCTGCTCCATTCTGGAAGACAGTAAAAAGTCATATTTGAATACTTTATGTCAAAAGTTATTCGTCAAGTGCGTGTAAGAGTACGTTCAGAATCCAAACGTATACGTTAACTCTATTTATTTTAACTAAAATTAATTGTAGGTCCTGCACTAGCGACAGAGCCATCCTACGTCCGCGCAGTGAGTCAACTGTCCGGAGTACATGACAGAAACGCGGCCATGCTGGCTATTTATATGAGTAAGTACGAAGCCATTCATAGGAACTCTAGATTCCTAATGATTAATTCCTAATAAATTAGTCATTTCAATTTCTGAGATAGATTTTATTATAATTTCAAATTGTCTCCTATGAAATAGTTATGTTTTGTTTGTACCAGGGAAAGTGTTGGCTCAATTGAACTTCGCACTGAGGAACAAGAGTGAACAGTATCCAGACGCGTTGAAAGCTATATTCCTGTTGAACAATACGCTGTATTTACTACAGGTAATTTATTATCTATACTTTGGCAGAATGGCATTAAAGTTTGTTGTGTGGGGACCCCCCTTAATATATTTATTTTAAATTTTTAGTATTTGTTGTTATAGCGGCAACAGAAATACATCATTTTTGAAAATTTCACCTTTCTAGCTATCACGGTTTATAAGATACAGCCTGGAGATAGACAGACAGACAGCAGAGTAAGAGGGTCCCGTTTTACCTTTTGGGTACGGAACCCTAATAGAGCTCCGATGTGCAATTGGCCCCTAAAGCGACACCGCGAAAGGAAACCTTCCCCTGTTAGTAGTACAAGAGTTAAATCTACTCTTATGTTTGCAGGGTCTCCAACGCAGCGGTCTCCTAGACGTACTAATGTTAGCCGAGCCGGAATGTGAGGCCAACTACCGCGACATGATCCAGGAGCACAAGAGCGCCTACTTACAGAGCTGGAACAAGCTGTTGCAGCACACCGTGTTAGATGAACAGCTGCCAGCCAAGCTGAGGGACAAGGATAGGCAGATATTGAAGGATAAGTTTGCGGTGAGTACTTCTTTCTTAGCAGAAGTTCATCACTGTTGGTGGTTCGTTCGTTCGAGGCGCCCATAGCCAGTTGCGCTCACCGGTCAGTACACGATCTGTGGGTTAAGCAACCTTTGGCGCGGTCATTCCATAGATGGGTGACCGCATAGTGGTATTTGAGCTGGGCGTCTCCGTGCTTCGGAGGGCACGTAAATAGTCGGTCCCGGCTCTTGTCTAATAAGATAGATAGGCTTTTGACATGGCTTAACGACTGTCTGTGTAAGCCTTGTCAAAGGCCTCTCGGGCGGCTTGAACAACTTTGACGCTAGGTTGACCACTAACCACACGTCGAACGAACGAACGAAGTTCAACTGTGCCGGAATTTGATTATACGTGTCCAAGTGCATAAACAATACGCATTGTTAGATGGAATGGGCAACAAACACGGCCGGTGGAAGGTCAACAGTTTTAGGATACTCTTTGAGGCTCGATTGACAGTTGTTCAATGACCGACTGCATGAATGTGGTAGTTTAAGTTAATTATATTTAACACTTGCCAACAACATAATTGGTGGGTTCAACTCCAATGTGTTAACTGACTTGGACAGTGAAATCGTTAAACTAGCATCTTACTAGCCCATTTATTTATACGTTCTCCACAAAAGGTGCTGCTCAGGCATTGAACTACTAGAAAATTAAATACTACACATATAATAATTGGCACGTCTCTTGCCCCTCAGTCGTTCAACCGCGAGTGGGAGGAGTGCAGCCGCGTGCAGCGCACGTACAGCGTGCCCGACGCCGAGCTGCGCGAGGCGCTCAAGAGAGACAACAAGCAAGCCATCCTGCCGCACTACACCACCTTCTACGACCACTACGCAGACCTGCCCTTCTCCAAGAACCCGGACAAGTACGTCAAGTACAGCCCCGTGCAGGTGAGCATATATCATTTTATCTATATATTATTATTTATTTTATATTTATTAGGAATATATTATTTTATCTTTTAACCACTATAGGGTCGGTTCACATCTGATGAAAGACGTAGTGGTGTGTACCTAAATTAGTCTGGGTCTTAGCACCGACGCATCATAAGTTGAGTGCGGAGGGTCGCGTGATTTCCTTTACATTTATCGGCGTTACGCAACGTATGTTCCGTCAGATATGAACCGACTATACTCTTTAAAATATAGCTTGATTAAAATGACAGTTCTAAGCAAAACGGAGCACACAACTTTGTAGTGACGTCTAACGAGTATTACAAATTAAAACACGAAAAATCTGTCTTGTCTAGCATTATAACTACTTTTTAAATACAGATCCTCAATAAGAAATCAGAATAATTCAATACAATCAGCCTTTAAACTAAAAATCAGTACTATTTTCTTTAGTCTTAAAAATAAAACTAATAATTTTCAACCTCTCTACAAGGCTACGTCATGTTGGAAAAAATTTAGTGAGGAGACACAATAGATAAGAGTAAATCATCTGATTAATCGTTAATCGCGAAGTACACTTTGATACTATTCGTGACCAAGAATTAATAATTAATCTCCAAGATTGTTCCAGCGATTCTGATGATAGCGATGAGGATGATACTGATTTAGGATGCGCACCATTAACTGCGCATCCTATATTACTATCAACTTCATCCCTATCATCAGAATTGCACCATTAACTGAATAAATTAATATTGACTGCCTCCGTGGCGCAGTGGTTTAGGTCGCCACGCCGATACCACTGCAACGGGAGGTCGTGGGTTCGATTCCCACACGGGACAATTATTTGTGCGATCCACAAATAATTGTTTCGGGTCTGGTTGTGCTTTGTGTCCGTTGTTTGTATGTTTGTAAAAGTCCCCGCGACACAAGAGCAATCCTTAGTGCGGGAGTTGTATTTTTTAAAATCGATAAAACGATTTTACTTTAATTTCATTGTTTTATTTAATTGATCCTAATTAATACTAAACTAGGAGAGTTCTCCGTGCGGTGTTAAAAGTAGGGCTGGTCGTCCTATACGAATTTGCTTAAACAATAAGATTCACAACAACAATTCGTAAAAAGCTAATTCAAAAATATTTGAATCGAATATAATTATTTTAGATTCGATTTTTTCGCTATCGATTTTGATCAATACTTCTACAACCCTAGTCAAAACAGTTTGACATCTGTCATTCTAATCAAGCTATATTTTAAAGACTATAGCTCAAAGAGATTTTCAAAGTATCTTATGTTTGCTATTGTCAAGGTTTGCGTATACGCACGTACTCGTTACACTTGACAGATGTTGTCATTGAATCATAAGTGTAAAAATGTTTTAACCTCAGGAGAATATCGATTTTAGTATGCATTTAAAAATACATTTATACACATACAGAAATAATTTTCAAAGCATTTTATACAATTTCGTTTTAGAATTCAAAGATTAATGGCGACTTATTTCTGGGTTAGGTTGGAAAATTAAACAAACTTTGGAGTAATACTGAATGTTTATTTAAAATAAATAATGAGAATATACAGTCTTACTGATAAACTAGTAACTATAAACTTGACTATCTGCCACAGATATTAAACAATACATTTCACTGATCTAAGATCACATAAACCTTCAGTCCTTAGCACGAATGCTAAAAGTACTGACCAGTGTTACGAGGTATTAATGAAACGTATTACATAGCGAAAGTTCGTGCAATGAGTACGGGGAAACAAGACATTTCCAAAGAGCTTAATAATTGGGGAACATACATAACAAAGTCACGTCGAATAGAGAACCTCCTCCTTTTTTTTAAGTCAGTTAACACGTTCATCAGATTTTAGCGTAAGTTTGTAAAGGTTATGTAGTTTAAATAGACCAAAGCTTTCTTCTAATAACGTAATTGTATGTATTCACTGTGGTTCTTAATTATGAATCTTTACTCTTCTTATATCTTATCATGTTTTATGTTCGCGGTAATAGTACATAATGCCTCGTAACACTTTCAGTACTAACCTTTAGAAAACATACCTTCACTTCAAAACATTATCTTATATTACATAGAAATTAAGGTCTACTAGCAAACACAGATAGTGTTACCTGCGCCAAAAAATTAAGCCAATGGAAAAATTACTCTAGTATTAATTCATTTCTTATTATTTTTCATTCCCATGTAACATAAAATAATACTTTCATACACATCATGATACACTTACAAATAAATACATGTTACTAATAAACCTCGTGTAAGCCATAATAACTTATATTTTGTCGTTCACTCATATACAGTTACAAAATTGATTGAAAGTGACAAAACACTAACTACTTAGTAGCGCGATTCTCTAACACTATGGACTATGGGCAACGGAAAGGCTTGCTATCGAAAAATGTTGTATGAAATCTGATCAGCGCCTCTACTGGGCGCCGTAAAAACTATTTTTTTAGTACATTTTAACTGTCAAACGCTTGACACTCGATAGTACCAACTGTAGGTAATCACACTAAGCTTACACGACGTCTATTAGTAAGATAATTGATATATTAATAATTGATTGAAATGACTAACCAGTCGTATTGAAATATACGAATATGAGTAATGGTAACATTATTCAAGAAATATTGGAAGATTACATTGTAGTATTGATAAATAGCTTATTTTAATATACCCTTGTGTTTCTACAGATTGCAACTCAATTGGATGGTTACTTCGACGAAGCTGCTTAAACAACGAGTATTACACGGATAGTACGCGCCAGATATCTTTATGTTTATGAATATAGGAACAAGCCGTTCTGTACAAGATGAAAATAAATAAAAGAGGCGTAGGCAAGGAATGCGGGCTACAGAACGGGAAGACGTGTCGTCTTTACGTTTTTGTCACCCGCACTTCTTATGTGTCTTGAGTATTTATTATTTGCGTTTTCACAGCAGCTTGTTACTATATTCTGAACCATAAATTTAACTGGCGCGTACAATAGAATTTTAAGATTACATGTAGTATAGTATGGAAACTATAAACAAATATTCGATGACAATCACAGTTACGCTTTAACTAACGCAAATCAGCCCTCAACCCGCAATTGGTCAGCGAGGTGGGCTCAAGGCCTAAAGGAGTAAGCTCACTTATACGACTCCGCTCCAACACTGCTCCCACCCAACACCGCCCTAAAACAAGGCGACAGTTCGCAGTCCGCGCGACGACAGCTAGCAGACGCCTAGCAGTCCAGCCGTCGACAGCTAGCTGACGCCCAGCACCTACCGGTCGCGCTTTCGCTTTACAGCCAAAGCAGTCGCCGCGGCGGCTACAAGCAGTCAGCGCACGGACACCGCGCCGACCGCTCGTTTACAACGCGTGATCAGCAAGGCGTCAACTACCGAGCAGTCTGATGGCGGGAAGCTTGCGGACACCTATCTGTCTGCTAATTTATGTTGTCAATATAAACTATACCGCAAGGCCACAACTTACAGCCCATATTTGAATGACATTTTATTAGTCGGGTGGTAGCAGAGTCGTGTAAGTGGGCTGTGACCTTAACCCCTCCCTTATTAAGGGAGGAGACCTTGCCCAGCAGTGGGACAGTATTGGGTGGAACAATTTATTTTTATTTTTAGTTGATACTTGTTCATAGTTTCTATACTATCGGCTAGTTTACAACTTACGAGTAAGTGCCGGATAGCCCATCTAGATGTCCTAAAAAAAGTGACAGCGAATGTATGAAAAATCCCATCATTTCAAATGTCAAGCTAGCCGAAACTTATTCATAAGTTAAATATTACATGTATATGAATTGTAAGTGTATTAGATTAGGAATAGAGACACTATTTATTTAATCCAGATATTTTATAATAAAATGTAATAAATATTATCACCTAATTTGTTGTTTTACTTCTTCTTCTTATTCTTCTTGCGGTTCTTCTTTGGCCACTGAAACAAAGATATAAACGTAATACCTTGTTTGAAATATTGTTTAATTAACTATTTACTACGAAGGTACGTGTTCTCTAAACAATAATGATCGCAATGGAGCTGCGTGTCAACATAATGGTAGAAACATTTGTTAGAAAATTGCTATTACCCGTAACAATTGCGAAATTAAAGATGCTTTGAAACGTATACCATATGAGAGTTATAATTAGATCATTGTTTCAATTAAATATTAGTATAATAAAAGGATATTTTTGTGTTAAAAGTTACACAGCATTTGTCCGTCTTTTATTCTATTCCGAATGGTAAAGAGAACATGTACCTTTTTGTACAGTACAATGAGATCATAATGAGATGTCAATATCAATTTCAAATACGAATAAATAGAATTCAACATTTATGTATTAATTTTTCACTAACATAACTCATTATACTGTTTAAATAATAAACTTAGTTCTACAAGATTATTTTGAAAACCTGACTGAGAATTTATCCCCATTCTATTACTTGGGAAAGTGTCTGTCCTTATGTCCGTTTGTTATGTCTCTACACCAAAATACCTAGATATATTACCTTAGGAACCCATTCAAAACTACTCAAAAAATAAAACGACTTTATTTCTAAATGATTTATCTCATAAGTTGTTCGATACTTCGATTTTGAGGGACTTTATATATAGCCCTACTATTTCCTAAACCATTGAATAATGGAGTATTATCTAATATTAGATATTAACACAATTATGCATCATTAACCTTTATTTGCTTGACGTTTCGGTCAAGTAGTACTTGTCGTAATGCATAATTGCAATTGTGTAATATTAGTCAATACTTATGCACTGAGTTTATTTAAGTTGTATTTAATATGTGTCTAAAATCTACGATGAGGCGAGTCATATTAGTATAGAGAAACCCTTGCTTGTATAATTATTTTTAGGGGGTTTCATAATTAAATTTTAATAATGCACTCAAAATTTACCCTGTATGCTTTTCAAAAAAGGAGTATGTGTTCTTTTCAGTAAAATTAAGATTTTTATGACTTATGACTTTATGGGTAGGTTAACTTAAGAAAATATTTTTGACATATTGTCTGTGACTTCCAACATTGTAGATTCTAGACACACCATACCTATCGTGTTCAGTAGTTTATAAAACAAACAACATCGCTGTTATAGAAATCAGTCAGATAGTGATACTCGAAGGATATATTTAAGGAAAATTATTGAAACTTAAAAATAATAACAACAATAATAAGAGTATTAACAAAAATAATACATGCAAAATAATTAAAAAGTTTTTAGGTAATCTCGGGTACTTATTAAAGGTACGTCTTTAAAATTGCACCAGTAGGATACCGGTGTTACTGCAAAAATCGAAATCTCTTGAGCCTTGCCATTTAAGAGCTAAATAATTGCTTTTCAAAGTTATTATAAAAAATGAAATCAGCATCTCTTCAAGTACAACTACCGTCTCAATTTCAAAACAGCTGTGAATACATTACGCGGCAATGCTACATAGGTCCTTTCGTAGTTGACGTGATACCTTAGTCCCCATGGCCGGCCCGCCAGCTCCGCTCTAGGCAAACAAGCAGATTTGACAATTGTAATAAATGCATGCAATATCACCCTTTTATTGGTATACTTTACTGTAGCAGCCGTAGACTGAGGTGACGGTTTAAAATGTGCCGATTTGATAAATTGTGAGGAATTTACTTGCCAAATATGCTGGGTTTTTTTCTTATTTTGTTTTGCGAAATGGACCGTAAGTTTGTATGATATTTGTTTGCGCTAGATACTATCGTTTTTATAATATCGCTATAAATAGCTAATTTTATTAAGATTCCGCAATGACGATTATTTTTTTTTTAAATAATAGAATTTGTGGTATACTTAAATTAAATTGTTTTAAGTGACATATGTTTTTACAGTGAAAAGCATGATTTTGAATTTAAATTGTTTCAGCAAAAACTATTTTATTCTAAAGTTTAAGTGATTATGTTATACTTAAATGAAAAATCGTTAAAAATGACGTTTATATTACCGCAGATACCGAAACATATAAATATTTAAATATATTGAACCTTACCAAACGACATAAAATTTTATTTCAGTGGCGACTTTTGTAGTAATTTTATTTATCCCTTTCCCAAATGAACACAAATTTACCGTTACACGAAAAACAAACAAGAGCCGAAAAACATATCAACACATATTTTTTTTCATAACACAACTTTTTGAAATTTATTAGCGCGATTATTTCACACGAGTCGTGTTTTAAGTCTATTTGAAAATGTGATGAAGGAAATATTTAACTTTGTCGAAAACTTTACCAATACCTCACCATAGATGGCTTTAATATTTAATAATTAAATTTAGTATAATAATAAATTAAATATATAAAACAAGGCACATTCTAAACGCAGACTCAGTGTGTGCATGTGGCGACAATGTTCCTGAAAAACACTTAAAAATACAGCCATTTTTCAGGCTTTTTGGAACATTAATAATAGTGATAAACAAATAAATGAGAGGAGAGATGTATAAGAATATAAAACAATTAATTTTTTCAAGTGGGCATATCCAATCAACAATATTTATAAATCAGGTATTACTTTTATAAAGATCAGGAGTTTGGTAACTCTTATTTAATCAATTTAAGGGGAAAAACATTTCCTGAAAAACGTCGTTTAAGAAACGCAAGCACAGCTAACAAAAACCAAAATTAAAATTCTGGAACTATTGGCGATGATTGGATTCTTTAGCTATTTGTGGAACTAACAAGATCCGTTAACGTACAATTTCACATCTTTTTATAACCCGACGTTTTATTCAGAAGTAGATTAGAGTTCAGAATTTACAGAAAATGTTTTTTTTTTTATTATTGCACAATAACAGCGACAACATTTATAAGTTGAGACACAGTATCCAATAATTTCTATCATACTATTTTACTAAGTTATAACCACAATTAACTAAAATTTCGCGATAAAGGTTACAATTCTGTTTAAAAATATTAAGATTATAATTCAAAGCGTTTTGTTTTATGATATACTTCTATTTTGCCAACATATACACTTGATAGTTCCACAAACGTTCGCTAGATTTCACTCGCCAATACCTGTTAAAACAGCAATATAATATAGTAAATAGTTATTTAGTACCATGATGGCCTGCGGCGGAGTCTTCTGCCGCGCCGGAGCCTTCTTCTTGTCCTTCAGTAACAGATTCTCGAACGGAGTGAACGCGCATGGGAGAGTCCTACGGTGCCTGTGGATTATGGGAATACTGTATTGGCAGTACAAATTGCGGGTGTTAATGTAGAAGTTTTACAGGTATTTTGATAGGATTTCTAATTTATAATGATACAATATTCAATCTTATCAGTTTAATTAAATATTGTCAATTATGATTACCTGTGTGTACAATTAAACATCTAAATATAGGGCTCATAATGAGAAGGCCAGTACTTTAACTGTCATGTTTTATTTAGCGACGGTAAAAATGATTTTCAGACGGTCTGATCTGATTTCTGCGACAATTATTAGTCAGTCATTGCATTAGTTTAAACTGACGTAGTCCTTTGAACTAATAGGCGTTGTAAGGTATTCAGATAACGACTTAATTATGGTACCACATGGTTTAAATTTTCCTTGAAGTTATAATATAAAATCAAACTATTCTACTTACTTGTGATACGGCAAGAGAGCAGTAGTAATAACGGGTGGTATCTTCACCATCTTGGCCTCATCGGACTCAGTCAGTTGTGTACTGTCGAAGTCCAGTACGAGAGTGTTGGCTCGCGGCCGGGACACTAGCAGGAATGCGTTGGCGCCGTGACTTGGCTGTACACAATAAATAAAAATATATATATTTCATAATTGAATGAAATGAATGAATGAATGAAAACTCTTTATTGTACATAAAGTAAACACAAACAACATAAAATAAACTTAAAATAAAAGTACAATTGGCGGCCTTATCGCACAGTGGCAATCTCTTCCAGGCAACTATTTATTATTATTGAAATTAACTAGAAAGATTTCCGAAAGTTACTTTGTAATTATTTTTCCGTTTATTTGTATAATAACAAGGAGGTGTCCCGGTCGGTGGTGTATTAAAATGCTGGTCATTAGGTCCCAGGTTCGATTCAGAGTCAGGCAAAAAGAGCTATTGGTCTTTTCTAATTTATATTTGAACACTTCTCAATAGCAGCCTGGAATTTGGTAATGTACCCGGTAAATTGCAACAGGTACACACCCCGTTACTTGGTACTAACATTGTTAATGGCGAAACGTGGTTGTATTTCATACACCTTTGGTACACCCTTGGGTATAAATAGCGTGATATTATATGTGTGTAGACACATAATAAGTAGGAAAAGTACTGACCTCGTGTTGAAGCACATAATTCCCAGGCAGTAATCCTTGAAGCTCACTCAGTGCAGTGTGCAACACATTGACTACCTGAACAAAACAAAAATTACATTTATAAATGTTTACACAAGACTCAAGTTAGAGTCATAATTAATTAAATAATGTTATAAAGTTTGTAGTAATACCTGTTGCGCCTTATCCTCGTGTTGAATAAGGAATTCCTCCGCCGACACTTGTTCAGTAGTCACCATGTCACCGTTCACACCGTCCACGCGGACTGCGAACAAAAATTACCGGTGTAATATAAAATAATGATAAAATAAGTTTTAAAAGTTGAATGTTATGCAGACATAATCTTATTACCATAAAGAAACACACTTGAAGCGGACTGAAAGAGACTAGGGAATCGACAAATGACAGGGAGGCGATTTCAAACATTGCGATTGGTCGATAAGCGGTCCGTTTTGCTTTGCTTTGGAAAGCTCCGCTTCAGTAGAAACGCATCCTTAGTATATGTATAAGTAAAATAAATTTGAGAATAACGCTATCTATCGACGTCCACCGTATCTATGTGAAGCCAAAATCCTGAATCGCGTTTTCAAACAAAATATGGCAGATAAGCAATTTTGACAGACGTTGCGACTATATTCCGGAAAGTCTTAGGTTTGATTCACAACAATAACCTATCTTTTTGGTTCTATAATTTAATTAGTAGTAATTTTATTGACTTACCGTTCAGAACTGTAGTATTTTTCCTCAGCATGAGCGAGAGAGCGAGTCGCCTGACTTTGTCTGGTGGCTGTTCACTGGCGCCGAGTTCTAGCTGGTACTCAGGGTGTGGTTCCAACAATATCTCCGTGTTACGATTCTGTTGAATAATAGTATGCTTAAATCACTGTCCATTTAATCTTAGGCTACTTCTATAGGGGAAAATATCGTTGATATGTTACTTTTCAGTGATCAAACATTTAAATGTATCACGGAATTTTGCAATGCAGTCAGAACTTCTTATATCTATGTAAAATAGCTATGATTTTTCACATGAAACTTTGAGTTGAATAAAGGATATTAAGAGTACATTTGATAACAGTCAAATGCTATTTTCACATATTTCTGTGCATGAAACTTCCGGAAAACTATTGCAAGCGAACTTACCCTGGCCTTATGAGCTGTGTGCACTATAAAATCTATGTTGTCATTTGTGTTGATGTTGGATACTCGCCACTTCTTGAAAGATCGCCGCGGTGGAATTTCATAGAGCGTATCTGAAAGAGTAAAATATAATTCACAATTTCATAATATTAGGGATCGATTAATATGAGAACATTGATTTTCATTATTATGTAAGAAACTTGTTAAGTCTGAAATTTTGAATAAATAGGTCGTCAAACTCGAAGCAACTATCAACAAGTATATGCACAATATCCAGCCTTAAAACACATAATATATTTAATTTTGAAAATTACAAATATTTTCGGTTGTCACCCAAGGCACTTAAAAAATTGAGTTAATATAAAATAATTAATGACCATTCATTATTTTAAGCTTAATGTAGACTTTTAATATTCTAGAACTTACCAGAACAAGTGCAATTATAAACTCCAATGATCTTATTGATGTCATTCATAGTGATATCGCTCTTCCTAATTTTGTTAGCGCTGGCGTTCGCGATGCTCTCAAAGTATCGCTTGTTCTCTGTCTTATCTGAACCCGGTTCCGCATTATCTGACAGATAACTGTCGTCTGTTGAAAGAAAATATATTTATTAATAACTGTATTATAATGACTAAGATAGTATACATTCGCAAAGCGAATTCGCAAGTAGAGCGCTATAAGCAACATATATACTATGTTGCTTATAGAACTAAAATAAACAAGGACACTTTAAAGTATACGTTTAGACATATACACTCATATGTCTAAAACGTTTTCTTTTTAACGTCACTCTTTGACGTAAATAAGGGTAAGGACATTTGGTATACTTAGTTTTTTAACAACATCAACATTTTTTAATTGTGAAAGACTTTTAATTTACTTTTCCATTTCGCTTTATTTAATTCATTTTGTTCTACTACATAGCTTAGGTTTTATAACAATCCAAACAACAATGACAAGTAATATACATAAAGACTTATCATGTTCAACGTCTCGTTTAAGATTTTTTGTACTATATGAAATAGCCATTCATGTGGTTGTTTCTTCCAGCAGTCAGTAAGTTATATCACATTTCCATAAAATACTATAGTTCTAGTATTATTAAGTGATACTTGCCTGCGAGCATGTACCTGGCTGCATGTAATAAAGCAAAAGTTAGTAACTTTTCAAAGCGTTATATGCAAAACAACAAAACACACACATTTTAGTGGTCATAACAAACTTGTGCGGATTCATATTATAATTACTGCTGAACCCGAATATTTGAACAATATAGTACACATTATTATAGTTCATTGAAAAGCTTGCATGCAATTGGATATAATAATAGAAATAGGGTAGTTGACAAGGTTGACAAAAACTATGAAAGTTGTACTGGTAAAAGGCTCACCCAAAATGCTCACACTTACAATAACTAATAACACTAAAATTATTACGGACTGACACATTGTATTAGGCACTCAATTGATCCCAACGAAAATAGGATACTAGTTGATTTGTTTTATCTTATGGATAGTGGTCAACATAGTGTCAAAGTTATGCAAGCCGCCCGAAAGGCCTTTCACGCGAATTAACTACTATTATCTTAGTAGACCACAACCAGGCCCGACTTTTTACGTGCCCTCCGAAGCATAGAAACGCTAAGTTTATATACCCCTACGCGGACCTCTCATAAGAGTACCCAATTTGACTGTTCGTCAACTACCCTATTGTTTTCATGCATTAGTCAAATTAACTAAGGGTGAAACGGTTATATTTTGTATAAAAGAAAATATGTTATATTGTAAGTAAAAAGCATGCATTAAATTTAACCTTAACTTAAAATTAAATGTTTTTTTAGCGCAAATTATCCTGACGCTTATTTTAGCAATATAACTGTAGCATTTAATATAAGCATGTTTACAGCTTTGTTTCTTCGAAGCCGGTAAAACCTTAATTATTATATAGTGTTCATTATTGTGCTTGTTATAGTATAAATTACATGTATTATTTAAGATGTTTTCTAAGCTAAAATAACTAAAGTTACATTATATACAAAATCAAAATAACGGCCTACGTGTTTGGCTATGAATATGTAATTTTAATAAAAACTTAAGTTTACAATTTTTCAAAATAAAAATAATATTTACCAACAATTAAGATATTAAGTTCGTGTAATATTCTTGAAGTTAACAAGAACTAAAATTACATATTTGTTGATAGTCTTGATTCTTTTCTACGTTAAAAGTGGCCTGCACAGTGTTAAGTGTAGCTTTGATTCTTCCACTCGTCTCTAATAGCCGTCAGCTCTGCTATCTTTACATGACCGAGTCTTCTTTCAGTAAAATTACACATTTGTGAATAAAAATAACGATAGAACCATTGTTTACGGACTATCGGTAATTCTGCCAATGTGAAACAAAACAAAAAGTACAATTTTAGCAGAACAAAAAAATACTGTAAATTTTGAAAAAGTCCGTAATGTGTTCAGTGAATGATTCTGATTAAGCTACTACTTAATGTACCTTAAAATCTAGACTTAGCCTTAAATCTAGGTAAAACTATGGACTATATCTAGTAAATAAAGGTTGGTTGACAAACCGGTTCATACCATTCATTATAATCCTCCTACGAACTTGATGTGAGAGAAATAAACATTAAATTATTATTATTGTATTAAACACACATATTTCGCGGACAAACGTCGTACCTGCACCTCTCAGGAACAGGCAGATACTTGTCAAAGCTGGTTACTGGTTACCTCCTTGCAGCTACTGAGTATTTATTGAAAGACCCAATAACACTGCTCGAAATAGTAATTTGATACCATTAGATCATGCAGCAGTTAAATGAATATTACGCACAGCGATAGGCGTAGCCATTTTAAACAAAATTAGGGTATGTAATTAATTCTTAAAAATATCAATACGCCAACAATCTCAGCTAAGAATATCTCCTAAGAATTTCTTGTGATCTGAATGATTACTGTTTAAGTTTTTGGCTACGCCTATGTGTACAACAGACGATTATTAGACCATTTACAATTAGGGTGCACGTTTTTGGCACGTATACGCACTTTTGTAAGAAAGTATTAGTTGTAATCGCTCTCATAACCGACTAAATTACCAAGAGTATATTGATTTTTATGGACAGCACTCCACAATAACGAAACGAACCAAAACAAAAATTAGACTTTTTTTCCTTATCTTTCCAATGCTAGTCATCTAACCTCTTTTGAGTACTTTCAAACCAGATTTATCCCAAAGATTTTCCATAATAAGGGGGCTTGAATTTCCAAAACCAGTGTTTTTGTATTAATAGCTATGTTTACGGATTTGGGCTCTGCTCTTCTTATATATCGGTCATAGATCTTGAACTTGTCGAGAATCATGTTACTACATATTTGTCGCAATCAGATGACTGTGTGAGTCTCCAAAGAAATAGATAATGTATCAGGCTTAGATCTAACTATACTATTACAAGTCATAGTAATGTAATATACATAGATAAACTATGTATATTGTACAAGGTGGTGGGCTTTTCATCTACATTACAGCATGCTGAATGAGATGACCCAATATGGTTTTTTATAATGAGTTCCCCTCTCATTTTTAAAAACACTACACTGTCCAAAACTTCCAAAAATGTATTTATTAAGAAAAATTATAACTATTTCTGTTATGTATTTGATGAGTCTGGTCAGTGTGGTGTGATATGGCTTTACTCCTCTCATATTGAGAAGAGACCGGTGCCCATTTCATGGGACTTTTTTATACTAATGTATAAATACAATATTTTTTATGTGTACAATTCTGTTTTCAGTGGAGCTTCCACTTGGTCTATAAAGACCCTGGCTTTACCCCTCTCATTCTGAGAAGAGACCGATGCCCACTAGTGGGACTTTTATTATTTAACAAGAACATTATTTTATAAGTACAATTTATATTTTATTTGGTCTGCATAGACCACGGCTTTTCCCCTCTCATTCTGAGAAGAGACCGATGCCCAATAGTGGGACTTTTGTTAATTAACTACAATATCTGTAAAACAATTTATATTTTACTAGGTCAGCATAGACCACGGCTTTACCCCTCTCATTTATAGAAGAGACCGATGCCCACAAGTGGGACTTTTGTTAATTAACTACAACATTTGTAAGTACAATTTATATTTTATTTGGTCTACATAGACCACGGCTTTACCCCTCTCATTCTGAGAAGAGACCGATGCCCAATAGTGGGACTTTTATTATATAAATACAACATTTGAAAGTACAATCTATATGTTATTTAGTCTGATAGACCATGGCTTTACCCCTCTCATTCTGAGAAGAGACCCATGCCCAATAGTGGGACTTTTATTATTTATCTACAACATTTGTAAGTACAATTTATATGTTATTTGGTCTGATAGACCACGGCTTTACCCCTCTCATTCTGAGAAGAGACCGATGCCCAATAGTGGGACTTTGTTAAATAAACTACAACAATATTTTGAAGTACAATTTCGTTTTGGTCAGGATAGACCTCGGCTTTTCCCCTCTCATTCTGAGAAGAGACCGATGCCCACAGGAGGGACTTTATAATACATACACTTTGACCCATAGCACTTAGTGGGACTTTTCTAAAAAACATTGTTATAGGTTCATACACCATGGCTTTACCCCTCTCATTCTGAGAAGAGACCCGTTGCCCAATAGTGGGACTTTTGTAAAAAATAACAACAGACATCTCTACCAACAACCCTGATTAACTACTAATTTGTAACATTTGGTTAGTAAACAAAAATTAGGGTTAGTTTCACCATTGACAAATAAGCATCTTGTTACTTTTCTTTAACATAAAATTTATAAAGAAGCTACAGTAAACTCAGAAAATATACTCAAAATTGACTGTTTTACGGCAATTCAAGGTATTCCCTAATTACGAGAGTAGACTTTTGCTCAGCAGAGGAATTAAGTATGACATTCGTCAATAAAATTGATTAAATATTTAAGAGTATTAGTTATTCAAACAAGGATTTTAGAGGAATAACTATAAAATTTGTTATATCTGTCCATTTCTCCTCAAAAATGGATAACTCCGTATTCAAATATTCACAACTAAACAAGAGCTTATCTGCTGGTAAAACAGACCCACATATCATCACAAAACCATAACATAAGTAATACATACTGGCATCTTCATCATCATCGTCATCATCGATGTACAAGCTCAGCGGCTCGTCATCACTGGAGGCGTGCTCGCTAGGGTCGGGCGGCTTGGACGTCGTGCGCTTACGCTTCCTAGGCGCTCTTTTGTTGCGCTCTAGGGCTTTTTGGATCTCTGATGAGCTGTATGGATGAATAATAAGGATATTATTAATTAAAATAGACACTTAACTGTTGAAATTACTGTGTAACAATTTTTTTTGCTGGCACTGACATTGAATGATGCACAGTGATCTTATGTTTTTCTAGAACAGTAGATAATACAACCTAATCAAAAGGTCAGTAGCGGTGGCATCCAAATAGTAATGGGAAACAAGCTATTGGTTGGCTTTAAAGGTTAATATCTGTATCCCAACAGTGTATTACTCGATTTATGCCCAAGTACTAATATAATATAATACCTGCATCTTTAGGGCTTATAGGGGTATATATAGGGGTTGGTGTAATTGGGAAGACCGGGCCACTCCCTTTTTTATTTAAAAATATTTAATATAAGTTGCCTTAAAATACATCAGATTAAACAATTAGAAGGTATTATTATTGAGATACAACTTACGGTATAAGCGCATGTTCGAGCAGGTGTCTGAACGCGCGGTAAGTCCTAGTGGTGGCGGGCTCCTTGTGCACCGAGAACTCGCTGTCCAGTACCACCACGTTTACACATTCACCATCTACCAACAAACAAACGAACTTTAGTCTAGTACACCAAGAAATAAGAACAAAGTACTACTAATATCAGTCTGGCTAACAGTCAGTTACAGCAAAGTACCACTGTATTCTGTAAAGTTATGTTTAATTGGAACTAGTCATATGGATCACGCTTTCTACTGGTGAAAACCGCATGACGAATCATTCGTTGTTTTCACTATATTGCGAACACAGACTAATTTTATTTTTTTGCGCAATATTATATGGTGCGAACTTACAGTCTATTTTGGATTGCTTGACCTTTCGGCGAATGTTACACAGACAGACAAACATGATAAATATGAAGATTATAATTACCAGCATTAATAGCAGAATGCACAGCGAGCGGTAGTGTCCAGTGTCTGTTGAACTCCAGCAGACAGCGGAGCGCGTTCTCGCTACAGATGTACTGCGTGCCGTGCGACGCCGCGTACTGCGCCAGCTCGCGGTGCAGCTCCGTGATGGGCAGGATCGATACACTGTCCTCCGCTGGAACAATATATAGCGCATAAATATGACTGCTAATATTCATCAATTATAATTGATGAAAAAATGCTTTAAATTTCACACTGAAAATTATTATTACCAAAGATTGATAAGCAGTTAAAAAAAGTGTGAGTTTGAACATTAGATGTTGTTAGACGTAACATGTCATCATCAAATTGGCATTACTCTTATAATATCTGATGAAAACACTAATTAATGTAAAAACTAATTTAGATTTTTTGATAGTCAATTCTTTTAAGGTATGGTTTAATTGAGGATCTATTTAAAACATAAACAATGTTATTTAATATTTTAAATATTAAATGCGAACATGCACTTACTTGGTAGTATAAATTGATAAGGGTGTTTCTGGCAAGGCTCTGGCATAGAACATGGTCTGATGATAGTGCTGTTCCTCACTATACGATCTGGAATCTGAGCTTGAGGCAATTCTGCTATGTTTACCTAAAAACAGGAGAAGAATATAGATTTAAAGTTGTGTAGTAGGTAAATGAATGAATGGAGGCCAAAGCAAGATTTTTTTTTGTCAATGACATAGGTGAAAAGTATTAAGAATTTTTGATTTTAAACTTTGTCTGATAAGGAATGGTAAATGTACAAAGTTAAAAACTCTAAACTCGAGTACTCTTTTGCAATTTTATTAGTACTTAACGATTCAATTAAAGTTCCGTCGTGTTTAAATTCTTTCTACATGCAATCTATGTTCAACTCTAGCAAAAATACAATTTAATAGAATACGGGAATCACGAATCACGCATTTTACCTTAGAACGCCTAACGTTTCGGCACAGGTTACAAAAATACCCTACTAACAAACAATGTAAACTTACCCCAAGCAAAGTATCCTTCAACGTCAACTCATATTTATACGGCCTGCTACATTCTAAAGGAATCTGGGCAGCCATATCAAAGTGTTTAGGAAAGCCACTGAGCCTCTGCGCTCGTATCTTGAACTCCGCTTCATATATAGACTCGATGCTCGGCTTGGGACGTAGTGCGCGGATGCAATGGTCACTGGTCCAGAGTGACTTTGCCCATTCTATGTATTCTTTCTGTTCTTTCTTGTATTTGTCTAGGTATGACTGTAGGAATAAAAACAAACAAATATTGTTATTGAAGTACCTGTGTTTTAGTTTTAGTTAAGTGCTGTTTTTCGTATTACTATAGTAATACAAACGGTTTCGTGGCATAGTGGTAAATGTGTTCATGATGCTGCTAGTAGGCAAAACAGTTATTGAGTGTTGATACTGTGTGTGTAAATCCCGACTGACGAGAGGATACATTGGGATAGACATAAAGATGGTCTCAAATAAAAAAACATGATTACACTGATTTATATCAATCACATGAAAAGACAACCGATTAAGTTTCTTTGACGTAATCGAGAATATATAGAAAAATTAATCAATAGAAACTTAAACAAAATAAATCACTTTTAAGCAAATACATACCTCAAAAGTCCTATGGTCCACCTTAGTAGGCATAGGCAGGTGGACCTCATCAAGTATGTTGGGATGCTTGGCACACATGATCTTCAGTCCGTGTACATGTTGTACCGTTGTTAGTGTTGATATCTTGGGGTAAGGAGGTGGTGCGCGCAGGCCAGGGACAAATATTCTGTTTGTGCGGCTTGCCTGTAGGATAGATGCAATACCAATCTTGTTATATCTTGAATAAAACCAATGAAACTTCAAAACAAATCTTGTCTTGTGCAATATTTTTTTTTGATTATTTGCTATTTAAATAATTTGTTATGATATTTAATTACTTTAAATACACATTTTATAACAAGCTTCACTGTCATTTTAAATTGCACTAATACTATTTTGGAGTCTAGTCAAGGTAATCATATTTTTGTCAAATAGCAAACTTTATGAACTTTTTTCCAACATAGTTATAAACTCTCCCACTTATTCATAAAAATATATGAAGGCTTTTAAAGAGTATTGTTTCTTTCACTCCTGAGCATAATGAAAAAGAGAAAACATATTATAGTAGTATTTTAACTAAAGCAGGTTTATAGTGTGTTTATGAATAAGAGGGTCTGTATTTAAGTTAACAAGAGCAATCCAATAAGCAAAGCAATGAATTTGTAGAATTAGTGTATCTTTGTGTACAAAACAAAACTATATCAAAAAAATCTGTAAAATGTTTGAAAATTCTACAGGTAATAAACTCACACTATGTTTGAATACTTGATCCCAATCAATGTTGTTAGGTTGAGGCTCCTCTTCCTCATCACTCAACATGGGGTCAATGAACTTGTTGCGAAGAATCTTCTCAATGTTCGAGTTGTCTACATCATCTTCATCAAGAAAACAATCTTCATCGTTTTCAGCAGGTGTATTCCTGTTCAAAGATTATGTCATTTAAAAATTATAATAACACAACTGTAATTTACAAAGTTGTAGGCAAAGATGCATTTTTGATAGTTTATAGTAGTGACTGTGCTTATCACTATGTTTTGGCAACAATAACTTCTTAAGCCTTAATAGGCTTAGAAATACTAATGTATTTCAGCAGTAAATAGATTAACTTAATAGCAGATTTACTAGACTGAAAAATTTGTACAAATGATCTGCAGGCACACACAGTCCCGCTCATAATACAGAGGTAACAGTATCATAATTCTTTTGTAAATATAATTATAAAAAGGATGGATGTGAAGATGGAGATGGAAGAGGAAGAAAAATAATAAAAAGGATGATTTAAACCCAGCCAAGACTGTTCAATTATCAACTAAATTTGTACAATGTAAGAACTATTTTTATTTATATTTTTCACACAATAGAAGCTGAACAGCAAGCTCTTAATGAATGATTGAAAAATAGGCATATCCGGAATCATACAAGTGTATCGACATAAAACAAGATAATTAATTGATTCCTTCAATGAATACACAACAGTAAGCATCTTTAGACGCAAATATTTCACGCAAAGATAGATGAAGTATAGACATTGTGTAATTCAACCATGTATAAAATTATTAATAAGTTACTGCTTATTCAACTCCTGATATATGCTGGTAACATACTCATAGCATACACGAGATTTCTACTTATGTTTTTATGAAATAATATTTGCGATTCGCAAATATTTTATGAGAGGGAATTATACAAAACTTCTACAAACATAAGCTTACCAATCAAACTCAAGAATATGTTTCATAGTCATCTTGTTTCACCTATTTAATAACTTATTTACATCACATACACAAAATTGACTTCTTTTATTCACAAAAACGTGTAAATTATCGCCGGATATTTTTTTAATAATTCACTGATGAATGACTTTTGAGCAGACCGAGATAAAACAACGTTCCGTTTTTGGTTATTATCAATCTTTAGCAAAACTACTTCACCAGATGAACCAAAGCGAGATAGAGTCTCATTTTCTTTGATGTAGTAAAGATAGCAATAAAATTCAATGCTAAGTAAAAGTATTCAGTAGTAATGGAATGTTTCTATCTATAGAGATGTTGATTTTTTATCGATCGTCTTCAATGAATCGACAGTATTAGTATCGATAGTGCATACATCGTCTACATGTTGATAATCGTAATAATAAATCTAAATCGACTTTAAATAAAAGATTTATCACTAAGATACTTATTAATTAGCGAAGTAAAATAAAACACAAGATTCGACAAACGTTTTTGTTTATTTAAATTAACATCATTGTGAAATTGGAATCTTTAATTAGCAGTTAAAATAAATATGACTCAATACCTTACCTAGTAAATTTACAATTGAAATCGATGTTTTATCGATCATTGTTCATCCATCCCCTATGTTGTGATAACAGTTGTCAAAATTGACAGCAACCGGCAGCGCGCAGCGTGCGCTAGCGCAAAGCGCAAACGCAGCTATGCATTTGAATTAGGGAATGCAATCCCGACTCGAGATCGTCAACTCGAGATCCCTCGCGATCAGAAATATCAATCCCGCGGGATCCCGAGATTTTCGGGATCCCGTCTAGTTAGTAAAAATAAGGCTTGTTTAATGTAATATGTGTGTGATAGTGTGGTGAATGCAATAAATTATTATTTGAAAGAAAATAAAAGCCTTTATTTTTGAATATTACTAACAACGTAACATATAATTAACAGGTGCAATAACATGAACATAATCAAAAAAGTAGGTGTAGCTCCAGGAGATCAAAATAAAAAGAAATCACATGGCATTTTGAAAGTAGCCTCTTAAAATACAAAGTGTATCAATAGTACGAGCTTCTAATCGGCATCTTAAGTCTATTGCAATGTAGCCAGCTGCTGAAAATGCCCTCTCCGACAATCCCGAACGGGATCTCGTCATATTATGCTTCGGGATTGATCCCGAAAAAATACACGGGATCTCGCGAGATCGGGATCCCGCGAGATCGGGATTGCATTCACTAATTTGAATATTGCTGACGTCGCTATTGTAGGCTCTTAAATAAAATTATTTATTAAAATTACGGGTCGTATATAATGAATGGGATTCAATATTTTAGAATTCATGACCCTATGAAATACCTACACTAGCATGAATTAATTTTACGCAAATCTGACATCGAACTGATAACTAGTAATCAGCAAGTGCATCCTTACGCCCTACTTTATTAGTGACTCCTAAACTCTCACGTGTATGAAACGATGGCCCCATATTACCGTACCGTATACCTACTACTACGAATACAGTGGCGGTCACAGACAGCGCCCGGTGTTCAATCAATTCTTACAACTTTTTTATGGTTCTATCTTAGTATGACAGGTTTCCCAAGGTACTTAGGGTTAAGGTACTTAGGGTTGCCAGATGGCCGCATGATTTGGTCATTCCTACTTAGCGTACCTAGTCTCAGACCGGAGACCAGATATTTGATTCCGTTCGTGACTCCAGAAATGTCCAGGAAATGATCACCCAGGATCGGGCAACCCTATACCCGCTGCATATTGGTCGCCAGTGGCAGACTATAATGTATACAGAGAGAAAAAACATACGCCACGGAGAAAAACCGTCTATAATATTGAAGATATTGATACAATATAGTCTCTCAATGAGTCCCAGATAAAAAAGAGATGGTTATCCATACGTTCATCATCAATCATGTTATTATCCTTAACTGTGGTGGAAAATTTTATGGAGTAGGTATTCTTCAACTCAGAAATAGTTTAACACAGGTGACAAGCGATTTCTTATACAATTACAAAATCCTACGATTAATTGGCATGATCTTGATCCAGTTTGTTTATTTTATCTCTCTTAGAATAAATTCATGTGAGGACAATTTTTATCTAACAGACGTTACTGCACTAAAATGCAGTTTTCCTTGTCCTTGTGGTTATAAATTTGCATTCTCTGAAATAAAATGAAGAATATGAGGTATCAAAGTTCTATAGAATTTGACTCATATTAAAGTTAATTAAACTAGTAATACTAAGGAATATTTCGGATTGACGACATCAGTCGAACCGCAGGTCATACAGATACCTATAGGTAAGTACTTAGTCAATTAGTAAAAAAAAGGTTTCATAAAACAGGAATCGAACCTGGTAAACCCGGTTCATCGGTAATCGTCGAAACCATCTTTAAAGAAAAGTGGTTACGGCGACTAAGTGATGTGACTTACAGAAGTAGCCATTTAAATAACTCATAAAAAAATTACTGTTCAACATTAAATTCATAGTTTTACCTATATAAAAAAAAAGAGCTCAAAACACTACTTACTGCAAAAATAAGGATAATACACATTTAAATTCATATTCCTGCGAAATCATTTATTGAAAAAAGATGGCAAAGTTTTTATTGTGCTAATCCTATCATCGAAATGGCATTTTCCTCATAAAGTCACAACAGAATAAATAAAATCACAATATTTAATTAGCTACGTAATAGTGCCGTTGATAAGTTACTAACTTTGTACCGTAACTTCTTAACTGGTAAGTGGGTAGATTAAACTTTTGAAATCTTTAAAAAAGATTTTATCTACCGTCAACAAATTGCATTTGGTCATCGAACTATCAAATTGTGATTACATACTCTCATTATCATTGCTAAATGAGACTGGGTCAGTGTCTTAACAAATTATTTGCAAACCGTGAAAACTGCGTGAAACGCGTACCGCGCGTAGCGGGCCCATTGTGACAAGTCAATTCGGCAACAATTTCGCACTTCACCTTTGCTTTACCTTCACCTTCATTGCACTCCGTAGGAAGTGTTTTCAGCTAACAGTATTGGGTCGTTGCACCTCGCAGGCGGGGAAGCAAAACCATCGCGTCGTGTTAAGCGCAGCCATTACCGCGCGGCCGCACAGAACGCATGCGCGGACATCGCGATTCCGCGCCAAAATACGCGCTCGAATACTTTGACGTTTTTATTTTTTTTATTGATAAATAGTAACAAAGAATAGACTAAAATAGTTCTTAAATTCATTGTTGGTGCTGTGTTGTTTTTATACGAGACGATTTTTATCCAAAATGAAGTATAAGGTAAGCTTTTTATTTGTAAAATAAGAAAAATATCTACCCATCATTTAAAATATTTACCCATCATTTAAAAGATCCCCTTATTTAAATATTTTTAACTGTTTTATTAATTTTATCTTAGAAGCTAGAAAATTAAAATAAATGTCGGTAGATTAGTTCAATCCTGGTTATTGAATAAAATGACGCTGACGGTTATTTATTTATAATTATTATTTCACCAATTTATTGGAAAAAGATGTTTAAATTACCTTGACATGAAGTCCCACTTATTCAGACAGATAGCTACGTTAGTACACGAATTAGTATTTATCCAAAACAATTAATAGTTTATAAACAACTTATATTTAATTTTACCGTCTATTATGTTATTTTAAATGTCGTAGTATATTTCTATTAATATTGTTAGTGCAAAGGTTAAAAATATTTACTTAACACTTCAGGTTATTTTAAACCCAGGCATCAATAACATTTTAATAAAAATGTACGTTCCGAAATACAAATGGCACGAAGCAATATAACCTAGTAATCATTATGTGCTGATAAAAGCCTACAGATCAGGAAGTTCATGACACATTTGAATAAGGGAATTTAGTAAAAAGATACTTAGCGTAAAAGTTATGACTAGCATAGACGCAAACTGTGTGAAGGCCGATAAAATTTACCAAAAATGGAATCGGCACTATGGGCACTGAATAATTAGAGCACTATAATATTTAATAAATCGTAACGACATAAAAAAATCTGCCTCAAATTTGCCTCAATTATTAAACTTACGATAGTAGTACTATACTTGCAGTAGGTACTTCAATAGTATATGTAAGTACCCGCGGGTATTAAGGCCTAGCTAAGGGAGATTTGTAATAAAATGAAGAATATCCAATATAATCAACCAGTTTTTATAATAACCAGTCATGTACTTATATTACTACCGAGTTTAAACAAAAAATAGCTTCTAAAGCTTAAAACTAAAACATTATATCACTTTTAAAAAAACGCTGTCTTTAGGCCTTATTATAATAGGGTAGGGTAAAAAGGCCTATACTATAAACTATTCAAAAATCAACTTAAACTAAGTAAATTAGTATTCTTGACATCAATAATCATTAACATAAGGCAATAGAAAGCATAGTAGTCTTAATAAATTAAAAAAATGTCCTTATTCGCATCCATCAGGACATTGAAAATCATCAGTATATTCTGCAGTCAAACCGACACATTCTTCGTGGTACCACTTAGAGCATCGCGAACATTGCCTCATTGCATCATCCATTCTATCTTCTTTGCAAGCATGACAGTACCGATCATTTTTTTTTTGTGATTTATTTTTGTCAGATCGCCTTCTGACCACAATGCTTGTTTGGGAGGCATCGTGACTGTAAGCACTAAAAACAATAATATATAAATTGAAAATATAAACTACGTATATACTACCACTAAAAAACATTTTAAAAACACGCTCCTACTTATATAGCAGTTAAAAAAGTAGGAGTATAATAAGGCCTATTGTAAAATTTTATAGGCCTTAATATCCGCCAACCACCTATTTACAGAAAAGAATAATAATATAATTTTTATAACTACAAGTCTCTTAAAACGGTAATTTACAGACAAGCATACATTAATTAATAAGCGGACAGTCAGTACAGGTTTTTAAATATGATATTTTCTAAACAACTTACGTTTTACTAGAGTCAATTTTTATAATTCGTGCTGCTGAACCGCACTTCTGAATGATTTCGACGATATTTGCGGGAGGAGAAATGCTAGAGTGCGTCCGCCACTTTGCAGCGACTTGTATACGCTCTGAGCTTGTGTGACAGTAATCTTGATCGTCAACTACTGTATTTCGTACGTTTTTTGTGATTTAGGCCTTATTACCCGACAGGCCTTAATACCCGCAGGTACCTTATATGTTCAGGTACAATGAAACGCCAAAGACTAAATGCGAAATGACCCGATTATCTATATTAGTGAATTACAGAATCAAATTATATTAAATACAAATTCTACTCCATTTATCACATTATTAGCAATCTTACATAAAAAAGTTTAATGAGCCGTCTCACAAAAATACGAAAAGTATTGCGACGTCATTTTGCAAGTTTCGTTTCAGTACTGTGTAATAGATAATCGCGAAGAATATCTGTCAAATTGGACTGTATACAAGAATACTGATACGTATAAAATTAATTGGTTTCAAAAACATTTGCTTTATTCAAATATTGCTGCAAAAAATAACAGGTTGACTAATACCCAAACTTCATAAAATTATAAACTTTTGGCCAAAACAATCATAGAATCATGTTAGTAAGTTCATGGGTTAAATTGGTTGAAGCTAATGCATAAGACTGTCTTCAGTTTCGTATGATTAGTAGTAAACTTAGTGTCAAACTGTTTATTTTTAGCTTTTCTAGTCTTTGAAATGGTTTATCTGTTACCTACAATACGTACTTAATTAAAAACAACCGGGACCGGCTTACAATATTCCTTTTATCTTTATGTGAATAGTCAGCTAAAGGGTTTAAAGATTAACCGTCGCAATTGGCCATGAGTAACTCTCATGCATTCATGGTATAATGTAACAAAGGCTTATAGTCATCTCCATAATAAAAGCTACAAAGTGATGTCCATGAAAATCGGTCGATTTTCGAAGCAGTGAAAGTGTAACAAATAAAGAATTTCACTCTCACGTGTAAGGATATTTAAATAACACACATTCCGACATTTTACGACAACACAAGAGTATTAATATAGTATGTAGGCTAATTTCATGGTAGATGATCGATATGTTTTGTGTTAGAAAACAATAAGGAATCACTTTCGCTGTTATGCTAATATAGCAAAATATAAAAAGTACTTAAACTATCAATATTGTGATGTAATTCATCCGAAGCATGGGGAATTGAAAAAGGGTATTGTACCTTTAAATAAAATATTAAGTTATCAATGACTCAGGTGTTCAAATTGTAATAGTATTTCATGGAACAATAAAAGCTAATACAGCTATCATTTTATTAGCTTTTGTTTGTAATTTCACGTGCGTTATAGTATTTCTTATCCTGTTCCTTGAACCGCCTACTTCTAAAGATAAAAGAAGAATTTAACGTAGTTTTCCTTCTCCCTGTAAGTGTTCCAATTCTTTTCAAATTAACCGTTCTATCGGTATAGCCTATTTAAGTAATAAAGAGCACTGGATTGCATTTGTAAATGTTTCGATTAGGAAAGAAATCATACAATATGGAAGGATTTAGGAGGAAATTTATGGTCTGAATCGAAACAATTTTCGGAAGTCTCACTTATTCCCGAGGTAAGTTGGAAAACTATTTCCAAATACTCTCTAAAAAACTAAAGTCGATTAGGTACTAGGTACCCTATTCACACTTTAGTACGGCCTTATTAAACATCCTCACATTACCTTCGTATCTAAAAATCACGATAACTATTGACAATCAAGGTAGAACGTAAGTGTAATCGGTCTGTTGCATAATGAGCCGTTTATTCATAATTATATCGTAACAACATTTTGAAATTGCAGCAAAAACGTCAAGTTCACAGTGCATTAGTCTACTGAACAAACAAAGTGCATCCGTAGTTAATTGGAGTACTCTTACTAGGTTTAATCGCATTGTATAATCGACGAGAAACTAAACCAACATACGTTAGGGCTTGTGTTATAGTATTTTTAGATATTTCGATGGTATTGAAATAGCGATTTGATTAATACGTTGCAAGTAATATAGCCCTTGATAAATACGGTAATATTTTTTTACGAAAAGGAGAATATTTAATAACACAATCCTATATTTTGCATATTCTTCGAAAGCCAAAAACGATTATAAAAACAAAACTAAGTTCAGTCGCATGACTATGCTTAGGTGGAGATCTTTTATTTCCAAATAGAAGAATCTTAAGCTTGCTAATGCAAATTGGCAAAACAAACTTGAAATTGAAAAATATCTGTAAGTACCCGCTAAATTCGTTAACGGTATGCAACTCCTTCAAATAGCTTATTTATCAACGAAACCCATCACAGTTTTCCATCAGTACTCACCTTTTTTTTATTTTTTTCGTCAGGAAAATGCATTACTGCATGTCCCGCTCCAGGGAGGTAGCGGGGGTCTGTCGGGCTCTCCCGCCGGCTAGGCGTTCCGGCTTTTAAATTTGGGCATACCGACTAAAAACCTGACGGTGTTCCTTCAACTGTCACCATAAAGTGGCCAGGACGCGGTACCTCCGATTGGATACTCCGCGTCCTAGCCGGTGACGGCCCGCTTTGGATGCGGGCCCACCTTCGAGCGGGGGCGGGCATGAATATTGCCCCCCCTAGCTCTCCACTTCAAGGGGGTATGCCAGGAACACACAGCACACCCCCACCTCTCGGACCTGTTCCCTGTTCAGGCGACGGAGCGTTCCGCCTCCGCCGCCCACAGGTCCGCGTCACGGGGGCCGGAGATCGTCCCGGCGCCTGCGACGCCCGGTGCGTCTAGCGCGGGATGGGAGGGGAGCGTTAATTTCCCGCTCCCGTTCCGAAGCCTCTTTTGCGGAAATTACATTTTCGCAAAATGAGGCGACGGCCGACCACGCTGCCTCGCTCCCGACCATGGACAGAACCACAGCCGAGAGCGAGAGGTCGCTCCCGACCACCCCGATTAACTCACGGCGCTGCGACGACCACGCCTGGCAGTCTGCCAGCGTATGCAGCGCCGTATCGGGGCAGTCACCACAATGATGGCACCTGGGCGTCTGCTCACGGCCTATACGACACAGGTACTTGCCGAAACATCCGTGTCCGGTCAAGACCTGCGTCAGCCGAAATGTGAGCGCGCCGTGCCCTCTCTCCAGCCACTCCGTGACCGCCGGCCGCACGGCCTCGATAGTGACGAGGCCGGCGCTGGGGTTCTCCAGTCGTCGCTTCCACGCCGCCAGGACGTCTTGGCGGAGCTCCGCCCTGCGCGCCTCGACTTCTTGAGGCGCCGGCATGAAGCCTCCGCCTCGAGCCTCCTCGCGCCATTTATATAGTGACGCGAGGGCCTTTGCGTCCAGATCCCAGGGCGGCGTTCGGGCTAGTAGGCACGCCGCTTCGTATGAGACCGTGCGGTAGCCTCTCACGGCCCTGACGGCCATCACGCGCTGTGGACGCCGCAGCGCGGCGATGTTCCTGGCCGACAGGGCATTGGCCCAAATGGGAGAGCCATATAGGGCCATCGACCGCACGATCCCGGCGTACAGCCGTCGACAGTTGTTATTTGGCCCCCCGAGGTTCGGCAGCAGACGCGAGAGTGCGCCCGCCGCACCTACGAGTTTGGGGGCCAGCTGTCTGAAATGGGCTGTGAAGTCCCATCGACCGTCGAGAAGAAGACCGAGATACTTCATCGACGGTGCAATGCCGATGCGGACTCCGCCTACTATTATGCTGGATCCTGGAGGTGGGCGGCGTCGGGGCCCGTGGAAAAAAAGGGCATCCGTCTTTTCGAGAGCCACCTCCAGACCCAGCCGTCGGATGCGAGCGACGACTTGTGCGACCCCAGCTGTGGCCAGCACCTCCGCGTCGCGGTGCGTCTTCCCCCGGGCTGTAACTAGCGTGTCGTCGGCATAGCAGAATATGCCGACGCCCGGCGGGAGCGCACCGCGTAGGACATAATCGTATCCTACGTTCCACAGGAGCGGGCCTAAAACCGACCCCTGTGGAACCCCACAAGAAACCACTCTTCGCGACCAACCACTTTGACCCGGGTAGACGATCGACCGCTCCTCCAAATAGGCCCCGATGATGCGGCGGAGGTAGGGTGGCACTCGGTGATATTCGAGTGCCACTCGTATGCTACTCCAGGGGAGGGTATTGAAGGCATTGGCGATGTCGAGTGACACCGCCAAGACAACCTCTCCCTGGACTACTGCGTCCTCCGCCAGGGCCCTAACGCGTGCAATTGCGTCTATCGTGGAGCGCCCTTTGCGGAACCCGTATTGTTGGTCCGCTAGGTCCGGCCCGACTTGAGTTAAGTGCGTGACGAGGCGGTCTGCGAGGATGCGCTCGAAAAGCTTGCCCACCTCGTCCAACAACACGATGGGCCGGTACGCGGATGGCGAGTCCGCGGGGCGCCCCTCCTTCTTCAACAGGACGAGCTTCCCGGTCTTCCAAAGTGCCGGGAACTCGCCCCTCTCCATGCACGCGTTAAAGAGCCCCAGTAGTCGGGGCTCGAGGGCCTCTCGAGCCAGGACCCACGCTCGGCCAGGAATGCCGTCGGGCCCTGGGGCGGTGTTCTTTGCCGCGAGGCGTTGCACCGCCACCCTCAGGTCTACCCGGGTCACCGGGGGAATCTCTTCCTCTTCCATCGTCGTCGTCAGCGTCCCAGCCGGCGGAGCCATGGGCGGCGGGATGTGTGCCGCCCTGAGAGGGAACAGAGTGGAGACCACGTGCTCGACCACCTGGGGCTGGAGACTCTGGGTTAATGGAGGGGCCCAGGGGCGAAGTTTGCCCCTGACCCAACGATACGGGCGCCCCCACGGATCCGAGTCCAGAGTCTCTAAAAGTGAGCCCCAAGCGGCGGTTTTAGCCCTGCTGATCTCTGTTGACAGGGCCTTTTTCGCCGCCCTGTACCTCTCATACAGCTCCGCCTCTTGCGACTCCGCGTCTGGGGGTCGGCGACGCCTCCTGCGGAGGCGTTGGTAGCGGCGGCGCGCCGCTGTACAATTCTTGCGCAATTGCGCGATTTCCGCCGACCACCAGTATACCCTCCGCCGTCCGGGACAGAACCGGACGCGGGGCATCGCTGCATCGCAGACGCGGGTCATATCTGCCCGAAGCTTGTCCGTTTCCGCCTCCACGTCGACGGGCTGTTCTTCTGACGCCTGCGAAATCCAGGCGTCAACGATGGAGGCTTCGACTAGCGCCTCCTTGTCGAGGCGTTTCAGGGACCAGCGCGGTCCGACTTCTACCGGGGTTTCCTGGATACGCAAGGCCCCCGAGGTAACCGGGGAGACGCTGAACCTGATATATCGGTGGTCTGAGAGCGTCTCAACCCCCTCGAGGACTCTCCAGGACTGAACACGGGGCGCAAGTGCTGGGGTGGCAAATGTGAGGTCCACTATGGACCCACCCCGCTGGCGCACGCACGTGTTCACAGAACCCCGGTTCAAAACAACAAGACCCGTGGCCGCCATCCAGTCTTCGACTTCCCTGCCCCGCGCGTCCGTGGACGGGGAACCCCAAGCCGTGGATTTGGCATTGAAGTCCCCGAGGACCAAGGCGGGGCGAGACCTATCACGGCCGACCACGGTTCCAAGTCCCGCAAGAAACGCCTCGAATTCGGCCAAGCTCCGGTTTGGCGAGAAATAGACGCCAACGACGACGATGTCCCCCCATGTGACCGCCACATATCCATGGCCCCTCGCTGTGGGTACGAGGGGCTGAACTCCGACGGCGGCCGGGGAGACTATGGCTACCAAGCCGTCTAAGTCACCCGCCCAGTCATCCCTGGACGGAACAAAATAAGGCTCAGCAGCCACCGCAAGGTTTATGGACCACTGTGCCAGACTTTGGGAAAGAAGATCCTGGGCCCTGGCACAGTGGTTTAAGTTAGTCTGGAGGAGACGGAGAGCCATTATTGTTGGGTCTCCATCTCCGCCACTTCTACCGGCGCGTCAGCGGCATTGGAGGCCGCAGGCCGGTCGGGGGACTGCGAGGCGGCTTTGGCCTTCCTCGCAGTCCTCTTCTTCTTTTTACTTTTGGCGGTCTTTTTGACGCCGCTCTGCGCTTTCTGCGCTTTTGGGGGGGAACAAGTCTTACTCCCCACCATGTGCGCCGCTGGCTTACCTACCGCGGCGCAGACGATACAGTGCGGTGCTTCTGAGCACAGCTGGGCAATGTGGCCCAGCTTGCCGCACCGAAAGCAGGTACCGCTGCGATCCTCCGTGGAGGTGCATCGCGCACAAACATGTCCGCCCTGAAGGCAGCGGTAGCACCTCCGTTCGCGCGGCGGGAGTAATTCGACCCGTGCCGACACCCAACCAATCAAGATGCGGCGGCCATCAACAATCCTTTTGGCCGCCGCTATAGGGCAGCAGACCCAAACCGATCCGCCACCGTGAGGGCCGAGACGAATCTGGCCCAGACGGAAAGAATCGGTGGAGCAATCGCCGGCCGCTGAAAGAGCCGCCTTCACCTCCTCCGGGGAGGCAGAATCGTCCAGGCCCGTAATCCGCAGTTCTGCGGTCTTTGTGGGCCTGGACACTCGAACTGTGTCCTCCCCGAGGACTTCTAACAATTTGGAAGCCAGAGCGTCCGCCTTTCCAGCCCCTTCAGGTCCTGGGAGCTCGAACATTCGAGCCCCTGTAGCCGCGACTCTGAAGCGGACGTCATTGGGGCCTATTCCGATATCGGCCAAGTTGATCTTGGCCTTTGCGTCTCCAATGACGTCACGATATGTTGCTCCGTTTTTTACCGCCTCTGGCTGCAATGTGATGGTGACTGCAGCCGATTTCGGAGCGCGAAGTTTAGGCGTCTTCTTTTTGCTCTTCTTCGCGGTTTCGGTAACCTTGGGCGCCTTGGCTGCCTTGCCATTTTTCCCGACGACCTGCCACTCATTGGCAGCCGTCGGGTTTGAGGACGGCGGTTGGGCTGCCACTGCACTGTACGAGGGCTGCGGGTTTTTGCCCTGCTTACCCTTGGTCTGAGCAGCTGCGGGCTGCGGTGTGGTGGCGGTGGCGGATGCGGTAGCCGACGCAGCTAACGACGTTGTGGCCTTGGCTTTTCTGGCGGCGGGAGTTGGTGCCACCGCCTTCGCCGCTCTAACGGCGGGCACGGGTGGTACCCCTGCCGCTTTCTTGTCCGCCGCTAGGGGTGGACGAATGCGAGGCTCCGGCGGAAGCCGGGCCTCTATAGCCCCGAAGCGAGCGTCCACCATCAGGCGGAGGTCAGCGATGGCACGCTCGACTGGAGGCGCCTGCCCACTGGTTTCGGGCTGGGCGCTAGTGGTGGGGCTGTTGCTAGCCACGGACTTTAGAGCAGCGATTTCTCGCCGCATGTGGTCAAGCTCCGCCTGGAGTCTTTGATTCTGGGCCCGCAGCGCAAGATTTTCTTTTGTTGCAGACCGCCTACTCAACTCAGATGCCGCCAGTTTGATGTTCCTGGCGGCTTCTTTAAAGGACTTTGTCCCCTTAAGGTGGCCGGATTTGTCGGCCACCTCCACCACTGCCTCCAGGTTGGAGAGAATGGTATCCGCCAGTTGGACGGCGGATTTTCCTTCGGTGTCGTCACCAGACACTCGTTTCCCGAGCGCCTTCTTCTTCTTCCGCGCCCCGTCCGACTCCTCGGACTCGGGACGCGGTCTTCTCTTGCGCCAAAGACGGCCGCAGTCGGATGGTTGGGTGGCATCCGATACCACGCTCATATCGGAGCCAGTGTCGGAATCGACACTGGTCTCCTGAGCGACCTTGGACCTCGTCCTCACCGACGAGGGTCGCGCAAAACTGGGCGTGCGCCGACCCTCTGCAACAACGCAGTCTAAACTGCCGGGCTTTTTGCCCCCTATCTCATCAGATTTGGGCTTCTCGCCCCTCCCACTATCCTCATTGGTGGTTTTATTTAAATTAATTGGATCCATACGATTCCCACGAGAAGGGTTGCAAGGGGTAGTCCGCCGTGGCAGAGGCACCATACCACGGTAACCCTTATACCACTGGGGGGCGGGAGGTACCCCAGGGTTGGCCGCTAGCGACTGGTATTCCCTCCAGCCACTCGCATAGCGAGTGAACTCCGACCACGCAAGGCCCCAAGAGGGGGCGCCACTGCCGAAGCTACTGGGGATTTTTTATAGAGGTTGTCTCCTCGCGGCCCGGCCGGTTAAGGCAAGGCCCTCGGTCGCACCCAAGATGGGCGGGATTACGATATGCGACGGTTGACGAGGGCGGCGGCGGCCTGGCCCCCCGTCTGCTCGGGGCAGTGTGAGTGCACACCGAACCCGTCCTCCCACTGACGGCTCACCCGTCCTTCACCCGTGTCCTCTGCAAACAGAGAGACACGCACAGTAATTTTTTATAGAGGTTTTCTTCCTCGCGACCACCACCTCGAAAGAGACGGCAGCCCCCGAACCCGACTTACGTCAGGCCTTACGGGTTGAGTCCCTCCTAGCTTCACCGTGGCTGGATTGCCACGGCTACTGAGCCCCCTCACCACGACAAGGTGGAAACTCCCCGAGGGGGATCAGTACTCACCTGCTTTTTATTCAATGATTAAATCTGTAATCAACTCCAAATAGTATGCAAACAAAAAGGATACTAATCAAGACCTAGTTAAACATCAATGCAAATGACACACATCTCTTTACAATAGTGTACGGTAATTTTACCGGTTAACTTTTAATGTTAAAGGCTAGGTATCCATGTCATGCGGTTAGTAATTGTTATTTATTTAGTGAGAGGATACTTTGTGTGGACGCTGATGGATAGTATTCAAACGAAATAAATAGCACTTCGGGATTTCATACGATAGATTTCTTATAAAATATTTGATCAAAACACAAAACTTATACTCATCTCTTATATATCGATATTACTCTGGCGCCTTTATCTGCCATAAATACGGCCACGATTGCCGGTCCCGTATTATTATAGGCCTATTGAACTGCGGACGAAAGTGTACTAATTCTACCTAACGCCACCTTAATCATCTGCAATAGAGGAATACAGGCCAGTGACGATAATGCTTACTAGTTTCACGACTTAGTAAGCATTGTACGCAAGGTTCGCAGGTGGTTGAGGTATATAAAGAATTAAGAAACTCTTTTGCCAGACTTAGGCAGTGGAAGGTGACGGGTTTGCTATTACCATTTTTCTTGTACACCTAGATCTTAATCGAACTTAAGATAAATAATACTCGACTGCCTCCGTGGCGCAGTGGTTTAGGTCGCCACGCCGATACCACTGCAACGGGAGGTCGTGGGTTCGATTCCCACACGGGACAATTATTTGTGCGATCCACAAATAATTGTTTCGGGTCTGGTTGTGCTTTGTGTCCGTTGTTTGTATGTTTGTAAAAGTCCCCGCGATACAAGAGCAATTCTTAGTGCGGGAGTTGTCTTTAAAAAAAAAAAAAAAAAAAATACTTTCCAAGACTCGCTACAACGTTGTTGGTTTTTATGTTGTGCCATCCGCCATAGGGTTTCCCTCTAGAATGATTGTTGCTAGGGCAAAAGTGCAAGTAATGAAACCTCTAAATATTAGCAAATATATTTTTATAAACGCTAATGAGTCAATGGACATTTTATAATTACGTAAATATACTTGATTGAAATGTTATCCATCTGTCGGAAAACCCATCATGTTTGACCTGTGAGCCAAGCATTAGAAAAAATGGTTTATTAATAGATCCGAGTTCAATGTCGACCTTTACGGAGTTTGAAACTAGACAGCTCGGGTTTATTATTATCTTACTCTGCATTAAGCATAAATACTTTAAAACTAGATACCTTTTCTTTTGATGTATTTTTCGTTCGCGGTTTATAAGCTAATAAGTTATTTCACATATCATCACCACTCATTTTATAAACCTGCAACATTGCAACGAAAAACCAAGAAGGTTTACCTAGCTCTCGATATTATATCGAACTGTCAAAGCCCTTTGAAATCATTGACCACCTTAGAAATCATACTTACCGATATGTTTTTTTTTTGTGATTGTGATCGATCTCATGTTAAAGAGAGCCAGCATTTTATTTTTAACACATTGTGACAGTCTTTGTTATTAACACGCGAATATGTTTTGTAAGAGTGATTTATTTTGTACACTGCCCCGACGCCTTCATTGTTAGTCTGTTGTCTCCCATATTTAAACGCCGTGTTTATATTTTTATACAGGAAGACATGAAAATACTTATTTCCTGCTTACTTTGTAAAAAAATTCACACAATTTGTAAAGAAATTTGCAAGTACAAAGTTCTGTTTTTGCGTACGCCAAGGAACTTATTTAGGTCCCCGTTAAGGAGTGTATTTTTTTCTGTAAATATAAATGAGTAATGTTTTAACAAGTTTTTTTGAGGTTTACGCTGACTGTATAAGCGGTTAGTGACCTTTGGAAGGTGGCTAAGGAGTGTGGAATGTGTGGTGATAGATTTGGTGTATTGAGCCAAATTTCTCAGTCTTACTGAAAGCCACATTGTCCCCTCGTTAGTTCCGCTTTCACGGCCTAATGGGTTGGCCAATTTTATGAAATTTCTTACGCGTGTAGCTTACGTATTGAATAAACAAAAGAGTTGTATAGGAAAGTTGCTTCTACATGTAAAAACACAATGATGTTTGTTAACCACTCAATCTTATGAACAAAATTAAATAATAAAAACTGATTATTAATTTATGTCGAAAAGGCTTCAACTTAAAATACATTTTGTTAATTAGTCTTTTCGCGTTGGCAAAGTAAGCGTATAGACAAAAGTAGTATTAGTATGGTTATAATAAATATATTGTGTATGGTTGAACAGTACTGTCCTATTTTATAATATGCAATTGATATTCTCTTACTCAATTCTAAACATCCTTTAGTCACACCATTGATAAGAAATTGCAGTGTTATACTTATATTGTGAGCCCTGGGAACCTTTAATTAAATTGTAGATACTTTTTATTATAATAATTACCTTCTCACTGTTGTGAATAGACGTAATGAGAGAATACGCATTACAGTTGAGGCAGGATTAATCAACCATAATATTATTATTTTTAGTAGGCTTAGAATATGAGTGGTACCTTTCTTCTTAAAATATCGATTTTCGTATTCAGAGCAATTATATCCTTAAGAAAGAACGTGTTATTACTTACTTTAAAACAACAACAGAACCTGTACCAGGAAACATGTCACATTTTAGCATCCAAAACGTTCTGTGTGGGAGATTTTTCCACACTGTGTTGTAGTTTTACAATATCTCTTCTTTCGCAGTCGGGTAAAAATACATACATTAGTAATAAACCACTTACCAGATATACATATTTCTGTTACATACACGGTCGATAACCATTACTTTTACAGATGCACTATTTCAAAGTAAAAGTTCACAATGAGAAAGGAGTCTGCTTTCCCTTTCAATGCTCTATTACGTTGCGGGATGGCCACTGACCTTAGATTTGCTATTATTTATAGATATTTATGACTCTATTAAGTAACCTCTAAGACTCCAAAGAACATGATGTAATTTAGATCTTTCCGTGTAAGCCGTTTTGTATACTTACATGTTTTACTATTATGCCTTGATCAATCCAACTATTATTTTAATTGCGATAATTTGTGAGCATGGATGGATGTATGTTTTTTCCTCTTTCACGAAAAGTATGCTAGACGATTTTAATGCTGATAGCTTTTAACCTGGTTTAATGTATACGAAATTTACTTGCTTCCACCCCGAAAAAGTCGTTGGCAGAAACTAGTAAAAGTTAATAAACATGTCAGAGCACTAAGACTTCTTCTCAAAACTTTGGTAAGATTGAGGAAAACGTCAGAAACATTTTCAGATAACTACCCTAAATATGTGCCACAGAAATATTGATTACGAATTTTAAGGTACTCGAGGCAGATAAGTCGGTTGGAGTACCTAGCTATTTTTTTTCTTATTGTTGATTAATAGCCGCAAAAACTGCATACCACATTTTTAAACCATAGTTCGCAAACAACGGTTTCCTGACTAGGTCACATTCAATCAGTTAACGGAACAAGATATCAATCACGATATATCTCAGGACACATCCACACCTCTCAATTACGTCGTCATACTGTTCGTGTATTAACGGTGCCTTATCCTTAAATCTGGTTCCGTTTTAATACACGAACAGTTACACCGTTACGTCCTATAATATATGTAGTTTATCGTAAATCATCGTTCATTTTTTGACAAGTACAGGTCATTCCCCCGACATTAGGGCTGTCGAACTTGGTCGAAACAATTTCAAAATGACCATTGACATTCGTGTGGAACTTTCCTTGCGTAATAAAGAAAATATATACTTAGTACAAAATCTAAACACAGTTTTTGTTTGATTGATACATAGAAATTAAATCTTTTTCATATAAATATCAATACTAATGTAAGCCTGACAGTCACTGAATAAAACTTTGTTCGCAAACCACGTCCGTTAGCTAGTTACGTGTGAAAATAAAGAACCTTTTAGATTCCTATGCCTATAAAAACGCAGCAATTCTGCAGCAAGTTATGGTTAATAACTATTGTATTATTAGTCTATTCTTATTAAAATTAGAAAAGACCAATAGTTCCAATAGACCTAGTAATCAGCAGCAGTTGTCTACACAAGTGGTTAGAGTTAGATTTCACGAGTAAATTCTCAATAAAAATACCAACGACCTTCCATTCCTCTCCACACATTGCCCTACACATAAGGTTATTGTCAAACCCATCTATTTCCGTGTACGACAGCCCTACGGTGTACAATGGGTGTTGATTACAGTTAGTCCGAATGTGTGTCTTACGATCGCCATTGTTCGTTTTTTATCACGGGTGCCATTGATTTCGGCAATTACTCACATAAGATGTACTGCCACGAACAAAAATATTAGTCTTGCAAGCAGAGGCCCTTCTACAATCGACGAAAGCGATATTGAGTGAAATTTCGTTTGTTTGTTACCACAATTCGATCTGTTATAAAATGTAAACGGTGAAACTATGGTAAATCAAATTATTTTGACAGTAATTTAACAACGCAAATATATTTATAACGTAACATTATCAAGCACTACCGTAATGGTCATATCATCTTAAAATATAATCTCATCCTTCATACAAACGTAACTACCCGACCCCTCGATAGATGGCGTTGTACGTTATTCCTGAATCGCGCTATGGTTTCGTTACCGCCGGTAGGATAAATACTTGCCATTGCAACATAATATCGAGTTCTTGCTGTGATAATAGATAATTTTTGTAGTCACATAAAAGCTGTGACAAATTAAATTTACTATAGATGTAACCCATTAATGTTCCACTGCTGGGCAAGGGTCTCCTTCCGTAATTAAGGATTAGGCCTTGAGTCCACTACGGTTGCCAACTGCGGTTCGGGGACTCTACATAGCTTTAAGAACTAGTCTAAAGAACTCTCATGCATACAAGTTTACATCACGATATTTTCTTTCAGCATTGGAACAATCAATAATTATTTTTAATACACGAATTACTTCTAAAGGTCATTGGTGTGTTGCCTCGGGTTCAAACCTGCAACCACTTGCGTGGAAGGTACTCAATTATACCACTCGGCTATCACTGCTCTCTGTGTGTGACAAATATATTCTACAATGTAATAGGTACTTGATTTTAACGAAACGTATTCAATAAAAAAGCTTAAAGTATGTACTGAAATACAGAATGGTTCTAAATGTCATAGCGGATAAAGCGATTGAAGACGAATAGTACTTTGTCCGATTCGGGAATCAAACCCGAGACTGCGATCGGCGGTATTATATACTTTACCGACTGAGGCAGTTAAACTCACGTGACAATATAAATGAAAGGAACCGTTAAATAACTAAAGCAATGTACATCTATTAACTGTAACTCAAGCATGTAGCAGTTACGTGAATTATAAATAATTGTGTCCCTTGTTTAACGGTGAACTTCTTGCGGACACGACAAAATTGAGAAAATTAAAATTTGGTAAACTGTTCTTTCAATTATTTATGTAGTACTGCGGCCGAACATTTCCATTGGGAAAAAAATATCAAACTTAAGACAAACTGCTAGAACCTTTTAAACAGAAAACAATCTCACCGAATAACGTTTTTCAGCGTTACCAAATTTTTAGTAAAGTACATGCTAGTATTACCCACGACTTCGTCCACGTCATACTTTCATCCTCTACTTTATCGCCTACGCCATAACATCTACCTACATGCATTTTATACACATAATATTTATTAAGATTCGGAAGTGTTTTCGTCATAATTCTGCAAAAGTTGTACAATATAAATGCGATGACATGTTACACAATAGTACGGCACGTAATGTAAATCTCAATCGTTTTGCGAACTATTTGAGAGAGAGGTGTGGTGGATCTTCAGGGCTGCTGGCTTTTGTTACGTAATGTTTAGAGCTAAAACTCGATTGTAAGTTTATTGTATAGGGACTGGAATGGAAAAAATGAAAGAATGCAAGTCATTGGTAAATTTACTGCATAGGGATTTTTTTAATCAAGCTTTTCGTCTTAACTTCTTCTCCCTTATCCTTCTGCCTTTGTAGATATACAGCCAAGAATTTTTGATAGTTTATACATCATTGAAACGTTTTGAATTATGTCGATGAAACGCTTGAAAAGTAAAAAAATCTCGACTCTTTCTAAATCTAGCAAGGAAAATAGCAGTGATGATTTAATAAGGACTTACTACTACTAGTCTCGTATTCCAATTTAAAGCGTGGTAGACTCAAGGTCTATCCCCTTTCTCAATTCGGAAGTAAACCCTCACAGTTGTGAGACAGTAATAGGTTTAAGAAAAATATATCATCCGATAATTCTGTCTAATATTGGCTGGCAGCCCTATAAACCCTTGTCCTTGCATAACGGATGCGCACATGCCTGTGCAACTTCACAGACATAAACAACACGTTTCCTAGACGGCTCATCTAGTAAGCTTTGAGAGTTCTCAGTCACTCACGCGAAATATAATGGTACGAAATACAACTTGGTATAGGCTGAAAACCTACAAAATAGGTGTTTCACTCAATAATTTCGTATGGTTAATTTGTCAGTCTGTAATCTGTACTCTTATCTTGCATCCTACTCTCTTCCTTGTTATTAGAAAGAGAAGTTTAGTTCCTTTAACGACATCCACGGGAAATAATTACGTATTTAATGATTGAACACACGACATGTGTCGAACACGAACGATTATTAAAATTACACTGATTCAAGTTACTGGGTAATCGGACTAATGCGAATCAGTTCCGTAGATCGAAAGGAAAGTTTGATTTCCTGTGATGATATTGTACTTTTGAAAGATAATTTTACCGATCTGAAGATAAATATAGGTTGAAGTTTGTTTTATCAATTTAAGCTTTGAAACTAAAGTTACTTTTACACATTTTCTTCAAAAAGGAGTATAGTTAAGTATCATAGATGATTAGGGAGAAAAAAAAAAGTTTTTTTATTCTGTCATTTTTTACACGTCCATTTAGTTAATAATCTTTAACACCATGTAAAATTAGGTATCTATTTCCATCAAAGAGTCACTAGCATGTAACTTTTGATGTTCAGATTTTACTGGAACTCGGAATATTCTAGCACCTCTCTAAACTAATCAATCAGAATCTCATATTAACTGAATCAAAATCTATATAACCCTAATTAAAATCAAACATTCACATCTAGGAAGTAAAACAAAGTGGGTTATTATAGTAATTATAGTTAAAATTTCACTGCACGTTTGCTAGCTTCAAGAATAACTTCCTCGGTGTATAGTGGGTAGTAGCCAGGTAGGTGAGTGTACGCAACACACCTAAGACTATCCGACACGCCTTTATGCCAGTGATTAATGTCGACGTAGGGATATGTAAGGTTTTGTAATAAATACTAATGGTTCAATAATCAAAGAGGTATTGTATGAGAATGGCTTTGGTTCAGTTCTTGTGTCGAGTCCTGTGTTCAACGCCAGCTTGTTGTAGTTATTAGGATGGGCTTTTTAAGTTTCTTGATACCACCTTCTTTAAGTAAGTATTTGTTTTGGTAAGCAAGGTCCCTGTCTTTTCTAATGCAGCAAAAAAATGTCCTTTTTTATCCGATAAATGTCCCGCTGCTGGTCAAGGGTCTCCTTCCAAATGGGAAAGGGGTAAGCCTTAAGTTTGTATTTACTAGCATTAAATTTTATCCCATAAATGTCCCACTGCTGGTCAAGGGTCTCCTTCCAAATGGGAAAGGGGTTAGGCCTTGAATTTGTATTCACTAGCACAAAATATAAAAAAATTGCAGACAAAGGAAATGTGTGAATTATTTGTTTAAGTACTAATATCAGGTGCTTATCACAAAGATGCACAGACCTGCGCGGTTCCTGTATCATGTATTAGTATGTATTTACTGTACAAGTAAATACTATATTATGCGTAGTAAACAAACAATAACCAATAACATTACAATAATGAGCGTAACATCTAAGTATAACATGTGTAATATCACGATAATACCTTATCATATGATACGTAGATGACCTGCATGTAATTCCTTTGTTATGGGAAACTTGTTAAGACCCCGCTATTTCAAAAAATTAATATACTTTACCAAAATCCTTTAAACAGGCTCAACTATTTAGATGATATTTTACGTTTACCCGCACTAGACCAGCGTGGTGGACTCAAGGCCTAACTCCTCCCTCTCCCTCGTTCGGGAGGAGACCTTTGCCGTGCAGTGGGACTGTACGGATTACAAAAATATCTGGAACTAGGTCGTCGGTATATAGACAGAAATAACTAATTAGATGGTCCAATAGCTAACCACTCTTATTAAAAATTAAACCCTGAAAACCGAGATTTTAGGTGGCCAAAATACTTCAATTTAATTATATTTAAATGAATCACCAACCATACTTGCATAAAAGTAGGATATTTTACAATATTCGATGTTGTCATCTCAAAATGTAAATTATCTGAGACATTGACAGTTGTCAGTGATCGGTAATCGATTGTCAAGGTTCATCAATATCTAGATCAACGCTGTCGGTCTGTGGGTAAGCGACCGATTATCTCAACTTGTTAGTTCATCGTACGTTAAAATGTAAGTCTATTTTAATAGTAATCGGCAGTTAGAAGTAGTAAAAGATGATTACTATTAAACATTAAATTTCATGCAAATTCTCGAGATTTTTTAAAAGAATACCCTTCTTTGTGTCTTTCAAACCTCGGTACACTGTCTTTCTGACCAATACCGTTAGTTTATAGACATGAATTACTAATTTATAGATTTGAAACATGCCAAATGCGCGAGGTTTTGTTAATATTTAATTGATAAATATGTGCACAATACACAGGTACACTATCAATTCTATTACTCTCATAGCATATCGTGACCGTTGGTAGGCTAGACCAAAAAAAAAGTGAGGCGCAGATTGCCCAGGGACAGGCTTCATGTGGTTTTCCAGGAATGTAAGTCCCGAATTTCTGTTTAAACTATCTACACGACCTTAATTTTTCGCTAAATGACATGCAAGATCTAGCAACCTTGTCTATGGATAAATCACAGAGCTGTACTGAAGCATTTCATTGAGCTGCGTGTCTTCATGCTTCAGAGAACCACGTAAAAAGGCGTTGTTGTCAATGATGCAGTCGCCAAGGCAATATGAATAACTTTGACACTTGATTATAACTACTACTAAATTAAATGCTTTTAGGTACTTTCAGTTTACAATATTTCATTGTTGTAATCCAATCCCTTTTCTGCTAATCCAACATTGGAAATATAATCAGAAAACGAAATTAAAAGTGTTAATTGTTAACTAATGGGTTGATTTTAGCAGGTATTTGTAAGAACGTTGCGCGTGCAGTGCACCCATTTTGGTTAAATGTAATTTTTTGTGACGGGACCTACGAATGTAGCCCTTAGTAGTTAACGAACTTTATCCAAAAAAACCGATAGATATAAGAGGTACTAGGAAATATGGGTTAATATCTGATAGAAGAACGTTCAGCAATTCAATAGTCGTCTCATCGCCACGCCTTAATTATTTCATAAAAAGTATCGCCTGCGCTTAATTTGATAGCGATTCGTTTGATTTAGTGGCGTGCAAGTCAAAGTAGGACGTACGATATGAATTACAAAATAGACTTCGTAGTAACTGTTTGATTTATCGGTACAATCAGCTACAAATCTCGCTGAGCAAATTGAACTTTTTGATTTGAAGTTGGTGGTGGTTTGAAAGTGTAGTAAGTATGCTTATTATTCCTTCAGGATAACAATCATTGGTTGAAATTATTAATGTAGTCCGATTAGCTACTTTATTAAATGTCAGAAGTTCAGAACCACACTTTAGTATGGAAATGAGACAGAATTTTGAGTTGTATTAACCTTTGTTGAGTACAAGTTTAATCATTTTCCGTTAACCCAGCGAATCACCTTACAGCAATCGAGTTTAGCATTTGTTCAAGTACATGTAAAAACCACAGTGTAAAGAGTTATTGAGTGGTGCAGTGACTTTTGTAGTTGACTGTACCCCCTTCATTGATTGACAGTGACAAACATTGTTCGATGGAAAATCTCTTTTAAGGTTTTTCGAGGAAAATTGACAGTTAGTTACAGTTTCTTAGAATTTCGAAGGTAGTACAAAAAGTAGAGAGTAGGGTAGCTGGTGGAAAAAAAACAGATTGAGTTGTTAGGACATGTTAATTCAGTCAAGTGTGCATGTCATTCGTAACCTTTGATGTAAGATCTGATCTATCTCAAATTAATCTATCTCTGATCCATGTATTACAGATGGATGAGAGTCGCTCCAAGTCATGTACAAGTGTATCTTTTTTATAATAGTATTCAATAATATTGGTTTTAAAGTACAAGTGCCTAACTGTCTTACTAACACAGAAATATACAAAAGTATTCTCTCAATTACCTGCAATAAGAAAATTGCAAATGTTGTTTAGTAAAACAAGCACGATTTATGTTAAAACTTAATCAAGTCATGAACGGACAATTAGTTAAACATAAACAACAATAAAAAAACAATTGTTTACATAAACTAATCGCTATTTATTTGCGCTGGCAACTAGTAATTAGTATAACTGTAATTGATGGCAACACTGGTGTTATCGCACGTTTTGCCGCTTCCCGTATCGATAACAATGTAAGTGATCTTCTTTACGTGTTGTCTTAGAATTAACTTGTTCAATAAACAAGGCTAACTAGGCTGAAGGGTTGACTAAAACTACAGTAACGTAGAAAAAAATAATCTAGACATTTTTAAGGTTTTACAGCAGCAAAAAAGGTACATACTTTATCTTTTCTCAAGTTCTATGAACGCACTTTACAATCATGACCAATTGTAAAGGGCCACCAAACACTTCAAGCTAGTCGCTTACCTTAGAGAATGTGTTTAGTGTTGCAAAGAGTGACATTGATAGCTGGGACCTTTAAGAATGTGATGTGCAGGATAGGGTAAAAAAGGAAAAGGAAATCAGGAAAACAAATCCTGTCGCAAGTCGGGATCAACGATAAATAGATGTAGAAAAATGCGTGGGTAACCTATGGAATGGCTAATATAGGGTTTTGATCCGCAGGAGGCTTGTAGTATTGAAAGCTTGATAAATATTTTTGGAATTGACCTGAGTGCCGTATAAGAGTGATAAACTCAGACTTTTTAGTCCAATCCTGGATTTGCTAGAGCACCCATCTTCAGACAGCCCGTGTCAAAGTTACTTAACCTTGCAAATCGTAAGTGAATGCGTCGTATCATTTCCCATAGCACTGGACAATGTACGTACATATATTAGAAGATGTGCATTGAATAATGTATGAACAATGTTTTATTCATAAGTGTTATTTAATTACTTGCATTAAACCGATAATCTCTTGTTTACGATCGTAGAGGAAGACTTGCAAATTGATGGAGAATCGTTGATTAGTTGGTGCTTATATGGGTATTGTTTTATGACTAAGTTTATTGAAATGTCGGCATTTCCTACAGATTTCTTTGTAATCAATTTTAGTCTGAATCGCGGAGACTTTAGAGTAAATTCAAACGCGAATCCATTATTTGTGGACTACACAGTCTTTGTCTTTTCTTGTTTAGAATTGAACTAAGTCAGTGCTGGTTAACTAGAATTAATCTGAGATACACTTACATTTCTATTATTCTAAAGTTCGCTTTTTTATAATTTCGCATTTTTTATAGTATTTTTTGCCTTAGGGGAAATTTTGTTGTTACATCATTTAGGGGAAATTTTGTTGTTACATTACTATTAAAGTTTAATATTTTTTAATATAACAAACGTAACGAATGTGAGTCGAATCTAGGATACCGAATAGGTACAAAGATAACTTGGCGGCTTAACTCTACTATCAAAGTTTATACGACTTACGATTCAATCTAAAACTAGGTCCATCACCACTTTCAATCTGATCCCAATGACGTCACAGTTCACACATAACCTCCATGCGTGCACTTTCCCTCCAAAGATAACGTGCGTTATGCCACTATGCCAGTGTTGCCAACCTGTTGCGTCAGCTTCCGCTTGTCTATGATAACTCTACTTCCGGGTTTGTCTACGGGACAACTTCCGTTCACCTGTTTGTTTAGTATGTATCTAATAACCTTTTATTACCATATCAGTGCTGATCGTGACTTGGTTTGTTTAGGATTTAATAAAACGGTACAAAAGATAATAGAGCTATTAGTAATGAAATCTATTTTGTAATTGGTCTAGTAATTTTCAAGTTCATTAAATGAATGAGACGAAATTTATGCTTTGTTTTTATGCTGTGCACTTTGACAACAATGTTATGAAGGTGAAGTCTAACTTTAAGCCCAGATGTTAAAAGAGTCATGTCTTACGTTTGTCGAAGCTATCAGTCTATGGCATCGCAGGTCCTATACGCTTGTACTCATTTAGTCTGATTTTGATGTGGTATTCTGAATTATATTTCCTAATGCTATGTATTTTCTGTACACTGTATCTGTAGAGCCTTGCTTATAAACAGTAGTTTCCCTCATCTAATATGTAATTGAAAAATAATAATGTAGCGCCTTATTCCTATAATTTTAATGGTATGTATCATCATTCAATTTATTTATTATAAGATAATAATATGTCAATTATGCCGTATCACTCAAGGAATTTGTAGGTCGTAAGTGTATAGCCTATTGTAGTACTAGTTATAATGGATAGGTACTTAAAATGCTGTAGAAAAATAACTAACTGCACGTTTGGCGCAGTGGTAAAAGTGGTCACTCCACCGCAATGGCCGTAGCGCCGTGTGTGGTGGGTTCGAATCCCACCCGGGACAAATATTTTTGAGATGAGCACGAGTATCTGTTTTGAGCCTGGTTGTCTATGTTCCTCAGGTTAAGCTACGCTTGTCAAGGTTAGTCGGTGGATGAGTGGCCAAAATTATACATAGTTTCGGAACGCACGCTGTCCTTTCAAAAGTCTTTGACAGATATTAACGGTGGTCAGAAGCTTAAAAGTCTGACAACCAATCTCACTAAGGGTATCGTATACCCAGGTTGTGGAGGTCAGATAGGCAGTCGCTCCATGTTAAATACTGGTATTCAGCTGCATCCGGTGAGACCGTAAGCCGAGTGCAACACAGTTGGAAGAAAGGCTAGCTGATATAAATCGTATGTCTAGGGATTAAGCCATTAATTATATCATATACGGTAACTGTAGTTTTATTTTGAAATTAGCGGTAAAACTTAACCAATTACAAACTTTTTCAATTAGATTTTGAGTTTAGCACGAACAGACATGCAGACACACATGCTATTGTCTAGTTTGAAATTTAAAACTGCGATTTGTCATTTGTTCGAACCAATCGATTTTAGACTCAATACTGTCGGGAGTAAGCCTGCAGCTTAGAACTACACAACCATAGACCAAAGATATATGTAGTATTAGTTGGTAATAGTGCATGCAAGTGTGCCAAGGAGGTCGTAACATCTTCACATAATCTCGGTTTAATACGAGCACTGTGTTATTATAATAATAATAACTTTGTAATAATACTAAATAATGTCTTTGCGGTTTTTATTTATAGAAATGCTGTTTTTAAATGCATGTTGTTTTTAATGTGAAATCATTATATGTCACGTAACGTGTCAAAGAGTCCCTTATAGTATCTTTGTAACTTAATTTTAGTTGCCTTTCTTATTCCTTTTTAGTATTTCCATCTTTGATTATAACTTAATATTTACTGAACTCGCTAGCATACTGTATATTAAAAAAAATATATATTACTGCGTGCCAGTGTCACAAAATAGCAAACTATTTATTTAAATTCTTAATTACTACTCAATTTTGCGGGCTCTAACATATTAATTTAACTGAGGGACAAAATTTTAAAAAATCTAACCTTAAGAAGGTATTAATAATAATATGAATCAACAAAACGCACCGATGGTGTTACTATTGATTTAGCGACCTACTGGTACATTTTTTCTAAGCAAAAAAAAGAAAAAATGCCTCGCAGCATGTCTCATTAAAGAACTATTTTGACGTAATATTATAAACCCCTCAGACAATAAATGACGTAATAAAGAATAATAATGGCATTTACGATATTTTATGGTACAGTTATTGCCATAATTATTACAACACAAAGTGAAAACAATATAAAAAAGGAAATCACAGGCCCTTTGGCAGGTCATTGAACCGAATCGATAAAAAACTTCGCACCCACGGTATTACGCATTTATAAACTAAAGATTTCTTTTGGAAAACTACATTTATCGGTGGTAATTGCGGTTTCAACTGTATCTAGTCAATCGCGGTTGCAATTTGACAGTTGTTGATTTGGCGCGAAAAAGCGGAAAATGGCGGTTGCGTCAAACGTTCAGTGTTGCAAGTTTGAAGGTCAATATCGGACCGAGAACTTGGGTTACAATGAAACGATTTATTTGATTAGATGTCTTAATGCTATTTATTGCTAACGGTTTTTGTCAATTGTAATGGTAATTTGTGCGTGCTTTCAGATTAATCTGAGTCACGATTGGCGTGTAAAATAGACTATCGTTTCCTAACTAGACTGTAATATTGTTTGAGTTTTGATCTATTTATTATTTCTTTATTTGTTAGTTTTTAAACATTACAAAAAAATGTGAACTGGAAATGTTAACTTCGAGATAAGTACATTTCATTTACTCCCACACGTTTTATTTGTTTAAATTTACATAACACAGGAAACAAGGTCCAACTTAAGAAATATTAATTCGTATTTTATCCTTATGGCATCGATTATTGAAATTAAAAGCACCAGATATCAATAAAATCTTAAGGTTAGTAAGCCACACAATGCCCAACCAAAGGGAAAGTTCATTAATAAGAAATATTTGCAATCTCCCACGCGGTGAAACCTTGCAATATTGTCTTTGGCTCCCACACTACTCGCACATTTTGTAACACATGATAACATTCATCTTTTTCAATGCTTTCTGTCAATTTACGGATTATAGGAACTTTTTGCTGCGTTTTGTAGAGCAGAAAAAATCTATGGTTCAGTTTGAAAATGGAATGCCATTGTCTATTGTGAACGTGTTAAGTGCTAATTGGTTTGTAACTAAGTGATATTATGAAATATGTTACGTCAAATAATGAGGCTTGCTTGTTAACTAATACCTCATATTTATTTAAAATGAATGCATAAAAAGCTAGTACCTAAGTTACCGGTTTAATACGTCCACAAATCACTTAATACTAATGTTTAATTATTATGAAACGGACTCGAAATCTAACTCAAAAACTCTGATTGATTTCTTTCAACAGAATTTATGATTAAGGAAAGTTTAATTCTTTAATTAATCGTTTTTGGAAAAAAAGATGACTGCCGGGTTCGCAATCGTTTTTAATGATAATTAATTTGATTACAGCCAAAACTAAACAAGAAAAGTTGAAATATCAGCTTTCCGAATAAAGATACAGATCTTCCGTATTTTTTATAATTTGTCATAGACAAATCTAAATTGACATAATACTATAATTCAATGAATTACATGAAAAATCAGCACCGAAGCATGAAAATTATTGACGAAATATACAGGCCGAGGAACGATACAATAATATCGGAAACGGACCGATAACATAACAAAGATGGCCAATAGACCTTTCAAATTCGACCCGCAAGAGCAAAGAGGTAAAAAACAAGAGTTTGTTCGACAATTGGCACAACACACTGCAAGTGGAGCGATATGACGTAATCGTGCTAGTATTAGACATCTGATAGACTCAAAACATTGATAGAAGTGTAGTTTTTAGACTGTTTGAACTGATTTAGTAACTTTAGGCCATTTTATCAGCTTATTTTTTGTTAGCTTCCGATATTCTTTTCCGTATTTTAGCAATAATTAAGTTATTTAAGACGGTATAAGTACAAGAAATATGTTAGTTTCTTTAGTTTCCTAGAGTTAAGTCAAGAGATAACGATAGTTTGATTTTGTTTGAAGCTCCACTGTCTTATTTTTCGGTAAAATGACTCTTCAAGAGTCAAGTACCATACGAAACGAACTATACAATTAAGACAAATGAACTATACAATTATGACACACTGACTAATACTGGTTTACAGTTTCTAGTTACATACACCACGCGGCCGCTTTGTGTACGGTTTTCTGCAAAAATCGGCTATGTACAGGCACCTATCTGGTTGGGAATCAAAGTGTTCGGCATGGCCGAAATAGGTCTAAGAGATCACTAACAGTATCATCACATACCACTAACATAGCACTATATAGGTACAAGAATCGTCAAAATATAAAGAAAAATTGTCAAAACGTAAAAAAACGTCTGTCGAATCGAAATCCCATTTAAACTCCTGCACACATCTAAAACTAGCCTAAAACCGTACTCAACTAGCTGAACGAGCGACATTGATCGCACGCGATTGTGCTACTCGTTTGCAATGTACCAGTCGACGGTCGTTCAATGGATTATCTAACTTCCTATGCACCGACTGATACCGTCCTCTGGGACATGCGATCGAGTATTTATTACTCGCTGCACGATTTAGTTCGTAACTCCGATGTTATTGTACAGATTTTGATCTTCCGGTCAGTTTTGAGATTAAGTGTGCCGTTGAAGTATTCTTTCATCATTTCTCTTCGTATTTTTTTTCTGTATAATATTCATACATTTAATAGGGACCTGTAAAACATTGTCGGTAAAACATGGATAGGATTTGCACAGAACAAAGATGAATAACGCAAAAACAATAAAGTTCTACAGTTCTTCATGAATAATTATGATTTTGACATAGATTAACAATGATTACACTGAATCTAAAAGTGGTTAATGATCCACGAAGACAATAAAATATGCACTATGACTTCCTGCACATAAAGACAAGGTAAATTTTCGAAAAAACTAGTTTTTAAAGTTTAACAAAAAGTCGACTCTTCTTGACAAACAAAAACAATGTAAGGATCATAATTGAGGAAGGATTGTATAAAATATGATTAAAGATAAATTATTATATATTTTTATATTACCGTGTTATCTCGAAATAGTACCCGACCATGTCTACAAATGTTGCATTTGTTTGTCTGCACGTAACGCATTTTATGATATAGAGTTCCTGAGGATTTTAACCTCGGATCTCCGAACGAAAGAAACACCATAGTTGAAGTGTTCAATTTTGTGTCAATTGTTTTTATTTAAATAGAACAGACATAATTTAAACGTTCTATTAGTTAATTCCCTTCTGAGTCACGTAAAATTGAGTAGATTAAACATTGCGGTGAAAAACAAGAGGCCCTTTTTGACGAAATTTTCTTACAAGGCACGTGACCAATTTTGTCCTAATCTCGTTATACGTCATTCAAAACAATTGGATCGATCTTGACGAGACTTTAGGCCGACAAGTAAATAGGAGAAGTACACCTTTGCCGTTTCCCTGTAAACATTTAGCCTATTACCATACTCATAGCACTTAAGACCAAGTGGGCCATTAGAGTTAAGAAAATAAAAACACACATGGAAATGCCCAATGATTCAAAGACAGTGCAACAACACACGGTCTTATAAACTGCTTTAGCAATTCGAATATATTAGTGGACTTCAAGTATGGGTTCAATTCCCACACTGTGCTTTTTGCGATCAACATATTATATTAGTTGTTTTGGGTCCGGTTTGTACTTTGTGTTCGTTGTTTATATGTTTGTAAAAGTCCCCGCGACACAGGAGTAATTGTTAGTGCGGGAGTTGTCTTTTTACAAAAAGAAAAAATATGTTTTTTTTTGCGATCAACAAATAGTTGTTTCGCGTCTGGTTGTACTTTGTGTATGTTGTAAGTCCCCGTGACACAAGAGCAATTCTTAGTGCGGCAGTTGTCAAAAAGAAAAAAAGAAGTATAGATAATATAATTATTTGATAACAAGCCAACATAATTACCTCTACAGCTGTTCATCTTCGATGAGCAATCTGTGCAGCCAAGCATCTTGTTGCGACAAACATTTGTAACAACACGACGCTTCAATGAGCCAGGATCATCAGAACTAGTTGACCGTACAGATCGGTTTGTTAATGTAGGCTCGAAGGTGTTGAAACTTATGCTAATTAGGGCCTTTGGGCAAGACTTTGAAAAAAAGTAAAGGGGCTCAGATAAAAAATAAATAGAGCAGGGTTCGGAAACTCATGATTAGTGTCATTTGATATTTGTTTAATTCTTCAGGTCCGCGTTTGGCCAGCGTAGTGGACCCAAGGCTTAATCCTTACCTCAACTTGAAAGGATATACTTTCTAGCAGTGGGACATATGGACTTAAATTAATAATAATCACATATATCTTCAAGGTTGACCAAAAATGTTTTTTTCCGAGAGTTTTATTTTAAGGGTGGTGAAAAGGATTTTTTTAAGAGGTTCTATTATAGTATTAAAAGGCAGGACTGCCTGACTGATTAAGAGATAAAATCCAAGACATCTTACATAGTGAAAGAAGGATCTTAGCCAGAACATAAGGAGTTATCATAGGAGTATCAATTAATTTGAACTGTTTCCTTACGGTATTATCATAGGAGTATTATTAATATTTAATTTGTATTCTTCATATACCTAATCTATCAAAACATCAACCGCAATAGATACTTAGCTAAATTAATGATCATCTCGTTGAGAAACTACATCGCTACGTGCCTCTGTCCGTCAGTTGCTCAACACTTTGTCACCGTACTACAGACTATTGTGTTTTGATCACTTTTGCAATCTAGTTTCACTGTTTTATTGTACTATGTCGATATTGTTTACTTAATTTATGTTTATATTACGCTCGTAAATTGTATAAAGTTTATTATTGGAAAACAATTTAGCAAAAAGTAGCGATTGTTATTTAATTATACTTACTTATAGTCGATCATAAATTACAATATAATGCAACACGCGTAAAAAAAATCATGGCCAATAAAAACGCTTTTTTTTTTAATCCGAACTGCAATCTATAGATATAAGTGCTTACTGCTTAGGCCTATAGTCCCTCAAACATACGTCTCTTTTAAACAAAAGACTATCAACATTAGCGTTAAATTACCGGTCAAAAGAAAATCAATCCGAAGTCGAGTATGGATTCACTTTATTTAAAGCCATTTTTTTACTGATCTCGGCCTTTTCCAGATGTACTCAACTTTGTAAGAAACAAATTACAAAGAACACTATCTTTTGGCCTAAATGACTTCACATCCTTAGATATGGTAACAGTAGCAATATCTCATTACAATGTTTCTTATCTCGAAACGTGTGGCTCACTGAAGACATTCGCATACATCACTATAATGTTCGCGACACGCACTAGTAATGAATATATTCTGGTTAATACACACGTAAACCTAGTTTCTTCGAAGCACGACAGAAGTTAACTATTTGACAGTTTGGTAAATGCAAATTACTAGCCCTATCCTATCTTACTAATATTATAAACTAGCTGACCCGCGCAACTTTGCTTGCGTCACATAAGGGAGAATAGGTTATCATTTTCCCCGTTTTTGTAACATTTTTTTATTACCACTCTGCTCCTATTGGTCGTAGCGTGAAGATATATATAGCCTATAGCCTTTCTCGATAAATGGACTATCTGACACTGAAATAATTTTTCAAATTGGATCAGTAGTTCCTGAGATTAGCGCGTTCAAACAAACAAACAAACAATCAAACAAACAAACTCTTTAGCTTTATAATATTAGTATAGTATAGAAGTATATATATTAGTATAGATGTGAAAGTTTGTATGTTCGTATCAATGTTTGTTAACGAATCAAGGTAGCGAAAACTTATTGCCCTACTATTTTTAAACCGGGAAATGTTTTTACGCAGAAAAACTGAAAGACAGATTCTAATAGTAGTAGTAGAACTAATAAATAATTGTTTATCGTCAGCACAAAAGAAGCGTGGTAAAAATTTATATATCAACACGAATCAAACTTTGCCAATACAAATTTCGTAATAGTAAATCAAAAAGCGAAATCTTGTATGTGCGGTACCGCTGAAAACAGAGTTCTGTCGCCCGCCACAGTAAACAATCAATGATGTAAGTTAACAACAGTGGTAGTTCATAGATCGATGACCGTTTTAGGCATTTGATAACAACGGTCATACATGCGGTCATCTATGTGGTCAGCAGAGCAGAACATCAACGTTTCCATATTATTTTTAATCGAGATTTTGAACATAAAAAGCCTTTTACTTCCATAACCTAAAAACGAGAATGTGCTTAATGCCTTAAAAATGGGGGCTGGAGCGTATTGAACTTGGAACAACAATTTGAGCTACAAAGTTGCGAGGTTCGGCGATAATTGAAATGGAACAATGCTGATAGTTATAATTAATGCACATCAGATAGCTCGTACAAAAAGTAAAAAGAAATTACTGTTAAAGTCTCCAATTCACTGTGGAATTTAAAAAAATTGAGACTGCGTAAAAAAACTTTATATTAAAAAAGCTCCTTTGAAATGTAATGATTTCGTAGCGTATCAACATGACGCGGCGACGCTCACTCACACGCGTTTTAGGAATTGTGTTCTAAGTTCATTCTCCATGAAATACTTGCACTTTACATCGAATAATATAAAAGAAAGCATTATTCTCTGATATGATCTGCTCGTATTGTGCATAGTAGTATTGTTGACATTACGTGATCGTTGACAATGGACGCGGGCATTGTTTCGGCACAATCACAGCGACGAATGTTACGTCATATTAATAATATACTTATGCATTTTGGTATTACTGATGTTTTAGTATTGAGATGAACTCCAGAGGAGGCTGTTGATTTTTTACATTGATTCGGGTATAAAAAGAATATTTTTAATTAGTGTTTTTGAAGTTTGGTTTGGTTTAAATCGTGAAGTGAAGTGCCTGGATTACAGTGTAACCTCCAATATGTTTGTACGTGTTTTTTTTATTTATACAATGTTGAGAAATATAATTCAATTTGGATATTGGGATGCTACAGGTTACGTAAACCAGGTTTTGAAAACACAATATTTAAATAGATTGAAGTTAGTTTGTCTGTCAGCACCGCATGATTTATAACTTGAGATTTAAAATTCTTACTGCCTTCTGCCAAATCCAAGCAGTAACATTTACAGCTACTAAACAGTAATGAGTTCAAATCTAATTTCTTAAATATTTTTTGGCGTTGTAACTAAACTCTTTAAATTGACGTTCCGAATAGGTGTTGTACCTTACTTAGTATTGATATCAATGCTATCGAATATCGAGAGTTTGACATTTAAAATTTACTGCAAAAGTAGTTTCTACAACGCACGCTAGAGATGCTGATCAGTAGCTCGATTCTCTACAACTATTTATTAGTGACAACCAGCTAGCTGTCGAGAAATTTGTATTAAAATCTGATCAGCGCCGCAAACGGGCGTCGCAGTAACTATTTTGCCACTACATTTATAATGTCAATATTTCGATACTCGACAGTACCGACTCTAAACAATTGCCCTACAGATTTGCATACAAAATTTTTCGATAACTATCCGGTTGTCGATAGTAGTAGAGAATCGCGTTTACAGCCATAAGTAATCAATCTACAAAAAAAACATAGGTACAAGTTTTAAACGGCGTAGTTAGTAAAATAATGGTAATTAAATCAACTGATACAACTGTTGTATGATTGATGAACTTCAAAGTCGAATGTTGTACATGCAATGATTTCTACTTGAATGATTTTATATCTCACGCGAATCTTACACTTTTGTTTTGTGGGTCAGTCTTTTAGGCCTTTGTAACCTTGATTAGGTTAAATGGTACATGGAACTGATGGATTTAGTTCTTAGGTTTTCTCTTCTGAATCACAGGTCGATTTTGTACTGCCAGTATCGAGTATGGAGACGTTGACATTTTAAATTACGTAGTAAAAAAATATCCCTACTATTCCACTTACTTACTTACTAAATGGCACTGATCAAGTTTCCATACAAAATTTGTTGATAGTTAGTCGGTCGTTGATAGTAGTGAATAATCACGCTACTCCGGAAGTTGTATTTATGTACATATGCTAGTTCCCGAATCTAAGCCATTAACAAATTCATTCAAAACGATTTACCCGTGCAGTTGTATAGTTTAATATAGTTTTAGTATGATCTAATATTTATTTCTGTTCTTTCAGGTTAAGGATATCGACGCCGAGAGCCACCATTCAGGGAGAGCCTCCGATAGTAACTTGGAAGAGAAATTGTAAGTCATAGTTTATAAAATAGTTTTTAAGTTAACCTAGAAAACTGGAAGCTTAAATTTCCCAGGAGGATAAAAACATATCATTCTGGATTTCAATTCATACATTCATAAGTTCGTCTAGTTGACTATAATTTACGAGTAATATTATACGGGAATCATCATTAACATTAGTTGCCATAAATTGCCTGGTGTTTCGTCTGCACTAGGCGTTGTCGCAAACAGACAGTTTTAGCGGCGATATGAATCCGATTAGTGATTGAAAATAGAGCTAGCTTTACACTTAAAACCACTAAGAAATAAACTGTAACAGGTTTCCCTTACGCTATAAATACTTTTACAGATTAAGTCATTAACAATATTTCGTATACACTTAAAATTGTCATTATCAACTTAAATTTTGTTACCGAACGCTTGCAACACTGATAAAAGCGATGCAATAACTTGACGTAACCAATACTATACCATATGCGGTTGCCACAATCAATTGTGCAAATGTAAAAAGTAGTAAACGACTTGAGGAATTAGCGCCTTTCAAAAAGGTTCCGGTGGCGCTTGATGCGTTTCGAAATTGAGCTATAATTTTATGTGGTGTTGGAGTATGCAAGTTTTGATCACGATTCGCGCTATAAATACAAAAGGATAAATACAACTAATAAAGAGCAATAGACTCGCCCCTTATTACACGGGTCTGAACTCTGAACACTTTCACGAAGTAAATAAAAATATTTTTGAACAAACTAACACATGTTATCATCTGATTCCAATCTTACTATAGCTATTAGACGACTAATGAACTTTTTATAATACACACATTAATCGGTTGTTACCTAGAGCTGTACTGCTATGCGCGCATGTAAAAAATGTAAATAAATCTTTCAAAATTTACGTATATTGTAGCTTTACAGGTGGCTTAGCTAACATTGATTATAATACTATGAAGGTATAATATTATAAAGACAAACTTAACTCTGAACTATCGACTATATTATAGAAATACAGGAAGTAGTAGCATCACACCGCAGCACAGTTATATAAAGTTAATAGATAAATCTTAAGAATGTTGATTGCTTTCAGACAAGTGTCGTGATCAGGAATTAATCATGTGTCTTCTGTGGTTACAGTGGAAATGTCTGCTGTATACGCACTGCTTAGTATTCTAAGTTAGTAGGAACAACGCATGTTTGTCAATAGGTGCCATTAGACTTACTCGTTAATCCTTTTGTCTTCGGTTTAAGAAAAGCCTTAGTTAAGTGTTGAAAAATAGTTAAAAGTTGGGTTAGCAAAAATTGGCTATATGTTCTTAGTTTCGAAAAAAAAAACTTAAGTTCCTATTAAAATTTATTTTCGTTTTAAAACTTTAATAGCTTATTTAAAAGCATTTATCTTCCTCGAAACGCTAATTCTTGTCATTAATTGCATAAGTCAGTTACATCCATACTTGGTCCTCACTCCGTACGTACAAGAAAAGGGCCCAATCATTTACTAAGAACATCAATCAGCCAAGCCTTCTTCATCCACACTCTAACATTAAAACCGACGATACATAGACTTTTTTACGCTTACTTCCCATTGAAGTCTATGGGAGCCATAAACAATTATTTAGTAGTAAAACCTCTTCGCGTGGACGCGCATAGACAATGGCGGGCAAAAACCTCTATGAGCACTATGGTTCGGTTTTATTTCCGATGTTTGAACATGTTCCGACAATGTTGACGACATGAGGACGTCTTTGTTTATTTAGAGGTTATTTGAGATAATGGCTTATCTTTTATGACCTTACTTAGGACTGCTGGTTTTCTCACTTCCTGATAGATAAATTAATCCATTAATGCAAATACGATAAGACCAAAAATATTTACTTTGGCTGTGGTACGAGCAAAAGCGTATGCCATTAAAAACATTCTGTAAAAACCTCAAGTCTCGCCGTAAAAAGTTGTGAGATCGATATAATACCAAGTCGATTAATCTATTTAGTCTCTACTTAAAGGACCTTCTGTCTTAAGTTATTACGTATGTTATTATCATGCCATTTAAAAAAAATACCTTTAAAACAAATAGACCGACCTGGCCATCGCATGATTTGATTATTAGTATGTATCACACTACACATCACGACGAGAAGTTAATGCTCCTGAAATGTTAATGGCGAATTTGTGTTTTCTTGCGATGACCAAGTCGATCTAATTGTTTTAAAGGTATTTTTTTTTAAATTGGCATGATAATAACATACGTAATAACTTAAGACAGAAGGTCCTTTAAGTAGAGACTAAATAGATTAATCGACTTGGTATTATATCGATCTCACAACTTTTTACGGCGAGACTTGAGGTTTTTACAGAATGTTTTTAATGGCATCTCACTTCTTTTTGTAGAGCGAACATAAGTCCAATTTGTATGGAAAGACGTTTTTTTTTCATAATTCAACATATTTTCCTATGGGAATGTTGTTCAGTTTCATGGGCTAAACACCCTTATCCACCCTATACCCCCTCCCCCGTTATGTCTCATATAGTAGGTACCTATTTACACCTATTTATTTTATTTTCTACTGTAATAATAATTCATTAACTGCAAATGTAACCTTGTAATCTTATACATTTATATGGGATTACAAAGTTATTGTTGCAGTTGATGTATTTAGAAAACTGGACCGAAATTAGAAAATATTAAATTTTTCCCATGATTAAGACACTAAACCCTATTTGTATTCTAAATTTTAAGCTTCTAAGTCTGCTAGAAGTACCTTAGACTTTTGATGATCGGTGAGTCAGTGAGTCAGTGAATCAGTGAGTGACAAAATTCAAAATTTTAACAAGCTGTCATTCCTAAACTACTGGTTCAAATTGACTGAATTTTTAAATATACCGTGTTTATACAATGACTAATTAGTTGCTGAAAATCCAGGCTTCTTGTTTTATCCACAACGAAATTATAGGGGTGTCAAAAATAGCCCGAATTGCTTCGAGAAAAGGATGTTACGGCCGTGCCGCTTTTTTTTTGCTCGACTTGCGGGGGCACTTCCGTGCCCCCAGATGTTAATGTGATTGTGGAGCACGAGGTCTTGAGTTCGATTTCCAGCCAGGTTGAAGTATTTTTAAGAGTGAGAGTACCTCTGCCTTCATCTTAGGGTACAACAGGCAGGCAGTTTAAAGTACAGAAAAATAAAATCAATGGAGATCAGGACCTAAATAACCCTTGTATAAACAACACTAAACTTTTTATACAGTTCTTAGAAACATGCATATTATACATAATCAAATAAAACAACGAAACTCAAATTAACCACATTACCTAACAAAACCAATAAAACATAACAAAGACTTAAAAGTTAATAACAATAACAATTATACAATCGTAACAATTATTGTTATTGTTACATTTGTAACTGTATAACATGGATTACGGAACCCGTTTGCACGCAATCTTTGTGAACGCGATGCACTCGGATTTGCGTGCAGTCGGCTTCAGAGGAAATCGTTAAGCACGCATTTTTGTGATAAACTAGATTTTCAAGTTATATCATAATGGATAGTTTCGTGAAAGTAATTGAATTTTAACTAGAGATTACATATTTTGGTATTCATGTTATTAGATTACAACAATGTATTACGAATATCTGCTTATAAGTAGTTTGATAATCGATACTGTAATCGAGCATAATAATTAGACTATCTTTTTCTGTTAAGTGAATCTATGTTCCGCAGTTTACGAACGAAAATTACTCCATTTTCATCGGTAGTGTTTATTAGTCAGTCAGTCAGTCATCGGTACAGTTTACATTTATACTGATTATTAAGCTCCCATCGATGAGAGCTTGATATTAAATAGCCTACAGCCTTCTTCATATAATGAAGCTATATCACAGTTTATCACACAAAAAATGTTTGTCACATAAATATGACTGACCTTTCAAGGACAAACATTCAAACCAAAAAATGCTAATAGCTGTTTTTATAAGCATTAACTTTAAAAAATACGTTTTAGTATTACTAATTTCCAAAAGAAATCGATCACTTTGTAATACCCAGATTACTCAAAAAGACGTTATAGGTACACGTACCTTTGTGAAAAAGCATATTTTGAAAAATGTAATTAATGTAAGTATTTAAATAATAATGTTTTTAAGACTGTCTTTAGAAAGACTTATTGTACGATGATTTAACTATTAAGTAACTCATTCACATCTCATTTAGTTTGAAACATGATGTATAATTAATATCGTACGTGCAACGCAGAACAAAACAGCGTGTAATACTTAATGTTACATTTCACATACAATCACAATGAAACTGTCTGTTTGTTTACTTTATGTATACAATTTTCACAGCAGTTTTTGATGTTTTACAAAATATTTTTATAATAATAATGTTATTCGATAATTGAACCGGGTAAATGAAGTGAGAGTATGGGTGTCGCTAAACAACTTGGACAGAAGTCTATGTTTTAGAAATGAAACTGAGTGAAGACCAGTACAGAGGACCCTCTGTTGTTTTAACAATCGGGCAAACGAAGTGCAATAGTCATGATCATCGCGTCCTGCAATATTTTCCAAGGTTATTAATAGTCTTTATGTAGCGAAATGTTAGGAGTTAAATGTCCTTTTTCGATAATTCGTATTTGAATTTTTTGCAAACAGACAGACAGATCTTGCGTTGTTTTGACTGTAGCATAATGTATGTTTATCATTATATAGTTATTGAAAATACTAATGTAATTATTAAGAGATCTTTTAAAAAGATCTGTCTTATATTTACAAGCAAGCGAGTAACAATCACAAACTAGTATCGCATAATTATTCCGAACATTATGCAAAACCATTACGCACAGTGTATTCGTACTTTGAATACGAATGTCGCATTTCTACAACATAATGACTTTTGTATGAGTTTACTATAAACTTATGAAATTTCATTGTTTTACTACTAAAAGATAATTGATGGAGATCTGGGGGCACGGAAGTGCCCCCGCAAGTCGAGCAAAAAAAAGCGGCACGGCCGTAACATCCTTTTCTCGAAGCACTTCGGGCTATTTTTGACACCCCTATAATTTCGTTGTGGATAAAACAAGAAGCCTGGATTTTCAGCAACTAATCAGTCATTGTATAAACACGGTATATTTAAAATTTCAGTCAATTTGAACCAGTAGTTTAAGAATGACAACTTGTTAAAATTTTGAATTTTGTCACTCACTGATTCACTGATTCACTGACTCACTGACTCACTGACTCACCGATCATCAAAAGTCTAAGGTACTTCTAGCAGACTTAGAAGCTTAAAATTTAGAATACAAATAGGGTTTAGTGTCTTAATCATGGGAAAAATGCAATATTTTCTAATTTCGGTCCAGTTTTCTAAATACATTAACTGCAACAATAACTTTGTAATCCTATATAAATGTATAAGATTACAAGGTTACATTTGCAGTTAATGAATTATTATTACTGTAGAAAACAAAATAAATAGGTGTAAATAGGTACCTACTATATGAGGCATAACGGGAGGTGGTATAGGGTGGGTAAGGGTGTTTAGCCCATGAAACTGAACAACATTCCCTTAGGAAAATATGTTGAATTATGAAAAAAAAACTTTAAAACAAATAGATCGACTTGGTCATCGCAAGAAAACACAAATTCGCCATTAACATTTCAGGAGCATTAACTTCTCGTCGTGCTGTGTAGTGTGATACATACTAATAATATAATCAAATCATGCGATGGCCAGGTCGGGCTATTTGTTTTAAAGGTATTTTTTTTAAATTGGCATGATAATAACATACGTAATAACTTAAGACAGAAGGTCCTTTAAGTAGAGACTAAATAGATTAATCGACTTGGTATTATAGATCTCACAACTTTTTACGGCGAGACTTGAGGTTTTTACAGAATGTTTTTGATGGCATATATATTTATAGCTTTGTTACAGCTGTTTTATTGTTATAGTGTATTGTTAGTATAAAAGAGTGGTTTAAAGTTATAAATTAAATGCTTGTTTTTTAACTGTGTATAGTACGTAGTCGCTACGAGAATTGTAGTCAGACAACTTAGTAGAGAGCGTTGGCATGCACTATAAGTTGTGAGCTATTATAGTTCAATAATTTTGTGTTTGTCTGAATACGAATGGCCGTAGCTGAAGGGCAGCCGTCTGCTGTGTAATTCTTTGGGTGATATTCTAAATTCTGTATGCCTCTTAAGTTTGTATGCCTCCGCGTACTCGCACATCTTACACACAAGTCTCTCTACTGAGTTGTTGGTCTTAACATATCTGATTGTAATAGGTTCCAATCTCACATAGAACAGATACATAAAAGAAAAGCAATAAGAATGTAAAATCTTTAAATTGGCTTTTATAGGCTTTCAGCTAGTTGTTATGTGTGTATGATGTGTTTGGAATCGAACCTATGACACACGGTATTTGACCGTAAACAAGACGTCCTCTATGATAACTTTATTATTCCAAGAAATACTTAGTACCAAAACCGCAGGTTGACATCTAAGATCTAATCAACATTGATAGATCGGTCGGATCGAAAATAAAGAATAAAAAATGCGAATCATATTCCTACACAAAGGGTTCCGTATCATTTACCTTAAAAATAACGGCGGAATAATCACGTTTGTTGTATGGAACGACCGATTAAATATTTATGTAATTCTGTTTTAGCATCTCTGAAAATTGTCTACTGTCTATTTTCATGGTTCATGAGGTACAGCCTAGTTATAGAGAGGTATAACCGTTTGGTTACGGAACCCTAAAAACATCAACATTATTATTCACGTCAATAAATATGCACGTATTAGCATATGACTTGCAAATATAGGTGAGTCGTTGAACTCTGCCCGCCCCTGTATGACATAGCGATATGATAATCATAATACATCGGTATTTTGATGTATAAAAATGTCACATTTGATTGATTGTGATTGTTGAAATATTTGATGGAAATGCATTGTCATTGATGTTATTGTTTAAGTTGATGTACGGTTAGGTAAAGCATGAAAGAGGTGTGTAAATACACCCACGTTTAATATTTGACTATAGTATTAATTTTATTATGTTGGTGTTATGTATCATATTAAAGTCTATGGCCATATTATACTTCACCATAGGGCCAGCAAGAGAAAATATTGACATTGAAAGTACTTGAGTACGGTTATTCAGTCACTTTTACTTAAAGCACTTTTCTCATTTATTTCTTTATAAGGTGTATGTGAGTTATATGACGCAATATATAAAGTTAAACGTAAAATATACTACCCATCTCAAAACTTTAGATTCTGTAAAAACGATCTCAAAGTTTCGTACTGTTAAACTTGTTATACATAAAACTGTAACGCAGAGAAAAAGACATCAACGCGCTCCGCTGAATGCCGTGACGAAACTGATGAGCATTATTAAATTATGAAAAATAAAACACTTTATGCATTTGTTGAGTCATTGTTTGCATTCAATAGTATGTATTCTATTTATTTTTAAAATATTTTTATTGTATATCTAGAAACGAAACACATCCATTTTCAGTACTCTGCATAAGTCTTTATTTCTATTCCCAATCACGTAATTGTAACCTCAGTGAACATAGTTTATCAATCATATCATCCTTATTTACTAATATGTGTAATGTCTAGACATTGCTAGCAACATATTCAAAGATTTGCCCTTAAGTAAAGTTTCTTAGTAAGATATCCTTCGGCTCGCTGCAGTTGAGGTGCGGCCCCGGCGCGGCGCCTTCAACAAAAACCTCACAAGGTTGTTTAACACTAAACGACTCTTTCCGTACGTAATGTGTTTATTATCATTAGGTGGTAAGTGTGGTTCAGTGGTTAAAAACGTCACTATGCAATAATTATTGTATTACTGCACTAGGTGTTTCGGGTTCCATTTTTTTTTTGTTATGACATGCAATAGTTCTTGTACTAGGTGTTATGGGTTCTATTTCCGTAAATTAGTTTTGATCTGATATTGTCAAGTGTTCATTTAAATATATTTATTGTACGACACAAATTTTATAAATAAATGTTTGGGTGGTGGTTTGTTACTTCTTAAACAAAAAGAAAATGTTTTAAATTATTTACGAAACATCTTCAACAATGAGTCACGTATAAGAATTTCAAAAATCCATGTATTATTAATAGCCATTATCTTAAGGAATAAGTAAGGAAACGCTGTAGGCTTAACCAAAAGAAAGAAGCTGTAATTAACTATTTGTGTGGTAAAGAAGAATAATCACTTCGTAATTATACATTATACTGGGTTTTATTCCCGCATGAAATGGTAATTTTTTAACAAAATATATTTTTTGATAATTATTTCTTTAATAAAGATGACCAGTTAAGACCAAGTCGGTGATGCAGGATGATGCCCGAACAAATTATTTTAATATTAATAAACAAAAATAGATACATTTTGCCAAGGAATTTGGATTGTAAAATCGTTAGTACGAGGTATTATTAAAATCTATCTTGAAATCGTAGTATTCTAAATAAAAAGAAGGAGTTTGGAATTTTTCTTCAAAAAACCTCTGATTGGTTTTGTCACACAGGATTCGTAAGACTCGACATGTAAATAAAAAAAAACTATTATATAATATAGAATTTTTAAGGGAGGCTCTGCTTCTACATTTTTTAAAGTCAATTGTAATGAGAAATAAAGTTTTCTGCAATAAATAAGGATAAATTCGCTATTCCCATGACCAGGAATAGTGTCCAACTGAAGCCTTCGAGAATTAATTAGTATAAAATATACATAAATCAAGTGGACAACCGCGGAAGTGGCAACAAAAGGCAAGATAAGTTAATTATTGATGCGCGAGCTTTCTTTGTGTGTGACTTATCGGTTGTTATGAGGAGCCACGGAATTGCTATTGTGATGCCTTCTGCATACGTAATGAGGCTTTGTCATCTCAACTAATTGAATGTTTATTGTGTATTGTAAAATGTGTTGGAATTGTGACTTTTGTTGGGTTTTGGTTATATTATTTACTAGCTGACCCGCGCAACTTCGCTTGCGTCACATAAGAGAATCATAATTTTCCCCGTTTTTGTAACATTTTTCACTGGTACTCTGCTCCTATTGGTCGTAGCGTGATGATATATAGCCTATAGCCTTCCTCGAAAAATGGGCTATCTAACACTGAAAGAATTTTTCAAATCGGACCAGTAGTTCCCGAGATTAGCGCGTTCAAACAAACAAACAAACAAACAAACTCTTCAGCTTTATAATATTATAGTATAGATAATTGTTCGAAATATTTTCGTTTTTTTAAGAATTATCAGTCCAGTTCCTAAGATGATTTTTACTATGAACATCGCATAAAGCTAAATCGCTTCCCACGCCTGTTCCTATATCTGTATGTATGTATGCTAAGATCCTTAAAACTACGCAACGGATTTTGTTTCGGTTCAAGCGGTAAGGTTTATGTGTAAAGATGTAAAGTTTTATTTGGAAAATATCTGTTTAAACGGGTTGGGGACTTAAAATTTAATATCCGTAAAATAATATTTTTGTTATTTTCCGGTACCTATTTTCTACCTACTTACAACTGACTCAAGAATTAAGACAAAACCAAAGAGAAAAACAGGCACAAATCACAATGCTATACAAATATAACGATAATATCGTAGTTGATTTATCCATGAAGATCAGTTCAACAGTTATTCTTCAAAGGAAAACCCTTCGTCAAGGTTAAGGAAAGCAACCGCTTTGTCTCTCCAAATTCCCTATCGGTATGTGCGAACCGTGCCAGGTATTCCCAATGAATCGCAACACAAACGAACGAACATTTCTTTTGTTCACATAATTACTCATTTCAATGGTGTTTGCATATCAGGAAATGATTTAATCACAAGGCGGTGTATTGCCACGACTTATCTTATACATAGACGTATATATGTATAAAATTAAAGTGTCTGTCTGTAATTTCAAAATAACTGCTTATTATGCTAATAGGGATAGTTTCTTCTCAACTTTTTTATACATGGTAAAACCAAAACAACGTTTTAAAAACTCTGTCTGTATGAATATCTGTTAGTTCGGAGAAATCTTTGAAACGGCTTTACCGATTGTAATGGGACTGTCACTAAAAGATAGCAAAGTTAATCAGTTTAGGTACAAAGGGCACATTTTATTTCAAAATCATTAAAGGTTATTAATGCAAGAAAAGAAAAACTTTAATACAAATTTATACGCGCAACACAAGTGGAGAATAAGGTGTCATAAACACAAGAGCCACCGCGGCACACAACTAGTATTTTACCAAACATATATAATATATATTTCTTTTGTTCGTGATGCGCTATAAATGATAGTACATTTATCTTTTGTCTTTTTCGTGTAGTTCTAGACCTTGGCTGGCGACAAAGAGACTCAAGGTCGCTTTCTTAAATAAAAACAATTATCAACGAAATAATTGGGATTGATGTTTTTATACACTCTGTAGCTTGGAGGTAGTTATTTTATCAAAACATAAGATGGGTTATATTTATAAATTTTGAAACAACGGATAATATATAAAAAATCGTTAAGGTAACTTTATAGTAACACAATATTTATGAAGGAATCCTTTAGTGGGAGCTAAGGTTTTTGTAGAAGACATATTATTATTGCCAGGTATTTCTTTTGCTGTTTATCGTTTTACTAAATACTCGATGGTGTATCATACGAAAGTCAAAGACAAAATCAATGACAACTTGAATTTTAATTAACGTTTACAACGTGTAGGTTTGAGTTTGAGATACAGTATGAACAACAGGCATAAATACAATGCAATTAACGGGGATCGAATCCACAACCTTATCTTTCTATACCTCCTATATCGAAAATTATATATATTATATCAATCAACATTATCTATTGAACCACTGTTACCTCAAATAAGGACCCCGTATATCTTACGTTTGTTCTAAAATATCAGATCATCTAATCTCTCTCACGTAATACAAACACAAAGTGCATCGACACAGTCACCTTCCAAAAATAGTTCAACTACAATAATAAACCATTACACACAATATCTTTACATTTACCTCAATTGTTTACGAGATCAGAATACTAACATATCACTCATTATCTAGTTTATTACAAACTTAAAATCCTGGAGCATGAAGTATCCTACGTGATCATTCAAATTATCAACTATGTGCTGAATCGCATTAAAATCTGTTTAATAGTTTTTGCGTGGAAGGGTTTCAAACATACTTCGATCCTGAAAAATTATACGACTACTAATTATTTATAATACTTTAGCCCACAACTTTGTTAGCGTTAATCATTTTCCCGGGGTTAAAAGTATTCTTTATATTAATCCGTCTTCTATAATATCAGTGTGTTTTTAATATCCGTTCAATAGTTTTTGCGTGCTAGAGTAATAAACTTACATCAGTTTTCATAAATATATAACATTCTTAGAAAATGAGTCTTTCATTGATGAGCTAAGAAGACATGATTGTGAAGAATGATTGATTTCCTTTTATAGATTTATGATGAGAAATTCAAGGTGTTAGTATATGTGTCTGTGGTAAAGGAAAAGTCCTAGGAAATGGTTCGTGGTACGTACTGGAAGATGATGTATTGAATTAATCCATTAGATACTTCCGTGTAAATAAGTCATAGCTAAAGTTGATAAGTGTATGCCGAGTGGTCTAAGCAGCTTACTAATGACTTTGAAGAAAAGGAAACTTAGATCAAATACTGAATATAACGTAAAGCTAAAATATATTTTGCGTCCCTGGATGTCAAAGATATAAACACGTTTTGAACAGCAAACATACATACATTCGTAATATCAAGGTGTAGGCCGAGGAGTACAAAATACACCCACGTTTCGCTAATTAAACATGACTTACTGAATTATACAATGTATCAACATACAACTCAGCAGATTACACAATTATTTTTATAAATCTTTCAGTAATATTAAAATGCGCAATAACTAAAATCCAATTAGCTGCTAGTCATCTGTAAAATAAAATCTTACAATTTAAGCAATACTAGAAACTCAGTATTTATCTAGATGAAATCAATATCGGTTTGAAATTCAAACGATTTACAAATAAACATGAAATTAATGTCAATACTTTTTACCAGATTACAAAAAAGCGTAAGTCATTTAGGTACAATGAGAAACACGATTTAGTGATTTAAAGATTACTTGGTTCATTTTGAACTTTTATTGGGAAATAATGAAAGGAAAATTGCCTTATTTGTATATTAACAATGCGCGTGTTAAACGAATCTACATGAAATAGTCTATACAAGTCGCGAGAGTACATGAAATTGTATTTTGTTTTCTTCCTATGCTCGAATACATATTTATTTAGCAGAAAGGAAGAACAATCCCTAAATGTCTTGTACATCAAATCTGTGACAAACCAACGACATCTACTGATTTCAATAATTGTGTTTTCAAACGATCTAGGTAGCGCTTGACACACACAACATTTTAACCCATGTTCTTATGACACAGTGGTAGTAGCACGACTACTTCCTTTAACCACTAGGGCAGAGAGACTGCCATGATAATTATCAATTCTTGTCACTAAACCTTCTTTCAAACCACAACGGTCCCTTATCATGCTATTCTTCAATCTATCATTCTAAGTAACACCGCACGTAGTACACAAAGAACTCTTTTCTACTACATTTATTCTACTTTTGTCCTTCTTCTGCCATGATCGACACTCGTTAATATATTTATTTATTAGTGTAGGCCGCCCGCGGCTTCGTCCGCGTGGAAACCCTTCCCGTGTAAATCCCGCTCCCTCGGGAACTCTGGGATAAAAAGCCTGTGTTAAGCTGGGTCTTCAGCTACCTACATACCAAATTTCATCATTATCGGTTCAGTAGTAATTACGTGAAAGAGTAACAAACATCCATACATATATACTCACAAACTTTCACATTTATAATATTAGTAGGATGGATCATTAAACAAAATATAGTACATTTTGAACTATGAGATAAAATATTTTTTTTTACGACCTAAAACTTGTACTATATTTGAACTACTACTGCCTAAAACTTTACGTGTTTAACATAATAATATCCTATTTCAATCATATATTTTATCAGACAAGATCAACAATTACATTCTAACCTAATTACAGTTGAAATAACATACAATTATGTATTTCAAACATCTTTGTTTTTCAAATTGATTTATAACTGTTCGTTTTGATGTTAATTGTTTAAGTAAGTTTGATTGATTGTGTGTGTGTTATAAATTGTGTGTACTTGACCGGGGACTGCCTGAGGTCAGGTTTGTCGATCAAGGATGAAGGGCAGGGTTTTAAATACCAATGTTACTGCAAGATGTACTTGAAATAAGGGTTCATATAATTATGGTCCTGATTTTAAAAATATTCTATTACAACTAAATTGCTAAACAGGTCCTAAGCGATATGAGAATTAAAGGGTTACGATATCTTATTTGCAGCTTGATGACATAGTTTAGTAGTAGAAGCTTTTTCTAATTTCAGTATGTAGTGACTGCCTCGCCTCCGTGTCTGCTTTGTGTCCGTTGTTTGTATGCTTGCAAAAGTCCCCGCGACCCAAGAACAATTCTTAATGCGGGAGTTGTCTTTTCAAAAGACAGGAATGACATTTTGTGATAAGCACGTTAACTTAAATTGCTTATTACAAAATATGGCAACCAAAGATTTTTAGAACGATAAATATTTTTTTAATCTTTGCTAATTTTGACTTGGTTTCTAATAGAAGTCATATAGATTTCTATTAGAAACATATTATTATACAAAAAATGGTATATTTCGTAACAGTATAGTTTGCATGTGAATATTATCTTTCCACGTGAGCTAGAGTCAATGGGCGGAACTTTAAGCTACATGGTCTAATGTATATGGTGATAGCTCCATAACCAATAATTATGTATTGTGTATTTGTAGTTATTATGTATTGCAATCAGTGACCGTTATATTTGATTTTGTCATGATACCCTTAATGTAAATAAGGATTCACTTTCTCAAGTGAAAATTACACATAAAACGATTCAGTAGTTTTTGAGTATAAGGCGACCAGACGAAGAACTTTGTTTTAATAATAATAATAATTTACTTATAATATTAGAAGTTCGTCTAACGATCGTTATGCAGGTTCTAAAAGTCAATATTCCATTTGATAAGTTAACCAATACTTAACCACTACAATTTAGCGGGCCTTCCGAAACACGAAGGAACTCGATATGTATAATATGGTCACCCATCAACACACCGACCTTGACAAGCGTAGCTTTCCCTGAAAGATCGATCCGCGCAACTTTTATTTATTAGCCGCAAGTTCCTCCATGTATGTACAAAGTATGATACAACAAACACTAACAAAATTATTAACCCTAAACACGATACAGCAATTAATTAATGCTTCCTCATCAATCAAAATACATGTCAAAATAAATTTCCATAACATTATTCCTATATGTCAAATAAAACCACAACAATAGTGTCACCAGACTTCAATATTGAATATCACAATAATTATTGTGTGACTGTACATCTACATGTATATGATTATTCACGCCGATGACTGTACATAAATGTACCGCTATGGGTTGCATCTATTATATTATTTACTAGCTGAGCCGCGCAACTTCGTTTGCGTCCAATAAGAGAGAATGGGTGAAATTTTTCACCGTTTTTATAACATTAATTACTGGTACTCTCCTCCTTTTGGTCGTAGCGTGATGATATATAGCCTTTGTCCTTTCTCTGGTATCAAAATATCTCCATACCAAATTTCATGCAAATTGGTTCAGTAGTTTAGGCATGATTGAGTAGCAGACAGACAGAGTTACTTTCGCATTTATAATATTAGTATGGACTAGCTCTTGTCTGCGACTCCGTTCGCATGTAGTTGAATGGCTTAATACCCACATAGTACCTGTACCCGTGGGATTTCAGGAATTAAAACTAGCCTATGACCTTTCTCGGACTGCAAACTATCTTTAGACAAAATTTTATCCAAATCGGTTTAGTAGTTTAAGCGTGAAGTAGAGACAGACAGGCAAACCAGCCAAACGGACAGAGGTATTTTGGAATTTATACTATTAGTAGGAGTTATAGTACATTGGCCTATGAATGGGCAATGGACATAATATAACATTTTCTAGTAACAGATTTAGACACAGATGGCGCTAGTTCGCCGAGTAAACATAGGCCCCGTAAAAAATATTCAATTTAAATAGTTATTGTAAACATTAAGTGCCGTGTGTGTTAAATATCAACGCCTTTCTACCTGATTCTTGCTATATATTGTAGGCAAACAGATTCTTACAGTGAATTTAGAATAAAAGTGATTTGAAATATTTGTCATCAAACTTAGTGTACACAGTGGAGAAGTGGAAACAAACTCAAAAACAGTATAAAACTAAGTGAAAACTCCTTAAAAACTAACTATCAGTGTTATAAAACATTATAAAATAGTGTAAACCAGAAACTAAAGTGATTAATTTACCAAATGTGAAAAAGAAAACAGTTTTCGTTATAGCACAATTCAAAAAATGCGACGCTATCATCGTCGACCAATAGAATTCAATTATTTGAATCTGTGAATTCGACTAAGGGTCAATCACCTTAACACCTGCAGGTGTCCCAAATTACCAAAAATAATAAATATTTTCACGAACTGTCGTAGTAACGTCCGTGGCCTGAAGGCGTAACAGAGTACCCATACGTCAGGTGTCGTGGGTTCCGATCCTGACACAAGACTGTGTTTTTGTTAATTCTATTATTATTTCTGGATAAATTCGATAATGGAATATAGGAAAATGGATGAAGATAATATTAATATCACATTTAGAAGAAATGTTACTACCAACTGTAATGACTCGTTCGACACTTCGTTTGGCTCAACACACTCATTCATTGTCAATAGTCTACCGGATTTATCCACTGTTGATACCAATAATGAAGAACTGATGTCAGAAATTAAATTACTAAAAACTCAACTTGCTCTTGCCCGTGCAGAAATAGAAAATCTATCGCTAGAAAATAAATCATTAAAACAACAAATTAGCAAGCAGAACACTAGCAAAAGTACCGAGAACGTCTGCACAGAGCTTGATATAACAATAACGACCAATACGGAAATGGAGAAAATAAATGATAAACATGTTATGAACACAAAATTAGTTAAGAACACCTCTCCCGAGCATCAAACAGCAAAAAGACGTTTATTGATTTTTGGAGGACAACAGTGCTTAGGCCTAGCACAACATCTCATCAAATCAAGAGAACATAGCAGGTATGAGAACTACAACATTTCTGCTTACATAAAGCCCAACGCGACTACTAGTGAAATACTGAAATCGTGTGAAGAGTTAAAGCTTAATAAGGACGATAAAATAATACTAGGTATAGCAGAAAATGATTGTAACCCTATGGAAATATTAACAGAATTGTCAGCAGTGCTCAAAAAAAATTGTAATAATAATTTAATTATAGTAAATGTGACGAATAACATACATCTAAACGTAAAAATGATAAACAATATGTTAAGACTTACTTGTCAGAATTTTAATAATGCTCATTACACTCATGCATTCCGCACATTCAAAAACCACATCATGCACACTTGTCGTAAAATCAACTTACTAATAGATTCTTTAGACTATAATACCAAATACTTACCAAACAAGTCACGTCACTCCAACATTAATAATGATAAAATTACGCTCGCCGACAGCAAAGTTTATCCAAAACAAAAACAATTAATTAAAAGACAAAAAACTATTCCTGATTATTTTCCTATAACTACAAAAAAACCTAACCCCTCACATAATTTACTAGTAAGTATAAGCCAACATAATACTTCAAACACCACATTTTTTCGTCCCTAACCCAGATGTCCCGTTGAAACAAACCACAACATTAAATATAGTGTACCAAAATATTCAAAGTATAGGAAATAAGGTGGATGCATTAGAGCATCTCTTATCAGAACGTAACATTGACATATTATTGCTATCTGAACTATGGAAAAATTACAATTTTTGTGAAGCCATTGTTCTACCGGGTTATAAACTAGTATCCATATTTTGCCGCGAAACTCATGAAGGAGGTGGCGTAGGTATAGTAGTAAGAGAAACTTTAGAATATATAGAAAGAAAAGATATAAATGATTATTCCAAAGAATTTGTTATAGAAATAAGTGCAATTGAAATACCTAAATTAAATTGTATCATAATAGGGATATACAGAGCGGATCGTTTTATAAACATATTTTATGAACAAATGGAAAAACTACTTTATAAATTAGATACAAAAAATATGAGTAAATCCATAATAATAGGCGGCGATTTCAACATAAATATAATGATAAAAAATAAACAAACAGTTGAATTTCTCAATACCATGCGTTCACATAATCTACAACAACTGATCCATGAGCCGACGCGAGTCACAAAACTCACTTCTACATGCATTGATTTAGTATTTACTAATCATAAAACTGTTATTATGCAATCTCAAGTTGAAGATTTTGGACTTTCAGATCACAAAGCTCTAAGCTTGAAAATAAATTCCAATGATTTACATGAAAGCAGTAACAAAACATGGCATATAAATAAAAGAATATTTACTAAAAACAAAATAACAAACCTTAAATCAGAACTAAATGAAATTAAATGGGAAGAAATGATAAATTCAAATATAGATCTAAATACTAACTATAATACATTAATTACTATAATAACAAACCTACTAAACAAACATATACCGGTACAAAAACTAAAAATTAAAAGCAAGCCTGCAAAAGGCTGGCTTACCACAGGCCTAAGGAAATCTTGCGTTCATAAACGAGCACTTAGAAAAATTCTAAATGAAACACAAAACTGTATTATCAGAAGCCATCATAAAAAATACAGCCAAATTTTAAAACGCAGCATTAAAATCTCGAAGAGGATACAATATATTAAACAAATGGAAGAGTCAGATAACAAGGTAAAAACAATGTGGAAAATTATAAATACTAAAACAGGTAAAATAAAGCAGAAAAAACAAGAAAATATAACATTAGATATTGACAACCAAAAAGTAAACTGTCCTTTACAAATAGCGAACGTATTTAATGATTATTTTGCAACTGTGGGAGTAAATAAAAATAATAACAACGTAACAGGACGACCAGTTATAACCCCGCCTACCTGCTCGCTATACCTTCGCCCTGTAGATAGAAAAGAGATAATAGATATAATAGGCTCAATAAAAAGTAAACATAGCTGCGGTTTAGATGAAATTCCACCAACATTACTGAAACAATGTAAAGACGAACTTTCAATTCCTCTAACATTCTTAGTTAATCAAAGTTTCCAAAGTGGTATTTTCCCTGACGCTTTAAAAAAATCTCTAGTCAAACCGATTTACAAGAAAGGAGACCCATGCATACCCAGTAATTATAGGCCTATAGCCCTTTTGCCAACATTCTCAAAGGTATTCGAAAAGGCTATGTGTAATAGATTATACAATTTCTTGGAAAAATATAATATTCTAGATGATTGTCAAAATGGTTTCCGTAAATCTAGGTCTACTACTTTAGCCGTGTATAAATACGTTCAAACAGCACTTCAACATATAAATGATAAAAAACATGTGATGGGTGTATTGTTAGATATGACAAAGGCATATGATAAAGTCCTATTTGATATACTTCTGCAAAAACTATATGGTTGTGGAATTCGAGGTCCGAGTTACGATTGGTTTAAATCCTATCTAGAAAATAGAACTCAAATAGTACAAATAGAAAGTCATGATCCAATAAATAATGAGGTAGCTTTGGTAAGATCAAATGAAACAAGAATGACATGTTCCATCCCGCAAGGAAGTGTTCTAGGATGTATATTATTTTTAATATACATAAACGACTTACCAAAAATCCTAAACCACGAAATAGCATATCCAGTTTTATTCGCAGACGACATCTCAATATTAATACAATACAACAATAATAACAAATCTGACCCTATATTACAAGATACTTTAGAAACAGTAACACAGTGGCTACAAGATCATAATCTGGAAATTAACTATACCAAAACTAAAATCATAGAATTCAGGTCATATAAAAAACTACCCTTAGAATTAGATACTACATTCAATGGCATGCCCCTAGAAAAGGTAAATACATTTAAATTACTAGGTATACATATAGATACACATATAAACTGGAAAGCTCACATAGAAGACACAAAAGCTAAACTATCAAGATTTACATATGCCCTATTCCAAATAAAACGTAGTACAGATTTAAAAACAGCATTATCGGCTTACTACGCTTACGCTTATTCCTGGCTAAAATATGGAATAATACTATGGGGAAACAGTGTCAACATGCAAGAACTATTTATATTACAAAAGAAATGTATTAGAATTATAGTTAAAATAGATCAAAGAACCAGCTGCAAACCTTATTTCATAGAACATAAATTACTTACACTACCTTCAATATACATACAAGATGTTTGTTTATTTGTCTTTAAAAATATTACACACTTTACAAAAGTAAAAGATACACATAATGTAAACACCCGGCATAAAGACCGGCTATACCTACCGCCCTCTAGAATAAAAATGCTCAACCAAAGCCCTTGCTATATGGCAATTAAAATATATAATAAGTTACCATTAGAAATAAGGGAAGAAACTAAAATAGGGCCATTTTCAAAAAAGTTAAGACTATTTCTAATAGAAAAATGTTTTTATAGTATAGAGGAATATTTTGAGGAAGAAAAATAGAGAAAATTAAAGAAAAAGATCCTCATATAATAAAGTATAAATATAATATAGAAATTGATGCCTTGTACCTGAAAATTAAACATAATATGTATAAGATATAACTATAGTATTGATACAACAATATAATAGTCATAAGAAAAAATGTATAGTTTCCTACTGTAGTATAATGCAGTATATAATATTGCAAGCAACATAAATGTAAACCTAGAGTTTTAAGCTAGTCACAAACTTCTAATAAGTATATAGATATAAGATAATATAAAAATTGCATTTATAATACTTAAGAATAAATTTAGAATAATGTGTATGCTATATAAAAGCTAAAATTAAGACATAATAATAAAATAACTTACCTTACCATGCCTTGTAAAAATTGCAATGCCTAAAAAAGGCTACTAAGTTTGTCACTACCCTAATATAAGATCATTTTGTATATATAACTAAGTAAATAATTTGAATTTGAAATAGGAATAAGAAAATATGAAAATTGCAATTATAATATTTAAGCAATATAAATTTAGAATAATGTGTATATTATATAGAAGCTAGAAACTAGACATAATGTTAAAATTTAAATAACTTACCTTACTCTACCCTGTAAAAATTGCAATGCCTGAAAAAGGCTACTAAGTTTGTCACTACCCTAATATAAGATCCTTTTGTATACATATATAACTTAGTAAGCAATAAATAATTTGAATTTGAATTTGAATTTGAATTTGAATTAAATAACAGTAAAAATATTATAATTTATGGTTCATAAAAGGGCAAAGGCCTACTGTAATTTAACGAATACAGTTTCCGATCTCTGAACTCAACTAAACTGTGACTCAGAATGTTTTAAAGAAAAAATAAATACGTCTTTGTTTGAAGAAAATCGACTACGAGGCCTCTTCGGTCACTATAAACATGCACTGACGAAACTATACTTACATAAAATATTTAATATCTAAATTGATAATTAACCTTTTAGGGTGTGTTTTCAAGGATTTGAACTCGGCAAAGTGAAGTGTAGGGGACCGCGATTTGATCAATGATACTGCTTCCACTAAGAGGGATAGAGAGAGACTTCCAGCATTGTTGTAGATTGATTCTTCTCAGCTTCAAAAAGCAATCAATAACGCACATTTTTGTCGAGGTCAGCTATAGCTTTCGAACTATATTCACAGATTTTCATCAGTCTGTTATAAGCATGTACTTTATTAAAGGTTGGCAGACATTTCTGATCACTATTTATTATATTCTAAGTTCATTATAATATAATGACATTAAATAATCTACAATACAAAAAACACACGTTAAAACAAAATAAACCGTATTATCTCATAACAAAGCGATGGGGCATCAGACAGTTTCTACCTTGACATCCATGCTCCGTCGACGACAGTACTTTTTTATATATAAAGCCTATTATACATAAACACGAAGTTATTATAACAAATATTCACGTCAAATTGCGCGGATATCCCTAACGCATTGTTTTATAAACTGCTGAAGATTTATGTAAAATTGTGACGATTAATGGTACAAAGTAGTTGTATCCGTTGATTTTCAAATAATGAAATAGCTCTGTAAGTCTGAAACAGACTTTAATTTTACTTTAGCTATAACTACATAAGCTGGATAGAAGCGTATTATGATACCTACGACTAGTTGAATCTTATTAATACGATTTAGTTTAGTGTGAGAAATAATATTTATTTTTAAAGATTTCTTAAGCTACTCGCCTTACTTAATACTTATTTATTTTTTGTAACCCGTTACTATCCCACTGCAGAGCGAGTGTCTCCTCCCAAAGAAGAGGAAGGGGTTAGGCCTTAGTTAGTTACTTAGTTTAGTTAGTACAAACAATAATTAAATGTATTATATACTCAAATGTATTAATAAAAGAACATTCGTACTCGCAAACTAAGTAAATGAAAAAAAAATACATTACGTAACTAGCCCTATAGTTATCGTTAATTGATTGTAAACGTCTTCATAACGACATCGTAACTCCATAGCACGCTATAAGTCGAAAGTGTATAACTTGGCACACGCGCTATTAACAGCGAAAGTGACATCCCTATTAGGAGCTATTATAGAGCCGATCATACGCTGCAGATCAAGCGTACGCTCAGCCGCTGTACAATGGCCTAAGTTATGAGCGGGAGCAATTCACCGCAGGGATTTTGATATTTTTAACCCCTAGATATTTATTTGAAAGTTAACATGTTACGTTTAATAGGTAACCCTAGAATTATAAAATAAATACGTCTGACAACTCTTTAGTTTATCTTAAACTATTTCTAAGCATTTTTTCAAACCACTCCATCAATTTAATTTATTTTCCACTAAACTAATTTATCCGCGTGCAAAGATAAAAATATAACCTAATAAAAAAGCACGAATACTAAATTATTAGTAGGTACATAATTTAACACACACACAACAACTAAACCGCTATGTCCTCCAACTTGCTCCTCTGGCAATGGAAAGCCTCGGACGTGCTTTGATTAACCAACAGCGCTCAGGTCCCGCGGCAATGAACCGCCATGAACTACCGACTGACGACTCTACCGACGCGTTTAGGAAGCGATGTCATGTGTAATTGGTTCCACTAATTAGTGCTAGTGCTTTCTAGGAGTACTACTAGTCGTTAGGGAAATTAGTGCTTTAGTTTGTAGTCGAATGAACATTAGTGCGATGGCTTTTGAACTTGTTTTGACCGGTTAGGTAATTACAAGTGTCGAAAGGAATATTGCAAATATGCGAGAATATTGGTACGAAATATAGATGCATAAAGTCACACATTATTTGACTCTGGGGGTATTTAGAGATCAAAGAAATTACTATTATTTTTCCTTAGCCTAGTTAAGTGTCTCATTGCTGAACAAATTCAAAGAATAGGAAAATACCTACATTAAAGTTCGACGAAAATACATCTACGCATAGCATGAGAGGTGTTTAGCTAGCCAGTCTACGAATACAAAATCATTTATTAATTTAGGTCAAATATTGACACTTATGATAGTCGTTCATCATATAGTCAATTACTGAATCTACCACTAGCTCGGAAAGGGGGCAGAACCTTATGAGAAGAGCTAGCAAGAATCTCACAGACACTCTTTTCAATCGCTAAAAGATTTACAACAATCAGCGATATAGATTCAATATAGATTCTAAACGTCAATTATGTAGTAAGAATGCGTCTATCCAAACTCTTCATTAAGAACTCCGAAATGTTCAAAGATTGAACTAAAAGTAAAAACAAAAGGCATTTTTCTTACATCAACCCGGGAAGTAACTTAGTACATAAATCTAAGCACTAACACCACATAATACAGAAAAAAGTCTATAATATCTAGGTCACCTGTGATGGTTTTTATTTAGTTTTTTTAGTGTTGAGTGTAACCTAGATTCAGTAAGTGTGTCAGTACTTGCTCTTTCTTTTGTGTCTATTACTGTGTTGTGTTTACTAACAGTATGTGTTTGTTATGAAATTGACAATTGAGCAGTTCTGTATCAGACTATAATATTAGAGATTTGAGAAGTGTTTAACGTTTGGTACATTTTGGGCATATTATTAAGGTTGTTTTTTAAAGCTACATTATTATAGCCGTTCATACAATGTTTTATTGGTCAAATATAATGTACTAAAATACATATAAGATTATATTTCGGGAGGTAACCTTTGCCTGGGCAGTATCAGGTTGGATGAAAAAAAACTAGAAATAGAAAAATCTTTAACAATTTGGACTAGTTCCGTTGTTTTCGACCACCCAAAAGAAATAGATCGGGTATGTTGGTCAAAGACTAGTTGCTTATGATAAAAAAAAGCACTTTTTTAATATACCTAGTCGAACAAAAGGAAATTCGCGTCACGTCGGACTTATACGTATATCGATTAGAATACCTCCAAACCAACCACAAGAATAATACGTAATGTTGCATTTAGTGCATTTGACCATAATTATTTAACCGATAGTAACACTTTTGATATTGATAGTGAAAGGTGATTGCAGCCGTGAAAGTCCCATCAAAATTGGTTTGATGGTTTTGAGAAATTATAGGTTTTTGAACGTGATTTACGAACGGATGTTACTTACTGGCAGACAGTTAACACTATAGAATTTTGTTCATAACTTTTATGAAGTGGAAGCATGCAGCAGATTGATGAGATAGAGATGAACAAACAAATTCGGCGATTAGAATGAGTAGCCAGCAGTTTCTTGCCAGCTCTTCTAATTGGCTGTAACGTCCGAACTGGCGGTGTAAATTTACTTATTGCTTTTTTTCGCCGATTATAAAAGATGGTTCCTAATTTTTCTCATAAGGTTCTACTTCACGAGGTGGCTTTCAAAGCTAGTAGTAGCCTAGCAGCGTCAGTGATTGATGATGATTATTCTTTGATGACTTTAAAAGGCATCAATCTATGATCTAGATGAAAACAATATACCTACATTAGACGCAGATTTTCATTGTATACATTTTCAAAAGGAACTGAATTGTAGTTCGTTATTATTTTTGGTTTGCGATTATGATAATTATTCTCACGAAGCTTTATTTATCTAATAAAATACGTGTAATATTATCATTTACAAATCTTAATTAGCTTGCTAGTTGTTATGATAGGTTCCTAACTACGGAAGCTAAACGGTATGATTTCTCAGATCACTCTGATAATACCTACATTACGGAACTAAAATAAAGTTGGCACATGAGGACATTGATAAATGCATTTTAGCAGTATGCATTTTAATAACACAATACAAACTGCTGTTATTAGTAACTGGTAATCTAGATTTATCTCATCCAGATCTTATTTTAATGTATAAGTCCAACTATAATAGTATTATTAATGCGAAAGTTTGTGAGTATTTATGGATGTTTGTTACTCTTTCACGCAAATACTTCTGAACCGATTACGATGAAATTTGGTATTTGGTAGCTGAAGACCCAGAATAACACATAGGCTACTTTTAATCCCAGAGTTCCCGAAAGGGACCGGACCTTTAGCCCCATGGTAAATCGCAACACAATTGGCGAAATATACCATTTGAGCATTTATTTGGTCTTTCGTTAACAATTTTGTCGAGATTTCGGTATACTATAAAAACTTTGCTTGAAACTAAGAATTTCTCTTGTGTCGCGGGAACTTTTACAAACATACAACCAACGGACACAAAGTACAACCAGACCCGAAACAATTATTTGTGGATCGCACAAATATTTATCTCGTGTGGGAATCGAACATAGCAGCGTGGTGGCCTAAACCACTGCGCCACGGAGGCGATCAACCAGCCCAACTAAATATAAACAGCCAATACCTCGACATCGATGAAAGACAAATGTTAAAAGCAATTAGTCATAACACTGTCGTCAAAACAGTTCAAAACCTAGAAAAACAAACCAAACATCCCGGTTAACTTGACCTCTCATCAATACACTTTTCAACACATACTCCATCAATGCCAGAACAAACGTGCTCGTAGAAAGTGTCTCGACATTATCATCTATTGTCTCGTACATTGCGCTATAGTTATGCTAATCACGTATCGTGTTTTGTCAGTGACAGTCAATGGAAATGGTACCGTGTTAATCGGTCACCATAAATAGATGCTCTCAGCTGATTTGGACAATTTCTCTCGTGTGGGAACATTTATTTATTTACTGAAGTTATGTCCGATTTGTCTAATTCCGAATTGGCGAATTTCGTCGATGGCTACTATAAAGGAATTTTAACTGGACATCTCTGTGTTCTAGTCGTGAAAAATCTTGGAAGTGCTAAGACATGGTTATTATTATTCACTGCATGGATAAGAACAATTATTGATGTAGAGAAACATTTGCTTTCCTAACCTCTTATTACTCATATTGGTCGTATATTCAGAGGATGCATCTTCTATGCAGGAAATGTCCAAGTTACCTATCTGTGAAATGCGCAAAAAATCCATGAGAAAAACAAGACATTACACAACTAAGATAATTATAATTTATATAATTACAATTAACTAAATTAATTGATATAAAAACCCTAGTATTCCATGTCAGTTGCGTTAATTAGATGTAATTAGCCACCTGTGCATGCAAATGAACATGCGTATGCAAATTATGGAAAACTATTTACATTTGCACCATGTTTTACATAAGTATATGTTGACACTATGTTGTCTTTGTTCCCATGGAGTAGCTAAATTTTATATAATCTATTAAATGCCAAGTGTTTCAAGAATTTGAGCCGCGAGACACCACACGGTGGACTCAAGGCATAATGCCTCTAATTTCGGGATGGAAGCCGGCGCGTGCCCCGGACGACAACGAGATGATAAATAAAAACAATATGAATTTAACTAAAGTCAAATTAATACAACACTCAAATCAGATATGAAAGGTACGCTACAGAAATCCAAAGTCAGGACTAAATCCCTAAAATATGCATTTAAAATGATATTTCACATCGTATTCGTGACCGTCGCTAACGAAGTCACCGCAAATTAATTAATTCTCAGTGCGGGGATGTGTCTTTCTCAAGTCTTTAAAAAGAAAATATTACTTTTTACAATCGCTGCGTAGAAAAGTTTTCATTCGCTGTAATAATTTTCGTCATAACGAACAACTCATCCTTATAATGAGGAGGTAAAATGCATGCAAATTTGCATGATGCATCAATGTGTTTGGAAATACCGTGCATTGTGACAGTTTGTGAGCTTTCTGCTAACACGATATGATATCATTGTACAAAGTTATCAGACGATCTACCGCGACTCGCGATTGTTGTCGGGTTTCCACTGAAGTATGACACGAGGTTTTTGAGAGGGTGAGGTCATATAAAACTTGAGTAATAGGTAATGTAGTTTAAAGAATTATGTTAGGAAAAATATTACGAAGATATTTTCACTATCTTAAGATACCACAATGCATTGTCCTTACTTAAAAACTTTGGGCTGTGTCTGAAACCTATCATTAACATACAAAAGGAATTTTCTTTTTTTTTTATTGTAATTAGGAGATGAAAGGTTACCAAAAAAATATGTATAAAATAAAATATGGAAAACAAAAGGTTTGCTCTTTAGTCGGTTCTGTCATCTGTTACTTAATAACAGATTTAAACAGTTAAAGTCGCACAAACTTTATAACCACTTGGAAGGGAATACCAATCATATACCAAAAAGACAAAGATCCTTTCATCAAACCGCTAAGAATTTTAGACATTCGTAACACACCATAGTAACAAGCTCACTAACCATACATCACCGGAACCTATAAAGCAATAAACATAAAGGATTTATTCATCGCAATTCAACAACCTGAGTGGAATATTAAAGGAACACTCGCAAAACCGTTATGTTCCTAATGTCAACGACCTATATCAAAACTTCGGCAGACAAATATTAATGCATTGTTGTAAAACGTAAAAAATGTCGTATGCAAAGGAATTCGCGATAAAATCACAATGTTTTATGATCTTTAGGAAAAGATTTACTTGTTATTTTTTCAAGAAAAATGGCTTTTCTTGGTAGTTATGACTCAGTTTGGTTGCTATAAACTTTGCTGAATTGCAGATAAATCAAGCCACGATGTTGGCAGGTTTTACTGTCATTACTACCACTTACGGGTAAACTATCCCACAGATTAAATGACGGAATATGTATAAGATGGTTAAGTATCAGATAATTACACTTGTTAATTATCTGATACTTAACCAGACACAGTGTAATTTAAAGTTACGATAATCTTTTGTATACAGATTACCGAGTTATGCTATTTTGCAAATTGATCATGTACTTTCAAACTTTCTCCTTGTGGGGTAGATATTCATTTTCATTAAAGTTCCGATATGCATCAATTTAATTAATTACATTATAATAATATAATACAAACAGCACAAAGCACTAAGAATCGCTAATAAGTAAGTTATTTGAAATTATAATTTTTATTTACTTCTTTAATTTTTTTCAAATTTTCTAAAATCTTACATTTTGATAGCGTCCTTCGCAATAAACTACCTGTTTTCACTGAATTTCTTTATCGCGTCCGAGTTCCGTTGGTTTAAATTATTTTGTACTAACGAGTAGGAAAGTGATTTTCATCAGGAATTTAGGAATTTGAGATTGTTGTTTTCAACGTTACGCTTCGAACGTTTGTTTTCTTAAGAAACTAGTTTGTACCCGCGTGTTTAAGTTATTTTATCAATATCTAGTTCTTTTATACTAATCATTTTACAGCTAGCAACTGCACTGCACTTAATAAAAACGTCAACAACACAGCGACATTGTAGATCGTCCTAGAATCGATCGCATTGTTGCAATCTGCACAATATGCATTAACTGCACAATAAAACATGCCCTCGATGTAGTCACAAAGATGACATGATGACTTAATTTTTTTTCGACAGACACGCATGAATTGGCATAAGGCCCTTCTTCGTTTTTTTTACATTCGATGCGCCTGTTGATGGGCATACGTCGTTTACTTGAATGAGGGAGAGTTGGAACTTTGCTCACTATAACTTACATCTGTCTGCACATGTAGTAAATATAATCTTAACTATGATTTACATGTGCTATTTAATATTAGGTACTTATATTTTTAGTAAAGATTAAAAATATCAAGAAAAACTGGGAACAAAACTTTTTACGCTATAATCCATAAACCTGCTATTAAATCCACACAAACTTTATAGCAATTCCCAGACAAAAACTATCACTTGACAACAATCAGCGTTGTTCTAGTTCCGTAAATAAACTATTGTGAAGAGTTCCGCCGCTGCGGGCGTGGAGGAAGTCGCTGTACCTTCTCATTTAATAGCTGTTAAGAGCTATCATTTGACTCTGTAGCCAGTTAATGTCAGCGGGAGAAATTTATTATTTTCCGTATTAAAATCTACCGATTACTGGTGGTAGAGTAGTTAAGAGTGAATTTGTTACGGTTAAACTGAACGGAACTGCGTTAGAGTCGTAGTTTCGGTGTTAGAGGGAGCAACAGCAAATCCATACTAATATTATAAATGCGAAAGTAACTCTGTCTGTCTGTCTGTCTGTCTGTCTGTCTGTCTGTCTGTCTGCTACTCAATCACGTCTAAACTACTGAACCAATTTGCATGAAATTTGGTATGGAGATATTTTGATACCCGAGAAAGGACATAGGCTACTTTTTACCCCGGGAAAATGACGCATTTCCCGGGAAAATTCAGAAAATTCAACGAAGTCGCGAAATATCAATATTATAATGACATTGAATTAACAAAATTCCGTTGCCATGGCAACTGTTTTAATGGCGGATATGCCTTAGCGCGACTTCGTTATACTAATTTAAGAGGTGTAAATAATTTTGAGAATATTTTTCGTGAAAAAAAAAAGCATATTTTATATCATCACGCTACGACCAATAGAAGCAGAGTACCTAACAGTAAAAAGTGTTACAAAAACATGGAAAATTCTGACCCATTCTCTCTTATGTGACGCAAGCGAAGTTGCGCGGGTCAGCTAGTCTTTTTATAACTATATTATCTTTTGCATAATTTGCGATTTCTAGAACATTAAACAACATTTCCGAATATTAAGACACGAAGACGCTCAGTTCAAATACAACAATGCGGTCACCCATCTATGTAATGATCGCGCTAAGGTTATTCTCATAAAAAATTACAATGTGTGCGTAAACGTTATAACGGTCTGAAACTAAATATAAATGAAATACATGGTTTATTTAATAGAGTAATAGATTTACATAAAGTTATATATTAATGTTAACTAAAAAAATAATGTACGTGTGATAAACTTATTTGTAGGGGAGCCATGATTTGTGTTAAAAGAAAACTGTCCTATACGCGTATCTATACTATACTATCCATACTATCCATACGAATATTATAAATGCGAAAGTAACTCTGTCTGTCTGTCTGTCTGTCTGTCTGTCTGTCTGTCTGTCTGTCTGTCTGTCTGTCTGTCTGCTACTCAATCACGTCTAAACTACTGAACCAATTTGCATGAAATTTGGTATGGAGATATTTTGATACCTGAGAAAGGACATAGGCTACTTTTTACCCCGGGAAAATGACGCATTTCCCGGGAAAATTCAGAAAATTCAACGAAGTCGCGAAATATCAATATTATAATGACATTGAATTAACAAAATTCCGTTGCCATGGCAACTGTTTTAATGGCGGATATGCCTTAGCGCGACTTCGTTATACTAAGAGATGTAAATAATTTTGAGAATATTTTTGTGAAAAAAAAAGCATATTTTATATCATCACGCTACGACCAATAGGAGCAGAGTACCTAACAGTAAAAAGTGTTACAAAAACATGGAAAATTCTGACCCATTCTCTCTTATGTGACGCAAGCGAAGTTGCGCGGGTCAGCTAGTGATCAATAAATAGTAAATAGTTTGTTTGTGCTTTATGTCACTTCTTTGGGTGTTTATGAAGTAACTGTGTCATAAAATTAACCCTTACATACAGAATTGGATCGCTTATAAACTCCGAACGTAAACTCTAACTTAAATTATGGTATTACAATAATACTTACAATTTCTACTCATATTTGGCCTAATACACAAACGGCACTCAATTTTAAGTTAGTCACTTTGATGTGTATCATAGTATTAGAAATACTTTTGAGCATCGCTTAAAATTTATTATCATTTAAGTACTCGACAGTGTCATTTGAGTCTTCGGCCATTACTCTCGTAAATTCTAAAAAGCAGTCCATTAAGTCAAAATATTACAAGTTATAAAACAATAACGGTCGCGGTTCGTTTCCTACAGTTTCCATTTCGACGCTACGACTCATGGCTATATTATTTAGTATGCGTGATTTCCTATTACGTAAGGCTTTCTTCGCTATTATACATCTGCTGACTGTATTGTTAATAGCGTAACTTTGTCTGTATGTCTGTACGTCACGCAAAACCATACCTTCCGAACTTCCGGCAAACTCGCCTACTGTAATTTTGACAATCATAAGTGTTTGTATTTGACCGAAATTGATAAATGATTGATATAGATTTTGAAAAACTACACTGTTTCTTTTGGCGTCCCGGTAATTTTTTCCATTCATCTTCTCACTTGTTTCTCTAGTGTCCAAACAGGCAGGTAGCTCCTCGCATGATCAATTATTGTATCAACCACATTGTAAAACTTTTGGCGATTGAAAAGAGTGGCCGTGAGTTTCTTGCTAGCTCTTCTCATAAGGCTCCACTCCCTTTCCGAGCTAGTGGTAGATTCAGTAATTGTAACGACTATCATAAGTGTCAATATTTGACCTAAACTTGACTGCCTCCGTGGCGCAGTGGTTTAGGTCACCACGCCGATACCACTGCATCGGGAGGTCGTGGGTTCGATTCCCACACGGGACAATTATTTGTGCGATCCACAAATAATTGTTTCGGGTCTGGTTATGCTTTGTGTCCGTTGTTTGTATGTTTGTAAAAGTCCCCGCGACACAAGAGCAATTCTTAGTGCGGGAGTTGTCTTTTAAAAAAAAAAAAAAAAAAAAAAATGAATAAATGATTTGATTTTGATTTTGAAACTCTCTGTATAAAGGTAACTATTTTAATTTTCTTAGTTAGTCACCAGAAACAAAATTTCGCATTTCCCACTACAACGATTTTTAACCCAAATTTGAACTTATAACCATCTAATGCAAGCGAGAGCCGCGGGCGCAGACGAGTTCATATCTAAATACATTGTTATAATGATGAGGTCATAGGTTCAAATCTGTTCTTAAACTATTGTTATTGTCAATTGTTGGGAGTTATCTAATAGGCAAAGAAAGTGTGCTGTCAATGGCTGTCGGGTTTGACATATTCATTGTAATAGCCCTACAGTTGCTTTGATTGTAGGAAGAGATTAGTGAGTACCTATCAAAACTTTTATTCGTTTTCTCCCCGTTCCCTATATTATTATCCCTTCATCGCGTACTATTTCATTCCATTAATATAACTTATAATTACTATTAATGTCTATTAATATTAGTGTTTGGACCACTTTGGACAATGACTGCCTCCGTGGCGCAGTGGTTTAGGTCGCCACGCCGATACCACTGCAACGGGAGGTCGTGGGTTCGATTCCCACACGGGGCAATTATTTGTGCGATCCACAAATAATTGTTTCGGGTCTGGTTGTGCTTTGTGTCCGTTGATTGTATGTTTGTAAAAGTCCCCGCGACACAAGAGCAATTCTTAGTGCGGGAGTTGCCTTTAAAAAAAAAAAAAAAAAAAAAAAAAAAAAAAAAAAAAAAAAAAAAAAAAAAATCAGGCTCAGAACAGATATACTCGCGCTCAACACACAAATATTGGTCCCGGGTGAGATTCGAACTGTCCTCACGTGGCGCTATGGTTATCGCGGCGGGTATAAAAGGAGTATTACACAATTATAAGTAAAGAATTACTTCACTGGTAGCACAAACAATATCAATTTGTCAGCACATACATCGTATATAACAATATAACATGTAATATGCATGTTGATGGTGAAATTTCCATAAGTATTGCATTACGCCGCGGAAATGAATTGAACGACTTGAAGCTGTCGCGAGAGAAAACTGACTCGCTGTGCGTTGAGATGCTTGTACACTTTTAAACGCGAAATAATTGAGATTTTTTGTTACGGTTATTTATGCGAATCAAAAATATCTACTTTGAAATGGTATGTGTATTTACAATTGGGCAAGACACTATTTTAAAAGTAAGATAAAAAACCAACGTAAATAAATTTATGTGATTTGCGTGGAACACAGAGGTGACCAATTACTGGTTGTCACGCTTTTACTCAAAATGGGAATCGTAGATTTGATTTCCTACACAATCGTATATTTTAACGATTTATATAGTCTGAGAACTGATAAATAAATAGATTTTTTATCTACACAATGCTAATCTCATTGTAAAGTTATCTTTAAAAGAAAAAAGTAAAATACCCGGGCGAAAAACATTTTCACGAATCGTCATTCAATCATTTCTGAAACGTAAAGTTCACACATAAGTGAATACTCTCCTCAACTAGCTTCGCATTGCGAATAATCAAAAGTGGGAACATTTAAACGTTAGAGGTATAGAAATAGGAATAATGTTTAAGACCTCTTGAATGTGAACATGGGAGTGTTTGATAGAGGCAAAGAGGTTACGTTATTTTAGTACCTGTTTCTGCCGTTTTGGTTAGAATTTAATGTTGTAACAATGTATTAAAGATACTCGTGGTTGTACCTACTGTTACATAAACGATTGGGTGAGAAACTTATACCAGAAAAACTGTTTTTTACTAATAATTATTAGAGATTAATTACTATGCTACAAACTGTGGTTTACGCGACTGCTTACTGCCCCTACACTTTGAACAACAATGTTTATTTATGCTTCTGCTAAACACGCGTTCTTTGGTTCGATTTATGAGTCATTCAAAATGCTATTCCGTTTATTTTTAAAAAGTTTTGCAATAAGCCTTTTTGCTATATTTTGTAAAAAGGAAACTCCAGCACTAAGATAGTTTTTTGTAAGAAGATTTTTTGTATCGCGTGATTTTTACAAACATACAAACAACAGACACAAAGTACCACCAGATCCAAAAAAACAATCTGTGGATCACACAAATATTTGTTCTGTATGGGAGTCGAACCCACTACCTAATACCTCTGGCGGTGGCGTGACGACCACCATAACTACTTCGCCACGTTGGTCGTCAAAGTCGGAAGCTCGGCTCCCATTACATGAGACATACAAAACAGCGAAAAATATTCAGACGTAAAGCAGAATAAACTAGGTATTCAAACAAAAATAACCATATAGGAACAAACTACCATTAGAGAAAGTAAACGCAGACGATCATTTCACAGTCGGACGACGACAAATTATACATAAATATCATACAAATATACATACAATATATCATGACGTTTCGTTTATTGATACCGCTGAATGGAATTACTATAGAACATAAGAGCGTGTTTATACTTGATATTTTATTGTTAAGGAAAAAAAAGTAACACGATAATGATGATTCACGTTTTAAAACATTTTTTATACGTATAAAATGATGCTTGTCGGATCCAAATCGCAAAATAACTGCCTATTTTTTGCTATAAATCTCACATGGTAGTGGTCTTCCTAATCTTTCTCCTCCATTTCGCTATCCTGGACATCGTCCTCATCGCAAGATAACATAATATCATAAATATTATAACTAATATTTAAGCGTTACCGCAGGCTTCACGTTTTCTCGAGGCGCAGAGGTCTATGACTCCAACTTCCATACTCAAAGCGATCAGAACCCTTTTAACCACCGCTTGAAAATGTTGAAATACATTACGCCCTGCCCGAAATTTGGACCTTACACCTTTGAGTAGCAATCGTATTCGCTACCGGCGATCTTCAGAGGCAAACAATATATTAAAAACATATCTATACTAATATTATAAAGCTGAAGAGTTTGTTTGTTTGTTTGTTTGAACGCCCTAATCTCAGAAACTACTGGTCCGATTTGAAAAATTCTTAGTTCTTCGTTAGATAGCCTATTTATCGAGAAATGCTTTAGGCTATATAACATCACGCTACGGCCATTAGGAGCGGAGTAGCAACGAAAAATGTTACAAAAACGGGGATTTTTTTTTCATTCTTTCTTATTATATGTGACGCAAGCGAAGTTGCGCGGGTCAGCTAGTTTTTTATACAAAGGTCCCGGCGTTGTGTGGATGCACCATAACGTTTAGCTTAACGGTGTATAATAATACAAGTGTGGGTGTAATCGTTTATATTGAGTAGTGACAGTTATAACGATGTTATCATTGTGAACCAGATCACAATACACGGCTCAGTTACGGTTATCATTTAATACGTATCTGTAAATCGCCTTTTTTTATAATATTCTGACTTTTTTGCCCCTGGCTTTGCTCGTAGTATTGCCTGAAGAGATAGGCATAAACTCATTTGATAATGTTGGTCTCGAATCGTATGAAATATTGACCTATAGTCATTTTACCATAATACCACTAAACAATTTGTTAGAGAAAGACTATAATATATATCACTTTCGTTTATGTGTCGAATCCAGGACCATAATCGTTTAACTGTCGCTAAGACTGACCACTTGCCAGCAGTCTCTACTAGAATAATAAAGCTCTGCACTAATGCGACTATACGCGATATGGCACTGTAACCGCTACCACATAGGCTGAATAATCATAAACGTATTTTGATCACACTAACCCCCGGTTTTTGAGGTACATTTAACGGTAGTTTATCCATTCAATAGCATCAAAACTCATACATAAAAACGCTATTGAATGGATAAACTACCGCTAAATGTACTCAGAAACCGGGGGTTAGGGGCGTTCTCAGAACTTCTCTGGTCTCTTCCTTTCCCTGCGCGAAGAAGGCGTGATCTTATGTATGTATCTATGTAGGTATATTTCGATCCTAAATGTATATACGAGCTTTTAAACTTCTTAATAACTCCATATAAAATATCACTTTCGATACTTTCATTTAAAAGTGCAGATAAATTAACACCCAAATATTGTGTAGGCGACTAAAATAAAAATTCGACTAGATTTTTAAGTGGATTTTGAGGTTACTCTCTCCTTGCACACTTAATATTTTTAAGTAAAAGCAAGACCACCTTTTAAAAGGACATTAATTTGAATAATTTTCTAACTATTGTCTATTTTGTCTACAGAGAGCGAACGGTGCGATGTTCATCGGTGTTAATCGGTGCGCTAGGAATATCCCTCATTGCACTGGCAGTGTACACCACAGTCCTCGTACTTACCGAATACAAGAGCCCCCGACCCTGCCTCAGTGAAGAATGCGTGGGCACAGGTGAGTCCAAACATATTAAAGAGAGATACTTAGTAAGATCATCGTTAGTTCTAATCCGTGTGTCGGGAACATCCGTCATGGGGCTGACAGTTTTTGTCTCGATATTTTTGTTTACCACTGTTTTTGCTAAAGTAGAAAAATCGCGTTTGTGTTTTAGTGATGAATGTTTGAAAACTGGTAAGTCAAAAAATATCTTTAACGGGAATATTTGACCAAAGTGCGCGCTGAAGTAAGCTCTTTGTCCTGCGCAAACGCGCTTTACATTTCAATCGCGCCGTTCACAGCGCGTTTGCTTAGAAGCTTGCAGTCGTAGATGTCGTTTACAATAAGAGTAAGGTACGCTTTTAGATCTAGTTTCGAAAGTTCGTATAGATTTTTCGGCTATGAAAAAATCTTTTTCGGAATTTATGTATGGTTTTTGTTTATCTGTCTTAAGTTTGGCCGTGAAATCTTAACTGGCCAATTTTTTTTAGTGTTTATTGTTTTGTAAGTATACACAGATTTTAGAGTTTTATTTCACCTAACAGCTTTCCTAAATTTACGTGAAACTGGGCTTAATTATTTGTCACGGTAGAGTTAAATTTTGTTTTAGCTATTCCAAAACTTTTCACACCATGTTAAATTATATTTTCGCATTAAAATGTATTTGTAATTAATCCTCATAGTATGATATTATATGCCTATACTTTCTGAAAATATAATAAGTATTGCATTCGATTATCTAAATAAATATCTCATGGAAAATCGTGACCAATGCTAACGAAAGGAAGTCTAGTCTGGCGTCTAACATCTCACATATTATTATTATATGCATTATCTAACATACGCACCACGTACCATTGATCTCTATTATAATATAAACGAAGTATTTCTAGATGCGCATACACTACATAACATGACCCCTATTCTAAGAACTGATGCAACAACTATTAAGGTGTCATGAGAGATAATCGATATATTTCCATGTTAATTTGAGAGTACTGCGCAGACGCATGTCGCCTTCGTACCTTATAAAATATAAACAATTAAAAACAATAACACGTGTCATAATAATATGTCAATGCAATAGAAATAGGCTCATTGCGTAGTATGTATAACTTTGGACAGATTGAGGAATGGCATGATAATAAAAAAAGAGTAGTGTTTGGTTTGAAATTCGATTTACTGACAAGGATAGAGAAAGAGATGCTAAATGGTTTGGTCATTTAGAGAGAGTGAATGAATGAAGATTGACAAATAACATTTAGGTACTGTGCGGACGTAAATTGAAACGCCTGGGAGGAAAGCACAGATCATATCGGCGATGTCTTGAAAAAAAGTCAGGTAGTACTCGTTACCGACAGTCCTGTATGACAAGATGTATGGATGTGAATGAGGTAAGGGAAGTTTGCGAGGATCGTTCTAAGTGTGGTTCTTTGGTCTCTGCCTAAATGGGAAATATGCGTGATATTATGTATGTATGTATGTGTGTAACACGTGTCAAAACACTACGCAATAAAACAAATAATAAAGGTATCACTTAATAGATGCATTCGTGCGTCATAGTACAGCTCTTGTAAATATAACAGCGTCTCAAATTCGCTTAATTTTATTCTAATCGTATGCACATTCGTTTAAGTTCAATAAACGGTTATTGATTGATTGTGAGGTCACAATTTGTTTTGTGTTGATCTGTCATAGCCTATCTAATACTAATGTTATGTAGAATTTATTGCGTAAATATTTATAAAAGGGGATATTTTCGAAGGTTTTTCCCGCTTTGGAGTAGACTTTTGCGACTTTTTTAGTGGGACGTCAAAGTCAAATATGCTTAATTTTATAAACTTTAACAAGTATTTGAAATCGTCATAGTATTTTTTAAAACAAAGGGTTAAAAAAGGCTCTACAAGGCGGACAACTTTTCCGTACTCGTATATGCAAATCAGCCAAATCTTAGCGTAGCCGGGCCGCTATTAGTCAGCAATAACTTTATACAGTAACTTAATAATACTGAAAAGAAGTTTATGATTAAAAACCAAAATAAATACATAAAAATTACGCACACGTGTACGACTAAGTTGAAAGCAACCTTTAATCGAATCAATAGTATTTAGTTTAAACTACTCAGACGTAAATAAATATAATGATGTAATTGTATACTATTATATGTTTAACATAACACAGTAAGTACGTGATGGAATCTCTATAGAATGCTATGGTATTGCGATGGCGTTTGTAATTAAGAAGCGATACGCGTGATTTATGTGCAGTGCCTCGATTCTCTACTACTATCGACTACCGACAACCGAACTGTCATCGAGAAAATTTGTATGAAAATCTGATCAGCGCCTCTGACGGGTGTCATAGGAAACATTTTGGCAGTACATTCTAAATGTCAAAATTTCGATAGCTAGCCGGTTGTCGGTAGTCGATAATGGTAGAGAATCGAGGTACAGATATGTTGATATTACTTGATATGTGTCAATGATGGTTACAAACTTATTGCTATGCTGATTTTATTAGGCGTTTTTTGCACGACTTTTTTTGTAAGGTGGTGCACCTTTTACCGGTTAAAACTAACTGAGTATTTAGTTCATGCGTAAAATAATGTGATTGAAGCTTCATTTGACACTGATTTAACTGTTTCAATACAACTAATAATTCTACTCGATTTTGTTAAGGTACTTATTAAAACTTTGAAATAAAGAAGTTTTGAAAATATAAAGTTGTTAAAAAACTTTTGTAGTCAACTGCACTTTATAGGTCAAAGCAGCTTGGACTGTAAATTAGCGAAAAGTGTCAAGCAATTTTATTAAAAGCATAAAATAGACGTGTATTTTTCTACACAGGTAATTAATTAATTAATCACTATACAGGATGTTTTTCAAACATGTTGACAATTTCAATCTGTTTACGCTTCTTATAGTAAATAATAAATATTTATTTATTAAGTAATAAGTATTACATAAGAAAATTATTATTCCACGTGTGACCCATATAATAAGGCCTAACTACGTCTCATTGCATCAGATGTTTTGACTCACACGGCATTAACTTTTGAATACATTACACTTTTTTGCGCAGTCGGGTGACTCGTGGCATATTAGATGATAGTTTTTATTTAATTGAGCAATTATATCGCTCTTTAAGTTTTTATTTATGAGTTATGTTATTTTATTTTAATGAAGGTTAAGGAAAACTAAATAAAAAATACATAGGTAAATTGATTAAAAACAATTAATAGCTTTGCTTTCAATGACCTCTTGTATAACAATGCTCTAAGACTTAGTTAAGGTCAAAAGGATGATACTAAGTACGATGTTTTGATACATGAGTTTTTTTTATGTTTCTATAAATGGGATAGATATAATTGTTTATAACTACAAAATATTTAATTAACTTTGTAATTTAATCGTTATTCACGTTTTCTTTAGGTTTTCTAATAATAATATAATTGAAGCTAAAGTATGGCTGCAAATGAACTAACTCCGAATTTAAGAATAACCTTAGGTAAGGATCACTAGGTAGATAAAACCTACAATAAAATCATAATAATACTGATTTCATTTTATGTTTTAGGCGTTTTAGTATATCTTTTTTTTTTTTGTATTGTACCTACCTACAATTTGGGAGTAAAATTACTTACTCAATACCTCCAGTTTCCGTTTATAAGTTAATTGAGAAAGTACCAGTAATCGTAGATCGATAGCCGTTAATATTATAGGCTTATAAACTCGTTATTTGTTAAGCGTTTAATAAATTATGCATTCAGAGTGAAAGCTATACTTCGCTTCCTGCTTTATATAGTGAAATATAGAGGATATAATTATAATATATGAACAGTACCTTACTAATAGATCAATCAGGACAAGCTTGGTTTAACGACTATATTACTGTGATAAAGTGTTTTTAAAGACGGGGATAACTTTATCATTCAGTTCTTATTCATATCGTCATTAATTATTAGATGTAAGAAGTATTCGAGTCAGAAGTGTCGTTTAACTTATTTTTAATTTTTTAAACAAAGAGTATTAATTCAAATTAGTGCATTCAACTACCGATCACGAGGATCTCAGGTTCGGTTCCTAGGTCAGGCAAAATGCCTTTTTCGAGATTATATTAAGAAAATCTAAATAAATAATGACATAGTCCTTACGTGGAATCTGTAATATGAACTGCAAAACTGAAGTGTACTTTACACACCTCTATTCTTTTGCGTTGTTCCTAGAGTTTAATTTATATCATACAAAGTAACTATTATCTGATTCTAATGACATGGTATGAAAAAATCTTTAAAATGAACCATTGTCCCCAGCCTCAAGAATCCTTCAAGCTCTAAACAAGGACGTGGACCCTTGCACCGACTTCTACGAGTTCGCCTGCGGTGGCTGGATCAAACGTAACCCTGTACCTGACTGGGCCACCTCCTGGGACCAGCTGGCGAGGCTCCGGGAGCAGCTCGTCAGTGACCTCAGAGAACTGCTGGAGGCTAAAGATGATGACGGTCTGCCGCAGAGTGTGAGGAAGGCTAAGTCCCTGTATAGGACCTGTGTTAATACTGGTGAGTAACCTTTTGAACTAAGTGGTTTTGTTATTTTTTTTTTGTTTCTGATAGTAAGCAGATGACTTGTATGCTCTTGTAGTTTATAAAAACTTTCTTAAAAGACCTTAGAAGAGTGACTCTAGAGAATAAAATCATAAAAAATATTCATCAAACATTTGCCATTCGCATAGTCCTAGTCTTACATTTGCACTTTCAATCAATTTTGAGACTGTACTCGCATATGAGTGAATAAGACAAAACACTGAAATACTAATTAGAGCTTACACGATGTTTATTCGTAATGCTGTGAGTATATTACTATCATTCTGGGTTTCCTAAGAACTATATTCCTTAGTAAACAACGGTTACTTTGTGTAATATAAAATGAAACCAACTATAAAAAACTGTTATAAAACAAGTGCCTAATTTAATTTGATTGCATTAAACCTTGATCTACTTGAATCAATCAATTTGACGTTTTTACTTTTATTAAGATATAGGTACCTAATACGACTGAATCGGTAGATCTTGGCTATGTTACGCCCGAAAACAATTTGTGTTGTTGGAATCTAGCCCTCCGACACTCAAAATATAGACTTTTGTTCTGTTTTTTAAACTTAGTATTTTAAAGATACATAAAATAGACTTTGAATTGCCATTTTAACCCTTGCAAAATAACTATGTTTTTCTGAATAACATAAGCTGAAGAACCTAAAATATGCAACTTATTTGTTTCTACAGATAAACTGGAAGTGGAAGGCATCAAGCCAATCCAGAACGTTCTAGAAAGTCTAGGCCTGCCCGCCAACCCGCCTGTTGAAGCGTCTACCAACTTCTCATGGGTGGAGGTCGCAGGCCGCGGCAGAAGAGTCCTGGCTCTGAACGTACTACTCAGCGTGCAAGTCGCTGAGGATGTTAGGAATACTAGCAGAAATCGAGTTGTGGTGAGTGACTTTATATTATTGTCCTTTGAAGAATATGTAAATAGAGAAAAAGAGTACAAACCTGATAGCGTATAAGACATTCAATAGAAAGAAATAAGGTTGTTAATATAACTTTATTATTGTCTACCTAGTACTTTTGATCTTGAAGAGTCTTGGATTCCGAAGACACAGTTGCTATAATCTCTTCAAGGTACCTACAAATACTCCACCAACTGAATGCTCAACGACATAATGTCATATAAGTACGAACGACAAGATGAATCCTGAATCTAAACAAGTCTACTATACTATTAAACCTGTGTTAATGGCAAATGTCTGTCTTCCAGATCGAGCAAGTACCCCCAGGCTTCAGCGAGCGCTACTTACTGCAGCCGGAGCAGTTCTCTCACGAGCTGGAGCAGTACCACAAGTACATCAAGTCTATGATGACTATTGCTGACTCCACGACCGATGCAGGACAGTTCGCTGACGATATTATTGACTTCAGCAAGAAGTTGGCCAAGGTAAAATAAAGATTGATCGTAGTTTGTTTCTTTCCTTGGAGAAAATCGAATGATGATGTAAATTAGATAGAAAAGCTAGCTGTACGATAGTTTGGTTATAAACGAGACAAGAAATGCTGTTTTAAGTAATAAAACTATAAAACAAAGTTGTATAAACGAGGACTTAATACCGCGGTCATTTTTTGTCTACCTAGGGGTAATGCAGAGTTTTTTAAAGAAGAAGGAAAGTGAGTTAGTTATTTAAGAAAAAAGCAATGTGAGTGTACATAAATAAACATAGAAAATATTAGGCAATATTTAAAACTCGGCTTCACTAAAGCCTTCTTTCGTAGACACAAGTTACGCTTCTTTTCGCGTATTATGATGCGTTGTTTTAAGGATATCAACATTAGGTAGCTCCGTTCCACAAATGTTTGAAACACTTACTTGGTTACAGATAATGACTCCAGTGGAAGTTCGTCGCAGCGGCACGCACTTGTTCCACGAAGTCAGCGTCCAGCAGCTCATACAGGGATCTACCGGCGGACCCGCACAGTGGAAAGAGGTAAATACAAAAAATATCGAAATATATCTACTAGATATTTGAATTTCTTTAAGCTTGGGTAATAATAGAATGGGGACAGTAAGCTAACACAATACTTGTATGAATTCAAAAACAAGAAAGTCTGAAAGCATAATGCTTTAGCAAGTCATGTAGTAGTTACCATTCATATTCACTAAAGACCCTTAACCTTCTAAGTACTAGTTTCTTACGACTGCTTAGTTCTACAATAACGACTTCAAATACATGGAAAAAGTTTATAAAATAAAGCATAATTTAACTTTGACTTTGAATGTAGTAAGTGTAATAACTCATGTATCCTTCCATTTACAGCATGACTGGAATCGCTACTTAGAGCTGGTGTTCGCGAACACGAGTGTGACACTACATCCACACACCGACCGAGTGATCGTCATGGACTTACCTTACTTGCAGAAACTATCTGTACTCCTGTCAGAAACTAAACCTGTGATTATTGGTACGTATTATATTACCGTTTAGCAATGATTTTTTTTAACCCATTACTGTCCCACTGCTGGGCAAGGGTCTCCTCCCAAACGAGGAAGGGGTTAGGCGTTGAGTAATGAATTAGCTTTGCTTTAGTTAGTGTCTTTTATACAAATAGATATTCTGCAATAAGAATTAACGAACCGTTTTATACACACAAACAGGAATACAGATAACAACCAACTTTATAATCGTACAGTAGTAAAACAACTAAACTACTAACTTAAAACATATTCACCCTACTAAACCATCAAGATCGATCTCCAGCTAATAACTGCGTAAATAAATACCATCTAAACATCCGGACCGAATTCTATCAAATATCAAGAACTGCTAAGCAAGAGTAAGCAAGTACTTATAAAGTACTTACTTATAAAATTTAACGGGGAACCCTAACCCGACCCGCACTTGGCCAGCGTGGTGAACTCAAGGCTTAACCCCTCCCTCATTACAGGAGGAGACCCTTGCCCAGCAGTGGGACATTAATGAGTTAAAAATCGGTTATCCGTCCCGCCGGGCTATGAGAGTGTACCTGTTTTGTGCACACACTTGGACACTATAAACAAAATTGGACCGCTGCGCGCTGGCCAGTTTCAATTAAACTGACCGCCATAGCCTGATATCGGCTAGAACATTATTATTGGTTATTTTTTTAATTTTAATTTTATATCCCCAGAACGTTTCCTATGGTGGAGTGTATTCTCCACAATGGCTCCGATGACGTTGAGCGCGTTCCGTGAGCTCGGCTTCGAGTTCTCTCGCGCCGTGTTCGGTCTACAACAGAGGACTCCTCGCTGGAAGAGCTGTACTGCTAATGTTAACTCTAACTTCGGAGTGGCCCTCAGTTATCTGTATGTTAAGAGGCATTTTGATCAGACGTCACGGCAGAAGGTATGTTGCTTTTTTGACGATAGGTGTGAGATTATTCCCTACCTTAGTTTGAATGACCTTAAAAACTATTGCTTGTATGAAAGATTCATCCAAAAAATTACGAGAATAACACCAACATGAACAAAGAAAGAGTAGAATTACTACAAGTTTTCTGTTGAGCGAATTGTTTTTGCATCCGCTAGTCTACGTATCTACGTATCCTACAGACATATGCACTTGCACACACATAGGTAGGTTGTCGCAAGAATTATTTCTCTGAAAATTCCAAGTAAAAGTAAAAGAGTAATTGATTTTGAAGAAATCCTTACTCAATAGTAGAACAACCAAAACCCGCTAACTGTTCATTAAATTCCAGGCAATAGAAATGATCGAGGACGTCCGCTCAGCGTTCGCGGATGCAGTTCAGGAGCTGGACTGGATGGACTCCACCACGAGGCTGAAGACCCTCAACAAATTAAAGGCCATCCGCAACTTTGTCGGCTTCCCCGCCTGGCTCCTCACGCATGAACAACTTGATAAACATTATAAACACGTATGTATTGACATATTGCTGTTGTCTTAAGCTTTGCGCCCTAGTATCGAGATTAATCTAGAGAAGCGATACCTGTAAAGAAGAAATCCCATAGTTTGCAAAAAATGGTCCAATACTCTCAATTTTAATAAATTTTACGATTGCCTCAGTAGTGACAGTCATGTACAGTCAAGCCTGTTTGGCTGTTTTACCTAATCTGTCTTTTATTCTTATTTTTTGTTATTTTTATTGCAGGCTGAAGTGGTAGAAGGCAACTTGTTTGAAACGTATCTGAAACTGACGTGGTCTGCCGTCAAGAAGTCTTTGGAGTCACTCAGAGAAAAACCAGACAGGAACAGGTAAGTCACGAACGTTTTTAAGACAGTCTTAAGAATTTCTATAAAAATTATCAAAGCAGGCGTTTTTGTTAACTAAACTTAATTTATTAGTAAACGAGAAACAATCTATTAACAAAAGAAGAAGACGGAAAGAGAGCTTTTTTCTGTCTTCTAAGGTCAAAAATATAACTTTCATAAGATACCGAGTTCAACATTACGTTTGAATTCCAGATGGGTAGCCACAGCAACGACAGTGAACGCGTTCTATTCAGCGACACTGAACTCTGTCACTTTCCCTGCTGGTATACTGCAGCCGCCGTTCTATGGCAATGGAATTGAGTAAGTTTAACACGACAATGGGTACCTACTTAACTTAGACTAGTCGACTTTACAAGTTTTACCCCGGCGGTCCGCGCCACGACAGAGACAGGAGACAAAGACATGACACCGCGACCAGAGACTGCGAGAGAAGCAGCTTTTAGAATACCATAAAGTACGGCTAACAAGCGTAATAAAAGATGATAGAGTTAAAAGAAAGAATAAGTTTTCCTAAAGTGTATTTTTTCAACCATATTGTGTCAAATGTCTTTGGTAAGTAACTACTTAGATAAAGGAGAGATGCTGGTAAAATCATATTATTTCTTCGTATAACATGGAGTATATTTCAGAGCAATCAATTACGGATCTATCGGTGCCATAATGGGACATGAAGTTACGCATGGATTTGACGATCAAGGTAACTTTAAATTTATTATTATTTCTCAATAATCTAAGAATGCCAGGTTATTTTACTCTTATCATATAAGCTTATAAGCATTTGTAACCTTTACTCTTCTTCATTTAAGGAACTGAACGAAGGAACGGAATAGTTTAATGGAAATTACCTGAACAAAAGATGTTAAAACGAAAGACTTTTCAAAAAACTAAACAGAACTTAAACAGCCTCTCATTTTTGCTCGTATTCCCAGGTCGTCGTTACGACGAGGAAGGTAATCTGAAGCAGTGGTGGTCAGCCGCGACGCTGGAACACTATCACTCGAAGGTGCAATGCATCATCGACCAGTACAGCAAGTATCATATGCCGCAGCTGCCGAATTATACTGTGAGTATACATTGAAACGGGAGAACAAATGGGACGGAATATAAGGCTTAATCAAATTGTGTGTCAAATGTTTATGATATCAATGAACACGAGAATGGCATGATGATGCATGAAACCGGTCTTTTTGCACTGTAAATGAAAACTCCTATCTAAAGTACTTTCCGTTGCTAAACTTATCGGTAGAGTAGTAAATCAAGGATTGGCAGAAAACGACAAAACACTTAGGTATATTGCAAAAGGAAAACATTCGAAGGCTGTCATAAGAACCACAACCATACGCTTATACATCATCTTATTTACTTATTCTAAAGTCTCAACAATCTGTTTCCCAGGTCCACGGGTTTAACACTCAAGGCGAGAATATCGCAGACAACGGCGGTCTGCGCGCGGCGCTCAACGCGTACTCACTGTTCTCCAAACGAGTGCCCCTCGCGCGACGAGATGCGCTCCCTGGACTACCTGATTATAAACCTGATCAGCTGTTCTTTTTAGGATTTGCACAGGTAAATACATAATATATCTACAGCACCTAAGCGCTCTTATTACGTAAATTAGAATATCGAAATAAATGACAAAATGGGTGTAATTATTTCGACTGCATTTTGAGGCAGAATCAGTAAAACAGACAGTGGTAGACAGAATCTGAAAGGGGCAGAAAATTGAACACAAAAATAATTGAAAAAAAGAAGAGTGGCAAAACTGTAAGAAGAAATTTCGGACATTTAAATCGAATAACGTTTTTCTACATTAAAAGCTAACTAGTCACGGAAGCTGCCTAGTTTGTGCTACTTGTACGAGGGATCAAAACTACACTAATGTAAATCTTTTCTTAAACTAGAATGTTATTTTCTATCCACAGATCTGGTGCGGAAACTCAACGGTAGGCGCGCTAAAATCCAAAATGGTGGAAGGCGTGCACAGTCCCAACAAGATCCGTGTAATAGGGACACTAAGCAACAGTAAGGAGTTTGCAGAAGCTTGGCAATGCCCCACGGGTTCGCCCATGAACCCTGAACACAAGTGCGTGCTGTGGTGATACTGTGATGTAGGTTAATGAACCAAAGACTTTGTTAGGTTACCGAATGTTACCGCCTTAGGTTAAACGTACAATTTGTGAGAGATGCACTCAATGTTACCGTGACTTGTGACTTTTATATGTAAGTAAGAGTATTGTGATGTACCTTCTACAAATGACAGATTTGCGACGATAATACGTGCTTCTTGGCAGTTTTATCGCGATTCTCTTCCACTATAAAATGTTGCATAACAATCTGATCAGCGCCTCTAGCGGACGTCGTAGAAACTATTTTTGCAGTACATTTTAGAAGTCAAACTCTCGAAGCTTGATGGTTTCAATTGTAGAGAATCGTGCTCATTCAGTCAGCATTTCTTTCTGGTAGATTCATATTTAACTATACTTTGGTCCCCAGCCCACATATGGTCAATGTGGTGACCTCAAAGCCTAACCCTAAAGCCTGGTGCTAAGGGGGAAACAGGTACCCAGCAGGAAAGTAATAAGTTGAATTCATACTTATAATATTCTTTCTATTATTTAAACATTTTAGACTAAGTATCATATTGAAAATTACTTATCAGAGTTTGATACTTTGATAGAAAAATATTATCACTTGCTGAATTTCTAGTAATTTAAAAAAACCTGACACGCATTTAAATTAATACTTTAGATTTAATTACCTTTTATAAGACTAAAAATATATTATTTATAAGTAAAAATTATAAAAATGTTACTAGAAATTCAGCAAGTGGAACTTTTCTTATATTTTGACAGTTTGGTTAAAATATATTCTAATGATATTACTCGATTCATTTCTTTTGAATTTATATTTAATATCATTGTCGCTGTGTAACTTGAGTGCATCTCTGTATATGTAAGGAAAGAACAAAATGTTATTTATTATGAAATAAAAAATATGTGAAATAATTAATTGTATTTTTTTTTTGTTTTCCTGGCCTTAAGCATAAAGTCTATTTGGATCCAATGTTTGACAAATGCTGCAATTAAAATCATTTACAGTACTCAACTATTTCCTAAATCTCACCAAATCAATAAATAGGGAACTTTAGGCAGTGATGAAAATTTACTAAAAAAGTAATAAAATATTTTTGTAAACTGCTCAGTAATCCCTTGCTGTACAGATGATACTACAAAAACTTCTACAATGTTTGCTTTACTATTTCTCCTCCTTGCCTCTTTTTTTATCTACTACCAAACACCAACTAAATAGGTTTACCAGTTTTACAAAAAATACCTTTACATTCAAAACCACAGTACAGACTAAAATAACAACCAAATTCTAAGTTATAGTGACGTTTATTTCCTTACATTATTATTTCTTCCTAATATACTGGAACTTATAAACCGGTGCTGCACTCTTACTCCCCGGTGTAACCCGTTTCGGTTTCAATATCTTAGCATCTTGTAGATGACGCTTTAGCTCCATCTTCTGTTGCACTACCGTTAGTTCTTTCTCTCTTTCTATCCTCTTTGATAGCTCTTTGTAGACCTTAGCTTTCTTCTTTTTCATTGATTCTAGTGTCTGAAAGAAGATAGTTGTTGAATGTATTTGTTGGTAAATGAATGGAGAGGTAAGGTAACTTGTACTGATTTGGAGAACTGACATACTTGCTATGGGTAAGGTAATGCAAGAAAAGACAGGGTGGATAAAATACAAAAATCTGTTGATTAAGTTGTATGTAATCTTGGCAGCTCCATAATTTATTATTAATTGCAATCTAAAGATGTAGTAAAAGTTAAGTAGTGACAAGTTCTGTCATGCAGTTTATTAAGTTTCCTTAATAAAAAGAATTACTTCTAAGTCTGAATATAACATTCCACACAGTCAGAGTCACAAAATAGTTTTCATTCTAAATATGACAACAAAAACAAAGTGAATCATGAAAAGAAATTTAAATTGAAAGAGATCATTAAACAAGTGGCATTGCTCTAGAATAAAAACATTATAATACCCCAACTTACCTCTTCATTCAGCTCTGGTAAGTTAATTTTATCAAGATCAGCCATCCTAGGCCTATTAGACTTCCTGCCAAGTAGGGCAGGGTGTGTGTCCAGTCTCTTGGCAAGGTCAAAGTCTTTCTCCTCTCCCTCATCTATGAAGAATGTGTGTGTGTTGGGAGTTGCGTCAGCTACATCTGTCATGTGGAGTTGAGCCTGAAAAACCATAATAAAAAAGTTACAATTATTCTATTAAACAAATGGTTTTACAATATAATTTATATTCAGTGACAGAAAATAAGGCAAGATATATGAAGTACCTACATTCTTATTCTTTATTTCACACTGTAAATGGTTTTGAATGAAATAAGTCACAAACAGACTTTCAAATTCTTTTATCTTTAAAGATATATCAGTTTTTCATCAGGTAAGAAGATTATTGTAGTTAATTAACTAAATTCAAGAATAACCTGATGATGCAAAACTGCCTCAGGCCATATGGTATCTCCTAACAAACTTGAGATACACCAAGTGGGTGAGAGGGCACTAGAACCAATAATATATTTAAATTATCAGATACATACTTGCAATCTGTTGATCCTCCGACTCTCAATAGTTCTCTTCATGTTGATGTACTTAATGTCTTGTGTTTGCATCAGCTTCACCTGTTCTGTGGAGTGCTCATCCTCTTTCTCAAGTTCATGATGTTCCTAAAATATTAATTAAACAACAAATGCAATCATGTTCTTGTTTTTTCAAAAGGGCACAATGAATATGTTGAAAATCAGTAATGCAGAACGTAAAAATGGTACCAGCGACAAAGTGAATGAATGCTGGAAATCAGTGGTTATGAAGCTCTTTTATAAAAAACTTAAGGTAGTATTTATAAGTATATATTTTTTTTAATACAGATTTATAAACTCAAGAATATGTAAAGAAGTTCGTAAAACAAACGTATCGTTTAGAGGTACAAAGTTTCATGCTTATTAAACTATACACAAACAACAATATACTAACCCCATCTTTCACTCTAGAATTGATCATATGAAAGTAGAACTCGTCGGGATTCTTGTCCAGCGTCCTTTTACGCAATAACTTCAAAGTTTCACCCTTCTCATGATAATCGTCTGCGCGTTTCTTGTAATCTTTCTTCTTTTCGAGAAGACCTAAGTGTTTCCGTGATTCTGGCTGATGTCTCTCCTTGTGAGTCTTCTGGTTGGCCTTAGCGGCCTTCTTCCAAGATGACATTGTTACTTTTACTTATATTTTGTTTAATTATGATTAAAAATGTAAGTAAATAGGCACGAAATGCAGGCACAACATAACCTTAACACGTGCGGTTGACGTTGTCATTAAATTGACAAATTTGACAGCTGAGAACAGACATAGACTACCGGAAAATATTTTTAAATTGCCGTTCATTACAGACTATTAAAGTCTACATATACGGCCTATGGTACGGGGATTTGAGTTCTGATTTTAAGAAAAGCCGTTGCAATAAGAAAATAAATAGGTCCTTGAAAAAGTTTTGCGATATGCGAACATATCTTTTGAAATAAAAGAAGTATTTTTTTATGTTAATAAAATAATAAACTACAAACATTTCAAAATGATTTAATAGTGAACAACGGGTGGATGATAAGTAGTGGTAGGATCGATTTCTGAAGATCTCTTAATTCCTATAGGTAGTTTGACCAAAACGAGAAACAGGAATTCCAAAGCACTGAAAAGTCCAACTCCTAAAAACATGTTGAAAACTCCACCGAGTGACGCTGAAAAAGTAAATGATATTAGGTACCGTTTACTTCATTACTACACTTTTTATTCAAAGAAATTTTTAAAATAAGCAAACATGAACTTCTTTATTTAATAAATATAGGTACTTACATAACAAAGTGAGCCAAGTTTCCGTAGGGTTCAGTACAAATATACGCGAATGGCCAACGTTGACTCGCAGATTAACTACTATTGAGGGAGTTACATTGATCCCATCGCTGAAAATTATTTAAATTACTCATTATAGTACCTACTACCATATATTACCACTAATAACAGTATTGAAATAGGTAGATAATAAAATTTCAAGGAGATACTGCGTATTTATGTGATAATGAATATTTAAATACTTACTAAAATGGATCAATAGTTTGTTTAACGACGTTCATTGGACTGGATTCAAGGACCATGTATGTTGTGATCTTTTTACAAGGCGGTAGACAGTTGCAAGTTATGTTATCTGAAACCAAGCGTTATTATATAAAGGAAAAACTTCAATTCCTTCTTCCGCAGGATTTTACTTGAATTATAACAATATGTGGCTACAATACAAGTAAAGCGAAAGGGTTTTAAGCATTACATAAATTGAATAGGCGAAGGGTCGATCTTGCAGATTCTGGATAAATGTCTGATAACCCATCGGACAGATCAAATGACAGCGAAATTATTTAAGAATATTAATTATACAAACGTCTGCCCAAACCATCAATCATAAGCTATCCCAAATCCCATACTTTTTTTAAAGTGTACCTACCTTTATATTCACTTGCCCTGAGACATCCCATACTAGTGATGGGACACATCGGTAGTTTCTTTTTACTTTTATCCATAGCAAAATGAAGCGGGTCGCTGCAACCGCACCATCTTTCAGCGCATTTCAACTGTAAATTGAAAAAAAAATGTTTTATTTAACGTTTTACCAACATAATAATTATTTTTACCGGCCTCTTTTTATTATTAAATATTACTCAATAAAGTGTACTAACAGTCAACAAACAGTTATTTGCCCATCCGCTTAGAAAGTTCTCCAATAATTATCCGGCGAAAAAATATTTTAATAGTAGGTAGTAAGAAACTGTATGCAGGCCGGCGGCCGCAGAATCGCGATATTAAACTCACCATACAAAGCGTTCTAGAATATCCTTTATCAGACACACAGGTGTTTTCGACCAGGTTTTCCGTGGCAGGATTTTCCGGAATGGCGGTAAAACGCAACTGAGCCATGTAATAGTATCCCGGGAGTAGTGTGTTGGACTGAACGTACTCTTCACTTTCGTATATCGTGATGAACTGAAATGTGCAAGAAACATTTAGAACAGTCATTCTTTCCTAGGCTTTCAACAGTCTTTACCTAGGCTTTAATATCTAGGATAAGCAAAAGATTTAAAAAACATTTAACATCGTCATGTCTAATTTCCGACGGCTTATAATTAATTAAAAACGAAGTCTAACTGTTGTGTTTTTGTAGGATTAAAACATTGTTACGTTGTTCCTAATAAATTATGCAAGTAATAGTAAGTAGGTATTTATGATTATCGTTTACCTGACATCCATACAGTCTCGAGCCGTGTGTGCATTGCAGCAGTAAATTCAACGTATGGGTTTGATGCATCCGAGGTACGAACGCCTGAGTTATTCTTTTTAATCTGCAAAAAAACTAAACTAAATTATCGAAAAAGAGAAATTGTACATCTCGAAAATAAAACCATAGGTACATGCAATCTCAGTGTAAGTGAGTACTCATAACAAGGTCTCGGATTGGATACCTACCCGAAAAAAGCGCTACCGGATTTTAGTAGCCCGGAAATAGCAAGAAGATAGCCTATCACTGTTTATGAAAATCATGGGCATATCTCATACAACTCTCCCTTCATTTTCGGGTATTACTGGCGTATAAAAGAAGTAGCTTTAAACAAAACTTACCTCTTCGGTCGCATAACGCAACAAATCCCCCACGTAGTAATTTCCTTCTTAAACAGCTGTTCACACGGCACCATGTATTCCTCATAACGGCACTTCTTCGTATGCTCATTGCAACTTGGCGTGTAGTTCATCATCACTTCAGGTAACGTTATGTTGTTTGATACGAGCAGGTCGTTGAGAAGTAGTAACTGGTCTTTAGCCGTGGACTTGCCGGTTAGAAGACGGGCCAATGTGATCGGTATTCGTTCTGTTTCGGTTTTGTTTGGTGATCTTTAACAACATTTAACTATGTATAGAAGCTGTTAAAAGATCTCTTTCTAGATTCTACGCAGACCTATCGTCTCCGTCTATCGTCGCAGTTAATGGTTTGCCACACAGACATAGACTTAGTACATAACGTTTTTGACAATAGAGCAAGGAGAACAATATCCAATACTGACTTATTGAAGAACTGACTTATTCTTCTATCAAACAAGAAGTACAAAGTACTAACATGTAGGCTCACAAGAACTAATTAAAACAAAAAATTGAGTACCTGCTGAAAGAAAAAAAACGGGGCGATCTTACATTTTATCTAAGAACAGTTCAGCAATGCTTTCAGTAGGTGGGCAGACGACGACAGCAGGCACCTTCTCTTCGATGTACTCGTCACTGCCGGTGTTGTCCCACAGTGTCAGCAATGCTGGAACTTCTAGGAACCGCTCCCAGAGTACTGCGCATAGTACTCCTGCACAGCATGCGCTGGCACAACAGCAGAGTAGCCAACCCACGCTGAAAGGTAAGTACCCAAAAAAAATTATGGAATAGAAAAACGTGGGTATGGAGTAGAGCAATAAAGACCAATGGGGATCGTATCGGGTTTGGACAATGAATAAATTATTTGGAGCTCTTCTTCTTTCAAACGATTATGATTCGTTTTTGGGGATATTCAAAAACATCGTTATGGAATTGAGGTAAAATATGGGTGTGTAGTAGAGTATAAGTATGGACTTAGTGGGGAGCTAGTATCGGATTTAGTAAATTGGTGTTATTCTTCTTTCGAATGGCTATTGATTCAGTTTTGGGGTTTATAAAAATAATTTTATACCTACCTATAAGTAAATAAATATTTACTTACCGGTCTACATAATACGCCGAATACAGATACTTGAAGCCGTGTAATGTTGTCGTTTTGAAATACTGCTTGATAGCTTGACTCATCGTAGACTTTCTCATATTTGACACTATGGAATCACACCTTTGTAAAGGGACCGTTAAGTTTACGCAGGAAGTTCTTCGACCAGTACAGAACGCAATTACTACTGCACTAACTGGTTATTCCATTGTTCAAGAAGCAGAGCTGAAAATTTAAAGTTACTTGGACTGTCACCAATGAAAAACTGAACTGTTAAGTCAATAATTCGGGTAACTTGAAAAACTTAAGACATCATGCTGAATACCTGACTAAGTACTAGAAAAGTACAGGAAGTATCTACGTTAGATTTAAAACCAGCACTAAAAGTCTACGTACTTAGGTATTTATTTAACGAGGATTTTCCACAACACATTCCCACAGAAACAAATCACAAGCTAAGCTAACATCTACCACTCGTATGTCACACAGACAAATTGCATTTGAGCCGTTGGCGTTGACATGCAGTAATTACTGTTCGATGTCCTTGTTCAAACAGATTAATTATAATGCCACTGAATACCGACCGATTAGGCCCTACCCTGCAATTAAAGGGTTGATCTTTACCCCTGTTAATGCCAAGGTCTTTTGGAGGTCATTATCAAATAATTTTGGGGTATGTTCGGTACGTGTTCTGAATTGTTAGTGTGTAATTACGGAGAAATGGGTAGGTTAGGGTAGGTAATGGTATATCATTAATATGACATTTCATTTACATTTAAAGCGTCCAACAAACGTATAAACATATTTTATCGCCAACAAACTGGTTCACAATTTGGCGATTTCTGTATACGTATTTTATAATGTGATACATTGTATGAATAAACGTATAAAAAAAATAACATTAAAGTTCTGTTCAACTTCCAGGCAGCTTATCGGCTTCAGCAACATGGATTTCTTTCTTCAAGCATACATAACATCACGCATTTTTCCATTTGTATGTAAACTAGGCAGAGACTAAACAACATCTTTTTCCGATCTCAATAAACTTCGTTAGTTTTAACGTTAACTCTCAGGCATCTTGTTTTACAGGACTTCTTCAAATATATTTTCTCACTTCAGATAAAAATATGCGTCGTGTCAAAGCAGTAGGTTGCAAAGATAAACTTATTAAACTTGCCGTCTAAACAAGTATATTCTGCTCGGATTACAGTACAACTATAAATAATCTTTACAGGTGACCTTTCATTTTTCCGACTGAATTAATCCGTGCTTTTCCAAAGCTGTAGGTGTTCAGTGCGCTTTAAACTCCAGTTAATATACGTAGGTGTAGTCCTCACTTGTCTCCCACGCAGTTCAGTAAAATGCTCTAATATTTTCCTCTATTAAGTCAAAGGTCATCCACGTGTAATATGACCTTGACCTCAGTGAAGGCGTGCCATCAGTGGCGAGGCGACGCGACATGTTGCTATCTTCATTATATTAACTATTCCATGCGATCATTGATAACAATCTAGAACATTCAGTGTCGATGAGGTTTAATTGCTGAGCTTCATTTAGTGGTGGACTATCACTAAGTGAAAATACATCGAGCTTTGTTTATCTACAATTATGTGTAATAGCACGATTGTATTTTATAGAGGGGCCGTTAACAGGAGTCGACTATTGGAAGGTCAATTTAACTTAATATTTTTGTGTGTTTAGAGGTCAGGGATGTGTTTAAATTGACAATTTCCTTGAATGCCGAAGTATGGCACAAGATTTCTAAACCGCGGTATGCAGTATGGAGACATTTCTCTCAATTATCACTAAGTTGTTTATTTAAGGATTGACATTAAAAAAGTAGATTTCCTCACTTGCTTAGTAGAGAACGAGAGTGATAATTGCCATTCTTAACTTGAACCAATAGCTTTAAAAAAAGTTAACAAAAAAAGGGTTTTAAAAACACAGAAAATACATTGAAAACTGTATTTGGTTATTTGTAGCATAATATAACATATTATTACACAGTCAAAATATCAGATTACTTGCAATACAATCGATTATTATGTTACTACATAAAACATCAATGGGAAGGAAATGATTATTCATATGTTGGTTTTAATCCATATAAACGTCTGTTTAATAATTATAATTAATAAACCTATCTAAGTAGTAATAAGTCATGCATAAAATCGACTAAAATGTTAGTCAATTTTTCACATCACTATGTGTATATTTCCTAGTAATTTCTACCACATTAAAAATTAATTGTGTCGATCCTTTTGTGCATTACATAATTTAGTCTCATTACATCTTTATTCAATATAAACTAGACCAAAATACTTACAAAAACATGAAAATGTCCTCCAACTGTTTGATTAAAGATGTAATAAAACTAAATTAGTTTTCTCAAAAGAATCGACATTATTCCATCTCTAGTACAAATATATTTTTATCGATTTTTCGATTCAGTACTAAAATACACGATTATATAAATACATCACTATGTTTTATTACAGACATCGATTACGATTTGATCACATCAAATTCTAGTACATTCAGTTGGTGCCTCTAAAGGCTAAACATTATAATAATTTAATCATATTAATTCTCAGATTTATTTGATTACAGTTGACTACATTTGATTATTATGTCATTACATTGCATCATTAAAATTAAAACCGCGATCTAACGCGCTGAAACTACTGTTAAATAGACAATAATCCATCAACTTCATAATCATTCAAATTATTATCCCACAACACAAAACAATCATCACAGAAATTAACTGAAATAATTCAGCAACATAACAAACATACTAGCACAAAAATCGACTAAAAATCCTTGTCACTGCACTATAGAATTCATTGCACCATTTCGTTTACGTTTTCCGCCGTCACCACTGGATAATCGATTGTGTTAGTCGATTTATCGGACGTAGGCTACAGTGGTGAGGGTGAGGACGACGTAGGGTGGTTTGACTCAGGAGTCACGGTTCCTGATGGCGGGGCTGACGTCCAGGAGACAGAAGGTGGCGCGGCAGACCGGGCACGTGGCGCGGCCTGACAGCCAGTTGGAAGTCGGTCCAGAGGCGCGAGCTGCCCACCAACGACCCATGCATGAGCAGCACCACAGCACACTGGATAAAAAAAAAACATGATTAATAAGTCATAATAAAAGTGCGTCAGAAGATGTTTGATATTTAAGATAATGTAAACAGACATCCTAGTTATTTCCTAAAAATAAAAAAAATATTTACAATTTTTTTGCTAAAACAATGTTTCGAACAATTTACTTGTTACAAATCCAACATTATTGATGGAACTAGTACTATTAACTTAAAATAAATAACGAAATGAGCATATCGCAGCAACAATGTATGATCGCGTTAATTCCCGTGTAATTGTAGATAGTAATCGTGAATATAAAGTTTCAATACTCATGACATACCGGCAGTTACATTGTTGGCACTGCGGGGGTCCGCCCTCGAGGTGCGGGGGCGGCGCGTGGCAGCGCCGGTTGATCTTCACGTCGGCCGGAGCCTGCATGCATCCGATACATAGCTCCGGTTCCTGTATAAAACACATCAATTACAGTACTTTATTTTAACTTTCTTTATTGCAAACGGCTCAGATTTTTACGACAAAAGGCGATGAGTTAGAAATTGAACGCGTTTTTCTACTAGCTGAGCTTGACTAGTTTAGCCTATTTTGTTTGGAACTGAGTTGCATCGAAATACACACGGTACGCTGTTCACAATTATTAAGTGTCATTGTATATGGAGAACGCTGAGCAATGCTATACTCGCGTACCAAACTCAGGGCAACCGGCAAGTATTGATAATATTCCATCAATAAGTGGCAAACCACTTTGCCCGATTTACCAATCGAGTCAAACTTGAATCCACATCATAGTCGTAAATAGGTACTACCACTCGATCCACAAAAGCAATAGCACAAACGAACAAAATAGTCCTATTAGTAAAGATTGAACAATATATTCGACTTACCTGATCAACATAGTGCACGGGATTCTGATTAACATAATGTCTGAACACGTCTACAAATCGTTCAACTAGCGAAGGCAGGAGTGAGATATGTTCTGGCACTCGGATAGGGTGCAACAGTCTCGGCTGTACATCTTGAAGTGCAGTGGTCGACATACGGAATGTGAACCGTTCTATGTCGTCGCGTGTGGGGATCGATTCTATGTTCACGTATTGGATTTCGCCTTCGCCAGATTGTGTTAGGTTGTGACTGTCCGTCTGAAAGAGAATGGTTGTTTTAGAAGTGTATTCTGTACGTCTCAATAAGGGCGTACGGAATGAGCCGCTGCCTTATTGATTTCTATGGTACTGCATCCCATTTACGGTCTATGTGTTTCGATTCCGACGCAGTGGACGCAGCATGAAAGAGAATGATTGTGTCACAAATTTCTACTATTCCTACGTTATTAATGGATTTAATGAATTATTGGTATAAATACTAAATGTTAAGATCAAAGTAATTTGTATAATTAACATACTGAATCTCACCAATACTACAGATTAATTTATAACCTGGATTAACATAAAGGATACTATTTATCTCGAGATCTTTTCACGCGGACGAAGACGCATTAGCCCAATAAGAAAAAACGTGAGTGAAGCCACATAAATAAACCAGTTTTGTAATTTGTCTGCATCATTGAATTCTTACGAAATTTTAAATAATTGCATCAGTTTGTTGCAGCTTATTTCACAATGCCTCATTTCATTTCTTAATTATATTATTTATTAATAATTATTTATTAATAATTATTCTAATTAATACTGTATTATAGGCGGAATTCAGTTTACAGCCAGGATTACTTTTGAAATAAACAAAAATAAGTTAGTTCAAATTATAAGACAAGTAGGTATAATACTTACAGCAGTAGCCACCAATGTGCAGTCACTTTGTTTGACAGCATTAATGGAGTACTGTGACACCTTGATCAGCCATAGCTCTGTGGCCACAAACCTGGTGGTGGCTGTCAGCTGGATGGACACTTTGTCCACACTGAAACAATAGAAAATTACTTGTTAAATCTGATCTGGTGTGCAATATTTAAAAAAAATATTCTCAAATTAGCTGTCTATTTCACAACTAGTACCTATACTAATGTTGATAATAAACAGGAATTGAAAGTTTATTGAGTAAGTAATAATAAAAATACAAATTGTTGTTGTTCATGTGACTCTTGACCTAACAAAATGACGAAGGAATGTGGTTGACATGGTCGTAACTCATTTATATAGTTTACCAACTTTGTATGGAGCTATAGAATAGGATTTTTATTGGGTAAAATAGATAAATGAATTTAATCATTATATAAATTAAGATTTTTCTACTCAGGTTTTATTTTTGTAGCCACAAGGTGATGTGCTGCATAATTATTAAGTTTCCTGCATTATGATCAAGGCTGTTCTCATGATAAAAAAACTATTATGAATACAGTGAATAAGCATAGCAAATATATTCAAATATCCAAATTAATGATGATCTTACAGTAAATATAAAATTTCAGGAATATGAATATTTTTAAATAAACTCAACTACTATTTTACTTTTAAATACACTAATAGATAACAGACAGGATATATTATTATCTACATATTTACTTTCTATAAATGACACCTTCAGGAATAGATAAAACAAAAGAGAAACACACAATCAAAATAGTAATTAGAAGACTTACTTCCTAAATTCGCAGTTGAGATTCCCAGCCACGACTCGCCAGTCACTTCCAGGAGTCACATACGGCAGAAGAGACTTCACCACAGGGTGCTTGATCTGATCGTTTTCCCACCAACACAACAGCCTATAGCACATCAGCAGCGGAATGATCGCCGTGGCAGCCGCTGCAGCAGGCAACCATGGACTCCGCTCTCCACAGCACAGCAAGCACAAAACATACCCCAACGGCAAAGCAGAATGAGTCAAAGCCGTAATAGTCGTCCTTTTCATATGGTACCCCACAAAATTCATATTCTCCGACCCCAGAAAACCCTCAAACAGTTGGGCAATCGTAAAGCCGGCTGCGACAAATTCCGTGGGTGGATGTATAATGCACATCGAGAATAAAATATAAAACAACGTTACTAAGACATCCATCTTTGCCTATTATTGTTTAGCACATTACTTTATCGATTTAAAAGTAAATCTAGTCGTCGAAAATACAAAATATTAGGCGAGCAATTTATTGGACGACGTCAGATGTATAACTGCACAGATTATATAAAGCAAACTTAGTTAATTTGACATTTTAGTATTGATTTTCTCTAGTGTAGGTCAAAGTTGAAAGAGTAGGCGTTAGGCGAGAGCGCAAAGTTCTGGTTCCTTCGGAAAATAACCATTTATTGTGTATAATATAATGCTTTTAAGCTTACTTTTACTAAACAGCAGTGGTTAGCTTATTTTTTAGATTACCACATTTTAATTTTTTTGATTATGATAACTTGTTATTGTAGGTTGTTTAAATCTTTAGTCGATTAGTTATTTCAGTACAAATAGTGCTTCTCTATAACTGTCATGATGACGTTTTGAGTTGTGGATGTGGACACGTATTATTAGTTTTCGATAGTAAATTATTTTACTTTACTCTGAAATTAAATCATTTCTTTATGATAGAGATTAAAAGAGTGATCGTGCACAGTTTGTTTAACCATTAAAGTTTAGATAAAACCGAATCCAGGTTAGTAAATAATGGTATAAGTACACCGACCGGACTCATGTTAATCAAAGTATTTTAGTGTTTTCGTGAATTTCATTGACGATATGCACATATATTGACATCTATTTGTAAAATTAACGAGAGGAAACGATAAGAAAGTCTTTAAAAGCATTACATTTGAAAGAAATCTTCAATTTCAATCAGCAACATAATCCTATTAGTATTGCTCAAGTTTCGAGTCATATGTTTATCTACGTGTCTCTATACATCACTGCAACTAACAACAGCATATCATTGCCTATATTAATCAGAAAGTCATTAAAAACTTCATTCTTTATAGAAAATGGTTTGGTGTTTGGAGTGACTAAATTGTATGGTGTAATTTCAGCATGGCGGGTGTAGAGCAGCCATGCTACACACTGATCAACTTCCCGACCGACTCGGAGCCTCATAATGAGATGCAACTCAAGTTGGATCTTGGTAAGTTAAGAATAATCCACTGTTAAACTTGTATGGAACATGTTAATGTCAATTTAAGTGACTCAGTTCATTTGAGTGATGAAAGTGACATTATAATAACAAAATTGCCTCTTTTTGCTTAGTAGTAGCATTTTCCACTAGAACCTAGGTGTAACAACGTAACTGCCCTAAGAAGCAATGATCCTAATCTAATGTGGAAATACCCTAATTGTGAGCTATAGATAGAGATATGAGTATTTAGTAATGTTAATATTTCATGATATTTACTTACACATGTGCCTAAGAAACTTAATTTTCTCTCAGTTCATCCAATAACCTTGAAGTTACTTATATTACTTGTTATTCTTTCACACATAACTAGTTGCAGGAGACAGTATCTTAATCTTTACCTATGACTGTCCCACTGCTGGTTAAGTATCTTCTCATAGCAGGCTAACATGGATAAAATATTCTTGTCAACAGAAAAAGGTGACACAAAGAAGAAGATAGAAGCTTTAAAGAAGGTGATCAGCATCATTCTCTCTGGTGAGAAGATTCCTGGTTTACTGATGATTATCATCAGATTTGTGCTGCCACTACAAGACCATACTATTAAGAAGTTGTTGCTTATCTTCTGGGAGATTGTGCCGAAGACCACTCCTGATGGCAAGCTGATGCAGGAGATGATCCTTGTCTGTGATGCTTATAGGAAGGTTTGTGGAATTTGGTGAAATCTTTATGATAATCTTAGTAGCAGATTTATAAAGTGTCTATTTATGACACATTGCTCTGAGGTTATTTGCTTTATTTGTCCAGTCTATAACTGTACAATTATATAAATGTTTCAGTCTGTTATGGTTAGGCAATTTAACTACTGGACCAAATTAGATAAGGTTGCCCTAGACTAAAGATGTGGATACATACCGAGAGGAAATAATATGCAACTTTTTTCAAATCAAATATTATATTTTGAAGAAGTAGAATGTTCTAGACCTTTAATCAAAAGTTTGTTATCAAAACAAATGAACAGGAACTGTATGAAGAATAACCTGCACTTACTTAACCTATTTTACTATAATAATCTTATCTTGCAGGATCTCCAACACCCCAATGAGTTCATCCGTGGCTCAACCCTGAGGTTCCTGTGCAAGCTGAAGGAGCCAGAACTGCTGGAGCCCCTGATGCCTGCTATCAGAAACTGTCTGGAGCACAGACACTCATATGTCAGGAGGAATGCTGTGCTTGCTATATTTACTATTTATAGGTAAGTTGTGAATTATAATCACTACAGTAGCTCAATTCTCTACCACTATTGACTACCGACAACCGGCTAGCTAGCTATCGAAAAATGTTGTATGAAAATCTGATCAGCGCCTCTTACGACTTACTTAGTTTCTACGACGCCCGTCCTAGGAACTATTTTGGCAGCACATTTTAAATGTCAAACTTTCGATACCTAGAGAATTGGGCTACAGGATGCATTATTTTGTGTCTGTTTCCATAAAGAACAATGGTTAAGCACAATTCAAAGCTGTAGGGGTTACACGAAAACATTCCTCCTCAAAAAGAACTCAACACTAAACATACCACACTAACTATATTTAACATTTTGTTGTAGAAACTTCGAGTTCCTAATTCCGGACGCGCCAGAACTGGTGGCTAACTTCCTAGAGAGTGAACAGGACATGTCTTGCAAGAGGAACGCGTTCCTCATGCTGCTCCATGCTGATCAGGAGCGAGCACTGTCGTACCTGTCCTCCAGGCTCGATAATGTGCATGGATTCGGAGATATATTGCAGCTTGTTATTGTCGAACTTATTTATAAGGTCAGTTGCAATTAGTTATTTGTTTTATGTTTTTGATCTAAGAAAATCGATGTTTGACTGTCAAGGAGATGAGCTACTTTTTATGTTCGTCTTGTTTTTATCTCAGGATGACAGAGTCCCGGAAGACATTTGGAAGGCGAGCGCGAGGCCAATGCCGACGCGTAGAAGCCCAATTAGACGGCTTTAATATTAAATTAGTTATAATTAATTATAGTTACTTACAATGCACAAGCCTCTGCAAAGCATCCTTATGTCTGCTACACACATGCCGGCGGCAATAGAGGTGTCAATACCCAGTATTACCGCTCGCATGCTAGCAACAAATGACGCTGGCAACGTAACCGCGTAACCCGCGCAACCCGGCACGCCCGTAGGCTATACCACCGGCACTGTGTGTAGGAGCCCTTAGATCCATTTTAAAGCAAAGATGAACAGTTCAATTTTAACTTTTGTGTAAAGAATAGAAAAGGCTATTAGTTGTTTGTTCTGTAATATAATAGTGACGTGTACGCAGGTGTGTCACGCGAACCCCCCGGAGCGCTCGCGCTTCATCCGCACGGTGTACGGGCTGCTCAACGCGCCCAGCGCCGCCGTGCGCTACGAGGCCGCCGGGACCCTCGTCACGCTCTCCAACGCGCCCGCCGCCATCAAGGTGAGTGGCACAGATTAAGTTTATACATAATAATGTCGACTCAGACAGTAGGTATTCAATGGGTCAAAATAATTACTAGCTTACATAGGAACGGTTGTAATTTATTGCTACGTTCTTAAAACAAGAAAATGCAAGTCTATCAGCGATTGAAGTCCTCATAAAAGTTTTTCGAGTAACTGACGAATTCATCAGGACATAACATCTGTTTTGAATCTAAATTATTTGTTTGCCAATATTTCTCACGTGCACAGTTTGTAGGTACGTGCACGTACAATCAAACACAAAGCGTACACCTAGCAATACAAAACAGGTATTTTAGTGTTAAGACAATAATTATGACCAATTTTAGAACACTCATTAATTCTCTCAGGCGGCCGCAGCTTGCTACATCGACCTTATAGTGAAGGAGAGCGATAACAACGTGAAGTTGATAGTGGTGGGTCGTCTGGCGGCTCTCAGAGAGGAGGGGGGCGAGGCCGCCGCCCGGGCGCTGCCGGATCTCGCCATGGACGTGCTGCGAGTGTTGCAGTCCTCTGATCTCGATGTTAGGAAACACACGCTGCAGCTAGGTGAGTTTGTACTAAACTTACTATGTTCAAAAATATTGACAGCAATGTAAAATTTAATTCGGTTTAATGACAGTCGGCAATGTAAATGTTTCGGAGTCGTAACTAATAGTTAAATATTTTTCGTAACATATTAAAAATGTGATCTATAAGCCTATAATGTGACATGCCACGATGTTCGTTTTGCTACGTGCTGTTATACAGGGTATTGTTTTTTGGGTTTTGTGTCGACCAGAAACTATTTTATGAGATCCATGAGTGTTCCTGGTTTGAAATTATTTTGTTTCTTTTCATAGTCGATTCATTCCCAATGGAAGAATTGACTATGAAAAAATCATTCAAGAAGTATAATTTTAAAAACCTTATTTCACTGTATGACCCGGACAACAAACTACAAAACTGCTACTAAACACTAGTTCAATATTCATGTTTTTCCCCTTAGCCCTGGAGCTAGTAAGCTCCCGTCATGCCGAAGAGCTGGTGGCTGTGTTACGTAAAGAAGCCGCGCGGGCACACAGCGCGGACCACGACGATGGACCCAAGTACAGGCAGTTGCTTGTTAGAGCACTGCATAAGGCTACGCTTAAGGTAATCTTAGTATAATATGTTATTTCTTGACCATAGAATTAAATTAAAGGCATAATAATATTTCAAGACTTCTTTACCTTCTGCCTATTATGATCTGTGAATGTGTCTTTAATAACACCACTGCATTTCATCGAATCTTTCGATCGACATTCGGTAACCGTTTGAGTGTTTTAATTTTTTTTATAAACAAGTCAGTCTTCAAATTCTACCAAATGCATCAGCATTCTTTAGGAATATTTACAAACAAATCCACAACACAAAAGAACAACTAGAACAACCGTAAAATTTACATAATTTGCTGAATCTATTTTTGTTCTCATTTAGATGTTTAATATTTATTTTTATTGTTTTTCTTAGTTCCCTGAAGTAGCGGGCAGTGTGGCTCCAGCTCTTCTGGAACTGGTTGGAGACGGCAGCGAAGCTTCAGCGCATGACGTCATGCTGTTCCTCAGATCTGCGCTACATAACTTCCATGATTTAAGAGATCTTATCTATCAGGTAAGTTTGTGTTAAACTGCATACAAATTATTTATCAAGTACATATAAGCATTAGTAAAAAATACTTTTGGCCGAGTTGATTTGGCTAATTGTATTTATAATTCAACATAAAAGAATTCCCTGATACTTAAATCCTAAATCCAAAAAAAATCTTGGTGAGAATTGAACTGCTCTTGTAAAACGTGCACGTAACGTGTACGTATTTTACGTGCGTAAACTACTTTTAAAGTACAACTTATAACATACGACATGAATTCTAAATATCGCTCCAACCTCAAAAAAAATCTTTTCTCGGTAAATTGACCCTTCTAAATGATAATATCTTTTTTTCAGAAACTTCTGGAATCAGTACCAGGTATCCGTGTGGGTAAGATAGCTCGTTCAGCACTGTGGCTGTTAGCGCAGTTCGCCGACACACCGGAGAGAGCCAAAGCCGCGCTTGATGTGCTCGCTAGCGTTATACCTTCACCTACGGGAGATGAGAATAAGGTACAGTATTCTATATTTAAGGCCTCTTTTATCTTGACTTGCCATTATAAATGCGTAAAATTATCGCTTTATTTAAAAAACGGTTACGTAGTAAAAAATATGATTAATTACCATATTATTGTAGCCTCAAAAAATATGTTTCAAGAATTCCTATTTTATGGCTAGTTATACCATTTCTGATTTGTATTTGATAGAGATATTTTCTTTCGCTTTCACTTTATCTCATAGATAGATTATCCGGCGGCTTATTCAGAAGTCGAATGACAAAATTTACTCGACTCACTTGTTTGGCTTGTGTTGATTGGGTTCACGTACACATATTCGGTATTGCCGCCCGGCTAGGCTGATTGATGCCGAACGGAATATGAGTGTAGCAAGCCTATATCTTTATCAATCTACGAATAACACAGAATTCCACTTTGTTAACTAATGTTTATTGTACAATAACTAGGAGGACTCAGAAGCCAGTGCCAAGCCGCAACTGGACACGTCGGCTCCGCGTCAACTCGTCACCAGCGATGGTACTTACGCCTCGCAGTCCGCCTTCAACTTGCCCACGTAAGTTATTACATTGTTTGTGCTGTAGAAAGTTTGCAAGCAGTTCGTGTAATATTTACTTTGTTTGGTAAATTAATCCTATCTTGAATATCACTTTGCGAGATGCAGTTTGGTATTGGCATATTTTAAAAGTTGTTTTAAAAAGCTATATCCATATGGTGCTTATTTGTTCTATATTAACTAGTTTACATTTACACGTTCGTCGAGCGTACACGATCACTGCACTAAATATTTAATATAACATTGTTATTTAAAAAGAGCAAGCCGTGAGTTTCTTGCCGTTTTTTCTCACGAGTAACAGGTTTTCCGAAACAGTGGTAGATAAAAAATACTATGATGATTTCAAATATTTTATTTAAAGATTATTATGAAATAAAGCATGTTTGACTTTGAATAAATAGCGTGCAATTTGAACGCGCATGATTGTATAAAGTCAATGTATCTCTTTAGGAAGCCACGTACCATAATGATTTATCAATTTAAAGAAAAGTCATCTTGGAATACTTTCAAAGTATATGACTGCCTCTGTGGCGCAGTGGTTTAGGTCGCCACGCCGATACCACTGCAATGGGAGGTCGTGGGTTCGATTCCCACACGGAGCAATTATTTGTGCGATCCACAAATAATTGTTTCGGGTCTGGTTGTGCTTTGTGTCCGTTGTTTGTATGTTTGTAAAAGTCCCCGCGACACAAGAGCAATTCTTAGTGCGGGAGTTGTCTTTTATTAAAAATAAAAACAAAAAAAATCATATTATTCATATCATATTGATATCTTCCCTCGCCAGCGTGAGCGTGAGTCCGACGGCGCTGGGCCCGGCGCTGTGGTCGGCGCTGGGCGAGGGCGAGTCCTTCACGGCGGCCTGCGCCTGCTCCGCGCTCTGCAAGCTGGCGCTCAAGCTCACCGACACTAAAGACTCCACGCAAGCTATACACCTGGCCGCCAAGCTACTGGCGCATCATAAGCAGAATACTGGTGAGTTGGTCAAATCAAAATTGATTTTTAACCGGTGTTTGGCATTGGTCGTCAATAAAAGACTTTATTAATTAGTAAATATAATATGGAAATAGTTACAATTATTTGGATGATACGTCATAATGATACATATATCGGTCAAAACTATTTCTTGATTATCGACTCGTTTGAGATAAAATGAAAATTACATTGATGGCACTTTTAAAATTTTGGGACGATTACTTAAATATTAGCCTAGAATTTAGCAATTCAATCTTTAATACGTAGTCGTAATTGATTTATCTTTTTTAATTTAATTTGATGTATATAATATAGACTGCCTCCGTGGCGCAGTGGTTTAGGTCGCAACGCCGCTACTATTGCGTCGGGAGGTCGTGGGTTCGATTCCCACACGGAACAATTATTTGTGCGATCCACTAATAATTGTTTCGCTTCTCTTTGTACTTGTGTCCGTTGTTTGTATGTTTGTAAAAGTCCCCGCGATACAAGAGCTACTCTTAATGCGGGAGTTGTCTCTTTAAAAAAAAATGGTTTGCCCACTATAATAGGTAAAACAATAGTAAACTCTCAAGCAAGCCACTATAGACGTTCTTCTCCTTTAGCAACCAGCAGTACATCTGGCCTGACAGCTGACGACCTAGAACATGGAGCTCTATGTGTGCTGGCGGGAGCCGCGCGGCCTCCCGTAGTACAAGAAGCGTTGTTAGGTGGAGCGTCTGATGCGCTGGCTGCGCTACTGGCACTGCCTGACCGTGCTGCCAACTTACTGGATGACCAGGAGAAGGTACTGTGTCTATCTAATATTGTTAGTTTAGAATACAACTTAAACTTAAATGTATCACATAGACTAATGTAAATAAAAATATACCTTTTAGTATTGGTCGCTTTTGATCTCAAATTTAACACAGCTTTTTTACTGTTGCTCACAAAATCTCGCGTATAATATAATGCTGTTGGGATTTTTGATTTATTATAAAATATTTTGTATAGGGGTTTTTATTTTGATATTGTGCCCATTAAATGACAATAGTCTCATATTGCCTCGGGCAAAAAGATTCCTAAATTTTTCATAACTTTTAAACTCTCGCGTTGCATGTTTAATGTATACTAGAATTCGGGAATTAACGCGAACACGCATTTTACCTTAAAATGCCTACATTTTTGGTTTTAACTTGCATAATCTTGTATAAGTTAAGTCTAAAAGTATGTTCATGATATGGTCAGGAGCGCGACAGCAAGAAGGCGGAGGCCGCGGTGGACGTGGAGGCCGGCATCGTGTTCGCGCAGCTGGCGGGCGCCGGCGCCGCCGCGCAGCACCACGACATGTTCGAGCTGGCGCTCAACAAGGCGCTGCAGGGTATATCACACTCTATCTATGAAGCTATAAAGCTTAAATCAAAATCAAATCATTTATTCATTTAGGTCAAATGCTGACACTTATGATAGTCAACAATACAGAGAGTGAATTTACCACCAGTTCCGAAAATAGGGCCAACGAGAAGAACTGGCAAGAAACTCCTGGCCACTCTTTTTAATCGCCAATTTGTCTGGTATAAATCATTGTTGATGTAAAAAATTTAATGAGACTTTTGTTTCAAGGAAAACTGTAAAATTTCTTATGATCCTTAACCCCTATTTCACCATTCCTAAATGAGTTAGCATAGAGTATCGGTAAGCTCATCATTTGAAGTTCTGTCAGTTGTTTTCATACATTTGCTGGCAGCTTGTAACAACCTCTAAAACTTTAAACATAAAACTATTGATATGATTTAACAATGTTATTCTGGTCCTTTTGAGTATCCCTATGTTTCACATACAACTAAATAAAAAACGTATTTTTTGTGATTGATTGTTAAGCTAAATATCAATGTATTTTTTGTCATAGGTCGCAGTACCGGTGTGTCGGAGGAGCGCGGCAAGTTGTCCAAGGTGACGCAACTGACCGGGTTCTCCGACCCCGTGTATGCGGAGGCGATAGTCGCCGTCAACCAGTACGACATCGTGTTGGATGTACTCGTTGTTAATCAGACAGGTATGGCATTCATATATATTATTATGTGTATTTGTTAACTGTTGTAAATGGATGGAGAATATAATTACGTATACTTTCGTATACGTACTGATATTATTATGCGTGCACCTCGATATTAAATTTTTATTGTGATTATTTTAAATGAATGCGACACGTGATATAAGGGAATAGGTGAGCGTAATAATAATAAAAAATCACTCTTTAGATAAAAAATAATAATAGACGTTAATAAGATATCGAAATATGACTAACTTTACTTATAGTATACTTTATCAAATCTTATAAAGCGCAGGCCTGTAGCTCACTGACACTTCGACCATTGTTGATCTTTTGTGCCACCCCCTACATCATTCCCCGTGCTGCGGGATAATGCAAAACTATGGGAAAACATGAATATCGCATATCTACTAAATGTAAATATATTTACAAAAAATTACATCAAATTAACAAACTTTATCTTTTCCAGATGACACTCTACAGAACTGCACGGTAGAACTAGCGACTTTAGGTGACTTGCGGCTGGTAGAACGTCCCGCGGGCGTAGTGCTCGCGCCTAGAGATTATGCTACTATCAAGGCGCATGTCAAAGTCGCTTCCACTGAGAATGGCATTATCTTTGGAAATATTGGTAAGTGTTATAAGTAAAAAAATATAGTGCTTGTGTAATCAATTGTTAATTTTTAATTTAATGACGGACGCTAACATTAGTAATTTTAGACACTTTAGCCGTAATGCTTAAAAAATCTATAAATCTCCCTATAGGCCTATATGTATAATCCCTATAAGTATTTTAGAAGCCTCGCCAAAATGGGTCCATTTGTTTCGCAGGTATAGGTACTAGAGTACATAGATATTTATTTTTTAAATAATTATTTTGTTATTACAATAAGACTGCTAGGAAAAAAATAGGAAAGAATAAGACTTTATGTTTTCCGGTTCTTTGAATAAATTATGTTAATTATTTGCATGTGTGTGCAGTGTACGAGGTGTCCGGGGCGTCGATGGACCGCGGCGTGGTGGTGCTGAACGACATCCACATCGACATCGTGGACTACATCCAGCCCGCGCTCTGCAGCGACGCAGACTTCCGACAGATGTGGGCCGAGTTCGAGTGGGAGAACAAGGTAAATATTATCACAAAATCTATACTAATATTATAAAGCTGAAGAGTTTGTTTGTTTGTTGGTTTCAAATCGGACCAGTAGTTCCTGAGATTGGTTCAACAGCTAATTCTTTCAGTGATAGATAGCCCATTTATCGAGGAAGGCTATAGGCTATATATCATCACGCCACGACCAATACCAGAGTACCAGTAAAAAATGTTACAAAAACGGGGAAAATTATGATCCATTTTCTTTTGTGTGACGCAAGCGAAGTTGCACGGGTCAGTACTAGTAACGAATAATTTGACTGTAACTGTTCACTTACGGCTATGTTTCTAACTAATACATGTGCTACTTTTTATGAAACAGGTGTCTGTGAACACAAACATCACGGATCTGCGCGAGTACTTACAACATCTCCTAGCTTCAACTAATATGAAGTGTCTCACGCCAGAGAAGGTAAGATTTAAATAAATAAAGTATATAATAGTTAACGTGTTATTCGTACGTCTAGCGGACATAATAGTTTGACAATAAGAGAAGTTCAAACCGCAGAGACGACACCTTTGATTTACAATGACGATACCCGACAGAAATGCCGGTTATAGTTTACCATAGCTGTCTGCGAAGTTATAACTTTAGTGTATGTCGTAAGGTCCTATTCGAGTTAACTTTAGTTTTAAGTCAATCCTGAGCGATAGGCCCTGATTAAGAGCAAGTTGCGTGCACGCATTTCCATACATATCCGTAAACTTGATAAGAATGACAACATACTCAACAGTCAACGGTAACCAAAGTCGGCAGTGTGCGTAGGGGAAAAAAATCGTTTTTGAAAAATGTATACTGTTGTAGTCTGTACTTATAAATATTATATAAAAAAAATCGTGTTAGTTATACTATTTATAACTCGAGAACGGCTGAACCAATTTGGCTTAAAATTGGTGGAGAGGTTACTTAGAACGGGACGGACATAGGATACTTTTTAACCCGTCCGACCGCGCCTCTATCTGGAGGAAAAACAGAACCTGGAGACAGCAACACCAAGTAGTCATGATCTCCTGGCAGGTGTGGATCCATATTCTGACAACAACGGTTGAAAGCTTAGGTTGAAAGAAAATTAGTGGAGAGGTAGTGTATCCGCGCGAACAGAGCTGCGCGGGTCAGCTAGTTAGTATCTAAATATGCGTTAAGTAGGAGTATTATCAATAGAGCATGTCAGTGTGTAAATCCGTGTGTGCAGGCGCTGTCGGGGCAGTGCGGGTTCATGGCGGCCAACCTGTACGCGCGCTCCATCTTCGGCGAGGACGCGCTGGCCAACCTCAGCATCGAGACGCCGCTGCACAAGCCTAACTCGCCCGTCATCGGACACGTGCGCATACGCGCCAAGAGCCAGGTGAAAACAACTGTTCTATTTAATATGCATTTCTTAGCTGTACATTGACGACCTTTTCTTAGGCTTTCCTTCTTGTGACACTGACGTCGGCCGCATTCGTACATCGAGCGTAAGTATATACATACACAATGTTCTATGGACGCTGCACAGCGGCGCTAACGTGTGCTGGAAATTTTTCCACATAATATGACGACATTGCACTCGACCAATTCGATTTGTAGAAGAAATAAATTTTAAGTTATATTAGACTAATTTAATGTTTAATACAGTTAATATCAGTGTTATTCGGATTTTGTATGCATTGCAGAAATTTTTCAGGATGTAAAAATTACCATATCAAGAGCATTCTTACATAAATTCTAAATTTTAAATGAATTTCCATATTATTGACATTTATTGACATGTGTGTTTGATCTGTACCTGCGTACCCGTTTTACATTTACTTCCGCACAATTACTTAAAGCGTTATAAGATTTAATTATTACTTAAACGCTTCTTAAATAAATCAGCTTCCAATATCTATACTTACTTTCTAATATTTATTTCAGGGTATGGCATTATCCCTCGGCGATAAAATCAACATGATGCACAAAACGCCCCAGCAGAAGCCGTCTACGACGCCGCCAGCGAACCCCATACCCGCCGCGTAAGGTTAACACATAACCAGACTAGGTAACAACTGCACTTATATGATAATTATGTACTTTGTTTCTATAACTAGTTTAATGTGTCGAATAAAATGAGTTCTGATTAATTGAGACAATTCTTCCTACATTTTTATCTAACGTAGTAAAAAAAGTATAACCGTGACACATATAAATTTTCATAAACAATATAACTGTTTATTGAAAGCGCAGTATTTCAGTTATCATTTTAACCGACTTCAAATAAGTAGGAGATTCTATGTTCCACCGTATGCAAACATACAAACAGCAATCGCTATATCAAATCGATTTTTGAATTATGCATTATCGATGCTATTCGATCCATTCCCTTCGCCATCGATTATTTATCGATTGCAATAAATCGATTATCCAAATTCGTCTCTCGTTTGTGCTATGACTCGTTATAGTTAGTTATTTAATATAAAAAAATCTTCCATTTTCTTTTTAATTTTGGGGTAAAATTCCTGTGTCATTTATCGTGTAGTTGTTATTTAGTGTAGTATTATAATTATTTAGTTATAATAACATTTACTATTATAAATTTATTGTATGATTGAATATATCATTAATTATGTATTACTGTATTTTATTTCCATACTCCATATCTTATGATTATTAGTATCGCCTGTTGGTTTTTTACAGCTATTTGCCCGCGGAAATTTTCACCCGCTTCTGAGTGGAATTTCCGAAAATGAATATTGTTAACATTTTGAGGTGTATCTCAAAATCAGTGTTTGAAAAATCCACTTGAATTTTAATTCTTGTAGCGTCTTATTTGAATTTTAAATGAGACATATGTTTACATACATATTGTTTTCAGCACGTACATGCATACGTGCATATGGGTATACGTGCCCGCCAAATCATAATTGAAATGCCTGTATAAAGTGTGTAGATATCTTTGTAGTAAACACCTCAACCTCGTAATAGTTTCTATATTTAGTTTGTTCAATGCTAAACCAGGATTATCGGTATGAAGGTTGAAGCCCAATATACGGTATTACGTCATACACACGTCTGAGTATTCATAGATTAGGTATCTGTACTATGTTTTAAATTCTAGTTATTACTAGCTTATTTTATTATGTATTTGTGAATAGATTATAGGGATAAGAGAGGTAATCTATGTACTTATAATAGAAATAGCAGATTTTTTGATTAATCTCATCTATATCAAAGCTTAAGTCTTCTACATTTCTTTCTGTCCCTACTCCTGGCTTTACCAGTATTGTATTATAGTAAGGTATCTATGACGTCACACCAGCCTTTCCTGGCCTATATAGTCGACTATATATTTGAACTATAAGGCAATAAATAAAAAACTAGACAGCCTTATGAAATAAATTAGTTTATTGTTTCGTCATAGTTGTATTGACGTAAGTGCAAAAAAAGTCCATGTTCCGTAACGAATGAGTCAACAGTATAAATAATAAAAATAATTTATAATAGTAATAAGTTAATGGATTGGTTACAAAACAGTACATCCGACGCGTCCGGTCCGTGTCGGCGATCTAGCTTCCCTGATCTAGTCGTGCTGCGAACGTCTGAAACAATAGCAAGAATGGTTTAATAAACATATAATTTTTCGTCTGTGTTATTTTGCTAGATGCTACATTAGTACTGTAAACTCTAGTATAGTAAAGATTAAAGCTATGAAGATGCAATGTAAAGTAAAGTAGTTTTTACACTAAGTTTTAATGTACATATGTACGTCATTGTATGTACGAAGATGACGAGGCCAAAGTTCTTTTAAAAAATATGGCATTTTTTCGAAGAAGAAAATGTACTCGGAAATTACACTCTCAGAGATAAATATGAAATACTTATGCATTGTTTTGAGACGAATTTCAAAAACACTACAGAAACATCTAATATTCATGACGAGTAGACAAACAATACACACTACAAGTAGCTCTACGTACATCAAAAACAAAAAAGAAAAACCACTCACTTATTCCTCTTCCTCTTCTTCTTCCTCCTCCTCCTCTTCTTCCTCCTCCTCTTCCTCTTCCTCCTCGACCTCCTCGACGACCTCCTCCTCGTCCTCAGGTTCGGGCTCGTAGACGGGCTCGTCTTCCTCCTCAACCTCGGCCTTCACGTCCTCCTCGCCTTCGGGGGATTCGGGCTCACCCTTCTTCTTGCCGGGCCTCTCACCGAACCATTTGGGCAGTCGCGCTGTTGGTTTTATATGTTAGTTTGCTTGTATTGGTTGTAGTGTTTGGTTAGAGATTCTATTTTATCTACTTTGTTTTTTTTTTGTTGGTTAGGTTTCTGATTCTACTGTCTACTTTGTTTGTTCTAGAAGTTGTTAGATCTTTTCTATTCTATGATGTCATTAAAATGCGATTTCAAAGAATTTGTCTATCTATAGTAAGACGTGAAAAAAGCTAGAAATAGTTTTATCGTAATCTGTTTTTTGGTTTGTTTTCCAACTAATTTAATAATATTTTTGAATCATTTCTTTTATAGGTAAATCAAAATGTTATGATTCTTTTAAAGTACTATGATAAAACGCTACGGGTCAAAGATAGAATTAAGTATTCTGTTTCGACAAAAGTTTTCATAAATATGAAAATTGTTACACAGAAACATATTTGTTTCTTCGCTTGTTAATATTAATTTCATATTAATAGTACATTGAAATTATAACAGATAGTAATTATTTACAATACACATCGAGGACAATGACCATGCAACAAGATTCCGTTTACACTTGTGCATGTGTGGGACAATAACAACTTTCAATGAATGATGATACTTTCAGGACAGTACGTTTGTATAGGATCACCTAGGATTACCGATTTGGGAGTACCTTGTGGAACTATCTGGGAATGTCAAGCGCTATTTTTTTTTACCGAAAACTGTAATATTATTTATTTGTTCGCCGAAATAATTATGTATGCAACGAATAGACTTTTAAATAGTGTTTTGTTTTAAGTCGTCAGTAGAATTTTTGTCATACAATCATTCGATTGTGAAGTTAAGAATGTAATCTCTTGCTTTTCCTGTTTTACAAGCCCTATTTGACTAGTACGAGTATGTAGAAGGGCATTTAAACTATTTAAATCAAGTTCGCTATTCCTATGCCATTCGACAGTCCCAGATATATGTCCACGTTGGTAGAGATATATTTATGTTGTTAATATGACTCACTCTTTTGCCTGCCGCCGAACTGTTCGGTCCTCTCCTGCCACACCTTCTCGAGGAAGTCCTTGTTCAGTTTCTCAAGGTCCTATAGGAATCGTTAACACAGGGTAAATACTATGAAAGAGGTAGGAGACCCGGGAGGTTTTAACGACGAATTAATTTGTTTGGTGGGACTTTCCTACAGTTGGCTTAATTTCTTATTATTTTGATCCCAAGTATCCGAAATTGGTTATGCATTTTTGAAGTGGAAGATCCCACCAGATCCAAGTTAGTTCGACAACACATATGAAGGTCTTTCATCGAAGGGTGAACACGTGGAGTATGACATGCCATGATGACATGCGTCGTGGGGTATACACACAAGACCAACACGACGTTGCCTCTTACTTTTGTTGCGGTTCATGAATTCGCTCATCCTGTCGTTCCACGTTTTATCCAAAAACTCAGCAACTTGAGTATCGTAACCCTGCGTTTAAATGTCATCTTTATTATCTGTATTTGTATGTTTGTTTGTAGCCAGTGTAGTTACAACTGTATCCCTTAGGTGAATTACATACCCCATATTTTGTGCAGTGACACTCCTGTATCTTACAATCTTTGGCTATAAATAAACAAGCTTTACACTTGAATATTTTACAAAGTACATTGTGTGATCATTAGTTACATTCTTGGCTGTGTTATGTACCTACTTTGTACCACAAGTGAATTAAATCGTCTCCTGGAAACGAATCATTGAAATAGAGAAAGTGACCTGGATTTAGATTTGGCTGGAGTCCAATAATTTAATTTCAACCGGTTTATATGCGCCAGGGAAATTAATGTGAATTTAATATCCAGGCATTTTAGCTCCATGACTGTATTCGACCTAGTAATGAGAGATATCTTAAGACTTGTCGCGGTGTTATCGTGCATGTATACTTACACCCTCGAACAACTTCTTCTTGTCGTCGTAGGACCTTGTGTCGACACGACGCTCGTATTTGGACGCTACTTGGATTTTGGGCTGAAAATTTAAAGTTTCTTTAGCATATCATCGAAAGTTTTCTGATCCACCTCTTTAAGGTGAGCGTATTTACAGATAACTGGTTCCATGGTAATTTAAACAAGAAAACAAAATAGTAACCCTTCACCTCTTATAAAATCCACAACAACATCAACAGTTTGAAACTTAAATTCAACAAAAAATTTTCACTAATGAAACAAGACTAGAATATGCCGTAACCAGTGTTACTTACCGGGTGCTTGCCTGTGAGTGCCTCGGGGTCGAGACCCTTCTTCAGGGCCTTGTGCCTCAACTGTTGCTTTTGTCTTTCTTTGAGCTCTTTTAAGTCGTAGTCCTGCCTCTTTTGCCTCTCCTCAAGATCGTATTTCTCGGTCTCGAGTTTGACAATGCATTCCCAGAGTTCCTGAGCTTTTACTCGGAGCTTTTCTGTGGAGAGACCCTCGATGTTCAAAGGCTTGATGCGGATGGACAGCGAGATCTTCTTCTCCTCTTCCAGCTGCTCCTTGGTCTTGTTGCGTTCCAGTTGAGCGTTGCTGAGGCCGAACTGTGGGCAACAAATTTTGATTAGTCGACTGCCTTTAAGTAAACTGATTAATAGATTGAAGCTATTTTGAGTGATAAAATTACGTTATATTGAGTAATCAATTAGTTCTTTTATCGTTCATATTAACATTAAATGCTATCTCATGGAAAATAAAAGGGAAACTAGGAACTCATATTATTCTACATCCTAAAAACAAAACTATACTTTTTTACGTACCACATACAAGTTTACAAACTTAAATTCTACAGCAGTCTTAAAGTACTTACGTTATCGCTCTTCTTCTGGATGGTGAAGTTAGGTCCGGTCTTGCTGGATTCTTTCATGGCCTGGAGCATAGCCTGGCGCTTCTTCTCGGCCTCCTCGAGTCGCTGCCTCTTCTCTTCGATGTCGCGCTGTTTCTTCTCCTCAATCTCACGCACTCTCCTTTCTTCTTCCTCCTTCTTCTTCTGGGCGAGGCGCTTCTCTTCCTCAGCGCGAGATACCTGGAATTATGGGAACAGGCCATCAGTATTTGTATGTGTCACGTGTCATGGAGACGATATTTGTCTGGTAACGTAAGATAGAACATTGACTTCATCACAGTAAATAAATTGCCCTTAAAAATTGCAATTCATTGACAATGAAAAACAAAAATATTATGTTCTAACAATGTCGTCTATATATTGTTTCCCTTACCTTGCGCTTGGCCTGCTTCTCCTTGAGGCGTTTGAGCTCATCTTCTTCCTTGGCCCGTTGTTTACGCCATTCGTTGATGTATTCCTTCAACTGCTCATCCAAGTCCGACCGCTTCTGATCTTGACGCTGATGAAAAATTACAATTGTTACTTGATGGAATCCATGCACATGATCATATGTTGCTAAAACATAGAAGTTAACAATCGATGGTAGGTATATGATAAAATGAATTACCTTGATGAATTCTGGGTCTCCCTCACCCCTGTGAACATACGCAAACGATATTAATACTCTAATCTCACAATGTGTTCGTGTTAATGTTAGACTACCGTTGTTATAACGGTTCACAATACATATAACTTCTGTTATGGTGACTGATATTTTATACGGTAATACGTTAGGATCAAGTTGTCTGCTGTTACGCTTTTATATCGGCGTGTAAGCAGGGATATCAGGTAACTGTACATATTGTTAAAGTTTTAGCTGTATGGTGTAGTACATTACTACATGACCACTGTTAACATTAATACTGTTATACGACTCATATATCATAATATCTATTTCAAAATCTCTATTCTTATTAATATTACATTGAATTATTCGTTTGAGTACATATTTCATATTTTGTGTAGTTCGGATTTGTAAATGATATTACTGTTCGTCGTGGGTTTATGACAACAAATATAATTACTATGACACAATATACGGACAGTACACATTCTACACATATTACGACAATATTATATGTATTACAAGGTAGTCATGCTTGATGTCTTGTTATTTATTTCATGCAATAAATCATAAATAGTCGGGGCGACACGAGCGGTCGCCATCTGACCGACATGTTGTTTGTTTGCAGAACGGCGCGGGCGCAGCACAGTACGCTCTTCTAAAATAGAACTCCTACCAACCGATATAAAAATAGCGACCGACGACGGCGTGCGGTTGTTTCGTTCGCCGAATGATCATCTGGTCGGATGCGATAAATTTGGGAAACGCTCGTAAAAACTTACGCCCGCGCCTTATCGAGTTAATGATAGGATTATAGTTAGTGACACCACAGAGAGCGGTGCAACTTACGCGATCGATGGTCTACTCCTAGAAACAGAAAACAACAATCAGCCTTCTACTTCTTTTACAATATACTACGGTCTTTATTGCAAAATTCATTGTACGTAACCAAATAAGCGGTGACAATTATTTTGCGCATAACACGATACAAAACACTGCATCACAGCCACTAGCCGTCGAATTTTAGAATTTTGCTTTAACGAAACGTACTCGGTTTTGCTTAAGCGCAAAAACACTAGTGTAGGGTAAAAGGTACGTTAATGTCTGTGCCAATCGTTCGAGGTGCCATAACATGTTGAGTGGCTTGAAGCGAAGCGGTAGGGCAGTTCGTATCTAGAGTTTACTTACTCTGGTTTAGGAGCGGGTCTTCAGTTTGCAACGACGAGAGGGCAGCGACGGGAAAAAAGAAAAAGAAAACACAATTAAAACTGTGCATGTCATCAAGAAGTAATATACCATTGAGATCATAAAGCTTAAGGGTTAATGCGAACGTGTCGTACACTCACAACAACAAAGTGACATCATTCATGGTACTGTTCATTGTGTGCATGGAAAGATCAGCTACTTACGCACCGTTGTTATGCACTGATCTTTCCCATAGCATGAATCACTTGAATGAATGGATCGGTGGTTATATGAGAGACAGTCGATGTTAGAAAGCACGGTTTTGCGGCGCAGCGCCTATCGTAAGTAGTATATCTGGAAGCAACGAAAGCGGTCATGTAAGCGCTAGAAGCGTTAGGGTTCGCCTAGAACTTAGCCTAAAACGAGCGAAGCGATATGAGTGCCGGATCAACCAAAAGGCACGCCACTTACTTCCTGCAACAAAAGAGAGAACAGGGTTTGGTGAGGGCGTGCAACAAGCCCGAGATTTGGGGGTTCGAAGAAACTGGGAATCAAAACTTGCGATCATGCCTCAAATAATCACGCTTATGTTCAACCAAAAAGTAAGACTATCGACGTACAATCGTATGTACTCCTCCGATCTAATAGTTTTGGAAAAATGATAGAATCGCCAAGGCAAAGTAAGAAACCAGGCCGAGAGAAGCTGAAGTGTTTCCAAACCAAACATTGTCTAAGAGTCTAATTTTGAGGGGGAGCGAGAGGGACTCTTGTGTTCGGACGTCATACTTACGTCTCTGGGACTTCTTCTTCTACTTCCTCCTCCTCGGAGCCACTGTGGAATAGACACAGGGGGGGTTAACGTACACATTCGAGGACCGAGATGGACTTTCACTTTTGTAGTTAGCACAAATACACATACATAATATATGACACAAAGGGAAGACAAATTGGATATAATGCTATGGGGAGAATGTATATAAATGTGTAATGCTTTGTATGTGTAACAAAAGTAAATTTATAAAGACCTTACGTCCGCATATCCCGGTGTTATTTTCCCTAAATACTTACGAATATTCCTCCTCGTCAGACATGGTGGTAGTTTATTTAATCTGTAAAAGAAAAAAAAACAGTTGTTGATGGTACGGTAGAAAAATCGCGTCTGTTTAAATCTTGTCTGTTGCTCGGTTTTTTACTTGTAAAAACGGCGCGAAACAAATGTCAACAGTGAAAGTTGAGAGCGTCAACACAGCTCGACGTGTCGTTATAATCTGACAAGTGAAATAGCTTCAGGTTGCCACGACTCTTTGTATTTTAAAATAAACAGTTCAAATTGAATATAAATCGTAATCGATATTTGTTTACAGTCGAGTCATTGAAACGTAGGCGATATTGGCAACGCATCGATAGATGCATCTGAGATTGTTGACTGATCGATTTATAATTCATTAGGATGCACCTATGTTTACATTTATAAACCAAAATAGATTTATTTTTGGTTTTCTAGACATAGATACGGCGTTTATTTTTTCGTTTTTGCTGAAATGACACGTCAAATTGTGTTAACATTTTTTGGAACAATTCATTTCAAAATATATTTTTTAAATTCCTGACAATAAATTATTGCAATGACATAATAATATGTATCTAATTAGAATAAAATGTTTGTGGTTTGTGTCCGAATTATAATGTTTGATAAAAAATAAGTTGTTAGTTTGTGCAAAATGTAATGTTGAATTACTATAAAGTAAACATTTTGTTAACTAATCACCTTCAGCCGGTGCGTAACTCATACATAAATTGGAAATAGCATACAGCTTTGTCAATCATGCCGAACATTTCTTTTGTGCCAACATTTAAAAAAAAATGGCGTAGGCGGGAACGCGAACTCGGGAAGCGTGCGTTTTGTTTATGAAGACCATTTTATTTTTAGCGGTTTTATCTTTCGTACCATCTAGCACACCTACGTCCTGGCAACGATTCAAAGAAAGTGTAAAATTGGATTCGCGTTCCAACTCAATGTTGCCTAGGATTCGGATTTCTGTGAGCCTTGAATTTTTTGTATTTTTCCGCGAATTATTTGCTTGTATATTGACTTTATCGGTAAATGTGTTGGCGCTTAGTTACAGCTGTTTTATCTTTATGTGCGTGGGTGGGTCCGAAACACGAATATTTTTGAAGTACCCTGCAACACGGCGATCATTCCCAGCGCGGGATTTGACTTCATCGAAATAAATTCAGCAATAAGCTTTGTAATAGCTTTATCAATAAATTATTAAAGTATCCGGGAATATTCAAAGTAAAAATATATTTATAAAAGAACGTGTTAGTCCATTGAACTACATCTCTGTCAGCAGGTTCCATTTTGGAAATGGGTCAAGGAATGTTTCGTTTGAAAACTTTTATCCGCGTAGGAAAATATATTATTTTTAAATCACACACGGTATTATCTTTCATATTTGGGTACATTATTTGATTCCTTATTAATTTCAAATATTTTCATGAAGAGTTTTTTTCATAGTTTGAAAGCTTATTTTATCATCTTGACTTTAAAATTTTAACGATTTTACACTCGAATACATTTAAATAAGAAGTTTATCAAAACACTTAACTAAAAAAATCATTATTAGTTAATACAAGTCATCAATAAATTGTTTAAGTTAGTATCCAAATACTTTAACTAAATATTAGTATCCGTCTACGTGTTTGGTGTAAATAGTGAAACTGTGTAATTGTCTATGTGTGTGTAAGGTGTACCTAAATGCAGATATGTGGAAAATAAAATATAACTGTCCTACTGCTAGGCAAGGGTCTCAAGAAATTATAAATCTTTAAAAAGGTGAATACTCCTAAAAAATCTATCCGCTTAAACGCAATTTGTGAACTAACTTTATTCATTACATTTATTGTATTTCATTAATAATTTCCGACAGTTTATATTAGCCGTCCATAACTACTGTAAGTGCAGTCTAGCAAAAATATTTCGACCATCGATCTATTTAAAAAAGTGAAGTTCTATTTTCATAGAGCTTGAGAAAAAATTAAACTATGCGAGTCTATCTTTGGAATAGATCGGTGGCTTCGGTCACGTACCGGTCTCAATTATTTTATGAATTATTTTATTGATCATCTAAAATATTTAATTGTATGTTATTTTAGTTCGTTCCATTCAGAACTATTGACGTCACTGTTCCTGAACTTTCGCGCAATCTAACTTTTTTGTCAAATGTACTTTCGATCTTCCTTCACGTTACTCAATGGTCATAATTATTTCTTATTTCGATCGTAGTTGTTACTGCCGTTAGTCCACTCTAACATTAATTACAAATATCTGTCAATTCCTCCACAAAAATGAAAAATTCACAGATTTCACTTTACGGGTGATGTTGTAGGAAAATTTGTTAATATCGTCTCAAATTACTCTTATCTGCTCGGGTATAGTGTGTAGTGTAAATGTGTGCATAGAAAATTTTACATTTTTACGGAAAAAACAAAAAATATCGTGTGTTGGTTGCATTTCATAGTAGCACGCAGGGATTTCCGCTGAAAGGTTACGTGTTGCGCGCGCGTCGCGGACTCGCGGTAACGTAATCCGGCGCACTATACAAGGCGCTTGCCTCTATTTCAGCGCGGCGACGCCCGCTCGTCCGCATTTGGCACATACCGCGCGCGTATTTTTAGATCAGCCTCCTTACGAGCCATCTTTTATCTTCGACGTTTCCGAACTGGAAATCCACAAGGACTCCTGGAGCACATTATCCTACACACTATATGCCCGCTGGCTCCGTCACTGGCACTCACGGCACGGCACTTACGTCGCACGGGTGGAAGACGGTCACTCAGTCACTCGGCACTGGTTCTTCGACCGGCAGCACAGCGACGTTGGAATGTGGAGTCCGCGGCGACCGGGGCGGCTCTGACCGGCGGCGGGCGGCAGTGCGGCCGCGCGCGCTTTCCCCCCTCGCACCCCGCGACTATATTTAGCGCCGGTCATTTTTGAGCCGACGATTACAAGCCAGCTCCGATTTCTAAAGGGAACTAACAGCCCAGCCCGGTTCGCGTTCGCTTGCAGGTGCAACGGCCAAGCTCGAGGAAGTCAACTCGGTTGCTGAGCGGTCTTGCGACAGACCCACCACTACATCGGCCTGAGGGCCGTCTGCCGACCTACCGCCGATCTACCGCCGATCTTGTTTACAAGATTCATGTCGAACGCACTTATGTCATACCCAACTTTATAAGTATCCATAGCAGGGAAAAATTAACAAGCTGACGCGTTTTCCAAGTTAGTGGCCGTAAGATGAAAAGTTGGTTGTCTGGTCAAGCAGTTGGTGAAGCGTAAGAAACACTATCGTAACGTTTTGAAGATGTACAGGATGTACTCACACACAATTCAACGTCTCCCGCTCACGATTGCCGCTACTGCAATGTTTATATCACGCGAATTCTCGTCGGGATCGGTGGGGCGACCTTTGTAGGTGGAAGTGGGAGACGGGGACTGACGATTGCTTGTGGCTCAGTTCCACGTGTTTCGTCGACAGTCTGGCGTCTGAGTTCCCGAAAAACCTTTTCTAAAGAAACCTATTTAAAAAATGCATACTCTAGTATTATTATCTCTGCATTTTTATTTTTCTTGTGTAACTTTTTATAGCTGAGAAGTTTACTTCGAATAGTACACTGTACAAAGCTACAGTTACCGTCCGCAACAGGCGAACACGTATGATAAGTATGAATATGGATAAATTAAAGAAGTAAGTAGTACCTACTACCCATTTCCACTAGAAGAGGTGGACCGGGGATTTAAAAGTATTATGATCTTAATCTGGCTTAGAACTATTTTGATATCCCCCTTAAACTACCTTAGAACAATTTTGATATACCTTATAAACTACCTTAAAACTGGTCAGAATAATTAAGCAAGCATTGCCTAATTGGTCTGTTGATTGGTGATCATATATTATTATGCATAATGAGTTCCTCCGTGTTTCAGAAGGCATGTAAAATTGTGGGTTTCGGCTGTAATTTTTAAAGATCTTCGACAGTCGTGACCAGCATTCAAAAGCTTGAATGTCTGACAAACAGTGTTTCCGAGGGGTACCGTGATAACCCAGTTAATATGCATGTATTGTGAGACTGGAAGCCGACTCCAACATAGTTAGAAAAAGGTTAAAGCAATAAAGATAGGCTGATGATGAAATTAGAAAATACTAATAGTAGTTTGCCCAACCCGGGAATCCAACCTAAGACCTCATTATTAGCAGAGGGATACACTACCAACTGCGCCATAGAGATAGTCATAAATAACTAAGTATTCGTAATTAAAAGTACAGGCATAAACTGTAACACCTGAGAATTAAGGCCTTGTATTATTCGTCTACTGTGAAGGAGGGTATCGAACCTGGCATGATCAGCCTATTGACAGAAACATTAAGTTTCAACGTGGAATAATTAAACATAAGGCATATACTCGTACAATTAAGCACAAGTATGAAGATAATCTCTACATTCGATTAATTCGTTTAGAAGGTGTGTCATGAACAGATAACAACAACTTACAATCTCTCTATTACTGGTTCAGCCTCAGAATTGAAAACGAACTAAGTATAGGTAATTGTAATAGGTAGGTAAGTAGTGATTATAGTGATGAGTTAAAAAATCGGTTTAATGTCAGTAATTCTTCCTAGTAAAAACAAGTGTCGATGTCTTAATATGGTTTAAGTTGACATCGTATTAATTTATAAAACACGAAATAAAAATAATATTTCCGAACGTACGGTGAGGTAGATAAATTTAACTAAGGTTGTAAAAAAGTATTTTTAAGTATATAATTGTGTAAAAATACATTTTATTTCACAAATACAAAGAACGCAAAATTGCCAAACACTCAGATCGAAAGCCTAAAGTTATATAGCACATAGTTTTATTCCTGAACGATTCCTCGAAATGTCTAATTGTTATCACACGTACGTCAAACCGCGTCAAACATATTTTTATTTTGAAAAGCCGGTCATATGGTATTGTTTAGTTGGTTTACCGCCTAAAGTAAATATGAATTAAAAATAATGAATTCTTACAAATAAATACATTCTGCTACGATGAGTTCTATAAACAATATGCAAGATACTTCAACGCCGAAGCGTCGACGCTTCGGCAATACAAAAATCGTGCGACCAACCCAAACTCTTGAAAATAATGTTATTGAAAATTATAGTCCAATTAGGCCTCAAATCCTCAAAAATGAAATGGATATCGAAAGATGTAGTTCTCCAGATTTACCGTGTAATCAAGTGGAATTTTTATGTGATTCTGGAAACAACAGTACCAGTAGCGATATTCCGTGTTCACCCGAAGTTTTACAAACCCAGGGAAATCAATGGGCTTCCTTAGACGTAAGTACTAGCAAAATTAACGAAATATATGATAAGAATACTAAGAATCCAATCAATAGAGTTATATTAGAAGAGATTGAGGACATTTCGGATGATATGTTTCATTCGAAATTGGAACAATCTGTGTATAATCATGAAGAGAAGTTTAAAAGTGAGATTGAAGAGAGTTTTAATGTAATCAATGAGTCTATAGTTAACATGAATGAAGTAATGAAAAATAGAAGCTCTTTATTTGAGACCAAGGATTCTTTCCTGCTGGATATTAAAGAGAGTGGTATAGAAGCACCACAGACAAGTACAAATCAAAATAAGAAGATAACCAAAGAGAATAATGTGCCTAGTAATAGTTTTTATGGACTGCCAATGATTACCAAAGGCTTATTTAAGAGTTATAGAAATATCGAAAAGTTTTATGGTGAGTAAAAATAATTATTACTTTCAATTACTAACTATTGAGTCCTTTTAATATATAAACATGAATTCTTATTACATTTCTTGATGTTGTGATACCAATATGTGTGTTTGATTATTATAACTAACATTGTTTTATCAATATCTAAAGGATAAGACTTCTTGTTTCTACTGATGTAAATAAAAGTTTTTCTTATGCCACAGACTGGCAAGAAGAATGCCTGAATTTGGATGCAATAAGAGAGAGACGCAACTTGATCTATGCGTTACCTACAAGTGGTGGTAAAACTCTTGTGGCAGAGGTGCTGATGCTGAGAGAAGTACTTAATAGAAAGAAGAATGCACTGTTTATTCTGCCTTTTGTTGCTATTGTACAGGAAAAGGTAAATATCTAGTGAATTATTTATTATTTTCTATTATTTGTATCTATTAGGTCAGGGAAAATGTCTTATCACATTATAGTATGTATGAACTTGTAATAACATTTTTTATCTACACAAAAAAGCTCGATATTTGGGTACCTCACGAGCTCACTGAAAGAAAACTAATGAACCATGTACTCATTTGTGATTTTTGAAGCCAAAGAGTTTTTATTACAAGTTCAGACATATTATAATGCGAAAAGATTTTTTCCCAGATCAAATATTAGTGCTCAGTTAAGAAGAAAAATGATACCCTGATGGTTGGCTATCCCCACTAGGGTCTAGTTGGTTTCTCTGCTATCAGAATAATTCCAGTTTCATTTGTGTGTGGTTTATTCACTCTGTTAAAACTGCTAAGCGAAGTAAATGTCATAGAAAAGTGATGCAGCAGATATTTTTTAAATGCTTAGTGCACTTGTACAGTACGGTACAAGGTTTATGTACGCTTTGCATGTAGATATCTCTCTTTGTTCTATCACTTTAAGTGACTTATAAAAAGTTTTATTCCAGATTTGGGCTCTGTCACCGTTCGCAGTACAACTAGACTTCCTAGTTGAAGAGTATGCGGCCGGTAAAGGTCACATACCTCCTAAGAAACGTCGGAAAAAGAACAGCATTTATGTAGCTACTATAGAGAAAGGTTTAGCGTTGGTCAGGAGTTTAGTTGAATTGAATAGATTGCATGAAATTGGGCTAATTGTAGTAAGTACTAATATGTGAATCGTTTATTGATTGTATATTGCACTACAATACTATGTGTTCAATGACTTTCCAGGCAATACATTAGCATTTTTTTGCAGGTAGATGAATTACATTTAATAGGAGAGAAGGGTAGAGGTGGGACGCTAGAAATGTTGCTATCAACTGTGATATTTACTAATCGTAAGTATTACTAAAACTTGTAACAATACTTTGTTAATTATAAGTCTATCTATAATGCCAACCAACATAACTTTGTCCCAGATACCCCTTGCTTGGCTGCCTCCATGGCACAGTGGTTTACGCCCCACGCCGCTATCACTGCGTCGGAAGGCCGTGGGTTCGATCCCCACACGGAACAATTATTTGTCTCGCACGTTCGTTTTGATCGCACAAATAATTGTTTCGGGTCTGGTTGTACTCTGTGTCCGTTGATTGTGTGTTTGTAAAAGTTTATGTGACACAAAAAAAATAACTGTTTTGCTGTCAAAATTACTATTGTATAATGCTAAGTCACTCAGGACTAGTGAGAAAGACCTCTTATTATTATGTTAGTCTTTATATAATTCTTCATAAAAACTTTAGCACATATTTCTTCAATACATTTTCTTTTACCAGAGGATATTCAGATAGTAGGCATGAGTGCGACTATAGGCAACTTACACGAGATAGCGCAGTTCCTCCGCGCTGAGGTATTCCAGCGTCAGTTCCGACCCGTCGAGCTGGCGGAGTACGTGAAGTTGGGCAACATGCTGCACAGGATCCAGTGGGGGGAGGGCGTCGAGGTCGTGCCGGATCGAGAACTTACTTATGATGTGAGTAAAGAAAATATACAGTTTTATAATAAAATGAGGGAAAGTGAGAATTGATTGCTATCTTTTGAAAGGATTTTTGTTTCTTTTAATGGTTAAAACAATTGAGATGGTTTTGTGCTTCCCACTAACTACATGAAAATATATTATATATAGATTTTATCTCAATGCTTTTGTGCAGTAAGAAATAATAGTATAATAATCTGCTTTTAACTGAGGTTTCACTTTCAGAACATATTTCATTAGTCGATTACTAATGAAATATGTTCTGAAAGTGAAACTCTTTTCAGTATTTATTAATTCCTTTTTTAGCCTTTTGCCCGAATTATGCTACTTCGTTAAGGCGATTAACACACTGCCCCGCATCATGCTGCATATTGCGTGTCGACGCACCTACGCGCGTTCCTGCGGGAGTGCAGATCTGCATTATCGTGCGGGTTTTTTGCGCACTCACGCGCGTAGGTGTGTTTTGTAGATTCACGCACGGCGGCTCTCATTTATTCGCCGTTCTCTGTGGTGGTCGTGCAGTACTGAGCATCACGATAGTCTTGATAAAAATCACGCGCGGCACTGTGGGATTCGGTGTGCCATACCTTGCGTCTCGCCCCGCACCTACGCGCGGGCGTGCATGTGTATGCGCGTGATCCGCATGAACGCGTGTGGATGCATTTTCTGTGTGTTAGACTGTGCGTGTTTTCCATACAAACGGAGATACTTACAAGCAACGTTCGAACACGCATTCACGCGCTACGCTGCGTGGTGCGGGGCAGTGTGTTAAGCGCCTAACATCAATTTTTAACTTTCATTAATACCTAAGCAGACATCTATTTTGTTATGCATTTACTCATATATATATTCGTGTTTATGGTGCTCATGTCCAGTACTCAGCGGCGGCCGTGGCGCTAGACCCGGACCTGCTGGGCGGGCTGGTGTCGGAGGTGGTCCCGCGCGGCAGCTGCCTCGTGTTCTGTCCCACCAAGCGCAACTGCGAGAACGTCGCCGCGCTGCTCTGTAAACTGCAGAGACGGTCAGTACTTTAGTATCATATTAGCGTTATTGAACTTAATATTTCTGAATATAGCAATGAGCTGCAGTGCGGTACGTTAACTATGAAAAGAAGAAACCTACGTGAGGAGCTTAGATGACTGTATAGAAGGACACCATCGAAAAATCGTCGTGTATAGTAGGTTTTTATTTCGTTGTGTACGACCTCTTAGTTCTGAAACTCATTTCTTTTTCAACTTTTGGACGTACACGAACACGTGCACGTAAAATATTACACATGTGACATGCCTAGACCATTTAAACTCTGATCATTCTTTTAAGTACATAGTTAACTTGTCTATCCCTTTTCGCTACAGTGAGATGGCATCCCACCGCGTGGCAGAGCGCCAAGCTCTGTGCAACGGTCTCCGCGCGGAGGGCGCGAGCGCCGAGCTGTGTCGCGCGGCGCGCTGCGGCGTGGCCTTCCACCACGCGGGGCTCGCCAGCGACGAGAGGGTCATGCTGGAGCACGCCTTTAGGTAATACAATAACTTATTTTTATTCCTTATTGTTATGAATCCGGACCGTATTTATTTGGTTTTTTATTCGGCAGTTGCTTCTATTTGCTACCGTCAACTGCTTTTTTGCAACTGTAATTATATTTCAAGTACGTCTTGATTGGTGCCTTTAAATCATAAATCATTTATTGTTTGCTGCCTTTGTGTGTACTGGTCGGTTCTGTTTGATCAAAAATGATTGGTCTCCCCAAATAATATCAAAATACAGGTTTCATTGAAGACTCAGTTGAAGTGTCTTCAATGAAATCTGTCTCGCTTTGACAAAACAAAAATCAGCTCCTAACAAGTGAAAATCTTATACCTATAACATTTTATACGTAGATCGGGTGTAATATCAGTGCTATGCTGTACATCAACTCTGGCGGCCGGTGTGAACCTGCCGGCACAGCGCGTGATCGTGCGCGCGCCGCTCGTGGGACGTGAGTTCATATCCCTCGGCGCCTACAGACAGATGGTGGGCCGGGCGGGACGAGCTGGGGTCTGTGACACTGGTATGTATTAGTTTAGGTGTAGCCTAAAAGTGACCCCAACAGTGTTGTAGTATAACGTGCTAGAGGCATTCTTCGTTGGAAAAAGATGTCTGGTTCTTACTGTAGACTTTGGATTGCTTAGCATATGATATTAGCGTCCCAGTGGCTAATGAATACCAATGAAGATTTACGTAATGGTTTCTAATCTTTAAGCGATATGATACGATTATTAGAATTTTTTTACCCGAGAAATCAATATGTCCGTGAAGGCAAAAAACGTATTAGACAAAACACTTTAGAAAATGCTTAAACTGCACGTTTGGCGCAGTGGTTTAAGCGGCCACCTCGCCGCAACAACCGTAGCGCCGCGTGTGGTGGGTTCGAATCCCACCCGGGACAAATCTTTGTGTGATGAGCACGAGTATTTGTTCTGAACCTGGTTGTCAATTTATCTATATATGTATATATTTAGAAGTATATAAGTATGTTTATCAGTTATTTGGTTACCATAGTACAAGCTCTGCTTAGTTTGGAATCAAATGACTGTGTGTGAGTTGTCCAATAATATTTATTTATTTATATTTTATTTAATTTAATTTTTTGCTGTACCTCCGAGGTTAGAGTTTTTCAAATAAGTTAAAAAGTTGAGGTAAATCACATTTAAAAACCTCCTCCTCTCGGAATAGGTAAAAAATACATGCATTTTTTATATTTAACTCTTTGACCGCCACGGTCGGCTATACTCGAGAAATCAGTACTCACAACGTTATATTTTGTATACATTTGCCGACGAAAGCGTCATGAGCACTTTCTGATCTGTCGAGTATAGTTGACCGTGGCGGTCCAAGGGTTAATACTTATTCATAATTTTATTGGTCATCAGGTGAAAGTATAATAATCTGCAACGACCGTGAATGGCCGCAGCTACGCGCCGTGCTACAGGGAGGACTATCGCCCGCTCGTAGCATGCTACGCGGCTGTATCAATAGCTTAGTACTGAGCGCCGTAGCACTTGGGCTCGCTACCTGTAGACCCGAGCTACGGAGATTGTTGAGGTGTACGTTGTTGGCTGTTACTGAAGATGACACGTGAGTACAGACTGTTTGATAGAATTCGTCGTTTAATCAAGTTTATCTAAATTAATGCGATCGAAACGTCGGGTTAATTCAAATTCAAAATATCCTTTATTTCGTAAACTTTTTACAAAGTATTTGAAATAGTCCGTATATTGTATTTTTTGTCAACAAATAACGTACCTTTAATTTTTAATCGCGTTTAAGACCCGTTGCGTTATAATATTATGTTTTTGTCGTAATGATCCCGTTCAACAAAAATTTGTAATCATTAAAAAAAAATGTTGTTCGGGAAGAAAACACAATTTAAAGGTGTTTGTACCTAACAACATACAAAATGTACAGTTAAATTAAAAATGATTATATTTTTGTACTTAAATTTTACACTTCCCATTTAACACACCTAAAAATACTAGTTTTAATTCATAATGAAACCTTTTCCTAAAAAATAGTTCAATGAAAACACTATGCGACGATTCCCTCCGCTCTCTACTCAAGACCGGCGCGCTAGAAGTAACACAGAGGAAACAGGAGGGAAATGACGAGTCCCTCATCAACAGTAGTAACTGCTACGTGTACAACGACACGCTATTGTCAGTCAGCAAGCTTGGCAGAGCCGCTATTAAAGGTAATTATTATAACAATTACTAACAAGTCACTATGTGATGGATATCTTTATTTTATTTAACAACTCCCGCACTAAGGATTGTTCTTGTGTCGCGGATACTTTTACAAACATACAAACAACGGACACAAAGCACAACCAGACATGAAACAATTACTTGTGGATCGCTATAATTGTTCCGTGTGTGAATCGAACCCACGACCTCCCGACGCAACGGTAGCGGCGTGGTGACCTTAACCACTGCGCCGCGGAAGCAGTCATATCTCCGGTGTATAAACAAATTCGGTGCGTTAGGAGTAACACAGAGGAAACAAGAGGGAAATGATGAGTCCCTCATCAACAGTAGTAACTGCTACGTGTATAACGTCACGCTATTGTCAGTCAGCAAGCTTGGCAGAGCCGCTATTAAAGGTATTTATTATAACAACATCTTTTAGTGTAATCGCGAAGCGCTCGTAGCCTCATCGGTCGGTAAACGATCTGTGGGTTAAGCAAACCTTGGCGCGGACATTCCATAGATGGGTGACCGCATAGTGGTATTTGAACTGGGCGTCTCCGTGGAGGATTGCACGTAAAAAGTCGGTCTCGGTTGTTGTCAATTAAGATAACAGTCGTTAAGCCACGTCAAAGGCCTTCGGGCAGCTTGAACAACTGTGACACTAGGTTGACCACTAACCATACGACAAGAAGAAGTTTAAGTTACCTCTCTTATCATAGCTGGTTTAGGTTCCTGTTGGGCGTAGTAACTGGTCTTCGTCTTTCAAGTGCTCGAACCAATGCTGTAGTAATAAGGACTGTGTGGCACACTATACTCTGGCCATTGCAAAAGTGCGAATTATGACATAATTATTAGAATGAAAGGAACAGGACGGTGTCTAAGTGCGAGAGAGAGAGCCCGATAATATGACATTATTTGTCATTCGTTTTTTTTATACCAGCTCAATCAATTGCAATCGCATTCGTAAGTCCAAATAATGGACTAATTCATATACAACAAAAAACAATGGATTGGATTAGTCAATCGAAGTGTCACGCTGTCCCACGATTGGAAACGTCTTATGCGCCATTCGTTTCAAACAAAATTAAACTCATTTTCGAAGAATAAAAGATTCAAAATACATTTGTCCGTACATACTCCACATTCGTTATTACTGTTTACCCCACACAGGTTGTATGGAACTATCAGCTGCTCGGCAACTGATACAAGACATGGAGACCGCGTCCCGAGGTCTGGTGCTGATGGGCAGCTTACATCTACTGTACTTAGTGACACCACACGATGCTGATGTCATAGTCAGGCCCGATTATAGACATTATTATAATTTGGTAAGTATTCAAAGTAAAAATCTTAACCCGTTTCCAGTAAATATAAAATGTTAGTCATTACGTTATTTTTTTTGTTATTCTGAATGTACAATAAAAAATGTAACACATATTATGGGCGCTAAATTCGTAAATAAAATCAAAATTTAAATGCTCTTTTTTAAGCGTAGAAGCTTTAAAATATTGAGTGGTTTCCAGTATTGTAATCTTGACGAGGAAGGAGTTCAAACTGCGAAGATCTTGGGTATCACCGAAGTGAATGCAGTCAAAATGGTCACTGGGAAAGCTATTACTGTAAGTAGTAAACTATCCAAACAATTTTGATACAATTTAAACCAGCTAATGTCAAATGTGGTATTGCAGTGCTAGGCCGTGTGGCCCTGCGCGACTTACACAGCTAGACTATTTTTTTTAAGGCCCCCTGAGTTACCAAAAATGTTACTTAACAAGTAAATTTATTTTGCTAGGAATTTAAAAAAAAAAGGTCGTGTCCATTATGCCCGCAGTGTAACCTTGCTTATATCGTACTTCACAAGAAGTGTGACGTTCGCTGATTTAAACGATTATTTAAATAACAGTATAATCAGATGTATTGCATCTATTTTGAGTTAATATTTTCTTCTATAGAATGTACCTGAAAAAGTGCTGTGTCGTTTTTACTTGGCTCTGATGCTGCATGACTTGTGGAAGCAAGTGCCATTTTCTACCGTCGCTGATAAGTGAGTTAAACTTTAAGATTTAACATTATTTAATTTTAATTGCTGTATCTTATAAATATTTTTGCATCTTGTTCAGCGGCATTACTAGTACAGGGTGGGCCACGGAGGTTTACGAATTTAAAATCGCTATAGAGTTGGAACGGGGGAGGGGAGCGGAGCGCGGGTGGTGGGGATTTGTAACCCGGGCGGCGGGCCTCGGAAATTTAGTCGCAATAGAGTTCTTCACGGGTGAACAACGTGCGTTCTGTGTAAAAGATTATTTCAAAAATGCTGATTTGTTCGTTATTGTTCGACGTTCATCTCGCTCTCACGCGATTGCATGATTTAAAACAGTGTCCGAGTGAAAGTTCGATTAGGGCGTGGGTTAGAAAGTTTGAGGCTACCGGTTCGACCCTTAATCAGAAACCTAAGGGGCACGAAAGGACGAAAAGGTCAGATGAAAACATAAACAAAATCGGAGCTTCCGCACAGACCAGCGAGAGTATTCTGTGACAGTTAATACTGAGCGATACATAGCCATGTTGCGCAATTTATTTTTCCCGCAGCTGTCAGAATTTCGAGGGTACAAAAGTGGGTTAGTTTCAACAAGATGGTGCCACTTGCCATGCCTCTAACGAGAGTTTGGCAGTCGCAAAGGAGATGTTTGCTGGAAAACTCATTTCGCGCCGAGGTGACTTTCCACGGCCACCGAGGAGTTCGGATTTAACTCCACCGGATTTTTTCCTCTAGGGCTACATGAAAAGAAGAGTCTGCAATAATAATCCGACCACGATTGCAAAGCTGAAGGGTCCTATCCGCGAAGAAATGGCCGCTATTCCGCGCGCCATGTGCGAACGAATTTTTGTCAATTTGAAGTGGAGATTCGAAGAATGTTTGCAGCGGGATGGTGCGCATCTGGATGATGTTATTTTTAAGAAATGATTTTCCCAAATGTTATCTTTAATTTAAAAATAAATTGGTTTTAATATTACCTTTGTTTCTTTTTTTTATGAAATTTTCAAATTCGCAAAACTCCGTGGCCCATCCTGTATATCAGATAAAAGCGTACCACAGGTGTTAACGGTAACCGCAAAGTAACGCAGTGTTTCTATTGTTCATAAGAAAGCGGGTTTCAATAAATAATACTGCCTACCTAGATGGTGCTACGTACTTCAGTAATAACTGTTTTGTTCTATTTTTGCAACTTTGCTCAACAGTGGTAGTCGGTAGGTCTGAGCAGTTCTAAATTCCCTAAAGTGAGATTGGTTAATGTGGTGGACTCAAAGTCTGTCTCATGTAATTATTCTCATCATCCCAGGTACTGCATACCCCGCGGCACGGTTCAATCTGTCATGACGTCATCATCGTCCTTCGCCTCCTGTGCCCACAAGTTGAGTGAGGAGTTAGAGCAGTGGTGGTGCTTCAGTGCGCTGCTGGGGGCACTAGCGCTGCGCCTGCAGCACTGCGCCGCGCCTGAACTGGCGCAGCTCATGGAACTGCCCGCTGTTAAGAAGGTATAGGGGTTGTAACTATAGGGTAGTTAGAGCAGTGGTGGTGCTTCAGCGCGCTGCTGGGAGCACTAGCGCTGCGCCTGCAGCACTGCGCCGCGCCTGAACTGGCGCAGCTCATGGAACTGCCCGCTGTTAAGAAGGTATAGGGGTTGTAACTATAGGGTAGTTAGAGCAGTGGTGGTGCTTCAGCGCGCTGCTGGGAGCACTAGCGCTGCGCCTGCAGCACTGCGCCGCGCCTGAACTGGCGCAGCTCATGGAACTGCCCGCTGTTAAGAAGGTATAGGGGTTGTAACTATAGGGTAGTTAGAGCAGTGGTGGTGCTTCAGCGCGCTGCTGGGAGCACTAGCGCTGCGCCTGCAGCACTGCGCCGCGCCTGAACTGGCGCAGCTCATGGAACTGCCCGCTGTTAAGAAGGTATACCACTGGCTGTTTGTTTGTTTGTTTGTCGTATGTTTAGTTATGTAGGTATGGTCAACCTAGTGTCAAAGTTGTTCAAGCCGCCCGAGAGGCCTTTGACGTGGCTTAACGACCGTTATCTTATTAGACAACAACCGAGACCGACTTATGGTCTGCGAAGCACGGAGACGCCCAGTTCGAATACCACTATGCGGTCACCCATCTATGGAATGACCGCGCCAATGGTTGCTTAACCCACAGATCGTTTACCGACCGGTGAGCGCAACTGGCTATGGGCGGCTGACCACTGGCTTATAACAATGGAATTATTCAAACCTCTTGCTTAAATACCGTAGTTGATCTCCATTGTGTTAGTTCAAGTCAAGAGAGGATTACGTGTACGTACGCGTCCGTATATTTCAACGTGTACACAAAAATCAAAATGTTGAAGGTGTCTGAATTAGTCTTTATAACTATAGTTAATTAAAATAGTGGTCAACTTGTGTGTTAATATAATAAGTATTATATATTTCCGTGTTATTTGACGCTACATTCACAATGAATTCTTCATGATTAATATCTTGTTCACGATTGTCCTTCGGGCTTTTTGAAAAATAACTAGTATATAAAAGTTACAGGTGAATTAAGTTATTGAGTAAGGGTCCTTCTAATCGAATTTTAAAAGTTACATGTATTTCAATTAATTTCATTAACTTCTTACAGGCTCGTGCTCTTCAACTCTCTCGGGCCGGATACAAGAGAATTGAAGACTTAGCAAAAGCATCAGTAGATGATTTGATGTCCAACGTGTCACATTTGTCCAAGACTGCTGCCAACCAACTCATCAGTGCTGCCAGGGTAAATACTACTTATTATAAATATTAGACCAGTTTTATTTGACAAATTGTTTCTTATTCTTTTCCCACTTCCAGCGGCTATACATGCTGAAATTCAGTTGTTCAGTAATTTAAATTAGTTTACTGAACAATTGTGTAAAGCACGGTTCCCACTGCGAGCGGAGCGGACCCTTAATGACTCCGTAAAACTAACAAGCGCTTGCGAGTTTTACGGAGTCAGTGGGAACTCCGCTTGCAATGGGAACCGGATTTAAGTGTAAGTGCAAGCAAGAGGTCCGATACAAATAACTTAATTGCTTGTGTGTGACTTGTTTCAGATGACACTTATAGAGAAAGTGGAAAACCTTCGCGCTGAAGCCGAAGAAGTTATGGATGAGCTTAATGTATGATATATTTTTAAATCTTAGTACAATTTAGTTAGTGAAATGATATCGTAATATGTGTATAGTATAAGTACCAATGTGTTCCTTTGAAGTATTGAATCGTTCAAATTCTGTTTAATATTGTGATATATTTTTTAACTAGTATAATAAGAGAAATAATCAAAATATTTTTATATTAGTAATGAATAAAAATGTAAAATTCACAAAATTAATTGAATAATCCAATTGTTATGTATTGATGTAATATATATTTTAAAAATATTCTTTCATTTTCAAATCAAACCCATTTTCCAATCAAATATTCACTAAGTTAAATTAGAGTAGTAATTTTGGCCATAAATATGTACTTTTTGTAGAATATTATAGCTTATAATTTAAGTAACTAAAATCCAAACTTACTATAAAAGTGAAATTGATTGCCTGTTACGTTCTTACGATTCAACTTCTGGCCCGGTTAATCCGGTTATGTTCAAATTTAGCATGAATATCTTTATGCAAAATTTCATCAAAGTTCTAAGATCTTTATGTTAAATTTTATGTTAGAAACGCGAAGTTTAACAGCATTTTCTTTAAATCTCTCTGGGACCTGGCCAGTTACTACCTTATAAATCAGAAAAAAAAACACAGTAAATTGATTGTGTACAATTTATTCACCGTTTCTTATACAAGCAAGGTTTGAGTGTAAACGCGGGCAGCTTGCCCTTCTTAACAGGCGGGGCTCCTGTCTTAGTAAACTCCATAAAGAAAAACACTTTGTTACTTTTATCCAGCTGTTTGAGCTTGAAGCCGAGACGGGATACTTCCTTGGTGAAGTTCTCTACGTTGTCGAAACGACTCTCCACTTCGGCTATGAGGAGGTGGCCACTGGAACAAGAATTAAAATAAACAAGTTAAGTTTTAAATAAATTATGCAATTTTTTCTTCCTATTTATTTTAGTTTAACACTATCTTGAGGGCATGCAAAGTTCCCAACACGCACTTGACCAACAGTGAATCCAAGGCCTAACCGCACCCTAGTTCAGAAGGAGATAAAATTTAAGGAACGAAAGAAAGAAAGAAATTTCTTCGTTTTTGGTACACACAAAGATGTATTGAAGTGTCATAATAAAATTCACCTTTTGGAGCAATTTGAAACCTATCACACGATGAACATAAAGACATATTTTTTTAAAACTGCCTTATTTAGGGCTTCCTTCCTTAAACCAGGACGCCTTGTCTTATAAAGACTTAATATTAATTCATCTCTAATTCTAATTCTCGAAAACAAACAACAAATTGCTCACCCCAACTTCAGCACCCTATTAGCTTCAACCAAATACTGCGTGAGGTCGGTGCCCATGAGCGCGAGGCAGTACACGGCGACGTCCACAGACGCGGTGAGTAGCGGCGTCCGCGCCATGTCGCACGCCTCCACGCCGGGCGCCGACGACACCAGGTCGAACGAACGGACCGAGTGCGGGATGCGCCGGGATAGAGCCGCTTCTCCACAACCCATGTCTGCTATTAGATGGGTTTTGGGCCTAGATGAGAAAAAAAAGGATCCAACATTATTCAACTGGAAACATAAGTAATTACGTATTTCTGTTTTCCAAAACAAAAAATAATAGTAGCCATCATAACTGTTTCCAGAAAGATTTCAAGCATTCATTTCAAGGCATGCATTTACCTCTACTGGTAGAAGCAGAAACAAGTCAATTAATTTTCTGAATACAATATTGAACAGACTTCTGCACAAAGCTATCTTAAATATGTAGGCGTATTTCAATAATATCTTCTCCTTCACTTTATTTCCCACATTTAGTTTACTTATTCATTCATAGTTTTAAAGTTCAAAATTGGTTATTAAGAAATATCACATAAACCTTACATTTTCATAATCTTCTTAACAATAACATCAAGTGGGTTGACTGGCCACTTCTTGACTTGCAGCTGGTATCCTTGATGGTATGTCTGGAATGCGGCCGGGTCATTCTGGAACAGCTGCTGGGCTTCACACCCTGATGATGTGTACAGCTTCTCATTTAAGTACCTGAATTGGGCAGCTGGAAAAGAAAGAGAGTCACGTAACTATACAAAGATAGACATATTTATAGCAGTTTGTATTTTTTTAAGTACCAAGAAAGTCCACAATTCTTTCTGTCATGTAGGTAACAGAAATCACTGCAATCAAACTGATTTGAAGCAGTGGTAACTGCATATTCCTTATTAATTGAACCTACAAGTAAATTGAAATTACAAGCACTTTAAAGTATAATTTTTTAAATGTTCTATGTTACTGTAGGCCAAATGTAAGTAATGAATAAATTACTCTACTACACAGTAAACCTCTGTCTAAATGTTTGACCAAAGTTAATATTATCTAAAGAACAGAATATAAAAAAATATATACATAATGTTATCTTTACCTTTTAGCCTTTCCAACATCCTTTCTCTAAGTGCGTTACTCTTATTGCCTACATTTATTTTACTCCTATTACTGTCCAACATTGCCTTCAATTTCATCTTCTTAGACATCACCTCCCGTTTAACCTCATTATTGTTTACATTTGTATTATTAATTACTTTCTTCTTCTTCTTTTTCTTCTGAGAACTGTCAGAGAACAACAAATCCTCTTGATCTTCATTCTCTATGACTTCATTAAACTTCTTTTTCTTAGCATTTAATAATAACTCGTCAAAGTTCTGTGTATCAGGATTCTGATCAAGATCTTGTGTCTCTTCTTGATTGTGTTTTCGTTTTTTCGCCTTCTTTGGCTTTTTCTCTTGATTCCTTTGCATTGGTTTGTTGTTTCCATTTACCGTGGGAATGTTTCTCTTTTCTTTAACATTATTAACTCTTGGTGAGTTTGTTTTGACTACTGATGGCTTGTTATTGAATTTATTCACTTTAGGCGACGATTTTAACTTGGTTGGAGGTGGTTTCTTTGATTTTACTTTGTTAACTTTTAGTGATACTTTTGGAGTCACATCTTTTGCTGGCTTATCTTTTTTCTGAAAGAAATATTTATGTAAATAAAGTTATTGGGGCGAAAATAGTTTATTAATTAACAAATTGATTAAAGAATTTATCGACAAATAAATGCATAAATGAAAAATAGCGCGTGGAAAAAAGCAAACAACAATAACAATTGTTGTTGTTCCGAAATGTATCGTGACAAGTATTTGTGCTGCAAGTAGGTAAGTACTACTAATTTATTTTTTGTTCTTATTATTTATTATGTGTAAACAAAGCATATCGTGGATTATTTGTAAATCCACAGCCAGTACATCGATATTGACCATTTAAAACGCGTACTAACCTCACTTTTTTTCATAAAACTTGTATGAGTTTTGGGAACGTCGTCCTCCCATTCCGGTGTTTTAAACATATTGATTTATTTAGAACACATAAATAAATATTTCAATATCACTTGTAGTTTCGTATTAATTAGGTTATTTTCACCCTTGGCGCGTGTAACATGCACAATGTTTTGATACAACTGTCAATGTCAAAGTGCGATTTGACATAATAAAAAAAATTCACTAATTGAAATGCGTTCCAAAATGTATTTTAGAGAGTACATATTGTTTGTATAAAATCTGGTGGATGGTGTAGGTTTAATGTTACCGGCTTCTTTGCTAAATAACTTTATAATAAATACTAGCTGACCCGCGCAACTTCGCTTGCGTTACATAAGTGTTAAAAATTTTCCCCGTTTTTGTAACATTTTTCACTGGCACTCTGCTCCTATTGGTAGTAGCGTGATGATATATAGCCTATAACCTTTCTCGATAAATGGACTATCTAACACTGAAAGAATTTTTCAAATCGGACCAGTAGTTCCTGAGATTAGCGCGTTCAAACAAACAAACAAACAAACAAACAATCAAACAAACAAACAAACTCTTCAGCTTTATAATATTAGTATAGATTAGTATAGATAGTATAGATGAATAAATTTCTAGTAGTTTAAATACAAGAACGAACTGTTCACAGTCCTAAACGTAACGGAGCACAGTTTTATGAATTACGTTTGTTTCAGTTTATTATTTGAAAAACAGTAGGTATGAATAAATAATAGTTCTAACAACATGCTTTCGTTGAATTCGATATACTGATGTATTTTGAATGCAATAGATATCTGTGACAAAAGAGCATATTGACTAGTTATACACACCGTCGCGTCATAGAAATTGAGTACAAACAATGACATGACTTGATTATCACATAGTCTATAATTGGTGACCGATATTTAAATAAAGTCTGTTGCACTTACAAATGCCACGATTGTACTTTGGCCGTGTTTTTTCGAAAAACGACTCATTTCTTTAATGTTATCACAGATTATTGACCTTTTTTTTTACCTAAAATTTAGTTGTAGTGTTAATTTGTTTTGGAATACAAGCGAATAGCGTAAATATTTCGTTTCCGGGACCATCTCAATACCGTTAAAGTGTTTAACATTGTGTATGAGATAGCTAGACCCAAGACAGATAAACAGTCATACTTGCGGTTTTATGTGTACCTACCTAAGGTGTAACAGTTATTTAGTAAAGAATTACTAACTAAGTTTTCTAACGGCTTCGATTCCTGTTATCGACAAATCGTGCTATGTGTTTTTTGATTTAAGTGATTCGTGCATTTCTGTTGTGTTTATTTGTATGGATATTACGAGAACTCTTCGTTAATAATATGTGAGTACCTAACAATTATTATGTTCAGGTTATTCAGAATGGGGTCATTTGGTAGTAGTAAGGCTGTAAGCAGTTTTAAACTGTCTAATTGAATTGACCTATAATCACGTTATGTTATAAGCATTGCGGTGCATAGGATACAATTTACGTTTTTTCTAAACAAGTAAAGGCACATGACTACGTCACTATCACCGAGCGTCGCGGGTTCGATTCTCATACGGAACAAATACTATAAAAACAAAACAGTTGTAACTTATCTAGATGTACTTTTTGTTAATTTCTGTGGTTCATGATAAGTATTCCTCGCGGGATTACATTTACATTTTCAATTTTAATGAGTTTAGAAGGTTTTAATCAAATCTCATGCATACCTAAGTATTGTACTATGATATTCGATATAAGTAGGAATCTATCTATCTATTAGTAGGTACCTATAGACAAAGGCGCCTTAACTTCGAACCTAGGACTAATAAGACGGTCCAAATATATCACAGCCTACGTTCTATGAATAATAATATCACGTATCTGTCCCCATATAGACCCTAATTTGCGCGGGGCGTACTGCGCAGGACCTGAATCAAGACATGCGCAAAACATTACTTAGTAAAGAACCTACGACCTGTCTGTTTGTTGTATTTACTAATTAAAACGAAGAAAACCTTATCATTTATCATTTAAACCAACTTACTAAAAGAATACTGTAACTATTTTTAGTAAAATTAAAGTGAAAAAGTGCGAAAATTTATTAAAACATAACCTCAAAATTCGTTGCAGTTGTTATTATTAATTCAGCCTAGTGTATTTTTGTGTGTGCTATTTTTTTCATAAAAATAAAAGTGTCTATGGTGATGTGATATTTAAAGCAAATTGCATGCCAATAACAAATTATACGTAAGTTATTCTCATTTATATTTCAGGACGGAATTAATATGTTTGGTATTTGATTAATTAGGCTTAATGTGTTAATACCTGTGTTAATTACGACTATTTATTACGGTAGGTACTAATAAAAAATAAAAATAAAAACATTTGGAGGTTGGTGTCTACAAAAATTTAAGGTTCTTTTCCTTATAACACTCCAAAGTGACATACCTAGACCAGATGGTCGTCAAATTGGTCATCTAAACACTTCTCTGCGCTTATTTCTCCGATATTTTTATTGTAAGTTGCTTAGTGTCTACCTAAGTAAAGGTTGGCTACCAAACGATTTTCAAGTTCAAATACCAGGTAATATTCTTTGACGTTATTTGTAGGTACTATTAAGTATGCTATATTAAATTATCTAAGAAAATCTGGTGTTTACTAATTTTATTTTATATGAATATGTACTAAGCTGTATTGATATTACACGGTCTCTACATTAACTTGTTTGCATTTGCGTGTCACTGTAATAGTAGGTGTTCGGTAAATAATGTCACGTTACGCTACCGACAAACAGCTTTATTTATTTTATGTCGAACTAATTAACATTGGGACTTTACCAATTCAGCCACGATTCTAAACTGTAGTTAGTTACGTCTCTACACTGATAACAACGAGTAATCAAGCGGTTTTGGTTTTTAATTCTGATTTGATTATTAGGAGAACACCCTAGCAGAAAATTGTCTTTAATTTTCCAAAAACGGTAGTCAGAGTGCATCGTTTTTGCTTAGTATCTGGAGGAAGCTAAAATATTGAAGTAAGTATAACACGCGTCAAATAACTTTGTGTGTCTGAATATAGCCCTAAGTAAAATAATAAAATGCAAGATGTTGAGGGAAGAGTGAGGCTACGGAACGAATGGGCGCCGAAGTTGTGACGTCTCCATTATACTGATCTATACTCGCACTCTCGACGCGTGCTATACTTTTTTTTTCAGTATGCATATCCCTTTCTCAAGTGTAGGATTCGAAGAATCACGTTTCCATTATTTCACTAAGTGCGGTTATAAAGTCAGACAAGATTATGTCTATCATAGTCACTAACTTTTCAACCTCTTTCAGAAAGATAATTTTTAGATGTCCTATCTCTTTCTGTTCTACAATACGTAAATTCTTATAACCGTGTCATATCTCTAGGTTCAACGGTCGAATGATTTGATGTATCTTGTTTCCATTCCACGATCAACAAGTGGCGTTCGTAACTAAATTGAGTACCTAGTTCTGTTTGAAGTTTACGGATTTCACTTCGAAACTTCGAAATATTGTAGTTACAATGCGCAAGTCTTAAACTTATATTGTCTGTATTGGACCTCCATTAAAGACTCCTACTACATATTCGAACCCGAGGCAACACACCAATGACTTTTCGAAGTTATGTGTACTCGTATTAGAAATAATTATCACTTGTTCCAACGGTGAAGGAAAACATTGTGAGGAAACCTTGCATGCCTAAAATTTGTGTAATACATTTATTGACGGCATGTAAAGACCCCAACCCGCACTTGGCCAGCGTGGTGGACTCAAGGCCTCATTACGGGAGGAGACCCTTGCCCAGCAGTGGGACATTAATGGGTTAGATTTATTTACTAAGTACCTACTCAATGGGACTGCTAAGAGCTGGTGAAAAGACCTTATGCTCGTAAGTAAAGAAGTATTTTATTTGTCATACAATTGACATTCAAACATATTAGTGAAACGATAAAATCAACGGGAACAAGAATATCTAGATCAACCGATAGTCGACGTACTCAAAATAGAACAACACAATAATTCATTGTGGCTTTTCGTAATATAAAAGTAAAACGCCTAATGATTTTCACTTTGTAATACAATAGTTAAAAAGAATAAAAGCACGATTACAATCAATGATTACATTGTACTTATTTCTATTCAACTAACATGTACAAACTCGGCGCTTACATTCAATACTATTCAATAATCTTCATTATTTCTCGATTACCTTTGATAAGCGATCTGTTTCATTTAGACCAGGTTTTTCTTTAGGATTCATTGCTAAATGAACCTGTTTTTTGAAGTCGATCCAAAAGCAAAAGTTACTGGCAGCAAAGAGGTTTGCTATAACATTAAATAAAATCATCTTTTGTTAAATTACATGTCCCACTGCTACGCAGGGTTTGCTCAGCAGTAGGACGGTATAGTAGTAGGAAGCCTTGGTAGTCTCTGCGGTATATGATTGACACATTTCAGGTCCCAGGTTCGCTTCTCGGGTAGGGAATACTATTTCGACTCCGACTTGGACACTTCGAGGTCTTTTACACAATAAAAAAATAATAGCACAAGCAAGTAATAACTAAACAAATAATTAAATTTTTCTTTCGGCTATACGTTGAGTGAAAAATTTAAGCGTACCTACTGTCAAATAAACGACATTGGTTTTTACTTTGATTAGAGTTTTGATTGGAAATAGGTATATCTTTTATAGAAAATTTGTCCCAGTTTCGTTCGACTACGGAACAATCACTTTGTAATTCAACACTAATTATCTCTAATTACAGACAGATAATCTCTTCATTTAATATTAAAGTCTGTATCAATACAAAACTTGGCCTACGTATAAATTATTCAATTCTTTTGTGTACAGAAAAGGTTGTATACGCCTATTGTATGATTTTAAGACCTTGAGTTAATATCTAGGGGTGAAATATATAATCAGGGTGTAAGGGAGGAGATTCTCATTCGTAAACGAAACCTTGTCAGTGGCGGACTTAATTTCATTGATAAAAAAAACTTTCGTTTGTAACCTTTCATAAGGTATAATGCTATTTTCCTGTCTTATGAGTCTTGACTTACTAGCACACTTAATTAGCCTTGTTTCAGGTTACTACCATCATTTGATATTTCAATCGATTAATAACTTAGTAATATGTCTCGTTCTTTGTTCTCAGGACATCAAAACACGACATAAGATAACTAAAATGGTTAATCTGACCAGATGATGTCGAAGTAACGGTCTTGTGCACACAACCGAGACTGCACACAAACAAATGGGCAGAAGAGACAAAGTGGTAAGCGCTACTTACTTTTCGACTTTACTTTAAAATTATACTATATCACAAGATGTGAATGGCGCAAAGAAAGTTTTGTAAGGATCGTACTAAGGGGTGTGCTTTGGCCACTACCGACCCTTATGGAAACAAGGCATGATTTTATGTACATATGTATGTATTTTAAGTATATAAGGCAATAGAAGCAGTTCCATAATCTTTATTTTCTTCACAGTGGACATGGCGCTGCCAATGGAGCGTAGTATCTATAGCTGCCATAGCGCTGGTGGTGTACAACGCCGTTGCAAACATGTGGCTCCTCCACCCTCCCTCCTGTCCCATGCACACAACCCCACCCCCCTCAGACCCTCCCACCTGCGAGCCTTGCATCGACACAGTCCCCAACGCAGCGTTAGATGACGACCCCATCTCCAGGCTGGATCTACGCCTTGGAAGGTGGGACGGTTCCCGAGCGTACAGACTCTTCGACTACGCGACCGTTGGAGACTTATACCCTGAAGTTTCATCAAACCGAAGAGTGTGTCTCGCGACACAAAGCAGTATAGAAAGACTTCACGAGTTGTTAAGAATAGCAGCTCACTGGACTGGACCTATTTCAGTAGCAGTCTTCGTGGCTGGAGACGAATTGAGGCTACTCAGAGCTTTTGCCACTTGGTTGTTTAGATGTCAACCAGAAATATACTCTAGATTAGCATTACATGTGTCCATGCCGGCTGAAAGACCAGGCTTGCATGGATCAATGCCGGTTTGGGCGAGGGATTGTGAAACGAAACCTTTGCCTCCTGGAGAGAGGAGAGCGGATACAGTTGCTTGGAGAGCGAGGCATCCATACCCACAGAATCATTTAAGGAATTTAGCAAGGAAGAACTGCCATACGCCTTATGTATTCCTGGTAGATGTGGATATAGTACCTTCAAGAGGTATGGCCGAAGCTCTAGACAAGTTCTTGGGGACTACTCCTAAATGTCCGCTCTGTGCCTATGTTGTACCTACTTATGAATTAGATCGAAGAGTCGCCAACTTCCCCGCGAATAAGTCTGAGCTGATCCGGCTCTCTAGAAGTAAACTGGCGATACCATTTCATAGAAAAGTGTTTATTTACAACCAGTATGCTTCGAATTTTTCAAAGTAAGTATTGAATAATGTTATTTCTCCATAGCTTATTTTCATTTTTGCGCACAACTTTTATGTTGAGCTCCATCACATTTTTATCATCATTACGATAAGATAACCGACATAGCTTTTAGATTACTTAGAAAGGCATTTTCCTACTAGAGTATACTTATCTATGTAAAGTGCAATGTTACCAACATTTTATGTTAACTTTTGATACCTATTTTAAGTTGGTATATGGGAAAACTAGATAATCTTTCTCTTTTACTAAGTACTAGGTAACTAGTTCTCATCAAACTTTTGTACAGTGTCTTCAAAGCCTATCAATGCGAAAAAACTAGCTTGCAAAACAAGTGTTATTCCTTCAGATGGGAAGCAACAGGCGGCAACGAGAGCCTGGAGACTCACGTGAGCCACAATGTGACGAACTTCGAGCTGCTGTACGAGCCGTTCTACGTGGCTCCAGACACCGTGCCTGCTCATGATGAGAGGTTCCTTGGCTACGGGTTCACCAGGAATACGCAGGTGATGTAGATCATGTAGTATATTTAATTTTGCTAGGGTTTAGTCCCCAACCCGTACTTGGCCAGCGTGGAGGACGCAAGGCCTAATCCCTCCCTCATTACGGGAGGAATCCCGTGCGCAGCAGTGGGAAATTTACAGGTGAAATTTTAGTGTTAAGTCGTAAGTGGTACGTTTACTCCTTAACCAGTTTGAACGGTTTTTGTGATTTTCTATTTTAAGATAAGGATACTGTGTGTGCTTTTAAAAAAAAAACTTTTTTTCGGAAATCTTCAAACCCATTTTTGCTTTTGGGTCTGAGTTTTTAGAAGTTCGTATCGACTTTACAGGAATATCGACAAGGTGTATTGATTTCAAAGCGTCGTATACGATGTAAACGCCTAAATAATCATAATTATTATTGCCCACTATTCATATCATTGTACTACACTGGTGGTACCTATTTCTTTTGAAAGCAAACATTTTTACAGTGTTAAAATTCAGTTGGGATAACAGTCCATGACCCTTATATTTCAAAGGCCCTTGCACAATCACCAACATCAAAAAACATCTCATCAAAAACAATATCGTAACATTTAAACACGTTAATAAATATCAGGCGAGTATAATACGCCATAACACGGTCGTTGTAACAAACACGCTGGTCGCTGGCGTGTGTCCAGGAGTTGGTGACGTCATGCGAGGCCATCCCATGGAACCGTCCTGTGGTTGCATCATGCAGGCCATGTTTGAAGCATTTTGTTGATCATTCAACTATAGTGGGCGATGTAGAATTCTTATGTGACCGATGTAATGCATCGATCAAATTGAATTGAACGAAAAAAGTTGAAAAACATAACTATCCCGTACCCGCGCGAGTTACTGGTGCTCTTGTTTACAATAGTTCAGCACTTCGAAGATTGATATATTTTTGTAAAAACAATACTATCTTTCGTCATATGTATCAAATTCCTATAGAAAAATTCCTCAAAGCCGATTTGGTGGTTTAGTCGTGATAGCGTAGCAGACAGATGAACAGACTTACGCAGTATCACCGCTTCTTACGGTTTCTCCCAGGGTTAAAAGAAGCATGTGTTAAACCATGTTTTAAACTATGTGTGTGCCAAATATTCAAACCCAATCAGTAGTTTTTGTACGATAGATGTCCAACTATATTCTCACAAACTTTCGCACTTTACATTAGTCTCTCATCTCATCTACCTGGGATAAGAAGCTTCTTGCTACATAGTCCTTTTGAAAATATGCAGTGTCACTAGTATTTCGTAGTAACAATAGTCTTAATGCTATAATATGTTTATGTTTTACGAAATTATTTCACCGACAGATTTACTCAAAATATTATAATAACTGCACAATATAATTTATAACCTAACTACTAAACGTCATAACGTTATTTTCATGAGACTTGTTTTAATGTAATTTTTAGTAAGTTACAATGTACAAAATTATATTATTTATGTCTCATAAAACTGTCGTGTGCCTACATTGTTAAATAATAAGAATAACTTGGACTTAAATAAGATGGAATAGAGTTTGGCTTGCATATTTTCTTTCAAATAGTTAATGTACAATTTTTGGAAACTGAATGACTTTGTGGACTGAGTTGTAATGTTTGTAACATCCCGGGAGATGTAAAATTTACATTGGAAAATTTATAGTAGGTAGTACCCCGGTACTACCTACTATAAATTTTCCAATGTTGGAATGAGTGGGAGTTTCGTAACTTGTCCGGGTTTCTGTATTCTGCTTGTCTACATCAGACCAAAAGTGTGTGTATTTCGATACACGTCTGCCTGTTTTTTTAGTTTCTTTCTTACTGCTAGGCAAAGGCCTCTCCCGTTAATCTCTTGATCCCTTTATATTATTGAAACTCCTCCAGGAGTTTTTGATAAATACGCATAAAGGCAGTCCTAGTTTAGGTAGTTTAAAACAAAAAATACTATGTTACCAACTAATACAAAAGCCGTAATATAGTAAAATTCTATTCCACTATACTAAAATCCTGCACCCCGAGGTCACCGTCTCACCGGACACGGTATGACGGTATGAATAGCGCGTCGAACTAAAATAACCGCTGTATAACCGAACAGCTGTGTGTTGTATGCAGAGCTAACAAGAGCAAATATCTCACTAGGCTGCTTAGGTATAGTACTGGTTTACGGCTATTTTGTCTTGTGACTAGTTAGTTAGCAGGTGAGGTGAGTCTGCGTCAAACGAAAAAGTAATGCTTTTTTGAATTCGCAGATAAAAAAGTATTAGCAAATGTGAAGCGACTTTACTTTTTAAAGAAAAAGACAACTCCCGCACTAAGAATTGCTCTTGAGTCGCGGGAATTTTTACAATCATACAAACAACGAATTACTAGTTATAGCTGTTGTTTAATTTTTTATGTTTCTTTTTCAAGTCATTTATGTATTAAGTAGTAAATATACTGAATACCGATACTAACGTTGATATCTAAGCTACCTATTTACTACAGGAGATAAAATATGTTACTTACTTTGAACTTCTTTTATGGTTGGAAGATTAAATTATTTGTATAAACCATAAGTAGTGGTAAAATGGTTTCTTATTTTTAATTCAAGATACGAAAAGGAACATACAAATAAACGAATTCAACTACAACAGTTTTCGACTTCGACTCTGTGTATTTCTGTCTCAGTTTAAAATCGCATGTGTTCAGTAGTCTTCTTTTCAATTATTATGACCGAATTAACATGAAAGGGAACATTTGGAGCTAATGATGGAAACTACTTTAGAGTAATTCTGTGTACCATTTTTTATGTGGTGTTAATTTTTTACGTCAGAATTTTAGATGAATTTGCTGACGAATTTGTTAACACAATTACAGTAACTTTAAAATGTAAGCAATTTTGCTAACTTCCCGGCTGCCTGTGAGAATATTCTGAATGAGAACAACCCACCAATAGCACATCCAAGCGTCAGAAGACCAGCAGCAAGATAGGTTAATGACATATGCACTTGAGTTTACTGGAAAGATCTGGGTAAGGGTGGTACTTAATAAGAGTGACTTGTGTAAACGGGCAAAGGGTATGCATGCATAGAGTCAAGCTAATGATGATGATGAATGCACTTTTCCTGATCTAGGAATCAAACTCCAGACCTTTCAATCACCAGTCACTACGCAGTCGTTACACTAGCTGCAGTCAGACCATAATGGTATTATACCGTAACATTTAGGTATACACAGTAATTTGTTCCAAAACTTTTTCTTAGATTTGCTTCAAGTTTTACTCAAACTGAACAAGTCCCTATAAGGAGACACGCCTTAAACCATTCTACCTACACAGTACAGCAGTAACATAGGTACATAATAACAGACAAACACGTAGGAAGTGTTTATGTTACATTGACGTACAAACTCAACGTGACGTCAATCTCATATTATAATCAGAGTTATTACTTTGAAACACTTCCTGCCCGTATCCGTAGTAGAGCAATAGTTGTATGGGAAGAGATCCTAGATTCGATTACTGTACTGAAGGTGGAATATTAAGGCAATTAGGTACGTCAAATTAGTAATAACCTGCAGCTAAGGCTGTGGCTTGTGTATTTTCTCGGGACATCATTTATTTTCCTGTCAAATTAATTCAGATCAAATCGGCCAACAAACACTTTATAGATTTTAACTATTGGTCCTCCTAACCGATATTCAGCCGATTAGTTGATGTGTTATGTACAGGAAACAATGATTCAATTATCAAGACTTAAAGTTCAAACAATCACCGAACTTTTGTGACAAGAAAACGCGATTACAACTACTTTACTACGACTAGAAATGTAAGCTTAAGAATCGAAATACTCAATTGAAAATTGTAAGGATAACTAAAGAATCCATAAAAAAACAATATCTAATAAGTTAAAGCTGATAATAATATAACAGGAAATACATCAGTGTTGCCAATACAAAGCATAAACAAAACTGGCAACACTAAATTCCAATAGTTTTAAAATATCGCACCATTAATATTAATTTACTGATTGAACTTGGCAGTCGTTTGTAATATATATTTTGTGTAATATTTGTTGGCATACACATTGTCTAGTGACTAATAAAATAGTGATTCGAAAATTGCAATGACCGTGGCTGTGGGCCGACTATGGTCGACGCAATTCTATGAAAATGTTGGTATCGAAAACCTTAAAATTAACGCGTCTACGATTCCTTTGGTAATTTAGTATTATGTGTACAAACCGCGATATTTTTAATACTACCTCTAGCATAGTACCTAGCTTTAGCCCGGATATTTTCTAGGGTAAAAAGTACCCTCTGCGTTAATCTAGATTCATTTAAATCCATTCAGTATTTGTTGCGTCAAAGAGTAACAGACATTGATTTATTTGATTTATTTATTACTCTTTTACTCCTGCTCAAATGTAATTCAGTTATTCATGTTTTGAAAGACTATAATGTTTTTTTTATTTCGCGGACCTGTAGTGTGAAAAGCATTTCTTCCAATCGAAATACAAAACTGTAAATTCGGATCTAAAACAATTATTTCTAACTTGTTTGTTTGTTGTAGTTGTTGTTCCCAACAAACAAACAAACAACAATTTCTAACTAAAGAAAAATACAGACTAATAATTAAGTGCACATCATTGTCTAAAACTTAATCTATAGAGTGATTTACTACACCTACCTACCTTACCTTACCTACCTTAGTGAGATCTCTGACATTTTTCATATTTAATTTGTCCACACGAATAACATTCCTCGGCTCTCCATCAAAAGACTTACGGAATATTAGCAGCAGATAGTCCTCTTAATCAGAGAGTACCCTCCACCATTGTTCCGAGCTGCTAGTGATAGATTTGTATCGGTTGCTGCCAAATTGTGTCGTTTGGCACCCATCCATAATCGACACTTTGCATCGTGTGCCGCAAAGAATATGTTGTACACAGGTTATATGTTGCTGGAAAAATATTGAAGTATTTTTGTATTATACAAACATTTTGAATTTACGAGAGTATATAACAGTTTTGAGCACATTGAAAGTCTGGTCTCTTCGTTTTGCAAATGATAATTTGTCTACCGTGTTCTCATTCCTATTAATGATTTGGTAATTTATTGATAATGGTTAAATTTGAAATATAAAAAACAATTGTCTTTCTTATATAGGTAAAAAAATAATATTGGACTTGTAGCATCTACCTACTAAATTCTTGAAATTTTAATTATAATTTGGCTTTAAATTTGTCAATAGTCTGCATTAAGAGTCGTGATTTATGTTCCAAATTATACGACCAGTGAAGTTACTCCCATCGCACATACTACTTCAACAGCACCACTCCAATATCTATTTACGAAAGTGTTAGAATAGCATATTTTTGTGTAATATCGTTGGGTTGGCAACAAATAAGTTATGTGGGTGCCAAGCCGTATCGAGCACTCGTGCAGCCAAACACGTGTACAGATAACTGCGATTGTAATTGTAGTGGAACGTGATTAATAAGTCATAGGGTTCGGTGACACGACGATTATGATTTGGCAATCAAGAAATTAAGATATAGTATTTTGGCAATCAAGAAATTATTATATAGTAGATTGGCAATGAAGAAACTGTACATATTATTAAATCTTTGATCTGTCCTATTGCTTCGTATTGTTTAGTTAAATTGTGGTAGCAATAAGGGCGACTTAAGATAGCTTTATGTTATCTTTAAGGGCTGTCTTATATCAAAATAATTTGTGCAGTGGCAAAGGCACTCACCAAATACAGGAAATGTTGATAATTGTGATGGACTATTCAAAAGATTTCGGCCATGACGACCATTTCGATTCGTAATCAGACTGGCATGTCATTGTAAAATATGTATGTAAGTAAATTATTTTTCCTGGGTGCAGTCTAGTACAACGTTAAATCGGTAATTTTATGCGACTATTCATAAAAATAAATAATCAATATTTTGTCTTCGTTGTTCCGTTTCTATCAATGCAGTCAATTCTTTATGTTAAGAGCACTCAAGTATTATTGCAAAATACAATTGATTACTAATCTAAACAAATTAGTTGCGGTTTCAGATCCGCAATTTGATTACAATGTATCAAGTCCTTGTCATAAATAACGTTTTAGTTAATATAATAAGATAAAACATTTATATGTTACAATAGAAACAGATTGACAATTGAAATATTTTCATTATTTGAAATAAAATACTATAAAAGTCACAATTGCGGCTAACTTTTCGTCACTTTCAATCAATTTTGAAATTGTATAATAATATGACGTCTTCTTTTTCTTCGTGTCAATCGTTTTTAAAGCTTTAGATACTTCCAGTTTTGTATAAACAATAAATAATTTAACTTAAACTCATCAGAACTAACTATTCCTTGGACATTTTGTATAATTGCAGAATTTAAACTGCGTTTAGATAGAAGGTCTTATTTCTGCATTCATATAATGACGACATTAAATAATTACATAATTGCATTTGTAAATAATTTATAATATCTCTAAATATTAAGGTAAGATGTGAAGTGAAAATGTATTGCTGGAGCAATTCAACTAATAGTCGGTATAAATAATTTAGTTAATGGAGATTCCTACGCGGTCAGTATCGTGACGTCAGCAAGAAAACATATCTCTACTTTCTTATTGGCATGCCGAAGTGACTCAATTACGAAAGCAGATTATATTTTTTTATCTTTCCATCTTACATCAATCTAAACACATTTGATTAATAAATACAATATTTTTTTGCTTCCTTAAAATATTCTTGTGAAAGAACAAAATCTATTTTTTTAAAGTATCTTTTATTATTGAAGTTTTCCAATATTTGTTTAAGATTGTGTATCTACACCATACATCAGTAGGAGAAATCCTGTTTCAACGAAATCGTATATTGGGCGAACTTTCGTGTCTTTGAATTCTATTTCGATTTTCATTTGTACCACCGTAACCTTTCGCGATCTGCCTAATCTGTCATAAAAAAATAGACAAACATCATTAACGAACAAATTCATCCATTAAAGAAATTCAGACAAAACAAGCCTACAGTAAACTCATAAATTACAACAAAAACACTACAGTTTCCATAATCCGATTGCTGTTTTTCCATTGGCATTTGTAATTTGGCCAGTGGCGAGATTAAACTCATTAATCTAGTGTTGTTTCAATATCGGCGCGTTAGCGACAATAAATTGTTCACAGACCAATTACAAACTGTCGTAGATGGACAAAAAATGCGGTTTATTTATTGCTACTGGTTGTACGGAAGGACTTTTAGTTTGAAGGACTTTCGGTTGTACCGTTTGTGGAGGTTAAATTGCTGGTTCTTCTTTCATAGTCCAATAAAACCCTTTTAAAACGTAGAGTTATGTATATAGGTGTGCTTAATAATTATGACTATTAATAAGGCTTCGATTTTTGTGTTACCTATTTTTTCAAAACGGTTTTTAGGTTTTTTTTAAAGACAACACCCGCTCTAAGAATTGCTCTTGTGTCGCGGGGACTTTTACAAGCAAACAAACAACGGACACAAAAAACAACCAGACCCGAAACAGTGTAGGAATCAAACCCACGGCCTCCCGACGCAATGGTACTTATTGGCTTGGCGACCTAAACCACTGCGCTACGGAGGCAGTCAATTTGAGTACATTTTATTGTTTTGTGGCGTATACATAATTTTCAAAAATGTAATGACACTAAGTGAAAAGTGTTAGTTGTTTTTAAACGAGAACAGACAACTACTAGTTGTTAATTAGCAGTTAGTGTAGTTGTCTTGTCACAGGTCTTGGCACTGTCAGTCACCTCAGTCTATTTTGTTAACACGTTATGTATAATTAGAAAGAAAACAAACAACTCGAAAATATTTTTGGCAAAAACAGTAGTACATTTTGTTGCTACCCCAAAGTAAATTAGGTGCATTTTCTGCAAAGAGTGAAATATTAAACAAATGGAAAGGTTAAGGCTTTTTTATTATTTATTTAGGCAGAGAAGGTGAGGCTCTTTGTGATTATTGCTTTACTGAACTAGAAAACAAGTTTTTTTAACCAATAATTAATGCATTCGTTGGTAATTCTCCAAAATTTGGAATTACTTACTTAATATTCAGACAACCAATATGAGCCTATATTATGAACGATCATTTTTTGTCTTTCTTCTAGTTTTTTTTATAATTTTCCATTACTATTTGGTGGAAAACATCGTTCATAAACTGAAATACTCCATCAGAATAGATTACGTATGAGTGTGGGTAGTACCGGCGTTATTTACTGAACATAAACTCCAGAATTAAAAATATCTACATCGCAACACGTAAACATTGGAAGCTCGTCGAATTTTCCAGCGTTAGTGCATTCGGAAACAGCTTCTACCAAGAGAAACGATTCACGAGAAATATTGGCGCTATTTAAATTCCATTGCGTTTTTTCTTCAACTATCTTAATGGTTTTGTTGTCGATACGGTGCAATGGATGGAGAAGTATGCAGTTTATTGCATGTAGTTGTTTTTATTGTAGGTGTCTGGGTTAGAGGGCTGTTTGGTGCTATTTACAATTTTGCATGTAAACGGTGCATCGTCTGTCGAACTCGTCTGTAAAAAATGTTAGCGTTTGCCAAATAGCGGTGCTGTTATCTTGTTTGTAAAGTCAAAAGAGTCGTGTTGGATTAGCCGTAATGATGATGGAGGAGTTTCATATTTGCCCTCCATAAACTAAGGTTGATTTTTAGTATGCGCTACATACTAGTATTTGGTGCAATTCTTTTGGAAGAAGGAATTCGGGATTGGTGTCTATATAGTTCATTGTTTTTAACCCTTAAGATGATAATTTTTGGCATGTTAATTTATTTGTAATATAGATGCGTAGAGTGCTTTGTAGCAACCAACGGAGAGAATCGAATTTGATACCGTTTTGCTATGCTAGCTATTTTTTTTTCTGTATACTTTACTAATTTTTTTGGAGAATTTCTTAACATATTTGTTGGTCAATCCGGTAGCTACTATGCTTTATTCACCTTCTTGTACCGTCTTTTTTAAAACAGTGTTATATTTCTAATCCAACAAAGATCAAATAACGTCATCACGGAATGCAGCGTGTGAACATTGTTTACACAACCGTGTGTGTATGTGTATGTATGTGTGGTAGACAAAATAACATCTTATTATAACAGACTTGTAGTGATTTATCAACGTCGTGTTAACAGCTCTAGAGAATTATGCGCTGATTAAGATGAAAATAGAGATGATATTACATCTAACGTGATGCACAATAACGAAAGAATGCAGAAGTGTTTAAAGTATATAAAATAAGGATAGTAGAGCTTCTTTACTGAAGTCGAACCATAAGTAATATGACACCTCTGATTTTGATGTTCGGAGTTTTACTGTACGGTAAAGATTTGTAAATAGTGAATTTTTAGTCGAAATAGTTGTTAAATCAATTAACACAATCAACAGCTATCTTTCTTTTTCTGACAATAAAAGCCTGAAGTGTATAAACTGAAGACATTTCAATGATCAATCAGCAAAAACAGTACCATAATTATACCAACAATCGTTTTGTCACCTCCAATAAATTTTAAAACTGTAGGTATATCAGTAAAAAAACACTGTATGTGTAACTTATAACAGCTTACATCACGTTTATTAGTAAGACAGAAAAAATAAAAAGGACAGTAATTCACAATAATATGAATAGGTATCAGTAAAATATAATTTGCTATATTCTATTCTACCTCCAGCTCCAAATAAATATTCAATCTCATTCACGTTGGTACAGTACGTGAAACAATAGCGTACGCGGCGTTACATAAATAGCGGGTATTTATGAATATACGCGCGCTGAATATCTGTGACGCGATGTAACGCTGTTACGTTGTAACGTGATACGTCGGAATGTGCCCGCGATTCACGCCCTTTGTAAAATAATGGAGGATTTTAAGAAATATACGTTGATTTTTTGTTGAATTTTAAGTTGAAGAAGCTGATGTCTTCAGTTTTTTTCAATTTGCTTGATAATTTTTCACACTTAATTAGTCATTACACGTTTAGATTAGTTGATTGAATATTAATTTTGAAACGGAAATTAATACATTATACTACTCTAAAATTACGTTTTAAATAGTCTTTACAACTACCTTTTCTTTCTACTAGACTTTTGTTAACATCTAAAATTGTTAATGAAAAGGGTTTGTTACTATTTCATGTAAAATGACTAAATAGATTCAATTGTCACCCTTTGTACATCTCAGTATTATGTGAATTAGCCGCAATATTTTTAGGAAGTTAATCACTTTTGTTGCAAATTTGCAAACAAGTATTTTATAAGTTCTATATTATAAAATTTAAAAAGTTATACTTAAAACAACTTTTTTTACTCCGGGAAAATGTTGTCACGCGAACGAATTCGTGGCCTACTAGTACTACATTATATTACTATGAAGTATGGATAAAAGCGACGGCTAGGCGTGTCTTTGTCAATACCGCAAAGTTCTAACCTCATTAATTTATCGATTTCTTTGCCACTTGGTCACACCTTCAAGAACTACTTATAACTTAATTAATTGGTGTTTATGCTTTAGTCTATCAAGGTTTATTGTGATCTATTGTCGCTACAGAAATAGAAGGCATGACCTAATATTTATGTGGATCTTGGGCAGTAGACTGATTTATTACGTTCTTTTGGGCTAATAATGAGAATCATGATCGCTAATGTTAGCAAAATACAACATTGTACTACCAGGAACGGACTTCCCATGCGATTCTGGAAGTAAGGAATGGGGTAAAGTTGATGCAAGACATAAATTGGTTCATTAGCTTCATAGTGATGTTTTTGTGATTTATCTCATGATAATCTAGAATTTATATGAAAAAGATAACATCCACAACAAGATTATTCAGATAACACTGGAAAGAACTAAGAAGGCTTAAAACGTAGATCAGAAAAGTTCCGAAAGATCTTATAACATTTTTACGGCAGAAGATTACAAACTATTTAAGTACTTGACAAATAAGAGTTATTCCGGTCTGATCCCCCAAACCGATCCACTAGCAATAATATTAATTGGTAGTGGATCGGTTTGGGGGATCAGACCGGAATAACTCACAAATAATTATAATTTTGAGTCTAATTAAACATTAGTGTGGTTAATTGTTACACACACAACTTTACTTTTAATGTTTTCAAACTATCGCGGCTTACCTATAAGCTAAAATGCTCAACTAGTCTCATTCACGGTGTTTTTTTTTTATAAAAGTATAGTATACTAATTATTTACACCGCAAAATACATTAGTTACATTTATCGTGGTCACGATCATAATTTTACTTTTCCCGGAATCAATGTAGTCGTTGCTATACACCCTACCTACATAGTCTATTACCTCGGTCTACTTAGATATAGAGCACTAATTGAAATCTAAACAATGTCATACTGTTTGGAAGAAGTCCATGGTCAACATGCATTGTGGTCTATTTATGTAAGTATCGGATTAACTAACAGTTTGTTAACGAGGGTCAAAGAATTTCTACGACCGTCTGAAAAAAAACATCAGATTGTATCGGCTGCGTATTGTAGAGTATAAGTGATAGGAAAATAGCGTTTTTAACAGAGCATTTACCGTTATGCTGTATGAAGGTACTGGGTACATAGTTTTGCCTTCGATCCTTGTTGTCACATGCAAAATGGGTACTAAAGGAACGGTAGAAATTGTGTTTTCTAATGCATGATGTCATGTAGAGATACAACACACACCACACTTATAAATGTCCAAATAAAATATTCAGTGTTCAGTTTAGTCAGAACAAAATATTTTCTTGCCAGATATTATCAATTATAATCATGAGACAAGCGGGGAAATATAATGGAATTTAATTGGTTTACTGGCTGTATGTGAAAACATTAACTAACAAAAGACTTAAATAAGTTTTCAAAGTAGTCAATCCCAATGTACTATGTTAACGTCTTTTCTAGTCTATATTTTTGTCTGCATTCGCTAAATTCTTTGTTCCTTCTTTGATCGCTTATACCTTGTAGCACGTTCTGTTCAGGTCCGTCACGGCTGGTTGCCGGTTGAAGGTCGGTGAATCATCGGTTCAAGTATAGCCGATAGTTGTATCTCGCTCATTGATTCCATTGTGTCACACCAATCAATTGTCCCACTCTCACTGAACTCTATTAATTGCTGGTAGGAATGTGGTCTCGTGTAGATAGGCTTTTACAGTTCATGAGTATTGTCCATTTTGTTTTTATATATTAAGGTACTTAGATAATAATACTTAGAATATGACTATGGACTGATTAGTCTGTAAGATAAAGAAAAATGATTTCAAAGTTGTGATATAATAATTAATCAAATAATTTATTCATTTAGGTCAAATATTGACACTTATAGTATTGACAATCTAACAACAAAATTAAAAAAAAGAAAACATTTTTTTACATAATTGTTGTTGTTTATTAATTAAGGATTTCTTATAACTTTGACACAGACAATATTTTTTCTATATTATACATTGTGCAAATCGAGGTATCAAGGCTATAAAATGGACCCAAAAATTAGAACTTTACCCTACATTATTTTTTCATATCGTTCGTGACCTAACAACATTAAATGCCTTGAATTAGTTAGTAGTTAATTACTTGAGGATTAATTACCTAATGTTAATAATTAACGCCTGAGTCGGAAACATTAGTTATTTAGTGGTGGGTTAAAAAAAACATTATTATATACGTTCTTATCTTTATTAAGCAGTTGTAAAGTCTTTTAAATGTTTCACTATGAATCTTTTAAGTTTGATGAACTTGTGTGTTTTTTTAGAAATCGCATTATAAATGTCATCACACCACCTATTGAAATAACAAATCTTTCATCCTGAAAATGTCTCTACGCTCACTTTGTTCTTATCACTGAAAAGTTCTAGTATTCCTTGAATAATAAAAGATTTGTGTAATAAATTGCACTACAGTCATTCGACGATAAAATAATCTTTGCCAATTTATAAGCCAGAAAGTTTTCACACCTGTAAAAGGGGTAACTTTTGAATACAAAAGTAACTTAATTATAGTGTTTAAAATTAAACAATTTTATTCACAGTGATGTTTACTACCAAGTACTGGACTATTGCTCCTTACTCGTCGCTAGCTTTTTGTAGTATATTTAAACCAAATAACTGAACGGATTTTGATCAAATCTGGCACACATATAGCTTGTTATCTAAATTAACAAATAGGATATTTATTACTACAAAATATCGGTCTACACGGATGAAGTCAGTAGCAAAAGCAAGTCGTTTCATAAGCCGTGTTGCAAAAGTTGATAGGACTATTTTTACCGCGCGGCTGCTATGAGTAAAAATAGTCTGAATACTGGGTATGTGTGTTAGTGAGTTTGTTTGTCCCACTCGTCGTAATTAGGACGCGGCGAATGAATATGTTCCGTTCGATTTAAAATTGGTTTTTGTGCCGTGACTGCAACTTTAGTTTTTAATTTAGATCAAATAGACTTCTGTAAACTAAACTGATTTTTTTATTACATTTATTCGCCAGCTTTAATGGAGAAATTCTGTAAATGTCCACACAGATTTTTTTTACTATTATGCGGCGGTTTTAATGGGGAATAGGCGTAAGAATTAATGTATAAAGTAAAAATACAGGTAGTTCGAAGAAAATTCAAAAATAGGTTCGGTTATTATTTTATTTTTTATAATGGTTTGATAATTATATGTTACACAATATCGTTATGATCAAAGAAATAAATACAAGACAAATTCTTACAAACGTAAAACATACTGTGGCAATAAAAACAATTGAAAATATATCGAATTGTATTCTAGTTCTTCGCCAATAAAGCGTATTCGAAACATTTTTACAACTATGCATTTTACTTAAGTAAACCAGTAGCAGGAAATCCATGTTTTTTAACATTAAGTTTAGTAACTTATGAGACATTTCACTAAACCAAACAAATCCGAAAAACTATAACAATTTAGGTGCACACACGCCTAACAATCATAATCCGTGTCGCCGCGCTAAATATTTTAACCAACACTACAGGAATTACAGTTCTCACTCCAATCGATTACCGATTTCTCAGCATTCGACTATTTTCGCATTGATCTTCAACGGCATTGAATTTAACTGAATATTTTAAGAAAATGTTCGAATAAATCTGTGACACTTGTTTTTAGATGCATAATTGATTTTAGGTTTTGTAAGATGTGATGAAATGGAAATATTTGATTTAGCTGTTCTTGGGTTCATTGGCAGTGGGTGGTGAAGTAGAATTTATTTATTATGATAGTTGGTTTAGTCCCGTATTTTGAATCCGGTGAACCTTATTTCTAATGCCCCTCAGAATAGACCATGTTCTTTTCCTTGTGTTGTTGCAACTCTCCTAGGGAAAAGTATGCAATACATTATGTTTCGAAAAGCTGAAACTCTGTTTATACCACGAAACAAAAAGACAAACTTTGTTCCATTTTTACAGAACCAGATTTTCATTAGCAGTAAATACCTATTAATAGTACCGTGGTATTGCTTCGTTTTGAAAAATAAAAGTTTAAAACTACATTCATTATACAAATTTGTTTATTCAATGCAATATGTCCCTATACGAACACAAAAAGGTATCCTTTACAGGAAAATAATCTAATATATAAAATTCTCGCGTCACAGTTTTCGTTGCCACACTCCTCCGAAACGGCTTGACCGATTCTCATGAAATTTTGTGAGCATATTGAGTAAGACTGAGAATTGGCCAACATCTATTTTTCATACGTCATAATAAAAAAAATATATATGGCAATACAACGTTTGCCGGGTCAGCTAGTAACAAATATATTATTTACAATTCACACAATTACATTAAAACTGATTCCAAACTAAACAGAACTTGTACTATGGTAACTAGACGACTGATAACACACAAGTATTCTTGATGATAAAAATCGCATCTATTAATACTGTATTACCTTCTTCTATTAACCGTGTTGTGTCGTCGAACTGTCAGCAATCAATACTAGCACATCAACGTATTGATCATGCTAACTGCTATGATATTCAACAGAGAATGTTGCTAGAATATGCATCAACTATGCGGTTAATATCTTATGTGATGTATTGTATTAATTAAACAGTTAGCAGTTTAGCTCATGATTGGTGGGAGAGAGGGCATGATGAAATATTACTAGCAGAGCAGATATCACCCTGGAAATGCCAGGAGGGCAAGCATAAGAAAGATATACACAGATCCTATCGGCGACGTCTCGAAATAAGGTCAGGTGCGTAGTACTCGTAACCGGCGGTCCTGTACGACAAGATGTATGGATGTGAATAAGGCAAGGAGAGTTTGTAGGGATCGTACTAAGTGGCGTTATTCAGTTACCTCTATAGGAAAAAGTCGTGATTCTTTGCATTTTTACTTCATAAAACAAAAGATAAATAGCGTACAGATATGATTCAAACACAAGCATACAATTAAGCTTGCAAATAAGTTCTTCATCTGGGTTCCGAACTCATAATACGCAGCGTAAGAAGAGAATAAAAGCAGAGGTGTAGAAATAAAATACATAAAAGTAATAGCGTCACTATCAATACAGCCTAGAAAATAAACTTCTATAATGTTAATCAAGCATGCGTCATATGGATTTCATTGCATTTGTAAAAGTGCAACTGAACATGTTTCAGTCTATGTAAAATTATAACAACTGCTGTAATTTGTTTAAACAGCTGTGTCTGTACTCATTAATGTTTATTTCATAATCTATAAACTGAACATTTTATTACGATCTGAAGATCAGCTTTTAATGTCTGTATTTACCGTTAATACTTAACTGCGTCATCCCATTGCTCGATAAAAGCCTAAACTATCCTAACTATCTATTATTTCTAAGCACTGTTGAGTATAGGGGGCCCCCTCAGTACGCGTACAAATATCGATTTCTCGTCCACTGCAGACTGCAGACCTACACATTTCACGATGTCACCGACCAAATCTTCGCATAAACTAAACTAAATTAACTAAACTAGCCTACCACTTGCAAAATAGTACGATGTGGCCTGTTCACATAAACTGTTAACCAAAAACACCTGAAAATATAGGAAAACCCGTTTTTAACAACTTAAAGCAAAAAATCCGAAAACATTTTATTCAATCGTTCCGACGAGTGATAGTTGAAAAATATTCTCTTTTTTCTAACAGCTAGTAGAGATTTCGACAACGCGTATGTCAATTTTTGTGTGAAACGTTCAAACGTAGTCGTGTGCAAAAGTTAGTGTTTTATAAATAAACGAGTCGGAGTGCCAGCACATAAAATGTTTACTTCGAATTAAAAATGTTTGAGTTATTTCTCTGAAATTGCTTTATGATACTAAGATCGTTAGCGAGCCATATGGTAGTTGATGTTGATAATCGTTATTTTTGTAACTAATTATACCATCATCTGTCAATCAAGAACTGTAAACAATAGAGAAATAAATCTATTTATAAAAGTAGCAAATATTTTCGATAGGAACATTTTAATGAATTTTAAAGTGTCAAAATCTTGAGCTAACGTCTGCCTCTCGCAATGGTATTGTTAAAACTGACGCTCAATGTATGTATTTACTAAGAAATACATATACTTCTTTCTCTGCCGCCTACCTATCTATGAATACCAGATGTGATAACCACTTTTATTTTTTAAATTACTGGATTGTGACCTTTTGTGTTTGGAACCTAACACTTATAGGACTCTACTGAAAGCTGTCGAATTTATTGTTATTTTACACGTTAACTCTTAGTAATTAATGCAATGCTTGCAAAGTCCTAATGCATTCATTTAACGTATTTAGTGATAAACCTAGTGCCAAAATTGTTCAGGTCCCCCGAAGGCTATCATAATTAACAACAATTGAGATTTTTACGTGCCAGAAACTCGGAGACGTTCATCTCAAACACCATACTGGTCACCCATCTATAGAATATTCCCGCTAAGGTTGCTTAACCCATCGTTTACTGGTAAGCGCAACTAGCTATGACTATCTCATGGAACTCCTAAAGGCATTACATCATTATTTTTTCTCCCTTAACCTCACCTTGACTTATCAGCTAGGTCTAAGCAGGTGAAAAGGTCGCAACCTCGGCTCGGACCGTGTGAAATGACGGTCGAGTTTGGCAATCATTTGAATTAGAACATTGTCAACGTTATCGGCTATTTGCTGTAAAGCTATTGAAGTGACTGCTATCATGTTCCGGAGATCTGTGTTTTTGTTTCTGTGTTTATTGACTGTTGTTGGTGAGTAAATTGTTTGTTCTTGCTTGTAAAATAATTGCTTGGATTGCAATGGACTTTTGAGTATATTTCTTACAAATTTATGCTAAAAACTTGGTGGCAATATTACTTCTATTAGAAACTCTTAATCAGTGAAATTATTTTTAGAAGTAGTAATTAATGTTACTTTAAATTACAAAATATCGTGAATTATAAAATAATCTACATCCCATACGTTGTGAACTATTGGAACACAAATAATTTCTTTTAGTGCGTCCAAAAGTGAATTTCTTAGACATTTTTTTATCAACTACAAAAACATAAACATTAGTTAACAATCCAAATAATATTGCTACAATTTTTTCAGCTTTTCGGTTAACATTTATACGACTTACGTTATTCATACTTTACACAATTATTCTAGATGTCCAAGAAGTAATAGAAGCAGATGCAGAAGCTACTGATAATGTTCAGAATACAGACGGCCAAGAACTTGATGTGGAGTTGGAGGCAGCTTGTCCAGAACTTAGTGGTCAGATCATAGGTGGTAGAGCCACGTCGGTAAACAGGCATCCCTACCAAGTGTCCATGGTGATCAATGGGAACTCGTTCTGTGGAGGGTTCATCATCAGCCAGGATTATGTGATGACGGCGGCGCATTGTGTACAGAAGTAAGTAGTTTTATACCATTTTTTTTAAGATATTTTTATTTTGTTCTATTTATCCTAATAGAGTTTCCTCCTTTATTGCAAGTTATTATCTACATTTTATGTAAGGGAGATAATTTTTTCGAAGTTCAATAGTTATTTTAAATAATATATTTTTAAATTTTTGTAGATAAAGTGTAGAAAATCCTTGTCTTCACGTTAAATATATTTGAAGATATCTAGCTAATGTTAGTAATTATTCTACAATATATCTGACAACCTACATCTCAAATATTTTGTACAACATGTCCAAGAACGTACAAAAGCTTTCTACATTATGAACCTCCAAAAGGCTTCTGAAAGCACCTCCATCAGGCCGTAAACTATAACAACAAGATTGAAACATAATCCTTGTCCATTAAAGCGAAATTATTCAGCCACCAGAAAAATCAAAGGCGATTTAATGTGCTCGTAAACAAGCCTCTGTTGACGTTACATTTTATCAGTGATCATAAAAATAGTTATACTTTTTACTGGCTGTAGTAAATTTCTGAGATATTGTTCTCAGACTAGCCTACTTGGTACCCGCTCCAAGTGTCGAGGTCAAATCGTAACGCTTCTAAACTTTACGACTTGAACAATAATAAAACTGTGACCAGACTTAGCTTTTATGACTTTAATGTTGCTTATCACTTTAAAGGTTTTCTTTAATATATAGCGACGCGTAAAATTATATATTCCAAAGAAATATCTTGGAGTAAGGCAGTTTAATTTCCATAGAATTTGCATGCCTTTGAGCTTTTGGACGGTATAAAGCGAAATAAAGTGGAGTAATTTTTGCCTTCAGTTCCATTGATGTTTATCAAACAGTTTGGTACTGTAGGTTTTCATGTATAAATTGTTAAAATACAGCCTAGCCTTAAAACAACTCTAACGGAGAATAATTTGGTCAGAGTAACGTCCCAATTTAGTATCTGACTTCAACACAAGATAAGACTATCGACTCTTAAATTCAATTGATTAAACTCGAACCATTTGCCTTTGGCATTAAGTCCTGTATACAATTTTGGAGATGAAAGTTAAAAAATCCACTGAAACAAAGTAAAATAAGGAAGAAAATATAGTTTAAGAGATGTTTCAAAATTCGACGTTTGTGACCTAATAACAGGAAAATTCGAGCATCGTTTTTATATCAGTAAAAGAAGTAATACTTCACCTTACTATGTTCATCGTATACCCTTAGAAGCTACCCTACATCATACAAGTTAAAACTGAACATAAACATAGTGTATGTATGTATGTATGTACGTCATTCACGTCATGACCATCTGGTTTTTCCCTCGGTGAATATTTGATCAAGTGCCGCGTACCGTAGTGTACAGTCAGAGACAAAAGACAAATAGTGTGGAACGTATACGTGCTTATTTATTGTTAAGACTTGTGCAGTATAGACTACAAAGAATAAAATTCATGCTACATACATTTATTTACATGCAGGCACTTTAAAAACATATCCAAATGAATGATTTCCTTTAGTTCATATTATAACATAGAACAACATGTGACATAGTACAAAAACTACATATTTCGTAAGCAATAGCAACCGCAAACTGCAATTTCTTCTTTGACTATGGATAAGATTTTATAATAATATGATTAGTAACTAAACGTTCAATCTTGGAATTTTCAAATGCAAATCTGCCTTATCTTTGCTGCTTTTCCTATCCACGCCAAATACCGACGTTTCCACACATTTTTTTTACAATCCAGTTTCAATCAATGATTTTTGTATCCGACTGTACCGTAGTTGAAGAGCCCTTCACTAGTGGGAATGTTTTGGTTGAGTGGGCATTCCACGAGTTTACGGTGTAGCGTATGTTGGGCAAATGTTATTCACGAGGTTTTATCGGTATTTGAAGGACCTAGTACTTGAAAACCATGATTTCAGTTTCAAATAGAATTAGTGGTAACGTATTTTTATTACTTTTAAGGTAGCAAATATGAAGTGCATTCATTGCGAGTATAATTAAACGAGGTTGTAGGAAGTCTTGATTAATTTATGTGTACAAATTTTGGATAAATATTTTTTTACATACTGGTAATATTGGAGTACGCTTGTGGATATAATAATTGCAATACGCGTAGGTTTGCTGTTTAAGAACAAGTAATTTTATAATCAGACAAAAATGTTTGAGTTTCTAAATCTAAATTTATATTATGACAATTGTAGGCTAGTTTTTTATCAATATTATCATTGGAAGTTAGTTTTTATCTAAATATAATTAACTCGGTCTAGCCGCAATCTCACAAAGCAAATCGCAAACGATTTCGATCAATGTTTTCGAAACACCATTGCTAGTTTTCTTATTGTTTTCATAATTCTTAATTACTTTGTTACTTGTAAAGTTTTCACTCATAATTAAATAAGTATTTCTAAAGTACAAAGGTCAATACGGCTTCTTAAAAATCGATAGAATAATCGCTTTCGGAACGCACTGCTTATGTGAAAATTCGGCTTCCTCACAGCGTGGTGGATTCAACCTAACTATTTTCTCAATCCAAGAGTAGAGCCTTTGCCCAGCAGTGATACGGAAGTAAATTAATTCAAATTGAGGGATAAAAATGTAATTTTATTTATTATATTGTGTTTAATTATTTTAGCACAGCGCCTGCCCGCATTCGTCTCCGTGTCGGCAGTACTCGCCGTGACTCTGGCGGTCGTATCGTCCGAGTGGCAAACGTTGTCGTCCACCCTCAGTACGGCAGGCCGAGGTTCGACAACGACATAGCAGTGCTGCGACTGGCCAGGCCGTTGACCTTTGATGCTAATATACAGCCTATTAGACTGCCGGCGATCAGACAAGCGGTGCCGTTGGTGAGGCTGACTGTTACTGGATGGGGTTTGACTGCGGTAATTGTTGTTAAGATTTTTGTAGAAATATTGGTGGCCTTTCAGAGTTTGACATGTTTAGTTTGACCCTTTGTGATTCCTACCAAATATTCACTTGTATTAGTCAAGTTCTTCAGGTATTGTTTCAGTTACTTATTATTCGTTATGTCCTTTTAAAGAGTAGTTGACTTTATCAACTGATCGATCGTCTTCTGACCAAAAATATCTAGTCTTATTATTCCAGTAAAAACTCTGGATTAGTGCCGTATTATACTTGAAACTGTACGATACTAATTTTAATTTTCAGATCAACTTACTTCATTCCTCTTTATCACTTTTCGCTAGCGTTGTACTCTAATTTCGTTGCTCTCATATTTTTGTTAATTCCCAGCCTGGAGGTCGGCGTATCCCTCGTACTATGATGGAAGCCAACGTGCCTGTAGTGCCTCACTGGCTCTGTCGACTGTCTTACGGAGAATCACTGACCAACAACATGTTCTGTGGAGGACACTTCCTTATTGGAGGAGTATCTTCTTGTCAGGTAACCATTAAGTTATAAAGTTGCTAGTACTCGTAGATGGCTCGAAATTGTAGGTATTTTGTCGGTAAATTAAGTAGACTAAATATTTGATGTGTTTTGTTTTAAATGAAAAGATTATACGAATTTTAACCGTTCAAATAAATAGTTTTCATGTAATTGTATATGTATAGGCTTATCCAGTTTTTTGTCGATGATTAATCTAATTCATGAAACGAACTAGATTACCTAATATCATTAGAAAAGAAAAAATATCTTCTTTAACTCTTGACGAAATAAGTGATTAACTTCACAATTTTTGACAATTGTTAGAAAAATTTGCAAGTTTTCCATACTTAACTTAACTATTCCCAATCTTCCCAGGGTGACTCCGGTGGTCCAGCAGTATTTAGAGGAACAGCTTTCGGTGTGGTGTCCTTCGCACGAGGATGTGCCCTTCCTCTATCACCAACCGTCTTCACCAACATAGCGTCTCTCAGGAATTGGGTGACGGAAAACACAGGAGTTTGAAACACAGCTCTAGCTCAAACATATTAGTTTCAAAATAGCGATTCTGTGATAGATTAAGTATTTAGTACAGGGTTTAAGTTATCATCTGCAGTTTTTTGTCATTTCAGTATTATGACATTTATAAGTAATTTGGCTTTCGTGATTTGACAATAATAGTGTTTAATTCAGTAATATCAATTAGTCTTGATTACAAGTTTGCCTTATCTCTAGCGACCATTATTTCCAAGAAGGACAATTTTTTTAATATTATTTTTCACTATTCTTAGTGAGCAATTTGACTGCTTAGATTGTGTTCGTCTTGTTTGTTATACTAGAAAACTAATAGTTTGGAGCCATCTGATATTTCGCAAAAACGACAATGCAATTTGTGCTCTAGCCCAATACATTTAAGGTACAATTTGGCTTGATGCCACTAATGGTTTGTCAGATTTTGAACAGTTTCCAAATCGTGATAGTTTTAGAAATGTTAAATTATGTCACATTCTCTTGTTATAAATGTATGAAACTCATGGGATATACTTAAGCCCTGTGTAGACTGTTTTAATAAAAGTTTTTTATTTATTTTTGTAATACATTTTTAATACATTTTTTATGATGGTGTTGTTTTCTTTATAGACTTATCCTTTAGATTTAAGTTATCTCTGGTTAAAGTAAGTTAATTTTGATATTCGTTAAAAAATATATAAGTAACTATACTTTAATGAGGCACAATTTAGATAATGTGTTCTGAAAAACGTATTAATTATTTCTATACACACGAGAATCCATTTCAAAATTCGAATTATTCTACAATTATCGTAGTTATTTAATTTTTTTAAAATATCTTCGTAATATAAAACTAACTCAATAAATAGGCTGTCAATGGTTCATTATTCCATATTTCTAAAACATTTATTCTCATTACAGGTATACGAGATGTTCTTAATAGGATACCAGTTCAGGGTCCTTTCCCCAATTTTCACGATACACTGGGGCCTCCAGGCTCGGAGGAACCGCCCTCTTTGGAGGGAGAAACAGAACGAAAAGAACAGAAAACACTTCGAAACATTCAAGAGGGAACTCTTCGCGAGGTATAGAAAAGACCCTCTGCATTTATTGAGGAGACCTCAGCAGGCTAAGAAGACCTAGGCGTCGCGAGGCCGCGCTGTTACCGCCGGCCTCGCCTTCTTAACTGCAATCTTCTTCTTCTGACGAAGAAGGAAAAAGAATAATAAAGAACATAAGAGAATGAACATTTTAACTGTGTTGTGAACTGACGCTTATGTGTGTGTGAATGAACTCGGCTTGATTCGTGTCGTGTATTCAAATGTAAAGCACAAAAATTATCTTATGCACTAAGTTAGTTTATATTACTTTTGTAAATCTATTTTTAGCGTAATATTCATTCGTTTTTAATAGTATTTGTTGTTTTGTCTCTTTTACTCTCTGACGGATGGAAAGGGACAGAATACTTGGTACTATTGAAAATTAATGAGGTTATAGATGTAAGTGTAGATTTTTTAGTTAAACGTTCCTATAGCTATACCCTTGTAGTATACAAATAATATTTTAAAGTGTAAATAAATATAATAGATTTGTATCAAATTGTAATATCTATCACTGTTGTAACTCTTCGTTATTTTATAGATACGTAGTGATGTGTTCAGACGCTCGGCGCCTCGCTTTCGAGTCTCGAGTCAGGCTCAAATCACACCGAAAAAGAAAAAATAATTTTAAACTGTACTAACATGAATTAGAGATCAAAATCGCTTGAGGCGAAAAGAACGCCTGTTGCCGCTATCGAAATATGTTGTTTGGCAATCAGCGCCTCTGGCGGACATCTTAGAAACTATTTTTGCAGTACATTTTAAATGACAAACTCCTTGATACTTGAAAGTACCGACTGTACAGAATCGTGCTACAGATCACCGCTACACTGCTCGCCACTGCTGTCTCGATGTGATTTGAGCCTTACTCGTACGCTCGTATCTCGAGTCCCTCGACTCGAGTCGAGAAATCGATTAATGGTTGTTGTATTTGTGAAATTGTGATGTATTGAATGGAATTGCTATTGCTAATTGAGGCATATTTTAAAGAAGTATTTAGTAATAATATAGCTTAATAAAGCTGATTTATTTTCGAGTTTTTCTGAACACGTCAGTCCCCTGTTGATTTTGGGAAAGATTATGAATTAGATTTAGAAAGTCCACGGAAAATAGTGTATTGTTGTTTAACTGGAATGGGTATTGGTGCTCCCACAATAATGCTATGTAACTTTTGCAACCGTAAGATGAAACATAGGTACTTTTCAGATTTGTAACCGGTATCTACAGAAAATCGTATTATCAATTTAAGTATTTATTTCTACGATATTTGCTTTATTTATTATGGTTTGTTTATATTATCTACTACAAATTAATTAAATAACTTAAGTCAAAAGTATTTAATATCTCTAATCAGATATTTTTATGTTCTGAGCAAGTTTGAGTTTCAATATCAATGTAACATTGGTTGCAACGTGTTATACAACGTTGAATAACAGAGAGCACTATGAAATAGTAATAGACTTATTATTTATTACTTAATTTACTTCGTACATGTTATTATTTATTTCTACGCTTTTCTATTTTTTGAACTTATCTTTAAGCACGAACATGCAAGCATGTAAGCACAATTTTTGTATACTGTTATATTTTAATAAGTAAATGACAAATTATTATAAGTACTTTTACGTTTTATATAATTTATTTTTATATTGTTTTAAGCAAATGGAAAGGTTGATGAACAAAAGTGACAAGTAAGGTGTAACTTTAAAAATAAAGTTATTAATTTAAAAAAAATTAGCTAAATGATTGACATACATGACAGATTTAGACAATATTTGTCACATTTCAATGCACAAGAAATTAATTTGAGCCCATTTTTTTAGTTCCCATGGAACAATAATCTAGAAAAGTGTAAGAAACCACAAGAAAACCAAGGTAGATAATTCAAATCGATTCGGAAAGTTCGGAACTCATTCAAATCAGTTATATTTAAAAAGATAATTACTTTCTCTTTCATTTCTTATTCGTGTAGTATCTATTTAAATAAAAAGGCTATGTGATTATATTACTTACGTTCTTATTCTTGATGTGCCTTTCCCATAGTTTAGTTGTCAACATGTTTCATTAAATAAAAACCTGTCTGCTATACATCTAACAGAATACAAGCTAGCAAGTTACGAAAGAATTTCTTCAGTTCAGATTTTAAGGCACTGAGAAAAGTATTAAAACATTTTTTATTTCAGCAATTTATCATTATAGTCTGACCCTCTGTAGTCTTATTCTGCTACTTTCAAGCTTTAACTATCACTATAAGTGCCAAGAGATTGTGGCAATTTTCTTCGAATACTGAAATGGCAAGCTATTTTTTTGCATAACTCCTGCTAGTTTATAAAGAGCAAACATCCCATTGGCCTATTGAAATGGCTTGGTCGCTAATATTATATAATAAATTTAACACATTACTGTCCCACTGCTGGGCAAACAATGATGGTTGGGAAGTGCCCAGTGTGGATTAGGGACTCGATAACTCTACGCAATTACTAATTTATTATCTTCCTAGGTCACATTAAGTTTTCATTATTGGAATTGTATTGACAAAGAAATTATGGTTATTTTTAAATACATTTTATAATTTATTGTGATGTAATTGAAAAATAATGAAATGATCAATGAGTGAGATCGTACTCTGTGCTGGATTTCTTATTGGTGCCTCTTTATTTAAAATCTTAGACGTTTATGAAAACGAATTTTCAATAAACGATTGTCGAGATGCATGGGTTTTTATTTACAACTAACTATTACAAGCAAGTCGGTCCCTGTGAAAAAAGATTTTCCGGGGCAATAGGTAAGTATCATCGGTATTATCCAGATCTGATTTCAAAAGAGCGTTTGTTCTATAAAATCAGCCAACTGATATACATATTTATTTATTACTTCTAAAAGGTAAAAAATCAATAGACCTATCAAGATTTTCAAAGTTAAAAGTCACATTTATAATCACAGTTACTTTTAATCACATTTATAAATACTTATACAGTCACTCTTCCTTTACCTCTACATTACTCTTCCTTATCCCAAATAAAACAATAATAACACATCAACCCTTCTCCCAAATCAAAACAATTGTAATCATAAAGCAGTAGAATTATTCTCTGTCTTCTTGGTGATGTGGCCCTGTACCCAGTCGAATATGGTAGGGTTGGCGAGGCGGGTGTACACTCCCGGGAAGTTGCCGCGAGCACAGCCCAGACCCCAGGACACCACGCCGATGAGGACCCCGTCGTATACTATCGGACCTCCACTGTCACCCTGGAAATGTATATCATAAACATTTTTGACTATAATATTTGACTCGCAGGTCTATTTCATAGTGTAAACTACTGTTGTTTGTTTATTATAACTATTTATTGGCACTAAATGACTAAACTTCAAAAAATCATTCAAAAATTCAAATTCAAACAATTCTTCTTCCTTCGATTTGGGCGACGTTTAAAGCATATATAAACTATTTCATCGTCTGTTTCTACACAAGTTTTAGTCACTCTAGCTGAATCAGAAAAGCGAGCGCAGGAAAAAGATTCCCTCGAGGTAGAATCTAATATTTATCTCTTTTAAACTTCAAAGGCAGATAGGTATTTTCTATACAAGTCATTGTAAAGTTCTACTCACTTGGCAAGCATCAGGGGCGGCGGTACTGAAGGAGCCTGCACAGAACATGGAGGCAGGATCTATCGCCTTCCTGTCGAGTCCAGACCGACGGCACAGCTTCATCGCGATCGTCTTTATTGTAGACGACTGTAAGTAGGTTGCGCTTGGACCTCCTTCCTGGGACCAGTTGATAATATAGGTATAAAAACAAGAAACTAGATCCAAGATAAAGTAGAGAGAAACAACGGTCTTAAAAGTTTTTAAGATGTGGTCATCATATTCATTCAAACTATTTTGGACCATCCGAATGTGTACTGCATGCGGTAACCGAAAGCAAATTTTTAATATACATAAACTAACATCTTAGAGCATGTAAAAGTCAAGAGTTGCTTAATTTGTCGAAGTACCGACAATTTCTAAGAATCTAATAAAGATGAACATCAACTGAGGGTAGTCGTAGAAACTCGCGCTGCAATGAGATGACGTTTAGCAGCTACATAAGTCTACCCGTGGTCGTGTTACTCGGTCGAAACGTCGGGCAACAAATAAGGTACTGCAAACCTTTACACATCAATCGCGTATAAGACCCTTTACAGTGGAATTATGAGACTTTAAGTTGCGATAGTTCAAAATCGTTAAAAGTTTATATTGTGATAGTGTGTGGTAAGAATAGTGACGTGTTATTTGGTGCAAATAGTGTACTGAGTATTGTTGCAGCCTACATACATGTTCTGGTGTATCGGCAAGACAAGTTCGCAATAGCACGCTGATTGCAAGGTAAGTTGCTTTTCGCATTTTAATACGGCATATTTTAAAGTATTTTAGGGTAACTTTAGAAAAAATTGGGATTAATTTGATCATAGAAATAAGTACCTAAATAGCTCGAATCAAAGAAAGCGACGAGTTCAGTTTGCCAGTTCTTGGTATTAAATATTGCTATGAATCAAATTGTCGTATTTCAAAAAGTGTAATTGACTTTAACCATTTTGGTCCATTTTATAGTAACCTCTGTATTCAAAAGATATCCCGTTCTATCGATATCACATAAATTAGTCTTACCCTCAACTTCCCCCAGCCACTAACAATAGCAGGCTCATTAGCTGGTAGTCTTGCTTCTCTTGTCACGAGCCGTATCGGCAGGACCCTGGAGGAGAACCTCAGAGGCGAGTATAGCAGCACTAAGCCGACGTCATTGGTCTTCGTCTTGCTGACGTAGCGAGGGTGCACGAAGCACTCCTTCACGTCGTACATCTCCCCGCCGTGGGTTTTCCATGAGGAACCGAGGCGTACACTCAGTTCACTGGCTCGGGCTCTGCAGAAAAATATAGTAAATGAGAACTTATTACTACCTCCGAATCGTTTCAAATTGATTATCTAACGGGATATGCGATTTAAGTACGAAATTCCGTAAAATTCCTTAATCGATTTTGAACCTAACAGGAGAGAAGTTTTGGTAATGATTGTATTTCATTTTTTTTCTTTTTATATTATTTGACGTAATATTTTAGTAACATATAAATAAACAGAAAGTCCCTCAATAATAATACAGTAATCGTAATACCCCAATTACAACACAACCTGTAACACCATTTCACATAAAAAAGTATTGTTTAGGCTGGCGCCTTCAAAACCCATTCAATCTACAGTACTTAAGCAATCGACACTTCAACACAATTCAAAACAAGTCGTGAGCTTCAATGAGGCTAAATATCTAACAATACATTCAGATACAAACAAATGTTAACAAAAAACATCTGAAACTCGTAAAAAACATAACCTTCAATGTAACGTAATTGAAACTGGCCGGTTGTTCGTTTAATTTGTAATTAGGAACAAAGATTTATTGTGAAACGCAGACGGAATATTGAAAATACGAAACATTTTTAAGTTTGTTTTCGTTTGTACACTATTCTGTTGATGCTATTTTTGGAATTAATTAGTACCTTACGTCAAAATAAAAATAAGGTTGACTATTTGACAAAAATGTTGAGACGATAGTGTAATCGGTCATCAATAGAAATATTACCTAGGTACATCCAGAACGAATTCGTTATTCTAAAATACTGCATAAAATTTCGCAATAAGTGTTTACACCTGCCAATTTGCGTATTTGAGCACATGTGAATAGGTATAAGAAACCATACGAGCGAATTTACCATCAATTCTCAAAAACTACGGAAACTAAATTCACAGTTCTAAACCGAAGAGCATTTAGGCTTTGAAACTGAAGAGCACTAGATCCAAATCAAGATTTTTTTACTATTCACCGAACCAACCGTATCACTACACACGAAAACACGAAACGAGCGCAAACCGTTCAGCCGACATCATAACTTGTACAAATAAAACTACAAAAAACGCAACAGAAAACCCAATTACATTCATGCAGTACAATAAGGGAGAAAGAACAACCTAATACGAAGGATATTGAATATACACACGTCTACATTTCGGTGGCAAAGGATCGCTTTCCAAGTGGGCGACAATAAATATCTCTAGAGCTCTCGTAACTCCCATAAGACCGACTACATAGTATAACAAACTGTAGGTGTTTTGTTCTGGGCCTCGGGCGATTGGTATTTTGCATCGGCCTTCCCCACCAGGGTATAAATTGAAATTGGTGAAAGAACGCAATTCGCTAGGGGCGAACCATAAAAAGTATAGCAGACCCGTGAATTTATTCGAAGTAGTTCTCTATCTAGTTGAGAATGTGTGGGTGGGTTTGTGGACTGTTTATTGGTTTCGGCTCCTTGTATTCCCTTGTGTTAGGGTTTCAATCATCAGCTTACAGTTTTCTTTTTATTTGACTTGACCGAATCAAAATTGCCTACAGATAACTGGATATACTGTGGTATATAGTATACTTTACAAGTTGTAGTAATAATATGTAACTCTATGTGTATATTAAAGCAAGTTTTCACGAGGCTTATGAAGTTCGGAGACGTGTAGTCTTTGGTCGATAAACAAGTCTAGAAGACAAGTAAATTGATGCATACAGCTGAACGTATGGTCGTAATAGACAATACACAACTTATAATAATAGCTGAATTGAGATTATAAGTCTCTGTACTTTAGGGACTTAACACCAGACAGGCTTCTATAGGGATTAGAACATTCTAAATAGACTAAATATAAATAACAGACAATTAAACAATCTTACCATAATTTTTAATATTACCTAATTTAGCCATTAGTCATCATTAGTAATCAAATCACTACATATCTATCAATCGACCGATGGATCAGCGTTTTTAGAGAGAATACAGTATAAAGTAATAGGCTTTTGTTAGTTCTTTTCACAGGCTCTACCTCCAGATTTGGTAGTACATTTAATGTAAATCAGATGTTGATTAATAGAACAGCTTACCTCAATAAACAATGTGCAGCTGTCAGCAACCAGACATCAGTAACGACAGACCCTCCACAGATGGGGTAGGTCTTTTCCCTCAAAGACACTTGCCACGGCACTGCCGCTATAGATGTGTTACGTCCCGACACGATGCGTCGTGTTGAACTGCTTAACTTGTTTTCTGGGCAACATAATGTAATAGGATTATTGTAGTATTATATATGTTACTGTAAAAGCCCGATCGGTGGTAAATCCTAAGATTTTCCGGTATAACCTAAGATTTACCAACTCGCAATGGTAAAAGTCCGAACAATTCTATTATTTCGAACTTTTACCTATATTCACTTGATGATGTCGAGATGTCGCCGGAGCCCCGCTTCGCGGGGCTCCTCCTACTGGGTGGTTAAAAAAAAATAACCACAAAGGCTAAGGTGGGAGCTTCGCTTCGCTCGCTCCCACCTTAGCCTTCTAACCTAACCTACCCATGTCGCTGTGCCCAAAACTCCTTCTTTATAACTATGTCACAGTATATAATTATACCGTGAAATAGTTATAAACATAGTTATGAAGGAGGATTTTTTTATATATCGTAACATAGTTTTTGAACTCTGGCTTGTTCGGACTTTTACCATTGAGAGTTGGTAAATCTTAGGTTTTAGCGGAAAATCTTAGGATTTACCACAGTTCGGGCTTTTACAGTAACATATATACTAATATTATCTATACTAATATTATAAAGCTGAAGAGTTTGTTTGTTTGAACGCGCTAATCTCAGGAACTACTGGTCCGATTTAAAAATTATTTCAGTGTTGGATAGTCCATTTATCGAGGAAGGCTTTAGGTTATATATCATCACGCTGCGACCAATAGGAGCAGAGTACCAGTGAAAAATGTTACAAAAACGGGAAAAATTTTGACCCAACCTCTCGTGACGCAAGCGAAGTTGCGCGGGTCAGATAGTTTTAAAATATACGTACATAACATCACGCCTGTTATACCGTAAGGTGAAAGTTCTCATTGATGTATAACATTTACCTGTTATTTCTGTTATCTCTCTACGACTAGGAATAGCTGCGGCTTGGTCTTCTAAAAAAATAAATTGTTACTAATTAGTTCAACTTTCAGACTACTGTGTAATTCGGAATTTCGTAGATCGGGCTTTTTCTTTATTATTTCGCGAATGCGTGGAGTGTTGTTGCTTGTTTTATTTTTTGTATTTTTAGGTAGTTAGCAGGGCTTTTTTTATGAATACGGCATTTGAAAACAATAAATTATGCAGAAATCGTGATTAGAGGCATAAGCATTAATAAACGTGCACCTAAGGAATCAAATTGTATCTAGAAGAATAACATTTTAAATTCAATAATACTTATTATCAGATTGTTTTGTTTTATGTTTGATACTTCGCATCACATAACCTTTACAGAATCACGTTAAACTTTCGCTTACCCATTAACTGCTTCAGCAGACAGTTATACCTAGACCTATACTTTTCTATTACATGAGTTTCATTTAAAAATGTTAATATACTAGACTTATGTTTTTCCGCCTCTTGGGCTATTACAGAGTAGTCTAAATCTTTTGTAGGCACTATAGGGTCCTTATCCTTATCCTCTGTAGCAATATCTCCACCAACATGAGACAAATACATGCTAACTACCATCAACACTTCGGACCACATTATAAAAACAAGTAAAATTCTTTGAATTGTCTTTACGTTTTACATTTTTGGTTACAAATATTTGACTCCGAGAACTACGACAATAGTGGCAGAAAACGTGATTAATTATCATAAAAGCTATAAAAACAAATGGCCGTGAAATCAAAAGAAGTTATGGAGTGCATTAAGTTTTGCAATGGAATGAGACGGACGCCTGCTCACAATTGCTGACAACGCGACGGGGTGAAACTTGTTGCTATTGTGTTTGTGCAGGCGTTTTACAACTTTTGCTCTCAGCTTATCATTGTGCTGAGTTAATGATTGGCTGTTCTTTGAATGGGAAATAATAAGCGATTCTTAAGTGAAGTGTAATTAATGTAAAATAAATGGTAATTATACTGTGTATTCAAATGTGAAATCCATTACAAAATACGCTTTTCATGACCTATTTTGTTTGTTTTGCAATTTTATTCTTGACTCCATCCCGTTCTTTTTTAACCTAATTTCTGCCTCTTTATTTTGTTGGAACTGAATGTAAAATAAATGAATCTGTCGACAACAATTTAGCAACGATACAAAAGCAATATATACGAAAATAGTAAATCCAGTGATACAATACACAAAAGTATCTACAAAGAAAGAATCGTACAAAATTCTAAATCAGGATTTTTTAAAGTTTGAAAGTACTAAACAAGTCCTGAAGCCGAGTTGGCCTGTGTTGCCGTCCTGTTTGAAATTTATGTTTCAAGAGCCTCCCGGCTGAAACTCTTACTATCTAGTTTTGGACCATTCACACAATTTGTGCACGGACTTTAGGGTGATCTAAAAAGTATTAGGTATAAGGGTATTGTATTGGTATTGCTATTGGTAGAAGCGAAATTGCAGAGCTCTGTATAAAGTATGAACTTGTTTCATTCAGTTTGGACGTGGCTAGTTTATGTTAGACGTGATTTTACAACGTGCTTTATGTATTGTATAGGTATATTTGTGTAATCTTTTTTCAGCATTCTTATTTTGTGAGTTCCACAGTTAACGAGTGTGAGTAGTGCGATGAAAGGGTTTCAAATCTACGACTATTCGAGTGTTAGACTTATACACCTACATTGTTTTTTTTTTTAAACTGCAATAATTTTGCCGCTACTACGGTTAAAGAAAAGCCAGTACCTACCTACTTACATCTGTATAAAAATGTTATGCAAATACAACATTGCAGTCTAAAAAGTGATTGATCGACATTAGTTTTTTAAAGTGATCCGTTTTTTCATCAAATATAAAATTGCGTTAAGTTTTTTTTCAAGCAAAGTTGCCAGTATTCTAACACTTCGTTCACACGTATTTAAATCCGCACCCCACTTCGGAGTTTTGAAACTTTTTTTCACAGATAATAACCGTTCTCGGCATTCTTTTAGGCTTTAAATGGCCTCCCCATTGTTCCTCTCAGCGAGTGTTAAGTCCACAAATAAAATGATTACAGTTTCAAAGTTTCGCTTTGACGTTTCTTAAGAATGGTGTTGAATTATCAGTAACTTTAGACTTGGTTTTGAATGTCTGGAAATTGTAATTTTAGGGAGAAAGTTGGATGGAACCTAAAATTGCTAATGATCTAAAGTTTTTTGCTTTTCATTTGAAGTAATGATGTGATTAGGTCACATTGTACATAGCAGTGAGCACTGGATTTGATTTCTCTAAGTAATTATTCTGCCTAGAAAACTGTTTGTAAAGTCATACTTCTGTCTGTAATATTCTGTTTGTTGGTGAAGACAAACGTCTGTGGCCTTTCCACTAAACTTTTTAAAGAAACCAATTTTAAATCTTTTTTTATCTTACTCAAAAAACACGCTGGTCAGCTAGTGGTCCTAGAAACATTATCAGTCCTTTTGAAAGTAAGTAAGATGATAAAAAGTACGTGAGCGGAGTCGCAAACATTACCTAGTCCTATTACATACCTTTAAGAAACTACTAATTTTTTCATTCGACTCAATTTCTACACTAACCAAAAATCTCAATCTAGCACTTAATCAAAACATGTCAGCATCCGAGTAAATACAAGCCGATATCATAAACCATATTACCGCAGCCCTCAATTACACGTTACCGGTATTACAGTTGATTACCGCGGTAATTACCGCTCCGGTAATCTGCGGTAAACAGTTTTACTCCACGGTACGAATCTGTTACTAGTATTAATTAGATGTGAAGTTTGTTAGTGTGCCTGTGAAATGGCTGCAGGTCGGATGAAATTTTGTTTGTTGCTTGTAAAAGAATATATGGTATATGTATATGTGGAAAATTAAGAATGTATCTAGTACATTTAGTTCTTGATTAATCCCTATGAACTGACAAAAGCTTACTGAACGTAAATGCTTTATTAAATGCTACAATGAAATCCGATATTAACCGAAGATTTCAAATCTGTGTTTTTTCAACCAACATCTTTCGAAAGTTTACAATGTTGCTGAAATTGTATAGGTAGTTCTGTGAAGTAGACTACAGATTAGTTATTACTGACTCGTATTCACATTGATTTCGGGCCTAATGGCTCCCCTTTCATATACTTTATGTATACAATTCAGATTTCTAAGGCTTTGCTTTTTGCTCTACTTTTGAACAATTATCAAATAGCTTATCATTATGGAAGTATGACAGGTGTTTTCATACTCTCGGATTTCCACAAGACTGCGGATCACAAGTTAAGAATAACTGATCAAGTAGATTCCTCATACGCTGAGTAAGCCCTTTATTTTACATTACCTGATCCGCGCAACTTCGCTTGCGTCACTTACTGGTACTCTGCTCCTATTAGTCGTAGCGATGATATAGAGATAAGCGCGTTCAATCAAACAAACAAACGAAACTCTTCAGCTTTTTAATATTAGTATAGATAATGGTGCCATAAACTGTATCTAAGGTATTATAAACAAGTCAAAATTATCCAATAATCAAATCCACCTGTAAAATACGGCACCAATAACTAAAGTCAGAACAATAAATCAATAGAGTATCTTCAGTAATAAATTTGGAGTCGCCATTATAGCGCTACCATTGTACGGATCACAAAGGGCTGGTACCCACAGCATTGTCCTACTCTATGAATAAATATCGCAGTTCGATGCTTGCCCAATATCGCTATTATGTGCTATAAATAGATTGTTTTATATCGAACTCAGTGGTTCGGAATCACGTGGTTTATGGCTTACCTTAAGGAAGTGTAAAATGTTTACCTTTATATCAGGTAGAAGCAATTATTTTTGAGTATTTTTGCTGTATTATCTATCATGGAAAACTTATATAATTCTGGCCAAACTTGGAGCCTGATCGGAAGTCTATATTTTTTTCGAAATATTTAGTGTTCGTGTTTCTATTTCATTATCGGTAGCCATCATTCTAAGATGTGGATTACTATAAATTGGTGAAAATCCAGGAAATTTGTGTAGATGATATTAAATTTTAATGCGAGCAGATAGATAAATAGATGGAGTTTTAATTTCTCAATATTATTATAAAATTTAAACATTAAAAAATCGTTAGTGACGCAGTATCATGCTATTTCTACATTAATCCACATTGAGTCGCTTAGTTAATCAGCGATAACACGGTAACATATTTATTAACAGTTATTTTTGAAGTGCATACAAAAACATCTACACCTCTCAATATATGGCTTAAACACCATCCTAAACTATTTACTTATTCCTAACGGTCTAGGAAGAGTTCAAATAACACTACCAGCTACAGACCTAACAAACTCTCTGTTTTAATACTAGTCTAAAACAAATTCTATCCTTTTTTATCTAAATAGTGAAGCTACCGTAGTAATACTCCCAGTGGAGTAAAGTTGCTTGTTTTAAAAGGCTTGTATTAACAATTTAGCGGTGAACGCAGATGAGCCTCGCTTCCGACACAACTATGCACTGTGCAATGTTGGAAGTACCTTAAAACATGCATTTTTTAAGTTCTTAGTTGTTTCTTTTCTTGTGTTTTTATAGTAATGGATAGTGTTATGTAGTAATTTTTATTTTATTAAGGAAACATTTGTTTTTATTTATCCTTGTAAGATTTTGGTTGAGACCTTTGCCCAACAATGGGACAGTACAGGGTTAATAAAAAAAGGGGAACAGAATGCGTTTCTTTCAGTTTTTTTGTTGTAATAGTGTTATGCAGTAATTTTGTTGTTGTTATTTGGGATTTTATAATAATAATAATAATAAATCATTTTATTTTCAAGCTACAATGGCTCATAGATATATACCTTACAAACTAACATATATATTAAATATATATCATATTGTTATTAGTAAATAAAACTTAAGACTATGTTAGTAGCACTTCACTTAAACACAGTGTCGTTGGTGCTATCCTGTGGTATAAGTCCGCGGAAGCGACGGAATACCACGCCCTGGGGCCAAAAGTCCTCCTTCATGACGAGGGGCAGCACATCGTTTGGGACGCGCACCACGAACGACTTGAATCCGACGTTACGGCGCGCCTCCAACAGCTGCACCCTCATCTGGTACTTGGTCCTCTTACTGATATACGTCACGACATCCTCCTTCTTGGTGAGGTAGTGCAGACGTGAGACGTACACCGGTGTGGTCGGTATCGCGGCTCTTAAGCACGGTGTTGGCTCTTTAGGAGCCGTACCGCTGCGATTCTGGGTTCGTGTGGCGCGCTTTTTCCTTTGAACCTTCACGAAACCCTCGTCGTCTTCGTTCCCATTCCCCGTATCATTTGGTAAGAATTTGGTTTTGGGAACAGCAGTGCTCGCCGTAACGCTCGCAAAGTCTCTTAATTGAGTCTTCACGGGGGCTGCAGGCCGTGGCAGCGGGACGGGGCGAGCAGTTCGCGCGACGTCACATGGTGATGTCACAGGGACAGGTGCGGGGGTGGGGGGCGCGGGGGCGCTGCACTCCACAGTACGCGACGGATGCGTTGGCGTCGAATATGCTGACGCAGAGTTCAACGACGGCGAATCGACGACTCGCCGGCACGTGTTGACATTCGATGCATCGGGTGTTGACCTAGAAACCGACACCTTAATGCGCAAATCGTTTATTTCTTTACGCAAATCGGTGACGGTATTCTGGGATGCATCTAACTTCACTAGCACATCCGCAAGGCTGGCCTTCAGCGACACGATGTCCTTCAGAAGGCTGGTTACATCGACGTGGTCGAAGGTGACAGGGGGCAGCTTGTGCAGCTCCTTCGCCACAAACGTCGGCACATCGTCGGGATCAGTCTCCTTGAGTAGCGTGATGATGTCTTGGATGCTCTTCTTTTTCCCGTCACGCCGGCGGGACACCATCTTGTCGCGCTTATTCAGCGTCGTGAACAATAGCAGCTTGGCAGCTGCAATGTCCTCTTCACTGAAGTTACTCGCACATATCTGGATGGCTGACACTTCATCCATCACATCCAGTTTTTGCTGCAAAAACGCCAGTAACTCATTCGCAATAAGTTGTGTACCCATCGCGAAAAAGAACTTAGTCGAGCGTCAGCTTGCGCCGCGCTTATCAAATTAATATAAATAATAACACGTCTGCATTAGAACACGACGCAAGCGAGACTCAAATAGCTTATAGCCAGTTTGTATCGTTTTATAGCCCAGAATAGATAAGGTAATGTTAAGTTATTATATTGTTTGATTTGGTTAAGAATTATAGGAGAAGAAGCATATAGATTGGCAAATGTAAATTTAAAGTTTAAGTAGGTACTATTTGTTATTCTTATAGTAGCTCGATTCTTTTCTAGTATCGACTACCGACAACCGGCTAGTCATCTAGAAATGTTGTATGAAAATCAGATCAGGGCCTCTGACGGGCGTCGTAGAAACTATTTTGGCATTCGATACTCTATGGTACAACATTTCTAAAAAATAATTGTGTCTGTAGAATCAGAATAGAAGATTCAAAATTTGGGAGTGTTTCAGAATAGTTGGCTAAACATAAAATGGAATATATTTTATAGAAATAATACAAGTATTTAAGAAGGAAGATAATGAACCGTTTTAAAAGAAAATAGAAGAAAAACATCTATTATTGAAGCACAGAGAACAATTTACTTTTTCATAAGGCAGGTTCAGGTACAAGTTTTACAAAGTAAATACAGGGATTTTCTTAGTATTGTTCTAGGTTCAGTGTTTAGATAATTTTGCTGAAACTTGTTATATTATGAATGACGCAAGGTAACGAAGGATTTTAACTGCACGTTAGTGTATAAAAGTTTGTAATTATGTTACAACAAACTGTTGTGTGCTAGTCGAATATAGATACTTTAGAATTTTATTTATTTAATAACTTGCATTCATAATATCATGCATGTTATGCCCGAAGGTGTTCTCAATGATAAATACGTAGTTAACTACCAGTCAAATCAGGTACTTAAAGCCTACATCTACCAGTCAAAACACATTTTAGTATAGAAATACGACGTAGTGACGTCACAGTGTCTTATTTTCCTTGGTATCAAATGAGTGCCTAATAAAATGTTTCAGTCTGCATTAATTACAATTTCAACATTATTTCCAAAAAAATGCACAGCGTCTTTTTGGATGAATCTTTTAAGGGAAAAAAATATCATTTCGTGAACCCAGTCAACTACCCAATTATGCCAAATTTCCTCTAACTTCTTTTAGAAGTAAAATATAATTATTTTAGGTTTATTATAACACAAGTCCAAAGTCAGTGCTCTACTGTAGAGCTAGAACTTGACCTAACAGACCGTAGAGTGGTGACCTCGGCTAGTTAGTAGCGTCGAGGGCTGCACTACAACGTCTCTGCATCTACTCTATCTATGACAGTTCTATGTAGGCATGTAGAGTATTGTAGAGTGATCGTGAGACGCTTTTGTGTGGTCAAAGTAAAGGGTAAGAGGTTTTTTAAACTTACCTATTAATTTTTGTCCCAGAAAGTTAAGTCAGTGCTGTACTACGTTTGCAGAAATAAACAAGATAGGATGGGAAGATTATAAGTACTCATAACTTGACATTTAGAATGAACACAAAAAATATGATTTGGGCTGGCTGCGTATTTCCATACTAGATCAGTTGAATGCCTAATTTCATAGCTATATGGGCTACTAAAATTGTTTTAAGGTTATATACTAGATAGTCTGAACAAAAACTAGACCGATATCAGTTCTTAATACCTTTAAAGTAAAATGCTTTCCTTGCCTTATTGGCAATTATTTTAATTTAACACGTACCGTTTATGTATCTTGACCCATATTTCCTTAACAGACAAATATGCGAAAACTTTGAATTGTTCAGTAAAATTCCAAGATTCAAGAACTGTTTCTATTAACTTTATCTTTCAAACGATCTTTGTCAGTTAAGCGCTTTTTAAATTTGCCTCCAGCGTAACTGCTTTCATTATGTTTTATGATTATTGTTTTGACAGTTAACGTTTATATTTCTATGGTCCCACTGCTGGGCAAAAGTCTAAATGTGAATTAATATGGCCTACGAACAGACCCGTATGTTATTGAAGTAGTAGTTGTCTTTATATAATGAAGTATGTTGTGAAAAGCTTTTATGAGAGAGATAAAACGATTTTTAAAAATATGATGATATGGTTTTATAAGGTCGCGGTACATAGATAGACTACATGAAGATTGCTGTTGCTTTATGTAGAGTAGTTTTAATACTAGGTCTGTTATACTAAAGATTTGTTATGAGATTTTTGTCAAAACTAAAATATTGCGGAGGTTTGCACCAGATTGCGGAGCGTTCATTTGAATCAATACACGTCGTAGGTACTCTCGTGCCGATCTAAACAACAGTGACAGGAACATAAAAACGTAGACGTCCATGTTCATTACTGTTTCGGTGATTATCGGGAGTGCGGGAGTGCGGGAGGGACCCACACCCTCCGATAATACTTAAAGGATGCCACGAAATGGAGTTGTCTTGTCCCAAGTTCCCGACCCACAAAAATGTCCAAATTTATTTCGCAAGTGCCACTAATTTAGACAGACAAGCTCGTGGACAAATAGGTATTGATTTTGAATAAAAATAGGTCGAATTGAATTTTGAACCAACTTTATTTAACACGCCAACTTTTGTTATGCCAAAGATACAAGCCAAACGATACAGAAAGAAAGAAAAAATAATACTAAAATTTAACTGCAGACCATCACGCCTTTTCCTTAATGAAGTAGAAGACTTTACGAGAAATATTAAGATCGTAGTTGAAACTAAACTTCGTGAGGAAAATTCATGATGTTACTGCAAAAAAATATTTGGACGCGTGTTTAGCACGGGCCTCTATACAGCGGGTAGAGTGGGCGACCAATGTCGCTGTTGCAAGCCTTGTTGCAGTTCAACCAGCACTTGTTCCAATAGGTTCTGCTGTCGCTGCCGCACCACGGGCTGTAGTTGCGAGGACAATAGCTGCAGTCACAGCGACAACGGCCTCGGTGAGAAATGCCCAGCAGACGCATGCCCAAGTCACTACGTCTCTTGTTCTCACAACGCAAGAAGCATATGTTGGCGTATGTCCTCTCGTCAGTAGCGCACAATGGGTCCCAGATAAGCTTGCAGGCACAAGGGCAGGGGCCTATATTGGAAATCTTCAGAGGAGGTAGCGGTGGCTTCTGAGAAGCACGTCTCTTATTAGTACATGCGAGAATGCAACGGTTAGCAAAAGTAATGCCGCCTGCGCAAACTGGAGCGTAAATCGCTGGGCACTGGCAATCGTAACATTGTCCTTTGTATTGAACCGTGAGTGGTCGTTTTCCGAGTTGATCGCGTCTCCTGTTCTGGCACGCCAACATGCATCGGTTTTTGTATGTGTTTCCGTCACTAGCGCACAGTGGGTCATCTCTCGGCGGGCAGTCGCAATTCTCCTTTTTACAAGCTCCTCCATATTGTGCGAAAATTGGCGGATTTCCTTGCGATTGGTTGATACGACTGACACATTGAAGCACGCAGATGTTCCTGTAAGTCCTGCCGTCGGTACCACAGACTGGGATAATGACATCGGAGCAGATGCAGTAGGGACGTCTGCAAGGTCCAGCGTATTGAATCGAGATGGGGTCGAGGCCGATGAGTTTGCGTCTGGCGTTCTCGCAGTTGACGGCACATTCGTTGGCGTACGTGTATCCATCTGAGCCGCAGACTTGTTTGAGGATTTTGGGGCAACTGCAGGGCTTTCTGGGACACTCTCCGCGACTCTTGATGAGTACAGCGGGGAGGTGGTTAGCGACGTTGCTAGCGCTGATGCATTTAAGAACGCATTCGTTGGAGTAAGTCCTGCCATCGTTGCCGCAGACGGGTTCATAGATGTAATTGCAGTTGCAGGGTATGTGGGCTCTTGGCGGTGGTGGTGCTGGAGAAGAGCTGGCGGCGGCGGCGGCGGCAGCGGCTGCGGCTCCATTGCCATCAGAGGATGATGCGGCGGCTGCTGCTGCTGCTGCTGCTCCTCCCCCGTTACCTCCAGATGCGGCCGCCGCTGCTGCTGCTGCTGCAGAGTCCGCCCATACTCCGTATGGTTGGACACATGCAGCCAAAACCAGTAAACCTGAAAGAATCATTTAGTTAGATCTCCTATGCTATGCTTTTAATCTTAATCTACTGATACTTGAAAAGTTATTTTTACTGTAATCTTATGGCTTGTTAAAAAAATATTATAATTTGTTAGACCTGCTAAGAACTTCATATTTCCTTGCAATGCTACTCGACTCTGCTTCTGCTTTGGTTCCCTGCATTTTTATATGCAATTATTATTTGCACAAGTTATTATTGCAGTCGTTTGGAACAAGGGCTTGATCAGTTATAATGTATGGCTTGATTAAACAAATAAGTGTTATACAATAAATGATTAAGACGTTTGTGTAACGTGTATCGAGATTGTTGCACAATTGCTCCTTGATGAGACAAAAGGGCGCTTTCAAGGCATCGTGACGTAGTCTCACGTGCTACTGACAGTGTTTGTATGTACCAACTGTCCCTATACGCATCGTGTACTTTGATTCGAATTCGCTTGATACAGTCCTAAGACTTTGTTATGACCAAAACAGGTTTATAAGAGTCTAAAACCGTGCTTGATGATGTATAGTCTTTGGGTATAGTCTGTCCACACATTACATATTTTATGCACAGTTTTATCATATTTGGACATAAAAGTATAAATACATAGTATAATTCTAAATTATTGTAATTGCAAGGCATAGAATTTAGGGCAATGCAAATAAATAAGTAATGATTACTTTTGAGCGCAGGTTATTTATTTTTGTTCATGTCCGCTGCTGCTGTTCATATTATGTATCTGTAATATCATTCAAAAATTTGATGATGAATGTAGTTGACACAGGTGTTTTTAAGTATTGTCGTTAAATATCAATTATTAATTGTTTTCATACTGTTTGTATTTATATGCTTATAATTTCTTACTTTGTAACATTCTTTTCGGCAATCAATTAGTCATACTTCTAATAAAAAATAGCGACGTACACCTGTCACAATATGCTACAAACACTCTATAAAAACATACCTGAAAAGCCCCTCCCGAGAACGTCTTCCAAAATCTCAGGATCCCAACCTGTCGTGATACATACGGACAGAATTACGGGTGATAACGAAATCAGTTGTTATTCGTCTCAACAGTGGGAGGGATGATTTGATAACCCCCTCCCCCCACGGTTTGCTGGGAGCCATCTTTATTCAATCTTGGCCACCTTTCAATTCGGCCCCAAAGCGCGTGACTGGAATTTTGGAATTTTTGTAGTGACCACAATGTAGGACGGAAAATTCGATAAAGTTTTTACGTAGCATGCGGATTCCTAATCCATACTAATATTATAAATGCGAAAGTAACTCTGTCTGTCTGCTACTCAATCACGCCTAAACTACTCAACCAATTTGCATGAAATTTGGTATGGAGATATTTTGATACTCGAGAAAGGACATAGGCTACTTTTTACCCCGGGAAAATGACGTCGCGGGTAAAAGCTAGTCTTATATGTATATAGGTATAAAATTTCCATGTCACAATGTTAGTTACCGTACTTCTTCGAAACGGCTTTACCGATTCTCATGAAATTTTGAGAGCACATTGAGTAAGTCTGAGAATCGGCCAACATCTATTTTTCATACCCATTAGTGACGCTATTCTTTTTTTAAATTTATATGACAAAACAACGTTTGCCGGTCAGCTAGTCTTTATATATTATTATATAATTCTTCTGTAAGTGTGTATGTCACTGAACTTCTCTTAAACGACTGGACTGATTTTGATAAAATTTTTGTGTGTGTTCAAGGAGATCTGAGAATGGTTTAGATTATTAAAAAAGTTTAAAATTTTCAAATTAAAGACGTGTAGACAGGACAACGTCTGTCGGGTCCACTAGTAATATTATAAATTCGAAAGTTACTCTGTCTATCTTTTCTTCATGCCTCAACTATTAAAAATGCCAACGTCTCGATATTCGATAGTACCAATTGTTGAGAATGGCGCTACAGAAATAATTATCAACCTAGCTCGGTTTTGATGAATTCCTACTAAAAAGTATCTATCTATATATAATATTAAAGTGCATTTGCAATAATTTTTATAGTTAATAATTATAATTAATTGAAAGTAAATTCGATCCCTATTGAGTTTCATTTCATAAAATCATATTACCTGTAAAATTATTATCCAATTCTATTGAACTACTGTAAAATCAGTTTCAAGAACTTTTTGTTTAATTAAATCAACTTTTACAGTTTTCTTCGATACGGAACTTTGCTAACTTTAGTTCTTAGTTTAATGAAGGAGGTGGGAACTATTCTTAGTATTACTATTATTAATATTCATGGTTATTTTATTTCCCGGTACTATTATATTGAGCAAGATTTTTTTAAAATAACCTGGCTTAAATTGATTGAATCTCAGTTACTTAATTCATTTAATTGTTTTAAATGAATGATAATTTAATTCATTTTAAATTTAAGAATTGAATTTTATTCTTTCTAAGCAATTATTATAGTTAGGTAATTCAAGAAGTAACATGCCAAACATCACTGTCTTTTGTAAGAATTCTAATCTATACTAATATTATATCTATACTAATATTATAAAGCTGAAGAGTTTGTTTGTTTGAACGCGCTAATCTCAGGAACTACTGGTCCGATTTGAAAAATTCTTTAACTGTTAGATAAATCATTTTTCGAGGAAGGCTATAGGCTATATATCACCACGCTACGACCGATAGGAGCAGAATACCAGTAAAAAATGTTACAAAAACGGGGAAAAATTTGACCCATTCTGTTATGTGACGTAAGCGAAGTTGCGCGGGTCAGCTAGTAAACAATAAAGCATTTTAAAAAAGTGTAAGCGTACGAGTCTGACAGCTGATCATCTTTAATACAATTTTGTCTTAAGATTGGGTTTGAGGGAAATATACAATTTTGTACTGTTTTATTTCGAGATTTAGTAGGGAATATCCAACAAATGAAGGTCAGTATGTGTACTGTACTCGCGAATGGTCTCATTCAAAGTTGAGGCGGGCGAAGTATTAGAGGCGTGTGGTGGCGATGGACCGATCATCGCGTCGACCTGCCCGCCTCATTACATACTATTTATATATTGTTCTAGATATAGAACACTGCGTGAGACTATAGGAAACCACCTACTACAATAGATAAATATAGTCAGACTCTTTAGACCGCAGACAATTACCGTCTTATCTTTTCTTACCTAATACCTAGTAGTAGAATGACAATCATACAGTTTAGGTAGGCTTGGTCTGTCAAAGGATCGTGGTCATCCGTGATAGATAGGTTTAAATATGTATATAAATAATGAGAACTTCATTATAACTTTTATTTATAGTCTTTAAATCGTAGTCACTAAAATGGTCATACATTTTTCTCGACCAGAAAATCACGCCTAGACTTTCAAGTTTACTTCCGTTTTTTGTAAGATATCTTAGAAAACCCGGAATTGATGACCCGGTAAACAAAATCATTATTTAACGTCAAAGTATAGTCAAAAATAATAACAATATCACTTGGGGTCAAATTTTAAGCAATTGTTTGCTTGTAGTAAGGTACTCCGCTTTTCCTTGTACAATGCGGAATAACTTCATTATTAATATAGTATTATTTTGTCTCATAACAATATAATGTACAATTAAACTGCAATGCCAGTTCAAGGATAAACGCGGTCATATAATAATAGTATACGCAAACACAAAACAACTGCGTACTCCCACGCGCTTGTGTTCTTAGTCAAATTGTAACAAAACATGCCTGACCATAGGTAATGTACATTTACATGATTCAGTACATATGTATAGACTACTGATTTTTAATCGTCGTCATGATCATAGTAAATATAAAACATAATTTTGGTTTAGTTTTCATCAGTTTTCATGGATTAGATATCTTTCTAAGAAACAAGTTGTAAAACTTAATTTTGAATATTTTTTTATGCTTCGCTTGCTATATTTTCGGTTATTTCCTATAATTTAATTTTAAATGATTCCTCAGTTTTAAACCCATAATCTCCCTTAATGTTTGGGTCCAGTATTTTAAAACTAATACGGTATAACTAGCTGTAATAAAAACTGGGCATTAAATATCCATCTGTTTTTTGTTGGAAAACTTACTGAAATATCACAAAGTACAACAAGCTTAGATCTGACTAAAACGAAAATCAACCCATTGAACAGTCAACAAAAAAATCCAAAAACGTTGACGAGAATTTTCCCGTTACCGAAGAATCAATAGAAAATCAGTAATACCTTCACCACATCCCCTCTCTACAACAATAGATAATCAATTACAAGAACAATGGCTATAATTCCACCATAATATTTACTTAACGGTAAACTTTGTAATGTTGCCATCAATATAATCTTGATTGGGGACATCTGGCGGTAGAACGACCTTTTTGCTGTGGTGTTTGTTAAAAGAAATGTCACCTCTGTTAAGGTGTTGTTGCTATTTAGCCATTGATAAAGAAACACACCCTTCCCTATATTTAGAATTTTCGTTAAGATTTTATTGTCGTATTATTGTCAGTCTTCGACATAGGCCTGGTTCACTACTTAATAATAACAGCCGTCCCTTTCACTAAATTGTCTCTTTCTCGCATAAATAATTTAATAATATTCTCAAATTTTTCTGCCTGCACTCGCACTTGCGCTTGTGAGTATTTAAAATCGTAAATGTAGTGGTTGATGCCGTGTGGCTGTAGTTCGATGTTTGTTACTCTTTCACGCAAATACTCTCTATTACGATGAGATTTGTTATATAGGTAGCTGAAGACCCAGAATAACAGATTGGCTACTTTTTATCCCGGAGTTCCCGAGTGATCGGGATTTACACGGGAAGGGTGTCCACGCGGACGAAATCTCGGACGTCCTATAGTTACCAATATGCCTGATTAAGTAGGCTTGTTCAGAAAGCTGGAACGTCAAGAGACAATATGGTCGAATGCAAACTTGCAGACTTAGGTAATCTTAACAGCTTATCACTTGCTTCGTCCACCAAATGATCTTGTATCAAACATCATAAGTAATTCAAGCCTATGTCCATGTCAATTAGCCAGCTGAATGATTAACCCGGGACGTACAAAGGGACAGGATAAACATTTACTTATAACATATTCAGTATATCGTGATTGCTTACATAGTTGGAGTAGGTCAGTTTGGAAATGTATCATGTCTGTACGTATGTCTTTGATAGGCATTGGTTAAGCGATAAATGGTATGTCTTGGCAACTTTCTTCGGATAATGGATGCGACTCTTATATTCTAGCAACGCACTATGTGGGTAATGTATGCAACAGACGGTGGTCACGCGTTCAGTTCTCGCGACTTGTTTTTTTTTCTGCTAGGTAAGATGTTGCCAATAGTCGCTCTGTATTTGGTATCGTGCATGGTAAATAGCACATCACCATATACTTGTTTTACAGCAAAATGTAAAATATTTTTTTTTGTATGTCAGTGCCAAAAAAACTTCATAAAAAATCGTAACCGGCGCCGGCGGTCTATTAGCGAAAAGTAGTTATGTATGTGAGTGAATCAAAAAAAGGTTAGGTTACGTAGAGATCGCTATCTAGGACGCCAATTGGAACTAAGCGTATTAACAAAAAAGCCTTCGGGTTGACGAACTTATGGCAACCAAACGAGTAAAATAGCTTAGCGGAAGAATGCCATATAATAATCAATGCAATAAACAACTTAAGCCTCTATTGATCTGAATATCTGTAGTACAATCTACCGTGGAATATTCAAGTGTCTGTCGGCGCGGTGTCATGAGATTGTTTACTGTACGGTACATACATAGATCGTGTTCACGCGTATGTGTTGAATTGGAAATTAGCTTCGTTGTAGTATAGATTGTGTAGATATTTCTAGCCTTAGATAGTATATGGTATGGGTAGGGTTTTGAGATATTAGGACAGTAGTTAAGGACTAGAGCTAGCGTAGAAAAACAAAAATGAGAGCGTTGGACGCTTGTTGTGTAACGAGGAATTTTAGAAATGTAGGACTATAAAATAAATATCGCTCATTGTAATGCTGAAGGAGACGTTGTTAGAACCCTCGAGAGACCAAAAGTTCTTCAAAATATATACATGCTACATGCATCTTTAATCTTTAATTTAACAGTTCTTGATAATCGTCGCCACCTTAAAATGTAGTAAAAAAATATGATATGGTATCTCTGTAATTCCAGTTGTAAACCACTTAATAAGAGAGCAACTTTATTTTTCTAGATATAAAGTAATTTTCTAGGTAATGCTTTGATTGTCGAGGCTTTTGGAGTCATATAAAGTACTAGCGGACCCGACAGACGTTGTCCTGTCTAATAAACTAAAAAATAATTAAAAAAACATTGAACACCGTTGACAAAATTTTGAATCTAAACCATTCTCAGATCACCTTGAACACACACAAAAAATTTCATCAAAATCGGTCCAGTCGTTTAAGAGAAGTTCAGTGACATACACACTTAAAGAAGAATTATATATATATATATATATAAAGATATACAAATATAACTTAAATTGTAGTATTTAAGTTATATTTAACACAAGTATCGTCATAATAATAGGTAGTAATTCAACACAGTGAGTAACACAGAGCAAGCGATTATCGTGCTCTGATTGAAGTCGGACACAATAGGGGAATTCAAACCCAATACCACTCGAGTAGTGCTTCATTCAGTTAATTAACGTTCACTCGAGCTAATTATATTGTGACGTTCATATGGGAATGATTTGGGAATTATAATTGCTGTGTTTTGGGGTAAGGACTGTTGACATGTATTGGAGTGAGTGGGAATGCTTGTATGGGGCGTGGGTTCAAAATGTTGATTGGAAATGTGTTAAATTTTTCTGTTAATAATCTTTCAGTGATTAGTCGGTATAATAGATCTTTTTTATTTGGCGAATAAAATACAGGAGTGTTTTTTTTTACTGGGTACGGGATTTGCACCTGAGTCGTCTTTACGGTAGTTGCAGACATAACTGACACAAAAAGACAATACAAAAGAACTACTTAGTTACGAATATTGGAATTAGTAAAATTTTTGTAATTTAGGTGCATTTAACTAATCATCATTTACTTGTTTCTGGTTTTAATGTGTGTTCTATTCGGTTCGGCAATATTTATAGCAAAACAAAACCGACTCGACTCATTTGTTCTTGCTTGTGCCGATTGGGTTTATGACTTCATCTACACATATTCGGTTTTGCCGCCGATTTATGCCGAATATGTGTGTAACAAACCGACTTTCTAAAAACTGACACTTTTATTATTCAATCCGTAAAAAACTTCTTTAGTAAGAAAGAAGCTATTTTCCAAAGTCGTTGAGTATAAATTCAGTGTTGGATACAGAAGATCCATTTATTTACGGCTGGAATCCGTAGCGGCATTTTTAGTGGAACTTTCTGGAAAGTGGAGCGTGAGGCAGGTCCGGATTTGTTGTGTAGTCTATTTGGTAGGTCTCGGGAAATAGTGGTGGGGCGTGGTGGTGTTTGAATTGAAGTATTTTTACTGTTGATACGGGGTTTGAAGGTTTATAAGACATTGAAGACTTTCCACATGCAGTTAAAGATGTAGTTACTATATCCAGTTGTGATGTGTGTTAACTTGTTTTTTGTGCAGAGACACAATTTAAAATAATTGATGTAACTATTAATAATATGTTTCATGCTCCAGAGTGTTGAAAAAAATATCAACCATTCAAAATACTTAGAGTACACGGTCTTACATTCCATTTTGAAACTAAATATTTCATGGGAAAATTATTTCTAAAATCAAAAGGTAAAACAAAAAGGTAATTAATATCACACATGTAAATAAAAAAAACACATATTTATGATATACATAGATGATGATTACACATCATCATCTATTTGTATGCGTGTGTATCATAAATGTGTGATGCATTTTAGCCTCTAACAAACTAAAGAAATATCTAAAATTATACCACATACACATCGCATATAGACCCTACTTTAGAAAGGTAGAACATCTAGAACGCTACTTGCTACAATTCCTCAAAATTCCTTTTCTTTAATTCAATGAATAGCATAAAGCAAAATCTATTTAAACTACAAACGTTATCCCACCCCTATCTAGTTATTATTCTCCTCTCGTCCTAGCCAGTTGATATTATAACTTGGCCGATATATTTCACTGGCTTGCTCGCGTCTCCTGGAGTCCCGTCCTCACTCACAGATACAAATTACGTTTGTCTCAAAACTAAGAGTAGCTTAAGTTTTGTATTACGATGGTTTTTCGTTATTAATGTGTTTAAGGTATTATGTAGCTAGCTTTAGTTAGAAGATTAGTGTTGCGAAAGTTATGTTATATAATACTGATAAATTTACCCGTAAATAGGTATACAAGGCCTGATATAATCTGGTGGAAACTTCTGGAGAAATATGCACCTTTAATTTGGGTGTTTAAAATTCGTTTGCATGATCATATCTATACATACATATAGGATTCGTAACTATATTAGTTCTGGATGGGACACAATAACTAATTTGAACGATGTTTATTCGAACAACCAAAGGAAAGTCGCTTTACCTGATATGTGTTAGAATTCTATTATAAAGTTACCTAGCTCTTAATATACGTTCGTAGTGAATGAGGTGCCTTTTCAAAATAAACCAAACGCATAAACAGTACAATTTAATTCGATTCTTATGCATACCTTCCCCTAAAAACACGTTTTTGTTTTCCATTTTATGATCAAAATAGTCGGCCGCAGTATGACACCAAGTGTACCTTGCTATAAACATACAGAATAAATGAAAAACATATATTTTCATACAAAAAACAGTCCCTTCCTGTTTCTAAATACCAAAAAATTACACTTGTGCGGTCCCATCTCTTGCCTCATATATTTTGTTATTCAACGCAGATTTTTTCGCATTACTGCTTCTGTGGTAGAGCAGTTATTACGTGTTTTTCAAGGTTCTGAGTTCGATTTTTGAGTTAAATGTTTAGTTAAGTTTGAATGAGAATAAGGCATTGTATTTTGTATTTGTATAGTTCATAGTATTATGGCGTAGCGTCGTACTCATGAAATGAGTTTGATTTCCTGGTCGAGGAAAAATCAAATGCAGGCCGACAAGTTAACACATTCTTAAAAAGTTGTAACAAATTATAATCTGTGATCTTATTAAAATCGGGTCAGAGGTTAGCAAAGTTCCATAGAATTAGAAAAATTGCAGTATGCCTGCCATTTGCTCATATAATATTAAACCGAGCTTCCTAGTATGGTTAACCTTCAAAAAATATACACCAAATAATAAAAAAAACACACCACGAGTATTGCCACAACAAAAATATTTCACACCAATAACGGGTAAATGTTGCGGTGAGGTGAAAACAATAAGCTTTAAAAAAGGAACACAAATACCCACAATTTATGTTAGTGGTATACGGAGTGTATAATTTTTGCATAGACTTGTGGTTTCCCGGGAGCTTGCAATCTTTATAACGGTAACACTGCTTATTTTTTTAGGGTAACACAGTGGTATTAAATATAGCCCTTTGAGCCTCTTTTGTTTTTATTCGTATTTATTTTTTTGTGTGTGTGTGTGCGTTTACTTTGTCCGTACGATGTGGATATTGTCTGAGGTTTTGATGTTTAGTTTTTTTTTGTCTTTGTTTTACTGTTCTGAATGTTGGTTTTTGCACGTTTTAAGCAAATACTGATTTTATGATTTTGTATCTTTGTTAATGTATGCATGCATGCATATATCAGCATTGATTATCGTAAGACATGCGGTAATGGGTTCTACAAGGAGTACATCTAGACAATAGATCAGTTTGTTTGAAATTTGGATCAAATCGGACTGCACTATAGTTGAATCAAACGAACGGCTTTACATTGTAGAAATAAACAACATTTCCATAAAAGTTTCCAATAAATCTACGAAATTCTACCACTCACATAGATTCGACTAATAACAACATTGATTCGTATATACAGTGACGAGCAAAAATTTGTATACGCCGCGTATTTCATAGTGATCACTGTATATTATACAAATTTCTTTGCAATCTGCATCAGAAATAAGTTAATTTATACAACAAGCAGTATCACCCGGCGATGCGCGCTATAGTCATACATTTTGTTAGAACTTATTGGTTGAGCGTGATTTAGCTGAAATATAATTCGATTTGTGCACAATTGGTTCCGGTTGCCGAATGACTTTTCATAATGTAATGTGATTTGTGCTTTGGGCTATACTTAAGAATATGTTGCAGGTTGCTATAGCTTTCTTAAGGATTTGGTTTGCACTGGTTTACAAATCGACCATGTAACATAGTACAAAGAAAGTAAAATAGTTACGAGTACAGCAACTATTTTACTATTTTAAAACCTATAAATATCATGCATCTCAGTAGTGAGACTTGCTAAATTGAGTATTATAGTGCAAAAAACATATATCCTATCTAAATATGCCTCATAATATTTATGTTACAACAACCTCGAGAGCAAGAACGCTTCAAGTGATTAAAATATTCAAACGTACATACATACATTAAATCACGCCTTCTTCCCATAGCGGCGTTCTCCTGTCTCTGCCTGCTCCTATGGGTAGAACCTTACAAACTCACTTCACCCTTTCACTCAAAAATCTGTAATAAAAATTGGGGTTTATTATTTTGTTCGTTTCTGATATAATTTTACACCATAATAATAAACATAGTAAAAATTTGTAGCGACAATTTGTGCACAGCGCTCGTGAAACTACACTCTGTTAAACAAACGTTGCGTTAATCGGTTTAGAGTGCTCGCTCTGGAAACCTGGACTTAGTATGAGAATGTACTAGAGATGTATGATGATGTGTGAATGTGGATGAGATAGAAATAAGGGTCTTTATATCAGTAGCCGCTGTTAGTAGGTTTGTTTGCCCAAGTAATTTTTGAACTAACTTATTTGAAGTGAAATGAAATGAAATGTCTTTATAGTACACTAAATTCATGTATAAAAAAAAACAAAATAAAATTGAAACAAAGGTGTGCACTGCTAAAACAATAGCTTTTGGGATATCATTGCTACTAATATACCGCTAATAATTAGACACTTTGTAAATTTGTTGTCTTGGCGACCAACGAACTCTAATCATTGCATACTGGTCACCATTTACGCCTTTTTTATATTCCAGATAAAATTAGTTTAAAACAAAACCTTATACCAAAAATCAAACACAATTTTTAAAATCACAGCCTATCAACCTAGCCCTCTACAATCGCTTTCCACCCCAAATCATCTAAAACAAGGTTCAACTAAAATAGTTGAGTATCAGTTATCTGGAGTATTTTAATGAAACGTCCGCTACCTGTTGGTTAACTTTATTCATTAGCCGGCGGTGACAATTCGGCGCCAACTTCACGACTACGAATACTTTTGTGGAAAGTTTTAAATGATTCCTGGATTCAATGTGGATGTGATTAATTGTGAGTTTTTGTTCTGGGAATTTATTTTATATTAGTTTTGATTTATGTACGGTAGATTTTGTTTTTTTTTTTGAGTTCCTAAGAGGTAATGCTTTAAATATATATCGTATCCTGAAGACTTTACATTATCACTAACGGCCGCCCGCGGTTTTCGATGGCGTGAAAAGATTTCCACAAGTAATAAGTATTCTACAAGTTATTATTGGATGTAAACTAATTGTGTACCAAATTAAATTAAAACCCGCAGTAGGAGAAGAATTAGCATGTTTTTATTCGCGAATATTTCAACGGTTAAGATGGTATCACTTTGGTTTTGAATACGAAAAGCTATACAGACACACAGTATAGGTATTAACAAAATCAAAGTCCCTAATTGTCATTTTAGGACTTTTTTCGCGGCTCTAACTATTATGCTACATATTAAATCAAGAACTTAAAATGCTCGAATAATCGGAAGAATACTACAGTTCAACATATTTCTAGAATTAAATTTACTGGTACGTTTTCATAACATTAAAATAAATGAAACAGTAGACAATAACGCGGCTATAAATGTGGAATACAATAATAAAATGATGAATGTGTTGTTACCACACAGCTCTGCAACTAACTCTATTAAGGAGGTTTCTCACTAAACCGTATAAGCCGTAGTATGACCGGATTATGTTTTAAAAATACAAGGTTAATGCTGAAACGTCTCGTGTTTATTAATTATTTTTTCACTACATAGTGTAAAGCAAAGTCGCTTCCCGCGTCTGTCCCCATGTCTGTCCTATCTATCTATCGTATGGTTAGTGGTGAACCTAGTGTCAAAGTTGTTCAAGTCGCCCGAAGTCCTTTGTGGCTTAACGAATGTTATCTTAATTGACAACAACCGGGATCGACTTTATTACGTGCCCACTGGTGTACGAAGACGCCCAGTTCTAATACCACTATGCGGTCACCCATCTATGGAATGACCGCGCCAAGGCTAAGGAGTTCGATGTTCATTTTAAGTTATATTGGTCATTAGTTTAAGTTGTTTGGGGTCTCCTGACTTTCTTGTACATGATATATGGCACTGCCGTCCCTTGCTTCACACATCTCCTTAGCTTATCCTTAGCACTTATGGATAGAATAAATATGAAGTAACAAGAAAAATAGCTTTTACCAGCCTATTCCGGTTATAGTACATTCATGTATGAGATAACTCCTTAACATTTATATCTAAATAACGTTTCATATACGACCGCTAAGCCGTTATTTAATGTTTAGTTCAAAAGGATTAACTTGCAAATAGAGTTATCGTCTAGTTTGGGATTTGTTTGCAGCTGCCAAAACTGTATTGCAAGGAAATTATTATTTTGTATTTATGATATTAAATCATTCTAAAAATATGTTTGCAAATCAAATGAAAATATAAAAAGAGACCCACTTTCGCACTAAACAAACACAGTACAACTAGGTAAAAACCAACAAATTTTGGATCTAGAAAATATAGGTGTCGGGAATCGAACCTGGCTCGCTGTGCCACGCACGCCACTGAATCAGCCTTTTTAGATTTACCTCATCTGACAACGAATGATCGATGAACTTGATAGTCACTGTACAGTACATTGCTTCTTTGGTTACATTGCTTCTTTGGTATAACGTATTACTGACCATAATTTCAGGCATAATGCAATGTACTATGTACTTCGTAATTGCTTCTAAGTACTCGTCACTGAAGTACACGTGATAGGTACAAAATATAATGCTTTTAAATAAAATAACAGACAGATTTTTTATTTTACTCTTTATTTGCTCATAGCTAAGTCTTCGTAGCAGCAATCTTATTTCTATGAACTTTTTCCTGTATTCTAAACCACCACGTAGATGTGATCCTCCACGAGAGCTGCAGCAGGCCCAGTATTGTGAGGATACTGCAGCCAAAGAACATGTTGAACAGTCCTCCTAGTTGTGCTGAAATATAAAAGACCAGTGAAAAACTAATCAACATTTATATAGATATTCTAAATATTTTTTTGCATTAATGTTTCCTTGTTTGCCTCAATGTTCTTAATAACTGGGCCTATCCTAATACTGGTTAAAAGCCTGTCCCATGAATTTCTATAGAAAAAGAGCGACAAAATTAAATTATGATGCTTTTAGGTAGGTAGGTAGATAAGGAATGTCTAGAACCCTTGCAACTCCTCGTCTCCCACCTGTGGTTTGTTGCTTTAACCCAGCTGCAGCAACAGAAACTTCTGTTTGGTTTCTAATGTGACAAGTGCGTGTTTGTTACGAAAATAATAAATCTACTACATTACTTACAAAATAAATCTAAATATGTGTAGTAAGCCCATCGTTGTTTCGTGATCTTCTCACGTTTCTGAATGAACGTTCTCACGATAGTCACTCTGCTGAAGTTTAAACCCTGACTGTAAATTAAATTAAACAATTTATTACATCAGTCTTACATCGAATTTTGTCATTGGCAATATACTTTTTACATTTTTTTCGCTAGATGCTTAAGACCGGCTGCAGTTAATAAAATTTCGAATTGATGATAACAATTGGAATTGAAATCCGTCACTCTATACTCATTGGATAAAACTGGGACTTCTTTGACTTGCAATGGACTAAACATATCGTTTCACAAATTGATTAACAGACAGCCAGCATAGATTACCTGTAAAGACTTACACATTCATAACAGGAAAATAAAATAATATAATGCTTTCCTTACTAGAATCGATTAAGTGGTTTTATAGTTGGGTCCAGTTTGAAGCTCCAGGTCCTGAAGAGGTTGGTGTTGACGTCACAAGTTGGTGGACACCTGCAGGACTCGGGAGTAGTTAGAGCAACTGTCAAAACAAAGGCGGATTAGCATTTTACAAACATACAAATAACGGACACAAAGTACAACCAGACTCGAAACAATTATTTGTGGATAGCACAAATCATTTTTCCGTGTGGGAATCGAACTTACGACCTCCCGACGCAAAGGAAGCGGCGTGGCGACCTAAACCAATACGCCACGGAGTATAGAATTTGAATAGAGTTCCAGCCATTATAATGAATTTAGTCTGTTCTTCCGATCAAAATACATCAGTGAAATTCTTCAAAAAGGGCGGGTGCGTAGAAGGGTCTGGTAAATTTAAGAATTTAATTCTTCTTTTAATTCTTAAATTTACCAGATCTTCCCAACCCAGGAGTAAAACCTGTCGTCTCTGTAGTATTAAATATCGTAGTTTATGATTTTACCTTTAGCATAAAGCGCACACTTCATTCTTTGAGCATCACAGTAGTGGACTCCCTTTGGTCTCGGATGCACCATTCGCACGCAATGGCATAGTCTTACGGTGTTTGCCATCTCGCATTCTACCATGCAGTATCTCCTGAAATAATTTTTATCGAAAGGTCAAATGGTCCTTATTAACTTACAACAGTTTTTGAGCTAGCATTGAGGCAGGTGGGTGGTTTAATTAGATACATTCTAGCAATAAGAGTTGCTGCTAAAAAATGTAGCAATTCTGTTGGTAAAATAGACTTTGGTGAAAACGCAACCGGATTCAGACATTGTGTTATCATTGTGTAATCTTCAAAAAGAGGATACTTTTCGAAAATCTATGTTTAAAAGAAAAAACAAAGACAAGAATATGATAGCACGGCCAGCTGTAGAGAGTCACGAGCTAAAATCAAATAATATTATCAATATACTAATTAACTATGACTAAAGAAAAACTCGTTGGCTTGTAATACCAACTGCATATATTCTTACTTTTTATAAGTAGGAAAGTACGACAATCCATCATCAGACATCGTACACCTCCTGAGGTTCGCACTGAGTCCTCTCGCACCTTCTGTGATAAGGAAACTGCGTGCGTAGTAAGTGACCCATTGCTCGGAGCCAGGGTTCAGAGCAGTGCCGTTGATTGTCGTGTCCACGAAGTGCTGGCTTGCCTGGAGAGCGATCTATAACATGGTTTTATGGAGAATTTTGTTTTAGACCAATTACTGATGGCTGCTATCTGATGATGCATACTAGGTCACATGTTCATGATAGATGCTTTAGCATAAACATAATGAACTAGTATATTAAATTGAAAATCACTGACTGACATTAGTCACCCAGTAATTTGCAATTTTATCCATTAACCAATGATCTCCAGGGGTACTCATGAAGGCCCCATATCATCAAGAAAGCAGTCATTAATCACATGTACGAGTATAATTTTTGTATTGCCAAATTGTTTGGTGACGATGTTTATAATGTTTCTAATGTAAAGCTTTGTGAAAGATGTCATTGTCTGAATTAAGTGCGGTAAAATGTTGTTGTAAGAATTCTGATATTTATGGTCGTTGATGGAAAGCCTAATATCGCTCTCCAAACAGCCCATCGCTTTGTGAGCAGGGCAGTCAACGGCAGACAGCCTGAATGACGTAAATCGAAAAACTTTCTAAAATTCTGTCAAAAAAGAAGGATTAGTATTGTTATATTCTAACCTTCGTCAGGAGTCTTCCTTGCTCTCTCAAAAATGTACTAGAAAAGTAATATCAATAATATGCTACATAAAAAAACATGTGGAAACTTGCTTTCCTGCAAAATCTCCAAAATCCGCACAAATAATCTATATTATTATATTATATACCATATATTATTATCATAAATACTATTTTATCCTTTAGTAAAAAAAAACAACAACACACCGATGACATTTCGAAGTTAAACGTGTATTAGTAATAATTATCACTTGCTCTAACGGTGAAGGAAAACACCGTGATGAAACCTTGCATGTCTAAACATTTGTTTAATATATTTATTGAGGGCATGCAAAGTCCCCAACCCGCACTAGGCCAGTGTGGTGGACTCAAGACCTAACTCTTCCCTCGTATAGGAGAAAACCCTTGCCCTGCATTACGACGGCAACGGGTTAAAAAAAATGTATAAGTAATACATTTTGTCTAATGTCTACTCACAACACCTAGTCTTACCCATTTATACGAGAGGTCAATGTTCAGAGGTCTTTGGGTCTGGTTCACAGCTATCAGAAGACCACTAGTGAAACCAAAAAGGCCTGTGCGCCACGAAGGTGGATATTTTTCTAAATTACCAACACCTTTTTCTCTCATTTCTCTGAAAATATAAAGAGGAAAAACAGTAGTCCTGTTATTATTCAGGAGGTTTGAACTATATGTGTTATTTTAACTGTTACCTTCTTAAAGACCTTCCGTTGAAGACGCAACAGAACCCGTCTCCGGTTATCTCCATTCTAAACAACTCTGAACAATTCATATCTTTTTGGTTCCATTGGCATCTGCAAATTATTTATCACTTACAACATTTTTAGGACCATGAAAGAAAAAACAGCTAAAAGGACTACGGACTTAAAAACTCATTAACATAATGACTTCAATTCTTGAGATCTATGTTTCAATCGTAAAAATTTAGCTGAATCTCAGTCAGCAATAGCTCAATTGACGAACACTTGCCTTATGTGTACGTCATTTGAGATGTGCCCTTTTCAAATGCAAAAGCAATTTTTTTACCTAATAAGAATTTCTTCACAAGTAGCAGTCAGTATCTGACCCGCAGTTTCCACGTCCAGGTCATTGTACTGCAGTAGTTTCTCCAAATTCATCAGGTCTTTTGTATCAAACGGCACGTCTGGAGAGAAGAATGCTGCCAGTTGAGGGAGAACTTTTTGAGCGTAGGTCTTGTTTATGAATGAAGGGTATTTGCTGAAACGATCATTTATTTTAGGCGGAAGATAACAATCGGAGTAGCGTTTTTCTCACATTTCTCACCTAGTTTCTGTTTAAAAACTCAAATAGTCCCTTAGCATTCGATAAATATTATGATAATACTTTAAAAGATTTTTGAATTAACTTTATAAGCCTTTCTTCTACCATTTGCAGTTGACAACTTCTGTTTTCTCAAGATTTGCCAGTAAAACTGGGACAATAGTAGTTTAAATTGTATACATTAAGATAGTGTAATCACATAAGTTACTTACATGGCCGCAAGGAACTCCTGCTTCTTATAAGTACGAAAATTAATCTCCGGGCAGATGACCACCGTAGGGAAGGACATTTTGTTGTGGAGCGTCTTCATCTGCAGCATGTGTGTGGGGCTCTGGAGATAGCGGTCCACGTTCATGATCACGTGCGCCACAGCCAAGAAGAAGAGGAACAGCATTGATGGGATCCAGAACCATCTGTTGAATAGTTAGATAGAAGAATATACGGCTGCTAGCATCGGAATACATTGTGTCATTCTGATTCTAGCATGGCATAGGTCTTTAAAACACATGATATAAATTTCTATGTAAAGAATGAAAAGGTTATTATGTTTTTTTTATATTCATCAGTAATTATAACTCAAAATTTGATCGCATAAATACGTGAGGATCTAATTTCGTACCACTGACGCCATAACTTATGCACTTATCGGACGAAAATATATCTTTACTTTAGACGCGGAAAAGAACTATAAAGCATTATGTTTATTAGCCGCTAATAGATGGTGATGATGATGATAAATTAACGCACATCATACAATATGACAGACATATACCTGATTGATTTATCAGCAAGTCTATTAGCACCATGGAACTGCGTGTGACTGAGCCATTTCAGAGCATCCATTTTTATATTAGAAAATCTTCTCTTATCTACTTCCTTCTTTTTCGGTAACATTTTAATGATTTCATTGGATTTTGTCGTTTTAAATTCTTCAACTAAGTTTGTTGTGGACGCAGAAGTTGTCGACTGATTACTATAGGGTTTATTTTGAATATGATGCTTTTCTCGAAGACGTAACAAGTTTTTCGTTTGCACTGGTAGCCAACATAGGGAGCCAATCTAATGCCACTTACTAGGCAAGCTTGAATCTACAACTATTGATGATAATATAAGTCAAATTTTATAGTTTTTAAATAATTGTTTCTTGCCGCTTTAGGTCAGTTAATAAAGTAAACTAAATATCTCTTCGTTCATGTCGAATTAAGTGTACTTCATCACTTGAAATTAATTTCATGAACCGTGAATCAATCATGTGATGACAATAAATGTAGATGTTATCGCACTTGTTCCCTTTTGTAGGCTGTTTTATTGTGAGCAGTGATTTATGTGCGGTGTCATACGCTAATGAATGGTATGCGTGTACACTTGAACTTTATGGCTTATTCAATTTAGCTGTGAAATTATTGTGGATGTGGATTTGTTTATTGTTTATAATTTTGATTATTATTTTTTTTTTACGCCTCCCTCAGGAAAACTAAGAAACTCTTGCCCAGCAGTGGGTAATAATATATTGTCAAATTTCAAACCTGGGCCAAAATTTTCGTAAAAAATTGTTGATCTAATTCTTTAAACAATTGCTAAACAAAATAATTTTTAGTTCTTTTTTTATTAGCAAAACTGTTTTATGAGCTCCAGTTCAAAGCTTCTAGCTTAGTAAAAGTAATAATTTTGAAATAAAGAATAATCTTGAACCAAAAAGTCTCAATATGGGTATTATTAAAACGAAGTTAAAAAAACAGTACTCTTTACGTCGCATGTAATATTATCTTTCCCAAAAAATACATCACTTGCAATTAATGAATATTGTTGCAAATTCCACTACATATTTACACGAAAAGTCATTTCGTATAAATATTTAATTATATTCCATTGTACACATCCTTAATTACTGTCAACTCCTTTGAGAACTACCGTCATTTTAATAAATATTCTCATTGTTAATGATTCATGCATTGACAGGGTTGTCGAATGCAACTCAATGGTTCAGAAATATCTGAATTGCGTTATATCCATTTAACTGTCGAACATTGTAGATTGGTAATGGAAGTTGTTTGGAAATGGTAGTTATTTTTATTATTCAGTTATTGATAGGATATTATTAAATTTATTTAGGGCTAGGTTCCGCCCGCGACTCCATTCACGTGAAAAGGTTTCCCGTGATAAAAGTATCCTAAATATTGATCTAGGTTATAATTAACTTATTATCCGTTACGTAGTTTACATCCTCACAATTACAATGTTAGTGAGAGTCTGTGATATCAGTGCCCACGACTTAGGACTTAGGCTAAAGGCTACATTTCTTCATACTTCATTTTCTTTCAAGTATCTGCCAGTATAATCTGGGGTGTATCAAAATAGGTCCACTTTTCGAGGTTTCTAATGTGAGTCTTATGTTGACATTCACACATTGGGAACGTTATCAAACTCTGGATTACTATTGAGAACATTACAACGGAAATTAAAAAAAACCGAATAGCTCATTGGCTGACTCGGGAATAAGCCTGCGACTTCTTGTCCTGCAATTGCTAGCTACTGGTCAAATATCTGAGGTGACAGGCAGTCCCTGTAGCAATTATTTACAGTGGACACTATAGGCTAACGAATGTTCAACGTTTAAAATCATATAAATAGTTCATGCGATAAACACTACCTAGAGGCGCTGATCTGTTTTTCTCCTACTATTCAATTGTCCATATTGGTAGGAAATTTCTGCACATTACAAACGTGATACGAAATTAGCGCAATAACTAAATAATGTTTCAATCAGAGCGAATGTCGATTGCATTGTAATACCGCTGTTACATTAAGCGTAATTGTATGATTGCAGTTGTATTGTTTTATAGTTCATTTACAAACATGTCCCTCGGTTTAGTGTTTTAATTGGGATCGTATTGTGTGTCGAGTTTGTGGTTTGGCTTGTTTTCCTTTCTTCTCCTATATTTGATAGAACTTTCTAGAAATAAAAGTTATACATAAATATCATATATGATAAACTTACTCTTCAATCAATTCAATAATTAAGTTAGTTCTCAGAATAATATAATTTTACAAATTTAAATAAATTTATGTTTAGAAACCTCGTGCGTGGCCCTTTTGTGGAGGGATCGATTTTCCCTGTAACGAAATACACTTGCTAGATTTTGAACGCGTGAAACGGATCACAAAACGAATGGTCTGGTCTATTGTTTTAACAAAAAAAATTACGTTTATCCTTCTTTCTCGAAACCGGTCAAATATTCCTATCGACGCCACTTTTTTAACACTTCCAGAAGAACAATCATTGATAAAAGTGAATTAATTTCTGGATGGACGGCCGGACGCAACAATAGACCACGAATAGGCCTTGGCTCAGCAGTGGGACATATGTATATATAGGCGAATAAAAAAAAAGTAAATTAGATACCTAGTAATCTTTCAACGCCTACACAACAAAAGTAGCAAATAACAGGGCAATTAAACTCAACGCGAAAGAAAGAAAAACATACCAAACATAAACACGTATTAACACAGGAAAAACACTCTCGTACAAATGGTAGTATATATTTTATTTAAAGCTTTCTCACGTTGCTTTTCCTTATACGAACTAAGTAAGCAAATTGCTCGCCCAGGGGATGTCTACACGTTTTTTATTCTGATAGTATTGCGAGCGTTGTGAAATATTCAATAGTACTCGTAAGAAAGACTTATTATACCAACTTGGTTACTTTTACAAAAGGATTGGAGTTTCTTTTCGCTTTTGTAATGGCTTAAGGTGTAAGCTTTTGCTTGGCTTTAACGCTCTTTAATATGTAAAGCACTAAGGTCTAGTGATAAAAACGTACGCTTGGTTTCATAGTTAATTAATTTCTTAATTCATAATAAGTAGTACCATCCTTTTCGCTCTAGAACTAGTATTGTATAGAATAGTTATTTGTTAGTGAAAGAGTAGCAAAGGAAATGATTTTCTATCACCATAGGAAATCGACAAACGAAAAGCTCTCGAGATGTTTTGTACGAAAGACTGATCAGCGCTGCAAGAACTATTTTTTTAAGCAATTTTAAATGGCAAACGCTCGCAGTTTCGTACAGAGTGTAAGATATTGTACAACATTAAAATGTCTTGTTGCTTAAACATTCAGTGAATTACATCTTTTTATATTCCCAACTTTTAGTAAGCGTATTCTTGTACACTTATAAACCGTAAGAATGCATTTGAAGTGTTTTTATACACGGCTTTCGCTACTAAAATCAGGCGGCATAAATGCCAATTACGTTTTACGAGTATGGCCAATGATTGGACATTATACGACTATTGTAAACATTGAAACAGACACACACCAGCCGTAAACATTTATGGAGCCACTCAAATCGAAGCCTTACTAAACGATAAACTTGAGGGCACCGATGTATATTGTAGAGGTAGAAAAGCTCATTATGTAATTTCACTAGTTAAACTGTACTTCTTCTTGTTCGTATCAATGGTGTTTTTAAAGTCTTATCTACTATAATATACAGGCTACATATATTGTAATACTAATGACTAGATATACGTATACTTTGCTCAGAAGTTGGCTTCGGCAATGGCGTTAACTGCATATTTTTTTATTTCTAAGGCTACGATTTTTGTTATGAATTAGTATTGAAATAGCTTAAGATGTAATTGAGGTGTAAATTAATTTTGAATCAACGTGGACAACGCGGCATTCTTATAAGATGTGGGTTTTAAATTCTACATGACAATTTGCAAACTAAAGTTTGATTACATTTGCGTTTCATAGGTACATGTTAATTTTATTAGATACTGACAGGACTGATTGGCTTCACATATTATACTGGGTTCGATTAGTTGAGGTCCTGTCTCGTTCCCGGTTCTAACTTGTTACCTAGGTTTGCCAGGATCTATTTTAATGGTTTTATAAACAGCCTATAGTAAGTAGAATGGTACGGAAAGTATATTTTTATGATACATCTTTAAAATCAACTTTGCATATTTAAGCCTATGATTTCATTTCATTGTTTTTCGGCCATTTCAATAACGGCCGCAGCAAGCGACGGTCGCGCTAATAAAATTCAATTTTATAATATTTTTTATTGATTGTTTTATTTTTATATTTCATTATTTTATTACTTCGGATACTGTTATGGATATTTTCAGTTTTACTGTCGTATAAAAACGTCCGTTTCCTTCATTAGGATAAGAAAACAATCAAATGTTACGGGTTTATGTCGCACGTTTTGTTTCCAAATAAAACTGTGTCGTTTCGATGTTGACATTTTGTAGGAATATTTTTATATCAGTTTTACTACAACACGTAATATTCCGAGACAATCAATAAAACGTTATGAAGAAAGATTCAGGAGAAAAGTTCAGAACTCTTGCAAAAACGCATTCTGATCCTTCTTTACTGAATTATTAAGCCGCTTTAGTGACTCTGGTCACACAATTTTCTGGAATTAACACAGTATCGTCCAATTATGGCATGACATAGTCATCCTAAATGCATTACCAAATTAAGTACACTCTCAAAATACGTTTACATAGGTTATTGAAATACAACCTTAGTCTAGTGCTTCTTGTACACACCAAGTGATAACACGTTAAAACACCAAAAGACACAAACGAAAACTGATAAAAATTCAAATATAAATCACAATAGCAACTCTCACATATATTTTCATGAGCTTAAGTCTCATAAAAGTCTCGCTATCGAGTCTAATATTTATGTAGGGGCTGTGTCGTATGCGTGGATATTTCTTTATTTTATTTCCCCCGTGAACGTCGTACATGACCGTATCTCTTGATAAAAGCCTTCACAATACGCTGAATATTGTGGAATGTACTGTTTATTGAACACTTTGAATGCCTTCGATGCGCTCGAAATTAAACGGGTCTGTTATGGGAAATACCCGCTCTGGTATTGGCGATTTCACTTGGATAATTCCTTTGGTATTATTGGTAATAAAAGGATGAGAATAAGAGGAATGTTTTGAGGACTTAATAAACATAAATGCTTTAGTCATAATAAATTTGTTTTCATTTAATAATCAAATGTTCAAAACGGAGTGAGAACATTTTTTGGAGGTTCAATTTTGAGCAATCAAAACGGTGGCGTAGCACTTTTGTAGCAGTGCTACGGCGTAGAGTCTTTAGACCTCAACGAATTCGGCTCAATATTTTCTATTGCAGTGTGTGTCGTTATTAAGATTTATTTGGAACAAGTAACATTTGAATGCGCTTTTGATAATTACTTTAGTGTTAGTCCCCGAAAGTAAGTATCAAAATCTTTTGTGACTTTAATGCTACGGAGTAATTGTAGAAGTGCTACGCCGTAGCGTTCGTAGAACTAATTAAACATCACAATAGAGGTTATTACGCTGACCAGTCATTAACAAGCATAATGAAATGCTTTCATTAACCCTTTTCCGCTAAAACTAGCAGCAAGGAAGTTAATAAACATAATCTATTTAGTGGAACTCATGTTGACCGTGACGTAGGTGTGAAGTCGTAACAAAACGTTGTCGGCACGCGATCATCATCACAATCAGCGGTCGGTCACCCTCGGCTAACTTCGGTCACGCTCGGCTACACTCGGCCACACTCGGCTATTCTCGGTCACCGTCGGCCATCGCCGGCTATTGTTCGTAATTAATTGTATCCTTTCCGATGCGTATCGCGCAACGATTTGTACTTGTTTAGGGTTGCTGCTTATCGATAAAGGGTGTTTTTTCGGTTCAAAATATTTATGTAGATGTTATCAACGTTCTTGTTTATTAGTTGAAATTAAAGTTTAGTGATTTGATAAGAATCTAAGCTGCTTTTTTAGTAAATATTGTATCGGTAGTTTATAGTTTATAACCTTTGTTACCATCTTATTTTTACAATTAATACATTAATTGAATTTGTTTTGAAATATAGATTAATTCTATGAATCTCTTAATCGGTTGTCAAAAATTTTAGTTCTTATAACAGTTGATCCCAAAGCAAATACCAGATCAAAGTACAAGTTCCAAAGTCCATTTCATAACTTACTAGCGGACGGGCCCGACCTTGTCCGGGTATAGTACAATTTTATCCCGTTGATTCCATTTCCATGGGAATTTTGATACCATCGATCTATCCCGTTTAAACCTGGTCCCGACAGTTACAAACATATTATAAAAGAATTAACCAATTTAGTTTTGTTGCTGAAAATATACGCGCGTACATACATTTCGGTGATTCATTTTTATTTATATAATATTAAGATGTCATAGATTTACGTTTGTACAAAACTCACGTATTTGGACGCTGCATGTGCATTCAGTCCGTACAACCCTAGTGAAGGTGCAGAGCGCATTAGGGGTGACAGATGCGCGGCTCGTGACGTCACACGTGATGCGAATTAATTCACTGTGATGAATACTACTGAATACCCCACAATCATTTGATTCCGTTCATATAGATTGATGAGTGGAAAGAATGGCGGTTTTGTACGCACTTGTTAGTGTATATTTAAATATTAAACTGGTTTTAATAGGAATTTAAAATATTTGTCTCTTTACGAAGTACTTCCTTTAAAATAAAAAAATAATTAGTTAAAGATATCTTTCGCGAACTTTCCATTACATACATTTTTATCTTTAAGTTTTATTTTAAAGAATAATAAGCTTTTTTTAACACATGACTATCCCACAGCTGGGCAAGGGAGGGTTCGAAATTTTCCTTCACCCATAGTTATAATTATTGAAGCTACGTGTGCGTTACATAAAACTTCACTTCGTTACACAAAATTCTTTGGTGTGTTGCTTCGGCTATCATCGCACTCATAATATAACAATAGGCTACAAAGGCACATACCCATACTTTTAAATAAATATAACACGCTACAGCTCAAATGATGTTTTCAAGACTTATAATTACTGTAAGAGATTTCATTTATAAGTTAGGTTGACAGCCCTATTTTACGTGTAGAGCGCATTAACCGTGACAAATGTTTAGTTCGCGTGGTGTTTGTGACTTGTGATGTGACAACCCTGTGAACTAGTCGCTAATGTGCCCTTTAATTGACCTTGTAAATAGGGCTGTAAAGAAATTAGATCAAGTTTATTATATTGTCGTACATCGTTGAAGTAACCTTGCCTTTGTTATCAAAAATATGCCTTTTTCTTATAAAAAACTTAATTTGGATACTTTGTATTTCTTTAGGATTACATAAAACTAGCAAACTCACGATTCCATTAATTTCTAAGCTTCGTTTTGATTTAATTAAAATCTTCTAAACCATTTACTATTTGCGTAAGTATGAAACCAAAAATCTATTTAGACACAAGTAATTATCGAACATCGGAATAGTAACGATATAACTTCGGATTGAATAAATATAATCCGAATATAGTAGGACTACAACGGAAGTCATATCGGCTTGCGTTTTTCTTAATTGACATTGACAGCTTCTATCAACTAGTGTTAAAATTTCACCCTACAGCACATCCTGAAATTCTCGTCATAACTAAAAAATCCCCTCAAACACATCTCCTACAATTTTTGATCTATCACATCAATTAATAACTCATCAATTTACAAAAACACACCTAGCCCATACTGGCCACAGCAAACAAAGCCTGCTAATCCCCAGACCGACTCCCAATCACTAGCACTTAGACATTAATCAAGAGAAATGAGTTTGTAAGTCCGCACTTAGGGACGTAACTTGTCCATACTTATTAAGTGTCAATATCGATAAGGGCGGTACACAATGGACCCGCAATCATGTATTAATTCAATCTATAACAACCCTAAGGGTTTGTGCCGATTGAGTTCATGAGAACTGAAATATTTTGTGAATTTGGCAACAGATCTAGATTTTTTTTAAATACCGTGTTAAGAATTTTTTTTAGCAGATGCGAGGTGCTGTTTATTTGAAGTACTTATTATTAAAATGATCCATCATTGAATAAAAATCTGTCATCAACTAGAGTTTTTTTTTACTTTAGCAATTTCAATATGAAATTGACTACATAATTGATGTTGTCATAACATAGTGGTAATTACATGGCTTGTCAGAATAGCACAATTCCATGAATTTAACACCGCATTTGGGGTTAACGCGAATATATCTTTGCACCAGTTAACAATAAAATGCTCGTCAGAAAAACCAAAATAAACGAGAAAATTAAAGAGAAAAAAGATATAATTGGGTAGTTGACTGGGTATTTATTTATTTATCGTATGGTTAGTGGTCAACCTAGTGTCAAAGTTGTTCAAGCCGCCCAAGAGGCCTTTGACGTGGCTTAACGACTGTTATATCTTAGTAGACAACAGCCGGGACCGACTTTTTACGTGCCCTCCGAAGCACGGAGACGCCCAGTTCAAATACCACTATGCGGTCACCCATCTATAGAATGACCGCGCCAATGGTTGCTTAACCCACAGATCGTTTACTGACCGGTGAGCGCAACTGGCTATGGGCGCCTCTGTTGACTGGGTTAACGAAAAATATTAAACTATTTTTAAATGGTTCATCCAAAATGCTCACGTTGTGTGATTTTTTGTAAATAATTTTGAAAGACTAAAACATTTTATAAGGCACTCGTTTGACATAAGACACTGTGACGTCACTATGTCGTATTTCTATAGTAAAATGTGTTCCATAAAGAGTAGCTGATTTGAACGTCAGTCATCTCCTGTATTATCTGCAATTACGAGTTAACACTTCAATTAAAATGTAACAAAAAAATAACATTCCCAAAATCTCTCAATTAATTACTATAATAAAAACACTCTTTACTTTTAAAAGCCTCCCAGTCACGTACAAACCAAACAAAACCCCCTACAATCTCCTCTAGCCGCTGTCAATCGTCATTACAAGATATAGTTGTTGCTCATTGGTCTGTAATACTGTGTAATCTCCTTGTATTGGGACGTAACACGACGGAACAACCGGGGCCGCGTGTCGTGCCGACAATTACAACGAAAGTCTTCGATGATTTACTGTTACTTGGTGTAGTTTGGTACAAGTTAGAAGTTTTGAGAGCTATTTGAATGTACTTTTGGGATCGTTAAATATTTTCGATTCGAAAAAGATGGTATTCTAGTTGAGTTCGTTTGTAATTTGTTCATAAATACTTTACATTTCGGGTGAAGTGTTATTTTTTTTCTGATCGTACCGCTAAAGACTCCATTTAATAAAAAATGGCTTGTCTTTTCGATTATACTTTTTACAATGTTTTGAGTCTAACCTTAAGTTATCAGTGACATGCTGAAAACAAACAAATTACTTCATTTTCTTTCCTAAACAAAGCGCCAATATTTTTTAGAAATACATTTCTTATTGCTTAAGCGTCTTTAATTGTAAGTTTGTACAACTGCCATGGCATAAGATTTAAGGGAGTTATATATTAAAAGAACATAAACATGATAAGTTCGCTTATAACTTGGAGCAGACTGTTCTAACAGTGGGCAGCACTTATTGGATACGCGCAGTTATTACACATGTTAGTGGTCTGTTATTACGATCACTTTGTACTACAACACTATTAACTATTAGTTCATAGTTTATATAGACGTAGAGAATTATAAAGTTTAATAGTGATTTATAGTAGTGCCTCTGGTTTTCGGGTCGTTGAGGTAGGTCATGCTAGTCGTATGATTGTATATTAGATTACGTAATTAATGAATATGAAAAGTACCCTTAAGGTTTTGCTAATTCGCTGCTGTTAAACGGGAGATCCTAGTTTGACTCGCATAAGATAATAAATAAAAAAATAAAACCTCACTTTAATACCTTTAACACATTGCGATTCCGTGACGTGACGCTCGAATACATATTATTAAGTAACATAAAGCACAGACGGTCACAAAGCGACTATTTTCATCACTACTAATTTTTCATGACGTCAGATTATTGTGTCGAAAGCTAGTACTAGTAGAAAACCGCCAACAGACAGGGCTAGAAGGACACTGTGACTCAACATAACATACTAAGCTAACAGCTCCCAAATAAAATTACCCAAATAAAGTACGTGAAGAAAACATGCCCTTAAAAACAGCTTCAAACAAAAAGGCATTTCGGAAACAATGTAAATAATTCACCTCACCTCTAAAAGGGCTTTAATGAAGGCCAAATCACGGAATGTGACCGCAACGTAATTCCGCAGCCGTGTGTCGCGGATATGTCCGAATATTTGCGGATATGAGCGCGCGGCGGATATATAAGGCCTGAGTTGGGTCGACATCTGACTGATGTTGTGGCCGCCCCCTGCTGTCCGTGAATAATTTATGTGTGTGCGTGTGTGTTTGTGTGTTCGTGTGTGTGTGTGCGTGTGTTCGTGTGTGTGTTTGTGTGTGTTTGATTTAAGAATTGGTTTGTTTTAGTGACATTTTTAGATGGAGGGCCACAGGTTCGTTATTTGATGACGGTTAGTTTTTCATGGTATTTTGTTTTGTGTTCTCGGATTAGTTTTGTTTTTGCGAGGGTAGAGAATGATTGCTCACTTTCTATAGTTTGTGTTGGTTATAAAGCGAAATATTTTTTAGTCCATATTCTTTAACATTTTTTATGATAAACAAAAAGTTATTTACTATTTCTGATAGCAAATTATCATAATGGATAAAAGTTGTGTAACCTAGTCTTTTTCAAAAATACGTGACAAAAAATGCAAAGAAAGCCGAAACAATAAAGAATTTTATGAAAAACATTGTGTTTTAACTGTACGACTTTTAAGAGTTTTGAGAGGTTACAAGCGCATTACACTGATAGTTGTATCAAATATAAATCATACAAAAATACTCTACGTTCCTTCAAAACATCAACGACAAAAATCCTTTCAAATTCCAGCCAGTCCCCAGCCAAAGCCACGGTTCCTCTCTATACCAAAGGTAATTTACAAGCAGTTGTTAAGTTTTCTCCACACGTACAGTCGAACAGCGTAACACCGATACACTGCGCGACTTCAAACTCTTGTCGATTTATTTTTGTAACTGACTGTACTTGGGTAAAATAGTTATATTTTTAAAATGGTTTAAATGGTTATATTTTAGTGCTATTCTGTGTTAATGTTTAGTCGTTTGTGTGATTAAGAGTGGAAGTGTGACGTGTGTAAAATATCATTGGGCCATTATAGTCATTTTTCATACTACAGATACAGTGTAGTACAAAGATTTGCGTAAGCTTCAACGTATTATCCCTAGACTAACTAGCACGATTTTATGATCAATAATTCTTAAAGTAAAATTAATTACATAATTAGTCTTTAAAATAAATATCCGACTTTAGGTTTGCTAGCAATACATAATTAGGCAATTTAAAAAAATAACTTTTGCCTTATGTTTTAAGTAAGACGCTTTTTTAACCCATTACTGTCCCACTGCCGGGCAAGGGTCACTTAACGAACGGGGGCGGAGTTAAGGATTAAAAATACACATACAAATCCTTACATACCATTGTTTTTACACAATATTTTCCCAAAAAAATCAAAATAACAAGCGTAACATCAATTCAGCATTCGGATAAGAGGTCCTTATCTTACAAAAAACAGCCCCTGAGAGGTAAAGAGTGTAGAGGAAGTACCCTCCCTTCCGATAAAGAGATTAGTCGGAAGCGGCTCTTATTCAAGCAATACTTAGAGTTTATCTGCTAAACGGTGGATCAGCGTGATTCTGATAACGTTGAAAAATCTGTAGGGGAGTTTTTGGAGGTACCTACACCTGTTTTTTTGGGTAAACTGTTGTGGGAATGTGTTAGCTGTGGTAGTAAGTGGGCAAATAATTCTATGTAGTTTTGTTTTCACTGACATGACCTGATAGACCTGATAGTTATTGAACAAATATTGTAATGTAATTTGGTCATTTATTGAATAAAATTACAAGATAAAGCAAACCACGTAGTAAGTTTTAAAGGCTTTATATTTAATTAGCTTTGTTATTTCTGCTATGGACTTTTAAAATGATTTCGTGGTATGTTCTGTGTGATTTAGAGGATTTGATTGAAAAGGAACCAAAGTGACAAATGAACAATGATATACGTATAATTAATTATTCACCCTAACGGACACTAGGTGTTCCACCAGCATCAACACTTAATAAAATGTGCGAAGTACTTAAAATCATGCAAATAAACAGAATCTATTTACAAAACAATTTCCGATATCTGCACATAAATATAACTCGTTTATTTAACACGTAAACAAGAAAAACAAAGTTTCACAGAAACATTGAATACTTGACGTTAACGGCTTCCATTGATCCGGCAATTAAAACGTTTTGTTCACGTTCAAAGAATAACGTTTGAAAAGACTTAATGAAAGCTGATAATTACTGTCTATTGCGTTTAAAAAGAAAAGATATGAAGTAAATAATATGTCTATGTCGGAATATTAGTTTTGAAAGGTAAAGGAGGTCCTCAACTAGGTTGGCACTAATAGTCTTGTGGTAGGCAGTTGTGCTCACCAGTCGGTAAACGATCTGTAGGTTAATCAACCTTGGTGCGGACTTTCCATAGATGGGTAGCCACATAAATAAATACTCGAGCTTATCACGCAAATAATTCTCTCGGTGGGATTTGAACCGCCACACGCGGTACTATGGGTATTGCGGCGAAGCTACCAAGTCAGTTCAACGTGCAGTTGAATATTTAATTAATAGCATTTACAGAATTACACTAACAGTCTAGTAGCATAATCAGGCGACCTCATTCTTCTAACAAGACGACCCAATTTGACATAACAAATATTTAACCGAATCAAAACAAAACACTCGGCAAACAGCTTCCCATAGAACAATTAGTTATGACGTCATAAAAGTTAACGCAGCCATAGGTAATGGAATTAGAAGCAATGTCAATGAGAGCAGTAAACATGTCTGTGTACTCGTAAACACGAAGATTGCCGACGATTGCCGACGATTGCCGACGATTGCCGAGAATTAACGAATGCCGTAGTCGTTTTTGGGGTAATAAACGTTTCATTTTTGTTCGAAAGAGTTTATTTGATTTTATTGTTTAGAATTTAAGACTGTTATTGAAGCTGATGCAGCTGATGATCAGAAATTGTAATAAATTCAATGAAAATAATATATTTTCTATTCTTAAAAACAGTTAAGTTATATCGATTAAAATTTTTGTAGACAATTCTCACGACACTTTTCAGTCGTAGCCTGCAGTTCGGTAACATGCCCTAGGGTCTACGGCAAAGGGTTATTCTCAACCCTGAGAGAATAAGATTGCAAAATGACAAAACGTGGCTTGAGTGTAAATCATAGGCCCTTGTACAAGACACTATTCTAGAAGCTAATTTACTAATCTGCTTTGGTAAGAGCTAATTCAAGAACTATTTTACTTTTATCAAAGAATCACAGTTTTAAAAGTAAACTGATTATGAACTTTAAATGAATTTCCGTCAGTTTGTTGAGTTCACTCTCTTCTATCAATATATAGGTATAGTTCCGTATATTTAACCCCGCGGTTACAATTTAATGTAGTTAGAGTTATTGGGTTTGATACTTTCTCCTCATTATGCACTTTTCTCTATCACGAATTATCGTTCAGTATGTTATCGATCATGAGTGACAGCTCTAGCAAAAATAGCTACGTTTATTCCAAAGTTTAAAAGTCTGATTTAGATTTGTACTAGTAGTAATGTATTCGGTTTTAACAAGGAATAAATTGTGTAATCTCTGTCTGTATAATAACCCCGGACACTGATCAACAAAAGCATTATTTTTATAATGTGTTGTAGTTTGGTGTTCTCAGCGACTATTTCTCAACCCTTTTTTAAATCTATCTATCTATAGATATGGCTATGGTCATTTTTTAAATAAACCTCTTGTACACTGTATTAAAGACGCACCCTACAAACATAATCGTGTAATAGATCTCAACCCTTATTTTTCTATCTGCAAATCAAATTACGAATAACTATTACTGTGTGGAATCAGAAGAGTATACCTTAATAATTTTCATAAAAGGACCAATCAATTCATTAGAGCAACTTTATTCAGCTCGTAAACTCACTACTTAACTATCCAAGTATCAAGCACATCTCATCGTAGCATATAAAGGTGTATAATACACTATCGGGTCGGTTTAGCGGGCACAGCGGTCAGGTGAATATTCATGAGATTAACCGCGCCCCACGGACCGACAGGCGACCGACGACCGACGGACGGACACCCGCTGAAATAATATTGACGTTTTTACTTCACTTTATTGATTTTTGGGTCCGTTTGTGAATTAATTTTGTGAGATTTAATTGGGTTATTAGTGAAATTGTAGTTAAATTTCTTAAAGATTATTTATTGAGCTATATAAACTCAACATCTAATACCTTGTAATTTAATTTATTTCTACGAGAAGTCAGAATACATAAATATAGTTTGACTAGCGGACACGGCAAACGTTGTTTTGCCATATAAATAAAAAAAAAATAGTTTCACTGAGGGGTGTGAAAAATAGATGTTGGCCGATTCTCAGGCCTACTCAATATGCTCACCAAATTTCATGAGAATCGGTCAAGCCGTTTCGGAGGAGTTTGGCAACGAAAACCGTGACGCGAGAAATTTAGATATTAGATAAGCTAACTACTACTTACGACATTGATCACAGATGTTGTCTGCAATAACCACTCATATTATATGTTACTTTCCTATAGTGCGATTCTGTCCAGTCGCATTCGACAATTGGTATTTAAAATGTACTGAATAATTAGTTCCTACAGCCCCCGGCTAGCTATTGAGAAATTTTGTACAAAAATCTGAACAGCGCCTCTGACGGACGCCGTAGGAACTATTTTTCAGTACATTTTAAATATCAAACTTATGAAACTGGACAATACCGACTGTAGAGTATCGCGCTACAGTTGTTGTAAACTAAGATAACAGTCGTTACGCTGTCAAAGGGCCTTCGGGGGACTTGAACAATATTGATATGTCCACTATCCATACGATAGAATAGAATCGTGATATAGAATAGCGCTACTGATCGTTTACTAAGTGCAACTATGAACGCTACCTCCATTAGCCATTAGCCTAGTAACACGTGCTTCGTGTACACGTGTGGACTTGACCCTTGATATTACAAGTACAGTAATGGAGTGATAATTGGAAATACTACTGATAAGAATAGATTATGATTGATTGGGAATTTGCAAAAAATACGTAACCTTCGATGTCAAATAAATTTGTTTCTTTTTACGATTTTACCGACAGGAGTTTGGTAACGTGCCTTGATGGAGAAATATGACGTGCTGTGTAATTTTGGTTACAAGAAATGTGGATTCCTAAGGAGTAATATTGATTGTAAATGGCGAAAAGTAGGTACACCTTTGCAACATCTTCGTGGAGAAAAGTAGAGAAGTTATAAAACAAAGAACAATGATGAGAGATTTAGTTTCGTATATAATATACCGACTTCTCGGTAATACTTTTCGTAAATCAACATGATTAGTCTTCACTTTGCTTACTAGAAGTTAAATATACGCAAGCGAAGTTTCGGGCATCCGCAAGCATATGAAATTGTCACGTTACTCCGAAAAGGGATAGATTAACGCGTACACCATTGCCTCAACAACCGTAGTAGTTTTAATATTGCAATTTATTTACTAAGTACCAGCTTGTGCCCGCGATTTCCTGAAAAGATTTACCGGGCAGAAGTATCCTACGTGTGAATAAAAACTAACTGTATATTAAGTTTCATTAAAATCAGTAGATTTTCCGAGAATTAGTAACAAACATAGATTCATCACAATCTTTCGCATTTATAATATTAGTAAGATTATTCTTTTGTTGTGAAGTGTTTAACTCAAAAACAAAAGTGTAACTAACATTTCTTGATAACGCTAACGTTTTATTCAGAAAGTAAAGCACCAATGTTTTAAAGTAAAGTAAGGAAGACATCACGTTCGTGTCCACACACGAGGTGCATGTTAACTGATTGTAAATTCTTTGAAACAGCCGCTTCGATAAGGTACGATAACTGAAAAATACACCAGACGGATATCTGTCCCAGTTAGATAGTTTTAAGTAAGAATTTGGAAGAATTTTGCAACAAATAGAGCTTTAAAACAGACTGTATTTTTATTATTATAGTGTTTTTAAATAGTTTTGTATAAGTTGCTGGCTTGTAAAGTGTAGAAATGGGACGAGCTAGTCTTAAGAAGCGGTGAGTGCGGAAGTTGACGAAAATGTCGTGAGAAGCCTAAACCAGTCATATAAAGATATTGTGGTTGATTATGTTTCAATCAGTTTATACTAGGGACTTGACAACAGATGAAGTATGAACGAAAATGAAGTAACATTTGTAGATTAAAGTTTCTGCCTATGCTTAAACGAAGTATAACAACATTGTAATGTTATTTGCTTGTCCTTGTCAATTTCATCAGCATTCATCTACCAAGCAGTTCGTTTATTTTAGACCTATAGCCAGCGAAACTATTACCATCTACAAAATATTTCTAACAAAAAATAAATTACTTGCTAACTTTACGACTTGATGATTTGCATTTGGATAAATTACTATAAACTTTAAGCTCAATTCATAACTGTTAAAAAGTAGTAATAAACTACATATCAATGTTAGAAAGTCGACGTTACTTCGCGATCTATCACAATGAAGCACGATGGACAATCAATGTCCACGGACAAAGGGTCTAATGGAAACGTCCATCAAACGCGGACGCGACGCAAACACTGACGTTTTCAGTAATAACTACCTCTTCGTTACGACACGTGGCCAGTTTAGATCTTTTATTGAGATTCTTACAAAGTAACCTCTATTAATATCCAATTGAACTTTGGTATATGATATTGGAATGTTAGTAAAGGGATTTAAAGTTGTGTGCACGTGATAGATTCATTTATCAATCCATTTTACAAATGTCCGACTATCGCTGAGGCAATGATTGCTTAGCAACTCAACTTGCCCTTTATACGGATATAAACTACCCGTTAACGTGCTAAAAGCCATTTCTTTTTAAAATCAAGTGTATCGTAATCGTGACACGATGCAGAATGAACACAGTATTTTTGCATATCTTTATTTTTTATTTTTTTTTTAATAACCCATATCTGTCCCACTGCAGGGCAAGGGTCTCCTCCCGAACGAGGGGGAGGGGGTTAGGCCTTGAGTCCACCACGCTGGCCAAGTGCGGGTTGGGGACTTTGCATGCCCTCAATAAATGTATTAAAGAAATTTTAGGCATGCAAGGTTTCCTCACGATGTTTTCCTTCACCGTTAGAGCAAGTGATAATTATTTCTAATACACACATAACTTCGAAAAGTCATTGGTGTGTTGCCTCGGATTCGAACCTGCGACCACTTGCGTGGGAGGTGCCAACTTAAACCACTCGGCTATCACTGCTCAATGCTCAATATCTTTATAAAAGTCATTTATAACGTGGTCGTTTGAAATCACCTTTATCTATAGATCGTCGGTGAGCATAAACTTGACTTTACCTAAATGGTAGAAAAAACAAAGGATACCCCTGCTATTTACAGTTGCAGGTTGCAGTTATCAGTATAAGGGTCTCCCCACATTTATCGATGCAAAATCGGTTAACACCGGTTATAAAAGCCTTTATGTCTTCGAAATAAGGGTATTATTAATACCATTCGCATGGGCTCGGTAAGGACTGGTATGTAGTGGTGGTAATACGCACTCGGCTTAAGCCGATTCCGCGTCGATAAATGTGGGGATACCCTTAGGCATTTTATGGTAAAATGTAAAATGCGTGTTTGGGTTCATAACCGTATTCTAATATACACATAATAAACATGTAACGTGAAAGTTTAAAATTTATGATTTAGTAAGTTTCTGTGGATAATTAACACAACTTACATCAGTTGCTTTATTGTTTTCTCTACGAGAACCAAAAACACATTTTATAATGTAAGTAATAAGCGTTTCTACAAACTATAAAGCTTAAACTACAACAACCGCGTAAAGCCGTCACATAAAAAATGCAACGTACCCAGTTGTTCATTAGAAATTTGTCCGAACAAGTTTAAAATTACTTTAGGGAGGCAAGGGAAGTTTTTCTTTGACTTGTGTGAGAGTTGGCAACTAATCTGCATGCGTAATGCATGTAAATAAGATTGGACCTAGCAAGAGTTTAAGCTGCCAAGTTTGTACACACTTCGATTTACTTCTACTACGAGAATACGAGTATACCAGTATACGAGTACGTTCAAAGATGTTTAGTTTGATTGAGTTTGTTCCTGCTTTTAGGTTTGCTTGTATCTGATGTTTATAGTTTTACCCTCTTATTCAGAAAAATATATGAAGTTATGAAACGATTGTAAAGAGTTTTGTTTCTTTCACTTCATAGCAAAATGAAAAAGAGAAAACATACTTTAGTAGCGTTTTAACTAAAATAGGTTTATAGTGTGTTTATGAATAAGAGATTTATTCTTTAGCGAAGCGACCTTATAATATTTTATTGAAATTTTGTATTTTGTGGTCGCAAACTGTACTGTTCATAATAACCCATAGTTCCTAGTGCGTTTAATAAAACTAATACGCAAATATTGTACTTTATGTCAAAAATAAATGAAATTTGATCAAAAAGTTGCAACGCAGGCAAAAACACAATTTTTCTAAAAACTAATAAACCAATAGAATAAAAACCATATTTGGAATAAAAACAAATCCATTTGGATGAATATCATTGATTTCATACCAGTTATTATACGACACTTATTTATTCATGTATAAATTCGCAAAACTCAATTTTCGCGTTCCATTACTGCGCTAGTTGTATTAAATATGTCATGTTCGCGTTATAAACAAGCAATGGTGTGAAATTGGTGCTCAGCATCGGATCGAATGGATCCAATCAACGGATCTGTTTTATTTCGGCGTTTCTATGATTTCGCGGTTCGTTTCGATTGCATTGATAACGTGGATGTACGAAACAAGTAAAGTAAATATTTATTTATTTAAAAGTGTTGCTTAAAAGATTATAAATAAACCTAGTGAAGTATTTGGGTAGTAGTAGTAGTTACAGTATCCATTTAAGTACGCTGTATATGATGTTGTTGAAATAACTTAGTCTTAGTAAACTAAAGTACTTTTTAGTTACCTAATGATTAATAAGTTCGATGAACCGTGAAAAATGTTTTTAGAAACGAAGGCAAACCTTATTCTTTACTAAAAATAAATCTCAATACAGATACAGTTACTGTTAAATTAATAAATATTATTTTATAGATTTTGAAGTCACTCTCTGAAATTGATATTAAATCCTATTTATTCCTTTCGTACATCCACGTCAATTCTTTGGCAAGTTGCAAAACAGAAATCTATCTGTTTGCAGTTGAAAACGATGTTTGAATTCACGCCGCATCGGAACTAAGTTACCAGGACTGGAAGCCATAATTATTGGCATCAGACGGTAGATTGTTTCATTGATTTTACCAATCATTAGCAAAGTCTGTGAGAAGTAGAGATTAAACTGGAATTAACTGGTTTAGGTATTGAAAACTGGTAAAAGATGTTATTGAATTTTGTTGCGCTCGTGGCAAAATTAATCTCTCAGGTTAAACTACGGTTGCCGAGGGTGATCAGTGGATGGGTGACCAGATTATATATACCGTGTTCTTCCATGTTTGGAAGGCACGATTAATTGTAGGTCCTGGGTGGCAGACGTTACCAATAGTCACAAGCATGAAAATCGGACAACCAGACTATATATCTTGTTATAATACAGGTAGCTAGGTTGTGGTTCTTTTAACTTGTTAATGTCTCTCTGAAACTAGGAAGGCCTTGAGTTTGTTATTTTAGTAAACAAAGACGTGTAAAATCATACTATTCTTATTCTGCAATATGAAAGTTCCTGGTGATAAATTGATGTAGTTTACTCTTTCTCACAAATTGCCAATAAGAAACGACCAAGTCCATGTTTATAAATTCAATAAATGCATCGGATAGTGCATTCTGTTATAGCTTTAAACCTGTAGCCACAGCCAGAATAAAGTTAGAAATATGACATTGTCCGCATTGTGGTTATTGATCAAACTACAGTAATAGTCCATTGAAATGTTACATGAGATTTACATTTATTAGAGGACGCAACTTTATTTTTGGAACATGTAGGGGAGGTCAATAGAAGCTTAACTTGAAGTTTGTGGGGTCGCCACCCTTGTCCCCCGGCCGCCATCTTGGAAAAGGGGGTGGAAACGCTTTTTTCGCTATATCTCGGAAACTATGCGTCTTACAATAAAATTGTAAAGGCATAATTTGTAGCAAATTATTTTGTCTACAAATATGTTGAATAACTTTTTGTCCTAAATTAACAATTAAAGAAGTTATAAGCCGAAAAGTGCAATTTTTTTATAGTTATTTTCTTTATATATACGATACCCCTCGTTAAGACTGGTTGCCAGACTTTCAAGCTTCTGAGTACTGTTAACGACTGTCAAATATCTTCGAAAATGACAGCTGGGACCCACAATTTAACGTCCCTTCCGAAATAGGGAGGAACTCGATATGTGTAAGATGGTCACCCATCCACCAAACAACCTCGGCAAGCGTAGCTTAACCTCAGAGACCCATCCGCGCGGCTGTCGCTAAAAAAAGTTATAGAGCAAACTTGAGCAGAGGTTGTTTGGTGGATGGGTGACCATCTTACACATATCGAGTTCCTCCCTATTTCGGAAGGGACGTTAAATTGTGGGTCCCAGCTGTCATTTTCGAAGATATTTGACAGTCGTTAACAGTACTCAGAAGCTTGAAAGTCTGGCAACCAGTCTTAACGAGGGGTATCGTTTTATATCCCAGGTAAATGGGTTGTGGAGGTCAGACAGGCAGTCACTCCAAGTAAAACACTGGTATTCAGCTGCATCTGGTGAAACTGGAAGCCGACTCCAACATAGTTTGGAAAAAAGGCTAAACTGATATGAATATATTTAAAAAATTAACTCGGACCAATCTTGTAGATAATTTTGCGAGGAAAATTTAGCCCTATATTTTTTTTTATTTCATTAATTAGAAACTCAGTAACAGCGCTCCGAAATAGACCGGATTCGGAATGAAAATTTTTGTAAAAAAAAATCACTATTTTGCTTATAACTTCTTTAATTGTTAATTTAGGACAAAAAGTTATTCAACATATTTGTAGACAAAATAATTTGCTACAAATTATGCTTTTACAATTTTATTGTAAGACGCATAGTTTCCAAGATATAGCGAAAAAAGTGTTTCCACCCCTTTTCCAAGATGGCGGCCGGGGGACAAGGGTGGCGACCCCACAAACTTCAAGTTAAGCTTCTATTGACCCCCCCTACATGTCCCAAAAATAAAATTGCGTCCTCTAAGAAATGCAATATTCGGCCCTCAAATTGTAACATTTCAATGGACTATAAAGTAAAGCTTGTGCGCTTTTGGTATACAATACAATACAATATATAACCAAACACTTTCTTACATACTCTTAGTTATTGTTAGTAACACACTGCGGTTTAGATGGTAAAATGCGAAAGCTTGTAATTGACAAACGGCATAATCTATAACAGTTATCTAAAGTGTAAGATTAGCCCGTAAGCTTTCCTGTTCAGAAATAAATAAATGAATATACGAATTTATCGGCAAGTTAACAGTTATTAAAAAAACAAGTGAGTAACTACAATGCCGGGCAAGGCTCCCAAACAGGGGAGAGATTGGGACTTGTGTATATAATTAGAAACTATCAAAATGCATGGAGCGTTTCTTCTGTTACTTAAATTTCTACTACTATCGGCTACAGGCTAGGTATCGAGAAATTTTGTATGATAATCTGATTAGCACATCTGATGGGCGTCGTAGAAACGAATTTGGCAGTGCATTTTAAATGTCAAACTTTCGGTTCTCGACAGTACCGACTGTAGAGAATCGCGCTACTGTACGAATGATCTATACTGGAATTGGTACATAGGTACAATGTGTATGCACAAAATAAAATAAATAATTTAATACAAATCCTGTTGGAAACTCGTACGTAAGATCTTGATCCCATCAAAACAGCTTTGAACGACACAAAAATCACTATACACTTTCTCCATATAGCGTGGCGGGTAATCCGCGTAATCTCCGGTGTCAGGCTCGTCACGCCACGCTCCTGTGACGTCATAATCCCCAATTTACATGAGATTATACATGTAATTAATTGCTAAGACTACCTTATGTAAGTGGGATTTTTATTTACCTTTTAAGATGGTACGAGTGTAGAGGCAAACTAGAACGAGAATCCTTTGTTTCTCTCTAACGGCAATGTAGAAGAACAGCTTCTGGTAATATTTTTTTCTGGTAGCATTTTTTGTTAAACATGACGGAAGGGTTGGTCAATTTTACATTTATAGGGCTTTATAACATCTTATTCAATCGAAACTCAGTAAACGCTAAGCTTATTGTACCAGGATAAATATGCATTAGAGAAGTTGCCACCTTTTGTAGATCGAAATATTTGTCAAAATATTAATAATACTCTAAATTTTTTTTGCATTCCTTCTTTCACTAACATTATAGCCAAAGATCCCAGCAATAGATAAACAGCAACTTGTATATTGTAGGAATTGTATATTTTTTTAACAAAACTAAACTTTTATTTATCACTAGCTGACCCGCGCAACTTCGCTTGCGTCACATAAAAGACAATGGGTAAAATTTTTTCCCGTTTTTGTAACATTTTTTACTGGTACTCTGCTCCTATTGTTCGTAGCGTAATAATATATAGCCTATAGCCTTTCTCGATAAATGGACTATCTAACACTGATAGAATTTTTCAAATCGGACCAGTAGTTCCTGAGATTAGCGCGTTCAAACAAACAAACAAACTCTTCAGCTTCATAATATTAGTATAGATTACATTTTTTTTGGCTCGTCGCGTCGCTTGACTGATCGTGGTCAATGTGGTCATCTTCTCTACATTTTCATATCGTAAATAATTGTCCCAAAATATCGGTCTTGTATTTAAATGCATGTGTATTCCCCTTTCAATAACCAAGTGTATTATAAGCGGTTGATATTGTCACAGGTGTACGTGCAATGACGTACGGTAATCCTCTCTGATGCGAACTGATACCGTCATGCTCGTGATCAATTGTTTAGATATCTACCTGTTTCATTCGGTGTGTGATTAGTGAGTGATTGAGGGGTTTAAAAATTGAGAAAATATATGAATGCATAGTGAGAGAAAGTGCATAGAGATCTTTTCACTCAACGATCCCATCGAGAAAATAAGGGGCGACTCTCTTTTTGTTGTCGACTGTCGACAACCAGGGAGCTATCGAGAAATTTTGTATGAAATCTTGATCAGCGCTCGACCTTTTTGTTCAGTGCATTTTTAATGTCAAATTTTCGATACCGACTGCAGAGAATTGCGCTACTAAAGGCCAAGGCAAGTGTATTATGAGCGGTTCATATTGTCACAGGTGTACGTGCACTGACGTACGGTAATCCTCTCTGATGCGAACTGATACCGTCATGCTCGTGATCAATTGTTTAGATATCTACCTGTTTTATTCGGTGTGTGTGATTACTAAGTGATTGACGGGTTTAGGTGAATATTGATTTTGGTATATTTAAAAAAAATGTGACTGTAAGAAAAATGAGAGGTGTATACGTTTTTAAAGCTATCATAGTAGTGGCGTTTTTTGGTCTCTGCTTATATCGAAATGAAAAATGTCGTGATTTTGTTTATGTTAAGGGACTTCTATTCAAACTAATTGATCGACATTCACCACTACTATACTTATTATTATTGGCTGTTGTGAAATGAATATAGAAATGATGACTTGAAAAGAAAAACACACGGAAAGATTTCGCGATATAAAAAAAAAATGCTTAATAATGTATGACAAAATTTGTTCCAATTAATTCAGCTATTTTCATATCAAAGAAGAATAATTGGCAACATTGCAACATTGTATAAATATAAATTGTATACAATTAAAATAATGATGAATTAATTCCATTCTACTCATCATAAAATACAACAATATTTCATATCGACATTATCCAATTAAAAAAAGTATTTCTGTCCAGACAAAAAACCGTAAAAAATATCCAAGGAAAATGAGGCACTCAGCTGCCATTAAAAATAAAACATACATAATTGAACATACGAAGTGATCCCGGGCTTGACATCCGTCATGCCGTCATGCCGTCATGTCGTCATGCCCTAATCTCAAGCGTCATGCAATCCTTGTTTAATGTAAAAACAATGTCTTTACTCCAATGAATCCAATGGTCGTAAATTGGCACAGTTATAATGGTATTATTGATATTTTTATGTTATTAATATGAACCTGAAAAATATTCAAGTTTTTTTTTATTATGAGATACGATGACTGACACATTATTAACCTTAAAATGATTATTAATTGTCCATTTAAGATGAAAACATCACCAAAAACTCATGAATATTATAACATAAACACATTACCCTCCTTTGTGCCGTGCAGTCGGATAATTTTTTTTTCAAGTACGGTAGATGCGTTGATAGTAAACTTAACTCACGTTTTACTACCCCTTAGTAAACTTCATTAAAAATTGTACACATTTCAGAAATAGTACACATATGGTATACATTTCAATCAGGTCAGCCCCACAGAAACCTAAGCTGATAACAATATTTTATTAAAAAGGCTCTTCTGTATAAAAAACAAGGCTACTGTATATAAAATGGTCGTACAATTAACGAAGGCTCTAAAAGGATATACCTTCGCCATTTACCGGGCAGGATAAAATGTATCTATCATTTTTAATTCAAAATTCGTGCTCATCCTCAATTACCGATAGCTCCCAGGGATAATCTGTAAATAGGAGGAAATCCTTTAAAATTAAAGATTAATATTTAAAACTGGTTTATTTTTTATGAGGTAAATGTTACTCGTGCCACGACAGGGCAACGACTTGACGTTATTACGTCTACTTATGGTAGGAAATTGTTAAATTAAATTGACGGATTTATGGTACGAAATTTCAGATACGCAATCATCAGAACGCTTTAAAATATTGTAAATTGACTCTGACCCTGACTTTAAACTTGATGTGATATGACCCGCTACCCGGAGGAAAATTTTATAAGTAACAGGTCACGGCGATACCATTGCATCGAGAAGTCGTGGGTCCCATACCTACACTTGGCCAGCGCGGTGGACTCAAGGCCTTACCCCTCCCTTGTTTGGGAGGAGACCCTTGCACTGCAGTAGGACAGTAATGGGTAAAAAAAAAGAGTTGTTGGTAAGATTCGTTCCTGTGAAATACGCTAGAGTCCTTGATCACTTTTCCGCACAAAATAGGAAATCGTTCCCCTGTCCAGAACATCAAGCAAACTAAAGTCAATAATGTGTATCTACGAGCTAGCCCGTATAAAACGAAAATATAAAATTCGATCACCATTTCAAGAAATAAGAACAAATAAACATGCAAACGTTTCTAGCTAAAGAGTGTCGTAGAACTATCCATCGATAGCTCCAATAAAATCGTATCTTTAAATCAACAAGTCGTTATATATAACCGGGTGACGTAAACACCGGACAGCCGGACATATCCGGGCAAGGCCGGGGCGAACCGGGTGAAATTAAAAATTCCTCCGACCCATACATTTTAATACCCGCTTAGGAGTTTGATAAAACTGTACGAGTTATGACTGACTGCCTCGGTGGCGCAGTGGTTTAGGTCACCACGCCGCAACCATTGCGTCGGGAGGTCGTGGGTTCGATTCCCACACGGGACAATTATTTGTGCGATCCACAAATAATTGTTTCGAGTCTGGTTGTGCTTTGTGTCCGTTGCTTGTATGTTTGTAAAAGTCCCCGCGACACAAGAGCAATTCTTAGTGCGGGAGTTGTCAAAAAAAAAAAGAAAAAAAAAAGAAAGAAAAAAAGTTATGTTTTTTTTTATCTGTAAATATGGTTTATATAGGTTTTCGTTGGATTAATCTAGTTATTAAGGCTATGAGCAATCGTCATTATAACATAGCTTTCTCTAGCCATTGCAGGGCACTAAGCTTTTGGTCACTCATCCAGTTTTATGACAGTTCTGTCAAAATAAAGCTTTAGAAATTTAATAATACTGATGTTTTTACAAATAAAATGTATGAAAAATTAAATTGACTGATCGTCAATTAATTGTCACTGACGATGGAATAGTAATCAGCGCTTAGTACCTAGTAGTATTATTACATACACAAAATAATGCCCCTTTTCCATGCCAGTAACTATACCTGGTAGTATAGTAACTATACCAGTAGCTCAACTCTCGTCGATATTGTCGAGTGTCGAGAGATTGACATTAAAAATTTCGGTAGAAGCGCCAAATAGATTTTCGTGTAAAATTTTCGATAGCTTGCCGGTTGCCTATAGTCGATAGTAGTAGAGAATCGACCTGAACAGAAGTTAGCAATATTTTGTTGGTATCGTAGTAAGTAGCGTTCATTGGTCTCTACCTACTCCGATTGAGTTAATAAAATAATATTTTCTTGACAGAAATACCGTGCTATCCACAAGGCCAATCTACCACCATAATATTCTTCGTACAATAATAAAACGTTCTACTTAAAACCTCGGTTTAACTTTAATATGCGTTTAGCATCACTATCTCGGAGATAAAGAGCTTCAGATTTATTTACTTTTATTACTGGACTTTGTGTAATGAATTCAGGCTTTAGTTCTTGTTATAATGTGAGAGTTTTATGATCGCTTAGTAGCATGGTTTAATAGCAGATACCTAGGCTGGTTCTATTTCCCCCTCGTGGGTCTGCACCTTGTCGTGGTGCGGGGGCTTAGTAACACTGAGCGAAGCTAAGACAGATCCGAAGGGACCTTCCTGTTCGGGGCCGTAAGGCTTAGAACTAGGTCCCTTCGCACCGTGCGGTGGTGCGCGAGCATCACTGTACGAGAGAGGAAGGAAAATATCTGTAAAAAACCATGGGGGGGCGGATTTTCATGTCCTGCCCGGGGTGGGGGCGTCCGCTGAGTACTGTTCTCGGCGGACCCAAACCGCAAGCCTGGCTCAAATACTTGGGTCAGGATCGGGGGTCGCTTGTTGGAGGTCGGGGAGACAGCGGTCGCGAGGAAGAAAACCTCTATAAAAAATCACTCTAACCGTAAGGTTGCCCGTGCCGAGACGGTGCGTGGCCGGCAGGTGGTTCGGTCGTTAGCGGGTATTAGGATTAAGTTAGTTTTTTAAGTTACATAGGGACCAACCCTAATTACAAAAAAGGAATAGTTATGAATCACGCACTTTGTAATATTGTGGTACCCCAGGTCGGTACCGGCAGCGCCGCTGCCGGAGAATCCGGCCCCGCCGTTCCGGCGGGCAGAGCCCCCTCGTACTCTGGGGAGGGGCAACAAATGCTTTCCGACGGCCGGCTGAGAAGTGCGGTCGTCGATGGGCCATCTTGCGCCTCGGGAGGTCCTGGGTTGGGAGAGGCAGAAGGAGAGAGGAGAGAGGTTGAGGAAGGAGCAAGAGCGAGAAGTGAGGTCGAGAGAGGGAAAGAGGAGAATAATCCGCCAATTACATCTGGCACTGGTGACAGGGCTGCTATGATAGCCCTTGATACTCATAACACCAGTAATACAAACAGAGATGGACATGGGAGACTCCTTCCATTAAATGAGAGAGACAAGGTCAGGGAGGCAGGAGAGCCAAAGCCGACGAGCAAATACTGGCGCAGTGGGTCGGTTGGGTACCTAAGCATCGACGGATCATGCTCAGACATCGCTGAGGCTACCTCAGGCCACGTGGATGACAACCGACGGAGATCTCTTAGAAAACGTCCTGTAGTTGTTCTGGACGAGTTCTTAGCCCCGACAAGAGAATCGAAGGAACACCCGACTAAGAGTCGCAAAGTGCGGAAGGGTCGCACACCATCAACACGTGTCCCTTCAGCTACTACAGACGATCACAACATGGCGGTAACCTCTATAGGAGAAGTGGAGTCCATAATGAGTGACTCAGCCAGCTCCACTGTTGGGTACACATCGGCGCCAACAGAGGATTTACCGGCAACTGACTTGGCTCAAAAGATATACGAGAGATTAGATGACGTAACTATTATGGCGGACCAGTCTCTTAACGTGAAAGGCACATTGAAAAAACGATTTAAGGAGGCAGCCAATGCCATAAGAATTTCTACCTCAGAGTTGTCTCGGCGATCCTCTAATCACGAAACAATAAAATTAACGGCCGTGAACCATCGCCTCACTGCAGAGATTAGCGTCTTGCGGCAGGAGGTAGCAGCGCTGAGGGAGCTGGTTGAGGCGTTGTCGGAATCACAACAAGTCCAGAGTGCGTCTTCAGAGCAGGCATGCCAACCCTTAACCACCAACTCTGAAGTCAACCGCGCCATCAGTGACCTTAGGCTTATGATTGACGCTAGGTTTGGGGCAATAGAGGCCCGGCTTCCTGCGGAACCCCGGATCCGCCCTCCCCTAGCTACAGATAAAAGGACGGATGCAACGCCAGTATTGGCAACCAAACCAACGGCCCAACAAGACCCACCGTCGGTATCCAAGGATGTAGAGAAAGGGCAGAAGAAGAAGAAAAAGAAAAAGAAAAATAAGAAAGGAAACACCGCAGGCGCATCTGAAAGTAGCTCGTCAAGCCATCCGGTCACTGCTCCTGCTGTACCACCATCGCTACCATCAGTTCCTCCAGCCCTCACAGGTGGGTGGAGCACTGTCGCGAGAAAAAAGAAGGGAGTGGGAAAGACAGGTGCGCCTGCGGCTCATGTCACAAAGCCAACAGCGACGAAGAAGGTCACACTGCGGCCCCCAAATTCCGCAGTGATCATTTTGACGCTGACTCAGGAGGCTGTGGCTCGAGGAACCACATATGCCTCCATTATTGAAAAGGCAAAACATCGTGTTAGGCGACCACGGCATTTCCGGAGGGTGCCAAATTCGCGCGGCGGCTACCGGCGCGCGAAAGTTAGAAGTGGCGGGGGAGAACTGCAATGATAAGGCAGACTCCCTAGCTACAAGCCTCAGGCAAGTCCTTGCAGGGGACGCTATCGTATCCAGGCCCTTTAAAACAGCTGAAATGCGTATCTACGGCCTGGACGACTCAACATCTCCTGGGGAGGTCGCGATAGCGGTAGCGCGCGCCGGTGGCTGCCTCGCGGAAATCGTGAAGGTCAGCGAGATCCGTCGCAACCCTTGGGGTCTCGGCTCGACCTGGGTTACGTGCCCGGTGACGGCAGCTAAAAAGATAGCTGAATCCGGCAAGCTTCTTGTCGGCTGGGTCTCGGCACGTGTCACAATTGCTGAGCCCCGCCCTCTTCGTTGCTTCCGCTGCTTTAGCACCGGCCACGCTCAAGCCATGTGTCAGGCCGACAAGGACCGCAGCAACAGCTGCTACCGCTGCGGGCTCACAGGCCACAAGATAGCGGAATGCACAGCTGATCGTCCTCGCTGTCTGCTATGTGCGGAAGCGAAGAAGCCAGCGGATCACCGACTTGGGGGTCCCGCTTGTAAGGCCCCCAAATCAAAAGGAGGGAAGGTTCCGAAAAACACGGCTGGTGTAAGAGCATCCCAATCCACCATCAACCAGAGCGGGACGGCTAATGAGGAAGTAGCGATGATCACCGACCAACAATAATGGCCACCAAACTCTTACAAGCGAACATCAACCACTGCGCTGCAGCCCAAGATCTCCTAATCCAAACTATGGCGCAATGGCTTATAGACATAGCAGTAATTGCAGAGCCATACAACATCCTGCCACGCGATAACTGAGTCGGGGACACTGACAACTTGGTGGCCATAGTGAGGCATACAGCATCCAGTTCCCTCCCTTTCAGCAGAGTGGCCAAAGGCAAGGGCTGCGTGGCGGCGTTCACGGGAACAGCGGTTATAATCGCCTGCTACCACTCACCTAATACAAGTCTAGCCGATTTTCAGGAGTTCCTGGCTGAGGTCGGCAGACTGATTCGTTGGGCTCACCCCGCCGCAGTACTAGTGGCGGGGGACTTCAATGCAAAGTCGGTGATGTGGGGATCTCCGGCTACAAGCGCCCGTGGAAAGGCTTTGGAGGACTGGGCCGTCTCGTCTGGTCTTATTGTCATAAACAGGGGCACTACCCACACGTGCGTGCGGCACAACGGCGGATCAATTGTTGATATCACCTTGGCCGGCGCCGCTCTTGCACGCCGTATTCAGGGTTGGGAAGTGCTGGAGAGGGTTGAGACGTTGTCCGACCACCGGTACATCCGCTACGAAATCCTCCCCTCTCCAGTTACCCCGAACAGTCCGGGTCGTGTCCCGCGAGGCGACGGTCCAAGATGGGTGTTAGGAAGACTTGATTGCGACCTATTGATCGAAGCCGCGTTGGTGGAGTCTTGGTCTCCAGTACCAGAGGGTCAGGCGGACGTGGAACTAGAGGCTGAACAGCTTAGTAGCAGCATATTGCGGATCTGCGACGCGGCAATGCCCCGGGCCCAAAACCGCCTCCCCAAACGTCAGGTGTATTGGTGGTCGCCGGAATTAGCCCAACTACGTACTGCTTGCGAGAGGGCGCGCCACCGATACACCAGGAGTCGACGTCGACGTCCCAACGAGGCCCGCGAGGCAGAACTTCATGCCGCATACAAGGCTGCTCGGAAAGCTCTTTCGGTGGCAATCAGACAGGCGAAGCGTAGAGCGTGGGAAGAATTACTAGAGACTCTGGATCGCGATCCCTGGGGGCGGCCGTATAGGCTGGTGCGAGCGAAACTTCGCCCCTGGGCACCCCCAGTGACACAAAGTATGGATCCGGAGCTCCTGCAGCAGGTGGTTGCAACCTTGTTCCCACACCGAGGGGAGTTCTCTCCACCATCAATGATGACGAGTTCGGAGGGCCAGTGTTTTAGCCACGTCATCACAGAAACCGAAGAGGTGGTCATCCCCGAAATAACTCCGGCTGAGCTCAACCGGGCGGTTGCTAGGCTCCGTGGCCGTAACACCGCCCCGGGACCCGATGGAGTACCCGGTCGCGCATGGACGCTCGCCATACCTAACGCGCTCGAGCCGAGAGTGATACGGTTGTTTTCGGCATGCCTTTCAAACGGCATTTTCCCCCGGCGATGGAGAACGGGTAGACTTACTCTCATAAAGAAAGAGGGCCGTCCAATTGAGTCTCCGTCGGCGTACCGTCCTATCGTCCTGCTCGATGAGGTGGGCAAACTCTTTGAGCGTCTGTTGGCAGCCCGCCTCGTCGAACATATGGAGGAGCACGGCCCGGACCTGAGCCCCAACCAGTTTGGTTTTCGCCGAGGGCGATCTACGATAGATGCAATGTCGCGAGTGAGGGCCCTGACGGAGGATGCTGTCGCAGGGCGGGGAGTGGTCGTTGCGGTGTCTCTCGACATCGCTAACGCATTTAACACCCTCCCCTGGAGCTGCATAACAGCTGCGCTCCAGTTTCACCGCGTGCCGCAGTACCTTAGGCGAGTCATTGAGTCATATCTGTCAGAAAGGTCGGTAATCTACCCCGCGAGGGATGAATGGTGCGAAAGGCCAATGTCGTGCGGTGTTCCACAGGGGTCGGTTCTCGGTCCGACCTTGTGGAACATCGGCTACGACTGGGTTTTGAGGGGCCCCCTAATACCTGGGGTTGACCTCACGTGTTACGCGGACGACACGTTAGTAACCGCCCGCGGCAGTACGTACCGTGAGGCAATACATATCGCGACGGCTGGCGTCGCCGACGTGGTCCACCGCATTCGACGTCTAGGATTGGTTGTGGCTCTCGAGAAATGTGAGGCTCTCTTCTTCCACGGGTCTCGGAATGCACCACCGGCAGAAGCGCACGAAATCGTCGTAGGCGGGGTGGCGATAGGTATCGGCCGAACGATTAAATACTTAGGAATCGTCCTTGACAGTCGTTGGAGCTTTCGGGAGCACTTCCGGCGCCTCGGGCCCCGACTTGTAGGGGCCGCTGGGGCCCTGGGTCGCTTGCTCCCTAACCTGGGAGGTCCGTCAGACGTCTGTCGTCGCCTTTTCACCGGCGTCGTTCGTTCCATGGCGCTCTATGGCGCCCCGATATGGGTGGATGCCCTCAAGCGCGAAAACATCGCAATTCTGCGCAGGCCACAACGCGTTTTAGCCATTAGAGCGGTAAGAGGGTATTCCACCGTATCCTTCGAGGCGGCGTGTGTGTTGGCTGGGACTCCCCCGTGGGACCTTGAAGCTCGAGTTTTGGCGGATGTATACCGCCAGACTTCAGAGGCTCGGACACGGGGGACCGGTCCAGACCCGGAGGCTATCGCGCAGTGGAGGCGCGAATCACGCCAGAACATCCTACCTGACCTACAGACTGACGCAAATCCTAACGGGGCACGGCTGCTTCGGCCGATACCTATTTGTAGTTGCAAGGAGAGAGCCTTCCCCAGCATGCCACCACTGTGGGCATATCGAAGATACGGCCGCCCACACATTGGCTGAGTGCCCGGCTTGGGCGACAGAGCGCGGAGCGCTGATCACCGCAATCGGGCTCGATTTGTCGCTACCGGCCGTAATTCGCTCCATGCTCGGTAGCGACGAGGCCTGGAGCGCGATGCGATGCTTCAGCGAAATCGTAATGGCGCAAAAGGAGGATGCGGAGAGGGTCCGGGAGCTAGACCCGAATGCACACCCGATGCGTCAACGCCGCGTCGGACGGAGGAGAGCGGCGCATGACCGCCGCCCTCCCTAAATTGGGTCTCTGACAGTGGACTGGGCGTCTGCTGTCAACTTGGAGGAGAGACTCCAAAGAAGGTCGATGGCCGTAGTGTCCGGCCATCGAGCCAGTCGGTCTAGAAAGGGCCCCCGTGGAAGGGGCAACCGCGTGGCGTGCGACTTGCGGGAGAGTCCCACATAACCCTGCGCTCCACCCAGGGTGCAGGGTATGCGTAACGCATTTCCCCACGAAAAAAAAAAAAAATAAAAAGGCTGGTTCTATTTCAAGGGAAATAATACTTTTTTTATTGGTAACCTACCATATTTAGCTAGGTGTGCGCTTTTGTGATCTAGCAATATTTTATCACAAGGGCTTATTATTCAACAGCTATATAGAGGAGAGTTTTTCTATGCAAAAGGTTAAAGCTTCATTTGCGGCGATACCTGAAACTGTTAAATAATACAGTCAATAATATTTAAACCCCTTTTTTTATTCGTCAAAATAATCGGCTCATCCTTAAATTAAGTACCTACTCATTAGTTACAAATAACCTGACACTTTATAGTTTTGACTGAAACGTAAAAATAATACAAATCGCAAGACCAACTGCTGAAAATACGGAAAAAAAATCTCGCCATCAAACAATGTCGTTAATTGCCAAAACACGTGTTTTACATAGCACAAATTACATTACACGGGTCAAATTCGTTTATAAAAAGTATTACACGAACTCGGCGGCTCCGAGGGCACCGTTATATTACTAACATTTATAAATTATTTATGTGAGTTCAAAGTGGTTTTTTTAACGTATTTGAATTTGGTTGAACGATATGGAAGTTATTTTGTAGTTATATGGCAGACTTTTGTATTGACCTGCTAAAACGCAAACCGTAAATGCAAATATAAGATTCTCACGTCCATTTTTTTATAATGATTAACAGGGGCATAAGAATGTGATAAAAAAATGGCAGTTAATACGCGTACCTATTATATTAAAAAATACAGTCGAATTAGTAACCCCATTCTTTTTGAGGTCAGTTAAAAATAATTAAAAGCTGGTGAATAGTCGGAAATTTTTTTAGAGAATTTTAAACATTGCATGCAATATTTTATACCTAACGATACGTGGCCAGCATGTTTTGCCCTTGAACTAAACGGTAATGGGTTGAAAAGAAAAAATACATTACTGAAGGAAATATTCTATACGGAATTATTTTATATTATTCCTTATCTTTTTAAAGGTCGAATGAAAGTGAAATAGAACATCTGATGGAGGTCAATCTTCAAATGAAGTAATGTGTGGGTTGTTTCAGGGAAGAGGCGCCCACGATACATAATACCGCCTTTTTACATAATTATAGAACTGGGAACCAAATACGTTATTCTCGGCATAATATTTTTTATTCCGTTTTCAATGAATTTAATTTACACGGTAAAGTTAATAAAGATCCCAATTAATTGAAATTTACCTTAAAGTTTTGTAGTTAGTTTGGTAGTCTAAATTTTAGAGCTAGTTTAAAGAAAGCAGTTTGATTAATAGACCCTATATAAGAATCAGCCAAAAAACTTCAACGAAACAAAAAATCCAAAAACAAAATTAAAAACCAGTTACAATATTATGTATCCACACAATATTAATAATCATAAACCTCTTTTACACGTCACGACTATCCAATTTGCAGCACTCGAAGCTGACAAGTATTCATCGGAGTGTATCGTGCGAGCATTAACCGGTGCTACAGCATGGAAAATCGGATCAAATTGTGTGCCTCCAGGCAAGCCGCCTCAAACATGCATATAATCCTTGCCTGGAAATTTTGGCAGCTCCCAAATTAGCTCCGAACTCAATAGGTTTAGCCTTAAATTGATTGCTGGTGTCTTACGGATTATTGGTTGTGAAGGTATAGGTAATCCTTGTGGATGAGTGGATGTGGTTGGAGGTCGATGCCATGTAAACTACCAAATAGAAAAAACATTGTCACTGTAGTAAAAAAAACAGTCAGTGTTTAAGTTGGTCGTTATAAGTAGTTATAATAATCGTTAATTCGAGATGTTATGTGTGTGACATTAAATGTGATAATGGTCAGTTTATTACAGTACACATAATTGTTCAGCAAAAAATATCCTTATAATGAAAAACATTATCAAATTTATCACTCGAAGAAATTAGTTATTGCATATGTCGCCATGTAACAAATAGTTTTTTCGGATCTGGTTGTATAGATCTACTTTGTATCCGTTGTTTCTACGTTTGTTAAAGTCCCTGCGATAGAACAGCAATTCTTAGAGGAGTATTTAAAAAAAATGCAATACTTAGTTACAAGCACTATGTAACTTAAGAGTTACATAGTGCTTGTAACTATCGGTAAGCCGATACTATACCTACTCGGGGTGGTCTCTCGGTCTATTTTTTGCAATATTTAGATACTAAAGGTCGTATAAGCAGGTCAAATATTATTATTCACATAGCTCTAAAAAACAATACCTGCTTCCGCTTTAAACAAAAAATTTTACCTAAAAGACCAGTGATTAATATCCACATACGTACATTTCCTGGCCAGTGTGGAGGTTATTCAGGCCGTTTTTATGCCACATACGCTCCACTCGGTTCAACCAGGTGTTACCCTCGAAAAGGTGTTATAATCCTAATGTTAAAACCTTACCCACTTTTCTTTGCACGTTTAATACAGATTCTATTTTTTTGCATAACTTTTTACTTAGATTGTGGTTGAAGTATGATGTTTTGAATAGTATTATTTAGATCTCTACTATATTAAACGTAATTATATTCTCTGCTTGTCTCTGTTTTTCAAAGTCAAGAAATTCGAATGATGTTTAAATTATTAAAATAGTTAAACATTTCATTAATGGACACGTAAAAACTGTTGTTAGAGTAATACCTTTGTTTATATGACGCTGTATCTTAACACATTGCAATATTCTTACATATGACAGTATGAGTGTAAATCAATGAATCAATTTATCTCGCCAATGATACAAATGACAATAATAATGAGGTGTACCTTTGCATGATCAATTAAACCTTTGAATGATTCCATTACAAAATATGTACCAAATTCTCTAATAGACAAAATAATGAAAAAAATAAACGACGTTACTTCCAAATTCACAAACATGATGTATATTTATTATTACTCTATGATAAGTCGACACACAATTACTTCGTGACAAGACATGTCAATACAACATGCTCAGGAAATTCAAGAAATCAACTCGCAATATCTCGGCTACATCAAAATAACCCACACATTGACAAACAACATTTGATTTATTTTATTCCAATACATTCCTTATTATTTTGTCCTAAAAAAACAAAAGTAATTTACCGTTTATACATTTCTTGTATCACATCGTGGAATTGACGTAACATTCCTCGACCTTGCCTCTTCAAACTTTTCCTTTTCATTTCCCTTCCAGCGTTGCCAACTCATTTGGCCTGTATTTGTACGGTCTCTCATCAAAATATGCAAATTCACTTTCATATCGGACATCCCTTCTAAGTAAACAAAAATGTACGCCGAGTGGCGTGAAAAAGATATTTAATTGAGTTCCTGATTAATAAAGGTAGGGTAAGGTTACGGAGGTTAGGTGTGTTGAATTTAAAAAGTTTCTCCAATCGGGTGAAAGGGAGCCTTAATTGTGTTTATCACTTGCCCCCTCGTGCAACTTTTTCTATCAAAAGTTTCGCCGTCGGCCGTTCAAAGTATTTAATTTCCCGCTAAATGTGACAACGAGGACATTTTTGAATTCATTTTTAATTCACTCGTTGTAGTACGTGAAATTTTTCGCATAGATCTCTTGTTGGCGTGAAATATTAAAGTGTTATTGGGATTTATGATGTTTTGCCAACGAAATGGGTGTTATAAAAGTTGATATCATTATGCTCCTAGATTAGTTCTAGAAGTAATATAAATCGTGATCCTATTATTATAAATTAGAAGTCTAGAGTTTTCTTTAAAATAACAACACCGCATTCGGTTTACACTAAGTATTGCTATATACATATTATTATCAAGAGAAAAAATTGCATTTGAAATTAAAATAAAAACCACAATCAATTAGTAACAGTGGTCCCAAAACCACGCCTTGCACAGCACCTACTCCGAACACACACATGCCTTTACAAACAGAACTCGTCTCAGCATTATGTGTTCGTTCTATCGCATATTTCCTTCATTTGCATTATTCTCTGTTTTAAACAAAATTCCTCGGTGTACAGCAAGAACAGTTGGGAACTAACTAAGAACAAAAGTCGGCCAAGCTAAACGTTAATAAAACTTTTGTTTCGCATTTTTAGCCTTATTGCCACTTTGACTGTAATTGTTGAGTTATTTTCTACAGTATCTAAAGGCTTTAAAAGTAGGCTTTAGTTTTAAAATACAATTTTATTTCAGTGGTGCTTAACAGGGTGTATTTTTAAAAGCAAATGTCATTAGGAAACTAGAAGTTCTGACCCAAATCCTAACAATTGATCACGTCAAAGAATATATATGAAATAATGTAAATGAGAAAACTTTGTAGTGCTATAATATTATTTGTATTAGCTTTGAAATATATTACTAACTTTTGTTTACGATCTATTCCTAAAGTAAATAAAGGTTTACAAATAGTTTCGTTATTATTTATGTACATTGAAAGAGATAAAGTTACTATTTTAGTACTACTACTAATAAAACTACTTACTTAACTAAAAGCCTGTAATATTAATGTACGAGCTTCTGTCTTCTTCTAAAGACTTCCCGGCGTAAAAAGTATGCTGTGTTATATGGTTATAAACTATCTGTGCACTAAATTTCATCAAAATTTCAAAGTTTTTTCGTTAAAGAGTAACAGACACACATATATCCCTACAAACTTTCGCATTTATAATATTATTGAGATAAAGAGATTAAAACAACGAAATTGCGAGACACCTCAAATTAGAATCACCGAAATTGCGTGTTTAATCAAAAACACGGACTCGAAATCGAAAAATAAAACGTCATCAAATCTATTTATATTATTATCCTGACTAACGCATTTATATTTCCCGTTCATTCAGAACAATTGGTTCAATTAATGTCAGTCTTGTTATTTGTAAGAAACCGTGACATAGTCATAAACGTCAGCGTCGTACACTTGATGAAACTAATTGTTACTCGTTACAGCTTCGCAATTAGTAATGCTTTACAGCCGGTTTTACGATTAACATTGTTTGCTTTCATTTTTAGGGGCCGGCAGTTAAACGGGTTGTTGTCTCGAAAGATAATATAATTTTTGGTTGATTTCTGCCTATCCTGGGAATGAAACGAGATTTTACGCAAATATGTAAAAGGAAATGCGTTATGGTACATAATACTCTAATGCAACAAGTTTTAAACGCGATTTATAATTCAGCAATACGTACGTATTTTATTTTCCAACGTTTCACAAAGAGTCCGGTCTCAGGAAAATTTTGTAAAATTGAATGAAAAGTTCATGGTTTTTTCATTAGGCGGAATGCCTAATCATCACTACACATTAAAAAGTAAAGTTCCCTCGCCGCGTATGTCTGTCTGCCACATTACGCGTATTTACAGTACGAATTTTTATGTAGTTTTCACCGATAAATAGAGCGATTCCTGGGAAAGATTAAAATCTATAATTTATTAAGACTTTGTTTTAAAAAACCCTTTAATCTGGACAAAGCTGGGGTCGCTAGTATTATTAAAAATTAGTACGATTAGGATGTATGAAAATCATAATTAGCTAGACTGTTTCATTTTATATTTAACCAGTTCTAATTAATTCCTTTTCATGGTAACGAAACCCTTTCTTCAGCAGAGTTCACTTTTAGCGTTTTTTCTTCTCGTTTCGCAGTTTTATGGCTATTTTTTATTAATTTGCAGCTGTTGTTAAGACGGGAGAAGTTTGCTAAGTTGCCTCGCAGTACAAAAGTCGAATAAAAGAATAGTTCTCGCTATTTCTGGTTGAAAAATACTGCTGTGTTAGTGAATATAACTTTACCTCTATAATACTCGTTTTAAGTTAAATTGTGAAACATTATACAATAATTAATGTGTATTACTAGTATTATTTAACAACTTTAAACTAGTAACCGTCCCACCCATGGGCAAGGGTCTTCCGGGAGTGATAAGGCCTTGAGTCCACCACGCTGGACAAGTGCGGGTTAGATATTTTGCATGCCCAAAAGAAATGTATTAAACAAATTTTAGCTATGCAAGGTTTCATCATGATGTGTTGTCACCAACTCCATGCTAATATATTACGGTTTCATGGTTAAACCGGTGACCCAATATTGATGTAATTTGACATAGACTTTTTAATTTTCCAACCTATAATTAATGAGAAATATGTGTAGTGTTGACGATTTTAAAACATGTATGAAGTAACAGGTTCATAAGCACCGAAGAAATCGGCACTATGTAGTGTGTTACATGATGTGATTCTCGAATTTTCTTGACCAAATACATATTTAACTTCCTCAAAACATATGCAAGTCGAAACTACAACTACAAGAGTACTCGAGAGCAATTTGCGCGGTCGAGTATCGAACAAACTCGACTCGATCACTCGATAGCAAGGCTCTCGATAACTCGGCCCGAGTGTTGCGAAATTGTGATGCACCCTGCACAGGGTTGCCGAGTGCGCGACAAATGTTGCATTTGCAGTCTCGAGTACTTGGATATGGCAGACTATGACATATTTCTTATTTTCGGGAACAGTTCGAATAATGTGATCTTATTTTGTATGGACAAGATGTATGAATGAAAGAAGTTGCAGGGATGAAAGATATAGTACTTAGTAGTTAGACTCTTATAAAAGTTAATTTGCAATAGACTTTTAAATATATATCAATCAATAAATAGGCTATCCAACAGTAAAAGATTTTTTTCAATTCGCACCAGTACTGAGATTAGCGCGTTCAACCAAACAAACCAACTCTACCATTTTATAATATTTGTATAGTTCTTTTTGTAGTTTTGTTTTTAAGGTATGTCCTTTATAAGTCAAAGTATTTATAAGTCGAAGCCAGACATTTCAGGGCTTAAACTACCAAAAAAAAAAAATAGTTACAGACAATCCTTGATCGATGTTACTGAAAATAAATTTAAATAATATACACAGTGTCACTTGTATCCAAAGATGTAACAGTACGAACGGTTGTGAACACAGAGATAACTGCGTCTAGACGCGTCTCACACTCGTCTCTATGTAAATGAGCGTGTTCCTTAGATTGATCGCACTATGTATAGCTTGTTTAACAAAATGGTCAGATGTGTAGCTCGATTCTGTACTACTATCGACTACTGACAACCGAACTGTCATCGAGAAATTTTGTATGAAAATCTGATCAGCGCCTCTGACGGGTGTCGTAGGAAACATTTTGGCAGTACATTCTAAATGTCAATTTAAATGTCGTTAGCTAGCCGGTTGTCGGTAGTCGATAGTGGTACAGAATCGAGGTAGTGACCGACGTTGATAGGACTGATTGACATTTTAAATTAGATATTTTAGTTGAAATGAAAAAAAAAAGAATTCTAAAATGGTTTTTATTAAGTTATTTTATTGATTTGAGGCGCCCATAGCCAGTTGCGCCCACCAATCGGTAAACGATCTGTGGGTTAAGCAACGCTTGGCGCTTTCATTCCATAGATGGGTGACCAAATAGTGGTATTTGAACTGGGCGTCTCCGTGCCTCGGAGGGCACGTAAAAAGTAGGTGCGGTTGTTGTCAACTTAGATAACAGTCGCTTAGCTACGTCAAAGGCGTTCGGGCGGCTTGAACAACTTAGACACTATGTTGACCACTAACCACACGTTAAGAAGAAGAAGATTGAAATGATGCCTCTTATACTCAAGGTTTAAGAAGAGATAAAAAAGTTGAGGTCTGGAATGACAAATCAGTCTGTAATAAAGGACAAGCCGATTGCCCTATACAAGGCCGCTACTGTACTATACTCCAACTCTAACAACAATTGGTAACACTTAAAAACACTGGACAAAGATTGTGAATAAAAAGATATGCAAATGCTCAAATGTTAATTCATTTCGTGGATATTGACGTTCTAAATAAAGCAATAATAAATAACTTCAAAGGACTATGGGCGGAATCGTCCCCACCCATCAACAAAAATGAAATGTAGCTCAATTGATATATCTTGGCAAGACGATATTTTTATACTATGGCGACATTGCCCAAATGCATGGGGTTCTCATAGTATCTTACGTTTAAACACATATCTCGTTAACGTATTATTGACGACTAATTCCAAAATACATGCTCATTTATTTATTAATTAGTGCACAGCGGCGGACGCCGCATGCACATAAAGATAGCTGGGTACAAAATAACCCCCTCCCCCCGCTCTCCAACCCACGATTTTAGATCTGATCAGATTTTAATCTGCCAGCGCATCTGTTAGACAGCATTATAATTGACGAGTAAAAATAATTATTGAAATATGAAATCAATAACATGTATTAACCATATAATGGAAATGATATAAGTATATACATATGAGTGCCTCTGTGGCGCGGTCGGTAGTATATGCGACTGCGGTGCGAGAGGTCTCGGGTTCGAATCCTGGGTCGGGCCAAACAGTCTTTTCTGAGATTTTCTGTTAAGAATTTCCTAGAGATTGCCCGGAGTTAGGAAGTTGAGGTCGAAGACCTCCGTGCCTCGGAGAGCACGTAAAGCCGTCGGTCCTGCGCCTGACCTCTCACTGGTCGTGTCGGTTATCCGTCCCACCAAACTATGAGAGTGATGGAATAGAGAGTGTACCTGTGTATTGTGCACACACTTGGACACTATAAACAAAGTCCGGCACAGATGGCCACATTCAATGAAACTGACCGCCGTAGCCGTATATCGGCTAGGAGGACATTATTATACATATGAGTTAGTACTGTAATATAACAATAATGTTAAAATAACTTACAAATGTAAAATAAAAATATACGTTAAATAATAATTACAAATTGTTTTTTTTTTTAAATATATATTCCCACTGATTTATCAAAAACAAAGGATTTTAATTAAATAGGGGGCACTTTATGAACACGTTGGTATCAGTTCCATGTTTGTTGGTAGGTGGGGACGGAGCCCATACATTTTTGCCCATAGTCCTTTATAAATGTGTATTTATTTTCACAATAAAACTCATCAATATAAATCCGTAGCATTTCTTAGAAGCGTCGTTACGCAAAATCTTGGATAAGCGACTGATTTTTCCGAGAACGACTGATAATTTTTCTAAAAGTAAAGATTAGGTAGTTGTTTCTTTATGATCAGATTTTTATATACTCAATAATTTAGAAGAAGCTTTTTAACTTTTGCGTTCAATAATCATTACGTAATAATTTATCGGGATTAACAATGGCATATTTTTTTAACCCTACTTGTTTATTTGAGATTAATATCAAACATGACTTATGTTTTCTCCTCAGCTATCAAGTTTAAGGTTAAAATATTTGTGACCTAATAATAAACCTATTTTTTTTATATCGTCTCATAGGCCATACAATTCCCAGCCTATTTCTTCTTCCGCGTTGTTCCCATTTGATACATAAACCAGAATTTTATCAAATTTGATCTAAAATGGTTGAGATGTTTTGGATAAAATGTTGTAAAACTTAAGGGAAGGATAAATAAACACATTTTACCTTATAGTAAGTACAAATTCCTTGCTATGATATTTAAAAAACCATAGTCTTAAAAGTAAAAAACTTCAAATCTTCTCAAATGAAGAACTATTAGATGTTGCTTCCTATTAGCACTTAAACGGTAATTAAAGTGTAACCAGTAGTAATATATCAGTGCACGTGTCAGACGCGTGTGACGTGTGTGATGTGTGTGACGTGTGTGACGTGTCACGACGTGTTTACCACACGTTTATGAGCTTTATGATTGATTAACTCGCGCGGTCATCTGTGTACCACGGTCTGTGTTCTATGTGAAGAGCTTAGGCATTAGGAAAGGGCTTGCATTGAAGGTTTCATGTATGATAGCATTATAGTGTTACGGTGTTTTTGGTTGTATAATGAAGATAGCCGGCTTGGTTACGCTATAGCGTTTTTTAGGTAAGAGTATATGCAGCTATGTGAAAACTAAGCGTTTTGAAAATTTTGAATCGTTTGTAATTGTGCTGCGAAAAGCTGTGATTACAGAAACGTTCGTAGATCTTTTAAGGATTATTTAAAACTTAGTTATGTATTGTTTATTACAGACAAATCTTGACTAGCCCAACAAAGCAGGATTCCTGATCGATACACCGTACTCTTAACATTTATCCACGTGTGATGGGTATTCATCACCTATATTTGTACTTTTTCATTTTCTCCCACTACTATGTATACCATGCATCTTTAAAACGCTCCCATAATTACCATCTTAAACATTTCTTACACCTCATTAAACGTGCATTCAAAACAGTAAAGAACTTTCACACAGTCATACAAAGCGTTTCTTCAGTCCACACGTCGCGACTGCTAACAAGCTGTGCTTGAGTCATGCGGTGTGAAGAGGCTCTTTGACGCAAATCGCCGTCTTACTGCTATGGAAATAATGAGCCGGGCTATGGCTAATGGCTTAAGAGGTTACTTGTACTGAATGTACCGCGTGTTTAGAACAGGTGATTATGCAGCTACTTAGATGCGATAAGACTTTTGCGAGTTGCAGAGATGCCTTTAACAGGCTATGGGGTATCAGCGTCGAGTAATTTTGTAATTTCCAAAATTTCCAAACTATTTATTAATTGGGTATTCCTTTTTCAGCACCTCATACAATATTAATTTTATCAATAGCAGTAAAAAGTTACAGGCATTATTTTGGAAAAATTAGGAGAGGGGTACTAAAAGTGTCAATTTTTTTGTTGTTTATTGACACGAAAACATTTTTAAGAACTTACCACTAGACCGTTATAAGAGTAATTGTGCCGGCACTTATAAATAAGCAACTTAACACGTATTTATCAAACTTTTATTCGAAATCATTGCAGCACAGTTAAATCGTAATTATAAACTTATAAAATAGAGCGTGAGTAACAATAAAACAGAATAAAAATCACACTTTAAGAGATGCATTACAAAAAGCCACAGAGCAGTAAAAGCAAAACAAGTGACAAAGGAAACTCATAGACTTTAATAAATTCAACATATTTTTTTCTTTTTTCACATCGAACAAATACATCGGATGCGCTGAAAGAAAACGTATTTCAGCAGATAAGGCTTTCTACACACTACACACTGTAGACTTTCGATTGACTCTGTAGCTAGTGCATTGACTATTAATGTACTGCTTCGCAGAGGTCTTTGGAGGGCCTAAAAATTAGTCCTAATCTTTTATGTCAAGTTTCTCAGAGATAAGTCGGAGTATAGTAGTTGAGGATATAGACCTTTTTGCCTCAGAGAGCACGTAAAGCTGTCGGTCCTGTACCTGGACTTCCAAAAGTTGTGCCAGGTATTGCCCCACCGGCCTATGAAAGTGGTGGAAAAGGGTGCAATGTGCTCACGCTTGTCATTTCAACTCCTGCGCAGTTGGGTAGTTTCAATTAAACTGAACGCTAAGGAAATTAATTAACTCGTGTAATTCACATTGATGGGCGAAAAAATGACAGGAAAAAGAGATAACGATGAACGAAGGGGAGATAAACTTAGAACTGATAATTGAGTTGAGAAGATGTCCTATTAGTTAAAGCTAGTTTTAAGCTATCCCTAGCTACGTCGCCTATATCTCGTGGAAAGTCATCCTAAAGGAAGAATAACAAAAGCATGCAGAAATTTTCCATTCCATTCGTGTTCGATTAGCCTCGCCTCACGCCTTTGTCCGGTATCAGCCAGTTCGTAGCGGTTTTTTTGCTCCAATTCGTATAATTTGTGCTCGACCCCACTGCGATACAGCTACAGTGTTGTAGTGGAGAGGCGGCTTTATTTTTTGTGGTTTTTTGTAATGTGGATTGACGAGTGATTAGACTTGTTTCTGTTTGACGTAATTTGGGATTTATTGAGCTTCTTTTGGTATATTTGATTCTATTAATGCTGTTTGCCAGTGACAATATAGCTTAGACTTATAGTATTTTTTTATTTGGCGTTTGATTGGGCCTTTTTGTTCGGTGATGCCACAAAGCCTTACAGGTAACGAAGAGTGCATTGTGAAAAAAAAACGACGGTTGCAGTAAATATGCATATCAGATTAGATTAAAGAATTTTACGTATATTTCAATCAAAAATTCTATTGGGTGTATAAAACAAAAAAAAATTGCAAAAGCTGATTCTCCATCTTTAGAATACATGCATTGTATATTTGAGTAAATTGAGCAGATTGATTTTATTTGGTGATAATAATATAAAATTCCGCTGTAATTCATACAATTATAGGATTGTAATCTTAACTATTGCACCACGTACACTGTTAAACCGACAAAATAAAAATCTAAAGAATAACAAATAAAATTTCTTTTTTATCTTTTATTCCACAAAAAAGAGTCTAAGGTATTTCATACACCGTTACAAATGAGCGTAAAAAAATCTCGTCCGAAAAATTCAAGCGGCGTGAATTGAATTTCGAATATTCGTCGGCCATCTTTGTTTTGTTTGTGCACAATCTCTGTCCGGCGGTGGGCGTTATGAAATTTTTCATTAAGCCCAGTGTCAACTAGCGCTGCCTTTACTGTTTCTCCGGCTTTCGGGTGTGGTACAAGTGATGAGGTAAAAGAGTTTGGAAAAGCGGTATACATTTTTTATAATGCTATAATAAACTGCATATTTTTTCTTATATGAGTGGATTATGTGTAGGTACTTACCGAACGATGAGTGGAGTTTAAAATTAAATTTCGGAGTTAAAGTGTATGTAACAGCACGTGATGCTGTTTTGCTTAATATTTAGATTTTTTTTTTAAAGTTACAGCTTGGTACCGTTACTGGCTAATTGTTTAAAATATTTTTTTGCCTGTTTGCTAAAGTGCCCACTGAACGAGTGCCTGAATTGTGAAAATATGCGTAAACTTTAACAAACCGTTATCATTAATTATCTCGGTGAAGCGACTATGTCGTATATAAATAGTAGTACGTATTACTCGTATCACATTATCAACATGCATTATTTAAATCATTCACAGTACGCTGAAATAATCAGACAAGTACCATAATGTGCCCTATTGTTCCTCTTGCCGAACACAGGCAAACTTGGCTTAGTGTTACCGCGGTGATAAAACTGAGGGAAGCAGGTCCATAATCCATCATTGTCGTCAAAACATCACCACTGCGAGTCAGAAGCTGTAACACTATTCCGCCACCGCGAAGACTGCCACCAAACCTCTAATATCGTTAGCAAGAGTTTTCATTAGCACGCCGTTCGCGCAGCGTTTAGTGCTCGTTACGCTTTATAGTGGACAACACGCTTTACTGTTATTATATCTGTGGTCAAACAACATTGGACGAAGAATTTTTACAACACCCTTTGTAATTATGATTGTTATGAATTTTTAGAACATTTTTTTGGCTTTTTTGTAGTGTTTGAGTGTATTAAAGGTAATTTAACGCGCCCCACAGATTAAGGCTAGTTCCGTGTTGTTCTTTACTTAATAGGCAAAAGCAAAACTACGGGCATCCTACTACTACGTTTTTTTATATGAGTTTAAACGCTATTGAATAGATAAACTACCGCTAAATTTACATCAGAAACTAGTATGACAGACACTTCTGCAATAGTTAGTTTCTCCACCGCGACCACTGCCACCGAACCTCTAATATCGTTAGCAAGAGTTTTCATTAGCACGCCGTTCGCGCAGCGTTTAGTGCTCGTTACGCTTTATAGTGGACAACACGCTTTACTGTTATTATATCTGTGGTCAAACAACATTGGACAAAGAATTTTTACAACACCCTTTGTAATTATGATTGTTATGAATTTTTAAAACATTTTTTGGCTTTTTTGTAGTGTTTGAGGGTATTAAAGGTAATGTAACGCGCTTGTGGTTTTGTAAAAGTATTGCTTTTGTATTCAAATTGGTTACTGACTGGTTTTTATTGAATTAAGTATAATATGTCTATAACTACAAACATATACATAGGAGGTAGGCCATAGCACTCCACTGGGTACGATCCTCACAAACTTTATTTGCTTTATTCACGTCCATACCTTTCATACACGACCTGGGAGCCGGCGGTCATATGACTTTTTTGTATATAATTAAGTAAATAAAATTATAAACTAGAAGAAAAGATATTTGTAGCAGATAATATCGAAAATTAATTTGCAGTCGATTGTATAAGAGCTCTTTACAATGTATAAAGTGGTGTCCGCATTTTCCCGGCGTGGTGGATTCAAAGCCTAACCCGTTTCATTCCGGGATGAGATCTTGATCTGGCAGTTAGGCAATAAGTGAATTGATTTTTTATTTTGTGTTTCATTTAAAATAATAATCGTAAGAAAAGATATTCTTGTTTTAGGAATACGTTTGTTTGTCCCTATGTTGCACCTGAATGTAATAAATCCGTAAATAAACAATGTTCTATTTAGTCCTACGGAGAAACTTTTCTATTCTCATGGGAACCATAATAGCTATGTTTCGACATCATTAATTTTATGGTGGCCATAATTAAACATGCACAAGTGTATTTAAAATAACTACTGTTGAGACCTCATTTATACTTCAATGTTTATCGTTTTATCTACTAAGTTTACACCACGGATCTGTCTTATTAGAATTTCTGACAAATATAATAAAGAAACACAGCATAAAAGGTTAATTTTTTTTAACAAAACTTGGCAAATTTTCAAAATATCTCGTTGCTAGATTGAAACTAATTTCGCAATTTAACCATGAAAACGTAACACATAGACTTATTAATACTAAATATTAATATATCTTAATCCAACCGTACCCAATACACAAATATAGCTATACGCCACGAATGCAAATGTCACAAATATTCGTTCTCTTAGTTGTTAATTTATTTAATTATGAACAAAAAAATCACACAAAACTAATTGCAATACTTTTTTTTTTTTTTATAACCCATTACTGTCCCACTGCAGGGCAAGGGTCTCCTCCCAAACGAGGGGGAGGGGTTAGGCCTTGAGTCCACCACGCTGGCCAAGTGCGGGTTGGGGACTTTGCATACCCTCAATAAATGTATTATACAAATTTTTAGGCATGCAAGGTTTCCTCACGATGTTTTCCTTCACCGTTAGAGCAAGTGATAATTATTTCTAATACACACATAACTTCGAAAAGTCATTGGTGTGTTGCCTCGGATTCGAACCTGCGACCACTTGCGTGGGAGGTGCCAACTTAAACCACTCGGCTATCACTGCTCTTAACCATTTATTGCAATACTTGCCATTGATAAATAACCATAAACATTTATTCTAGTCATACAAATTCGTACAGAGTACCAGCTGTTCCGTTGACATACGATATAAAAATGCCAACAAGTGTCCATATTGATAATCCCGACGTTTAGCGAGAGCTCTGTATCTGATAAATGTATATTTGCTTACATATTACTGCTATTATGAATGTTATAGAAGGGGACAGTAGGCGAATACTACCCACTCTTGGGTGAAAATATTGAAAGTAATTTAAATATTTAATGATAATTTTATAGGTTTGTAGACGGTTTTACATAAATGCATTTCGAATTCAAAGAGTAGCTATCGTCAAATAAAAGACAGTGGAGTTTAAAGTTGCAATATTTTTTTGTTATTATAATTATAGCATTTAAAATAATTCAATTCAATGTTAGGATTATCCTAATACGATAATTTTGTTTCAAAACTTTACTTTTATGAATTATTAACAAATTAATTTCCAAAATCCTCATTAACTAAATCAGTATCCTTTATCAACTTCCAAACCCTTCCAAACTTAAAGCCCGAAGTCCCCGGGCCAGTCCCGTGGTCCCAGCGGTAAATCCCGTGATTGAATACATACCGGGACTCGGCCAACTCTAATTATAGCTAAGCACGAAGCGAGAGGCGATCGTAAACGGAACCCAGTTTATAGCTCCGTGGAGACTTCTTACCCTTTCTTACCCCATTTTACCCAACGTTACCCCAGTTTACCCATTTACGTGTTTGCACATTCGCACCGTTAAATTGTTAAGAACCCCTTGTTTAGTTTAATTAGGAACTATACTATTGTAATTGTAACAGAAATATCAATGATTCGATTATTCAAGTTGTATAATTATACATAAATTCTGTTACATTTAACTTTACAACAGCAGTACTATATAACTGTCGTCAAAGTAGCCTGTCATACTGAGTCACTCTTTGTTGCGAACATTTTAGAACCAAATATAAAAATACCAAAGCTTTCGTAGTTATAAACTAATCTTGTCCACCCTACATTACTTTCATACGATGTCAACAACAACAAAATATGGCAGTAACAACTAAATTAAGAATAACTTCGGAAAAACGAATAACTTGAAGAAGCCTCCCAATTTTTAATTCCATAATAGCGCAGAGTGTAATTGGACATTGGGAACAAGACACCAATCTGTGTTATAGTTCACTGGAACCATGCCAACAGAGTAGCAATAGAGCCTTCCAATAACACAGTGACATTTATGCAATACCTCGCAAATTGTAGGCAGAAAATACTCTCAAACAAATTAGAAATGAAACTTATGTCATTACTAAAAAAATATGTTTATAACTGTTATACCCGAAAATGTTGTATACAGTAAAGTCATGTTGTTAGTCTCATATAATAAAGGCATAAGGTATCAAGGCTTTTGCCGTATACCGGACACGTTACCAAACCCTGGGTAACTGCTGAAGATAAGAGTATTCCAACTTAAAATGGAAAACTAGGAATCAAACACAATTATTCGTGTTCAGCAGTCATTTAGACTAACGTTTAGTCACAGACGAAAAAATAAATCACTGAATTCCTCTTACCCTTAGTGCCAACGATAGCGCAACCCTATGTTCGATCATAATATTTGCTCATCCCATACATTATCTGGCCCATTCTAGCATTATTTCCGTCGTAATCTATCCTACCTATCTTCGCTCCACCATCGGTTCTACATCCTTAAGTGTCGTTTGAAAAAAAGAATTCTTCCCATAGTGACACAGTGACCTTAGTTACCGCCCGTCAGCTGACATCCAGTTTTGGTGTCCGCGCCGCGCATGCGTGCTCTCTCTCTGATGCGGGATGTTACATACGTTCCCAACCCTATTTATTCTGCAGTACGTCGCCGGTTGTTGCCAGGGGTGGGCGTTTTTCATCCCTTCACCTCGCCGCGCCGCGTAATTCGAATGCGATTGTGCGAATACTTTTTGACTCGATTCCGTGTTGTGTGTTGACTAAAATAATTCTCAGTAATGTGGACATTTTTGTTTCTATTTTCGTCTGATTATAATAATAGGTAAGTTGTTGAATTATTTATTTTACACCGTTCCAGTCGTATTGAATACTTAAGCGTGTCCTGATTAGTTATTTACACATTCATAACGGCCATTATTGTACCTGTATCTGCGGGAAAAATGCGTTCTGTTTGTTTAATAATTAATATTGTGGGTAAGTGTACGAAAATATATTTTATATTTCTGTATTTTTTGTTACAATTTGTGAAATTATTTTTAACTCTATAATGATCATTATCGTCATTGTCAACTTGAATTTCATTACCGTTTCTATTGTGTTCGTTACTTTATTCATGAAATGTCAGAACAAAAACATTCATGCATATATTTTCGGGTGTCACGTTTAGGGCTGACAGACAAACGACTGTCAAGCGATAAGATCTGCACAAACCTTTTGCCTTTGGCTCGATCATTGTCGTTTTGGGTAAACAGCTATGATGATGTAAAAGGGAAACGCAATTATTTATTTTTGGAAAGAAATCTTCCTTTTAGAATGGAAGAGGATTATATTTTTAGCGTCAATTAAATTAAAGATTAGTAGAAGTCTTAGAATTCTGTTTTTCAAACGTAAGATGATGGTAAAGTTTTAACTGCTTATTCTACAAGACCTAGAGTTACACCAAATGATATGGAATTGATTTCGTCTAGCTACTTCCTGTGCTATCGTCTCATGCCGATAGGCAACTGTGGGTATTTAGAATCATCGATAACTTATTTTGTTTAACTTAAATCTTCTTAAATATAATGTTGTACCCAAAATATTAATATACATATTTAGTAGATCCTCAAAAACCGTTAGGCACGAATTAGATAACAAAACCCTGATGAATAGGGATCATATTTTTAAATACTACTCTACATGTCCTTCTGTAATATAATCCTGAATATTACATAACTATGATATGCTTAATACTGTAATTGAACGAAATATTCTCAAAATACAGATTCAGCGAGCAATATTATTCAAATAAAGCTGAGCTCACATTAATTGGTTACGGTAATGAGATGATGTGTCTAATTGGTTCAATGTGCTCTCTCTTCGCAGTTTGAGTGCTTATTATATAAATTGAAATATATTCTGTAGTAATAAGGCGAATTTACTGAGAAATTTCGTCTTTAGTGTTTGCTTTTACTTATAATATTATACATATTGGCGTAATGTTATGTTTAATTAATCTAATTTTACCTATTTTCATATTATATATATTTGATCTAACTGAATAACGTATTAATTAATCGCATAGAAATAATCAATTTAGTTTAAATGAAATACTAACTAAAGCTTGTGTAAATATGCAAGAGAATATTCCAATATCAATTTTGGTTTCAATTAACAGAATGTACATAAAAATATATTTCTAAAGCCTTTGATAATATTGCTCAGATGTAATATTTGGTGAAATTCATATTTGTTTGGATATTTTTTCAGTTTTGGTTAGGATTTTTCCTTATCAACGTGGTTACAGCGTAGCGATATTCATAAAGGAGCAAGGTTTTGCATTTTTAGAGTTATTTTGAGTGTTCTCCAAGGTCTTTATCTTGGACCCATTTTAATACTTATTAATAACGCGGTTCAGTCATAATTTAAAGAAATAATTAGGATTCACATTCACATACCTAAAACTGTTTCCGGTACTGCCAAATTTCGCCATTCACAATGTTAATCCCATGTTGTAGCGGACAAACCTATTGCCATAGAAACGGGCATGCTAATCGTAACATGCCTGGTCTCTAACAGAGTAGAGTACGCTTGTACTATAGTCAATAATCTGACCTGGGCCCAGAACCTCGTAATCAGTAGTCGCATACACCACTACTCAGACTGCAGAGGAAACTATTAAGATTATTATACTGACTCAGTAAGTTAATATATTTTGGCAATAGAGATATAAATGATAGCATTTCCGAGAATACATTTCGTTTTGTGCATATTATTGCTAATAATATAATTCAATTCGTACCACAGCTATCTTTTCGAAGAATCAGGCGTTACATTTTGATACAATTGTGAAGTTTCCGGGAACTGTGAATTTCATGCACGTTGAGTGAAATAACACGACTTTAACCGTTTAATGTTACACTTTACTATCTACTGATGGACATGCCGCGTGGCTAAGTAACAATAGTTGCGCGGATTGATGTCTTAAGTAAAGCTACGCTTATATTATATTATACATACCGAGTTCCTCCGTGTTTCGGAAAGCATGTCAAATTGTTGGTACCGGGTGTATTTTTTATCTTCTCGATCTCGAGGATCTTTGACAGTCGTTAACAGTAGTCAGAAACTTGAAAGCAGTTCACCACAGTATCGGTTTATAGCCCAGGTAAATTGTGAAGATCCGATAGACAGTCGCTCAATGTAAAATACTGGTAGTTAGCTACATCCAGTGAGACTGGAAGCCGACTCCAACATAGTTGGAAGAAAAGCTAGTCCGAGGACAATGTGCTGTTTTCAGGAACCGTGACTTTTCATGCACCTTTACTATCTACTGTCGGGCATAGTGTGCCTATCAGCAGAATGTAAGGCTTCAGTCAGACACATGAGTTCTTTAGGTCAAACGATTCCGAAAACGATGTGAATGGAGTAAGTGGAAATAGGAATTATTTGAATGAATTCAGTGCCAGTATGTTCTCTCTTACATTTAAATTTCTGAGAATAATTTACACCTTTCTATAATATACCTACTCCAGTAAAACTCTGGCAACTAAGTTGTTTTACCTTTCAAATTAAAATCAAACGATAACGATGTTTAAAAAAGACACTCAGTTTTTACACACTGTGGATTTTTAGGTAGTTCTTGATTTTTTTATTTTAGGAATTAATTGATATATACCGTTTTCATTTATGACTATTTCATTTGTAAGTCATTTTCAACGACATACGCTCGATGCTAAGACGAAATCATCGTATTGAATTTCAAAAACTACATTAAAAATTACACGCTATTTTGAAGAAAACAAATTCTTCAGGAACTTCAAGGAATCGCAGCACAGTAACAAATGGTAATAAACGCTTAGATAATAAGATACAGTTATTTTCCTCCAAAGTTAAAGGGAAACATATCTTATTAACCCCATTTTCCCGAAGGGGTGAGCAGAAATGATCCAAACAATAACAAAAAGGTAAGATAAACAAAAAGTAAAAATGTGTGAGTTTTTCCTTCATTTTATATTCGTAAAGTAAACTTTGGTTAACCGAATTCAAATATTTGGGAAATAATGAATTGGCGGTCCATTTTATCTGATTCTAGGTAATTGTTACTGGTTTTATTACGAAGTCGGTTTATTCATTTATGACTCACTGACATTTCAAAATATTGTTCATTTACATTAATATATCACCTGAATCCTCTGTATGTTAAAGTCTTTGTTATTTTTTATGACAATATTATACTCCTGAATGTTGTGAAATGTACTCCACTGAGACTCCGCCTGACCACGGAAATGAACCTGGGACCAGCAGCCGTAAACGTTATCACTGAATAACAATAAAATCACGAGTGAAGTTATTGTTTATGTTAGAAAACTTACTAACGCCAAATTATAACCCGTCTATTATTAGATTCATATTTCAAATATAATGGTAAAAGCCTTAAGACGGAAAGCGTTCATTCATAACCACCGTTTGATCGTTATCGACATATAAAAATTTACTTCAAACTACAGCCATCTATGACGGCTAATGACCTAAGTATTACTTCATTTAGTTCTAGTTTTATACCATTTAGCATACTGACCCTATGTTTGGTATTATGATACGTAACATAATATATGAGTAAAATAGAAATTGACTTGATTCAATACTGTTCACTGACAATGATTCTGTTCTGAAAGAGAGAGCTGCAACGCCTTTTCATGCTAACCAAGTGAAGGTTGCAAGCTTACTAACTTAGAAATTACTTTACACATTCTCAATTTATAATAATATCTTTAATTCATTTCTTAAGCCGTGTAATTTTGATGCACTGTATCAAATTGTCTGTTTTACACAAACAGTTTCAAAATTTGTTAAAAGTGTCAAACATACTGAGCGTATTCGTGCTTCGGACGACACATAAAAATCGGTCCAGATTGAAAATTACTCGTTAAGCCATGTCAAATGCCTTTTGGCGATTTAAACCACTTTGGCAATAGGTAGACCACTAACCGTACTATTAAAAGAAAGTAAGACAGTATAAGGTTGGATAGAATACATTTAGATCTTCAAATAATAATATCAGCGGTACAATCGGATCCATATTCACAGTTGAAACCAAATCCCACATGTAAGTGACACCGTTCCCCGGTTCAGACAGCTCGTTAGGCCTATGAGGCCGGCTGTCATGAACGCCGATGACACTCGTTTGAGACGCTACCGACAGACACGCTATGTGTCTGCTGATCTAATCCTTAGAATATTTGTTATATAAAGTATATAAAATCAATTTTTTTCTCGCTCCGGTATGGACAGATTAAGAAGCACCACTTACTACGATTATTTGTGTTTTATACACACTCATACATCGTGTCATATTTTCAAAGATCTTGTCGTTAACAGTAGACAAAAGCTTGTAAGTCTGTCAACCAGCCTTACTAAGGGTATCGTGTTATAACCCAGGTCACTGGGTTGTGGAGGTCCAATAGGCAGTCGCTCTATATAATATACTGGTATCCAGCTGCATCCGGTGAGACTGGAAGCCAACTCCAACGTAGTCGGAAGAAAGTCTAGGCTGATGATGACATCATGTCGTACAAGACCATATTTAGTTATACGCACAACGGTCACTCACCCTAAAAACGGCGGTACCGTGTAGGAAACGGTTTAAACTTCACTAATCCCAAAATACAGCGTAATTAAAAGGTATCACGTATGTAATTCTTAGGTTATAAATGTTACAAAATGCCAATATAGGTAGGTAGATATACGTATATAGGAATTAAGGTCTTCCTGTATATACGTCTATCTATAGGTAGATCTAATATTAGCTCTACAGCGCAGTGACATTCAGTCTAATTTGGTTAGCCTAAATTCCTAGCTATATTGGGAATATAGATCAGTCTCATCAATAGTTAAGAAAATTCTACATTTCACCCTGTATTTCAGTAGTTTGGACTTTTGAACTTATTTCTAGAATATTGTAGTGAGATTCTCTATAGTCGGTACTAACGAGTATCGAAAATTTGATAGTTAAAATGTACTTCTAAAACAACAAATAAGAAGAATTGAGACCATTTCGAGGATGAAGCTATTTCGATTTAAAACATAATTTGAAAATCAGTATACAGATTGCGGTGTAATAATTGGTAAATATAAAGTTACTCCTTCTTTTTGGACTCGGTAAAATAGTTCCTACCGCATCCACTAGTGGCGTTGATCAGATTTTCATACAAAATTTTTAGCCAGCCGATAGTGGTATAGAATTGCGGTACTAAAGCGTCACGTCTAGGCCCACAATATTTAGAATCGCAATAAAAACCTTGAGAACTTTGGTCATTGCGGCCTTTTGAATGGGAAAACTTTATGCCTCAGAAAGGTCAGAGGTCTTAGCGGCTTTAACCATTTATACGTGTTAAAAAAGTCGTTATCCCTTGTAGGGAAAGAAAAGATACCTAAGGCTGTAATATATGAAGTATATTATGTATTGGTTTTTATATGAAATTTTCTTTCAGTCTGATATTGGATTTCAAAGTTTTCAAATACTATTTTGATGGTCGAAGTTTTAATATTGAATTTATTGGATGACTGAAAAGAATTTTATGATGCACAAGAAAAATAATAGTAGTTTTCTATCTGCTAATAATATTTTTATAAAAGTACGAGTACGTAGTTTGGCAAGTTGTTGTCTAACAGAAAAATATAAGCTTATTTCGAAATACCTTCAGTCCTTCAATAAGTACTTATATTTATTTGTTATGTACGTAATTACGCTTTTTGTTTGCTTCCCAATATAAATATAATTTGTTCTATTCCTCCGGGAGTAACGACCTTAATATGTATAACATTACTATTGATATTTCTGTTATCATTTCTGTTTACGCCAGTGAATGTAGGTATGTACTTTGAAAATACATAATTATATCTTTACTAATATTATAAAGCCGAAGAGTTTGTTTGTTTGAACGCGGTAATCTCAGGAACTACTGGTCCGATTTGAAAAATTCTTTCAATGTTAGATAGGCCATTTATCGAGGAAGGATATATATAATCGCGCTACGACCAATAGGAGCAGAGCACCAGTAAAACATTTTACAAAAATGGGGAAACATTTGACCCATTCTATCTTATGTGACGCAAGTGAAGTTGCGCGAGTCAGCTAGTACATTCATAAAATCACAATTAGAGACACAAGAGCTGTCAAAACCTAGCACCAACTATAAAATCTAGATTATTCTAGAATCTAGATATTACTGACTTGACTTCTTGACTTGGCTTTTGTGGTTTTGACAGTAACGTATACGACTGCTAACGAAGGTCTTGATTGGTCTTAACTAATTTATATTAGAATATTTTAAATACTGAACCGGAGTATGGTCTATGCCCGGTGTATAGCAATAAGTTTGCCTTTCGTTACACTGGATAGCATTGTAAAAACGGGGCATTATAACATGTGTGGAGTATTATATGTGTTTTAGTAATCTATAAACGAACGGGCTAAAAGTAAGTAATAGTAAGTAATGAAAAGCTATAGCACGATTCTCTACAGTCGGTACTATCGAATATAGGGAGTTTGACATTCAAAATGTACTGACAAAATAGTTCTTACGCAGCCCGGTAGAGGCGCTTAATAGATTTTCGTGCAAAATGTCTCGATAGGTAGCCGGTTTTCGGTAGTCGGTAATTGTAGAGAATCTATCTAATAGTCTCTTCTTTCAGTGAAAATAGTCTTTATAGCATCATAAAATAAAGCTACATCAATAATAGCTAGTCTTTATATAAAAGTTGGAAACTGGGAGATGTTTCTGAAGCAGACTGTAAACACGTCCTGTTTGTGTCGACATCTTAGCACTTTACAATTGAACGTTACTTTGTATTCAAACGCTTTCGATAATATCTGACTTATCTATTTACTTTGAAATGTATTTTATTGTAAAAGTGTACGTTTTGCTTTGTCTATAATATTTTATTGTATTAGATGACCACTACTTTTGCCGGAAATCTTGGTTGGTTATAGGTTCGAATTCCTTTTTGAAACAACTATCGTACTAAGACTAGGGGTTACTACTATTACGAATAACTTTGGTATGCTCGACGTTTCGGCACTGATTTAACAGGTGTACTTTTAATCTGACCGCTGACAAACGCAGAATCGAATCGACGACTTTTCTGTGCAATTGTGGTAACATAGTGACCACATTACTACTGCATTACTGACACATCACCTTTAACTTATCTACCAGTATCAGTAAGTTTACAATTGTTTAATTTATTCATTTGTATTTTAATATCACAAAACATTGTTCCCAAGGTCATACATAATTACCCGATAACTCAGCCATCATAGGCATCATATATTTTTATTAAAGCCCGCTTTGCGTCGAGATAAAACAAACATAATGATGTTGAATAAAAAATATATTATTTTTATTACACTCGCCGTGTTTTTATTCGCGTCGTTTCTGCAAATTACTGTCGCGTAATGAACGTGTTAGGGCGAATATACACTTGACCTTCCGATATTTTGACTGTTGATATTTTTAAGAAGACTTCCCTCTCTTGGAGGTGTACTTAGGGCTCACTGGCTGACTATCTCTTTTAGGGAGGAAACCCAAATTAAGTTGGCACACCATGCTGAAAACTTAAAACCATGACATTTTTACTGTTCTTTACAAATAACAATAACTTGTCTTAACAATGTACCTGCTATAAGAATATCTACATCACCCAGAGGTTAGCTGGGAAAAAATGACCAAATGTCAAGTAGCTCCATTCTTTACCACTATCGATTATCGACAGCCGGCTAGCTATCGAGAAATTTTGTATGAAAACCTGATCAGTGCCTCGGCCGGGCGTTCTGAGAACTATTTTGGCAGTACGTATTAAATGTCAATCTTTCGATACTTAATAGAACTGACTGTAGAGAATCGCGCTACTGTCCACGTATTGCAATATAAATGCAGGAAAATAAAAAAAAATAACTTTCAACTAAGGTTCCAACTAAAAAGCAGAGTAATCTTCTACGCTAAAGGATTTTACACTGCAATATCTGCGGCGCATTGGTTAAATTGGTCACCAATTTTATACAATTGCGCACGGATTTTATTGATTCGATTCCCACACAAAACAAATAATTCTCTAATCGATAAATCCGCTCAGAAAAATGTTCAGTTTTAGATCTAGTTCCACCATATGTCCGTTGTTTTGTATGTTTGTAGAACGGCATACAAAATAAATTTGTAACAAAAACAATACTAACACAGTTTACAAATAGTCTGAAATACCATCACGACTAAAAACTTGTGTGAAATATTAAAATTGTTCATTTCATTCCCTGAATTGTTGAAAGGCACAATCTATGGAATGCCAAAAGCCGAGAGCTTTTCGAATATAAATTTTTAGTCGCACTATGTTGAAATCTATAACTGAAAATACTGAAAAATATGAGTAGTTTTTTATATATTTGATTGTTTACAAACTTTTCGACTGATATGTTTGGAAGAAAGGCTTGGCTAATGATGAGTAGTCGAAGTTAAATGTGTATTGGAATTAATTTACAATTTTTTATGTTGGTATTAAATTAAACCATCATAAGGATCTCTGTGGCGCGGTCGTTAGTATATCTTAGGTTTGGCAAAGTGCTGCAGGTATTTTCCTGCCCCTGCGTGAACCCAGTTCGCCCAGAGCCCAGTTTATATTAGCTTTATTCTTACAGGCAACAATAATTCAATTTCACTCCAATTGACCATAGAAAACATTATTTGAAAATGCCTTTAACACCATTTCAGCCGTTCATTGTCAGTCAGGAAACTACACACAATCCAGATGTGTCATAGAACTAGATTAGCCAAGTAATTATCTAGTACATTGTTGTGAAATTTAATCAGGAGCGGTACTAGCTGTCTGCGTGATGTATGTGCTGTGAATATGACGGGATGAGTATTATGTTGTGTTATGAGGATGGATGGACTAGGTTTGTGATAGGATGAATCGTTGAAGTTTTTTGTTGATTTGTTTTTATGTAATAGTACGTACCATTATGCATGTAAACATAAATAAATCGAAGATAAAAAAAACATAATTAAGTGTTTTGTCAAATTATATTTTTTCTGAAAACGACTTCAGTGGATGTTATTGTTTAAAATTCTATAATAATTTATACTTCGTTTAAAAATACTTTCATTTAGCGGGCTTACAGGATTGTGGTTATGTATTGAAATAAAGGATTCAACGAACAATAATAATTATTATGGGCGAAGTTGTGAACCTGTTAAAAAATATTTTTCATTTGAAAGTGTTATAGACATAGTATCATTAACATATTACTTATATTATACTACATGATCATGTTTATGACATGAATATTTAAACACATAATAACACTAGAAAACTTCTTTACAAAGAATATTTACTAAAAAGAAATCGAAAACTCCTCTCCAAGTAAGGTAACAAAATTAAAAGTTAGCAAGTGCTTTCTACGTACTTGTAGTTTGTACACTTATTATTATAAAAGTAAGAATAACTTAAACATCTGTTGAAGTGTTTCAGTTTTAGCACTATATTGTTTATTTGTCTGGAGAGCATTGTTCAAGTCTGGCGTTCAAATCTGTCTGACAAAACTTTGTATAAACTGAAACTAGCTGACCCGCGCAACTTTGCTTGCGTCACATAAGAGAGAATGGATGAAAATTTTCCCCGTTTTTGTAACATTTTTTACTCGTACTCTGCTCTTATTGGTCGTAGCGTGATGATATATAGCCTGTAGCTTTACTCAATAAATAGGCTATCTAACACTGAAAGATTTTTTCGAATATCGAACCAATAGTTCCTGAGATTAGCGCGTTCAAACAAACAAACAAACAAATAAACTCTTCAGCTTTATAATATTAGTATAGATATATAAAGAATGGTCGCGTAGCAAACTATTAAGTGATCATGCAGCTATAGAGTGTCATGAATTAAAATCTATATTTATACTGACAAGCCAGACATGGTCATTTTATACTAGCTAGAGCTAAACACTAAAACACGTACAGTCCGCTCCAAAAGTCGCATAACAGCTTCATATTTTCAAACCCTCAGTGTTACGTAACTTTATTAAATAACTGATTGAAATCAGGTAGAATGAGTTAGAATGAAACATTTAAATCAATGGCAAATGCTTTTTCCATGGAATAATGTGCACACTTCAGTATATAGGGTTTCAAAAGATTGAGTATGATCAGCTACTTTTGAAGCTGACTGTACTAATACTATTAAAGAGATCTAAAGTGTAATTTATATTCAGATTTTGTTACACAGCGTGCGTATCGCGTATCTAAGTTGACAACTAGTGTACGTCAATTTGATAGCCACTTGGCAGTTCATTGCTGAGTTAGGGCGTTTATCATCGCCATTAAAAAAAAACAAAGAACAGCGTAGTGGCTATCAAAATGTTGTCAACTGAGATACACAAAAGTCATCAAGGACTCCATGTGTGTAATGTAACTTGCAGATTCAGTATACATAAAATATAATTATACATAAAATATGATACCTAAAACGTACCTAAAAAAATAGTATCACATTCTCAAGTCCAATATTACAAGTAGAAGCGTTATTAACCACAAGCGTTTCATAACTTCTGAACATTATAAAGAATTCTTTCAAATTACAATATTACCAAATATCAAAAAGGCAAGTGCTACTTCAGCTTGAGTAAGACGTTATGTGAGGGCTAATTACCGTCCTCAAAGAGAAAAGAATTACGAGCTCTCAAACGAAAAGGAGGCTTTACTAACTCAAGTTTTTACTCTAAAGTGTGCAAAACACGGAAAACGGGAGCGTAACGGCTAGTTTGAAAGGAGTAACGCTGTTTCTTGCTGCCACATTGAGGAGTCGCTAGCAGGTTGCTGTAGCAAGTTGCTACTGAAATAAATACCTCGCGATGATTGCAGTGTCAAGTAATGAGAACGGCGTCCTTACGTCACCCAATTCACATTTATCATACAAAACTTTTAAGATAATACGGGCCAAATGCATGTAGTAATCAATCGCTCCAAGGATACCCAAATGTAAGAACAAGAAGCATAGGAGAGAAGTTCCTCCGTTTGGTCATATGCACTCTTCCCCTACGTATCCTATGTTTTTCTCCTTTGCCACGGCATGCAGTAGCTCGATTCTCTAGTACTATTGACTACCGATTACCGGCTAGCTATCGATAAATTTGAAACGAATACCTGTTTAGCACATCTACCGGGCTCCGTAAAAACTATTTTGGCAGTACATTTTAAATGTCGAACTCTCGATACTGGACAGTACCGATTGTAGAGAATTGCGCTACAGCGCTATTCACAAAAAGTTGTTAACTTACTCGCCGTACTCCCGTTCCGTCCCGCGTCCGTGTCGCAAGTGTTGTGTCTGAGTTACCCTTTACAGGTCAAGTTTTTCACCAAGTCTAGAAAATTTGGTTCATTCTCGTACATTTTGTAGTGCCACGTGAAAAAATGTGACTGAGTTATTTATTTTCTTGCCATTTTTTCGGGAAAGTTATTAGGCGTTTGTTAATATTTTTTATTTTTAGAGGTTAGGAACGAATTAGTCTGCTTTTTTGTAGGTCAGATCCAAAATGTTTATATTTGTCGTTTGTAAGATACATTAATACTTTCACAAAATTATATGACGAATGGCTTGTGTTATCGTTTGAAACTAGTAGAAGCTCATGGTGAACCGTTTTTAAGTTACCCAACTTTTAATTGGTCAGGCAGGTGGGACTTAATGTCTGAAACCCCGTCTTTTTCTAGGCCCCAGCTTAGTAATCAGACGTGAATAGATATTATTTTTTGTTATAATATACTAATATTTGTAAACTTATCAATGACCGGTAAAGCACGCATACCTAGGTCACGTTAATCCACGCGTAACGTACCACCATTAAAACACACCTAGCTTACGTTACAACACGAAGTGGCCGTTTGTAAAAACTTCGCGTCCATTTAATTGGTATGCAAAACGGTCGGATTCTGTCTGAGTGCCACCTTTCAGTTCGACGTCAGAACTGGAGTATTTCACGCCCGGGAACGAATAAAAAAGGAAAAGGCTTTGACGTTCAAACGTTGACAGGCAAATATAAAAGTTCTTAAAACTAGGTGTTCAATGTCAATGCCAACGTTTTGTTGATATTGTACTATTAATTTATTGCCTAAATAATGAGTTAGACTTGTAATTATGCAAAATGTACCACGATATTTAAATATATCTCATTGATCATTTGACAGCTCTTGCATTTCACTCTCTGTAGGTAGTTATGAAATATGATTTTGTAGTTTAATGGCAATATATAAAACTTTCGCTTTCATTATAGTACGGTACGAAAAGTTTAGAATATCTCTCTATACCGACAGCTACTAAGTAAATTTCGAATTCCGTTTAGTATTTTTAGGTGATTATTCCTGACTATCTTGTCTTAATACATGAGTGTTTGTAATTTAATATTATAATTCAGCGGATCTTAAGCGCGATTGAATATTAAAGGATACAATACCTTATTATATACCCGACGTTTCTACCGAGTTACTTCGGGCTTGGCTCCATTTGCAAACGCCCTTAGGCCCGCTGCATTAAAATATTACATTTATAACAATCATAACAGTTATAACATTTTTATCTTTTGCACAAAACAAAACAAAAAATAACGTAACAATTAATAAAACATAAACTAAAAACGCAGCTGTTTCTTTTCCTTATTCGTGAATGCTTTACGAGTGCAGCAATAAAATGAAACAGCTATATTCTTTTAAGGCTCCCGCAACTATTAGGGACCCTAATAATTTTGTCATATCCTTCCTCTCGTGTCCCGGGTTTATTCAATTTAACAAGAGCCTCTTTGTTCTATTCTTGTAGAAGTTGCATTCATCCGGAAAAATGGGGATTGGGTTTTTGTGCTACGATCAAGATATGACGCGATGTATGCTATTGTTGTTTGTCACTGGATTTGTGTAGTTTCTTTGTAATAGATTTTTATCAAATTAGCTGAAACTGTTTTTAACAAGTCTTTTAAACGAATTGTATTAACGCTCATGATTTCTGTATGATAATGGACCGAATATTAAATGGATGTTCAGAAATATTGATGACGTTTAAAAATTTGTTTCGTTTAGAAAACCTCAATTGCAATCTTTGATAATATAGCCGTATTATAATTATGAAATACCGGCCATTTCTGATAGTGTGTAGAATAACCACAGAATAATTAATAATAGTTCAAAGTTTTTATTGGGTATACTTTTACTATTGGGATATTTTTTCCCATTTTACAAACGACTTGAGAGTCTCCCATATTTATATACCTTATAATTGAACTACTCTAATACATAGAAAATTTGGCGAAACGAAACGTTACAATATAGTATACCAGTACTAGTATATATAAATTACATGAACCTTTGTACCCAAGATTCGTCTTCGTACATGAACTACATCGTCTAATGAAAACACTGACACACTTATCAGGTCGAAACTCCTGGGGTCTCAAATTAACAGGTCATTAACCTCTCACCCTTTTTCCTAAGTACCTATTTGTGGTCTTTAGAGACTGGTAGGAGGTCAGAATGACTCAATTTTTGCCGACGGGGTCTAAAAGATGGCGCTGCGGTAGATAAGGACAGTAAATGGCGCGAGTAAAGTAAATGGGTAGAAATAGTGAGTCATGTGATTTGGTATCTAAATGAAGTGATAAGACTGTTTGCTTCTACATATATATACTAAGGTTATCTATAGGAAGGTAAAATATAGGCTAACTTCTAAGTACAAAGAGTTGGCATGCACGATTTATATAGATGACTAGCTGACCCGCGCAACTTCGCTTGCGTCACAGAGAGAATGGGTCATAATTTTCCCCGTTTTGGTAACATTTTTTACTGTTACTCTGCTCCCATTAATCGTAGCGTGATGATATGTAGCCTATAGCCTTCCTTGATAAATGGTTTATCTAACACTGAAAGAATTTTTCGAATCGGACCAGTAGTTCCTGAGATTAGCGCGTTCAAACAAACACTCTTCAGCTTTATAATATTAGTATAGATAATTAATAATTCTGTGTATTTTCAGAATAAAGAAGTAGCAAGGCATTTGATTTTCACAGAAGCGATCGGTCTTTTTCTACGGCAATGAATTTTTGAAATAACATGTTTATTAATTTTGTAAAATGCTTTAGTGGAGAAAAATAATTGCGTTATGTTTAAAAAGAAAGCTTTGAAGTGACAATAATGATACATTCACTTTCTTACTTATAATCATCATATAAGTTTATTTAGTTCCACATTGTTTTACCGCTTTAAATTCATTTTCAAACTGTCTATGAGCCAAAGACACAAAACATTATATAACCAGTCAGACCTTACAAGGCGTTCATAAGTAAGAAAGTAAGTAATTAGCCTAAAAGTATATTTTTGAATAGATGATAAAGAATTGTGGGAATACGCTAGTTTGTTAAGTTCTATTGTTTCATATTATCATAATATTATTGACCTAAATAAGCTATTACCAGGATATAAATAAAATAACTTATTTACATATAATAAAATAGCAATTTAAATAAATCATACATGCGATTAAACAAATAAATTAACAAATCCGCAACATAATTCTGGAATGAAACAATATTAATTAATGACTATTTGAAGTTAAAACAATAAAATATTTTTGGAACATATTCCATAAATATTCTGAAACAATAACATATTTTTATCTACAGATAATGTCAGATAGTACATGTCAAATAATCTATTTAATGGCTCATAGTCAGTCGCTGTGGGTAAGACAACTCTTGGCACGGTCATTCAGTAGATGGGTGGTCGCTTAGTTGTACTTGAACTGAGCGTTTCCGTACTTCGGAAGGCACGTTAAAAATTAGTCTCGGTTGTTGTCGATTAGGATAACAATTGTAAAGCGTGTCACAATCCTTTCAAACGGCTGAACAATATCGTCACTGCATGCATACATATACATATAAAATCACGCCTACTTTGCATAGGAGTAGGTAGAGACCAGAGAACGCCACTTACTTCGATCTTTACAAACTTTCTTTTCTTCATTAACATCCATACATCTTGTCATATAGAACCGACGGCTACGAGTACTATGTACCTGACCCTTTTGCAAGACAACTCAGATATGGTCCATGTATTTCTTGCGAAAATTGTCTTTCTTGTTTACTTTAATATAAAATACATAATGTTTAATTTTATAAACTACTTACAATAGAGTAAAACCTAGGCTCTAAACTCGTTCTAAATAAAGCCTGCAAACGATCTAATGTTTAAACTAAATCTTAAGTTTATCACAACACCTTACAAACTAAAATAATAATAATAAATAGTAAACTTAAACTATTATTACGCTCATTCAGACCGAAATAATTTGACACTATGACCTTTAGTTAAAGTCTAGACCCTAAGGTAGGGATAGACTAAGACCCGAGGGTATAAAGTCTGTTTTGTAAAGGGATTGAAGGCGTGAAACTAAGGTTTGTGTTAGTATTCCCCTCGGCTTTACTTAGGTTTTAGACTTAGTTAGGATTTAAATTTATTTATCATGGATATTCCCAAATAGGGTTGATATTGTTCGCTTTAAGTTGGAATATTTGGAAATTTTGTTATCGTACAAACCGAAAAGTAACTCTTTTTTATGATTCGGACGTCAAATATCTATTTTAAATAAAAAAAAGAACTAAGCTTAAATCGGTTTGTTGCAACATACTTATGTGATATTGTCATTAGAAGTAAGTGAATTTGGGATTAAAATAGCAAATCACTTCAAATTAAAGCGTATTTAGGAAAGATTAAATGCGTATGTTTGAAAAAACAGGGACAAAACAGTCGTTATATAAAAATAGACAAAACGAGCAAAAAAATATAAATGTTAAAACATAAATTTAGAGCTCACGAACATATTTCATCGGCAGTCCAAACTTAGTAGCGAAACAAACATTAAACAAAATTTACAATTCGCAGGCCGACAGATCTTTGGCAAAGGAAATAGAATTGCTAAGAAAAAACAATCATATTCCGTATCCCTTTATAAACTCATCCCGAGTTTGTGAAGATTCATTTACGAAACGGTTGTGAATTATGCCCCCCTTCTTAGCTGTTTGAGAGGTCGGAGCTCACTGATCTGATATTGCTAACAGTTCGCAATGGAACCACAACGCACGGAAGTCAAATGCACGGTTCACTTTACAAATATCGTGATATACTTATTGTATAGTGGCTTAAAGACCTTTCGTGTGACACAAAAAAAAAGAAAATTAGAAGGTAAGGATGTTCTTGCACTTGGTTTGGTTCAAGCATAAAATAAGTAGCATTATCAGAAACGTTGTATGATTAGAAAGTTATTTTAGTTAAAAAATATTTATCGCATAACGTATAAAAAAATATTGCTCCTTAAAAAGCTTATCTTCCAGACAAGGATTTGTGCTAACTATCAAATAACTGAATAATTTAAGGTCTGATCATTGCTCGTCAACAAATCTTATAACAACACGATCACCTTGCTTCAAAATGTTCGCTAACACCGTCATGTAAGTGAACTACAACCTTTACGCATCACAAATACAAGGCCTATACAATTTAGTACAATCTCAAAGGAACACTCGAAGTCCTCGAAAGTGGCAGTCGAACAATAACACCCGGACATTATTCCAAATGACTGGGCCCGTTAAATAATTCACGAACGCTTAAACATTTAATGTGAGACGTGCGATGTTTGAGTGACATAGCCGACGTGATCATTGGCCTAAGTTATTTTGGACTGTACAACATTATTGCAAATTGTTTTTGAAAGTCACCTTGTTGTTTGAAGAAGTGGAAGGGACTTAGAAAAATGTTTGTTTAGTTAGCTGGTTTATCTGTACTAATATTATAAAGCTGAAGAGTTTGTTTGTTTGTTTGAACGCGCTAATCTCAGGAACTACTTGTCCGATTTGAAAAATTCTTTCAGTGCTAGATAGCCCATTTATCGAGGAAGGCTTTAAGCTATATAACATTATCATACGGCCATTAGGAGAGGAGTAGCAACGAGAAATGTTACAAAAACGGGTAAAATTATGACGCATTCTCTCTTATGTGACGCAAGCGAAGTTGCGCGGGTCAGCTAGTTAGTTATATATTTTGCTGCAGAAAAGGTTAGTTAAGCTACTCATTATTTTAGTAATAGTTTAGATATTAGATTAATTTGCCAAAACATATTTGCCATACTCGTAATATTACATTTTCCAAAAACATTCGTAAGTTTCAAGATAAGTAGAATTAGGAAAGGAAGAAAACATACAAAACTGTGAAACTCAATGGTTCATTATTTCCGAAAACAGTTTTAATCCGATGTGTTTCCCCGAACAAATACAACTCCCTACTACCTTAATGTCCGTATCGTTTGAACACCATTTCCCCGAATCTGTGTGACAAACACAATCCGATTACAATATTTGCGTATCCATTGCCGGGCCGACTTACTCTGCGACTTACAGAGGTCTCTTTAACTTTGCAATGTGTGTGTTTCCTCTGAATGTTTTCGAGTCGATAAACAGGTGATTTGTTTGTTTTCTTAATTCTGAGTATTCATAATACATTTGATACTTTTGATGCAGTTCTGTTTTTGTAACGTGATTTTTATTTAGCGTAATATTTGAAAGGTATTTTTTGTTCGTTTCATAGATTTAAATGTATGTTATTTTTAAAGAGTCTATTTGGTTACTTTTAACATTTTAATTTGGGCGAGGTTGAAACAATTGATTGATAGCTCAATTATATAATTTAGAATGAATTTTTGACCCACAATAGTTATTATCTTTTAAACTAATTTTATTTGGTAATGAAACTAATATCCAAAATAAAATTCTATATCAAATTGTTATATTGGTTTAGTCCTCAACCGAATTTATTATCTAAAAAAACGAAAACACAACAAAACAGAATATCCATTTTTTATAATGTCATCAATAATAGGTTTATTTTTTGTTATCGAAATGTCACAAACAAAAGTCTTGCCCTTTCGTCCGGGGCGGCGCGGGTCGGCGCGGGGCGGCGCGGTCAACGATACGATTCGATTAACGCACGCGTTTCCGTTGGGACTACCGTGGAAGCGTTATGGTTAAGAAAGATAGCTTCGAGATTGTTCTGTTTGAAGACTGAATGTTTAGTTTAAGCATTTGTTTCTAACTTAACTTAGCTGTAGTCCAAGAACTTTGTTTGCAACTTTATTTTAGAGATTTTTTCAATCTTATCACTTAAACATTTATCATAACCAGAAATGAGTCTAAAAATAAAGTCTTAAAAGACAAATATTTTGTTTCTTACTCCAGACTTTTTATCATGTGTCATAAATTCGTTAGCACGTGTAACATGAAGTCTCTTGAGTTTCAAGAACGTAATAATATTAATACGAGACCGAGCTGAGTGAGACTAAGATGAATTTTATATACAACCGTGATATTAATGAAAACATTGAATGTAATAAACTATTTAAGAAACGCAGGCAAAGTAAAAATTAATCTTATCTTCAATAAAAATACTGGACGCATTGTAAAAAAAAATGAATCATACGAATGGCTTTAAGATATTTGCTCCAAGTAGAAATCAAACCCAATACCTCTGTCTTGAAGCGATTGTGTTGCACACACCTTCTTGTTCAATAAAGCAACAAATAGTCAGTAAAAGATTGTATTATAGTCTACATGTTACTGTATGTGCCATAGTTATTTTATGTGGTCACACACGAATAATACAGCAACAGATATTTAAGTTTCAAATATAATGTTGAACTTCTAGTAAATCCCATACCTACAAATCTATCAAGAATTCCTAATTAGTCACATCACATGCAGAACCACTTCAAGACCTTCAAACATAATGTAGAAGTCGTTTACAATATTCACGTTCGACCATTTCATAGTAAACTTGTATAAAATTAGTTAAGTTCTAATATTCATAATATCCAGTCTCATTCGATGGAACGTCTGGGGATCGGTAATTTTCGTTTAATGGTAACATAGTGGTAGTATCGTTTAGGAACTTTGGAAGCAAATCGTTTGACGGCAGACATTGAGAGCTCAATGATGCTTCAAGAAGTGATTGTTTGGAATGTCTAGATTCATGATTATAAGTAAAATGCGTATCAAGGGCGTGGCCAAATACGCTTTTTTCTGCTTTATAGTAATAATGAATTGGGCTCAATTTTGCAACGTCCTGAAATCAGAGAAGAATCCTGAATTTATTAAACCTTTTTTATATAAAACAAACAAATTTAGTGAATTCTCAAAACTTATCAAAAAATAAAATATCTCGACTATGAAACATCAAATTATTCATTCTATTAACACATTTTTTTAGTCACCTACTGATACTTATAAGATTTAAACAAAAAAAAAACTAAAAACTCAGAAATGCACTAATAACATTAGGTACTAGCTCTACAATCCTCAGACAATGTAACATAACAATAGGTAATTAAAACAATATTAATAACTCAGTGACGTGCTGCGCTGGCGTCACTATGGAATTTCATTACGTCATCGTTGTGACGTCATCGCGGAATTAATCCTCTAATAAACTACCTCTTATGATTTATGTCGAATGTAATTAAATTGTAGAGTATTGGAAGATGAAAGGAATGGAATGGTGTAAGAGAATTACATTTGTGTTATGGTTTCTTAGAGTCTATTATTATGTAAATATTTTCTGCTATAGCAAGACTATTTTGGGCAAAAGGTTTTTTTAAGAAACGGCAAGTTTTACTTGTCATATATTTCAGTTTTAATACATGGTATAGTCGGTACCTCTCACGCACGTAGTTGCAGATTCATACATACCCGAGGCACACACCAATGACTTTTCGCAGTTATGTGTGTATTAGAAATAACTATCAACTTGTTTCAACGGTGGAGAAAGACATTGTAATAACCTTGTACGCCTAAGGCCTCTGCCTCGAATTTTGCGGGCAGCGGGGCGGCGGCGGCGGCGGCGCGGGAGCGGCAGGATCTTATGCGTAAAATCAAATGGACCGGTTCTCGAAAACAGCGGCGTGGCAGCGGCGCGGGAGCGGGCAACGAGCGGTGCACTCCAGTCAAGCGGTAACCGCCCGCGTAGGGATGATCGATATTAAGAAAACATCGATGTTAACATCGAACCAAAAGTATCGGTGTACGGTAAACATCGATCCAAAAACATCGATATGTGTAAAACATCGATGTTTTTTAAAAATAAAATAAAAGCGTCTATTATATTTATGAAAATTATGTATTGTTATTGTAATAACAAAAGTACGAACATTATGTATTTGATGTATATATTGACAGACAATACAAATCGTTATCTAATTAATATATGGCATCTGGCATCTACCATAGAGTACGTCGTTTTCCAGACATTTCGTTCGCGAATAAAAACAAATATCTCGACAACACAACGACGAACACAACACTATCCCGCTATAGTGCCACGCGATCTGCCCGCTGGTTTGGAGAATAGGTACGCGTTGCCCGCCCCGCTCCCGCGCCGCCGCCGCCGCCGCCCCGCTGCCCGCAAAATTCGAGGCCGAGGCCTAAGAGTTCTTGAGAACAGTTCTTAAAGGTATGCAAGGTTCACAATCCGCTAAAAAACTTTCATTATGCATAGAGGATAATACATTTTTGTGGCTTTCTCACAAATATACTAAGCAGAACCTACTCATAGGACAAGAAACAGAGAAGATTACTAATTATATTTTTATACTATAGGGTAAAATGGCATCATAGGCAACTTTTATGTTCGTCAGTAGTAATTTTTATTTTCATGTAAAATTTCATGAATGTCCTGTCCTGTCTGTCCTGTCCTGTCTGTCCTGTCCTGTCTGTCCTGTCCTGACCTGTCTTACGATTCAGCTGAATACATTATTAGACAATCTTTTACACCAACAATTTATGTACGGGTTTTAAAAGAAAAACACAAAATACATACTATGTGTATACGGATATAAATGTAGGTAACATCTTAAAATAAGTGATCACAGTTATACGAGCCCTGATTTCGAATTCAAATCACGTAACCAAGAGTTTTCGAAGCCGCGTGTGTATTAAAAATTTATTCTCACTCGCTTTAACGGTAATGGAAGCACCCACATGGCTGCAAATAGTTCGAGAAAGTTCTTCGAGTTTGACAAACAGTTGGTCAGCGTGGTGAGTTCGTGGAATAGGGCTCTCCGTACAATGTACTTACTAAAACATTTTGTTCCCAAGGGCAAGAAAGAGATTGCGGGAAGTCCTTAACAATTATTATTTTTGTACTTATTTTGCTTCATCTATATTTATATATTTTCCTACATGTTCACTGGTTCATCGGGTCTGGTGAGATTATTTCTTGAAAGAAATTTCATTAGTAAGTCAAAATTAGTTAAAATGCGTCACCAAAATGCAAAGATAATGCATGTCATATATTTTTAGTTCGCGTCGTAGACAACTGCTACGGGCGCGTAGCACTTGCCACGTAGCATATCTACGTCGAAGCACAGTCTCCGTAGATCATCTACGTCGTAGCAGCGTCTTAGCCTTAACTAAGCTAACTTATCACTAGCATGACCAAACAAGAAGGGATAACTAAATAGACGATAGAATACATTCCATGCACTTAGCATACAAACTATGTCTGAACTGCTAAACAATTCTTTCAAACGAATCAGTAGACGCACTTCAGCATAGTCCATAAAGACAGTTCCTATATTCCAGTAATTCGGTATTCAGAGCATTTAAACAAATTAGTGAAGTTGAAAGCAGTCTTGATTACACATTGTTCGCGATGCGTACAAGTTTTAAGAGAGCGAGTATGCGGGCAGTCCGCAAATAAAGTGTGGGGTTTATTGTTGCGATGTGCTCTGTTTAGTATAGACGAGTTACTGGTGCGAGTCACTTGAAACACTTGATGAGAAAACTTGAAAAGACGTAAATTTGAGCTTTAGAAATGTGATTACTGTTTTGGTGAAAGTTTTAGTTATTGAAAATGGATATTTATAAAAAAAATATTTATTAGTTGAACTGTGAAGTAGTTTAAGTTATAAATATATTTTTTTGGTTATGCAATTGTTTCAGTGCATGTCGTGTATTCGTTTTGAATGATTTGAACTTGATAATTATTATTAGTATACGATCACACCAACTGGGTCTAAATTAATGAAAAAGTATTACAATATATTAAGCATAATTTTATTATTCTCATATTACATCTTCCTTGCCCAGCAGTGGACAGCCTCGAGTTAAAAAAACAACGTTTACCTTTGATATTTTTTTAACACACACATGTCATAAACTCAAATAGAAACTTTCTAAACTAAAACATTATTCAAAATGCAAAAGTATTTAAATTAATGACAAGTAATTACATGAGTAGACGCATGCGGGCGAAGACAATTGCAAATAAAAAGTTTCACATACAGGCGAGTTACTTGCTTCAAGTACTTGAATGATATTTGTGTCAAAGTCTACTCACAGTTACGAATAAATACAGGCTCAAAGTTTTACTTGAATTATACTTTTTAAGGGTATTGTTCATATACACTGAATAAATCCATATTTATTTTATGTATGGACATTTATTGTGATATTATCACCAGACATTATTTATTTACTGTATCAATTTAATATTAGTAGTTGCTGATTATCTGTAGCACAGATCTCTACAATTGGAACCATCGAGTATCGAAAGTTTGACATTTAAAATGTACCATCAAAATAGTTTCTACGACTTCCGCTAGAGGCGCTGATCAGATATAAATACAACATTTTCGATCGCTAATCGGTTGTCGATACTCGATAGTGGTAAAAAATCGAGCTATGGGTCATCATCAAAAAAGGCCAAAATACGAAAAATATTTACCTGCATATATATAAACTGCTTAAATTAACTAAAACGTTGTTTGTTCTTCAAACTAGTGTAAGATTGTTATATGCATTTTAACTTCCATTATGCTTCATAAAAATTAATTTTAGTTGCTCTCTATTTTTTGTAATCGCCTTAAACACACAACTTTCGACTTAAAATGAATCTGCACAGTCGTAAAAATAGAACTGTAAAATATAATTGCAGTAAACGCAGCACTACGTTTCAGTATATAGGTAACAGCAATGCTTAGTGGTTTGAAAGCTCTCCAAAGATTCTTCCTCTCATGAAAGCTTCTATGCAAGTTTTCTTTCAACTCGAAGCACAATGTTTTAGTTTCTAAGCTTAGCACTTTACACGAATTAATTTTACGTTTACTTGTTTAACGTTGAATAGAAAATTTGCGAAATAGTGTTTAAGGTTATAAACTAGTTTTTGTAACCCATATTAAGTAACCGTGATAGTGTTCTACGCATGCACCGTCACGCATATGGTCAATGATTCGAAACCGAGGCAGCACAGCAGACTTTTACAAGTTACTAGCTGACCCGGAAAACGTTGTTTAGCCATATAAATTACAAAAACTAGTTTCACTTAGGGGTGTGAAAAAAAGATGTTGGTCGATTCTCAGGCCTACTATTGAGTAGTACATATTGATGTTCACCAAATTTCATGAGAATCGGTCAAGCCGTTTCGGAGGAGTATGGCAACGAAAACTGTGACGCGAGAATGTTATAATTATATTAGATGTGCTTTAAAATAATATCACTTATTCTAACGGTGTAACATCGTGATGAAATCTTGCATGCATTATGACCGGTTTCTGAGTACATTTAGTGTAGTGGTTTTACTTTTTAATGCGTATTTTATATGATTTTAAACACTATTGAATACGTAAACTCCCGTTAAATGTACCTCAGAAACCGGGTTAGAGTTCTGTAGAACAGATCTTGAAGCATATAGAAAGTCGTAATTATTGCAAGTGGTTTATCTGTGGAGGTTATTGACCTGTTCTTATATTTCTTTAGATTTTAGCATCTACATTATTATTCTCAAACAATAAACCACCTTATATTGCACCACAAAACTCACAGATTGCATTGAAAGTAATTAAAATAACAATAACAGCGACGAAACGATCGAACTTGCGCGAAGTGCACTTAAAACTTAGGCCAAATTACTTGCACGTGAATTGTGCGGACGCAAATGTACACTGGCCTTTACTTAGTCCCTGCACTTAAAGCTATTATACTGAACTCATATACTTAAGTACACTATAACACGTATTTAAGAGTGATGTTTTTTATTTATTATGCATTTTTTTGTTGAAAATGTTGGTTTTAAACTTGACTTTTGTGGATACCTAAAAGCACTATTTACCTAATGTAAAATAGTGTTTGGCAATTTAAACTTATTTAATTCTAAAACATGACCCCTCTCTCATTACGGGAGGAGACCCTTGCCTAGAAGTGGGACAGTAATGAGTTTTTTTTTTATTTTAATTCTAAAACCGTACCTAAATAGTTCCACCTGTTTAGGGGCTATGTAGCCTCGGACAAACACACTTAAACGAAAAACTTATGATATTCCTCTTTTTAAAAAACCCTCGAGATAATTGTTAAGAACCAAACTTTTAACATTTTCAAATAACGAAATATAAATTTGTTCTAAATATTTAAGTTACATTTTACATTTTTTCACCGTTTATCTTTAAAAGAATATTATAAAACTAGTTTCAATTTTACACAAAACATAAAAGTTACCCTTGAAAAGGCAGACAGGCTCAATAAAAGCAAAAAGTTCAAAAGAACATCATTGTACAAGATATTTTGAAAACTGAATTAAACAACGAACATTTTTCAAAAAGCAATCTTCACTATAACAGGTATAAATTGAATAAAATAAATATAGAATTTCGTTACTGAAATTCAGACTAACTGCCTTTGGTTTGCGGAGTAGTGTATGTGTATCGCGCTTACGAGGTCTTCTATTCTTGAGACGGGTAAACTGCTTTCGGACCTTTCCAGTTTACGTAAGAACATTAAGAGCTTAGAGTTTGTTTTCTTTAACACTAATATAATATAACTAATATGATAATAGGCTCGACCTAGGTAACCTGCATCCTGTACCGCGATTCTCTACCACTATCGACTACCGACAATCGGCTAGCTACCAATTTAATTTGTATGGCAATCGATTCAGCGCCTCTAGCAGGCGTCGTAGAAACTATTTTGGCAGTACATTTTAAATGTCAAACCCTCGATGGTTCAAATTGTAAAGAATTGTGCTACTGATATATTAATAGTTAAAAAGAAGTGAGTGGGTTTCCGTGTTATAGTATGCAGAGTATTGTCTCAATTCACGTGCTAGCAAGTAGCGTTAGAGTTGAAACTGGGGTGAAGTTAAATAAAAAGAAACGTTGAAATATCTAGAATTAAGAAGAACTAGATCTGTGGAAAATCTAATTTTGTGGGGAACGGCTAAGGTCCCAGAGGTCTGTAGCTTTGTAACAACACATCATTTATTCAAGCCCGCCTCTATGAGATATAAATCTTACGTGCTCGAGAGTCACATACTTTATAAGCTGAGAGATTAAATTGCAGAACGGATTGTACTCATTTTCTCGTAAAAATCGTGTGTCGTTTGGTGTTAGTTTAAATTAAGAGTATGTTTGTATTTTGTGCTTTAAAATCGAATATATTTTTCACTTACTTTTTGCTTACATTTTATTTATACTTTAGCGTGTTACTAACAAATGGCAAGGCTGATTTGGTTTTCAGTTTTCACTGAATACTATACATAATATCACGCCTATTTCCCATAGGGATAGGAAGGGACTGAAGAACACCACTTGGACGATCCTTACAAACTTGAGTCTATATAGCCACTAGCTGCAACTATAAACTTATTTTGCTGCTTTCACTGAAGACCGTCATACTGAAGTGTTATTACTTAAATCGGTTTTCCAGAAATATCTCTCAAATAAAGTGCGAGTGCCGATACGAAAATCCTGAATACAACAATCAAAAATTTCACCGAAACTTTTCCTTGGAAAGTAACCACCTACACTGCGAACTATACGCGAACCTTTCTCAAAACTCCGCCGAATATCTCCAGTACAAAGTTCTATTCATATCTACTCAATAGTACTGGAAACTTCGAGAACATACATGGAAATCTGAGAGTTTCGTAGAATTATAGCCGTGAACATTTGAAGATGAATTTAAAAATACTAGGAATTTTATCCTATTATATTCTGCCTGTAGAATTAAATTCACGATATTTATAAATTGAATTTTCTGTGAAAGCTAGAATATAGAGAACAAAACCAGCATTTGAAAGCCAAAATACGAGAAGAACTCATAAGTAGGTATTAATTTTAAGTTATATATACATACAGGTTGAATGAACCAGATAAGAATACAAACGGCTATAAATCTCAATCCATAGACTTAATCTAGATCCGTCTCCATTGTGTCAAAACATAACATTACATGCATACATATAAATACGTATTTAAGTATGTACCTCCAGTCGAGTGCATACATAGAGAAAAGCCATAGACTGGAATGTAGGCAGAGACCATTACATTAAACACCGATTTAATTTCATCCACAACATAGATATTTCGTATCCGTATAACCTAATATTCATACCTGAATCTCTACAATAGTAGTACCAAGCATTTATCCAAAAATCATCATCAATACCCACAGAAAAACGATAAAAACATCTCCAATCAAAAGGCGTCCATCGATTTTTGATAAAAGAGCGGATTACGTGGATATTTTTTACACGCGTTGCGTTCAAAGGCTGAAAGCTTCAGAGCTTAGTGGAGACTCGATGTAACGACACAAGGACATACGGAATATGTGGTTTTGGTTCTTTATATATCACATAGCAACCGTAGTACTTATAGGGTAGAGAAAAAAGCAAATAAAACCATAAAAATATTAGCCAGTCTCTCTTTTCGAAACGATTTCAAGCCAAGAGTTGATGAAATTTTGCAGGAGCTGGAATTTAGGAGTCAAAATAAGGAATGTTTTTAAGAAACCTGACGAAAAATAATTACGTATAGGTTAATCTAATAACATATTTTATCCCAAACGGCAATTGAAAATCGTAATATATAATATCGGGAAATAGAATTCTAAAAAACAAAGAACGTCTGTCACTCTTTTTTATTTTGGAATTTTAAAATCTGCGATTACTTTAAATACCATTAAGTACAGGAATATCAATTATCCTCGTTCGGGAGAACCTTGCCTAGCACTAGGACAGTAACAGGTTAAAAAGAGTGGAGAAAATAATTTTAGCAATTAATTCTGACCCAAAAAGCAATTGAAGACATACAAATTAACAACCTCTACTTATATTTCTTGAATAATTACTAATATTAATAGAAACTTGATCTACCAAGTGAGATAATTCTCACATTAATTGAGTAAGTGTGAAGAGGAAAATATCGCGTGTTGCCAAGGAGTTCCATAAGTTATTGATTAAATACATTCGTGACGAGACTGTTTTTTATGTGAAAAGTTTTTGATGAGAATGTTTAAATTTTTATCTATGGTGGTGATTTCCATGAAAATATCGTGTCAAAGACGCGAATTTTTAAATTTTATTTATTTGGATTACAAATATGAATATCATAAAATTAATAATGCGATCCTTTTTCGAGAAAAATATCAAGTAAATAAATTTTTTAAATTGTACAACATACAATGTATCAAGAAATTCTAATTTGATATTTGAATAAACCATCCCACCTGCTTCACAAATGCAATATGTATAACACGTCATCACAAAAAACAAATAAATGAAAAAAAAAAACAAATTTCGATACATTTCCCGAAACGTCATCATAACAGCAGCATTCAATCTTCAAATCAGATTGGCATAGTCCTAGAAAATTTCGCCACGCGTTCGTGAAACACAATATTGAGCCGCAAAAACGATGAAAAGCAAAAGTTTCCCTGCAAGGGCGGTAGAAGGAGGTAGTGGGGTAAGAGAGGGGGGTATCGGGCCAAATGACGCGTGAACTACGCTCCCTGATCGGCCACTAAACGATGACGTATGAAGTTTTTGGCCCTCACTGTACCAACAAGGTTGGATTGGTTGAAGGATGTTTTTCAACAATTCGTGTAGGTGTGTCCTGTTTTGTTTTGTTTGTATTCCTACTGTTGTATAGTCTGCGTCTTCCTAGAAAACGGTTGGTTTGTCTGCGTAGGTCGTGATATGAATTTTTGATTGCTTTTGCCTTATTATCGTCAAATTAATATTTTGTAAGCGGAAGTGGTTTTGAAAACTTAAAGGCTAAATGTTTAATTGTTTGCGACCCTGGTCAGTGTTGGAGTAATGATAGCCAAGTAGTTAATATTGCGTCTCCCACGCGAGGCTTCGTACCCGAAGCTACACACCAATGACTTTTCAAAGTAAGGTGTGTATTAGAAATAATTATCAATTGTTTCAACGGTGAAGGAAAACATCGTAATGCAACCTTGCATGTCCGAAAGTTCTTTAGAACAGTTCTCGAAGGTATGCAAAGTCCCCAACCCTCACTTGGCCAGCATGGTGGACTCAAGAACTAGCACCTCCCTTATTTCGGAAGGATCATAGTATCATATCATCTATGCATGTTAATTTAATTTCGTATGAATAAAAAAGAAACAAATAACATACTTTAAACCAATATTCTACCCATCTATACACATTCGTTACATGACTGTCCGTTGTGGATCATTTATCTAATCCACCCTTTGAATGACTTGAAAAAAAAGCAAGTCTCATCACACAAACAAAAACAAAAGAGGAACAAAACAAAAATACAGTTGTCTCTTTTTTTCCCCTTTAATAGATTACCGGAAAATGAGAACAATTAAAAGCTTTCAATAACCAAGCTAATTAATTCTCAGTATTCTATTCTTTAGATATAAAAGTTTCCTTTAATTAGAGGTCCGGAGTATTTCAATATTCCCAGTTTAGTTTGGCAAGTTTTAAGGGTCCGAATTGAACATAGTCTCGGATTAACTTCGCACGGCCGTATCAAGTTAATTGAACAGAATCCTGGAGCGAGAGCGCAGGTGTGGCTGCTTTAGTTATAAGGGTAAATGAATTGAAGTTGATTGGTTCATTTCGACAAATGTTTGTATCGATGATTTTGAGTTAAAGGGTTACCCGTTAATCTAAAATCATCGTTCATGTTGTTAAAGGTTTTAAGAAAAAATATTTATTTTATTGTTTATTACTATGATGTTTTTTATCAATAAAATATAATCGCTATGTTGTATCGTACTTTGGATTTTATTTTTTTTTTATCAATAAAATACTGTTGCTATGTTGTAAAATTTTTAAAACATCGCGTGTTTTTCAAATGAATTTTAAAAACAGCAATCGTATTATATTATTTTTATTACACGCGTTAAAAATACATTTCGTTTATTCATTTTAATTTTTATAGCGATAAATAATAAAATCTAAACATTTTTGTTTCACGTTGCACTTTTGTAAAACATTTTTCATGGAAACGCTTTTGCATGAAAAAAACTACGCACAGATAGCGTACCATTTTTGTGCAAAGAAACTACACTGACTAGAGTTTTTCGAGAACAAAAATCTCTATTAACCTTTCGATATTTTTTGGTATCATTTAATCTAAAAGTTCACCTGAGCCAGTTGGACAAATGACTCAGCAAATACAGGGGTCTGTACCTAGTAATGCGATTCCGAGACATCGGAGCGTCAATCGATTCGAGTCGTGACGAGGCAATTCCGAATAATCGATGTTGTAATAAAATTTCGTCCTGACTGGTCCAAGCATGCGGCTACTGAGGGACTGACTACATTCGATTTTCTTTTGTCAACTTTTATAGACCATAAATACCACTATCGACTTTTGAAAACTGAATAGCGTCGTATTTTTTTTAAGATTTATTAATACACTCTAAGATTAATACACTCTAAGATTAATCACTACATAGTATAAAACAAAGTCGCCCATTTTGTCTGTAGTCCCTTCGTATGCATAAAACTTTAAAACTACGCAACGGATTTTGATGCGGTTTTCACTAATAGAAAGAGTATTTTCTCCGACAGGTTTTTATATATAATTGAAATACATTGAAACTATATTAGCTGAGTTATAGCGATTTATGTCCAAGAAGTCAGAAAAAAAATCTAATTGAAGATTGCATTTGTGCGTGCGCCGCTTATACCGTTGGATACAAGTAAGAACAATGTATAGCAAAAACATTGGTCTTTATTAGTTCTACAAAAAAGTCCGCGATGACATATATCCAGCTTTTTTATTTAAGTCACAAAAACTACTTTTCTGTATTAAAAAAACATTTAATTCGTTGGGTGATGTTTAACTGGTGATATAACCAATAATACATATATCCTTATCAAAATAAGTAAGTTCATCATCACGAGCATTTAATTTAGATTATTTTTACAGTTTACAGTGTGTTATTTAGACATATAGTTTAGGAGATATCACGATATTAGTATTGCGGCACGGTACGGGCCGGCCGCGGCGGCGGGGGCAGCGTCCCTATCTATACTATATATAATATTATAAAGCTGAAGAGTTTGTTTGTTTGTTTGTTTGTTTGTTTGAACGCGCTAATCTCGGAAACTACTGGTCCGATTTGAAAAATTCTTTCAGTGTTAGAAAGCCCATTTATCGAGGAAGGCTATATAGGCTATATATCATTACGCTACAACCAATAGGAGCAGAGTACCAGTGAAAAATGTTACAAAAACGGGGAAAATTATGATTCTCTTATGTGACGCAAGCGAAGTTGCGCGGGTCAGCTAGTACACTCTAAGATTAAGTTTTATTTATTATTTTTTACTTTATAAAGGCAAATGAAGTTCTTGCGTCGGGAGTTTTTTAATGTAATTTATTGATATCATTATTTCGATCCACGGCTGGTTAAAAGCCTGCTGATTTACAGATGCACAAATCGCTTGCTGCCTTTAACTGTCCTTCGAGGAATTGACTGCCTAAATCCTGTTTAAAAATGAGATATCCATAGAATTGGTGATAACAACAAACTTAACACTAATTAATTACTAAATCGATACAGCCAATACCAAAACCGACTGAGTACATTCGGTATGTTTATTCCGCTTACAGTTTCCTACTGCATTAGGTACAAGTATTATTCCGGATGCAATTGGTTTCCATCCACCGAGACTGTTGCTCAAATGCTCAATAGTAGTGTAATAGTGTTATGTACTTGAATTGTATTGTTTTAGTGTTTACAAATTCATTGAATGATATGAGTTTAAGTAATGTGTGTAGTCTTGAATAGATAGTTCAAGCGTCCTTTAGTAAACGATTTTGTTTCACTACGTGTAGATTACTAGCAAATGTTATAACGTAGACATCTGCTAAGAGAGGATTTTGATCAAATCTATACGTAAATTCTGTCCTAAGTCACAAATAGCTAGTTTATGGACAAAAGTAGTCGGTATATTCAAATACATGGCTGTTAATACTATCACAGCACAAAATTCGTTGTTGCTTGAATTAAAAATTCTCTATTGGAGATTATAAGACAAATAATATAAATGAATACTATACTATACTACAAGCCACTTTTCCATCAAACTAATTTTAAAACCCTTGCTCGAAAAACCCATAAACTGTAAACCCTAAGGTACGACCTTCCCTTGACCCTCGCTACCTGTCCGTTCAATAGGTTTTTTTATCCCCCGTCACCGTCCGCCATTATACCGTTAATAACTCATTGATCCACCCACAGTTATAGGACGCATTATGGGAATATTCCCATTGTGAATGATTGGGTGATTGGGAATGTTTAATTGTGTTTTCTCATGTAGTTATCTCGGCCTATCTATTGTTAAAATGGGATAGAGTGAAGTAATAATATATTGAATGATTCGCATAACGTCTGCGTTTAGCAACTCTTTCCAAAAGTTTTAAATAAAAAAAAATCATTGAGGGAAAAGCGATCATACGTTATTTATTTAGATTTGGATGAAATTGTTCCAATTTTTAAAGCACTCTTTCCAAACAAGGGAATTCCAAGCGTAATTTGAAAAGGAAACACACGCGTATTTCACTGAGCGTCATGTCAACTCAATTTTAAATCCCGTCTAATATAATAAACTTCAGTCAATTTATTCGCATGTGTTATTTAATCACGTCAGGAACGAGGAACATGACCCGACATGGCACGTTTCCTTTTTATCCCGGAATCGAATCTCGGTCCCACGGGATGAACACCCTCGATTTAACACACGAGATTCAGACACAGTATAGTTTTTATAAATAGTGTTAGAGTGTTCGCGGAATTGGTTATGTGAGCAAAATCATGTTGTTTGGCTGGTTGGTAAGGCATGATTTTTCCTTCGTTGACATCGGTCGAGCGCCGATGTTCTATGTGATGCGGTACAGCGACGCTGGCCTGTGCGGTAGTTTTTTCTATGTAAATACGCAACCAATGGTGTGCTCGACCGACGCCCGCGACCGATTCAGCGTAGGAGAAAATTAATCCTTAGGTGAAGAAATTTGTCAATAATTTCGATACAAAATTTCATCGAAAGACTAGCAGTGGACTCAGGAAATATAGTTTCAAAAATTGAAATACATTTTCAAACAATGATGTTTTCTGTGTGGGTCGGATTCCTAATCATTAAAGCTTATGAGAAGGGTTTCGATTGACATAATATGTATAATTAGTTTTGAATTGTTTACCGAGTAATGTTTATATTTATCGGTTCCTAGTAAGCATATTTTCCTGTTCAGATTTAGCATTAAATTGTTTGCCAAAATGGTTCAAAAAACAAATCGTTGCTTACTTCATCTTAAATGCGTACATAAAAATATTATGAAACACTAGCTGACCCGCGCAACTTTGCTTGCGTCGCATGATAGAGAATGGGTCATAATTTTCCCCGTCTTTGTAACATTTTTTACTGGTACTCTGCTCCTATTGGTCGTAGCGTGATGATATATAGCCTTCCTCAATAAATGGGCTATCTAACACAGCAAGAAATTCTCAAAATCGGACCAGTAGTTCCCGAGATTAGCGCGTTCAAACAAACAAACAAACTCTTCAGCTTTATAATATTAGTATAGATAATATTTTTTTATTGTGTTGACAGTTGTATCGAATTGCGTTGTATGTAAAGCCAGATAATACACGGCAAATCTGTTAAAAATGATTCCCGAAAGTGAAAATGTTCTTGGTCGCCTTAATTTTTTTCCAAGAAAATCTATAACCTACAAGATAATCATTCCGCCATGTCACAGAGCTCAAACGTAGTAAATAACCACTTAATCCTGTACGAGGCGCCCTGAACACGCCATTACCTCACAATGGCTCGCTGTTTACATATTAAAGTCTTATTTCTATCATATTATGTGAGGAACAAGATGTTAATGTCAATGTTAGTACATTGCAGAGCAGAGTTTTGGTAAAAACTTCTGTCAAAATTTTGAGATTTTTTTGGTATAACAGGTACTACTAATTATCAGTCAGCCTCATTATCATTTGCTTTCAACATTCTAAGACGTAATAAGTCTCTTCTCGTTCAGACTAGCCGATATTATCCTGTGCCACTAATGTCTATGTCTTTCCATCAAACTTCACTATTTCATCGATCATTCTAAACACGCTATGCAGTAGTTCGATTCTCTACTCCTATCGACTACCGACAACCGACCTGTCATCGAGAAATTTTGTATCAAAATCTGATCAGCGCCTCTGACGGGCGGCGTAGGAAATATTTTGGCAGTACATTCTAAATGTCAAAATTTCGATAGCTAGCTGGTTGTCGGAAGTCAGATAGCCGCTCAGATCTCATTTATAAAAGAAATATTCTACTACTAACTACTAACAATTTGTCAGAACAGGAAATCGAATAGAAACGAGATCTTGTGGTTTGTAGTGTCGAAAGTTGTAGTCACACGATATTTCTCACAGACTATTTATAGCTTTTAGTTGCGAGTTTATAAGCAGGTGTATGTGCACAACCCAACCTTTGCAACCCAATTCAAGTTATTTAATACAAGTTCTTCAAAATATTCTTTCATTACTAAATCTCCTTCAATCTAGTCCTAATACTAAACTAGCGCAATATACTTGATATCTCAGATGTAATAAGCTTAAAGCGCACTCGGTTCTGAGTCCCGCTTCAAGAGATGAACATCTATATAAGTACGAATATGTAAGTAAGTACGCAGACGGTTTCTCTGGAACTTGGGTACGAGTGTGTGTTTTACTAGTTAAAGATAGACGTGTAGGTTTGTATTTATTGGGTGTATTTGTTTATAATTATGTATGTGTACTAACAATTTAATATTTGTAGATGTAGAAATTAAGTATTAATTGGTATTATTTCGGTCGGAGAGATCAATCAATAATATATCTAAAGTATAGTTATTTTTTTAATCCATTACTGTCCCTCTTCTGGGCAAGGGTCTCCTCCCAAACGAGGAAGGGATTCTTGGGTCCATCACGCCGGCCAAGTGCAGGTTGAGGACAACAGGTTACAAACGAATAAAAAAAACGTGTTGTTATTAGTCACCATTTGTTAAAATAAATATAATGGGTTGTGTGTTTGGAAAATATGCTAATACAGGTTTAATAAGCTTATTCATCAAATTATTGAATTTATATTTTAAAGCTGGTTATTAAAGGATTTTGTCTCTAAAAGTGACTTAAAAGTTTTAAACAAAACCCAAGTTATAATTTCATAGTCTTTGTCTTTTTTTTATAAACCAGTAGTGTAATACCGCAGCAAATATTTTTGATGTCCAAAATTTGTTTCAGTACTCTTCAAGAACTATAACAATATTTTCAGAAGAAAAATCCTAATATAATATTCTTCTTGAATTTGTAGAAAACCAAAAAAGCCAGTAATATAATTCAAGTGGAAACTAAACGGCAACAAATAGGTCTAGGACACTCATCAGACTAAATATGTGTACGACATTCAGAGCGGCTGCTTTTTGTTTTATTATTCAAGGCAAATTCTCAAGGGCTATCAAGGAATAAAATATTGTAAGAAAATGTTCAGTATAACTAGTTTGGTCGAGAAACTAGAAAATATTTAATATAAAAAAACTAGAAAATATAGAATAAACGTTTTTTTAGGTTATTTTGCAAAAAGAATGGATCAAATACAGTTTGTATTTATTTAGACGTCTTTACTTTCGCTTTTTAATAATAAAAATGTGTTATAGTCAGGAATACGTACAGTTATCTATTTGTGTATATATTTACAACAGAAACTCTTTCTTCATTACGGGTACGATCCAATTCGACAGTCTGATAAATACTTACTTACTATTAAAACAACATTACCTAATAGTCAGCCTTAAAAACTAAACCATTAAAAATAAAGTAGGTCTTGGGCACACTTCATTTGGTATTGCACTAATAGTAGGCAGAAGACTAGGCTTTTCGAAAGACCTAGACTTACACCCATTATCAAGGTTTTAAACGCAAAAAAGACATTTTCTTGACATGAATATTTATGCTCTTAACTGTACAAAACTAAACTAACTAAACTATTGTCCATACAGATACGTAATTTGTTTATACAGTATTCTAAAAATAGTAATGTCCCATTTATCGCCAATGTGGGCGTTTTTAAGCCATGACCCAATAGGTTCTATTTTCGGAAATCCGCATTTACAAAGGATTAGTCTTTAACTGGGATTGATTGTATTAATAGGACTAAGATTGTTATGTACAAGTATTTAATGTTATTGTAGACGGGATGAGAGGCTATAAGTCTTTTTGGGATGTCTAATAGAGTACCGACCAATCTCCGTAATTGAGATTGGGGTTATATTTTGCGTTCACTCGTAATTTAATGAGTTATAACAAAAAAAATTAAAAAATATATTTAACCAATTGATGTCCCACTGCTGTGCGAGATTTTTCTCCCGGAATACCTTGGTGGCGCAGAGGTTAAGGTCGCCACCCCACGCCGCTACTATTGCATCGGGTGGTTGTGGAATCGATTCCCACACGGAACAATAAAATTATTTGTGACCCACAAATAATTGTTTCGGGTCTGGTTGTACTTTGTATCCATTGTTTGTATGTTTCTTAAAGCCTCCGCGACACAAGAACAATGCTTAATGCGGGAGTTGTCTTTTAAAAGAAAATGAGGAAAGGGTTAGGCCTTTAGTCCACCATGCTGGCCAAGTGGGAGTCGGGGAAGGATCATGATCGATGTAACCCTTAACATTTTTACCACGCATCAGATACGCTGTACATCTTAGTATTAAACTTCATGTAGTCGACATACCAATGTCTAACTATATTATCATACGAAGTGCAGATTTCTCCTACGTCTTACTAATACTATAACATTGACCTTTGAACAAAAGTAAATAGCAGTTAAAATTATTTCGCAAATAAAGCTGTCAGACAAAAAAATATGCCCTTAACAGCTTCACAAAGCAACAAGCGATAACAACATAGTTGACAGTAATTAGTGATCACAATCATGGATCTTGAGTTACTCAACGATATTAAATGTCAAGTTGCTACCAATTATCTCAAGTCCTAATTACAATCATTTTAATTAGTACTGCGATATCAAAGAGAACGGCTGTAAAAGGCTTAAGTTTAAGTACTAGAAAGTGTTTATTATTTTGATTGATTATAAACTAAGGTCTTTGACATAAAATAGTCGGTTACTTAGAGTACCAATCTTTACAAACAGATTATGCTTCGGGCGTCTTATAACGTTTAAAATTTGGCATTGCATGTTTATTATAATAAAATTGATCTTTATTCATCATCATTTTTTTCATCTTCATCATTTTTATTCCAAAATTACCTTGGATTGTTTAACGTTTACACAATCTTGCGACCATGGGTATTACAATCTGTGTCCAATTTCAAGATTAGAGATTGCTCCATAAATATTTTTGTTGTTACTTAATCAGACCTAGTTAAATAATAATAAGAAAACGTATATAGTGTATATAAGAATTTAAACCAGTCTAATGGAAATTCAAAGACTACACAGTTATGCCGTAAAAATTGTATGATTCAAAATGCTTTATACATAGCATAAAACAAAGTCACTTTCTGCTGTTTGTTCCGTATATGATGTATATATGGACCAATGTTTAGATGTTTATAAAAAGGAAGTTTTATGTGTTAAATGTGTAAAGGATTTATGCAAAATAACTTTTAAAACAAGGTAAACTTATACCAGGATCTTAGAAATATTTAATTCCAAAAGGCGTTACTAACTTCACCTACTAAATTCTCTCCGTAGTAGGTTCGTGTAACGGACATCAGTCACACAGCATCCCTTTTTTTTTTTTTTTTTTTTTACTTGGTTAATGCATGAAATTGCATCCCCAGCGCCCGGGGGAGCGTTGGGGTATGTGGGGCTCTCCAAACCAGAAGGGCTAGGCCTACCCACTAAACCACCAAGGTGTTGCCTCCTCCTCGCCGCATAGTGCCGAGGCCACGGGAACGCCTTTAGGCACACATCCGCGACCCCGACGCGGCCGTCCACAATGTGGACTCCTCCACAGTGTGGGACGACACCCCAACACACGGGTGCCGTCCCCCCACTATGCCCCCTTGTGCAATGGCCGGAAAACTCCCCCGAGTTCGCCAGCCAGGGGGCCTTCGGAAGCCGGGACAGGCCACGCGCAGATGCGCAGCATGTCCCGGCCGCCGGCGGCGGAAAGGTGTGTAGGCCGCCGCAACCTTCCCTACGACCAACGAGCCCGAGAGCGAGATCCCAACGCTCCCGGGCCCTACGGTCCCACCACCAGCCGCCATGGGTTAAGAGCCGGGTCCGACCGCCCGACCCCCGGCTCCCCACGGCAGCCCCACCGTTGCCGCATCTCACGGTGCGGCCCCGCCCAGTCGCGGAGATAGGATACATCCCTTCCTCCGCGACCAGCCCCTGCAAAACCGGCCAGACTGAGTCCACTCAGCCCAGCCGGCCGGCCGCTTTTGGTCCCCCGGGCTACAACGGTACCACCCAGACGGGGAAGCGGCCTCTCCTCCACCAGCCGCCATGGGTTAAGAGCCGGGTCCGACCGCCCGACCCCCGGCTCCCCACGGCAGCCCCACCGTTGCCGCATCTCGCGGTACGGCCCCGCCCAGTCGCGGAGGATGAGATAAATCCCTTCCTCCGCGACTAGCCTCTCCAAAACCGGCCAGACTGAGTACACTCAGCCCAGCCGGCCGGCCGCTTTTGGTCCCCCGGGCTACAACGGTACCACCCAGACGGGGAAGCGGCCTCTCCACCACCAGCCGCCATGGGTTAAGAGCCGGGTCCGACCGCCCGACCCCCGGCTCCCCACGGCAGCCCCACCGTTGCCGCATCTCGCGGTACGGCCCCGCCCAGTCGCGGAGGATAGGGTTGAGCTACCTCCCTTCCTCCGCGACTAGCCTCTCCTAAACCGGCCAGGCTTACGTCGCCTAGGCCCAGCCGGCCGGCCGCTTTGGTCCCCCGGGCTACAGCGGTACCACCCAGACGGGGAAGCGGCCTCTCCACTGGGTCCCTCTTGGTTCACCGCAACCGAATCCGCGAACTCAAGGTTGCGGCTACTAAGCCCCCCCACCACAGCAAGGTGGAGACCCGTCGGGGGGGCACACAGCATCCCTGGGGAGGCAAGTTATTAAGCACAAGAAAAGACGACCCATATAAATATGGCTTACAAAATTATACCTGACGTATTATACTTATATTTTGAGTATAATAAGTATAAAAATATAGTTTGATTAATATGAAACCTGCTATACCGGAAAGGTTAGGCAGCGGTTTATAAAACACAGAAATCTTTAGATTTTCTAGCCAGCTCTTCTTATCAAGTTGACATTCTGACCTGACGGTAAATGCCCTTACTGTTTACTTTACGTTTAAAATGTATGGAAAATTTTATTTTTGAAAATAATAATAAATCGTCAAGCTCGGGCTAGGTCTGCGTTACTAATTTAAACCGCTTCCGTGTTTGGAAGTATAGAATTTTTTAACAAAGAGACTTAATTATTTAAATGAAATTGAATAATCAAATTTTGCTCTAATTCTTCATGCCCAATCTGCTCACCACCATAAGACACAAAGGGTAGCAACCCTTTCACCTGTAATAAACATTGTGAAATTTTCCCATTACGTCCCCATAATTACTGGTTGTAATCTACCCGACATGACCATAACTCAGAGGCATAACTTGGCGCAATCGCTGCTTACAATAACGGTGGCCTTATTATAAAAGTGATAGATGTCGCGGTGTGGGTACAAGTGGTTGTGCAATGGTAAGGGTTCAAATATTTATTTTTATTTTTATGGGGAATAAAATATGGAGTCCGATGGATGAGGGCGGCCCAGGACCGGTCCTATTGGCGCTCGATGGGGGAGGCCTTTGTCCAGCAGTGGACGATTCCCGGCTGAGATGATGAAAATATGGTAGTGAAATATTTTTTATCACGTGGACATTAATCTCAATCTTGTGCATTGCAATATCTAATATTTTTAGATATCTAATAGTATATATACTAAGTATTGCAAATATGCAATTTAGCTTGATCTAGTTCAATACGTCTAAGATAATTCTTTGATAAGTAGATTAAGCTGGCCGTGGTCTTAAACTGAAACTGACTAAGTTCTAATCTTGGTCTGCGACAAAAAAAAATGGCCGAATTTAATCACTGAAATTTGTGTGCTATAAACAAGAACACCTATACCTACACTTTAAGGTATAACAAGCGTTATATTGTCAAAACTGTACATTACTAATTTTATTAACATTTGAATATTATGTTCACAAAAATCAATCTGAACTTGTAAAACTTAACAAAATCACTTTATTTGTACATTTTTTGTGTCGTAGAAACCTTTTCAAGAGTTGTACGAGTTATTGAGTTAAAGCTACAATTTTACTGAAATACTTTGAACAGTCAACTCATAACGTGGCTCTCGACTGCAACCCATTTCGCCGCGTTGATTTCTGTAACGTATGTTTGAAATATTTTTATTATGTGCCGATATTTTTGTAAATTACCGTTTTTTCTGTGTAAGAAAATATGTTGATAAGTTTTTTAGCTGATTGATATATAATACTCTAGCAGTCGTAATTTTGACCGCCAGTTTAAGAATATGTTTTACGACGCGGAAAATTTCGAACAATTGGCAATATAGATATAACTTCAAATTAAACAATCCATAGCTTTACGCCTACAAACATTTAGAGATTCATTTTACATGGCCAAATAACTTTATAATGAGGATTATTTTTATTTAGCTTCACTGACTTGTTTTGCATCTATACAATACATTCAACATATTTTTCTATGCTATCTCAAGTTAAAAAAAACAACCTGAATTCTTCATCTGAGTTATTAAAAACATATCTCGCGATTCTCCCAACAAAAAGCTTTGCATAAAAAAATAATGAAAACAGATCTAAATAAATAAAACTAATTAGAACACTGAACCTAGTCAACAGAGTACAAAGGAACAGAATACACCGCAGGCATTTAACTAAGGCCTATTGTTTGTGCTATATCATATTATTAGCTCATTTTTTACTTGTTTTGTTATTTTTCCATTAGTTTTATGAAAAAGAAAACACGAATATTTTTTAAAGAATTTTCAAGTAGTTATCTTGGATTATAAAAAGTAAATGTTAATTAGTTGAAGCTAAACTATAGAGCGATTCTCAAACGATACTATTATACAACGTGTAACGGAAACAACGCACATCCTCAGACACCCCAACAAGAAATTCCTTTTTATTCACAATTAATGCATTAGTATAATAATTTGATTATTGTAGATATTGTTTATGGAACATATTGTTTTTAAAATATCCCGCAAATTCTATGGTCACAATAAACCTACGCACTCACACACAGGCGCACACGAGTAGCGCTGGCGTACCTAGGTATCTACCTAAACATGACTTAAACGTGATTTATGAAGACAATGTCTACAATTTACTAACTTTCAAGTATTTCCAAACAAAAAAAAAAATTTTTTGGAAAGAAGTGGGATGGTTTCAGCTACCGATTCTGAACTAACTAATTTCAGGATGTGCGTTAATTATGTTACAGGATGTATGGTAATTTTGTATAAACTATTTTTTCTTATGTCAACGCAGCCTGAAGGCTGCTTTGACATAAGAAGACTTTTGCATTGCTTAACGACTACTATCTTATTTGATATCCACCGGAACCGACTCTTTACATGTCCGCAGCACGGAGACGTACCGTTACAAATAACCGCGTAGGTATAGGCTTCTTAAACCACTGATCGTTTCAGTACCAACCGGTGAGTGCAATATATGGACTTCAAATATGACTTCATATACATATATGACTCTTCGCCTCAATAAAGTGACCAAAAGAGTAAACTTAAAACAATTCTCGTAGGCTATTCAACAAGAGAATAATCTCTAAAAGCTTTTTATGTTTGTCTTCCATGAGGGCATTGACACCCAACTCTAATAATAATATGTTAATAATATTAACCAAATTGCTAAATAAAGTAAACAAAAAATAATCCGTAGCAAATTATATTAATACAACATAATGTTACTTATCTTTCCTTATTTCCAAATTATGGAAATATAAAGTATCATGGTGGGGATGATCTTGGGCACTAATTGAGGAAAAACGTCTTGTTTTCTTCAACGGCCACTAACGATGTAACAACATATCTCTTACAATTACATTAATCACCATTAACATAGGATAATGTTTGATGCAGGTTCTTTTAATATACTTGATTAAGAGAGCCAGTGATGGAATCATTCACGATTCTGTAAATTTATCGGCGAAAGGTCATCGTTGTTGATACATACATACTAACGTAATATCACGCATTTTTTGCACAGGGCTAGGTGAAGACAAAATACCTAATGCCTCATTCACATCCATACATCTTGTCGTACAGGACCGCCAATCACGATACCACGAACCTGACGTTTTGTGTATCACATTATAGTTGTTGATGTGTAATAATTACTATTATGTCAATTTATAATAGGTGCATATCTGAATAGTCTTTCAATATCATAGAAATAATAAGACAAAGAATTAAAAGGGTTTAAGAATGTGTGATTCAGTCTGCCTCGCTAAAGTCCATTTCATGACATTGATGTTTATAGGACTTTTAAAACCAATTGGTAATAGTCCGATGGGATGGAAGTATTTAAACAGAATAGTGACTTTTGTCGCATCGTCAGACCAACCATCGTACTAGTTATATGAGACTAGACACGAAATCTCAGTCACATAACAGCTTCATAACAGAGAAAGGATCACTTAGCTAAAAAGCCTAGTAAGTATTTTTAGACAAGATTTCCTAAGACCCTTTAAGTTTTTCAAACCAGCTCGTATATCTCAACAATTTCATCCAAAGAAAGTAACCTACGTGGTTATTTTAACAAATGCTCCACATTTATCAACACAATGATCAATTTACTGAACCATACCTATTATGATTTATTATTCGCATCAAACTTACCTCTGAAATTCGACAGAAGACTACAATATCATCCACTGTCATGCATCATTCAACAAAACGAGTGACATTGTTACTACAACACACTTATTTAAAAACCAACCTTATCCTACAGAATCACAGTCCAATTTTCTTTGAGCAAATCTTCAATTTCTTTCTTTACATCTTTACTTAAATATAAGCTTTACGTCACTGCAAATACAGTTGCATATTCTTTGTCTTTCTTTCCAAATTCTTTTCTAACAGTTTCGTTTCAAAATGAATCGTAAGTGAATGCAATAGAGTTGCATTTTACATGTGCGGTCAAGACAAAATTCGTCTCTAGAAAAACACGTTGGGAGCAAACGGCTTGCCCGCATCATTTGTCAATCTCCGGTCCAAAGGATCTTCTTTAGATTAATTCACTGCTTTAGTTTCTGGTCGTCCGGTGAGCTGTGACTCAGATCTTGAGGGAGCGCTGAGTGAATGAGTGAGTGCGGTCTCAAGTGTGCAGTTTATTGGGTGGGTTATAAGAGGGGAGTTTAGTGGGAAGATGATGTATCTGATTGTGTGATGCATCGTTATGGGGAAGAGGGGAAATTATTTCGAGTTTGATGAGCATATGAGTTAGGAGGGGAAATTAATAAGTGTTGGTTGGAAGTGATGCGTAAGTAATGCATTTTTTATTTCTTGGTTCATTTTAAATGTTATTTGAATGTTTAAAACTTAAAAATGCCAAAAAAGTTGCGTCCAGCACGGAAAGCTCACGCTGGACGCAGCTTTGCTGGCATTTTTACACACGTGTTAAAGTAAAAAATACTTGCTATTATTTCTTACACATTTACTTAATTATTCAGATGATTGTTTTTTGTTTCAAACTATCTGAACGTAAACAAATTCGGAACGAAAGTTAAAAACGAATAATAAAACTTTCAATTTACAAATACATTGATATCCAAGCATAAGTATCAATAATTCCAAAGCACAATCATTTCACATTCTACTGAAGCGAAAGTATCGAAATCAAGTAGAGCATCATAAAAAAATTCGCTAGCAATAGACTGCACTACAGATCATAGCATTAAGTCGTATAAAGCTTAGCTCGCGGTGGCGCGCTCCTGCTAACAACAAATTTATCTCATCTCACTTGTACTTTGATTCTGTTTCATACAACTACTTAGGTTTGTTGCTACAGTTGTGTTGCTTTTTGTTTTATAGTCATGAATTAATTATATTTTATGGGTAAGTTTTTTGTAAATCTATTTTTGGATTAATTTATTGCCTTGACGATTCACAAGGCAGTTCCTGACTGCCGATAAATAGGTACGATAGATTTAGTTTGAATCGATTATAGCTATTTGCGTTCATAGTCATGTTAATATTAGGAGGTAAAGCCACTTTTGAAGAAATATTTTAGTTGGTGCAGGTGGTATTTAAACAGAGCAACTCCATGTTTCAAAGGGAAGTAATTTAAGATTGTCATGTTGTAAAATTTGAGGAATTTCGACACTACGTTGAACAAGAAACACAAAAAGTAAATGATTGATAGATTTTGGCTATTTCAGATTTCTTTTAAAACAACAAGTCACTTCAGACAATCGAGCTGCTGAGATTTCATTTCAAACTGTTCCCACCTTGAACAATATTAGTGCAATAATGTAACCCTGCAACGCTAAGCTTCGTGTGATGGAAGCACTCGATCCGTCTCCGGCGTCACTGCACCTTATCACACGATATTGCACGTGCACACTCATTTTCATATTATGAGTCGAGTGGGAGAGAAGGGTTAAAATCTTAGGTTTAGTGAAATTTTAGTTCTAGTTAAATTGTTTGATAAATTTCCATAACAATCGTGGTATATTTTTAATTATAAGTGAATGCACTTAAATAATTCTCATTCATCTTTGACTATTCATAGTGTGCCCAGAGCAGAAATGTAAAATATGCTTCCTTATTGTAAGAAAATATCAAATTTTAATGAGAATAATATATACTTACTTAACATCTATTAATTGTATAATTAATTTTGTCATACAAAATCAGCGTTTTGTTTTTAAATTACCATTTGTACAATGTTTGAATTAATCAAATATATTCTTTTTATTCGTCATGTACACTCACGCTTTAAGCAACCATTCGCATTTATTTCCTATCTCCATATAGTATCTCATGCTGAATTTAGCCCAGAATTCCGATTTCTACATTTATTGCTCGCAAACTACATACTATTACGCTACTAAGGTATCTTTACACGTTGATTACGGCTCTAAACTCTAAAACACAGTCATAAAAGCAATCATCGCGTAAACTGCGCATTATTAGGTGCTTGTATGTATGTATGTATGTATGTATGTCTGTATGTATGTCTGTATGTATGTATGTATGTATCATTTGTTGCTATGTCATTGTACGTAATACGCGGCATTTGGTCGCTGCGTTTGTGAACGACCGACGACGATTATGGTCGTTAAAATTTGTGCAGTGCGAAACATGATATACTCGTAATATATCTTTCATCGTGGATGAAGTCGCGGGCTAATAAGTATACTAGGAGTAATAAATTAGGAACGTAGGACAGTGACGGAGATCTCACAAAACCTCCTTTCGGATTCTTGGTTTCGCTGTTAAAAAGTTTGTTAATATTTCTGACAATAGATTTTTAGTAGAAGGCACCCATACTTACTGGGTAGTATATACTTAATTAAAATAAATAAATTTAACCCATTAATGTCCCACTGTTGAGCAAGGGTCTCCTCCCGTAATGAGGGAGGGGTTAGGCCTTGAGTCCACCACGCTGGCCAAGTGCGGGTTGGGGACTTTGCATGCCCTCAATAAATGTATTAAACAAATTTTAGGCATGCAAGGTTTCCTCACGATGTTTTCCTTTACCGTTGGAGCATGTGATAATTATTTCTAATACACACATAACTTCGAAAAGTCATTGGTGTGTTGCCTCGGGTTCGAACCTGCGACCACTTGCGTGGGAGGTACCAACTTATACCACTCGGCTATCACCGCTCTTATACTTAATTAATAAACCGATTTGATAAATCTTGACAAAATTGTGTTTTATATTCTAAACGATTTTTACAAAAAAATGTACATGAGCGATAAAGTAGACAAAGCTAAATGTAATAAAAAGCAGTTTATGTTAATACGTTTAAATTTAATACAAAAGTCATAAGCTTTATTTTTGTTATTGTAACACAGTAAATAACTAACCAGCTAGTTTAAATATAAACTAACGTAATAAAATCCGCTAGGGGATGGAAGTTTGTTCACCCGTAGTGCACCATTTTAGGTTTCAGCTAGTTAGTCGCTGTTTCTCAGAAATAACACCGTTTTGTATAAAAATGAATTTTCATTTTAAGTTTTATTTATTTAAATTACTAGCGGTGCGGCCCGACTTTGTCTGGGTGGAACTATTTTATCCTTTTAATGCCATTGGGAATTCGGATTCCAACGATTCCATATAAACCTAATCCTGATAATAAAATGACAAGCATAATAAAATAAAATATCCAATTTGGTGTAGTTGATGAAAAGTTATTTGCGAACATTCATTTCGAATAATTATTTATACTTATAGGTTTGTTGTATTGCAACAGATTGTTACTATTCTAATATAATAATTGTATACAGACATATTAACCTATTCTAGTAAAACTGTTCTGGTAAATCAATTATTAAAATAAAGGTAACAGATTTCACTCAGGGTCTGCACTAAACAAAAATATTTTTATCGGCATTTCAAAGTTGGTATTCAAAAAAACTATAATTGTGACGAATAATTCTCAAAAGAATATCTCAAAAATTAACTTTATTAGAATATTTTAAATGTTTGGAATTCATTTTGAATATTACGTAAGTACTTTCTGAAAAGCAGAATTTTATGTTTTTAGACAAAACACAATTTCCTTTACAATTTTCTTCAAAAAGCACTTAACAATAGAACATAGAACATTACAAACTCATTTATTCACCAAGTAATTAGTAGTAACATTAGTGTAAAGGTGCGTCCACACTAATGCGCCGACAAACGACTAAATTAGCGATGCGGGTCGCGTACCACTCGTTAAATGTGGATTTTTAAACTTCAACTAAAGGTAGTTATTTAACTTTCTTTTTTCGTATAATTTACTCTACGTGGTCTCATTTTCTAGAGTATTTTTTATCGTAATTTTGCATAGCTTTACTGAAATGAATTTTTAAATTTTGCTAAAAAACTAAGGATTTTTCAGGTAAAGTGTCCACATTAGTACTGCGAGTAAACTCCGGTAGATAATAAATATAATTCTTGTAAAAAATTTGCAGAATATTTGAACTTAAATTGCAAGTAAGAAAATTTTACGATGTAGTCTGAATCTGTAAATAGTTACTAAACAACTAGATTTACTTAAATCTAAAAGTAATTTTGAAATTACAAGCATTTTCAATAGAGGGTAGACAATATCGATATCAAAGGTTTACTGAAACTAATATGAATTTGTTTACGTCTGATAGAATAATTACTGGCAATACAAGAATTGAGACGGAAATAGTATTGGTAATTATATTATGATGCCGTCATTCAAAGGCCACATTTTCATTCATGTTTTAACATCGTGGGCGGTATAAATACACGCGTCTTTCCGGAAAGGACAAAAGCCACTTCAAAAACGCAACCCCAAACTTAACCACTAAAGTACGACATACTTACACACATTCTACAGCCAACGAAGCGTAAAACAACGCGCTAATTAGTAAGAACGGACCCTAAGCCCTTTACCTAAACGTCCGAAATAAGTCAAATACTTGCAACAACCCTATACAACCGGTATTTCATACGCGCGCGATCCGCACAGGTTATTCTACCGGAATTTGCGACCGGTAAATGTGACAGGATTTTAGTGCATGCATGGGCATTTTCGGGTTAAACTTTCCAACCAAAATGCCGTAATACACCGTGATATGTGTGTAATAGGTTTTGCAGGGTTAAAAAGATTTCGCACAGTAAAGTCGTTTGTTTAAAATTGTTTGGAATAAATTTTTAATCGCGTTTTCGGTTGAAATGTTTGTGTGAAATTCTGCGACTATTTGGTGAAATAATTACTCCTGGCTGTGCTAATACTTGTTGAGGGTAAAGCTACATGCAGCGTGGATTTTAAAACACTTTAGTTTTTTTGAATGAAAAGAATATACAGTTCGTTTTAAGTTTTGTTGGTTCTCCCAAATTTAGCAGTTGCACAGGAGTCGCACGCTTTTAATTTTATAGGTATAAATTCAAAAGAAAAGTTAAAGAAATATAAATATTATAAGATGACTCACCCATATATTGGTCGGACTGTGCGTACAAATTAAATGATAACATATCATTTGTAAATAAAACATTATTTAAACTCTATTCTCTAGACTGCCTATCCCTATGGAAGGTAGGCGTAATTTTGTGTAAGTCTGTATGTCATTGATTGAACTGGTACATAGCATCTTATAAACTAACCTTAAGTGTGCATTGAAATCAATTTCAATGAACCAATATCTACCAAATTCAAGTAAAACTAAAATAAAACAAACATATTTTAGAACACGTGAAATCGTGCCAAATCCTTACAATTCCGTTGAAGTGAGCCACAAAGTACTGCGGTCTGTTTTCAGGTCAGGCTAGTTATAAAATACGACTAAGTGTGAAAGAACTTTTTAACTTTACTGCAAAATGAGAGTACGTGGAACTCCAAGATGTAGGTAAAAGTACTATGAGTTTATAGTTTATACACGTGTACACGTGTACATGGTAATAAAATGTAGTTGGAATTAGTATACTTTACAGTAGGCACTTACTTTCTATAGGCATGTTGTAATGTGTAAATTAGTTGCTTATAAATAAAGTTTTTTAAGTTTTGAAAATAAAATAGACTTAATGATAATAATTATTTATCTTTTATTATACACAAAGGTTTTTCTTTCTTCACTAAATGCCACTGTCGACTTTTATGTTAATAGAAAATAATTGTTGATTTTTGGTTAAAATTGACCGCTTCGAGATACACACACAGCACACATTCAGCGGAGAGCTACAATTCATTCTTAATGAATCGGTAAAATTTAGTTTTACAGCTCTTGATTTTATTTTCTTTTCTTGAGTTATATTTTTTCAAACTTTACCATCCCGCTGATAATAACGCTTTTCCGCACAAAAAGACGCGTTTAAACATTAAAAGGACCACAAATACGGATAAATGAATCAACAACATAATCTATGTAAATACCTTTTGTTTCTTAACAGCAAACATGTCTCCAAATTAATAACTTTAAATCAGTACAAACAAACCCACTTTGAACTCATTGAACTCGTAAAACGTACGTAAGATGTTCTTCAACATCGTCATTCGGCACCCTTGTCTCATACCATATTGTCAGCACTCTCAGCATGTAATGGAGTGAGCTCACATGTACCGGTTTTTAACAACCTTATAAAATTCCCCACAAAAAATATATTGAAGCGTTCGCTCGACTTTTACGATGTGGTGAATTGAACTCCCCAGGTTCATTTTATGAAACCACGCTTTTAAACAATAGAGAGTGGTTGAGTGAGGCCGCTAGCTAAATGGAGGAGAAAAAATAACTGGACGTTAGGACTAAAGCGTGAGGACTTAATTGGTGGAGAATTAAAGAGTATAGGTAGAAAAAAGACTTGCAAAAATATGTAAGTGACATGACTACAGTAAAAAAATACACAATTTTGGTCTAACTCCTAACCTATTAAGGTTATGCAGTGTTTTGGCTTTTACATTAATTCACAGTTTAAAATTGATTGAAGGGGGGCAAATCACTGTATAACTGATAAGAATTTACATGACTTTTATAATCGAAAGTGAGACAGATTGACTGATATTATTCATTACTAATTTTTGCCTTTTATATAGAACAAAGGAAAATAGCACGTAATAATTATGACCACAATTCTCAGAAATAAAAAAAGTCTAAAAGAAAGAGAAAAATATCCATTGTGTCTGGAAATATTATGTCCAGAAACTTTTACAAAACTAGTAGTTATTGCTATAATCTATGTAATAGCTCTTGTTACTAAGTAAATATTAGATTTTTGGCAGCCGATACTGAAAACTTCTTATACTAACATATATAAGAACAAAAACTGAATAATATTAAAGTATTACTTCTATTCAAGACTCAAATCTTTCACCATCTATCGCGACAAATCTTAATTTTCACGTAAAAGCAAAAATCATTCAGTAGCAGACTGACATAAATCTCATCAAGTTATTCGCTTCGTTGGATAACATTAATATAAACCGGCCAAGTGCGAGTCGGACTCGCGCACGAAGGATTCCGTACTATCATCTTTTATTTATTTTGAAAGGTAATATACAAGTTGGTATATAGTCTGTAAAAAATTAAAAGCTGCAACTGTTACCGTTTTTAGTATTGAGTTAAAAAATAGGAAAAAGTCACGCTTATTGTATGGGGATCCCCCTTAATATCATTTTGATATAGCGGCATTTCAGCCTTTTAACTATCACGGTTTATGACATACAGTCTGGAGATAGACAGACAGCGGAGGCTAGGTTAAAAAGCCAGGAAACAAAAGCCAGAAGCTAGGTTAGGCACCTAACCATAGTTTTCCAGTTTTACTCTTTGAGTACAGAACCCTAAAAATGAAAAAGTAGATATTAATAAGAAACATGATTCAATAAATTGAACTCGAGGCTCACCTTTGATCGATTTAAAATTAAAAAGAAGAATCACTTTATCTTACATTCTGATAGATTTAATCCAATCCGTACCAGGATTAATTTTGTTTTCAATGAAATTTCTATGAAAGAATCTTATTACAAATCTCAAATTACATTTCTGTAAAAATAATAGAACGATAATATTTCTTTAGTCTGAAACTCGAATATTAATTTTCGAAATTAGGATTTAGGGAAATTATTGTAGCGTTAGTCTGGTATGAATGTCCTGATCTTTTTGTCTTAAATAAATTAAACATATTAATAAGAATAAGGCTTTTTAGGCAATTTATCGTCGTTTCCTATAAACTAACGACCAACTCTTGTTATAACCAAGGCAACTGGGTTGTGGAGGTTCGATAGGCAGTCGCTCCATGTAAAATACTGGCATTCAGCTGCAAACGGTGAGGCAGGAAGCCGGCACCAACATAGTTGCAGTTGTAGGCTAGAATGATGTTGAAAACATAGCATCCTAATTACTTGATTCATCATTCAATAATGTAAAACTTGGGATTAATCAACTACATATCACTATGTTGATTGCATCTCTCAGCGACCTGCCTCAAGCTAAGTACGTAATAACAAAGATTTGCTACTGGTAAAATAATTTAAAATGGTAATCGTGTAGAAGAGGATCAGAATAAACAAATACGAAAATCTAAAAAGTAAATAACACCTAAACATCATAAAGTAAATACAGAAAAACATCCAGACACTGATTCCGAACCGAACCAACTCACTAGGGACGAACCTTGGGAAAAAACTTCAAAACTGGATAGAGTAAAGTGTATCAAGAAAACAACAAAACAAAAGTATTAGAGTGGTCATTGAGAGTTTGAGAAGATTCATTGAACAGATTTTTGATGGGAAACCCAATATATCAAGGAGTCTTGACGCTGTAGGAGTGTACGATGTGACAATAGGGTCAAGTGTCAATATTGCTAATTTTTGCGGGAACTTCGAGGGTCGTTGACATCTGATTCGCTTGCTCTCTTACGGATAAATTATGTTGATATGAGTAGCGTGATTAAGATATTTGGTTAGAAGGTTGTTACTTGGAGCTTAAGCCGAATGAGTCATTCTCTCATATAAAATAAATAATAAATGGAAGCAATCAATGTTCGGACGTTATCCACTCGTAATGAGGGAGGGGTTAGGTTAATTCATACATACATACATTGAATCACACCTTCTTCTTATTGGGGTAGGTAGAGACCAGACAACGCCAATGAGGAATTATTAAGATATTTTTTTTATAAAAAGTTACAATAAGTATTTACGTATTATTGGTATAGGTTGAAAAAACTTAATTTGACAAATCCATTCAGATTTTTCTTTTAACTATGTAGTATTTATCTAGATTATTACTAAATGCTACTAATTTTATGCAAACATTTGCTGCGGTAAATAATTTGTTATTTCGATGTATCTAACTGTATATTGAATTGCTGTTAACATAGTGATAATAATAATATGTAAATATTGCAATCATTTTGTAATATAATCGCGTTTGTAATTAAATACAGTTTTAGAAATTAATCGAGTACTAATCCGCAAAATGTGTTTAAAATCTAACATTTTGAAATATATTCGTTTTCAATAGTAATATGACCAATATAAACTATAAAATTAGGTATGTGACGCTCACAGCTTGTATCTTTAATACTAGGTTGACCTCTAACTATACGATTAATAATAAATCCCACCAAAACATCTTATGCAAAACGTTGCCAAGACGACCACATAAGGTTTGTCCTGTGAAAGATATCAGATCTCATGTAGAGCCAAGCTTCTAAATGTACACGGCCTAACTCTACCGACCCTAACTATACAAATTCTACACAATAATATCAGTAAAAATGTATGTGATATCTGAAAATAAGAACTACCTGGTATATCGGAAACAAACATTTTTTAAATCATTTATTCATATAATATACAATGGTAGTGTGTTACATGTATTCTCCTCGCCAAGCTACACAGCTTGTTGGCGAGATACGCTCGTTTAAATTATGCTATTATGTAGATTATTATGTATACATACATTATATTTAAAAATAGAAGTAGAAATTAATGAATTTCTTATATCTAAATATTAAACTCTATGAGTGTTCAAAAAAACGACGAAACACTAAGGTAAAAGGTAGGCATTGCCCTTGCGCTTCGCTTGGCTTGTCTTGTCACCGTGCGCCCAGATATACTAACACATGCTATCATAGAAATAGTTATGGAACTAAGTTCGGTTAGTGACGTCACTGCGGCGGGCACGGCTGATGACGGTAAACAAGAGTTCATTTGTGGTTTCGATCTGTTAGTTACAATAAGTGTTTTTGTTAGTCCATGGACTCATATTACTGAGTAAATTATCAGTTTAAGTATATTAGCGGTTAGTTATATTAATATTATGTTTATTTTATTAATTAAGCAGTAATAAATCAAAAGCCAAAAGTAATAATGAAAATTAAATGTTTAAGAGTTGTTAGAGTTACTTGATGTATTTGATATTGTAGCAAATGCAAAAAAAAATGCATTTTTACCATCAATATTTTGTTCCAACCCAATTTTTTTGCGGTGGAATAAAGCTTACTAAGTTTTTGTAGACACTTTAGTGTAAAACAGAAAAAACTACTGTTTAAAAGATGTCCGTGAATTTGTTACCAGTTTTATGTAAAGTTCTCTTTTTCATATAAACGGTTACTCTGATACGCGTGTCACATTTGACCTTGATTAAAATTTCAAACAAAGGTTTATTTTTATACGCAACAACACAATTAATTTGGGTAGCTCCACACCTGCAGTATTCTACCTAACATAGACCCTGAATACATATTATGAAAATGTTCATCCTCCAATTTAATTGGAATCGGCTTCCAGTCTCACTGGATGCAGCTGAATATCAGTATTTTGCATGAAGCGACTGCCTATCGGACTTCTGCAACCCAGTTACCTGGTTAAAACACGAAACCCCTCGATAAAACTGGTTGTCAGTCTTTCAAGCTTTTGGCTTAAAAAATGACAAAGACATGACACAAATGACACAATTGAACGTACGTAAAGCAGCACACAGGAACTCGATATGTATAATATGGTCACCCATCCACTGACTAACCTCAGCAAGCATAGCTTTACCTAAGAGATAGATCTGCGCAGTTGATTTTACATAGACACGAGCTCCTCGTTCGAAAATGTTCATCGTAATGGTCGCAATTACAAACATAGCTAAACAGCAAGGCTCCTATCTATCTGGGGTCCGATCGGGTCCAATAATTGTGCGAGTGCGAGCGAACACGACCGAATCAATTTGTCAAATTGCGCCCAAATGTGGCCAATAAAGGGCGCCTGTAACGAGCTTTTGGACATGAGGGCCTATTCTGAATATTTTGGCGCTGGTTTTGATTAAATGTTTTGGCTGTATTAGTTAATTTTGGGTTGTTTCCGTACAGTATTTTCCTGCAATCTTTATAATATTGATACGAAGCTATGTTTTTAGCATGTTTTAAAAAGACTTTCTACCTTACTGTATCAATAGGTGTGATTTTAACTAGACCTAAATTTAAACAGGGATTTTTATCCTATGGTACTCCCATTTCTACGGTCTTCTCTTTTTTTGCTTTCTATTATTTCCTATCTATCTGATTTTATTGTTATTTTACAAAGCCACATCTGTATATGAAAAAGATATTAGAGACAAGCAAAAAAACTAACGAGAGTTGTTATTATAATGTTTATAATTCAGCACCAACAAATAATTAAACCACCCACGACAACATTTCCACTCGCATCAGAATAACCCCTCCATGTACGCAGCACTCGTAGCTTCAATAAAGTGACCAAAATTGGACAACTTGTAACTTCCACGGCGCGGTTAAATGTTCCTTTATTGATAATCCTTGCAAAGGTCCCTAGGGCACGTTGATTATAAATAGATGGATTTAATTGTCCAAGTTTCTGTAACCCTCGATAGAATAGGTCTTTGGGTAATCTAGTTAAATGGGCTACAGTTTCGTAAGCCATGGCTGGTTGATAAGTTAGTCTTGTTTTGATGGATTAGTATGGTCAGTCAGGTCAGGACGTTTAACTGTTTTTGTTAAAGAGAAGGGTAGCTTTTCAATGGGATTGTAGAGAAGTTTAAAGTACTCTACTGTAATTAGTAAGATGATTGAATAACTTTAATTCAATGATATGAGGTCCATTATGTAATTGGTTTTATCTAGCTGTTTCCTATGTTGTGATTTTTAAATGTTGTATAAGGCTGATCTTTTTTTTTGGAAACGAAATTCCTCTGTTATACTGTCGTATTTAAAGTTTAAAATAAACAGTATTAGGTACTTTGTGTAAAATTGGGTATTATGAATTGGTTCCGTCTAACATTGGAAAACGAAACAATGTACTAATGCCATTAGAATGCTTAAAGGAAGTAAATGATATAACGTCTAGAATCGTTTGGTGCCGCTCAAAAAGCTGTTGACTCCAAAAAGGACGTAGTAACCGATACCATCATAATATATTCCATCATTGTATCTGAACCTAAGTTGCTTGGTAATCCTTAGATTGGCGAGGAGTTAAATTTTATTACGCCCCACTAACGACCTCCCACCGCCCGATATTAGCTCGATACTTCCCTACTTCCCGTCTCAAACGGGGTGTGAATCCCGCGAGAGTGATTCCTGAATCCCCCCAATCCCGATGTCCGGGAAATCCCGGGTTGAGTTTGGCGGAAAATCGCCGATAAGGCAGCTCGTTCATGGAGCGGTAAATTAAGTGATTCCTGCCTTCATCTCGGACAATAGATGTTCAGTTAAATGAAGATGACGATGGTCACCATTCCGTGAAGCTTTATGTTCGCTCGTAATGCATCTGCGTTTGTGAATGACGGCTTTAATTGCTTCAGAAATTATGATGTTTGGATTCTTGGAACCGTTTTGAGGTTTTCCTTTGAAACTTAAAACCTTGCCTTGTTGCCATCTACTAAGAATTTATAAGAAACATTGAAGGCTGTTGTCATGTTGTTTAACTGCGCAAAAAGAAAATCTCCCAAAATTCGGTTGTACAAAATATAAAAATTAATATTTTATTTAAGCACCTCAATTAGCACACAGTTGTAGATAATTTTATTAGATTTTTTTTAAGGAACTTACGCGCCTCCCACTCTCTTTAGAGCCTAGAAAATTTTACTTAAGTTAAGAATACCTAAAGGTAAAGAAATATTTGGCAATGGGTTTATTATATGAAAGTCTATGGACAGAAAATGGCGGCATCGAGTCCGGCGTTTTATAATATTAATTTCAAAAGCTTTGATCAAATATTCTTTTTATAATTAAAATTACGGTGACAGATCTTTCACCATGGCGACCTGTGTAAAAGATTAATTTTCATTTTATTACAAAATTTAGGCAACAATATTTTTATTACATTTCTTTGATTTAATAAGTGCTTTCTTTAAGAATTTAATTTGACTTCTAAAATTTCACATAGGTAAGGAATAACAATTATCTCAAAAAAATATATTGCACTGAAACTCGTCTCAAATAAACATTCTTCAAATTATTATAATGAACATTTAAAAATAAACCAAAACTGTATTTATTTAATGATAAAAAAAACGCAATGTTGACTTTTTTGCACAATTCTATATCGTTCTGCTAAGCAATCACTTGTCTAGATTTCAAGACGTTTCTATCGCTCATCATAACGTACAGTCATCAATTTAAAACACATATTTTTCAATTTAAAAACTATTACCCCCAATCTATTAAAAAACGTTCCCCAATTTTCATAAAAGTATAATGTTACATTTATTACATACATATACATTTTTATATACATTTTAAACCTAAATCCAACACTTATTTGTAGAGTTTTCAACTCTCACACAGCTCTACCCTGCTCTACACTACAATATACACAGATCGATAGAGTAGCGTAGCGGCAGAGAGCTCGATCAATTAGCTGGTGAGTAACGGTCCTTATTGCATTATCCCCTAGGACGTGTCGACTCTATCCATCTCTACAAAACTAATTTGTAACCTACTTATTATATAGAGTATGTTAATCAAATTTCATTGGATGTCTCTCGCTGAGTGCTTCGTTATTATTTATGTTGACGTAATAATAATTTATTCTGACTCTATTTTTTCTTTGAGACTTATTTTCGTAATTAATTGTGTTATGGCTTAGTTTGGAGGGATGTTTATATTTGGTATGTATTACCTGGAAAACTTTGGATGTTATTTTTACCTCTTGGACTTAAAAGCTATTTGTAGTCATTATTTTATCAGGTATTTTTAATTACCGATTAGGCTTTTCGGTAAGTCTATGATGTTTAGTTAATCCTACATCTACGCTGTTTTGTTTATTGACAGTCTTTGTGACTACATACCACTTTTACAATCTCTTTTAATTTTGTATTAACACACATTTTGAAAGCCTTACACGATTAGCGAGGGGTGGAAATCCAAGGGAAAAGCATTCGTTCAGCAGTGGGGCACAGAAAAGGCTATTACTAAAAAAACTTTTGAAAGATCTCGAAAAGTCTTGACAGCAGCGTATTACAATAACAGACGATTCATAGACCTATTCACTAATATAAAACACTGTTACAACGAACATTCCATCTTCTCCCAAACAGATTTCTTCCTTCGTCATAAATTTTTCACTAACATGACCCTCGATGACTATTTCCAATACGCAGTACATATTCCACAAGCTCGCTGGCTCCCTGGACACCAATGCTATCCCATTCCCATTACCGAGTAGCTACTTCACGCACGGAATTAGGTCACTCCAAGGTCGATGCACGATACTTAACTATTTGTAGTTTCCTAACCATTTTTCTATTCCAAGGATTAACATTAATTTGAACTGGAAAAGTCCGTGGATATTTATTGTTGTGTTCATTTAATTTAAAATAGTTGGTATCGAGCTTATATTATAAGAGCAGCGGTTTAAGTTGGCAACTCCAACAGAAGTGGTTGTAGGTTCGAACCCGTGACTACACACCAATGACTTTTCGAAAGTTAAGTGTGTGTTAGAAACAATAAAATTATCGCTTGCTCTAACGGGGAAGGAAAACATCGTGATGAAATGCATGCCTAAAATTTATTTAATATATTTATTTAAGGCATGCAAAGTCCCCAAACCGCACTTGGCCTGTGTTATGGACTCAAGGGATAACCCTTCTGTCGTTTGGAAGGAGACCCTTGCCCAATAGTGGGACAGAAATGGTTTAAAAAAAAGCATTCGAATTAATTTTAACGGGTAAATCAGAATCCGTGGATATTTATTGCTGTGTTCATTTAGTTTTAAATAGAAAAACATTGTGTCAACGAACTCAACGATGATTCGATACCTAGTTGGTATTGAATTGTCGCTGACATAATCTGTGCATAGTAAACGCGTTTAAATTCAATAGTTAGTCGAACTACTAACGACATAATTCAAGTGGTAATCCAAAATAGTTTTGACGCTTAAATGCAACATATTTTAATGTAATCTTAATATACGATAGTACATACTATATAAACGGTGACTGACTGACTGACATAGTGATCTATGAACACAGCCCAGAACACTGGACAGATTGGGCTGAAACTTGGCATGCAGGTAGATATTATGATGTAGATGAACGCTAAGGATTTTGATAAATTCTACCTCCAAGGGGATAAAATAGCGGATGAAAATTTGTTTAAAAATTCTGTCCGAAGTCACGCAACATGCCCAGGAAGTCGCGGGCAAAAGCTAAATGAGCATCATTCCGTTGGTAATTCAAAAACGTTTTTACGCTTAAACACAACTGATTTTAGTGTTGTTAATATAAAAAATGTAATTTCCAGTTTTATTACAAAAGCCATCCTTTCCGTGGTTACACCATCTGACACTGGCATCACCACAAACCGCGCAATAAAATCAATTCACGTTAGAACAATACCTATTAACTAAAAACCGACGGAACTAAACGAGCCATGACCACAAAACCATGCCTCTATACAACTGGTAGTAAAAATAAAGTGTTGTACTGCATTATCAGGCGGTACATATGAGGTACGGTAACCGCGGCCGGTCAGCGGTCGTGTTTTACACCACTGCTACACAAATATTCGCGTTCCGTGCCCACTGTATCAGAAAGTCATGCGGTGTTCAGTACTTGAGGGAAGAGGTGGCGAGAGCGATTTTGACAGCGATGATCAAAAGGCATGGAAATAACTAGGCCATATTGAAAAAAGTGTTTTTTACTTTATATGTATTGAGAAAGAACTATACAGCTTTATAAAAAGTGTTGTTAAGCATTACTGCAACACTTTTTACTGACATAATGAGAGAGATTAAATAAAAATAAATATTCAATTTAAATTAATTGGTAAATGTCTTCTAATAAATTTTAATCATCTTTTATTTACGTCTTATTTCGAGTAGAAATTATTTTTTTAATATATTAATTACATACAAGAATTAACAGACCTATAATAAGGAAAGGATTTCCAACTTAAGTAGTAGGTAAACTGTGTTTTTTCGACTTGACATTCTGTAATCCATATCTGAAAGCTCATTACTTACACCAAGCCTCCACAGAACCCAAACTATTCGTCCGTAAACCGATATGAGACGAAGTTTGAATTGCAAAACTAAGCGAGCGTCGAACGTTGCATTTTATACCGCGAACACGTCAATACACCGCCCACTAACTTCTATTGTTTCGTGTTCAACTTGCTGATATCTGACTCAAGGATGTGGAAATGTTTTGATGCAAATACAACCGTTTGTAGGGCAATTCTAACTGTCGTGCTTTGTGTCCGCTGTTTGTACATAATAATATGTTTGTAATATAGTTCCCGCAACACAAGAGCAGTTCTTAATGCGGGAGTTGTTGGCATAAAAAAATAAAATTATTAGGCGTACTATTCTAGAACTTACTGGTCAGAAATAGTCTTTTGTGTATATTTGTAGTGTTATTTACATTGTCAAATGTTTGCTGCAATTGAACAAGTGAATATGAAAAAAATCTTACATTCTATGTATACTTATATTCTTTTATTTATTGGTTTTTTACCTTAAACCTTTTGAGATAAAATTCATATTGTTATTTATTTATGTTTTGGGGTTACCTAGACTAATAGTTGATATTTTTCAGACGCGAGATAATCTACGCTGTGAAGACTATTAAAAGCCTAATTTGAATCTAGTTACTCCAATTAGGAACAATTTGTGAACGTAATATTTTCAACTTTCATTTACTATTTTACTAAAATAAAGACAGAAACAGAAATTAGCATCATTATCACAGCATTAAAATTAAGAGCAATAGTTACAAAATTTCGAGCGTATCTTATCTCGTTTACATAATATCAGAAGCTTCTACCAAGATTTTCACTACTAAGATATTTCTAGATTCCCTTTGGGAGTACAACCAAGATTACAATTTGCATTGGTAATAACAATTATTATTTACTACTCTTGATAATTTCCAAAGCTTTTAATCTAAAACCACAATTAAAGCGAAATAACATCTTAAGGAGCAACACTGTTGGTGTTTATTTGGCGAACGTTTCTCTCAACTTCATTTACAATTTTAATCTGCCCTGAGTACTTACTATAGTCATCGAAAGCGAATATTCGTTGGAAATTCGTTTGTTTCTTATCACTAATCTACACGATCGAATCATGATAACCTTCAGTAAGACTGGTTGTCAGACTTTCAAGCTTCTGACTACAGTTAACGGCTGTCAAAGATCGTTTGAAAATGACAGTCGGTACCCATCATTTAACATACCTTTGAAACATGGAAAAACTCGACATGTATCTATAAGATGGTCACCCATCCTTTAAACAACCTTGGCAAGCGAACCTTTACTTCAAAAATCGATCCGCACGGCTATTTTTACTAAGGCTAAGCCTGTATACTGCCTATTACGTGTCAAAATAAAGTATAGAAAAGACTAAACGAACATCTTAAATATTTTACGAAACTTCGTTTTTACTCCTTAAGTAGGACTTCGGTCGCGTAATCGAAAGCTGTATTGAATTGTTAACTTTCATTTGTATCATCGTCAAAGTGATCAACGTTGGGAAAGGGAATACTTTCCTTATAATAATATTTATAATCAGATTCTTTCTGCTTTATCCGTGAACAAGTCCCAAGGGCTCGATTTCTGGAGTTCATTGTTATTATAATAATATCAACAGTTATTATAAACGTCTATTTATAAGAGGGTCTTTACTGTTTCAAAGAGATGAAAAGTAATTATTCTCGAAGTATTTGAAATCTTCATTTGTATATTTCTTGCTTATCATTGGACAGTTGCCATTACAGTTCAATAGACTATTAATGAGGCTTTCAATATAACGAGTTATATTGAAATTGAATAATCTTCCTATAAAACTTTCGTTGCTCTGTCAAATTTTGGGTTAAAATATAAGTTTTATTTATTCAAAGGCTAAAAGTACTATATTTTTGTACCAAAGTTTTTAAACAAACCTAGAAAATAGTTTATTGAGTCAACCAAGTTCTGATTCTGTTATAGGGAAATTCTGTGGTACTTTTCTCAGAGCTTTTAGAAAACTAGTTTTGCCAAAGCTTTTGCAGTCGCTTTGAGTAAATTGAGAAACGTCTACTGCTATTTACATAATACGTAGGAAACTTTAGAGGCACAGACCTAAATCCAATATTGTCAAGCTTTGACTTAATAGAAGGAAACTATCAAATCCAAATGTAAAAGGAAAAATATATTTACAAAACAACGAAAATGTTTTTCACATGTCAACATGTACTCTAGGAAATCTTTACGTTGTTCTATATACTGTTATTGTTTATTGCTGTTGAAGTAATCAAAAATCTCTTATTCTTGTTTTATTCCAAGTTTGTTTATTTAGACGATATACTGAACATAAGTTAGTAGAAACGTAGTTGTAGAAATTCTTGTTATTTATTATTATTCTGCATATTCAGTAACAGACGGTCCTGATTGTTATCTAAATATTTCTTAAAATAAAATTCTTACTTGTGTATGTTTTTTAACACATCACAGTATCTCGGACCATGCTTTGGGTAAATAGGCACTGAGCCGTATATATCAGTGCACGCTTACTAGGTTTGATTTCCGGTCGAGAGAATATACGCTTACCAGTTTGCTATACGGTCGACAGAGCACTGTAATCCAGACAAAATTGTTACTAGTCTAAGTATAATATTGTGAAGTCGAATGCGGTACAAAAATAAGTAGTTTATTTTGAAATTTTAATTTGCGTTGTGTATCTTGTTTTATCGTACTGGTCCGATTTGCTTAGAGTGGCTGAACAATGGTTATACGAGTAGAAAACAACCGTAACCGCCTTTTAAAGCACACTAAAGCGTAATCGTAATTTCCACTGCTGAACGGAATATCTACGACCAAAATTGGCTATCTAACCGATCGCTTACCAACCGGTAAGCCAGCCAATTTCAAAACCTTTACAAAATAAGTTGCCAATTATAAACTAACCCTCAATCCTATCTCCAACACCCCTTTCAATCAAGAACAAAATTATCACCGCACATAACTAACACTGACAAAACTAACAAACACAATAATTCCACATATAATAGTTCGGAAATTACTCGCGTCGAAGCGACTCGCTCCGTAATCAATCATAGCGTGCTGAGATGTTTGTTTCCACACCCAGTAACAACCAAACAAACTAAATCAAATCTTATTCCCTAAGTATTAAAGTCTACATTAACTTGTTAAGATGAAAATCATGTCGAAGATTTTCAACTTTCTAACGTAGAATAACGTTATTATATTGTTGACGATCATTTTTTCCGAGTTCGTGATGTAGTGGCTTTTATTTTAAGCCTGTTTGTGGAAAATCTTGAAGCCTCTGAGGGAATGGATTTCATAGAAAATGTTTGTTTTGTTTTCATTTTGCATTAAGTCGCGTATTGATTGAAGTTGATTGTGATATGGCACGTGGAATAGACATAAAAATAACGGATTTATTAATTAAAAATAAACGATTTACTGAACAGTTTGAGATAAATCTTTTAACAGATTTGCGTCTGCTAAAACCTATATTTTTTATCTACAGATTGCTAGTAAAATTTTAGACAATTATCTGCAAAACTAAGTTTTTATATGATTTTCTCCCTTTGTAAATTAAAGGGACAATTTTGCAACATTTATTTGAAGTTAAATAATAATAGGCCGACACAGTCCATTAAGTGTCTTGGATGTCTTCCAGGAAGGATACGTTATAATCACTACACTTGGCAACAGGATTTGTGGTTGCAGTTGAAAATGTACACATTTTGGTTCGAAAGAGCTTCCAGAAATAAAAATGGCTTCGAATAAAATTATTTTAGTTGATGCTTAGGAAATGGTCGCCGTCATTTAAGGTGAAATTCGGCACTTATAAGTATTATGTTAATAAATTATACGTGTCAGTGTGATTGCGTAGTTGGTTAATCGGGTCAAGTAGTTAAGGTTTAGATAAATAACATTAATATTAAGTTAATACCGAACTTCAAGCTACTACTAGGCTTAATTGAAAACATCAATAATTTAGAAGTTTCGTCTACATTGAAACTATCATATTCTACATTATAGTTGTTTACTGTTCTAATACAAGTCATGTTAAATTTAGAAGCCCCTGGGATATCTCCAATATGTAAAGCTCAGTCTAGACGAATTCTGATAACTATTTGCTAAAACATTTATTATGTATAAAGGCCGAAAATCCTCCAGAAACCCTTGCTTCAAATAACTAAGATTTTTCACGTCATACAAATTATCTAATATTAAATTAACGAACGGAAACTCTTCGAAAATTTTCGCCGTTAATAAACTTATTAAGTTCAACACTTGATTGATCAGCGTTCCAGATTCCGTTACAGTGGAGTGGGGGGTTTAGGGGGGGTGAAAACAAATCCTCGTAACAAGTAATTTATTTGCATTAAGATCAGGATCTTTGTTGTAACAACGATGAATGTCGCTAGCTTTTGTTAAGATATTTACGAGTGATGAATAGATTTGTGATCAGAAAGGGTGGATATCAGGCTATTTATAGTCAATGACGGAGGTAACTGAGGCGATGAAGTCGAGAGATAATTAACACGCTTTCGACGGATCAGTTCGTGATTAAAATGATGGAATGTTGTAAGATGATGCCGTTTTGTTTTCGCCTCCAGTGATTTGGTTTAAGATTGGTAATGTGATTCTGTTTTTTGGTTGTCGAGTTTTTTGTAAGAATAGACAGAAAGTCGTTCTAGTGTTAGAGTGACTTTTGCACTTATTTGTAGTGAGTCAATATCGTTATAGTCTTTGTTTTGATTTTATAAGTATGATTTGTTTTTTTTTTGTACGAATCTAACAATGAAATCTGAGTTGTTGTTTGCTATTTACGCCGAACGGTATTTTCTCGGAATTAGTCGTAAGGCCGCTTAAATTTCAAGGATTTCTCGAAACCGTCAAAAAACCTATATTTTTCGTTGGATAGGCAAACAGTAATGTATTTTTGATTTCATTCCAATATTTAAAAAGCTTTTCTCGCAATCACGTTTCCTTGAAATAGCAAAATTATTTCTTTTAGCTTAATACATTCAATATTTTCCTTGATTTCAGTATGGAAACAAATCTCAAAAAAAAAATTCCACATTTAGAGGCGGTTGAAGCAATATTTTTTCAACTTCCGCTCTCGAAATAAGAGTCGGCTTTCCCTAATCATCGGGCCGTTGATGCTTCTCAATAACATTGAAATACGCGTTTTATAACAAGCTAGCTGCCGCACGTGACGTCACTTGTATGCATGATTTGTACGCTGTTAGAATTGATTGAGTGGATATGAAGCTAATATTTTTTATCAAAATTCATTAACATAATGATTTATTTTCATTAATACTAAAGCATGTGTTGTTAAACTAAATGAACTCTGATTAGTTGACCCATAAGTAACTTTTCAAACTTATCATGATCCTCTTGATAACTAACCGCTGAGATAAATACTTACCAACAATACTTCAAGAATTCCCAACTTGATTAGCTAAACAGACGCTAAGAAAGCGGAATTTCTACAAGGCAGGCTTCATTAACTTTTATAATCCACATTTTAAAAACGTTCAAGCAAGCTTCGAGGAATATATAAGTTGCGTACTTCCATTGGATAGTTAAGTAAATTCCTCAAGTAGCACAATCTGTAACGCTGAAAAGATAGGCTTCTAAAAGACGGCGAGAGGTTGATTTGAAATGCTAATGTAGTCTCGCAAATTTCATTCAAGATTACAAAGCTAAGGCTCCTTTAGTTAATAGTTACAGTGGCTGTAACAGGCTCGCCCTCGACAATGGACTGCATTGTGAATAAATAAAGGGATAAGGCTTTGAGTTTCGTGATTTTGGTCAATGACCTTCGGCTGTTGTTTTGTGTAGTCTATGCAGGTTTCTTATTATCTTTACGGATAAAATAACGAGGTGTATCAACTGATTTCATCTTTAGTACACGTCGCAGTATTTTCGACTGCAGAAGCGCAATTCTCTACAGTTGATACTGTCTGTATCGCCATTTGACATTTAAAATGTTCTTACAGAACTTGGATGAGGCGCTACGGTTGTCGATAGTAGTAAAGAATTGAGTTACAGGACATGGGATATCAGTTTTCAAATCAGAAGAAATATCGAGGTCTTCAATTACCATTGAAATGTCCTTAACAGTCGCCCGGAGTTAGATTACGGATGTATATTTTGCAATAGGCTCGGCTATTATTATAAGATCAACAGCACATGGTGAAAAGTAGGTGATTTTTTTTATATCTATAACTAGGTCATTAAGTTTACTAGACGTTAAGTATAAAGTATATACATAAATATCTTTTATATTATTAGCTAAACTTGGCATTAGCTGTCTATACCACGTTAAAGTAATACTAACTCTGCAATGCAGTCGGTTTTGTATCCGACTGCTAATCATTAATTTCCGGGTTGGATTCCTAGGTCAGGCAATAAGGTCTATTCTCATTTAAATTATTCTCTGTAGTAGCCCGGAGTTTAGTAACGTGCTCAGTATATAGCAACAGACTTGCCCCTTTTACGCGGGATTAACATTGTTAATAGCGAAACGCGTATTTCGTACACCTCTTCCTACATCTTTGCGTATAACAGGCGTGATATAAGTACGGCATACATACGTATATAGTCTGTTCTTCTAATGAGTGTCATGTATACATTTTCTTGAATGTAGACATAAGAAATGTAACGTCGGTACTAACATAATCGTATTTCTCGAAAGCCAGAACACTTGTACTACTGGGTTTCCCAGAACCCATATTATTACAATTTCTTCGCGAAATACATTTTTTCACATTCGTAGAAACATTAATATTTGCTATCAGTACAAGTGAATGGTTATTTCAATACGCTTTATGTTATTATCGTAGCATGATTTCCAGTACAGTGGTTACGTATGGCCATATCACTGAAATTTACAGAATATGAATAAGTAAAATGAGAGAAATAACAATGATGATATTTTTTCTGTTAACTGAAGCTGATAATACAAACCGAAAACCGAAGATTCGAATACCTACATAGGCAGAGGCGTATGAAAAATACCTACTATGCGCTATTCACTATAAAGACCCGAATATAAAGTATATTATTATTTAAACAGTTTTCCTTAATAATAACATATCGAACCTACAAATAGCAATTAAAAGATTTAAAACAAGAAAAAGTGTAACCAGATCCAGAAACAGTACTTTTAACAACAATCGACTATTGATTTTAAATTAAGTTAAGATGTGAAGATTTTCTCTGTAGAAAAAGATTTAATCACAGAAAAAAATCAAACAAAATCAACGATGAAAACGATGAAACGAATCTATTACAGGCTCGTTATTCAAACAAACTCGATAGGCAACAAAGGTTTGCGTGACGCTGGCCCGCGAGAGAATTCAGAAACATAATTAAGAGTCGACCAAGAGTTGGCAACTTTAATCGAATTACGTACCGCCCGTCGGAAGATTAACTCGCCTCTTGCGGTTTTGGACTACTACAAGGCGTTCCACCAGCTTCGGATCTCGATACAGACTCGTTAGAGCGATGCCGTGTCGTGTTCTCAGTAATGGTATTGCTTTAGTATACATTTACATCGTGCATGCAGATCGAATCAGTGTGTTTATGTAGAATCAAATGGCTTGTTTTGGGAGGTCATATTACACAGTGTTTATATAGACGATTTACTAAACAATAACATTACGAAGTACGTATAGGTAGAGATAGTATTTGAGCTATGAACGAAGGTGTTACAAATACTACTCCGTTACAAATAGTCCCCTGCCTGACGCCACCAGAATATTCTGCAATATATATGGACACAGGCCAATGATATGATATTATGGCCCATATCAATATTGATAAGAAATTATTTTCTTACTTAAAAAATCTTTTAACATTAAAATTCTAGACTATTACTTCCCGTTATGTCTGTGTCAGTAAATACTGAAACATAATTAATTTTCTTTGTAAGGTAATGTGATTTGTTTGTTAATAACACCAGCCATTACACAAACGATGCTAAGACTATGACTGCTAATAAATAATATTTATGGACAAACCCGCAATAAATCGAGTTTCATTAGTAATTACTTTAGGTAAATATTTATTGGCGAATTCTCATTGGATCTTAATTCTTTATTGTGTCCTGGTTTAATTTACTTCCATCAAATAAATGGTACAAACAATTTTGTTTGAGATACTTAAAAAGAAAATTAATCTTTTACGCAACGGGATGTTTTGCAAAACAAATTGTTAGGGAGCATGATATAAAAAGACTTTTCTTTTGTGTTTTACAACGTTCGCTGCGATGGGGTAGTAATCTGCTTCTTTCGCGTTTCCGAGATCTTCAAACGTAACGCGTTATAGCAAATTATCTTTCGCGTAATATATATTCATTGAAGCGTGAGTCTATAATGTGCTATGTTTATTTTTACTGTTTGTTGTCGTAAAAACATGTTTTATGGCACGTGTAAAGTTCAAGTGAAGTTGTAGAAATGCTTGGAAGGTTCGTGTTTTATTTATTTAGACGGCATACAGTTCTACTTAGCTGGAAACGGTTATCGTAATATTCTTGTCTCTCGTTATGATATACTAGAATATTAGAAGTTCTAGTTGTTGTAAATATTGAATAGTTTCCTGCTACTAATTCTGTGGCAGAAAATAAATCACTATCCTTAACATTTTCTGTATCGACATACATTTTAGCCAAAGGCCGCAGAGACAAAACTTTTTTCGCCACAAGGGAGGAAAATTTCCCAACTTGTACGCTATCTTGATATGCGATATTTTAAAAACAATTTGCGAGAATAAAACTGAACAGATACAAGGCAAAGTTTCGAGGAATAATAAATTAACTAACTTTTTGAGCGAAATATGTGAGTTTTTGTGAGCACGGACGGGGTTAAAATTATGTTCAGCTATTAATATTCTTTCAGGTTTTGCTTCTACTTTTACTTGGTCAAGGTTTTTTGTTAAAGTTAAATAATTGTATGCGGCTTTTACTGTGAATAAATCATCTGTTACTGCGAACTTGAGAAAAGATTATGAGTAAAAAAATACAAGGAAAATTACAAAGTATTGTGATTACGGGAACAGATTTTACAGCAAACTGTAATATTAAGAACAAAATATACGATACCTTTAACTACTTAACTCATATAAAGACACTTTCTATAAAATTTCATAATGCTAAAACAAAGTTGCAAGCAAAAACAAGTATCAAAAATATTTCCCAACTACTAAATTGTAACAAACAGAGGGAAATATATTTTTGCATTTACCACATTAAGCCTGGGCTATATTTTAATATTCCTTAGTCATGACAATAAACAAAACTTTGTTCTAGACCGACCGTTCGTGTCTAGGTACAATTTTGTGCGGTGGAAATTTTGCAGACGGCTGTTACATCACGGTAGGCAATTGGTGTTTCTTTTTTAGTTCCACGTTGCTAAAGTGAGATCATTTAGTATTCAGGTAGTACATAGATTTGGTGAAAATGGCTACATTTTAGCAATTGCCCTAAAAGTACTACTGAGTCTTATATATCGCATATTGTTAGCTGGTGTAGGTTTTATGTAAATAGCAGCAAGTTCCTGGAACCAAAAAGCCTTACAAATAATGCTTGTTTATAACCGAGGTTATGGAATGATTTTATAGAAGAGAAAGCATCATGAAATTAGGAAATAAGAGTAAGAGTGAAAAAAAACTTTTGTTCTTAAGTTCCTTTCAGGAATACCAAATGATGAAGTCATTACGCTAGACCTAGATATCGATGGCCAAATCTTCACACTCACCCCAAATTTATTCGAAATGCTCACAAACATATTGATTGATGATCTCGAATCGTCCAGAACCTTCTGGAAACTAGCGCACGCAAATCTAAAGCACAATACAAACGTCCTGTCATGTAACACATTAATCTACACCCCAATTCATATCGATTGCTTCTTCTATTAGTTGGGTGTCCACAAAACTTGGGGCCAATCAATCATACGTAATCCAATATTTGTCCAACATTCGACGGGGTGAGCCCCTAATTGTGTAGTGATTAATGACCGTGTACGCCATCTGTCGACACTTGTTCGTCCAAATGTTTGTGATATTTGTGATATTGCGTGTTCGGTGTAGCGATAGTTTTGCTTCTATGAATATTGTTGGTGACTTTGTTTGATAGATGTGGGAATTTAGCAGTTGATGTTGTGCGGTTGCTAATTGAGAAAGTTTGTAGCAGAAATTGATATTGTCGTACTGGATGTAAATCATGAATTAGTACTCAGCAGTAATTAGTTAAACTGCTACCTAGGTTAAAAATAATATAATTTGATTTTGAGCCTAGCAGGTAGCAAATGTAATTTTATGGTTTCTTAAAGAATACGGTTTTAAGCAATGATTAGAAAAATCTGAGAGAATATTTTCTTGGCAATACACCCGAAAATGTATCTTTTTCCTATTTTGCACTGCCACACCACCAAACTTTATTATTTTCTTCCCAACCCATCATACAAGGAACCCAACCTACAAACGCACTAAAACAAAAAAATAAATCACGGTTCTTCCGCAAATACCCCCAAAAGTCTTAACTGTCCCCCAGGGCATGATGAGTCCATTCTTAACCAGGATAAAGAGCCTTTCACAACAATCCACTATCAAATAAAAGCCGGAACAAACAGATAATGTGATTAAGCTATGGAGCTTTTAAAGGTGCATTTACACCGGGAGATAGATCTTTCTGACCTACTTGGCCCCTTATTTTGACTGCAGTTAAAGTGGTCATCACATTACGTGAGGATTCGGTTTCCGTACAAACAGTATTTGTGTGACCCACTAATAGTCGTTTCGGAATTGCTTGGTTGTGTTTGACAAACGTATGTTTCTATCTTGCGGCGAAAAAAAATTAGTTAAATTCTTTCGTGAAAAGCAAACAAGTTGTAAAGGTTTAAGAGACAAAATTGTTCGAAACAAATTGAAAAAAGATCCTCGTAATTTTTCACAGGGATTTGAACTAAAATATGTACAAACCCCTTTATATGAGTTTAAACGCTATTGAACAGATAAACTACCGCTAAATGTACCTCAGAAACCGGGGGTAAGTGGATTTTGACCAAAAAAATAATGAAAAATATATTACACAATATTATTATTTATTGGGTTGCAAATCAGATATTTAAGTTGTTTAATTTTGTAAGACACTTTTTTCTTCCCAAAATCAGTATCTGCTCCATAACTGCTAAAACACCCTGTCTAGTATAAAAAATACATTTCAAAAGCAAATATTCCTCTCCAGTAAAATGGACCTTCATTTTCAAGTGAATCAAGGAAGACATTTGCAATTCAGATAGCAGGTACATATGGCGATGCTTAGCCGTCTTCAACGTGTTTAACGCGGTTTGCTCTTCCAACTATATCTTGTTAACTTAGTAAGTACTTGGTAGTTTGAGTCATTCGGATTAGGTACTTGTATCGTGCACGATATGTGTGTGTGGTAGTTTTAAGGTTATAGTTAAGTAGGCAGGACGATTTGTTTATTGGTGATGGCTACCATGTTTGTTTTTGTGCATCCCTAGGTATATACATAAAATCATGCCTTTTTCACATAGGGGCACCAGTGAAAGCTAATTGGTACGATATTTACAATCTTATCTTATCCTTATTTATATCCATACATTTCGTCATTCCGGACACGCTGGTTAAGAGTATTCTATTTACGAGTGTGTTTAGATCTAAAAGTAGTTAGTATCCAGATTGCGAAAGCTGTTAGTTCTGTTATATATTTAAGCACTGTCATTAGTTGTAAAAGTATCCATAAGACAAGAATTTATCAACAGACTCGCAAAATAAAAGCTTCTTTAAAGAAAGCAAGACCTTAATTTACAATAATACCTCCAAATTAATTGCTCCCATCATTTACCCCAATTATTTCTAAGAGCCAAAAACATGAAGAAGGAACGAAAAACATAAAAAATAACATCCATCCTTTTGTTTCAGGTTACACTGCACCCGTTACGAGGTCATAAATCACGAGCATTTAGAATAAAAGAACGTATTCATACTAAAGAGAGCCAAGAATTAAAAACGAAATAAGGAAAAAATGGTCGGCGTTCTTTTTGAAGCACTCATGAATATGACATCAGTGGGCGACTGTGACCCAACATGTTGATTTATGCAGCGGTGATCCATCAACAGACCCTCGGATAACTCAACGGGCAAACAGAACACTTTTGCTCGAGAATTTTCCTAACAACCTTTTGTGCATCCTTAGATTGTTTGCCAATTGAGTATGCATGAAGTTTGGAGATATTGAATCGATGACGTTCTCTCGATCGCGAGTTTGTTTGAGTTGTCTGTTTGAGTAAAGTGAATTTTAGAATGTGTACGTAGTAATACAGATAACTTTACCTAGTAAATCGGAGAAAGTTTTAGATTTCGATTCTCGATTCGACTTGTGCAAACGAACGAAATTGGTTCTGTTGAATGTTTCAACAAATAGTGTTTGTAATATCCGAAAAATGTGTTTCTTTTCAAAAACTTTAACATGTAGAATGAGATAAAAAGTAGAATACAAGATGCGACGTCGTCCCCTACCACCGGTGCGAGAAGAAATCTCGAATCCTAAGTCGTGGCGGACTTTATGTGAGAGCGAATGGGCGGTGTATACATTAGTGGCATCTGTCGGCGCTTTGACATACGCGAATAGTTTGAATGGGGAGTTTGTGCATGACGATATCCCGGCTATAGTGTCGAATAGTGACGTGAACGGTGCTAACAATGTATTGCAAGTGTTTCGCAACGATTTCTGGGGCACACCGATGTCTGATCATAATAGCCACAAGTCGTATCGGCCGCTCACTACGCTGTCTTTTCGGTGAGTATTACTTTTATTATTTTGGTAGATATTGAATGGTTTTGTATTTTACAGTTGACTGAGTGTTAGTGTTAAATGTATCAAGACTAATATTAGGGCTTTAGTATTAGTATTTACACAAACTAAAACCTAACCTTTAACAGATTAACGGATTAGGACAATAACAGCTGAAAGCAGAATAAGGATTAATGGCATTTAAAAAAACAACGTTTTGACAAAACTTTTCTAAAAGCAAAACTATTATTCAAATTAATATATTTTAACTATTATTCGCTGTAAAAGTGTGCTTTTTGAATGCAAGATGTGTGTTGCATTCAAAAAACATACTATTTAGAAGTAAAATCCTAATAACCCTATGATATTTAATTTTATTCCTGAAATATCTTATTTGTTTAACCCCACACAACCTTCAGAATTACGTAGGTGTACGTTTTAAGCGATATCCGTCACGGTAAATAAAAATCTGGGGCCACTCAACTCAAGCACTTACTTCTAAAAATACATATGCCTTTTTTCAGGAAATTATCTGAAAATTCTTTCAATTACTCAACCCTTCGAACGTGGGATTATCTAGGGTTTGGATTCAATTCGTGGAGTCCTAATAAGAACGACTAGTAAAGGTTTCGTAACTCTTCAAGATTATTGATATATATTTGGACAACTAAAAATACACCCATGGATGGAGAAAGTTTAAAAGTTATGACCCAATGTGACGCCCAATGACAGAAAAGAAAACATTTGCATCTCCCCATCACTGATTCCGTCCTAATTATCGTCTGTCCAGTCGTCAGGCGAACCAAATGTCCCCAATAGGTCCATTAGCGGTGGCAATAAACCACAAGAGTACACTAGGTCACTGTGACAATCAGTGACACCGCAGCGCGGCTCCCGACTGTTGTGGTGACAATATTGAAGTAATGGAGAATCGTACTTCGTTTAAAATGTAGATTTGGAGATCAAAATGTGTTTGGGGGACAGTTTATGTGTTGCAGAGCAAATATAAGTCACATAATTATTTAATTTATTTTGTTGTAGGCTGATTAGCTACAACTTTTATTACTTTTTATTAATAAGAAGCCCTTCTATTCAGTCGTCAATCGTCATCAATTTACAATTTTTTCCCTTATCTTTTCAAAATGTAAGTTGCATAATTTCAAATCAAGACGACTTAGATTAGACACATTAAGTAAAACTAATTGCTCAATAAAACTGAAATATGTCCATAAAACACTATTTGTGCAAGTTAGTTGCTCAAAATTAAACTTAAATCACGTTACACTAAAGAAAAATTTTACTGAAAAATGACATAGTTCAATATGAATTGACCCTAAAAAACTTTTGTAGAACTATTAGAAACATCATATTATAGAAACATTTTTTAGAACAAGATACTAAAACTCACAAACCAACGATTATAAATTACAAACACCTCACCCTTTATCCAAGCCATCCATCCATCGGAGCCGACGTATAACTAATACGATATTACCCAACATTTCATCTGGAACCTCCATAGTTTACCGTGATACATCGATATTGTCCTCGTATTACACTACTCTCGTTTTATGAACGTGCGACTGTTCGGATATTTATTTATTTATTTATTTATTTATTTATTTATATAATTAGAACGGCCAGGCCAATTACACTAATTACAAAGTAATACTAAAAACAAAAAAAAATAAACAATGTACATAAAAATTATTATAAAACAAAAATTCAAAACCTACAGTAATAAATCTTTACAATAAACTAATAAAATAACAAATAACAATCATATAATTTCACTATCACGCGTTCCTCTCACAATACTCCAAGCATACCGACAAAATCACGCTCCATTCATCCGCAAACACATCAAAGTTTGGACTAGCGTCAAGGAGAGCATTGAGTGCGGAGAGCGATCGGGGGATAGGAGATCTCGCGCGTGAGACAGTGCGGCACGTCGGAACAGCAAACAGCTTGTGTTTTCTGCTCCGGCGGTAATTATTTGGTGCATATATTTGGCACACCTCAGAGATAAGGTCAGAGGCATCGACCCTACCTCTGAGAATCTTGCACATAATAACCACCTGATCATGAGATCTTCTAACCTCCAGTGAATGTAGTCCCAAAGCGCCCAAAAGGAATTTAGTTGGATACATGTAAGGGTAATAGCCATACCTACGCTTGTACAAGTATCTCAGAAACGCCTTCTGAACTTTCTCGAGCAGTAGTGTATACTTAGTCTCGTGCGGATGCCATATATAAGAGCTTGCCTCAAGCTTGGAACGAACCAAGGCACTGAAAATCAGTTGAATAACTCCTACGTCCTCAAATTCATTAGAGTTTCGAAGAACAAAACCCAATCGCCTGAATGATTCTTTAGCTAAAGATGTTATATGATCATGGAAGGTAAGTTTTTTATCAAATGTCACACCTAGGTCTTTAACTGTTGTGGATCTTGAAATTAAGCTGGAGCCTAGTTGGTAATGGAATTCAATGGGATGTCGCATTCGGCTGAAAGTCATTTGAGTACATTTTATAGGATTAAATTCCATTTTGTTTTCAACACTCCATTGATATACTGCATCGATATCACGCTGGAGTAATAAACAGTCATCCGTTGTTTTGATCTCCATGAAGAGTTTTAGATCATCAGCGTATAGGAGACATTTGGCATATTTGATGACAGCAGGAAGGTCATTTACCATCAGGATAAACAACAGAGGACCAAGTATTGATCCCTGACTAACTCCGGAACGTGTATGATAGGGCAGAGAATCGTATTGCCCGAGTCGAACAAACTGTTGGCGACCTCGAAGGTAACTGGCGATGAAGCGGAGAAGAGAAGGAGCGAGCCCCAAGGCACTGAGCTTCTCTAACAGTATGTCATTATTCACTCTATCAAATGCCTTCCGAAAGTCAAAATATACGACGTCCACTTGACTTCTACGGTCGAGTCGGGTGGAGATATAATCTACAATAGGGAGGGATATATTAAACAGGTAGCAGAGTGGATGGACTAAATGATGAATCGCTTGTTTAAGAAACCAGGCAGGAACACTATCAGGACCTATGGAACTATTTGCCTTTAATTTACGAATACCGGCGGCCACATCAGCAGGGGTAATTTCAATTATATTAATGTAGTTACTTGAAGGTAGAAGATTTGGATAATTTACACTATCTGCATTTAGTTTAGGGACTTCAGGTAAAAATACACCGGAAAAGAAATTCGCGAACGCTTCAGCGGCCTGTATACCTCGGTAAGTATTACCTTCATAATCTACATTAGGCTCAAAACCTCCTTTAGCTTTCAAACTAGAAACATGTTGCCAGAAACCGCGAGGATTGGTTTTAATGTTCTTCTCAACATTGGCCACGTAAGTGTCGTATGCAATCGAAATGCGGTTCTTTAACGTTCCTCTCAGCTCGGAAAACAGTTGATATGTTTCTTTAGACTTAGTTTGTTTCCAGATACTATGAAGTTTGAGTTTAAGTTTAATATCCCTTATAATATCACAAGTAAACCAGACTGGATATCGTGTACTTTTAGTTTTTTGTCGATGCTTTTTAGGAATACAGTTGTCAAATAAATCATAAATAGTTTTATAAAAATATTTAGTACCAGAATCTACATCCTTGATATTATAAAGATGTTGCCATGATATGTTAGAAAGCTCAGTAAATAACGTTTCATAGTTTCCTTTTTTAAAGTTCCAGTCTCTACTGCCATCAATGTTACTGGGCTCAATATGATCGGAATGACTAGTTGTACATAATTTTATATTTATGTCAAGAGGTGGATGATAACTGTCAGGTGGGACCATTCCTTCTATAGTTTTGACATCGATCTCGCCGACGTCACTACTCTCCCTGACCAGTACAACATCTAACATACTACCGTGCACATTCATCACTTCATTCTTCTCTTTCAAGCTACAATAAGACAAAAAGTAACAATAATAATTATTAATATTCTGTGACGCACTATTCATATTCATGTCGCCACATATTACAACTATACCTTTAATGTTATTTTAGGTCCCTGCAATAGATTGCAAAAAGTACACAACTCATTTGCAGGTCTTGGTGTTCGGTTGTATAACAAACTCCCTAGCAGTGTTATGGATCTTCCCCAACAAAAATTCAAAACAGTTGTTAAAGATCATCTTATTAAAAGGGGTTATTATAAGATTGACGACTACTTAATGGATAAGAAAACATGGGATTAGTTAGTTACGCGTTCTACACAAATCAAGATTAAATATCTATATATTTATACATACATCTTTGCATTATATAAACATTAATCAGTCATTTCAACTCTGTAACAGAGAGGTATTGCACGAGTCTCAGTGGTATTCATTATGTTTTTTTTCATTGAAATGGTGGGCTCCCATGCTAAGGTTCGTCATGCTCACTAAAATGTCATTGCTTGCGGCGGCGTCGTGTGCCGGGTCACCCCCTTCCCTCTAATATGTGCGAAGGGGGTGATGGCTGGTCCACGCGTCATACTCGTGAACGGGTGCTGCTTGGGGTGACTGGTCGTCCTGGGTGTGGTGACTGCCATAATTTTAAAGTAACTACGTTTCAATAACTGTACTTCCTTTACCACAGTATGCTCTTGAAATGCCTCTTATGATTTCATTACTCTATGTGGGTAGATGCTCCCATCATGCTTCCAATACTATTTATATCTTGTTTTTTAGCACCTTAATATATTGATTTAATTTAATTTATGACCAAAGTGTGTTCGGTAGTGTTGGTAGGTAGCAGCTACTTACATCATCAATGTTTTATACCAGCATAAATATTGTTAAAATCATTTGGCGATTAAAAAGAGTGGCCAGGAGTTTCTTGCCAGCTCTTCTCATTGGCCCTACCTTCCGAACTGGCGGTAAATTCACTCTCTGTATCATTGACTATCATAAGTGTCAGCACTTGACCTAAATGAATAAATGATTTGATTTTGATTTTGATTTTGATTTATAAAACTTTCAACTTTGCAAAACCATTGCATGTAATCACTGTCACTAGCACTTGGTTTGATATAAACTACACACACATAAACACTACGGCCGCGCCATTGAAAACTCGCCCACAGGTCTTCACCGCGATCAGTTTCAAAACCAGAGAGTCGATGTAACACTATGGGCGCGCGCGCTGCAAGCAACACGCCGCCACACGGTGTGCCTCTGTCGCGACGTACTACATTCCAGTCTCCAGTAATAATTTCAGAGTCTCCCACAGAGTCATCTAAAAATGTTTCCGTAACTGCTACTAGGTTATGTTCCATTATCAGTAAATTATTTCGCCACGTTCGCAACTTAGTTTTAATGCCGCGAACGTTTTGATAGAGCACGTTCATGTCTGTAAATTTTTTATGCCCTTTGTGAGGGCTGTCCAAGAAAGGGCTGGGGCCGCAGTTGCAGTTGTTCATTACTAGCGGCGGAGCTCGTAAACTTGGCTCGTGTTTTATAATTAACCCATTCTGATATAATTCGATTCGGATATAAGGGTTGCTAACGTTTTTTCTCTACGGTAGTTTCATTTTTTTGGACGGGACGAATTTTCGTTCCATGGGGCGAAATTCGGCTCAAAGAGTAAGATATTTTGGTTGGTTGAGATAAGCTTTGGTACGATAAGACTAAGTACAGAACACGTTTTAGTGCAATGTGGCCAGATTTGGCCCATAATCTAAAATATTTTGATTGATTAAGACAGTCTTGGGTACGATGAGACGATAAATACGTCCCTTACTGCAATAACCTCTACTGGGGCAAATTCTGTTACATGGGACCAAATACGTCCCATCGTTATTCTGCAACGTGTTTGTTCTACAGAACGAATTTTATTTAACAGTAGTGAATAACTAGGTCGAAGGAACAACTATTGGCTAAATGGGGCGAATTCTGCCCTACTTTTAAATAAACTTGTTGACTTCAATAAAATTTAAAGTTTCATTTAGCGTTTGCCATTTTTAACGGTTTTGTATCATATTTGAACCAAAGATATTAAGTAATTATGTAATAATATAGTTATATAATAATCGAATAAAGTTTGGAAAATAGAATGTGGAGTCGCAGTTTAAATTATACAACATTTTCTTACTAACTTTCATATGTATGAAATATATATTGTATGCTTCGTAGAAACTACTTCAAATGTTTTCAAATGCTTCGTAATCTATACGAAGCAAAATCATTTTCTTGTAATCCCTACCCCTATTGTGTATTTTACGTCAATGAAAACTTCACTCAAAGACCTCTAGCATCAAAACTAAATCATGTAAACCTAACATATATCTTTCTTACTCTAACCAATACAGTAACAGGTCTATCCGTCTCTCTCTCAAAGCTTCAGATCTGTACAGTCTATTTAGCCATTTCATGCCTAATTTGTCACCTTCGGATAGTCGAAATTCAATATTGATTGGAGGATTACACGCTTACTGAGTTGTAAGGGACAGTTGATTCTGTGAATTATTGGCTTTAGTAGCGTTTGTAGGGTTCCTAAGTTCCGGATAGAGATATTGGTTAGTTGTGTGGATTAAATAGGAAGTTTCCTTCCGAAGTTTATTTATATCACTTTTAGTACGCATGTCAGCAACTTATACATATATTACCGACATGCGTAAGTGAATGTTTTCGGTTATTTTATTTAACGTGTTATAAACTCTGCAACAGTCAAGTTTGAATTATTAGTTTTTGGCGTATGATAGGCTCGTTCAAGCATGAGGGTAGCTTATAATGCCACGCCATATAAGAGTAGAGAAATTGCAAAAATTACGTGCGAAAAATAAGACCTGTATACTATTACAACATGGAATTCGAAGCTAAAATCTCCAAATTGATAGCTGCTAAATTACTTACTACTAGATTCATAGCAATTTTTTTTTTTTTTTGAAAAGACAACTCCCGCGCTAAGATTTGAACTACAAAACATTTTAGCAGATGAACAACAAACCACGAAATTAGTCAAAGTCGTACTGAAATTAGTATTTTTTATAATTATTTTTTCTGTAATAAAACTAAAGTTTACTAAAGTGGTGCTCGGTGTTCATTGCCAGCCTGGTTTCTTTGTAACAGTGTGATAGGGTGTGATGTAGTGTATGCAAAAAGGCACAAAGGGAGGCCTTGTTGCTTTGTGTAGAGCTTGAACAACCTTGGGTGAGATAGAATGACTAGGAAAAACTTGTAGAAGAATATTTTTATTGGATTTCTTTATAACGATTTGTGTAGATTCCGATAAAAGTTCCTTAGTGCATTTAGTATTCCTTAAAAAACAGACTAATGCCTGGTTTCTGAGGCACATTTATTTATTCAAACTGTCATGATTATGTTTAAACGCTATTAAATAGATTAAAAATTGTTTTTGAGATCACAGCTAAAATCAAAATGTAACGAAATCAAAATCTGAAATGTGTCAATCCATTGGGAAAAAATCATTCTTAGAGAGAAGAAAAAAAAATCATAAATATATACAAATAACAACAAAAAAGAAACATGCTCCGTATCATCAAAATATAACAAACACGTGAAGCATATTTCCGTGTTCTTTTAAAAGGTCATCCATCAAATAAATGTTTGGCAGACATTCGTGTTGCTCGAGCCGGTCGACGGGAACAGACGTTTTGTATGCAAATATTATAGTTTAATCACTTTTGTTACAGTATTACAAAATATAATCCTGTTAGTCAGTCCTTGAATTTCTCTAATAATATATAATTTTCAGGTAATACTCGTTAGTATTTTAAAACTTCTGTAGCTTTGAGTGTGGTAAATGCAAGAAGCGGTTCTGTTTGATGAAGGCTGAGCATTTTATTTAATTGTATTTTTGTAAAATCTATATCGTTAGGGTAGTATTAGCAGCGAATAAAAAATGAATGACTTTGAACTATGGTTCCTATTCATTGATGTAATTATAATATACAAAAGAACATTAGAAGACGACAACCTATATTATATCGCATTAAAAGTATAGTCAAACCTATCCATATGATATAACAGACCTTTTCTAGGCTCAATTATAGAATCAAAATCTAAGCTAGAATCCCAAAAAATATCAAAAGATTTTCATACAAAACAAAACCTCTCACTACGTCATACATTTCCATAAACCACTATGATAAAAAATCATAACCTCTTCCTCGAGAATGTCCGTCGAATATTGCCGAAGAAAAATGCAAAAACCGAAGGGTCTCAAAATATCTTTATCGGGGAGAATTTTTATGATATTCATGAAGGACGGTCCGATGTTACAACAAAGGCTTCAAACACGACCTTTAAGAAATGATCATTTCTGTTGTCAAACATTACCATTGAAAGGTGTCTGCTTCAAATGGCCGCTCCTTCGATTTTAATAATAAAGTGACGCGAATAAACACGAATCTTGTATCATTTGGAATATATTTAAATAGTCTGAAATGTTGTATTGGACACTAGAGTGCTGGTAGTTGATGAATATTTGTGTAAGACGTTTTTGAAATTGCTTGTTATTAGACGTTTAATTATATACACTTGGCTCAATAATTAGTTACAGGACAATATATTAATAATATGTGTAATCGAGTGTTAAAGTTGTGTATGCGCTCTGATAGTAATGTTTACTTCAAACAAAAGTCTGAATGTATTTTTGGGCAGCATTTCTACACAATTTCTCAGCAACATTTTACGTAAAGAATCTTTATAGTGGAATATAGGAATTATATGACTGAAAATTCTAGGTATTTTAAGATTTACGCGCACAAAAATTCAATAACCCACTGCACTATTTCATCTGTCTAATCCAAACGAAATAAAAAGACCATTAACAACCCAGTATCTCCGAAGAGCTAGAAAATAGTTCTCGTAAATAACTTGATAACGAAGTAATTTATCGTATTGGGTCGCCTGTCAATGTACAGTCAGATACAAAAGTCGCTTAACAACTTCATATTTTCAAAATCTCTTTAACATTTTTAAAGTACCTCAATGAAATCAAGAGGAATTATAGTCCAGCAACTTAGAGGAGAGCCTTATATGCAAAGATTGCTGCTATTGGAAGAACACAAATAAATTTTGACTATCACTGACCTGGCTTATGCAACTGACGTTGGCCTGTTTAATACAGCTACTATATTCATATATACAAAAAAAGCATCATTTAAAAATGAGATAAATAGTGCGCCATCAATCTTGGCCGAGCTATAAGTCAGAATTCAATATTTAAATCAATTTCTATTGATTTTTCGATGGAATAATATACATACTTCGGAATATAGAGCTTAGAGTAGAATATGTCCAGCGACTTTTGTAGCTGACTGTTCCCTCTATGTATCGTACAGAGAAAAACATCTTTTGTTCGCCAAGTGGAAGTAAGTGGATTAATCATCATCATTTACTTCAATAACGGTTGTGAATTTGTCGGTCTTTTGTTCAGACTTCGAGACTTGCTATTGATGTGGTTGCCAAGTTTTATTACTGGATTAGTACTGAGTGTGTACTTTAGTGTAATTTTCTTAACTTCTGAATAATATGGAGGGTTTTATGAAGAGTCATGGAGTTCTTCTCCTTTGTGTTGCTTAAAGAAACTGCTGTTTAGAAACTTCTTCTTCTTATCGTATGGTTAGTGGTCAACCTAGTATTAAAGTTGATCAAGCCGCCCAAGAGCATTAGATAAACTGATTAACAAATAGAAATGACGCTGTAGTAGATATGTTACAAATGAAATCCTCAATCTTATGTCCATGTTTTAGTATACACTGTGGCGATACTATATTCAAGTATCACTGCTCCGTTGACCGTAACCAATTACAAAGTTTGTTGGTTTAAAAACACTGAATATGAAACCTTGAAACATTGGGTAGGTAATTCATTTAAAATGTTCATTCCTACACGCCAATATTGAACGATCAAAACCTCCCGAAAATTCAAAATCAGGCCACGTCATTTCCAGCTAATTTCTTCGCCGACTCAAACTGCCAAAGTAACAAAAGGTCCGTTAAAAACTCGAATGAAACGTTCACTAACAGAGGGATCCTCTAAATAAATCACATTGGAGTTCGTAAAAGCCCTGTCATACTTCTCTCGTAGGATAGCATTTACGTGGACGGTAATGAGCAGCCGTCACGCGAAATTTCAAGGAATTTTCATTCTTTTTGTTATTTGACAGTACTTTGTTATGATTATTGTTGGTGGCATTCATAACTCTTTTGGCCATTGTTCCCACCTTTAGTACCTTTTGCTGTTTAGGCTAGTTCGTGTTTTATTCTGAAAGCACCTTTGTTCCATTAATTACAATTACAGTAGTGGCGTAGAGAGAGAGCATCAAATTTAACTTAACGTCAGTCTACAGACTTTATTTTGAGAAATAATAACACTTACAGGACGTGGCATTTAATTACTCAGCAACAAAAAGTAGCAACATATTACCAAAAATATTTTCCATTAGTATTCTTATTGTGATTGTCACAAGAATCAATATCGTTTGTCACCACCCCTTACATAAAGTACAACGCACTCACAAAGAAATCGCTTAAGCTGTATCGAATATCAATATGAGCTCTTTTTGCTACTATTTATTCCTACAGGCCTTTTTGCTATCATACGAGGAAGGCATATTGAAAGACAAAAATAATTTTACGGATCAAAAACTTCATACCATTCAATTTTGCACTTTATCACCGAGTCTTACGGTTGTTGCGTTATACATTGATGGTTTTATACTATACATCAAAGTTGCTGTAAGGATCAGGAGGGTAATGGAACGTATGATATGTAGATTTGTTGTGTTACAGTTATTATTGCGGGGGGTTTCCGCATTGTGCCTTTAATGGAGCAAAATCGATTTGTCTATCTCTCAATTTTCAGGGGTTAGTGTTGTTTGTGATCTTTTATGAACTGAATGGGTGTAATGTGTTCGTTTTTATGATGTGTCATGGTGGTAATGTATTATTAGGATTCTTACTTCGATAGAATTTCGTTTATATTTTACATTTGTTACGTAATAAACATTGTAGCCAGTAGTTGCTCGATTCTCTACTACTATCGACTACCGATAAGCGCTATCGATAAATTATACACAAAAATCTGTTGGTTGCTCTACCGGGCTCCCTAAGAACTATTTTGGCAGTACATTTTAAACGTCAAACCCTCGATACTCGACAGTACCGACTATAAAAAATTGCGCTACGGCAACTAGTTGGTCAACTTAGCAATATTTTTAAAGATCAACTTAAACTTAAACTCGTCACATCAAAAACTTAATCTATAAAATTCTGCGACAGAAAACACAGAGAACTAATAAATAAAATTATCACCAAATATGAACAAAGTAAAACAACATCTGAGTACGGTCGTTAGTCAAATCTGGGCAAAAAAGCCAACCCTCCAGTCATGTTGTTCAGTCCAATAAGAAATTTCACCCTGCCTAATCTTTCCTTATTAAACAGATTAATTTATTATGAACTAATTCTTTTAACTTTCTACTAAAAGCCTTCAAGCATCAAATTTAACTTAACGTCACTCTACTACTGGCTTTATTTTGAGAAATAATAACACTTACAGGACGTGGCATTTAATTACTCAGCAACAAAAAGTAGCAACGTATTACCAAAAATGTTTTCCATCAACATTCTTATTGTCATTGTCACAAGAATCAATATCGTGTGTCACCACCCCTTACATAAAGTACAACGCACTCACAAAGAAATCGCTTAAGCTGTATCGAATATCAATATGAGCTCTTTTTGCTACTATTTATTCCTACAGGCCTTTTTGCTATCATACGAGGAAGGCATATTGAAAGACAAAAATAATTTTACGGATCAAAAACTTCATAGCATTCAATTTTGCACTTTATCACCGAGTCTTACGGTTGTTGCGTTATACATTGATGGTTTTATACTATACATCAAAGTTGCTGTAAGGATCAGGAGGGTAATGGAACGTATGATATGTAGATTTGTTGTGTTACAGTTATTATTGCGAGGGGTTTCCGCATTGTGCCTTTAATGGAGCAAAATCGATTTGTCTATCTCTCAATTTTCAGGGGTTAGTGTTGTTTGTGATCTTTTATGAACTGAATGGGTGTAATGTGTTCGTTTTTATGGTGTGTCATGGTGGTAATGTATTATTGGAATTCTTATTTCAATAGCATTTCGTTTATATTTTACATTCGTTATGTAACAAACAGTGTAGCTTGATTCTCTACCAATATCGATTACCGACGACGATAAAAATCTGATTAGCGCCTCTACCAAGCTCCCTAAGAACTATTTAGGCAGTACATTTTAAATGTCAAACTCTCGATATTCGACAGTACCGACTTTAAAAAAATGCGCTACGGCAATAAGTTGGTTAACTTAGCAATATTTAAACACTATCAACCTAAACTTAAACTCGTCACCTAAAAAACTTAATATATAAAATTCTGCGACTAAAAACACAGAGAACTAATAAATAAAACTACATCACCAAATATGAACAAAGTAAAACAATATCTGGGTACGGTCGTTAGTCAAATCTGGGCAAAAAAGCCAACCCTCCAGGCATGTTGTTCAGTCCAATAAGAAATTTCACCCTGCCTAATCTTTCCTTATTAAACAGATTAATTTATTATGAACTAATTCTTTTAACTTTCTACTAAAAGCCTTCATTTTTATTTTTCCAAGAAAACTGGTACACGACTGATGTTCTTTTTAAAAGAAAGAATTATGGATAATAGACTCCAGGTTTCCCTGAGGGGTTTTGCTTCGAAGTATTTATAAATAAATTCATGAGAAAACTAAGATTTCATTATTGGTTTCTTTAAGAAGCGTTTCTATAGCGCTTTGATTTTAAATCAGTGTTAGTGGGTAGGTCTTTATTTAATGGAGAGGTACCTATAAGATACTTTAGTTTTTGATTGAGATGTCTTGTTAAATTGCTTATTTGCTATCAATCGACAATATTTTTTTATATAAATTAAATAGGATCTAACACTGTAGAACGCAATGCAGTATTTCAAATCACGTACAAAACAAAGTTAGTCTCGGTAGTGTTAGCAACAATAGATCTAATTTGCAGTATAGTAAAGTATTCAATTACAAGTAATTTATAAATTTGTCCTCGGGTCCACAATTACCAATTTAGTACTTAGTAGTAGTCCATTGAAATGTTAAATGCTTAGAAAGCGAATTAAAGATTTAAAAAAAACCGTCCCCTGAAAACACAACCCGTAAAATGAAACTCTTCAATGGACTTTATATCTACTTTTAATACACCTAAAGCAGTTTTTATGTATTTTGAACCACTGGAAAACTAGTGTTTTGCAACAACATACTACAGCAAAAGAAATAACATCTAAATTACTTCCTTTGAAAATAACAGAACAGAAAGTATAATAAGCCTAATATTTCTCTTGAAAATAGGCTGTTAAGGCTTGTGCAACTCAATTTGGCTCATCATCACACCTCACAAGGTGGATCCCATTTTAAATAGAGCATTAACGTAACGAATACAAGACGCCTCTCACCTTTCTGTGACCTTGAGACTCACATGTAGCGGTTGATGGTGGAATATGAGAAAAGAGATATAATAGGGAAATGGTGGTAGGAATGTTTTTTTTTTTTTAATAGTAGCAAAAATGTATTATTGATTGGTTGTCACCTGAATGTATGGAACTCTCGAACGGCTTTTTATATTTTTTTAAGTGATAATAAAATTACTTTACATTTGAAGCTTTACGAGTAGGTCATTCATTTAACCGCTTATTTAGGCAATCGCTGTTATACGCAATGATTATAGTAGTAACTGACGTTTCTATTATTTTGTTGTTTTGTAATACACTAAACAATAATGATAAATATTGTAATACTACAACGTCATTCATCTTTGGCCATCCAAAATTTTATCAAAAAGCAGTCCTTGTGAGTCGTTTTACACGTGACTCAAAGATGTTCAGCGGCGAACCAAGTTTACACAACGATACACGCGTCGTGTTACTAACGTTATGTAATGACAGATACAACTGGGCTCTTTGAAACCTAAAACTTTAACAACTCTGGAAGTATACTTTAAAATGGAGTTTTGGGGAGCTTTATAACTCTTAACAAAGACACGACTAAAACAAACTTCCAATCTTAATACATCGTAAACCGTGAATAGATTTTATAAAATGTACAAAACTGTAATGTTGTTGATTTCAAAAATATTCAAATTATTAACAATTATGTAATTAGTGATGATCAGTGTGATATAGATTATTTTACTAGCACGATAATTTGGCCAAATTTGTAAATGGAAGGTCAGAAATGACGAATGATAGGCGCCTAGAGATACTCGGCAGAGCTCAGGAAAGAGGCGGGACACGATTATAAACAACAAAAAAATGTAATTCTACGAAAAATGAAACGTTTATAATTTTATACGACTTTCGAATTTACACAATGAAACAATCCTTTTGTAACGAGCCCTCAATAAGTCTATAACCAATTAATCCAACCAAAAAGTCTTCCACAAACAATACCAAAGCTGAACCCAAACTGGAATCCATAAACCAAAAAACTTGTCTCTTACAAACTTGTTCCGGGGCGACACTCGAGAAAGCAGGTCACAGCGACAAAGACAATAGGTGGCGAGAACAGAGATGTGATAAACGACCGACTGATGAGTAGCTGAAAAATGCTTCGGTGTAAATTAAAAGGGAACGAAATGATTGATGGTGGAACAAGAGAATAATATAATTTCATTTAATGGCTATTTATTAAATGTTTTTTCGGTTGTTTGGTTATAAATAGTGTTGTAAATGATTTATTGTGAGGTTGATGATTTATTAGTTTTTGCGGATTATTTGAACTCTAGATAGTTGGTGTGATTTTGAGAGTTTGAGTTGGGTGAGAATTATTAGTTTTATTGTTTCTGCCGATTATTTGAGCACACGATAGGTGTGAGTTTGATATGAGGTTTGGACCCAGTATTTGTGATTTGACGCTTGATTACTGATGAAAAGAATTCGTTTTTGGTCTTGACATGTACGTGTCTTTTGTTACTGTAAAAATGCTTAATACTATGTGAGTACCTAAACAGACTTTTTTAATTTGCATAACGATTTAAAAATCTTTATCAAGACGTGCTTGTTTAAACATTAACTTAAAATTCTGCCAAGCCGTAATAGACAAATAACCAACATACATTTAAAAAAAAAAGAGATACTGGGAGTAAATAACTCTTGTAAGATGAACTTACTAGAGGTAGAATATAATAACTAAGCTAACCTGCTAGGAAGACTTAGCAATAAGAATACATAGGAATCAAACTTCTTCGACTTCGTTTTTAAATGAACCTTTTAAACTGTTAATAGCAATGAAGAAGATTAGAGAAAGCATAAAACACATAAAGCACTCGTAAGTAATTGTGATAATATAAAGAAGCATTCTCTCAAATCATTCCGGATCACTGGAAAGTTAAGCTGTGATTGTGATTGAATCGATGAGAGATGAAATTTTGCTTCTAATTCTACTGTTTGTTAGAGAAAGTTCACTTGCGTATATTCTTGGTGTATGTGAAAAGTTTTTGAAGTGACTTATTTTGAGTTAAGTCGTTTATAAATAGATCTTAGCTGCTGCTTGTTTTAGATGAAAATATACATTAGTAATTACTTCTCCTCTTAAAACTTATAGAAATATTACTTACCTCGATTTTTTTAGACTTGATTGAATACGAAGGAAAGACGTGGTCCATTTTGCCGTGTCAGATGTCGTTTTTTCTTCATTTTAGAAAATAATATATGTAGGACGTAGGTGCATTTAACAAACTACGTTTAATCACTATTATATATTACTCACTCATTATTATCATACTTCACCTCATATTAAATACTAAGAAATAGACTTTGCGAGGAATAATATTTGGTTTTTAAACATTTCAAAGACGCCTGCCTGTTCAAAGTTATTCATTGATGGCTCTAAATCTGGAATTCAAATATATTTAGCACACGTATTATTATGTTTTTAATGGCCAATATACTAAAACAGAATTTTCTCAACCAACATCCAGTACATTATATACTCCACTAAACATTGTGTGTTCTACTGAACCGTGGAGCGTTATAAATGATTGTAATTATGTAACAACGCGAGTCCGGCCCGATTGATGTGCGCCATCTAGCGGGCTAATGACGAAACAACACAACTATTTGGACTGCAACTTCATACAACTTTGCAGTTTAATTTGATGTGATTTCTTTTAATAGGTTTTGAAGGAAAAATTAAGGGAGATTAGAGTTTTAATTAAGTTTTTGTTAGTGATTTAAGTGGCATTTTTCGTGCATTATAAAAAACGTCATTGATTGTTTAGGTACTTGTTGTTCTGTGTAGGTTTACACAAGTTTTAAGATATAGAATTGTTTTGTTAAATTTATTTTAAAGTCGTTTACTTTTATGATATAAAAATAACCGTGGCTGTTATCGAAAATAGAAATGTTCAAAGCGTAAACGGTAGAGCAAATATTTAACTATTCAACAGACGTAGAAACAGTTACGGCTTTCCACCATCAACTGAACTTGAATTATGAACATTTCCGAGATTTCCTCCGCTCTATATTGCGTTGAAGGTAAATACCATCTACTTCTCATAATACAATAAGGCCTCTAGCAAATAATATATTATTAAAATAAGTAAAAACGTATAATGTAATGATGGAATAAAAATTCCGAGCCTCGGTTCTACGTCTCTCTCTAATTGAAGTCTTCAAAGTGGAAACAAAGAGACCTCTGGGGAGGTTTTCCGACATTATCAGATTATCTTGCCCCTAAAAGAAAAAAAAACACAACGTTTGCTTATTTTGAGAAAAGTACCGCCTTTGTAATCAGAAAATTAAATAAAACACAGATTAGGAGCGCTTCAGTACTTACATTTTTAATTGCAACTTGCTAATTATGTTTGCGGGGGTCCATTTTTTGGGCTTTAATCACGGATTGAAAGGGTCGAAAAGTGTTTGTTTTGTTTCCATTGTCTGTGCACTCTGAGCGTTGGATATTTGACAGTCTGTGTGGATGGGGATTAGGCAAATTAATTTAATTTTAATTCAGCTCGCAAATGAATGCACGCTTCCGCATAAAGCGAAAATATGAAATCCCCGATGGCTTATTTCCTCGTGTTGTGCTTAAAGTTGTAAATGAAATTACTTCGGCGGTACAAGTTGTAACTAGATTATTAATCTTTGCTTGTTCTAGATGTTTCTGTACGTTATTTGAATTGCTGATGTTGCACGAACGAATCGGAAATATTACAAGTTGTAATTGGAAATTTAAACAGCTATTTAGCGAAAATGTTGAATTCATTTAGGACTTATTGGGCTTGTTAGTTTAATTTCAGACTTTCATTTATTTCTACCATATATAGTATTTATTTCTATTGCTATATTATAGGAATTTCTCTACAAAAATACGAGGTATTATATTTATTTACTTAGCATAGCCGAAATATCGGTATCTCCATAACCTAACTAATACCATCCGAAACTTCCAAACGTAAACACACACCCATCACACCTATCAAGAAAAAGCCCCTAAAAACATCCCCTATCCAAGACAATAACATAAAACGTAGATCATAACGCTACAGAATGGAATGAAATCACTGACTATTAGCTTGAAATGAAATAAGGAAGCGGGTCGCGTGCTAACCTCTTATTACTGCTGCAATATCCGTTAGCTGAATAATTTAAGTCGACTACAGTTGAGTAAACATTGTTGAAGTTTTATGTGTGATTTGTTGATGAAAGACGAAAATTATGGGTTTGTAGAAATGATTATTGGAAGAATACTTGTATTAGTTTAAAATGTTGTATTTATTCATTAAAAACGTGTTATTCACCTAGAAAAGGCGAACTTTACGTGAAATATCATCATTTTGTAACATTCAATCTTTAGTAGTTTACATGCTGTAGTTTTTGTGAAAAATTAAAACATTTTTCATTTTTCACTTGAATACTTTTATTTAGAGGAACGTAAAGAAACATATTTTGTTTTCATAGCGAACGAGAGTTTGTGTGAGTGTGACACTTGTCAAATATTACTAAATTAAGTAATTAATTACCAATTATCACCTTACACGTGTTTCATCTAAGATTATATTTTACAGAACCTTGAAAGCTTTTATTCTTGCTTACTTCCATAACTTTTCTGTTATCTTACTAATCTATACTAATATTATAAAGCTAAAGAGTTTGTTTGTTTGAACGCGCTAATCTCAGGAACTAATGGTCCGATTTGAAAAATTATTTCAGTGTTAGATAGTCTATTTATCGAGGAAGGCTATAGGCTATATATCATCACGCTACGACCAATAGGAGCAGAGCACCAGTAAGAAGTGTTACAAAAACGGGGAAAATTATGACCCATTCTCTCTTAAGTGACGAAAGCGAAGTTGCGCGGGTCTGCTAGTACTTCATAATGAGCTTAGTACTTTAGTAGATAACCTACGTAAATATATTTTCAGGCAGAGGCTTCTTTCCGTTATTCCCAAAAATTTCGAGTTAATTTCCAAATGTAGCTCTGAAGTCTCCTCTATTTGCCTGAATAAGTAATATGTATAATAGTCAGCTCTATTAATATACTACGGTCTTAAGTATTTATACGCCAAAGTCGGCCTGTATCAATAACCAAACCTCGATAGTAATCCGGACACACTATAATAAAAAATAAAAAAAATAAAAATCATTTATTACCAGTCCAGTTTTACAAAATTATGCTTATATCTACGACAACCCCACTAGGCGCAGCCTGTATCGGGGCTATCAATATTATGAACAATTGCCAGATCGGACTAGTTAACTTAAAACTTAAAATGTACTTATCTAATCTAATTACTTTGTACTATCTCTTACTATTGTATGAGTGCCGTATTCAGTAGGAGTCTTATGGTAAAATATGTATATAGATATCGTCGATAACTGAGGCTATTGTTAGCTTCAAACTGTCTTGAAATGTACTCTAATGGGTTTCTATTTTGATCTGTATACATGAATTATAATAGGGTAGTTGACTACTATTTAAATTAGCGTCTATTTATGAAATGTCATGTCATGAAAATCTTAGTATACAAATACGATGTTATGACGTCACAATTTCGTATTTTCGTCGGCATCAAATGAGTGGCTAGTAAAATGTTTCAGTGTGTAATATTTACAATTTCAACATTATTTACTAATAAAATACATAGACTGAGCATTTGTGCTACCATTGCGTCGGGAGGTCGTGGGCTCGATTCCCACACGGGACAATTATTTGTGCGATCCACAAAAAAATTGGGTCTGGTTGTGATTTGTGTCCGTTGTTTCTATGTTTGTAAAAGTCCCCGCGACACAAGAGCAATACTTAGTGCGCGAGTTGTCTTTAAAAGAAAACACAACAAACAAAACTTTATTTTAAATTAAACTTTTACAAGAACTAGTTTAATAATTTTTCGTTAACCTAGTCAACTATCCAATTGCTTTAATTTAAAGATATTTGCTTAGACATTTACGTTTGAAACTACTTACTCAGCTACCTATCAATAAACCTACCTAATATTAGAGATGACTAACAATACGGTCGGAAACCGTTCAATAAAGCCTATTGTCACTAGTCGATAAGTCAAGCCATTGTGCGGCTTAAACAATAATCTTTATCTACAATATTACAGCTCAGTACACAGATGTTATGGTCCCTTCAGAATTATTTGATAGTGCAGTTCATCAGTTTTATTAGAGGGTTCTCTTCAAAGGTTTGTGATATTAGAGATTTTGTCTTTATGACTTTGTAATATATGCTTTTGAAATATGATGGTCTTCGTAGTGTAGAGGTTAAGCTAGTTTCTGCGCAACTTTTGTTGGTAGGAGGTCGTGAGTTTGATTCCCACACTGATCCCACGATCTGCCTGTTGCATTTTCATGACAAAAACTTAGTCGTTTCTCAGTGTAAAATCGTTTCAGCCATTTTGAAGGACAATCAAAAGATCTGACATTTACAATATTACAAAGTATGATTTTTTTACAAATATATTAAACTTAACTTACATACATATTTTTGTGCTTGAGCCCTACAAGCTTGACAAATATAGAATAATATATAAATCTGATAAAATATTTTATTAAATTTATATCTAATATTATTTAGCTACTTTACAAAATCCCTAAGGGTTTGGGTACTACCCACGCGAAATGATGTACAATTTATTTTATTTTGTGTTATTCTCATCAAGAGTAGATTGAAATTTAGTAGAGGTAGCTAAATTAATCGTGTGTAATGAATATACGTATAAAATAACATTGGTATGATCATCTTTTTAAAAACAAGTTTGTATATATTCAAAAAAAATTAGATGAGATATGAGTCTAACCTTTATTAACAAATAACCGGTAAAAATATATGTCCAAAAAATATGTATTTTCTGTAGATTTTTTTGGATGAAAATATTAATAAAAAATATTGTTTTGGCCATCAAACATTTTGCAGTGATCATAAAATTGGTAGTAATTTCACAATATTTATCCTTTTTTTTATACAATTAAAAAGAATTGAAACTTCTAGTTTTATTCCCACTTTTATTCAAATCTAACTTACCTTCTTACTTTTCATTAAAACGAAGAATAGAACTATCAATCGATAACAGAATAGTATACATTGTAAAAGGCATCGTTTACTGCGACAAATAAACCGTTATAAGCAGTGCATGCCCATTTATCACTGCACGAGACGCATGGTACAGTGTACAGTCGCTTGTGTTAGAATACATTTGTCTTTCTCCTCACTTTATTCTAGCTTCTAGTAAGACTGGATTGAATATTAGTTTGGTTTTCTTTACATACATACACATAATGTTATCATTCAGTCAATCTGACTGTCAGTCAGGACCAGTAATTCTATATGTATAGATTTCACGCTTGTTATATCCGAATGTCTTGGCAGATATGTATGAATTACATCTACGTTTCGCCGTCAATAATGTAAGTCTCATGTAATATGTGTGTGAACGTTTTGCCCCATACTGGGCATGATGCAAAACTTTAGGTTACTATTAAAAAATATTTAAATATAAAAAAGCAAAGACCTGAAAACTCATAATAAGAAGTCGGATGGACTACTAACCGTGATACAGGGACAGCCGACTTCATCCTAAACTGAAAATGGGTTGACTTCTGTTGTAATTGTAAAAATAATACGAGGGGCGCAAATAGGTACATAATGCAACGTCAAGGTTAGATTCTATTGATGGTTTGTACATAAAAGCCTTCTTGATTATTTACTTGAAAATTTGCCATCAATGGCCATGTGAATCGTTATCAGGACCTATTCACATGAATACAACCCAGTTAACTATACACCCGCTTCCATCCCGCGCGTCACATCACCCCAACGCCCGCGACACCGCGACATCGCGACAATCTCCACCGAGCGACAAACGACACGTGTTGACAACTCTATGATGTGTAATTATTGCAAGCCAACAGATATGCACAGTATTAGAACTTGGGTGCGAACACAAATGTGTTGGACATTTATTTTGTTTTACTATTCTAACAGCCAGTTTCTGATTTTTCTTCATACATATCTAACAGTAGGTACAGTAACAGCTAACGCCATTGACTTTTACTTGACATTTGTATAGTAAAGGCAAATCTGTTACTTTATAAAATTATTAGTAAATACGTGAAGAATATTTGACTGTAATTTTTCCTTTACCCCTATGCTTTGGCTGACAGTTAGTAATATAGTAGCCCGGAGTTTAGTCATGTGTCCCGTAAAGAAACGACAAAAAGAAGGTCTTTGAGTCGTACGAATACACTTGAGATAAATCAGACCCTTTTTAACAGAAAAAGTTTTATACCTTAGATTTTAATGGTAAAAGGTAGCTCGTATCTCAATCACAAATAACCTACCCATAAAATAAGGCGATTGATTAAACGACATGCAATCATTAAACATCATACAAAGAATTTGCTCATAACTCCTTTCCAAACACTGCGTTCTTCATAATCCAAAATGCAGGAGTCAAAAGGTTTCCAAACCGGCTTACTCATGAAATAAACAGAAGTTTTACTGTTTGTGTGGAGGAACTGGAGGACAAATAAAGAACTTTCAAGAGACTTTAGGTGTTTGAGGCCTATGTTTTGTGGCCGGTTCATTGCAAGAATACTTCGTTTTGGGTTTTTGGAATTTTGGAGCTTTGCGGTGGTATCGATGAGGGAGTTTGAAACTGGTCATACCACCGAGAGGTGGTTTCCTTCCACTTTCAATTAATCGAGTAGCTGTCGACAAATTTGCACCTAGATTTAATTGAGGGCTTTTAAAAACGGATACAAAGTACAACGAGATTTGCAACAACTTTGTAGATCACGTATAAAGAATTATTTGTCTTGAACGAGGATTGAGCCCCTGACCTCCAGTTTCCCGAAATTATCATTGCACCAGGAATTATCCTAAAGATAAACATTTAATCCCTTGCATCCTTTTCCACTATCGGATATCGTACTTCTACTGTAATCTGAAAACTAAACAGTTCTATTATAAGTATATCGATTAACAGATACACAAAAAATTCCATTTACCTAATAACTACTGACATGTATATAATTTTCATTCAACAATACCATAAAACTGGTCAACCATAGTCAGAATAAATACCCATGACGTTATTACACCCGAGACATGTCTAAACATATTGAACGTACATTATAACTCAGGCAAGGTCGTCGTAAATCTAACAGGGCTCTCGATAAAAATATTATATTTCACGAAAAATCATGCCAGTGTTTCAACTGATATTTCAACGGTTTTAACTCGGTTGTGATTTATTTTTAGTGGTTTCTGTACTTTGAAAGGCACTATTGTTCAATTGAATTTACTACTCATGCAGTTATTGATGTATGAGCTATAAACTAGTACATATTAGTCTTTGAAATAGTGCCTAATACTATCTTGTCAGCTGTTCCATTTGGTTCTGCTTTTCAAACTGGTAGTATTATCTTTAACTGATATATTTCGTTGAAAGAATAATAATTTCATTACTAAATTTATTTATTGTTGGTACAACTGGTTTTTGCATCTATTGGCAATCAAACTGTGAGTATACTGCAATTTGTTTAAGTAAAAGATTTCTCAACCAAATTAACGAGTCTTGAAATAAAAAGACAAAGACTTTCCTCAAAATATTTTAATACTATCAAGACTTCACTAGACTGACGTATCATAAACTTTCTAACTCAATTTATACCCAAAAGTGAACCAAATTGGTGATGAATACAAAGTCTTGATTTATATTTAGTTATTTCAGTACAATTTCCTAAAAGATTCGTAAGCTCTTTCGAAACGGGAGAAACGCCGAGGTTTTCAAACGTTGCCCTCCGACTTTTGTGAGTTTGATTTCCGATTTTGTGTTTATCTTTCTTTTCCTATTTAATTAAAGTCAGCACAAAGTGTACTTTTAGTTGTTCAATCGTTTAATTCTCAGAAGGTAATTGCACAAACGAAAGTATTTTGTTCTAACATTTATTTTTGTATTTTTTTCTTTTGTCATTATGATAAGGCGTGTTAAATGGTAGCTTTGATAGATTAGATGTTGATAGATTTTTTCAGATTTCTTAACATTACTATCTGACATTAACTGATTTAACTGAAACTACTACTAAACTAACTTTTTTAACTTACATTAACTGATTACGGTAGGAATTTCTATGGAAATCCATGAACGTGTTATTACAATATCATATAATGATATCTAAAATAATGCCAGTTTTCAGTAAATAAACATTGAATAGATAGTGAATGAAAACAGCCGTGAGTTGCAAGCATATTACTAAGCTTAACAATTTTATCAAGAGAACTACCGGGACAAAAAATATCTGGCCAAATATCACTAAATGACCACTCATCCTCGTAATGCCTATACCGACCATATCCTGTGGTAACCTTTTGTAATGCCTGACTATGTACCTTGGCTTACTGTTAAGGATGGGAATATCCGCTTGGTGAAATGGCTGAATATGGCTGCAACATTGAATGCTTTACCTTTTGCAAAGATATAAACATTATTTAGCTAGATTTTTGCAACTTAGTTGCTTACCCCCGGTTTCTAAGGGACATTTAGCGATAGTTTACCTATTCAGTAACGTTTAAACTCATATAAAATAACCGAAACCGATTCGTAGTTTAATATTTTTTTCTACCTAAAAATTTATGTAAAGAAATGTTACAGTGTAACTAACTGGTAGATTCTTTCAATAAACATAATCGCTAATGAATTAATCATAAAGTATACAATATTTTCTAAAGGATTTCCCTTTACATTCATTAATCATTCATTAGCAATTTTCAATAAATATCGCTCATTATAAATCATTATACAGTAATCAGCAATCCTTTTGAACGAGCCATCAAATAAATAATTACATCGATCGTACAACACAGAGCATATTTTTTCCCTTTTTCACCCCCATGGGGTTTAATTAAATGTATTAATCAAACCCTTTCATCCCGTAGAGAGGAGGCGTCAATCACATGACGGGGTGGTTTTGGACGTTTTTTATTTTTTAATTAATATGTTCGTGTAGTACTCGGGGTTAGATCGTTGTACATCTAATGGATTGGGTAAAAAACAGCTGGGGTTGTAAGCGGGCTTTTTATGTTAGGTGTCTAGTTTAATGGTATTGTTAATTGTGTGACTTATTTTTACGTTGTCGAGGCCGACCACGACGAAGGTGGCAGGATGATTTAACGGCATTTGCGGGTCCATCGTGGCGGAGCTTGACACAGGACAAACAGGTTTAGAAGGAAAAAGGGGAGGCCTTTGCCCAGCAGTAGGACACAATACATAAGGGGCTAATAAAAATAAAAAAAATCACGGGTTTTGCCATAGGAAGTGAATTAAAGAAGTTTTTAAGAAAGTTGAAAAACTATCTCAACTCAACATGTTATTTTTTCACTCATCTATTTCAACCGTCAACTGTGTTTTCACCCCTTTCTAGTTTATATCTTATCTCACCCAGTCACAAAATTGTAAGCTGTTAATGGAATGGTTGGAATTTTGCAGCTCCTCGCATGATCAATTATTATATCAATCATATTGTAAGTCTTTTGGCAATTGAAACGAGTAGCCGTGAGTTTCTTGCTATCTCTTCTCTTAAAACTTTATTCCCTTTCCGAGCTAGTGGAAGATTCAGTAATTGTAACGACTATCATACGTGTCAACATTTGACCTAAATTAATAAATGATTCGATTTTGATTTCACGGCAATTATAGTAAATGCGACCTCTATACATCCATGAAGCAGCAATCACAATGCTACCATTCACCATATGGCACATACATTTTGAGGAGATCGTGGGATAAACATATGTGAGATTCAGGCTTTTTTTCGGGCTTATACAATTTCGTAGTTTATAAAAGTCCACATGCCACCAGATTGAGTCTTACCGGGATTGTTTTAGAAAAACTGTGAATTCGCAAACTATTCAGTATCTAGTGTGCCTGTATTCTGTATAGTAGAATTCTGTCCAGAATACATTATGTAACAGTCTAACAGTGTGTAGTAACAAATGTGTAGAAACAACGGTGCTGTTAACTGTAGCGGGCTGCAGCTAAATTATGCAACGTTTAGCTGCCTCTACGTATCTCTGTTTGGATTACACTTCTTATGTATACTGCGTTTAGAATATAGAGGTTTTGGTATTAGGGTGAGAATGCAAAGAAAATTAAAATGTATTCTGAAGTGCTATTTTCTATACTCGATAGCATTAAATGGTATGAGTGTCGCATTAACATGTATCTATACTAATATTACAAAGCTGAGGAGTTTGTTTGTTTGAACGCGCTAATCTCAGGAACCACTGGTCCGATTTGAAAAATTCTTTCAGTGTTCGGTAGCCCATTTATTGAGAAAGGTATATATTATCACGCTATGACCAATAGGAGCAGAGTACCGGTAAGAAATGTTACAAAAACAGCCAAAATTATGACCCATTCTCTCTTATGTGACGCAAGCAAAGTTGCACGGCTCAGCTAGTACATAAAGTATATTACATTGTTATTTTTGTTATCAGCCTATAGGCTGAATTGCTCAGTATACTGTCCGAATGGCCTCCCTTTGCTTCTCGTACCTATCTGAGGTCAATTTTTAATGATAGAGCCTTACTCATTTCACCATATTTTTTTGGGCGCTGTAGTTTTTTGTCACCCGTCAAGATATTTTAAAGTACTTCGAGAAAGAATTGTTCTCTGATATAAGTTTATAGTTAGATGGCATACAAGTAATATTCTAGAAACACACAAACCGTTTATCAATGATAATACACAAAAGGCCGTAATACTCTTCATTTGCGAGCTTATATCAATATGAGAGAAGCTTAAGCAAGACTAGGATCGTAGCAAGTGCAATGAGATGGGAGCAAAGTTTAACTATACGCATAGTCCAATATTGTTTCCTAAAAATCAAAGTACCCACCAAACACGAGGTATTCAATTAAACACAACAATTTGTAACATAAACATCAAACATTACTTGTGTACTCGTGTACCGCAGATCAAAGCGACTCGATTATTAACAGATGTTTAAGCTTATGTATCGAATATTTATTGAAGGCTATGTACTGTACGCTTCATTTGATTTGAGAAGGTTATTTTGTACGAAATAAGTAAGTTTTTGTGTGAAGCAGTGATTTAGGTTGCTACGCCGCTATCGTTGCGTCCGGAGGTCGTGGATTCGATTGCTACGTGGAACAATTGAGCGATCCTCAAATAGTTGTTTCGGGACTTTGTGTCCGTTGATAAACTATAAAATAATTAACAAAAGACTTGTATGTTTTGCTCAATATTCTATTAAACATACGTATTTATTATTCACCAGATTGCTATTGCAAAGTAAACAAATCCTCTTGTTCATTCCCTCTAAATTTTAATCAGCTCCAACTATAGACGATACAAAAATGTTTGAAACAGTATTAATTGGATATTCTCAGCTTCGTCTCGTGAATAATGTAAGAGTTTAGGCTCATGCTTAGTTTCAGCTTTTATTTAGACCGTCTGTATGTAAAAAGGGTCTGTTTTTGTTTAAATTAGGAATAAGGTCTACCGGAGGTTCAGACTTAGGAAAGATTTAGGTACTAACCAAATTTTAATAAGCTGCTTAAATGCGTAAGTGTACCTAATTAACGCGGTCTCGGTAAAATTTTAATCTTTAATTTTGTTTATTTTTTGAATGATTTTTGTCATAGTTATTATTATAAATAGCTGGTGAAAGACGCTCAGTTCAAATGGAATTAAGTGAGCTTGAACAATTTTTAAATGCTATCAAACAGTGATATAAATGCTATTTACATAATCTATGTGCTTTTTTAAATTCCTAGTTTAAACCATAATGTAAAAAAACATTTATGATTAAACAACTATCTTTAATTAGTATGTCGTTTTAAAGACTCCTACCGCATTAAGAATTGCTCTCGTGGCGTCGGACTTTAACAAACATACAAACAACGAACACAAAGTACAAATGACAATGTTTGGATGTCCAATACAACTACTTGCATGTCCAAACGAATTCCGAATGCTTCTCGTTAATTGAACTCTTTGGAATAAAAGCCAAATTGATAGTAACACGCAGTAAAATTCGCGAAATATATTCAAAAAACAACTTCACAGTAAAAATAAGGTTTATTTTATTTCAATGGAAATAAATATCCACACGTGTAAAAAAGTCCATATTTCACAGAAGAAAAACGTATTGATTTTGTCGAAAATAACTTGGTTTATTCGTCTATTAAAACTCACGAATGTTTTTTTGAGGAAATCATATACCTTTGTGAAAAAATGTTCACGATGAACTGAAACTTTGTATGTGTAATTTAAATGCGAGAGGAATATTTGAATTGTTGTGAAAATATGAATATTTGGTTGTTTTTACTTGCATGTGATTGGTTGATAATGTCTTTTGTGACTGTTTCTTTAAGCAACTAATTTTAACAAGTTTTTATAGCAAGTGCTTAAAGCATTCATCATACAGCATTGATGAATGCTTTAAGCACTAATTTAAAAAATGTGTCTTCACAACTTAACACTTTGGAAGGTGCGTAAATCTTTTTTTTATTGTAATTTCAACACTACAATGTAAGACAAGTAGAATCAGAAACAATATTTTTTACACCTAAATAAACCAAAATAAAATACATCAACTAAAATATTATTCTTCTAGCGCTACAAACAAGAACAAAACAACATTTTTTATTCAGAAATCAAAACCATCCTAATTCTCGATCCACAAACAAAAAAGTATCACGTTCAATAACCGCACACCCTGTATAATCCGTGCGATCACGCTGTATCGCCAAAAGTCACGCCTCTACAAGTGGCTCTGTAGTCACGCTCGGTGACGTCATGACGCGGTGACGGTAATGAGGGGGGGAGATAATGACGAAGGTATGTGATAGATATTTTGTGCATACTTTGCGATATAGAGAAAAAGATTTCCAATAAAGGAAGGTTACAAAATTGGTTTTGTAGTGTAGTTTATTTTGAAAAAAGATTGCTTGCAATGACTATCCTTACCTATTCTTGACTTCCCAAATGAATATTGTAATAAAAATGACAGTTTTTAAACAAAATATTTGGATGTACAAAAACCCAATTACGCAAAAACGTTTAAACTGATTCAGTTTCAATTAACAAACAGATTGTTTAGTTTAACCTGTGTATTTTTGACTCTATATTTTGAGTAATTTATCTAGACAATTTAGATACCTATCTTTTATCTAAAAACAGCTAAAATGAGCAACCCAAGGCAATTAAAACACGAAGAAAGATGAATTTGTTTCTGAACGAATTACTCAAAATTCCAGTGTAACATTAGGTGTACTACAAAATGTGAGCTAAGCTCATGAAACATTCACAATATCAACAAATTACAGATGAAAAGTTAGACCTTCAGTATCAAACTCAAACGTACTATTTCAACAAAGATAACAGATTACGACTAAACGTCGACAAATCAAAGTCAATATAAAGTTTATAAAGTTTCAGTCTCTTTTCCACTTGTCTATCAATTGGGTGTTGATACAAAGATAGTTAACTTACCTTTCGGCTCGTCTCAATTGATACAAAGATAGATAGGTGTTTGGGAACTGAGTGATGACTTTATTAGTGATCTTGTATTACTATGATGGATGGAAGCTCACAGTCTCACTTATTATCGTTAGTAAAGATATGTTTCTTCATGGTTGTTGAATTGGTTTTCTATTTTCATTCCTTATGCTGTTACTGATACTGCGTTATACTTCTGTTTTTAATAAAAAAATAGTTTTTTTAAATCCATACTATTCCATAAAAGGGCGAAGGTCTCTCCCAAACCCCTACCGGTTTCTGTCCTGTACCATTTTCAGTCAACAACTCAAAGTCACTTTAAAAACAGCGTGACGACCAACATTGTTTAAAGTATCCCGCCTAGGTATAATTTCTTAAGATAACAACAATATCGGATATTGGAGCCAAAGAGATTTTATTACAAGTTCATACATACTATAATACAAAAAGATTTTTCCCCGACCTATAATAGACGATCTTTTTAAACTGCGCTAAGAACGCAACGCTACAAAAAATATCTAAAACTCTTTCTATTTGTTTAGATACGATGCAGACCTCAAAACAACAGCAAAGCTTGAACAGTTATGTAAAGCAGTTTAATTTAAAATCATGCAAACTTACAGTCATGTATCACAAATCTTGGCAAGACAACTAATTTATAGCGTACATTCTCTTTGGAGAGACGCCAAAGTTTCACATTGAACCCTACGTAACAAACGCAAACCATATTTGTGACAAAAAGGAATTAGGTTTTAAAATGTATTACTTATTTAACTACAAGTTTAACGACTGTAGGCTGTATTTTATTGTTTTAATTAGTACGTAAACTTCTTTTACCGAGATATAAACTATCAGCCTGTCAATATTTTGCTAAATCGATTGATGTGAACGAAAGACAAACAAACATGCATTTAGATTTATAATATAAATTTTGTATGGATAATCAATAAATTAATTTTAATCAATGAATCATCAAAAGGATCTTAAGATTAAAAAAAAAATTTTTGAGTATATTACCAACAGTTTTTTAAAGGTTTTGTCTTAAACTCTAATCTAAATCTCTTTAAACCACCTATAATACACCTTTTGTTCGTAACTATTGTAAGACTTTTCTGTAAAAGTAACTTTAAGAAAAATAAAGAAGAAAGAAATACAATTCCATCTTAAACATTTTGTCAAACACAACATATCGCTACAACGTTCTTTCACAAATAAAATCTTCCAATGTGTACTTAAGACCCGAAACTGTAAGAGATGCCGAATAAATACGCATATAGAAGTTCAAAAACTTCGTTATATTATATTAAAGGGTTGGAAGCATTTTAACCCTTCAAATAGAGCATGAACATGAACAGAAAAGATTAATGGTCGAATGGACCGAATCATTATTTAGGACTGTGTCGAGATTATGACGAGTGTTCAAAAATATATTTTATATAATTTGAATTGGATTTTACCCTTTGAATACGTATCGTAGGTGTTGTAATCGGGTTGGTCCCATCAGGTATATTGTTTTATTCTTTCCGGGAATTCATTTACATTTTGCATTATTAAAAGAAAACATGCATGGCTTTATTCCGGTTTTTTTGACGAGATATAGATTATTTTTAGTGTTGGTCTGTACTGTCCTCATTCAAGGCAACGACCTATAATTATGGTTTAAGTAGATAAGGCTATTCGTTAACAGTTAAGCTTACTGTATCTGCTGGTCCAACTACAGGTTGGGAATATATCACTACTTTAAAAACTATTTTAAAGAAATCGCGTGTACAGTATTACTACGAATTACAATTACTTATTCCCAACAAATATACAACACGAAGAAAACAAAAGAATCAACATATATTTCACAAAAAACTAGTAAAAAGAACCTTTTATTACACCCAGTTCTCAGAAAACCTAATAAGGAAGAAAAGACCAACATATAATTACACACAATCTCAAAGCAAACGTGTATATTTACACCGAGTAACACTTTTATTTAGATTTAAAATTCTCTTTTACACTACATTTTCTAGAAAAGCTCGCGTCTTAAAAGCATATTTATTTAAATTAGCGCCGGACACTTTAATTATTATATTACTTACGATTCTTGACACCGAGTTGGTTTAATATTAGTTTATTTTAGAAATAGAACGCAGCCACGGAAAGGTCACGAGAAAAGTAATTTTCAAACTGGATTTCGCAATTTTATCATGAAAACGGTAAACAAAGTGGACGATTTCCTACAACTGTCTACTATCATAACCTATCGAGAAAATTTTAATGAAAACCTGATCAGCGCCTCTAGCGGACGCCTTCGGAACTATTTTTGCAGTTCGTTTAAATTTCAAACTCTCTATAGTCCATACTGATACTAATCTGTAGTATGGATCAGTATCAATAGATACATGTTATATAAAAAAATTGATAATAAAGGTACCTATTTCTAGCATCAAGTCCATTATATTACTCGATCGATTTATAATCCTGCGATTTACAATCAATTATTTTTAATGAGTAGGTTGAAGATGTTTCCAATATCCTTTTTATGATAAAATATTATTCAGTGTATTTTAAAATATAGTTTTAAATATAACGTTTTAACCCATTACTATCCCACTGCAAGGCAAGGGTCTCCTCTCAAACTAGGTAGGGGTTAGGCCTTGAGTCCGCCGCGCTGGCCAAGTGCAGGTTGGGGACTTAGCATATTAAGTAAGGTATATTATTATAACATTAAAAGAAAGTAGTTGGCAGTCACATTCTGGGTTACTCGTTTGGTACAATAATTGTGATAAACGTTCTAAATACGATACAAAATCTAAACTACTAAATACTTAACCTAAAAAAGCTCCCATACTATCTTTCCCTCTAAAAACATCGCGCAACATTAGAGCTAGTCGGAGCTGTGTGACGTCATCCTCGTTTGCTATTCACGCCGGCAGATGGCGCAGCTGCACTACTTACCCAGGATGTGTGCTGTAATATGGGAATACTCATGGAATTTTAATACATCTGCAGTAGAAAAGAGTTAAGGAAATTGGTGATTTGTAATTCTTACTGTCTTTTGTTTTGTAAAAAAGAAAAACAATATCTTATTGAGAAATACATAACATTTATGCGTTGGTCTAGTTAATATAATATCCCAAAGAATACAGGTAATTCATAACACTATATTCTTAGGTAAATACATAATATGGCGCATGTTATATCCTAAGGTAAAAGCAGAGGTGTTTGAAATACAACTACGTTGGCTGCCATTATAAATGTTAGACAACATTATTTGAATACAAAAAGAGTCATAAATGGTAATCATGGAAATAGTTGTCACGTGAAAAAATAAGTTGGTACCTATCTTGAATATTAAACTAAAAACATTTAAAACCGTATATGGTAGTCAACCTAGAGTCACAGTTCTTCAGACTATCCGTATTGAGGAATATTTCATATATCTCTGCTTTGCCATTAAACAAATACAATAAACATTTTTTTTATAACGAAAAAGCAAAAAATAATGAAACAAATCATCAAACAATATGAAACCTGAATCATCGTACACAGCTACTCACTAGCACTTAAACCTCCTCAAACAAACTCTTTTGAAATATTACATTAACCTCGCATTATACAATATCCAAGTGGTGTACAATAAGTTCATGAATAATGCATGGTCTCGGGTTCTTTGCCTTGTTTATGTAACTAATTATGTGAGATCATACTTCACAGTTTGGGGTAACAACCCTTGTGGGGTCAAGGTCACATTTAAAAGGTGACAAAGAAAGTATAACGGATTAAAAAGATTTGACAGGAGGTGACTTATGTATTTTACTTTCGTACTTTTTTATTTTTGGAGGAAGCTTATGCGTAGAGAAAAGCTGTAAATGATGATAATGACACTGTTTAAAATGTCCCATTGTTTGTTTAAAACAGTACGACAGGAGAAGGCATCAAAGCTAGTACACAAGTTTACCTCTTAATTTGTGTTAATGATAACAATTGAGAAGGTTGTAAAGCTGTTTTCTTAAGATTTAAATATTTATGTAATGTACAGTTGTTAGTTAATTTAAGCAGAAGAGCTTTACGTTACCTTTCAGAAATTAAACTTTCTTAAATTCTCTAATCAGCTTCGTTTCTAAAAACGCGTAACTATCAAAATCGAAACTTAAAACTAAAAGTCCATCCCAACGCGACATCGCAAAAGAAACGAAACTCCCATTACCGCATCCATTTACATCTTATGCATTTGACCCGGACACCCGGGCATACCCGGACACACCGAGACTCACCCGGATGGCCCGGACACGCTCGTTTGATATTCACCCGGCACAACAACAGTGTCGCCTGCAGGTACCGTGGTTACTTCGTATAAAAACATGTAGCTGTAGAAGTACGTAGGGATAAATATTGTTTTATGTTGAAGAAAAAGCGAAATTTAACAAATTAGTGCCCCACTATTGGGCATGGGTTTCTCTCGTAATGACAGGTGCTAGTTAAGACTGAATTCTAGACTACTCTAGCTTAGTCAAGGTCTTCGCATTTCGCCAAACTGATTGGACGACGATCAGGAGTTCAAGGATTACTCATGATTGATCCTTAATTCCAGAAGAAAAATTTTTTTTACAGAAACGTAAAGTTTGAAATATTTTTGTATCGTCCTAAAATAGACCCCACGACCACTTACATATGCCGCGAATGAACCGTTGAATCAAGAGACTTAGACGGTCAATTTTAACCTACGTTGAGTGCAGTAGTATAATTATCGGCTTATAACATATCAAGCTGAAATCTCAAAAGTATAACTTCCTAAAGAGAAATCCAGCAACTTCTTTTCATCTCTTCATTTCCAATCCAGTCAATATTGGTTCATTCAATACTCCAATTCGCAATCACATTTCACGCGACATAAATCCACATTGGCTGAAGAAGCCGTTGCCTTTGCCTCGTTACCACACGACGGAGCTCTAAGCACATTAAAAAGATTACGCCGGCCTGGAATCCGCTTACTGTTTTCACCAATTTGATGGAATATGTCGCGACATGATCATATTTTGTTTTGGGCACATTGGATTTCACGCGAATTTTGTGGAACACCTTTATGTAGCAAAGGATTTGGTTTCAATATGTTTAGTTGTTTGGTAAAGAGGCGACATAAAAAAAATTAGTAGTGCAAACATAGTGATGCAAGGACTTTTGACTCTGAGATTTTTTTTTTTTTGGTTTTTGGGTATGAGCTAGTGACTATCTAAGAAATAAAGAATAAAGAAAACTTTTGGGTTAATTGAGGGCCTTTTTTTGGTGGAGCATAATTGTGACATTTTTGACATGATGAAATCCTAAATTTTTTGATCTATAACTCAGGTTATTTAGTCTTTCCATGCGCTATTACAAAAAGTATTTAAACTACTATTCAATTGAACTACAGCTGTAACTAACAAACTTATTTAATACAAAATACAAGGAAAATTGCAAGTTTAAACACGAGTACCTCTAACGACAAAACTACTCTTTGAACTATAATTTTTGTATCAGAGAAATTAATTTAAGTTTGTCAAAGAGGATTGTGGAAGTTCAAAGTTAGATGAGTTCTCTCATTGCTTAAGGTGGGTAATTGCAGAAAGCCTTGATGAACTTTTATAAAGATCTTTTTGCACTGTTTGGGTCGGCTGCTACCTTCTATTGGACGTTTTCTCCCGTTTCATTAATTTCTTTGGCAATTTTCTGTTTACTACGAGAAATGTAGTGGAAATTACTATCTGATTTGAAATTTTAAAAGGTTTTGCTTCGGTATATTGCGTCGGTGTCGTCTGATTTTTATTTAATTAAGGTTAAAATATTTATTTTTATGTACTGAATGGTTCATCACTACATGAAACAATTAAATAATATATTTTTGGTACAGTATGTAATGGTTTCATTCAATATTTAAATGAAAACAAGACTAACCACAATGAAAAATTTTCATGTTTATATTTAGATCTAGATATGAGAAGTTTTTGAGCTAAATTTTAAACAGACGTACACATACCATTAACGATATTATAGAGCTTAGATTGCGAGTATAGTTGCATAATTAAAACCATTACCACATTATAAACTCTTTGTTAAATTAACCAACAACAAAAACATCACAATCAACATCACCCGAATTTCAACAATCACATCAACACCAAAACTTTTTGATTTAGGACGCTTATGGCCTAAATTTAATATAACACAAATAGTTGTGCATATGCGTACTAAACCCTGCTCTAATTTAATGAACAGACGTACAGTGCTCATGAAAATTAATGTGGACCCAACAAAATGGTCATTCGGACCAATAACCAGTGGAAAGATTATTTTGCCCGCAATTATACCGACACAGGGTTGTAGGGTTAGCACAGTGAAGTAAGCGACTTGGTTTTTTGTTAGTTTTGAAATAAATCGGAAGTCTTTTGCAAATGATATTTATTTATTTTGCATTAAAATAGAGTACACGATTTCATTTGATTTCATTTTTTTATTAATTAATTGATTTAATTGGAAAAAAATATTTAGATTAATTTAAAAAATACTTAGTTTCTTTGGAACTATCACTGAAAAAAATGAAATTTCACGCCATTAGAGCAAAGATTTAATACAAACTTGGGGATACTAATATTATCAATGTTAAAGTGCCCTTGTGTATAACATTAGGCTAAACATTAAACACAGGACCAATTTTCATGAAACCTGAGGCTAGACATAGTTGAGGACCCAGAATTAAACAAAAGCTCCTTTAGCATATCACCCATTATAGGGCTTACATAGATAACGAAACAAAAAATCGTGTGTAGCTACGCGGCTAAGCAAATAAGTAATATTTTAGTCGGTATTTCCTTCATACAAAGCCCTAGCACCCCTAACTCCACGTAAACGTGTTTATTTATTAATTTACTCGTATTTTCTCCAGTTTTAGTTTCCTAGTGGATTTGTTAGGTAATCCTTTAAGCCGGGTTGTGTTCACCAAGTTGTTTGATAGTAATCATATGAACCCCGGCACTATTAAAATTTTATGTTAGTATCTTGTAAAGGATGTTTCGTGGAAATTGTTATAAATGTTATAATGTGTTCATAGACTTATGCTTGGTTTAGTGTAAGAGTAAATTTAAAAGATCAAGGTTTACTTCTGAGAAGTGAATTTGTGTGATGATCTGACAATGTGATCAATTATTAGTATATTCTATTAATAGTATTTAAGCAACTTTTCAAATTTATAATTAGTTTTAATTTTATCACCAGTATTTAAAAGTATTTTTTATTGGTACACAAAAACAGTTCCGGTATTTCTGTGTGTACCTAATAAATTGCTTAAGGAAAAGAATACAAGAGTTGTAACTGCTGTGAAGAAAGTAGAGTATTTTAGACGTTTGGTTTTGGGCTGACTTTTTGCTACAAGAAGAAAGAATTGGTGGACCGAAATAGAAAAAAAATCAGCTCAAAATTATCCATTAGATACCATAAACTGTGCAAAACTGCCAAGTCTATTTATATCGTGCAAACACCTCATAATATGTAAGGTGTGAACACAATACTCTATACAGAAGGTCAATGACCTGTCCTTGACTATCTTAATATTTCATACAATTCCCACAAAATCGTTGACCTCTAAGGTCAAAATTACAAAAGGCTCTTTCAAAGACATGTTCCCAAATTACCGAAAAAAAATATTGAAGTTCGTTTCTTTAATATTTCTTTTACACGCTTCCCTTCGTTCTAAATTAGGTTTTTTTCAGGTACCAAATGTTTTTTGTAATCAATGTTTTTCTTACTTTTTATGTGGAAGTAATCAACTTGATAATGTTGTGTGAAAGGTTCTATGTACTTCCTAAATATTGGTACTCTTAGCTAGTGTTGAGAAAAGTTCTGGATTCTTTTGGAAATAAATTTGCTCTCTTTCAAATGAAATACTAGTGCATTAGATACCTACATGGATTTTCTACCACTATTGATCCGGGGCAACTGCTATCGAGAAATTGTGTTTAACATTTGATCAGCTCCTCTAGCAGGGATCGCAGGTACTAGTTTAGCAGTACATTTTAGAGTATCGCGTAGAGAATCACGCTACATAGACTTGCTTTATTTAACACAAACATTTAGACAGCAATTTAACTTCCTTATTTACCATATTTAGGTAGTCATGACGTAATTCTTGTATTCTAAAACGAAGCAACAGCAACTCATTTCAACGAGTTAAGACCTAAAACAGATGTTTTTATAAATAACCGTTTGAAAGTAAAACTCAACCACGAACCGCAAACAAAAACGGGACTTCGAAACAAAATAAAGTCCTTAAGCGGTTGTGAACTTTCAAACAACTTATGCACTCATCACTTCAACTCGGGTTTACGAGACAACGCGAACTATTTGAGGGACTGACCGAAAACAATCCCAAACATTGTTTATCCATGCTGTGGATCTTTAAAGCTTGATACACACATATTCGTGTCGGTATTTACTCGGTTTCGCAGTATTTACCGAACGGCAAAACAGATTCGAAGCAATTACTGCACTTATTCGGCTTGCATCAGTAGTTCCTTTGGGTCCGATCATCACAATTCGGTTTAAAAATTCAGGCGTGGCGATGTTGAACGGCATTTTTCCCTAACATTCATCTACTCATATTCGGTTTTGCCGCCCGGTTATGTGTGCCGAACCGAATATGTGTGCAACAAGCCTAATACCCTCAATGGAATATCATGGGCTCTCTGGAAAGATTTCCAAAATCCCTCTTTGGGCACTTTGAGGTCCATTACAGGGGTTAACGACCTCCTTATTATGCATATGACGGCATAAAGTTTAGCCGTTCATTTGTGGATTGTAAGTTTTACTTGTTTTATTGAAAAGGATTAGCTTCATGGGTAGTTAAGAAGTTGGAATTGAAACATCTATTATGTTCTTAAGATTATGTTGTTGATAAATCTTGGGAGGGTCGAGTAGTTGCTTGAATTATTATGACGCCTATTCTCGTAGGGGCAGGGGGTCTTTGTCTGACATAGCCCCTCTACCTCTATGGAAATTGTTTTAGTCACCGCACATGATAGTCAAATATCAGTGCCGTATAAGCGCTTGGTCAAATGCTATGCTTTATGATGGGTCATTGATGTGGTGCACCCGACTACCAATCTTTAAATGGTGGATTTTTACCATTTTACTTAATGAAGATCCACATTAGGTATATCATAAGGAGCTGCTAAAATCACAATCCTGAAAACACAGCCTTTATACTAAGTATAAATTACAAATAATGTTACATTAATAATAAAAATAATCTTAGTTGGTCATAGAGCCCTTTTAGTGTAAATATAAAGAACCTAAACCACTAAAACCCTCTAAATCGAGTTCAATCAATACTCCCCGAAATATCCATATCTAAATCGTCTCCAATGAAAGGCCTACGTTCAAACAGTCGGAGTTAGCAACTTGTTCCGACGTATCCTGCAAACTACCTGAACATCCCACATTATACAGTTTCGCTTTCATTTGCTTAATTAATTATATCCCTAATATATGGACGTCAGCGAGTTATAATTTTAACACGAAATTCCTGGGTGTTATTATTTTGTTATTCATGAGTTAGGATATTAAAGTTAAGGTGTGTGGTGAAATGTTTTTGTTATATTTTGTTTGTTATTTTTAAGAAATAGAGTATTGAAAACGTACGTTTGCGTTTAGCTGTCTAGTACACTATAGTAGTACTAACGTATTGTATTTTACAGTAATAATTGAATATCTTTTTTTTTTTCTTTCTAGAAAAGGAGGCTGTATCTTACAGAACCATAAAGATATTGATTAACAAATACATTTTATTTAAAAAACCTTTTATCAATTGTAAATATTCTTGTGTATTTTTTTTAATCACTAAGTTACATATGTATTACAATATTTATTAACCTCAAAAACCACAGTTGAGCAGTTTCAACGTAGACGATAAACCTGCTCAACTGTGAAATGATGCAGCCTAGTAGCAAAGATAAGAATCATGTCTTAAAAACGACGCAAGAGTACTTTCATTCGTAATAACCAAAAAATTATTGTACAAACTGTATCTAAAAGCATAATTCCTTCTAGTTGTTTGAAATTCAACTCAAAATTCGTTGAGCGTTGAACTTGTACTCTGTAAGCAATAAAGAAGACACACATTCGGTATGGACGTTTATGGCTTACGCCGAGCCATAAATCTTGATCTACTTACATAATAAATGTATTGCTCTAAAATTACTCGTGGAAATTCTATCTGGATGTTTAGTTTAGTTTTAGGGCTTTTAGGATATATTTTTTGGTCTATTTCCACGTCTAGTGAGTTAGGCCTGTTCGTGGAAGATGTATTTCTACTAAGACAGTTGCTATTTAATTTTCTTACTCGCAAAAAAAGTTTAGGCAGAAAAGATCACTGCTTCTATCTGTTTGATTCTCAGGTCAGGCTATGGTATGTACTTTTGTTTTTGTATTTTAAGTTCAAAAAGATGCAATAGTAGCCTGGAACTTGACGATATATACATATATGGTAATATTTTGGCGCTGATCCACGGTCCCAGCTTACTATCAGGAGAACCGTATGCATATTTGCCATCGGAGTGGTATCAAAAAAATACATACGGCAAGCTTATTGCCAAATTTATTACATTAAACTAACACGCATTTGCAGCGTCAGCTGCATGTTAATGAATAAATAAACAGGAATATAATTTATCCTAACCTGAGATTTCACATCCGAGACTGTAGCGTGCTATCCAGTGTCTACGCGCTCTACAACCTCAAACAAAACTACCAAGTCCAGGTAAACGAGCCGCAACACACAACAGCAAAATTAACTGCCAAAAAGCCTAAACACCTAGTAAACAGCCCGCGATATCTTGTTCCACATTTGCACTAAACACATTCGTATTTGATCGCGATAGCTGGCCTATGCATACATATTTCATAACGGCACAGAATCTGATCGTGTCGCGAATATGCTAGTACTGTTGTATGTTAATCCTTTGGGACTATTTTGTTGGCGATATGTCACTTTATTATGGACAGCCTTATGGTATAAAAGATTTTAAATTTAACTTTTCTGGGTAAGTTGTCAGTTTTTTTCATGAACTCCTAGCAATCTAATCTAGCAAATACGTTATCTGATACCTATGTATAAGTTGAGTTTGAAAACCGGGCACAAAATGGCGTTTGGACATGGATTTTCTATGCAAAATATGTGTGGACGGTATTTAGTGTTTTCTGTATAACAATTCTCTCAGTGGGTGAGTGTGAAAAATGTATACAAAAAAAATAGGAAAGCTAACATTTTCATAACTAAAATCTCGGCTTAACTGATGTTCTTATCTCATAATACGTTTACATTATATTAATTTCGTTTACTTTATAAAATGGTCAACAAGTCGGACTACTAATTACAATGTTATAACGGTTACCCACTCTACTTTAATCCTTAAAATCATAAAGAATAATCTTCGCAATTACGCGAGTAAATTCTCGCACGACTAACCCGGAGTTAAATTGGAGAACAGCTTTGCATAACTGATAAGTAGCGCTTGTAAGAAGCGTAAACGTAGAACAATACGCTGATTTTATCGCAAAACATTCGCTAAACGACACATAAGCGACTGAAAAGCAACACGAGCTCACAATATAGTCTTCAAATCACACGGCACTCAGTTTTACGACGCACGGCAATAAACAACTGATACTTCGCTCTTTTTGGATCATCGAGCGCATTCTCCTCCTAAACAAAATAAATTCATTTACATTCCTAACTTAAGAGCCACTTTAGATTAACGCAACATCTCCGGGACTACAGAATAGGCCTCCGCCCGGGGCGCTCGCAAATAAAATTTTATTGCCAGAATTCACGTTCGTGTTTCCACTAAAAATACATTTTACGTCTGAGTTTCCTTTCGTATGAAAATTTGTTGCGTTCGCACGTCGACTGCGAGCGATGGGGCCTTTTGTCGGCGCGGTGCGGATTCCACGCGGATATCGGCTGACGCAACATCAGATTATTATTTGTTACGTTCCGATTGTCATTCGATGGGGCGCTTGAGAATGAATGATCTTATCGGCTCAAAAAGGTCGAGATTTTGACTTTTTGTGAATGTCAGGTACGAATGTACTCGTGAATTTAAAATAGGAACCAGAAGCATGTTAATCTTCTTAAAAGGAAGTGTAGTTTTGAAAGTCATGGGGCGAGCTCGTGAGTCATACAGGTTCCCATCATTCTAACAAATGTATGCTGAATCACAGGGTATGACCAAGGGTAAACTAGTCCATCGAAATCCACAACTCTGAAGTGACTAGCATTCAATATTAATAATAGAATTTTTGATACCTCCGTCCGTTCTTTAATTTTAAAACGGTTATGCTTCTTCAGCCATTATTCTAAGACTTTCTTTCAAATACGTGTACCAAATCTTGAAAGTGTCTCTCTCGTTTCGTCCCCGTGTCGTCAGGTATAAAGTCATATTCCCGACTGCTTCAAACATATGTCCTTGTGCCAATCATGGAACTGTCGCGTAATGTTGTGTTCAGAATTAGATTACCGAGTCCCTTCCTGTTACGTGATAGGTGTGCATTAATATTGTATGTATACAGGAAAATTCGCGATGTCATACGATTACTGGCATCCGGTGTTTTTATGCTGATTTTGGGATTTCGTGGGAATATTATTTATTGGAAAGTCTCTTTGAGGTTGTATTCTTTGTGTTCAATTTTGAGGTGGGAGTACGTGATTTATTTTTTTGCATCTGGGGATTTAATAAGTTACTAAAAATAATGGAAAAGACAATGGTTTTGTGGATTGTTTCTGTTAGTATTATCATTACTGGGATAAGTGATGGGAACAGTGATAAAATTATTTAAAAAACATTTAGATAGTAGTTACGTTTCGTGAATCTACAATTGAATTCTATCATCATATCTATTCTTGCAATTTCCTATTATCAAGTTATCTTAGCAGCAGTAGAACAAGAAAATACTCAAGAAAACTTCTAAAAAGCCTGAAACACAAAGTAACGTTTAAAGCACATACGCCATGTCATTTAGTAAAGTGGTGGGAACTCAAAAATGGCCATAATGCAATAAGTAGAGCCATTACAGACGGTTGTCTGCTGCATAATGCAAGCGTTGGCAAGTGCGCTCGATTTTTACGTTTTGCGCTATGCGGTCGATAGTTTCTCGTACATGTAAATGATGGAATGGATGTAAAGAAGTAAATTTTGTAGTGTAGTGTAGTGTGGAAGTGATTTTATATTATTTCTGCTGGTGTGTGTACGTGTTTCGGAAGACAATTGTGAGTCCCGGCTGTTATTTTCAAAGACCTTTGACAGTCGTTAACAGTAGTCAGAAGCTTGAAAGTCTGACAATCAGTTTTACCGAAGTGTATCGTGTTATAACCTTGGTAACTGGGTTGTGGAGGTCCGATAGGTAGTCGCTCCATGTAAAATACTGGTACTCGGATCAGCTGCATCTGTTGAGATTAAAAGCCATCTCCAACATAGTTAGGCTAGGCGAGGCTGATATCTAAAATTGCTGAAAGTATCACCAGAAACGCGAGTGGAACTAGGTTTTACAGCTAGTTAGAACTTGTATCAAAAAGGTGACAATAACCAAAATCATAGATTAACCTTTAGAAACACGAGGAAGCTTTTACACCGAAAGGTTATCAAATAGTTTTCAGGCGTGTCGAAGTGGAAATAGTTTCTAAAAGATTCCTTTGTATTAGGTGCCTACACTGCCTACCTGAAAACTGTCCAAACATTCCCGAAGATGTGTTAAGACTGTCAATCTAGTGCTAGGACATACCCTACTCAAGAAGGCAGACAGGTGCCTAGAATTAGGGCACCTACTACAAAATCTTATTTTTTACTTGCTAAGTTTTTAAAGGTAAGGTACTTGTAGTACTTTAGTATTGAAGAAGAGTAATGCTGTATACAATTTACCTATGTATAGGTTAGACACCAATTTAAAGCTGAATTATTTGGTTTTGATCTAATCCCTTCCGACATTTCAATATTAGCCAGAAACTTTTTAAGTAAGTTCTGGCCGCTCTGGGTCAAGATTTTATGTCATTTAAAGGTCATAATGGAATTACTGAGTCTTCTAGTAATTGTAGTTTGTTTCAATTTATTTAAAATAACTTGTCTTAACTAATATTTAAAATAAGACTTAATTTTACTTTGGTAAATAAGATCTTACAGGATGACAGAATACAATCACAAAAACTCTTAGATTACTTATAGTATGGAATGTTATGGTATTATAAAGATAATTTTAGTTAAATGTTTCCTGAAATAGTTAAAACGAAACCATTTAAATATAAACATCAACATTTCGAAATACTTCCTCTATTACACAACCCAGTCGTCACCGAAGATTGCAGTTCCTTAAAGGCGCCTATTATCATAGCATTTGCATTTTAACACAAAATCCTTTCCTTCAAGAACAATTATGTATTTCATTTGTATGTGCCAGACGGTGAGGTTTCACTGCCAATTTGGATAATTACGTTTCATTGTATTTTAAAGGGCTAAAGAAGAAAATAAGAAAACACAGTTGCACATGCGGAAGCTCATAACGTCTTATCTATAGATTTTTTGCAAAGACAGCGCATCTCTCGTTTACACGTGCTGTCGCTTTTTAAAATGTATCGAGTATTTGACGTTTCGGTGACAGGAATTCGATACTATCGAATTACAGCTTTATGATTACATTACCGTTGACAAGAAACGATTTTTGCAACTGAAGAATAAAGATGTACACGTGTAAGGCTAAATAAAATATAATTCAATCATAAGTCATGAATTTTATTTAAAGTATACGTAGCTTACTAATTTGACAATTAATTTGTTTGATAGTTATATGTGTGTGTATCAAATTCACGACCCAATTAACATGTTGTTTCAAATATGGTTTGAACTTACAACATTTGTTTTACCTCAGAGTCAGTACTTAAAAGTTGAAACGAGTGCAAGGAATCTATCATAATCTAGCAAAATTTTACTTCTGTAAAATCTCTTCTATAACAGCCACTATAAAGCGAGTATTAAAGTCGTTTAGCAATTTACTTGAGAATTAACCGCCGCCTCCTTATATCTGGCTTACAGCGTTATTGCGAAGTGCTTAGAGAATAACACTGAACTCGAATTACTACACAAAGTACGTGACTCGCTTATAATGACGGTAGTCGGATGTTTTGATGTAATTTTTACGTTTAGAATGAATTTTTGAGTGGGTTTTTGGAAGTGTCATACTTACTAATGCTATCGGGGTTTGGTTTTATTTCAATACTTGTAACTTTAATGCGTCTGTTTGTTGTCTGTTACGCTTTCATGGATGAACCACTGCACCAACTTGTGTGAATACATCAACAATGTGAATGATCCAAGAGAAGTTTGTAACGGTCGTACCATGTGGCGTCTCTGGTCTTTGCCTAGCCCTATCACGAGAAGATATGATTTTATGTATGAATTTATGTTCATTCTTCAAAAAACCCATTACGATAAAACTCATTCAATCAATATAATTGCAATACTCGTATTTACAGCACTGTACGTGACTGTACACTTAGTTCACAGTTAATAGTCGCGTATTATCCGACAGATGTCAGTGTCGCGTGTGACAGCTGCGGTCGGATCACAACACTCCCCGTCTCCCTTGAACTTGTATGATCATTATACTCACATATATGTATGACTAAGAGAGATTTGTATCGTGCACATGGCAAATGAAAATATTTGCTGAAGAATATTATAATATATCTAGTTGATTTTTTTATCGCACACGATAATGCCTGGATCGGTCTCGTCTCAAATTGTATTTGACACACTATCAGGTTAACGCGATTTGAATGGTCTTAGTTTTAAACTTTTGCTTTTTGCAACTTGCAGCCTAAGCCAAATTTTTGCCTGCAATCAGACCAGTAAGAGAACATCTTAATTTTAATAATAAAAACAAAATGTAAATAAGCATGGTAATCGGACATAAAACATTTTATCTATAGAGCCATTTCGCCTCTAAACGAAATGCCTAAGATACTACTAATAATTTACAATGCAACTCATGAAAAAAATGCATCTCCGCCCCGCTTATCGCATAACGCTCAAGAGAAAAAGAGACAAAAAAATATCTAACTTTGATAAACAACCGTTATTTTTCTAAAGATAAAATCCAACGGCATCCTTGTTCACAATTTTTAATTAATCTAAAGAATTTAAACTGTATAAAGATTGAAAAGAATGTTGTGAAGATGGCGCTTGTGTCGCAGTTTACAACAATGTGAGGAATGCAATGACCCTTGAGAGAATTTCTGTTGTTGTGTTATAACAATGGTATAGCTGTGTTATTTATTTATTGACTTTAAGTGTTTAATGTGAAGTGTTAAGGCGAGTGCATTTCTTAAGCTTAGTGTGTCAATAAAATGTACTGAAATATTGTCAATATCAATATTTAAAGACGAAATTACTGTTTTTTAAGTTTACTTGTTAACTATCTGACGAGGAATTTAGAAACTTTCGGGAGTTAGTTTATGCTTTGGTAAACGAAAAAACTACTAATTACGTTTAGTAGTTTTTTCGTTTACCAAAGCATAAAGAGATAAAGCATATGAAAAAATCTTCCACTTTACAGATTGACGATAAAATTGATTCCTTTTCTGAGTTGTTTTTTTGTAGGTGAACTTTAAAACCACTAAGGATAATGATTAAAAAAAAACTCTACAACTACGTAAAGTAATACTATTTCGTCATAAGTATTTGTAAAATTACCCGAAATTTAAACCAGTACTCAACTAAAGTACTTCCTCAGTACCAATGCACTTTTCAAGTAATCAACAAGTTTGTACGCAGTCGCAGTAGCTGTTCACTTGTTCCACATATAAAACGCTCGTTCTCCGTAATCGTAAAGAATGGCTCGCTGCCTCTGATAAATCCTGCTCACCGTAATGTGGAGATACTACCGTCTATGGTCTCGGGGATTCTAGAAAATTGCATAATGAACGAGGGCTCTTTTATAATTTATTGCTTGGTAAAGAAAACGACGGATATGCGATAGTGAAAATCGTTTAAGCCTTGTATCCTGACGGCATAGTGTCATAAGCATTATTTTTTATATACTATGTTTTAACTTTGGGATGGAGATTAACCAAAATAACACTGACCTAAGACCTAAATTAGTTTCTGTGCGGGGGTGAGAAACTAAATTAGGGTCGCAAAATACATAGCAATATAGCATAAGTTTCTATACAAAGTACCTATAAATCAAATATAGAAACTTACTTTATATAGTTAGCATCAGAGACATGTGTACAATGTTGTACCAAACATTGCTCATCAAACAAGTGATGTTTCTCGCAAATGTCATGCAGCAGAAATGTTCTATATTCTCATTGATAAAAGTTCTTTCTAAAATATAACAACGTATGTATAATTGACTCTGTCCGTACCGTAAAAGCGGAAATTATTAAACCGTTTATTGGATGTCAGATTGTCCCTTATAATTGTTCAAGTCTCTTGTAAAAATTTACAAAGTACAGGTAGAATAATACGGTAAAAGAATAAACTTTTTTATCGCCGGTAAATTAATATTCGTTTTAATTGATAGCCGTAAAGTTCTGAGGTAATTTAATAGCTATATTTTTTGCGTTAAATTGCTGTTGAATTATATTAAGGCGCTTTTATGGTTCATTGCGTACGCTTTAGTTAGGAATTTGAGAAGTTCAAAGTTTGTTGAGACGTTGGATCGGTTTATAAAAGGACAAAAATTAATATTTTATCTGGTAATATTATTTAGCCTCTTTATAGCTTTATAGAGTGCTTGTTCTATGTAATTACACTTAGCATCCATTAAACCATGGATGAGCTAAATGCATGTCATGGCTAAGGTCAAGGTCGCATGGTCATATTTAAAAAAATATTATGCATAAATATTCACAGATAAATTAATAGCAGTGAATCTAATAGCCGAGTGGTTTAAGTTGGCACCTCTCACGCAACTGGTTGCAGGTTCGAACCCGAGGCAACACAACCACAACCATAAAATTTTATATCCTGCTTAAAGTTGTAAATACGTTAAACGAAGATTATTGCAGCGTCTTATTGAAATTGGTTCTTGGAACCACAAGCGGTAATTAATGTTTACAATATCTAGTTCCCGCTTCAGGTTACGAGCAAATTAGCATCGGTATTAAGTTCGCTGAGATTGCGAATATGCTGCACGAGGCTCTTAAACCAACGCTAAAGTGAGAGATTTTCTAATTACAGAATACCTTTTGGTAAAAACTCTAAACGCTCTAACGTATAGATAAACAAACACACATACATATATCCAATCACGACTTCTTCCCATAGAGGTAGGCTAAGAAAAATAAAGCAAAAATTAGCACTATGCCATAAAATAACTGGCAATGCAATTTTAAAAAATGATCTTTATTCAGAAAAACTTGTCTTGTAAACAACAAAAATCTAGTCACACTACGCTTCTTCTGAAGAAATTCTCAACTAAACTGATCAAAGCCTTAAACATATCCTTTAAACATTGCTTTCAAGCACTAACGCCCAAGAACATAGCTGCAAAAGCAATAACATTATTTCATTACATCTTATAACATAAAAACCTATCCATAACACGGAAAAACATATACCAGAAATAGGTGCAAAACCTCCCAAACGCCTATACATCTCTGAAAAGGTGATCGCACAATACCTTTCTAAGAAACAGAATAGAGGCGACATAAAGTAGCTTACCTTTGTAAACCCTTGATATGTAAAACACGAGAACAATAGGATTCTCTAAGAAAACCTAACAAAAACCTCTTTTGTGAAACTACCCTCAAAATATTTCGACACGAAAATATTTTCGAGTTCGAATATAATCTTGCGGATGTTTTTCCACTGTCTTTAGTGAAAATATTATGGCAGGTATTTTTAGAGGGAAATTTTTGTACACACGTCCCATTTTTTCATTGAAAAGGTTAAAATAATAATAAATGTTATACGACAACTATTATCGCTTCGGAGTTCGATCTATATTATAAGCAAAACAATTTTACTCTTGATATAACGACAATTAAAATATACATCGAAATACATTAGCTTCCATTTTATTTTTTTTAGTTGAGGGATAGGAAGATATGCGATCCGCTCTTGGGCATGATTGTTGACTTATGGAAAACTCATAAGCTAAGACCTTACTCTCATTCTCTAATTCTGTAAAGAAAAAAATCTCGCAAAGTTAACAGTTTAGGAACATTTCATAACGTGCATCCTGTCTAGATGCCATTCAAAGCTCACTATTCACCATAGTTTTAAATAATTGCATAGGATAGTACACTCCAGTTTCGATAAACCATTTGACCATCTGAAAATCGCCATTTTACCACAAAATACCATAAACATGACCTGCTCCAGGCGAGTTTTCAAGTAAAACGCTTTACAAAACACGGGAATATTTCGCAAAGCGTAGTCTCTTGTCGTGTACCGCGCGACAAGACTGTGTCACTGCTTTTGTTATCTGACGCCGGAGGGTATGACGTCACACGTCATGTGGAGGACATACGAATTTTCAGTTTTGAGGTAAAGCTTCTTTGAGTTCCGAGTCTTTTGTTGTATAGTTGGGTTTTAGAAGACTTTAGTGTTTGTCATTAATTTCGTAAGGTTGAAAATAGTCTATACATTTTTACCATTTTTCTTTTTCTTTTAAAAGACATCTCCTACACTAAGTACTGCTCTTGTGTCACGGGGCCTTTTACAAACATATAAACAACGGACACAAAGTACAACTAGACCTGAAAATGAAAACAACTATTTGTAGATTTCCCAAATAATTGTTCCGTGAATCGAACCTCGACAACGACCTCCCGACGCTATGGTGATCTAAACCATTGCGCCACGGAGGCAGTCATGAAGTCATTTTTTAACATATACGGCGTGTTAACCTTATAATTATATTACCGCTTGTATCGGAAAATTATAAGGAGATGACCAAGACGTGCCGTACGTTAAAGACGTTTAAGTTTTTTTTTATTCTTAATTATATTTTTCTTCTTAACCTGTTTTCCATTCCACTGCTAGGTAAGGGTCTACTTTCAAACAAGGGAGGAGTAAGGCCTTGAGGCCACTACGGTGGTCAAGTGGGGGTTGTACGACCTGAAAAAAATTAATAAAAAATCTGATGATAAAAGTTACATAAGTATTAAAGTAATGAAATTGGAAAAAATAGTAAATGGAGCTGAACTAAATTTATATGGCTATATTTAATAAATGAAAAAATATTGAGCATACCGTAATATTAACGTCTAAGCATTACTAGAGTACAAAATTGTAGAGATTTTTATCGTCACTTATCAGCCCATATTTCTATAGCCGGTAATAATCTGAAGATTTTAGACCACTTTATGCTGACTGCTCAAACGACTGTCGTTAGTTTTCATGAGAGCCAAGACCATTGGTTTAACTTACAAAGTAAGGTTGAAGAGGTACTGTGAAGGAGACCTTACGGTTTTCATGAAGACTGTTTTAGGGGTTTTTATTCTTCGATAATTTTGCTGTCAAACGTATGGATTACAGAATGAATGTTCTTTTGTAACTTAATATAATGCAATGACGGGTGTACTGAGAAATTTATTGAAAGTCGTATAGAGGTAAAATTTACACACATTACCAAATTGGATGTGCTGTATGTTTATTCGTAAGTTTGGCGATGTCAACGTTGCGTACGGATTTGTTAACAACTGGTAACGACTAATCGTTAACAAGTGGCTAGCATTCTAGATTGACTATTACCATAAGAAATAAAGAAATAAGTTTTCCTGACGAGGCGATGTAAGTAGCTAGCTTCAAGCTAGCAAAGGTTATAAATAATATTATGGAAAAAAAGCAAAGATATGTCGAGAAAATTACAAAGTCATGGTTCAAAATATTTTCTAGACATTTCGCAAGCCTTTATACGAAATCCTATCACATGTCAGTCGTTTGCAAGTCAAGTGAAATAGCACATTTTATCGGGAATATTCTGGAATATTCCAGAACATCCCAACAAACATGGATATGACGACACAAAGCTTTGTACCGTTGAGCCCGCGGCGGGCTTGTCGTGTAACCTACAACTGTTTTTTTGTTAAAGACTAGTGGAGCGGAATGAGTTCGTGATTTGCTGGGTCTTAAAATAATCTAGATAATATTTTATTCTAATCTGAGAAGATACAAGATGACACCCGCAGTTTTGTTAGGATAGAAGGATTTTCTGAATGCTGCCCATGGCCACACATTTTATTAAAGCAACAAAGAATTTGTGTTTGTTAAAAAAAAAATATTGATCTTAAAGACATAGGGTTTATTTATCAAAACTCCAAAGCACAGGATAAATAATCAGAAGCATGACGTGAAAAGTCAAAGAATACACCGCAGATCTCAGCTTTCCGTAGTTGCTACGCCGTAGAGTATCTACGGCTACAATCGCTACGAAATCGTAGCACATTACCAAACAACTTCATTACTCATTTCAACAATCAAAATAGTTTACAGTACATTATTTTATCTGTTATCAGAAACCCCAATATAGCTGTAGTGTAACGTACGGAATTGCAGTTAGCGTCCGAACCTACATCTTATTACGACCAGTTGGTTTCCTCTCCATATATTACTGTAAGCCCCGATAGCGCGGCGCTCGGCCAAACGCGTCCAAATAAACGGTATTATTACTACGAATGTGGTAACACTTGTATTTTGAGAATTTTGGAACATTACTTACGTGTCTGTGTTTATTCGTTATTGTGTAATGTAAAATGTGAAATAGTAATGATATTATAACTATTGTTTCAAATCGTTGTTAATAGTTTGGAAAGAATTACGTATAGGAGCTTTATATATTTTTTTACAAATCTTCATAAAAGAAAATGGGAAACGTCTTACAATTAGTATATGTGTGACTGTGAGATTCTTGCTAATATTAATAATGCATAATGTACTCTGGTAAAGGCAAACAAACACACGATTTGCCTGATGGTAGGCAGTCAACGTTGCATGATAATTGTCGGCAATTATTATGCAATGTTTTTTTATTCAAGGGTGTCTATAATGTGAACAAGACCCACATATTTATATTCGTTCTTTATTCACAAATCCGTGCTAACTAAAGCATTACCCAAAAATCGCATAACCCTAAACCAACGTAACACGTTTCCTCAAACCATATGGAGTCTGAAATCTCGCGACATTCTCACCACTCTTTAAATAGCTTGTCAAACCATTTCGCTTTACGACACTGTTCCTCCGTAAGCCTTACACGACGGTATGAAGAGGGCTCGCTGAAACATCCTCAAATGTACACTCTTAGGGCACGTGTATGGTGCAGGGAGATTTGGAGTAGACTTATGGGATAACATTGAAAAAATTACTTATGACTCGTTGTAAGAAATGGTTTATGTATTGAGGTACGTATGTGCAAAGTAAAAACAGAATTTTACTTTTGCTTTATAAATTAATTATTATAAATTAATTAATTATCGCTCGCAGAACCGACGGCCGTTGGGGCAGAAAGGTTCTGGAGTGGCGACCACGAACCGGGAAACGTAGTGTTGGCAGGCCCCCCACAAGATGGACCGACGACCTGGTAAGGGTTGCCGGAGTCCGATGGATGAGGGTGGCCCAGGACCGGTCCAGTGGACGATTCCCGGCTGAGATGATGATGATGATGATGATGAATTAATTTGTGACAGTTTATGATGAAAAGTCAAGTCATTGTAATACTCTTTAAGTGTTTTGGAGAAAATTCTAATAAACATTATTTTTACTAATTTCCACAATCTTAATTTCTCTCGGTCGACTCAGTTTTAAACCATTTTCATTAATGTCTTTATTACCTTATTTTAATATCTAAGTATTATTAAATTTCAAATCTCAACTTATCACACGAAGTTTTGTAACGCAAAAATATACGCAAAGTATTCTTTACCAATACAACGCGCCCTTACAGAGTATACCTATTCAGTAAGCGAGTGACTCCACGCGTTTTATTAAAAAGACATATACTTAGATTCAAGTACGTGCTTTGTTGAGTGCTGAGAAAATATTGTGTTCCTCATTGTGTACGTCAATATAGAATGTTTTTGATACTTAGAGGGCTGTATGGATTATGTTGTGTGTGACTTACATGATAAAAATTGAGTTAAATTTTAATAACTATCACGTATAAAAATATGTATTGATGTGAATGAAGCAAAGGACGTTTGTTAGAATCGTAGCAAGTGGCGTTCTCTGGTCTACCTACCCCTTTGGGTAGAAGGCGTGGATTTATGTATGTACCCGGTGTTTGATATTTGGGTTTCGGTTTGGTAACCAGAGACTTATGTCTTTATTGAATTTCTTTTTCTGTGACATTGTTAGTGAAGGACCACTGCACAAAGCAGTAATATCTGCGATGGTAAAATAAACAGTGATATCTGCGTTACTGATCCATTATCATATACATAAAATCACACTAACGTTTCGGTGGAAGTAGCCATAAACCAAAAAATAATTAAATCTAGAAACCGCCAACTCATACTGTATTATATCCAGTCTAATGTACATTCAAAATGTGCTTGAAACTCTTTCTCTATCTTAGCTTATACCATCAGCATATAACCTGAATATTTCTGTTCTGTCAGTCTTTAAACATTTACCAATTTTCCAATAAACAATGTTGAAAGTATAAGCAGTTCTCGGTGTACATAAGTCGGTGTTCCGTTTCGTTTGGATGCGATCCAAACACACCAGTCGAGCAGTCCTTTGGAATGCATTGTTATTGCTCTGTAATTCATGCTTCACAATCTGATGCCTTTCTTGCGATATTTCGGTAGTTTTAAATGTTTTTCGTTGATATATTGGTTGCATTATTGCTTTTTCTCTGATTTGTTGGTTGTTATTATTACTTTATAAGCGTGTTTATTTGCACTTATACTTAGTATTGGATTATTTGTAACGGGAACGAAACTAATAAAAGTAATTATGCGGTTCAATATGCAAGCGGTTATGTTATACGGGCAAAATACAGAATCTATCTTTTAGATATAAAGGACATTTTTCTTGAGCGCAAGCACGTCCCCAACCCGCACTTGGCCTATGCGGTGGACACAAGGCCTAAACCCTGCCTCAAATTCGGTAAGAGACCCTTGCCCGGCAGTAGGGCAGTAATAAGTAAAAAAAAATGTGTAGATAAAGCAGCACTTTAATCCCTTTCTAGAAAATAAAGTTATTTTTTTATATTTTAATTCTTTCGAAGGTCCTGCTCCTATCTCTTCCCAAGACACCAAAACATAATCCAGTGATTCACAACAAGAATCTCACCACAAATGTTTGATCACAGAGCGCAAGACACAAACGCAGTGCCTCGAGGCAGGCCGAAACAATTAGTTCTGTTGTGTGCACGCGCTTGTGACGTCACTGTCTTTACACTTGCCACTGCAGTAACACTGTATGAAGGATTCTGGTTATTATAAGTTGAGCTTGTCTTTCACACTGAGAGAATATACGTAGTATTATTGCAGGTTAATATGGCTGGTCAATATGACGCAATTTCAACTTAGTGCTGGTGTTATATGGTATTAAAATAAAATTTACGGTAGGTTTCTTTATGAAACAGCCGGAAATTGTTGACGTTACCAAGTTTTCAATAATATAAACAAATCGTTTGACGTTATCTTGCTTGTCCTTTACGGTATGATAGATTGATTACTCTGACTAGTGTCAGAATTATACCGGCAATATATCGAGACTTATTAGTATAAGTCTCGATATATTGCCGACATAATTCTTTGACTTTGATTTTATCTTATCGCTATAGTGGTTACACCAGACAATCCTTATATTCTTCATGTACCACCTACGTTTAATTTACTTAAGTAGAGTAATGTACAAAATATTACTTCAGGTATAATCATTTTAACACTACTTGTTCTTTGTTCCAGCCTAAACTACAAGCTCTGCGGCTTCTCCCCGTGGTGGTGGCATGTCTGCAACGTTGCGTTACACGCAGCATGTTGCGCGCTTGTTGCACGAACAGGCGCGCTCGTTGCGCGGTTACAGCGACCGTTCGCGGCGCTCGCTGCGCTGCTGTTTGCCGTACACCCTGTACATACTGAGGCGGTGAGTTTTTATATATTTGTGGTGTTCTAATTATGAAGAGACGCAAATCTTTGATATACTATAATTAAACATACATAAACTAACTATACTCTTTTGTCGTACATATAAATTGCTATTCATTTGTAATTTGATGTCACTCACAAAAATTCTGAAAACTAATACGTCAATGAAATGTTCTTGATTTATGTTAAGCGTTTTATTAATATATTCTTCCATTTCTGAATGACTGACTGATGGACAACGCTCAGCCGAAACTACTGAGCGAGGAAAGTTGAAATTTTGTATAAAGATTCCTTAGGAAACATGGAGTATCATTAACAGCATCGTTAGCACTAAGAGAGGATTTTTGGATTTTTTTTTTCCAAAATTGAAATTTTACGCGGGCGATGCTACGGGCAGGAAGCTAGTTAACTATATAAAATCTTTTATAATCTTACAACGTACATAGTACCGCAGGTAATACCCAAATACAGACTCATTAGTCCAAGGACACAATACTATTATTATACGTCAGAAGGCTTTTCTTAATAAAATAATAAAACAAATGATTCCGACCTTCACCTTGAACTTACATGAATATTAAACTACCCGTGATTGTCTATCGATCATGTTATTAACTCTAATCATTTTTTGATACAGTTGTTTGGGTATCAATAAATAATAGGATAGTTTGGTATATACGACTTGAAATTACCTTCTGTTTCGTTCAAATTGTTCGAACTTTGTGACGATATTGTACCATGAGTTTTAATAAAATGGAATCTTTGTTCGGAATAAATAGCTTCTCTTAATATTTAAGTATTTAGAGATAATATTTTTTACTTATTTAAGAAAAGTTTTTACATCGTCAGATCATTTGCTTTTTACAGTAATTATTAACAGATTTAACATACAGTAATCTGTCATAAAACTCAAAATTATGCCTTCAATAAAATTATACCGATATCAAATTATATCATAAATCGAGATTTAATAACAGTAAAATAAAAGTTCCTCTGTATTTCGTTTCTCTAGATTTCATATTTTTTTATAATTTTATGTATTTCCATAGTTAGACTTGGCCTTGACCTCTAGGATAAACACATTTACAATAAAAACTATAAAATAAATAAAATATTCCTTCTTCTATAATAAAAAGACTAATAAATAACAATGTATTGTGAGATACAAACTTATTATGTACAGTCACGGTCTAGCGGTGGAGAAAACATATCGTTTTGTTTTCATATCAATATTATTCAATACACAAGAGAATACTGATTTTTATTACTTGAATTTATACATAAATCATATTGTGTTGTTGCTTTTCAATCTAGGAAAGTATAAAAGAAAGCTGAAACTGTTATGTCAGAGTTTTATATAGTAAAGATATGATAAATATAGTATAAATAGGCCATTTTCTGCGAATGGAGAATAAGTGTTTGGACCACTATTTAAAAGGTTTGGGATTGAAGATTTAGTCAGTTTTCATTAATGTTATTTCAAAGGATAAAACTGGTCTTGGCGGTAGTGTATACAACTTCTAATCACGAATGTCTCGGGCTCTAAGTTCACGGATTGTGCGTAGAGCTCGCTAATAAGCTAAGACAAATATTCAAATAAGATAACATTTTTATATGGACGGGTGAAAAGATAAACGTATTAATATTTAGATGAAATGTGAATGAGTAATAGTCGGGGCAATAGATTTTTAACACACGCAACTTTATCAAAAACCAAAACATTATTAAATAACATTCTAGATTTATTTACAACATTTATGTATTATATTTATTTCACGAGCCTATTTCAAAACACATAAAACTGCGTGAATGAATACACAACTTCGACAAAAGTGAAAATAAAAACCTTTAAAATTCAAATACTTACCAGACACCCTTTCATCAAACGCCTTCCACAATCTTTCACGAGCAAGTCAAATAACTTCCTCTACCTGACGCGTAGGTACAGAAGCGAGTTCAAATCGAATTGTAGCGAGACAAGGTAGTGCTTTCAGACGTTTTGTGTTCCAAGCCGCTGATAGATGTAGGCTTCGTAGAAATGTCGACGGGTGTTGATAAAAGGTGACCTTTACGTCACCTCGTATGCTTCTTGAAGACATTGTAGGTAGTTTTATTTTGAAAACTTTTTGGGCTTTTCATTTTTGTTATTTGCCACTATTTTAAGCCTCGACTATTACTATCGATTGTTAATAATAATTTACAATCGATAGTAGTACTGTACTGAAAATTTTTGAGTTGTATTTTGAGAACGTTTGGTATTATAATATGCGTTGGTTGAATCGACGATGGAGGTTTTAGGGTTATGCATGTGTTTTATTATTTAATTAGGGAAGGTACATAGTACTTCGGATATAATGCTAAAGTGTGATGACACTCTATATGGCGGCCGAGTCATTCTTTTTCAACGTGGTACAATATGCACTATATTTATTGTCTAGTAGTTTCATATTGTGATAGTTGAGAAGACAAACAGGTGTTTGCAAAGCGCACGCGTCTATTTAAGGGTTACTCTTTGGTGATATGACTGCATCTTTCTCAGTTTATTTCCCCACTCAAAGGCCATATGCTTTCAAAACAACAACTCCATCATTACAACATCCAACTGGCTGGCGATAACCGCGAGATATTTTCCTGTTCGCTCGTCCATTACTGCTCAAGTACGCGCCAGCTCTCGACAACCCTGTCGCAGGCGCTATGAATAATGCAATGCATGCACTTTACGCGATGCGACACTAATAAATACACTACAAGATATAAGGTACAAGTCATATTTTTATCAAGTTTACGTGTTAAAGGAATTCATTCGTCATAAAATATAAATCTTCTTGAATTATGGGAATGCAGAAATATTTTTAGTTTCTGCAAATAAACTATCTAATATTTTCTATTATCTAGTTTCAAAACCACCAATGCAACAAAATAAATATAAGCTAAAATTGTCCCTCTGCTAAATACGAGTCTACTCATCATATGATAATGAATTTAATTTTTAATCCACTACGGTAGCAAGTGGGGGTTTCTATTTTTGCATTATTTCAAGGAATATTTTGGCACGTCTTTAGTATTATTAATAAGAATGAAAACTTTTATAACCATTTCCACTCGTTATTTACTTAAAACATATATTTAAAATACATAAGACTATTGCCCTAGCCTTAAAGTCTTGACCAGTTTCGTGAAAGATTTTATCCGGCTTGCATTATTTGTACCACCAAAGCACGTAGAATCAAAATAATGATCATTAACCTACATTCACGTTAAATTGAAATCATTCTAAGTAAGAACCCATAGCGAATGCTGGCAAGTTGCAAAGCAAACGGCCCGAGGCGCTGACTATAACCCATTGCGAGTTACGTTCCCACTCCAACACATTTAATTAAGATCTGAAGACATTTGCACATTGAAGCTGTCTGTATTAGAGTTGAATAAATATACCAAGAATTTGGGTTAGAGATTTAATCGTTTATCATGATTTCTTTATTGTTTGTTTAGTCTTGTAGCTGGTCTCTGCCTGCGTTGTGGGAAGAGGCGTAGACGATTAGAACATAGCTTACGACAAAGCTACTGAAAATATATCTTCCGAACCAAGGTTTAAAATACTCGTATATTAAATGATGAAAACAAATTGATAATTTTATTATTTAATACATAATGTCAGCGGTCCTGTATAACAAAATGTGTGGGGGTGAATTAAGTAAGGGAGGTTTATAAAGATACAAGTGGCGTTATTTGGGTTCTACTTATCGCTAGGAGAAAAAAGCGTTATTTTTTGTATGTTCATAATGTATGAGTAGGTACAACCTGTTACTTACCAATTTTAACTGAAAATTTGGAAACATTCTGTTCTGTTAACTATATACAACCCCATGTATCGTACAAGACTGATAGATCAACCTTATGATCAAATATAACCAACATGAGATTACAATGAAAAAGTGACGTTTGAAAAAAAAAACTATATAGGCTGCATATCAGAAAATCGGTTTCAAAATCTTTAAATTGTTTTTTACATTCGTTAATTCATCATTTTTGTATAAAATACTTTAATCAAAAATATAAATTATCTGTTATCCCAGAATATTCCAACAAGAGCTGACAGATCATCAGAACAAAACTTGGGCTATTCGGGTCAGTCGACATTTTACTGCCACATCAAAACTTAGTGAGTTGACCTCAAAACTTTCACTCAGAAACGCGTCACGTCCCTCAATGCTAAATGTTTTGTGACTGAAATTACTTAAGTTTCCAGTATAAAGGACTTTCTTGACCTATTTCTCTTATTTTTAGTAATATTTTAGATATAGTTTGGATGCCTTTAGGTCTGTTGTCTGTGTTATTTAAATACATTTATTCTTTAAATTAAAAATCTTTACAACTATTTTATCAGGGCGATATTATACATCTAGTAAATAAATTGGGACTGTCGCTTTGGCGCAGGCGGTAGCAAAAATATAGGAAAAAATAATAATGTACGAGCATCTCCGCATAAGCACTTCCTACATTAAGGTGAGACTAGGATGTACGAGCATCTCCGCATAACTTTACTTGTATAGGTTTTTGCCGTTTTGAGCTAAATTGTATAAATGCGAAATAGGTGAAATATGAGCCTTCCTCGAGTAATACAATTAAATTATATTTTAGTGTTAATAAACATTATCATTGAGACGGACACATACAGTTTTTATTTCTGTACAACATCCCGCCTTCTTTGACCACATCTTAGCACTCATCGTACGGGTATCTGCTCGTACAAATAAGATTATGTGCTAAATCTCAACATGTAGTCTAAATCTCAGTTTAAATCAGGTACTGTTCTAATCAAATAGCAAAATACTAGTTTTCTTTTACTCGGAAAAACAGCGAAGAAATATATAAAGTAGAACGCAAGTCTAAAAATAACTTTGTACAAACACAAGGGGTTGTTATAATGACAGTTGGACGTCAGTGCAACAGCCTGTTATCGATTGTGAACACTTGTACGAGAATGTATGCTACTTTCACACTGTTTTTCCTGGATATATGGGTATTGTAGATAGGGTAAGAGTAAAAAAAATAGTTTGAAAGACGTTTCTGGTAACGTTTGGTTATTTGCTTTATTATATTTGTAGGTTTTAGGTTGCAAAAGCATCTTTAAAGAATAAGAACCCGACATGAAAATCAAAGTGGAGTGTACGCGCTGATACTTATTAATAATTATGGTGTCATTTTTTTTTTCTGTAGCTCTAAGCTACCTGGGCAAGGGTCTCCTTCCGTAAGAGGAAGGGGTAAGCCTTGAGTCCACCACGCTAGCCAAGTGTCGGTTTAGGAATTTGCATGTCCTCAAGAAATACATTAAGCAAATTTTAAGCTTGTAAGGTTATATCACCATGGTCTCCTTCACAGTTAGAACAAGTTTCTTATTCCCGAATAAGTTGTCCAGTGACGAAATTAATCTAAAGATTTAATGATATTTTATACCAATAATGGTGTAAGTAGCTATCAGCTGCCTTGCTAAACAACAAGTCAAACAAACAGACACACATAAAACAGAACAAACACATTTCTTTGAACAAGCGTTGTTTGACGGACGTCATGCACGTCTGCTATCGATTGTGGACACGCCTCGTGACAGGCCGATGTGGAAATTATGTACCGGCGTGAATTAATTATATATCAACTGTCTTACACGTGAAGAAGTTGTGGTAGTTTCAATATTGATATGGAACTGTGTGATTTCTGTTGATTTTGGTATTGTGTTATTATTATAAAATCCTGCATCCAGCATAGATCCTCTAATGGCCCTTTTCAAACACATTAGGTGACTAAGCGGTGATTAAATTGGCTTTCTTTATCTTAACCGCACTAAAAAGGCCCAATACATTAATCTTTTTATTAACGCACAGAGACTTTGGTCAACATTCAGTGATTTAACAAACTGCTTGTTTAATATATTTTTGCTTAGTTGTTTGCTTAGTTTATTATATACTTTTTTAATCTTTCCCAGAATAAAAAATAACATTGTCAGTTAAAAATTTTAGATTATGACCATGACACGTTCATTTGCCTATTACAAAGTCTACGGGACATTTCATAGCTAAACTAACAAAACTAAACAATCTGTTATACTTCATTCATTCTTAACTACCAATACATACGGTTTACTGCCAGCGATAGATAGCTATGTGTTTTATTATCTAACTGTGACGTCGAGTGCTGTATATTGCGTTTAAAACATCTATCGTTGTTTTATGACTACTGGTGGGACAGTCGGTAATGTTAGAGATTTTTTTGGTATAGCGTGATTTTGTTTTATGTGTTTCGGTAGTGTCTCTATTGTAAATAGAAACTACGTCATCCGGTGTAATAAGTTCATGTTTATTATGAATTTGTAAAAAATAATTATAATCTAAGTGATTTGCTGCGCCCTTACAGGGTTCATGTTGAGCCTCCACTCCAAACTCTAGTGATTCTCAAATTAAATTATTAAGTCCAAAACTATCACATTAAAAAAATTGTAAAGACAAAATCAATCAAGAACCTACTAATTACATTTATCAAATACACCAAGGCAATTACATTTATCAAATAAAAAACCACCCGAATATTTTCTCCACATCTCACACAAGACAGCATCGGTTAACTGTGGAGTGTGTACGACACCTGCAGTGCTGAATAGCAAACGAGCCGTGCCCTCACTACCGGCCGATGTCATCTGCACTCGGCCGGCGACGGTTAAACCGTAACATACGGGGAACGGGAGCGTGAACCACGCGGCTTAATAGCGGGGATAACGGACTTTACACAGTAACTATATCGCGTGTGAAATAAGGTTAAGGCGCTAAAAACGCGCGTGTAAGCGTTCTGCGTTCATCGCTGTGAACAGCAGTCCGTCAGTGCAATCCTAGACGCTCGCGCTTTAACGCGCGATAGAGGGATCGCATAATGTGACTTTTCCATATATACGAATTACATGTGCATTATTTACTTATTTAAAAGACAGCATCGGCTAACTGCGGAGTGTGTACGACACCTGCAGTGCTGAATAGCAAACGAACCGTGCCCTCACTACCGGCCGATGTCATCTGCACTCGGCCGGCGAGGGCTAAACCGTAACATAAGGAGAATGGGAGCGTGAACCGCGCGGTTTAATAGCGGGCATAGCGGACTTTATACAGTCATTCTATCGCGTGGGAAATAGTGTTTAGGTGCAAAAAAACGCGCGTGTAAGCGTTCTGCGTTCATCGCTTTTAAAGACCGTCTGTATAATCCTGGATGCTCTTGCTTCTCAAAACGTTCTCAAGCGTTAGAGGGATCGTATAAACGCGGTTTTTATCTGCACATGTATGACAAGTGTATTATTTAGTTCTACAGTCATAACTAATCAGGAACAAAGCAAAATATTCATGCTATAATCTTCTTAGTATCTCTTAGTATCGTGAACGTTTGATGATGAAGTTGCTATCATAATATACCGCATAGTAACTTATTTAATAGTACACATTTGGAAAAATCTCAAAATAGGTGACTCGAATTCGAACGCAGAGCTGAGGAGAAATCGAAAAGTAGCCAAAACCACCTCACGTATTTAATAAACTCCTTTACTTGACCTGTATGAAATTACCCCCCACCCCCGCGTCCGGCCCGCAGTCGCTCTGTGTGTCCGGCGCTTAAGCCACACGGTAGATTTAATCCGTTAGTGAAGTGTGTGGATGTCAATATGAATCCGAATGTCTTTGTGTTGGTTGAATAGAGTGTTCAGTTCTAAAGCGAGAGCATAATGTGTCTATGAAATAGAAATTTGCAGTAGTGTTTAGGAGTACTATTCAATTTAAGCATCATATTTACTACACACAATTATTATATGCTTCTATTGGACAAATGTTTTAGGAGTATTTCGTTGCTACTTCCAATATTGGGAAAACACAAAATAAAAAGAGGGATCTATATATTTCGCGATATATAAGAACACAATAAAATCCTAAATTTCTTCCAAATATTTATTGATGAATTTTCACGAAGGCTAGTGCTTTAAGTAAATGCACCCAATGAATAAAATCATCAAAATCAATTAACATAATTATAGAAGGAAGAAAGAAATAGTTCAAAATGAGAAATAGACTTTCATCATTACGAAAACATAAGATGAATAAATAATATATTGTTGACCGCTTACTATTTATCACACTAAACCCCATAATAACTTGGTCTTTATCCAACAATCTAGCGAAACAAACAGATTATGCCGTCAAATTCATGACGTGGGCAGAACTCTACTGAACAGGCATCTGATAAGCAAACCATTTGTTTCGGCCGCAGCTTGCCAAACAGCTAGAAAAAATATAGAGTAATTGAAATGTAAATGATGTTGTTTCCTTAGAAAACTACCATGGTAATTTCAACCTTAAAATTTAGCTGGATAAGGTTTATTTTTCTCCTGTATTTTTTGGGTATATAAGCTTTAACCTACTTGTTCTACTAACTCCAAAGTTGCAACTCAGTTTCATATGCAACTGAGTTAAAAAATAATGATCTGTTCGCGTCTTACCCATTTTCAACTCTTTTGGGGTTGAAAATAGGGTACATTGTTGTTTGAAGCTTTCATAACAGTTAATTTAGGAAGCTATGGGGGTTATGGGCTATTTCGTAAGTTGCTTTCATAAATGGAATAAGGTGTACTTGTATTGTTATTTTTTGTATAAGATCAGTGAATAAGAATGCATGAGTTTTCAAGATTCTCTTGAGACTTTAACAACGTTGCCCGTTTAATTATAATTATGTTCAGTTATAATTGTCGCATCACCATCACTCAAATTAATGTCCTTGTATAGATAAAAAATAGAAAAATTCCGTCTTTTTACAATTTTTTTCACACGTTAAATAGTGCATCTTGTGTTTAAAATCAACCAATGATTTTGTAGATGGATGAAAGTGAATCCAGTAGAAGGTCAAAAATATTAAAAATCAGTATTAACATTCCATTAGAATCTTGACCGATTACTCACTATTTCAACAGACAATAATCATACTACTTTATTCACTTGACCACCTGAATGACCAATTGAAACTTTCAATGAAGTACATAATAAGTAGTATCAGTTGGAATAATGCCAGGTTCCCTGTTGCTCCAATTTTTCTCCTCTTCAAAGTTAGTCGCGTTGAGATCAGAGCTCATGCTCAAGGGTCCTCAAAGAATGAAGCTTCAGGGTATATTTTTTTAACAATGGATGGCAAATACAAGTTGTTTCAATGAGTTGCTGAAATTTTCTGGTTCTGCTGCTTTTTTGGTGATGGGAGTGAAGTGGCAGATAAAGTTATTTAGAAAAACTGGTGATATATGAAATGTTACGCTATTGCTAATAATTTAATCAATTATCATGCTCATTAAAATATACATAATGACGGAAAGCGATTGTCATTCAGATGATGTTATTTCTTTGGGAAAATTGTTCCAATCATACCTCTTGTTAACGGGTAAACCAAAAATGTATTCTCTTTTTTAAATTATTTGATACTACGATTAACAAACAGATCACGATTTTACTCCGCTGCCTAATTTCCGCCTTCTCTGCCAAAAAACTCTGACAACTTAATTACGAAAACTAAAACTTTGACTTTAACAAATAAATAAACATGCTATTTACAAGAAACTTTATCTAGACTGTCTTAACGGTCGACGGAACATTTGACATTTTGCAAAGAGAAAACAAAGTGCCTGAGAGGAGCTCCAATGATTTATATTCTGAAGATCACCCACCGAACTTTCAATAACACAATTACCGAACTGGTCAACTCTGTCGAATAAGGATAAAAAGGTTCCACGAAATACGTATTTTATTTTTCCTTGACAGCTATTAGTTTATTGGCTGGAATAAAACTGGTGAAGTTAAAGTACCGAGTTTGTTATGGACTATTTACGTTCTAGTTGCAAACGCTATTACTATGGTGTGATTTATACTTTTAGTACTAAGTACTATAAAAAGTGGTGTTTGCTTTTTCGTTGAAAGTCTATGTACTAAATTGTAGTGATGACAAATTTCAAAGATAACTTTCACGTTTATTTATACTTATGCTTTATATTACAGCTCAAGTTAAGCAAAGTGACTTTTGAGACGATTAATTAACAAGATTTAAGACTATACGACTACTATCGAGCATCGATAACTTGCTATCTATTGATAAATATAGTTTGAAAATTAGCGCCTCTAACGGGTGCCGAACGAACTAATTTTGCAGTACATTTTAAACGTCAAATTCTTGATACTCTGCAGTATCAACTGTAGAAAATCGCGCTACAGTTCCAGTACTTATGTAAGCCGAAATATTTATCAGATAGATAAAGTATCAGCTAATGTATTTAAACAACTGTCATAACTTGAAGAGGTGAAACTGGTGTGGGTATTATTGGGTACCAACTATTATAACTATTAAACTGAGTAAATATAGATAAAATAAATAAAGATATTCAATTAGACCTTAACATCTCACATTCCATTGAAACCAAATAAAACCGCCCAAGCGGTTAGCAATGTCTGATTTATTCCTTCAAGATATTACTTGGAAGTCGTAAATAATATCTCTACTAAAAGTATTCGTACATACACGTAGTTATCATTTGTTATTATTTTTAGGAGTGAATGGTTTCTATTTGCACTACTTCTCTTACCTACAGTCCGACTTACAGACTATATTTATTACATACATATTTCATTTCAAAGTCCCCAACCCGCACTTGTTCAGCGTTTTAGACTCAAGGCCTAACCTCTCCCTCTCGTTTGGGAGGAAACCCTTGCCCTGCAGTGGGATAGTAAAAGCTTAAGAAAAAAAAAATCTTTTGGTCTCAGTCAAACGCGACCGATTTTCTAACACTATCGACTATAGACAACAGGCTAGCTGGCTACTGTAGATATTTATTTGTTGTATGTTTATAAGGTAGACCTATTTGCCAGGCCAGTATGTTACAAAGTAAAGTTACTTGGAACGACCTTTTACTATTGCAAACAGAATTTCTTGACAACCAACAGAATTAAATTTTAAGTGTACTTTAACTTTGTCTTTCTCCCTATTATTATTGCAACGAAACAGAATAAATAATATCAAAATACTAAACATTTAATATCCAAAGAAACTATTTCGCGATATATTTTGTTTGAGAATTTCCCGAAGACATCTTATTACTATCGTCAAAGAGAAATTAATATTGTGGGACTTCGTTGCGGAAAATATTAAATTCGTCGTTATTATATTTTGGTAAACATTTGATGGTAGGTTTCTTAATCGTTTGCTCGTATTTTATTTACATTCAAGGGTTAGTTGTCGAATAAATATAAATGAAGACATTTATGAAGGCCGCTACTAAAATTATTTGTTGACATTGTACATGTTGACATATTTTTTTCATTACCACTTCTAGTCCTTTCTTCCCATTTTTTGCATTTAACGGATAAACATAGAATTAAAAAGTTACTTTCACATTTATAACATATTTAAATGTATCTATACTAATATTATAAAGCTGAAGAGTTTGTTTGTTTGTTTGTTTGAACGCGCTAATCTCAAGAACTACTGGTCCGATTTGAAAAATTCTTTCAGTGTTAGATAGCCCATTTATCGAGGAAGGCTATAGGCTATATATATCATCACGCTACGACCAATAGGAGCAGAGTACCAGTAAAAAATGTTACAAAAACGGGGAAAAAATTATCTCTTATGTGACGCAAGCGAAGTTGCGTGGGTCAGCTAGATATATAAAGTGAACGAGAGTTTGGGACCACGTTTAGGAGCAGCAAGTAAGCTTATTATCATAGCCGAACACGCTACCAAACCCTGGTTTCCTTTTGAAAATCTTGCAACAGAAACTGGAACCTCCTCGAAAATTAGAAGGACGTCTAAATCAAAATAGGGTCTTAAGGATTGGCAGACGAATATACGACTATCCCGACTAAACAGGTCTTATTAATTGCGTACTGTATGTATCAGTACATTTAAGGTTGGTGTGGTCTCACAATAGCCTATAAAACCGCCAAATATGATTCAAATACGCATCCTAAAATAGCATCTTGGAAAACTGAATAAAAGGACAAGTAAGTGGTCGTTTTGTGCCGTAATCAGATCTCGTCGGTCTCGAGATTACAACCCTAGAGATATATGTCTCTGCTCCTAAGATATTGGAGTATTTTATACTCCGTCTGTGCACCGATGGTTTTATCCAACGATATTAAGTTTTTCAATCGAAACCGTATCTGCAATATGCTACTTGTGTGGATTCTGATTGAGTTATGTTCGCCTTTGAAACTAGCTTCTACTAGAGTACGTTCGTGTAATATTTTTGCTTTGAGATTTTGAATATTTTGTTCGTATTTTCTTAGGGTCTTTGGGTATGAATTTCCACTGTGTTATTGATTTAATAAAGATCGCACTTTATGTATTTTTCAGATTTCAGCGAAGTAAGAAAAGTATTTTATTTGCCATATAGAGGTATAATTGTTTACTGTGTGTCGAATGATGTTTATAGTTGTACAGTCTCGTTTATCATTCAGAAAAAGTAAAGGCAAAACTTTTAAAATAAATATAAGATGAATTCGTCCTAATTTTGAAAGCCAAACTTAATTTCTTTGAGTATTCTCACTGGGACTCCCAAATAGGTAGCAATTTGTCCAAAAGTCTAGATTTACTCAACTTATCTGAGAGCCTGGATGGATCAATCTCATAATAATCTAAGTTTTAGATCACGAACTCAATCTCTGAGATATTTCGGTTCTAAATAAAGATTACGCTGATCATAATGTATTCAAACTCCAAATTACTTTGAGACTGAATATTATATCAAACTTGTGCGTAGTTTGATATAATTTTGAACTAGCTTCAACACTAGGATGTGCTTATGTATTGATAGAATTTGCTTTGAAAGTTTGTATCGTAAGATTGCTGTTCTGTTATTATACTTTAACATTTAAATCAGACGTATCCATAAATGAAATTGGTTGGTCTATATTAAGTAAGGATTTCAAGAGGAATCAGGAAGCATAAATGTTTGATATTTAACCATTTATAATTCACACGAAAATATCCACTTTAAATCTATGTGTCGATTGGATATACTTAAATTTATTTGTAATGATTTATAGCAACAACGTGAATACAACTGTTGATAAACTGCTGAGGTCTCAGGTTCGATTCCTGGGTTGAGCAAACTACTGTCGGTCTTTTTTAATTCATATTGAAATATTTACCAATAGTAGCCCGGAGTTTGTCCACGTGCCCGGTATAAATAAATAAATAAATAAATATTGTTGCACAACTCACACACGGTCATTTAATTCCAAACTAAGCAGAGCTTGTAACTACGGTAACCAAATAACTGATAAACATACTTATATACTTCTAAATACATACTTATATAGATAATTTGATAATTTGGTATATGACAGTAGGCTCGCTTTCTATTACAGTAATATTATAAGTGGTGAAACGTGGATGTGTTTCATACACCTACACCTTCGGGTGTAACCGGCTTGATGTATATATAAAGCATTTTATATGCTAAAATGGTACGTCCATGTATCTTAAGAGCCTTATTGTTTCCTACCATTTAGTAAAGTCAAGTTAGTTTACCCAATTCCTATATTAGCTTAGGTCTTGTACAAATATAACAAGCATATTTATATATTAAGCCCGAAAGGTACAATTTACTACGATCCTAAATACTTACATAAATATAACTCGGCTAAGATCGTGTAGGAGTTCTGAATATATTATATAAATTTTCTTAGAAATGTTTATTAGTTCCCTTTAGGATATTATTAGGATTCTAGCTATGGTAAAAGAAGTAATGCTTGTGATGAAATATAAAATTGTTACTCACTAGTATTTTAAGTTTTTTTTTACTTCAAAATTGATACATAGCTAAATGTTTCCAATTTTTTCAACCCATTACTGACCCACTGCTGGTCTAGGGTCTCCTCCCGAAAAAGATGGATTAACTAACCCTCGAGTCCACGAATCATCATTAATATAAAATTTTATGTTGAACCATCTTAATTAAAACGCTTAACTACCTCATTTAACCAACAGACTGTAAACAAATATAATTCCACAAAACTTTTCAACGGTCATTTAAAAACCCACTTAATTATTAATAGTAAACACAGGTAATAAACTTTCGTGCCCACAGCCGGGAACATGGCGGTGCAAACAAGAAAAATAAATTATTTACCACACTCGAGTAATTAATAGGAAAATTAATAATTCAAAAACCATCTCTGCCTACCGTAGAGGCTCGACCACAGGCCGGACATGTCAACCAATTTACATTATTAATCTCTACCAAAGTATACTCATTAATATAATCCCGACCTTGATTAACGCCTGCAATCCATCCCGAATTCAAACAAAACATAATTAAAATGGCCGCCGATACAAACGCTCCCGATTGGTCCCGGAATAAAACAACCGACCAATCGCGGCTTGCGTTTAAAAATTTAACGGTTTTTGCATCACCGATAATTGTTTTCAATGTATAATTGAATTGGTTAACTGATTAAATATTGTAAATGTATTTATTTAGTATCGCATTACGTTTTCGGGACTTTGGGGTGTATTTAAATATTTATAATTTGAACAAATTATTTATTTAATTTATTAACGCTACGTAATTGTTTATTCAATAACAACTAAAATCTGATAATTATGCCTGTACGTTATATTATGTTATTTTATGTTTAAGTATTATTTAAATAGTGAAACGGTTTCAGCACGAATAAATCTCTATAAAAGAGTTACAAGCGATATAATTATTACATATAGTAACATTTCATCACGACTAGATTTATCTTATTCGTTTACTTAGACGTATATCTGGGGGCACGGAAGTGCCCCCGCAAGTCGAGCAAAAAAAAAGCGGCACGGCCGTAACATCCTTTTCTCGAAGCAATTCGGGCTATTTTTGACACCCCTATAATTTCGTTGTGGATAAAACAAGAAGCCTGGATTTTCAGCAACTAATTAGTCATTGTAGAAACACGGTATATTTAAAATTTCAGTCAATTTGAACCAGTCGTTTAAGAATGACAACTTGTTAAAATTTTGAATTTTGTCACTCACTGATTCACTGACTCACTGACTCACCGATCATCAAAAGTCTAAGGTACTTCTAGCAGACTTAGAAGCTTAAAATTTAGAATACATAATTATAGGGTTTAGTGTTTTTATCATGGGAAAAATTAAATATTTTCTAATTTCGGTACAGTTTTCTAAATACACCAACTGCAACAATAACTTTGTAATCCCATATAAATGTATAAGATTACAAGGTTACATTTGCAGTTAATGAATTATTATTACTGTAGAAAATAAAATAAATTGGTGTAAATAGGTACCTACTATATGAGTCATAACGGGAGGGTGTATGGGGTGGGTAAGGGTGTTTAGCCCATGAAACTGAACAACATTCCCATAGGAAAATATGTTGAATTATGAAAAAAAAAAGTCTTTCCATACAAATTGGACTTATGTTCGCTCTACAAAAAGAAGTGAGATGCCACCAAAAACATTCTATAAAAACCTCAAGTCTCGCCGTAAAAAGTTGTGAGATCTATATAATACCAAGTCGATTAATCTATTTAGTCTCTACTTAAAGGACCGTCTGTCTTAAGTTATTACGTATGTTATTATCATGCCAATTAAAAAAAAAATACCTTTAAAACAAATAGATCGACTTGGTCATCGCAAGAAAACACAAATTCGCCATTAACATTTCAGGAGCATTAACTTCTCGTCGTGCTGTGTAGTGTGATACATACTAATAATTAAATCATGCGATGGCCAGGTCGGTCTATTTGTTTTAAAGGTATTTTTTTTTAATTGGCATGATAATAACATACGTAATAACTTAAGAGAGACGGTCCTTTAAGTAGAGACTAAATAGATTAATCGACTTGGTATTATATAGATCTCACAACTTTTTACGGCGAGACTTGAGGTTTTTATAGAATGTTTTTGATGGCATTTACAGTTCACTGTTCAAAACTATCAAAAGCTAAAACTGTTCTAAAATTCAAAGCCAAGCAGTCAAGTGGGTATCATGTGGGCTAGCAATTCAAATGCAACACATTTAACCTACAAACTGTCTTGAAATTAGGCTTGCAGAGTTGAAATAATATCCATTCATTTGCCGCAGAACCGCACGATGTTGCATCTTTAGTGCACAGCTGGTGCTGAGCTGAAAATATGTAGAAAACAATGAAACCCAACGTTTCAGAGCTGCCCGTTTTACGTACGTTTGGAAATGAATGTTCTAGTAAATTGTTTGAAGTGCGCCTTTAGTTTTGGTTAACGGAAGTAATTTTTAAATCTCGTTTTTGTTTTAAGTTGCGTTGCAGTAATTTGGTTTTTCTCAGAGCTGTTTTTTGGGATTTTACTACCTGTAGTAAAATTAAATTTCAACAAGTATAATTAGTGTTAATCTTTATAATTACATAAGCACATGAAAGTTGTAGTGGTGGCAAAATTTTCATAGATTTTGTGACCTAAAAATTAGATTAACTATAATAAAATTACATGTTTTAGCAAGTCTCATATATGGGGAAACTGATCTTCGATTGTATGGGGTTCATTTGATTAAACGTTAAATTCTGATCAGCTAAAAATAGTCTGTCCAGTACCTCTCCGTAACACACTCTTTAACAAGAAAACCATTAACTTAGCACTCCATCTAAACGACACCTAAATATAGGAGATCTTATTTCCTTTGTCCTAGGAAAATATTGACCCTTCCTTAATTAGATATTGGATACTAAAGTGCCTTAGTGCCAAGGCATTTAATTTTCTCGCAAGCTTTACATGATAAAGGAATCGTAACTCGTTAGGCATGCCTTTGTGAGGTGTTAAATAAACAGCAACTGTTGTCTCGTACAAAGGAGTACGTTTTTGTCTTAGTAATTGAGTCTTAATTAGTTGGTGCGTGTGTTTGATAGGAAGGGGCGCGTGTTTTGCTATTGGTTTTAAAGGGCAATATTTTTGTTTGGTTTAATATGGTGTAAAAATATATGGTAAATTCTTCTATTAACAAAGGAAAACAGTAAAAAAATAAATAAAGTTAATAATCGTATTCGAAAATATGAAGTAACTACTATAATATTGTGTGTAGACATAAGCACTTTCCATTCTATACATATGGCATCACACAATTAACCATAATATGTTATTATGTGACCTAAGACGATTCTACCACTGAACTACCTGAGGTTTACTTTCAAGTTGAAGACTAAACAAGCGAATAGATTAGATAATAGGTATTATTTTAGTACTTAAACACGCTCCTAAGTAACTAAAACAGAATATAAACATCCATTTTACATCATCAGCAAACCTTTTAAACGTTAAGAGGTTGCATAAAGGAGATATTTGAAAAGCGAGATGCAAATTCTGCAGAAGTATGCATGAACACGACACAATCGCTTCATCGCAAATCCATTGCGCGCCGTGAATCGCCGCACGCTTGGAACCGTCTCGCTTTATCCGAAATGTATGCACACATAAAAATGTCCACTTTGCTCCTTCACCCAGAATATCGTCAGCAAGTTTTATGTTATGGAGATTTCTGCGAACCGGGATGTAATGAGATGTGTTTTTATTTTTTTACTTTTTCAAGCATACGTTATGAGGTAGATTACATAGACGTAGCAAGTTTTCCTTGAGTATCTGCAACTTACATAGGAATGTTTTACAATTTCTAGAGGAGATAAACTACGCAAAGGGTAACGCCGGGAGGGGACGCTCTAGAAAGACATACACGGTTCACATCGGTGATGTCTTGTAAAAAAAGGTGCGCACTGAGCAGTACTGATAACTGGCGGGTCTGTATGACAACATGGCTGGATGTGAATGAAGCAAGAAAAGTTTGTAAGGTTCGTTGTAAATCGCATTCCTTGATTTCCGCCTATCCTTATCGGAAATAGGTGTGTTAAACTGCGTATGAACAAGTTTTATATCAAGACTTTTAAATAAAGACCACATCGAAAGATTTCTTCTTTAGAAACTAAATGGATATGATACGCAAACTATATATCAATACGCAATTAAAGCGACGAAGGTTATCCTTTTAAATTTCCACGTGATCTTTCGAGATACCTCTGCCAACAGAACAAACAACAAAATCTTACAACCATAAAGACCAGTTTGCACAGATAACTAGTTTTTGAAGTACCTAAATAAGCAAAGAACATTCTGGCAAGCCGCTCACGAACTCCAAATGTAATTACTATCTTTAAACGGGAAGTTACAAGGCGGCGTATCAAAGTAATCTGAAGAAATTTTCAGCATCGCATGTGATTATTTGGCAAAAGCACAAGGAGCGTAGCAATCGGTAAATATTTAAAATTCTCCGGAGCAAAAGTTTCTAGCGAAGGTTCGCGATGTGAATATTTTAGGAACTGAACGCTGCCTTCATATGTGGAGGGGGGAAGAGGGGGGGGGGGGTAATTACCTGCCCTCCAAGAACTTGGAGTTCAGAAGGATTTATTTAAGAGTTTTGAAAAAGGAGTTATGGTTGTAATTTTGTTAGCGGCTGAACTAGGTTATTTAGCTAGTTCTAGATTAAGGTTAGATTAACATGTGAAACGGATTGCTAAGATCTTCGTATGTTCTTCGTAGATCGGTCATATAGAAAATAGTACTAGAAGAAATATTATTTTGACAAGTACATTTACTTCTTTCTATATGCAGAAGTTAAAAGCGTGTGTAATTGTGAGGTAAATAAGTCCTGTCGAAATCAGTGGTTTCGAATTTGCGTATTCTCGAGATAGAATAAACCACAGCTGGTAATTATTGGCATGGGAATAAAGTTAACAACTTTGAGTTAAGTTCTATAAATATTTTATTACAAGTTAGTAAGTGTTTTAATATTACTATTGAAATTTTTTAGGCACCAAAGTTTATCAAAGCTGAAACTTTAGGATTGCTATCGTAAAATTTTAGGTCCGAATCCCTTCCACGTTTCACGCACTCTTTCCAATTTAGAACTTCATCTAGTTATGGGTAATCTACAATACCCTGTAGAGTAAGTGTAAACATAAATAGTCCGGAGTTAGATGATGTGTCGGATAGACAGCGAAAATGAACTTCCAAAGCACCACTAACATTGTAAATGGCGAAAACTAGGTGTATTTTTACAATTTTCTTCGAGCTACGTTATCTATACTTAATATTATAAAGCTGAATAATATTATAAAGCTGAAGAGTTTGTTTGTTTGTTTGAACGCGCTAATCTCGGGAACTACTGGTCCGATTTGAAAAATTATTTCAGTGTTTGATAGCCCATTTATCGAGGAAGGTTATAGGCTATATATCATCACGCTACGACCAATAGGAGCAGAGCAGCAGTAAAAAATGTTACAGAAACGGGGAAAATTATGACCCATTCTCTCTTCTGTGACGCAAGCGAAGTTGCGCGGGTCAGCTAGTATTTTAATAAAATTATATCCATAGACCGCTTTTGGTAATTAATTGATTCGACTTTAAAATTGAGCCCTACACTTCTAGATAGCAGACATATTCAATCCCGTATGCCTATATTATAAAAAGGGTACTCATTTTATAAAACATATTATAAAACATACTAAGTAATAACATTGCTATCTCAAAGGAGCCTTCAGACGTAGTTTTATTCTCAATAGACTGTTAAATGTGAATTCTTAATAACTTTCACTATAAACATCGTATTTTACATCTGAATTAAATATTTGACTTTTAGTTTGACTTTAAATTGCCTCATGAATAAAATTAACTATCGCGTCTGAAGAGATTCTCTGAGATTGATAGATGTTATCTTGTTTGCGTGAAAATTAAAATATATGAGCATTATTTGAACGACTGGAAATTAAATTATTAAGGCTTAAATCACAAACACGTGTTTTCAAATTAAAAGAAGTAAAGGATGTCAACTAAATAGTTTTCAAGTCCAATTCAGAAGACCATGGATCACTTGAAAAACTTTATGCATTGTGTACAATACCTCACCATAAATTCAGTCGTTTCTGCACAACACCTAAATCGTTGTATGTATGATTGAAAATATGAAGGCTTTAATTACAAAAATCACCTGAAATCAATGTAAATTTTAATACCAATTAATTTATTTCTCTATATCTAATTGACCTTACAACATACGGTTTTAGTTTACTTCAATAATTATCACAAATCATAAAAACAAACTCATAAAACTGAATAACCTTTTCCAGTTACACATAAAAGTTCATAATAGTAAATTAGTGTCAAATTGGGCCACTACTTATAACTCGGCCATTTTCCGAACGAACAAACCAACGGCCATTTAAATGGCGTTTCATCTAAACGACGCATTTGTTTATTTTTACATCCAATTAAGCACAGTGGCTCTCAATATGTTTGTGTTTTTATTGTGGTTTAAAACGGTAGGATTTAAAACAGCTTTTTTGTATAAGTTCTGACTTTTGTCTTGACTTCTGTCTGTGTGACTGTCGACTTGATTGAAAGTAATAATAATAATCATGTGCAATATTGAGATGATTATGAATGAAATTAATATTTGTTTGTTCAGATGACATTTTGCGTTAGTTGAACTTTTTATGACTGGTTCAGGTCTTTGCTATACATAATTGACTCATATTTTTAGGTACAAAGGATATTAGGTAGGTAGAAGATTAGGTACAAAGTTGTTCTGCTCCCGTGGCGCATCCTCCCTACTCGTCAATACAACTAATTATTTTGAAATATTTTTTTTGCAGCTACATAAACAAACGCCAAGAAATAATATATTATTAAAATAACAACTCAAAAATCAGGAAACCTCGCAATGGATTTATAATACCTAAAAACTAGCACATGACGTCACAACTTTTCAAAATTTACAAAAATCATGAAATAATTATCTCTGATTGGCCTCCTAATTTCTGCATAAACTCCTCAGACCACCCTCTTATTATACGAGTACTCCTTCGACCCACAGGTCAACCCGCTGACCTTATAAATAGCCAGCTAGGTCAATTGAAAATTATGTGGTCAAGCTTTCCAAGCGCTGCGGCCAAATGCTTCGGGTCCCGGGTTTGGGTTCCGAGCTTATCGGTAAAACCTTTCCGGGTTTTATTTTATTGTAAAATTGATTATAATAATATGTAAAGTTATTTATTTTTGGTTTTTATTTGTGGGTTATGGGTTTTAATGGCTCATGACGTATATATGTCTGTCGGTAAAGTGAAGAAGGTTTTATAAGGCGTTAGATTTTTGACTGTTGATGACCCATGAACCGATTAAGAAGTAATGTAACATTCTAGAGAGAATTGTTTGATACCAAAACATTATTTAATAGAAATAATAAAAATACCTTGATTTTAAGTGATGAGTGCTATAAGTTTTATTTTTATCGCATGTAAGAGAAAGAAATGAAAAAAGAAATAAGTGTAACGTCCAGCGCCGACCTTTCAACAAACAAACAGGACTTGATAAAATTTAGTTTACAGCCCAAAAAGTCAAAGAATTTTACAAATTTTCAGCCTCCTAAAATTCAAGGAACGCAAAATAAAATTGAATCCGTAACCTTCATACAACAATTTATACCTGAGATAAGAAAGTCGGGGGGCGATGATTTAAACAAGTTTAAAAGCCACTGAGTTTAAACATTAATTCGTGGCTAACAAACCGCTCGTTAAGTAAAAACGGTTGAATTATAGAGGGACAGGTAGACCGTGTTAACGAGGTTAGCTCGACCCGGACCGATAAATAACAGCCGATAACGCGTTGTCGCTTGCGCCTCTTTGTTCTCAAATAAATCGGCGGAAAATTGAAGCCATACCTTCAGTGGTGAATTAACATGAAAATATTTTAACAGTTAAGTGGGTATTATCGCTGAAAACAAAGCCTTTATTGGCCAAGTTTGGTATTTGATGTGAATTTTTAAGGGTGACATTGATTTTCCCTGTGTGTGTTATTTTTTTCTGTGAAAAACTAATATAAATATTTTTTTGGACAATTCCATCCAAGTTTGAGGAAAATCTCGATTAATTACTTCATATTTTTTGTCAAAATACAGTACATACCTGATTTTCTGTATTTTTCGACGAAAATCTAATAGAAAAGATTTTCCATGTACCTGAAAAAATATAAGATTACCAATAATATAAGCAGCAAAAACTCCCTTAAATCTAGGAATCATTTCAACAACATTCAATGTCACACCAAACTCTTCAATTATCACGCTCTCGTAATTTAAATTCACACTCACAAACAATTTACCACCTCAAAACGTGTACTCGTTTAACAATAATAACAGCATACCTGCTCCAATTGTCGCTTGATAACAAACATAAAACACCCTCACGCGCCCTTATCAACAAACATGTTCGTGCCTGTCACAATTGAACAAGATATCAGAAAAAATGAACGCAAATATTCTCCCTGTCCCCAACAAGTAACCGTACAAAACAGGGATGTGATTGTAACCGAAACTATTTTATATCCGTTGTATAATTTTATCCGAAACCGATAAAATCCATACTATAAATGCAAAAGTTTGGAAGGTTTGATGTATGATATAAGATGGATAGGATAATAGAAATATGTTTATTCCTCTTTGAAGCAAACACGACTGAACAGTTTGTATGCAATTTTGCCCAGGCATACTTTAATCTAGACTAACACAAAATTTTATCTCAGGGTGATGCCGCCAGCAGGAACTAGCTTCGTATGATTTCGAAGAGAGAACAGACCCTAAATCAAATGGTTTATATAGCTTTTTACACTTTATTATAGAAACTATCTGGAAGTAACGGCCAAAAAAATCATATCCGACATTGGTATAATGTTATTAATATATCCGAAACCGTTCCATATCCATAACATCCCTAGTCCAAACTGTCTGTAACGTATCCCCAATTTCCGAAAACTCCAATCTGATAGAAAAAACAGTGATGCGAAAAAAACACTTGATGTGTAAGCTTGTGTTTCTTTTGCGAAAGCAACGTTCGAGACTAATAGATTGGGTGTGACTCTTTGTTTTGTTTCTATGAGCAGAAATTTAGGGTCTGCAGTTTGGCTGTTTGGTTTATTTTTATTTGAATGTAAGTTGACGGTTTGAAAGCTTTTCTTCTTGCTTGGAAGAGACTTTTAGTCTTTTACGTTTCATAATAATTAACAGGAATTAATTGATCTTTATTAAGGTTTTGCAATCTACGTCAAATGTCAAGCAAAAGGCGGGTCTACATTAGAGGTATAGAGGGCTAAAGCTACACACGCGAACTGAACGCATATTTATGCTGTGTGGACTGATTTACAAGTCTTGAACGTGCACTTTTTAACCGACTTCAAAAAATAAGTAGATTCTGAATTCGACAATAATTTCATTTCAACTTTCTTTTATAAAAGAAATTTATATTCGGCCAGTGCTCTCTTCATGTTTCAATTGTAATCGGTTTGTATGCGTGTTCGCATTAATTACGTATGGTTATAATTTGCAACTGTATTTAATCATAATATATAATGGTAATATGTTTTTATTTATTCAATCAGTACATTATAATTATATTTTTTACCTAAAACGTGAACAGCATGATATAATGATATTATTGCTTTGACTACGTTACGTAAAAGAGAGTTCTAATAATTTTATTTCATCTAGAAATATTATTTTCTCTTTGAATTGAACTGGTTGTATTAGATTCGTGCTGAAAGTAATTATTAAAATAGAAAATAGATTATAATTTACATCTTCTTCGAACTTTCAAACATCAGATTTCAATAATATTAGTTAGAATTTTAGATAACACTTTCTTTATTGTTAAAATATATTAGAAATTTTAATGAGTTCTGATAGACGAGGCTGAACAAAGGATAGTGCTTATTTTATTATTTTATAAATACATATAAAAAGATAACAATTATTTTTAAATAACAGCTTGTTAGAATTTTAGATTATGATTTCTAGGATATTCATGATTTCTAACTTTGTAACTACATTTTTTATGACATGGAAATTGAAGTTACAAAGCTCGTTAAAAATCATAAATGAATTAAAAAGAGTTTTTGACATTTTAATGTCGTTAGACAACGATTAAACTAACTTCACTATTTATAATGTTACGAAAAAACCCTAATATGTGACATTGTGACATTCGTCACAGAGGTCAGTCATGAAGTACCGGGTTTTTTTTCCCCGTTCAACAACCTATCAATAGTTTTTTTGTACATAATCATTGTCATTTTTTCCCTAGTAAATTACTTTTCAATTTGAATTCCAATTCCCCTGTCAACGGCATATCTATTTACTTTTCCCGTATGATAGCTACAGGCTCATCACCTATGACATAGGATCGATAGGATATAATCTAAAAGCACATAACCTATTGTTACTCCAACAAAATGTAGCGTTATAAAGTGTATCAAAATTACGTCACAGGAGCCGTTATGAAGTGGGTAGTAAAATCTAGGCTCGGAGTACTTTATACACGTACTAGCAAACTGTTATTATTAAGGGATACCGCACACTAGCTACTTTTAACATCGGCGATTGGGATGGACTCTCATTTTGGAAATCAGGTGCAGCAATTTACATCCCCGCTTACGAAAAATTTACGAAGACGGCGATTAAGTCGCTTATACAAGGCAAAACATAGTGACTAGCATCGCAACCATGCATACTTAAAAATGTCAAAGGTGGCGATTTAGTAGCTTATCGGAAGCATAGCTAGCTAGATGTAGCGACCAATCGCTACACTCCGCGTACTGACAGATGCCAAACGCTGCGTGCGCTAGATACCGTACACGATCGTGAGAGGAAAGCATCAATGTAACGCTTAAACGCGCGATTCTGTACCTCGATTCTCTACCACCATCGACTGCCGACACCCGGCTAGCTATAGAAATTTTGACATTTAGAATGTACTGCCAAAACATTTCCTACGACAACCGTCAGAAGCGCTGATCACATTTTCATACAACATTTCTCGATGACAGTTCGGTTGTCGGTAGTCGATAGTGGAAGGGAATTGAGCTACTGCTTCCGTGACCGAACGCGAACAGTATCCAAAACGCGAGAAAGCATCACCATGATAGCTACAACGCCAATTGCTTTTAGAAGTAGCAAGTCTGCGTAGTCCCTAAGCATAATATAAGCTATACGGTGGTACTTACAGAGTGCGAACAAAATACAGTTTTAGTGTTCATATGTTTAGTTATAACACTCGGGTATGTGATGATATGTAATAGATTATTGTTATAGCCTTGCTGTGATGTGTGTTTTAGAAGAATAATAATTTTGTAGTTTGTTTTTTATACCTATGATGGCAAATTATTTCGGGATTGTATTGTTATCGAAAACAATTAAGAGGAGTTAATGTGGACATACAGTACGATGGTATCGAGCTTCTATCAATGAGTATGGATGATCCATTATGTCATAATTGTCCGTATGTGACATTTACTAAGCAAGCCTACATAATCAAAAGAACGACTGAAATAAGTTTAACGTTTATTCGACGGTAATATTTTAAAATTCAACCCGCGCCTGGTTGCATGAATTGTATTATCACAACGGTAAACACAACAAGGAAAAAAAAAAGAAAAAATCAAATTTTAGTTTCCAAAAAATAATATTAAAAAAATGTGCCCGCAACCCTAATCTCAAGTCCTAACCTCTCATCGAAATGCTCAGCGGTTGTTGAGCAAGCACAAATATTGTTATTCTTCAGATAGAGTAAACTGGCAAACACGTGTAAATATTGTAAAAGCAACAGAAACGAACGTCACAAAACGTTTCGTATCGCGACTCTTTCCTTATTAGGCGACGCCATTTTCCTGTGACGTCATGTTATAGTGAGGGTTACTGGTGTTGGTACTTACTTTTTATTTAGTCGATGTTTGTGTCGAATATCTTGGAAGAAAACATGTAATTTTTTTTTAATTATTATAATATGCTGTGTAGACTGCTGGGCACAGTCCCCCCCCCCCCGCTCCTAGGTTTCTACGTAAGCTCAATGCAAAAGTAGTTAAGAAAATTAAAAGTTTGATCTTTTTTTATGTGTCATCAAAGTTATAAAATAAATAAAGTAGCTCTTAAGAACTGTCAACGACAGCCGAGTGGTATAAGGATTCGTCTCCTACGCAAATGATTGAGGGTTCAAAACCTAGACGACACATGAGGTTTTGAAGCTATATGTATGCTATATTAGAATTCTATTTCACTTGCATTAACGGTAAAAAAAAGCATTTGAGTACCTGACCAAAACGCAACAAGCTATTTTAAACAGTTCTTGAAGGTTTCCAAGACAAGCAAGGTCCCAAACTCCTTGCACAGAACGTAGTGGACTCAAACCCTAATCCTCATTACTTGTAAAGAAATGGTACAGGAATGAATGAAATCTATTTTTTTAATGCCAAAAGGAAACTCATACGACAAGCAATAACTCTCCCATCAATCTCAAAACATAGTAAAACCAAATCCAAAGATAAACCTAGCTTACATCTCTTCACGGAACAAGCAAGCATATAATGAATATTTTTATTTATTTATTTATTTATTTATTTATTTATTTATTCATCCTTACAACTATTTTTACAGGTTTACCCCAATACAATATATACCTATATTATATACCACGACTTAGTGAGAATGAGACCATTAAAACTTGTCTCAACTGAAGCTAACTTGGACTTGCATACTTGTAGTGGTTAACATTATATCTAGGAGTGCAGGTACAAGTTTAGTTCTGTCGTTATAGGTTTAGCTTTAAGGCGTGTAATAGTTTGTAGGGGTTTTTAGGTGACAGCAAACTGTAAGAAAGAGACTAGGTTACTGTAGTTCAATTCTCTATTACTATCGGCTATCGACCTGTCATCGAGAAATTTTTTATGAAAATCTGATCAGCGCCTCTGAGGGGCGTCGCAGAAACTGTTTTGGCAGTACATGCTAAATGTCAAAATTTAGATAGCTAGCCGGTTGTCGGTAGTCGATAGTAATATAGAATTGAGCTACTGGTCAAGTATTTAGTAACCTAATCATCCCGCCGAGGATACACTCTGACTCCATACACGGTTTAAGGTTAGGTGGACTAGACCCTAAACTTGAAGATTTGAATGTGAGTGTGACTGTAACTCGAGTTCTTTGCAGTCACATTCATGTCTTGTAATATCAGATCCTTGCTATGGAAATTTTGGAAAGCCTGGTTTTGATACAAATGGCAAAATTACCACAATACCACCTGTAAGAAAAAATTAAACACCCATTAATGTTCTACTAATACAACGAATGTTCTTCCGGAATAAGGAAGGCGCTATGTCTTCTTTTAGACCAAGTGCGGTTTGAATGTATTTAAGATTGTCTTTAATTATTTTGATAATATCCAGACACAAACTATTTTCGTTTAGTTTCAAATCCATACATTGCAGTCGATAAACAAATCTACCTTTCACTTTTCTACCTCCCACTTCGCTCGCTTGTTAATTTAACCAAACACCAGTACATTATGTAGAAAATAAATGATTTCCTATCTCCCTTAATGGTCAGTAACGACGTGAATCATTAACAAGGCCGAAAAACCGCAGTTGTTGAGCAAAAACCGAACAACTCGTAAATAAAGGAGGTAGTTTCCGAAGATTGGATAGACACTGTAAACGGTTATATTCGGACCGATACTGGCCGTGACCTTGAACTTTGTACGAGAAAAACAAAAAAAAAAGAAAATAATAATAAATGGTTCTGTATTTGTTAAGGAAAATATAAGGATTTATTATGTTTGCCTTGACTAACTTAACTTTTGTTATGTTTTACTATAAAATCGTGTACTTACCTACAAATTTTAATAGTTTATTAATTTAACCGCTTACTGACATATTCCTTTTACAAATGTTCCCAGTCTCCCCTTGAAACGAAAATATGGAGATACATACTATTACAAACATAAATACCAGAGAACGCCACTTGGTACGATCCTCACAAACTTTCTTAGCTTCATAGACATCCACACATCTTTTCAGATGAAAATATCTCCAATAAATATATACCAAACAGAAATTTACCTACGTACGTAATTATTTTTATTTTAACTTATACAAAATACCTAGTTTTATTGACAAAAAGACATATTTTGTACAAAAATCTAAATATTTAATTCTTAGTACATACAATGAAGTACTTTAACACGTCGTCCCGCGTAGTTTATTCTCGTAAAGGTAACTTTACGACGTATAATAAGGCAATAAAGAATTTCAAGTACTTTCAGTAATATTAAGCTGCAAATTAGACGCGCTCTCAATTTCAGACGCCTTTGGAAAAGCCTACCTTTTTTGTGTAAAACATATTTACGTACGCTTTCATGAAGACTTTCCGTACTTGAATTGACAGATAAAGTGAGTGGAATTTGTCAAAAATGTAGAATGAATTCGGGCGGAAATAAATTTATTGAGAACAACCAAATGCCAGAACAGACAGACTCTAAGAAATAATTTAACCTATTACTACCCACTGCTGGCTAGTGTGGGCAGGGTTATTTTAGTACCTGTGAATCTTGATTTTCGTTAAAAATTGTAGCCTATGTATGATCTCGAGTTTAAGCCAGTTGTTGTAAATAATTCTAGTAGTAGTGACTAATTAGTAATTTCGTGATTTGTTCAAAATTGTATCCTACGCTATTAGGTCTTTCATAATTCGGCCAACTTTCATGTATACCGGTTTAAGATTTAATCGAGAGTGAGACAGACAAATTAAACTTTCGCATGTTGTAAGAAAGAATTAAATCAGCAATTAAATAAAACATTAAACTGCATGCTTCTAAATCAATAATACCTCAATTTTTACATTTAAAACTATCAAACACCTTCCCACATCGACTCTTGAAGCAATAAACACAAAAAACATACTCCAACAGAAAACCCTTTCTGAAAACACTTAAAAACAAACAAATAAGAGTACATAGTGTCGAACAAGGGCCTCGCGTTTCTTCAAATGTATTTCCGTAGCGAAGTGGCCACTAAAAGCGAACTACAAATAAATATTTTAAGGAAGCACTTAGCCGGTTCATGCGGGTCAATTTGTAATGTTCTATTATGTTGCTTTTTGTATCATGTTTTTGGCCATTTTGGTGGCCTGGTTTTAGGGTTAGAGAAACATTTTACCTTAATATTTTTATTCGACCTTCCGCTAATTTTGTATGTTTTCTACCTACTTCTATTGGAAAAGGCGGCATTTTATGTGAGTATGTTCATCTTCTGAGGCACTCATAGCCAGTTGTGCTCAACGGTAAACGATCTGTGGGTTAAGCAACCGTTGCGTTGGTGCGGACATTTTTTAGATGGGTAGCATAGTGGTATTTGAACTGAGCGTCTCCGTGCTTCGGAGGACACGTAAAAAGTCGGGCCTGGTTGTTGTTAAATAAGATACCAGTCGTGAAGCCATGTCAAAGGCCTTTCGTCGTATAGTCGTAAGGTCGTAATATAGATAGATAGATTTCATCTTCTGTGAATTTACTTTTGTTGCTATAGTAGGCGGTAATGCAGTCAACTATAGGCAATTAGGCTTCAATATATCCAAAATTATCTGCATTAAGTAAATATGTTCAAGGCTGTCCATTGAACTTGGCACTCATTTTCATATCAGTTCTTTTGCCGTTAGAATCCGTAACAACTTTGGCTCAGTCTTCAATAACTCAATTTTGGGCGGAAAGTATAATCTTACTTTCACATGTTTTTAATCTTAGAGGCGATACGTTGATTGATTAAACTACAAATTACAGAAGTAAAACAGACTTGTGGTAGAGGGCATCCATAAAATATTAATGAAAACCGTCAAACGTAACTCATAGTAAAGTTTCACACTAAAACCAAACTACAGGACCATCAGTCATAATCTCGGCCGAAATACAAGGCTTTAATACTCGAAGTATTGGAACAGTTGCTATAAATCACGGCCGTTCATCGCAGATCTAATCAGTTTAATTCACTTTGGTGTAATTAACCCGGCCCTCGTCAAAACACTGCCATATTTTGACGGTCTGTGATACCAAGAGTTGTGTTTGTAAGGTATTTGGTTAGGCTTGAAATTGCAGCCATAGTTTTGCATAGGTGTACCGTTAGCTACTACCTAGTTTTCCATACAAAACTATATATACCATAATAATATGACCATATGACCATAATTATGAATGATGGTGAGACTCATAAGAATACTGAAAATGATTTGACTATCCCACTGTTTACTAAGGATTTTTTTCTCCCAAACGAGGAAAGGGTTAGGCTTTGACTCTACCACGCCAAATGCAAAGAAGGTTAAAAAAAATATTTCAGTTTTTATAGAACCTTAGATTTACCGGGTTTTGTGTTTCACATGTAACATACAAAAAATCCCCTTTTTTCTCATACATAGTAGGTAGAAATCAGAGATCGCCAAATGTTACGGTTCCTACATCATTGCCTTGCTGCATTCACATTAATTAACATTCAAACTCCCCTTACTTCATTCACATCCATACATTTAGTCATACAGTTAGGTGTAGACATACAGTTTAAGCACCTGACCTTTGCCAGACATCATCGATTCAAATTCAAAATTATTTATTGCAACAAACATGGTTCAGAGTTCTTATTTATAATACAGTTTCACATATTTGGCCGTCACACGGCATGCAATATTTGATAATTCGATATGATCTATATCTTTATCGTAGTCTACCATAATAGTTATCTACTTTTCAAAAAATTCAATCTAAACGCATATAGTATTAAATAGATCTACCGTTGTAAAATAGTGGAAATATTTAATGATGTACGTACATTGTCTGAAGCTGATAGCGAAGCCGTGTATAGCTATGTACTGAGTTGGAAACTAGCGAACAACCCAGGCAAGTGGGGCAAAACTTGTGAGTTTTAGTTCTCACTACACGGTGGATTTCGCCTCGTACGTCTATGTCTAGAAACGTACCAAACTTTGTCTGAATTTAGAGGTGTATTATAGAGATTTTGAGGCGAATATAATTTTCCTTAATAGGTAAAATATATCAGTCTGGATCCGTGGCGTGTTCGGTAGTGAATCCGACTGCTGATCATGAGGTATCTCGGGTTGGATTCGGGTCAGGTAATGTGCTATGTTTTCTAATATATTAGAAAAAAAAATATTTAGTAGCCTGGGGGGTTAGGTAACGTGACAAGTAAAAGGCGATAGACTCTCTCCCATAGGGTTTGTTAATGGCGAAACGTGGATGTATTTCATACACCTCCTTTCAGGAATCCACACCTTTATGTATAACAGGCACGATAGTATGTATGTGTACATATGTAAATTGGTTATAAGGTTGGATTTTCAAAGACGTTGGTCACGTGCAACCGTACGAATAAACACAATACTTGGACACTGCAAAGCGACGCTAACTTCCGCGGCAGATGTTTCCATGTAATATGCGACCGACGCAACAGTGCCCTCCTCCGTCGTAAGCTACATACACTAACGGAGGCAAGTATGATCTAAACCACCCAAGGCTCAATAATTAAGGCTTGCTTCTCTTAGTAATTAAGGTCCGAGATTTGTATTATTTTTAATTTGAAAATTACAATAAAATAAGCCCGGTTTTGTGCTGTATTTTCTTACATATTTGATTAAATAAATATAGAGTATATAAATCGTCTCAGTTGTTTCTAAAAAGAGGTGATATTGAAAAACCAATTGCTTCAAAACTACGAGTACATAAGCTAGCAATATTTTACACATGCACTTTATCCAATACTCGATATTCAAGAAACAAATCTACACAATTCCATTTGTACGATGCAAGCTATTGCAAAATATATATATTTACTGTACAATACACGTCTTTGCTTCGGGTATTTCTGATTCAATATTGCTTTCTATTGAAAGAAACAAATTGTGTAAGTAATAATGCATTTTTTTTATACTGTTTTCAGGTTAGTAAGGTGTAGGCAAAGAGTTTCGTAATACACCCTCGTTTCACCATCAACAATGTAAGCCCCCTATGGGCAAGCATATTGCTATATAAAATTAGAAAAGACCAATAGTACATTCCCCGAGAATAGAATCGAACCCCAGACCCCATGATAAGCATATAAGACCACGCCAAAGAGACAGTCAATGAGAGTTTTTTTAGAATCAAGAAGGAAAACAATTGAATATGATTCATTTGATAACTTACCAATCAAATAGCAATTGGCTCGCCTCCTATTATTTAAAGTCCCATATAGGACTAACATTATTCCGCCGAAACGTGAGTGTATTTCATACACCTCTGCTTATACCTTTGGGTACAAAAGCCGTCGTGATATTATGTATGTGTTACTATGTAAAAACCTTAATTAGATCAATGAAGTCTATCTTTAACCCAGACAGTTATTTCTGTAGTCTGTCCCAAAATCCCTTACAATTGGAACAGCTATGAATAGACGTAAGTCTCGATACAATCACACCGATAATGACTTGTGATACGACCTTTTGTTGTTGAGTCTACGTTATTGTGGTGATGTATTATCACTTGACCTTGTGAAGGCTCTATTTTGAGGATATATTGGTATATCGATATATTTTGATAACTTTATTCGCTATTTACCGTTTCCATAACACTTTTTATTGCTGCTCCACTTCTATTGGTCATAACATGATGTTGTGTAGCATCACCTTTCTAATCAAATGGACTATTCAACTCATCAATCATTTTTAGCGCATCCCATCTATGGAATGACTGAACCAAGCGTTGCTTAACCCATAAATTATCTACCGACTGGTGAGCGCAACCAGCTGTGACCGCGTTTTCAATTCAATTAATATTTATCTGAACCTCAGCACAAGACCATTTCTTCATGTCTTTATCTCATGTTCAGGGCCGGCACGACATGTTTCGTTTTCAAAAACATACTGTTAAAAAATTGCCTATTTTTACAATTGACCTACGTTTTTTATAACCAAAAAATATCCGAAATATACAAAGGAACAAAAAGTCTTTGCAGCCATAGTTATTTAGTCTTGGACACGTGTAAAATAATTCGTTGATATAATATTCAGTGAGCGGTCGGGAATTCCTAGTCTGGTCTCAAGGGTAGCCTTTGAAGTGGTTTTTGAACGCAGAATATTTAACGCTGCGGTACACGAAGGTTTGTTTGCCAACTAATATTGTTGTGTTTCAAACTATGGATACAGGTGTAGGAATTGATCGACTAGCTTACGACAAATAGCCTACTATTGGGTAAGGTCGTCGTCTGGAATGATTCATTCATTTCATTTCACTCCAGATGCTTAGAGTCTAGTCTGCCTGGCTTGGCAAGTACTGGTCACGGACTTGGTATCCTTTGAAGAATCGTCATGAATAACATTCAGAAATGCAAGATTTTGTCCTGGTGTTATCATAGATTCAAGCCAAAAGATCTTCCAAAATTCAATTCTAAATCAATCTTTGCTACCGCTTCATATACGATCATAATCTATTTAAGGAATATTTATATTTACAGTTTCGCTATGGTTGGTGCCCGAAGCTGTAGAAAGAGTTCTATGAATTACCGCTGCTTTTTGCTATTCAATGTTAGTTCTGTGTAGTAGGAGTCATACTAAACACCGGCCATATTAACAAACTCCAAGCTACTTTGAAAATGTCCTTACAAACATTAAAAAAACTCAATAACTCTCAGCATGAACCCCGAGATCAAAGTCATACGTACACTTACTTTACAAAGATAGTTACACACTATAATAAAAGCTCTATAAACATCGAAATAGTGGTAGTCATCTGTCACACGTGAATACTTGCAACACAATATAGTCACCTTGTTCTGTACACAGTGGTCACAATTTTTGTCACACCAACAATGCATGTTTTGTTTTTATAACATAGATGGATCGTCCGATATCGTTGTATCGTTCAGCTAACGGTGTTTTGAACATTTTTGTAGGCTATAGGTCTTTTGTAGTTAATATCTGAATATTTTGAAATATTAGTCCGGAGTGTGGTAACGTGCCCGGTATATGGCAATAGACTCCCCCGCTAAAGCATGGTATTAAATTGTAAATGATAGTTCATAATGGAGAATGTTAACAAATTTGGATTATTAGCTCTCCATATTCTCTGTTAAAAATAAAAAATACTAGTGAAAGAATTACTTTGATACGTCAATTAGTTTCCAATTTATAAGTAAAACAAGTTGTAACCGCGCGAGTCGGTGTGACGTCATTGTACATTACGCTAAGTCTGGCTCACATAGTCTTTTTTAATAATATTTACTATTATTACACTTTAAATGTAATAAGCAGACGAAAACACAACAAAATACTGCATAAGCTATTACATCTACGGCTGGAGACTTGATATTAAGCGGGACGCGGCCCGCGCGGCATGGTGTAGTATGACGTCACGCTGTTAACGGGACTCGAACTTTGAATGCTTGTAAAATCAAAACTACTTGGTATTTTTTACTGAAACAAAAACTAGTTTGCATGTGCATGTACAGGCTTTACTGAGTCAAAATTTCAAGCGATTTGGCATACCTAGTAACATTCTCCATTATCTACTTCATCATACACTTACAGGATATAGCGCAGGATCGTTAAAATGGCGTACTGAGGGGGAGGCCTATACTCAACAGTGGGAAGAAATTGGCTAATTAGATATAAAGATAGATACACCAACAAGTTCGGGCATAACAGACGTGATGTATTTTATCAGACTATTAATAATTTTTGGTTTACACGTAAAATATTTATATGTCGCGAACAGTTTTTACTCAAGGAAATCTTTTCAAGCAGGCGAAATCGCGGGCAAATATTTTTTATAAACACATCCACTTTGATGACAAACCAAGAACTTAAAATAGGCACTTTACAACTATGATAAATGTACTAATTCTAGATCCAGTGTAAAACGTCCAAAACTTAGAATAATAGAATAGAATAATAATTTATTTCTCTTTCACAATGGTACCTTAATTCTATAACATATACATAGATGCTAACATTCAGAAACAACATGAGAAACTCTATGTTTGTGTATGTAATTGAGAAAGAATAAAAATAACAAATACGAATGAATAGTAATATAAAAAAAGAGTGATTCGTTGCTTGTGTGAATTTTGCGTGTGGATGATGTTTAGACTTAGAGTTTAATGTTGATTTATAACTACTTCCCGAGACAATAGACGACCTACTGAAAAGTTGTAAACTAGGCAAACGTGTAACTACACTGAAACAATAGTCTAGGCTTAAATAAACTGTACATGGCTTAGTGTTTCGCTATATACCAGATTTCATGCAAATCTATTCAGTATTTTTTGCATAAAATAGAGACTTAATATTAATTTTAATTTAATTACTTCTTTTTACATTGTACTAAGTTTTATTGAATATTTTTCGCAACTTATTTGATTTCAACTTTAAAGTAAAAAAAAGGTTTTTGTTTGTAAAACAACGTATAATAACAATAAATTATGTACAATATTATACCTGTTTGAATTACCATGCACACAGAGAAAAAAAAAATCTCCAAATACACGATAAAACATATTTAAATTTTTCTTATGATTTGAATGAATAACCAAGTAAGTACAGACCATTACAGATTTAAATATTTCTCAAACAATTTTCACAAAAGTTCACTCCAATCTGAATAGTTAATATTTTTGAAAAGAAACTACTTTTGTATCTAATCGTCCCTCGGGGCGACTGTTAATAGTCCCTCCATTGAGACAAGGGTTTGTAAAAGGACAACTAATTGGACCGTTCATAGTAATAGTAAGGATCTGAACACCTCTTTTTTTCAATTTCGTTCTAAGAATTCTAAGAAATCAAGATACTAAATTGAATCGAGCGTAATGACTCTCGGTGATGTGTTTTTTGGTACGAAATGAAAATTCTTACGATTTGTCCTCATGTACCTACTAAATTAGATCAAGTCCTAGTTTCACCAGCTCAAGTAAGTATCGGTTAACTAATCAGGTGCAATTTTAAAGTTAAATTCATAGACTTGCAATCACTTTATCTATAAGTTATAATATTTGACGATTATTCGAGCTTATCACTCAAATATTTTTCCCGGGCGGCATTCGAACCCATCACACGCAGACGTAGCGATTATTATACGACAACGTTAACTATTGCGCTAAACATCAAGTAGATGTATGTACGTCATGTTGTAATGTTCTTTGAACAATATACTTACCTACTTGTCTTTTGTTTAAAACTAACTGCTAGCTGACCCGCGTAATTTCCTTGGCTCTATTAATTTATTTTTGCAAAACTACGTAGCCTATGTTTAATTTCAAATCTTCAAGTATTTAGATGCAAAATATCAAGTTTTATATAAAATTTTATAGAATTTTTTCAAAAAGTAATTTTCAAACAACAAACCGAATGTAAAATTGGTAAATTTTACCAATTTATTATTCATAGAAACATATTAACTTTTGTGTTTCTATTATAATATTATATTTCGTAATCATTAACTGTACAAGAAAAATAATTAAATTCCTTTCGAAGTACACCAGATTGCTGATAAAATCACCACGTGTCGGCATACATATATACTACATATAAGATTCAAAACTGTTTTCTTGTATTAGTTTATAATAGAGTTCATCGGCGACGGGAAGTGTAGAGAAAAAAGAAAAACAGTGACTCTAGAGCCAAGTAAAATGAAAGAAAAGTGTATCATCTCAATTACAGTTCTAAGCATTTTAATAAACGGCATTTTCGCATTAAACGAGACTATTTTACAAATAAATGAAGTATTACAACAATTACCTCAAAAAAACGACTTAGATAAATATGTAACAGCACTTGAGAAAATTATAAATTTTACCGAGAAATATAAAAAACTCGTCGATACCAACTACGCTGTCGGATTATATTTCAACGAGCTGAATTTAAAAACTATTTATCAACTGAAAAGTGATAAATTACCTTCAGATATAAAGGAAAGGATTGATCAGATATTGCAGGTAAACGATGAAATAAACAAATACTATGCGAAGAAAATGAAGACGTTTGATACGTCAGAAGTTTCAACTCACTTATTATCAGTAATATTCAGCAAGACGTGGAAAAATAATCTCCAAAGGTTCACCACAGGTTTGTTGAACAAGACAAATTTTTACTCAAAAGATGATTTAGTAGATATATACAGTCCGTTCCCGGAGTACGTTGAAAAATTGAAAAGTTTCGATGCAAAGAACTACCATCCGAAGCCGAGAGAATCAGATGAATGTTACGACTGGTTGTGGAATGTTCCCCTCAACGATGACGTTTCCTGGATCCAATGTATAGCACCATTTAATTGCATCAAATTGCTTGAAGAGGGAACTAACTACGGGTATGCAATTTCCCACGTCGTCTTGTACATTCTACTAGGCCGGTATTCCCGCGGCTGCTATTTTTATTCTCCAGAAAAAGACGAACATAAGATACAACAGTTATGTGGGAGAATGTTCAACGAAGTGGAGTATATTTACAGCAATGATTTAAAGGTGGCTGATTTGTTTATTGAAGATATAGTTATCTGTGCTCTTGATGGACATGCTCAATTTTTGCAAAAGCATTGGTTAGATGCTGCTATAGATCTTCAGTCACCTGCGGGATGTGTGGCAAGTACTAAAGTTGATTCATCAAAAAGGACGAAGGAGAACGATGAATTAGGATTTGTGGATAAATTTGACGAATGGGAGCCGTCTCATATAGGACAAACTAATATTTTGGGTGAAAATTGCAATACTCATACTACTGGTCTCGCCGCGGCCATGTTTGGTTCAGCTATTAGATACATTTTAGAGACATATTACTAAAACATTTTAGATTTGACGTGTTGTATTGTTTCATATGTTATGTGATTATTTTTAAGGTGTTTTAATCAATCGCTTAATTAATTTATTTATAAGAGTCACCAAATGTTTATGACATGTGATAACAGCATAACTAATTATTAGATAGTTGAATAGAATATGCATCCAAGTTTTAATGGTATAATATGATTATATTTTTTTTGCAATTAATAAATTAAGATGAAAAAAAATCATTGCAATTAAATAGTATTCCAAACGAGTTATTTTTTCCCAAGGGCCTAAACTGTATCTAGTAAATAAATATATTTTTGAATAAATAACAATAACTAGTTTATATCTTGGTATTTATTGCGTACATATAATTTCTACTCATCCTTATTATTATTTCGCTTAAAAGTCTGAAATACTAGTTCGTGCAAAACCGAATAATCATCAACATTTTAATTATTCAACGCTATATCTTATCTTTTAAAATTACCTGTTGAAATTTAAATTTTCGCTTACAAATCGAAACACAGCTGGCCATAACTAATTAACATAAATCGTAATTGCTTTTTCTAAATACAAGCGAGCGTAGTGCCACCTAGCGGCGCTAATTTCACAGTTATCGCTTCAACGAGGGTTTTAACTATTATTGCATTCAAATTTCATTTGTCGGTAAACGAGAATGGTTACAATTAGCCCCTGTTCATTGTTCAACCTGCTGGGGCGTTTTATAAACGATGAATTTGATACTTTTTGCCATATTAATTAAATAAATTTAACCTATTGTCATCCCACTGCTGGGCAAGAGTCTTCTCCTGAAGATACGGAGAGTCAGGCCTTGAGTCCTAAAGTTCATTCGTTCATCATATTATTAGGGGTCAGTCTGGACCTAGGTTTAGTCATATCATGTCATAGTTCTTTAGTGAAAGGTTTGCACATAGTTTAACGACTGTTATCTTAAATGACAACAACCGAACCGACTTATTACCTGCCTTCCGAATCACAGAGACGCTCAGCTCAATTCACGTGATAAAAAACTATTCTATAGTTGTGCGTGAAAGAGTAACAAACATCTATTTTCACAAACATTTGCTTTTATAATATTAATAGAAATTACGACTCAGTTTTCCGAACGCAAATATTTGTCCGAAAACTTTCCGAACCCATTAACACCTAAGCACTTTTACTTAAAAACATAATCTCAATATTACTCCTATCGAAGTCTACTCTTATATTCTGAAGACTTGGAAAAAAGTATTGAATATTCATACCCAGGGTCGGGAAATGCGGAACCTATTATTGGATCAGAGGATCGTGCCTCCCGCCCGAAGAGAGGGCTATACTTTTTAAAATTTTCTTCATAAAAAGAGGAAAAAAGATTTAAGAGAGCCATGAATATAAGGGTAGTTTCACACGTAAGACGCTCGGCAGTATTTCGTTGGATGAAAAGTCACCAATGCAATTATCAGCTTCAGCACAATGTTTAGCTTGTGTCAATCGGGACAATACATGCCCAAATGCTAAAACCAAATGGGTAGAAGTTGATAGTGTCCGAACCGAGTGATTTGAACGGCAGCGGAACGGTTCGGGATTCCCAAAAATTCATCTACAATTCTACATATTATGTTTGGTTTTACCATCCATGGTTAAGGTCACCACGCCGCTACCATTGCATCGCAAGGTCGTGAGTTCGATTCCCACACGGAACAATTATTTATGCGTCTGGTTGTGCTTTGTGTCCGTTGTTTGTATGTTTGTAAAAGTCCCTGCAGGAGCGATTCTTAGTATTACAAAAAAAATAATGTGCAATAAACTGTGGAAACGTATTTCCCAATATATTTGCATGTCTAGAACGGCCTAAGGTGCGAAGGACAAACGAGTTTAGTTACGTAACACGTTCAACTGGTAGAAAGTGTCACAGCTCAAGTTTACCTTTGAATATTTCACAGATTGAGAGAAATAACATCTGAGTTATTCATTGACGAATACGACACTTGTTTATCCGAGCTTTGATGATTTGTTCAATGTTTGTTTTTAGCAATGTAAGACAGAAATAAGTCGCAGCACGTGTAAGAGTCACTGTTTTTAAGTTTTAGAGGAGATAAAAAAGAGTGTTATTATCATAGAATAGCCATTCTTATGACATTGAATAGGACAAAAAAAAAATTCGAATTAATTTTTATGACAGCAATTATTAGTAACACATTTGTATAATTTTAATTATTCTGATCACTTATCGCTAGAATATTTTATTGTTATAATAATGAGAATATAACATTCTGTAACCAATTGATTCATTTGAGTAATTTTAACAATATTTACTATTAGTTTTTATAATTGGTCTCAATTACGTATGCAACTTCTTTTCATTAGATTTACTTGAAAATGTATTTTTAGAATTTTCCTTTCTTTTCAATTATTACTTTTTACTGTTTATGAATTTTCAAACACACAAACACAATTTTTCGTTTATGCAAATTTGTACTTGACCAGCCATAGGCTTAAACCCTAGCAGTGGTACAGGGATTTGATAATTTACTTTCCTCGACCAGGGATTGGATATTGAAACCTACACTACCGCTTAGAACATAAAGATGGAAGACTTGTTCCTAGAAATCTCAATCTTCAGACTCCTTACACCTTCGTTACTAAACGCATCGTGAAAACCATTCAGCACATCCAAAGGGTTGGATTGAAAACTGTACTCTATATTTTTCTTTTTTAGTTACGATTGGAAAACCGTTTCGATGGCTCGAAATTGCTGTCCTTTGTATCGTTGTGAATCGATGGGGATTCATTTAAATGGGAATGTTGGCTATCACACAAAAGGTTTTCATTTAAACTATGCGTTCGATGAATGTTTGATCTGCAAGAACCGGTATTGGAGGAAGTAGATACCTGTCGGATTGAAGGTTCAATTTTTCGACGATATTGATTTGAAGCAGATTGGCGGTGCGATGGATTGAACTTTGTATGGAAACATTTTATTTCTTTTTTACATACATACATACATTCATACTATTACATGTGTCATAAATAATACCATTATGTTTGTAATGCCAAAAAGCGAAGGCAGAGGTGTATAAGATACGCGTTTTTCCATTTACATAGTTGTCCCATAATATGTATGTAATAGGGGGAGTAATTGGCAAGTTACCAAACTCCGTGCTATTAAAAATAAGCCAATAGGAACAGACCAATAGCTTTTTTCTCAACCTGGGATTCAAATCGTTAAATTGTGAACCAATTGCAATTGCAATTTTTTTACACTTAATCGAGCTCTGCTGCTAAATTAGGATATGCACGTTTGCAACTGTTAAGACATACCTAACCTTTTTAATAAATTTGGAATCATTCGGAGCATTTAAAATCCTTTTCTACTGAGCGTCAAAATATCTGTTTTTCTTACAAATAACAGTCTTATTGTTATTATGATAGCGTAGCTCACATTACACTGATTTGCCTGGGCAAGTTATTTTTTATGTTATTAGTAGCCGTTATAATAACGTTAGTTGTTAGTGGTAAGCATTACTGATATCGGGCTGATCTTAATGCTTAATAAGCTTATGTAAGTTTCATGTTAGATGCTGCGTTATATGTATAGTTATAGTTTTGTGTACTTTCCATCTTGAAGGCTCTTTTGTAAGTTTTAAACTAAGGAGTGAAGATAGTATGGGTATAGCTTTATATAATACACATTAAACATAAAACAACCACCGTTTCTAAAGTGTAACAATGTCTTTTTTCCTTTCTTTTCTTGTTTTTACAACTTACGCACTAAGAGAAGCATTGTTTTCTTGTGTCATTTAATCTTTTATAAACATACAAATAACGGACAGAAATTACGAAAAGTTCCGAAGCAACTATTTCTGAATCGCAAAAATATTTATTCCGTGTGGGAAACGAACCCTGATCCTGACACATTGGTTGTGGCGTAGCGACCACCTTCCCCACTGTCGCACCGAGACTCTTAAGCAGTAAAAATACGATTGTAATATTAAGTGTCGTTTTATTTTCATAATAGCACGTGTGTTTAAATTGTGCGTTATAAAACGTTCTGCAGTAAATATAGAATTCCTTATACTAAGTTTACAAAGTAAGTTCCCAACTTGGTGTACGTTAATTAAAATTTTACAAATTTCACACTCCAATGTGTTCGGTAACACATCGTTAACGCGCACATTTCCAGCGGGAAAAATTATATTACACGACTGATTTATGTTCGAGTTTAATTTATTAATTGATTCGTGAACGGCTCGTTGCTTTTTGAATTTGCCGGATAATATCGAGTTTAAATTTTAATTGGAACATAAATTTTGTAGTGTCAGCAAGGATGAACACTGTGTGTAAAGGTTGGTAGACATTAAGGCGTGTTTGTTTTTGGAAAATTATGACGTCAGTTTACCTGTTTAATTCAGTTCAGTCAGAATGTTGACGTTTAAGCTTTGGTTTGGAACTTCGCTAAGAAGGTAAGCTTAAATGACGTGGGCAAGATGGCGCATCTTCATAAGTAAACGTAAATAATTGTTATTTACTTATTAACTTTAATGTGTTAAAAAAATAGTTTATGTTCGACGTCATTAATTTTTGTACAAAACTGCAGATAGGTTTCTGTAATATAATGTCTAAACTTTCACTTTGTCAAATGTTATCAGTTCAGCCGTTTTAATATGTAAAGTGTGCTTATAAACACACATTCCAATTTAAAATATTTTTATTTATTATACTTAGAAAGTAGCTATACATAGCCTAGCCCATAATGCTATTTTCGGAGACTATATTATTAAATCATCTCATTTGCTTTTAAACGAAGCCAAAGGCGTTTGCAGCTAGAATACTTCTTGTTAACCGAAAGACAAAGGAAACATAGTTGTATAACTTAGTTTTACATAGTTACGTACAAAGTATCACGCAAAGTTACGACTATGCTGTAACGGGGCAAGTTCATAAAGCGCTTATATAAAGACTTGTATTTGAATTTTAAGTAAAACAGTCAAAAGTCTGTTATGAACCACGAATTTTTATAAAATACTATGTTGCATCTCATGAAAAGAAGATATATTTCCTCTATATGCAAAATGTAAAATGTAACAATATACGGTCAAATTAAAAATAATATGAAACAAAGTCCTCTCGCCTTGTCTGTTTGTCTATTTGCAATAAATCAAAATCTACAGAATTGATTTTCATGCGGTTTTCATAAATAGACAGGATGGAAAAAATCACATTCAATGTTATTGGTTTCCGTTTTTGTTATGTGCCGCTTGTCTTGAATACTTTACGCCATAGTGTATACAAGTCTTTACGTCTGAAGCTATCTTTACGTTGAAAGGTTGTTTAACAATCAGTTTAGGAGTTTTGAGGAAATTGAAATGAAAGTATAATCAAGATTGTGGAAAAAACAATAAGACGTTTCTTTATATTTTAAGACTGTAATAGGTTATTTTTGAAACGCTGTCAGTTTTTTAGTTGAGAAGAGAAACAATGATCGGTATTAATTCAAATAAACCACGATTTAACATATAAAAGATAAAGCAAAACCCACTGTTACCAGTTGTTCTACACACATAGAGTAAATGCGTGCTGATTTAGGAAATATCGGGTTATGTACTCGAGTCGGGCTAATTGTTATGGATAATTATATTAACTAGTAAGTACCTATTGTTTTTTTATAACAAATGACTTAGTGTAAAATCATTTGAAACGTGCTCATAAAAGAATCAAACCAACGATACTAAATTCCTAAAGTCAAACAATTCTTCTAATATGAATCACTAAATATGTACTTGAATTTAATCCAAACGCACCCATTATTTATCTTTACACAGACAATGCACCAGTATATTACCAGTATTATCTGTGTTGACAGCACCACGGTCACACGTGTCGATAACAGTGTACAAAGCAAATATCACTTGAATATAGCTGAATTTGAGAATTTATAGTCATTTTTAGTATAAACTAAGGGCTTTTTGAAAGTAACTGTCGAAAATAAAATGATAAATGAAATATCTGATGATGATGAAATATAATGATTTTGGTAAATCGAAAACAATTTTTTTTATTGCTTTCAATTTACCAACTATTTTTTGAATTCCGTAAAATCATCATCCGAGATCTTCTCAAATGAGACCTACAATCCTAAAATAAACAAGGTTACCAAGACCCTTAGTCATAGTTTTATTCACATTCTTAATACAAAGAAACATCCGGAATACTTTTAATATGCTATCCGCTAGAGGTAGCAAAGAATAGCAACGATAGTACCAATGAGCATTAAAACTAAATTCAAAATAAACCACGATTATCTAAACCACGATACTCATAACAAAACTAAATTAAAAATCCCACAAAAACAACAGAGTAAACGTAGTCGTATATTTTACGACATCATAAAGGTTTGAAAAGCCTTCGCAAACTTGACAAAACAGAAGGAATAATCACAACTTTCAAGGCTTTTTGCTAATTAAAATTATAACATACTCGAGTGAGGTAAGACCCTAGACAGTTTAAACAAGATGAGGGTCCACCACATGTCCAGAATAAAAGTCCGAGATAATTAGGCCTGTAATTAAGTGGTTTACAGCCAACAATTTGTTGTTAAATTCAAGGAAAACCAAATGCATTAGATTTACCATGCCCAACGCTAGGAATCTAGGTACGAACGTAGTTCTAAATGGTGAGGTATTAGAAATGGTCAATTCCGCAACCTTCCTAGGTATAGATTTAGATAATAAGCTTCAATGGGGCACCCAAATAACAAAGCTCGCGGGCAGGCTCAGCTCCGCAGCCTATGCGATAAGAAAAGTAAGACAGTTTGCTGGTGTAGATGCGGCAAGACTGGTGTACTTTGGTTATTTTCACAGCGTTTTGTCCTACGGTATTCTACTTTGGGGCAGAGCTGCTGATATAGACACAATTTTCGTAATTCAAAAAAGAGCAATTCGCGCTATTTACGGCTTAGGAGCGCGGGACTCTCTGCGGGATGTATTTGGGAAAATAGGCATACTGACGGTGGCATCACAGTATATTTTTGCGAATTTGATGTTCATCAAACAAAACATAAATTCGTTTGCTAAGAATAGTGACATTCATAACATTAATACCAGAAATAAGCACAAATTAGTAGGTCCCTGCAATAGATTGCAAAAAGTACACAACTCATTTGCAGGTCTTGGTGTTCGGTTGTATAACAAACTCCCTAACAGTGTTATGGATCTTCCCCAACAAAAATTCAAAGTAGTTGTTAAAGATCATCTTATTAAAAGGGGTTATTATAAGGTTGACGATTACTTAATGGATAAGAAAACATGGGATTAGTTAGTTACGCGTTCTACAGAAATCGAGATTAAATATCTATATATTTATATATACATCTTTGCATTGTATAAACATTAATCAGTCATTTCAACTCTGTAACAGAGAGGTATTGCACGAGTCTCAGTGGTATTCATTTTTCTTTTTTTTCATTGAAATGGTGGGCTCCCATGCCAAGGTTCGTCATGCTCACTAAAATGTCATTGCTTGCGGCGGCGTCGTGTGCCGGGTCACCCCCTTCCCTCTAATATGTGCGAAGGGGGTGATGGCTGGTCCACGCGTCATACTCGTGAACGGGTGCTGCTTGGGGTGACTGGTCGTCCTGGGTGTGGTGACTGCCATAATTTTTTTTAAGCAACTACGTTTCACTAACTGTACTTCCTTTACCACAGTATGCTCTTGAAATGCCTCTTATGATTTCATTTATATTATTATGTGGGTAGATGCTCCCATCATGCTTCCAATACTATTTATATCTTGTTTATTAGCACCTTAATATATTGATTTAATTTATGTTATGACCAAAGTGTGTTCGGTAGTGTTGGTAGGTAGCAGCTACTTACATCATCAATGTTTTATACCAGCATAAATATTGTTAAAATCATTTGGCGATTAAAAAGAGTGGCCAGGAGTTTCTTGCCAGCTCTTCTCATTGGCCCTACCTTCCGAACTGGCGGTAAATTCACTCTCTGTATCATTGACTATCATAAGCGTCAGCACTTGACCTAAATGAATAAATGATTTGATTTTGATTTTGATTTTTTGTGCTCATTAATAAAATCATGTTGGTTTTTGGGATGAAGAGTTTTAGGTGTGGACGCGGATGGCTTTGTGGATAGGAAAATATGGAAGGAGAGGGTATTTATTATGATTATCATAAAGGCAGTAGGTTTAGTTTCAGTAAGCCTCTGTTCCAGCACTTTCTAAATAAGTGTGGGTTATCTTTCTGGAATAAAATTTTAGCTTGAAACGACCTTTAATCTGTATATTAAGTTTTTATGACGAAAAGGCAGAGCTTTTTCGAAAATTGTATTTTAGTGACTTACTAGTATATAAATAGGCTTTATAACTTTTTAAAAAACGGCGAATTTTGAAAACCCAGCATTTACCAGCAATGAACACTCAAAACACAAAAAATCAAAGAGGAAAAAAATCTATTCTCTACAGATGACGTATATTTGTAAATTGAAAATACAATATCAATGTTGAACAATAATGATAGACAGCTCAAGTTTCTAGTTAAGTTTCCAAAAGAACGAACTCTGACTGACTGACAGATTGACGGGCGGATGTTCAAACAATGTTCTATAAGGAATGTATCATAGGACGTAGGTATTGTACTGACAGACAAAAGTCTGGATTGTGGAGGTCTAATAATGATGAAATTTCTCTGATGTTATGTTTGAAATGTATTGATCTACAAGCTAGGAGATATTGATATTTATTTGTTTGGGTACTTTCTCAAATAGACTGTTGTTTGATAAATAAATATTATTAATTAATCTAATACTTATCAAACGGTTATATAATGATTATCCCTCATCATGAATCCGTCCGCTCAGGCAAGAAAAATAGTCTTTTTTTTAGGCCCAGCATATATCCAAGTTACTTCTTTGCAAAGGTTTGCAGGCGTAAATAACTTTGCCTGCATTTTTTTAAATAGTTTATTACACAAGGATACAATGTAGGGCTCTTCCTTATTATATTTGATACAATAAATTAATGTTGATGACACATAAATCATATTAGTACACTTAATAAATAGTAATAAAAACGTAACGCTTTAGTACCATTTTATGCCCGTTTATGGTCTAGAACCATATGATCAGAACCTACTTTTCTTTACCTCCAAGATCTGACCCAACCATCACAGAAACTCAATTATGTTAATGACTTGAAACTTAAGGCGTCCATACACGTGTTAACTGTCGATGTTATCACAACACATAAACTGTGATTACCACTCACTTAGCACTTCTGTGAGTAGTTTCACTCCTTGATGACTTCGTAAGAGACGTTGGCCGGCTAAATCATAGATTGTATTTGCTATGTAGAATAAGTTGATAGTTTGAATGTTGTTCATCTTAAAAACTGCTTGTTTGGCAAAATACCTTTTATGAATAGCAAGCTACGTTATATCGAAAATGCTCGAACTATGCTTGAAATTATTTCTGAAACTTAGGAGTTACTTTTACACCTACTAACTCTACACGGAATAAATAACCATTTTGACCAAAAGCTGAAAAGATAATATTGGCCCGATTATCAACCAAAAAATTAAATTTAAAAAAAAATTTAATACGTGAGCATATTTGTTACCATCTTATATGTTTGTTAATTACATTATTACCATCTAAACGTCTTGTTAGATCAACCAAAATATTACTTATTGACATATCTACTGAATTAGACTATACATCTTCAATATTTTATAACAAACCAAAACAAACATTACAATATTACTATTTGTCGCAAACATTTCAACTTAATTACAACAAAACTGTGTTAATTCGACAGCACTTAACAGCATGTTTACCAAAATCCTGTTTATTTCAAAGACACTACGGTGAAACATCGTTCAAGATCAAATTCCATTAAGATGGAAGTCATAGCAATCAGTGTTAAAAGCCTCTGTCCTTTCAAGGAAAGTCCCTGGGTGTGACGTAGTAACAAGTTTTTGATGGGGAGATTAGCCTTTTGAAGGCTGTATTGGTGATCTAGAGTATAACTTGTAAGGAAAAGCAACTTGTGGTGAGTCTATACAACTGTTTTGTATATTAGATTTTGTACCTATAATATAATGAGGCGCCCATAGCCAGTGAGGCGCCCATAGCCAGTTGCGCTCACCGGTCGGTAAACGATCTGCGGGTTAAGCAAACCTTGGCGCGGTCATTTCATAGATGGGTAACCGCATAGTGGTATTAGAACAGGGCGTCTCCGTGCTTCGGAGGGCACGTAAAAAGTCGGTCCGGGTTGTTGTCTACTAAGATAACAGCCGTTAAGCCATGTCAAAGGCCTTTCGGGCGGCTTGAGCACCTTTGACTCTAGGTTGACCACTAACCATACGATACGCAGAAGACCCTATAAATGTGTGGTTTGCGTGAGTAGGTGTGGATTTGACAATACGTAGCTCGATTTTTCACCGTTACCGACTGCCGACAACCCGCTAGCTAAGGATATTTTTTTTTATTAAAATCTGATCAGCGCCTCTCTAGGCGTCGCAGGAATTATTTTGGCAGTACATTTTAAATGTCAAAGTTTCGATACTCGACATCACCGAACGTAGAGAATAGCGCTACTGTTGGCATGTGTAAAATTTCCTATCGATACGTTTTGTATGGAGTCGTTCGGAGAGACTTATTTGTGTAAGGTTGTGGATATAAGAATCAGCAAGCAACACGAAAGTAAGCGATTTTTTAATTCAATACTTATAATGTAAAAACGAAAATCTAGTCACGATACAGCATTAAGAAACCGATTCTTACGTTTTAATTTTGACGTTAAGACGCATGAATAATTTTATAATATTACAGATATACATAGTTATCCTAACTGCCGTATGTTACATTACTTTACCAAACCCGATATATTCGGTTACCGGCCTCACGTGAAAGGCCCACCTTCAAAAGGCTTAGGGCCTGAGATCCGTTGATTAAAACTAATCCAATATTGCGAAGTGTTCCATGTTTATTGATTAAAAGGGAACCGAAACGTCTGCGGGTACCGGAGTTAGTGACTAGTCGAGGAAATCTTATACACAACTGTAACTCCCCGGTGAGTATTAAAATATCATACATTTTGGTATATTCTGCCCATTACTGCGTTTGCATGGAAAGATATGTCTGATGCATAACAATTCTATTAATCTAGGGCTAGAAACAATCTCCCTGGCAGATTTAATCAAAACTAGTTACCTAGTTTTTGTTTGAAAGAGTAACAGACAATATCCATTCATACCGACATCCATCATCACAATTTATAAGAAGTAGAATATTACAAACGGGTTTTAAATGCGCCGAAAGTTCGAAGACACCTTTTATTTCCGCTAGTTTTGACGACGTTACACCGTTATGGTCGCGGGATCATTATTGTGGCTTGGTTCTGCGTAAAGCAACCCACTATGGATACCATAACGTTCTTTTTGTGTTATAAAACCTTTCTTTATCACACAATTTGTCAAAAACATTTTTAAAATATCGGTTTCGTTATTTGTTATGCTATTATTGTTAACAGCTTTAGCAGAATTTTATTAAAACGTGCGAATAAAATTATTAATTTCAACACAACCGGTAGAGTTGCTAACAATGAAATTAGTTTACTAGTATTCAATTTTGTGAATTTATTTTTATTGCTATAAACCCATTCTGTTAGTTTAGTCTTTTTTCGGTAAAACAAAATTATTAAAACAGTACCTAAATAATATAACACTTCTGAATATTTTTTCATTGCCTCTATGGTGTAGGCGTTAGCGTTTGCGACTGTTGATCACGATATTTCGGGTTCGATTCCTGAGACTGCCAAAATGCTATCAGTCTTTTTTAATTTATGCTTATTCAGATTTGGTTATCATGGCCGGTATATAGCAATAGACACATTCCCTATTACCCCTTATTCGACACGGATGAACTCGACGTGTATGTATAAGATGGTCACAGAACAACCCCGGCAAGCGTAGCTTAACCTCAGAGATCGATCCGCGCGGCTGTTGTCAACTAAGCCACGAGTTCCTCTAACATTTACGCAATAAAAAAGTAAACTGTAAGTGGGCTGACACTTTTCCAGTCAATTATCAAAGTGGTAACTAGGGACGGTGGCTGTGTGCTGTAGCAGGTAGTCCAGGTACGGCAGGTACCAATCAATGAGTTACTTTAGCTCCGGGCAATTTAACTTGCCCAGGTCGAGCCGTTAACGAGGGAACTTGCACCCGCTTGCACCCTCTTGTACTGCAGTTACATTGCGTTTATTGGTGTTATAGATTTCGATTAATGAAATAAAGAATACTGTAGCCGAATGTGAGTGATGTTAAATTTGGCATTGATGCAGTATAGTTACTACCGTACTTAAATTTATAAGATTACACCTTGTGTGGAGGTTGAGTGGGTGAAGTAGATATTCAAAAAGTTACGGAATGATCCCATGACAGACAGCAGACGCTAAAAATAATGCGGTGACGAAGTCAATTACCTTGTCTATAAGAATTATTAATTAAAAAGTCTTCACTATCGTCATCTTGCCTTTTTTTTAATAGAAATCAGAGTACTGACTGTTTTCTTTAGTCGTCAAAGTACTAAAATATAGAACTGGCTAATAGGTTATATACTGTAGTAGCGTAGTACTATCTGCAAATCGTTGCTGCGAAAAAAATTAAAGCCACTTACAAAGCCTACAGACCGCCACAGAAACAAACTAGAAAGAAAGTCCTAACCGCCTCAACAAAACCTTCAAAAAGCAAAGACAAAAAACCTTGAACTGTCACTGGAAACAGCAAAAACGCATACAAAAACCGGATATTGAATTCAAAGAGCCACTCAGAAGTAATAAACAAGGCGATACTTATGAAACTCCGAAGGCTCTCATAGCAACAAGTGCTTTGTTTTGTGGCCTCTGATTGTGTAGGGCCTCTGAATCTTTCGCTGCTCTGCGTTGGTTAAGAATCTGTTTTGTTATTTTTTTTTGTGACTTGACCATTGAGTTATATTGTACTGTACAGACTAAAAAATAAGAGAGATTTGATGCTGTAAAACTATTACTATTTTATAAACTATTACTATATACTATTTTAGATTTTAAGTTAACTTTTTAATATTTGTCTAAAAGTTTTGGACACGAGTGTGAGTAAAACAAGCATGATTGTTGTTAATGAGAGGAGATGTGAAGATGATGATGATGAGGACGAATGATTTTTATGTCGGTTTCGATCAATCAAGGAAAACTGATAGACAAGGTATGATGTAATGCGTCTGATACCAGTATCATAGATAATCGTAAATTTTATATGACCATGGCCATTCTCATTATTAAATGTAATTTTATTTTTGTATTTCATACGCAGACGGTCCATTATTTAAATAAGCACAGAATTCCAAGTAAAAAGGGTTTGAATATTCATAACCACGGTCCAAACTCATTCCACCTCCAACTTTATCGGAAACAGTAATTTAAAAACTCATCGTCTATCCATCTCGGTGACCATAATCGAACCATAACAGCCTCCATTAAGGCTTTCAAACAAATTACTTTTGAACTTCTGCATTTAATCACTAACTTCAGAGTAAAGGTCTTTGCACACGCGCTGACAACGCGCCCTGAACGCAGTAAAGACGCCTAGCAATCGCAGGGAGGCGATCCTCGCACGCGATGCTTGCCCTTTTATCGCAACAAACGCTTAAATAGTTCAATAAGAATGTTTTGCAACCACGCGTTACAGCACACGCCAAATAACTTTGTGTGCCTGACCCGTGGGGTCTGATATACATATGCAACTGCAAATGCGATGTGACGCCTGGATGACAAAACGAAGACACGTGAGAGAGGAGAGAGAGAGAGTGAAAGAAAATAAACATATAAACGACGATGATTAACCGTTCCGTCACCTGCAATGGTCTACGGTTTGAACTGCATCGATCAAACGCATGCATACAATCTTCGCTAAAGACCTTCTTTCAAAAACGCGCGTTTTAGATGCGTTAAGTAAACGTTGTCTGTAAGGTAACTTAAGTAATACTGTTATTTTGAGGCATTATCTCGATTGGCACTGGGGTCATTGGTGATATTTCGTAAGCCATCAAAACTTTATGGAGGCTGCCCTTCGAGGAATCGTAAACGGCTTTAGTGTTTTGTTTAGCAAGATTATTAGCTAGCTGCGAGCTGAGAGACACTGATAACACTTACAGCTTTTGTATTTTTAATTGTTTTCATGTTTATTGTGATTGCTTGCTATTTGTCTTTTGTCTTTGTGGTGGGTTCTTATTTTTCTTGTTTTAGTTTATCTCTCTTCGTACGTTTACATTGCATAAGTTTACCTCATACCTACTAGTTTCTACTTGCGGCTTCGATCTCATTGACGCAGATATTAAATATGGCATGTGTCGCATTTTATCAAAATATGTTGGTTAGTTTTCACATTAGAAAGTTATTCATAGATATTCCTACAAACCATTCATTTGCAATCATATAGTAAATTGGCAGGATTGACATAATTGCTATTTCCTATTGATAACTGTTCCATTGTTTCCCAGAAATAGCTCGTCCAAATAATTTATTTATTTCATGATCAATTAAACTAACACAGTTGCATTCACAAACCCAAAAATAGCACTATCGAAAAGCACAAAAACACGTCCATTAGTCCGACAAATTATTTACTAGCAAATTTGTACTTGGATAAAGTTGCACACAGTAGCTCGATTCTACTACTACCGACAACCGGCTGGCAACCGTGAAATTTTACGTGAAAATCTGTTTAGCGCCTCTTGCGGGCTGCGTAAGAACTATTTTGTCAGTACATTTTAAATGTCAAACTCTCGATCCCGACTGTAGAGAATTGCGCTACAGTTTTTAGTTGTGCAGCCCGTGGTTACTGCGCATAAAATAGTTTGGAGGTAGCGGTAAATCGTATTGACACCGTGTGCCAGCCGGGCGCGGTGTAAAACCTTAACTGACAGCGATTAATTGCGTTATACTGAATCCGGTTTATTCCGCACGAGTTCGTCCGGCTACTGTACGATAATAGTTTATTTAATAAAACTGATGAAATGAGAGGCAGGGAGTGATTTTGGGTAGGTTTTCAGATTCTGATGCTGTTAGTATTTTGCAAAATCAGCAAAGTCTTGAATTTAATTTTTATTTTTGGGTGTGTACTGTGTAAGTTAGTTTTGTTTGGTTATTATTCAAATCTACATGTTATTAACATTGTAAGTCATTAATCAAATGTTTAAGTGTATAAAATAAGAGTAGAAGATACCCAAATTATTTTTGACCATTTATTATGCGTTTATTTGAAACTGTTCGATAGTCACTATTCTTGAAATACATACATTGAACTTAAAAGCAGAGGATCTGCCAAGTCATTGCTTTTGATGGCTTTATCAACTAACGTTTAGTAAATTAAATATACGTTATAGTGCTGGGTTTCAGGATAGTTTACAGGTTAGCAACTATGAATAGGCGATTAGTAAGGTCATTGATCTTCAAGCGGTGTGTAGTTTGAAGACCGAATAGTTATATCCTACACATAGGTACCTATGTTTGTACTAAGCAGGTGAATAAGCTCTTAATAGTTTTAGGTCACAGTTTGAATACTACGTTGCTAAATTAACCATTTTGGCCAATTTGGGTATTTGTTCATTCAACAACTCACATAAAATTCGTCGTCTTTATTCCTACTGTTTTATTATGTGCATTAACAATTAGAGAGTAAATTTCTATTTACATTTTACTTCACCGCTACTACCTAATATGCAGAAGTTAGCATTGTGACTATTTTGAGTTTGGGATGACAAGAAATCCACATATCACTAAAGCTTATTGAAAAAAATGTAGGGCTCATTTGTAGTCTGATGAAACATAACACACACACAATCTCAACATAAACAAAATCTAACAATTGCAACTTATTGCAACAAACATCAAGCATAAATACTCTACTAAAACAATGACAGTACCAGCTCTTTAAACATAAACGGCTTGCAACAATCTGTCCGCCCATAACTCAATCCCCAGATTTGCATCGAGCAAAGTTCGTCTTGCACAAAATTCTCGTAAACAGAATTACCCAGTTCATTGTGGTCCAAACTACGAACTGCTGGTGTAATTAAGGAAAGGCGAGCGTTTGTTCAACGACTTGATTGAATTACAAATTCTGTTGACGTCATGTTAAAAGTTTTTTTTTTTTTGTTGCGTTTGATTGTTGCAGCTTTTCATAAACCAATTCAGGACATAATCTATTATATACTAATATTATAAAGCTGAAGAGTTTGTTTGTTTGTTTGAACGCGCTAATCTCAGGAACTACGGGTCCGATTTGAAAAAATCTTTCAGTGTTAGATAGCCCATTTATCGAGAAAGACTATAGGCTATATATCATCACGCTACAACCAATAGGAGCAGAGTACCAATAAAAAATGTTACAAAAACGGGGAAAATTTGAACCATCCTCTCTTATGTGACGCAAGCGAAGTTGCAAGGGTCCGCTAGTATTATACATGTCTAAATAGACATCCTTCCGTGTAGATATTTTTGACTGCTCCGTGGCGCAATGGTTAAGGTCACCAAGCCGCTACAATTGCGTCAAGAGGTCGTGGGTCCGATTCTCACAAGAAACAATTATTTGTGCGATCCACAAATTTTAATAATTGTGTTGGATCTGGTTGTGCTGCTTACTGTTAGTAAATGTTTTATTATTATCTTTGTTTCTCAAATAAATATATTTTATGTAGAGGTATAATCGGATCCGACTGTTTATTGTGAATTGTACATTATTATACAGCTTTAATGATTGAATAAATAATATTAAAATCATATTGCAGGTCTTGTTATAATGATTGAGTGACTTTATTCATGGGTACAAATATTTATTTTAATTCGTTAACTTTATTCGAAACAAAATAACATTTTCGTTTTAATTTTAACCATGTTTCGGTTTTAAAAATATAAATAACCTAACCATGTTATTTCACAATCCTGATCGTGTACGGACCTTAAAAACTGTATGGTTTGATATACTGATCAATTCGAATAATTTCATTGAGGAATATGAGAAAAACAACAGCAGTCTATTTTTAGCTAGAAACAGTATTAGTACATTTCCAAGCGAATGGAAACAGTCAAAACTGACTGACGATCACTCAAAACTTCAAGCCAACCAAGGACACGTCGTTCGAGGAAATATATAATTGAGCCGATTTAAAAATATAATTACATCACAGCCTTAGGCCTTCGAGTCTCGACTCATTGAGGCGTTTGCGAGAAAAATTCATTCAATTTTCCCCCGAAATATATCGTTTTGAAGGTAGAATATTAATTTTTTGAGGTACCTACTCTCTTATCTGTCCCGATTTCTATGTAGGAATGAATTTGGAAGGATTCTTCGTATTTGAATGAACGGAAATATTAAGTTATTCTATTACAAAAAGTGAATGATTAGATGAATTAATAATTCTATTCTGAAAGTAACTTAGATCGAGGTCGATATCTTGGATTACCTGCATAAAAATTATATATTTATTTATCTTTATACACTCAGCGGCAGAAAAAGTGGCCCAAGCGCTTATCGTGAATTTGTAAACAAATTAAGTAATATATGAAAGATATATTGTTGTAAGTAGTTTCGAAGTGATCTGTTTAGTGTTATGAAGTGTTGAATTTCAGATTAATTTAAGTGACGGATGACTTTTTCTAACAATGTGTGTTAGAACTGAATTCAGTGTTGATTCGAGAGGTCAGTTGAATTCTGTATTTTGAAATATTGCTGCACGGAAACGATTTTTTTAGTGATTTTTATTGATTATTGGTCTATTTAGATTTTAGAAAAGATTTGAAGATGCCACTTACTGCTGAACAAGTGGCTTAGGTGGTCTTGTTGTCCGATCAGGGCCATTACCATTGAGAGGTGGCTGCATTTTTCAATGTATCGCGTACCACTTTAAGGTCTGCGATTAGGAGGTATCGTGAGACTGGTCTCTACACGCGGCGACCAGGAATTGGACGAACACGATGTACATCCGCAAGAGATGACCGATTTGTTAACCTCGAGGTGCTGAGAAACCGCTTTCTGACAGCGTTTGAGATTCACTAGAGGCTTCAAGCGGCACGCGGAGTCATTCTTAGTGAACGGAACATGAGGCGAAAGATAAAAGAACGTAATTTACAGGCAGGAAGACCAACCCGAGTACCAGAACTCGAGAGACACCATCGAGTTGCGCGATTACGATTTGCTCGTAAACATGTGAATTGGCTATCGACCAATGGAGCAAGTTCTTGTTAACCGATGAGTGCTGAGTAGCATTAAGAGCACCAAATGGTCGTGAGAGAGTGTAAAGACGCCATTAAGGACGGTTTTTTCCCAACACAACACGTCAGACGGTCAGTTACAAAGGTAGGTCTGTTATGGTATGGAGAGGTGTATGTTTGGAGGCACGTACGGAGCTTGTCATCGTAGATCAGCGCCTAACAGCAGCCGGGTACATTGAAGAAATCTTCCAAGACCATGTTGTACCACTTATGGATTTCATTGGTCGGGAGGATTAACTCTAATGCAGTTTAATGCGCGCGCTCATAGCGCCCGCGTTGTGGAATCGCACCTTGCTGATATCGGGATTCAAAAACTGGCTTAGCCTGCTCACAGTCCAGACATCAACCCCATTGAACATGTCTGGCGCATGCTAAAAAACAGTGTATGCGCACTGCCCAACCCACCAGAATCACTTGGTGAGCGAAGAACCGCTCTAGTCAGAGTGTGGGATAAAGTTCTTCAAGAAGTAATTAAAACATCCTCCAAAGCATGCCAGAATGCATGCAGGTCACCATAAATGCTAGAGGAGGTAACACGCGGTATAAACTAGATTTTTTCTTTTGTGCAGAATTAGGTTTTTACAAAAACTTTCAGTAAGCGATTTCGACAAAAGCTGTATTTTTTAATTTTTCCCATTTTTGATTAAAAATTACGACAATTTAGTGTAAATTGTAACTAAACTTGTGTATAAACTGTTTAACTAATAGTTATAGCCAAAATAGTAACCATATATTGATATTCTAAAAAGTTTTATCGTAGTTTTGCTTTGGGCCACTTTTTCTGCCGCTGAGTGTATTATTAAATCTGTTGTGCTATTTTTTACCTTAATTGGCAACATTTTACATCATTGAAAGGGTGGTCTTTAAGACTAAAAAATCTTAATGATCCAATAATATATCACATCGTATCGTAATTTTGACGTTCTGCATAATTACAAAATGCTTGTACGACCTCTTTGCATAACATTTTCCGTGGAAGCTAAACAAAAGTAAACCTTGAAAGTACAAATACTTATTAACTATACCAGCATGTAAATGAATAGCCTCAAAACCTATCTCCTGAAAACAGCCAAAACTAAGTACCCCCCTAGTAACTACCTAACAAAAGTACACAATTTTCAAAAGCCCTTTCCCTAAAGAATAAATCTGTATCGATCGCGAAGCACAGTAGAATAATAAGAAGCGCTGTAACGAGGCATAGACGCCATGATGTTTTACGACCAGGTACCTCGGTTCATATAAAAACCAATAAAACGCCACCCTTACCTACAGCGGTAAATAGTTTATGTGTTTCGTGAACAGTTTTAATTTTCCTGTCAGATATTTATGTTGCTGAATAAATGTTTTATTACACAAGATGTATTCTCTTCGAATTGCTTTCGGGAATGGACGAGTTTTGTGTTATTTTCTGTTACATAAGATGTAGGTACTACACTCACTTAAGTCACTTACATTCATATTCGTCGTCGTATATGTTCAATGCAAAACTGACATTTCACTACGGATTAAGTAGCGTGATCGAGGAACATATGAAAATCAAATCAGCGCTTCTAGCGGACGGAGCAGGAACTATTTTTGCAGTACATTTGAAATGTCAACTACTCGATACTCGCTTTAACCTAGTGCGCACTACATTAGTGGCTTGTTAAATATTTGTGAACAGCATTGCTGGTGGTCGCCACAAAACCTACCAAAACAAAAGTATCCTATTTTGTTAATTCAAGTTACATACGATTATACCAAATCTAATCAGGAGTTATTAGGTACATGAAAGATTAACATAATAATACATCCATACTCACAAATTTAGCAGTAAATTATAAGTATGTACATGAATATAATAATGTGATAATACACATACAACTATATTAATAAAGCCTCTTATACGTCGAATAACTCTCATCTTACTGAAGATTTTCTCTCACTGAAATGTGAAAATTTCAGCGTTCAAGATTAACTTGCTAGCAGTTGATAAACGGGCTTACAACGGCTATAAATTAATTTATTAAACACGGTTTATCGGTGAAGAGTTTGTAAGTTTAAATTACTGATTTGTTTTTTGAAAATCGTAACTCAAGGTTGCAAAACAACGCTTGTTTTCAATAATAGTATGAGGATTAAGACCTGTTAATAAGAGTGAAATTAAATGTAGTGTTTACAGATCTAAAGATCAACCAGACTGCGTAATAACTTCGACAATCTGATTTGAATATACATACGTTTCTCCAACGGATAAGTTAAGTCTTGTGATTCAGTCAAAGTCAAGCCGCCCAAGAGACCTTTGACATGGCTTAACGACTGGTATCTTAGAAGACAACGGCCGGGACCGACATTTTACGTGCCCTCCCAAGCACGGAGACGCCCAGCTCAAATACCATTATGCGATCACCCGTCTATGGAATGACCGCGCCAACGGTTGCTTAACCCACAGATTGTTTACCGACGGGTGAACGCAACTGGCTATGGGCGCTGCAGACCAATAATAGCCATTTAATTCAAACAAGCATTAAAACATATCGTTTACACAACTACTTAGGTGTCTATAGTCAACATTCTCGCACAATTTCTAAAAGACCCTTACCATTAGTTACCGGTGGAATTAGCGTCGTGTTCCCCACTATTCCCTGCGATCGTTTCGTCTAAATTACCATAGCAGCTTGCTAACAGCACCCTAGAGGAATGGACGGACAACCATCGACACGCCAATTTATCGCTCTTGAAGGACGATACGGAACCCACGTGGAATGGTGGCGTACATACATACTAGATTCGTCTCACTTTGACGTGTAACGATAGTTCAATAAAAAGGGTTTTTTGGTAAGTTTACTGTCTATTATACCCGAAATGAAGATAAGTGAACAAATAAAGTACTTCTTCATTAAACGACAAAACTTTATGAGGGCGAGCTTATTAGCAAAATACAATCTTGTTGTTACCAATCTCCGGGTTACTAATATTTTAAGAACATTTTATCAACCGTGTGTTCGAACCGGTATCAAACCAAAGTTTCAGTGACGTCCACAGTAAGAGACACACATATTTAGAGCCTGTCAAATTTAACAATATTAACTCCTTCTGAATTTTGTTTGAATCAAGAGAATAAAATATTTATACTTATTTTACGTAACACTTCTTGAACTCATCTAAATTAAATATACTATGTAACAATATTGACATAACGGGTTGATTTTCTGCTTAAAATTCGTAGAAATAGTTTCAAACAGCTATTTATTCTATGCGTTTACGAGTTCCTCGTAATCTGTTTCTTAGGAAATGTTCAACTGTTCGCTTGAAGCCATTTCCTTTGAAGACAAGTTATTGCCTTCAGCTTTACATATATTAACCATTTAATCCTTCTAATATACGTAATATTAAGTTCATTAAATACATATCGTATATTAACAAATTAATTTGGTTCTTGAAAGCTGGCTGCCAACTATAAGTGCCTAATGATAAAGTCATAGCAAAATTTTACGGAACTAAAACTTGCAGTATTATCTAATTTGAATTTTATTTTTTGTTAACTTTCTTCTTACGTTTTTAAAGATTACTTAATGCTTACAATAACAAAGCAAATAAAATCTGTACTGTTGATTTCAGTAAATTAAATTTCAATGAAAACAGAAATTATTACACTAATATTTGTTTGGATACCTATATCCTAACAACCAATGGCAAACAAGAGGAATAAAATGTACATATTATCATGATATTATATTTCATTCTCGATTAATAATTTTACACACAAAGCCTACATACTTCGAGACTCCCGTAACAACATTTAATTAAAAACAATAGCTCTAACCAAACAGCCATAAAAGTAAACCAATAACAGTCGCACTAAATCAAATTGTCATCCGAAATCATTGCGAGCGCTCCACACGGCTCATACCTGTTACTTCTGGAGCAACTTAGCACATAAACTTAGAGTATCAGGGGCAATAATCTTACAAGTTTTCCTATTAGACATCTGATTGCGGACCAACTAGTAGGTGTTTTAATTCGAAAAGTTCCCGCGCGATTTATTTGAAGTCCGTCTAGTTGTTTTGGTGATTTCATTTTATGGCCGCAATTTGAGGTTGAGTTAGTTTGTGAACAATGTTGGCAAGTACGTTGCCTTTTCCTCTGTTCGGATGCTTTTAAAGTGTTTTGTAATAATAATAAAATAAATTTTGTTGCTGTAAACTATTTGAAGTTCCTACAATAATTTTATTGTAAAATATGATACTTAGTGCAATTGGTTGCTTTATTTTTTTATCAGGCGCTCGCGTGTTTAGTGGATTCTGTTTCGAAATACATTTATTAATTACGAATCTCATAATTATATTTGATTATATCAATAAGTTTACTGTTGGTATTAAATGCAAGAAACGCATGTTATGATAATATTTTCTATAGTTATTTTTATAAAAATGAAGGTAGGTAGGTACTTACCGAAACTCTCGTCAGCTGCTATCTTAATGAAACGTGACCACTGTTCCATATTTACAGCTCCGTAGGCACTTTTATGAAACCATGTTTATTCCACCGAAATAAGTATTAATTCACAATTGTTCACCAAAATTATAAGGTCTCATTCACGACGTATAATCCAAAACTCACACATCACGAAACATAATTTACAACAATCAGCTTTCAACTCATTAACCATTAAAATAACGAAGAACACTCAAACAGAAGCTTTGCCGCTGAATTAATTCATTCGGCCGACTGTACTAATTAATTCAGAGCCGACTGTACCGGCGACACCAATTATTTTCGCGCCGACAACTCTCCCAGCAATTTGTACATAATTAATTAATACCCACCCCCCTTTTGTTGGGTATCAACTATTATGGAAACCGGAAACAAACCTATTGGACTCGAGTTACGCAAAACTGTATATTATTACGTAATTTTATAGAAGCACTTGAACTTATAACTGTTGTATCGCACACACTTCGTCCATTTTTCAACAACCTACTTTGCTTTAAGCTTAAGCTAAGCTAAGCTTTAATGTTTATGTCTGTGCGTCGACTAGGAGTCAGAATCGAAGCGTAAGAATTTATGCCGATCAACCGTACGAAGTACTATTTAAATTAATACAAAACATTTGTTACCTTGCGGTAGGCTGCCAACCAGCCTTACCGAAGGGTATTGTGTTATAGCCCAGGTAAAATGTGTTGTGGAGGTCCGATAGACAGTCGCTCCATGTAAAATACTGGTACTCAGCTGCATCCGGTGAGACTGGAAGCCGACTCCAACATACTTAGTTGAAAAAAAGGCTGAAAGAAATTTGTTTCCTTGCGATGCGATTCCGACCCAGTCGACGTAGCTTTTCACACAATCTGTTTGTATCTTCTCGATTGCATTATATAGCATATATAGCTATTATATGTAGTTATATCAGAGTAGGTTGTAGGTAGATGTTTCTGGTTAAAACTCAATTTCATCCAGCCAAATTCAACGTACGTATTTATTTTGGTTTCGATGTAATTAGTACATCATTAATTCATTTATCGATTTTACCCCATTGTAATTGCTTGCGCTCCGTTCGAGGTACAGTTGCGAGCGAAAATATATTTGAATTGTCACATTTCTTTTAATAGCTTCATTAACAAACGGTGACCGTATTTCCAAATTGGTTACGGTATCGAAGTGGTAATTTCTAGTATTGATTTTCATTTTAGATATGATTTTAAGATTAATTTAACAGTAGTTAACATCATTTTTATTAGCCTGTTTGCATCAATTTCTACCACTACTAGCGAGCTATTAAAATGACCAGTAAACAAATATGTGAAATGAGTTTTTTATACAAAATTAGGCATTAGCTGCATCGGTTTCACTTGCTGGTAGGAAATGATCCCTTAAAACGTAAAAATACCTTTTGAATGACTTTTCAGACGTATATTATATAGAGAGGGGTATTGAAAAATGTGACACATAATCTGTGTAGGTACTATGTTCGCGACTGTAGGTACTATGACCAGTAGAATTGTGGATAAGGTACATATAATATGTATGCCTACGTATTGAGTAATATATTTACAGTAGAATGAATGTAATTGTAATAATAAACAGTATATAATATTGGAATGTTATTGTCTTTCACAGAAGCAGATAAATAATAAAGCAAAACCATAATTTAATTACCGAGCTTTTGCGCTAATTGTTTGTTTTTCAGTTAAATATTTATTTTAATGAAACACTCATGAAACTTTATTAATTGTATGTCTTACTGCCTATTTAATTTGGTGTCCGGGTCGGGCAAAATACTATTGGTATACCGAGTCTTTAGCGTCTGTTATTATGTAATAAGGTTGAGACACACTAACGTTGTTTATGGCAAAGCGTGAGTGTATATCATGCACCTCTGACTATTCCGTCTTGTAAAATAGGCATGATGTTATAAATATAGTTTACTAGCTTTTACTCGCGACTTCGACCGTCATTTTCCCTTGGGAATGCCTTATTTTTTCGGGGTAAAAAGTAGCCTATGTCCTTTCTCGGGTATCAAAATATCTCCATACCAAATTTCATGCAAATTGGTTCAGTAGTTTAGGCGTGATTGAGTAACAGACAGACAGAGTTACTTTCGCATTTATAATATTAGTATGGATAAAATAAATTTGTAAATTATACCCATTTGATTCCTGGAAATTCGCATGAATACGACAACATAAAACACCTTATCGGTACAAGGTCGCAAATATATCAGTTCCCCATAAATAACCTTAAGTTCCAAACGATAGGACAATTCACCACATATTTTGTACCATCTAATATGTTAAATGACCCGTGATGGCTGATAGACTGAGCCCTAACATTTGACACGCTAGGTTATCTTGTGGATAGTCCTTTGTTACCGCTTTATAATGCTGATAAGTATCCGATAGACTGTGGATTTATAATGTTAGAGATGTAGGTATAATAAAAATCGCTCGATGTAAAATATTGTTATTCAACTGCGTCCGGTGAGACTGGAAGCCGGCTTCAAGTTTCAACATAGTTAGAAAAAGGCTCGGCTGATTTTTAGGATAATATGAGTAGTTGTTTTAGCTCTATTAGAACCTATTTGTCAGTTTGTAATCACTTAGAACTTAACGCTTTTGTTAACATTTACAATTTATTCTTGTTCAAAAGTCACACTAGGAGTTTTATGGACATTTTGGTGTTTTCCGTGTATTTGTAGATATACAGCGTGGTTGGCATTTGCTTGTTTTCGAAAACAGTCGAGTCAAGTAATAATGGCTCCGGGATTTTTTGGGGTCAACGACAAGGACGTAGGGATTTTTCCCGATCAGTCAAAGTGTTATACTAAGGAGTTTAGAAGCGCCCATAGCCAGTTGCGCTCACCGATCGGTAAAACGATCTGTGAGTTAAGCAACCATTGGCGCGGTCATTCCATAGATTGGTAACCGCATAGTGGAATTTGAACTGAGCGTCTCCGTGCTTCGGAGGGCAAGTTAAAAGTCGGTCCCGGTTGTTGTCTACTAAGATAACAGCCGTTAAGCCATGTCAAAGGCCTTCGGGCGGCTTGAACAATTTTGACACTAGGTTGCCACTAACCATACGTAAAAAATAGCCCATAGTTAAGTAATGTGTCAGATATATCTAACGGTTCTTCAGTAAAGGCTTAAACACATTTTTCAATCAATATAATTATCAGTGTTGCTCTTTAATGTTGCACTCCAAAAAACTGTAAATTTATTCATAATAAACTTTACGAAACTTTAAAACCCAATTTGTAACCGCTAAATCCTGTACAACGACATTATAACAATCAAGACAGAACAACGTAACTTTTACAATAACGCTTATCATTGATAACGGTCTAATTGACAATTAATTAAATATTAAAGAGATGGCCAATCTGGCGCACACTTCTACTTCAAAAATTGACCTTTTATATTGTTATTGGGTTTGGTGCAAGTGACAGACTTTTGCGGGTAAAGATTTTTCGTATAGTTCAGCAAGAAACAATCTAAAAATAAACATACATAGGTCGGTTGTTTGTGATCCAGATTCTGCTGTATTTATGATGATTTTTTGATGTTTCATTTAAATTAGTTTAACTTTTTTATTTTTAATTATACCAATTTTTACCGATTACTGGCCTCAAACTGACATTTGACTTATTTTTGGTAACGTGTTCCCAATAGTTTAGCGACAAAACTATGTTTCTAGTCATGTTGGTAACAGTAACTCTATTCTAACTTCTATTATAATAGTCTGAGTAACAAAATACCGTATTGAGATATAATACTTTTGATTATTTCATAAAGTGTTTACATATTGAGATATAATACTTTTGATTATTTCATAAAGTGTTTACATATTGAGATATAATACTTTTGATTATTTCATAAAGTGTTTACATAAATAAATTGTGACCATAAGATTAAACCAGTTTTTTATCGGCAAACTGTACATACTTTCTACTTAAGCATACCTATATAATGCATACATAGGCCTATACCTTTCTTTCCACCAAACTACTTTAGTTAAATACCCACAAGACCTATCCTAAATCGTCCCTACTCAACGCTAAAGAAACCGTAATACCCATAAAGCCTACAAAAGGTTGTCGTAATCTTTTCACTTACACCACACATTCGGAAGGTGCACCGCTTCGATTATACACTTAATGGACACTTAGGAGAGAGCACTCTCGTTTAAAACGAATAAATGAGCTCTTAACGAAGTTAGAAGCCCCATAATTACTCGATACAGACCTAATGTGGGAAGAGATTATATCATTAGATATTTTAGAGGGAGTTTCTTGGAAGTTTAAGGACGGAAAGGGTGCAAGGTTAATGAATTCTACTATCTTCTTTTCAACAACTTATTTTTTTCTAGAACAAGCCTGCTAACAAAAGACTTCATAAGACCACTGTATAGGTACATTATAACATCACTGTATTTGCAGATGAACTTGGAGTGATTTCTTGCTCTAACATTAGCGCGATTTCTTACAATTATTATAATCAAGTGGAGATCAGTAAAGGGCCCAAGAAATTTCATTTTATCGATAGGTCCTGGTCCAATTTAAAACAACATTTCTCGCTATCTCTTGTACAATTAACAAGACAACATCTTAATGAATCGTGTTCATTTGTTTCAGGTGGCTGGTGTAGTCGGCAGAGCTGACGTGCTTGCCTGCCTCTTCTTCTTATCCTCAGTTCTTCTGTATCATGGGTAAGTTTAAACGATTTATTTAACTAAGTTATAAAATAACTTATAACGTACAAAAAACTGCATACCTCTTCATCATACCTACTTGACACACATAAAAATTCAGCTGTACTTAAAAGATAACCTATGAACCAAAATATTAAGTTTTTTTTAACACATTTAGAAAGAGTATCTAGTACTGAATGATCTTTAACAATATGTCCCTTAGATTCCCTTAACATCCCAGTCAGGATGTGCATTGAACAACACTGTTGACACTGTTAAAAAAAAATAACAAAGGTAAAAATAAATGTTATACAAAAAATTTTGAATATGATACATTCTAATCAAGCAACAATACAAGCTACGACAAGCAGCGACACTCCAACTTAGCTCTGGCTTCTTGACCGACTTGGCCAAAGTTGGCGGTCTCGTCCAAACTTGGTCCAAGTTGCACCAACTTGGCCCAACTCGAGCCACTTTGAGCCGCTCAGTTTGAGGATATGTTCTCTACTTTGACATGCATAATGGTTTCCTGTTGAGCCTCGCAAGTGGCTGAGTACTGAGACTTAAAGAGATGTACGCGGAATATGTAAAGCGTTTAATGCTATACTCGTATTGTGTATCTATCTCTGCACTAAGTCTATGCTAAATATAAATGTAGGTATAATTATAATGTGTATTTTGTTAAACATGTACCTGAGTATAAATTATTGTCCTAAGCCTTGTATTTGAAAATATATTATAGGTATAACATAGCCTTACTTTAATTTTAACTCGAATTTCTTAAATTCTCTGAACATTGAACAGCTTATAGCTATTTAAAGCATAGGCACCCTAACAAATGTAGTTTTAATAGTGATAACTGGTTAGTCAGGATTTTACGAAAAATCTTTTCTTCTACAGGAGCACTAAATACAAGTCATTTTCATAATATATGCCTCTGCTTTTAGGTCTTTTCTTTAATTCTTTGACCCAATTTGAGACTCCAAACATCGACTATAAATATTCAACAGATACATTCCATATTTTTATATTAATTCCAACAAATATTCCTTGACAATTCTAGCGAAATAATTACAGACATCAAAACCCAATATCCGTCTTGGCAACATTTCAGCAAATTGAAATAAAATGATATTCATCAAAATAAGATGAAGGAAATATTATATATCGGGAGATATCTGATCGGAGTCTGTTGGTAACGATTAACGATTAAATTGCTAATGAGAATACACCCCTCGTAAATAACGAAATGACGAAATAACGAAGAATCGTGAATCGTGATGTAGATTTTATATCGTTATTTTGGCTGCGCTGAAGCTAATCAAGCAATCGGAGAGAAATTGCCAATTATTGTTGATGAAACTGGAATGATGATCGATTTGGATTAGGTACGGTGCTAATATGATGTCGACCTCTTGGTTATAATGCCAGTATTTGCAATTTAAATACCTGATCCAGTTTCTATCCAACAAACTGGTTCTGGTTTGGTAAAGAACTTATATGTGTTCGATTAAGGTGCTGAGCAGACCACAATTAACAAATATATATTTGTAAGCCCAAGATAACAGAAGTGAAATAAGTACACCCAATGTGTGATCATAAATCTCCTTTTACACATAGGAACATTTTTAATGTTTCTTTTTGAATTGCTTCCAGGTCTTCAGGCCGTCATCGAGTCTGGTCGAGCGTGGCGCTGGCAGCACTCAGCATGCTGGCTAAGGAGACTGGACTCACAGCGCTGCTGTTCAACGTGGCCTTCGATCTTTATAGGTGTTGGAATCCTAACAGGTAATTATCAATTAATCCTTGGCCATTCTCTACAAAAGGTACTGTCAAATATCGAGAGTTTGACATTTAATATGTACTGCCAAAATAGTTCTTACGGAGCCCAGTAAAGGCGCTACACAGATTTTTTTGTAAAATTTCTCGATAGCTAGCCAGTCGTCGGTAGTCCATAGCAGTAAAGAATCGAGCTAATGTATTGTTATTATTTACAACTATAGAATAAGCCTCATCAAAACATTTCACAACAAACAACCATTGCAGGTCTGCACCAGCAGTAAAATGGCGCTGGCGTGGTGACAGCTCCTGCGTCCGTGTCATCAGGGCGCTAGCAGCACTGGTACTGCTAGCCGGAGCCAGGCTTGCGTTACTACAAGGATCCCTACCTGCATTCTCTCCACAGGACAACCCACCTGCTTTTCATCATTCTTTTAGCGTCAGGTAAACAAGCTTTTCTCTTTATTCTTTGTTACATTGTACTGTTGGATATGGGGTAGCTTATCCAATGGAATTTTAACAGTTTTTAATACATTTTCTTTTTGCTATGACATAGTCTATTTTGTTAATTCTATTAATGTTGTTAATCACTTACGTGAGGAGACACTGGCTGGTACAGAAATTTCTTACCAGCTCATTCCCTTCTCTTGTCCTATCAAAGCATGTTTTTTTTTACTAAAAAATACATCCTATCTTTATAAACGAATTCTCTGATTTTTATTGCAAAAAAGTATGTTTTAATAATAAAATTATTCAAACAGCTATTCGTACCTAACATATTCGTCGTTTAGAAAAACGTAACAGCACGTAACGATTGAAAACACTGAGTGAGTTCGACACGCTCATAAGATTTGCATTTTCATGTCTCAAACAATTACGTATGTTAAATAAATTCTTATTTCATGTTTTTACCTTTTAAACTGGAGTATGTAATGATTTGCATACTACTGGATAAAATAAAGTAGTCTCATAGTGCTATAAGGTGTTTTTATACTTAGGTTCTTCAACCACTCTAATTACAATCAACATTTTAATATTTATGGGGCAGATTTTGTAAAATAGGTGAATATCAATATTTTAAAGCTAACTAAACTGCAAAGATAGAGTCCTGAAATATTTCGTGGAATTCACGAAGTAAAGTAAGTAACTTGTTTGTAAACCACCTATTAATAACTTCTATTCAGTCATGGTTGTTGTGAAACAAACAGATTTTAAACCACGTATTTTTAAAATAATACATTCATTTTCCTACTTAGCAGTGTAGTTCCTACGATAATCGAACGCAACTTCGTGCAATATCGAGAAGTGCTAGAAACAACAAAATATTCAGCAACTATTCTACAAATTCCAGACTAATGACGTTCTGCTACCTGGCCGCGTTCAACTGGTGGTTACTCCTGTGCCCGTGGACCCTGAGCCACGACTGGCAGATGGGCTCGGTGCCTCTCATCACGAGCTGGTGGGATCCAAGGAACCTGCTCACTTGTGCCGCGTTTATTGCGTTGTTGGCACTGTCGTATAGGTGCTTGATGGATCTGGAGGTAAGGTATATCTGGACATCTGGAGGTAAAATACCTTGCATGGTATTTGCCGTCGACGAAGTCAATAATGCAACTATTCTTGAATATATGGATTTTTTGTGAATTAAACTAAACGAGAAGCTATCATTATCTTGTTGATTAACCAGGTCCAGACTATAAAACTGTCTGATAAAAGATTACAGTTACGTTCAGCACTACTTTTACTCATCTACATCTAGTTAAGACTATGAGCTTTTTTTCCTCACCGTAGTAACCTATATTATTTAAACTTGTTAACTAAATGACCTTCCCAAATCTATAAATCATGTTAACAGTTGTCACATCTTTTTATTTCCAGTTACAGCGCCACACTCCAGCACTAGTTGGGTTGATGCTCCTAGTTATACCATATCTCCCAGCATCGAACCTACTCGTGACTGTCGGCTTTGTAGTAGCTGAAAGAGTGCTTTACATACCCAGGTAAACGCTAGATGTTTTCGTTTGCCTCAACTGTAAAACACTTGTTACACGTTTTTTAAATCAAAACTTAGAAAAAAGATCTGAAACAGGTGGGATTTTGACATATTTTTTCATACATTTGATGTCATATATCTACTGGATACGTTATCCAACACACTGTTCTTCCAATAAGCTGCCTAACCGGCTTTTACTTTGAAAAGAACTTTATATGTACATTCTGATACTACTAACGCCATCTGTTGCAAAACAATGGCACTAAGAAGTGTTCAGAGGGTTTCAAAGTGCCCCAATGATACAAAATATACGAAGTAAGGCGAAGGGTGGCGCATTTGTTAAAATCTTATATAAAGCAAAATATTACCAAGATTAGGCTTAAAATTGCATTTTTTCGTTTCAGTGTTGGTTCAGTAATCATAACTGTATACGGCGTGCAGTTGATGTGGAGACGAGGCTCTGGAGGTAGACTACTGATGCTGGGAGTAGCTGTACTCGTCGCCGGAGGAGTCGCCAGGACGCATCTCAGAAACAGGGACTGGAGGACCAGGGAGACGTTGCTTAGGTAATTAGCAAGCGATGAATACAAGACTGCCAATGTGCATCAGTAGAAGTTGTGACCGCGGCGCAGAGCTCTCGGGTTTGAGTCCCGAGTCAGGGACTTGAACAGAGGATAAGTTAATTATTCTTAAGTTTAGGAAGTTGAGGTCGTATATTGGAACAAGAAAACTCTTATAACATACTTATACTAACGTTCATATGAGTATGAATCTATTAAAATGAGTAGAAAATAGACGCTTAAGTGTTATGAGGCCAGAAGTTTTTGCTAAGAGCTATTGACATCTAAGGTATTATTAAACCTGAATATTTTTCCGCAAGGTTATAGTTAATAAACTTGACTTTTGTTTTCAGAGCTGATCTCTCAGTATTGCCACACAACGCTAAACTGCACTACAATTTCGCTAACTTCTTGAAGGACATCGAACAACAAGAGAACGCGATCAATCATTATAAGGAGGCACTTAAGTTAGTAGATATTTTGTTAAATTACTTTGCTTTATTGGTAACCTTGATTTAAATACTTAGAATTAATTGCGCGTTTTCACAAATAGATCTCTTTTGTTATTCACGAAGAAATCTAAAGAAGAATGCGCAGGGGTCGGAAGACCTATAGGTCCTATAGTTAAACATTCGAACAAGCTGTCTCAACAACTATACGAAGACTGCTACTTCTAACTTTAGATAACAGTTGTTAAGCCACGTCAAAGGCCGTCGGGGACTTGAACAGCTTTGACACTAGGTTGATCACTAACCATACGATAAGAAGAAGAAGTCCTTTTATCATTAAACACTAATCAAATGCTAACCCAATACTTAACTTACAGATTGTGGCCAAGCTACGCGAGTGCTCACAACAATCTCGGAACTCTAGTGCTGGCGTCAGGGCGAGCTGAACACCACTTCCTACAAGCCCTCAAGTACAATAGAGACCATGTGAATGCACATTATAACCTCGCAAAATTGTATAGGTAAGAAACTGAAACCCATTTACTTAACAAAAGTTACTTTGTAAGTTGTTGAGTATTTTTGTTTAATGATATCCCTACGCAAAGAAATTAAAACGTTTCATGAACATATTATATTTTTACCGTGGTGGTCGATCACCGCTTCATCTTAACCAAACAACTTTTTTAAAAGAAGACCAACAATTAACCGCAAGTGACATTTAATTTCGAGAACGCTACTGTAATAATTTTTCTTCGGTTCCAGAAAAAAGAATCGCATCCCAGAATCCCTGAAGATGCTCGAACGCTGCATCTCTTTAGAGCCGAGATTCGTCCAGGCGTACCTGGAACTCTTGCTGCTGAAGCCAGAAGATGAGAAGAGAAGTGTTCTGGACAAACTGCTGGAGTTGGAGCCTAAGAACTGGGAGCATTATGTGCTGTATGGCAACTGGTATAAGGATAGAGGTGAGATATAGAAGAAATATTAGCTATCTGTAGAAAACAAAAAAAAAATTTGTAAAAATGTTAGGAGCTAGATGTATCTACAAACAAAACTAGTTGGGGAACATCGGAATCAATATTTCATAGGTTTAATCAAACATATATATACAGTTAAATTATTCATTCCTACCTACATCTTCTTCGGTTGCTTTATTGAAACTTCGTTATAATTTACGTTTTTTCTTTTTCGTGTACAAAATAGAATTAGAACGTCTTTACGTTACAATTTAGTTTACAAGTATGATGCAAGTTAGCCTTGACAAAACTCAAATTGAGTAGTCAATAAACATATATATGTATTTTTTCTTGAATTACATCATTAATTTCTTCCTTCCCAGGTCTTCTCCCAATATCCCTGGACTACTACACGACGGCTATGAGACTGTCGTTCAGTACGTCCCCGGGAAGCGCGCGCGGCGAGGTGCTGTCGCTCCGCGCGGCGTGCCTCGCGCTGAGGACTGTGGGGCAGTACAGTAGGATGTTGCAGCTGCTTATTAGGTAGACCATCATCATATGTCATTGTATTGACGAATGTTGTGCGTGCCAGTTATTGGTATAGGCATACGCACTTGTATTAACTATAGAAGTTATTGATGTTAATTTTGTTAACACGTCACGTCGTCACGTATTAATATGAATAAGTAGCTAAACCCTCACAATAACGACTTTGTCCTATTTAGGCTCTCCCGTGAGTGACGTTTTAATCTGATTTGGGAGCCATGTTAAGCATGAAATAACCGTTAGGTTCTGTTTTGCCTATCATCTACGTAGGGGATAGGTTTATTTTGTTTTTATTCAATACATTAAAACGCGCGGGTCGTGTCAAATATGCCGACGTCTGAATAACGTTATACAACGTGATACGCCATTTAAGCAGCAAAATAACCACAAACTGTAATATATCAATAGTAAAAGAACCGCTAGTAATATAACATATCTAACAATATATTTATATTTTTCAGATGGCACGCAGTCCGTGGTGACGGTCAGCCAGCTAGTAGACGGCTGCTGGCGGAGCGCGCGTGGCGCCTGCGCAGTGAACTAGCTGAGCGGGCCGCACTTTACGCCAGGCCAAGGATACAGCCTGAACAAGTAAGTTGAATACCAGTTTTGAACAGATTTGGGAGATTGTGGAAATCTTGATTAGACTGTTAAATGGTTAGAAAGATAAGTTACCGACAAGAACGAACTAAAATGTTATGTCAGCAGTTTCCAAATACGTTTAGTATTACACTATTCCAATACGTGTATTACACTATTCCAATACGTGTATGTTTAATGTTTTTGTGAAATATTTTTTGGAGGCATCTCGAAACTGCTTAGCTCTTCCGATACATAACTTAATTATATTTGTTTAAATCCGAGTTTAATATACCATTTCCTTTAGATATGCATTATTAAATATGATTAATGTTATGAATAGCAACTCAAAGTAACCATTTGTTCCAGATAACATCAACCTGCCTCCACCACAGTCAACTGGAAGTGTCAGCAGACTACACAAACAAATTAAAACAAGATCCACATTCTAGTACATACCAAACCTCGCACAGTGGGCCGACCGTCAACAGCGGGGACAAAATTGTAGATAAAAATAATTGCCAAAAAAATGTGCAAGGAAAGAAAAGTGTTTCTCTTTCCAGTCAATATAAACTTACGCATAATAAATCAGAAATTGGACACAAGAAGAGCTGTCCTTTGCACAAAAAGAAGAAAATGAAAGATCCCGAGTTCACACCTTATGTGTCCGACCATTTGATAAAGACTTATTAATTAGTGTAAGGTAGTTGTAATTTGGTTGGTTTTTTGTGTTATTGAGATGTTTGATTAAAGATTTTAAAGTACTTAAATATGCAATATTAGAGTATTACGACGGCAAATAAAGCCAATAAAACCAATTAACATTTTGTACACCGAACTTCTTGGTAAACATTTCTAACTTTGTTTTTTACTCTTAAGTCTAAAAAATATTGAAAATTGCACAACACGTGTGACAAAAAAATCTGTAGCACAAAAATCCAACCAATAATTATAATTATTTTTTAACGAAAAATAAAAGACTTTTGGAAAGTTATAAATTAGTCGATATTCGATAATATTTGTGCCATAACAATATAAATAAAGTAAGATAAAAAAAGTAGACATATTTCGTTGAAATATTTGTTATTTAACACTAAAAATGTATAAATATCACAAAGATTTATTGAATTTTCAATTGGTTTTCGTCACAAAAGATATTTTTTACTCGAAAACATGAAATCTGGTGTAATCATGACACAGTTAGGTATTAAAAGTAAAAAATGTTGGGAAAAAATACGAGACCCTCTTTATAGATTGATTGCAGTCAAAAGCTGTTTTTTTGTATGAAAATATTGATTTTGTAAGAGAACTGATAAAAAGTCATAATCAGGCTTTAAACGCGGCTTGTTTACAGATTTAAAACGAAGGTTATCTGAGATAAGTAGCATCACAGCGGTTTATCCAAATCAAATTGTAATTTACGTGGTCGAAGTTTTTAAGTGAAAATAAAATGAAACAACGGTAAAATTCGACCAATTATTTAAATTTTACGATTCAAGTGCAAACCTATTCATTTCTAAATTTGCTAAGGTCCTTGTATTCAAAATGATTACCGTACCTACTGATACTCATTTCAGTAAGTGTACTTATATCTGCATCAAGATAAGGTTATACCCAAAATCTTTAGTGCTTGTGGTTCAAATATACCTTTTGCAAAAAGAATGGAAGAGAAAAAGTTTAATGAAGAAACACTAAAAGGGCTATATTAAATTGATTTACTTCAAACTGTGATTTAAAGAGAATTGAACGATTTTGTTACGAAGGAATTGATATAATTTCCAACGAAAGGTCTTGATAATATTGTTAATGTAAATAGTAAGATAAGTTAGTAAAATTGAAAGGTATTACGATAAACATAAAATATCGCACTCCGTTGCTTTAGATGTATCGATTTGTTTACTAACACGGTCAAATAAAATTATTGACAAATTATTATCATCTTTTATTGTCTTATGCACCCTTCACATTCATTGTGACATATTTTAATCATTCATACATACATTAAAAATTCCCATAAGAGTGGGTAGACACTGAAACCGCCACTTGTTACGATTAGTACAAACTTCCGTTGCCTCATTCACATTCATACATCTCCTCATACAGCACCGCCGTAAATTAATACTAGGTACATATCTACGTTTAAATAATCTTAATCACTTTTAAGCTTTTTAATAGTCTAAAGAACATGTCAAGAGAAACAGAGAGGTGTCCTTCAAAATTTTAAACGATTTCGACTTATCTTATTTCTACTTTAACACACTAACTTTTCCTAATCCAATCATCAAAAATAATATCTCACCATCAACCAAACGCAATTACTTACAACAAGTCTTAACTTCCGAAGTTATTTCCCCACAGTACAATCTTTGATTAATAAAAAAACTAAATCCTATCAGCACGGGTAATTACAAGTATTGTTTGCTGAAATAGACATTGATCAATATGACAATGAAACACTATCATTAATAGAAAAAACCTTAACGAAATATTTAAAACTTTTTTGTCCCAATCAAAATGAGTGTTGCCCAATGTGCATTGAATATGTTAAGTAACTTACGTGATGTTTTTTATTTTGGTATTGAATGCAATTAAAATTCCAATTGATTTAGTTTTATTTTTGATATAACAAAAGTAATGCATACATTTCGTCAATACCCTGCATAGTTATTTAGATCATGCCGACAAATCGTTTTATTTGTGCGATCCACAAATTGTTATTTCGAGTTGTTTATAGTTTTGTTAAAGTATCCGCAATACAAAGGCAATTCTTATTGTGGAAGTTGTATTTCTTAAATCGAGAAAAATAAATGTAACCGACTTCATATTTAAATACTAAAAAGCTGAAAATAGTTGAAAATGTACTCAATAATGCGTAAGTTATTAGGCGATTAGAGGGTAGGTACCTAAGCTAAACCCTTCGGTTAAAACAAGGATTTCCAATAGAAATAAAGTTCTAAATTAACAGATCTTCCTGTTTTTCAAGTAAATAGTTGCAAAACTCAGCTAGTTATAGGCAAAAAAGTGAGGGGTCTATCCCACTAGTCCCGTTGAGTTGTCCCGTGACGGGACAACTGGCACTAATTTGTCCCAGTTGTCCCGTGGCGGGACAAGTGACACTGTTTTGGTGCCAGTTGTCCCGTTGCAGAAAAATCACGGGACTAATGGGACAGGCGGAAGGGTCAAAACAACTGGTTCCATTGAGTTGCTCTGTGACAACAGGTACTTGGTATTTTGGTAAGATAGCAGATGATGAATTGTATGCTACTCTATTTAAACTTTAAATTCACAAGAGGTTTTTTTTACCATTTAGTATTATTACTAAGATATAGGTTTAAATACTTTTGGTTTTACAATTTATCTACATAAGTATAGTGCATATTCTATTTGAGATATCTACCCTTTGTAAAATGTACGAGTTTGTGTAACGTCTGCTGTCTTACCAAAGTACCAAGTACCTGTTGTCACACAACAACTCAATGGAACCAGTTGTTTTGACCCTTCCGCCTGTCCCATTAGTCCCGTGATTTTTCTGCAACGGGACAACTGCCACGAAAACAGTGTCACTTGTCCCGCCACGGGACAACTGGGACAAAATAGTGCCAGTTGTCCCGTCACGGGACAACTCAACGGGACTAGTGGGATAGACCCAAAGTGAGTACCTAAGTACCGGCAACACCAATTATTCGATCTTAGGATAAAGAATTGTCGTTTCGTTAAATACTCTTAATGACTTGATTGGCAAACATAAAAGGAATTTAAAATAGTTTTAAAAAACCAACAACTTTGTTTAATCAACAAATTTTACGACGAAAGGTACTACAAAGACATTTTCCCCGACATACTCGTAATATTTATATGTAGGTACCTTTTTGATTGCACGATACAGAATTGAATCAATTCAAATCCTGATTCAGTACAAAAATTGAATAAAGGAACAGTAACATCGTGACCACTCTGACCCACTAATGGGTAACAACCAGTTCAAGAACATTTATAACTTACATTATCGAAACCATAACGTCGTGACAAACGTAACTTTAACTAGTTCATAATGATTTCTCCATCAGGATCACGATACAATTACAACAAAATATACAATATCTGACATCTTTATTTAACGCATTTGAGTTGTAGTGATTGAATAGCTCGGGGGAGCAGTCGTGCGGAACTTTGTGGACTTATTCTGTAGGAGGCTTGGACAATTTTAAATAGGAAATTTCTAGTCAAATATTATTTGGTATCTTTTCAACGGAGGTGTGGTGGTTTCACAATAATAGTGCTTTTGATTACATAAAAATATTAAGTTATCAGCATAACCTGTGGTTTAATTCTCTACCACTAGCGACTACCGATAACCGGCTAGCTATCGAGAAATTTGTATGAAAATCTGATCAGCGCCTCTAGCGAGCATTGTTGGAACTAATCTGGAACTAATTTTTAAAACTTAAACTACAAACTTTCGATTCAAACAAATTGTATTCCCTTGAAAGATCTCTAAATTCAAATAAAAATAAGTGTAATTCAACTTTATATTATTTGTTTTAGGGAATAAGAAAAGAGAAGTAGGCTCCTATTATAAGATTATAAATCTTAGCAGTTCTTGACATTATAGAATTTCATTAAAAAAGACGACAAAAGTAAAGTATAACGTAACATAATATAAGTAGGTAACTTTAGCAATATACAGTTTTTTGTCGTTTTCTTCAAAACACATTCCAATTTAGGGTCTAATAAATTGCATTACATATTTGCTGCAATTTTTCAGGCCTGACCTTCAACACAAACTTTTGCTATACTAACATTGTTCGACGTAATTGCTTCTATTCTCCAGAATAGGTATTGTCAAAGCATTCATCAAAGTATTGCACCACTTCATATTGGTCAAGGAGCTGTTACTAAACCCTTTACGTTAGTTTAGTATGTTGAGGTCAAAATGTCTGCTGTTTTTAGGGTAGTCAGGTGATATTGCTGTAAATTATCGTTTTGTTTTTAATTGAAGGTCAGATTAAAGAAGCAGCAAGAAATACTAAGGCGACGAAAAATTAATTATACATTGAAAAATATAAATATAATAAAACTGACTGGAAAATATCTACTTAAAGAGTGTTTTTTCGTCTATTTTTTGAGGTGAGTAGAATCATTTGTTGAGGATCCAAGGTTAATGAATTATTTTTTTAGTTATCACGTAAAAAATATGAATATTCTAGATTAGGTTATAAATAAAATCCTATCGTTTAGCAAGTATTATAGACTAAAATAATTAAACGTTTTTTTATTACAAACTATATTTTTTAATGTAATAGTGCTTTATTGTACTGCATAAACGTTTGCATCATTACTATTTAAACAAATAAACTCATCAAAGTTTATACACAAATACATGCTTAAGTTGCATTTTCTAAACAAAACTAAACACTACTCATAACAAGAGTAATCTTTTAAATCAAATATTAGTTTTTAAAAGACGTCAATGGAAAGTAAATACAGTATGAGTCAAGAAACGCATCCCAAACAGAGACGCATCACGCACGCTATTTAAACTTAACTTACAAGATAAATATGTTGCAACTTAAATCATATAATGTGCAAGGTCTTTTAACTACAGGAGAAGATGGTACAAGCAGCAAAACAACAACAAATTCTATTTTTTTTAACCCATTCCTGTCACACTGCTGGGCAAGGGTCTCCTCTCGTAATGCGGAAGGGGTTAGGCCATGAGTCCACCACGCTGGCCAAGAGCGGGTTGGGGACTTTGCATGCCCAAATTGAAATATTAAAGAAATAACTTCCCTGCTCACCCCTATCATCATCCGATATCCTATCATTACGCATCAAACATCTTTAAAGAGTACTTAGTAAATAAGTATAATTATTCATTCTATCCATTGTTATAAAATGTTCGCTCAAGGACGATCTCCCCTAAGTACAAAATTGTTTTCCTGTTAGGTAATTGTTTCTAAAATGGGATTTATTTACTTCATGGAAGCTCATTGGTAGTGGTAACAGTACACTAAGTTTGGTTTGAAAATGTATTTATAGCTCTGAGTTCAAAAATATAGCTAGAACTGTTTAATACTCGACCAACTGGATCAAAATCTAACCCACAGGGCTTGATGTTTATTTATGTTGATGCATAACAATTCATTTTATAAATAAAAATATACTTTTGATGAAAGATAATGCACTTGAGACAGTTCAGATTCATAGCAATTGGTTGCATCCTCAAATTATACTCGACCTTAGCAGATGTGACAGTGTCGCCATCTAGTAACGGATACTTACCTCTAAGAAAAATAAAATTAGAATTGACCTTAGCTATAAATAAATAATAATACTCATTCTAACTGTTTAAGATCGGTAAATAATCAGCTGGCAGATAACAAAACAATGACCGAAACAATAATTTATGATTTATGATCGTAATAAAATCAAAGAGAATATCAGAATACTATTGTGTAATGTAGGGTACTACAAAACCGTATTTCCGAATCGCCACCTGACAATAACAGTCAAACATCTTCTGTCAAAGTTCACGCGTCACAATCGTTTGGTTCCCGTCATAATTGCTTACGCAACGTCCGGATCTCACGGCCAGTCTATTAGTAAAAGTTAAATTCAATTCACGGCCGTCGTTTTCACTGCGGTCGAAAAATCGCGAAAATAATACACCGGGGAAAACTAATTTGCTCTGGCGTTATACGCTTTCTAGGTGGCGCGGTATCGCGAGCCGCAGTGCTGACCGTACGCCGCGCCCGGCCGCTCGCCCTCGACAAACATTTACCCACAGACTCATATAAAAACTGTGATATCAACGCAACTACGTTTAGCAAGATCCTTTGTTGCAACGGTGAAAGGTTTAAAACTATAAAACAAAAAAACACTACAGTTTCAGATCACTTAACTAAAATGCGGCCAGTTATCATCTGGCTGTTGCTGGCCATCGCGGCAGCGGAAGTGGCCGAAGAGCCATGGGTGGAAGAAGAAGATGTCGGGGATATGGAGGAGGATTACGAGAAGCCGAGGAGTCGTCGTGATGTGCATGATGCGGGTCCTTACGATGAACACGTGCGGGTGAAGAGGTGTTGTGAGGAGTCTAGAGCAAAACGAGCTGTAGAGTTTGTGAGAGTGCCTAGACAGCTGCATCAGTATGAAGTTCACGAGTTTACTGATGAATCAGAGATGGCGTCGCCGCCTTACGAAGAGATGTTGGCGGCGAGCGCGAACCATTACCACAAAGTGTACGCACCAGCTCCTAGGTTCTTGAAGCCTGATGTGAACAGTGCTAATATTGCTGAGGCGGCGAATGTTGCGCCGGTTGAAGTGCCCCAGCCGGTTCAGTTCGTTGCCAGTCCACCGGTTGCTGTACCCTTGGCCGCTGTTCCTATTCCCGTGGAGAACCCAGTGCCTGCCGCGTCGGAGCCGTTGATCCAGGCGCCGAAGCAGTTGGCTCCTGACTTGTATCCTGCACCTTCTCATGCTCACGGACATTCTCATGGCGGTGGTCACGCGCATCATGGAGGATATTATGGTGATCATGGTGGAAAGGTAAGACTAGTTGTATAGTTTTTTATTCTTTATTTTTCAAGGTCTGTTTGCTGGATATGTCGTAGTTAAAGCTGCATTTGTTTTTTTTAACTAATTCAATTGTCGCCTGAAATCGGAAATTATAATCGGAAACTGAAAGCCGCACCCGATTCAGTCTTCAAATGATTCGCAAACACCTACTAAGTATTTTTTTGTATTGAGAAAGTAGTTCCAATCAAGTTAGTAGCAATGAATTGTCAGTAAGCATTATAGTTTTGTATTTATTTCCTTTTGAATTCAGATAAATAATTGAAATTAATATTTATCATCACCACTTACAATGCATTTGAAAATGTCTGAAAGATAAGAACTTTCTGTTTCGGCCCATATTTAGTCGCATTATATAGAATGTATTATACAAGTGAACAGTAATGCTTAGACCGTAATGATACTGTTTATGTTTATTGCGAAAACGGAACTTGTAGCATTTCACGCGTTCATGGCTAGTTGCATCATACTTGCAGTAAATTACGCGTCATCTTGTACGTCTATATTTACATCCATCCACCATGCACATTGAGAAAAAGATGTTAAAACTATTACCTAAAACCTTACACACATAGATCTCAAAGAAATATTGGTTCAGCTATTATTTTACTCTGAAATTATGAGAATCACAACATTAAGTGAGCTATTAAAACCAGAGAATGATGTAACGCATTTTTTCACTGGGGGATGACAGAGACCAAAGAACGCCGGCTTCTCTCTTCATAACACTTCATTTAGTAGTAGTACCGATATACTGAATAAAGATTTTAAATTTAAGAATGCGTGTGTTCCAAAATGATCAAATCAAAAAGGTATTGATGGCCCCCATGGCGCAGTGTTTGAGGTGAACGCCACACCGCTATTACTGCGCCAGGAGGTCGTGGGTTCGATTCCCACACAAAACAACAAACAGTTGTTTCGAGTCTAGTAGTACTTTGTGTCCATTGTTTGTATGTTTGTAAAAGTCCTCGCGACACAAAAGGAATACTTAGTGCGGGAACTGTCTTTAAAAAAAAACAGAGGTAATCATATTAAAAATGTGTACGTGATATAACGTATGTAGTTATTGGTCCAAAATACTCGTATTCTATTCCTATGATAAGCATCGACCCTTATCACAAGCTATTGTAACGGAAACAATCAGATATTTTTAGAATATAGAATAGATTATTTATAGAATAATGGATGTTCAGTTTAATGTTCTTCTTTCATTGATATTATCTTGGGTAGTTTAGTTAGATTCAGAAAATGTATCGTAATACACTTTTGTCATATCTCCAAAATTTGGGTTACAATCAATTTCAGTTACTTTTAAAACGTTCCCACAAACAGTTTAAAATCTAATTACTCGACACATTAATGTAACTTGGCATCTTGTGTTCTGAAATCAAAGGCAGTCCACAAAGGCAATATTTATGGCTATCTTATACGCGTCACAACAGTCGCATCTATATGCAGTATGGTTGTTGATAATAAGCAAATTTTGAAGATAGGTCAGAGTCCCTCTCTCCCACTACTATCCCGCGAAGGTAGTTTTTGTAAGTTAACACCAAGATCAGGCTATACGTGTTAAAAACATGCAATGAAAATACTTTTAACTGAATATAACTCGAAACAAAAATTATCTGAAGTCTTATTTATTGTCACATAAAGAGATTACAATACGAGATACCAAAATTTTGTAAGATAATCTGACAGGTGACCGCTAAAACTAAACCTGAACTAGAATTAGACCACAACAATATTGAATTTTGCGGCGCGTAATTAACACTCAGAATCTAAGTAGCTGCGCAGTCACTTTGATATTATCAAAATGACTCATTTAATTTGATAAATTTATCGACTACAGGAATACCTGAATAGCAGAGAATGCCTGAAGCACGTGTAAACGTAATTAGTCTTCATTTATACTGTACACCAAGTACCCAATATTTAAATTATTTATTGAATAAATTGTAGCAATGCAAAAAAATGCCTTTGATGAATGAAATATTTAAAACGAATAGAATTTATTTATTTAAAACAATTAGAATATTTTAATTATTCATATTTAAATTATTCAAATATTTTTTTATTTACATTTAATTATGGAGTTGGACTTAACAATACTGTTTTCAACTAACCAAGTACTCAAACGATTTCTAGTGTTAAAATTGTGTTCCTGGCCTTGGAATTGAACCAAGGTTATCTGAATTTCACTTGTAGTTTATTGTAACTACGTTTATTACCTAGTTAACAATGTTCGGCAATAATTGTACTTATATTAGATCTATCAGTTACAATTTTGTAGCTGTACAATTTTACAGGAATTTTAGTATGATAGAATATAAATGAAAATGTACGTTGTAGAACTTTGCATGAAGACAAATTAGAGAATGGGACTCTTAAAAGATTTTCTTTAGATTGATTTATATAGCGAAAATAATTCGAACATTTTACTTATTCTTTCTAATATCTATAGATTATAATTATTTGATCACTGATACACAAACGTAGAGATTCTTCAAATCTATACTAATATTATAAAGCTAAAGAGTTAGTTTCTACATCACGCTACGACCAATAAGAGCAGAGTACTAGTAAAAAATATTACAAAAACGGAGAAAATTATGACCCATTTGTAAATAAAATGTGAATAAAAAAATAAGACTTCGAGGATGGACGAGGCAAAAAAATCTGTAATCAAAGTACACAGTCCAATTCTAGTACCTTGTCACAGAAATCATAAAAATCTATTCCAGACCTCCAAAGGCTCTCACAGCGACCACTACTTAGACAAGGGCGGTAAAGGCTTCAGGACCGACGAGCGCCACAGGAAGGAGTACGAAGAAGCTGGCGGCAAGAAACACAAGCATCACGACAACGCAGGACATAAGGGCAGCCATGAGGAAGAGGCGTTTGGTCAGAGAGGGTCTAAGTTCGATGAGAAGAAGGGACATAAGAAAGGGCATAAGACTAAGGGTGAGTTTAGATTTTGAATTGTAAAGTACATTTTGATAAGTTGGACAAGTTTTAGATTTTTCTGTTTTTTTTACAGCAAAGAATATAAATTATCTGATGATGGTTTGAAAGACATATTTATTATTGCAAAAGTATGAACTATCCGTGCGTTGAATTATACGTATTTATGAGTAAACATTGTTTTTAATGTGTTTTAAACGAAAATTCTAATAATTGACAGACAGGGAGATTTATGAAGGTTAAATAAAAGTTCAGTATACTTTTCTCTGCTTCTCAGCTGGGATAACAGACCTTCTCTTCAACACAAACGGAGATAAGGTTTAGTTTAACTCATGAAACTAGCTGTTTAGAAAATGTTAAAGTAGTACATGGATTCAAAATATCATCATCGTCATCATCATTATCCACAGCCATTGCAGGACACAATAAGCCTCCTCCCGTTTACGCCAGTCGTCCATATTCTATTCCATCCTTGTGCCATGCCTCTCAATCACTTAAAACTTACTAAGACCTCTTCTTAGAAACCACCCAACCATATTGAAATACTATTCAACATTACTTTTTCATTCCATTTAGCATAATGATCTAACAACACTCTCGTTACATAACGTTACTTCACCTACTTCACAGCACTTCCGAATAAAAATCGATCACTATAGGCCGACAACTTAGTAGAGAGCCTTTGCATGCTAGATTTAATTTGCCTATAGTGTATAGTATAAGGATGTTGACTTTTTTTTATTGTAAGTCCCTCAGATATCTTGTTTTTGGCAAATATTGTTTTTTCTTTTTGCACATATTCATTGTCATGTAATTTCAATTGTGATTATTTAGTCGATTGGAAAATTGCAAAGACGTGACGTTATAGCAGCTTTTTTTCAGTCCCACTCCCTAACAGTACTTTAATGCTTTTTGAAGTGCAAAAAAATGTGTCAAATATTTTACAAATATCTGATTGACGGACTGGTTGTAATTTTATCTTGGAAATATTTATATTTTGTGTTTCCAAAATAAAGTAGCTGTATCAAATAAGCCATCGTCAGCATAAGCCTACGAGTCACTGATGTTCTTAATTCTGAATTTTATACACCTCCACCACTCATACAAGTCTCTCTACTAAGTTGTCGGACTATACAACATTACACAAAGTAGGCTACATAAAGACACGTTGTCAATAGACACAGTTTAACAAAAAGAAGACGGTTTACTTTCAAACAACAATACGTGATTGTTATGTAAAATGGAACGAATCAATTTAGGAATTTTATTTTTATTGAAGCTGGGAAGAATGGTCTAGCTACTGATCGATGATCAATAAAGTACTCGATTCAATAACCTACTAAATGCAGATGTTGATAGTATAATTTGGTTGCCTAGAGTAGTTCAAATCAACATTATTATATTGTCTAGTATTAACAGCTAGCGCAGGCTGGCTATTGGTTATTCAAACGAACATAACTTCTTCAGTTTTTCTTTCTTTGTGATGATTTTATGAATCTTTTAATTTACCAAAGGATAATAAGATTTGAAAGATGCGTAAAAGACGTATTTTATCTTAGTTAACAAGATAGCCAATTTTGCGTTTGTTTTTTTATTTCAAAAACATAAAAATATATACCATTATATAAAAAATATAATGAAATACATCATGGCGGTACCTTAAATTTTATTTATTTTATTTATTGAAGGCAGAAAACAAACAAAAAAATTGTTTCATCATGTGCCTTTAAAAATGGTAATGGACTATGATAACTGTTAAATTGACTAGACTAGACTAGGGACAGAAATGTGTAGAATTTGATCTTTGTTATCAGTTTATTTGATTTACCTATTACAAAAGAAAATATAACAATTTGCGGCAAGTGAAAGCCGAGTTACATAAAGTTGTTTGATTCAATTGCGAGTGACCCCAACCGCAATACTATAAATATCCATTTATTTACAATGAATCGTGTCTGCACTTGTCAAATACCTTTTCACTTCATTATTTACAATAGACTGGACAAAAATTTGCAATTTATTGCAAGCGAACGATGCCGAAATGTAATTTGGTAGTTTTTGCCGTTTTCAAAATATTACGGCAAATCACGTGATGAAAATACAAATAAATCACGATTGTTAACTTTAACTAGTAGTTTATTTTGCAAATTTTAAACAAGTTACATTTTGGGACTACGGGGTAGTAGATACAGTTTTCAGTGACGGATAAAACTAATCAAATTAAAAGATAAACTAAAAACTTTTTGCCGTCTAAATCCTGCTTTAGTAATTAGTAACTACGTTTTTGGTCTAGAAAAAAATTCTGCGCTGGACCAAGTGCATGACTTTGAATTCTTTAATTGCTTTTAGTTTACTTAAATAGCCACTGAATAATAAGTCAACTAGATCTGTACATGCCCGACATATTTACTAAACCTAAAATCATCAACAGCCTAGACTTTCTTCCTACTATATTAGAGGCGGCTTGTCACATAATCTAAGATAACATCTTCGAAATCATTTCCAAAATACAAAAAACAGTCTTCTACTAAACTTCTTTCTCATGATATTCCAGGCTACCACAACAAGTACCACAAGGACGAATTCCACAAAGAGCACAAGTTCTACGACGACTTCCACAAGAGCGGCGAGCACCACCGCTACGGCAAGTTCAACGCGAAACACGCCAGCAACGAGAGCGGCAAGAAGAAGGCACACCATGTTAATGCTGGACATGACTTCGTTGAGAAAGGGAAGAAGGGATACAGGTGAGCCTAAACCTTTGATATTGGATTCTTGGAATAAGTGAACTAAAGTTGTCTCATTAATTATACATCGCACTAATAATACAATAGTGTAGTAACTAATACATTGTCAAAACTTAAACTAGACATAACATTAGATTTTTTTTTATTTATTTGTAACAAAATAATCTCTTCGATTTCATTTTTAAAACACAAAGGGCATTTAGTTTTTTGTACTCATAATAGGGAGTTGTAAACAAGTTATTCGTCGATTCTGATAAAAGTGGTATTTAGAGTAACAGCACTTTTGTATTATTAGTGCGACATGTTAGCGGAAACCGAATATAGCAGATTTTTTTGACTGTCGACATAAGTTAAAGAATAGGTTGCATGAATTTTATCACAATTTCCGTAGAATGGTAATCGATGAGGTCACCATGCCGTTTCCCTTTTGCAAACAGTGTAATCAATTAAATTAGATTTCCATAAAATGGTTGCTCTGCGTCTGCTTGTAGATTCTGTCTGTTCTTGTTTAAACTGTTTGCAACGAAAGTTTTGTTTGTGTCATCTGAAATCAATCTATAACAAATTCTTTTCGAGATAGTGTATAAAGTCGATGACTTTTTGTCAAATATACTAAACTTAAAAAAAAGTAAACTAAATATAACAGTCAAATCAATTACTGCAAATCTTTGGGGATTCTTATAATAGTGAACAAACAAATCCAGACATTATACAGTAATATGGATGAACGACCTTTTAAAAGATGTGTCATCGTGATACTGATTAATGATCTCTTTTATGTTATTCCGGTCTTTGTATTTTAATTGATCTAATTAATTCAGCTTGAGGAAAAATTCGAAGCTCAAGCCAAAATCAACATATTTGTCGGTTTATTTTTATCAAGCATTAGGCATTTATTTATTTTTATAAGCTCAGATTATATTGTTTTAATTAGTATTCTAATTGATTTCAAAGCCAAATCTTTTAGTATTTATTTTCATTTATGACACCGGTCTATTTTTTTTTGTCTACATAAATATTTGTCTTAAAACAAACACCAACCGGTCTTTTTACAAGAATTTGCGGCAGTATCTTTCAAGGAGATTAGAATAGCAATATTCCACACTGAGACTTTGACATTTTCCAAGTTGGTTCGGCATTATCTCCAAGACACATGCAAAGCGGAGCTGCGTAGTCCTTGACATTATTTTTTAACGTTATCTACTTATAAGAACATAATGTCACAAGTCAGAGCCTAAGAAAATTTTATTAAGAGACACTAATTTATTTATTTTTTAAACTTGGTAAAAAGTATGTACGATGTATATTCAGAACCATACGCTAATTATTTACGACAGGTAACTGCAACAATTGCAGTAGAAATTTACAGATAGTCTTTTTCTTGTTATTTCCATCGTATATCATATTCTCTGACTTTATTATTATTAACTGTCCAATTAACAACCTCTTCAACATCTCCACAGCAACAAGGGCCACGTGGACGCCGACCACAAAGGCTACCACGGCAAGCACGGCCACGAGCAACACCACGAACACCACGCATCACACGGCAAGAAGGGCGGCAAGGAAGGAGGCTCCCACTACGGATACCACAAGAACTAAACCTTATTGTCTAGGTATTAAGAGTCAGATTCCAATGGGAACCTGTTGTGTTATGCCATTTAGGTACCGCCTGGGTGTTTGAGGATGGAAGTGAAGAAGTTTAAATTATAGACCTGAATAATGTTCAAGTAAGATTTCTTTGTACATAATATATGCTCTTGTGTATTGAGTATCATTATCATCAGTTACAGTTTTTCTCTATGCATTACAGTTACTAAGAACATAAGTCTCCTTTACGAAAGTCTTTGTTTTGTACGTATTCTTCAAAAGATCTCTCTTGTTTCATGCTTGTTGTGAATTGTCCGTATTTAACTTATTACTTTTGGTCTGTTTGAACTTTATACCTCTTTGGTTAGCTACCACTTAATCTAATGATTTTATTATTGAGTTCTATGCACTCATATTTTTTGAGAAATTACAGAAACAAGTAAACTTCTTAACATACGTTTCTGAAAGTGCGTAAATTTATCAATTTCTCTTAAGTGCTATAAAAAATGTTATAATACAGCGTAATTTTTCTTAAATTGAAACTAAATAACTAATGCGCGTCAAATGATATTACATGTTACGATCAATAACTGAATTCGATGTTATAACGAAAACACTGTGACATTGATTTTCATCGGCAATCACTTTACCATTACCTTAGCGATTATAAGGGCTTTCTTTTTCAATATTTCACACCATTGAAGCCATCATTTTATCTACTTTTAGTATTTTGTAGGATCTATTTATTCATGTATTTCTAACGATCATAGTTTTTCATATCTTATGCTATCGACTATTTTTCTTTAATATTCATCGTTACCATTATTTTCCTCATTTACATCTTATTATTTCATTATTTTTTAATTTATTCTGGCCTTTTATAATACTTATTATTGTATTTCTATATCCATTGCTTCTGTTTGTCGTATGAGTTGCTCAATTTCATCAATGAACATAATCATCTCCAATTCATATTGACTAACCATTATCTTTTCAATCTACATATTATTATCATAACCACATAACTTTATTATTCTTACACAAACATTCTACCACAACATTAAAAATCATCTTTGCTCTCTAGATAGTTTGAACACACACTAAATTCTTACTCTACCTACACCACTATCATTGATTTGCGTAACAACCGTGTCAAATCGATCAATGTCCGGTGAGCAACGTATTTTTTACCAGTCTGTTAGCTTTTAGTGGTTAACTTTAATTTTGCCAAGATTCGGAGTTTGGTAGTAACATTTTGAACTTGTTGTTCGTGCAAAGGAAAAGAATCTTAGTAAATTATGTTTTTTGTTATTTTGTCAGTAACTTTTGTGCATGCTCATTGCTTGGCAAGAATTGAGTCGCTCTTTTAATTTACATTTCAACGTATGGACAAAATACATAGTCAATGTAAATGCATAAAGTCACGCACATTTCCTGTTTTATATTAAGCTGATAGATTTCTATAAACAGTTATTAATCTCGATAGGTATATGTATGAAACTAAATAAGAGGCCTTTGTTTGTATCTAACTATTATGACTAATATACAATGAAAAGTGATTTCAATCTGTACACTATGTCCATCAACATTCTCGAGAATTCGAGAAGTTCTAGAAACCTTTTTACATAAAATATTGATCATATTATGTTTCCTCGTTTTCATTTATAAATCAATCTATATCTTTAACAACTTACAGACCTTAGAAACTTTAGAATTTGTTTACCAAATATGTATTTTCAGCGACATAACTGTTTATAAAACAACCTCATATGTTATTTCTAACAATAATTGTAAATACCGTATCTTCTTCATCTTCCATCTAATAATGGCGCTGTTGTATATTGCTTTTAAATTTGTTGATTATGGTGTTACCGTTTCGATTAGTATTAAGGTACCTGTTATTAGTATCCCCTTCCTCTAAAGGAACCAAACGGATACTATGTATATTAGATTAGGCTTATCTACCGACGAAATCAGGAAAATACGAGTAAAAATCGATGAACCAAGAAATTGTGTCCGACAATTTAGTAGAGAGTCTTGGTATGCAGGATTTATATAGATAACAACTCTTTGTATTGTCAAAATAAAGTATGAGAAATAATAATGTCTTTATGCCGATATTCGGCTACGGAGGTCAGTTTAATTGAAACTAGCCAACTGTGCAGTACTTTGCTTATAGTTTCCACTGCCCAAGTATATGCAAACCACTGTTCTAAATTCTGTACTTTCTGTTCCTCCATCAGCCGCGAACCTTGCATACGAGGTTCTCTACTAAACTGTTGGGCTATATTACTTAGGGCAAAAACGTGTATATTTTCGTTCGCCCTTGTTTTTATAATAACTTGAGCTGTGTCCCCGTTATTGTAATATTTATTATTGGTAAGGCCTGTTTCATCATCTTCAAATAAGTTTCCATCGAGATAAAATTTTGGATGATCAGAATTTTTCCAGTTCCTGCTACTCATTTGTGAGTGATGAAACAGGCCTTTAGTGTTTTATATTTTTTTATTAATTATAATTTTCTACTGTTTTTTAATAAAAGAAACGTATATTTGTTATGTGTTTTATTACCATTTTTTTTAATACTGGGTAAGAAACATAACTTACTTCACGTTACCTTGATTTGTTTTCAGTACAAAATCTTTATTACTACGGTCACCGAACAAAATAGGCACACAGTTTAATTTCACAGTACTTTTAAATAAATATGTTTAAAATCTTTGCATCACATCATCAATTAAACAATAAAAATGGTTGCAAGTTTAGCAAAGCTTTTCCGATTCCCATGTGACTTTGTTTGTAAGACAATTATAATGTTCGACAGACGTGTAAAGAGTCTTTTTAAAGATATACCAAACAAAAGTTATCGATTGTATAATTGGCAATTTTTAAGGAACTCTTGAAATATATCCAACTTAAAATCCTTTAGTAATATTCTATTTTGTTCGCAACCATTATAACTTGTCGGTGATCAGTTAAATTGTGATTAAGCGAACTGCTTAGCTATTCAAATAACGCAGCTACAAAATTCCAGAAATATCAAGGCCGTCCGTTGAATTAAACGGGACACATGAAGTCTACATTGAAATAAGTCACAAGAAAATTCCTTGGTAAAAAGCAAGCCACCAATGTAGTAGACCTTAGCTAGTATGCAAAAAATCCAAACCTGTACTCCCAGTTCAACACAACGGACGGCCATATTCTCCTCTGACCAGCTGACCATCAACATTATGCTCATAATTATAATCTTGATCTGATGTTGGTCATTAACATTTTGTTCATTAATACGGTGGTTTGCAAGGCAGTTCTAAAGACTTCTTCGGGTCGTAGTACTTGACATAAATGCCGACGGTGTGATGAGGTCTTCTGGGGAAGAACACGCACTGGCCGGCGTCGTCCACGAATTCTGTGTAGTCCATAGTCCAGTCGCGCTTCATGCCGCATTTTTCGCAGATACGAGAACTGGATAGATGAGTGTGTGTTTTAGCGTTATCAGTTGATTTTTCGACGATAGAGTAGACGAAAATAAATGAAGATGTGAGGTTTAGCTCATTGCTATTATTTTTAATTAAAGGTCTGGATTGTTAAACCTCACCTAGGCAATTATGTAGAGTACTGAACAAATATTTGTGTAGTGCCTAAATAGTCTATTGCAGGAAAAGTTTTGATACAAAAAAAAGTTAAAGGTTAGAATGTTTGAATGCGTAAAAGAAAGATAAAGAAAACACATCATGAGTATATGTAACTACTACAATTACTCACTGTCTCAGAACAGTAGTAACGTAACAGAAACTTACGTGTACTGACTGACTGATATGACTTGGACGAGAGGGTACCGTAACTCCTGCGCTTGTGCTAGAACCGTCTTCAACATCATAACACCTACTCCCTGGCCTGCAGCGTCTTGGGAAGTGCCCAGAACTTCAACCTGTGATGAAGAGTGAGCATAAGAATAACAGTCACTGTTGCCCAAGGAAGTAATTACTTAAAAACCCTCAGATATTTTTGTCTTCGTCTTGGATAAGACGACTTGTTAACAATACCTCTACAAGCTCCTGCCCTGGATTTTGTCGCGAAGAGATTAAAAGCATTAATCCAGATTGGAAACAACCGGTGTGCAAAAGTGATCAAGATCTACTCAATAGTTTTGGCATGATTGAGTAAATAAATCCATCGAATCATACAAACTCACGCATTTTTATTTTCAGTAAGAAGCACCATATTAGTAAGGTTTTATTATAGATAAGGGATAAAATAGTATGTACTTACATCGTAAATAAAATCGACGTGGTATTTCTGGAAAAAGTTGGGGCTCTTGAGACAATGAGCGAGGAAGTACATCCTGTGCCTCTCCGGTTTGGAGGGAGTGACGTGAGCCCAGTCCTCGAGCTCGCCTATCATCCAGGGGCAGACCTTGTTCGCAACACATAGGCCTACCATCTTCCTTTCATTGGTACGGTGGAGACGCTCAAAGGCTAGAAGACGGTCCCCTGTGAAAAGTTCATGAGAAATAACACTATGTTATCGTTGGCCTAATTAAATATGTAATTTCAAAAAGAACACATCATTTAGTTTCTCATTATCACTTAAAGGCACGTCAATAAGTCTAAACTATGATTTGAATTAATATTTAAAATGTACAGAAATTTATAAGAATAAAACTTAACTATAAATAACTTTTAACAACTAAACTAAACTAGAACTAATTTAAAAAAACAAAATATTTACAATTATACAATATATTATTATATATTTTATTTGAATTAATTGAAATTAAGACGATTAACCAGTGACCAGAATATATCAGCTGAAATTAAATTTCAATTGAGTGTAGACACCAATAGACACAAAGTGAGGTTTTTTCTTATTCTCCCACGTCACTTTCCATGTTTATACAAAAGATGGAAAATTTCCGGATTTTGCTTTTCTGTCTTCTTAATTTTTTTCCATACATCTAGTCGAAAAAACACCTTCACTGATAATATCTTACCAGAATGTGAGTATTTATCAGAAAGTATATCCAGATATGGGCTATCGAGCGACATCCATAGTCCAACGACACTGGGGTCCCGGGGCCAGTAGTGTGTGTACAGGAATGAACGGATCATCTTGGCGTGACATAGGTTCCCTAGTTCTATCGTTACTGAGTTGATGTCGAAGCACTGGAAACGAGAAGAATACAAAATTTATTTGGAGGCTTCCGAATACTAAGTTCTGCTAACGATATTATTGGCAGAATAGATTTCTGGAATTAAAAATGTAGTCAAGTAAATTTTAATCAACATCCTTTCGGTCGTTTCGTTTGTCAATTACAGCAGAAGCTCTCGCGATTATAGTAACTTTATAACAGATATAAGGTAATCTTTATAACTATTTCAGTGATCTATCTTACTTCAGCAAGGACACTAATTACGCGTTGTACGACAACCCTTCCCATATTAAGACAGCATAAAAACAGCGTGATGGGCTTTTAACTAATATTTCTCACCATAGAATAACTCAAATACCCATCAGTCAGGATTAAGGAAATCATCAACAATTACGTTTAAAACTTACGGGTCTGATATCGCAAGGATACTTTGAACATGGCGAAGGCGCTCTGGAATCCACATTCCATTTCTTACTAGCTGACGACTTACACCTCACGACCTGTTTCACCGAGGGTTGGTAGTTCAGATTTAGGGTAGATGCCCTTAGGGCGCTACACGTCAGCGCGTTAAGCCACTTCATCCTAGTCATCAACATCATTTGCAAGCGGCATCATGTTTATTTTATGTTATTATGGTTTAATATTTAATGAATAATTTACATTTTTACCCAATCATTTTTGACTTTGAAAATTTTTGATTTATGACAGTTCAGACTTTCAGAGTATTTTTAAGTAGAGATTCAAAAAGATGTTGACTTTTGAGGTTCTAGAATGAAGGAAGAATAGGTTTATGTTGTCGATACACTAATTGTTTGATTCAATTAACGCTGTAACACAAAATCAGCTGTACACTAAAGTTCATCTAATAAGACGACAAAAGCTAATCTTGAAATAATGTGATAACTATAAGATTATCTAACGTGTAGCTTAAGAATACAGATAAGAGTACAATTCTAGCTAGAACATTTTCGATAAGAAATGAGCCATTTAAGCACCTACAGGAAGCTATTATGAAAATTCAACCTAAACAACAATATAACAAACTTTTTGGTAAAAATCGGCCAAACATTTTAAATTCAGAAATCCCAACGATAAAATCAACGAAATGTCACACCAACTGTCACTATGCCACCATATAAAACTTATTCAATGTTTTTAATAAATTTTTAAACAACCAAAATGGCAAAAACATGAAGATTAGACTAATGTAGATGTCTAAAGTTTTAAGAAATCAGTAAAACCATTCTCGGCCAGCCACTATGTCTGCATTGTCAAGTTTGTTCAAGTTAACAACAGTCAGGCACATTTTCAAGAGACCAATAGTTGCTTTATGTGAGACCAGCACTCATTACAAACGTAATTATGCAGACAAAAGCAAAAGTGATGTGAACAAAGCCAAACATGTTGTGGTGAGTGAATGGAAACAAGTAATTACACACTATTTTAAACCAAAAGGTATGTAAGGCAAACATTAAATGTGTAAGTTGACAATAAGTTTGTATAGATATTCCTTTATAATTTAGGTCTTTTGTATAGGTACTAAAACATCAGAAGAATCATGACAAGGATCTAACTTTCTATTCGGTACAGTAAATTATAAGGATTTTCTTAAGTAGGTTGCTGTATACTGGCTCGTTCTCAATAAAGTTTGCAGTTTTATTACGGGAAGTGTAAAGCTTCCATTCTTTTGGTCATTTAGTGGATAGGAGTTCCCTTTAACAGTGTGCTCTATGTCATTCCTCCTCGTATCACAATGTCGTCTATGTTTTCTACTGTCCTTTCCTGCTCACCACTCGGTCTTTTGTATTGTCCGCTTTTTCTAATTGTGGTAAATATAATCAAGATTTCTCCAAAGACGTATGCTTAGACTTCATATTTATTTAACAAAGACAAGCTTTGTAAACGTGGTTGGCATATTCTAGACATTAAAACATACTTTATGAAAGAAATACTAATCCATCAGTATAACGGTAAAATATTGTCAAGAATTCATTACTAATCCATATCAGACCATATCCCAACACTTAAAACCATGTTTTTGATAGAAAAAAGCACGTGAAAATCCATGATGTCATAACAACGAATACAAATCTGAGATGGTGGCAAGTAACTGGAGGTTTTTGCGATTTCTATATTCAGATACTTTTTGCTACAAAATACGATGCTCGTATTGCAGCAGGTGCAGGGCACCGAGAATGAAGAGCGAATGCGCGTGCGTCGCGCCCGGCCGGCAGATGTGCCGCGCGTGCTGCGCTTCGTGCGCGAGAACACGCGCACGGCCTGGCCCGGCCTTGTCGCGCCGCCGTCCGCCTCGCACCTCGTTCTGTGCGATTATGTCGCTAGGGCACTGGCACAAGGTACTCGAGTTAATTTAGATTCCGTCAAATTTTTCGTTGAATAAAACAGGATACTTTGTGATCTAAAGATAATTCGGATAGTAGAATCGAGATGTTATCGATTTTAATGGATTTTTAACGCATGATGATGTAGGAAAGAGATTTCACGTCCACCTAAAATTGCTACTATGAATAGTAATCATATTTTTTGTAAAGAGTAATTTTCATTCAATAAATAACTTTGAACCTAGTCCGAACGCAACACCAAATGCTATTTGATCATATTTTTGACGGAAAAAATATTCTGGAGAAAATATTGTTCCCCAGAACAAATGAAGAAAATTCGTCCAACTAAAAGGGCTACATAACGGTAACATATCATTGTGTTGCACCAACAAAATTTAGCCAGGCTGAAATAGTATGTTTCCTAAAAAGTTCCATGTTTCCCAGGTCACTCAATGCTAGCAGAGCAACAAGAGTCCCGTCGCGGCTGGTCACAGATCCGAGGGCTGGCTCTGGGCATGTCTGTCTGTCCGTGGGATGCGACGATGCTGGAGCGCTGGGCGCGCTGCATCAGGTGCACGCGGTCCCGGCGCCTCATGCACTTCACAGCGCATTGCCTTCGCGCGCCAGCGCTACATGACAAATACCGAGTGCATAATATATTACAGGTATGACAATATATATGTCGAATATATCTTGTGTTCTTCCAAAACTACCCGGAGCTACGTCCATCTTAAATACTTAGCTGGTTTCCATGGTGATTTCGTTCTTTGTCGTATTCAAAACGTATTTTAGAATGATGCACTGAATCTATTCTAAGGCCATAAAGAAGACATTTTCAGTGGTCAACTTATTGGCAAAACAGCTCAAGTAACCAGAAGACGTTTTACATGGTTTAATGCATTCAATCATTGGCTAAAGATGTAGTGTGTTTACATTTTGAGCTTATTAATTCATAAGAGCTATGTTTTAGGTAATTCTCATAGTGCCACATAACTGCCCGAAGAATACAGAGATAGTCCACGTCTTAGCTAAAAACGCGATTCAGAGAGGTCGTGACGCTGGTTTCCAGGTTTTACGTTTCGATGTCACTGACAATGCTATGTGAGTACACAGATTCCCTACATCGTTATTGAAAATTATCTAAGTCTACTGCTTTAATACTTCATCTAATATAATCTTTTAGGCTTGATCTGGCTATACATCTTGGTGGAAAGTTTCACTTGTTTACACACCTTTTCAACCAGGAACATGCCAATTTACCGCAAATGTAGATGAAAATGAAAATATAGCATGATCCTTTTATGCTTCCAGCGCCCAAGCTCTAGAGGAACTGAAACTAAAAAAAGAATGGCAGCTATCATACGACGTGCTACCAGACTCATTAAAAGAACGGCCTAAAACCGACTCGGAAAATTCTCCTGCATCAGACACTCAGGACACGAGTGCCCCGAAGACTTTACTTGATGGAAACTACATAGCTGTATATACAGCCTTCACTGATACAAACAAGACTAAGGAAAAGTTATAATTATGGCGGCTTAATGACGGTTGTGTAACATCAGTATTAAATGTATAAAATATATTTGGTAGTTTTATTTCGAAGAAAAATTCTTTGTAAAGAGCTTTTGCGGGTCGATGCCGGTTTTTTCAAGAGATTGTAATTAATAGTAGCTGCAAAGTATTAAATAGTATATTTTGACTAGCTCTTTAGTCTAGGTTAGGACAACATAAAAATTTGATAGATACGAGTACATGTAAAAGCATGTGAGTGTCTTTTGGATTTGGATTATTTATAGGGGTCCGCTAATCACAATAAAAATGGCGCTATCGGTCAGCACTAGAAAAAGGTTGAGAATCCCAGGTCTATCACCAAATACCTAATCAGAAAGTCTAAGTTTAGATTCCAGAGTGGGATAAAGTAATTTCAAACATAGATTCTAAGAAACAGCCTAAAAAATCATCTTCCAACAAAATATAAATTTTAATCTTAAACTTTTTTTACAAGATAATAATAATGACGACAGCTCTTATGAAAATTGAGTAAAAACAGTAATTGATGGCGGGTCATTGTTTTCTAGTTCGTAATTGAATCTCATCGCGGTCAAGGAACATACTGAAAATAGAAAATGACTACATAATAGCTTTGTCGCTAAGCCCCGCATAAAACGAGGTAAAAACATTTACGTGTTCTGTGTAGTATAAATATCTTTCAGAGAGATCTTTTACTGTCTTGTCTTGTAAATGAAATAATGATAAGGGAAAACTTCCAGTTGTGGGAAATAAAATACTCCGAGATACCTTTGGACTGTCAATTGGCGATGTCGTGGGTCCTTTAGAAAAATGTCTCCTAAATTCCCCGCGATTCCGCTATGAAAAGTGCAGGCTTAGTATGTATTTAAATAATATCCCCACTATCAGTAGAACATTCTCAATAAAACATTACTCAAATCTGTAACCGCCAGTCACGAGAAAAACCTCACTTATATCGCTTTCTCCCACACGGTGTCACAACCCATTCAATCTCAATAGTAACATGTTTCATTCCATTGCGGTATTGGCTCAATTTCATGCTGTGTTGGCCTATTGTAATAATGTAATGAAACGTTTAATTTTCTGGCTAGTGTTACCACACGAAGGTCAGAGAAATCTTGAAGTCTAGGATGAATTTGGTAATAGTCTTTGATAAATAAATGGGTGCTATACATTTTGTCATTTATGGAGACGCTCCGAAGATGAGTGAGGTCGCACTTACCTTTGTAGAATAAACTAATGAGAAATATCACTCATATACATAAACAATTTGGAAATAAAAATGATGCTGTCTTACGAATTTTTAAATAAATTCAGTAATCATTGTTGTAAGCGTAAAATGTACCGTAGCTAAAATTAATTGAAAAGAGCCAGCAAGAAACGGTTCTGAAATTCGCTACATCTGGGGGCACGGAAGTGCCCCCGCAAGTCGAGCAAAAAAAAAGCGGCACGGCCGTAACATCCTTTTCTCGAAGCAATTCGGGCTATTTTTGACACCCCTATAATTTCGTAGTGGATAAAACAAGAAGCCTGGATTTTCAGCAACTAATCAGTCATTGTATAAACACGGTATATTTAAAATTTCAGACAATTTGAACCAGTAGTTTAAGAATGACAACTTGTTAAAATTTTGAATTTTGTCACTCACTGATTCACTGACTCACTGACTCACCGATCATCAAAAGTCTAAGGTACTTCTAGCAGACTTAGAAGCTTAAAATTTAGAATACAAGTAGGGTTTAGTGTCTTAATCATGGGAAAAATTCAATATTTTCTAATTTTGGTCCAGTTTTCTAAATATACTAACTGCAACAATAACTTTGTAATCCCATATAAATGTATAAGATTACAAGGTTACATTTGCAGTTAATGAATTAAATTATTATTTCTGTAGAAAATAAAACAAATAGGTGTAAATATGTAACTATATGAGACATAACGGGAGGGGGTATAGGGTGGGTAAGGGTGTTTAGCCCATGAAACTGAACAACATTCCCATAGGAAAATATGTTGAATTATGAAAAAAATACGGCTTTCCATACAAATTGGACTTATGTTTGCTCTATTCGCTCTACAAAAAGAAGTGAGATGCCATCAAAAACATTCTGTAAAAACCTCAAGTCTCGCCGTAAAAAGTTGTGAGATCTATATAATACCAAGTCGATTAATCTATTTAGTCTCTACTTAAAGGACCTTCTGTCTTAAGTTATTAGGTATGTTATTAACATGCCAATTAAAAAAAAAATACCTTTAAAACAAATAGATCGACTTGGTCATCGCAAGAAAACACAAATTCGCCATTAACATTTCAGGAGCATTAACTTCTCGTCGTGCTGTGTAGTGTGATACATACTAATAATCAAATCATGCGATGGCCAGGTCGGTCTATTTGTTTTAGAGGTATTTTTTTTAAATTGGCATGATAATAACATACCTAATAACTTAAGACAGAAGGTCCTTTAAGTAGAGACTAAATAGATTAATCGACTTGGTATTATATAGATCTCACAACTTTTTACGGCGAGACTTGAGGTTTTTACAGAATGTTTTTGATGGCATTAAAATTGAAGCATACAAAATTGATAATCAAAAACTAAAGCATTTTTTGTGTAACAAACAATAGTTTTGTCTATAAACAATCAACAAGACGACAGGGGTTCTAAACCAAAACAAAATTTATACAATCCAAACAAAAAAATGTTTTTAAGGAACCAACTTCCTTTCAATGTTTGAAACTTAGGTAGTATATTAATTACCGTAACGAATGTAAAATAGTCTTCAGTTTGTATTAGAATTACACACTACAAACTCTTACATCATTATCTAGCATTTCTTTACTCTGCTCAAGTGACAATTTCATAGAAAAACCACATTGACTACCAAAACTAGTTCAATTGAACCAAGACACTGCATATTACATCACAAAAGAAGAATTTCATACTAAAACATAAAAAATAGAAAACAATCGAACGAAAGTGTATTTGTATTCACGGGTCACCTACCGCTAGTGAAATTGAACTCATTGATGAAATAGAAAAATCAACAGCTGCAGTGTACGAAGAACCGAGGGGTCAGTCAGTCATTGTGAAAGATCGAAAGAACCGCAACATCCAGTTATATAAAGTACACGATTCGAATCATATTGTTGAGTTGCTACTGAACGTGTCTAAGAAACTTACGGCACTTTTTGTAAGTAAAGTGATTGAGTAATGACTCTGCTCTATTTGTTACACATGATTGGTTGTGACAATTAAACGTTTTAATTGTAAATTAAGATTCGAATTGGATGTTGTAAATAAAATAGGCAATTTTGTTTCAAAAACTTTAATTGCAAATGAAGATTTTTCAATAAAATAACGTCCAGTAATTATAGATTTTTGTCAGTGATAAATCGTGCTGTAAAGTAAAAGTGGTATAAAACTAACTTTTTTTATTGTGATCAAACATTCAACAATCTCACGCTTTTAAAATATTGGATACAAACATTCGGACGAGTGCAAAAGAATAGTGATCACCTCGCCATAAAGGGACGACTTTTAATGATGACAAACATACAAAGTACCTACTTACTACAGAAAGAATAGTAGAGCGATTTACAGCATTTCTTCATCCTTGCTTGGAGTTCGTGATTCAGAATTACACTGCACGGAAAATTTTCCTGGGAAGTTAATACTAAACCCGATTCTTTCAGAAACTCAACAATGATGTTAAAACTAGCGTCACTGGCGCTCTGTCTCCTGCACCTGGCTGCGTCGATGCCAGCTCATATTGACACCACAGACGCAGCAAGATACGAGGATGTTGACAATTCAGAGTCCCTGATCAGACATCGTAGAGGAGCCTCGGTGAGTTTTTTACTATTTTTCTCTACATAAGAACCTTCCTTATACTTCAAATTGGGCCAGCTGTTCAGGTATGACGCTGTGACCAAGAAAAATAGGGTATTGAACGTCTTGATTTTGAACGTCTACAGATTTAGAAGTATAGATTAATGATTGATGATATTGGTCACAATATAAAGATTAGAATTATAGTTTCAGTAGTCACGTTAAGGCACCTTGACATGATAAAGATAAGACAAAACAAACATATTACTCTAAGGATATGAGATCAACGACCGATAAAAAACATTCATAATATTGTTATCTTTTCTCTGGTGATTCCCCGGCTCTTGTCAATACAATGCGAACTTCATAATCATACAAAACGGAACTGTCGGTAAGGGCATCATAGTTTATTAAGGATGAACATTAGACCTAAAAACCATTATCATTTCATAATCATTTCCTTTAGTGTTTGGTGAGAGGTGATTTCATAATAATTTAAGATCTTATAATCTGAAGTGACAATTTTCTCTCCAGCAATCCTCATCGAACGAAGGAGAATACTACAAATCAGACGAAAGGGAAGGAAACGGCGAGATCGGGTATTCTCGTAAGAAGTCGGGCGGTGGCAAGAAAGGGTACCAGCACTTCGACTCCTACCACAAGAAGGCTGGAGACAACTACGAGTTTGAGAAGCAGGACTCGTATGGACAGGATGAAGAGGCCCAAGACGGTGCCTACAGCCACAGACATGAGCGCAGAGGTGAACCAGCCAAGCTTATTCGAAGACCTTTAAAATTTATTAGAAGAATTTTGAGATGGTTTTAAGTTTGGACACTGAATATTAGTTTATTAACTTTCATTCAATAGCAGCTAAAACCTTTGTATCTATTGTTACAACCCACCACTAGTATTAATAAATAGAATAGGTATAATAATGCAGATCATGTTTGTCAACTAATCTAAAAACCAAATTAAAGTCATACAACTTCAATAATACATTTTTTTCTTTGCTTAAACCTATTCCTACAATGTTTAATTATGTTGTAATGTTGCAGCGAAAAAGGAACATGATCATGAGAATCTCAGGGATCATGAGAGGATCAGGGAGCCTGAAGAGTTTGAAGATGAACAGGATAAGGACAAGCCAGCTCCTAAGAAGAAGCCGAAACATCGCAAGGATATTGACCACGCAGAATTAAGGTAAGCTCGTAGGTCTGACCGCCCTATCTCATTCTGTCATTTAACTAAAAAGTGCAAAAGATTTTTATAGCCCTATAGTTGAATCCCTGCTACATACCTAGTAAGTACTTTACTGTTTTTTTTAGTACAATGTGTTTACATTACCTATAACCTAGGTAAACTTTTCCTTGCAGTATCCCAAAGTACTGCCAGGATTGGCTAATTTAACTAAAAATTAAAATTATTTAATTACAGAGAGGGCGCTGATGATGGAAACGGTGGTGTTGAAGCTTTCGGCCATGATCCCAACGATTACATTCTGCCCGAAAAATACGTGTATGGAAAGGAAGCGGAAGATGAAAACTTCTAGATTAAGAACAATAAATTGTGATAATTTCTAGACTGATAGGTTGTAAAATATAATATACTTAAAGATTTTTTACTGTCCGTCCCAATAATTTGGTTGGCGGATGACAAAGTGCAATTAATGTAATTATTTGTTAAGTGTAAAAAATAAACAACCCAATATTATATAATTTTATTATTAGTGTTTTATTTCAATTTATTATTAAGATAGCTTAAACTACTAATCCAAACACATCCCACAACAAAAGCAAATGAAATCATTTTTAGCCAATGGGCAATGCGTGCAATGAATCGCTTGTTTTGTATGCCACGTTTTGTTCATAGTTTTTGGGAAAAAATTTGAACATCTTAATGTAGGCCTTGGATAAAGCAAAACTACATTTGTTATAATTAGTGAGTACGGTTTATTTTTGTAATAAGTTTGTCAAACTAATTCATGCTTTTTTTTCATAGAACTATCAACATTGCTCTAGCTACATTGAGGATTACGTATGCACATTCAGTGCAACAACTAAACGCGGTTGACGTATGACAGCACAATATTTTTGACATTTGTTTTGCTTGCGCTACTCGCTGAAAACTATTGTTCGATTTTTCAAATAGACACAAACCTCGAGAGTATTTAGTACGAATTGTGATGTAAATACTTGTTAACACGGTGTTTGAACATCATGGAGCTGAAAACCATCGACATTGTGGCGGCGTTGCTCGTAAATCTAATACAATACGGTTGCTCGGGTAAGTTGTAAGTAGCCGACGATTATTTAATTGAATCAATTTATTCTGTGTTACGATGTGTATTCTTTTTAACAGAGCACATCCTGCCCTGCAATGTTTCGATATATAACCAGTGTCCGGAGCACCAGACGTGCAATGCTACGACATCGCAGTGTGATTGTTTGCGAGGTTTGATTCGCGTAGGGGATGATTGCGAATCGCCGGGTGACGATAGTACGTCGCATAGCGGAGTGGCCATCGCTACAGTTACTATATTCACGCTCGCTCTACTCATAGCAGGAGCGGTACTAGTTATTAGGAAGTATAATTTAATTGAGTATGTACATCAGAAAATTGAGTCTAGAAGGAATAATGACGTAATGTACGAGGACGTTATGATTGGCAACGATGACCCGCCGCTCAGTCCTTAGTTGTGTACGTAATTTATTTGTATAGAATGTGATTGTTATATTTACGGGGACCGGTTTGAGTGTATTGTTGTTACTGATGTTTAAGAGTTGACATTGATCCATTATGATGTTGATTGTGAGTCAAATAAACTTGATAAGAAGACAAAGAAGTGATTAACTAATTTGTTTATAGATAATGCTTCATGAATAAACAATGACTGTTCAATAGCTGTTTTAAATATTGTCTAAAACTCATTTAATTTAATTATTTAGATATTGCCAAGGCTGCTTAGTAAATTACTGTCTGTTGAGAAAAAACATTAGACAGGTGTCAACAAAACAAGGAAAATGTGAACTGAAATATGTGCATCTGTATTTATTCCACTGTAATGAATCATGAATGAATTCCAATAAATGTAAAAATAGGTACAATGTTCATAAGTAATTTCAATTTGCAAAACAAAATCAGTGTATTTCTATTGTATTTAAGTATTATATTTGCAGTTGGTGTAATAAACTCAAGTAAAAAAAAATTGAATTGTTCTGGCCATGTGCACATTTTTCTAATAAATTGTAATATAATCATATAAAACAGAATTATCAATTAATACTATTAATGGATATAGTAATAATCTACTTAGTAAGATAAAAATAAATGGGTTTTTACAGTACCAATATAATGAACAAACAAGGCAATTGTACTAAAAGTAATACTGGCATTGTTCCAAGCTATTTGACATGAACACAACTAAAGGTCACAGCGAAACATTCAAACCAACGTCTGCATGTTATATTGTATTAAAACAAATATTTTCTATGTTGTAATTAGATAAGATTTTAGATATAAAGTGATTCGTATAAACAACTCAGATGTATAAAAATTATAATACTACAATATTTTTTCATGCTTTGTGACTCTCTATAATTACAACAAAATTGATTAATGATTTTGTTAGTCAAATATGAATTAGAGAAAATATATGATAGTCAAAGTATAGCTTACAGAATAGATTTTTTCTTTTTGATGATCATCAAATGCACTTTGAGATCGAGTTATACCTTCATACTTTGTGACAAACAATACAAAAATAGTGTGTTTATTTAAAAGTAAAATTCTGACGTCATTATCTACTATATGCCTACTGAATGTCAATACAAGATACCCAATGAATGGAAGTGTAGTATTTATATGAATCACCTTATATCTTATTATATAAACTATATCTTTATTATGAAAAATGTTACTCCTTTATGTGATAATTATTGTTTGATTGTTTTAATGTGGATAGTGTATGTACATACACTTGTAATAGGTGCATTGTGAACATTTAATATATATTTTCTATCACTCAAAATATATTATGTAAGCTAGGCAAAATAACAATCACAGTCAAAAACTTTTCTTTCATTTTGTTTCAATATCGAAACTTTTCTTTGAACAATTTGTGTGGGGGATTGTAAAAGTCGGGTTTAATTTCTTTTTTTATAAATATTAAGATTTCACCTATAAAACTATGCACAATGAGAGTGCAAAATCACTCTAGGTCTCCCCTGATAAAGTATGATATTGTTTAACTATGATACTACAACTATCCACATTAAAACACATTATTATTACCTTTCCAAACATTATATTAATAAATGTTAGTATAATAATGCTTGTAATATAAAGAATATTGTATATAATTCAGATTATAGTTTTTCACATTATAGACAGTAAAATCAGGTAAAAATACATAAAAATGATTATGGTCTCATGTTTTAAAAGGTAGCTATGATATTAAAAAATCTATTTGCAGAAAGAAAGGAAATTTTTGGTTTCTTTACGTTTTTGTGAAGGTATTTTTCGATTATTATTATTGTCGGACTGATATCGCTTGTCATGAGAAACAATCGTCTTTTACGGTAATTGAAAAGATAAGGTCACATTAAATGTTTTATATGAACAAGGAAATAATGTATTCTATGTTGTCTGCTGTCGTCGCACAAATTATAATGTGAATACATAATAATATATTTGTATACAATAAATGTAAGAACAAAAGCTATGTGCTTCAAAATTCGTCTATATTTTGTTAGTAATAAGAAAACCATTATGAAAAATTTGTTCTTTTGTATTCTGCTTTAAAAACATTGAAAATTGACAAAACATTCTCAAAATGACTCCTTTTTAATCAATCTTTTATGAATTTAGTATTTTTCCTTTTGAAATATTTTAGTAGGTTAATTAAAGTTTGTCTAGACGCTATAATTAAGTTGCAAAGTTACCTACTCTAATAAATTTAAATGTCTTTTTTGCTTAACTAAGTATGGCAACACTTACGCATATGGAAACTTTTTCTGAAATACTACGTCATTGTTATTTAAAAAATGTTGCCAACAGATGGGGTTTTTTATTCCCATGCTGTTTAAATATAGTTGTTCCTTTTCGATATTAAATAAAATAAAGATAGATATCTACTTGGGTATTGTTGAATGTTAAAACATCTCATTTAGCGCTCTATTTATCTCATAATTAGCATTTAGCTTAAGCATGCCGTTAGTTTAGTTGATCATAAGCTTATTAAGTACCCACACATAAACCATTCTTTACCTTTCTGCACGAGTCTTTTGAGAGGGTTTTAGAATTGTAGTGGACCTTCTGCTGCCATATAATTGAGCACTATTGCACCAATTTAGTCAATCGAACTTCAGGTGCGAGTTTTACCTCATATTATGTTGATGCTGTATGAAAATCAAACCCTAAAAAATACTTACCCAGTTTTGTGCAACCCAGACCTGCGATTGAACTGATTGAATTCTCTCAAATTTGATCGATGAAGTCTCTCAAAGTAAATTATTATTACTGCTGTGATTAAGCAGCTAATTAATAATATTGTAACAGTTGAATCATCGTCTACTGACCATTTAATATCACTGGGGGAAGGATCCCGCAACTTTATGAGAAGTTTATAAGACTTGTGCATAAGTGGTCTGTGTGTGGGTACTTAAAATAATAATTATTATTTTCTATATATAAAAATGTTCTTCAATATTTATCGCAAGTAGTTCTACATTAGTTTTTGCTTCTGCTCAATTTAGCCAAAGACTGAATGGTGTTGCAAGTTACGAAATATATTTTCCATAATTTGTATATTTTGCCGTTTATTTAAAATGTAAAACAAAATTTTAAAAATAAATGTATGAGAGAAATATCTTTTTTATATTGTTTTTTTATTTATATTGGGCTAAGGTTTGATATTATAAGAATATGGTTTGTGCATGTTAAAATTAGTAATTGATACATTTTGAAATATACGTTAATAACCTTTGTAACCAAATTGAGGTTTGAAAAATATTTTTGGATGAAATTCTTTTACCCTATTCTATTTATGTTAAAACACAAAAAAAACGTATTTATTTGATATAATTAAATTCCTTTGCGTAATATTTTCCAATGTGTATCACTAGAGTATCCTTTATATTACGCATAACTAAAGAACAAATTGTGTCCATTCATATCATGCTATACTTTTCTTTCTACGAGCAAAAGAAAGAAACAGCATGATATGTTGGCCATAGTTAATAAAAATATGTATATACATACATTCCCAGCTTTTAAGAATTTAATATTTTCATTAAACACCGTTCTTTACAAGCACATATAACTTTAGTTCCGTTATCCTATTATATTATTAGCACATTCTATTATATTCCCCCTTTCAGTAGTCCATTTTCTCATTCAAGACCTACTATGCAAGTACCAAATAAAAAAATATGGTAATCCGTTTTTCATATAAATGTCCATCAGCGCCCCTAGTGGCACGTTTATGAACTAAACCAGACTATCAAAAACAGATTGCCTACATTTACCTACACTGATTTTGCAAAAAGTTATTTTTGTTAAAGTGCTTTTTCCGTTTTTAGTCATTAATAATCTCTTCCATAAAATAAATGTTATTTTGTAAGTGTATTTACCGTTATTATAAGCCTTGTGTCTTTGTCTATGCCTTGAGTGCAAGTGTTGTTTCTAAGGTCTTTGAATATTGATAACATTTAATTTAAAAAACCTAATTTTTCATCACGATAAAGACTCGCCCTAACAGTGTAAAATAGTAGATTATTATAACCTATAATTTTAACAAATTTCATCCAAATCGATTTAGCCGTTTTGAGTGTAAGACCAACAACATAAGCTGATATGGGCTGCCTTTATCGACCATCTTGCCAGTACACGGGTAGTTTCAAAGATCTTTGAAAGAACAGTTGTAATAACGTCTATGTAATAAATGTATAAACTACACCAATGTATATGTGTATTTAAATAAGAAATATAGTTAAATATCGAGGTTATATTTTTGAAATAAATACTCTGTGATACGGTTATAAGTCTTTTATTTGATATCACATTAAACTTGTCTGTAACATGTCTCTATATTTTTTTGCAATTAAAATTTACATTTTCAATTAACAGTTAAATAAGGAAAGATGGTCTAATTCCTGTTTTATAATATTCAAATTTTCTTATTTTATTAGCTTGTCTGTGTTCTAGTCATATAATTATTCTAGAAGAACACAACATCGTAATAAATAATAAATATGAAATCTTTGATTTATAAAGTATAGAAGATTTTGGTTTATTGTCGACATAAAAATTTCCACAGCTTTAGAGTCTTTTTACCACAACATATTTATTAATTTTCACTTTACTCATCACTTCGGAATAAGTATTGATTAACATTAGAAAACTGACAGCTTTAATAATACTTGCAGCAACTTTAATTCTAAGACAGGTTACTTCCTCGTTTGGAAGGAGACCCTTGCCCAGCAGTGGGACAATAACGGGTTATAAAAAAAATCGCCAAACTTATCCTTTGTACTTCTTGTATTTTCCTTAAGTTCAATAAATATCTGTTTTTACTTAAATTCTCATAACTTCTTATGATATTAACGTCCTCAATATTGGTGTGGTGACGTAACAAGTTGCGTACTTAGTTATATTGCCGATTAATAATATAACTATTGAAACTAATAATGGACACTCGTACAGAACTGAAACAAAAGATATTGGTTAGAATCGGCGACACATCATATTATGATACAAGCTTTCAGAACAAATCAAAAGAACTAGCATAAGAGTGAGTTTTCTTCAATTTTTTTTGAAATACATATCCCGCTCTATTAATTGCTCTTGTGTACAGGGACTTTTACAAACAACAAACACAAAGCACAACCAAACCCGAAACAATTCGGTGCTTGTTGATCGCACAAATAATTGTTCCGTGTGGGAATCGAACCCTTGACCTCCCGATGCAATGGTTGTGGCGTGGTGGTGACCTTTTATTTTTAACATTCTATAATTTGCAGTGCTGCTTACTTCATGTTAGCAAAAAGCCTATTTTACAAATATAATATATTTATAAAAAAAATTAATATCTATTTATTCAAAGAATATCTTTACCATAATATTTATAACACGTACATAGTTAAATACAACAATCAACTAACAGATAATGCTGCAACAATTTCTAAATTCATTCACTAGATGTCGCTATTCTCAAAACTTACCAGTGAATACATTCAGGAACACTACAAAACTGTATCCAAATACAAGTAAATAATGCACTATTCTTGTATCTGGCGACGTCTCTGCTCCCCACACTAACATAGGTAGCGTAAAGAGGATAGATACGTCGGCTAGGGAAAACGCTTTGAGCACTCGGAGTAATGGCACTGGAAAAAAAAAAGTTTGGCATGAATATGTCGCTAACATAGCATCTCTCTTTTAACGTAAGAATACAGCTAGAGGTCTTTAGTCATGTGAAGTACCTACCTACAACAATTTACTATTATTAACAATTAACTTTTTAAACAAACTAGCTGACCCGGCAAACGGTGTTTTACCATATAAATTTGAAAAAATGTTAGCCTTATTACTTAGGGGTAGGAAAAATAGATAGTAGCCGGTTCTCAGACTTAATGAATAATTGAATATGCATAGGTACCTATAAAATTTTGTGTTAATCGATGTATAAAATTTAGATAGGTAGATATATCACTAGGCATTTGAGTCGTAGCATATTCGAAATTCGAATCGAAAGAAATTCAAAATTAAAAAGAATTCTACAACTACAAGGCACCGGCCAATAGGAAAGCAGTTTGAAAAGCCTTTATTTTTTAGCGCGTCTGCTATTGGGCGGGCGGCGCACGCGACGCGGCCTTCTGCTTTGATGTACTTTGATCTCTTCCGCCATCAGTGCCGCCCGAACCTGTGTCCTTGACACATTGACCGAAATTATTCGCGAGCGAAAAAACGCGAATTTAAGTTAAACTTTCGCAAAAAGGACGTTTGTCAATTGTTTTAGATTTTCGTGTAATTAATTAGTAGGTACCTATTAGTGTTTTGTCTAAATATGAGGCTTTAATTATGTGTTTACGTATAGTGTAAAAGGACGCCTTAGTGTCGTTGATGGTTTTTCATTATTAGGTAGTGAGTGTTTTTGTGCAGTTTTCGTGGTGCTTACACACATCTTAAAGGTTCCTTAGATTCGGCGGGAGATTTGTTATCAGTGCGCGGTCATATGCAACACCGATTAGAAGTATGTAGATATTAGTACAAGACAAAATTCTAAATTAGTGCATTGCTTTTCTAAAACAAGTGCTCGCTCGTGTAGGTATAGTGATAATTCAAAAGTAACAATATCTAAGTGATTATCACTTGTAAGTAGTGTTTTATTCATATAAGGTAGGTACCTATACGATCCTAAGGTTCGACCGGGAGATTTGATATTAAATTAGCAGTAGTAGGTAGGTATATTACACCGATTAAAATTTAGTATCCGGTAGTTTAGTGATCATATTTAAACAAAGCAAAATTCTAAATTTGTGCACTGCTTTTGCGAATAAAGTGGTCGAAGTGATTAGTGATGATTAATAAGTTACAATTCCTAAGTGATAATAATTCGTAAGTAGGTAGGTAGGTAGGTAGGTAGGTAGTGCATTCGCCGCGTGTGTCAGTGTCGTCACAGGATCGAGACTCGCTGGCGCCGATGAGCCGGTTAGGTAAGTAATATTTTGCAGTTATAACAAGGTGATACCTATACCTACTTACTCATAAGTCTGAATGAATGGTTTTGCAGCGTGATACTGTTTTTATTACGTTATTTTACTTTTTAATGTAATGTAACATTTAAATTTTTAACCAACTACCTAGGTAGGTATTTTATTTTTTTGTTTGTCATATGACTTTTAACCTCTAGTCCTACCTGTGGTCAACACAGCTGAGTTTGTTTTAAGACAATGAGCATATTTTTTAGATATACAAATGATATTACCTTCATTGCGTGGTGTAGCTATCTTCATTAACAGTTGCACTGATATTATAAACGCCAACAGACCTGAAAAATAAAGCATAACAAATGTTAAAAGCACACATTTAATTTCTGTTATAATGAACTAGAGCTATGCAAGAAGGTCTAAGACAAAGGACCTCTTATGACTGCAGTCTTGCACTCCTTTTATAAGCTTTGAAAATAAAATGTATCCAACACACAACTTTATTAAATTCTAAAAACTAAGGGTAAACAAAAGGTCAGTCAGTGAGTTATTTCACGTAACTACCATAAAGGTTCCACTGAAATTAACTTGTCATGCTTGAGAATGCACATGGTCAGCTGTAGATGACTATTTTTCAAAGGTAAATCAATGAATAAAATAAATATAAATACATGTCCATACATACATAGCATCACATCTGTTATACCCAAAGGTTTAGGCAGGGGTGTATAGAAATCAAAATATTTTTTGAGAAATACTAGTTTAAACTTAAAAAATATTTAGTAACTATTTATACTAAATATTAAAACTATAGTTTTTGATGTAGTCTCCTGTAATTCAAGGAGTATTCAGAATGATTGTACAGTGTATCCTTTGTTGGAGACTCAAATAAATAAATAAATACTAACCTGACAATATAGACAAGAACTGTATATAAAAGTCTTTCTCCCAAATGAACAGGTCTGAATCATCTTCCTTGACTACTTGCTCCCACGCCCAGCAGTTACTCTTCCATGAGTCTGGGATTGTTATGTTAATGGGTATACTTCTGAAAATATAATGTGGTAAATTATTTGACTGACTAACACCAACGACTTTTCGAAGTTATGTGTGTATTAGAAATAATTATCACTTGCTCTAACGGTGAAGGAAAACATCGTTAGGATACCTTGCATGCCCAAAATTTGTTTAATACATTTATTGAGGGCATGCAAAGTCCCCAACCCGCACTTGGCCAGTGTGGTGGACTCAAGGCTTAACTCCTCCCCCCTCGTTTGGGAGGAGACCCTTGCCCTGCAGTGGGACAGTAAGGGGTTATAAAAAAAATATATTAGAATATATTTACTTACATATCAGTTGAGTTAACATTCTCAAAGCCACAGAGAGAGTTGACAGCAATGTTGAAAAGACTGTCATTCCTCCACACTCCATAAGTTTCTAACATCATAAGTATGATGAGTAGCTTCCAAAATGACTGAAATATGATAAATAATTTGTTTAAGTATTAATCAGAATTATGAGCAATTTAACTGGTCAGATTACTTTCATTATTTTCTAAAAGACAACGCCTGCGCTAAGAACTCCAGATATAATAAGATATATTTTGTTTTATTGTTAAGTTTAGTTTGAAATTGGCAAAAAATAAACTAGGTGGGTTACAAACATAGTCAGATTCGATCTTTAAATGAAATATGCCGTTCTATCTGCGTTCATACTAGGTAAATTTGCAACTTTCTTACCTTGAATTCTGTATTGTACAGTACATGCCTTTGTGCTTCCTTAGACATTAATACCAAGTCTATCATCACTATAACAGGATCATATTCTATGTATTTGTCTACTATGCCTTTACAACTCTCCTGAAATTACAATAACAAATGGTTAAAACTTACGAAATGTGTACGTCTACTTTTTCAGCAGAAATAGGACCGAAATATCGGTCTAAGAGCCATACAGTATAGAAAAAGGTAGTAATTAAGTGATCAGTACATTGACAATGATAGGCAGAATAATATTCAAACTATCTCGCTTAAAAACTTTGAAAATAGGGTGTTTAGAAGTAAGCTACGTACACATTTCGTTAGTTTCAAAACTGTAGGCCCATAGGTCTTAAATAAAGCTGCAGCTGCTTTGCCGCAGTTAACACATTTATAGTTTTGAGTTACAGTCATTTTTGGATTAGATTTTCATTGAATTTCGAATATAAATGCAATTCGTAAGAATCGTAAACAATGGGACCGGAATGTCACTTATGTCATATTGACACTTTGAATCCGTTATGTCAAAGGGAAACAAAATAAACGTTCAGAAACAAAATAAATAAATGCTTGTATTTGTATTACTTCAGCGAACTTTCAAAACCCGTGTGGTTAATATGATGATGTTAAAAATATAAACATACCTACTTTTACATTTAATATCTAATTGCGCGCTTATACAAAATAGACAAGACTTATCAAACGTCACAATTCGGAAAAGTTTCTATAAAACTGCATAGATGGCATTAGTGTGTCAATGCATACAATAAAATATAAATTTACCTTCAACTTCAAAATATCGGGGTGGTTAAAAAGCAAATATAGAGGAATAATTTATTGAATTGTAAAATTAATTAAACAGTTATGTCTTAATTCGTTAAAGTTAGTTTCTATTCATAATAACTAAAAGGTTACTGCTTTTCTTTCGTAACGGATTCATTTCGTAAAAAATATTCTCTGTATCCAACTAGTCGCACCAAGAACCGATTAAACTCATTTGATAACACAATTTTTTCACCACCAACATTACATCTCCTTATCTACGAGATCCCAAAATGGACAAGAGAATTTTCGAATGTACTCTCTTAAGTTTTAACAAGCTTAAACATAAGATACCTTGGCAATCTAAATGTAAATTTTTGCGCGAGTACTGGGGTCCGAGAGCCCTATGAAGTGGCACTTTTATGGACCCAGGCTAAGCCGAATTTTAATAAAATAACTCAAGACTGCTCCCATAAAAACCCAACTTTGAATATGAAGAACATTTTGATGGCTTCGGTTCATATTTTAAAAAGGTTTATATTAATTAATCTTTTGTATAAAGTTTTCATTAACTTTGTTCCTTGTTTTGTTTTCAAGGTTCTGTGGTTGAGTTTTTATGTTGTCTGCAATACGTTTTTTAAATTGAAAGTCTGTTAGAGATTTTAAGAATTTGTTTAACTTTTTTATGGCTACATACACGGTTATTGTCGTTTAGGTTTCGTTTATGTTAAAGACGTTCACAATTTACCAGGCCTATAAAATAATCTTCGTAACTGAGTAATGTACAAAAAGGAAAAACAGATAAAAAGTTTAAAATAAGTTAAGAACAAATTGTAGAAAATTTACGGCCCGCATATGTAACTCAGTAACTCTATTCCCTTAAAATACGGGTTGCAGCAAGAAATAAATTTAGGAACAGCTTTCGCCAAGAATAAAGGAAGATAGAGGATAAAAGATTCCACTTAAGGATAATTTGGATTTGTTGCCTTTCCTTAAACGCCTAGCTTTATGTCTTGTTATATTAGAAAGGCTAAATGAGACGGGTACAATGTATTTCTTGTAAATTGAGTGAAATTTTGGGACGCTGCTGACAAGATGTATGTACGAATGTCGAGTTCGTAGCTCTGAAAGGGCTTGAAGAGGGTATTGTTTGAGTCGTAGTATGTACGGCACGAATCAATTGAAATGAAAAGCTTATATGGATTTTATGTACGATTTGTTTGAGGGTTTACAGGCTTTTGTATGAAAAATAGAATAATATGAATTTCGCGTAATTATCGTGTGTATAGTATGGGATAATTTCTCATAATAAGAAATATTTATAAAAAGTAATCTACTCGTATAATATAATCTTGACTCTGAGACAAACGAAAATTATATGAATTTCCATTGTAAACGTTATTTTGATGAGGCCCAATTATTGTTATATTTCTAATTTATTAGTAGGGTTCTTTGACATTTTAAAGATCCTCTATTCATAATGCATTTCTGGCATGCTATAACTGATCTACATGAAACATTTCAAAATGTAGTTTCCATATTAAAACTGGACGTTCGGAGAGTTCAAACCATCGGCATGCCTTTATTAATCTTCTTTTGAAACTGAGTCTAAAAAGAACTTAATTCTTCTCGCTTCTCCAACCGCAATATCAATATCGCATTTCATGAAAATGGCACTTCAGTGCGGCCTCTACAAAACATACGTTTATACTGTAAGACTGAAACTGTAACACTAGTCGTATAGTCGTTACAACTTGTAAACAATCGAAGACGAACATAGCTTAGGTATACCTTACTTGTGTTAACTGTTAACGGTATTAGAGTCAATCATAATTTTTAGGGCACAGCCAAAATCAGTCCTGGTTATTGTTAGGCCTTAAGAAGGCTTCATTAGTAGTCACCAATCACGTACACCATAATTATATTAGAAGTCGCTATCACAATAAGGAAAAGTTTTAAGGAGCAAAAGTAGGTGACGAGTATTCGGAACAACTTTTTCAAGGCTTTGAAGGCTAGCTTCTATACTTTCTGACTAAAACCCCGGGATTCGGTTCATTTTAAATCCTAAGCCCATCGTATGGTTTAAAGAGGCTTGAAGTCCGGTCAGGTTATTCCATTAGCGGCGGTCGGGCGCGGACCTTGCGCACCACTTTTGGGCCGATTTTAAAATAATTGGACGGCATAACTGGATCATCCGAGCTGGTTAACTTTGTGGACCACTACTAGATAGGATTTTAAAGAATTTTTGACGAGCATTTTTGATGTAACTGGGTCAAATTGACGTTGAAAGTTGCTTAGTCCTCTCCATAGATACCGCTACTGTGATCATCTCTTTCTCATTTCGGTTAGGTTTTGTACTTTGTATTTTGATATCTGAGCCATTCATCTGAATGCTAAACCCTTGCAAATGCTGGTAGATATCAAAAGCTTTATGATAATATGTTAAAAATACTTTAAATAAAAAAAAGCATTCAGAGGAATGTTTTGTTTATCATAGCTACAAATACTATTTAGTAGAATTGCGTATCGCCCGTTTTCTATAAAAAAACATGTCGTGCAATTTCGATGACTTATCAAACCCACATCTCCGACGGAGTTTCATTCTCCTTATTCATCATTACCTATCAGTATCAAGTCATAAACTTCACAGAATAAACGTCTACAAAGAACCAGCACCGCCTCTTCTCCACAATAAAAGAAAACGACACGATAAAAAGTTTCTGAAGTAGGTACAATCGCTTGCGAATTCATTATACGGAGAAACTCCTTTTGTCGGAGATTTTACTGTCGTTCTAACGATTATTGACTTTTGAATGTATTGATTCCCTCATCGATTTGAAATTGGGAAAGATTTACTCTGACATTGTCACAGTTAATTTGTAAAAGACGAGGGGGTTTTCGTGGATGTCTTTTTTGGTGAGGAGATAGTAATTTCTTAAAGACGACGAGACACAGTTGAACTAAATACAAAATGATGTTCATAAAGTATAATAAATTATCATTCTTATTTTACACAAAATCATTTAATACGTGAACATTTCAATAATATGAAAGCCCCACAACTTCCCGTAACCGCAAACTTTACACAATAATTGAGAAAAGACAGTCATTTTGGTAAAATCAAAGCAAGTGGCGTGTTTAGGGCTCTGCCTACTCCTATACTAACGAGCGTAGTCTTTATGTATTTAATATTTCACTGAGATAAAATATAACCTTTCACCCGGTTACGTGTTTAGTGCAATGTACAGGCTTTTAAAATGTTCACGAAACCATTAGCTAATTAACTCTATCAGTATTATAGCATGTACTGGAACAACAGTCGTTCCACATCGCCATTTCCTTTACGTATTTCGCCAATAACGCCAATTTAGTGACCGAACGTTACTGGACTTTTTCACGAAATTCAACCGTTTTAATATTTATGCTAGCCCACACTTAATATTTACGTTCACCCTTTGAATTAAACGAGATACTTGGCCTACTCTCAAAGATAAAATTTTAGCTTTAGTTTGCAAAGGGTGGTCGTTAAGAGATATCGAGAGTTTGGTCTAAAATTAAACTCGGGTTGGAGTGGTTTAGCTCGGGATTATGTAAACTATCGTGGCTAGGCATTATAGTGTTCATTGATATTAATTCGTATGCGGCACCTAGTGTGGTAAATTCGGTAATATTGTGCAACAGTTCAGAATTCTAGAGAGATTTTGTCTATAATCCTTATTCATGCGAACTTGAACGCCAATTTAATATTTTCTACTACAATTTTATGTAAACATGTATGCTAAACTTTTGCTCTTTAAAGCAAAAACTAAGTACATCGCATATACAATAGTTCAAAGCCTAGATCCGATTGACACGGGGTACTTTTAGACCACAGAAAACTATCTTGCAGCCGACATCACAGGTAGTAGTAACTAGCGATAAAATAAGTAAAAATCTTGTAATTTATTTAATAAGGTTTATAAAACAATAATTGTTGTTTAAAGAATGGATGCTTTAATATAGGACCCAAGCCCCTTTTTTTCTTATATCTCTTGTAAAAAAACAGGTCATATTACGTCCAATGTCTCATAAACAGTCCATAAAAATTCCATAAGGGAACAAAATTATTTCAAATTATAACACCGTCTCACCAAACAGTTGAACACCCCATTTCTATTCAGAGAACGTGAAGGAAGCCGTTCCCTCCCGACAATGTGTTTAAAAGTGTTAAAAAGTGCAAAGTGCAGGGTCATTCCGAGAACGGTTCGAGAACGATACAAATTGAATCCAGTAATGATTGTGGAGAGAGTACCGACTTTACACTGAAATTTATTGAAACTTTTAAGTCGGTTCTAGTGGAAAGGTTTTTAGTTGTAGAGAGAATAGTTGAACAAAAGTAGGTCAATAAAGTCCGTATCATATTGGTAAATGAAGAATGTAAGAGCTTTTTATAATTACGTTAGCCTATATAGCAATGATAGCTAGGAGTTTGCAAATAACATGGCAACATCAACCTATAACATGTGACTAATATTATAAAAGGTGAAACGCGGATGTGTTTCATATACATCTGCCTACACTATCAAGTTTCACAGGCGTGATGTTATAAGCTTTTACTATAACTATAGCTATTTACCGGATAAATTACAACCAAGAAGACAAGTAAAATCGTTTTCATGCTAATAACATCGCTGTATGTATATTTTAACTATGGTTTTCTACATAACATAAGAACGTTGTGGAATATATTTTTGTATATTTTCTTGTATTTACATAACACAATGCGTACTGCAGTTGCTACTGCTTCTAAATTCGGCTTGGTTGCAGCAAAACGTTTCACTAAGCGTCCCTCGAGGCGAGTCATCTCATCGAGATAAACATTTGAATACTTAGCGTAAACCTCTAGTTTCGTGAGATAACACCAACTTAGAATACTGTTATAGTGCTAAGAAAATGGCGGACATAATCTTAGATATAAATTGCCAGTTTTTGCCTCGACTTTGTACGCACACGTGTGTAAGATTTCTTCGTTCAAAAGTAGCCTATGTTAATCCCGATCTAGAAGTTTAATTTCATAAAATAAAGTTATTTGTATTGTTTTATCAGTTTTAGCGAGGAGAAATAGCAGACAATTATACGTTCAATCAATTATATAAACATTCGAATTTACTCTAATGATATGGGTATACGAAAGCATCTTAGATGATCATTTTGCGAGAACAAGTTACGTATTTTTTATTAACCCTGTTAACTTCCCTATAAAATATATACTTTTGTATAAAAGACGATAAATAATACTGTATTGTAGCGCGATTCTGTACAGTCGGTACCATCGGGTAACGAAAGTTTGACATCTAGAATGTACTGCCAAAATAGGTTTTACGGAGCCCGGTAGAGGCGAACAGATTTTCTTGTAAAATTTCGCGATAGCTAACCGGTTGTCCGTAGTCGATAGTAGTAGAAAATAGCGGTACTGTATTCTTGATCTAATTTTGTATTCTCTCGCTATTAAACAAGTACTGCACTCTCACCACAAAATTAATATTCATTAACAGCAGTGAACCGAGCTCTCCAGTGACTTACTACGTTACTACAGTTGCTTTGCCGCTAGTGTTAGTAGGTTTTGATTATTTTCTGTTTAAAAACCTTGTATTTTTCTTTTTAAGTGTGATTGTTACTTGTACGAAATGGTACTGGAGATTATGCATTGATAGAGATTGCACACAAATGCTCTCCGTGATCTTAATAAATATTTGAGAGAACTTTTTGTGTTAACATGAAAATATAATAATATCTAGACAGTCCGAGGTTATCTTGTCATTATAAGACATTATGTTATATATCTTGACATTAAATATAGTCGTATTATCAAACACATATACTGACGTTTAAATTAAAAAAATCTCGCGAAATAAAACTACATGCAAATTTTTTAACATTTCATTAGAACTATAACCTTTTGGAAGATATCTAATTATCTACATATAATCATTAAACACTTTCAAGGCTCGCGCTAAAAAACTTTTTGTAAAAATAAATTAAAACCCAAAAAATTTAACAATCAAAACACCATTTTAGTTTTTATTAAACTCATTCAAACTTACACATAAAGCAAAACCTCAGAAATAAAACATGGAGTACTACTCAAAACTAGTAACAGTCATTGAAAGAGAATCAGTAGTAAATAGAATAATACTGACGACTACAAAGTTGTGGCTCTCATTAAACAGGAAGCTGCGGAGTGGCTCAGGTAAGTGAGATTACTTGCCTTTCTCTTAGGAGGCTGTTACATTGTTGCTTTGGAAATCTTAGTCCAATCACCAACTTTGTATAAGAAAGTCAGTGTTTTTGTCTTTCAGCAGTATCTTCGAACTAATACTGCGTGATTTACTGTTATCAATATAAAGAAGAAACCGCACTGAAAAGTGTTCATGTTTTTCACAAAAAACAGGTTCTATATAACTAACCGGAAAGTAATAGATCCTGAAAATACCAAGTTCACACCTAATGGTAACTAAATCAAGTTAGAATTAAGTAACTGAATTGCCTGTGAAACTTCATAATTGTTACAAGTATTTTGCATAAAACCGCAAATTATTTCAAATCACCCGATTCTCATGAAACATGCATTCATATTAATACTATTAGCGTAAGTTTGTCAATCTTTCTCTAAATTTCAGAACATGGTCTTCTTCTTCTTCTTATCGCATGGTTAGTGGTCAACCTAGAGTCAAAGTTGTTCGAGCCGCCCATAGGCCTTTGACTGACTTTGACATGGCTTAACGACTGTTATCTTAATTGACAACAACCGGGACCGACTTTTTACGTGCCCTCCGAAGCACGGAGACGCCCAGTTGAAATACCACTATGCGGTCACCCATCTATGGTATGACCTCGCTAAGGTTTGCTTAACCCACAGATCGTTTACCGACCGGTTGAAAACGTATATGCTTTTTGCAATTATTTAATATTTTATTTTATATACCTCTTAATAGGGGTCATTAAAGTGGGTTAATAAGTTTAATAAACAAAAATTAGCTTCCATTATAAGCAAGCCCTATGAAGCACTCACAAGTAGTGCAGTGCTACAAAGTTACTACAACTTGCACCTTCTTGGAATTAAAAAGCTATCAGCTGCCATTTCCTTTAGCCTACTTCTAGCTAATTGGTTAATGGATCTAGTACTGCTGTACACGATTTTGAGAATAACGTGTTGTATGATGTTGTAAACGTTATGAAACTATATTTTAGAGTAGGTATCGTCTAGGAGTTTGTAATAGTGGAAAGATTTAACAAACTTTTTGAATGACGTGACATCTATATGTATTATTATGCATGTCTTTTTATATTTGCAATAAAATTATTTGATTTGATTTCATGATTTTTGAGATGTCTAGTGTAATAATTTTAAAAGATATAATCTCGCTGAACGCACAATACAATCACCAACATAAGAAAAATAAATAATAATTTATCATGACCACTATAGTCCTTAATAAGTATACAAAAAAAAGCAACTAAGCTAGAATAAACACAATATTTTTTATGTATTCCATTTAATGTTAGAAGCTACTTATATAACTTCGAATTATCGAGTTATTTTGCAACAGCCCTAAAAAAAAACATTAATATTCGATCATAACATCAAAGTACAACAGTACCTCATCACAAACAACCCCCATTCAAATCAATCCCACCCTCCAACCCTTTACGATCCCCACAGGAAATAATCAGGTGGTTCGCATACACAAAAACAAAACACAAACAATACGAAAAAATACACACGCAGATTGAAATCCGTCTAAAATTTCAGCGTTTTTTTCAAATATTTAAACGACTGTAAAGTGTGTACTAGACAGATTGTGGGAACGTGACGCGTCAATAACGCATTTAGTACGCGGCATTTAACTATGTATCAAAATATAGCAATAAACTGCTTCTAGACTACGACTCCTTTATTTTATTTTAATGCGGTATTCGCTAGCCACTTGTCGTTAATTTACTGTATTCAATAGAGTTTTTTAATATGAGTTTAAACGCTATTGAATAAATAAACTACCGCTAAATGTACCTCGGAAACCGGGGGTTAGACACATAAGGTTTATTGGCACGTACTATATGTCGCTTGACTTGTTTGGCTTATTATTCATATTCATAGCAGCCTGACAGATATGGGCATTACATAACAGCTGCATGTAAAAATGCCGAGAACCGAATTTTTAAGTGGGTGGACTTCGCATTCAACATACTTTCTGCTTCGTGTCATTGTAAATACGTTAAAACCCGCTCTCGTCCCGCAACCGTACTTCGTATGTGTTACCCTTTATACAGTAACGTAAACGTATCGCTTTACTTCAGATTCGTATAAACAAGCGGTTGTAGATTTATTGACGCTGTTGCCCCCATACAGGAGAGAGTCGTGTTCGGACAACTCAGTGTCTTTTATTTGTGTGATTTAGTACCTTTTTCGTGAAATTATTGGAGGAAAATTGTGATTTGTTAGCTATAGTTTGGTTCAGTTATGGGATGTTATTTGGGATTTTGAGGTGAAATAAGAAGTATTTTGTAGTGCCTCATTTTATAAGGCCAATCTAAGTAATGTTATTAAGTTCGGTGCTTCTTTGTTTTTTAATTAAACTTACTCATGAAATCAGGCTCATGTAGACAAACAGAAGAACGCTACGCTAACTACAAACTTCTTTTGCTTGTTTCATTTTTATACAATCAGATCTTTTTGGCTCTAAATTTATTGTAGTTATACATATTATTATTTTCATTCTCTTTATGAAGCTCTTAGCACACAATGGCGCTGTATTTTTAAAGTATTAATTACCTGAAACCAGCAAAATTCTAAACCAAAATTCCAACATTTTTCAATAAGAGATGCCTCATAAATTAAACTCGCCGATTCTTTGAGCAGTAAAAATGTATGTTTACGTAGTTTTATTTGACAAAAGAGACGGTAACAGAATAGCCCATAAATCTGAGGGAGACAGGATATTAAACATTTTTTCCCAATCAGGGACGGAGGGATGTTACGAACGATGTTTTCTTTTACTAATTTTCGTTTCACAAAAGAAATGTTCAAACCTTTTTGATACTCGTATCGGGTTGTAATTTTACGCTATTGATGTACAAGTACTCGTACACGATACTTATTTGAAGGAGAGATGTTTTATTGATTTCGAGATGTTTTTCCATGAGTAATGAGCAATGCTTGCGTCAATGGCGTTATAGAATATGATGATCAGAATGATGATAAATTGTTCACTAGTGAAGAAAAATAGAAGAAGCAATTTGAAGGTTACTATGTCGATAAACAAAAAGTATGCTTTGTAAAATAGATAGTGAATAGAAATAGAGTGTGTACATATTTTACTTTCTGGTCGAAATTACAATAATAATACAATACAATAAATAAATAATGACTAAACGCATTTAACTAATTTATATTCATACTAAAAATGTGTTTGTTTGTTCTGCCACGCTAAACTAACTCATTCATACCGATTAAAACATTATGGAATATGGATGCTTGATAGATAATGTTGCGAGAAAGGATGTGATCGCTGAAACGTAGGCTTGCTTTTACCCATAAAAATAAAACGCAACGCTTAAATCTGAATTATTCATAGTAGAAAAATTACCAATATAATTTTATAGACAAGCTCAACTCTCAAACGCGTTCAAGATGTCTCTATAAATCTAGAATCCACACCAATAATATCCGAACAAGCTGTACTGGGGCTTGTGCGTGAACATAAAGAGTTTTATACCGTCGTAAAACATTTCTCAGGTAATGACAGTCTTCGTAAGTGCTTATTGTGTTATACGACAGATGAGGGACTTACGTTACCACGTCTAGAATATCTAGGTTAAAGAAAATTGAGTCTAATAAAGTTTTTAATGTGCTTTGAGTTTCTGAAGCGTTAGTTTAGATACTTCGATATGTATCGAGTTAATGTCATATTTGACGTTTGAACGATACCCTTGGATAATAACGACAGTCCCTATAAAATATACATATGTAACAGTGATATGTTTTTGCTTTTATTCAATGGTTTAATATAAAGCTAAACAGTAAAGGCCTGTCAATTTATTCTAGCTAATTAGCTCTAGTTGCTTTTCAAAAATTTCGTTTTTTTATGTATGATTTGTTTTGTTTATGTGTTCCATTATTGGGTAAAGGCTCCTTCCTTAGATTTTCAATCCCTTTGGTCGTTTGTGTAAGAGGTTAATTATATCATAAACCTTCAGTTGACAACAGAACTTCAAATCGGTCTTCATCACACAATAGGCACCCAATCTCGAAAATATAGTTCCCTCCTAGCAAAAGAACTCTTCAAAAGGCAATTCCATTAGTAATTAGAAGTAAACCCCAGCAAGTGTTCAGTCAATGGAAGTAGTTCATCGAATGAAACACTTATTCCTTTCTGCGACGACACAATGGCCATTCAAGTGCTTTCTATCTGTTATCTTGCGAGGCCTCTTTTGAAACGTGACGGTGTAGTGCGGCGACAATTGAGAATAGCAATTATCGATAATGAATTTATTAATAGAAAATTAGGATTCGTTTTATTTTGAGGAGGAAGAGTAAATGGAGATGAATTTAAACACCTTTGTAGTCAAGCCCAATTTTGTTTTTCCTAATCAGCATAAATATGGAAACGAATATATTCTCATATCAACATCAAATTCCCTATCGTTCATGCATTTACTTCTAAAGTACCGAACTGCAAGCAAAAGTTGAAGACCCGAAGTTGACCATAGGTCATGATTTGAAAGATAGTTTTTTATTTATTTCCAAACTAGCTGTCCCGCGCAACTTCTCTTGCGTCACATAAGAGAGAACGGATTAAAATTTTACCCGTATTTGTAACATTTTTTTACTGGTACTCTGCTCCTATTGGTCGTAACGTGATGATATATGTATAGCCTATAGCCTTCCTCGATAAATGGGCTATCCAACACTGAAATATTTTTTCAAATCGGACCAGTAGTTCCTGAGATTAGCGCGTTTGAACGCGCTAATCTCAGTTTATATAGTATAATCAGAGTTTGTTTGTTTGTTTGTTTGTTTGTTTGAACAAACAAACAAACAAACTCTTCAGCTTTATAATATTATATAGTATATAGTATAGATTACTTACGAGTGGAGCTTCATAGCTCTGTAAAGCGCAGATTCAAAATACTGTCATGCATAAGTCCACCGCAGTATTACACACGAAACTTCCTAAAGTAGATTTAACATCATTGTTCAGAACTGAAAGGTATTAATTAACAGAGCTACGAGTATGTTATCAAATGAATCGCAGCTCAAAACTCAGCGCTAACTATGCACTCAATAGGTGAAATATTAATGAACCAAATTTTGATATCGGAATTATTCAACGTGATTTTCTGTAGCGATTTTAAAGTTTCATTTTGGAACGTTAAATATGTTATGAGGGTATAAAGATTTTTGATTCGTTTTACTACTAATATTATTTTGTTGTGAGTTGATATACTTATTGTAGGAAGCTGTGTGAATTCTGTAGAAGACAGTTTTTTGGCATGAAAGCGATGTTTCTACGCCAGCCACGATTTCGTTATTAAGTTTTAACCAAATAATATTTAAAGTCAGAATGTATTTTACGCTTAACGATTAAACCTTTGATAAAATCACTTTTAATAATTAACTAGATAAAATTGAACTTCGAGACTTTAGGTAGTTAAGGTGGTTGCCACGACAATTATTTGTGCGATCAGATATTTGGTTACCATAGCAGATGATCGCGAGAGTGGTCCAACAATATTTATTTATTTATATCAAATTGCGAGCGTTAGCGTAGTCATGCAAGTGATTTACCATAGCCGTTGGGGTCGTAATTTTTCATTGTAAAATGTCTTTTGTATTTGCTATTTTTATTTGTATATATTTTTGTTCGTAAATGTCTTTGATTACCAGCTATTAGCTGCTAAAACATTCAGTAGTTCTTCAAGCACTACATCCACACACACCTACATCGACACTCCCCCATCCCTACAAGACTATTGTCCGCATCACAATGAAGCACGAGCCGTGTGTAGCGTGCCTTATTTATAATTAAATACCGCGTTTGTCTGACAAACTGACAGGCGTGCTTGGAATCACCACACAATACACGCGGTGATAAGAGAGCAACGACTTTACATCACTTTGATGTTCATTTGCAGCTCTCGCACTGGGAATTATGGAATCTGCGTGGGTTGGAACATCTAGATTTTGTGGTGAACGACGCCTGTGTTGTTGTTTTCGTGAAAAAAGAAATTATGTGTTTTGCGAGAAAATAACCTCTTTCTCGTAGCTTATGGATTTAATGCAAAATAATAATTAGCATATAGATTTAAATATGAATTAGCAAGCTAACATAATAGTTTTACTTAAGTATCGGCCAGCAAGCGCACTATGTATTAGTTGGCAGCGCGACTTCACTTGTAAAAAAAATGTGACCTTTGTTTGACGTCACGCACGCCTTAGTCTCCGGAAAAACGGGTTTACAGACCTTCCGCATTTATAATATTTATAGGAAAAGTACATCGTTTGCATTGCATAAGAGTATATTTTCCAAAAATGATTCAAAATGCTATTCAAAAAAAAACCAGCTCTCAAGTCGTTCTATCCGCAGTCTCAATAAACTTCAGACGGTTGTAGCAACAAAATGGAACCTTGTTACGAACTGTGCCGTTACTTTGACAATGCCAGGGAAAACTTGTACATTGCTATTTAATATTTCTATTAAAATTACGTATCTTAAAAAGCTAGGTTTTAGAGCTTTTTTTTTTAAATTCAAAGCTATATATATTTTGACGAATTGCAGGGATTAAGAGATGTGAAATCTTTCGTTGATTTCGAGCTTTATACGTTAGGCTAGTGCTTTTAATACATTTTTAATCTTATAATGTTGATAAAAAAAAAATGATGAAATGGGTATGTACCAAAGCAAACGGTGCTTTGGTACATACCCATTTCATCAATTTTATTATTTATTTATTTAAAGTATTGATAGAATCATATGAAATAAAATCGCGTCTCGCGACGTTTTATAATGATTTTGTCACATAAGAAAGCGATACGATTGCTATATATGTACCGAGCACGCAAAATAACTATAGACTATGGTTGTGAACATTGCTACAGCTATTGGAAAAAGAAAATTAAATATACTTTGTCTGACTGCGGTGTCAAACCCGTGACCAGAAGGGGCATATTAATACTCTACCGCTCGCAATGCAAGCAGTAACGCATAGCAAATCAAAGCATTATTAATTTGTAAGTCATGAAACTGTAAATGGGGAATTTCAAAAAAATGGCACATCGATAATTTAGGCATGTCCCTCGACTTGCAAAATTTTTTCTCGACGTTGTATAATATGATTAATTTTTATTTTATTTTTAACGGAAAATGCATTTCTTATACTTCTTTTCTATGTTTCAATTATTTGAATAAAGTAAAAACTGTTTTTTTTACACTAGGTTTTATCACACCAGACCCCTCAATTTCGACCTGTCCCCAGTGCAATCTGCAACTTAAAAATTAAATTTTGAAGTAAAATTTCCTCGAATACCTCAAAATATTTTGGTGAATTCGGTTAAAATTAACTTTTTTTTCATTCCAATGAAGTACAATTGTAATAAAATGTTATATTTATTGAATAAAAAAATATTTATTGTTGTCCCCGAAATTCGATCTTTCCGGACATGTCGGGTTTGTTACCACGATTTCTTGCGGAAATTCCTTACTAAAACGTACTTTGTTTTATTATTCTAATATTTTAACTCATGTGCAAAGGATCGGCAATTTTTAAAACTAGAATTTCGGTGTTATTTGTCGCCAGTGGAAGTGAGTTGTGTGCGCAGCCGCAGTGAACCAAAATTTACTGTCAGGTTTGTAACTAATTCATTTGTAACTGTACCATACATGTTTTATATGGATGCATTCATGTAAAAGAACTAGTTTTAATAAACAATTTGGTGCTGATAATTTAACCATAAGATAAATAGAATTACTAATTTATTTTTTTGAAAGTGCGACGGGCTGATTATGTTACTTCGGTTCTGTTACTATACGTAAGGTAACATATAGTCGGACCGCAAAAGTAACAAAACCGACGTCAAAAAGCTAGTCTTACATGCTGGTGTTTCGATATTGATATTTTACTTGTTAACTACAAAATACGTTAAAATTACATTAGAGATTAGAATTATTTGTATGTTTATAATTGATTAATCATTATTTATTTGAGATATGTGTATATTTATAATTAAAAAATTCTTTTTTTTAATTACAGCTAAACTATTCTGCAACTTCTGGAGCAATCTGTGATAAAAAAATATATATAAAATAAATAATTGTGATATAAAAACAATATAAATATATTATGTTGAATAATTTGTAAGTATTAATAAGTAAATAATGCCTGTATGTTTAATTCGTAGAAACATACAATTAGTTGCGCTTTAATATTATGCCATAGGTCCATGTAAACTAAACCTTACGATTTTGTTACTTTCGGTTTTGCTACTGTCCCTCAAATATTTCTCAGGTTTTTATCGATTTTACGAAAAACTCTTCAACCTATGAAAAAATATGGGCTCTGGATGCAAAGTCATTGATATTTAACGTTTTTTTAACAAGTTTCTGATGGGATCTGGAGCATTTCATGGTAATAGCATAAAAAATAATTGTCGATTTGGAACCCATGGTAACAAAACCGAGATAAAATTTATTGCATTTAATTTTAATATCATTATTTTCGCCTTGATAATTCGCCAGTAATTAAAAGATATTTTTGCTATCCAGAAAAAAATATTAAATTGCTGGAATTCGGTGTTGTTTCATTTATATTCAATTTTAAGTTAAGTATCAAAACGGACACTTCCTACTTGCCTACCCCCAATTTTAAGCATTTTTCTCCTTTAATCTTAATGAACATGAAAAAAAACTATTTTTTTTACAAACTAGATACTATGATTATTTTAATTTCATCCAAAATAATATCCTAGAGCATCATTAAAATTTTAAATAAGAAATTCAAGTAGTGTGCCATTTTTTTGAAATTCCCCAAATGAGTCTTAAGTCAGTTTATACCATTAATCTTTCTCTATGCGTTTCTCATATTTATATATCAACAGCTCAGTTATTTACTACCTCACATAAAAAATAGTACACTCCATAACACCATTACTTATTCTATAAGAAATCACCAACAAAACTAGAAACAGACTTACCGGAAAAGTATATAAGAGGTAATAAATAATTCTTATAGTGGAGCGATATCATTCATAGTAATGGCACTACCACACTACACGCGTATCACATTTGTTAGGTAACTTTTTATTATATAATATTGCAAAAGATATATAATGATATATTATTATTCTACTTAGTTATTATTATGTTTTGTATGTGTAATAAAATGGTCGTGTATTATTTTATACGATAGTTAATTGTAATTAAAAATAACACCTGTTTTGTCACCAAGCTTAATAATAGCTTGTTAATTAAGCTTATAAAGTTAATGAAGAAGTTCAGTTAAATTAAGATTCAGATTGTAATTTCGGAAGATTTTCTTTACAAATAAACTTTTGCTTTTACTCGACAAATAACACAACATTAAAGTTTGGACCGATTATGTATGGAAACCTGTCTAAACGTATCTTAAATATAAGAAGCATATAATATAACATACATTTGACAGCAAAACTAAAATAACGTCAAAAAAATAGCAACAAATAATGTCATACAGTCACATAACGTTATATAACCGTGTGTGAACACCATAACAGTGCCACGCGGGCTCACGCGGCACCCATCACGCACTTACAAGTTTTATTTTACAACCACATAAAATGCTTTATTCAGAAATTTACTATCAAGCGAATGTGCTTCCAAGTACCTACTAACCTACGTTATACATGAGGAAATCCTATGCACGCAACTGGGATGTGTGTTACACCGTTGTGACGTTTGATGGTAGAGTGAATATTTGATTGCGAATTCAGATTGGTTTGGATTCATTTAGGTTTAGACACTTACGATTGCTAAAGTTATCAATAGACGTATTTAGTGAATTTACCGCCAGTTTAGTGGGTAGAGTAATGTCTCTATAGATATTCCGAATTTCTCTCTTACAAAACAGAGTTTAGCTTTTGGTTTTTTATAAGTAGTAAAGTTTTCAATTTCAGTTATAAATCAATTTTAATGTAAATATGGTTCATTAATTTATTTTGTATGTATTCTCAAAATAAATTAGAGTCAAGCAAATTAATAATACAATCTCAATATAACATTAATACTGATTGTCCTGCATTTTTTTATCTTATTGTCCTCTAAATTGCTATCGTCGACATAAACCTAGTGATCTAGAACATTCGATTACAAGTCTAAAGGTTTGAACACATGTGAACGTTTACTTGTAAGATTCTAGGAAAATGCTTAGCTGTGATAATTCGTGTGATCGGTCACGAAAGTCCTAGATTAATTTTGAGATTTTTAATATGATTTTTTTACTATTGTTTGCAACAATCATGCTACGATAGATAGTTTAAAAACACACAGCGCACAGCTTATTACACACAAACACAAGTATTTTATCATTTCCTAGCTGACCCGCGCAACTTCGCTTGCGTCACATAAGAGAGAATGGGTCAAGATTTTCCCCGTTTTTGTGAATTTTTTTATGCTACTCTGCTCCTATTGGTCGTAGCGAGATGATATATAGCCTATAGCCTTCCTCAATAAATGGACTATCTAACACTGAAAGAATTTTTCAGTAGTTCCTGAGATTAGCGCGTTCAAACAAACAAACAAACTCTTTAGCTTTATAATATTAGTTTAGATGAGTACTTAATGTAAACCGAGGTTATACGCTGTGAACATTAGACGTCCTGGCGAATTGAAAATTCGACATGCTAAAGAGGATACGCGAAGATTCAGTGTAGAACACTGAATCTTCGCGTATCCTCTAACGAACTCTTACAATTATTTGTTCAAACGTATACTCAGCTTGTTAGTCTTCAGAATTGAGTTATATTTATGATCCAATAACTATTGGAATTGCCTCCATTAAACGTTGCAGATTTGATCGTGATTGGATCAGTATTTAGAGCATTTGTCTTCGTTTTATCTTAATGTGTAAGATGTACTTAGATTGAGTTATTGTGCTCGATAGACATGTCGTTGTGAGGTCGTTAGGAATTGGTTTTATGCTGGTATGTACGAAATTATCTTGGATAAGTGGCTTATTATTGGGTAATGTAGGCTTTATACTAGACTAGCTGACCCGCGCAACTTCGCTTGCGTTACATAGGCGTTAAAAATGTTCCCCGTTTTTGTAACATTTTTCACTGGTACTCTGTTCCTATTGGTAGTAGCGTGATGATATAGCCTATAACCTTCCTCGATAAATGGACTATCTAACACTGAAAGAATTTTTCAAATCGGACCAGTAGTTCCTGAGATTAGCGCGTTCTAACAAACAAACAAACAATCAAACAAACAAACTCTTCAGCTTTATATTTAATATTAGTTGGAATACGCACAAATGTTGTTAAGTGGTTAGGAAATTCAAAAAAAAATATAGAAAGTAACTTACACCTGCCTGGGCTACAGAGCAGGGGTCTTTAAGAGGACCAAACCACAAATTCATTAATTAAAGAAATAAGAACCCATTCATTTTTATTCGATATTACTGAACTCAAACGCATTTAGTACCATGTACCTACTCGTATTTTAATTTTGAGCAAACACATTGTAATGAACAAACTATTTCATGCGCACTGTTATTGGCCAAAGTAAGAGTATTTTACAATAAGCTAAGCTTTTTGCAGTAGGCATCACGGCTGACAATATCAACTCCAATCTAACTACAATAAGCCAATCTTCTTCAAAATAAAAACAAAACCAAACAAACTACGCAATCACAAAGTTACGCTACGGTGTGACAGTAAGTCTCCATAAGCCTCACGAGTCTGGCGTGAGACCTCGATAACGACGGCTTCCACCACGTGCCTGCATTTGACTTCACGCCACTCCACACAGCCTCCGTTCCGCTTCGCTCCTCGCCAAATATTTGAATGCACTCCACTTGCAAGGAATTTTCTTCTAAAGCCAGGATTATAGGATCAGATGTAGGTTAGTGTTACGATTCGGTTGTTTTGTTCGGTGTGATTGTGATATTGAGAGCAGAATTATACGGTAGATTTGGTTTCTAGTTTATTACAGCTACAAGCAGATCTTTCTTCGCTTGTGTACGATTTTATGATAAAATAAAAACTTTTAGAAATCTAATCTATGTCGAGGTATAAGCTAATTTTATTTTTTAAGAAATCATTTAGTAGGATCCTGAGTGTTCACCTATTTTAAACAAAATTTTATCGAATTCGGTTCAACAGTTTAGCCCTGAAAACATAAGACGCATACAGACAGACCATTACATGACATGTACATATGTATATTATTAGTAGGGATGCTTAATGTATAATAGAATACGGGAATTAACGCGAACACGCATTTTACCATTTTTTTTTGACTGCTGGACCAGTCAGCCTGGGACCACGGCGAGTGCAACCTGCGCCGAAACGTTAGGCATTTTAAGGTAAAATGCGTGTTCGCGTTAATTCCCGTATTCTATTATACATTAAACATGCAACGCGAGAGTTTAAAAGTTATAGTAGGGATGCTTTTATCGGAGTCAAAAATAGGTTAGTTACTTTCTAATATATTTATACTGTTAAAGGAGTTTCTAGTAAATCAAGTTGTTTACTATTTACAACGACGCCTACAATATCTAAATTTAACCCTTCATCTTACAAGCCTTGCATGTTGATGTCCCCCACCTGACATTTCAACAAGAAGCCTTCATTTAGTCAAACTGTTTGTAGATACCGCACACACATACCACAGCGCAGTTAAAAACTACCAGAGCGGCAGGCGGACTACGTGTAAGAATAGCGAGTATTTCAAATACTGCTTTACTCGGCCAAATATAGACCGAAGTATAGGGTATTGGCATGCACGATTTATCCAGGCAGATTATAGTTAATAGTGAGAGGCATTTCCAAAATAACTTGTATCAAAACTGGCAACATCTTCTCAATTTTGTATGTGCTATACAAAATTTAAAAGTTCCAGCTACGAATATTGCATACAAGGCTCTTAACTTAGTAGTTGGACTATAACAGCAAAGTCGTGACTTTAAGTGCAAGCTATATATTAATATCAAGTGGCAAAATTTAAGCAGCAACACTAATTCAAGTACATAGTACCCGCGATGGGCACTCTGTCAGTATTTTTCTACTCTGTGGTATCATACCCTGTTTTGTCGAAACCTTTACACGGGTCACAGAGCAGGATCTTTAAGTGGACCAAACCACTAATTATTTGGGGCCACGTGAACTGAGTCTTTAAGTAGATAGGGATCCTCGATTAGTCGGCAGTCGACCCAAAACGGAATACTTCCGTGTGTGTTAAATATTTAAAGCTTTTGGTTTGCATCGTTTACGGGTTTTGATGTTGGATTTTGTTTATTGAAATTTTGTGAAAATGTGAATTTAAAAATATTATTCAGATGGGATGTTTTTGTATCTCACATCAGGTTCTGTGGCATCAAATTATGAGCAGTTAAACGTTTAGAGCAATGATTCTTAGGCTTTTTTTGTAGTTTGAAATTTTTTTTAAATTTATTTTTTAATAATTTTATTTAAAATTAGATAAAAACAATCACATTATTTTCAAACTTAAAAATTTAATTTTTCAAATTCTACATTACACCACTGTAAAACTTTCTATCATCTTCATCACATCCAAAAATTATCGTATCTATTCTCTTCAACACCATTAGTACTTCCTAAATCTTCCTACAGTTTATCATCCAAGTTCATACCTCAACGGCCCACTCCCACTACACCCATCCCATACACTATAAACATTCTAACACAATATTTCAGCCACAATAATCATGTGGCTATCGCTCCTAATGCTGTAATTTCTCAAGGCTCGGCTTTACTGCCACTAAACTTTTTACTATTATATGTCAAGTGCCACCGAAGTCACACGGTAGGATGGGTTCACGTTTGGCTAATAGTTTGTGGCGTAGCGTTTGCTAACGCTACATCCTGAGATGCAATAGTAATAAGGTATGATCATTTTTAGACGCTTGTTGTACAACAGTTCGGTTAACGAATAACGACAATGATCACTACTCTATCTATTCTGTGTTATTTGAAAGTCAGGAAGCTATGTCCGGAATAAAAACCCAAAATAACTTTTTGGACAGTGTCCTTTAATGCCCAATGTCTCATCGCAGGTTTACTATATAGCAGTCGTTTTATTAGTACAAGAACTGTAAAGCAAATATCTAAATTAAAGTTTGGCGATTTTTATGTCAACAGTCATTTTGAAAGCAAAAATTGCGCTGCAAACAGTACGCTAAATGCGGAAATACCACAACACTTGGATGGTATTAGATGGGATTTTTACAACCTGTTTGAATAAAAGATGGCTGACCCTGTAACGTTTGATGGGTTGTTAGTTGTGACCGGGACGTTTAATTTTATTGCTCGCTGCCGTGTGGACACGGTTTTATAGGGCTTTAAGGGAAACAAAATGATGTGGGGTAATAGAAAGGCTGGGGATCAAATATTTATGTCCAAGAATAAAAGGTTGAGATACAAGATTGTTAGTGCTGCCGTATGTTGAAATGTTGTCGTCAAATAACGCACTTCCTTATTGTATGTAACGTACCTAGTAATAGTTTTTAAGGTTTTGTGATTGTTGCTGCTAAGCCTGTTTGTGAGTTACCTCTTGCTTGATTGTAGTTTGTGCTACTATTTTGATAATAAGGCTAAATGGTCACTGTATGTACATAACCGTAACAAAGAATTAAAAATAAAAGCTTTTACTTTTACAATTCATTTCACCTTATTTCATCTGTTTGATACTGTCACAAAAACAGCCTCGATTTCAACCACCAAAAACTTACAAGAAAATACACTTCAATTTTTTCTTTTTTTTTTCTTTAGAAAACTTATTAACAGCATATTTTCAAAAGCATATTTATGTTCTATATTTCCCATTAATTACGTATACAACAACAATCTCAGCAGCACCATCAATAATTCATCACCTGTTTGTAAGCAATCAATAATAATAGAGACCAGAGTGGAATATGAAACAGATATAACATTCAAATGTACGGTACAACATGTCTCAACAAATTGAAGTCAAGTTGATATCGACTGTGTTCCGACGCCGTGACTGCTTGCATGAATCTCCATAGATAGCGCTAAACTGTTGTGGGTACAGAAGAGCTGCCTAGGTGTAAAATTCGAGCAAAATTTGTTAGAAAACGGCATTATTACTTACTATATCAATCACTGTAAATTTCTTGTACTAACAGTCAATTGTTAGAAATAAATTGTCGGTACATTTTTAATTTTTACAAAGTTTTTGGGTTTTCAAATCAGGTCGTTATTGTTTTTTTAAGTTAACTAAAGAAACAGGTGATCATGATGGTGATCAATGAGCTTGGCTTTTTAGTCAGTCCTTAGAAAAATATTAATCAAATGAAATCATTGATCCATTGATAACTTGTCACACTTGTGATAGTCAGGGCTCTTTCAATTTAGACGTTTCGTGTCGTACGGCTGCCGCACGTTAACCGTGCCGCTGGTTATAGCCCGCTGCCGTACCGCTGCGGTACGTTAGCCGTCCGACACCAAACGCCTAAATTGAAAGCGTATCTGACTGCCGTGCGTTTGTATGTTAGTGTTGTTTTAAATTCATGTGACAGCAGTGTAGCCATGGACTCTGACGAAGAAACATTACTGTTAGTGCTCCTGTTAAAAAATATCAAACAGAAACAAAAACGCCGCGCCCGTAAAAGAACACTACCGATGTTTTCATTAACATGTAATTTTGGTGATTTCCATATTCTTTATCCTAGGTTAAAACAAGACCCAAGCAAATTTTTTAATTACTTAAGAATGTCAAGAGAATGTTTCTACGAATTACTTGAATTAGTTAGAAGTCAAATTTCATTTATAAATTCTTCCACGTCTATATCATCCATTTGAAGCAAATAATAAACATGAAAATTCAATGAAATTAGCTGTCACGTTTAGTCACCGCACTATTCAACAGCGAAATGAACACGTGGAGCTTGCGACGTTGCCGTCCTGTCGTCGTGCGTTCTCGGTACCGACACCGCATTGTTGCCGCACCGTGCGATTTGTATGAAAACAAATGACCGTCCGTGCACCGTACGACAAACGCACCGTTTCGGCACTGCTGCGGTCCGACACGATACGGCTAAATTGAAAGAGCCCTCAGAGTTACTGTTAGTGAATTTTACACAAGCTTTGAAGGTAAGGTTATTTGCCAAGCTCACAGATCATGTAATCTGCAGTCTAAACTCTATAGAGAATATTTTTTTCTCGATTACTGAAATGCATTGATGAACTTTCCTTCTGTACAAGTATGTTTTGTGAAGAAATGGATGATACGTGGTTGTGTCGACATTTGAGAGTGTATGCTATTCATTCAATTGTATTCATGCATTTGGAATTTTCAAGTATTTTACATTTTTATTTGGTCTTGTATTACATGACTGAGTATTTGTAACGCACTTGATTTCTATAGTATTTGCAACGAATACATTTTGCTGAAGAACAATGGCTCTTCATATTTTAGCGGAAAAGTTGTGAGAAACATATTTATTTCACTGCACTGCAAAAAAAGGGCAAGGTGGTGCTTCCAGGAAAAGGGTCTTGACAGTCAGACATCAAAGTGATATTATGAGCCTTATAGAAAAGAAAATATATATTCTTATGGCGTTAAGATTTTTACTCTTGTTTTGCGGTTGAGAATCCAAATCCAAAAGAAAAAAAGTGTGCATAAAACTGTTAAAAAATTACACACTGAAATCACGTAAATTTTAAGACCCAGAATTACCACTTACGAAACATATTTACTGCTGTCTTTTTGTTCCCAATTATTGCCTCCACATAAAAAATAAAATAACTATACTAACCTACCTTTAAAAACGTCCAACAATAAAACCGAAACTTCGATTCCAGCGTTTCCCAACCTTTTAACAACGAGTGAGCTCGCACAATAACGGTTACTGACAAAAACTTTTCCTTGAACACTTTTCTTGCTTAAAATAGCTTCCGTGGCTGTAATCATCTCTCCATTCAGCCGGCCCAGTGGGTAAGGGGATGTAATGGCGGTCTCGCTATAACAATGGCGAGACAGATTCGACTTCCGTGCAATTAATTCAATTGACCAGGTGTAAGATTTTGTGGAAAAATGTAGATAAAATCTTTATAGAAGTTTAGTTTTTGATATACTTATGTAAAAGAAAAATATTTAGCTGTACGGTTTTGCTAAATACGTTTATGCTCTTTATAACTTAAGCTTAAATGCACCTCCCCTCCCTGAACTTTCTCACTCAGCCACTTTTTATTTTAACTCGTTCAATCGTAAAACAGCTGACTGAAATACATTCCATTTGTTAATTTTGTCATGGATGCATTGACTACTTAAACACTAATGAACCGTTAGAATAAATGCTCCCATAATAAAACCTAGTATCAAACATTGTCGTTATTACAAGACTTCACTCATAGTCATAGGTCATTCAAATTTTCGATTGAAACCAGAACTAAATTGCAGGTCAGTTCGCGTTCCAGTTGTGCTGATTAGCGATCACCGGCCGCCATGTGCAATTTCAACTAATGCTCAGTTATCGTAAGGCTGAGGTACAACAGATTTACAATATGAGACTTTAAATGTGTGCGAAACATCATCGCACGTGAAAAGTAAAAAGATCTAAAAAATTATTCTCTAGTCTTCGTCTACCCTTATGGAAAGAAGGCGTGATTTTATGTCTGGGTGTAGGAATTTAAAATGACCTACTTATAAACACTAGACATTATTAATTATCCAACCTACAGCTAAGATTTGATGTTATCTTGGACAAGTATCTTCTTGTGATACATTTTCTGTCTTGTACTTTTCCTTCTAGAACAATTCAGTTAAATTGACCAAAAAATCGCTAGTTCAGATATAATTTTCTCTATTCTCAAAAGTCAGGTCCGCGATTAGCAATTGCCCTTACTGGCAGTAAATAAATAAGCAGTAGGTACATGTTGAAAATTTGACCAAATATCTTAAAATTATCTATATTGTTATGTTTACTTTGCAAAAAATTAAATAGTTCGTAATAGATCAAAATAGTCGTTGTAAAAGTCTCACTGTGTCAAAACCCTATCTCGCGTCATTAAGTTGGGAATATAGTAAATTGGCCATTAACATCTGCGCGGCTGATGGTGTGGCGTAAACATTCAATCGTTCATATTGCTCCGATATAAAGCGGATATGAACGTGTGTATAATATGAGAAATATATGTGATGTCGGATCAACCTTTCATATAAGCTGTACACACGTAAATAGAATAGGCACAAGCAAATAATTTTGTTTCCGCGTTATTTACTCAAACTATTATAAATTTATTTTATTTTTTAAGACCACTCTAAAAATTGCTCTTGTGTCGCGGGGACTTTTACAAACATATATTAAAAACAACGGAAACAAAGCAAAACCAGAAACGAAACAATTTGTGGATCGCACAAATTATTGTTCCGTGTGGGAATCGAACCCACGACCTTCCGGCACAATGGTAGCGGCGTGGTGACCTTAACCACTGCGCCACGAGACAGTCAATATAGTATAATTGCAAGTCATGTTCAAGTTTCATAGGTTTAGGGCTTGATTTTTCAAGGTGCATAAAATATATGACAAACCTTGCAATTTTGGACTCCCCATTCGTTTTTCTTGTAATATTTAAATCATCATTATTATCAGTTATAAAGACAACAACAAAAAATACAAAGCAAACAACATATTTTTATCGTAAAAACCACATTATTTCACCAAAAAATATTGATAGCACAGATTAATTTTAAAAACCTTTCACAGCATTCAAAAGTCGTAGACAGGCTAATAAATTGTGACATAAAATTTAGAAATCTAGAAGTTTATCTCTAGTTATAAGATAACTTATGATCTGAGTAGCGGTGCCAAGTCTGTGAAGACAATGTGAGTGAAATTTATAGTCTCACCAATGAACTAGCGTCAACAGTATGAAAGTTTTTAGTTCTAGCTTTTAGAATTGTCAGCGCTGCAATTTTATTTGAAGTAAGTTTTTCTCTGATGATCTCTTTTGAGATATATATTTTGGTATAAGCCGAAGGTAATCATATAAATGTTATTTTGACAAAAGCAGCTTGATAAAATTTAAAATAATCTTTTTTTTTTATACGTCAAGATACTTATCTAGTTTTATACATGTAGTTATTTTATAACTAGCAGTTACGTCAATCCAGTATCACAGTTGTTAAGTTCTATAGGTTAAATCTTAGTGCTACAGAGCCTTAAACGAGACAACCAAAATAAGGATATATTCAGCTTCAAGTAATTTACATCATGCGGCTATGTATTATAACTTTATAATTTATAAACAAGCTTCATCACAAAAAGTACTGACCCTTGTACAAAGTAAAAGTTTGTAAACTCCGACCACCTTTGTTTTTCCATAAAACCGCCTCTTCAAAAACCTCAATCTTAAATTAACTTATCAATACTTACGATGTCAAATCTGTGACATCAACTCGCCATTAACTTCCAAGTAACCAACTCCCAATCACTTTGGTCATAAAACATACTTTGCGAAGATCCCAAACTTACCAAAGACTGACGTTCTTAAAATTTGCGGCAAAAAGTTACGTCCAAATTTGCGGCCGAAATTTGCGGCAAAAATTTGCGGCTTAAGTCTTATAATTTAAATGTAAATTTGACCTTCCGTCGAAGATCACTTTGTTTTGAAGTTGTTTTTGAACCTCTTGTGAAAAATGTTCTTGTTTACCTCTACAGATAAAGTTATTTTGATGCGAGTTTAAGACTGGGTTTGGTTAAAAATGAGGTAGGCTTTAGTCTAGCGCCTGAAGAAATTGCTTTTACTTTGTAGTTGAATGGAAACCTTGGCTGAATTTATAAAGGTAGCTCATTAGTTTTGCGGCAAGACGAAACACCTGTCGATTTATTTGGATTTTGTTTTGTAGTAGAATTTTGGTCGTTGCTGACATTGACCTTGAAGGGAAAGCGAACGCTACTTAGCAAAGGTCGGTTGTCTTTTTTGGTGAGTTGTTTTTCTTTATTATGCCTTAAAATTAACGTTCGCCATGGTTTATAATACAGTTCAGAATTTTAAGCCGATATAGTACCTATGTATTTTAAGGCGATTGTCTGGTTAATTTTGTTGGTTTGTGTGTTGCTTACAAATAAGATGAATTTTCATATAATCAACAGTATTGGATTTCAAATAGCTTATTTAATCAAATCAAAAAGTGTCTAAACTACTCTCATAAATTGACATTAAACTGAATATAAAATAATTCAAAACAGACAGTAGTGACGCCTTGACAATTTGACAATCGGTTTGACAGTTGACAAGCTCATTACTAGTGAAACTGACATCTGTCACTTGTATTTGTCAACCTGTCATTGTGTCAAAGTGTTGAAGATGGTGATATTTAACCCTTGTGATGGCTGTTACTTCCGATAATTCTATAAATGTAAGGGGGGGGGGGGAAGAATGAGGGAATAGAGAGTGTATCTGTGTATTGTGCACACACTTCGACGTCATTAACAATGTCCCGCATTGTCGGCTGGTTACAATGAAAGTGCCCGCGTAAGACCAGGAAGACATTAGATTACATTATACCTAGGTATACACTATTTGTAACTAATCATTAGTTGTAAACTTGCGCGATGCATGTATATTATTCTGAAGCCCAGTTTTAAGATAATTAATGAAAACAGCTGTCCAAATCCATCTGCCAAATTATCTGATATTTATCTAGAAATGAAAAAAAAACGGACCTTAGCTGCGACTAAACAGCTGACGATGTCAAAAGATTTTGTGATTGCTATTTTTAAAACGATATCCCCTAACCCAGTCTTCTATTATTTAAAGTAGCTATACCAATATGAAAACTACAAAACTACTATTCTACATTGTTCGCTAGTTCCATACAGAGCTTAATAAAAATTGCGAAATACATTTTTAACTTTTACAAATGTCGTCGTATTTAATACATAGTGCGGTGGCAGAATTCCATTAGAATGCATATAGGGTGGCGACTCACTGCGAGCGGAGCACGTTAGAAACAAAATAAAATACATATTGTAGTAACGTATTGGGATTATCTACTCATTGTGTTGCAAGGTATTCTATCAGCTATTTTAATATTGTTCCAGAAATTCGAAACCGTGCCCAAGTAAACATAATGCCATCAAAAACATTCTGTAAAAACCTCAAGTCTCGCCGTAAAAAGTTGTGAGATCTATATAATACCAAGTCGATTAATCTATTTAGTCTTTACTTAAAGGACCTTCTGTCTTAAGTTATAACATAAGTTATTATCATGCCAATATAAAAAAAAATACGTTTTAAACAAATAGACCGACCTGGCCATCGCATGATTTAATTATTAGTATATGTATAACACTACACTACACTACTACACAAGTTAATGCTCCTGAAATGTTAATGGCCAATTTGTGTTTTCATGCGATGACCAAGTCGATCTATTTGTTTTAAACGTAATTTTGTTTTTAATATTGGCATGATAATAACTTATGTTATAACTTAAGACAGAAGGTCCTTTAAGTAAAGACTAAATAGATTAATCGACTTGGTATTATATAGATCTCACAACTTTTTACGGCGAGACTTGAGGTTTTTACAGAATGTTTTTGATGGCATCTCACTTCTTTTTGTAGAGCGAACATAAGTCCAATTTGTATGGAAATAGGTTTTTTTTTTCATAATTTAACATAATTTCCTATGGGAATGTTGTTCAGTTTCATAGGCTTAACACCCTATACCCCCTCCCGTTATGCCTCATATAGTAGATACCTATCTACACCTATTATTTTCTATTATATTACAGTAATAAGGATTCATTAACTGCATTAACTGCAAATGTAACCTTGTAATCCTCTACATTTATATGGGATTACAACGTTATTCTTGCAGTTGATGTATTTAGAAAACTGGACCGAAATTAGAAAATATTGAATTTTTCCCATGATTAAGACACTAAACCCTATTTGTATTCTTAATTTGAAGCTTCTTAGTCTGCTAGAAGTACCTTAGACTTTTGATGATCGGTGAGTCAGTGAGTCAGTGAGTCAGTGAATCAGTGAGTGACAAAATTCAGAAACTTTAACAAGTTGTCATTCTTAAACTATTGGTTCAAATTGACTGAAATTTTAAATATACCGTGTTTATACAATGACTGATTAGTTGCTGAAAATTCAGGCTCCTTGTTTCATCCACAACGAAATTATAGGGGTGTCGAAAATAGCCCGAATTGCTTCGAGAAAAGGATGTTACGGCCGTGCCGCTTTTTTTTGCTCGACTTGCGGGGGCACTTCCGTGCCCCCAGATAAGTCTTAGTGTCCTAGAAAATAATATTCTTTCTGTCTATATACTGAATCTTTTTCTAAGATTATCTGGAGAGGACAAAGCGATATAAAGTTTTCGCTAGACCTGTCTAGCTTTGCTGATCTACGAACGAAGCCACAGTCCATTCTCTCATTATGAATTAGCATTTGATACACAACACATGATAAAAATAATAAAACTAGGCATTTGAATATCGGTCGAGAAGTTCAAAATATCTATCGCAAGTCGTGGTATTTGTTGTGTAGCCACCTTTATTGTATAGCGTGGTAGAACGCACTGCAGCTTTATGATACGTTTTTATTGCATTATTTTTAGTTGCGTTTTTGGTCGAAACGACACCGCCGCTAGCGACCGGTATAGCGGGCCGATGAGATTTTTTCCAACATTTTTTTTCTCCATTTTTGTTTTGGCCAGATATCCGTTATTTTTCGAATTGGAAATTGTGATGTGCATTTGAATTTGGATTTAAAAACCGAGCGAAATTGCGTTTGGAAGTTTTTGATTGAATTTTTTTTATGAATTGGCTTTTATTTGAAAAATCACGGATAAAACAGAACAATGTTAACTGGATTCACGTTACGACGTGACGATTTCAGCAGATTTTTATTTTATTTTTACGTCGGTGTTATTGTTTAGGATTGAATTTTGTGAAATTCCAAATAAAAAATACGATATTGATCCATTCCCAGTAGATTTTTTACCTGTACTAAAAAATAAAATTCTGCAAAGTCTGTGGTTGTTTGTTAGTACACAGAAATATTGTAATTGTATGAGTAAGGTACCTATTGATTTATTAAGTTGAATATATTTGCAACACTAATTTGTTTAATGAATTAAAACAAAACGAAGAAGCATGATATGAAAACAAAGTCAAATAGTGCTATTAGCGTGTTTTGAATTATCATTGTAATAAGGGTTGATGATGTTGAAGAAATCGCGGAAATACTTTCTTTATTAGCCAATCATATTATTGTTTTATTCTCATCAATTTGACAATAAAAGCTTTGTATCCCACATATTTTTACATGCCTACACATATAATACTGCAATTTTATGTACTTAAAAAACACAATTATATAATAATTCAATAAATTTTCACTCTACAACAAAAGACTTTAATACCTAACAGAAAATTCCCAAAAAAATATATCCCTGTACATTTGATTCGGGCCGTGAACACGCGTGTAAAGCCTATTTCGTGAATTGTATTAAAAGTATTTTGCATTCGGCTCCGATCATAGAACCAATTTGATTCCCTCTAAATTGAATTGAGTTTTTAATGGGAACATGACCGAAAAATTCTGTGTTCTCAATAGCGGGAAAATTGCTGTGAAAACGTAAATTTCAGTCATTCATTTGTCGTGTGGTTTATTTTATAGACTTTTTAGAATTCTGTTGTCGAACAAGGTGATATGCATTGTCGATTTTTTGATCATTGTTTTATGTCTCGTCTAACGTGAATACGTATTTTATTATCTACGACTGTTTTCCTGCCTCTATGGCGCGGTCAGTAGAGTATACGACTGACTTCTGATCTAGTGGTCACGGGTTTGAATCTCGGGTCTGGCAAAGTTAATCTTTTATAATTTATATTAGGTCGCCTTAAGACTAGTAACTGGCCCAGTATATGGCAAAAGGCTCGCTTCATATTACACACGACTAAATCAGTAAAAAACGACACGCGGGTACTCATACACCGCTGCCCGTATCTTCGAGTATAATTTGGATCGTTGGCAATAAAGTGGTATAGCTATTAAATTGTATTTTCAACACACGAAATAAGAAAAGATAAATTTATTCAAATAACGCAAGCCGTTGAAGTGAAACTTATCGTAGAAGTTTTGGTAACAGATGACATTGTGGCTCTTCTTACATTTAATTTATTTTATTGTACAACTTTCAAGTACTTTCAGTTCAAATCTTATAGCGTGAAGAAATAAAATTGAAAGTTACAAGATGACTTCGAATATATTAACTTATTTTTTTGTTGCTGCTGAAGTTTATAGTATAATCTTATTATAACAATATCACAATGTTAGTTACCGTTCTCCTCCGAAACGACTTGACCGATTCTCATGAAATTTTGTAAGCATATTGAGTAGGTCTGAAAATCGGCCAACACCTATTTTTCATACCCATAAGTGACACAATTTTTTTTTATTTATATATCACAACAACGTTTTGCGGGTGAGGTAGCAGTATATAGATTTATCACAACCATGCATTTTGGCAGTTTGCAAGGATGTAAGTTCAAGCCTGCGACCACGGTCAGTGTAACGCTCCCGCTAACCTGCGCCAAAACGTCAGGCATCTTTAGGTAAAATGCGTATTTGCTTTTATTCCTGTATCTTATTTTATTAGTAAGTGCTCTTTTCCACCGATACCACCGCGAGTTAAGATACTATTTATTTTACGTTTTAGTTACTATAACAACTTAACTATATTTAAATCTAAACCTATAGTCTAATTATACATTTACAATCTTACTTTCGTGTGCTACTATAATATTGATATTTAATCCCCTCTTTAATTAAAACATCATAGTTAATAATCCTACTCCAAAGCTCTAAAATAAACATCTAAATTAACATTCCACTACCAATATCCTAAATAAATCTTGAACCAATTAAAATTGCCTTCATCCGCGACAGTTAATTAGCAACGTAGCTAAGACTACGCCGGCACAATTTCCGCGTAATATCCTGTGCGGATTCCGTTGCGGTTCCGCGACGGTTCCGCGCGTTTCGATCGCGAATTGATGAAGGGAGGTGTTATTGTTCTTCTTTTGTTTTTCTTTTGATGTATGTTTGTATGTTTTTGATGGGACGTCGATGTGTTGATTGGGATGTCTCAGGGTTCCTGATTACAAGGATATTGTAATTTTAGATGAGAGGAAACAAAAAGGAGTTTCTTAGTAAACGTGTGGTGTGTTGTGTTACGTAAATATACGTTTGACATGCAAAGTCAAATTCGTGGAATCTATAATTTTATTTGTATTGTTGATAAATTCTATCACGTATGTTGACACATTCAATTCTAGGTAAATTTATTATCCGTTTTTTAGTTGTTGGTACATACTAATAATATGAGCGTATGTTACGTTTTCATGGTAAAATCTCTTTTACCAATTAGTATAAAATATAATGGGAACAAACATAGTTCAGTTACCTATAAATACCCATAAAAATAAGTTGAAGTACATTTTACATACAACTTTTTTACTTTGTTTTCTGGAGTTCGTCTTTATGTTTTCTATTCAATATATGGAAAACAAGCAGAAGATCATAAGTAAATCCCTACACGTGGAAAAAACCACAAGTAAAACTAGTAAAATACATGTTCAGTAGCACACAAAACACATCTAATCAGTGCGCTGTCATAATGAAACAACTACATCGATTTACAATACTCGACAAATAGACTCAATAGGAAATAACCGCGGAATTCCCGGAACCATCCGCAAACAGATTCATTTCCCGTCATATTTACTATTAAATAAACAAGTGTTAGGCTGTATGAACATGTATTACTAAGCTGTGCTGTACTGTGGTTTTATAGTGCAATATTTTTCAACAATCAATTTGGTAGCTCAGAGATTTTGTATGTTTTAAAATGCAGCATATATTCAAAACTTCACCGTAGATTCACTTGTTTTTTATTTTAAGGCGATATCCTTTCCCGCGTATGTGCATTTTACTCGTAACCGATAGTCCTGTATGACAAGAGGTATGAATGAGAAAATCAAGATACGTTTGTAGGGGTTTTAGCAAGTTGCGTTTCTTGGTAGAGACCAAGGCTTATCGAAAAATGGCTTATATGTATCCTTTCCCGCGATTTAATAAAACTATCTAACCAATCTAGTATTTGAACAGTAAAAATTTTATGTACAGAAAACGTATAAATAAAGTATCTTGAAACAGTTTAGTAAGAAGTTACAAAAAAATTGTTATCCGAGAGTAGTGAGCCACTGTAGAACACATCACAGCTCATCTCGTTACCAAGTCACCACTACAACACGGACATTGGTAAACAATGAGTACAGTAATGTATTAGCGGCCTAACAGCGGTTAATCTCCGCGAAATTGGCTCGTTTGATCCGTTGTATCATCGAGTGATGTAGGGTTATGGGATAATAATGTGACGTGATGTATTGGACTGGTCCGTTGTTTATCAAATTGTGGAAAAATATATGCTATTTGTTATAAGTTGATCCTAAAGTCGTTCTCAATAGTGAGTGTCTGATAGCTTATCTGGCAGATAAAGTGAGACGAGACGAATAATAGTTAATAGTGGCAGTTATCTTTCGAAATTTTTAAAACACGTGCTGCATGCTAAATTACTGCCGTGAGAAAATGTTTATTCCTAAAGCAATCTTAACATAGAGAGTGTGTAAAATATTTGAAGTCTCTGGTTAGAATTTTGCTCCTTGAAATATTACATTACTACCTAGTTAAATAGAAATACTTTCAGTTCAAACGCTCTGGACCGACCCTTACCTATTATAAACTACTTGTACTACCTCTTACCTATTGCAAAATACCATTATTATTTATTGACATAAAATATAATTTGGTTAGTTTATTAGTACTACTTACCTTTCTTTTCAAAAACAACCTTTATATAGACACCAAAAAACCTTCCTTTCCCTTCACTTTAGGAAAAACTACGACACTACCGAAAATTCCAGCCTGAAATCGTATACTACACCCACAATTTAAACGGAACGGTTTCTTCAAGTCAATATGTTAGTAAAGCCGTAACCTCACGGGATATAAGACCTACATCTCATAGTAAACATCACAACTGAAGTATCCTAGCGCCTTTAAGTCGTTTACTCCCTAAGGAACCGCCTAAATCCGGTTCAACATTAATTATACACGAACGGGATCTAACTTTATAGCGTCCGAATTTCCAGTTACGTGGACGTTCAAAAATAGCATCGATTCTGTATTGGTAGGTTGTCCTGTGTGTGTGTAAGCTTTAGTTCGAGAATGGCGTAAGTGTATTTACGTCTATTTAAAGTTATGCCCTTTTTCCTTTTGATTAAGTCAGTTTATGAGTTTAAAGGCTTAATTGATTTTGTATTGGTAGGTTCTGTGTGTGAAAAAGCTTTAGTTTAAGCATGGCGTGAGTGTATTTGCGTTTATTTAAAGTTATGACGTTTTTCTGCCTATTAAGTCAATTGATAAAAATAGTATCGATTTTGTGATAAACTGTCTTTGCATGTGTGGGAAACCTTTATTTATAGTATACTGCTGCCTTCGTGCAAAAATGGCTTAAGTAATATGGCGTCCGTTTCAACTTTTGTCTTTTTTACTTCGAAGATAGCTACTGTCAAAATCTTTTTTATCAAAATGTGTGTTTGGTAAAAATGTGATTGTCTTATTTCAATCGTGACGAAGCACTTTTATTTTCTTTATTCTATGACAGCTCTTCAAGTAAAAAAGGTCTTAAGGTGTTGTGTTATCATTTTGTCTTATGCCCTTTCTACGTGTGTACCTTTCTACATAAGTATGTCCGAAGCAGATCCATCACTATCTTCAAATTGTTTTAGGTAGGCGTTCGTAACGACTTAATAGTTATACGTGTAAGTGCGTGAGTAGTTGTTCTCTGTGTGTGTGTGTGTGTGTGGGTCAGAAAATAGATCCAATAGTTACGTATTAGGGGTTATTTTGAAAGTTGAGGAGTTATGTGATCCTTAGTTAACGGTTCACTGTGACGTACAGTTATGTTACAGTTTATATATCCGCTAACTTTAATATTGGGTTTAGTTTCATCAGTTCCTTGAATTTAATCGTTTTCTGATCCGCTGGGATGTTTGATAACTTTGAGGTTGGTTTTGTTTTGATCTTACGTAAAGAATTTATTATTTAGCTGTCTAATGTTAGTTTAAAAGCGTTTTTCCATAAGCGTACACAAGTTTGTGGGATAAAAGTCAAGAAATAAAATGAAACGATAACCTAAATAGTTCAAATAAATATAAAGAAAAATTATGTATAGCTTGTAAATATTTTTTCACAATAATGACAAGTACAATAGATCTTACGTACAAAAATTAACTGCTTAACGGACATAAAATTTAACCCATTAATGTCCCACTGCTGGGCAAGGGTCTCCTCCCGTAATGAGGGAGGGGTTAGGCCTTGAGTCCACCAAGCTGGCCAATTGCGGGTTGGGGACTTTGCATGCCCTCAATAAATGTTTTAAACAAATTTTAGGCATGCAAGGTTTCCTCACGATGTTTTCCTTCACCGTTGGAGCATGTGATAATTATTTCTAATACACACATAACTTCGAAAAGTCATTGGTGTGTTGCCTCGGGTTCGAACCTGCGACCATTTGCGTGGGAGGTGTCAACTTATACCACTCGGCTATCACTGTTCTCGGATATAACGGACATACCTGTCTTTAACAAATAAAAAACATTTATTAGTAGGTTTCATGAAATCTCCATCAAATCAATAACGAAAATTTGTACCATATTAACATGTGACTTTCTCAGAAAACAAAGCCTTTCAAACACGTACAAAAAAAAGTCTAAACTTTGGCAAACTACCCTACATTTAGCTAACAATAACCGAGCCACGTTTAGCACTACACATAATACACACCACAGGCCAAATGTGTCAAACTATAAATTTTCTTCGGATAATAATGTCACAAGTTATTTACGAGAGGGCAGTAATGAAAAATATTATTTTGAGGGTATTCTCACATTTATTTTCCCTTCGAATAGTTTAGTTTTTGTTTTTGTGATTTATTACATAGGTTGGAGACGTGAATATTATATTTTTTGATGTTTTTTGTTGTTTTTCTTCTTGATTTATTGGCTTGTTAGTCATTGTTTGAGAGTGCGTGAATTTTGTCGTAGCTCTTTCGAAGATTTAATCTTAAATGGATAAAAATAATATGTAAATGACGAGGAAGTTATCCTTTACAAAACATTGTTTGAATGATCATTTTATTTTACCATAGCTGTATTTAAGTTTTCTTTCTAATCCTTCCCTTAACCCGTTCTAATACAATTAAACGTGTAGATCGGTACATTTTTATTCGACTTCAGAAGTAAATATCATCTTGTTAAGTAAAAAACCATCAACATTCTCCATCCAGGTGATTTCATATTCTAGAGAGGGCCTTAGTTTGCTCTACGGATTGTTTTATTTCAAAAGCGTATTAGAAATTAAACCAATGACCGATTTTATAAAACAATGTAATTTTGTTACCTGTAATAATAAATTCAATGCGATTTCAATGCTCATTTCGTTACGTAACAATACAAATCTACTTCATTAAATCCCACAAACAGATAAACAAGCTGCAGTCATTATAATAATAAATGTACCAGTTACTAACTAATACACGATAAATCTATGATATGAGTTGTGCTCTAAAATTAACGGTAACATGTTTTGATACAAATGAAATAAATGTTTGTGTAAGCTTGTACGAACATTATTGTGTTAGTACTGATACTAGTTATTTCATATTTGAACATGTTTTGTTAGAATTGATATTTGGAACAAAATAGTGTACATTTCAGTACATGCTATATAATTTAGGTATGATTCGGTCTGACCAGTCTTTTCTTGCGTCCGGCCGGTAGCCGGTAAACTCCTTTGGATGTGTGGAGCTCAACTCTTCATGTATACGCGTCGAGCAAATCAAGCTGCCATTAAAAACTGCGCCAAAAACTCAAGCCTCAAAGTTATATTTAAAATTCTTAGCTTTAAAAATAACTTTGAAAAAAATAATGTGTTGTAATTGGTTTTGAACTTAGCTATCACCGTTTAAAGGTACAATCATAATCTGTTATTACACTGAAAACCTATTTATTTTATCACTAGATAAGTTTATAAGGCAAACTTTAATATATTTTAAACTATAATTCTTCACAAAAAATATCAGAGATGACGCAATTATACTCGAACAAAGTCACACACAAGTTGCGGCAGAACATGTCTGAAATTTAAATTTCAATATAATGTTTCATCTGTATATCAAAGTGCACAGAACACGTGTATGCATCTGTCACAGGACTGCATGAAACAATCTTAATAACATTTCGTACTAACGTCTGTTTGAATAAGGCTTTTGTGCACGACTCACAGAGATTGTGTTTAGTTTCTACGTTTTATTAGAACGGTACGAATGCTAGAAATGGTTTGTGTGTTGTGCTATTAATGTTTGATGCATTATCATTTTGTGGTAAAACGTTTAGGTATGGAGTTTCAGTTCTAAGATGTCTGCTCCAGAGATGTAAAATTATAGACGACAATCGTTTTCTTTAATTTTTAAAATTATTTTTAATTAACCGGCCAAAAACAAAAAGTATAAGGTTCTCAAGACTGTAAATACTTTTTGATTTTCAGTGTGAATACAAGAATACCCGATTTAAGATTAACAAGATACTATCTTTTTTTTTAACTTAGTAGTTTTTCAAATGTAATTTTCTAAAATGAATGTACAGCATAAAAATACGGATAATCTACAGTAAAAATAAATTTATCTTTACTGGTATATCTGATCTCAGTTAACAGTTAAGACTCACTAACCATTAAATTCATTGACTAGAGCTCCCATCTTAAGAACAAGACCCCACCCCTGTCTCTAAATTTAGAGCCTCCCCATGCATCTCGGTTGACATTTAAATGCAAATTTCAACATGGCAGTACTTAGCGACAATTACCCCAAACGTCGGGGTAAGTAATAAGAAACCCTACTATCTTTAGGGTAATAAGAGCCGAACCCACAGCTAATAGTTGAAGACATTCGGACGGTTTTAGGGTAAAAGTGTATTTGTAATACAAATACACTTATAAATACAAATACAAATTTTGTATAACTTGACAATGTCGAGCGTCCAGTCAGATTGATATTGAATTAAACATCGTGGGCGCTGTCTTAAATAAGGTGCAGACTATCTCAGTAGTATTATTGAAGTCGTTGATGTATCATTCTAGTTTCCAGAATTATCGATCATTCGGATGTTATTTAGTGCCGCAAAAATAGTATGTATTCTAAGTTTTTATTTTCATATTTATTTTTATTTAGATACTTATCTTCCCTTTCTATGTATTTTTCTCTGCTTAAGCGAGTTTTTTGTTACATGTTTAGTGCCAGTACGCCAGTAACTTTCCTAAAAATTAAATAAGAGTTACTTTTTGTTACCATTCACCACTGAACTTTTTGTCTTATACTCAGCAGCAAACTATCAGCTAGCCGTGTTCTCAAGACATTCCATGCAACACGCTGTTACATCTCATTTCGTTCAATGTGACGCATCAGTCCCCTTTAATTAGAACACTTTGAACCGTCCGGATTTAACCGGATACTGTTTTTAATTAGTTTTCAGTTTCAAATCAACAGTTGGTGGTCTGAGTTTAGACGACTTTATTTTATTTTAGAGAAAAGTTTTAGTAGCAAGTTTGTGGTATGTTTTAGAAACCTAATTAGATTTTAAAACTAATTATTATTAGGTAAAATAACAATAAAGTGTGCTATAATAGTTACGTTAGCGTTGGACATTAATATAACACATTAAAAGTATGAAACGGTTCGATCTCGGTTCAATTATCTATACTAATATTATAAAGCTGAAGAGTTTGTTTGTTTGTTTCTTTGAACGCGCTAATCTCAGGAACTACTGGTCCGATTTGAAAAATTTTTTCAGTGTTAGATAGCCCAGTTATTGAGGAAGGCTATAGGCTATAGGGAATATAACATCACGCTACAGTCATTAGCAGCGGAGTAGCAACGAAAAATGTTACAAAAACGTGGTAAATTGTGACTCACTCTCTTAAGTGACGCAAGCGAAGTTGCGCGGGTCAGCTAGTCGGATAAATAAAGTTGCAATTATTTTTTTCATAAATGTACATTATTTGTTTTTATTACTTAAAATTCAATCTGTTTTTATTTATAATTTTATTAACAAAATTATTGCTAAAACAACTAGCCGTATTCAAAATAATACAATACGTCCATTAAACACAAAACTGTTACATCAACCAATAAATACATAACACATAAAATAAATAAAGTCTCCCAAGAATATCTACCCGCATTTCCCAAATATTCTAATAAAATATGATGGGCTCCTAATACATAATAATATTATAAAAATACCCGCAGTACCGCCACATACCGGCGCGGGGGCGTCATGAAATATGCTAACGATGACATTCTGCGTCACGTCGAACATTCAAGGGCGAAGGTGGAGATATAGACGTATTTATTATTTTATTTTGATCTTACACATTATTAGGGAATTTGTAACTAACACTCTGCCAAGGCTGAGCTAGTGATAGACTCAGTAATTGTACCTAACGACTTTTATATCAAATCAATCAAAATTTTAATTGTGGTAAATGATAAGAAATAAATCGTTTAAAGGACTACTTTTATAAAACACATTTTTTTTGGAAAAAGTAAGTCCCCTCTAAAAGATAAATAAAGCACATAGTAAAGACAAACTTTTGAGCCATATAGCGGTTAATTTAGATTAACTAACCTTATACAGATATCTTGGTTTTATTTAACCTAATTAGGGTGGCGTCATAGTGTAAATATTAAATTCAACTTCTATTATATAGACTAATGCAGACAACAATATAATTTACTGTTGTAAGCTTCACGCGACAAGTTTTTAATTATATGAAAATTTCATACAACCTTACTTATAATTTATTTTCTCTTTACCTTCTTTCAGTTAACTATTGGATCGTATATCACTTTAACCACACAATAAATAACTTCTAACTCTACATAACTAATTATCTTGGAATAATAAAAAAGTCGTTTCCTGAAGCCTGAAGGCAATTAACTTTGACAGGTGTGAGAAGGGACGAGCCTTAACTGAAAGAACAAGGCTGCTATTTTTCAGGTAGAATATACTGAATAGTTTGGCAGTTGTAAGGGAAAAACTTTCTGAGGAAGAAACGAGAATGTTCTATTTTTGGAAACTAGATACATTATTTGTAGTTTAGTAATTTCAGTGCGTGAAATATTAAAAACATAATTAGATACATAGATAGATTAACGAGTATAAAGCATAACCCTTTCTTTATTTTAGACTGAAATTTTTTCTTAGTAGCGACACTTATCTTACAAATAAAATTATAATTTTATTAAAACCAGCTGTCGTATTAGGCTATTTGGTTTTGGGGACAAGCAAAAAAAATCTGTCTTCTCAACTACTAGTATGAACATTTCAATGATAATAACGCATTATAACCAAAAAGTCTTAATATATCACCAATCTACTAATATTAAAGACAAAAAGAATCTTCTTTTTTTCAGAATGAAAATTCGTTAGGTCTCAAAACTACGACACTATTTACAAGTAGCGACATAACCAAGCACTGCAAAAGTCCTGATATCCATCAGTGCTTTTTTTTCTAATATTGTCCAATATAAACAATAGTAATGATACTTGACTCGTTATAAGGCTATAAACAAACAAAGTGATGCGAACGTAACTAAACGTCGGTTTGATTGATCCGCTGCCGGACGTGTTGCCACAAAACACACCACCGATGCCTTTGTCTTCCTCCTCTTACGTAATATATTAATTTTGCTCAGCCAGTGGCGAGTCTAAGGTATAAGATAAAGCGATAATAATGCAAAAAGAAAAATAAAACTAGCTGAACAGTCAACAGATGGTCTTAACCCATATCTTCCCAAAGCAATAAATATTCAAAAATACATTGTTTTCTTTACAGTTTTATTTAAAGCAGCCTTTCAATAAGACAAAAATAGGCGTCAAATTTTTAAGGGTTGTAGGGTAACTGAAATTCAGTACCGCACCTTAAATGGGGCGTTGGGATAATATGCCACTGGTACATGTATAGAGAAAAAATTACCTGTTGTTATGTTTTATCACTTTTATTTATGGAATATCAAACCAATAGATAAAATTACAAGTAATCATATTAAATAATAAATAAATAAATGAAAAAGAAATCAGTAAAACAAAAAATATTGAATTGTGAGGCAACATTGCAGGAAATGCGCGAAAAATTACGCAAACCCTATGCAAACGCAAATTAGCGGCTCCAAAAATTAGGCTTTTGTGGCATTCACGTCACTAAATTTGAGTTCCGTTTTGATAATATAATGATCCTTTCCTTCCTCTTGATCATAGTCTTAGCTTTTTTAGGGGCGCAGCAGACTTATCGGATCAAATAGGGGTTTTCACCGCTTCGCCTTTCCCATTGATGTCAAACAGTCGTTCACATTGCCTTACCACATAACTTCTGAACTTCTGATGATGAAACCATGCGTCGAACTTCGGCTTCAGCCAACAATTAGCGACGCGCAAGATTATAAATCGCCCCTGTATCCTTGCTTCCACTATCTTCGTCACTCAAATCATCATTTTCAGGTGGCGTGATAAAAATATTAGCTGAAATTGTAATGTTATCGTCTTCTAAAGCTGATAGAATTCACTGATATTCAACCTGTAACTAAAAAAATCAAAAATAATAAATCTAAATTTTATATAAACTATGTTCCAATAAAATTGTTCAAACAAATTATCATGGTGCCTTCTGTTCCCAACGCACCTCAAATGGGGCGCTCAATAGAACATTGTAAAATTCACATAAAAAAATTAAATAACTTTATGTTACTATTATTACCTGATAATATAACATTATTACTTACCAAAACATCGCCCCACTAAAATTATGAATAATAAATATAATAGTTATTACATACCTTTTGCTGCCATTCGTGATGCTCGAAATTGACCAAACTCGGAATTTTATAAAAAAAATACTAATGACCACAATCGCTGCCAATCACTACTAGATTAACCGCAAAGATGTCTAGTATATAATAAAATTAAAACAATAATCGTTAATTGTTAACATTTAGGTTATATCGTGTAAAATATAAGTGCACCTTAAATGGGGCAGTGGGAAGATATGGGTTAAAATTAAATAAAATTATGAATGGAGTTAATCGAAATTTCGATATGACGGTAAGTCATAATGGTCTTTTTGGTAACTGTCTACCCGTGAAGCTCTAGAATAAAGGGTCTTTTTTAGCGTGTGACATTTATGTATTTGTTTATAAGAAAAACGCAGAATCCATTTTAGGTCATAAATTAGTGAAGAATAAAAAATATTTCCGAAAATATTTTTGGTTTACACCAAAAAAAAAAGGTATACAAGAGTAACACATCTTTTCGGAGATTGAAATCAATTTTTTTTCATAATTAATTACATTAACTTTGCTCTTACGTAACGTACATCTTTAATGCAAAGCAAAGTTCTTCCTTATTATCCAATCATGCTTCCAACATTACCTATAAACAAAATCACATTTACATACCCACGCTTCAGCCCTCACCTTACACCCCACAAACCCATTGGTCATTAATCCATCCTTCGTTATCGACACTCAGAGCGAACTATTGCATTAGCCCGTCACCCACTAATTAGTTCTCTTATACCGAACACAACTGTTCGTAACATCTGATACAATGTAATTTGCAGCGCTTATCATGTTTGGCTTTTGTCGTTACTTTTTCAAGGAAGTTTTTGGTTTTCTTTTGTATTATTTACGACTATTTTTAAAAGGGTTTGGCTTTGTTGCTAGAACGCGTTTACTGTCGGCGCATATGCAGTAGGTTTACTATGCTGCTGTTTCAACGAGAGGCCATTTTTGAAGGGCGAAGATTTTTATCCAAAATTATGCTTACGAATATTTTCAAAAAGGTATCCAATATGACATAGGAATAAATATAAACTTTTTGACTTTTGACTTTTTGGCCTCGTTACTCCGACTGCCTTTTTCTTGGAAAATAAACGTGCGTTCCATAACTTTACAAAAAATAATATACATATGCCTTTGATTTAGTAAAGCGAACTTTGTTTTACACGTATTTAAAAATATATGTTTAATTTTTCATATCACACGAAGTTCTAAATACATATAACTTTCAAACAAAACACTGTCCCTATAAACAAAATAATTCGGAGTTAATCAAAATAAACGTACCATTTAACGACCGCAAAAACCTCGTTAAAACAACTTTTATCCTCAAAAACAATAAACATAAATAAAGAATAAAAAAACTAATTAAATTAAACGTTACTTAATTAAAATCTCATCTTGTTTCACTTTTGAACTCGTAAACAACTCGAGTAAAACAATTAAAAGTGTTTCAAACAAAAAACAAAATAAAGTGATACACGCAGTAAAGAAATGAACACTATATAAAAGAAAAGAAAATCTCTAAGTATTTCTAGTAAACCATTATTCGTAGTAATTTGATAAGTGCAAAAGTCAGTCTGTAACGCTTCCATGGCACTGAACAATTAAATTTGGCATGAAATTAATTTAAGATCATCATTAGACTAGCCTTTACTCCAATAATGTTGAAGTTGGCTTCCAGTCTCACCAGATGCAGCTGAATACGGATTTTATATGGAGCCACTATCTATCTAAAACCTCATTACCTGGATTATACTACGGTACCCCTGGGTAAGACTGGCTCTCAGGATTTTTCTAACTACTGTTGAATATCTTTGAAAACGACGGCCGGGAAACACAAATTTACGTGCTTTCCAAAATACGGAGGAACCCAGTATATTATAATATGGTCACCCATTACACATACCCATGACGCATACCCATTCACTGATCGACTCGGGCAAGCGTAGTTTTACCTAAGAAATAGATCAGTGCGGCTGTTTCTTAGCAACCTTTAGTGCTAATTTAAGTTGACGAGTTTAAACAAGGCTTATTCTTTCAAATAAACTTCAGAAAACTAATCTTTGAACTAGTACAGAATCCAGTAGCTAGTTGCTTAGATTTTTAAACTCACGAACATGTTCCCAACAATAACAGTCTAATCCAAGTCAATTAGAAACAGTAAAGTTATTAGCACACTCAAGAGACAAACAAACAGTCGTTATCACGATCGAGTTCATTTGAAATTCAACGCGACTTGTTTAATGTACAAGTGGTATATTGTTCTAGTCAATGCTGCTCTTGTTTTAGATTTACTAGCTGATGTTGTTTCATGCCTGCTTTGTTAAAAACTACAAAGATAAATCATCATTTTTAATTTTAATTTCTTAATTAGCTTCGTGGCGCAGTGGTTTAGGTCGCCACGCCAATATCATTGGGTCGGGAGGTCGTGGGTTCGATTATTTGTGCGATCCATAAAATATAATTGGTTCGGGTCTGGTCGTGCTTTGTGTCCGTCAAAGCTCCCGCGACACAAGAGCAATTGTTAATGCGGGAGTTTGTCTTTAAAAAAATAAAGAAGGAATTGATTATATATCACTGTTGCAACTAACAACTACACGACACAATGACATGCTTGCAACAGTACGGAACGTTGCCTATCAGTGGTATTATTTATAGTTCATACAGTTTATCATTTGATTATAGTTAGAATGACAATTTAATGTAAACTTTGTCAGAAAAGAAACAAGGACGCATTTTTGTACTTGCAGCTGATATTATTATTTTGATTCTATTATATGATTCTAAACTAAGTAAACCATCTTTACTTTCATAAGCACCCCAAATTATGCATATCTTCTAACTTACCCTAAACGCATAATGTCAAAGTATACTCAATCAAAACCAGAAAAATATTCTAAAACAAAACAATCCCTAATCTAAGTCAAATAATATCTTAAAAGAATACCAAAACAAGAAAGAAAGATATCGGAGGTCATTCAGCCGTGAACAAGTCGTAAAAGTCAAATGAGGGGAAGGGTTGTATCTAATTGTAAGCTAATGGGGTGGAGCACTCGTAAAACTTGCACGAACCCCCACTGTTTCACAACGACCCGACAATTACCGCCTATTGCAATTTCTTTGAAATGTTTTTTATTTATATTTAAAACATTTATTTTATTTTTAATGTCCATATGTATTTCGTACGCAAAGGTTTAGGTATTTCAGTTTCATAAAAATTAGATAACAGTCAATAGAGTTTTGCTCGACTCGGGAATCGAATCCATAACTTGTTGTCAATCTGGGCTTGGGAATGAATCCTCTCTAAGTACTGTGCATATGGTCACTATGGCAGCTTGCAAAAGAAAATAAAATTAACCCATTAATGTCCCAATGCTAGTCAAGTATCTCGTCTCGTATTGAGGGAGGGGTTAGGCCTTGAGTCCACCACGCTGTGCCAAGTGCGGATTGGAGACTTTGCATACCTTCAAGAAATATTCTAAAGAACCTTCAGGCGTGCAAAGTTACATCACGATGTAACTGAAAAATTTTTTATCTATACTATAATATTATAAAGCTAAAGAGTTTGTTTGTTTGATTGTTTGTTTGTTTGTTTGTTTGTTTGTTTGAACGCGCTAACCTCAGGAACTACCGGTCCGATTTGAAAAATTCTTTCAGTGTTAGATAGCCCATTTATCGAGGAAGGCTATAGGCTATATAACATCACGCTACGGTCATTAGGAGCGGAGTAGCAACGAAAAATGTTACAAAAACGGGGAAAAATTTGACTCATTCTCTTAGGTGACGCAAGCGAAGTTGCGCGGGTCAGCTAGTGTTAATTATATTTGTATGGACGAACTCGCGGGTATAAGCTAGTCTTCTCTAAAATTATTCTCCTTTATAGCTCTCAGAGATTGAAATTTCCGTCCAAAGAATTTTTATGCTGCGTGTTTATATGGACATTCCTGTGTTATAGTGAAAGTTGTAAAAATAAAGTGAGTACGGCGTTACTGGCATTCTTTGAGGGTACCAGGGTATTATAGGATATTAGGAGGTCTACGAAATGGTTATGGTGGAATGAAATTGATTTGTGACACTATGGGTACATTTTTTGTTGAAAGACTACTACGGTAGTAAAGATTAATCTTGCGCTCGCTTTAAGTATTGCAATAATAAACCCAGGTAGAGAACTAACATCTCAAATATTTACTGTTTAAAGGAGAAGAAACTTTGACCACTTGTCTTAGTCATGAGACTGTTGTATACTTAGAATGACAAAGGCTTATCTGAGCTGCTATTTCACAAGTTCCACGTCCAATAGAAGAGAAGGAAGTGTTAATAAATTTCTCTAAAAATAAATTAAATCAGTCCAATCTAAACAACACTCAACTGGCCAAATGAGCATGACTTACTTGAAATGCCTTGTTTCTTTTGGAGAACACTATACTTAACTCATATTATTCAAAAGCTTGTTTCAATCTTCAGTACCCATCAATCAAACCATCTATTTTCACATTTTCCCATAAGCTATAGTTAAAGTCACGTCGACAAGTTTTTCCTATTACTCAGCGATTTTGCAGCACGTGCAAAACCCGTCTGTAGCCTAACTGGACACACGAACACAATTTGTTACTATTGAAATGCTAAGCTATCTGGACATTTCGGGACTGCAATGGAATATCAAATGAAGGTTAATATCTCGATTTAGATAACATTGAAATCGGGTATTGAATGCAACTGTAGTTTATATTCTACGGTGGGTGTTTGAATGTTAAGGCTTGGTATTCTTGTACGACGTTTCATTGCGGATGGGTCTTATAGCTTATTGTAGTCCTGTCTTGGTAGTGCTTTTTGATTTCAAAATTAAATAAGTGTTTGTATTTCATAGACTAGCTTATTGACACTGTCCACCAAGAGGCTGTAGTAACAGATTTTTGGCAAGTGTTAATTAACTTTTTTATAGTGTAAAATGCCATGCTAACACTTCCTAAATGTAGAGGAAATAAGGCTTTTTTTCTAGAGTAAAAGATTAGAAAATTAAACATAGCAGGTAAATTTGTAACTGCTAGTCAGTTTGAGGTGCTCAAATAACACACTCTTTCGAAAATAATATCTAGAAGCCTTAAAATAACCAAAGTGATGAAAGGAAAGGCACACGGAAGGCTAATATCCGAGCAACAGTCTGTAACATTTGAAGATCGACGTTGAAACCATCAATAAGCAGTGTATGTAGGCGTTTGATTAATGAATATGGAACAGGCTTGCTTGATTCAAATTCAAAATGATCCCGCGTCGCGTCTAAAGACTAACCAAATTAATGTCTAGTTAGAACAGCGTGTGTTTGATCTTGAGACATTTGTTTGTTGTTTGAGGAAATAGTTATAAAGATAAAGATTTATTTATTGCAAAACTGTGTAAAAATAGTTCTTATAAATAGACATAAGTTTTTTGACTCAACAGTATATCCATATTGGCCATGCAACATAAGGTAGGTATCAGGTAATAGTACAAAATTATTAAGAAATACCATTTCCACTTTATTTTATACGAAAGCTACTCTTTCAATTTACTCTTAATCTAATTTCCACTAATTTCTTTTAATGTTGTTGGCAAACTATTATAAACACGAACACGAACTGTCATAACGTTTCTAACAGAAATAGTGATACATGAAAATAGTGAGTGTGTTTTGTTTAGCGACATATCGGTTTTAAGTAACATAAATAATTTTTATTAACATACATAGATAAACAGCATATCGAGTGTAGCGATATGAATCTAAATGAAATGATATCAGAATAAGGAACTTTAAGCTTTTTGATTTCTGATTTTTCCACCGTTTACATGACTGTCCTTTGTCATGCCCCATAAATTTGTCCGTTGTTATGTTAATCGTTTTCAGTTATATAGTATTTACGATAGTTACCTTTACCTAAGCCATGTCTAAGGTCACTTGTATTCGGCTAAGCACAAGACAATAGTTGAAGAGAAAATTACAAAAATGTGATAAAATCGGCCCTAGACTAATTTCTTGCATTTTTACTTCTTTAACTCCACATATTCAGTGGTATACCTTCAACTACATAATAGCAGCGAAGCTTTCTTGTTAAATTAGAAATTTCGCCGCCATTTAAATAATATTAAGCGTCTATTGGCAGCGATGTTGGCGTATTATTCAAATTGTTTCTTGTCAATCTTTGTTTGTACGAGACTTCAGTTTTAACGGTGAATTTGCATGTCTTTGTAATTTTAGCGTTGCATGGTTTTTGTCTTATTTTAGATGGGATATATAGCTTACCCCTATGGAAACAAGGCGAGATTTTATATTGTGAACTAACTTTTAAATAGACTTTATAAAAAAAATGTAAGATTTAATAATACTTTGCCAATCCAAGTTTCAAGTACCTCTTATTCAGCACTTTCCTTCCAAGATAGAACAAATATTTATTTTAACGTTTTCCGGGTACAGTAACAGTTGTAAATAAATCTTCCTTATTCCTCGGCGCATTAACAAAACAATTCACAAGAACATTTTAACAAAATTCTAAACAATAAGCGTTGACAAAAAAAACCTTCCAAAAACGTATCCCCGAGACGATTCCTCTTGTAACATCTGCACAAGCTATCTACCATTCATCCTGTTTCAATTCAATTTTATTTACAGCAAACAATTCTTTTGATAAATCGTTTTTAATCCGAACAAAAAGCGGGATTATTCCAATTTGAAGAAGAAAAAGATTTCATAATGGAATTAGTTCATTTTGAGATCTCGAGAGAGTAAAGCGGACATTGGGAATCTCTCGTGATCTCGTTAGCATTGGAATATTCTATGAGGATTAAACGTTATTCAGTTTGATTTGAATGCGAATGCCTTTTGTTATAGATTGCATTGAATGGCCGCTTCTAATGGTCGGCAAATGAGTCCCTTTGAGCCAGCGATGAATATGGAAGCGCTCAAGTGCGATATTTTATGCATTTTTCTGTTGTTCATTGAACGATTTCACTGAGTGCAGTGTTGGAATATTGATCAGTTCATCTGGCACTTAATTGTGAAAGTGCATAATCCACGATTGGGAATCTGTAAAATCTATCACAAATTTCTTTTCAACATGAATTATGGACATTAGTATACCAATATGTTCAGTTAAAATAATGATTATTCATATTTCAAACTGCACGTTTGGCGCAGTGGTTTAAGCGGTCACCTCACCGCAACAACCGTAGCGCCGCGTGTGGTGGGTTCGAATCCCACCCGGGACAAAACTTTGTGTGATGAGCACGAGTATTTGTTCTGAGCCTGGATGTTAATTTATCTATATAAGTATGTATTTAGAAGTATATAAGTATGTTTATCAGTTATTTGGTTACCATAGTACAAGCTCTGCTTAGTTTGGAATCAAATGACCGTGTGTGAGTTGTCCAATGATATTTATTTATTTCAACCAACGGTTTCCAATATTGCTGGTCCTCCTTATCTAATATGTAACAGTACCCTTTATGCGTGAAGGAAACCACGGATTTTATTTTTTCTCCATAATGTACCCGGTATCTTCAATCTCAAGATTGGATAAAAATACCGTTTAATTCATTAAACATATTATACTTCTGCATCAAAAGTTTGTCCCAGGCATAATAGGGTTTGTCTACAGCACATAGCCTTAAGCAAAAAAATCTCCCTCAAGTAAAACTGAACTAATGCAAAATAATCATTCACTGTTACTGCAATATATTATTTTACGACAGGCCACTGGCATGCATGGCCCTGCCCACTCCCGTTACTATAAGACTCTTATCCTTAAGGCGTTATCGTTTATGGTGGGCTCTATGGGGTATTGTCACGACCACCATACTGTGTCAGCAGATTGTACACTGTAGAAGACGCTTTATAAAACATTTTGATGGCTCAATATTTTAGAGTTCAACATACTTGGAACTGTCATTGATATAAACAGATTAACTGCATTCTGATTATTTTTAACGTTTTAATTCTGTTTCATGTGTTTTGAGGATTTTGTCCTTTGATGTCTGCGTACCTTATTAAAAGGGACAATTTAGATGAGAGTATGTATTTATGAGATGGTACACAAAAGTTATATGAAGACTGTCGTCATTAATCTGAAATATAGCCTTCCTTTGAACGTTGCACTACGTCGCGATTCATTTCTAACAAGCACTTGAAAAGTGCTCTTAACCCAAAGGAAACCGAGACTTTTCAATTTATTTCAATAGTTCTTTCACTAAAACTAATAACCCGTAGCAATATATAAGCCCGTAGCAGTTTGAAATGGCTCTTCGTACATAATGTCTACGACGTAGCACGTCTACGAGGTGCTACGCCGTAGCCAGTCCGAGCAAAATGAATTTCCGATGAGACAGTTATGAGAATAGAAAACTTGTGAAAAGGCGAACTGGTTCTTACATTTATTTAATTTTAAATGTTCTTTTCATTTTGCAGGAATGTTATAAATTAAATTGCAATGTCACTGTTATGAAACAAGATACAAAATAGAGTTATTTTTTCGTAATATTTATTTTCTTGCCGGCTTTGAGTGTCGGTTTGATAAATGCTAATTTTTTTTTTAGTTGAAGACATTCGATACGTAAATATCCATTATTGAGGTCAAAAAGATTTTTCTGTAAACACCTTTCACTGTCACCTTTTCTGTAAACAATAGCCAATATTTTTTACTGTCAGCAAGAATTTACGGACAGCATAATTATCACATTACTCATCCACTATCTGTTAACACAAAAACAATACCATAATTGTAAAGCGATCGGGCGATCTTAAATTCTCTTTCTCAAACTGTTCCGAGTGTTTCCGAGTTTTCCCGAATGTTTCCGAAAGGTTACGGAGTTAGCACTTAGCGCAAGCCGACGCGCAATAAAAGTCGCATCGTTGAGTGTGCGATGGATCTTATACTCGTTTTAAGGTCAATTTTGTTTTAATTTTATGTGATGTTAGGTAGCTTTGAATGAAAATGTGTTATGTGTGTTAAATTGCAAGAAAAGTTTATTTTCGGGAGATGATATAATTTTTCTTGCATATGAACTTTATATTGTTCATGTTCATCATGTATTTAAATTAAAAAAATATATATTTCTTTTCTGAGCAAAGAATCAAACTTAGAGCTTCTGTTACAACATTTATGGAGTGCAAAAATAATCTTCATGAAAAATAATTGTCAAAGCAATTTTAATAATTTTATTAATATCTTCCTCCATAATTTTATCTATGAAACTATATTTCTTTTCCTCATAAGGCAAAAGAACAGTAATATTCTATAAAACAATTTTCATCTGAGAAAAAGCACGATTCTTAGAAATAGCTTTGCTCGTTGAAAGCTTTCATTAAACATTAATAAGAAACTAGAAATAATAAAAATATCTCAAGTATTCATTTCTGTAAAATCTAATCAACGTTTGTGGATTTCTTAAGGTAAAGTTTTCACAATGAAAAGTTTTTTGGATAAACAAGAAATATGTTTTGATAATCTTTCAAATATTGATTGATCTTGATGAAAATATTTGAACATAACTAGAACATTTTCAGTCTTTCAAAAATAACCTTATGAACTGAAACTTTCCGGTGCATCCACGAAGAACTTTTAAAAGCGAAACCTTTTTAAGTGATAATTAATTAAATAAATACTGTAAGTTTCACTAAATATGGCTATATAAGAAACTTAAATTAAAAAAAGTGATTTACTTTTAAACTATTAAAAATACTTGCAAACGTTAATAAACACATCAAAATTGTAATCGTCACAGCACATTTTTCACTTTAACACTAAAAATAATTCCTAAAATTGTATTTATTCTTCTGTAATACATAACAGCTTCATAACAGAGTTTACGGATCCGTCACATTTTATTGTGATTCAATACAATGTACTGACAGTTGTGATCGTTTCCTCACAGATTATACGGACATTCTTCGTGGCTGTAAAATACTTTTTAAATCTGTATTTAATGGTTGTTCAATAATGTTGCATGGATAAAATCTGTTTAAGCGTTCGGCGTTTGAAAATGGTTCATGATATTTTGATGACGATAATAAATTGTTATCATAGTCTTAAGTAGGTGTGCGTATATCATGTTTGTTGCATTTCGGGATATAGGCTGACTCGTATTGTTCTCGGTTGTACATGAACACAAAAAATGTAAAAGAAGACATATTTTATGTTTTGTGCTAAAATAGGTGATGGATCTCCAAGTTCTCATAATAAACAGTACAGGTGCAGGGTGCAGGAATTGAAACTCAGACTCATTTATCATATAAGACGTATTGTCGTAAGCTATTTAAATTCCTTATCTGATAGGCAATTTAAACATGATTGTATATCAAAATAACAATTTTCAAATCTATCTCAAACCAAAAATAGACGGTACTCAGAAATAACTAGTGATAACTAAGTTGTAGATAAAAGGACAAGTTTATTGCGTACACTGAAGATTGTGGACCGCGGACACTTGACCACAGACATGTGGGGCTTACATGGAAACGACAAACAAGCGATTTCGTAGTTAGTTATTTTTGAGGATCATGATTTTGAAAACACGAGATTACCAGGAATATCATGGGTCTGCAGACATTTTCATTGGCAGTTTGTCTGTCACTGAGCTCGGTAATGCTATTTAGGGATAATTTCAAGACATACAGATACGGATAAGTGTCGGCTAGCTTATCACGGAGAATACATAGTCTTCGTTTATACATCTGCTGCCATTTTATCTCCCAGATAAGTACTTCAATAATCTTTATACAGGACTGAAATTCAAAATGCTTATTAGCGAAGTCAGCTATTGATATTATTAAAATTCGCTGTAATCTCCACTAAAATCTTAACCTTACTTCAGTGCCCTGTACGAAGTTGTTTGAAACTAGCTCGCCGTGCGGTCGCCGCTCGCCTACAAACATAGCGTCACCCGCTAGTGTACCACTGCCTTTAGGCTACGTAACTTTATTTACAACTAGTGCTTGTTGAGGCTTCTTGTAGATTTCGCGGCTAATTAGATTTTAAATGTGGGACGAATTTTTGACACTGTATCTGATGAGCAAAATATCGCAACATATAAAAAATCGAGTATTTAATGAATAAAAAAAATATTAAATTAAAGGAATCATTTTGTTTGAAATTATGCAAACATATCTTTATAGACATTTAAACATTCAAAGAAAAAACCGGCCAAGTGCGTTTCGGACTCGCGCACGGAGGGTTTCGCACCAAAAAAATACGAAAAGAACACGTTTATTGTATGAGAAACGCCCTTAATATACATTTTTTTATTTTTAGTATTTGTTGTTATAGCGGCAACGGAAATACATAATTTGTGAAAATTTCAGCTTGGTTTATGAAATACAGCCTGGAGACAGACAGACAGATAGCGGAAGCTTAGTAATAGGGTCTCATTTTGCCCTTTGGGTACGGAACCCTAAAAAACGATGATGAATGCCAAAATTTTACAATTTATTATTACTTCAATCCTAACTTGAGGTACTTACTCTATGATATATGGACTATTTAGGTTCTCAGCTTAAACACTATTTATGGTTCAACCACACCAGTATTTTCGCCGATTACTTTCCCAAACCAAAAGCTAAAACTAGCCATACTAAAAGCTTCCAATTTCCGACAGCTCAAACCGTGCCACAGTTAAATGGTGTTTTACAGTACACCAGTAAAATGCAAAGTAAAAACTTGCATGAACCAAACTGTGATTGACTGCGTGCTGTCGTTTAACCTACGGGATTGATAGGCGTTTTAGATCTCTGACCGGGTGTGCGGCTACCAATAAAATATATATTTTAACTTTGAAAACTTGTATAGATTGGTGGTATTTTTTTTATTTATTGTGATTTGTTGTAAAACTTGATTGGAAAAACAGTTAAAATATGAAGCGTCTCGACGATAACAGCTGAATAAACTGGCAATGAAATATACCATTATTTTGAACAGATGTATATGTAAATAATACATGGAAAAGAAAGTATGCTCTTCCGTCACTCCATAATCTAGTGGGCTAATATATATCAACATTTTGCGCTTTTAGTTCGACGAGAAGTGGTAATTTTTGACCTCAGTAGTTAAGTTTTGTACTTCAGTGCTTCGAGCAATCACTCAGAATTTTGCCCATCAGTAGCGCGATTCTTTACAGTCGGTCGAGTATCAAAAGTTTGACATTTAAAATATACTGCTAAAATACAACGCCCGTTAGAGGCGCTGATCAGATTTTCATACAAAATTTCTCGATAACTAGCCGGTTGTCGAAAGTCGATAGTGGCAGAGAATCAAGCTAGCATTCGGTTATCGTAGTATATGAAACTCATTAAGAATTCAAGAACATAACTACTATCAAAATGTTCTACCATTTTAGAATTCAGCGATACCAAAGTCCGAGTTCAGTCTCAAGTTGTTGAACTAGCTCGCCGTGCGGTTGCGACTGCCGGCTGAGTATTACGTCACTCGTACAACTCTGACCAAACAACGTTCTTTGGACTGCAGCGAAGTTAGCCGCGTTTCGATGTGTACTGAAGTTTGGTTAGATGTTGAATTTGGAATACGTTTTACTATTTTAGTTTCTAGAACTATCTGAGGACCGAAACATACATTATTTCCTCTGATTAAAGTTTATATATCAGTTAATTTCATTTTACTAAAAATTCGACCGTTTCTGTAGTTCCATAGCAATAGCACTAGTAAGAATACCACCAACTGTATTAAGCGTTAAAGAGTTTAATATATAAGAGGTCAAATACCATTAAAACTATACTAGTAATAGATGTAAAATATTCGGTACTATAGTACGAATTATGAAGCAGGGAATCACTAGACTATGTTCTGCATAAATCTATCATTAATTAATTATACTAGCGCAGTCGGGTCTTCTTCAATCGTAAATCCCGTAACATTAGAGTAAAGTATTTCTCAAAAGAAACCACGTTATAATTATTAGCGTATATTCCAATGTTTTCACGAACATTACACCGCACACAAGTATCGCTGACCCAGTTGCAACATCCACGAAATGTTCGTTGTTATATAGGATATAGGCTAAGAGATGGGGTGCCGATGTTTACCAATCATTAAATAAATAATATTACGTGACTTCGATTATGACTTTTAATAGATATAAAGTGTTTACAAAAATATATTTTTGGTTTGCTTAATATGATATCAATCTATTCACTATGAACAAGAAACATCTTCGTCTTGCACAAAGTGGCGTTTATAGAAGTTTTCAAACACTATTTTTACAATTATTATTTCCTTTTCTTATAGTAAAACTAATTAAAGTGAAATCATAAACCATTCTTCGTACAGTTCTTATAAAACAGCGCAAAGTAATAATTTAATGAGAATAAAAGTCATTACAAATTTCAGTTTAAACATTAGTTAAATTTAAAAGAAAATGTATATAAACCTTAAACATAGATTAGTCGAAAATATCCCATTAAATTTTCATTATTGTACCAATTAATCTCAATATTATTTAAATAGTAAAAATGTAGAAAGATCTGTTAAATATATCATTAATCAAACAAAGAGATTCGGAGTTGAACTAACGACTTAAGTTTTCACTTAACTATTAAAATTAAATTTTAATGAAACTAATGGCACTTGCGGATTACTTTGTTACCCAAAAAAGTCGTTTTTAGATCAAAATTTCATATTAAAGTTTTAAACCAAGTTATAAATACACTGGTTCTAAAGCGTGCCTACCTATACCTACATCATAAGGTTGTACTTGCATTTTCTTTTAAACATAGCACAAATTTTAATGCAATAGAAAAGTCGGAGCAATATCCTACTTAAGGCAGTGATTAAAAGAATAACAAACGTTATTAATATTCATCTAAGTATATAAATAAAATAAATCACTGAAATATGTGTACGTGGATAACTTCGAACCACAAAACTTAATTGAACACTTATTTTTATAATATCTTTGTAATTGTCTGCACAAGACTTGTATGGGATCGATGGGATCATAATTCCTACGAGAGTGGAATCAACGGGATAAAATTGCAAATACACCCGGACGAAGTCGGGCCAGCCTGCTCGTCATCAATATAAATTTTCAAAAATGTTTCTTCTACAGCATTATAAAACATTTTATGCTATTTTTCATACGTCTGAATGCGAGTTCTAATAAAAACGTAAATCTAATCATAGAAATAATATAACTTTATAAACAGGTTAAGCAAAACTAAAAACATAACAATAGCTATAATAATATGGTCCCTATAAAAGGGGTCTTATTTTTTACTGCCTAAGTTGAATCAAAGCCAACTGAAATACTTTATACCTTAATAGCCTATTATTTCGACAATTACAAGGTATTAATTATAATTATAGACACTGAAACAAACCGCATAAAATATCCATTAAAATTAATTTAACCAGCTTTATTATTAATGTTAATAAACCTTTATTATAAACTATTATAATATTCTATTATTACAGGGCTTATGACAAAATATTGCTTTTGTTTTGTTATGATAAAAAAATATTTAAATTTGAAAAATAGTGATTTGTTTATGTTTGTTTATTTCGTAATTCAATTGTTACTTAATGTTTGAAGAACATAGATTACTTGATTCGAGCTAACTTACTACTTTTAAACATACCAATTATAAAACACTAATTTACTTGACAAGTTTTAACGGCTGAAAAGGCTGGTAAGGCTAGAAAATAATATGTATTAAAAATTTCCGAGCCTGATTTTTTACTGTCTCAATTGATATTATATACACTAGCTGACCCGCGCAACTTCGCCTGCGTCACATAAGAGAGAATGGGTCAAAATTTTCCCCGTTTTTGTAAAATTATTCACTGGTACTCTGCTCCTATGGGTCGTAGCGTGATGATATGTAGCCTTAAGCCTTCCTCGATAAATGGACTATCCAAAACGGTAAGATTTTTTTAAATCGGACCAGTAGTTCCTGAGATTAGCGCGTTCAAACAAACAAACAAATGAACAATCAATCAAATAAACAAACTCTTCAGCTTTATAATATTAGTAAGTATAGATTTTGCAAGCAATTTAAAATTAGTTAACGTTTTATTTCCTTGCTGTAGTCTATCTCTCGGACTATAGCCGGTAGCAGTTAACTTGTCGATAATTTAGACCGCACCCACATTACACTACGGAAGGACGCGATTGTTTCCGATACACTCGGACAACAAAACATACAACACTTTGTTTTAATAAACTTTAAAGCTAAAATATTGTTGTAAAATATGTTGTTGTTATTATTTCTAAAAGGCAGGCTAAAAGCATAGTTATAATAAGTGGGTATGCGACGAATGATAGCATTGACTGTCCAAAAAATAAAAAAATACCCACTGTGGATCTATTGCACGCTTTCCATCCTTAAGTTATTTATTTTTCGATAAATATTTATTATACTTTATTCATATTTTCACCCGAATATAACATTTCGATATGATTGACCTGGTGAATATAATAAAAGTACACATCCATACTAATATTATAAATGCGAAAGTGACTCTGTCTGTCTGTCTGTCTGTCTGTCTGCTACTCAATCACGCCTAAACTACTGAACCAATTTGCATGAAATTTAGCATGGAGATATTTTGATACCCGAGAAAGGACATGCTTCTTTTTACTCCGGGAAAATGACGCATTTCCCGGGAAAATTTAGGTGGCGAACGAAGTCGCGAATAATCAATATTATAATGACATGGAATTAACAAAATTCCGTTGTCATGGCAACTGTTTAAATTATATTATTCGTCATATTAAGAGATATAAATAATTTAGAGAATATTTTTCGTGAAAAAAAAAGCATATTTTATATCATCACGCTACGACCAATAGGAGCAGAGTAACAGAAAAAGTGTTACAAAAACGTGGAAAATTCTGACCCATTCTCTCTTATGTGACGCAAGCGAAGTTGCGCGGGTCAGCTAGTCAAAAATAAATATAACCATTTACCATATAATATTTATTTCTGCATTTGTATTAACAAAACAATATGGTACGTTAATGTGGATCACATAAGGTAACAAAATTATCAATTGATATTTTATGAAGCGTATAATTATATTATCATTAATTGATGTAATTAATATCAGTTTTATTGAATATCAATGAGGACCAATTAGATATTAATATTTTAACGAATGTGTAACGATAATTTATTTTCATATTATAAATATTTAGATATGTTAATTAATTACGATTTCATGAGAAATGTGAGTACGCAGAATTTGAAATATGTTTTGATGTTTTTATTTGTTACTTAGAAATGTTTATTTTACTATACTGTAAATATGGTATTTTAATAACTCGTTATTATAATATCAAGTAAGGTTATTATTATAGTGAATATAAATTATGTTAAATGTGTTTTCAGAAATGATTCTTAGGGAAATTAGTATTTCATAGTTCCTCTGATTGCAAGAAAACATTGTTAACTAGTGTTAAAGATACTTTTTACTTGTTTTTGTACTTTATTTACAAAAAAGTCTATATCTAATCTTAGCGATATTAGCGGGAAAGCCTCGACTAGATATTCTCTAGCCAATATTTTTAATAAGATCATAAAATGATATTATTTGTTTTCAAGGCCTATCAAGTGACTTGAACAACTATGACACTAGGTTGACCACTAACCATACGACAAACAAACAAACATTATTTATTTACAAATTTTCAGTGCACTTAGTTATTCCTGTAAACAAACCAAAATACTAATATATCGATATTTTAACAAAATTCTTAACGTACGGATATTGTTGTCGAAGTGTACCTCCACACGCGATGTCGGGGTCAGTGCACTGCGGTGCTCGAACATCGCCTACAACAGTACACGTAATTGCTCCTTATGTTGCGGGAAATTTCGGGTTTTATGGCTCTACGAATAATTCCTTGTTATGGAATATTTTAGTAAAAATATTACTCGTTTGAAGTGAAATCTAGGTTTTAAATTTTATCGCGTTTTACATATTTTAATTTAACTCACAAAATTGTAACGCAGACATTTTTACATGAGTAAGTTTCTGCAAGGTTTAAAAAGTAATGACAGTTGCTTTTCTGTCAATTCCCTGCTATAAAACAAACTTAAAAACTACTTTCCTGGTAGTCTAATAGACGGGAGACAAAGTCCTGCTCGCTTAAGATAAGAGTGTGTGTTTCATGACGGTATCATCTCTTATCTTCTATCAGATATGTTCATTGGTTACACATAGCCCTATTTAGCTTTTATTTGAATTGGTTCAAGGGATAATACTGGTGATTTGAGTGATAAAACAGGCAACATAATAATATGACAAGTCGGAAAAAAACATCTCTGTAATTTTTAATCAAAGTTGTCTATGCACGCATCTATCGTCGCATAATGACACTTTGAACTTTGAACCAGTTTTCCACGTGCAGCAACAAAATGCCAGTTACAGCATAATTACGTACAACAAAGTAGCACAAAGCGATCGACGCTGAACGACTCGACGCCGTGTTAATAATCTCCCTGGCGCCGGCTAACTGCGTTATACTGGGGTTGCCAGTACGACATACAAAAGTCCCTTAAAAAATATAACAATTTTTTATCTATATAATAATGCAACCTCACTAGCCTGAGAGTTCTTTAGAACAGTTCTTGAAGGTATGTAAAGTCCCCAACCCCGACGTAGATTTCAGAGGAGATATTTGCTCAGCAGAGGGATTAATTGTATTATTTATTTTATTTTATTATTGCATTTATCGGGTAAATTGTATTTTTTATCTGGATATAAATAAAAACTTTACTATATTACTGTCACTGTTGGGCTTCCACGTTTTCTACTGTAATTAACAGAGTCCATCAAGAAGTCCTAATGCGGATTAATGACTGTATTCCTTTAAGAATATTTTCCATATACGCTATGTTTCTTACAATGGCAGTGTTATAATGTTCCTTGCAGAAGACAGAATTACACTTACAGAGTTTTATTATTTTTCAACACACATACTCTAAAAAATTGTGGTAAAAAGTTTAAAAGGTCTTCAATAATATGAGTTCTATTACAATGTCAAATTTTCTAGTAATATTGAGTAGAATAATCATGTCTTAAATTAATTTAAAGCCTTACTTTTTTGGTAAAAAATTGGCTATCAAAATATTAATGTAAAATATTCTAATCATCGTAATTCAGTGGCCACGGCACGTGGAAGTCGTAAAAGTAACAAAACAATTCAAGTCAAACCAATTAATTTCCCTTCAGTACTTGTAAGGATTGCAAGCAAAGGTATTATACCTAGTTATACCTAGGTATTGTGAATAGCCTTGAATACCTGCCTAGATTCCCGTCCGGTTCATTTGAGATGAACTGAGGTAGCTCTGCAATAGATTGAGTAGATAGAATGCAGTTGCCTTCAATTATTGGAAGGTATTTTGGATCTATTGGCCCGGTTTATGTAAATGCCGAGAAAATATTGAATATATTTTTTTACAGGGATCTTATTCGAAATACCCTAAGATTATGTATTAATTGCAAGTACTTGAAACACGATAAAAAATTAAATTTGTTTGCAATTAATTTAATCGATAGCCATTTAGTTAAATGTTATTAATTGTCTCTAATCGAATAGTCACTATTGCCCAGCCTATCTTTGTTATTTTTATTTTTTTACTACCATTGACTTGCTTTGCAGAATATTCAATTATATTGCTTTTAGTTTGTTACTCATACAACATACATAATATACAAATAAAATAAAAGCCAATACTTAGACCAGATTAGATTTTTCTTCCACTCATAAGTTTTCTGATTTCACAAACACTACTTGTTTATAATCTCCCATATTTTCAGTAAAATTCCTCACCTTGCACCCTACAACCAACTATCTTAACATTCAATTTAGCTTCTTTGCTCGTCCTATTTGCTGCATACAAAGTTATTACACAGCGCAATCTATTTTTCATCGAATAACAACCGATTTGCATTTTATTTTCCTCACATTTTCGTAAATGAACGTTTCACGTTAAAAAACACTTTTTATAGCTAGAAAAAACTGTGGGATACACCTTTATTAGTTTTTTAACGGCGGAATGGTTATTTGCATTTTCATCAGCACTTTTAAAATGGAATGGAATTTTATGGAACTCGGGAACGATATTTAAATGGCAGTGGAGTGAAGAAGCCATTTTGAGTTTAGTTAGCTGCTTCACTATGATGTTATTCTAGTTTTATTTTAGTCCGAATCCTTGAAGTCTGCGGGAAATATGGTAATTCAATTTTAATAGAAAATAAGGTCAAATACATTTAAAGTTAGCTGACCCTCTATTTATAAAGAGTTACAATATTTTGTCCCCTATTTCAGTATCAAAATGAATGAGCGAGAGCGAGAGAGAGAAAGTAGCCTAGATTTCATCCTGCCTTTATGCTAAAATTTATCAAAATCGGTGCAGTGGCCCAGCTGAAAAGTGTAATGGAAAGACAATCCCACTTTTTCGTTATTTGCTTCAGTAATGATGTACAAATGTTATTTAACATGTGTTTTCGGTCCACCAAATCTCACTGAACATTTCGAAACTAAACCAAATTTAACTGACCACAAGAACGCGTATTGACAGGGAGGCTTTTAATTAAACGTGGCGCAAGTGAAAACTAGATCTATTTTAATTTAGCAAGCATCTAAATCAGTACGAGTGTTGCGCTACCGCAACACGGGCGCCGTGGTTTATCGCGTAATTGTATCAGAATGGACTTACGAATCAATTCGATTTGAGCGTAGTTCTAACACAGGTATTTTGAAATAATGTTATGTTACCCACAAAATTGCAACTTACAATATGGCATGTGATAATAGGCATTTTTTACTACCATTATGGTAGTAGAAAAATTGCCTATTGTAGTAGGCAGGCCGCGTGGGTAGAGGCGACCTATTTATGTATGAAAAAACTGATCAGCGCCCCTAGCGTATTCTGCAAGAACTATTTTGTACAAGTGATTTTAAACTTCACACGCTCTCTGTTCACAGCACTAATTCAGTAAAGTAGTATGCTTTAATGACATTCCGCTTAAAAAGAAAAACAGAAGATTATCTATACTAATATTATAAAGCTGAAGAGTTAGTTTGTTTGTTTGATTGTTTGTTTGTTTGAACGCGCTAATCTCAGGAACTACTGATCCGATTTGAAAAATTCTTTTAGTGTTAGATAGTCCATTTATCGAGGAAGGTTATAGGCTATATATAATCACGCAACTACCAATAGGAGCAGAGTACCAGTGAAAAATGATACAAAAACGGGGAAAATGTTGACCATTCTCTTTTATGTGACGCAAGCGAAGTTGCGCGGGTCAGCTAGTCTTTAAATAAACGTCACATTTACAAAAAACCGTAAAACGCTAAAAAACAGTTTCGTTTCATATCTTCATCAAATCAGTATATGTTATATGTAGACGCGGACTGAACCGTCTTGATACTAGAGTTATCTCGTCTCGATGTCTCCCAAGACCTCTGTAAACACGAAATTATTGGGAATCGATATCTTTATGGCACGCTGAGCTCATGTGTGATCTAATTTAGTATTTTCCAAGTGTGTCGAGATATTTTTTTCGGTTATTTAGTTATTTATTATCTGAAATATAGGGTGGGTTTTTTGCTAGATATTCGTGATGTTCTGTCATTTATCAGATTAGGTCATATCGTTCGTTTATAAACGAACGTAAGTAAAAAGATGTTCTAAATAAGGTTATAAATAGGTTTTGCAGTAATGTCACCGTCATACATCATATTCGATAAAAGTAGATTTTTTATTGCAATTTAACCAATAGGTGTGTTACTTTGCATTGCACTTGTGCATTGTTTGAAGAACAATAGAAACTTATCTTGGAATGAAGGACAATTTTAAACAGTTTATAAATAATTCAAGCATCATTAACCACTCCTTTAAACACAATGTTTCCTTTTCTTATTTCTTCTATAAATCAAATACAAAACAAAGCACCACCATTACCTTTCACGATATTTCAAAAACAACGCGATCACGTACCTCGAAGACTAAATAAAACGTGCTTTTTAAAGCGAAAAATGTAAAATCTTAAGCATTTTTAAAGTTCACAAAGGAAGAGGCGGACGAATAAATCCTGCAGCGCTGCATCGCTAACTTGATTTAGAACGAGACCTACAGTCAACTACAAAAGTCGTCACAACTCAATATTTTCAAAACTTTTTAACATGTGCTTTTATAACAGAGGCACATCTAAAATTTCTCATAATTTTTTTTTGTTGAAGGTTTAATATGCGTACTACAGGGCAGTGAAAAAACAATTTTCATTGACTTATGAGCCGACTGTACAAGTGTACAGTCACAAACAAAAATATTCGTACACTGTCACATTTTAAAACGTAATTAGTTGTTGTTTGCTGTTAGTTTAAGACAAATACCCAGTGAATGCAAAATTTCCTTCAAGTTAAGTTTTGTTCTTCAAGAAACAAAAGAAATAAACTATTTTTCATTGACAAAAAGGATGTTGAAAATGTGCCAGTTTATACAGTCACATTATTTGCAAAAGCTGCTTATGAAGTTATCTAGTCCCGCGAGGTTTTTAGTATTTAAAATATAATCCTGTTTCTTTTGCTTCTGTCTGTACAAAGTGCTGTAAGAATTTTCTGCAACCGCTACACTGCAAGCGATTAGCGTTGCAGCAGCTTTATTGTCCGGAAACAGTTTGCAACGTTTTATGAAGTTCTTTACTTTATTGTGTGTTAGGATTATTTATTAGTACGTTTGTGACCGTTGTTTCCTGCGTTGTAAAGGGTAGAAAAACAAATAAAAATGTATTAATGTAAAGATTTATTGGACATTTCAATTATATGTGCTTTTGCATACTTTTTACTAAGATGTTGCGTAGAATTAATAAAAATCTTGGTTGTTATTATTTATAAAGTATATACGCAACTTACTTATGAATAAAGTAGTGAAAAGCCAGAATGAATATTGTAGGATATATATTATTTATACCGACGTAAAAATTCTTGACGAAATTTCGAGGATTTAAAAATGATTTAAAAATGTTGATCATCACAAACCACCAACTTAAACTTTCGCGTTACAAATATGAAATAATATATATCTTTATTACTCTCCTACAGTCCTCCATAGATTTGTTCCGTCGCCAGTGGACAACAACGATGAGACCTTTGATTATGTAACAATGCAATTTGAGTGATCACCGGCCTCTCGACGCCACCGCACTATTACTGCCGGGAAAAGACCTAGATTCCGTTTTCTGTTAAAGCAAGACAGTGTATAGTGGCTCTGAGATCAATTAAGAAGTAGATTAAATATTGAAAACACTAAAAATTCATCGTAATCATATCTATAGTAATATTATACAGGGAAAATATTTGTCTGTAAATATGTCTGTTACTCTTTCACACAAAAACGACTGAACGAATTTTCATGAAATTTAGTACACATATAGTTGATAACCTAGATTAATACATAGTATATATTTCTGCCCCGTGAAATAGATAAACGCGGTTGAAGTCGCGTACAAAAAGTAGTTGTGAAATAATCGAATTTTTATTTGGAATCAATTCTGATATTTTTGTTTAACGCTCCAAAAATATTCGCAATTGTTCTCTGTTTTTATTTAAAGCGCTTTTTATATTCATTACTTTTATTGCGATTTTATTTTAAAGTTGTCAAGCATGCAGTTTTTGTTTGTGGCGTTCATATAAATAATATAAAGCTTTTGATTGCAAATGCCTTTGTCATAAAAATCGTTTATCGTTTTGAGTAAACGATAAATAATGAAGTTATATTATATTCTCTGGGAAAAAATATTAAAAATAAATTGCTTTTATTTTTTGTAGATAAAATTCAATGATGTGCGGTATCTGTCTATGTTACTAGGTACTATTTTGTCATTTAAAGTCTAGTAATAAAAAAAGGAAAAATATCTTTATTATATTGCAGTTGTTACAATACTAAAGTGACGGTGGCACAACTAGTAGAAACATTAATGACTTGCTTTTATGAAGAAGTTGTACATATCTGAAAGTTCTGGAATAAATAGTCCCCAACCAGCCCTTAGCCACCATGTTAAAATAATGCTAGCCCATGTATTTTTTTAAAAACAACTCTCTCAGTTGGAACTGCTCTTGGGTCGCGGGGACTTTTACAAACATACAAACAATGAACACAAAGTACAACCAGACCTGAAACAATTATTTATTTGTGGATATCACAAATAATTGTTCCGTGTGGGAATCGAACCCACGACCTCAAGGCACAATGAAGCGGCGTGGTGACTTAAACCACTGTACCACGGAGGCAGTCAAGTTAACCAGTAGGACAGTTATTTCAAGACCTTATTTGAACCCTCTTAATCAACTGTTGAAAATGTGAAACAGCTCTACAATACATTACAAGTAGTATTACATCTTACAAACATAAAGTACAATCAAATTTCCAAAACTGGTTTACAAGAGCAATAAAAGCCGTTGTAAAAGTAATACTCTCGTGCTATGTAACAGAGCCACTTGTTTGATATATGGAGTACGAACTCATGTCGAAATTCAACCGGAGATTTATTTTATAGAGGAATATTATTAAGCTGTTGAACTCGAAAAAATACTATTTTTGATAAATGATAGTTAGTTTTCTTTTTTTGTTGGTCTGTTTCGTAGCTTCACAAAAAGTGCTGAACAGATTTCGGTATAGTTTTTGCAAAAATTGAGACCAAAGATGATGAAACAGTGGACAAAAAGATGTCAAATCTAATTATTTTAATAAAACCACATTTCTTTTCTTGGTAAGCGTAGTGAACGATTCATAAAAGAACTCTTGGACCAAAAAATGATTATTTATCCACTTTGTTATTCTATGTAAAACTGGTTTTATTTAGAAATCCAATTTTAGTTCGAAATAGCATATTAATAAAACGTGATCATACAAATATCATTCGTGAAAAGCAAACACGATTTTAAATTATTTGAAAACGACATTACTATTTTTATTCATAGCAACGATTCAAACTAAATTGTTTCATCGGTTTGTTTTCCCTCTAACATATTTCAGTTCTAATTCCTGCGGCTATCAAAATGTAATTACAAAAATATTTATTCTCACCCAACTATTTTATGGAACACTGAACTCTGAATATGAATGGCAAAAGCACATACATGTAAATATACATTAGAGAATTGCGTATAAATTGCCGCTAAACATTGTGTAGTAGAAATATAGTTGTGTGTAACAGTGTTGAGAATATTAATTAAGTAGACCGGGAAGAAAGACTTCTTCACATAAAAAAAAATTCTTCAAATTTATATCCAGAAGGAAAATTCAAGAAAAAAGAAAAAATTGCGCTTTCCTAATCTGCCATTCAAATAATTTTGGGAATTAAGACAATTGCGAGTATTCAGGTGAATGTACCTGTTTTTCATTTCCAAAAGGCACTAGTCTTGCGTTCATGTAATAACAACAGCAAATAAACAATCAACATGAAATATAACTAGACACGAATGTTCGGTTTCAAAACTTCGTTAAGTTACGTCTCACATTCGAACTCTTACAAATATGTACCTTTACAATGTGAATGAAATTTGTAATTCAAATCATAAACTAAATAGTATACGTGTTTGTAGTAGCGCGTGTAATTAAATGGTTTTCAGAAATATTTTGAATAAACCCACTTTTGCTAATGTTATTATATCTCTTACTAGCTGACCCGCGCAACTTCGCTTGCGTCACATAAGAGAGAATGGGTCATAATTTTCCCCGTTTTTGTAACATTTTTTACTGGTACTCTGCTCCTAATGGTTGTAGCGTGATGATATATAGCCTATAGCCTTCCTCGATAATTGGGCTATCTAACACTGAAATAAATTTTCAAATCGGGCCAGTAGTTCTTGAGATTAGCGCATGAAACAAACAAACAAACAAACAAACTCTTTAGCTTTATAATATTAGTATATGTAGATTTTAACGTTAAATAGTTTTCTACCTAGTTATTAATCCTGATCTGAAAAAGCTATGCTTTTTATGTGCGTTTTCGATTTCAAACGTTTCATGGCAAACTAGGGTCGTAGTTAGGCAGATATAGTTGTAATACTTGTAATATACTGACTTCAGCCCGCAACTTAGTCTGCGTCAAAATAATAAACGGGGTTAAAAATATCTTAAGTGTTACTCTAGGTTATAAGTAATCACCAAATTTAATTAAAATTCATCCAGTCAAATCATGAAGCAGACATCTATGTACACAGACAAACTGTCGTAGAATTTGTCGTAGCGCTTCAGAATAAATATTAATAAAGGTATTTTTTCAAATATAACAAGCACCTGTTATTCCAGCAGTCTTAATAAAACACCATCAAGCATCTACCTCACCCACATTAAATATCAAACGCACCTTTCCCTAAAATAATAAAAAAATCATCAACAATTTTACGTTCCCTTCCTACTTTAAAAATGTACTAAGACTTGTTCATTGGTAAACCAAGGACAAGCTCGTGGCTCGAACATGTTCGTAATAGTGATCGAGAGTGATACAGCAATCACTTAACATCGCTCAAAGGGATGAATAATACATGAACTACCCGCTGCTAACCGAGTTAGCGTTACACTACGAAATGGTTAATTTTAAATTAGAAAAAGACTTTTGAGGAGTTCTTTTGGTTTAAGCACATATATTACGAATGCGAAAATTTGTTGGTTTTTTATGTTTACATAGCGAAACCACTGGACTGATTTAAAACAAAATTTGCGAGAGAGAGATCGAAGAATAGAGTTAAAACGTAAGATGAATTATTCATTAACTCCATAGCGGCTGAAAAATGACGTGAAATTCAGCTTATCCAGCTCATATGAGGAACTAGAATACTTTCATTAAGAACATAAAAAATATTTTTAGCATACATTAAAGTTCTTTAAACTAAACAGTTCTAGAGGGAATGCAAAGTACCAAATCTGCACTCGACCCTTTCGGAAGGAACCCTAACCCAGCAGTGTGGTACATACAGTACATACAGTAACATAAAGTGTTTTTATGTGGCTATTTATGTAAAATGACTGAAAAATATATGCTGTAAATGTTTTTAAAAGCCTTTAAAGCCGCAGAAGTAGTGCTTTGTCTCATTTTATTAAACTTAATTAGTCACAAAGGGTTTCACAAACTGAAACATAATTGCCAAAGTTAGACGTGAACCAATTTGATAGTAATATCAAAAGTTTCACTAAGAGATTTATATTTTAAAACAATTTGTAGTTTCTTATTAAAATTGAAATATTTTTTGATCTTTACAATGTTAATATAACACTTCTAATTACACTAGAAATTAATTGAATACAAAATGTTTTGTATGGATACAGAGTTTCTTACGATATTAAGGAACGGTGTCACTACTTCTAAATATTTTTCATTCATTCATTTACTGTTATTTTCTTCAGTAAATACAAAGGTTATCAGTTACTTAGTTATGAAGTGTTAAACTTTAGCGCGATTCTTTACCACTATCGAAGGGAATTGTAGGAACTATTTTTTACATTTTAAATGTCAAACTCTACTCTCTACAGAACCGACTGCAGATAATCGCGTTACTAGTCTTAACGATTACAATATTATTCTTAGTAAGAATGATTAACGATCTTCAACATTAATAAAAAGTTATTAATTAAGAGAACTAACTTTCAGAATATATTAACTGTTAAATTGCTTTAATAACTTTTCGAAATGTTTAAAATCTCAAATACTTCTCCGTCGTGTAAATGGTTCAACCGATTCAGAAAAAAATTGACAAAGTGAGGTTCCAAATTCGAACAAAAAATGAAGGAACACGAGCAAAGCTGCGGGCTAAAATAGGAATAGTAGCTGAAGTTGTAAATGATTGAAATTACCATTCATATTTATCAAACACTATCAATCATTCTTAAAAATAAACCAAACAAAATTCTCCAACGCCTACTCACCTTTACAAAAAAAGTATATTGTTATTGCCTCTACATCAAAAGAGACTGACAATGTCCTCCGATAAGATATCGACCCTCAGAGAGTGAGGGCTTTCTTTACAAAAATACTGGACCTATCTCAAATAAGGGTAATTTTCTAAATAAATGTTGGCGATAACCGACTGTTTGTAGACCTAAGCTAAGAAACTTTTTTTGAGATCATTTTTCAAATCTGATAAATATTTTCTGAATAAAAAGAGCTACGTTAAATACAAAGGTTTGGGATATTTTTTTATATTAGTGTTAGGTTTTTAAATAAATTGTAATATTATGTATGAGTTATATGTTCATATTATTATATTTATTTGAGTAATATCGTTACGTAATTTTGATACAACAAAATCGTTCGCGTTGTTCGTATGTCTGTAAAAGCGTCCCACGACACAAGAGCGATTAATTTATTTGTGCGGAAGTTGCCTATTTTAAACATACATTTTTGAACAGACACAGATATATTATACTCTGTGTGTCTTCTTAACCACACTAACCAACCCTGTTCACAGAACCAAATTAAAAACTTAAGTATAATTATTCCAAAACGCTCACGAAAACCTTAAATAACTGAAACAAATATGGAAACAAACTAATATCATTACTGAGAGAGGATTGTCAACAAGTTGATAGGAGACTGAGCGCAGTCTCGGAACTCAATTCAAATGAAACTATAATCAAGATGAGCCACTTAGGGGATTAAAAGCGAACTTTGTACTACGCTACGAAGACGGCGCTTCTATTTTTTTTGTTGCAATTGCATTCGTTGAAAAGAGTGGATTAAATTGGATAGATTGTTTGCTAAGATAGTCCTTGGTGTCGGATTTGTTTTTAATTTTAAAGTTAAATGTAGAAATCTCTTCGAAGTACTAGTTTTTATAAATTCTGCATGGATTTTGAGGAGCTGTTTATCTCTAAGTAGTTGTGGTTGCATGGTTGATCACGGAATAATGTACGTTATCAAAATATACCTACGTAGGTTGGCATATCAGAGTTAGCAATTTAATTCCAAATACCGTTTTAAATAAAGTCTCGAATTGTGTACTTAATATAACTATAATTTAACTTATATTTAAGTACATTTTAAGATTTATAACAATAAATAAATAAGAATAATTATTATTATTACAAAGTTCTGAAAGGTCGTGTTCTAACCATTTAACTATCATCAATAAAAGATATTGATATGGTTAATAAAATATTGCCATCTTTTATACCACCTTTGCTTTAAAGACGTAAATTCAGTATTGATACCCAAATAAACCTGGGATAAAACGTTTATTTTATTATTCCAAATCTGATATTTTTATTGATGTAAATCCAACGTCTTTATGTAAATAAAATTTGTTTAAAAAATTGCTTCAAAAACTTTCATATAACAATACTAATAAAAATATTTGGTCAGAGAAAAACAAAATGTTATTGTCCATTTCTCTAAGGTTTATGTTAAAGGTAGATGACCTGATAATCTATACCTATATAAAAAACTGAAAGATTTTTGTCTGTACGCGTCAAGATTATTTCGAAAAACTACGAGATAGATTGACAACATAGTTTTGTGGCCAAATTCATGAAGAAGGTTTTAAAGTCCTAAGAAAGCGACTTACTATCTTAATAATAAAAAGACAACGGAACTGCAAATCTGTGGTAATTATTCCATTCTGGTTAAAATTGTTAATGCGAAAGACCATTTTTTACCTTTCCATGGCTACCCATTGAACCAATTTCAATAGAATTTCTGATAGTAGGGAGCTTGGTATCAAAAACATGCTGCTTTTTTTTCAAATAAACCCTAGGGAAAACAGGGAATGATTTTTTTACCCAAGCGGAGTCGCATCGTTCAGCTAGTAAAATCTAAAACGAAGTTAGGAAAATTCACGAAAAAGAATAATTCAGCTTGAAAGTTTCGTATTGCTTAGAGCTTAGAAGTTAAGTTAAACTTGTTATTATGAACTTAGACAAGTTTTATTAAGTTCCAAGTTGTTAGCACATTGGAATATGTCTGGCAATACGTGCCTTGTTTAACGTGTTAAGTTCGACGTATTGTTGTTGTTATAAAGTTTAAGATTAAATGAAAAAGTAAATAAGTTGGCAGACGAATTAGTAAGTCAATAAAAACTTCATTGAATAGATTATTGTTGAAGTAGTTAATACAGTAATTGGTGTTCATTGTCTTTTGGGACAACTGAGATGGAATAGTTAAAAGTGTTAGTTGTGTCTTAGTGGGGCAACTCTATGGTATATAGGGATGGCCCATGCCAACCCCGACGCATCGGACGTGTTTAATCCCACTTGTAGTATTTACTAATCTGTTTACCTACAATTAAAATTATCGTAGATGCTTAGTGTGTAAGCAAAAGATTACTTTGATTACGGATAGTAATTAAATTTCTGTCTTAGTGCGATCACTGAAACACCAATAATTCGTAACTAAGTTTTTACTATTTCTTATTCAATTTTTTTTACTCATCAAAATGCTGTCCGTGTCGATGCATTGTGCATTGATAGTAAATTTACTATACATATGAGTAGATTTTTTAACTATAAAAAGTAATTATAAATCACGTGTTTAGTAAGGAAGGTAACAAATAACGGGATAGCGTCGGCTCTGAACTAACCAAGTTGATTTCAAGTTAAATTACTTTTGCAACAGATTACTCTTTCTCATTACCTCGCCGCTCTCAAGACGTCTTATTTAGTTTTAAATTAACATTTTCATTAAGAAAACAAGTTTATGGAGTTGCGACTACTTCTCTTGAATACTAGTTTTGTAGTTAGATTTTTTGTTCTGGTCTGTTTGGGGTCCGTAGGAGAATGAAAATCACTGAGAGATACTTTTTAAATGAACTATAATTATAAAGGGACCAAAATTATTTCATACCAAAGTTCCTCAATTATTAAACAAAGATAGGAACCAATTAAAAGTTGTAACAAAACCAATACGTTAGTATAATAATAATTTAAGTCTAAACAATAGAATAAAATAGCGCCGAGTGTTTTTAAAAGGACAAAGACACGAATAAATTGATTAATTAATAAAAATATGTTAAAATTGTCAAAGTAAACCACCACTTAATAGAATATTATTAAGATTTTGAAAATTTATATATATTTACTTGTACCTTTGTCACATTGCTGAGCAAAATTTTTTTTCGTTTACTACACAAGCATCATCATGAATATTCTTTTAGAACCACGCAGTTTTGAAAATGCAACTCGTGCTTAACAACTTTATTGTGATCTCGTTCCTCGTAGAGTTTTTTCTCCGAAGAGGTTTGCTAAGTTCTCAGCAGTAATAAGCATTCGTATTACTTAGTATTGTCGTAATATTATTTTTATTTGAACTACTTTTTTAATGCGATTTAAACAGCATGTCGACGCCCCCAAGGAATAAACCGGTAATCGCAAAAATCTAATTTTACAGGAGAAATGTTTTAGTGTTTTTCAGGTATAACTTTTCTATAAAAGGTAATTATGACAACATTGTCATATGGAGGGAAAGCTAATTTTTTTTCTAATAGTTAAACATAACCTGTGAAATTATTGTATATACACAGGATTAGTAAATCGCCAAAATACATAATACCGAAAATGGTTTCAAACACTTTTAAAGGTAATGATATATTAGGATCTTCACTTATTAATATTATTCCAGCAATGTTTACTTACAGAGTTATTCTTGTGAATTTCTTAAAAATCATAGACATAATATAAGTTTACTGAATTATCGAACGTGTTTTTACATTACAGAGGGTGATTGTAATATTCAGTTACCGACTTATTACGGTGAAAAATTAATAACCATAGAAGTGTAAATAATTGTAACAGTTATCGCGTACGCCCTGTATTTGTCTCGGTGTGAGTAATGTGCATTACATGTAGCGACATGTTCTTGATTCGTCGAGCGCGGGCCAGTTAACGCCAATACATATCTTAAGGTCTCAAATGATTACTGTAATAGAGTATTACCGAAAATGTCGGCCTAAAAATTTACGAGAATAAACCCGTAATCGCGTTAGCCAGAAGATTTTAGGGAATATTTTACAGTAATATTTCTTTACCGAAATTTGGGCATATAATTTAATTTGTAATAAGGTATAGCGGTATTTTTCACGTAAATAAAAATAAAAAAGAATCCATGGAACAAACATGTCATAACGGAAATCATTGAAAATTTTGGGAGAAAAAATCTGAAAAAAATTGTATAGGTGTATTCACACCCATAGATACCGAAAATGTAATAACAATAAAAAGTCGGTAATAGTATAATACCGGTTTATTCCTTGGGGGCGTCGATGTGTTTTTGTACTTTTATAGAAAAATATGTTTTGTTCTTGAGAGATATCCATCGTTTTGATTATTCAATAACTTTCTTACTTTTATAAACACGTCATGGTGGTTTGCTCTGCTGTCAAAATCTGCTAACAAATTTTGACCAAAGGTTTTGAATTTTGACTTCATCTATCAAATTTGAGAGAGAAACTCATAGAGATTAATCTATACTTAAATTATAAAGCAAATGTCTGTCGGTCACGGCTATACCGTTGATGATTATCAACGGTATAACCGTGAGCGTTACAGAATCAATCGATTTTGATGAAATTGTAATGAATGATGAAAAAAGTAAGATAAATTCACAAACAAATAGACAGACCGAATCACTTCAGCAATAACAAAATGCTATTTTTATTAAGCATAATAACCCTCTTGGTATGTTTTAGTACCTAGATGCGAGCTCACGATGTTATAATATTTTTGATAAAAAACTTTACACGGACGGGTTTATTTTATTATCTCTACTAACATGGTTTCTAAGTAATTTTATTCTAGTTTCTTTCACTTTTCGTTTAGTTTCACTTAGTGGAACAATGTTTGTTTTTATAAGTGTTTTTATAAGAAAGAGTACAATGTTATTTGTTTTTGTATGGTCGCTGGAATAAATATGGATACGTAATTCGACTGGGAAAGTTTTAAACCCCAAAATAAATAATAAAAAGTGGTTATTTGTAAATTATGAGTGAACAATAGTGAACATGAAAGACAGTACCTACCTAATTCACAAAAATATTTTAAAACTGGTTCGTTTGTTTCTGCTTGGTATCCCTAAACTTTAAAACGATTGCTCTCATTTCGAAGAAACTGTCACAGACACAGCATATTGATATAAAAACTTTAAACTTATTTTTTTATAAAAATAATCCGGTAATACCCGCTACTGATATCATTTAATTACTTCTTCTTTCAAAATAATCATAAAAATATGTTTTACATGTCCGTCTGGTTTCAATTGTCAATTCCCTAAAGACCACATGACAATCAAAAGCTAAAACGATGCACATTTCCAATCTGTCGTCACAAAGAGCGGTCAGTTTTGGTTGTGTTTCACAAAGCTTGTGTTTTCACCGCAAATCCTCGCGGTCATCTACACGTGAAACCGTAAGGGAAAAACTCATAGCTTAAGTGTGTAGAAGCGACTATTATCTGTGTTATACATAGCAGAAACAATATTTTTGTTAGATATTCTGTTAGATATTCTGTTGTTGTTATAATAGTATGTGTTAAAAGTGATAACAGAATGTTTGTGTCAGAAACATTTTAGTCTTAAAAATTATCTTCGGTCTCTACCCACCTCTTTGAGGAAAGGCATGTTTTATAACATAACTTTATGTCGTTTTTTTGATAGTGGAATGATAGAGATTAATTTACCATCGCACATTGTGCAAAACGAAAAGATTTTTTTTTGTTTGAGTGTCTACGAGCTTTTATCGAAATCTTACAAAACCAATTAAAATCAAGTAACGTCATTTTGGCCAACATTATGGACTCAAGACTTAGGTCTTGATCTAAGTCTGCAGTCCATAGCGTAGCCCTTCCTCTTTTGAAATAAGACTCTCGCCCAAAAATGGAACATTCACGACAAAAGTTGTTAAAGTACATTCTAGGATTACCTAGTCCTTACTTACTATTAAGTAAGTACTACTTTAAATAATATGGTTTGCTTCTGTGCCGTGATAGGTATTAACATCAAAAATACACAAAGTTTCGCGTCTCTTATTCTTTGCTCTATGAGTATTCTCTTAGTAATAGCGGTGCGGCTTCACCAAAGGACGGATTACCGCGCATCTACATATTGAATATTAGTGATTTGCATACGTGATCCGTTTGGTAGCTACAGTCACATACATCATTCAGTTATGTACGGCTCTTTATGTGCATATTTAATTATTGATAACTTGGAATTTATAATATATTTATCATTGTTTCATTTATGATGTTTTGGTCATGTTACGTAAATCGCAAAGCCTTTTTATTGGTACTAAGATCTTCTATAAATAACACTCATTGTTAAGTTAACTGATACTCAGTTAACTTAACAATGAGAGTGTTATTTATAGTATAGTAGCTAATGCCATGAATAACAACTGTTTTTTTTTTCAAATTGAGTAGAACATGATGTTCTTCTATTTATTTAATAGTTATTATCTCGCTAGAAAAATATTAACTCATCAGTCTATCAGCAATAATGAATTCCATAAAATTACCATCCATTAAAATTTTGCACTAACTTTAAATTACGTACTCCAAAAACTCCCAGTTTCCACGAACATTATCACCCAAATAAACAAACACACGAATAATCCAAAGTTCTCCAACTATCGAGTGGGGGGTTAAACGGTTCTATTGACATGTTCACCCCCTATTCACCCCCTAAACTCGCGGCAACAGGTCCGAACGTCCCCTCGCCCGATTTAAACGGTATTCCGCTCCCTCTACCGTGTAAACTGAGAAAATGAATATGTATTTTGTGTGTACAAATGTGACTTGTGCTTGAATGATTAAATACGTACGAATTGTGCAAGAACAATATTAGCTAAACAGCTTTAGTATGTTTAAATTTACTGTATTGAGCATTACACACTTCCTGTTAAATAATCTTAATTTATAAATATGCAGTTCATGTATAGATTAAGATGATATGCTATCGGTTTGCATTCCTGCTTAGGATTTTGACTAAAGTGAAAATCCGAAGCGTAGACAAATTCGATTGAGTGAAGGAAAATTAATACTTTAGTTGTATTTTGTCGTTCTTTCGTGCAGTATACTCTTGTTTTAGTTATGATAATGTTTATTTTATCATATTAATAACAAAACGTAAAACCGTCTTGAGTTTGAATTCTGGTGAGTTCATATTATAATACGATAAAAATATGTTTAATTTAAGTTTTCGTTATTTTATAATCTTTATTATATTATAACACGCAAGATTTTTTCAATCCATAATAGAATGAAGAGTAAGTATTCTGCATCTTAGCTACTAAAGAAAGTTTCATACTTTTATGGACCGTAAAAGTTTTGCGTCTATAAGTATACCTGTAAAATAAAAGCTAAGTAAGCCAGCTTATGAAGTTCTTTACAGTAAATAAGAGCATGTAAATGCACCGCTTTTAAATTCAGCTTTCAAAACGTTAACCACAAAACTCCATTGAAGGCAAAGTCACGACGAAAATCTCAAGCGTAAATTCCTTTGTCTCAATTAGCCCGTTTTCAAAGCTTTTACGTAACAAATTAATCACATTAAACGCTGCTCAGACGCTGCAAAACCGAGCCGAGACTGAAACGCATAAAGCGTCGTTTTCCTCACAATTCGTTTTCAACTTTCACCTAAGTTGCATAACTTTATTCACCTCTAAACTGGTTTAAACAAGAAAACTTGGTATACAAACAATGCCCGAAGCATTTTGTTGTACACAAGTTTATTGCAGTACCCATTTATCCGTAAGTTCTGACCGTAATTCTTGGCGGAGCGTTTCTTTGGACCCGTGTACTTGGCAGCGCGGAGGTGTTGTTGATTGCGAACGTACGAGTAAACTGGGTGACTACTACCCTACTACTGTGTTTCTTTTGTGCCTATTGTTTAGAATACGCGTGAAGCAGTACAATATGTAGTTCTATTTATTTGTTGAAATGTATTGGAAATCAGTTCCCGCCTTTTTAGTATCTAATACTTCATGAATACCAACTATGAAATAAAGAACCAATTCGTAAAGGATGAAATAAAAAAAAGCATGATTCAGGTTCAATTTATCATTCCGGCTTTTAGTAATTTATTAAACAGTTTTAACAAAAACCTCAATTTTTATTTTAATAAGTCATTCAACAGTTTCGCAAATTACACTTTGCAAAACATTGTCATAAGTACCTGTCACTGAATAATGTACTACCAAAATAGTTTCTACGATACCCGCTAGAGGCGCTGAACCGATTGCCATACTTTTTTTTTCGATAGCTAACCGGTTATCAGTAGTCTAGTCAATAGTGGTAGGGAATCGCGATACTAATCTTGTTATTTAATGCACAATCGCATCACTATTCCACTGGACAGTGTGACAGAGCGCTTCTAAAAAACCCTTCTAATTACTCTGAAGAACTTAACGTTGGCAGCTACCTGTATCCATAATTTTTGGCAAGGTTATTCAGCACTGGCCGAGTGTACCGAGGCACCTGCTCCCTCGATTTATAGTCAACTTTACACAGAACTGGCGGACTGCCACTAGAAACGGTTCCCTAGTACCTTGGCCAATTGTTGTGATACTCTCGGCTTAAGTAGAATGTTGCTAATCTGGTCTGAATGTGATGCAGATTTGGACCGTGTAAGCTTCTTGTTGTGTTTTGAGTTGTTTATTTTTAATTTATTAGGTTAATTGCATTTTTTTTTCTTAAAGATATTTTATGTCATTTAGCAGGCAGGAAATTATTCTAAGTATCAGAAGTGTCAATATTTGACCTAAATGAATAAATGATTTGATTTTGATTTTGATATGTGGGTTAGTGTTGGTTATTTTCTGTCAAACGTGACTGCTTGCGTTACTTGACCAAAAGTTTGCATTAATCGATCTTCTTGAATACACATTTAATTAATAACGAGGAAGAAATTGTGTCTAATGTTTCCGACCTAAAAGATTGTCACGTTTGATGACACTGGGTATAAATAGTAATTGTTGGAAATTATTCCATTAATGTTAATTAACCTCAATGTATTGTATATTACAATAAATAGGTACCTTCTTATATTTATTTATTTTAAGAACTATTTACATAATGCGTGTAAAAGTTTCTTAAAATTTCGTTTGCGTGCATTTAATTCGCAAAACCTAGAAGATCTCAAGAAGATTTGGTTAGTTCTCTCTAATACTGAGTGATAAATGTCTAGCTGAAATTATGTGCCTACCGAGTTACGACTAGGATGTTAGGCTTAAGATTACAGCACTAGGCTTGTGGTCTAGGACATTTACTGTTACAAATGACTAGATTAGGTTTCATGGCTAAACACAGCCGTATATATCAAAAGTTTCTTATTCTACTAAGCTACTTTACAAACAAACAAAGGCCTTTTTTAGTTTTTACTTAAAATTTTGATATTTAAATTAATTATATCGTAATTGGAAATGATGCTTTTTTAACTTCAAGGGTGATCTTCGTATTACATACAATAAATATTAATTAATCTCTTAACTTAACCTGCGAATATCATATCAAAAAACTCCAGCAATAATTTCTAACAAGCAAAGTCAAACGCGTGACAAACAATCGAGCTTAAATCTCGAGCTGGGAATCAAACCTGTGATCTCATCAATCTTGGACTACTGAAACAGTTATTTATTTCAACACAATATTCAAGAAAGGTACAAAATACTTTGTATTTCACTATTCAAGACAGTTTCACTCTCGGTGGCAGTATTTTACCCAAATCGATTTATTTACCCTAGATTCAGGAGTCGGGCTCTAAATTGGAGAAATACGAGCGTCGAGCACCTTCGAGACACTCTTTACACATCAGTCGTTTCTAAAACATGTGGATACCTTTTATTTTATGCGTCTATGTACGTCTTGGAAAAGAGGACTTTTTAAAGGATGTTCTAGGTTTTCTGCAAATAGGCAAAAAAGTGAACAAAAGGTCTTTGCGATGTGTGCTTATAATTTTGACTCAAGCAATCTGTTCGTAAATTAATGGTGTTTTTAATCACAATGTCTGTGTTATGTCTTGGTGGTACTTTTCTCTTTTGTGCTTTCTTAAATAAATGCTTGAAATCATATAGATAAAATGAGATGATATGGTAGTAAAAAGCCTGGAAAGACCAGAAATTGCATGAAAAAAAAAAAAAAAAAAAAAAAAACTTCATTGCGGAACCTTCAATTCCTCTGACTTAACTCCAGTTTCATCGTCGAAAGATACGTGTGCCCAACAATACGACGGATATGAGTTTAGTTTATTATTACTATGCGGACTCAAATGTTTAATCATAAGCCCAGTAAAGAAATGCTTCATAATATTAATGCAAAAGGCATAAAGCTAACCACGAAACCAGTGACTAAAATAAATAAAAGTAGAAAATAAATTTATTACTACACAATTTAAAGAATAATTCTGTTTATAGGTACAGTTTAACGACGTTATTTCTAAATTGAAAAAGGTTTTTATTAATTTTGACCGTTTCTCGGTTCAAACGATTTTCCTTCGCCCCACAAATTAGTGACGGTTTATACAATTTTTAAATTTCAAATAATTTTCGGAGTTGAAATCACAAAAGTGTTTTTATTATAAATAGGTATTTATTATTGTTTAAAATTTTAGTTAATTTTAGTTAACCGACTGATTAACTTAAGTCTGCTGTTTTTGAGATTTTTAAGTATAAAATATCTGTGTTATTAAATTGATAGTTGAATTTTGAACTAAAGTTCCAGATTCTAATCATTTCGTTATTTTCTCAGTTATCAATATTTTTGTAACACATACATCACGCATGTTATACCATATGGTGTAGACAGAGGAATACGAAGTACTATCATGTTACATTTACGAAGAACTAAACTAGGCTACTATGCAATAGGAACTTTCTTACCCAGTTTTATATTTATTTTTTATTCCTAACAAATATTTAGGTTTCAGGAACCAATTAAGATAGGCACATAATAATGATACTACTATATATTATATTAATTCACGAAAAATATTTCCGCACAAAACCACGAGCTAAAGCTAGTATAACAATACAACGTAATGCTGTCCCTGACTTGTCAACAGGCTGTTATCAGCTGTGATAAGATCGGTGACCCCAACGCGGGTCCAATTATGTCGAGATCAGATCTCACCTGCAGATAATGACAACAGAAGCATTTCCTCGAAATTGTTCTGTGAAAGTTTTTACAAAGCTTTGAGTACTCTAGGGGTTACTTTATTTTATTTTATTTACTTTAATAAAGCTTAAGTAAGTACCCTAATAGCTGGTTAGAAATATAAACACGCTGTCCCAATTTCAACAGCATTTTCTTCGATTGATATAGTAAAAATACTACTGTTATTAACTGAAAAGTATATAAGTATATTTTTGCTTGTGATTCTACCTACTGTTTCATATCCTAATGCTTAACCAAAGAAACAATATTGACAGTAAATAATCCAAACTCTTCATATTTTATACATCTTTTCTTCCAAAAACAAGAACACTGACCATTTTTTAACATAAAAATAAGAACAATATGGGATACTTAAGTTTGATAGTGGAACATTTCAAGAATGACAACGAGCAATGTTGAAATATGGCTATACAGAAATAAAATAAAATCTACATTCTACTATTAGTTCCGTAATATTTGTTTTTCTTTTTATGTACGTTTTCTGTCACAAAAATACCCGTAACTCAGAGCCTTTGTATGTTATCTCTGACCAAAACCATTTTGTATATTCAACCAAAAACAAAAAACAATCGCCAAACAAAAATAGAATGTTCTGCAAAACCATACTCCGTGTGGGAACAAAAAATACTCACTAGTCGTACTATGACATGCTTTAGCGATCTAAGTTCCATTGTTAGAGAGGGATAGAGCTATACAGATGGTATAGCGTTGTCCTTTTCTTGCGGTGAAATTTGTATGGTTTTAGTATATCATAGTACAATGTCAGGTTTGGCCTAAAATGTATGGTTCGCGTGTTTGTTCTGTTTGCGACGTGTGTACACTGTCGTGGAGTTTTTTATAAAGGTTTATTTGTATGGGTTTTTAAGGGTGTTTACTCGATATGAAGCCTTGATTTGGGTTATGGTGTTTATGACATGTATTATTCTTTGATGGTGGAAACTCTTCTTAAGAGATTTCCTCTCTACGTCGAAAGAAATTTCAAAGACGTGAGAAATCTGGCAAAAGTTTTTTTTACTGTCTCAAACTTTCAATCATATTTTTTCCCCATAAGAACCGAAAAGTAAATAAGGCAAGCTCATAGTAGGACTTGAAATGCACTTTGTATTACTGAGAGATCCACTGTGTACAAAATTGGCGAAATCATTATAAAATTGAACGAAACTACGGGCAAACCCCAGTTCAAAAATATACCCACACCTCAAAATAACCTACAAACCCTAAAAACCCCACTTTCTCCCCAGCCATTATAGAACCTTCTTCGCAACGTTCCACCCTCGCCAAGAAAATAGACCGTCATTAATTTTATTTTGACGTTATCACGAGAAACAATAACCACGATTGGACCCCTGACATGGCCAAATTAAATGACGGAAGGGCGACGAAAACACCCTAATTTAATTTAATTTTCGATACAATTTACCGAAAATCGACCAATTTGACTTTTTTATTTCTGAATATCAAGGCAATTTGGTTGGTGATTTTTTAGACCTAAAATTATTTATGATAATGTGTTTGTTTTTATAATATTATTTTATGTTTTGTAGACTCACTGCGGGGCAGTACTTAATGACTACAGTGACTAAATATGGATTACGTTCGTCTACAAATTTAACTGCTCCATCAATGAAGAGCAAGTCAAAAACTCTCTTACATTACGTTTGTGAAATAGCTCGGTTAGTGGCTATATTATGTAGTTAAAACGCAAGTCCAATTAAATAAATATTATTGGACAACTCACTCACTCACATTTCAATTTAAATAATCGTTCGGTCAGTGTCAGTAGTAGTAAGATGATAATTCAATGTGAAAATAATGGAATTCAGTACACCTCTGAAAAATATTTTGGTGCCCACCTTATATCTAAAATGCGTTTAATTTGCATAAGAATAGGGGTTGTATCATAAAGGTGATTTAAATATATTAGGAGAAGCAGTTATCTGTAATGACAGACACTTTCTTATGGAAGAGGTCTACCATTTTTCTTTTAACTTTTGTTATTGAATCTTAGAACATATGTACTTTGACCGGGAAAATAATACAATTCTCTACAAATATAATGTAGATGTAAATGCGAACGTAATTCTGTCCGTCTGTCTCTTCAACATGAAGTCTAAATCACCCGAATAAAGATATAGAATCCCTATGAGTTCTCTTAAAATCCATGCTACTATAGTCAGGCAGGTAATTAGAGTATAGATTACAGAAATCTTCAAAGATATCTTAAAATCAAGTTAAGTTTCAGTATTTAAATTTAACAAATTCAAACTAAGATTATATTTAAACCAGGACCAAAATAATTCATATCCAAGCCACTAAATTATCAATTATTTGGCCAACAAACTAAAATCTAAACTAACATAAATAGTTTAGCGTGACAAACCCCAGTAAGAAAGGTTGGAGTTAAACCTCACTGCATTAACTAATGAGCCTGATAGTAAAGTAACAGGCATTCATTTACTAAACCGATTCACATCTACAGTTGTACACGAATCTGATTACTAGATAGCTTAAAATAGTGCTCTTTGTAGCTTTGAGTTGCCTTTTCTTTAAATAGTAGTGATAGCATATAATTCTTATGCTAGTAGGCACGGTTTTTAACCTAAGGCCACACGCTATATACTTTTTGAAGAAGTTAAGATTCGAAACATACGTATATACAATATTCATCCATAAATATTCAATTCTTATGCTACTAGTTGAGGTTTGAGACCTAAAGAAGCATACAATACTTCATGAAGTCATGTTTCGATACGAAAATAATATTGTTTGTCTGCCACCGTGGCGCAGTCGCTGTTGTATGTGACTGGGTTAGGCAAAAACCTATCGTTTTTTTTAAATTTACATAACGCTGAATTTGGTAACTTGTCTGGTATGTGGCAATAGTTTCGTCATCTACTTCATGGACCTTACTTGTGTGATGTTATGTATCTATGTATTGTATGCCTAACACCTCCCTCGTTCGGAAGAAGACCCTGCCTGGCAGTGGGACAGTTACGGGTTAAAAAATGCATTATATTTAATGTCTCAGCAATTAATAGCAATCTGTTCACGAATACTCAAGTTTGATATCTGGATCTGGAAAAGTACTGTCTTTTGTTTTCGGGTAGGAAATCAACCTCGCTTTCTATTTCATAGAAATAATACTGCAATGATAAATGTGTGTGTATTTTTAGCATTATTGCTACACCTATGTCTGAAATACCTACTTACTATTAAATACGTACCTGCAAGATGAACGCAAGCCTTGTGACCACTCGCACACGGTCATTTGATTTAAAACTAAGCGTTTTACTAACAGTACTAAGAAATCTCTACGGATTTTCATTCTGTATATTCAAAGTATTGTGCACTAGTTTATATTAAAACAAGCACGAAGAAAAGCGTTATAAAGTAAGTAACAGCCGTGAACGTGGCCACGTAATAAGTGTCGCGATATTTTAACGTTATAACTCTAAGACCTTGTTTCCACTAGCGAGACGACATGGCAAGAAAAGTTCAAGTTGTGATGGATAATAATACAGCCGATAGTTTTGTGTTATTAATTTTAATAATTCAATACATAGAATTAAAATCATATCAGTTATTAATTTAGGCCAAATATTGACACTTATGATAGTTGCAGCAGAACAAACTAGAATGTACTACTAGCTCGGATAGGGGGTTAGTTAGAGCCTTATGAGAAGATTTTATTCGTTGTGTGAATTCTCTAAAGGGACTTCTTTTATGCTATCCCGCAGGTGGACTCCAAGCTTAAGTTTACGTCGTAAGTAGTTCGGAGAGGAAATTGGCAAGCTCCAACACCTTCAAGGCATAGGCTCTCAAACATTGTTTAGTATTTATGAATATTATCTTAAAGATTTTTGTGAAAGTACTTACTCTGAGCAGGTTTATGTAAGTAGCTTTGTGAAGAAGAAAATTGAATGATTGAATTGAATTTTTCACTCAGAGACATCAACATCGGCGAAGAAGGTAGAATGAATTTTCTGCATCGAACCATCGCAGTTCCGTTCATGCACAAAGATTCAGCCCCTATTTCAGACTTAAAGGGCTATTGCAAATAGTCTCAGTTAGGTTCCGGGTCATTAACTATCTTAGTGCTACATTCGTTATAATCGATAGTTCAATTTAGGCATGATCATTCTGACGAATAGGCAGACTTTAGTATTAAAAGTATTCATGAAAATACCGATTTTCCGAAATTAGGTTTTGGAGTGCCTGTTAGTAACCGTACTTAAAGGTATTCCATAACCTTATTTCGGAGACTAAAATCATTTTGAGATGCATCTGTTTTAAAATCATCTATCACGGTTAGTTTTAATTAATAAATATAAAAGTTTGACAATCTTCAGCTGGTGTGAGTGAAGTAAAGTGAAGTGGCGCGAGTGGCCCGCGCTATTAACTAGCTAATGAGACGATCTAAGGGATGTCACTAACTATATTCTTTTAACTAAAACTATACTAACATGGTATACACTATTGAATTTTAGCTTATTGTACGGCAGATCGTGGCAGATCATGATTATAACACTGACTCAGCCTATATATTTTATTGTTTAATACAATCCAGAACTGTATTACTTTTTTTACTATCAGCGTTAGTTTTTTCATTGCTATTTGCTATGTTTTTTGTGGTTCGTGCTTAGCCTCATTGTATCAAGGCTGATAAATATAATGCTGTTAATATGTACTCGTTTTATCTTTAAGCTGAAAACGTAAATGTTCTTTACTTTTAATATTTTTTATTCAACAAGACCTGCAATAATTCTCAAAAATTAATGCTTATATTTAAAGCAGAATTAATAACGAAATACATAAATTCAGACAATAAAGCGTTCTCATTGAAAGCTCATAATATTTCAACTCTTATTAAATTCATATGAAATCCGGCTTCATGCCAGTGATAACGATTCTTTACTATAAATAAAATGCAGGCTAAATATTCAATAAAGCAGACCTCTTTCAAAAGATAATCTGGGCTTTTTAATTCAATAACCCTATCGGTTGACCCCAAAATAGGATAAGGGAGGTACCTCACTCGGGTTTGTGATGTAGATAACAATCTAAATTCGAAAGTAAAGTGACCTGTGGAGTATAGAAAGTTTGACATTTAAAATGTACTGCCAAAATAGTTCCTACGACGCCCATTAGAGGCGCTGATCAGATTTTCATACAAAATTTCTCGATAGCTAGCCGGTTGTGCCGGAAGTCTATATCAGTAGGAATCGAGCGGTACTGGAAAGTGTAAGTAAATTTTAGGACAAAGGATTATCATGTTTCACGACAAAATGGACAGATCGTCCATAATAGACTGCTAAGCAGCAGTGATACAGTTTCTACCTTCTGTATGGTGTAAAAAAATAAATGTATTTGTCGGTGAACGTATTTTTGAAGAACTGTCATATTATTAAAATACAACAATAAGATAAAGACAACGGTGGCCTGTGTACCTGTTGATGGTAAAGAAACATGTGATTTTCTTTTATTTTTTGTGCAAAATAAATATTATTTTGATTTGAAAATTTACTTTCGATCTTGTAATATCATAAAAAATAGAAATCACAGATTGTTACAGCCTATTGCTTCTAGTGTGGTATGTCCCTAATACAAACATTTTTATCGAAGGTGACATAAAAAGGGTTTCAATACAAAAGGGTAAATAAACAAATATTTACGAAAGTCCTAGGATATCCCTAAATTCAATCTTATAAGCGATTTTCTTTAGCCTGGATCAATTGATGTTTTGAATATGAAATACACTATCTTGGCTTGTTATTGTTAAGGTAAATAAAGTTAGGATATTTATAATACGTGTACAATATTTACTTACATGTTAAAAAATATTGGAAAAATATTTATTTTGTTGGTACTGAGTTTATGTTTGGGTTTATGTTTGTAAATGGCATGTAGTTGCTAATCTCCTGATTACAATCTCGTAGGTCTTGCATTTGATTCCCGGGAATATATATATATTTTTGTTGGTTTTAAATTGACCTGAAAAAGTGCAATGGCGAATTGTCACAAAAATCTTTAATTAAATACCTATTAATTAAATTTTCATTAATTTAAAACTTTCAAATACAAATAAAACGCATTACAGTCTCTATTTATATCAACTGTCTGTAAAATAATACACGAACTGTGTCAATTAATTGACAAGTTCAATTTCTAATCAACGCGCTCATTAGCTTGCATTGACTGCGCCGTACAGGTGCGAACATAACTGTCGTGTCATACATACTAAATAGTTTACAACTCAATGGAGATGAATATAATCGAATTTAGTACTTACTATAGAAATACATTAGATGAGTTACAAATATATTACTATTTACTTAATTTTGGAAAATGACACTTAACCTACGGTACAGCTTTGTATTAAGGTATTGCTAATCCTAAATAAATATTCGTGTTCTTGATAATAGTTCAATGTCTTTTTGTATAATAATTGGTAATTTGGTAATTTTTATTTTTAATTCATCATAAATTGATCAAAAATGTGCTCGAGAATTCTTAAAATAGTTCTTAAAGAGATTAAACAAATTTCAACTACTTGCCCGGCGCAGTAAATTGAAAGCCTTACTGCTCTTAATTCTAGAAAGAAATCCAGCTCAGAAGTGAGAAAACAATAAGTTAAATTGTTAAATACATTTATGTTTTGACACAAAATATGGATAAGATAGCCAATTTACGTGAATATTTTTACAAAATGTTTACGCTCCCTGTTAACCCTTCAACCGGCTTCCATTTTCACCAACAATATTTAGATTTCCACGCAGGTACGTGTAAAAAACAAACAACACAGCCCTTTATCACTCCAATCTATAAAACAAACGTATTCCATACATTAGAAACTTCCAACGGCACTAAAAGGAGCTCTTACGTCAGCAATAAATTCGTCTAACACAGGGCTTCTCAACCTTTTTGTTACGTGGGACTATAAATAGATTATTTTTAATTAGTATTACGAATTTACCGATTTTAGTTGAGGATGATGGTAAGAGTAAAATGGATGGGTAAGAGATAGATAAAATATTTGCCATGCAGAACTTATAGTTATCCAAAAAGTATAGAAACAGTTTGTTTTTCTGTGCCGTGTTATTTTTTTTTATGTTCATACTCGTGTCTAGGTAACGTGACGGAATAGTTGAAAAAAACTACATGTTATATATGAATTTTTAAAGGTAAAAACACACACGTTAAATTATTGGATAAAACCAGTACAATAGTTTAGTTAAATTTTTAGCTTGGTTTTAAAAAATATTCTACTTGTTGCACAGCGTAATATTTGATAGACACATTATTAATATTAAAAATGCCGGTTTAAGTTGGAAGTATTATAGAGGGTTCTTAGTTAAAGTTTGAGAACCACTGTTCTAATACATCCACATCGGCCTACATATTTTTTGTGAAGGAAAACCTACTAACTAGTGTTGGGCACGCGATATTGTGTTCTGTATTCACATAACACATTATATTCATCACTATATCAAGTGGAGGGTTAAAACGCCTAGGTTTAGTAATGGCCAGGCTTTTTAGGGTTAAGAATATAAATCAATTGGTTACTGTAGTTTTAGTGTTATTGTTTTTATTAATTTTATTGCGTTCTCGTTAGTGATTCCAATATTATTTTGTATCATGAAGTTAGGTTCTTGTTATGAAATGAAGCTTAAAAGCAAATATCAAAATGTTACTTAACTATCAATAAGAGGGAAACGCAACAACCCCTAAACCTTATTTATGTCTCTGTCTCAGCTCTTATGACAACATTTTTGCAACTTAATTTAAGTTGCAAAGAGACAGAGACATAAATAAGGTTTAGGAGTTGTTTAAACTAATAAACATTTCACATATCCGAAAACAATGCCGCACTTCATAACAAATTAAAACTCTCAAGCCATTTTATTGTGATTATTTTTTCATCATAAATGTTTGTGATCAAATGGATGTTTGAATCTAAAACTGTTATTCAACTAGGCTCTTAGTACCAAAACAAATTTATTTAATATTAAAGTATCTTTCAATTCTACACCAGTCGCTATAAATTCAAAGGCAGAAAAAGATTCTTCATACAATTTCAGTTTGAAAACTTCCCTTCTTTGATTTGCATTAATAAAGGCCCTAACTTGGGCCTCTAGAATTCAATTTAGAATTTTTCGCGAATATTTTAACAATAAACTGTGGCTATTGAAACTTTCAAACGTTTTTTCTGCTTTTTTCAATTCACGTTTCTCTGAAAATGGGTCATCACTATGTATATTAGGAAGGTGTCTTTTATAACTTGTTTTAGTAAACGTGAACAGAGGGACGAGAGAATAGACAGTCTAATATTATCGACAACCGGCTAGCTATCGAAAGAAATAAGTATTAAAGGATAGCCGATTAATTTTTAATTCTAGTTTTTCTTTTTGTTGCAGGAAACAACAAAAGAAGCGGTGGAAGGTGAGTGTATTTCAGTAATTTGTAGATGTGATGTAATACAAAACATCTGTACCCTGTGATTCTCGTTACAGACCGTAGGCAATGTCTTGAATTACATTTCCTGTATCAACATAACAACGCAATTATTGTCTCACACATAAGTCTTAGCATATCTTACAGTTAGAATCTAATTTCAGAAATTATGGTCAACTGTCAAAAAATTTATCTGCTAAATCTTAAGTAATTTATCTGCTAAATCAAAAGTAATAAGTCAGCAAAAATCCGAAAACAATTTTCCAAATGCCAGCTGATACGCTATCCATTAGATATTTAGAAGTTGTGAAAGCAAGCGTTATCCTCATAATGCAATACATTAGAATCTTTCAGTCATCCACTTGAAACCTGTTTGTTTCTGTTGTAATACAAACTTCAGTAAACGTCCTCAGGGCGAGGATTTCCCGTACAATACAAATATTTGTTCCGGCTCACTCTTGTCACTTTATTTGGGGACTTTTAGCTAAACATTGTTACTGCGGTGACTTTTGTGAGCTCTTCTACGGGGGTGGGCAAATAACATAGTTATATAAGACTTTCAAAACACTATGGTTATAAGAGGTTCTTAATGCTGACTGTTCAGTGTTTGTACGTGTATTTATGTTAAAAAAATTGAGAAAACTTAAGCTAAATCTTGCAATAGGAATGCCTTGTTTTATTCACATATTTTATGCGAATTAATAAATGACAATAATCTCCCATACCTAGAAATTACTGCAAATTTTGTCAAGGTAGCAAGTAATTAAAGATTTTTATATATTGTTGATATCTATTGTTGATATATTGATAGACCACAGCAAATCTAAAGCTACAACGAAGCTTAACTTAAAAAGTACATTTTACCAAGTTACTCTTCTTATGAAACATTAACACCAGTTTAATAATAGCCCAAGACTAAATACACACCAGATAATTCCATTTAACCAATTCTATTGAGCATTCAAACATCTAACTTCTACAGTTTCCCTCTGCTATTTTTCTTCAACCCAACCAAATCATCACCACCAAAACACAAGCCAAAATCACCTTTATTGCATAAGCCATAAGGGTAGTACATCTGTAGAGGTAAGTTAGCAAGTATTGACCCGTCATAAATCGGTTCAGATGGACCATATGTTCAGTGATAACTGATGTAGCTCGGGCGGCTAAGGGATGAGTACGTGGGTCCTGATCGAGCTAAAAATACGGCCACTGCTTCTAGTTTATACGTGTATCGGTCAGACAGTTAGAATTCTGTATGTATTAACAATTTGTACGAGAGGATTTAGCTGCCTTTTTAAGGGAGGGTTTACAGGGCTATTTTTTTGGTGTTTTTCACTTGAAATGCCTAGCAAATGATCGTCATTTATAGGTCTCGTGTAATAAGCAGTGAACCAGTATCCAAATACTAGATATGTAACGAAATAAACTACTATTAAGAACATTTCAGTAAAAAATTACAATAGTGTTTTGCTGACCCTTGAATTGAAGCTATTGCTTAGTAATTGAATACATTAATATACGGAGCGCAAACCACTGACCAGTAGCACAATATCTTGCATCGGTACTTACTACCGAATAGTTCGTTTAACATTAAAAACTATGCTTAAAAATATGAAATACGCTAAGGACGCTGATCAATATTCTTATGGCTGTCCATAAGTAATAGTCGTAGAAAACCCTTGTCTCTTTCTTATGTATAGTCTTCTTAATGTTCTTTGCGAATAATGTTAATATTCCTTTTCGCGGTAAATTATGCCCATTTTTAAAAATATATTTAAGCTACCAGAGATACAACACTTTATTTCAATGCCAAAGTTTCCGTTTTGAAAAACAATATCCCGATTTCTATAATAAACTTATCTTACAATATTACCAGTAGGCGTAAATATGAACCAAAGTTTGTAGTAAACAATAACAAGAGCACAACTCAATTAAGATATTAATTCCACAATTAATAGATTTGATATTGATAGTAATATCGGCACGTGGTTTGTAAATATTTGAAACTAATACAAACTAATATTGTAAGGAAGTAATAACGGTTGATATTGTTTGAGGAACTTGTTATATTAGATGTTGTTGCTTTATCTTATAAAGGTTACTTAAACTTTATTATTATAATAGAGTGAGTGGGAGTGAGAGTTTTGTGAGTTATTTTCGTGTGAATGGTCTTTAATTTAAAAATAAAATTCATATCTACCTCCATTTTTTGTGTTTGGTATTCTTAAAAAACTTTTTTTAATTGAATAATATCAGATGGACATAGGCATAAGCTGTTATTATGTAAATTATTGACCAACGATATCCCCAACTACAAAGATGGAGGTTCTGAATACACACAGAAAAACCAAAATATATTTTATGCGATCCTTAAATTGTATGATATCATACAATTTAATAATGATTAAGAATGATTTAAATGGTTTTGCACGTTATTTTTTATTGTAAAAATATTAGTGTTGAAGGAATAAATAAGAACAGAATAAGAGAAGAAATATAAGCACATAATAAGAGCTAGTATAAGAAAAATCAGTTAACATATTCTCAATTAATATGTTATCTGAAATTTACAATATCACACGGCAGAGTAACTATGTCTATAGTTATTCCCACCACACACTATTCTGTATCAATAAGTAGGAAATATTCAAGTACGCGCCATGACGCGCGGCTAATGACGTTCTGGCGGGAACTGCGCACTTTGTCACCGGAACTGACGTCATGTTTGTTTCTGTAATCATGCACTGGATTTGTTCCATTTGTGACGGGTTATGGTTTGTTTTGAGTGAGTAATGGGAATGGACGCCACAGTTGCTTTCTTTGTAGAAACAATTTGGTACTTGTGTTTAATTTTGAACACTTTTGGAGTTAGTTACTTTCACTATGAAGCCAGGTATTGAGTCTTATCTATAAAAAAAATGATAAGCGATCATAGTCTTTTCCACAAAAAAATCACGCTGATTTATGCTTGCCTAGTAGAAACAAAATTACCTAAATCACTTTTCTTATTTAGGCCAAATGATGACACTTATGATATGCGTTAAAATCGCCGAATTATGGTTTTATTTATGATTGATTGATGTATCAATGTCGAGTTGCTTCTATAGACTACTTTAATTTTCCTGAAAAAATTAAGAACTATTAACTTTGTCTCTAGCTTTTTGGTAGATCCAGAAAATTCATTAGTAGTCTCCTCAACATTTTCATATTAAAGACATAGTTAATTGGCTTCAGTAAATATCTCGAAGGCTTTCAAAGGTGAAAAACAAGTCATCTAAAAATACCACTTTCCTACTTCCCATGGATGTAACGCGGCACACGTATTCCTGGTTCAACATTTTCCAAATAACAGTCACGTATTCGTTTTGTCAGAGTTCCCGAGAGATTGAACGCTTTTTTTCACAAAACAAGCGTTTTTTTCAAACAAATACTCTTCAGTGATGTGAGACATGGGTACGAAATAAATGATCTATAGAAAGTAAATCTTAGGTTCGAATCAATTGTCAGCCTGTTTAGGAATTGAATGTCTTTTTGTGAAAGGTCCAAGAATCAATTTTGTATTTCCACTGCGCGGAAACACTCCCTTTTGTGAAAAGACCACTATTATAGGTCAGACTTGCTACACACATATTCGAAAAGTACTGCCGAACCGAACGTTCTGAACCGAATTTGTGTGTAGCAAGTATAACAGTTTGTGAGTGCTGGGAATTAAGGCCTGTGCTTCTATTCCGACCAGTACCAGTCTGTTGTTGAAGTTGCCTGTGAAGATTTACGTGCCATGAGGTCTATTTTCAATTAAAGTAGTTTTTTAAATAGGAACAAAGAAATAAATGTCTTTGTAAAACACCTCAAAAGTACCCGATTTATTGTCTAGACTCTGATTGCTCAATATTCAACGAGTATTATTCAAACAGCATTGTAAATAGTTTGAAATCCAACAGAAATATCTACGTTTAAGTCTGTTTTACATATTGAAGCCCTACTACATAAATCATGGATGTAAGTCTTCGAGAGCCATCGAATAGTCGCATCGAGAGTTTAAATCACATTTGGCACCTTGCATTTATAGAAATGCTTTTCGTTTGAGAACGTTTTTAAGCTCTTGCCAAAGGTAGTGTTCAATTCGAAATATTATTTGAAGGACGAAAGTCAGTTTGTTTATTCGTATTGCTTTTATGGCTCAACCTCTAAACCGTTCTGATAAAATTTAGCATGAGAATATTTGAAAAGTTGTTTTTTTACCCATTACAACTGTGTCAAGTTGAATACTCCACGTTGGCCAAGAGCGGATTGTGGTTCTTTTCTAATACAATTTTTTATTTTATTTTGCATAAATAAACTGCATGTAAGAGTGTAATAGTAAACAACGTGTGCAGTTAGAAATAAGTTATTTCAGTTTCAAAACCATCACCTCTTAACTGCTGAAACAGTGGATTATACATTGGACCCGAATCGAGCAGCGCGTTTTAGCTTTTACAACTTTAAAACCCTTTATTGAACTGTAAGGACTCTTTTCGGATAAAATCGTTTCAATATTCAGAAAAGAAAACTACGATCGAATCTCTTGGATTATTTTAATCGGAATCAAAGAATAAGTATCATCTTTTGTGATAAATGCGCAAGTTTGTGAGGATTTATGATTGTTATTCTTTCGATCCAAAGCTTTTGAATGGGTTTACACATTAAAACTGGATACCTTGAATTTGTTTCGTCACAGGTTCAAACCCGAGGCAACACACTAATGACTTTTTGAAGTTATGTGTGTATTAGAAATAATTATCACATGCTCCAACGTGGTGAAGGCAAACATCGTGAGGAAACCTTGCATGCTTAAAATTTGTTTAATACATTTATTGCGGGCATGCAAAGACTCCAACCCGCACTTGGCCAGCGTGGTGGACTCAGGGCCAAGACTCATTACGGGAGGAGACCCTTGCCCAGCAGTGGGACAGTAATGGGTTAAATTTATTTTATTTATTTATTAAGACTTGCTTTCAATATGCTATAAAAAGCAAAGAACGCTCCGTCAATCAAGCGTTTGTCGCATGTTCTTTGTAAAACAGAGGGGAAATTTCCAACTACTCACGACAACTGACCAACTGTCGAAAAAAAATGAATGAGAGATCCTGATTAGCGACTGTAGCGGGTGCCATATTTTTGCAGTATATTTTAAGTATACACTCTCGATACACGATAGCACCAACTGTAGAGAATCGAGCTACTGAAGTTCACGCCCTCTGTCTATATCGTGAATACCATGCTTTGCAGCGTGATGCAGCACGTATAACTATCGAATAATGTGTGGGACTAACTTTAAAGATCACTTTACAGAGAACTATATCCCGCTATAAAAATAACCAATCTTCACAACACCGACTGTTTAAATTCAAGACGTGGCCAGCCATCCAAATAAAACTAATTAACTTTTCACCAAATTAAATCTCAAAGCACGTTGACACGAACAAGACATTCTAACACTAACGAAATAATTCAACAATTACGAGAGATGAATTAATTGAAATTCTAAATAATTTATTAACGTACAATAAATTACGATAATACTGTTAAAATTATTATTTATAAGACGGTATGAAAAAGCTGAGAGAAATTCTTCAACGAAAGAGAGATAAGGGTTGCTTGTATTATTTATAGGGTTAGATAAAGTCGTTTTATTTTTGTCGGATAATAAATCTACGATAGCAATAAGAATTTTAGTAGTATTGTAGATACGTTTATAGGTGTATATTTTTTTAATATGAAGTATGTGTACTGTGTCAGTAAAGAAACTATGAATGTTTTTAGACCTGGTAATATTGTTTTATATCAATTTATAGTTGCAACATTCTACTTCATTAGGACATGTGGCGTTCTCGATTTTCGCACGGGTCGATCTGCGTAACCGGTTGCATTATGTTAGTAAATATATCAATTAATATTTTTTACACACATGCCACCGCGTCAATATTATTAAAACTTGTTTTGCTAAAATATTAGGTTGTTCGAAAAGTAATTTAGTTATTTTTGGTGGAAGTTTCGTTTCGAACTTCGAGGATAATCCCAGGTCTTTCAAGTGATCATAAACTGAATCATGCATTTGATGAATTTCAAAATAGTTAAACTTTCAGTAAAAATCATAAATAATCTTTCTTTAATAGTATTTTCATCGGTTTTAAATAAATCTCAAATTAAACTTTTCTTCTTAATTTCTTATCCAGCTGAGCAGTAAGTGTCTGTGCTAAGTTACAGATGTCATTAAACACTGTGAAAACTCCGGCAGACCGTGTGCCAAGCGGCCACGCTTCTTTGGCAAGCGTCACGTAAGAACAAGCCAAAGTGTTGTTAATGATACCAGATAGAGATATCTTAACACGACTTATTGTCTGTATTAAAAGCAATTTTAAAAGTTTACATTTTTTTGGCAAAAATTATATCATTTTTTTATGTTTGTTCCTTCTTTACTTATTTTTTCCAGCAAGTTTCATTTACATACGATGTTATCATCATAAAATCGCGTTTTTTTTTCAAAAGTGTAAGCAGAGATCAAAAACCCCAATTTCTACGATCTCTACAAATTCCCTTGCCTCATTCACATCCATACATTTTGTCACATAGGATCGCCAATTACAAATACTATGCAACTAATTTGAAGGGCCAAGTTGTATCACCAATATAATCATTTTTTTTTTTTTATTTTTTTTTTTTTTAAACCCATTACTGTCCCACTGCAGGGCAAGGGTCTCCTCCCAAACGAGGGGGAGGGGTTAGGCCTTGAGTCCACCACGCTGGCCAAGTGCGGGTTGGGGACTTTGCATACCCTCAATAAATGTATTAAACAAATTTTTAGGCATGCAAGGTTTCCTCACGATGTTTTCCTTCACCGTTAGAGCAAGTGATAATTATTTCTAATACACACATAACTTCGAAAAGTCATTGGTGTGTTGCCTCGGATTCGAACCTGCGACCACTTGCGTTATCATTTAATTAGCTTGATAAAAATCGAGTAAGTAGCGTTTGTTTGGGACATTTCGGGAACGGGTGCAGTCTTCGTACTATTCATGCTGAGAGTCTCCGTGTTTTGGTGAGCACGTAAAAATCGGTTCTTCATCTTTTAATAATTGCAATTAACAGTTCAGTGTAAACATTATGAAATCCAGCACTTATAAAACACAACGAAACAGTATTCACGTAACTATCAAAATAAATACACCTAAAAATAACTGGAAAAAGCAAAATAAACAAAGGTCCAAGTGGCCAGTCTAGGGGATGGTCGAAAGGGATCCGATATTAATTAAAAGTTAAAATCCCTCGGGCGCAGATACAATTAGTGGGATGCCAGTGACCACGGGTTTTTGTGCCACCTCGGATATATTGGACAAAGTGCAACGTAAAGGAAATCTTCAAACTATGTGCTTTGAAATGCTGATGAAAATTTTATATTTTAAAACCTTTGAGGTGTTTTATTTAAAGGCGTTGCGGTTGTGTATAGTATGTATTAATATGCAATAGTAATTCTGTTACGGTAACAAAAAAAATCTATTAAAAGAGAATTAGTTTCGTGATAGTGTTTTTTCATTTTTCATAGATTATAGGTACTACGTCTTCAAAAAATATGATCCGGACCATATAATATGTATTTTTAAAGCTAGCGATAATATTCAACTCCCACACAGGCTATCTGTATGCAGTATATTTCATAACTACTGACCTAATATAAACTAAATTATTATATAAGCAATAGAGTTTAATTAAGTTTAAAATAAATAACATGGATATTTTTCTAGAATTGCCCTCAATGCCGTAGACTGCTAGCAACGACTCAACTCAAAAAATCTTTATATTAAAGTAAACAAAATTATGTAATCATTCCAAAAACAGTCCTAGTTTAAGACTTAACACGTGGTCATAGTAAGAAACCCCTCATTCACAATGAATCCGGTATTTATTTATCTTCCCACAACAATTCGTTATTTCAACTAATGAGGGTTTAATACATGTAACTTAGTAATATATTGAATTACAATTATAGTTTTACATACATAATATCAACTAACTCTGTACACTACAAGAAATAATAATGGAAAATTATATTTTACTAGCGGACCCGACAGACGTTGTCCTGTCTACACGCCGTCTGTCGGATCCAATGTAAAACATTCCAAAATCAACAACTACTAATAAATTAAAAATTAATTAAAAAAACATTGTCCAGCGGACAAAATTGTGAATCTAAACCATTCTCAGATCCCCTTGAACACACACAAAAAAATTCAACAAAATCGGTCCAGTCGTTTAAAAGAAGTTCAGTGACATACACACTTACAGAAGAATTATATATGTTACTGTAAAAGCCCGGACTGTGGTCAATCGTGGTTATTTTTTTTTAACCACCCAGAAGGAGGAGCCCCGCGAAGCGGGGCTCCGGCGACATCTCGATATCATCAAGTGAATATAGGTAAAAGTTCGAAATAAAAGAATTATTCGGACTTTTACCATTGCGAGTTGGTAAATCTTAGGTTATACCGGAAAATCTTAGGATTTACCACCGTTCGGGCTTTTACAGTAACATATATAAAGATGTATGTATAAAGATAACGAAAATGCAATTTCTTGATAAAAACACGCTCATTTCTACGTCTCAAACAACTTACACCTGATGAACGACAAGCGCTATCGCGCGATAAGTCAGTCTATGAAAATCTTTCACTTTTCGTCATTGGAAACTACATTCCTACGACTCGAGTAAATGAGGCCGTTATTCTGATAGTTCGCAGACGGTTGTAGTTCGAGTGCGGCATTTACGAAAGCATTTGTATTAAACAAAATTACCTTATACCCATTCTTCTACCACACCCGGTTACCATGATGTAGGTTCTTATTTCCTTCAGCAATGAAACTCACTACAACCTCTCATATCCTTGCATCATAATTAACCCTAACTCATTCAGTACACTGTGTTACGTACAGTTCGTACGTTGTACGTTGCAGTTCAATCTTGCAAGATGATTTGTATGGGCTTCAGGGACCCATTCAAATCATCTTGCGTCTGCATTGATATTGTTAACCTTTGGACTGACTTAAGACAAGTCAGTGTTTGTTGATGAAAGCTATTTGGGCCAAACAGTTAAGATGCACGACCAAGTCTATAAGGCTAAAACTAGGATCAATAATTTTCGGAAGACCACTATTGCATTGATAATGACAATAGTAGAAAGGCAACTTTTGACTAACAGCACCCTCTCTCGAACTTTCGAAATACTGTGACTGTGTGGTGTTAAGTGAACGATGACAAAGCAAACTTTGTGTATTATTTGTTGCCATAATTTTATTAGGATAATAATATTAATACAGAAAAGTATGATTGAAAATGTACCACTGTACATATTTCTGGCGATGACCGTACATATAACTCGGACTAAAAAGGCAGTCAAATGAATATTCCGCACAAAATTTATTTCAAATCACGATCATAATTAACACACCATTAAATATTTCAACTGAAAGAACAGAAACGCAGTGTAGCGGACAACGGTTGCCAATTTCACTATCCATTTACTATCCAATATTCGATTTAGTACAATTTTATTTGAAAATACGCTGCGTGTTACGCAATCGCGTAGTAACAATCTCTAAATAGCCGTGAAATGGTCAATTGTTCCCACATAGGCGGCGAGGGTTGGGTACGTTTGATGACGAACTTTGTATGGAACAGAATCAAATAGGTGCGAAATATAGAGAATGTCGTTTGCGATTCATTTGATGCCATTTTCACATTTTTTTTATGAAAATATTTTTTTCCTGTTAGGGTCAATAATATTAGGTCGGGGTCTCAAGTAAAAAGTCTTTTCGCATTATAGTATGTACTTATGAACTTGTAATAAAATCTTTTCTCTGCACAAAAAAGCTCGATATCTGGGTACCTTTCGAGCTCACTGAGAGAAAACTAATAAACCGTGTACTCATTTGTGATTCTTGAAGCCAAAGAGATTTTATTACAAGTTCATACATAAATGCGAAAATACTTTTTCCCCGACCTAATATGTTATACGTAACTCTCGATACTACAATATGATAGAACGGAGTGTCGCGTAATCGCGCTGCTAGTTTTTTTTTTGTATACTGGTGATTCTGCCTGTCGTTCAAATACTGTTAAAACATAAATACTTGTTTCACTGATACGTTTTTTTAACCTCCATTGTAATATACCACAACCAAATGACCATGTCATCAAAACCTAGAGAGATGAATTCTATCAAATGTGTTGTATATTTTTGGCATGAATCTGAAACGCTCTGTGCTATGATGACTATTGCGTGACAACCTTTACCATGGCATTAAATGCAAGCGAGTGACTACTCTAACCATTGTAGGCAGCTAAAACGTAGCTCAATGTAAACACCACAACACTAACTCAATACAGAGCTAAAACTATTACAGCGGTACAAAAGTTAGCTACACAGGAGTTGTGTGAAATATGTAAAAGTGACAGTCTGCGGCGGCTCGTTCAATAAGCTCGCCGTTTGTTCGCAGACGGCTAGCCAAAGCGACGGAAACGCCGCGACACCGCACTCGATTCCTATACACACTGTATACTGGAGCAAGGTGTGAGAGCTAGCGATAAATAGGATGTGAATTACATAACTCCCATTTTAGGCTTTACTGCTATTTAATTTTAGATAATAGACTCTGTCGTAGGGTATCTCAAGTTCTTGTCAGAAATTAGAATTATATAAACTTCATATCCTCCTCCGCTTGATTGATTCGTCTTTTGCTGCCAAAATGGAGATCCATTCACTCAGTAATATTCACACGACGGGAACTGGTAACTTCCCTTGCCATTCTGCCAACCCCAAACCTAACTTCTTCACAAAGTAAACTTATTACATTATTTTGTTCGGACATTCACAGTCGGTGTGCTATTTGGTATTCCAATATATGTGTTATGCTAAGCTTAATACTAAGGATAGTTATCGCTAAAGCTTGTTTCTTAGTCCACATCCACAAGGGCTAGTTAAAGGCAAACCAACGTATCCTGCGCGAACATTGTATCCAGCGTTTGTTCCAGCCACATTGTTCATCGGCTTTGTTCCGTTCTAAACTTTGCGTTATGTTGTACCTGCAATGAGCAGACGTGTTCCTGTTTATTGTTCGCTTGTTCCTTTATCATCGGTTTTGCAGGACCTGTTGCGATTGTTCCAGTTGAAATTATTGAGAAAATTTTATAGAGGAATATTTGCACTTCAAAACTTTCGCGGTGCTGTTTACTGTGTATGGGAATTAGCGCAAGCGAGTATTTAGTCCTCGGAATGCTGGACGTTTCTGCGTAGCTGACATGGCCAGCTTGCGAGCACGGTCAGTAAGTAGTGTATGTATGTATCCACATACGCCTAATCGTCTAATATTCCAAAGTGTATTTTTGCGTTAGCTCGTAACCTATACCACTATAGTATAGTTGTCTGAAAAAATAGTTTGTTTTAACCTGAAATTCAAATTAATTTACATTACATTATAGTTTTTGATAGCAATGTATAATAAGTATATAAAACTCATTTTACAAAAATATAAGAATTTACCAAGCCTAAGAAATATTCTTCTTGCACATTAATTTGATATAAACAGAAATAAAAGTTTGGTAATGGCATATAATAAATGAAAACATGACTATTCATAACTCCCAAAACTATTTACTATTTCGTTAACTGAAAAATAGAAATCATTAAGTCTATTTAAATAAAGTTTTTCATATAAATATTTATTCTGGCGTTGATTTGAAAAAGTTGACTGTTTTTTTATACATTTTTCAATATGAAAATGCTAATATTTGAGTTGTTAAAAGCTTAGTTTGTGATACGCCAATATTAATTTTGTTTACTTTTTAATACAAACGGTCTCTATGCTATTAATTTAAGGTTCTTTGCGCATATGCGACTTTATAAATTTACAGTTTTTTTTTATTGCTATTGAACATCCTTTGAAGATGACTATGAGTTATTTTTACTTAGTAATCTATACATATTTCAGTTAATTTTGATGTCAAGAAAAAAATGTGGACAAGTCTACTTCATCGTGCCGATTTAATTGGCCGGGTGAGTCTATGTATACAAAGTGCGGGCATGGAGTAGGTTAAATACATTAAGAAAAAAAAAAAACATTACCAATCTAAATTTGAAGCAATTAGAATAATTTATGTCTAGATCACATTGAGTAGTTTTCAAATCGTGTTTCTAATACAATTTAATATCTAACAAAAAGTCGTCGATGCGCACGAAACCTTAACTATGTTTCATGAGTTTCATCCACAATAATTTTGTTTAGCGACGACGGTACCAAATGAAAGAAAAAAAACTCCGACCAAACGGTGTACGGCAAAAGTAATTATTATTTCGACGATTATTTTTTCATTTGCTTGTCTCTTTTGTGAAAGTGCTCTTATTGTTGTTTTGTGGGTTTTTTCCTGTTGCCTTGCTGATAATTTATGTGTCTATGGTTTATTATGGAGGTTTATAATGCTCGTTGCCCTAACGTAGCGTGAGTATCCTTATAGAGATGTAAGAGATGTTTTATATTTGTAATAGATCAATGCATAGTATAAAAAAAGGAATGCTATTCAGACAGTAATTCGTGTTGTCAAAAGTTTTGTGACACATTATAATCTATTTTTTTAATTTCGCTCAGTCTGTATTGAACATAATTTCATTCTGCAAAAATATCAGCATGTTTGAGTTTAGGTAGCATGAATCATCATTTCATGGTACAGGCAAATGTAATAAAAATCGCGTTGATAATATTTCTACTGAAATAAAATAGTTGCAAAGTATATAAATACATACGGCCAAAAACATATGAGACGAAAATAGATCCTTTAATACAGAAATAACCCAAAATATAACAAACAAGTCAGAAAAAGAAATCTTAAAATAAATCCACGTTTCCTTTATTACATTTCGGTAATTCCGGTGGTTTCGAACATTCTCCTCGCGGGAATAGAGCCGGCTACCCACCGGCTTACCGGCTAAACTAGGTCAGAGCATATATTATTATGCCAAAACATCGAAAAATAAACTCCAATTCGGCCTTTTGTTTCAATTTAAAGTTTTTCGTTTTGGTCCGTCGGTGGCCAGTAAAAATCTATTAGTGAGTAAGATAAATAAGCGTTTAATGGTCTCCGATATTTTAATTAAAAATTGCTACAAAAGCTTTAAACACAGATTAATAAAAGAGATTACGGGGAGGTTTGTTTCACGTAGGCTGTTGAGAGCCGTTGTGTGAGTTGGAGGTCTATGAACCCAAGTTTTCAAGAGTTTTGTATCAGGTCTTCTCGTCGGTTTTACATTCAGAACTAGAGCAAAATTTTGGTACTCTGACAATATAAAAGATAATGATATTGACGGAAGTAAAGAAATACCTAATTTATTTTTCATTTCGACTGTCACCTAAAGCTTTTATTAACCCATTTTTTTTGTCTCGTCCCTGAATTCAAACTCGAGATGAGTTATATTCATTACTGCCGCATCTCAGAGGCTGTTACAACAAGAGACTTGACAAAAGGCTAGTAGTCTACAGTTTAAAAAACGTTTAGTTTTAAAATATCGTTAAGATTTTTACAGGCTGAAACTTTCAGGTGGATGTAAGTTTTTGTTTCTCCTATGTGCAGTGTTCGGCGTATACTTCCATGTTAATCCGTTAGTTAATTCGTGAAGCACGGTCGCGGTTTTGCTGAAAATATGACTTAATTTATACTCCATTTTGTAAAAACCTTTTGACTTTTTTAGGTTATGATTCTTTGTGTAAAACAGTTAAGCTAATTTTACATTAAAAATTCTGTTTAAAGGTCATGTTTTTATTTTTGACTTTAGTCTGCATTAATTACCGCCAAAGAGAAATGCTTTTTGGCAAAAAAAATGTTTTTCAAGATATTACAAAAAAATATACGTCTTAAAATACTTGTAATTCTTTCATAAGTATGGACGCAAAAGTATGAATCTTGCAAAATAATTATTTTTCTGAAGTGTGGCTTCATTGACACACATAGAACTATTGAAAAAATATTCTCAAACACAGGTTTAATTACAGAGTTACTCTCTAAATATACCACTCTGTGAAACATATCTAATTAATGAATACATTATGGGAAAAAAAGACACTAAAATCACCTTAAAAATCTACATAAAAATTAACACAACACTTTAAAAAGAAGCAACAATTTATGAAAAAATAATACCAGCAAATCCGTTAGCGCGGGAGAGAATCACGAACTAGAAAAAACCAGTTAACAGTGAACTATTTTTTATTATTTTATTCTTGAAATGATTGAAGAGAAAGCCATAGTGCAGTTGAACATTTCAACGTTAATGGAAATGGATTTCGCAGATGTTTTAAATGAAGGTGTTGCGCCGGAATTTTCGTGTAATGAATCGAGTTTTTTTGTGAATCGAAAAATTTTAACGAGAAATGAAATCTTTTTAGTTCGGTTGTGATTTTTGACTTTGATGTCTGTAGTTTTGCGTATTTGAGATACCTACATATTTGAACACGATTTGAGTGTTACCGATTAAAGCATTTTTGGGCATTTTTCTGGGATTGGTAAAGAAAGAATTTCATTCTATTACATTTTTGATTGCTCAAGGCAATTTCTACGTTTTTTTTTAATTGAACTTCGACCTTGAGCAGAGATCTTTAATTTATGCCTGAGACTGGGTACCATTCTGAAAAACCTTTGTTTTAATTTCTCCTATACAAAAATAACCATTTTTTTGCTTTTACCTCATTATACACCTTACTGTAGGGACTTTGTTAACCCTTTCAAAAATATTGTACACGAAACTACTAGTAACAGTATTATCTACAGTCTATGTCGGTCTATGTTCCAGCAAAAACTAAGTTTGCTTTGTGCACCGCCATCTTTTACACAAAGTGAAGCCTTCAAACGCAGTCTTCCGCCGGAACGTTGTTATAAATTAAATTAAAAACTTTACTCCATTTTTTCCTAACCAGCTTCAGGTACCTAGTTTGTTATAAATTGATTTTTCAAAGGATTTACGAACGATGCAAGTTATAAAAACTTGTGGGGTTGTAGTTTTAACACGTTTCATGGTACAAATATTTTATAATTATTGTTTTACTGATGGGCACAGCTTTCTTCCTGAAATGTGAGTTGGGTGTGAGACGTCCAGAAAAGGGTTGCCAACTTGAATTTTCTTTAAAAACCCTTCCCCTAGAATAAAAGTTTAGTGATTTATTTTCAACATATAAAAAAACACATTAGTGTGTTGCCCAAGTTTAATTCTCCTTCCTCATTTCTCTATCTTTCAATAAATTAAGATGTGTAAGTACACGGCAAAAAAATAAAACAGACAAAATACTATCGAAAATAGCATCTAGCAACACACCAGTAATTTTATCAGAACAACGTCCCAAAAAAGACAACACTACCCAACTCCGTTAACCGTAAATAAATTCCCACACGATCCCAAAACTAAACAGCTAAAGAGAATCTTTACAAATAAAACAATGTAGTAAATAAATAGAGGTTGTATAGCGACAATATCCGTCGGTGGGCGATAGAGGGCACACCTTCATAAATTCGTAGGAGCTGTTACATTGTTCGAGCAATTTGGACGTGTCGTGTGTAGTGTTAGTGAGGCAGTTTGATTGTTTCTGCTTAGATCTTAGTTGGGGACAGGTTATGTCTATGTAAGAAAGTAGAAAATACTGTATTGTGGAGGACGTTATTGAGACGTTTCTTTTTAGGTGACGTTAAACGTTTTTCGTTCCGCGAAAGGACCCATGGCGGGCAGTGGTACAATAATCAGCTATTTTTTAATATGTATTACTTGATGTCTTGGCAGGCATTACTAAAGATTCTCAAATGTGCGTCTCTTCAATCGTAATTAAGGTACCTAAAAATCACGTATTTGAAACTAAAACTATGTGGAAAAGTAAATTAAATTGTCGTAGTTATTATTCTAAAAATCCTTTCCCTCCCTGTTTTTTCGTTTAAAACCGTCCAAAAATCTTAAAAATTCACCTTAAACATCACCCATAATTATCTTAATACCAGTTTAAAACTTCCCCATAGTGGTGTCGTGAAAATTGTCGTTATAACAATTCCTCGTGGCTCGTAACTCCAATAAAAACTGAAACAAAATACATTACAGGGTACAGCCCTTAAACCGTTATAAAGGGATCGTTAACCTTTTTCGTGGACATAAAGTGAATTTATGATTTTAATATTAGTCCGCGACGAGATTGTACTGATTACTGAATAATGTAGGACCGTATTGAGATATGTTTGAAGTACGTGCGGAAGTTAGTTGTAAGGTATATTTCGTGTCTTCTTTTCCTGCTTTTGTAACTATCAAGTATTTAAAATTTACAGTAAAAAAAATATTTTGTACAATAATGCAATGAGGTTGAATCTCGCAGCTTAAAAATATAATTGCAATAATTGCAGCAAAATTCAACAGCTCATGTAACACTCAAATTGACTTTAGCTTGAAAAACAATTTATATCCTATAAAAAACTTAACATATTAAGTGTATTTAATTGTGATGAGAATAGTAGGAATGAGAAATAAAATTTTATAATTGTTAAACTAAACCTGTTTAAGCCTACATAAATATTACTTAAATGTATGTCATACTTTTTCCTTATAAATCGTTGTTATTATGTAAATGCACTCATGACCAAATCTGAAGGGGCCAACATTATCCTCATACAATGATACATAGACCCGGAAACTTTCCTACAAAAATGATATACGTGTTTTATCTTATATTTTGTACTTTTGTTCTTACAATTTGTAAGGGCTGTTCGTCTTGGAGACAAAATGCTGTATGTAAGGGATTGTAGGACAGGCTTATCTCTTGTTCACAATGAAATGGTTTTGGTAGTGCTTGGTTTGAAGAATACGGAAGATGAGAGTGATCTTGTATTTTAGGTGAATTTATTTTTATTTGTGTTTTTTTTCAGCCTAATCGCGATTGTGAAATATCTTAGTTTTTAGTAATTTTGGATTTGCTTTCAATTTTATTTCAATTTGATTAGGCTTTGCACAAATAAAAAAACGGGTGAATATTCGTAATCACAGAGAAGATTTTGTTCTAGAGAACCATTCTGAAAGTCTTGTGCTGAAGCGTTTCTATCATAACATTGTGTTGGTTACATCCTTATACGGTTTTTTCAGTATTTATACATTTCTTTTCAACAAATCATCAGCACCATGGGAAGGAGTAAAGTTTGTTCCGTTCTCCAAAAAAAAATTGATCATTAGATGTTTGTATGTTTACACTATCACCTACGTTTTATCAAAATATCCTTTCACGAAAATTCCTTACACTCAACCCACATTCATCTTAAAACTGAAACACCAATCAGAGTAAAACATAATCATTAGGAAGGTTCACGCTTGGCCACAAGCCGCGAACACCTGCGGTCCTACCGTGTATTGATCATCGCTAATTAAACTTTGTTAATTAAAATATATGGGGTTTTGACGAAGGCATTCTTACTTTATATGTTATCAACGGATTTTGAAGGCTTCTTTTGAACGCGGATGTAATTATTCGATGGGGTAGAAGTTTTGAAGGGTTGGAATGTAATTATGAAGGGGAATGTGTTTAATACGTGTTTTTGTTCTTTTGAATTCGTGTCTTTACGTGAATAGGCTTTAAAAAAGTTTGTTATTTTTGTGATTAGTAAGTTAAGTGTAGGGTGTAAGTAAGTGGGACGTTTGTGTTTTTTCGACTAATAGAAATAATGATTTAAATCAGACATACGAGTACGCCTGTTTAAAATTGTCATTTGTTGCCAAGGGAATCACATGAAAATTAGTTTGTAACTTATTACGTGTCACTAAGCCCCTTTTAAAGGTCAGCTAAAATGGTACTAAAGAAGTCTTCTATACTTCCATAGAAATAGCATTTAGTGTTATAGAGATATCTATCAGAATCGTGTGTAATTCGTACACTTTTAATCTCGATTCATACGAGTACTCAGACAGCTGAATCTCAAAAATTCAATTATACATGTAGAACATATTTTGAGCGCAATTTATGAAGTCTGTTACGGTTGCATCCCCAAGTATTTCGGCTCAGAGGGAGGCAATAAACTGATGCAAATTGAACATAAATTCTCTTAGGTATCACAGAACGCTGGGGAACTAAGCTTGTGTAAACCTGGCCTTATGCGATGTTTGATTTGAAGACTGTCTGTATTAGGCTTTGTCAATTATGCGTGGTTATTGTCTTTAGTAATATATTTTAGGTAAAAGATGAAATATTTGTACTATGTTATGATGAAATATAACTTTTTCTATAAAGAAGAAAACTACGTTATCAGTGACTGGCTAGTTTCAATTAAAACCGTCCAATACAAGACTATGCAAAAAAAGCAAATTCAAAGTTCTAAATCACTAACTAACGTTACTAGTAATCACTGTAAATCACAGAAACAAAAAATACTTGGCCAGAGTTCATTACGAACAAAAAACTATACAAGCAACCTCTATAAATCTCTCTACTTCTTTAGTACAATTTCGCAAAACATTCTTTAGCAGTAAACACAATTTAATCTGAAAGAAATCTTGCAACGCCCGAGTGTTCTTCTAGGTAATCTGAAACTGCATTTTCAAATGGAAACCTTTCAAATGTTTTCTCTTTTAGAACAACTGAGGCATTCTTCAACAAAAAGTTGTGAGTTTTTTCTTCGCTATCTAAACTTTGAAGTCTCGGATCTGAAACATCGTAACTTTAAAGAGCTGCTACAGTCAATGTTTGTACAGCGCGCCTCGCAATGCTAACGGAACCTTCTCACTATTCCAAGGCGAAATGTTATTACTTTGATGGCTGGCTGTTCGCGATGCAAGGAGAATTTTGTTACAAGAAAATGTAAGGAAAAATGAAATGGGACCGGGTTTTTTTCTTCGGTATATCTCAAGGGGGAATATAGACACGTATGTTGGCATCTGGCCGCGAATTTGGGCATGAGTGGAAGAGATTTGTATAAGATTTTTCTTGAGGAATATCCTTATCTTGTTTATGTTTCCGTGCGTTGTATGAGAAGTGGGATTTGTTGCGTAATATTAATAATGTTGAATGTACTTTTATTATGGCGACAATATTTCAGTTAATTCTTTGTGGCGAAGGAAAAGTTTATTTGGCAAAAAATATTACGTGACCATATTTATCTTAGCGAAGCGTATTTTCCTTAAAAATTCTGGTATATATACTAAATTGATCTAAAAATCTGTGGCTAAAATAATCAAATAATTCCTAAAAAGTTATTACATTGGTAAAAAAGATAACCATTCTCGCAAGAATAAGTAAGCAATTTTATAAATCAAATATCAAATAAGACAACAATGTTACAAGAAGAAAAATTGACATGTAGCTTTACCTCGATTTATTTTTCAGCACTGATAGCTTCAAATTAATTACCTAACTAAGTTTATACTTATTTATTTGCTTCTTCACCCAAAACTAAAAACCTTCAATCCCACCACAAAAACAAATAAAAATCCCCCCTCACAGGTGGTCTGCGAAACAAAAAGCGTGCAATGAGCCGCGCTGACACACGCGTGAGAACAATGCTCAATCATCGGTGAACATGAAGCGGCGCAAATTCGCTGATAGCAGGTGTTACCCAGCTGCTATGTGTATATTATATACGTTTTATGTAAAATGTGCATCCTTTTGCGTGGAAGGGATTTTGTTATTCGGTGAAGAGTGAGAAATAAATCAATGGAACATATTTCCTGTCTTTTAAGGAAGTTTGCATGAATTGTAGCAGCTAGCGGTCTTTGGTCTCTGCTTATCCATGGTCTATGAGAAAAGGTTTTCAAAAATATTTTCTTAAATTTAATGGAGAAGGTTAAACATTTTTTTCTAAAGTTAGGACTAAAGTTGGTCCAACATTAATTATTAAAAAAGTTGGTTATTTTAACTCATTTCAAAAACTAAATTAGTCTCACAACTAATTACTCACGCTTAGTTCTGTATGTCATATTTTTGTAGCGCAAACTAAAAGTAATTCTTCAACTGAAATCCTTTGAAATCATATCAATCTTAGTTTTCTAAAGAACATTTTACACTTTAAACCTCTCATCTATCATGTTCAAGATAGAGCGAGACGGGGATATAATCCGAGGCATTTTTCAAATACAAACGTTTCCCATTACAAAGTTCAGCGATTAAAAGCAGACTCCACAAACAAGATTAATTCTTATTCTAGCGAACTGTCATTGTGAAGTTTAGGCTTTGGATTTAATGTGCGTATTGTTTGCAGCTGACGATTTGCTGTGGGTAAAGTTCGTTGGCTAACTTCAAAACGTTGTGTTGTTTTTGTAATTTTTTAGATTAGTCATTGTGGCTAGGCTTTGGCTGTTAAAGGTTTGTAAAAACCACACTTTGAGGTTAAAAGTACAAATTTATTATTATTTACTGGTACAAGTTAGCGATCAAATACCAAACTGATCAAGTTTAAAAACCGTTTAAATTTTGCGTCATTTTATAGTTAATATATTTACGTGCAATTACCTAAAAAATCTTAAATTTCACGGGGTCATTTTCGCATTTAAATGGAGTCAGGTTAAAAAATAATCAGCTCTCAATCTAGCAAACTTTTTGCCCAATAAGATTGGAATCTTAATCTGTCATAGTCATTTTAAACTCGGCGGCTAGTTGTTGAACAAGATTCAAGGCTATTATTCTGTTAAAGCCAGGAGTTCGGCTGTAAATAATACGAGATTACGTGTAAGCATCCATTTCCAGGTAAGTCTGTGTAATAGTTTTATACCTACGGGTCTTAGGCGTCCCTTTTGATGGGCCATGAAGTACGCGTCTGAATGTATGTAAAGAAACAATATTTTCTTTCGCCAAAAAATGGTTAACTGCAGCTGTTCTATAGAAACTAAAGGTTACTTGATAGTAAGGCCAAAAGCATTTTTGATAATACCTATTTACGTTTACCTAAACGTGCAATATGATACTTTAGATAATATAGTCATCATGCAGCTACTGCACGCGGGCAAATGTTGTGGGACAGATTCCCACGCGGAACAATTATTGTCTTTTTTTAATATACAGGCCATATTCCCAATCTAATTTCGAAAACCACTGTTGGTTCTGTATCACTTCAACCGAAATAATAAAAAGCATGACATATCTATGTGTTATTATCGTTACGAAATCAAATAAATACGACATAAACAGAAAACCGTATTTTTCATCATCCACGCAGTTTTCATAGCCACTCACTGACAGACAGTGGACTGGCGAAGAAACTTTTCAATTTACAAAGAATATCCCGCACAGGCTTTTTCTAGAACAAAGAAACTACGACACTTGGTTATACTGATTTTACTTGCTTTGCCAAGGATTTTAGTTCTGCAAGTCGGTTTTATTAGATCTTCAAGTCTATTTCTAGATGAAAGAGAATTTTAATACTTGCGGTATGACGTTTGAATCTTTCTTTGTTTTTGTAAAGCTAGTTTATGTTTAAGTTATTCAATGCTTTTGACGTATCATTAAGCATTTCATTTATAAATATTTGTAGAAGCATACAGTTTAATGTGTAGTTTTCGTGCCAAAAAATGCTTTTAATGTACGAGTTATAAAGAAAAGTTAAAATATAATTGTTAGATGAGACTTGTTATTTCATTATCGAAAGACAAATTATGATAAATTAGCTCAACAATGAATATCAGAGATATAAGTTGCCAATCAGTTTACCTGAAGATATTCTTTAGACCTTGAAAAAAGTATTTTCCAATAATCGTAAATATTCATACATCAAATGATTTTGGTGCCTAATTTCCTCAATCCAATAGATATTAATTTCTAACCTAACTATTGCTACTAGTCGACAGAGTCAATATCAATAAATAATATTCCTAGTTTATTACTCGATTTGCATTATTAACTCAATAAATTAGGTCTGCAATGGCCAGAATTTATTACAATAGAATTGGAAACAATTAACAGTAATGACTATGGACGTAAATAATTAGTTATAATGTAGTTAAGAAGACAGATATAAAGTTTGTAAGTTAGATTTGGCAAATTGTACACTAATTAATATAAGTCTTAAAGGCCGAGATGCTGAGAAGACTTTACGGGAGTATAAGAAAGGCGGGTACGCTAGATATTTTTTAAGAAGTCTCTTTTTTCTGTGTGCTTTTTCCTTTTCGTATCTTTGTTAAGTATAGCTAACAATAGACTAATGAACGAAAGTACAAGAACTTAAAGATGTTTTATTGAGATTCTGTTTAATGAACGACATCGGGCATATTGATTGGTTATCTGTATTTAGTGCATGAAACGAATTTCTTTATCATTCTGTTATAACTTCGAATTGTAGGTGAATTGCATTGACTTTTAGAATTGATTTAAAGTCTAACAATTAACATATTATTAGTTATTCTCGTCTTTTATTCACGAATTAATAACTGCTTCTAAGCCGTTTTAATTATAATGTTTATGACCCTAAACATAACAATATTATCTAATTAAAACGCGAGCTCCCGCACCGACCTCTCTCTCGTGTAACTCAACAGATCTTTCGCAGAAATTTCTCGCAAAACGTTTGAGAATTTAATTTAGAAACTTGTTCCCTCAAAACTAATTATACGTACAACAATACGATGCGATTAATTTCGTTATCTTAAACAGTTTCACCTTCTCAGTGTTTGTTTTATACCGAATTATGCGTCATTTGGGAATTACTTTAACAATTTGTTGGGTCAAGTGGGGTGAATTGGAACTTTAGTACTTTTTAAAAGACGTTTTCGTTTTTGACAGCCACTTTATAAGACATTAAAAAGAGTTTCGATTGTAAACGACTCAAAGCTAAAGTCTTTCAATAAGTGGTACTAAACTTAACATATTAAATTGTCTTGCCATTTACCATCTCATACAGACAAACGTTTGGGATATTGTGTTCTATTATATTTCGCCTCGGCACCAAACTGGTGACCACAATGTCATCACATAAAAATAAATATCTTCACTTTCACTATTTTACAGCTTCTATAGTAGTATAGACCTGCTGTTTTAAGACTATGATCTGAACTTAAAGATGGAAAATGAAAGAGACAATTTTTTGGTAGTTATTTCTCTCTCTGGCTATTCGTCCCATATGGTAGTGGGATCAGCCTTCCTTATAGTAGTTATAATATTTTAATAAAAAAAAATACAGTGGGTTGTTGCTATTGCCCCACCTGCCTCTAGAATGAGACAAATTTGTTATTGCCAGAGTTTGCCAGGTGCTGGGATTTGTAAGTAGGGATTCAAAGACAAATGTGGTTCCGTGTGGTTTCCTAATTGCTGTAAGTTGTCATGTTGTTGTTTTAAGCCCCTGCTTTGTTGTTGTGTGTTGTCGCGTAATGTGATTCAAGTTTCTAAGAAAAGATTTTCTGAATTGATTTCTAGACATCATTTAATAAAATTGTATGTTTAAGTTATTTTTATCATACAATTATTAATAGCCGTCCCACCGTGCTATGTGTGTAAGGGATTAGCGAGTGCACCTGTGTATTGTGCACAAATTTGGACACTATAAACAAAGTTCTGCATAGTTGGCTGGTGGAAATGAAACTGTCCGCCGTAGCGGAACATCAGCCAGAAGGATGACCTCCTATAAAATTAATAAAGAAAAGATATTGGTATACATTTCGTATATTATTTTTACTGAATATTGTCTTTTTAACTTCCTCTTAACGTTCCTTGAATATTTTTTCTGTCTTTCACTTTTCTTCAATATCCTTTTGACACAAAAGAAAACTATTATCTCCTAAACATCTTATATGTAAGTCTTATTCACAGTGTTGTATTAAACAGTATTTACGTAAACAGAGACAAAATCGTAACAACTTATCTAATGTATTTCGCTTACAATATTAACTTTTCTAATTCCCACTTCACTAATCCTCATGAACTTTCAGTAATAAGAGGCGTATTATCGTATCATTATAGCATATAACGGTAATATGCCTTTATTTCGTACTAGCTGACTCGCACAACTTCGCTTGCGTCACATAAGAGAGAATGGGTCATATTTCCCCGTTTTTGTAACATTTTTTACTGGTACTCTGCTCATATTGGTCGTAGCGAGATGATATATAGTCTAAAGCCTTCCTCGATAAATGGGCTATCTAAAAAAGAAAGATTTTTTCAAATCGGACCAGTAGTTCCTGAGATTAGCGCGTTCAAACAAACAAACTCTTCAGCTTTATAATATTAGTATAGATTATAATATTAGTATAGATGACGTAAGGAAATTATTCCGCTCATGACTTCTAACAGTATCAAAGTATAGAAACTTTTGTCAAAGGGACTGAGACTTGGTACGAGTCGTGTTTTGAATATCGTTACTTTTTATTATGTTTGTTGGTATATTTAGGTCTTTCTATTAAAGCTTGCAGCATGTTGTGTAGATGTTTTGAAGTTATGACTTCTTTTATATTCGACTAGCGGGTCGTTTGGGTTACGTATGGATTTAACTTAACAAATTATGTTAATACTTAAAATCTCTATCGTTGATAACTGCATGAAAACTTAATCAGTACAGCTGACCCGGCGAACTTCGTACGACTAAAATATGCAAAATTAAATGTCTATTTTATTTCTGAGCGATTTTCTTAATATTTTTTTCCGTAAGAACTTTCTCCTAATGATAACAAATACAACACAAAAAGAATTAGTAACATCAGTCCACAGTAAATTTGTTACGTTTTCTTTACTTCCACTCTTACTATTTCTTATCTTACGTTATCAAACTAATAACCGCTCCAATCCGATCATCCTTTCGTTTCACAGCGAACAAAAGATTTTAAGAAAAAAAGTTCTAAATTAAAACGCGCCAAAGTAAAAAATCTTTCTTTTCCATTTCACTTTTATCGCATCGCAACCTGAAAATACAAAACACAAAGTTATTTTAATAATACATTATTTATTCAGCGAATTGATTTCCGTTTCACAGATTGTAATAGAATTTCTTATTTTAGCAAAAGAATTGGAAAAATGTTTATTTCTGTCCGTCTGATACCTCAGGTTTTTGTATTGAAAGTTTCTTGGAAACATTATTGGCAAATCTAGGGGTGTCACTCCGATTGAAATGTCACAGCGACTGAATACCTGACTGAAATTGCTTTTTTATTTTTGTCTAGATTTTGTGTTTGAATTGTTGGACTATGATGATGGAGAGAAAAGTTGGTGAATATAATGTCTGAAATATTTACACTAATATTTCAGACATTATATTCTAAATATTAGTATAATTCTTTCTAAATATAAATATTATAATTTATGTGATGAGCTTGAGTTCTTGTTCTGAACCTGGTTGTAAATTTAGCAACATAATGTTTTAAGAAATATTTAACTATGTTTATCAGTTATTTGGTTACCATAGTACGAGCTCTGCTAATTTCGGAAACAAAAGACTGTGTGAGACTTGTCTAATGATTTTTTTACATATTATTGGCCAAGATTTATAATCAACATTTCTAATAAATTATTTAAAGTTTCTGACTTAATGAACATTTCCCATCATCATGTCAGTCCCCTGGGTATCCTGTAAAATAAAGTCCATCGTATTAACTAGGTATAAATATTTGCGATGTTTCGCTTGATAAGGGCTGGAGTCCCCTGTCAAATCGATCCGACCCCAAATGTCGTTTCGAGATTAAAACGTACTACAAAAATAGGCTGTATAAATCTCTGTGATAAAAAAAGGATCTCGAATTTTTGCTATCGAAATTTTGCGTGTAAAAATATATTGGTTGAATGGGAATTAAAGAATACATATGGTTTTTTAACTTTCGTAACAGAAATATTACTTCCCTATCTTAAAAAGAAGTAAAATATCATAATTTTCAATAAATGTTGGCTTCTGAAGATATTGGAATGTTTAATTTTATAATGTGTCTTAGGCAGTAATTGCGATCACCAGTCGGTAAGTGATTAGTGGGTTAAACAGCCCTCGGCGCAGTCATTCTATACGTGGGTGACCATGTAGTATGATACTGAGCGTCTCCATGCTTCAGAGGGCACGTAATTAGTCGGTCCCGGTTGTGATCTACTAAGATAACAGTCGTTAAGCCATGTCAAAGATCTTTCGGGGGATCCCATGGTATTAAAGTTTACGACTAACCATACGGTAAAGTACAATATAAAATTTAATTTTCTGTTTAAGAATGAAAACTAAATTGTGTTTTTATATTAAGTATCTACTATACTTAAGATAGTGTGCAGCGTAAAATATGAATACATCAAAGCACTGTCTAACCAGTTCAAAATTAAAAATGTGTCACTTCTGAACGTGAGTTTGATGGGGAATGAAAGAGCAATACATATTTATGTGGGTATTCATCGTCGATGAATTAATGAGCGGCTGGCTTTTGCCAGTAACGATGGTGACCAAATATGTGATGATATTGGTCTGTAGTCTTTTGTGAACATTCCAGAATATTACCGCAATTGAATCGTAATATTAGATTTATGTAATAGCAATTATGTTCACATATTGTATGAATATATTGTGGCTTCTAGGGGTTTTGCGTATTTTGGACTTTTTATAGCTACATAATAATATTATTTTTTAATATAAGACTTGAGAGCCTTTATATTATATTCACACCAGTCGATAAATGATTAGTGCAACAGGCAACCCTTGCTGTGGTAATTTTGTAGACGTGTGTACGCATAGTGGTTTTTCGACGTAGCGTCTTCGTGCTCTAAAGGGCACTTTAAAAGAACTGCGATAACAGTCGTTAATCCATGTCAAAAGACTTCGGGTTAAATAACTTCGACACAAGCTGACTACTAACCATACAAATCTAATAAATTTCAAAAGTAATCTTATAAATTTCATTCAGATTTTATGTTTATTTCAGCGGAGGTGGGCATAATTTTAAGTATAAAGATTTTCACCCACCTTTCAAACAGGGACACCCAAATTTCACTACTCACTCGTACTTTAACTCACAGTAATATATTCAGTATCATTCCCTAACAGTAACAATCCGTCCCAATAAATTAAACCATCAAATTGTCCCCCACTTCATACAAATTCACGCGTTTTATTATCGAAGTACGTTTTATTTTACAATCGTATGTCAGACAATAAAAATTGACTTTGGTAATAAAATATGCGCGCAAGTGAATCCGTCCGTTCAGTTTATCACCTGTAAAACTCTTAATGACACTGTAAATCGGGCGTATGCGTCAGTTTTCTGCTTTATTGTTATATATGTATTTTATTTAGTACTGTGTTGTAGTGAAGTAGTTGGATGAATTATTTGGTTGTGAAGGGAGAGTGCTGTGTGAAGTGATTTTTTCTCGCATTGTTATACATATTCGTAGATAAAAATACTCCCGTATTTTGCTGTTTTTAAATTTGTTACTACGATGCTCTGTTGACATTAATGTGTAATTTGCTAAACTAAGACCATCATTTCGCAAATTCACTAACTGTAAAAAAATTATATCCATATTTTAATTTGCAGTTTCGGGTCAAATCATGGGATATAAAAATAATAACTTGTGTCCATTCGAACTTTGCCTAAAATTAAATCGTCAAACTTTATTTATAGGTAGTTCATAATAATGAAATCTAAATTATTTCTGCTTCTACTTGAAATAAATTATTCTTATCTTCGATTAAAAAATACAACAATCACTGCAATTCAGTTTAACTAGTCAAATGTAAATTACCAGATATTTATCAGTGCCCACAGAGATATAAACGCAAACAAAATTGTAAATTCATTGTTCAATAAACACTAAAAGGGTAATTTTCAATCAACTATACACTATTGAAAACAACAATAGCCTATTGAATAGAAAATATCTAGTTATTCAGAAAAAACTACTTGTATTATACAAAACATCGGGGTCAATGACCTCTTTATGTATTCCTCGTTTCGTATGTATGTGTCGGTTTAATACGCAGTGTACCTATAAAATAATTGAAGTTTAGGTAAGTAGTTTGGGAAATAATCTTTTGAGTGTAACTTTTTGGAACTAATTTCGAAGTTAAAATTAAATGTCAAACACTCGATACTCGATAATACCGACAGTACAAAATCGCGCTACAGGTGTTGTTCTACAAAGAAAAAGAAATATAAAATCACGAGAGCTTGTAAAACAAAACTTTACTCACCACTAACTTCTATTACGTCGTGCACCAGTTTAGACAAGCAACATTATTTCTGCCGTCGTTACACATTAATACCAGTTGTCACACATCTTGCATCTCTGTCTAGCGTACGAGAAAAAACATCGCATTTCTGTCTGCATTTTTCAAACACTGCTTCCTTGGTTTCTTTTTAGGGTTCCGCAGTAACTGAAAAGATGCTTTGACTGTTCGTTGTGGATTTTTTTGGGAATGGCAAAGCTTGGTGGAATGCTGGAATAGCAAACGAAGTCAGTATTAATGAACCCTCAGATTTTGGGAATTGGTTTGTCTCTTTTCGTGAAACATTTTGCCCGGCGCGACGTATACATTTTGTTGGTAGTTAGCCCACTGGTCTATTAGTAATACGATTGGATATAACAGAGAAAATTAGGCAATTTTATAACACGTAGAAACATTGAATTTTTTAACAAAAATGTTTGTTGCTTTTTGAATTTTACTTCATTGTTCATTATTCGCAACAGTTTAATGTGTTTAAGGAACATAAAACAAATACGTATAGATTAAATTATGTCAGCAATGTGATGATTACTCTCGAATACTGGCAAAATTAATCGCAATTCACATTCGGTTATCAGTCGCATTGTTATAACATGGTTGCAACGAAAATGAAACATTGTAATTTTCTAAAACACATATGGAACCTTAAGACACTAATTCTACATACTCTTACCAGGTTTTTTAACTACGTGATGAATTTAATGAGAAAGTTTCCTCAGGATTGTAGAGAGAACAGGAAAATACAGGATCCGGTGAGAGGTGGTACTTGGTTTTATTTTCACTCCTCTAAAGTTGCATACTCACTGGTGTTTACCTGAGAAAAAAATGTAGATATTCAGGTGTTTTTCAGAAGGGTAGGTTTATGGTGCCAGCGAGTAGAAAATTCTAGGTTTTGGCTGGACAGTAGCCGGCTACTAAAGTTGTTAACAAGCGCGAATATTTAACGATCAGAGAAAATTCAACAGTCTAGCAACTTTATTGAATCACAATAGTGTCAACAATTTTGAAATGTGCTCCTAGTGAGTTAAAAGTGATAAGTGGCATAAACCCCTTGTTAAATTTCGATATTTCTTTATCATTAGTATCCAGGAAAACAAACACAACAAAACTCTAAACTTTCGACAGTATTATACGATAAACAATTTATACCATACTAATTTTATAAAACTAGAACTAAGTACTGAAAATTTCAGTTGTCGTGATGCATCTATGAGCCGAAAACAGCGTCAAAAATGCTAGCAGAACATTAAATTACAAGCAAAAGCTCACACGTGGAACATTTTAAACACAACGCAGTGGGTAGTTGGTTTTATTTCACTCCCTTACTCCCAACAATGGTTGTATGAATACCAAGGTGTGGCGAAATGAGAAACACTTTTTGTTATTTTTATTTCTTCATTCTTTATGTGTGAAGGTAATGGTTTCTGTTGAGGAACTCAAATGGGTCGGACACAATGTTGTATTGTAATCCTTTCCTAGTTGTTTGTGAAAAGGTTGAATGGAAATGTTACTTCTTGGTTAAAGAAAAGAAGTTTGTGCTACTGAGCGTAGAATATTGAAGTTAAGTCGTGTTCATTACTGTACATGTATTTTTGATTCATCCAAATAGTACGACCTCACCGTTTTAAGATAGAAACATCTTTTAACGATACCTAAAATGAAATCAGAAATAATTATCACCTGTTCTAACGTTAAAGGAAAACATGGCGATGAAACTAAAAAAGTTCTTTGCATGAAAAATCCCCAACCCGTACTTGACCAGTGTGGTGGATCAAAACTCAATGCCTTCCTCGTTAGGGAGGAGACCCTTGCCAGTTAAAAAAAATATTTATTTGGACTTTGGTCCGCTTGCTTTCCAAGCCTTACCTTATCATCAATTTCGTGGCAATAAAACATCTTTGTATGTAAAGTAAACGACAATTTTGTCATTGAGTCCAATTACTTAGCAGAACATATTCCATTCGTACCACTAACCCAAAAAATAAGATCACTAATGAATTCTTCGTGCCTGCAATAATTATCAAGTTTTAATACACCAGTAACACACTGATATTAAATTACATATTTCGGTCGCCAACTTGGCAATGATATTCTTGTCACCGCAATCAAATTTGAATTTAATTTCTTTAACATTAAAGTCGGATATCGGTTGTTGAGTTTTAGTTGCATTCGCGAGCGTCGTCCTAATGAGGTGCTTACGTTAGTAAAGTAGGAGAGCTCTTTGCTTTATGCTCTGTAATTCGCTTTTTGTTTGAAACTCTGGATTCAGTTAAAGGGGTTTAATTTTCATCGCGTAGTTTTACTTGAGAATTGATTTGAGACATTCATTTAAGAATGCGATTCTTAGAAGGAGTTTTCTTGGAATCAAATTGTGGAGGTATCAAAAACTGAATTATATTTGTATTTAGCAATCCCATATTTTTAGGAGACACTATTGCAATAAATGGTTTAGGTCATGACATAATAATAGCTAATAGCGTAAATGGTAACGCCAGGAGGGGACACCCTAGAAAGACATACACAGATCATAATATCGGCGATGTCTTGCATAAAGGTCAGGTGCGTAGTACACGTAACAGCGATCCCGTATGACAAGGTGTATGGATGTGAATGAAGCAAAGGAAGTTTGCGTGGATCGTATTAAGTGACATACTCTGGTCTCTACTTACTGTCTATGGGAGGAAGGCGTGATTTTATATTTGTATGTATGTCTAATGGCTTATACTAACAAACAAATTATATGCTGCGAGAACACGAAGATACTATAACAAATAACCTTTGTTCTACAGCATCCAATATTTTCCAGAAATTTCAAGCAGCAAAGGATTCTTTGTACCCAGCCATGCAGATATACGGAACGGCGAGTTGATAAATATTTACAACCTTATTAAAGTGTAGCAGAATCCTGGAGGTACCGGCGTTTTATTAAAGAGACATTGTAAATAAAACTTACTCCTCTTTCGTGAGTTTCTAAAGACGATGCAATTGAAAGCAGGTAGCGGATTTGAATGTCTTTGAAACTGCAGAATATTGTATGGATTCTGCAGGTGTTGTTTCTTGGAGTGAGATAGAAAGGATTATCTAAGATGGAAATATATAAGATAGTTCAGTATTGCGATGTGAATGTAGAGAAAATTTTATATTATATTTTTGGTACAGTTAGATTAAATTTTGTTATACCTTAATTATGAGAAGCTAAAATAATCATCTTGTGTATATCACAAGGCTGCGACACCACGAAAAATAAAATAATATAAATAAGAGACAGTGTGAGAGGACCTGAGTGTTCCTTTTAAAACAGGTAAAAGATTAATACAAGAGAATAGGTTGTTGAAATAAGAGAATCCAAACAATTTGAAAAAATCATAAACGACAGTTTGCATACATACAGACGTGTTAAGATTCATGAGCATATCAATGGCTGCATCTGATATAAGTGACTTGAATTTTATATCCAAAATCTGCAGCTTCAAATCCAATTAATCAGAATGCAAAAGTAATCCAACCTAAAACAAAAACACCCATAAGCCTTTAAGTAAATTAACGTTTTCGCCTCCTCTTTTCGCGAAATCAGAGCAGAAAAACAAACATCAGTAACTTGGACGTGATAGTACATTTGCATAAGACTTGCCGGCGAAGCTTTTAGCGCGAAACTATCTCAAAAGTGCCACTGTGTTTGTGCATACGACTGTACTGCTGTAATCATATTAAAATATACAACAACACATGAGTCTTTGAGATTTGGTTGTGTATAAAGAAATGTTGAGATGGTGATGTGATTTTGTCAATGTCTGAATCACTTATTGTGAAGATTTTTTTTGGTAATTGTTTTTTGGAATTGTGTTATATTGTGTTGGCCAATTGTCACTCTTAAATTATATATTAAGGATTTTAAGACATTAGAAAATCTTATTGCAAAGTTTATGGTAAACTATTGTATTAGACCAATATGAAATATATCGTTGACGAACATATTATTCACGAAATTTAGTAAATACTGATTAATGTTAAATTCAAAGACCACTTACAGAATTATAGTCGCTGACAGCATAAATGTTCATAAAACATCTTGAATTATATATCCAATTGATCAATATTTATGCAAACATTTTCATTTGCAATTTACTATATCAAATTACCTTTCCATTCTAGCAGAATAGTACATACGTGTGTGTATGACACAGTTTTTGGAGAATATGTGTGAAACCTAGATGTATCTTTGGCTCACGAAACTGTCCAAAACTTTGTTTAAGATACGTAATAATAATATTTCATACAGAGACCGAGCAGTGTTTTGAGTCCTCCTGATTTTACTTCTAACACCATTTATAGTTTAGTAGTTTCGAAACATATTTTGTACTAGCTGACCCGTGCGGCTCTGCTCGCGTGAATTTCGTACTGTTGCTTATTCGTTTGAGCACACGAATTGCGAAGCACTACCTACACACCTACACATAAAAATGCTAACAACTCTTTTGTCATCTAATGGTTATTTACGAAAGGGACCCGAAGAGCACACAATGTGACACAGGCTCAGGCAGGCCTGATTTCCTGTGGTTACCTTCTTTTCCGCTCTCGTCTGTATCCGTACCAGTTTACAGTGTAAAATATAATACCTTATTATAGACTGACCATTGCTTACCCGTCTGGATTCAGAATATTATTATAGGTACAGACAGACCTATCTGTGCCGCAGCTGTTCACACGCGTAATAATGTAGGTATACTTGCGTTGATACGTCCGAAACCGCGTAACCCGTAATTATTTTTTATATATCATCCGTCGTTTATTTTTTAAAACTTACCACATAGTCTGTTTCATAGCTATCCAATTTATTTCCTTAATGCAACCAATTAATTTGGTTGTATTACGTGTTACGAACTACAACGTCATCTGTTAGTTGTGGCGAACAACGACAACAAACGAAATTACTCGGTTTGCCATCTAGGATATCCCGACCGCACCGGAACCACGTAAACCAACATTTTTGTGTAATATATCATACAACATTTATGTTTGAAAATCTTATAAATGTATAGCCTGTTTTAAAGGTATTTTTTTTACTATAAAGCAATCAAAATAAATTAATTAGGAAAAACATGCTGTGTTGCTGACCATAACGCCATCTATTGGTTGGTGCTAACAACAGGTATCGATACGGCAGGCACCGCGTTAACCATATGCGAATGTTGTGAAATGAATTGCAATGCCATCTATGGTCTCTTTAGGGAAACGCAGGTTCAAACGATTTCTACGTATTTTATTCAATTTTCTAAAAATCTCTGAAATTTTATGCGATAAAAAGTATCCCAATACTTGCTCCACTACTTATTCTATGCATATAACAAATGTCAGTGCATTCTATCCGGTAGTTTTTACGTGATAGCGTAACATACAGACGGAGGACAGACAGACAGACAGACAGACAGAAAAGAAAATTATAAATTGCAGATTCGGTATCAGTATCCGTTACTAAACATCCCCCATTGGTTTTTTTTTAAATATATTCAATGTACAGAATTGACCTCTCTACAGATTTATTATAAGTATAGATATTGTTTTAAATTCTACATTTTAGTTTTCAACCACGCTTTTAACAACGTATTCTCTGTGGTTTCGGGTTCGATTTCAGTGTAAGGCAATGCACTATTGGCTTTTTTTTTAATATTTCTCGATAACAACCCAGAGTTTTTTAACGTGACCGGTATATGGCAATAAGTTTGCCCCCTACTATATAAGACTAACATTGCAAATGGAGAAACGAGGGTGTGTTTCATATACTTTTGAAGCATAACAAGCGCGATGCCATATAAGTGTATGTAAGTAAGTTTGTATGGAAAAGTAATAACTTGCCACAAGATAACTGATACATTTATCTACAATTAATACTTTATTTGATTTATTTTCGACCAAAGAGAACTACGTAGAAGTTGAGAACAAAGTGCTGGACTATTTCTGTTTCGCAGCAAAGTGCTCCTTAAACTGAAAACTACTTGTATTCAACTTCAACACGAATGGATATCCGAGAGTAAATTAAAAAGTTTACTGCACAAGTCCTGGTTTCGTTTGTAAACTTGCCTCGTGTCTCAGACCACTTTGCGGAAATAGCGCTGTACGAAATTGTGTTATATAGTATGGTCAATACTATAATTATTATTATCATGTGTAAAAAATGCATGGTTGTTAATGATGGGTAGTTTGAAGGGATCGTTCCAAGTGGCGTTGTTTAGTCTCTGCTTACCAATGTGGGAAAAGGCGTGATATATAATGTACATATGTTTTTATGTACTTGTGTATGTATGTATAATATAATAATTTAATGTTTCAATGGTTATATAAAAGAGAATGCCGTATAAAATAGACATGTAATGTACGTATATCATTGTAGTTTGGCCTGTACTTTGGCCATTGTAATGTGACGCAAGCGAAGTTGCGCGGGTCAGCTAGTGTATGAATATTTCCTGTGACTTCTGCTGACTACGTGACAACAAAATAATCTGTATGTAAAAGTAAATATAATTAAAAAGGCGGCGGTCACGTGCGCGACGTGACGGGACATTATCACGGCTCCGCCACCAACTGACGGATCTGCGCAGATCTGAGCGGATCTGTGCGGATTTATGCGGATTTACGACTCATGTACAGAATAAATAATGACGGGGCAACCTTGAGATACATGTATATTAAATCTAGATCACTGCTTCGGGATAAAAGTTACCTATGTGTTATTCTGGGTCTTCAGTTACCTACATACCAAATTTCGTCGTAATTGGCTCTGTATTATTTACATGAAGGAGTAACAAACATCCAAACGTACTCACACACTTTCGCATTTATAATACTAATAGGATGTCCAAATTTCGAATACTCGTAACAAATCATAGAACCCAAGGACTAACCTTTATAAACACAGACTCTACTTTTATAAAGTTCCAGTAAAACCAAGTACTAAAAAGCCACGTCTGAAGAAAACTGGAGTCATTTAAGTGACGAACTGATCTCTTTAACCCACACTCTCGTCTCAAGAGCATCTCGTAATTAAAGCGAGATGTCGACCGCGCGCCGCGTATTCAGTACGTAGATTAATTACTGTTGCATTCATTTGCGAGAGTGAATGGCACGGAAAATTGGGGACTATTGGGTCTTACTACTTGATAAATGATTTTAAAAGAGATGTTTTATTATTTTGTGAAATGTGAAGTGTTTTTTTTGTCTGGTTCAAGTAGAGTTTTTTTGTGCGTTTTAAAGGATTTCAATCCTAAAGTTTGGTTTTAAATGGTCGGCCTAATTATTTGACTGATAGTAACAAATTGTTATCTTTGATTGACAGTCAAATCAAAATTAATTTTTAGAACATAAGTCACATATTTCGAAAGAAATAAGCTGCAATTTGCCCATTTTAATAATAATTTAATACCGGCATTATATTTACTAAATGACTGACTATCCTGCCTTAATATATAATGCTGAGAATTAGACCGCAAACTGAACCGCATGTGTCAGCTAGTGTAAAATAACTCGTGAAAAAGAAACTGACATAAAAATTGTAGCATACATGTAAGCTGTAAGTATTTATGCCAAACACTAAATTCATAGTTCCTTACATATTTTACAATGTAAAACACCAAACAAAGTCTAGTAATTGCGGTTGTTATTCACCAAAACACGAAACACTGTAGCGAGGCGTTTGCGAAAGAAATTGCAAAGGAAGGCTTAGTACAACGGCCGCTAAAAATTAGGACCAGTATTTCAGTAAATTGCCTCCCGGCTATGCATCACTGGAGCCGGTACTGCCTAAACTAGCAATAAAATTAGGCTTATGTGTGGTCTAAGATATAAACATGAGCGTGCAAATTGAACATTATTAAATTACCCCCGTTCGACATTCTAAATGTTTATGTCTTACTGCCTGATTAACAACTTATTTTGATTAATCTCTCTCGCACTTGCACATTATCTCATTCCCATGATTATTTTGAGATGATGATGTAGTTTACATTTCTGTTATGACGTTAAGTGTCGAGTTCTGCTATTAAGTGTCGCATGTCTAACAAATGGCTAGGGTTTGACTTCTGAATTTCTTTAGTCTCAATTAATTCTAATTAATCGCGTTTCGTTAGTTACCATTTCACCCTCGAAACTTGCATGAATTGGCCTTAGAAATTTAAATCGACAACAAACTTATTTACCGACAACTCATTCGAGAATGTAAAAGTATAATCTTTATAATCTTCGCTTCATCTCATACCTTAATCCAATTACAACCGGTAGCCGTTCCGCGTGCACTTAGACACTCGCTCGGACATTACACCTACAGCCTATTTACATAAGTTGAATACAAAACTACAACACACCATGTACCGTAATTACACACAATTGTTCAGATTTATGATGTAAGCGCCGGATTTTTGGCAACCACTTACTACTTTTAGAGACGATTATGTTTTAAAATTATTATTTTGAAGAGAAATATTTTATGATCTTTTGTTTTTATACCTGTTAAAACGTTAAGTAAGCTTAACATATTATGCGATTATTAGTATGCCTGACTAAATTATTTTAGAAAAATTGAAGCTAGAAGCATGGTTTGTTTAGTTTTATTCAAAAATACATATAATCACGCTTGTTATACCTAAGCATGTAGGTAGAGGTATATGAAACTCCCACGTTTACGCTACCAACAATGTAATTGGGGGCGAGAATATTGCCACAAATCGAACACGTTATCAAGCAATAGCACTTTGAAAGACTCGGGAATCGAATCCAAGACTTCATAATCAGCAGTCGAATACTACCACCAAGATACACGAAGGCAGTTTCTTTACAAGTCTTACTCAAATAGAAGGTACTGCGAGTCTTGATCGTTAAGTGAGTTTTTATTGAGCGTCTTCTACCCAGCATCACTGCATGCACACACGAAGTAGCTTCACAAAGTTTACTTTGCAAAATCTCGCTCAAGCCAGTCTTACTTCTGAAAGTGGATTTTTAAAGTAGCTTGAAGTGTTTAAAGCAGAATATAAACATGCAGAATAATATATAACCGTCGTAAACTTATCACAAGTGCAAACATAGTATCACGCCTTTTCTCATAAGGGTAGGCAAAGCCCATAGAAGGCCATTTAACAACCGTAGCGCCGCGTGTGGTGGGTTCGAATCCTACCCGGGACAAATCTTTGTGTGATGAGCACGAGTATTTGTTCTGAGCCTGGTTGTCAATTTATCTATATAAGTATGTATTTAGAAGTATATAAGTATGTTTATCAGTTATTTGGTTACCATAGTACAAGCTCTGCTTAGTTTGGAATCAAATGACCGTGTGTGAGTTGTCCAATAATATTTATTTATTTATATTATTTATTTATTTAGAACGATCTTTCTATACTTCCCTTGCCTTATTTACATCCATACATCTTGTCATACATAACCGCCGGTTACGAGTACTATGCACCTAGTTGGAAGTAGATAGTAGTAGTAGTAGCACGCGAGACATAGTTTATAATCACTAGTATAGTACAATCTTAATGTTTTGTAGAACATTTATAAGGTGGACCTGAACGTTACTTGAAGCCATTAATACTGCCTTAGTATCGACATTATAATCACCTAGAATTAGCATTTTACAACGACATACCTGTGTAACGATTTCAGCCACCTTTCGCAGTCACAGCAAAATGTAAATAGCCTATAAATCTCACCCAACTTTATACTCCTAAAACATTTAAATCGCACTTTGAGTGCATAAAAGCCGACTCAACACAGCGTCCTAAACGTAAAGTAATCCATATTTCACATTTTCTCTTTATAGCTGTTAAAATTCAGTATTTTGATAGACATAAACGTACGGGATCCATCTTCATTCACATTCTGTGTACGCTCAAGGTTTTATTATGAATCCGTGCTTTACTCGCTATAGGCTTTTTACGATGCCAATTCGCCAAGACATATGTAAACGCTACTGGTCGTAAAAATTTTGCAAAGTTATATTCAAAATTGAAATTTATAATTTCGTCTTTATTTCTTTGTGTTACGGTTTATATTTCGTGTAATAGAAAAGTTGTTTGTAAAAGAATATTATTCGCGTTAGCTGAAGGAAGGATTACTGATGCCTGGAGATCGTTAATATCTTGGGCACGGTTTTCTTTGAATAAAATTTTGGTCTTGTGTGTTAGTTGTACGGCTTAAGTCTTATATTTTGAGTAGTTAAGTATACGTGAAAGGAGTTTTATTACTTTAGAGGCGGGGAAGTAAATATTTATGTTGCGGGATATTTTATTCAGTATAAAAGAGGATCGTAAGTTTGACGCTTATTTTGTCTAAGAAGCTTCTTCTGCTGTGTATGTTTGTTTTATTAGCTCTGCTTAGGATTTCGTTTTATAACTTTTAAGTGTGTTTTTATTTAGACACTAAATCAAACTGCAATAAAGAATTTTCTGTTACTTTTTTTTGCTTTTTTTACCTGCAATGAAATAAATCGACATATCGTTTTCAAAGTTCGAAACATGTAACGTCTAAATGGCCGTTACAATTTTTCTTTCTTTAAATAAATATAAGCTACCCTATTAATTTAACAGTCGAGACAGGGAGTCAGATGTGTACTATACTCGGGTCATTACAAATGTGCGAATTACGTCATACCATTTTATCCCACTTATGTTTTGACACATTTCTGAGATCCTTTTGATTATGACGTAGTTCGCACGATTGTTATGGCGCGAATTCAGTAAGTCTTTTAAGTATTTTTCTGGCAATAAGTGTCTCATGTCCCACAAACAGCTAGAAAAATACTTCTGTATTTCTTTAATCCGAATACAATTACTTTTATCATTTTATCGTGACGTAGGTCGACGTTAGAGTTGTTACAAGCTTGTTTACGAACATCGTATATTTTTTATGTTCCTAAAGGTACTATTTCTCAGAAATTTCAGGTAATTTATAGGTCACATACGTCTTTGTGGTGGCATTTAGCCTTTTTGTTGAAATTAGGAATTGCCTTTTTATTTAGATCAAGGTACAAAATGAATTCTGTGAGTAGGTTGTCAACTTTGAATTTATTTTATGAGCAATTTAATTTAACGGAAAATAAAAATGTTTACGTATTGTTTCTGCGTTAGATAAAACTTTCTAAGTGGCAAACCAACTCACATGTCATAGTAATCTAATGTCTGCCAATCCAATTCAACCTACAGGCACTCTAATCACTTCCAAAATAATAATTAGAAGATTTTTCAACCTCTCTTCTAAAACAAATATGAATTCAAAATCCAAAACCAAACATCACAGATGACCGCCCCAAAAAGTCCTATTACCAATCTGTCCAACAAACAAACTTAATAATTTTTCTCATTAACAAAATTAATATAGAAGAAAATGTAAAGCAGAAACAAGGTTTCTCCGACCATGGATTAGCATGGGATTAAAGGGGAACAGCGTTCTGGCAGGAATAATCAACAGTCGTGTCAGCCGTGGCGGCTTCGCCTCAAGACACGTTTAATGAATATTAATGATATTATATTGTTGGGCCAAACATACGGTGATGGGGGCAGCGGGTGACGGTTCAATCTTGCTTTTGGATACTGTTGGGATTTTCTTGGTTGGGTGAAGGGGAGTTTACTTTTTAAAATGTGGTTTGTTTGGTCTGATTATAACTGAAGAATGTAATATTTTTTAACTTTTTTCTACAGACAAATTGAATATATTAACGCGAATACGTATTTTGCCCTTGAATGCCTGACGTTTAGGCGCAGGTTACTCTGGCCGTAGTCTTGGTCAGCATGTGAAAAACTAGAGTACGTCTTTGCCGTAATTCCAGTGTTCTTTCATATTTTGTAATGATGACCTAAAAGCCTAACTTAATTACATCGAAAAAGGGTTTGTCATTAATAAAAAAATGCTGACATTCAAAACAATCAGAAATAAAGCTCGTAGAAATAAATAAGTAAGTACAGTTAGCCGACATTTCTAACTGATATTTTAGCCTATATTTTATTTAGATTTGGTGTCAAATTTATTTGTAAGATAAAGTTTAGCATATAATACTATATTAAAACTTTTCAACACCAAATTTGCATTCAAAATTAGTCAAAACCTTAGCCAATTTGTACTCTTTCAAACTACTCCAAATACCCACAATTTAAACGCCAATGACACAGTCCTGCGTATTCTAACTGCTATAAATATTCATATGACAAGCTGGATTAAGGGATACAGGGCTCGGGAGTCGCGTTATTCATGCGATTTAACCGTTGTACTGTCCAAACTAAATCGTTGCATGAAACTGCTGTTACCAAATGGTTCTAAATCAAAATGTAGCTGATGAATGGATGTTTCTATTGATTTCTGTTATAATATTTCGTCATACGTTTGCTAGGTTTATGGGAGTATTGTTGTATGTATGTATTGCCCAATTCTACTATACACTGAGCATCATAGGGGCGATTTCCTTACCACCGGCTAGCGTATGACAAATTGTTAAAAACGCTGATCAGCGCTTCCAGCGGGCGTCGTAGGAACTATTTTTGAAGTACATTTTAAATGTAAATGTCAAACTCTCGATAATACCAAATGTAGAGGTTTTGCGCTGAGGAGCCTTAGTCAATCTATTCTGCCCACGACTTTTAGATTTTTATAGAGCGATTTTACCTATATATGCACCGTATTATCGTATCGGCAAGTTACGTTTAAATTGAATATATACTTTTTTGTTTACTTTAAAAAAACATAGAGCGCTCGTCGGTTTCCTATGCAAAAAATCTCGACAGCTACTCGGTAGTTGGTGAATAAAATTTCTACGGCTTTTTCTATCGAAAAACGAAAATATATTTTATTCACGTTGTGAATTCTACTGAAAAATCATTTACTTGTGGCTCAATTTTTACTTTTATATTTTTATCCAACCACTCGCTCTCAACCCAATTCTATCCAGAAAATCTTTAGTTTTTGAATTTAAGTTTTTAGTTTTCTGAAATCCATGAGTAAAATTGAGATCAGATATATTTCAGATCAAAGAAACTTTTGCATTCAACAATCTAAATAAATATATTTTCGCAAACTACAAGCCTTTGTGCTTCTGACTTTGGAAAAGTTTAAATAAATAGACTTTTCAATTTGAATTCGATAACATTATTACATCAAACAAAATGTTAATAGTATTGATATATTGGTTTTTGAGAAAATTGGTTTGTCAGAATTTGTCTGAGCTAAAAGAAATAAGATATAGCCTTAAAATAAAAATATGTCTAAAAAGAAAGTAACAGTTTCAATTGGTGACAAAAAGTAAGTTCGTATTTCAATCAATTTATTTCGGAGGAACTTAATAAATATATACCTACTAGCGGACTAGCCCGACTTCGTCCGGGTAGAGTACCTACAATTTTATACCGTTGATTCCGTTCCCGTAGGTATTTGGACCCCGTCGATCCCAAACAAACCTTGTCCCGACAGTTACAAACATATTATTATTCGAAAAAGAACCGAACGAATTATACAATTAATTTTGATGATTTATTTAAGTATATAGATGAGTAGATCACACGTTATTTGTAAACTAAAGTTTAATAAAGTAAAAGGCATAACAGCCGTTTGCAATGAAAATATCATTTAAATTAATCTAATCTATTCTAGAGTTTGATAACTTTAGACAGTTATCAAATCCTATCTTGAGTCAATAGTTCCATACAGATAATAACTAAGGCAAAGTTTATATCATCACACGTAGAGCTAAGTAGAGTTAAGTGTAATACAGACACCTACACTCCTCAGTCCTCACTGTTTGCTCACTCACCTCCCACGCTACAGACCTCTGTAATCCCGTACTGACATCATTTGACAAAGTCCTACGCAATTTATAGTATTTAGTACTGAAGGATAAATACTTTTGGTTTTTAACTTTGTTATGAGAATTTCATGATTTCATCTGAGTTTAATTCGATACATGTGTAACCTTATAGTATTTAAGCAATCTTATCTTATTAGCAAACACACAAACTCTTTGCATCCTTTAAGAATGTTTGAAATAACATTTATTAGATTACCACTCGAAATTTCCAGTCTCCGTAATCTGCAATATTTGTCGTAATTTAGATTATTGAATATCAACAAAAATCGCCTAGATTTTACTTTAGTTTTGTTATAAATATCAAAGATTAAAACATACTCATAAACGTGGACGTACAAAAAATCCTTTACTGGAAACTCTTGAGCACATAATGCCTCACTATATTGTTAACAGTACATACACATACAGTAATATTGTTTCATCCAGTTTCAAGTATCAGCATTAAACACTAAAATCGCTTCCCTATGCAGCCTGCTCTCCTCTCCCGCCCACAATAATGTTCAAATTAAATTGTGCCTCGTGTATCGTGTATTGTTGTACAATTCGACACAAATGATGCGGAGCTTTGTCATGTATTTTGTGACGTTACCTGCAGTTTCAGTAGGATTGTGTGTTAAATTGTGCTTGTGTTTAACTGATAATATGTGTTTATGCTACCCTGAAAAATATATGTTTATTCCAACAGTTTACTTCAGCTGAAATAGATTTGGAATTATGAATTAGGTTACAAAGTAACTGGTTCAAATAACCATCGAATTGCTAGTGATTTTTATAATAATAAATAATTGATCACTAGATTATTTCAAAGGATGTTTTTCTCACATTTTGGTTCGGACAATTTCGTTATCTTTTCCAGAAAAGACAGTGGCAGTAGGCAGAAAGTTAAAGTTTTTGAAATACTGAGAAATTACATTCCTATCTTCAATTCAAGATTGTATAAATATAAGAATATTTCGTTATTGTGTGTCAAAATATTGTTGAAAAACCTACAAATTTTACCAAGTACTATCTAGTAAATCAAACTACCCAATATGTAGTAACACTACTTTAAACACTGATCACCTATTCAACAGAATCATTCAACATAAACAATAAAGCATTACTGATCGAAATGCACTTCATATAAATAATGGGAGCTTCATTTCCATACCGTGGCAGCTTCCTTGCAATGCCATCCGGTGGCAGATGCAGATGCAATATCCGAAGGGAGGGAGGGGGAGGGGGGAGGGAGGCCAGTCATTTCCTCTCACGGCCTACAGAAGCGATTTGTATTCGTGATCGGATTGGCTCAGTAGCTGCAGGTAAATGACAAGGCTTTTGTTCAGGAAATGAAGGATGGATTGTGGTAGATGATTTCACGCTTAGTTTTGCAGTGAAATGTTTGCTGTAAGAAGAGTATCATCAAAAAACAATTATTATTTGACTTTACAATTAGACATGATTGCATAAAATAACAGTGATACACTAAAATGCGAATCGAAAAAAAAAACACCGACATTTCGCCATTTTAAATGTCAGTTCTACGTATGTATTAAGAGGCGGCATACAGGATATACAGATATACAGGGCTACTGTTTGGAATAACGTAATACCAATCAGATAATCCCGCTATGAGGTTATTACGTATCTCTCTCTGAGATACCGACTTTAGCGTTGTAGCGCGATTCTCTAAAGTCGGTGTTGTCGAGTATCGAACGCTTAAAATTTAAAATGTATTGCCAAAATAGTTACTACGACGCCCGTCAGAAGCGCTGATCAGATTTAAATACAAAATTTCTCGATGACTAGCTGGATGTCAGTAGTCCATAGTAATAGAGAATCGAGCTACAAAACATTGTTTTTCTTTATTTAAATTACGGTAATTAAATCCTTGCGCCAAATTACGGTCACTAGTTGTCAACTGAGATATACAGTAAGCATCCAGTTCCCGAGTAACAATGAGGTAAATTTTTCTTCAAGTCTACATTTGAAGAGTATTTCCAATACTCATCAATATTTTCCACCCTTATAACTCAAATTTCAACTACCAAATATCAAAAAGCACTGAAAAACCAGACAATAATGACATTGTCAACCACTTCTTCAGATACAGTCTTCGTTATTTTGTCTTTAGACTTGTCTCCCGATGCCGTTTGTATCTTGATGTTGCATTCCATCTGTCCTGAGTGCTCTCGTCTTAATTATCTTATTGAGAGTAGCATAATAGAAGAAAAGCTTGTTTATGATATTCAAATTGATATTGGTTTTCTGATTTGGTATTAAGTGCTGGTTGAAAATAAGATTGTGGTATGTGTAAGTACAAAATTGCGCAAATTTGATAAAGACTAGGTTTAATCTAGGTATATAACTGCTACCAAACTTAACTTGTCTTGTCTTCCTCCAAAAAAAAAAAAACGGGAAGGGCTGAAGTTTGCCCAGGTGTAGTTTAGCAACTTTGCAATATTTCGAGAACTGTTCAAAGAGCCTTCAGATATACAAGATTTTTTCACTATTTACTCTTTCATCGTTCTTTCGTCTTATGTAATGTATGTGTAATGTATCACTTACACTTTTATACCACTATTTTTTAACACTAATACACAGCGCATGAATTCTTATAATTGTTTTGATTGCGCGGTAGCGGTGTCGCCGCATCGATTAACGATTCGCTTGATGACGGCCGGCCGGTCTCGTGCGCCGCACGCTCCTGAATCTAACTTGTGGTACAGCCTGTGGCTGTCGAGCGAGACGGCGGGGGGCGCGGGGGACGCGGCGCGGGCGCACAAGTAAACCCCTGATACACCAGTTAAACAGTTATGACTATTCATGTATACATTCACACACCTTACACGCACATACACAATCGGTATTTTTGTTTTAATTATTATCATTGTTCAATTATTAATTATTATTAATATTAAGTAAGACCTAATACTTGCTGTAGTAACCAGATAAGTAACAGTATCGCTCAAAATGAGGCTCTCATTGAAAACCAGCGCTGCAATATCTTCGTGGTATTGCAGCATATAGCTGAATGAGGGCCTCATTGTTGGCAATACGTGCACATATTGTTCTCTTTTTTTTATTGTTTGTATTTGTTTATTGCCAACAATATTAGCATTATTAGCCATTATTAGCCATTACAGTCGATCGTGAACACTCGTGCGCACACTACGCGTCGCTTAGAAATAATAGATCGTCAACCTTTTGCTACTCTCATAAATTAATCAATTCCAAAATTATTACTTTTTCTTCTTACGTCAATAAAAATGAAAACGTGCGCAATGTGTGATATTAAATTTAATGATGGTGTCCAATGTTCCAACTGCAAAAAACATCTGGATTTTGTATGTGCAAGCATCACAGAGGGAGGATGGAGAAAACTGGGTACCGATAGAAGAGCACAGTGGAAATGTCCTACGTGTAGAATATCATCACCATCTCCGCCTAACACCGAACCCGCCACCATGGAAGCAATACTAGCTGAGATTAAAGACATGAAGCGTCAGTTACTTGAATTGCCAAAGCTAGCAAATGATATCCGAGACATCAAAGACGAACTATCACAGGTTAAGTCAACCTGTGAAAGTACCGAACAAAAGCTCGAGGAATACGGCTCCAGATTGACGGTCGTCGAGGACAAAGTGAACAAACTTGAGAAGCTTCAAGAAGTAATTACCTGCTTGCAGACCGACCTGGAAAAGGTGAAGTTTGACTTCGCATCACAGGAACATCGCTCCCGTCTAAACAATGTGGAGATCAAGGGTATTCCCACCAAAAAAGGCGAGAACTTGTTTTCGATCATGGAAACTATCGGCCGTAAGATCAGCTTCAATTGTCCGAAAAGCCAGATCAACTACATCTCAAGAGTTCCTATGTACAATTCAAATGATAAATTTATAGTAGTAAGCTTCTTGAATCGGTACGTTAAAGAAGATTTTATTGCTGCTGCCCGTGCCAATAAGGAACTGTCTACTGCTGATATCGGATTCCAAGGAGCAACTCAGAGAATCTACGTCAACGACCATCTAAGCATAGAACACAAGAAGCTTCTTACCAAAGTCAAGGCTATCGCAAAGGAAAGAAACTATCAGTACGTATGGGTCAAGCACGGAAAAATACATGTTTTAAAAAATCAATCTACCAAACTCATAATTATTAGAAAAGAGGCCGATTTAAACAAGATTGTTTAATATGTTTCTTAAATTGCATGCACTGTGTTTTATTTGTTTATGCTATAAGTTTTCTACCAATATTTATTCAGAACATAAATTACTTATTGAATACGTACTATTATTGTAAAAGGTTTGGCACCCCTGCTACGCTAATGAGTTTCACACCTTTCTATTGTGCTCCTTATCGCGCTGTTTGCTTTATAACTGCAACATATGACCATATGGCCTACTCGCTCGCTCGTGCGCACGCGCTATATTGCTTGTTCTCTCGCACACTTGTTACGGCGTTTGAACCTTGTTCTGTTCGTAACGTTACTGAGCTTTACCGTCATTTAACTAAAATGATGTTTATTTACCTCTTTTTAAATTGTACAAATTTATCTATTGATTATTATTTTAACCTCCTGCCTACATCTGTACTACAAATAGGACATAAGACCGGATAAATTTCAAAAAAATATTTTGCCGTTTTTTAAACTGGTAGTCCCAAAAGATTTAGATGGTGACATCTATCGAATATCTAGGTTACTAAATATAGGTAGATGTCAATTGCCGTGTGGTTCCCTTTTTGCGTAATGGCGACAGAAGATGGACGTGTGTCGGTGCGTGCACGCAGCGGTAAGTTAATCGATTTGAATCTTATTGAAATGTTGGTTCTTATTGGATTTTATGCGATAATTAATTAATTGAGACTATAAAATGATGATGTGCACTGGTAGTTTGATATAATTTTATAAAATATTAAATACACCATGATTTTTTGTTTTATGTCCTTTGCAGAGGACAAATGTAGACTATAAAAGTTTTAGTACTTAGACTTCTGATGTACTCTATAAAGTACATAAGTACATATTTCAACATATTTGTGGCTATATCAGACAATGCCATAGCTTTTTGACCTTGCCGTGGTAAATGCATGGCTGCATTACCGCATTGTTCAGGTTGAAAAAGGTGCCCATAAGAGAAATGTCATGCAGCTGAGCAAATATAAGTTGGATTTAGCTTATTTCGGATAATGAAGGAAGAGATGACGACTATGAGGATGACGATGAATACGAGGAAATGGAGTCTAAACACAAGAGGGAGAGAGAAAGCCGTACAAAAGCTGCTGTATATTTTTTTCATGGAGCAAAACAGTCGTGATGTAGAAAGAGTGGATGTCATAAAAAAAAACACTTTATTTTGCAAAAAAATGTGCGGGTATTTTTGTTTAACGCCAAACAAGAATAGTTTTTTCGATTTCCACCAAAACGTAGAGTAGTATATAGGTAAAGGTATTAATTAAACTTAATTGATCCCTTAATTATGTCCCTAATTAACGACTAATCAGTTATTAAGAATAGTTGAAGATGAGAAAAGTTTAAATCCGATAGTTTTGTTTGAAATAAGTTTTCCTTTTGTTTTATTTTTTACTTTGTGAGACGGACATACAATTCTGACTATTAAAAACATGTTTAATTTGTGTTATATTTCTTTCCAAAACCCATTGTTTACCTTAAAACTAGTCTATGTCCTACATAAATCACATAGTAATATAGTCACTTTGTCCTACATAAAGGACATAGGGAAAAACCGATTTTCCCCATGAAGGATTTTTTTTACTATTTTTCCTGTATATGATATCCTATTGTCAACGTTATACTAAAATTTCAACAGCATACTCCAAAAAAAGGGACCCTGGTAGGCAGGAGGTTAAACCTTTAAATTGTACTGACTTTTACTCAGTTATTGATCTTATTAGCAATGGTAAGTAACTCAAAACGCTGCTTGAATTTATTTTATCAGAACGTGCGCGGACTTCGAACAAAGACTGATACATTTTATCGCCAAGTAGTTAGTAATTCTTATGACATTATTGTTCTCACAGAAACATGGTTAACGGATGGGATTTTGGATTCGGAGTTCTTTGACGACAGGTATTTGGTATGGCGTCGCGATCGTGATTATGTAGCCACCGGTCAGTCGCGCGGTGGGGGTGTGTTGATAGCTACTCGCAGGGACTTGCCGGTCACTTCGCAACCACTTCTACACTCAACTGCAGAAGACTTGTGGATTAATATGCGCGTAAAGCAATCTAACTCACGGGACTATGTAAACTTGTACCTTTGCGTTCTATATCTATGTAAACAAAACCTTGGCCTGTCCTTTTCCGCACAGTTGTCAAATTTTTTATCGAAGTTAAATGTAACCGTCATTAACAACTCCACTGATCTATTTCTCATTGTAGGCGACTTCAATATGAGTGGAATAAATTGGGTACAATCTGCTAACAATAATTTATCGTATGACCCAATAAGCTGTACAACGCACGATGAATATTACTTCACTGACGAATTGTGTACTCTCGATCTGCATCAGTATAATAATGTCTTTAATAAATATAATAAAATTCTTGATTTAGTTTTATCCAATAGTTCAGTCAAAGTGGCCGAATGTCTGGAGCCGCTGGTGCCTATTGATGCTTACCATCCTGCTTTATTATTTTCATTTCATTTCATTCATTTCATGTGTACTTTTTGAAACATAAGACAAAATAACGATGATAAAGAACATTATCCAAATAAAAACAAATTCAAAGTAATAGTTCTATTAAAATAACTACCATATAATATCAACATTTTACCAAACTGAAGACATGATTAATTCAATCTTTTCGTACAATTCATTCGCCACTGCGGTATCCCATGGTACCCAAACATCCTATCTCTTTACATTGTAAAGTTTTCTTAATCCTTTGAAAGTAAACGTTTGTTGGTCGTAAATATTAGCTCGGGTTTTGGTTTAAATCATTACGGTACCCAGTCATTATAGGAAGGAAGATGTTATATGAAAGATCTTTATTGAATGTTTGCTTCAAGTAGACTTTAGGTAGACCAACCGATAGAGTAAAGATCTGTCTGTGATGCAAATTTTGGAGTGATTACTATCAAGCCATGGCTATATTACGATATATTGTCGCTGTGTTGGTATGTTAATTCATAAACGATCATTTGGTTCATACTACACAATTTTCTACACGAGCAGTCTTCGATAGATATAATGAATCTACATAGAAAATGCAATTGGCAAATTTTGGACTGTTTCAGAACATACTCTCTTAGTTCTTTAGGGGTTGATAAAAAATCATTAACCTATGCTGGATCCTAATTCTGCTAGCGTTCCCATTCAATTTTTCATCCCAATTGGTTCTGCAGTTCGATGTAAAAGAGATAGAGACAAACTTTCGCGTTTATAACATTAGTACAGTTGGCTTGGTCAATTTAATACTCATGTTCACCTAAACTACGATTACACTAAAACGTAGTACTACACAACAAGCCTATAAAAGCCGACACGAGTAGATTACAAGCCACGGGACGGCTTAACCAGCGGCTACATAATCGCAATAAATAGCACGGGCTGTAAGCCGCTGTATCAATTTTAATCTTCATTCACAGTACAACATTTAATTACGAAGCCGTAAACAGGGTTTGTTAATATGAATTTAAGCAATTTCAGCGAGGGAGTTTTGAATACAGTTCACGGTGGAGTAAGTTTCGTTTAGAGGTTAAGTAACGATACCGCGGTCGAAAACTGGATGGGTAAGCGGCAATGCTTTTTTATCGTAGATATTATATTCTCAACTTTCTTTAGCCGTCTATTTTGCGTATTTATAACTGTTACAGTTACTGTTCAGTTCATGATTGCTGAAAATAAAACTACTGACCTATCCTTTTTGAAAATATAGATAAGAAAGTGACCTCTCAATAATAATTACGACGTTATGTCAATTTAGAAGTCAAAAAGAAAGGAGTTTAAGACCTTGAATCTATTTTAGAATAAACTAGATATTAAAAGGTTTTAAATGAGAATTATTTAAAGGAACAGATTTACTTTTGCCGTGGGACGATCAACACGTGGGTAGATAATAAAATATAACTCAAACAAACTTGGATGAGATTAGTTTAGGATTGGGAAAAGTAATTTAGGTAGCTTTGTTTTTTACCGGTTAAGGATTTTATATAAGATCAGAATTACTGTGTTTTTAATTGTTGTCTGAGGTCATGCTATATTTCTGAGATTTTTATTTCTACCTGTGTTTTCTTAGATAATTTGTCTTTGTACTATTCAACTTGAAATCAATGCATCTATGTTAACAAATATTGAAATAATTAATTTATCGAATTACCATTCATCCAAAAGTTCTTAATATCAAACAGTGCACTAGCATTAACACTGCTGCCATGTCCAGTGAAGTTGTTGAAACGACATGATTTGTAAAACTTTTGAGTAATTTCAAAGTGACACAATCTACAAAATCGTCACTGAAAATTTCAAAAACCTTGTTTTCTTTTTTAATAAAGTTATTATGTTTTAATGGCTTTATCCTTGCCAAGTTGACTATAAATTATACTGCACCCTTAAATAAAACCTTTGAAAAGGGTTATATGATATGTGTAGTAAACTATAACATAAAAACCTTTCCCTGCTCGTTATTACTTCGTAAACCTCTCCAACTATTGACAGTGTCCGTTAGGGCGTGTGTACACTACACGTGACGTCGCCACGTTCTGCCTTGTTTGTACAATTAGTGTTTCGACAGTGTGTCCTGAACTTTTGTTTGGGAAAATTTTCAGGTCGAATTTTGTTTGGATGTTTATTGAAGTAAACTATGGATATAGAGTTATAGAATTAGTTAGGTACATTAAAATGTATATTTATATTTCTCATTATTATGGCAATAAGCATACATATGGCATAAGCATGGATCCTAAAGTGAGTCTATGATGTACCAAGTGTGGGCTGAAATTTTTACTTGATTCAAAGATTATTAAGAGAACTAACATCAGTCATTTTATGTGCTTAATAGCCACTGTGGAGCATTGGTCAAGGTACTACGCCACTACCAGTGCGCTGAGAAGTCGTGGGTTCGATTTCCACACAGAACAAATATTTGTGCCATCCACAAAATTGGATTCAGGTCTGGTTGTACTTTGTGCCAGATGTTATATGTTTGTAAAAGTGCTCGCAACACAGTAACAATTCTTAGTTTGAGAGTTGTCTATTTAAAAAACAAAAAGTAAAAGATTTAGTACATACCATTGTAAGAAAACTTCCTACTAATTACTGCTTCAAGACAAAATTTCCTAAACTCTAGTCAATAATTACTTTCCACAACCCTCCACCCAGATTTAAATCCGGCAAAGCAACAACAGAACGCATATGCATTTCGCTCACGTCCAGTCCCTTACATTAAAGGGATTACCAGATATCTTCTGGTTAAATCTACAAACAGAAGCTTTGTAAGCTTTCATTAGAGATATAGGTACTTATCTAGATTTAAAGTTGAACTTTGTACTATTTCATCCTTTTCTTTTACTGGAATACCTCGTTTGATTGTTGTATACATAAAACGTGTAATTACTTAGATTTGATTGTATGATTTGTATAAACATGGAAAACATTCTGAAGACCTGCATAAAAATTACGAAATGGAATGACCGTAGTCTCTTAAATATTTTTGAATGATTTAGAAAGCGTTTTTATAGATGAAATGTGGACCAAAGCAGTGATAATTTGGTGACCATTGCAGGCTGCATGGAAGATCCTAACTATAAGATATGGCGTAACCTTAGAAAGACATACTTTTCAATATTTGATACGCGTAGGTTCTAGGACTTTCGACTAAGTCTATATCACAAATTCATATCCCGACGTATTCAATGCCTAAAATAAAATATTTTTACAGACGCCGTAAGCTATATAAGTAGCTATCAACTAAAGATTTGAATACGGAATCCAAAAATAATAAAATTTCAATATAAGATTTGGAAAGCATTGAATAACACTCCATAAAAATAACCTTCATAAAATTATTTATGATCAATATAGTTTTCGCAATAAACTAGCGAACTATAAAATGAGAAAAAAGCCTTTGTTATTGAAATCAGAGCCTAAACATTCGTCAAAGGAAAAATAATTTCAGAAAGTTCCCTAACAACCTTACTAAACTGTTGAATACTAAGATTTTCATATTAAAACATTTACCCCTAAAATTAGTACCTTTGGAACATACGAGAGGCGCTGATCGGATTTTCATAATATGTATATAACGACGAAGAAAACCCATTTACATTATTAGAATGAGTGACGTCAGCATCGCTGGCGTCACCCATCCCACTTTTATTTGCAGACATTACTTAATTATAACTATTCTCTTAATCGACACTTTTAGTAATTATACAAACAAAAACTTACAGTCTCAGACAGAATTCTCAGACAGCACAGGTCCTCACATGTCCTCGTTACCGCTAAGAATTAATTGCAACATGGCGTGCTTCATAAGCGGAACACGTATAATTAAAAATGTTTTAAAATACAACAACGTGTTAAAACCATAAACTTTTTACATCAAAAATTCTAATCTAATTAATTAGTAATTTTAAAGCCTTTACATTAATTTTTTGCATTTAATTTATTAATTATTATCCAAATCGGATGTGTTTTTATCAAATATTAATAAGGGCGTCAGTTGAATAAGGGCGTCAATTGAATAAAGACCTCAATGTTAATAAAATCCGTTTCAATGTTGTTTTAGCTAGATATCATTAAAGGTTGATAAAAACACATCGATTGATGCTAATAAATCCTAATATTAATTAACAATATTGTTTAGGTAATAAATCTTTGCACTTAAAACAAATAACAATTTGTTTGTATTTGATGGGTACAATCCAACCATCAAATACTTTCATTTTAAAGTTACAAAATCAAATAAATGAATAATAATATTTAGGCAAGACACCAAAAGCTTATATTGATGTTCAGTTTGATTTGATAAATACGAATTATTTAATTAGTTATTCTTTGCGAATAATTAGTCAACACGATGCGTCGACATATATATTATTCGATAGATACTTGGTTCTTGATTGTCAATAGTGATAGGAAATCGTTCCCCTGATCTATTTATTCTTTAACTATATGTAAAAAAGTTGTGTGAATACAAGCTTAATGCCAAACGCATTATTTGCCAGTCAACCTTGACTATCTATAGTATTACAAGGGAGATTGACGAGAGATGTCACCGATAATAAAATACCAAGTTCCAAGAACCATTTCCCTCAAACAATACAAAAACTAAATCAGCGTAACAAGCGGAAAATAAAATAATTTAGCCACACATCGTTGTAATTTAATTTGAGGATACAAAGGACAAAGGGCTTCGAGGCGAATTAGCCGCAAACGTCCGACCCCGGTGAAAAATGGCGACCGACTATAATAAATAATAAGTAAATGTTACATTAGTAGGATATTTAGGTTTTTGTTATGCTTTATGGAGTGGATGTGTTTTATGGGAGCTTATATTTATTCAGGTAAAGGCTAAAGTGAAATAAATTGAAATGATACTCCAAATATAAAGTTCTATACCTATATGTTTTCTATCACTGTTAGGAAAATATTTGGGTGGTAAATTGGGTTCCTAGGTGTTTTTTCCAATCTATGTTAATTAAAAATATATTTTTTTTTCAAGATATCAGTTATATATAAAGAGACACGCAAGTATCAGATACAGAAAATTGCGCCAATGAAAGCAAAATATTAAAATATGTTTGTTTGTAATAAGCATTAAACTAAATAGTAAAATAACTAAATTGGATATTTTATTTTCAAGCCGGCCATAGATGCTGAAATAAAGCTAAACAGAGCGCAATCGTCACTATTCTCCAATTAGAAGGAGCTGAAAATGTCACCAATAAGTCATAATGCAGTGTCCCAAATTATACTAAAACACTGAACAAATTCTAGCATGTTTGCACCAATCGCCATTCTATATTTAGCACAAATAAATAGTTCCAATTTTACAACCACTGCACCACCGACTGTAAAATTAAAATTACGTGAAATTACAGTTCACGGAATGAAAAGTAAACTGCGATAACTGAATGTTAAAGGTGAATACACGTTTATTTATTTGTTTGCAGCAGAAAATATTTATGTTTTCGGAGAAATTATTATAGTACTGTATTGTGTGCATATTATGACGTGTTTTGTACTATATTTACAGTTAACTAGCTATATAGTTATAAATGTTATATAATTATCAAACCAAATAAAAATGTTTAAAGTAAAGAAAAATGTTAATTTGTGCGATGCATTATTCGTACTTTACGGGAATTCGATTTGTTTGTGAGTTTGATATAGCGGATATATAATTTCGATATGATGACAGACAATGAGATGGAACATAGTATTTAAAATTATTTCCTCCTTTCAGTGTGTAATTTTTTGAAAAAAATCATTCCTGTTTCGAAACATGAACTTATTTGCTCACCATGTGCCTTCAATCATTTCGAACATTTCATCAAAATCACCATCGAGCATTCGCCCAAACGTTACAAATTTCGCTCCACCCTTCAATATCATGCAAATACTTTCTAACCATCAATTGTTTGCATGCGGTGTACAGAACAAAGGTAGAATTAATTTATAGAATACATTACGGCAGGTGGCAGTCATGGCGCAGTCGTTAAGTGAGAGGATCCGTAGTTATATGTTCCTCAGTTATGAGTTGTGTTTCGGGATTTATGACAGGTCACTCAGGTTATGGGAGCAGTGACCAGCATGCGTATTATGTATCTCTGTTGACTTGACAACTAGTGTATGTCAAATTAATGATCATGTACATTGCTGCATTGATGTAACGTATTAATCACTATAATCTAAAGAGAGAAAACAATGTATAGCATAGTGGTTTTCAAATAGTTGTTAACTGAGATACGTGACAGCCCCCATGGCCAGCGCAATTAGGAATGTTACTGTGATATTTGATTGTAATGTAGTAATAGTAATGTCATTGAGCGATTTTTTTTAAGGGATGATATTATTTCTGACCTTAATATCCCACTGAAATGGTTCAAACCAAATCTGGTCATGCTTTTTATTACCCCATTTTCCTCGCTTGATGAAACAGGTTTGAACCTGAATTTTCGATCCCGAAATTAGTGCCGACTTCGGCATTGCATTAGTTTAAGGACTGTTTAACATGTGAGGTTTCTTTAACAACATATACCAACAATGGTGAGTTAAACCTCGTTTTCTTTATATCAAGATCCTACAAGCTACAGTAAGACTGTATCTGGTCTACAATTCAGTCTTATGAATAATCCAAAGGAACGTAACATTACAACTAAACATAACTTGTACACAATTTCAGACACACCTGAAACCTACAACTGTAAGATAAATTATATTAGATATGCAAACAGGTGTAAATATAGTCCGACAACTTAGTAGAGAGCGATGGAAGGTGCGCGGGTGGCAGAGGTGTATAATATTTTCATTATTAATGGCACGTCTCATTCTTTCTAGCTAAGTAGTTATTAGTTCTCATACAATTTTGACTGATTTATCTCATATATGTATTTTCGATCGTTTTATTTGTCTGTTACGCTGTTAGATACTAATCCGCAAGTTGTGAAACAGCAAAGCTATCTTTTACCATAAACTATCGACAACCGGTTAGTTATTATCAAACTCATACTGATCCACGCCCCATGGATTATTGTAAGAACTAATTTTTGAGTTTATTTTGAATGTCAAACTCTCAATACTCGACAGTCCTTAGAACGTCAGTCACCCGCTGACTCTTTGCTACGGCAATTTATTATAATTTAAGACATACACAAAAATAATGATATTCTACTCTAGTAACATCGTGCATGCCCAGACTCTCTACTAACTTCTCGGACTATAGTAGCAAAGGCAGCAAAGGTAGCACATGATACAATTGCTTGCAAACTTGCAACTGCAATATACATGTGTGTTATTAAACTTTGCTTTCATAGTGTTCTGTTTTTGTAGTATATTACCTGCCTTATTAGCTTGAGAATACACGTAGAAATGGGGTGGAATAATACTAAGAATATACTTTGTATAAATAATTTCGTTCCTTTGAAATTGTTATTCTGTGCTACGAATCAACCTTGAATTGTGAATGATTATATTAGATGGAAGATTACATATATTTAAATGCCATGGATCAGCGATTTTAAAATGACTTTACTTTTAAATGTGTGCAAATATGTCTATTAAACATTAAAACATTCGCGTTGCGTGTTTATTTAACTCGAAATGCCTGACGTTTCGGCGCAGGTTATACAGATCAGCCTTTAGCGGACATCGTAGAAACTATTTTGGCAGCACATTTTAAATGTCAAACTCTCGATACTTGATGGTTCTAATTGTAGAGATTTATGACAGCAATTTATGTTAAACAGGCAAACCATTACGCTCTGTTTTAAATTATCACTTAGTTTTGCAACTAAGTGATAATTTAAAACAGAGTGGCCGGTCCCATCTGAACTAGCGCGATAAGACGATCATAAAATTAAATAACACTCGAATATTCTGTCGGCCATTTGTTTAGGCTGAAATTCAGGCAAACCTTTTTGCTGAAAATGAATGTTGACTGGTTTTAATGTGGATGTTAGAATTAAAATGTTTGTGCGGTGTAAAAGTTATTGTTTTAAGAGTGTAGCACGGAATAATATTAATTTAGTTAAGGTTTGTCAATAATAAAACATGATTTTTTGCTACTTTCGTATATTTTGCTACTTGGTATAATTATTTAAATTGAAAAGAATCTTCTATAACCTATGACAATATGTTCGTGAATGTATGAAAACTTTGAAAGATTTCATTTTTATTTCGTTTTGTTAAATTGTTAGCAAGTTTAGCAATTCAACTTAATTCAGTTGAAATGATTATTCCTTCAGTTAAAACCTGAACTTCAATGAAAATTAATTTGTGTGTTTTTTAATAATATTTTACTTGATCAGCAATTGGTAATTTAAACTGAACAACCGAGAGGTACAAATTAAAATGATGTTAATTTTTATAAATCCACCGTACCATGGTATATAATTAATCCGTGACTCACTGACCCATTTTCGATGAAACAAGCAATCGATACACTTTACAACACTGTATGAAGCCAAACTCGTTAATTTTAATTAAACATTAATTGACTAGCGTTTCTTACATCACTCGCGTGACTGCCTTTCGGAAACTACCCTTCTTAGGAATTTTATAGTTTATCAAAGGACAATTGAACACTGTTACAGATTTAATGTCAAATATTATAACATATACATAGCCTTTGTCAAATTATTTCATTCAGCCAAAACCAAAATCGACCGACCGACATAGACCATTTTATCTCCCCAAAACACTATACCTAAATTCCCGAAACTAAATACAGTTACGAAATATCATGACATTATTGGCAAGCTGAAGAATAATAATATGATAAATCTAATTCTATTTGTACTTTCGTGACGAAACAGTTCAACCGATTTGGATAAAGGTTGGCGAGCTTATACTATTATCTTAATTTTTTTTTAAGGTCTCCCCCAAACTCCTCCACCGGTCTCTATTCTCAGCCATTTCCTGCCACCCTTCAAGTAACGTTAATTTACCTTACCTGTTAATTTTAACGATAAGTTCCTATATTATAAGATAAATAAGTAAAAAGAGATCGCGGGATCAACCGGAGCAGCCAATTTGTGAGTTCAAACTTCCCCTGAATGTGTTGTCTACTACTTGTTTGAGGTTACAGATATTCGAAAGCACGAATAGTTTTAAGAAAAATTGTTGACCACTCTTTACGCATGAATTCAGCAACAGGACAATAAGTGTCTTCGACTTCGTGTAGTATTACCCTCTTATTCATAACAATATATGAAGTTATGAAAGGCTTATAAAGTGTTTTGTTTCTTTCACTCCTTAGCGAAATGAAAAAGAGAAAACATAGGTTTATAGTGTGTTTATGAATAAGAGGGTAAGTGTTTTGTTGGTCTAACTCATTTACATTATCAATGCTAAATGTTTTCAACCAACAAGTTAACAAATCGTTTTACAGGCACCTAATTAAAAAAGAATAATTTTACAAATTACCTAACCAAAAATAAATAGTTATTTTTTTGCATGCATTAGATTAAACAGATCTTTCTTAAGCGAAATACATGTGATTATTGTGAGTTACTAAATTTTTGCTTTTCTCGTTTAACACTACATTAACTATCGTAAATCTTCTTACAAATCCAGTAGTATACCTCCCGATACGAAGGAGGTTCGGCTAATGAGTTGCAACTTTGACAGATTCAACGCTGATACCGACAGCCTTTATAACAAAACAAAGTTTTAATTAAACAGCTCAGGTAAGAAAACGAAAGGGAACAGAATATTTTGAGAGTTAAAGTTTAATATTTACGAAGATCAAACCATAGGATACTTGTATGCGGATCTCAGTTGACAACATAATATACGGCATAACGTCTTTAAAAATACATTTTCAAGTTATAAGCAATTATATTTCTACACTACTTACCAGCTATTTATAAGTACATTTTACCGAAAACAGCCAATTGTCAATCCATTACTAAGCATACACGCACTTAAAACAAGTTTACGTTTTATTCATGCCTTTTATACCACCATATTTTCCTTCACCTTTAGAAAGAGAGCAAATACTACTACGTATGTTGCCTTAGTTCTAAAGCCTTACTAACAAATACAATCTAAACTCTAACACAGAAACCATAAAATAGTCCACGCATATTCGCAGTTATCAGAAACTGGCACGCTATTTTCCACCGCAGAACATTGAAGTCAAAAAAACTTGATTTACAATATGAACGTTTGATTTACCGCTCGCCTCCGCCAATACTGTCGATCCACTATTTATAGTGCTCTAGATTTCACCCGCAACTTTGTCCATGAGTTTTAAATCTAGAATTGAACTTGTCTAATAACGATTTATGTGTTGTGAGAAATTCGTATCATGAGGAAAACAAAAGCGAAACGTAAAAAAGGTTATTTTGATATGTCGGTACCGTGATTTTCTACTGCTATCGACTACCAACAACCGGCTAGCTATCGAACAATTTTGCATGACAATCGATTCAGCGCCTCTAGCGGTCATTGTAGAAACTATTTTGGCAGGACATTTTAAATATCAACCTCTCGATACTCGATGGTTCCAATTATATAGAATCGCGCTACTGATCTGGATAATAATGATCGATTTATGTGTTGTGAGAAATTCGTATCACGAAAGAAGGTAACAAAAGCAATAAAGATATTTTTGTTATATCGGCTAAGACCAAAATGTCGTATTTAAAATCAATTTTAAAATAATTTATTTGAATCATCGTGTAAGTCGTCGATTTTTAAAATGAAGAAGTTATTTTTAAATACCTAACTACTGTAGATATATATATTTTTTAAAACTAACTATCTATTCTATCTTCAATTTATTAATCACTATTATCATTATATCAAATGGCAAATTAATTCAACAGTTTAACAAAAACTGACAGACAGACAACATTTTTGTACAGATTTTGAACCTATTAGTGACTTTCAGACCTATCGTTATAACAAAAACCTTTTAAAAATATAAAAACTGAGATCTATTAAAAAGTAATTTAGATTCTCTCAGAATAAAAATGAACCAGTCATTCGTGAAATTCAGATAATGGAGGTGGAATTGATTGGTCTTCGGTCCCTTTAGTACTATGAATTATTCAAGAAAATTAACTATTGACTTATCTACTATTATATTGTTATAATTTATTACTTTTTTGGTTCTTAAGAGTGACGGTGTATTTTCGATACTGTTTCTCATTATAGTCGAGAACTTGGTTGAGAAAATTTTTAAACTTAAATATTTACTCTAAGTATTCAAGACGATAATTTATAATCTATGCTCAATAAAATATTGTCCTGATGGTCCTTCAACAAAATCAATATTCTATTCATAGATCCTATCTCCACATGCATTCGAAGTCAATGTTTACTTTATACCATGTAAAAAGTAAATCGTGTAAAGAGTGTACAATTTAAGGGTATACTTTATTTAAATATTTAGTATATTAAAATTTTTATTCAGTAAACCTTAAGCCTAGTTTTTTCCTTCAATGTTATTTCTAGGAACGGGACTTTGGGAGAAAATAATTTGCAATTTACCATGTGCATGTCATGATGCCAAAACATTTACCGTTAAGCCTAAGGACTGATAAAAGTCTACCACAACTCTTATAAAACTAAAAACTCTTTTTTCTTTGAACCACCTCAGCTGTAACACCTCAAGTGGTACCTTTTATTTTAGTGGGCAAACATTTCTTCCGACACATTTGCTCGCCTTTATTAGGCTCCTCCTTCTATCTAGCTAAATAAAGCGTTATCTAGCTAAATTACGATACCTCGTTCCCATTCCGTGTTAAATACCTTTTACACTGAACTAGTTTCTGCCTAGGTTTTTGCTATTTCTGTGTCTTTAGACTAAAGCGCCTTCTAAGAGCATGAAACTGTCGCCAAATTGGCTTCAAGAGCCGATATAAGGTAGGTTCGAAAACTTGTTTCCGTGATTTTTTGTCAAGAAATCCTTAGTGATTGCAACGGAGTTGGGCAGTAAAAGAATCAGATTTCCTAGCCTGGGAGAGCATGTAAAGCTGGCTGTCGGTTTAACCTCTGATCTTCTGCCGGTCGGGGCGAATATTGGCCAATGATGCACTGTTAAAAAACTTCTGCGTAACTGGCTAGTTTTAACTGTACTTGCTGCAGTAGAATATTCATCAAAACAACAATTGTCAAGTCAAGTCTGGACGTTGCACCGCAATTTTTGACACTAGGTGGAGTCAAATCTACTAACCAATCAAATTACTGAGACTAGATTCTTTGACTTCGTTTGCAGCGAACAAGAACACAGTGTAAACAGTACTTAAAGAACGAAGGCAAAATTGAATGGACTCAGCTTAGTTCATAGTGTGAAGGCTATCTCTAAAATAGTTTCCCCTTTACGAGGGTAGTGTGGTAACTGGCAACATTTTCGAATATGCTCCGAGATTTTCAAGTATGTAATGCCTATAACGGTGCATGAACGCTTTGTAAGGCGGGAATTTTATTATGACCTGCATTTTGTTGCCTTTGATACTGTTATGGCTAGTTTTGTAAGATTGCTACATGTTACCTGCACAGCTTCTTACCTTGTATAAAGGTATTTTCTTGTAGCATTTTTCTTGATATGTAGTTTACTATAAAGGTATTTCTTGTAGCATTTTTCTTGATATGTAGTTTACTATAAAGGTATTTCTTGTAGCATTTTTCTTGATATGTAGTTTACTATAAAGGTATTTCTTGTAGCATTTTTACTAATATAAGGCTTACTATAAATTTAACCCATTAATGTAGCACTGCTGAGTCTACTCCCAGAATAGGGGAAGGGTTAGGCCTCGAGTCCACAACCCTGGCCAAGTGCGGGTTGGGGACTTAATATGTAAATTAAATTAAATAGTTGGGAGGGTATACTTAATTGATGGTTCAAATTTCATCAGAATCAACTGAGCTGTTATCCTTTCTCAGTGCTGAACAGGCAAATAAGACAAGGAGATTCCGCATTTATAATTTTTGGTTGAAATGTGAAAGTATGAATAAGTATGAACTTCACGTGTTATTTTTTTTATTTCTTTTTCATTACTGGCATACATAGTGCTCAAATAGATAGATATGCGAGTATGTATTCTAATGACTTTTTTTTTTCAAATAAAATTTGTTGTCGACAAGTATGTTGGCGGGCCGGCAACTTTTGTGTGTAGACTCCACTAGTCTAAAGACTTCAAAAGGCAGTGTTAGTAAACAGATTGCTATCTACCTAATTGTACTGTAAACTAACAAATATTTTTCCTTTTGAGCCATTAAACCCCAATAACGTAGAAATATTCAGTAGTTTCGTGCGGAAATTAACAATAATTCAATATTAGTGGCTCTTGTTCTCAATATAATTGTGATGGAACGATAAGCGAGTTCTTGGAAACGTAATTCAAGCGGTTTGTTTGTGAAATACAGCCTGAATATTTGCGATTATAAAATAATTATAATATTGTTCTAAATTAGAGGCTTATTGTTTTATTTATATAGTCAATTATATTAAAATTTGTGGAATTAGGTGGTAAACTTAAACCAGGTAGCTTTCGAATCTATACTAATCTATACTAATATTATAAAGCTGAAGAGTTTGTTTGTTTGTTTGATTGTTTGTTTGTTTGTACGCGCTAATCTCAGGAACTACTGATCTGATTTGAAAAATTCTTTCAGTGTTAGATAGCGTATTTGTTGCGGAAGGCTATAGGCTATATATCATCTCGCTACGACCAATAGGAGCGGAGTAGCAACAAGAAATGTTACAAAAACGGGGAAAATTATGACTCATTCTCTCTTATGTGACGCAAGTGAAGTTGCGCGGGTCGGCTAGTAATAAATATATTCTTTACTAACTAATTAATCATTTTCCTTAATTTTCATAGGCGATATTGTTTATTTTATAAATCTGTCTTAGTTTTCTTTGAGTTTTTATTATCTTTATATTTCCTCGCATTTGAATACTTAGCCTACTTAGCTAGTCTACCTTAAAAAATATAGTTAATTTGGCTACCTGTAACGTTAAGAAGTGTTTATAAACCTTACTTATAAACATTACATATTCAATTTGTTTTTTGAGTGTTGGTTTAACCCACTCGGTGGCTGTAACCTTTGAGTGACATTAATAACTTTACACCATTAACACGAACCATACGTACCCGCATGACATCACTAGCAAAAATTGCCACTCAACCAATTTCTTAAAAAACAAATCGCGTATATTTTGTTAGACACACGGTTTTCATATAGCTAAGTCTATTCAAATGTCTTCTAGGATTTTGCTCAACAACACAACTTACATAGCACATAATTAACACGAGTTCTCATTAAATCTAGAACATTCGGCATACTTACAGAATCTACAAGACCTATTCAAATTAGTACTCCAACATTCCCTTTGGACAAACATCCTTAATTAATAATTCCTTCGTAAAGATTAGTACACATAAGAGTCGAATCCATGCTGTAACATTATGCCGCAGAGCATTCGGCAATTTGTGTGGTTGTTTGATAAAAAATGATCGTGTCGGTTGATCATCAACCTTGATATCTTATCATTTATTTTAAGAGATTTCTAACACTCAGAACTATATGAAGTAGGTGTATGAAATAACAAGTTACTTAAAAAATAGTTCTCACTGAATACGCCAGAGGCGCTGTTCATGCTTTTATTCAAAATTTCTCCATAATTCCTTTGTCAACAGTAAATGGCTAAAGAAAACCCCTTTTCAGACTTGGCCCAGGACCAGCAGTGAAAATAATTTGATTAATAAATTGAGATGAGATATTATTTACAATACTCTACTCGATTTGTTTTGATAGTAGTGTATCGTAACAAAAACGCTACTCACGAGTACTTAACGTATTCGACCTAATATTCTTTCAAGTACATGCTCTAATAAACATTTACCTCTACATATTTACTGAATCTAGCAGACGTTTCATCAAGTACATATAACTATGTGGAAATTTCTCCCAACTTTGACGTTTACTAGCAAAACTCGTGAACAAGTTTAGTCATAATTGCGGGCAGCCAGATACCACGCTTCATAATTACGTAATTGACTCGCCGACCTCATATTTACAGAGTATTACCTCAGATTATTTTACTACAGAAGTTGAACGTATGCGATCGTGATACCTAACTTATATATGACTAGAGCACGGCCGAAGTAATTCGTTCGAAACGTCTCGGGTGATCAAAAAGATATGCTAACCTTTAATTTTGTTGTATTATAGTAGAGTTCACTTTATTAACTTGTAAATAATTATGAAAATCTTTAGAAACTGTAACGTACATACATATATATAATTCTATGTTAGTGTTAAAAGCTTCCAATAAAATAAAACAGATGACTCGATATCATCAATTAATATCTGTAGTGCAATCTGCGCCCCGTTCTATCAAGTATTTAGAACATAACATTTAAAATGCTCTTGAAAATTAGTTTCTTTGGAATACCATAGAGGCGCTGTTTTTTTTCAGTTATCGATAATCAATATTAGTTGGAATTTGTAACCTGTGCGACTATTAGGGATTGCAATCCGGTCCGCCAGATCCGGTGTTTGTATTTGAAATAAATATTTTCGTCAAGTGAGATAATAATTAGTATGCTCTCCTCTAGAAAATAGGTACTTACAGGTTATTACATTAATAACTGAGACTGATTATTTGATTACTTAGAATTATTATATCTTAATTTCATTAGCTGCAAAAAAGACGAATGAATACTAATCATTCATGGTTATATTAGCTTCTATTTCAAACATCATTCATTCAATAGTTTTTATATGTAAAAGTAACAAGCATACATCTTTCCATTAAATACTTCTTCCATCTTTCCATCCAAAGTTTCATATTAAATATCAAGTATTAGTGCGGTACGAAGTATGTAAGAATAATTCATTTATTTATTTTATTTATTCTCTCATGTTCATATTTACTTGGATATATTACACGGATTACTGCGTATAACTTCATTATGATTCCAGTTTAATCGCTGGCTGTTATTGAATATTGCTAGCAGGTTGAGAACTTTCATATAAATTATGAAGATGATTAATAGTTCATAAGTATGAAAGTAAGTTTTACTAAGATTCTCAGTATCAAATTGAGGTGAATTAGAGTTGTTAAATGTTTCAGTTAAATGTATATGAAACAGCTTTTAATGTTCTTGTATTAATTTGACATATAGAAATACTTGTAGTCAATTGAGTTAAAAACTTTTTTATATCTGAAATATTTTGTGAGGGTTTATTTTATTGCATCTTTTTAAAATTCATGTTGTATGTTCTAAAAATAGACACTTGCGGCTGAAAAGAAAAATTAAATCAATTCTAATTGTAAGCAAGTCAAATTGACGAAATCAAAAGTAAAAATAATTATTGTGCGTGAGTTGCGTTTATAACGTAGAATAAAAAAGATAGCAAGTAATTTCCTTCCTATTTCTAAATATTAGCACTAATAAACGTTAACAACCACAATCAGTGGCAACCAGCTATAAACTTTATGTCTGATATCTCACACCACAAAGGGGTGAACTAGCGTTATGGAGATTAAACCCTTGAGCCGAAGCCAGCCATTAAGTGCCTAAGATGTTTGTGCCTAGATGCGACTGTGTTAGAGAATGGGTAATGTGTCGGATTATTTCGTAGAATACTCTGTAAATCTTAGATTGACAGAGCACATTTGTAAGTGGAGGTTAGAAACGTATATAAACTACAAACGAGTTGCGAATATGACGTTTTGTACGTATAAGCATCTTTAACTTTAATTATGACTTCGAACGAAGACTCTAATACGCGTGTTCGTCTGTGTGTGTGTCTGTTTGCGTGTATGCGAGCGTGCTTGTATGTAAATGTGTGTGTACGTGAGCTCATTAGTGTTATGTCCGTTGATGTTGATCACAGCTCATTAATAGGTAAATCGAGTTAAACAGATACTATATTAAACAAAAACATTTCAATGAACACTTAGAATCACAGTATCTCCAATCCGGAATTGCCCAGGGCTTATGAACTGTATCTTTTCCCGCACTGTACATAAAAATAAGAACAAATCTTCAAATTGTCATTATTCTTGAGAATAAAACTGAACATCATAAAATGTTTTGATGCCATTGCAATCAAATTTCCTCGAGGTAGGAATAAACGAGAACAAATAAAATTATGTTCATAAAGTGCTCGTATATTATGAGTGTTTGCTATTCTTATTACCATAATAACATGCCATTTCCTTCACATAAAACTTATATTGCTGAAAGTACCTGTAATTATTATCGCACGTACGGTGTGCACCACAAGATTCTGACAAATAAAAAATCATATTCTGACAAATAAAAAATATAAATAATTTCTACGTATAGGCAATATTTGCTATAAAACATCCTGTCTCTTTCACCCAATAATATCGAACCACTAAAAAGAAAGAACCTTTAAATTAGAGTCCATTTCTGAAAATCTTTCAAGATTCAAAATTTCAACACTTACAGCTTATTCTTTCTTTACAGTATAGTACACAGTTTCAGTTACCTATTTACTGTGTTATTATCTGAGAACGTTTAATTTTAGACCACTCATCATATTTTTTAAATTCCAACTGACATGAAAATAAACTATTGTATTTTCCTCTAACTGTACCATAATAACAAGTTTTGTATGAACAATTGTATGTCCCGCATATTTCCACACATTCAAATGAACAGCTAATTTTACCCCTCGTTAAACTACTTAATTATAGCAATAAAGTTTTCATAACTAATATAATATATTATTACCGACCGTAAAAACTAAATGTGTGATATATTTTATCTTTCAACTGGCTTTTTTGCTTGGAGTGAAGTAAAGTGGAAGAGCATTAATCGACACTGAGTGTTTTAACACAGTCCGTTTACGAAATTGCTAATTTAGCATTGTGATTGTTTTTAAACTAATAAAAAAATAATTTTGTAAATTGGAACTTTAATATCTCTTTTTACATAATCACCTTTATTTATAAATTTATTATACCCTTCTGAATTGCAAATTATCTGAGAGCCCTAAAATTTATGCCAGCGGAATACTCTAAGGGTGCTGATCAGATTTAATCATTTTTCTTGATATCCAAGCTAGAACTAGGCTAGGAGAACAACAACCTTGTCGTTAATTTGACTTTACTATAACGTGCGTCCATCAATTTCAATTTTGAAACTAATGGCAAATAATAATTTCAATTAATATTATTGTTTGCCATAAGTTTCCAATCCACACTTCAATCTTCTACGTAAAAGACCCTTCAGAGGTAAACAACTATTTCGAAGCGGGCTTGTTTTAAGTTCGCAACATAAATCCCTTTCAGAGACCTTTGTATACTTGTACAGGTTTTTTATCGTCGGCCCAATGCTTTGTTACTCGTGTTATATCGCTACTCCACTGATTAAACCTTTCTTTGATATTTTGTACCGGGATATAAGTTCCTATGTAAATATTTTTGTTATGGATCCGTTTTATTCGGATTTCGTTTGGGTATTTGTTTCTTTGTGTATTAGGTAGGGTCAAATCTAAATGTGTTTATGTAGGATTTGCGTTTAGGTGCGATTGTTCAGAGCGAGGTCAAATAATTTTAACTTAAAGCTTTCGAAATTATACTTACTGTTAATCTATTTACCAGTAGTTCGAAGGTCGGATTCTTTAAATAATTAAATTAATTTAAGAATATTGGCAGATCGTATTGCTTTGATTTTTTAATCTCAAGGGGCCTTGCCTTATTACATTTCTCTCCCGTAGAAAGTAGAAAGAAATCTGTCAAAATGTATGGAAGTGTCACTATACTTCCATACATTTTATAACAAAATCTTTTCTGCATACAGCAATAAATAGGCAATGATAATTTTTATTTCCATGAATGTTTTATACTTACCTGTACATCATGAATAAATATAGCTCTATTCTATAATTAATTAATGTCTTATTTATGTATGTAACGGTAGGTAGCCTACCTTTTTGGTAAGACCTACATCACAAACAATAATCAAATCATCAATCAATTAGTTTTTTTTTATCGAATGCTAGTGCTCCTCCCTAGGTTTCGTTTAGCGTTTCTACTTTCGACTACAACAAGGCAAGGCCCCCAGGCATGATTATGGATAAACAAATTCATTTGTTAGGTTACAGATAGTTTTATTGATGAAAACTACAATTATAAATATTACCGATAGCATCTAGCGGTATACTATTTTTCCTTCTAATCAACTCTTCCTTTAAACATAGGCGTAGCCCTCGTTATTATCATCCAATTTTTATTTGCTTCAATACTTTTATCGTATTTTACGATTTCCTCAACAAAAATATTGATAGGTACTTCCAAATTTTTGTTTTCTTCCGGTTCCAGCAAAATAATATTTTTATTTATCCCAAATTTCCATTCAACCAAGTAATTGCCGTTATTAAAACACTCTCGAAAAACTCCGACAACATCTTCCTTATATTTTCGCAAAAGTATAAAAGAACAATTAAGAATAGATAAAAGAAACTTATCAACGGAGATGTTGAATTTAAATAAAATAAGGACTTTTTGTTGGTTCTTTTTGAAAACAAAAACATGATAATATTTTCGGGGACGGTGACCCGGTGACCTCTGAGGTAAGAAGGAAAAGATCTAGATCATAGATCTTTGAGATGTATAATAGAAGGTCAAGTTTTAGATGTCCTTCAAGATTATAAGTTCAAGAGTTCTTTATAAGTTCTTAGAAATAGCGTCTTTATTTTATTTCTTTACTAAAGGTGAGGGTTAACATCTAGTACAGTTGCATCTCCAAGAAACATACAATTTATCAAAATAATACTTTAAGAAAAGTTAAATTTCATGAAACTAATAACTATTTCCGTTACACCGATTTTAAACATGTTTTTATTAAATGCTTATGTGTGTTCTTCAAAGCAATTTTCCCAATAAGGGGCTGCTTCTTTTAAAGTAATTTAATGCATCGATTCACCAACATCGACTTGGTAGTTTAGCCACCAGACCGACTTTCGCATTTATAACGTTAGTATGGGGTCTCACTTCATTTAATATTCTTCTATCATTTTCTTTTTCAGAGTCCCCTCATATATAATTAGTTTACAGTATCCAAACGAACTGTTTGTGCAGCGTCAACCGACGTCTCACTTAATTCTCATTTAAAACTCAGCAGTCTTAAGTGTTCCTTATATTATAATTACTGGGTCATTATTATGGACGGCGAGTGCATCGCTTGATAAATGCTCTTGAGAAAATGGGTTGAATAAAAGAGCTATAAAAAGCTTCTTCGCTAAGTTATTAATAGGTTATTTATATTTGTAGTATGTATGTGTTTACAAAGCTTATGTGTTAAAGAGTAGCATTAAATAATTTTTATGAAACAGTTATATGTGCAGAAAACGCATTGATTTTTAATAATATACTTCTATTATGAGCATAACTTGATCACGTGGCGGTAATCAACACGATCGATTTGTCTATCGATGTCGATCGATTCATTTATATCATCTCTCCGAGACCCGCGTCTCGTGTAGCAAACTTTTGTAGGTGTTCTACCTAAACTAACTTACTTCGGGTATTGACAAAAAAAAATCTAGTCAGAAAATTTCAAGCTGACATTTTGGTCGACCCGAGATACGAACACTAGACTTCTACGCAGCAGTCGCATTCTCTGCAAACGCATCACGACGGCAGTTCAGTAAAATTTTCTGTAAAAGACAACAAAATATCTAGTAACTTGTTATTTTGGATGGAAGCATGTGATTGCATGCCAGCGCATTGTGCCAAAGCAACTGAAGGCTGTAATGCGGTGCTTGGCAATACAAGCCAGGTACTTAAACTTGCTCGTAGAAACTTTCATACATCTCGGAAATTGGGTTTTAGACTAGCTATTCAAAGACTATTTTCTTCGTTAATGGTATTTTCTTATGTAGGTATTAACTTTTCTAAGAACTGCAACGCGGTTTTTTCAGGTATTTTCAAATATCGGGATTTTGACATTTGTAATGTGCAAAAATGTAGTTCATACAACAGTTTTCGATTACTTTTTGAACAGGCTCCCTTTAAAATATGCCACGCTGTGGCCTCATCTGCCTAAAAAGTAATCAACTTTCTTCTTCGGTAGAAAATCATTATAATCTATCACTTACCAAAATTCTATACAAATAGATTTTAACGTAAATTCAAGACGAACAAACGCTCTTTTACATTAAAAATAATAAATTATTTCATATAATTTCAAGCAAAAATCCTCGATATAATTTTTATTGGACTCAGAACAAAGTGGTTGAAATGCACTGGTGCGTACAATAGTGGGTTTTTAAATCGTACAATTTCATCTGAACGTTCCAGCGACGTGTATTTTAAAATCAATCAATATTCCAGCGGTCTGCGGTTCTCTTCTCAGTGGAATTACGCGAAACTTTAAACATTCGTTCGTTTTAAAATTAAATCGTGATTCTGTGGTTGTTAGAGCTTTCAACTATTATTTTATAGAATAAAGTGAAGAAAGTTTTGTTCAGTAGACTGTATTAAGTCTAAATTGATTGTACGGCGACTGTAGAATCTGCAATCATAACTAGTTTTGTTTGGCTTTTAATATGACGAGTTTACTGTTATTAAGTTGTTATTTATTCGTCTTCCACCTAAGAAATTGGCAGTTGAAATTCCTGACTCTGACTCCTTTTGACTTTTCAAGATTAACTGTGTTTATTATCTTATCTTAGGGATGGGAGTGCCGGCTAATAGCCAGCTGACACTTCGACCACCGTGGATTCTTTGTATCATCCCACTTTTCTACTTCAGACGTTGGGAGATATGTGTTAATTAGACAGTAACTTGCTTTTGCGGTAAATACAGGTTAAAATAAAGTTGACGACTGATAGAGATGAGTGGAAGAAGGAAACATGATGAGCCATCTTTACTTAACGTAAGACAAGGATAAAATAATGATTATATTCGTTTTAGAAATGTTGCCTGAGAGTTGACCAAGCTTACACTACCAATCAAAAAGTCAGCAACTTCATAAAGGTCAATTTTATCTTCCAAAGGTTACATTTTGAATAATTCAGTGGTCGCATTAACCAAAAGTTATTAGTAAATTGTTCCCAGGAAACCGATTTAGCCTCAAAATACTTAAAGATAGATAATCTTAGAAATTAAACTCAGTAATAGACTTTCAAAGTACTCTTGAACTATTGTAATATTAAGTTTAAGCACTATTTTAGGCAGGCTTTAATTAGTTAAGTTAGATTTAAATTGTTCGTAGAATCTGGACACCGCTTAAGTAATTGTTTCCGAAATTAATATACCTTTGTCTGGTTAATTTGTAGGTTTTAATAGATCATAAAGTCTTTTAAAGTAGGTAAATAGACCAAGGTAAATTTTATTAATATATACGGCTTAACCATCAGTATTCAGAAGCATTACTTTTAGGAATATCAAAATATTGAAGGGAAACCAGACTAAATAGAAAGAACGGAAAATTTCGAAAGGAACATACGTATTAGAAGCCAAGATATCCAGTTATCTTGTGACTAAAAGACTGTTATCTTAACTAAAACTATTACTAGTTTTATTCGTGTATAGAGCACGACTTACTACACCCGTTACTATAGAGTATCAAAACTGACGTTTAAAATTGCTTTAAAAAAATTGTTGCTTTCGAACACAATTTTAATGCAAAGTCGATAGCTATTCAACTGAAGATGGTCGATAGAAGTAGCAAATCGCTCCACTGAAACATTAAGCGTATTTTCGAAAATATAACTGTTATTCACTTTCATAATATTCTTCACCTGTATATTACAAAGCTTTTATAAATCGCCTCTTTATAAAGAGCCTCTTAGTTGTACAGTGTTATTATTCTAAAAACACATTGGACTTAAGTACAAAACTTACTTAGTACTTAGCAAGTTACGAATTTCACTCTAATATGATTGTAGTCGGTCACCGGGGGAACTTTATAAACAAATTTAAGGTAAATTGTTTTATAACTTTGGGTTTCACGTTGTTTTTTATTAGTTCATGTTCTAAGTAAATAAAAGTCTGTTTTGTTTTTTATTAGTTCGAGTTCGGTTCGAGGGACTTTGAGAAAAAAAATATATAAAGTTGTTCACGTGTAAAGATAACAAATTACTAAACTCTGATGTACCAAGATTTTTTTATAAAATGTGTCCGTGGCTAATAGGAATAATTTCTGTCTGTAGATACAATAAAGATTCTAATTTTAGGAAGCAAGATTTGATCCTTAAGGGAAGTTCTTTGGTTAGCAGTGTGACATTCAAACACACTATAAAGAAAGATTTAAACCACACTGATAAAATAAGTTAATTAAATTAAAAAGAGCTGGTGAATATAAACAAACGACGATTTTTACACGTTAAGTCATTACTGAAATGAGTCTTTCGAAAATGTGTTCATTCTACATAAATAGTATGTACATCTCTATTGTCTTCAATTCACCTTTTAGTTGCTAAACGAAGTCTAAAAAAGCCTTTGACATGACTTTAATACTAAGTTTACCACAAACCACACAAAAGAGATACTAAAAATAAAAAAAAATTACACAAAAAGCGTTCATTAACATCAGCATGATTAAAAGAAGCATCTAATGAAAACCACACACATTTCTATTATCACTTCAACGCAGATAAATATGAGCATCTAAAATAGATATTTTTAATGAGGCTCGGTATTCATTTTCTAATTAACTCTTTAATTGGATCGGTGAAAGTATCAAATAACTTTTTTCGCGGTATAATTTATTAGACTGCTATAAATATCGTGATCCAAGTTTACAAGTGCCTATCTTTAGAAGATACTTATCTTTACGAGAAATACTTAGTACCTATTACAGCAAAACAAATTAACATGAGCTTATAATTTTTCTATACGGTGTTCCTTCAATTCTCTACCACTATCGACTACCGACAACCGGCTGGCTATCGAAATTTGTCATTTAGGATGTACTGCCAAAATATTTCATACGACGTTCGTCAGAGGCGCTGATCAGACTTTCATACAAAATTTTTCGATGACAGATCGGTTGTCGGTATCGTCCGTCATCTTCTTAGCGGCTGAACTGTTTTAAGTTAAATTTTATGTGTACCTATATTTCAATAAAAAGCTGAATGTTTTAAAAAAATCCGGTAGATAGATTGCTGTTAATATGTTACTAGCTTTTTACATACAGTATAACTTCAGCCGGGTTTTCATATACAAAGCTTGACGAGACATATTTAGAGAGAAAATTTTTAAACCTACAGTGTTGATTATAAATCATAAACATTTGAAAATCTATCACTTAAATTAAAATTCTTGCAACCGTCATGTTTAGTTAATGGCCACATGAGACAAATGCACGTTTCACCTTGAAAGTCACGTGTAGGACAAACAAAAAGTAATTTAAAAGCCAAACAAGTGATAAAACAAAGGTCAAACTTTAAATGTTACAATTTATATTGTTTGAATATAAAGAGTAATGTATACTATGTGAGAGTAATTGAAAACATAAACTGCGAAGTGCTTTCACATATTATTAATATTTTCATTTACTAGTTTTCCAGTTTAATTTGTATTCGTGCTGGATAGTGCTCTATATATCATGATAGATAGGTTTGAATTTTGTTTTTTATGGCTTTTATATGAACATAGACCAAAGATACATGAAGAATACAAGAACCCTTCTATTCAAATTGTATACAAATATACCTATAGGCTTTAGTAATAATATAATGATAATATAGATTATTTTCAATTATTATCGCTACTGGTTCCATAAAGGTTAGTAGAGACTTGGTAAATAAGATCCCATATTTTTTTTTATTATTAGACATTTCGATTTTTCTTTGTCCAGAACGAAACAGTCAAGAATCAACTGAATATAATTAAACACAATTTGTGGCGTCACGAATTCAATTCTAATAAACAGCATATAGGATTAAACAAACAAATTCTTGAAAAACCACTCCAATCCCATTAAGGAAGTCATCACAGCACTAATGCTTCAGAGTCCGCAAAAAAAGGTTTAGTACCAGTAATCCTATGCGTGTCTTCATTACCAAGCATTAAGGCGATGACTCGACTTGATGAGCTCCTTTGTAACCCCCCATCTCCCCTATTCTCCCCCCCCCCCTCTAAACCCTTCAGCCATCATTTGTAGAATGTTTTAAGCTGTAAGTTGTTGTTTATGAATGTTGTTGTTTAAAGTACGTTTTAGTTAGGTATATTTGTAGTGTTCTTGTGTTGTATAAATATTTGAAGGTTTAAGTCTAAGAGCTGTCAAAAACGTATTTGTAGCTACTATTTTACTTTCTAACTCGAACTTAACAAGCGTTAATTAATGAATTACTAATTTTACATTGAACGCAAACCCGTCTAACGCTATGGTAATATATTTTTGTAGAATTCTTCTACGTGTAGTTAAATCACATTAATTTTATTGAAACTCATGACCTACTTTTGGTAAGTAAAAAGCTATTAACCCATACAAAATCTCTAAATGAGAAAATCTCCTATCAATTCCCGCACTCATGCCTAGTACATGATGCGTGTACAGAAACTAGGAAACAAGATTACGTGGCTCAGTCGGGGCTCACAAAACTTGTAATCGGCCTCCTCGCTCACCGGCTAACGTGTCTGTATCACTAACAGTCCAAACTTCGCCCATTCCCTCACAGCGATAAATTGAACTACTGAATTTTTTATCGAACGAACCTCCCGGACCCTCTCAATGGCCTCTACAAAATTTTCCAGAATACGTGGAACAATAATTATAAGAAGTTTGCAGCAAAGGTTACTTTTATTACCGCTCGGTGAATTCCGAATTGAATTTCTTATGTTGGTTTTATTTTTAGTATCTTTGGACCTACTAGTTCTAAGAATGATGTAAAAGTTTTAGAAAGTAATTTTTGTTATATTTTCTTAGCGAGTTTGGGACTAAATTATGTTGGAAATGTTAAAATACTATCTATTTCAGTGATTGTTTGTACAATCTCTTCTTTGTTACTCATTATTATTTCTTTTTCCTAGCATTTTGTACTAGCCGAATCAATTATTTAGTACAATTAAATTCTCCACTGTCCCGATCAACTTAACGTCTAATAAAATAAAAGATAAAAAGGCAGTAGCAAATCTTCGCGAGACCTCTGAACAAACAGGCTCCGTTAAGAAACCTTCAATAAAATATAAAGTAGACGCATTGCAGTAGCTGTAAATACGGGCCCTAGATGTAACAATTATTTACTGGGACGTCGCGTGTCACGGCATAAATACAAATAGTTTATTATGCTAATGGATCTTTTTCAATTTGAATGCAAATAAAGCGGCCTAAGAAGCAATGGAGGTTTGCGAAGAATTTTGTCGGCTTAATGATGTTATCGTGCCCTGCTTCTGACCTAGAAGATTGGTTACATGTAATAAAACATTTATCTCGCTGTTGATGGACTATTTACTTTGTTTGTTTTTTTCCGTGTTTACGGTTTTTATAGTAGCAAAATGTATTGGCTTTGTTTTTTTTAAGACGAAAGTAATGTGAAACTTTAGTCCGAGAAGGTGAAACCAAAAAAAGAATTTTAATTCTTTGACAAGAAAGCTCCTCGATACTTTCAAAAACGTTTAATACTATATGTGCAGAAGATATTTTACACAGTAGTATCATGGTATGACAAAACATTGTCATGTATCTTTTTAACCTTTTCATTTCGGATCTGTTTCGCTTCTACCGTAATTTTACTACCACAGAAACAGTACCATCAAACACATATTCGAAGCCCGTATTCACAATACATAACTCAGCATAAGCCTATGATAACAACGACGTCAGCGTACACTTATCAGGGGTTTTTCACTTTATAGCTGCTCCCTGTTTGGCAGAGGGCGCCACCGTAGCCGGTCACATTAAAATTCATAAGTTTATTGTACGCCGCTGTTTACAGGTCGAGTGGGCGACGGAAATGAATTTTAAGCGAAAGATTTTTTGTAATAATATTTTTATAGGACAAAAATATGTGGGATTTTTTTACTTTATTGGTGGTCAAGCTGAAATCATTTTTGTAAAATGTGTGCTTCACTTTGCTTTTATATAAAGACAGCTATCAAAAATAATCCATCTTAATAATCTTTTAGCTAATAGAAGCCCTAAATTGAGGTGTAACCTATGAATCCCCTTACGATTGTAAGTTAAATTTTAACCTTAGCTTTTAAGATAGCCCATTGCCCTCATTAATAAGAGAAGAGATCGATATTCAATGCAATATTTGTAACTTGAATGAGAGGATCGTAGTAAGTGGCGTTCTATGGTCTTTGGCTACCACTATGGAAAGAAGACGTGATTTTATTTATGTATGTATGTGTGTATGTATGTAGGCATGTATGTAGGTATGTGGGTATTTGTAACTTAAAATGTTCGCACTATGTAACCATAAATCTATCAATTTATACAATGTCCGCTCCAGGAACACAAATTTGATGTAAGCCGGACTATGAAAAGAGTAAACATGTTTCACACATGAGTGAGCGTTTGTGAAGATTGATTTCATTGCTTCCAAACCACTGGGTTTATTTTGACAAGCTATTAATCCTATGACATATTTACTCGCGTGGTTTGAACTTGTTATACGGTTTTGATCAAAATTTGGTCAATGTGAACATATTGTAAAGCGTTTTTGTGGAGTAGGCTGTAAGAAGGGATAATACAAAATGGGTACGTTGAATCTGTTCCCTGTTTAATAATAAACATATATATAATATGATAATATATTTATATACTATATATATTACGCCTGTTCTACCCCAAGATGAAGGCAGAGGTGTGACACACACCGACGTTTCGTCACTAGCAATAGTCGTATAGGCGAACTTATACCATTTATCCGACACATTGCCAAACTCCAGGCTCCTTTTGAGACATGTTGATAAATGAAAAAACAAACCATAATAACAGTATTTTGCTCGACCCGGAAATCGAACTCGAGACCTCATGTTCAGCAACCGGAAACACTACCGACCGCGCCAGAGGCAGGAATTAAAATAATTCAATTAATTTGAATTCTGATACTCTTTGTAAATTACCAGTTCGTCACCAGCAAACGTTTTAAAGAAATCACTGAGATTCATCTGTACGTTCCAAAACGAATCATCTAATCCAAGCGGTTTATTTCAGACTTAAGATAAAGACGGAAAAATGTAAGAGTCTGTTAAATAAATGTTTTACTTTGTAAACGTAGTGAGTGTGAATTGGAGCGGGAACGGACTCAAATCGGGTTAAAGTCTTCTGTATAATGCACTTGAAAATATTGAATCATCCTTTTAAAGTTAGGTTTTTTAAGGCCAAGTACTGTCGTATTTGAGATGTACCTATATTTTATTTGGTTCGTTCGTCGTATGGTTAGTGGTCAACCTAGTGTCAAAATTGTTCAAGCCGCCCAAGAGGCCTTTGACATGGCTTAACGACTGTTATCTTAGAAGACAACAGCCAGGACCGACTTTTTACGTGCCCTCCGAAGCACGGAGACGCCCATCTCAAATACCACTACGTGGTCACCCATCTATGAAATGACCGCGCCGAGGATTGCTTAACCCACAGATCGTTTACCAACCGGTGAGCGCAACTGGCTATGGGCGCCTCACATTTTATTTGGTACATTGATTTAAAAATGACACCGGAATATTTTAAAACCTGTGTTAGAAATCCAAAGGTATGTATGTGCCTTCCACATACATACATGTAACACTTTTGTAAATACATATATTAAAATAAAACCTTGCATACCTGTTCATACGTTGCACAGGTTAATTAGGATAGAAAGAAAAGTAGAGAAAGTGGAATAAAAAATTTCAATCTCTCCTCAACCCGCGAACCTTTCATACAAGGTTCTCCATTAAGTTTTTGGTTTAAAAGTATAAGTCGTTGAGCCTATATTTAACACTAGCTGACCCGCGCAACTTCGCTTGCGTCACATAAGAGAGTTTGAGTCAAAAATTTCCCCGTTTTTGTAACATTTTTTACCGGTACTCTGCTCCTATTGGTCGAAGCGTGATGATATATAGCCTATAACCTTCCTCGATAAATGGGCTATCTAATACTGAAAGAATTTTTCAAATCGGACCAGTAGTTCCATAGATTAGCGCGTTCAAACAAACAAACAAACAAACTCTTCAGCTTTATAATATTAGTATAGATAAGTGTCACATTGACAAGTAATAAACAACAAAATATTTTATAATAACAAGAACCAATAAAATGTCTTCAAGGTGAAGTACAAAAATTCCCAACAAAATAAAACTTTGTCCACAAAATATAATATGAAGAAAACCTACGTCTGAGTTATAAGCGAAGCAAAAAACTAGGTAATAGCTGCGAGACAGACTCCCTCAATTTTTCACCAAAAAGTTTTCATGACTTTATAAAGCTGGGTACTCACACAGGTTTATGTGATGTATGTAAACGATGACACTAACGTGGGTTTGAAATAGTGAAGTTTTTAACAATACGGAACTGTTTTATGGTATTTTTTTCGTTAATGGTACAGTATATCCCATTGGTGAGTAAAGGTAACCCAAATTCCTCCATCAGTCGCGATTTACCACCTATTCCTTCCAACCATCCAGATAGGTATCCGAGTAACCACGGCAACGTTTTTGGTATTTCTAAAATCAAAATCAAAACTTTATAATCTACGTCAAATGTTGACACTTATGATCGCCGCTACAATTACTAACGTTAACCTACTTTTGAAAAGAGTTTATAAATATAACAAGGCACTTGTAGGAATATTAAAAAACGTTAACTAAATAGGTCGTAAAGACACACAGTGTACACTAATTAAAGGGAACATGGGTACATGCGATAGATATTTTAAATACAATATGAGCACGCAACGTGTCTGCCACAACTTTCTCCTCATATATTTTCAAAAGTGTGACTTGATAAAATAACGGTTTAACAACCGCCCGCGTTAATGGATTCTACAGTTTTATTCCCCAACAACGGACGCCCACTACTTAAAGAAAATTGACGTAAATTAGTTGCAGCGAAACAAAATTTTGCTTTAAAATAAACCAAAAGTTTGCTTTCAAAGTTTTTAGCAAACAATATGTGAGCAGAACAAAGTTTTGAAAGCAATTTGTAGGAGACTACAATTTTGCTGCACAAACTAAAGTTAAAACAATCATAACTGTCTCGGTGACAATACAAACGGTATTTTGTTTTATGATGTTATACTTTGATTAAATTGCCATATTTTGATTGAACAATGCCAATCCTCATGAAAATGAGCGTGACATTATCTACACTTTTTTAACAAGCCAAGTATTAAACACCACACAAATAGTCCGTCAATTTAGTAGGAAGCCTTGTGTATACAAGGTTCTCAGCTAACGAAAATATAAACTTAGAACACCAGTGGCCCACAGGCAAATGAAGCTGACCATCAGTGCAACACATGTCGTCATTATAATCTAGTTGAATCGTGTAAACCAAGTCTCTCTTCGAAGTACAAAGGTACAAAAAAAATGCATTTCTCCACACAAAGTCTTGTTTGCACATTCTCAAATAAAACGCTTATGAGTAGCGTTTAAATCCATCAATAACGTTTCTTGTGAGAACTTGTCACGAATAAACGTCTCCTCTTTTACAACATCGCCAATACAAACTTTCTTGTTTGAATTTATTTCCTCGGAATATTTTCTTTGAATGTTTTGTTCCAATCAGCCGTCGCTATTGGACTGACAACTACTTTTTCACAATAGAACAGAAACGTGGAAGCAATATCAGTCTTTACGCTGGCGAAGATTGAAAAATTGTGCCGCGTCATCGTTCAATAAATATTCTTGCTTTCTTTGCGCCTTATTACCCTATCCAAGGGATTGTTACAGCGTTTCTTGTTTTATACAAACACTAGCTGACCCGCGCAACTTCGCTTGCGTCACATAAGAGAGAATGGGTCAAAATTTTCCCCGTTTTTGTAACATTTTTACTGGTACTCTGCTCCTATTGGTTGTAGCGTGATGATATATAGCCTATAACCTTCCTCGATAAATGGGCTATCTAACACTGAAAGAATTTTCCAAATCGGACTAGTAGTTTCTGAGATTAGCGCGTTCAAACAAACAAACAAACAAACAAACAAACAAACTCTTTAGCTTTATAATATTAGTATTAGTATAGATTATTGTTATCATACTCTTGTTTGGATGAAAAATGTTTGTGATGAATATGGATGAGAGGTACCGTTGGTAGCATGGAAATGCCAAAATCTGGGTACGTTTTTCGGGTAGCATATTTCTGCCAAAATTTATTTTTACCTGACTTTAGTGTTTGTCTTGACAATTCTAATTGCAATACCTGCAATTAAAATCGTTTAGTAACCGGTGACCGGTAGTTACCGGTCACCGGTCACTAAACGATCAGTGGGTTAAACAAACCATGGCGTGGACATTCTATAGATGAGTGGCCGTAAATTTGAGCTGAACGTCTCAGTGGTTCTTCCGGCACGTTAAAAGTCGCATTTGCAGTCTACTAAGATAACAGTCTTGAAACCTTGTCAAAAGCGTTTTACCTCTAACCATATGATAATATAAATAAATAATGGTATGCTGCATAAATGCACATAATTATAAATAAAAAAAAATCATTGTTTCAGGTCTTGGTGTGTTTCGTATCTACAAAGCAAGTAACAGGTAAGCAAATATAATTCATTTCTGAGTAAAAGAAGCCATGAGACTTCTTTTTTACATTTATATACACTTTTTATTACTACACAAAGTAAAATGTTACACCAATTTGCGAGTAAAATACAAAACTTAATAGAAAACTCTGTTCTATTTCTAGTTAATGACTACTTTTGTTTTAAAACTTGTGCCAATTTATTTCCAACTTTATCTAGGTTATTTCGTAATTATTTATATTCACGCCATGCTACGGATTTCTTTTATTTTAGTCTGCAACATAGGTAATTTGTCTTTTAATTTAATGTTTTACATAAAAAAGTTACACCACGGTAAAAAACTGTCATGAATTAGTAACTTTTAAAGCAACTACTTATATAGAATTAGTCGTTTTTCGTCGAGTATATTATGCAAAATGTGATGACTGACTCGTTATAATAATTTGAAAAAATCTTTTTGTTTGTTCGATGAGAAAACGATTAGATGAGAAAAACTGGATTGATTTTCTTTAAAACATTGATTTTCATATGAAGTGATACAAATGACTTTATTAGTAATGCAAATATAAATAAGTGTAAATGTTCTTCTTGATTATTTATGATTCACCTTCTTTTTTGGCATCATCTTAAGGCACGTGTAGTGTCCATAGTATCACCATTGGGAACAAACACGAGATAAATTTCATGCACTACTTGTACAATATCACGGATACCTACATACAAACCGTTATGATTTATTCGTACAGTTCACACAAACATTCCAATACTGGTGAAAAGAAAAATGATGTTTAGATATAGTTTTTGGGTTCTGTTCTGTGACGCATTTTATTAGGATATCATTAAGGTTCATCAATTTGATTTTAATATCCCTGTAATAATATGTTTATTGGGAAAATAGTAACCTCTTATATATTTATTATTGCAGCACTAATCAGTTTCTAAACACCATATTGTTGATCATTTGCCCTTTGTCTGCTTTCGTTACTAAATATCATGTCACTTCTGTGAATCGGCAAACGACTATACGTTGTTTAAAAAGTATTAATCAAATAAAAAAAAGTATCTATTTTGGTATTAAGGTAATTTGGACAGTGCCACTCGTCATGATCATTGAATTTTAAATACAGCGCTTGCTTTTTGTGCTGATCTACTACGTTATACGCTACTGAGTATAATAATATGTTGTTCCACGGTTATTGAGAATTTGTATTATTTCAGTTACTTTCGCCACTGACCGTACATGTAAATATATTCGCGGATCAATCTTGTGTGAGCCGGGAACTTCTGCCATGTATTATTTATCAGCTACGCCTTTGAGCGTATGGATTATTTTTTCAAGTTTTCTAAGTGGAGCTATTGTTTCGACGAATTCAATTTGTTTTATTACTGGTATTCATGTCTGTGGGGACGGGTTTGCTTTCTGTTACTGTTAATGGATTAGTACCATGACCCGTGGGATTCGTAATTCTTTGTACAAAGTATCAGTTGGGTAATTTATAGCGCGATAAAGAATTCAATTTGAATATCGGTATTTGAATATACACCAAACCCGGTGAGTAATTTCCTTTACATAATCTATTGGAATCAGTACTTCGTTAAATGAGTCTTTAAACTATATATTTCATCAGCATTGTTTAAGTGATGTTGATTTTTTGTTTACCCCTTTTAAAAACGTGGATCGTTTTGAATCAATGATAGTCGTTAAGTCACAGCACATGTCCTCATGGAGCATTCTTCTGGCGTCGATGGTGAATGGCGATAGAAAAGATACAAATAGGACAGCTTCCGAGGGGCAGTGGTTAAAGTGATCACCTCGCCACTACCAGTGCATCGAGAGATCATTGTATTCCCACACGGAAAAAATATTTACGATCTACAAATCGTTTCTTTTTGGGTCTGGTTGTACTTTGTATGTTTTTAAAAGTCCCCGCGACACAAGAGCAATTCATAGTGCGGGAGTTGTCTTTTAAAAATATAATAACATCAATGATTTCATCATACATTCATCTTGCATTACAAACCTTCCTACTCCTCAAGTAGCATCAAAGTCATGTATCTTCAGTTTAAGCAAGATTTGCAGCAATTTAGCATTATCTTGAGACATCCAGCTCTACACGGTTGCAAATCAGCTGCCTAATACCGTTAATGGTTGCTCGCGTAAATCAGAGGTGTTCCTGAGTTTATCACCAAACGTGGTGATTACAGGATTAGCGATAGACTGCCAAGAGGAATGGGATAGTGTTGTGCTTGAATTAGCAAGGATTTACATGTTTTGTGTGATTGAGTAGAGAATTTTGATGGGTTGAAATTTTGAGGTTATAAGATTACTGTTTAGGTATGTCACATAATTTTTTGTTTGTTCTTCTGCAATGTAGAAAACTTTCCTAAATTCGTTAACAATTTGCTTTATCTGGATTCGGTTGTTACATACGCTACGAAGAAGAAAGAGGGAAGAATATTTCAACGTCGAGTGTGAGAAAAATATGGTCTCTTTTCGACACCATGTAGTGTTTATAAGGCCAGTGGTAATATTACGGAATCATGACTTATAAAATCTGTGATAGTATCAAGTTCTTGTAATGAAGGGAAATAGTGCCTATGAGTGGTCAAAATATAGTATGTAGGTCATATAGCGTATCAACTACTTGAATATAAAACAACTAGGTACCTTCGAAAAGGGTATGATAAAATCAGGGTCTTCAACCAATCAAAGATTCTGTAACATCTTAAGGCATTACATTTTAATACTTTTGATATTTCGGTACCCGGAAACCGCAGGACCAAATCAATTTCTTATTCCATTTACTTTCAAACAGTTACTCAGAATTCAGTAATGCTTATTGTTAACCGGGTTTCCCTATTCCTTTGTACATAAGCCTTCAAAGTAGTTCCCTGGAGACTTGACATGTCCTTATTTACGTCCGACTTGGAAGTGAATAAATTAAATTTATTTTTATCCACTCGTGGGAAACCTTTGTGGTTGCTGGTGTAGTGTGTTTGTTATTGTAGTGTGGAGACTAGAGAGTTTTTATATGCGTAATACAGTACGTTAGCTAGCACTTAAATTAATGTCTCTGTTTAATCTATCGATCTATAAAATTATTGGTATCCATTGGTCTACCCGTTCTTAAGAAAATGTTGGAGTCAGCTTCTAGTATCACCGAATGCAACTGAATATTTTGTATTTTACACGTAGCAACTGGCTATCTGACCTCAACAACCCACTTACCTGGGTAACAACACGATATAATGAAGTTAATAGAAGCTGGTACGTCTTCATTAGTTTTGTGATTTTTTGTGAATTATCGTTCATTCTTTACATGGGGAAACAAATATCTTCACCTAACATTTGTAAAAAAATACGCCGTAGGTACTCATAAAATCGAGGATATCATAACGCGCATAAAACAAATCAATAACTCAAATCATATGCAAATATCGACACCAGTCAGCGAAATAAAAGGCGAATTCTATAAATATCTCAACATTGACAAATATAGCAGATAGGAATCTGTAATAATATTCATATCGGAGCGCGGCGAGAATGTGAATGCTCAAGGAACTTTTTATTTGAAGCCAACGATTATGCGACGAGGGATATTTGTACTTTTTGTGGCTCATAGAAAAGTTGAGTTAGGAAATAATGGGCGTCCTTGGTGACTGAAAGTTATAGTAATTTGTGCTATTAGTTCTACGTGAAAATAGCCAGAGAACATTAGTTTATGCTGGTTCAAACTTTATCGTGGTTGTTGCTCAACTCATACTTTTTGATGTCTAGGATATTCAAACAAATTTGTGTGTATAGTTATATGTTATATTTTAAGTCAAAATCATATAATTTAGATTAAACACTTTTAATGGTCTCCAAAGTCTTGTTATGAATGTAAAGTTAATGATGATGTATTATTTGTGGCAAATCGATATTCATTTATATAATAACGGTCCTAATTCGAATGTCCCCGTCGTATAACTTACTTTAATATACACTTACAGAAAACCTCAATAAGCCATTAATCAAATTCACAATTGCCAACTTTCTACAATTCAAAACAAAACTGAGAACGTGTAAAAGTAAAAAGGTGAACGTCAGTTTTGAGAGCAAAAAGGTCGTAATTCTGCCAATCATAACGCCACAAGTTTCAAGCCTTCTGAGAATAGGGATGTTGCTTTATACTTAAGTCCGTTTGGTAGATTAGGAATAAATATTAAACAGGTTTTATCTATTTGTGTGTAACCAAAAAAATAGGGTGATAAGGTTAAAAAGTTGCATGATCTAATGCTATCATAAAATAAGTCTCCTGGCCGATATCTGCAATTTCTCTGAAACCGGCCTACGGTGTAATATGGCAAGCGCAAGACGGCTTTACTCGCATTCGTCTGTATGGCATGGAGTCTGCAACTATAACTTTGTAACTCGGAGAATTCACTGAAATGTTTCTAAGAAAGAAATTCAGAAACAACTTTTTGTCCCGATCAGGAATTCGAACCCTAGCTCTCGGCATGGCAGTCGCATACCAAATACACCACAAAAGCTTTCTTTTTAGGAAAATGAGAATTCATTAGCCGTCATTGATTGATTTATCTTTATGATTAACGGACTGTTTTAATTTTTAATTATGTTACCCCGAAAACATCCCTGTTATTCCTTTTCCACTGCATTTCCTATTTTGGTATTTATTCCAATGTTTAATGGAAACGAAAATACTTTGTTTTTATTATGATATCATTTCTGTCAACTGTCGTTGTGACGCTACTTAACTTTGATGGCTGGAGTTTGGGAGTTCGTTCATGGTAAGAATGGCTTTTATCTTAAGATTGTTAGCAGTTGCTATGACCGACTGTTAATGATCAGTGAGGTAGGCAGCGTAGCGTCATAATAACTTAAATGAGTGGAAAAGTCTGTTCCAGCTGTTGAGAGAACGTTTAATAGGGAATCGATATGATTTTTTGTTTTTATTTGTCTGTAAGTCAACGTGGGTAATTATTTCGAAAATAAGGTTAGCAATTTATTGACCTCATATAACGAAACAAGCGTAAAAACGAAAATGTTAAGCAAATCATATATCAGGCATTTATAGGCACAATCACTGACAGCAAGGTGATTTGCATTATGCTAGAAAAAATGAGATTTCTAGCATTTTCCTCTAAAAATATATTTTAGAACACCTCTCTTTCCTTAAACTTAGTAGAAAATACTAATATGAATTCATTCAATCAAAGTACTCAATCTCAAACTTGAAACTAATATCTCAAAATAACCAATAGCAGCGTCTATGCTTGTGTCAATATCATTTCCAGTTCGGCGTATGTTTCAATAACTCGCGACCCGAATCCTTGCAACTTTAAATAAGTCGCAAGTTTGAAATGGAAGCGATTTATAACCAGTTGTTGGTGGAACTCTCGAGAGTGGCAAGTTTGTTCGCGATACGATATTTGTGATACACTTAAATTACTTTCTGTTATGCACTTCGGACACACCTGCGAGTCTAGAATTTCTTTAGAGTTTGTGATGGAAATTGAAAATGTTTATGTCGAATCTTAGTAAAGCAGATATTTAGTGGATTGGGTTGAGGACGGGCTACTGAAATAAATAGCTGTAAAGTGTATGAATTGATATCAGTTTAAAAATTATTTTGATTAATTTTAAATTTTCCTTTTATTTGTGAAAAAATTAAGTTTATCTCGTAAGGGAATTCAACCGAATTCAACCGATAATGGTATCATACTCTGTGACGTCTCACTAGTGACGTCTAAAAAACACCGCATAGTGGGCCATCTAATGACACTTACATTTGTAAAAGTCTTTAACAAACGTAAAGTTAAGAAAACAGCTTGACGAAAGATGAAAAGATTTCGAAAAATTGTAGGACTGCCAAAAGCGTACTTGGAAAAACTACTTTTTAATGTTTACCTTTAATTTTGAAAAGGTTTTGGATTTAATGAAAGATTTTCATCGAATCCAAAATCTTCTAAAATTTTCACAAACACATCCGAACATTACCGACGGTTTTAACGTCACACGATACTTCTTATCTTAACTTAGCTCCGTTTTATACTCGTCGTAAAATCTTTCATTTACTTTCTTTCGATATGAGATTTGGTATTGAGAAATAAAAATAGGATTGAAGCTCTTACTTGTTTAGGAATGGGAGAAAGTTTATCGTATCGCGCTAGAGTGTTTTTATAGTATCGGCTGTAAACATATCTTTGAAGCGAAATTAAAGTGTGAGCAAAAAATATTATGTTTGATACAAAGTCGATTTTTATTTTGCTTTCATTTTCTACTAACAAATCAAAACTTGAATTCACGTGTCGTATGAAAAATAAGTCTTTAGGTAAATAGGGATTAACACGTTTAGGAATATTACCTTGACTGAAGTTATTGCGTTTGTTAATTTAAAATACCCTGGAAAATTGTTTACCAATTGATTGAGTCAAATAGTCTATTAAAATTAAGCTAAATGACAAGTTCAATTATAAAAAACTGTTTATTATGATTTACTCTTCTAGATACGAACAAGGACTATCATTATACATTATTATTTCTTAGGAAATAACATGTCCAAAAATTCAAACAACAAATACAAAAATAAATTCACTGTTTACCTTTTAAATTTCCATAAATATTAATATTTCCCCAGTTTTAACGCGTTATGTCCGTAGATTGTAAGGCCGGCCGTCCGCGGACCGCTCAGGGGGGTGTTTTATTCAACAATGGGACACCATAGACCCATAACAATAAACAAATGGCGCGCAGAAGTTTAATATCAAGGGTTCATGATTAAGTACTATTTTAGACCTTTACTTGTTGATTTATTGTATTTATTTTTGTAATGCTAAAATTCAAAAAGCGATATGTAAATAAAAAATTTCGGGTTCTTGAGAATGAACGATCATAACTCGATGTTCTATGTAGGGCGGCTACATACAGTACATACAGTAGATTTTGACTTGGGTGGTTCTTGGTGTACATAATATGTAGGTCTTAAATTCTAGTCCCGTGTCAGATTAACAATTTATTACCGAGGTTTTTCTGACGAGTAAGCTTTGTAGTACATTTTCATATTTTATCATCCTAAGCTTTAATTTAATTGGACTTAAATATACTTCATTTTGTCAAATACTGTCGACTGATTTTCAATTTCAATTGATTTGTGTGTAGGTTTCATTTTCTCCATGCTTTGAAGACTAACAGACTCATTTTTTAAGGAAGTTTTTTAAAAATCCTTTCAAGAAAATCCCTCAAAACATTCCATCAACGAAATCAAAAAGGGTAAATCTTCAACGACACGTCGGCGTCGGTTTGACAATCACTTGCGGTTGTACTCGAACATTGAATATTTGAACGCCACTCCTTGCTACAATGTCGTATTGTCATGAATAAATAATGTCGCTAACACTCGCTGTGTCTTGTATCTATCTTGTGGTTTAGCTTTTAGTGCTTGAAACCATGTACAGTCGAATGCAAAAATTTGTGTCTCTGACAACTTTCTATCTTTTGTTGAATGTGTCTCTTTTACTTTACGTTATTGCTTAAAAGTTATTGTTTCGACGTGTGGATTAAGTTACACTAGAAATTAAATTCTAAGGTAAGACGCGTGTTCGCGTTAATGCATGTATTTTTATAAAATACTGTTGTAGTTAATTTGTATTGAATCGACTTTTAAAAATAGTAAAATTACCTTTTTATGTCCTGTCTTTTTCAGTCACAGTGAATTTATTGTTGATAAATGGCAATAATTAAAACAACATTTTTCAATTTCAACAACAAATAAGTTGACCACAACCCACAGCAAAAAGAACAGCTATTTATACTCAAATCCATTATAAAAATAGCGCCTCCTTCAATTATGAAGTTCCTTCCGCAAAGTTATGAAAGCGGAAAATCCGGATCAACTTATTGATTTTCTAAGAAAGAAAACTTATAATCTCGTGAGAAAAAAATAAGGAAAAACCTCTTTAAAGTTCGCAAGGGTGTTATTTGAAACTAACTATGGCCTGCTGTTTCACTTCCTTTTATTAGTATTACTCTTCTTCTGAAAATTGTAGCGTGGTGGTAGAAAAAAATTATAACCTTTTTTAAAAATGAGTTAAATTTCTTGTAGTCAGTCTTAACAATAGTGTATGTGGCTACGGATCACAAGGTCTTAGATTCGATTCCCGGTCAGGAAGTATAGATTAAATTCGCCTTAATATTAGCTTGGGGTTTGATAACGAGCCGGTGTATGACGATTAGGCTTTGCCCGTATAACAGCCCGTGTAACATGTAACTAAAATTGTAAATGGCAAATCGCGGGGTGTAATCATAGCAGGTAACATGTAACTAAAATTGTAAATGGCAAATCGCGGGGTGTAATCATAGCAGGTAACATGTAACTAAAATTGTAAATGGCAAATCGCGGGGTGTAATTATAGCAGGTAACATGTAACTAAAATTGTAAATGGCAAATCGCGGAGTGTAATTATAGCAGGTATAATAATAATTGTTGCCAACACTGGCAGGTTCAAGCAAACAAACAAATCTCTACAAATCTTGTAATATATAAGTGCAAAGTCCAAATATAGCGAAACAGCAGACGCTTCAAGTTTAAAATATATAAAGCAAGAAGATAACTGGTAAGTTTTGTTGTTTGGCACCACGCTCGGTGGTTGCAAATCAAATTGAAGTTTTGTGAAGTAAAACGCGAATCGTATAGACTAACTGACATATGTACATTCTGCAGTTTTGATTTTGGTACAAAATCGTAGAATAGAATATTCAATGATACAGATTTAAAAATAAGATTAGTAATGAGTGACTTTTGCTTGTATAATTAAAAGTTTCTAATAAAGAATATTTTAACTTAATCTGTAAAACAACTTGGCTATACCATGGCCAAAAAATGTCTAAAAACCGGTTTCTAACGATTATTTTAATCACCCAACACCTAACATTTTGTTGAAGAAACCTCCACTTTGTTCTAGCAAGGTTACGTTTAGAACACTTATAGGAGTCTAAAAAAAACAGCCTTATAATCCTACAATCAGCGTTAGCACCATAATAGATAAGCCGCAATTGTTAGAAAAATTATAATCTAAGCTTCTTTCTCAGAAAACAATCAGTATTAAAGCCACTTAAATATAATTCAACCCTTCCACCCACAATAAACTGAAAACAACAGATTTAATTGAAGAACTGTCTGCTACCCGTCCTGAGTGACCGACTGTCGTCCACAAAAGGGTTGATTGATAGCCGCATCGACCACGGCCTGATCGAGGTCGATAGAGGCGATAGAGGTCGAACCAATGGACATTTATCCGGCATATTGTGCAAGTTACATCGGAATCAATGTAATAATGCCCAGTAAAAAGAGTCCGATTTGGGGTTGAATGAAAAAGTTGATACTGGGTGTAGGGGTTGAAATTGGGTGTTTATTGGAAAAGTTTGTGAATGATGTTTGATGTTTTTGTCCATTTTTTTAACCTATGGCTGTCGCATTTCTGGAATACCGTCCCATTTTTAATCTCCAAATAAGATTTTTAATCGTGATTAAACGATCTGATGCATTTAACACAAAATATGTGTACAGGATATTTTTTGTAAATCCGTTACGTTTAAGTAAAATAACAGTAAACGGTACCACGTAGAAATGAAAAAAAAATGGTGACATTTCAAGACTTCCTTTTTGCTCAAAATCATATTGTCTAAAATTTCCAAACACAACCGCAGTGACCTACATTCATTTCAAAACTACAAAAGTCAAGCACTATTTACACTAGTGCATCCTCCCGACACCGACCATTTGACACCGCCATTTGTTTCCAATCGCAACAAATCGTAGCTGTTCGCACGTTAACGGAACACAGTGACGATTCCGAACAAAATATGGAGACACGCGCGAACGATTTATAGCCACCGATGAGGTTAGGTCGACGACTATTTGTACTGAAAGTTTAGATGTAATGGTTTGTTGTGTGAAGTCCACTTCTCAGTTTAGGGGTTTTTATTTAGAGGAGAATCTTCTGGAAACAAGGTTTAGTTTTATGTGGAAACAGTGGTTACTTTTATTATATCACGCCTTTTGCCTTGTGGGGGCAGAGGTGTATAAAATATAATCCATTCAATAGAGGGCGAAGTTATTGCCGGATACGTTGCTAAACTTAGACTATTACGACGTAATCTAATGTAATTTATAAAGTATTCATAGTCCTCTACCCGACCGGGATTGATCCCGAGACCTCATGATAAGCAGTCTGATACAACCGACTACCCCACAAAGGTAAGACAGTTTCTTTTTTTACAGAAATTATTTTTTCAGAAGTCTGAAGCCGAGGTTAAAAACATTAATTTGTTTGATTTGATGTTTACATTAAATCACTCACTATAGTAAATTAATTAAGTTTTCTCACGCAGTACAAACAAATTTCCAATCAACCGATGTCTAGTAGGTAAACAAAAAACCCAATTTAAAATTGCGTTGATTTAAAATGTCACACAAACATTTTCTATCGAACTAAAAAAATTGAAACACAAAAAAACGTATTTATTTGGAAATGCAAAAAAAAATACGTACCTAATAAGGGTTATTCCCTGAGTACCCCGATCCCCAAGGCCTCGTCCCGGAGACCCCCGGATTTATTTAGAAAATAGTTTGTTAAGATAAAAATAAATCGGGGCACTAAGGGAATATAATTCCCCAATAATAATAATATGACCAATGTTGTTTTTCTGCGAATAATTTTTAATGCAACGATATTTAACGAGTGTAATGTGTAAGGTAAATAAAGAAAATAAACAGCATCGCTATAACGACAACGGTTTGCGATTATTTAAGCATATTTGGCATTCGTTTGGCTGCAGCGTGCCAAGCTGTGATACTAGTGATGGTTAGTGACTTCACTCGGTGTTGTGATGGCTATGGTTCACGATACATATGCTGTTATGGTAGATTTGAAACTGAGAAACTGGATTTTGCTATGTTTTTGAAGACTTTAGATGCAGTTTTCATTGTACTTTTTTTTAGTTTAAGGTGGGTGAGTTATATAGATAAGAGTGAAACGATCACTCAAAATATTGAACTACTGTGAAACCGTACCCGTAGATTTGTATAATATCCTGGAATATGTTTATATGCTTACAATACAAAATTGCTGACTTACTATGTGTACAAACCACGATAGTTGAACGTTCCCAGATACTTCATGTTCAAAGTAGTTGGTTTTCGATTGGTTAACACAAGTAGCACCAAGTGAATGAAAATCAAACTCCAAAACAATCTAATTCAATTCACAAAAAATTAATTAAAACCAAAATTTTGGTAACTACTTCTTCTTCTTCTTCTTCTTCGTGTCAATGGTTTTTGAATATTTTTTTTAGATACCTCCGGTTTTATATAAACAGTAAATAAATGCGGGTATAATTATGTATTATTATATAAATATATATATGTAACTACTGGAAAGGTATTAGGGCGTACCGCCTATTACTGCTATGCCTTTGAAATAATTTAACCTTCACTAGGTAAAAACTATCTCTCCTTCTATCTACTGAAAGTGTATGACGTAATGTTAAGTGCTGAAGCCACGCTAAGTTTATCTGAATTATTAACTGTTCACTTAGAGCATAATCATAATGTATGTCGGCGACGAAATAATGACCCACTGCACTACTACTAAGAATATAATAGTAAGTAAGAATATCGTAGAATATTTCAAGTTGAAGTCAGTATGTTGAGGGAGGATAGGTAGAACAAAAAGACAAGTCACCTTATGCATTTCAGTATCAATCCCACTTATTTCTGTGTCCCACTGCTGAGCAGAGACATCTCCCTTGGATTTATAGTCCCCTCGTTCATTTGTCATGGCTAGGAATCATTATAACAAAATCTAAAAGTTTTGTATGCTATTCTTTTACGGCTAAACTACTGGACCGTAATATCATGAAAGTTTATAAATTATCGTCCGGGATTACACATGGGCTTACATTTACTTCAAAACTAGACTATTTTTTGTATTTTTATTTTATCAGAATTGCGTGCAAATGGTCCTCCTGACTAAACTAGTTTAACTGTACCTAGGCATTGTTTATATAACATCGCGTCTGTTATATTTGTAGGTCTAGGCTTCTGCCTAGACGAAAACAGATTAGGCTAAACACTATTCTTAGTGTTTAGCCTAATCTGTTTTCGTAATTCATAATGTTGTCAAGCTAAACCACAAAGACAAATTCTTTACCTCTATATTTATTTTACAACACCTAATGTAAAAACTAAAAAAAAAAAACAATACAGTTTTTCTGTTTATTCAAATATTCAAAAGTTCCAACAATATAGGAAGTTGTTTCATTGTAAAGTTTTAGCACACGCTCGTAACAAAACTCTGTAGTGGACACTTACCTATTGAATGCGAAGAAAACTTTTTTCATATATCGATTCTGAAACTGGAAAATGCTAAGTTGATAGTCAAGTTGTTTTAGATTAAAATCGTAGTTTACTTTTACATTTAACATACAACGAGATTCTTAAAGGGTTATTGCAAATGCATATGTGGTTATTTTATTCATTAGACTTCTCAAGACCTTAAAAATAATTTGCAGTATCAGACATAGCCTTTCTGAATATTATCTGTCTACGTGTAAAACGCAAAATACAGTCAAAATAAAAATCAAATCATTTATTCATTTAGATCAAATATTGACGCTTCTGACAGTCGTTAGGGTCACAATGTCTTGTTTAATTCAGTGTTAGCGTGTACAATTGTGCTATTTATTAGTCTTTTCCAAATTTTATTTGACTATTTCTCAATATTAGCCCGGAGTTTGGCAACGTGACCAGTAAACCAGCATTAGGCTCGCACCCTATTACATACGACCAGAATTATAAATGGTGATACGTGGGTACACACTTTGTTATGTATGTATGTATCCTCTCCTTACATCATTACACATCCGTAAATCAACATTTTCACTACATACGAACAACAAAATCATATGAACACAATTAAAAAAGACACGTTGCCCCTCGAGCGCAGTTATCACATGGAAATGAAATAATTGTATAATATATAGTAGTGTATAACACAGTAGACGGCTGTATAATTAATGGTGCTTGTATTATAAATTGATATAAATTGTGTCTCTACGGACACTGGACGGCGGCTACTATGGGAACTCGAAAGCAAGTAGTAAATATTAATGAGAGTTCTGGTACATCACTAGTTTGAAAGTTTAGTTTTATATTTTTTATTTTACTGTAATATCTTTAGTTAGTCGCGTCGATATCAAAGGCTAACATATTATTATCTGAAATGTCGATGAACAAAAGGAAAACCTAAATTTTCGTTTTTAAGACGTATCTATAGTTTTGGTTGTAAAATGACTTGCACAGTTTAGAAGTACAAAAACGATGTAAAAAATATCCATTGGATAGCTATTTGAATTCAAATACTCGATAATAACACCAGTTAATACATTTGCGACTTGAAGAATAGTGAATATCATTCGTTCGAGTTTTACTGTTTTACAGTTAGTCGACGCTAATAATTATGATCGAGAACAAATAGTAGTACATTTACCTTATAACTGCGAAGCGATAATTAATATTTATTAAGATAAGCTAGTCAATTAGTTGGAGAGCTTCGTTCAATCATCTGCGGTCAGATATTGTTAGTTTAAAGGCTTTTTCGATATAATTGGATGAGACTAATTGTGAAATTGATAATACCTTAGTTACTGTGGAACGGTTATTGATCACGTAGATTCGAAGACAGTCAGATTATTTAACCAATAATAGAATTGCTTAAAATAGACTTTAATTTAGGGTCGTTTTGGATAGTGTATACTAGAAATGCGTATACTAGTAAAATTATGATAATAATGATTCATTCCTCCATATTCATCTAAACGTTTTCACTATTATTATGACCCTCTAAGACATACATAAAATCACGCCTGTAATACTGCAAAGAATAAGCAGCGATATGAAATTTACCTTTTTCATCGTTATACCAATCCCATCTCATAGGCAGCGAGCCTATTGTCACAAAACATAATCATCAAATCTTCTGCTATATAAAAACGTCAAATTCTGTATGTTTGTCTCACAAACACAGCTCCACAAACAGCGGTCTGTCGGTCTCTGGCCTCGATCTGTGTGTTTCAAACCACACTGTTTGATGAACAAGCTTGTTTTCTTTCACAGTTCAGAGGAGTGAGGATAAATACTGAGAGTTGCATTTCTGTGGGTATTTTAACTAAGTCTAGGGAGAGAAGTGGCTAGCGTGTAGATAACTGGGTAAAAGAAATGCAAATGAATGGGAATGTTCTTTAAATAGTCCCGGGTTTGATGAATCAGCAGAGTTTCATTACAATGTACTATAGCGACATGTTTGAAAAAAAGTCAAATGGTTAAGTCCATTTGACTTTTTTTAAACATACACGGCATTATTTCTGGTGTTCGTTAAATGGAATACGGGGCAAGTTTGTTGCTTTAGGCAATTTGTTCACAAAAATTATCGTATCCGAGAGCTCGTGTGTTGTTACCGTGGGCATACCACCGTCCACCACTGTTTGTACCACCATAGCATTTACGTTAGATCATTAAAGTCCGTTTTACTAATACCTTCCTATATACTCGTACTACTCTCACAAATCATAAATGAACAAAATACAAAATGTTTTTATTACGACATAATTCAGTTATTATTACTACAATAGTTTACAATATTTTATTCAAACGTTATTAAAACTGAATTCAAAACATTTGAGTTATGTCGCTTGTTATTAGAAATAGTTTGTACACGTGGCCCCTTGTTGTATTAGATTGTAATAATAGAAGCTGTATTATAGTAAAATAATGCTGCATTATGTATTTTACTGCTGAAATATCAGTCATACTTTTACTCATCTGATTCGATAGTTACGCTGCTATTTAGTAGTACATAAATGCAAATATAGATATCTGCATTTGATTAGTCACGCTTTCTCAACGAAATTGGTGATCCAATTACAATGAAATCCACCTTTTACTTTTTTCATATACACATTTCCAATATTTACCGAGTAATGACTGTCACTGAACTATTGAACTAAATATTTTAAAATCACACAGCTGTACCGCGATTCTGTACAACTATCGAGTATCGAGTAACGAGTAGCTATCGAAAAATTTTGTATGAAAAATTGATCAGCGCCCCTAGCGGATTTTCGCAACAACTATGTTCTTCAATGGCGCCATTTTCCACCAAACATTAAAATAAAATAAAATTAAATATTTTTTTTTGCTGGAGCGCACTTAGGGGCAATTCGAAATTCGAATTTCGAAATAAAATATTCTTTCCATTTTTAATTTTAATAAATTATTTTAATAATCTTTATTGGATATTTTTAGGAAGACGAGGCCAACGAGGCCAAAAAGATATTGTCTCCTTTGCCTGCTTCAACGTAGAAAAAAAAAGACGCTGATTCTTTTTTTGTGTTGATAATGTTTCGTTGAACAACATTAATTGTGATATTTTTATGTTATTGATTTATCTTTACTAATACCGTTTAAAGTAGACTATAATTATTATTTATGAAAATAATACCTTTCATGATTATTTTTATCCACTATATAATATATTTAAAATTAGTTTATACACAATTATTACCAATAAAATTTTATTTAAAGAACAAATTTTCAGAACGAAACTTTTTCTCACTTTAAATGTCAAGTTTTCGATACTCGAGAGGTCGCGATTCTCTGCCGGATTGCTGCCGGTTTCCTAACGAGTAGCTCGATAGCAATGTATGGTATTCGATAGCGTGACGTTAGTATCGAATGTACAGAATCGAGGTATTGACTAGTTTATTCAATTTTAATATTAAAATTATTAAAAAAATCCTTAAACGAATTAAAAAATACATACATAAAAAAGTAGAAGTAATGCCAACAAACAATTAAATTAATTAACAAATACAAACACACACAAAATCCGCATTACCTCATTATCTCAACCAAGAATATGTATATTCCAGCGAATTCCAAGCGGATTTCTTATTAAACTTCACTACATAGTTGTAAGTGCATCACATTCCGTCATGCAACGCTTATGACGTCATTCCGAGAAGAATTCCCGGAACTTTTTCATAAGGGAACTAGAATGCATCGGCGCTTTACTTGTTATATTGTTCTTTTAGGCAACTTTGTGACTAGAATATTAAAATATAGAAGAATTTAGTTAAATTCTTTCATTAAATTATTTTTTGCGGGAAATTAATCCAAACTTACAGTATACCTACTTTTATAATAAAGGTCTGTCTGTGTCACAATTGATTTAGTAGTTAGACCATCAAAGTGTTAACTACTAAATCAATTAGTGTGTCAAAATTAAGCAAAGATGTAGTTTAAAACCTGGGATCTAACATTAAGGTCACTGGGTAAACATCTTCTAAGCGGGTTATACAGAGAATGAAATTTTGCATCCGAGGAAAGCTACCCGGGTTGGCTAGTGATATTTTTTCAAACCTATTACTGTCCCACTGATCTTTTAAACCTGCATTTACAAATTTTATCTAAGTCGGTTCCACCAACTGCGTAAAAATCAGGCCAAATAAACGCACAAATTAAAATTTAACCTTCTTAACTATACTTAATCTTTTCGACATTAACTAGATTAATCTACCATAACAATATTTAACGAGCCATAGAATCTCCATCGACTAATACGATCAGCTGCCAAGTGATGTTATTGATTATAATAACGTAATTATCTCGAGAGCAACAAGTATCTAATTACCTGTGCTAGCTTAGTTAACTGTTGTTAGTTTGAGTAGGGTTTAAGTTTGTAGGAAGTGTATGGCCGTTTGAGAGTGCTTGTATGAGAGTTATTGTATTAAACGATTGTGTACCATGGAATATTTACTGGAGGTTATTGCAATCGAAATACAAATAATCCAGTTTGCATGATGTTATGTCAAGTTTTTGTTTAAATATTATGGCGAACTATTATCACAATCTTCTTATTGTATGGTTAGTGGTAAACCTAGTGTATGTTATGTGTGACTGTTATCTTAAATGATTACAACCGGGACCGACTTGGGAGAGAGACGGAGACGCCCAGTTCATATACCACTATGCGGTCACCCATCTATGGAATGATCTCGCCGATGTTTGATTAACCCTCAGATCGTTTAATAGGACCTCAGAGGCGCAACTGGCTATGGGCGCCCCAAATTACAATAAGTCTGTATTTACTAAACTGTGGTTTGCTATAAAATATAGTTGTAATCTTTTTATACGAATGTTAAACAGTAAGCCTTGGGTTCAATTCTAGTCCATGTGAAAACTCCTTGATTTCCATGAAGCTTTCCTAGCACTACAAAACTCAAGAATTTTTGTATTTTATATATTATTATTATCATCTAAGGCCTTAGATACTATCTAGAATATCTCGATCTTACAAATATTACCAGTGTATTTAACTCCAAGATATCTGAAACGTATCGACGGTCCCTACGTACATTCCCTTAAGTGGTACTTACGGGATTTGCCTTTTTTGTTTCCGTGACCTTCCGGTTGTCATATACTTTCGATTGATTAAAAAAAATTTAGTAAAAATGCTTTAATTCTACCCTAAATCAACACTCGACAAACCCCAGAACTACAACACTTCCAATGTAAAACGACGGTTGTGACCAATGGAACATAAAATGAATATATTTTAACGTTTTTATTTTATTTTCTCATAAAAGACAACAAATAAAGACTTCGTGCAAAATTTCATAGCTCTGCGATTGATAGAACTTGAGATACAAGTTTGAAACTTCAAACCGCTCTCCTGTAAAATTTGCGTTTTGCAATTAGGTTATTGTACGTAGGGACCGTCGGTATGTAAATGAATTATTATACAAAACCGTATAAATACCCGACATTTATTAAACAATGCCTATTCTACTCCAAGCTTAATAAATAAACATTTCTACATTTCAATTGTAGTAGTAATTAAAACTAAACTAATTAATTCAAATTCTAAGTGAAGCAGCAATAAATAAAACTATGCGGCATTAAGTCAACGTGAATTAGTTATTCCGAGCTGAGAATTTCTTTATCGCAGAATAAATAAGACCTAGGTATACTAAAATATGCTAATTAGTCGCATTCTTAGCGAAACCTATTTATTTTAGTTCTCGTGAAGTTATGCAAGGAAGGAATGAGACGTAAGGCGGTTTAAAGTATTTTTGAATTACGTACTTAAGGGGTAGAGTACATTGGTATAGCATTGCGAAATTTTGTGTGTACTTTTAGAAACTTTTGAAGTGGGAAACTGTTTTCTATAGACATCGCCCTTATTACGAATTGCTCTTGTGTTTCGGGAATTTTAGAATAGGTACATGCAATAACGGACACAAACACAATCAAACCCGAGACAAAAAATATTTGTGGATCAAGCAAATTGTTGAGTCCATATGGGAATCGAGACCACAACCTCCCGATGCAGCGTAAGTGGTGTGGCAACCATTTTAATCACTGCGCAATGAAGGCATTATATCTAAGGTTCAATAATTGTTATCTAAAGTACCCCTATTTTTTACTAACTTGCTAGTCAATCAGTATCTCTTGCCAGTGAATTCAGTGCCAAAATGTCAAGCAAACAAAGGTGATACATAATTACTTTTATTTCCTCGTCACAAAGGAAGACGCTGCGATCAATTAGCAATATCTAATCTAGCATTAGTCCATAGATTTAACGCAATATTTCTAATGTAAATAATTTATGACTCATTCCTATTTAAATTCAGGGTCTCACTGTTTCCGAGAATACAGAAGATGTAAACTAGAGCTCTTAAATAAGATAGTAAATGTCAAGTCAAGTCAAACGTCTTTGGCCAGTGGTTCGAATCAAACAAACACGGCTTTGGCAAATTACCTACGAGGTAACCAGTTTCTTGGAACTTACTCTACACGAGGAAGTAATCCAAAATATCCCCACTTAACTACAAATGTGGAAGTTTTACCTTATTTTGCGACTGAAATGATTTTTAACAAAATAGATTAATGGAAAGATTTTCTTCCGGGAACACACAATATATGCTAGTATCATTTTTTTTTAACGGATATACTTTTGCTTTCCGTGTGTCTGCGTGTTTACGATAAGCTTAATATTGACTGGTGGATTTTCATTAACTATTAACAATGTACAGGTAGGTAGAAGGTAAGTTTTTTAAAGGTATAGTGGAAAATTACGTTGAAGTGTGTCGTTAATTTTAACATAATAGACAAGTGAAGTCGCGGGTTTAAGCTAATAATAATATACTATACCAATCCCGAGTCTATTTGATACTTTATTCACCAACATAAAACCTTCTTTAGAAAAAAACATTCTTTTAAACTACGTACTTTCAAAGTACCTTTTACTATTTCAATCTTTGGATCAAAGGTTGAAATTGAAGTCAGAGCTGTGGTTTTAAAACCCGATTTTTATTCAAAGTCATTTTAAAGAATTTCTTTTATATATTTTTTAGGTTCTTTTATCACGTTCCTTAGATTCTGTTGGAATGATAAATTAATTTTATGTACGTGAGAGGTTGAGAACATTTGAGTAATATATCAAGGTATTTTATTGCGATTACACTTTTTGGGTAACAAAGTATCAGGCTCATCTTCTCCAAATGTCAAAGAGTCGTGGCTGCCTGTGAACTCATCTACGTCAACTTAGGTTTTCCTTTTTTTACAACATTCTTAATGCTACTCCACTCATACAAGTCATAATGTCATGGTATATAGCCTGCAACCTTTAAAATAAGGAAACACAATAATATTTTTTCTATTCGAACCATTAGTTGTTGAAATAAGCGCGCAAACAAACAATGTATCCCAACTTTATATCTCTCTCTATCTCTAATCTTTACATTCACATTATTAATATAGATTGGTTGGTCTTTAGGTCTTCAAGAACGATTTTTTTACTTGTTATTCAACTTTTTCCGAAAGAACAAAATAACAACCGGGCACAAAATAGCAATTACCCACAAAGCCTACTGTGTTAAGACTGCTCATTCACAGCCAAATAAGATCGTAACACATAATGAACGAATTCTGCCAAAATTGCCAAGAATTCTACGTAATATGGTCTCAAATGTCTTTAAAATTGCCTATCTAAATAACACTCGTTATCGCAATTTCCAAATAAACAGTACGCTTAAGAACAAGAACAATAAATCCTTAGCGTTGATCTATCGTCGGCTAAGAGTCGGAGCCGGGGCGATTCATTATTGAAATTTATGCCACAACCAGAGCTGATGAAATAAAATATTAACCGCTTGGAAAATTGTAAGAAATGGAAAAGAGTAGGTAGGAAAGATTGGGTGCTCTATTGCTGTTTTAATACTTTTTGTTATTTCTATTACTTGCACGTTAATTCGAAATTGTGTTGTTTGTAAAGACGTATTGTGTTAGTTGACTCGTACAAGTGGTAATGTAGTCAAGTAAATAATTTGATTCGTGTTACTATGGGGGTTTTAACAGTAATTAGAATTGGATTTTAGTTTGCAAATGCGCTTTTGCGTTTTAAGTGTGTTCATTACATGACTAAATAAAATAACAATGTCAAAATTATATTGAATACCTTTTCAAAATTTTTATATAGGTATGTTACTTCCAAATTGCAAATCATCTTGTAAATTTTGTAAAAAAAGATTTTTCTAAAATACGATTATTGTCAAATAAGGATATAGATTAGTCTAGGAATACATCGGAAAGTAAGTATTTTCTGAAAAAATATTATCTACCTTCTAAAACAATTCAGTACCAAGAAGATAGTGTTTTAGTCGCAACATCGGTTCACCAGAGGGCACTAGTGTCGTGCACGTCGTGAACTGTTAAACGGTGAGATGAAACGTATTTATTGTCCCAAGCATGAAGGAATATCTGCGAAGGTTTATTCTTTCAGCGGAATAGTTTGTAGAATTGTGTTTCTATTAAAATAGAATAAATGTGGTGCAATGGTGAATTGTTGAAATATGTTGTTTTATGCGAAGTTGTATCTTTCTGTAGACATTATTCTTGAGAACACTGTTGTGGTTTATTGATATTCAGGGTATTGTTTATTCTAGACGCCTATCTAAAATAAAGCAGTATGTTTTTGACTAGAATCTTCATGCTAACTTTCGTCAAAATAATTTCAGCGGTTACACCGTGAAAGTGTAGTAGACATACAGACAGGCTTTCAAAAAATATAAAATATTTGAAATATAAGTTTATTTACATGAGCCTGGTATATACATCTGTGAATCGAACTCGAGACCTCCTAGCACCATGGCCCATAACAGTATAGACTTCATTTTTATTCACGAAACCATTTGAATAATTTAATAGCAAGAAATTTTCGTAGTACTACTTTGAATTCATAACTGTTCATATCTCAAACAGTAGTTTTATCTCAAAGCCTTGTTAAAGTACGAGAATATTCAAATATAACTAAAGTAGCACTTTACAGCAATGAAATAAAACTTGATTGAGGAATCTTGAACTAGTTCCTTTCATTACTGCAGTTTTAAATGGCTGCTTATTATTACCTTATCTTTGCATGTTACATGAAAGCATTGGTACTACTTTCAAAAATCGCGGCCTATTCACTAAATGTGACTTTGATAATGTATAAGTGTAAGTAGACCTAACTTAAATAATGTTGTAACTTAACGTATAATGTACCTATTGTACAAATACAGGGATCATAACCGGCGGTCTTGTACGGTATGTATAAATGTGAATAAGATTATCGTTGTAAGAATTGTAGCAAGTGACGTTTTTTGGTCTCTGTCTACCCCTATGAGTGAAAGCGTGATTTTATGCATGTATGTCTATAGTTACCAGGGATAATTTGTATCGTTTTATCTACCACGTTAGTCTTTAAGGGTGCGTCCACATCTGGCGAATGTGCCGCGAATGTGCAGCTCGCGAGCCGTTTGCGAGCTGCGCGCGTACAATTTTGTTCGAGCGCCGCTCCTGCGCCGCCCGCGCGCAGTTCACGCGCAACCTAAGCGCCGTACGCGATCAGCGCGCGGGCGGCGCGCTAGCGGCTCGCGTCTTCCTTCCACCCGCGTCTCAATCCCCGCACCCCTAACTTACCCGCTCAGTTCGTTTCTGATTATTGGAGGTTAAGTACGTGTTGTCATGGAGTGGACGGAGGAGAACTGTTTACGCTTAATTGAAACATATAAAAGATTTCCAGTTTTGTGGGATCCTAAAGATCAATATTACTATAGAAAAAATCTAAAAAATGATGCGTGGAAAGAAATTGGTGCTATAATGGGAAGCGATTATGAACAATGCCGTAGCAAACTGTTAAGTCTTTTATCTTCTTTAAATGGAACTGTAAGCGCGAGGATTGAGTACGCGCAGATCGCGCGCCGCGCGCACGCCTTTATACGAGCCTTGTATGAGTTGCGCTAAAGAGGCGCACCAAACTATTGCCGTGACTGCACGCGCGCAGCTCGCCGGCAGCTCGCAAACGGCTTGCGAGCTGCACATTCGCGGCACGTTCGCCAGATGTGGACGCACCCTAACAATCTCAGTGCTAAGTATCATTAACCTAGGTTTAGCCGTGAACGAGTAACAGATAGACAAACGAACAGACTACTCAGTCTTTATGTAGTAGGTATTCACTGGATATCATGACGGATCGAAAAGAATCATGTACTGTTGGAATTGATTATTCAAATCAATTGCCTTCAAATGCTTCATAACATATACCATGCAAATCTTGGTACACACTTAAAAACATCAATTCCCTTGATTTATTTCCATTTTCTTTGTGCGATACCCGCCTCGTATCCGCATAAAGGAATACGGAATATAAAAAGATCAAAACTCACATGTTTCTGTTACGTATCGAATAAATATAATACGATTTATATGGTTCATATATGGCAGCACTTGTATTATAGTCATATTATTATTATGTCACTGTAAATTGTAAAACCAAGTACATTTGAAATCTAACTCCCGAAATTGGGATCTACACATGTTCACAGATTACATCTAAACGCGTTTTATTAGTTCACGTAGTATTAATGTCAATTACCTTGTCAAGAAATTGCCGGACAATAATATTCAGTAGCGCCTTGATTCTGTTGTATCATTTAAGTGTACGATTGAAAATTTTAGTTACTTTGGAAGAGGTCAGAGGCGCCGATGAGAAAATTAAAAAATGACCGTCTTCTTCTTATCGTATGGTTAGCGGTCAACTTAGTGTCAAAGTTGTTCAAGCCGCCCAAAGGCCTTTGACGTGGCTTAACGTCTGTTATCTTAATTGACAACAACCGGGACCGACTTTTTACGTGCCCTCCAAATCAAGGAGACGCCCAGTTCAAATACCACGGTCACCCATCTATGGGACGACCGCGCCAAGGTTTGCTTAACCCACAGATCGTTTACCGACCGGTGAGCGCAACTGGCTATTCTACAATCGGCATTAATAGGAAATAGCCCTTCTGCACTCAATATTCGTCAGTCTACTCTAGTTAATATTCGCTTGGTTGTAAATTGTAGGTTTTCGGAATCAAATCGTTACATATTATACGTAACATATCGAACACGTTTAACTTGTTCTTGTAAAATGTGGGTATTTGTTAGAAATACGTTCAATCGTCAGAACATGAGACGGTATAAGGATAAAGGCGAGATTGTATTGTACGGAAAATGTTACAGAAATCGTATTTTATTTTCTGTAATCGTTATAATATGGGAAGTTTTAGAATAATGTAAGAAGAGAAATTAAGAAGACTTAATACAATAACTAGAGATATAGGCACGTAAGAGCTTAAATTGCAACATTTGAACGTTTTTTGGTCCATATTTTGGTTATAAATTGTATGCATAAATGGTCTTTCAACTTTTGTTAGTATTTTACGCTAAACCTCCAAAATGAAAAATCCTAGATAAAATAGTTAATCTGGATTTCACGAAGGATACTTTTTAGAGAGAGTAAATTATTTAAACTATCTAGTTTTGAACAGTTTTTCGCGAAAGGCACCATTCAGGAATAAATGATTACCATTTTTCCAATAGCGGTGTAATTTAAAACAGTGTCTCTAAGCCTTTTGTTCCAACGGCAAGAGGTCGAATCCTGGGTATTATTCAAGGTAAATATCAAACAATATTTGCATGACAACCGAGATGAAGGCTTCTCTTAAACCAACTCTTTGAAATGACGAGTCAATTGATTGATTTCTTGAAAGTAATTGCGCTAAGTTCTTTTGTTTTTCAGGGGGGCTATCACGTATCTCAGTTGTCAAATATTTGAAAGACACTACCCTGTACATTGTTTTCTCCATTAGAATACTGTGGTTAGCACGTTACGTCAAAGAAGCAATGTACTGAATAATGACCATCAATTTGACGTACACAAGCTGTCAACTGAGATACGTGATAAGCCCGCTGGTCTTAACTCCACTTCTTCTTTTCGCGCCCATAGGCAGCGCGCATTGCGCGCACCGGTCGGTAGAGGTCTTGGGGTTAAGCAAACCTTGGTGAGTCGGTCATTTCATAGATGGGTGACCGCATAGTGGTATTGTCTCCATGATTCAGAGGGCAGGTAAAAAGTCGGTCCTGGTTGTTGTCAATTAAGATAACAGTCGTAAAGCCAAGTCAAAGGCCTCCGCATTGAATAATTTTGACACTAGGTTGACCACTAACCGTACGACAAAAAGAAGACATCTTCATAAAATAAAATAAAAATTCTTGCATAATACACTAGGGGGCGCTTATTCATTTTAGAAACAATATTTCATTACTTCTTTGTCAATAATTCGATATCGTCAGCAAATAGATTCTTTGAACAACCAGTTATTACAGTAAAAAATCAGACCAGCAAAATAACGTAGCTGCGAGAACAATCTAGAATATTGAAGAAACCACCTTTACAAATAGAATTCTATTTTATCTAGGAATTTCCCAAAAGCTATGCAAAGACTCCAACAATTAAAAGCAAAGTGTTATCGTTTGTTCTGGTTCTAGGAACTGGCCAATTACGAAGCGAAGTAAATTGTACTACCAATAACTTGTTCAAAGCGATCGACACTTTCAATCGCTTGGTGTTATATTCTAAGAAATAGTTTGGAATCAAAGTGGAATATTTATCCAACAGTTTTTTTTACGATGTTGGATAGTGTGCTGGTTTTTTGTGTACAAAAGTGTAAATTTTTTCTTTTATCCACCTAATATTAAAGATTTTTAAGCACAAAAAATGCTAGATACTGTCGAATTTCGGAAACAATTATTATTTAGTGTGTTGTGTTAAATATTTAACTTAGGCTCATCAGTCACGCTAATTTTATAAGGCTGAATTCCTATAATAATTATTGTTAAGTACTTGTATCGTAAGAGTTGAGAAGCTCGTGCCTTAGTTAACAACAGCCGCGCGGATCGATCTCCTCGGTTAAGCCACGCTTGCCGAGGTTGTTCTGTGGATGGGCGACCATCTTACACATATCGAGTTCCTCCGTGTTAAAAGCACAATTTTGTTCTTTTTGTCTTCAATTGTGGTACTAGTGTCGGAGCCATCTTTATCTCCGCTCATCTTACATAGAAACGTACCTTTACAACAATTTGGTTATGTAGATGAGTGAAGCGAACTGTAGCCGATATCAAACGAGGCTTGTTTGAGAGCTGGAGGCTTCTTCAAACATGTGGAGTTATTTATATCTCTCTTAAGACAGATGTACTACGTTACTTGTTACTGACTAAATTAATAACGCTATGGGTAGCTTTATTTTTGTGTTGTGACTGAAGTATGAAATGAAATGCTATTGAAATGAGAAGGTAAGTAATTAACTAGGATCGCGACTTATGCCGATGGATGAGGTTGAGCGAGACCTTTGCCTAACAGCGGGACAGTATACGTAATAAGATTATTTGTTTTTTTTTTCTCTACGGTGTAACAGAGAATTCTTTTTTTATTAGTTTAGATGACAATGATCATTGACAGTTCGATAAGAGATATGCCTAGCATCGCAATTGATCAGTTAAATATTTATTAATATAAAAACACTGTTCTTAGTTAATTATATAAACTTACTCGACATTCATATCAAACTATTATATGTATAATCATAGACTAAATATATATAAACTATTACGTCTCGTTGTTGAAGTAATACACTAAATACCTCTTTGTTATTTGGTTAACATAAATACGTATAGTTTCTCAAAAGCACCTCGTATAATTAGGTACCAAAATAGTATCACGTAATTTCTAAAACTAAACATTTCTTCTTTCCAACGAACACTTTCTCAACAAAGCCTTCGCCTGAAAATTCATCATGACACGTACATTTTAAAATAAACTTTGTTACCTTAAGAAAACTCAGAACAAAAGGCATAATTCCTAATTTGCTACAATGAAACGGCTTGTTTCATTCAAATAAATTACAATTAGTTATATTATTATCTAGTCTTCGTTATTCTCTCTCGAGATAAATTATTTTTAATAGAGGAATAAGAAATTGTATTTTGTATTTGGACTACAATACAAAATGAAAGTGATAAACGCTACAATAAGCGTTGAATGAGTTAAATTAACTGATTTAGTGAACAAACAGTTGTTCAACCAGTAGAGTTAAATAAATTGTAGCGCATTTTATAGTGAATTGTTTTGTTTTCTGTATTATTATTTGTTAGTATTCATTTATTGAAATATTTATTCAAATAAATGTAGTAGTTTATTGTTTTGTCGCTCATGTACACTAGTTTATATGAGAGTCTCTAAAGGTGTTCAAAGTTCTTTTTCATTTTTCAGGAGCGCAAGATTGGATAAACCATTAACCTATATTTGTATACCTATATCCTGGCTCAACAAATGTCAAAAATCGAAATTTAATCAAAACCTATTGCGTAGTTTAGTCACAAAACATAACAGACAGGTTTACCGGTATACGTTCTAAATGTGTACCTCTGCATATAATAAAATACTACGTTCATATGAATAGAAACATCGACAAAGACTGTAAATACCTACAGCTTTCAAGGTACAAACGACTTAACAATTGAAAACAGACATAAACCATTGATTTGTCAAACACTCAGTCGGGAAATCATAAGTGGAATATGTAAAATTTCTGGCTTACTTTTATGTGAAGATATTCAAAAGCCTACTACAACCAGCTTAAAACACCTCCATCGGCTTTAAAAAGGAAGTAATCTTTTTGAGAATCGCTACAATCAAATATGCTCGCTGCGGTCGTTTGAAAACGAATGTAGCACAGAATAATTTATAGTTGAAGACGTAACTGCACTGTAGTTCTAAAATTTGTCTAGCTTTCTAGAAATCTAATTATCAAACTTTATTGGTCATATTGTCGAATAAACTATGAGATAATTTTCACGTTTGATTCTTAAAGTACCTGCACACTTGTGAGTTGTCGGCTTTAAAACGTTACAAACGCGCAATGAAAAATATCATAGGCAAGATATACAAAAAAATATCTTAGTTGTCAGTGACAGACAAATAAAGCGTACATACTTGTGTGTTATACAAATCAAAAACACTATTTCAACGTAAAATCTTTCTCTGTGGTACTTTATTTACTTTGAGGCACCAAAATAGTCATAATCAGGAGATAGTTTATATTAAACAACACATTTTTAAGCCTAATTATTATTGTCGTAAGTATTCGTATATCTATCCCAACTTATATCTTTAGAACACTTATGCAAAAATAAACCACATTTCTCTATGAAAAAATGAACAAAGACGACAATCTCCTTTAAGATGTGCCGCTTAGTTTTCAGTGTAAAGTCGTCTTAACCTTGTTCGTGTAGTTAGCTATAAAACTTAATGTTTCCACTATTCTCACTAAAGCCATTTTCTTTAAATTCAAACTTATTTTACGCGCTCGTTTCTCCTATTTTTATAGTTTAAGTATGAAAGTCACGTTTGATATAGAGTTTTGAGTATTGCTACTATAATTGCTTCTTTGCAATCACAATCTTCTTGAGAATAGACAATAATATATAAAAATGCTTTTCTTGGTATCGTAAAACGGTATTCATTTCCTGTTTCATATAAAATTTTCTTTTTCAAATAAATACACAAGTATACATTAATATGGACATAGCATAGTTTTAAAACATCTCTTGAAATTCCTTGGCATGCCTTGACATCCGTACGCATCCTCATCTTAAAATCTATGCGCATAATAATATCTCAACCACATTGATTGATATATTGAATTCAAACTTAATCTTCTTTCTTTTTTTTTTAACTTATTCTTACCTGATTTTGTTAGCCACCTATTAAAATTTCGTAATAAAGAGGTTTTGAAAATATGTAGTTGTTAAACTACTTTTGTAGCTGACTGCACATATTCAAAAAAACATTTTCATCCCATTCTTAAGGAACTAAACAAAGTCTATAGAACTAATTGCTCAATAACTCACAATTCATGCAACATCATCGCACTAACACATATCGTGTTGGTATAAGATAGGGATGTGTGCGGATGAAAAATGATTGTAAGAGGGTAGTATGTAAATCGCGGGATGAATAGACGCCGTGACGTCAATAGCTATTGGAGGATATTAACGACGGATGAAACGTAAGTTAAGGGAGATGAAGATGTTCAAATTAGGATGAAAGTGGCAAATAAAGAAAATAAGTTGTTGAGATTTAAATAGACTATTTTAAAGTACCCAATCAACTCTACCTACTATCTATTTAGTAGAATATAGTCTAAGGTAGTGTATGCGATTGTTGATCATGAGGTTTCGGGCTCGATTCCCATGTCGGTGTTAGAGCTAATTGTCTTGTCTTAAATAAATGTAACCTATCAATGTCCCACTGTTGGGCAAGGGTCTCCCTCGTCATATTGGGTCGAGTTCACCACGCTGGCCAAATGCAGGTTGGGGACTTTTAACACTTTCAAGAATTGTTCTAAAGAGCTATCAGGCATGCAATGTATCACGATGTGACCGTTGGAACAAAGAATGATAATTTCTAGTACACGCATAACTTCGAAAAATCAGTAAATAACCGACTACTTACTTGATTAATAAATTATACCTATTATTTTTAAATGGATCCAGTTACTAAAAAATAACCTTTGTACCTTAAATTACGACTAACTAAAAGCAGTTGAGAAAATATTCTGAACAAATTCTACAGAACTGCCAACAAATTATAATTTTAATTACACAATTATAATTTTCAGTTATTTCAGCGTTATTTTAACACTCGGAACGAAACGGCTACTTCTTGAATAAATTTTCTTACTAATTTGAAGGTACTGTAATTAGGTATAAAAAAACTAGAGGTCATGGATGTAGTAAAAAGTTTATTTTTATAACCTTTTAGGTACTGCGGAACAAAAGCCTCCTTTCTTGCAAACGCCTACTTGGACAGCGTACAGCTTTGATAGTCCTGAAAAATTGCTGCAAAGAAAATAAACTAAAGCACAGTAAAAAACATAATCAAATTGCTCAAACACATTTTTAAGGAACCACGGAGTGTGTACGGCTTACGACAGAATTTGAATTATGTGTTAAAAATACATGTACTTACTAATTTCTAACGATATTTCTATCAGTTTTACAACCAAAAACGAGTAGCTAGTTGACAAATAAATTGTTTTTTCCTAAAAATATTGTACTAACGAGTCAACTTCTCGCTGTTTTCAACAAAACTCAATTCTTTTTTATAACTTGAAACAAAAGTCAAAGAAAATGGTGCCTATTTTTAAGCGTAATTTTCTCGTTTTCTTAAACGCTTGTTAAATCCATTTGCGTTGGATTTAAATATATAGATTGTGAATAAAAAATATTTGGACGCTGATTTTTGAATTAATTTATTATCAGTATTTTGGTTTGACTTCAATTCCTGAAGCAAACAATATAGATTAGTTATCAAGATTCTGCATTCCTATCTATTTGCAGGCCGAATTTACAAAATGTTCTACGAACAACGATCTTCGTATTAGACTTTAGTCTACTGAATAAATAGTAATTAAATAAACTACCAAAATGCCTACAGGTTTATATTCGCCTACACCTTTTAAACAAACAGGCAAGGTTATATTTAATTGCCAAGTAAAACAACCTACAAACTAATGATAAGTATTTAGGCAAATAAATAGCGATAAACAAGCTCCATCTTTACCCAATTGAGTGAAAAGATTTTGAGGCGCCCATAGCCAGTTGCGCTCACCGGTCGGTAAACGATCTGTGTGTTAAGCAACCCCTGGCGCGGTCATTCCATAGATGGGTGACCGCATAGTGGTATTTGAGCTGGGCGTCTCCGTGCTTCGGAGGGCACGTAAAAAGTCGGTCCCGGCTGTTGTCACTAAGATAACAGTCGTTAAGCCATGTCAAAGGCCTCTCGGGCGGCTTGAACAACTTTGACATTAGGTTGACCACTAACCATACGACGAACGAACGAACGAGTGAAAAGATTGATAGCATAATACATACATATATGTATGAACAGTGAAATACTGCCTTAATCTTTTTAGCGTTGCCCAAAATTCCATTCCATGTGATAAAATGTTACAAAGTACCTCCATATTTTTTGTGTTACATTCTTGTGATTTTCATTTGTCGACTAAGAAGGAATTGTGGACTGCCACTGCTTTAAATAATAACTTTGGAGAAAGCTTTTCTTTGGGGAGTCTAAGATATATTGCTTTGTCTGGAATTTGCGTCTAATTTTAGATTAGTGTTGTGAGATGAAACCTAGATTTATCTTGTTGGTCATACACCTGATTTTATAATACTAGTTTTTATTTTTTGCTTGTTGTCTCATATTTATTTAAGTCACAAGAAGATTGCCCGCAGTAGTTTTACAGTCAATTAAAAGTTTACGTCAATGTACATGATTTTACGTTTCATAGAAACTTTATAACAGACATAGAAGAATTTTTATACAATTTTGCCCACCTGTGGCTTACAATTTGGATTAGCTCATTCGATTTTTATGAGAAAGTTTAACCGAGGAGCTAGTTCTACGCAAATAAAGTCACGGAAAGAAGCTATTCAGTAACAATTATAAAAATAAAAGCCGCTTCAAAAACAGCGACCATACACAAATCCTTTTAAAACTAAAGTACTTGGTAAGTCCTATATTATGTTTAAAGAAAATCCGTTTACTTACATTGTTATTCAATATTTCGTTCCCTCAGTTTTTACGCGAACATTCTCTATGAAAGCAAAATATTATGTTTTCATAATAACGTTACACAAAGGCGAAGTTTACTTGTTTGTTTTAATAAGCTGCTATAACTTAGACTCACTAACTTAAACTAATACTTCAGAGAATACGAACATAGAATGTTCTAGAAAAATATTGAACTAATTGACGGGTTTGATCGATTGTTATTTCGGTATGTCATTGAAAATATTGATATTGGTATTTTATTTTTATTGTAGTATCTATTGCGTAAATATGTTGTATAATTTCATTGTAATAGTAAGAAAATTAGCTGAGTTTGAAGATCATTACTAGAAGAATCCTTTGGGTAACGGAGGTTTGATTGATTGAAAATTAACTGAATGATGGATTTAAAATTAAAAATGAAGCTACGTGGTATATATAAATACCTTAACATTTTCGCAGCTGTCGACAGCTGGGCATCATCGATTTTCTTCTTTTTAAGGAGGGGATAGAAATTCAAGCCATTCATGGCTGCGATGGACTCTAAAACGATAAATAAAACTCTAGTTTTCATTTAATCCTTTTATCATCATAATTTTGAAAAATAAAATAACACCATCTGTTATTCATAACATACCAGAAATCACATAAACCAGTGCCCTCTTCCTCCTGAATACTAAATACAAAAACAAAACCTTTTACAAATTGAATCAGCATTTTTAACATTTGACTCTGACCCTTATAATTCGTATCAAAGATAATAAGATCTAATTACTTACTGGAGCCTTATTCTGACTTGATATAGCAATCTAAGATCTACCGTGAAAAAGAGATAGCGTTATTGTGTCTCTATCTTATTTATTATTGGCAGTTTCCGTGGTGGATTAGAGATGGTCACCACGCCACTACCAGTACGTGGGAAGGTTTGCAGTCTTCGGTTTGATTCCCACAGGTTTTATGCGATCTACAAATAGTTGTTTTGGATCTGGCTGTACGTTATGTCTGTTATCTTAAGTTTGTAAAAATCCCAGCGTCACAAGAGCATTTCCTAGAGCGGGAAAGTCTTAAAAATATAATCTTTTGCCTTTTTTCAAATGCATTTGTTACGCATTATTAGTGTATATGACAGCAGTACAAATGTTTTGGGAGTATGTTGGGTTGAGGCGTAAATATTTTCTAAGATTTTTGAGTGTGTGACTGCCCCTAGTGTGGTTCCGCATGAAAAAATTCCGTTCCCTGAAGAGCATCAGTTCTGCGTCTGACTCTTGGTCGTCGTTTCATAATAGTTAACCCATTATAGTACTGTAAATAAACTCCCACGCAATTTAATTGGCAACCGTGGCTTAATATCGGTCAGAACATCATTGAATTTGGACGCGGGATAATGGTATAGGAATTAAGAATATGGGCGGCTTATGCTCCAACTGAGGAAAAGGATTTTGTGATTTGATTGGCTGTATTGGCTCGGATAAGTCGGGATCACATGGCTCTAGATAAGTTCTTAAGGTAAAGCTATCTCTGACCTATGATGAAAATAAATATTGCTATCTCGTTTGAATAGAACTTGCATCGCCTGAACACGTCAGAGTAAGGAGCCTGTTCTGTTTCGTTCAGGATTCGCGTCACGTTTGTTTGACGGTCACAGAATGTGCTACGTTCAGGAATATAAAGGAGTTCGTGTCGAATGTCACTGTCTTTGTGATCGTGATTCTTTTGGGATGCTTAGGGATGCTCCGGAATGCGTAAAACATGTGAAAAAATTTCGTGATTTTTAACAGCCGAAAAAAATTATTCATATGTAATTTAAAGATTTTTTCATTAATACACCGTAACATATATTTTTACGCCTGTATACATTTTATACAGTTTTTTGTATAAAACTTCATGCTTATTGTCATTAAAAAACCGGATTACTACCAATCCTTGCAAATAATAAACTCAGTACCAATTATACTTAAAAAAAAATACCCAGACTGTGATTTGGTAGGTTTCAGAAGATTTTTTTTATTTATCCCAACATTTATTTTTCGAACAATAATATATTAGAAGGAAGTAAGTTTGATCCTAAATAAAACAAATCTTACAAACAAATATATTAGCAAACACATGACTTCTTATAAGCTTATATCCGTTTAAATCCATTCCGGCAGAACAAAAAACTACCAATAAATAAGTACCATACAATTTACGATGTAATATCGCTATAATAAATACACGATCTAATAAAGTTTGTTCGCCATTATTCTCGACTATTTCCCTAATACGCGTGTAAATATAACTCAAGGAAGCCCTTTCAGGAAGAACGGGAAACCCTTTCGGTAACACTGTAGATTTGTAGGTCTTGATTTTGAGACTTATATGAATTGAATTACTGAGACAAATTTTAACGTTGATTAAAATTTATTATTTATAAAATTATTTTTTTCAGATTTGTTCCAGTCACTTAGTAGTAGTTATATTTTGTTTAAGTTAAGACTTTAAAGGTGTTGACTAATATTCTTTAAATTATTTGTCAAAGTTATTCACATAATAAAATGACGAAATATAGGTTGCTAAATGTTCGTCTACTTTATCACATAAAAGTGAGATTACAACCATTTCTGGTGCCATCCTTGAGATAGGTAGAATCACCTGAACACGGGTCCTCCACATTCTTCGGGTAGTTTCCCTGCGAATAGAAAACACAGGAGTTAGATATCAGATCCTAGTAATTATTGCACATTTGCTATTTCCCTGATTCGAAGTTGCCGTAGATCCAAGAGTACACGTAATCTACCTAGTCATACTTGAAGTAAACATAGCAGAAGACACAATAATAAATATAATAAATATATACAACCCTTCCATATAATAATAGGAAGCATAATATTCCGTAAGTACTTATCATGAATTTTCTTTATTTCCAGTACAAGTATTAGAAAAACTAACCATTACATGATATTGAAAGTAATTTGGCAAAGTGTTGAGTTCCACTCGTCTGCGAGAACAAAACTATTTTGTTTATTGTTTTCAATATATTTCATGAAAGAACTACACATTAGAGCATGTTTTTAGAATGAAACGTAGGTAAAAAAATTACGCGAATAAAAATCATCCAACGTCTTTAGTCCTTCTTTATTAATGCAGCGGAAATCGTAAGTTTTTTTAAAAGAGGTATAAATATTGTGAAACGTTTAATTTCTTGATCTAATTATATTATTTACTAGCTGACCCGCGCAACTTCGCTTGCGTCACATAAGAGATAATGGGTCAGAATTTTCCACGTTTTTGTAACACTTTTCACTGTTACTCTGCTCCTATTGGTCGTAGCGTGATGATATAAAATATGTTTTTTTTATCACGAAAAATATCTCAAAATTATTTATATTTCTTAATAATTATAACGAAGCCGCGCTAAGGCATATTCGCCATTAAAACAGTTGCCATGACAACGGAATTTTGTTATTTCAATGTCATTATAATATTGACTATTCGCGACTTAGTTGGCCACTTGAATTTTCCCGGGAAATGCGTCCTTTTCCCGGGGTAAAAAGTAGCCTATGTCCTTTCTCGGGTATCAAAATATCTCCCTACCAAATTTCATGCAAATTGGTTCAGTAGTTTAGGTGTGATTGAGTAGCAGACAGACAGACAGACAGACAGAGTTACTTTCGCATTTATAATATTAGTATGGATGTAACAATTTTATTAATATCAAAACACCTTACTTTCGTGTGGACATATATTTTATTTTCTATTACAAGTCACTGTTCTAATCTGTAACCACCTTTACAAAAGTTTACACCCTATCTGCTAAGCACCCTAGATGGGAATCAGGACAATGCTATAAATATTAACGATAGCACAAAACTTGTGGAAGCTTATGTTTCTTTATATCTATCGCGGTAAAACTTTCTGTTAAGCTGCCAAAATGTGCTTGCTTTAAGATATTTCGTCAAAACATTCAATGCTGCTAAAATAATATTTTTATAACATAATCCGGTTTACAATTTATATTTAACGTAACTTTGTTTCGTCATTATTATGAAAAATCTAATTGTCAATGGGGACAAGGAATTTTACTTTTAGTGTTTTAATTGACCAATTAAAAAGTATCTTCCTATAGTTTAAAATAGATATAAAACCTAAAAAATACAACATAAAAATATTAAAAAGAGTATTCTAAGTCTTTAGCTTTTTTTAGACCAATATCAAACACTTGATAAATTCAATGGCGTGCCTAAACAGCCTGTACCTAAATAAAACATCCTTGATTTACCTCATCTCATCCGAATATTTCAGGCCCAACGTTTATTTACAGCTCTCAAACGACATAAAATACATCCGTATCCCAAGGTTCAATGACCCGGAAACATGTATGACTGGTTATTCTGTTACGAATATTCCTAATAAAAGGGTTACCGGCTGTATTTCTATTTTCATATATTTTCAGGCTAAAGCGAAATGGAGTGAAATGTAGACGTATTGACGTTTTATATTTGATAAGTGAATAGACTTGACTTGGAATAATTTAGATTGAATCGCAAAATTAGTATTAGTAGATCTTTTTTTTATTTATTTCAAAAGCCATTCCCGCTCTAATAATTGCTCTTGTGTTGCGGAGACTTTTGCAAACATACAAACAATAGACACAAAGTACAACCAGACGCGAAACAACCATTTGTTGTAGGAAATACATTGAACACAAATAATTGTTCCTTGTGGGGATCGAACCCTCAACCTCCCGGCGCATGGTAGCGGCATGGCGACCTTAACCACTGCGCCACGGAGGCAATCATGCACTTCCAGGTTCAATGCTCGGGTCAGGTGTTTACTTTGGGCACGATTTTCTCATACTTTTAACTGTCGGCTGCCGAATAGTTTTCGATAAGTAGGTAACTGGTCAGCGCCCCTAGCGTATTCTACAAGAACTATATTATTTAATACTATTTTCAATATTAAACGCTTGGCACTTCAATAGTACTGAGTGTGGTAAATCACGCAACTAATGATTTTTTATGCCAGCGCAAAACAAAAGTAGTTTCGTCAATAAACCAAAGTTTACAGCCAGTAAACCTACGAAATTTTCACTCTTAATCTAAGGTTTTTACTTTAAAAAGACTTTTGTAATAAAAGTTATTTTGCCAGATTATTTTTTTATTAGCCTAGTTTAATAACCTGCGAGGTAAAGGATAATAAGTTCGCCCACGAATGTTCTAGAAACTTACTAAGTGAAATGTGGGTGTATTTATATACCTACACCTACGCTTTCTGTGAAAACAATGTTAATTTGGAAAACAAGGAAGTTATGTTGCTGTGTTGTATTCATGATAAAAGGCAAAGTGTCAGTATTTGACCTTAATTAAAATTTCAACAACAGTAAAGCAATTCTGTATAATATGTACTGTCGAGTATCGAGAGATTGACATTTAACATGTACTGCCAAAATAGTTCCTACGACGCCCGTTAGAGGTGCTGATCAGATTTTCATACAAAATTTCTCGACGACAAGCCGGTTGTCGGTAGTCGATAGTAGTAGAAAATCGAGCTACTGATTACTATTTGCGTCAAAACTTTAGTGTAATGTGAAAAAGTAACCACATTCTTTCTAAATTCCACATAAATAATTGTTTCGGGTCTGGTTGTACTTTGTGTCCGGTGTTTAGTATGTTTGTAAAAGTCCCCGTGACACAATAGCGATTCTTAGTGCGGAAGTGGACATTTTTAAGATAAAAAAGTTTGATAAAAACACTTGCACATGGCTGGCATCTACTGGCTAAGATTTCATACCATCCATTCATCAATGCATCATACCCCACAACTTTACAATAGAAATATTAGCATAGCTAAAATGATGATGGTCATAATATTTGATACAACCGACTTACAAAAATCATAAGTCTATCAAAACGTACCACAGAAGTGAGAGGCAGAGAGGTAAATAAACCGCGACGTTCATTACAAAGATGGGAAAAGTTGTAAGATGACGTCATGATTTATACCACTAAACTGTTCAGAGTTTGTGAGTAGAAGTGAGCTGTACTTCGAGGTGTTTGAGATGTTTCATGGTGTGGATTAGGGGAGGTTAAAGTTTGTGATGAAAAACACCAAGTAGATTAGTTAGATAGTCAGTTTTTATATATGATGTAATTTTATATCATTTTTGTTCAACTCATGTAACTCTACATTAAATAAATAATTTTATATGTACAAATTTAAATGTATGTTTTTTTGTTTACAGGAGTCTTTAGAATCTCTTCTCTCATTAAATTAAAAGTAATAAACGTTATCAGATAAAAAAACCTATAAGAGACTTAATAATGTTTTTCGTACACATCAAACACATACATAATATATTATACATACATTATAGTTACCAGTATCAAATACTATGAATTAATTCGTGTGACATTCCCCGCTCGGTACAAAGGCTCCACTCGATTACACATAACATTTGAACTTCTACTACCGATTGTATACAAACTAGTTTATGATAGTCACTTGCCTATATTAATCTATATTTAGATTGTATATTATTATGGTTACACGTGGATTGGATGTTAAATAATACGCTTTTTCTTGCTCTGCCTGGGTACTTTTATAATTATAATAGCTAGTCTTTTGTGTTTATTTCTTACGTAAGTGGAATTTAATTACTTCAATTTACTCATTTAGACATTTCTAATTCCTTTTTCAGAATCGTCTGTAAAGGTTTTTGAATACTTCTATTTATCATATTATTGACTAAATTGCTTTAATTTGTTGTAACAACCTATTTTTTTTTACAAAAATAGGTTGTTACAACAAATTAAAGCCCGTTTTCTCATGATCATATTATGTTCGAAAATAAGACAAAATTGTCCATCAGTCATTATTACCTTTACCCACAAAATACCTGGTCGAAACCTGAAAACTTCCATAATCACAAAATGAGTATTCTACATTATAAAATAAATAATTAAATGGAACTCAAACACAAAGTTAATGATGAAATAACAAAACTTTCCGCCGCGCCGCTTCGCCGCAACAAAAGAAAAACACTCAATACCAATTGGCTGGAATACGAAATGGGTTTCTAGTTAAAATAAAGTCTAATATCGTTTAACATTTACATACTAATATTGAGCTTATCTACTACGCTTTGATACAGATACTGTTCCAATAAAATAAATAGAGGCTTGTAAAAATCGTGTGTAAAAGTACACAAAAGTAGCATAAGTATACAAAAGGGCGAAATGGTTGCGAGAGAGAGGGAGGTAGTTGGTTCGATTCTTATACGAAACAAATATGTTATTGTTGCTTTGAGTTTGGTTGACTTCGTATCCGATGTTTGTCTGTAATTATGTAAAAATCAGTTCGTCTCATCCTGAAGGTAGATTTTTGCTTAGCAGTGGGTCATATACAGAGTGGGTATATATTAATACACAGACGATAAACTTACACGAGAGAAAAAGTAAAAATGTACTAGTTAAATTACCTGTGATAGCAACACATATTAAAGTCACCAAAAGTCATTATTTCCTCAGCAAATGGTACACTAATAAATAACTCCTTTTAACACCATTAGAATCCTTTCATTGCATCACCATTAAACTCGAAAACAAAAACCACAGAACGTATAAGCAATTAACGTTTTATTCTCAAATTAATTCTCTTTATTCCAGTTATTTGTGAAAGGGTTGGGCGTAGATAATTAATTTATATTACTGTCTTAAACAATGGTCAATAGAGCTTAATGTACCGGCCACCCATTGATTGTGCTACGGTTATTTTTTGAAAGGTTTTTTGGCTTGCAATTTATTTCGGTCAAATCCACTGAGGTTTTTTTCAAAACCACTTTCGCTCTAGCCTTGTAAAGCGTGAAATATTAAAATATTTGGAGGGTAAGGGTCTTGAAATACAACCATGCAAAAGGTAACTTGTTCGAACCCATGCTATATTTATGCAAGCATTGTTAGCAACAGAGATCAATCCACGCGAACGTCGTTAACTAAGCCACGAGCTCCTCTAAAAAAACAGTCATTCTCTAGTAACATATTATTATCTCTACAAAAGACTGACTCGGTGAGACTGGTAAACAACTCCAAGCTAAGAATGGTTAGGCTAATAATAATATATGTCACCGAAAAAGAACGAAAATAAGCAAAACTAAACCAACAGAATATTCTATTAAGCCACTCAAAAGCCGGAAAAGTGACTGTCAGAAAGGATTAACGTTTACCGGGAACTCTCATAATATTGACACAAGCGCAGTCGGGCACAAAGCAACAACACAAATATCCTACGGTGAAACTCATCTTTGTAAGATATAGCGTATTGTTTAAGCAATTTTATTTAGGATATAGAACTTTTGGAGCTATTTCTATTTAATTTGTATTATATTGGACCACTCATAAACAGTCATCAGATTTGAAACTAAGTAGAGTTTGCTCTATAGTAACCAGACAACAGTTAATGATAAACACACATAAATACTGCTAAATGCATATTTAATATTAAAAAAAAATACATCCATGCGCATCATACACGTCGCGCAATTGATATTGACTGATTGATTGATATGACCAAGTCGATCTATTTTGTTTTAAACGTATTTTTTTTTTAAATTGGCATGATAATAACATACGTAATAATTTAAGACAGACTGTATTTTAAGTAGAGACTAAATAGATTAATCGACTTGGTATTATATAGATCTCACAACTTTTTACGGCGAGACTTGAGGTTTTTACAGAATGTTTTTGATGGCATCTCACTTCTTTTTGTAGAGCGAATAGAGCAAACATAAGTCCAATTTGTATGGAAAGCCGTATTTTTTTCATAATTCAACATATTTTCCTATGGGAATGTTGTTCAGTTTCATGAGCTAAACACCCTTACCCACCCTATACCCCCTCCCGTTATGTCTCATATAGTAGATACATATTTACACCTATTTATTTTATTTTCTACAGAAATAATAATTTAATTCATTAACTGCAAATGTAACCTTGTAATCTTATACATTTATATGGGATTACAAAGTTATTATTGCAGTTAGTGTATTTAGAAAACTTGACCGAAATTAGAAAATATTGAATTTTTCCCATGATTAAGACACTAAACCCTATTTGTATTCTAAATTTTAAGCTTCTAAGTCTGCTAGAATTACCTTAGACTTTTGATGATCGGTGAGTCAGTGAGTCAGTGAGTCAGTGAATCAGTGAATCAGTGAGTGACAAAATTCAGAAACTTTAACAAGTTGTCATTTTTAAACTACTGGTCCAAATTGACTGAAATTTTAAATATACCGTGTATATACAATGACTGATTAGTTGCTGAAAATTCAGGCTTCTTGTTTTATCCACAACGAAATTATAGGGGTGTCAAAAATAGCCCGAATTGCTTCGAGAAAAGGATGGTACGGCCGTGCCGCTTTTTTTTGCTCGACTTGCGGGGGCACTTCCGTGCCCCCAGATTTGAAATTTGTAGGTTATTTAGAAATAGATGTGCTTACTAAAAAAAGTTTGTAGACAATTGTAGTCTCATGATAGAAACGTCGTAATTTTGTCTCAGTTAAATACATTAGTAATAAAAATCTGACGTTGTTAATTTAAAAATGTCAATAATAAAATAGAGGTTGATGGGGTAAAAAGTTCGCAGACGTAGTTCTGAAGAAAAAAGTAAGTAGAGTAAACCTCAAAATTTGTATTTTCATCTTTATGAAAATGGACCAAGCATGTTTACTGCAAAATTAAACTAACTTTTCATAATATTATGATTAAACTTACCACACAAAAAAAACCACACACTACACTTTGAAAAATGAAATTGGCGGTTGGAAAAATCAAAATATGAGGGTGGATGGACATTCGTCCGCCTCATATACACGAAGTCCTGTCATCGCTGCTCCAGTCTGCCTGGGACCACGGCGAGTGCAACCTGCGCCGAAACGTTAGGCATTTTAAGGTAAAATGCGTGTTCGCGTTAATTCCCGTATTCTATTATACATTAAACATGCAACGCGAGAGTTTAAAAGTTAAGAATGGTTAGATTTTTAAATGAGAAATAATAATAGCTGTTTAGTCAGGTTGTTGGGTTTCTGTCAAACAAAATTAATTAATTACGTATATTTTTTTGTAACTAGTCTTCTCAAGGCCTTACTTTTCCCTTTTTTAAAAGGAGACTCTTGCTCAGACAAGGGTCTCATGTTTGCTCCGTTCTGTGTTTTTAAGCCCGTGATTGACCCACTGCCAGCAGTTCGAAACAGAAAAAAAACTCAGCTGCTTTGACTACCATTTTGTAAAGTGTTATCCAAAACAGTTCATCAATTTAGACGTTTTCACGTTACCGTCTCGTATTGTATTTAAGTTGGCTCATCGAATTCATGGCCTTTTATCCGTGCAATTATTACGTAGAGTCACTCTACCATTTATAATATTAATATGTTAATACACCATCAAACCTCAAAGGCCAGTGAACATATGTAAATTGGCCGCATTATAATGCCTTTGATCATCACAATCGGGTGCTAATTGAATCAACAGGCTATCGCCTTGTATGTTTGTATGTATGTATGTATGTTTGTATGTGAGGTCACGTGTTACAGTATGTGGTCTGTAATTAGGTCATTGATTTCGTGTTTGATTAGATATTGTTAGTTAAATCTGGCTTTGTAGGTCAGTTAATATTAATCTTGTTTTACTTGACCGTAGATTCAGATTTTATTTCTGATAGAAAAGGCTTGATACTTTATTTTTGCAATGTTTTGGCTACAATATGACGGCAGTTATTATTATAGCAGTTCTACACACAGCTAAACGTTACAAAATAATGTAGGCAGTGACGTGTTAAGCTCTTGTAGAGATGTTTAAATGATCTAAAATGTTCTAAGATGAGTGACTAAAAATATCCAATAACTGCAGGGCTTGGTAATAAAAAAGAGAAGCTATTACACAGTAATAAAGGTCTCCACAGGACTAGTTGTAGAAATAAGTAAAAAAAGGAAAGAAGAAAAGAATCAGACTTTTGCATTTAGTTCCATAAGCCATCATCATCACTATTGTTCTTATTTTCAATGAATTTAACAAGATCAAATCATTTATTCGTTTAGGTCAAATATTGACACTCATGATAGTCGTTACAATTACCTAATCTACCACTAGCTCGGAAAGGGGGAATATTCAAAAAACTTAATAAAATTAGTTCAACCGATATTTTTTTAACTCAAGATATTTATTAGTGGGTGTTTCAAATAATTTGTTTATGAAAGCATAACTTTTCTAAGACCGTACTTATTATTCTTGCCGCAAAAAATATTAGTCAGTTCCCCAAGAGAGTCTTTCAAATTCGATAATTTTCTAGAAAAACATATTTAGGAAATAAAAAGTTATTTCTAAGTTATGACAGGAATAAACTATAACGTTATTTATTTTTGTAATTTTTTATGTAAAATTTAACTTTTTCAAACTGTGGCGCAGAGTATATGAATGTGAGACCTCATGATCAGCAGACGGATATATTACCACTTGCGCCAAAGAGGCTCGTATGCATACCTTATCCAAACAATGTTCCGAGTATTTGTTTAATCGGGATGCTAAGGTATCAATTAGTCACTACAAGTTTTAAAAAATCCTCAGAAATGTCTTTAAATCTCGTTTGCTTATATCCCACGTTATATTTACCCAACACGATGACAGCTTGCGACCTTTTCCTACGAAATAAATGACATCTGACCTCTGACCCAAACAGATAACGACATTGTACAACTAGTTATTTTAGTCACAATAGAACATCGCACTAACACGTGTCACCTTAATTTTATTATAAAACATGTTCCATTTATTTTAAAATGATCTGCAACTTAAATTCGGACAACGTTACAACAAATCTACGCTAATTTAATCTTTAAAGTGGAAAGAAATAAGTGTCATAATCGCACGCATCACACTAAAATAATAACACGAGGAAGATAAATGGAATCATTCAACCGTCGTTACAAGGGTCTACCTTTTCTAAAAACGGTTACGACAATAAAATATCAACTTTATTTCCACTTGAATAGAGTTGTCATTGTAATTTGTAAGTACTCAGGTGTTCGTAGTGACCGTAGTTAGCTACGAGTCTACGGCGTAGCGTCGTAGCGTTGTTGCTACGCAAACAATAATTTTGAGTTACAATGAGATGTTATTCATCTCGGGGTATCTCTTTGTGTGACCATTTCGCGTTGTGATGAAAATTCCATTTATTAATTTTAAAGGGCTATATTTCATAGGAAGTTAGTAAGAATGTTGTTATCATTCAAGGAAATGTTACTTGTGTTTCTTTGAATTTGTGTGGAGAATAATGAGATGTGATAAGGAATTGTCAGCGAGGTTTGCAGTTTCTTCCGGACTTTTAGAAGAATGTACCGTTTTGAAATTGTATGAGAAAGAAAAAGACACAAAAGCATTTGTAATTAGATATACGCTATTCAAATGATTGTCAAACTTCCTGCTTTGGAATTAGAACTTCAAGTTGTTCTATTTTAATTAATTTACCAGTTAAAACCTTAAGTTAAGTCATTATAAATTAGTAGTATTATGAGGTCAACGTACATATTTTTGTAGCATCGATATTTTTTTTTTGTATCATAACTATCATTTTCTTGTATCATGAGAATGTTTTATTTGATCTTATAGCAGACTTAATTGCGTAATACGAAAATGACAATTATTAACAGAGTCTTATTTTGTTTCAGGTACATTTCTCAACTGTTACTCAAAGTATTTCTAACCAAGTGAGTATTTAACATAGTCGTTCTAAATCTCAGTGAAGGTATTACGAGTAATATGTGGCAGTCGTAAGATGTGTGAGCTATGTTTTGTGGAAATAATAACACGCGCTAAATAGCACACACTGTTTACTACACGAGTTATGTGTTCACAATGATGTGGGAGGATGTAGTGTTGGTGGTAACAATTAAGGTACCTTGTGATGTCGAATTGAGAGCTATTTTTTAAGATAGTTGCAACTTGATTGCAGTTAAGATTATATGGGGAGCTTTAATAATGTATGTGTTTTGATTCACTAACAGATCAGATAAATTGATAGTACAATGAACTGTGTATGAAATACATTGCCTACCTTTACATGATGTTTTTCTAGTTTTCGATTTATTAACCTGCTGTAAGATGTTTATTGTGTTGCATAAAAAAATTTAAACACAAAAAATAATTGTTGGCGTTTGTCAATTTGATTTGCTTAATTTAATTTTAGAGTTTCAGAAGTGTCTGCAAATTTTATTAAAATCTGAGTTGAAATATCATAAAGCACTACAATAGTGATAATTCTATTGTTCTAATTTTATCTTGAAAACTAATATTTAAGACCTAAGACAAAAGGTGAATAACTACATTAAATAACTATCAAAAGTTCAGAACTGAAATTAAATAAATACTTGTTATAACCAAGTTTTATTAATAGACTCAATTTTAAACTACAAATTAGGTTTTCTAGCAAATTGGAATATAATAGTTAATTTGGTATATTGATTAAATTTATAGAAAAAGTTTACTAAGGGCCCTGTCTTACTGATAATTTATTCCATTATTTTAAACAAATAAAAAGTACATGAAAAGATTACTATCTCACTGCTGGGCAAGGGTCTTGAGGCCACCACGCTTGCTCTTGGCAGGTTGGGGACTCTGCATGCCTACGAGAACTGTGTTAAAGAACAAGGCTATGGAAGGTTGCATCATAATGTTTTTCTCCACTGTTAGAACATGTGATATAATTTTTGATACACACTTACTTCGAAAAGGCATTAGTGAGTTGCTTCGGATTTGAACCATTGGCTTCAAACTTAGGCCTAGAACTTGCATGCTTAGACCTCACGATACTATTAGTAAATATTTTAGATTCTTAAACTATCCAATTATAAAATACTTGCAATTTTTTTAACTAACTGAATAAAAACAGCCTCTATTGCTGTTTTCGAAACTTTTAAGTACAAAAATATCTAGCGAACAGTAGACAATAGAATTTAATCTATACAATTTAATAGATGCCGAAATAAAAGTCCACGTTGCGCTTGTCTGAAGAACAATAAATCTGTTTGATAACGACGCGGACGCAGATAACAGTATAAATCCTTCCGCTGATTTATTGCGACGGATATTTTTTATGTTTTGTTACACTTTTTTGGCTGTTTCGCTCTTTCTAAAGTGGTGTTTTTGTGCTATTATTTTTATAAGAGGAAGTTTAAATTTAATCTAAAGTTCTGTTTTTCTAATCGTATGTTTATCGTTTCCATCATTTCCCTGTAGTTCCAACGACATGAGATTTTATTCTGAAGTAATAATTATGTCCAATCTAAAAATAAAGATGACGACCAATTTGAAACATTGTGAAAGTTCAGTAGTTTAATAATATAATAAAAGCTTAAAATACAGGTTTTCGCATTTAATAGAACATCATAGTTTATTATTGCAAATTCAGTGAACAAATTCCTCCCAGACAATTCTAATATTTTCATGACGTGATAGAACATTCTCATTCTTCTATCTTTCTATATTTATACAGTCGCAAAGAGTATATAATTTCTGCAGATGACCGCTTGCATAAATCTTGGTCCATAAAGGCGTTGCATTAGCAGTATAAACTCAACTTAAGGGTACCCTCCCCTTACTGCTCCAACATCAACGGTCGCAATAAACGCGTTATACACGAAGCAAATGTAAATCTTGAGGTGACACGACACTGTTTGCTTAATTAAATGCTCGCAATAACCCGTCACTAGCATTTGATTCATAAACCTACAGACGCCGCTCCTGACTCTATGTTAGAATATATTATTAGGTTTCGTACTGCATATCTAAATGTTAGTAGTTTCAGTTGAATTAGTGTCTGGAGTTGAATAAAATCTTCTATTCTTTTTACAATTATGTTGCCCCACAGTTGGCAAAGAGTCTTCTCTTGAAATAATGCAGATTTTTATACTATCATTAGTTCTACTCTTGGGCAAGACTCTTCTTTCAGAATGAGTGGTAGTGGGTAGGCTTGCATCCACCACTAAGTGATAGGAAATATTTCTATACATAAATGTATTTTAGTTACTAACGGAATATATGCCAATTTATATCCGTGCTTAAACTAGCAAAATAAAAATAAAGAGAAAAAATATTGTTTGATTGATTGTTATATTAATTATTATGAAAATAACTTGTCACATAAAAAAACCGGTACGTGATAATTTTTTTTTTTATTTTTTTTTTTATTTTTTTTTATATTTTGATAATAAATACAAAAATCCTTAAGTACTGCTAGACGAATCGCATTTACAAAATTTTGGTGAATAAATCATATTCTAAAGTCACGCACTTCTAACTTTTCAAGTGCAGTACAGACATTTATTTTCACTTACTCAACAGTGAAAGAAAAACATCGCGAGAAAACTTCCATGCCTAAGAGGTTTTTGAACAGATCTTGAAGGAGTGCCAAGTCTGTCTACCCTCACACTTAGGCACAAAGACTTTTTATACCATTGTATATACATATATATACATATATGTAACATATGTATGTACATAAAATATCCTCTTTTATATCTAAAGAAGCAGGCAGAGGTGTAAAAAATACACCCACGTTTTGACATTCACCATTTTAGTCCCATGTAATAGAGGGCGATCCTTTTGCCATTTTCTAGACACATTACAAAATTTCGGAATACTATTGAGAAATATCCTAATATAAGTTTTGAAAGACCAATAGCAACTTGCCTGACCCGGAAATCACACCCCACGCCTCATGACCAGCCTGCCGTCCGAGCCGCAGAGGCAACAAAATTCTATTTATGTCTAGTAAAATTATAATCTCACGTGTGAAGTAATTTTGTTCGTGAGCCTCTTGAAAGTAACAACAAAAATAATAACAATGTGAAGTGTTGAGAGGCTCTTAATTAAAACAACGTTACAAAATAAACCAATTATTTTGAGTCAACATGTCGTATGTTCCACAATTTTGATTAATTCCGTCATTCGCTCTTGTACACAAAGTATCTTTGTGTGTTAAGCTAATTAAATAAACATTATTCTTATAGGATTACCTGAAAAATATGCTTTCTAATAACTCAAAGGTTTTATTGCTCCATTAAAAGTTTTGCGATCTTTGTGAGCCTATTCACCTAGTGCTAGATCATACTTCAAATAACATAGAGCGTCTTTCACCTTAATCCACAATTTTAATAAATTTCTTTCTAATATCAAAACAGCTATCGAGCAAATACACGGTGGTAATTACGCAGCAATGTAATATGCTTTATATTTTTCCTAACATATTTTTTAAAGAGCAATTTTATAATAAAAGCTAAATTATATTAATGTAATAAAGGAGTCTTGTTTCTTAATTTATTTCAAACACCGGACACCACAACTACATACACCAAAGTACCGAGCATAGGAAAACATGACGTTACCGGTCCTTAAATTTTAAATTCCACCTTTGCATACTCATGAAAACCTGAACATTCAAAGCCTACTACAAAATCAATTGTTCACAATTTTTCCACCTCCAAGACTAATGAAGGTTTCATTATTCAGCATGCATTGTGGCGACGGCAGACCAATTAGAACATTATTGACGTTCAGTACGTTCATATTATGCAAATGGACGATTTTCTTCTACAGCGGTATTCAATATTGAACTTCAATTAGCATAGAGGCTGGATTATTCTTTCTGTACTTTGTTTTAATAGGGATTATAGTCGCTGGGTAGTAAATTCAGCTGCAATAGTCATGTTTTAAGAATAGTCGATATTGATAGCTGTATCTAGCTTTTAATAACCTGGACAGTTGTTAATGTTTCAATTTATTGGCAGTTTATTGATAAACGACTTTACTCGAACGTCACATTGTTAAGTAGTATGTCGTTTAATTCGTTAAAGCGTTTAGATGTTATTTTTCTAGTTGCATCTAGTCGAGAGTGACTTGTTGGTTGTTCACCTATCTACCTACATAATTATGTAATTGTATTTTTTAGTTGGATCATATACGTATAATACACGTGAAAATACTGGTCAGGTTTTATGAATGCAATGGTTAACATGGTTCGAAGTTTCAAAAGCGTCTTTAACACGAATAATTTGACAAATTTGTTTAAAGAAACAATTTAAAATAACACTACACATCAAAATACAAGGCATTGTCAATACTATAGTTTTATTCAAAACTCAATGGTAATGTACCAATACTTTTAAAGTCACGCGCTAAAGTAAAGTAATAAAAAAACTTTAAGGATAGTTGTAAGTTTCTGAGATAATTTGTTTGTTCCCTCTTGTAGTAGGAGGTCAAGGTCTTGTTATTTGTTACAACACTTGAAAAGGGCTGAAATATTTTGAAGAAACTACAATAATAATGGGCACTATAAATTGAAGAGAGCTGATAGAAAATCGTTTATCAGACATAAGAAGTGCGGTTATTAAGTAGATAAGTAACAGGAGAGACTGATTATATTCGTGAGTTGGACAAAAAATTGTTAATTTGAAAAGTTTGACATTAAGGCTTGAATTATAATAGGAAAGATTATTATTAAATCTCTATTTACTCTTAGGTAGGTCTAGAAATATAAGTATAAGACTAACCTTTCGGTAGCCAACAGGTTTTAATTAACAATAAAAAAAAGTATATCAACAATATTCACCTTTATAAACCTCAACATTAAAAAATACTTTTTATTTTAAATAAATGCTACTAAAACACAATGCAAGGTATTTAACTTTAAAAAAGAAAGGTTTAACCGCAAAACGGGTTTTTCTTTATGAACCAAAGATAAAAAGAGCCTATTTAGTTCTGAAAGCTTTTAGTTTTAAAAATGTTATGACTTACAAGGCTGGTGAGTTTAACTGTAAACTGTTTTAATTTAACTAATTTATATGCAAAGCTTTTCATGATATTATAATATAAGAATAGTATAATAATAATACATATATCCACTACGATGAAAATTGAAACAAAGTTTCGTTAGCTATTATAATTTAAGGATTAGGAATTAACTAACTATTATTGGTGATGTTTTACAAAAAGGTCAGGTGCGTAAAACTCGTAACCGGCGGTCCTGTTTGTAACGATATGAATGGAGCGAAGAAATTTTGTAAGGATCGGACCAAGAGGCATTCTCTGCCAAATTCTATAGTTCAATTATTATGCTGTGAAAGAAGTCACTCCTTCTTTCTCTCCCTCTTAATTTAGTGACATAATAATGTGCAATTCGGTGGTTAGATCAGCTTTCCTAATTACCTTTTAATATTTCAATTAAATAAATCCGATAGCTACAATTTCCGTTCCTCTTGCACAACAGATAAAATCCCTGACCGACTGGAAAGACAACAACTAATCATTTTTCCTTCTCTACAAAGTAAATTCAATTTAAAGAAACAACTTTTAATATCCTTAGAAGTAAAACTTTCAACTAGAAGTGATTCACTCAGTCACCCGTAATGCCACAGAGAAGAAAATACTAACAGAGCGGCAACCTCAATTATTTTGTACTAGAACCAGTGGCGGTTTAAATTTTTTAAAATTATTGCTTGAAACTAATACACATGCGATACCTATATGCAAGACTTTATGCGTATAATGTTATGGTGTACGACTGCCGGGCTTGTGATCTTGGGTTATATTCCCGAGTCAGGCAAGATGATATTGGGCTATTCTAATGTATATTAGGAAGCCCTCACTAGTAGCCTATAATTTAGAAGCTACCCCGTGCTTGCAATCGGCTACCCTTAGTTAAATGGGAGTTATTTTCTAATTGTGAAAAGCTTGTCACGGTTCCGTCTCCACTCTGGTTATTTTTTATCTACTCAGTGCGTAGTACAATGTAATTGCAACTGCGGGCCACAGAGCAAGAACCAGTGGGTTCACTGGTTGTCGCTTACGTCTGACAATTTATAAGACAACTTGGAAATTGAATGCGGATTCCTTTATCTTGCTTGTAATGTTTGACTTGTTGATTTATAGTTCTACATCGTGTTTTATTATTTTAAAATTACTTCCAAGGAAATGTATTGTTTGGATCCCTGGATCAGATAGACGCGCATAGACATTTTGTTATGATATTAAGAAATGTAATGTCAGGAAATTAGACTGAAAATTTCACTTTTTACTTTGCGTCTGTGTTCCAACTGATGTCAATTTAGGGCATCTAAACAAAAATAATGTTAAAGAATTCATTACTTCTACACGCACTTGCAGGCCGGTAAAGAGTGGCTACATACATACGTACACACATAAAATCACGGCTTCTTTCCATGGGTGTCTTCAGTGACCAGAGAAAGGATAATAAATAGGATAGATAGCAGAGTGTAATAATATTATATCTGGCATACCCTTAAAAATTTCACGACAAATCTAAGCAGCCAATCAAAAACTTCATTAAATCATTTTTACACCACATACAACCTTCTTCGTAGTCCAAGTTTCACTTAGTTCGTAAGGTATACTCAAACACCCTTGTTCCTCACGACTGCGTCTACGTCATTGTGTTTCAAACAATGCGCCGGGTAATCCTCCGAGTCTAGTCTGTAGGTAATGAAACCGTCGCGTCGTGACGTCTTCACGGGATTCCACCTATTATGTTACACAAATGAACTGAATGCTCTTTTATCTTGAAGCTCTTGAAGATGCAGTGTGTTTTAAATGAGAATCATAGGATAAAGAACTTAAGTAAGTCAAACTAGAAATAATATTTGCCTGTATTTGACATTCGTGTTAGATATCGGGAGTACCAAACCAAATACTATTATTATAAGTACCAAATATATTATAAGTATGAAAAGGTTATTAAAAAATCGTTCCAACCAGCCCAACAGTATCGCAGAGGCTTAAAAATAAAGGCAGTTTCAATTTTAGACCCCCTTTAAAAACTAAAGATTCCAGTAAAATCAACGTATCTGCGAAACCAACTACCAAAGATTTCTACCGCCCATCATGTGACACCCTACATCATCACAACGGCCCAACTAACCGACAATTACTCGTATAATGAAACATAATCCCGCACACAAACATAAACAAGGAACATGGACGTCAATATCAAGTTACGAGCCCAATCTGCCCGCACCGAGACACACGGAGCCCACGCAGTCCTGTGCGGCTTCCCACAACGTTTACGCAATACAATACCCACAACTTGCCAGACAAAACGTATAGACAACTGTAATTATGATGAGTTAGGTTTGCTGCAGTGGGTGGAGTAATTCTCTTGAATGGGAAAGTTTGAAAGGATGCTTTTTACATCGGTATTTAATTCATTTTTAATACAATGTGTTTGACATTTTACACTCTTAATTGGCACTTAAAATATTTAACAAACAGTTATTAGGCAATTATAATTAGTTTTGAAAACTGAAAGACTAACACTTGCATAAGTCGACTTGATGCAAATGGAGATGTTTTGCATTATCAGAAATAGTGAAAGCCTCAAAAAATGTTTTTAAAATGCACAAAATAAATAAAAACTCTCCTTAATTCCATAAGAGCATTTCCGTAATTTTTCCCACTATTTACGCGGCAGAACACCCACAACTTGCGCGACGAATACACGTCAAGACAAACAGCACCTCGACACATTACTAAAGACTTTGCCTAACCCATCTCCAGAGATTTCAATTAAGATTACCCCCCGTTCCATTATTTATACAATAAAAAGGAAATGATCAAGCTATTATGAAATTCTCTTAGTACCTTATTGATGTTATTTATTTTTATCATGAGGCGGGTGAATGGTAATCCCTGAGGATAGGAGGGTATTAGGAGTCCCGTATTTGTACTGGTTGTGTAACCAAAATGAATTTGCGAGTGAAGGTTTCTTAGAAGTAAATTGAGGAAAGTGTACAATGTGATATTTTATTATTGGGAATAATACTGTTTGGATTAAGGGTATGTTTACTTTGAAAAAACTACGGGATATATATTTAAACATAGTGCGTGCTTTGGTGGAACTCAGTGCTTATCTAAATGAGAAAAAATCTGAATCTGAGTTAAAACCGTCCATTTGATAATGAAGACGGTCAGCTAAAATTAAGTGATAACCCGTCAACAGAACGCCAAATGTTGATTAGCCAACCGATCAGTTTGTGGAGAGTGAGACCAATTGGCCATGAAAGCTTCTATACAACATAATATTTTACCATAAGAAAGAAGATGGAGTTTTTAATGTAGAAAGCTATACTATGCTAAATATCGAAGTAGCCTCCAAAGTAAATAAGTAAAAGAACTCAGAAGCTTTTTCATCACTAATGCAAATATCCATCCATTTAGTAAAGTATAGAAGTGTTTCGGAAATGGCAATTTATGTAGCGAATGTCTTCGTATAAAATATCTGTTATTTATTTTACGATTGTCGTAAATATGAGTAATAAAAGTAACGCTTGGAATGTTCTGGAGCGTGACGGCACATCTTACTTTTTGCGTTTTGTATGGAGATCTGATGTTTATGCTTAAATGTTTATGGCCTATTAATGAAATGGTGCTTTTATAAGTCTAAGAGTAGGTATGTTTGACTTGAGTACCCGTTACATTTTAATATTAAGTGCTAGATATCCTATTCAATTAATTTGAAAGGTTTACATGTTTGATACTCGCTTGTGCGTAAAGAAGTTAAACAGATTAGTTTAAAATTGGCAAGCGACAGATTATAAAAACACTTGTATCCCATGAATTCTATTCACCTGAATGTTGGAAGCAGAAACTAGTGTAAAATGAGAAACCAACAATATTTACTAAATAAACATGTCCTTGATAATGGTTGATTTTAGAAGGAGATTAGTTTAGATTCAGTTTGGTTATATTCTGTTTTGATATATTTTTATTATGTTTCAGTCAATTATTTAGTAAAATGCTGTCGTAATATAAGTTATATTTTAAGAATTTATCTATATTTGTTATTAAGTATCTCTTTAATATTCTCAGAGCGTCTATAATAGAGTGGGTGTCGTCATCAATCAATTTGAATGATTGATTCAAACATTAGCTTAAAAGGTCAAGCCAAATTGACCTTTAATTTTATATGAACAGATTCACAAATATTTATAAATAAGTTATATTCATGTAGCCATACTAATTTGGTACAGCGTTTATTACTGAATAATTAATAGAATATACATATTTCACCTTTCTTTTTTTTTCACGCGGTCGATGTTGAGGGTAAAAGATAGTAAATAATATAAGCTAGCTTAAATGACTACAATATTGTTACCAATATTTAATATCTTTTTTATTAATATGTCATTGTATCTATCGAATTTGTATCCCTAATCAGTCTGAGGAAAGATTTCTGTAAGCAATACTTTCATTCTTTAAGCAGGCTCTACTAACTGTCTACTTTCGCCCTCCTTTTATTGGCGATATCTGTGAAAAAAAGTAGTTTTAATTTTTCATTTTCTCAAAGTTTCTAAGCATTGATCATTTTTATGGTCGGCAGTTGTACTAGCACATTAATTTAGCCATTCTTAAGTCTGCAAATAGTAATACAAAATATTTTCGTCTATAAATATATCTTACTGAAATTCTTGTATAATAATAATAACAAATATTTTTGGACAACTCACATATGGTCATCTGATTCCAAACTTAGCAGAGCTTGTACTATGGTAACCAGACAACAGACTGAGAAACATACTTATATTCTTCTAAATACATACTTATGTAAATAAATTAACATCCAGGCTCAGAACAAATACTCGTGCTCATCACACAAATATTTGTCCCGGGTGGGATTCGAACCCGCCACACGCGACGCTTATTGCGGCAAGGTGACCGCTTAAACCACTGCGCCAAACTTGCAGTTAAATTTCCGGGTACTTACCACCGCACAAGTAAAACACATTACTTTTGACTATCACGATGATATTTGAAAGCAGTTGTTAACGAGCTATTTCCTTAAGGACGTGAGTGTTTGATGACTGGCCTCAGAAGTGTTATTTGTAGAAACAAATGGCTTACAAAGCATTTTTACTAATCACTTGTGTGATTTAACGTAATGGCTACAAACCTGTGTTCTTAGTTAAAACCCATGTGATATAGGAATGATTCCGAAAGATTTTAATGTCTTGAGTAATCATTTGCTTCTCTTGTCGACTGTTGAAATCTGGCTAGTTATCAAAAAACTTAATGCAATAATTGTCTCTACGGGGCCCGCTAGAGGCGCTGATCAGTTTTTAATAAAAACCTGTCTTAATAGCTAGCTCGTTGTCGCTACTGTTTAGCATCTCTAGCGGAATTTACAATAAATAAAAATTTGAATACTTTTTCTGATAATTTTATTAGTCAAATTGTGCTACCATTGACTTTCCCATCCAAGTCCAGCTACATGTTTACAGCCAGAGATGTTGAGGATATCTCAATAATCAATTGGAACAACTTACAAGGGTATAAATCACTATACAACTGTTGCTACAGCACTAGGACCAACAAGCAATAATAAATCAGTACGCAACTTGTGTACAAATTACTGCTGCTTGTAGGAATCGAACTCTCCACCCAATACAGATACAGTGACAAATGTGGTGGGATCTCTCCATTGAACTATGGTTCTAAATACTGGTCTAATCAAACTTAACATGCTTTCTTCACACCACGCACATTTCATTGCTATTTCTCATGTATTTCCTTGTAATAGTGGCCTATTGACATATACTTACCAAGCACTTTAGGTATCGATCTACAATTGAGAAATATTGGGATATATACCACTCGTTAATTAAACCCAAGACTGTGTGATCAGCAGGCGTATACACTGGCCACCGTCAGCCATGCCACGAAAGCAGTCAATCCTAACTCAAAACAAAATTAGTTTTCAGACAACACAACGTGAAAACTGAATCAGTTTTCCGTTTCAAACAACTGAAACTAAATCCGAAATATAAATTCAATTTTTAGTTGTTGAAATTCGGTTAGAGATACGGCCGGCGCTTTCGGCTAACTTCGCCAACGTTCGGCAACATTCGTGTTCCGAACTGTTTGAGTTTTCAAACTACCCTCATGTGTGTAGCTTGTGTTTGGACTGTAGTTGTTTCAGGTGTTTCGGTTTCGTACTAGAGGGATGAAATATCGATTTGGTCAAAACATTTGCGTTTCAATTTTATTCTTACGTTAGAGTTTTTAGAATGAGATTGAAACTCACCGTATCGATACAAATGAAATATGCTTGTATCTTTTAAAGTTAAAAATTATAATATCGCATACAATTTCTGAGTATTTTAGTTAGTTTTTAGATAGATTGATCTCAAATTGTACTTCGGAACTAGTAATTCGAAGTTAGAGAGAAATCAAAACTCAGACCTGAAAATAACAACTTGTAAGATTTCTAATAAAAAAATGTTTACTAAAACAAGCAAACGATCAAATTACATTAAGATTTAGAATAAAACAAAACACCTAACAACAGATAATTGGGAAATTTCCAATTGAGAGAAAAACAACGAAACTATTATATTTCAGGGAATCCATCGATGTACTTGTAAACAGAGGTATTATACAAGTTTCATAAAGATCTCGAATGTTCTGCCTTCAGGAAGGCCTCCTCGACTTCTTGCCAAATAAAAAGTTTTTGTGTGTTCGGATTCAATATCGAGCTAGTTGCGAAGTATAGTCGTTAAAATCGGACATTGAAATGCTTTGTGCTTTAAGGTTTTCTTAGATAATCAAAAATATGAGGAACCTTGAGTCAAAGTTTAACGATAATATTTTAATTGTGACAGGGCAATTCCTCTTTTCCAACAACCTTAAACGGTTCGAATAATCTTAAAACAAACTAAATTATTGCTTTACTGGCTACGAAACGGGCTTATATTTTAAAATAAAATAAAAAAAAAAAATTTAACCCATTAATGTCCCACTGCTGGGCTAGGGTCTCCTCCCGTAATGAGGAAGGGGTTAGGCCTTGAGTCCACCACGCTGGCCAAGTGCGGGTTGGGGACTTTGCATGTCCTCAATAAATATTTTAAACAATTTTTTTTAGGCATGCAAGGTTTCCTCACGATGTTTTCCTTCACCGTTGGAGCATGTGATAATTATTTCTAATACACACATAACTTCGAAAAGTCATTGGTGTGTTGCCTCGGGTTCGAACCTGCGACCACTGGCGTGGGAGGTGTCAACTTATACCACTCGGCTATCACTGCCTATATTTTATAGTATAAAGATAATCACAATGGTTCTTCGTAATCAATAATAGAAGAATCGATCCCCCAAACGTAAAAAAATATTTTAATATTTTATCAACAAAGGAGAATGGGCAAAATAGTATGGAGCCTGGGCGATCCGCGGCCAAACTTGTTTATTTGTTTTTTTAATGTAGTTTAGTCCTATAATTACCGTGTAGAAGTTTTATTGCCGCGACGCACTTATATGACGAACAAAATACATGTTTGTTTTTGAGCACTTTTAATAGTATAAAAACATATTTTTGGCTTATACTCGCAGATTAAATAAAAAGTACTATTTATATTATTGCATACAAATGTAGACATTATTAATATTCGAACAATCATAACATGTAAATATATAAATATCGTAACAAGTAAACATCTTGCTCTTCTATAATATATTCACTGAGACGACTTATCTGTCTTGAATGCTCAGCTTCAAAACGAGGCGTTCATAGCCAGTTGCGCTCACTGGTCGGTAAACAATCTGTTGGTTAAGCAACCGTTGGCGAGGTCATTCTATAGATGGGTGACCGCATTGTGGTATTTGAACTGAGCTTCTCCGTGCTTCCGAGGGCACGTAAAAAGTCGGTCCCGGTTGTTGTCAACTAAGATAACATTCGGGCGGCTTGAACAACTTTGAAACTGGGTGAACCATATGATAGATAGATACTCGTACGAGTTACGATTATTGTTCATTTTGATGGCATTGCAATCGTTATAAGAAGATGTAACGTTATTACACAACATTAAATGCATTACAGACACGAAATAATTGTATTTGTTCTATGAAATTCCATTATATTTACATGTCAATATATTGTTTCCTGAAAGGATTGCAGCGAAACGTTCTTAGTAAAAGTTGTTCCTAGTTATCATTACTTTAATTTGACACTACTTTCATTAATGGCCGCCGACCGCCCAGGAGTGCCCATTCTCCTTTCAGCTCAACATATTATTTCAAAAGCTTCATCATTACAATCATATTACAAATATTCTAATGCACTCAACTCCCTAAGCACTCACTATCCGAGCAAGATAATGCCCTAACGCAAAACTTTTAAACGCACTAAACTATTAACACCGACAAAGTCCTTTAAACTTTAGCACTAGAAAATAATGTCCCCCCTTTTTAAAAAGAGCCAGAGTAATATCGCGCTCTCGAGCAGGGTAAAAAGTCGAGAGCCTGTCTAGACAGGGGACTGAGCGTAAATACAGGGGAAGGATTCAAAGATACGTCATTGAAATTTATTTGATATTGTTGAATATGAGATTATTGAGGTGATGCTCGTTAGGTGTGAATAAGGGTTTGAGGCTTTTGGATTTTTCAAGTGGATTTGGTTAAAAGGTACAGTGAGTTTTAAAAGTCGTTAGACCCTTACCCTAAGATTAAAAATCTCTGCTAGTAGACAAAAATGCTTAGATTTTTGTTCAACTGAAGGGTTCTACAAGCATACAGACACTCAGTACAACTAGATTAGTGCATATCAAAATATTATTTTCGTATAGAAATCACAAGCTTTGATTACGGCATGGTGACCTCCTTTAACCTTTGTACCACATACACATAAGTTCAGTACTAAGAGACACATTGTACAAAACCTCATAACTAATATTTTTATGTCTAAAACGTTCATTTAATCATAAGAATTAAAAACATCAACAAGTTTTACTGTATTTTTAATTAGCAGTATATTAAAATAAATATCTGATGGCGCACTTCCATTGATTGGAATTTAAGTGGTCGATCATTGACGTCATAAAGGTCAATAGCCTATAAAAAATCTTTGATATCAAAATCAACAATCTATCAGTGATAGAATTTCATGGAGGAAAATAATCTATTTGATGGGCGGAAGTCTCGCGATGAGTGAGTCATTCGTCACTTGTAGGAGGTGAAGGTTTATTGATGCCCTCAGTCTTTGATCGTTTCACTCATAATATATGTTGAAAGAAAATTCACTTTTGTAATATGAAATTTGTTTTAAGTTTGTTTCAAAGAAAGGAGAGTTATTTCAATTGAGTTTATTGTCTAGCAATGATTGTTAATGCAGTGCCTCTCATGGACTACAGTATCAAATTGGATTTTTTTTAGAATACAATGTGAAATCTTAGAAAGTAGACGTTACATCAAAACTTATTATTCTGCATTGAATTTTGGATTATCTACAATCGTTTTTCTGTCTTATTAAAACGACTGTGTTGAAATTTTAGAAGTTCATTTAGATATCATTGTTTATGACTTTAAATCCAAATGCTCTGACATACAGCCTGTATCTTGCATCTCAGTCTCTCCCTTATGTCTAACAAAACAAGTTAGACAACAAAACACAATGAAGGAAGGGTGAATATTATATTGATCGCGTCATATCCCGTCTGGCCCCTGCATACACCGAGGGCAGAATTCATGTCTCAAGGGTGACCTCGACCTTGACCTCTGTGCTAGAGGTCAGAGAGAAAAACGTTTGCGTGTAAAATACCATGTAATAGACGATTTATGAAAAACTTTGACTTCAGTGCAGGTATGAAATATTATTTTTTATAAACTATATGCACGCTAGATCAATCAACTGATTATAACTAATGTGAGTATTGAAAACAATTTTTTTCAAACAACAATTTTTAAAATAATAAATTTAAAGTTGAATAGCCATAGAAAATATTAACACAATCATGATTTTGGCCTAAGCGTATATACCGTATTGGCATTAAATAAAACAATGTACCTAACTAAAATCTATGCAGTGATAACCAAGTGGCTGTTTAAGCTGGCACCTCCCACGCAAATGGTTGTAAACCCGAGGCAACACACCAATGGCTTTTTGAAGTTATGTGTGCATTTGGAATAATTATTACTTGCTCTAACGGTGACAAAACTAAAATCTAATAAGCGCCTACATAAGAATTGTTTTCGTTCATACAAGCAGCAGAAATATAAAATTGGTATTAAGATAATATTATTATCAACTTTTGCAATGTTTTTACTCCAAAATACAAACATTTTAATATTATTATTACTCAAGAACACTAAAATAGTTCTGAAGTTGAATAAATAAACATAATATCTGGTTAGAATTAGGGTCTGCGAAGGGTCCTTTGAAGGGACAAGAGTGAATGTAATGTGGGCCAGAACTCTTGAAGATGAAAACTAGTATTGGATTCTAGAAAACTAGTTGTTATTTGATTAAAAAGTGGCACTTGAACAACACGATTTTTTTTATAGGTATTATTTGTCTTAAGCTTGTAGAAGAGACACTTATATTTTTCTTTATACGTAAAGAAAAGTATTATAAAACATATATATTATCCTACGCGATAGCCCAGATTATAAACTATGTCATTGTGTGTTCCAGTTATCAAAAACAATTCAGTGGTTTTAGTTTGATGAAATAACAAACACACACAAATAGTCGAAAATTTTCTCATTCATAATATTAATGAGATACCTACTTGGTTATCCGTTGGAAATCAGCCTGAAATCTTGAAAGACTGATTGTTATTGATGTTAAAACGTTGCAAAGTAAACCATATGGCATTGACCTTTCTTCACTATTATTTAAATAGTTCTACTTCTCGATCAAGACAAGCTAGTATTTGAAAACAAAGCCTTATAATAGTACAGACTAATTTATAGACTGTGTTATGTTTCGATGTATTTTGACCTTTACACAACACGTGTTCACGTGATAGAAGGCCTATAAATAGGTAGCTTACAATAAGTTTGATAGTTCGTGAATATAACCTTTGAATTACTAATTTTGGGGATATTTAATTAACTTTATTATTAGGTTTTTAAATATAGATTTGACAGCAAAATTGTACGATGCCGAATTATTGTTTTGTAGAAATATTTGATCATACTTATCTGCCTACTGCATACTTATCTAAAACCCGTGGAACAGAAGTTTAGGCCTGTTTTTACAAGCTATCCCGAAATTAACCATAAAGGATCATATTGAGTCATACGGGTATCAAACTGAAGTGAAAACTGCTGTAGACATGTTACCACTTACCACACTTTAACCATAATAATCGTTAAAAATTATGATATAAGCTGATGAAGTACTTGCAGACCCAACAGTTTGCAACATTTAGCGGGCACATACCAGCGTCGTGGACTCACCAAGCTAAGACGAGATTGTACTATATTAAAATTTTAGTCTTCTTGCAAATTCGACTGAATTTTGACTCCCAACTGTATCAGCAATAACAATAGTGATCCTTCAATTATTTTGCTAACAAAACAAAAATAACAATAAAATGTTTTCCAAAATTCATTTCTTAGACGTTATCAGTGGCACTCTTCTGACATGTCTCATAGTCAGCCATCTTGGCTAATCAGTAGGTACCATCAGTTCTTTGTCGGGTGGCCTTTTGTATGTATATTTGAAGGCTCTTTGAAAAGGTATCTGTCTAAATAATTCAATGTCGAGATATCTGAAGGGCTGTATAGACGGGGGTTGCGTTCGATCGCTTTATTGTAAGCTGGTTTCAGTTTGATTGTGTTTTCAGAGAACAGTTGCGGGAATTTCTTTGGTTTTTTTATTACTTTGAGGTAGATGTGATGTTAACGTTGGTAGTAAATATATAACTAAAAACCAATAACAAAGTCATTAACTAATTCGAATTTTTTTAAAAAGATTTTCTTAAAAAATAAAACACTTGGGAATCAAACCCATGATCGCTCTCGGCTATGGTAGCACAGCTAACGAGAGTGCCGATAACCAATACCAATTTCGTATATTATGATGATTTTCTTTTAGGAATGTTTATTTATACATTTATATTTTTGTTTATTTAGTACTTTAGGATGCTAGTCTGTGTGACATGTGTTTTTCCTGTGACACAGTTATTGTAATTCCTAAAGAATGTTTTAACCACGTAATTCGCAATGTGGTACTTTTATTAGTCTGAATACTTTCCAAACACCATTAGTAAAGAGAATCACATTATTCTGCGTATTTAACTCGCATTATGTTTGTAAATGTTAGGAATGTAATACTCTACGTACTTCTAAATAAGTACTTGAGAAGCAAAGTTGTTATCAATAAGAACCCCTCATTAGGTGAACTTAGAACATTTAAACGTTGCAAATATCTGAAAGATGTTGACTTAAAAATTATCTGTAACAATTGTGCTACAAGGATTTTTTTCATTGGTCTGTTGAAGCTATTACAAAAAAATGCATTCTCCTCAAATTGTGTTCGTTTACGTTTGTAAACGTATAAGTTACTTATTATAATTTATTCAGACATCAACGATATTAATTTCCATACTTCGGGCAACCATTGAGAACTTCCTGAAAGAAAATATCACGACCAATGTTTTGATCCGAGCCGAGGATCGAACCTGAGACTGCGCGGAAATCACATTACTACACTACAGATAAATCATTTGTACAACAATACACACATGATGGATAAACAATAATCTAATTATAACCTGTCATAAAAATGTGAAAGTCCTCATCAAACAATCAGTTCTCCTCACACAGGTTGATTGTACAATACTATGTACTATTCTACCCGTGCGTCACAAAGGTCAGAGGCATCAGTAACACGTACTTTTATTTTTAATTATATTTACCCTCGCGCGTACGATAGCGGATAAATCGCGAGGGGATCTCACAAATTACATCATACGAACACTGAATACGGGATTAAGGTTCCGGTTGCAATAGAGCTAAGCTAAGCTAAGCTATGTTGCTAAAGATGTGATATCTGCTTGTTTACGTCAATTGTTTTTAATCTAATGTCAATAGCCGCCTTTACACACACACTCTATCGGACGTTCTAAGGAGCGTACAGGATTATGCGCGCTCTTCGCTCGCGATTTTCTTCGCGGGCTTGACAGATGAGCGTGGCGCGTGGTTTTTTCGTTCCCCTTACAGGCGATAGAGTGTGTGTAAATGGGGCTAATGTCATGCGAGCCGTGACAAGGCAAGTACAAAATTCGACATAGCTCTTGAACTATTTTAAGTATTATTAGAGCCTTTACTTTGTCTGCTGAACTAAGCAATGCATCGCTTATATCCCACGTCGGGTAATTTAATATCACATCTATCTTAAATTTTACAGCTTAGCTCCAGTGACTTACCAATATGAAACCCTTTAGCCCCACAGCTTCGTAACTCGCACATGTGAGAGGTCGCACCCTAAATCCGTACTTTATCCGAACACGTACAAAGATGATTAAATGAATACTCATAGAAATGGGGTTAATAGAAAAAAAGGAATAATTGAAATAAACACAAAGTGAACGAAGGGATGATGGCGGCTAATCCTTTAACATCTTTAGAATAAGATTTTCCCTTTCCCAAAGTTCTTTTGGGAATAAAACAGCTTTGGTTTTGATTGAATTTTGTAAGTCTCGGTTCATGAGTTGACTTACACATCTGAACATTTTTTTAACCTAGTAAAACATTATACTGGGTGTTTTATCAGCTTTTCCGACTTTGAACTCAAAAATCTTTTTAGTACTACTTACTACTACGTACTACTTACTAGTTTCACTACAAAATTTAAAGTACATAGTATTTCTACGAAGATAATATTTAGTATTTAGATGCGATTGGCCAATGTTCAAAGATTTAAGATCTGATAAGTAACTAAACCGAAGAAAGGGACTGGAGGCTTAGCAGTGGTACACAGAAAAAGGCTATAAAAAAAACTAACTTAATGTTCTCAAATCAGTATTAGTTACAAACACAAACGAAAACCAAAACTCAAAATCAAAGACTGTATCTTGAAACAAAAGAATAACAAAACTACTAACGTTTTTATTCTAAAATAGCCAAGAAACCCAGCACAAGAAACAGATGTTACCTCACACCAACTTTCAAACCATAAACCACTTCACATCTTATTTCACCCCACACGTATCGGAAGCGGTCACACCACAAAAGAAGTAATTTAAAACCATGCACGGATACTGAGTTTTTATTATACCACACGGTAAATAACTTTGTCACTCTGAATATAGTCGCAAGATGCTACGCGGAAGTAACTTTTTAAAAACCAGAGAATTAAATATTAAATTAAATATTATTATATATTATGATAATAATAATGGAGACTATTCTGGCACCTGTAGAACTCTGATCTGGATCTTGCAAAACTGATAGTCAACTTTTAATATAAAATTCGAAGCGATTTTCTGACAAATGAATTTGCATGAAATTTTCTTCTGCGTCCTAAGCATGTTTAGAAATTAATTGGCCTATTTTATTTTCCAATTCATACATAAAATCACGCTTTTTTACCATAGGGGTAGGCAGAGACCAGAGAACGCCACTTGGTAAGATCCTCAAAAACTTCTTTTGCTTCATTCACATCAATACATTTTGTCTCATGGTATTATTATATTTTACCGTAGAAAATCACTTTACTGCACTGCAGATATATTGAAACATACAAAGTCACTTGGCGCGAGTTAAACCTTGCAGGAATCTATAAAGAGTGAGTTTTTATAGTAGCGGTAGTGATAAAACGTTAATTGTGTCCTTTGTAGCGCGGACGAAGGGATCGTAAACATTTGTGGTTCCGTTTGATGTTCGATACGACGTGATAGAGGGAAGTGATTTTATTTTCTTTGGGTGTTGTATTTAGTGTTATAATATAAGAAATTGATAAAGTTTAAGAGTGTTTATAATAACGTAAACTTGAAAAAAATTGTTAATTAAATATAACCATACATTACAGTGATAGCTGAGTGATATAAGTTAATACCTCCCCAGCAAGTGGTTGACGGTTTGAACCAACACATCAATGAATTCATGAACTTATCAATGCATTAGGAATAATAATAATTAGCATAAGCATCGTGATACAATCATGCATTGTTCTTCAGAACAGTTCTTGAAGGTATGCGTAGTCCCCAACCCGCAATTGGCCAGCATGTTGGACTCGAGGCCTAACCCTAATCATGACACGAGGCGACTTTTGCTCAGCAGAAACAGGAACATTAATGGCCAAATTTATTTATTACCATACATGTAATTTTCGAAGTAAAATAAAAAAGAAAAGCTTCTGTGGTTGACAAAACCATACAAAACTGAAGACAATGTACAAAGACACCATAACTTTATTTCCACCTCACTCCAACATAAGAGACTGGTGTAAGATGTAAGCGCATCTTAACTCACAGCGACACGGTTTGGGCGGGATCTTCACCGCTCTTCGGATAGTATCATCGTCATTTCTTTTAATAATATATTATATGGTACTAGTAAATAATGATGCCATCAAAAACATTCTGTAAAAACCTCAAGTCTCGCCGTAAAAAGTTGTGAGATCTATATAATACCAAGTCGATTAATCTATTTAGTCTCTACTTAAAGGACCTTCTGTCTTAAGTTATTACGTATGTTATTATCATGCCAATTTAAAAAAAAATTCTTTAAAACAAATAGACCGACCTGGCCATCGCATGATTTGATTATTAGTATGTATCACACTACACAGCACGACGAGAAGTTAATGCTCCTGAAATGTTAATGGCGAATTTGTGTTTTCTTGCGATGACCAAGTCGATCTACTTATTTGTTTTAAAGATATTTTCTTTTAAATTGGCATGATAATAACATACGTAATAACTTAAGACAGAAGGTCCTTTAAGTAGAGACTAAATAGATTAATCGACTTGTTATTATATAGATCTCACAACTTTTTACGGCGAGACTTGAGGTTTTTACAGAATGTTTTTGATGGCATCTCACTTCTTTTTGTAGAGCGAACATAAGTCCAATTTGTATGGAAAGACGTTTTTTTTCATTATTCAACATATTTTCCTACGGGAATGTTGTTCAGTTTCATGGGCTAAACACCCTTACCCACCCTATACCCCCTCCCGTTATGCCTCATATAGTAGGTACCTATTTACACCTATTTATTTTATTTTCTACAGTAATAATAATCATTAACTGCAAATGTAACCTTGTAATCTTATAAATTTATATGGGATTACAAAGTTATTGTTGCAGTTGGTGTATTAAGAAAACTGGACCGAAATTAGAAAATATTGAATTTTTCCCATGATAAAGACACTAAACCCTATTTGTATTCTAAATTTTAAGCTTCTAAGTCTGCTAGAAGTACCTTAGACTTTTGATGATCGGTGAGTCAGTGAGTCAGTGAATCAGTGAATCAGTGAGTGACAAAATTCAAAATTTTAGCAAGTTGTCATTCTTAAACTACTGGTTCAAATTGACTGAAATTTTAAATATACCGTGTTGATACAATGACTGATTAGTTGCTGAAAATCCAGGCTTCTTGTTTTATCCACAACGAAATTATAGGGGTGTCAAAAATAGCCCGAATTGCTTCGAGAAAAGGATGTTACGGCCGTGCCGCTTTTTTTTTGCTCGACTTGCGGGGGCACTTCCGTGCCCCCAGATTATTTAGTGGGATTATTATAGTTTAGGACTATTTTTTAAGAGATGTAGTAACATTTTATGTAATTAAATTTGATTTAAATACGGAAATAATTAAAGTTTAATTTTGTAAATCATTTAAATAGTTTTGATATTTATGAAACAATATTTTATAAATTAAGTTTAAATGGTTAATACCATAAATTCTAACAAGAATCGAACCCATATCCTACAGTCGAATTTTATCAATTCGTTGGACGCACTAGTTTATAAAAAAACAAAAGAAGGGTTAAATAAAATAAACTACACTTTATAACAATCGCCGCTCATATTTATTCTTTTAGCCCTCAGATAAGAAACATAATATAAATTACATTAATTATTCTCAAAACAATTCATAATACGTTACATAAATAAAATCAGAGCAACCTTTTCTGGCAAGCCGTTCATTAAAGCCGTCTAGATTAGGCTTAACAAATGTAGTGCTTAAGCCAAATTATCGGGCTTATTAATGTTAAGCCGGTGGTACGTTAAATACTTAGTAATTCATACTGCTGCATACTTCCAAAATAGTTCGTGAGTGGGCTTTGTAAGGGTTTATACAAGTTGGCGAATTAAACACGAATACGAGAAGTTCAAAAGTTGATTCTCATGATAGTAGATGCAGTGGTTAATTTAACTATTTCAGAAAAGAATGGAAACTTTTTTTATCTAGTACACAAAGGGGTGAAAAGTATTACAATATTCAATTAGTTCCTCACATCGTAATTACTTCCTTTTTGGCTCAGAGGCGGGAAAAGCGACCGCTGCCCAAACATATTTAAAAAAAAAAACAAATTTTGGTTATGTTGAATTAATTGCCTGAAGTTTGACAGTGGGATCAAAAAACTGCATGCTGATATCTCCGTCGATTTTCAGCCACACTTTTGGATGATTCTGCCCGTCACACTTAGTTTTCACCCCGCCATGAATATTTCTCATGCTCACGTAGGGGGTCCCCAAATATAACACTAACACAAATAAACTACTGTCGTCTGTCCTGTAACTATCGAAAAATTAATATCGTTAATGAATACAAAAATCAGACCACCCTACATTATTACAACTAACATTCTCTAATGTATAAAATACCTACAATCGTGCCACAGCACCATATGCCTAGTGTCGTGTGAAGTGCTAATAAAATCACTGATTACTCCTCGTATGATAATGCCCACCAGTGGCCGGTGTAGATCGTAACACCGATAACACGAGTTACGAGCCAAATATTGTGGACATGCTAGTCTGATTTGGTAGTAGAATTAATAAATGAGTATTATTAATGTAAGACTAGAGGATAAAAGGTTGTATAAATGATAACTTTGAAACTAGAAACGCTGATCTAGCGTTTAATGATACCTTTTGTGATTTAGACATCAAACATCGTTTTAGTTATATTAAAAATATAGTATTTTTTTCCGTAATAGGTAATTTAATTAATACTACATAACTTATTAACAGTGTATATGGGTCACGTTTTTGTAACATTTTTTACTGGTACTCTCCTCCTATTGGTTGTAGCGTGATGATATATAGCCTATAGCCTTCCTCGATAAATGGGCTATCTAACACTGGAAGAGTTTTTCAGTAGTTCTTGAGATTAGTGCGTTCAAACAAACAAACAAACAAACTCTTAAGCTTTATAATATTGGTATAGATTATTCAGCTGATGTTTTTGTCTGTTGTTCGAAGTAGCTAACGAGTACTAGAATGCATTTTTTTTATATATTTTTTGTCAATTACTAAATCAATGAACAAAATATTTACCTAAAATATGATGCCTTTTTTGTCATTTTAATTATGCTTAAATCCTAACAAGCTTCCGACCACAACCTCCTGCAACTGACTGAAAAGTCTAGTAAACCAAAGTAAATGAGTATGCATGATTACCTTAATCCCTACGGTTTTACAGGTAGCCTATTTATTCTACAGCGAATTTCCAAAAGCTACAATATTTCCACGAAACATGAAAAGCGGAAGGTGAAGCAAAATAATCCTGACTTGTTATTAGTTTACATATTTTTAATTAAAAACGTTCAAAATTAAAGCACATTACTGAGAAAAGTACAGTTATGAGCACAGATTTGTACACACTTTCATTATAACAAAGGGTTTTTATAAATAAATATTGTCATAGCAAGATGATCACCGCTTTGGAGATAAACGTCAGTGGCGCTTAGTACTAAATTTGTTAGTAAAAATCGTTGAATGAAATTAATTTTGATAATAGATGACCATTTATCGTAAGAAAAATTAAATTTAAACTTAAAAGTAACTATTAATAATAATTAAAATGTGGCTATGAATGGCTGTGATTACATCATATTGAAATATTCATTTAAAATAATCGCCCGCATTTATTCTATAGTCTACATTTACATAGATTAGTTTGAAAGTACAATGTGTACATATTTGTGCCCACGATTGTACACATATTACATTTTGCGCAACAAGCTGAAAGTATGAAGTTTTAATTGATATTTATTCAGGGCCTGAATAAACACTTGAACACAATTTTATAAACGCTAAATTGCAATTAAACTTTTGGAAACTGATGAAATATGTGTAGTGTCTATTATTATTAAGTGCTGCTATTGTAACAAGATGCATCTAGATTTAAGGTCACTTTTACAGCACTGAAGAGGTTTTTTTAGGACCCAGCGCCTTTCCAGTCACACACCAGATAGTCAGGGTGGTTTTTTAGTGGAATTTCACCACTTAACCAAAGATTACAGCCACTAAGATAAATTTTAATGTTTTTAAATATCAATGTTTGAAAATCAATACATCTATTGAATCTTAGACGTTGAATATTTCCTAAGATATTTCCCTAGAAGTGCCAACCCTTAAAAAATATTTTTACCGAATTTTAAATTGTACCACAAAACTGGGACAAACTTAAAATTGTTAAGCCTTGAATGAACAGTACCGTGCAGGCCAATATCGTGTGGAACAACTTATAAAGCAACATAACGTATAAAATATTAGTCGAGCAATAAACTTCACTAGCCTTAGTCCAAGTTCCATAAGTTTCGATGTCTCAATACCGTCGCACTGCAGTAGCATAAATATTAACTGACTTACACATTAGATAACGAAGTGTGTACTGCGCCCGAACATGTTAGTTCGAATGTTCGTCTAAAAATGAATAATTTTGGGTCTTTTAAATTTCATTGTTAGTAATCCGGAGATAAAATTCGGTTATAAAAAAATACACGTAAAACTACGGTTATATTTGGAATTACGTTTTTGCATTGACTTTACATTAACATTAGGGCTATGAAAAAAAAAACAGAAAATATTTTTTGCAGCAATAGACAAAATATAAAAGTTTCTAAAATAAACACATATTATTATTAGAAAAAACCATTTTCTATAATATATCTAATATTTTAAAAATGGAATACGTCAGCACTTGATGTTTATAAGATGACTTTTGATTTATTATCCGAAACATACCGTGATCCACAGACAAAATATTTTGTAACGCCATTATTCTGGAAAAAAATGTTTACAGTAATAATTTGCATTATCATTGAGTTATATAAAAATATCACAACAGCATTGTTCCTAACAATAACGATACAGATAACTATTCGTTGTTACAAGCGTATATTCTAATGTATATTCCCCTCAAGCCGCAACGGGTCGCATTAACCGCCATTAAATTCGTAAACTTCCCGAACTACTTATTATGATAACTTGGTGCAGCGGCACACGATTGTTTCACGAAAACGAATCATACTTACTTAATTGCTAAGGGGAATACTGTTTGTGCTATTTTTTCAACTATTAAACTAGTTTAGTATTGGCTTGTAACTTATTTCTACGAAGACATTTTTTTTATTTAAAAAAGGCAATGTTCTAATTCTGGTAACTTCGCAAGCAAAGCTGTCTTAACTAAATGAGTAATAAGACAGTCAAAATATAGGAAGAAAAGGTGTCTATGAAAATCACATTATTCTAGGTAAAACACAAAAAAAAACCCTAACTGAATTGCAGGTTTTCTATTCAGTCATTAACTGCTTTGTTTTACTTTTCTTAGTCTATGTAATCACTATTATCACGCTTGTTATTTTGATTTTGAGGCAATGGAGTAGGAAAGATACTCACTATATCTATCTCAATAGAATTTTACGAGTACAGGCAATCGAACACGAGATCACATAATCCGTAGTCGGATAGATTTCCGTGTCAAATATATACTAAATAGTCAAATGAAATACACATGTGAATAAAATAGCTATCACACAATCGGAAATACTTTAAAACTACTCAAGTAGTCGTCGAGAGCTCAAGTCGGTTTGCGATAGGAAAAGTGGTTGAGTGTGCAAACGTGACGCTCGTCATATCCGGTACACGTCTGCAATATTTTACTCCCCAGCACCGGAAATTACGTAGGAAATCTGTGCCAACCAGGATATTGGCGGCGACAAGCTAACACTACTCGAATGCATAGTGGATTATGAAATTATTGGAGAGGTGAACATGTTTGCGGGAAATTAATCAGTGTAAACTTTTTACAAAAAAATAATGCTGAGAATTGTTTTATAAACACTCTCGACACCACTGTTGAGGCAAATGTCCTAAGATTCTAACACGGAATTGGGACAAATCTCAAACAAATATTAAAAAATTTAAATATATTTGAAAACGTAAAAAGGTTAAAGGTTTACACCGCTTCCTATTTACTTCTGAAAATTACACAAACTAACTCAATAATTGTAAGTTTTATTGATACATGATATTTATTGCAGAAAATGTTGCTTTATATATTATTTTAAAGGAAACTCTGCTCTAAAACCAAACTTCAGTAACTGAACTCGACGTCCTTACATAGTTTCCACGACTTACACGTGTCCTCAAAACTAAGAAATATTTACTAGAAACATACAAAGTAACCTCTATCAAAGATCAAATCTATCGCTTCTTATTCATTCATCATTCTCAATTTTATTAGAATGTTTCAAAATACGCAATCTCTATTCATGGATTCGTATACATTTTACTGAAATGCAGGCATGTTTTTCGGATAAAATTTGCATTTGGATTGTTGTCTCTTTTATCAAAATTGTGACTTTATTTGACTCTTCAAGAATAAGCTTGGAATAAAACTGAATTTATTTTATTACAAAGTATATTTTAAGATAATACAAAGACTGTGTATTATTGATAAGGTCAATATACTCAATATAATCAGAATCGAAAAAGTGCTTCAGATGAAGCTACGTGTAGCTGTAACAAAAACTCGATAGATGGAATACTGCTTATGATAGCACTATGTAATCGGCAAATCAAAATGAAGTATATTGTAACCTCACCGTTTGTTCATCAACACAGTCCAAGTCAGTTGCCCTACCGAAAAATAGCGTAGGCTTTCGTCAAAATTATAGCTAAATACAGAAAATAATAATGAATACTGGATTTTTTCAACTTCTCTCTAATACATGCAATGAAAGCGACACTGTTAAACAATAGTCTGGTATTATTTTATATCATTATCGTAACGCAAACACGATCACTCCACTTGTTACCAACACCGACATATGATTTCCTACCAACTTACTCTTCACCACGCGGTAACGTGAGATATTGTTTACAAGACAAATAAGATAGGATCCTTTTACAAATAATTAAGCAAATGTTAGGCGAATATTTCCAATGCCTTTGTTTATAAATGGTTATGACGTAATACTAATATTTGGTTACACGATTACTATTATGGGATATTTGTTGATTTGTAGGGCTGATGAAAGTATTTGTGATGTTATTATGTAAGAAGGAATTAATGAGATGTTTTGGTTATATAATAGATTTCCACAATAAGAAGATAGCTATATTATTATAACTCTGATTTTTTACAAACTATAGAAACGAAGCCTGATCTCAAGAACTTGACTTGAGTGTCATGAAAAGGTTGTAAAAAAGATGCTACAAGTGTTCCTCAATTTTGACTTGGTAGTAGACATTAAGATAGTAAGAGATGAAACCTTTTGGAATAGGAAGAAAATATCGCAGAAATTATAGGAAAAATAATTTACAAGAGAAGGAAGGAGGTAGGGGGTAAAAAACGGTTTATCGCTTTTTCCAGTCAAAAAACGAGTCCTAAAAAAAAGTTAAATGGTCTATAAATATTTCACTTGCTCTAACGGTTAAGGAAAACATCATGATGGAACCTTGCATGTCAAAATTTGTTTAATTCATTTATTGAGGCCATGCAATGTTCCCAACCCGCACTTGGCCAGCGTGGTAGACTACAAGGCCTAACCCCTCCCCCGCTGGGGGGAGACCCTTGCCCTGCAGTGGGACAGTAAAAGGATTAAAAAATGTATATGACATTTTTAAGAACATATGACATACCTAATTGTGACACATAATTATTCACACGAAAAATTAAAACGTTATGGACTAGCAAACAAGTATCTACATAATATATCAAACAACATTATTTTTCTCTCCAAAATCATACTTTAATCGCACAACAAAGAAAAGTCTTTAAATACACGTAACAATTTAAATATTTATGTACCGAGGCTAGTTGAAACTTCATTCAATTTTAATATTTATTTATATTCTTTGTTTGTTCTAAATAAATATGATTCTGATGGTCTAATTCCGGTATAGTATTGCATTTGACAAATCACGCGAGACACACACCCCTAAAGTAAACTGTACGTATAATATAAGACACTATTACAAATTTATCAGTACATTTAATAAACAACGATGGTGCGCTGAAGAGGCTAAATTTCAAATTATATTTATTAAAATTTTAAATAGTGATTTGTATTTAATATATTGTTAGTATTTTTACAAAGTTAAAATGAAGAATGAAAGTGAAATTTCAAAGCCCAAAGGGCATACGCGAGTGCAGTGGGCCGTAGCCGTTTTAGGTAAATAAAATATCAGTTTTAAAATTCGTTTCTCTTCAGTTTTAAATTAATTTTAAGTTTCTATCGGGTTGGTTTTTCGTCTTGTTCTAAAGAAGAAAAATTATTGGTCAAATTTACAATATTAATTTGGTCTTCCGGTTGCTACTTAAAAATTATGGATACAGGCAGCTAAGTATGGATTTCAATCGTTGATCAATCCTTGCTCCAGGACTCAGCGATAAGTTTTTATTTGTACCTCTTTCATTTGAACGTAGCATTGTTTCGGATCACTAATACTATTTATTACCAACACATATACCATTTATTCTTATTCAGACTTATACTTTGAAATTAATATTTCTTATATTAAACACGAATGAAACATTTTCTTAGTATTTCTTCTACTTGTTTTTCAGTAAACCTAACAGTTTTAACCTACGGCTTTCAATGCGGCTGGGTGTCTCCCATGACAAAAATTCTGCAATCGCCACAATCTCCTGTGGGTAGACCTCTGACCGACTCTGAAATATCGTGGATAGCTGGCGTGCCATCGTTGACTGCTATCTTCGGTATACTCGGCTTACTATACGTGGTCGATAACTATGGACGAAAGTGCTCTGTGATTGTTATGGCATCGCTGCAGTTGGTAAGTGCATCATCACAATTTTTTACCTTCTGTTAACATTGCTAAATGCCAAATTTTGCCTTCTTAGTACGTGAGCTAGCTGTGGTTTTCGTGTATTTCCGGAAAAAAATAGATTCATTGGAATAAATCTGAGGACAGGACAAAAAAATGTTTTATGATTGATTATTTGTATCGATATCAGTAAGAAATCCAAAATCGGAAATTAAAAGTGTGTCTAACATATAAAATGAGTATGGTGGTAAGATTCCTCAATGAATTAAAATAATAATTTTTCAGATATCTTGGATCATAAAAATTTGCCCATCGACTCCCACCACCCTCTTAATCGCGAGGATAGTCTGCGGCCTCAGCGCTGGAGGCTGCTTCCACGTGGTCCCCATGTATATCAAAGAGATTAGCCAAGACAACATCAGAGGGACCCTAGGGTCCATGGCCATATTGTTCCAGAACGTTGGTATCCTCACCATGTACTCTTTGGGATGGTACTTGGACTACTACACCGTGTTGTATCTGGTCGTAGGCCTACCAGTTGTGACGACGATTATATTTATTAAGGCTCCTGAATCGCCTTCTTTTCTGGTGAAGAAAGGGAGATTAGAGGTAAGTTTGTTTTACTGTTTTTTTAATCTCAAGTCTTGCCTCCAGTTCTTCTTCAAATACCATAGTTTTACTGAACTGTGATTTTAAAAACTGTTTTAAATATATTTTTTTGCTATAATACTACTGCTATTTGACAACTAATTATCAGTTTATGTAATCCTAAAGTAGTTGATTTCTATTTAAAGAACATAATAATACATTTTTGTACTGACGATAAAATTACTTATTTGCAGGAAGCAGCTGCAACTATAGCTTTCCTAAGAGGTTTAAACGTAGACGATAAAGAAGTACAGAATGAAGTTGATGCCATCAAGAGAGAGGATGACTATTTCAAATCTATACCTAATATAACGTTCTTAAATATTTGTAAGTAGTTCTTTATAAATATTCTCGGCTTTATAAAACCAACTAGAATAGATGAAAAATGGGCAGGCCTCACACAAAATTCAGACATCATTTCATGCTTTTGGACTGGTAGTCAGTCAGACGTCAGTTGAGACCGTTGGTTGTGGTTTTGGGATTTGAATTTTACGGAAGAGAGGCTTAGGTCAGACAGTGAACTGTCGGTTAATATGATGAGGACAATGAAGTCTCTGATAATTTCTTTGCTTTATTTATTTCCAGTCAAACACACAGCCTGGCGTCGCGGTTTTCTCATCTTGTTCTTCATCGTGGCTATTCACGGATCTAATGGTGCTTTCTCCATCATCAACTACGCTTCAACTATACTGGCTAACTCTGATGTGAAGATGGACCCGGAACTACTGACCTTGGGCATACCAATCTGTTTGACGATAGGAACTGCTATCACTATGAGCTCTGTGGACAGGTTGGGAAGAAAGGTAATGAGAAACACCTACTAGAATAGTTATTTTCAACATATTTATAGAGAAATTGCAAGTAGGAGTCTACTTTTGTTCAACTACATATTTTTGTTTTGCATAAAATAAATGTGACATAGAATTATGCCACTTGTAGAAAACATTTCATAGAGAACTCTTTTGCAACAAAAAAATATTGTGGATAACAAAATTGACAAAAAAAGTAATGCATCGTTTGGTGCTGAAAAAGGAATAGCTCAGTAGTACGATTCTCTAGAGTTGGTAATGTCGAGTATGGAAAGTTTGACATTTAAAATTTTAATGTACTGCCAAAATAGTTTCTGCGACGCCCGTTAGGGGCGCTGATAAGATTTTCATGCAAAATTTCTCGATGACTAGCGGGTTTTCGGTAGTCCTCACTACTATAAGTGGAAAATCGAGATACAGATTCTGAAAGAGGAATACTCACATATTTCTATTTACTAAATTATTTTTTCTTTTCAGGTGCTCTTAACAATAACATTCATCACTACAACATTAGCGTTCGCTGGTCTCGCATCTAATCTGTTGCTCCGTGAACATGGCTGGGCTCCTCCCGGCTGGTTGAACATAGTGGCTTTATTAGTAGCCGTATGCAGTTATGGTGCTGGAGTCTCTCCTGTACCTTTCATTGTTATGTCTGAGTTGTTTAATTTCCAAGTTAGTATATTTGACTGAATATTTATCTCGTACGAAAGGTGTTCTAGGTTTATTTAAAATGTAGTTGTCTTTAGTTAAACTATATTATGAGAAATTCCCTGCCTTGTAATATGTTAGTAAAGAAAACTTGTTCTAAAAACACATTACGTAATATTGTTGATTTATCAATGTTTACCAAATTCAGAACGTAAATTGATACATACATTAATTGTTATTTACTTCCACAAATAAAGAGTATTTAAAACTAAATTTAAAGCATATAAGCGAAAACTTTACTATATTCAACGGCAATAAAAATTAAATGCTTGTAAATATATTTGATTTAAAATGTTATCACTAGTAATCTTCGAAGATAGTGTTCTATATATTTACCTCTATTTACTTCATTTGTTGTAAGTTTTTATAAAAATGTTGCACCATGATCTACAGGTTACGATTGTCTAGAATTTGACATTTGAAATGCACTGATAAGTTAGTTCGTAGAGTGTCCGCTAGGGGGGCTGATCGGATATTCACACAAAAATTCTCGATATTCACCCGATGGTTAATAGTTATAGAGAAGCGGCCATCTGAAGTATTTTTTTTCTTTTCAGATCCGTGCCAAGCTAATGGCTTGTCTGGTTATCCTCGCATGGTTCACGACCTTCATCCAGCTAGTTTCATTCACTGCTGTTACCAACGCTTTTGGAGCATACGTCGCCTTCTACATTTTTGCAGCTTTGAACCTCATAGGGGTAGTGCTTGTAGTCATATTGCTACCTGAAACTGGCGGCAAGAGTGTTGATCAGATAGAAGCAGAGTTGATGAAAGGAAAAAAAAAGGATTCAAACGACAATCCACAATGCTGACATGCTATTTAACTCAAAGTTAAAATGCATTGTAACAGAGTAATATAATGCATTAACCCTCAGTTCTAAGGTACATTTAGCGGTATGATGAAATGAATAAACTACCGCTAAATATGTCCCAGAAACCGGGCATAAGAGATAGAATGGAATACAATTAATGTAATTTGTATTTGTATTTGTGTATAGAATGTGTTATGTATTTTTATATTCATTTATTAAAGTTTCATACGGTTGAGGGTGGAAGGACATAGCTATATATATTTTTGAACGAGGACAGTAAAATCTCATAACGACAATTCATATTGTTTTCATTATTTTGTAAGCTTTTGGAATAAAAACAAAATCATAACTTGTGTATTATTTGTATATTTTAGTTTTTCCCTATTAGTAATACTTTTTACGAGATCGTAGACATTAAAAATCGCGTGTACGTTTGTACATAAAGGCTCCTACAAACAGTGCCGGCAGGTTACGCGGCTTGCCGGCTTCAGTTCGTTCCTGACATTAGAGCGGTATTGTTGTGGTATTGGCGGCTTTACAAGCCTTAACTCATGCGCACGTGCGTTTTCTTACGAATGTGGTTATTTTTTTTACGTTTCTAACGCGAGCGACGATTTGCCAGACTTCTATTTCTTATAATTTCAATCACGAGAATGGGTTCTCTGGGCGTGTCCAGAAGACCTATTCACATGACCAAAACATTTACGTCAAAAATTCTACCGTAATGCGGTCTTTATAATATATTTATTTGCTTACATTTCCATATCATTTATTTATTCATACAATTTGTTAATACCAAACAAGTGACAGTGTGACAATTTTGATCCCTGTTACGTCGAACTAAAGTATAATGTAAATAATCATTATTAATGTACAAATAATCGCGTTATGTCACCAACTTATCAATATAAATATTTATACGCGGGGATATTTTTATTTTTGAATTTCATCACACATTTCATTTTCGTTGAGCTGAGTGTATAACCACTGGGGTTAGGCAACCATTCGCGCCGAAAGTAAATGGATGGGTGGTAGATAGACCCATTTTGTTGTAATATGAGGCGATCATATTTATTTTGCATCGACGATCTTTTAATAGATCTTGTCTATCTATGTTAAAGCCAGGGACACAGGAAAGGGTAAAATGTCTTGGGTCAACTGTCCCCAAATACATCTAGTGAATAGGTATGATATTACCGGAATGCTGCATATGGTACGCTTATCATGAGTCTCGCATCGTCGTTGGTAGATGTATAAGCCAAATCGCTCGGTTGAGTCCGACATTAAATTTTGTCCACATAATAGTAGGAGGTATTTGTAAAAAAGTATCAGTTATAAACTAATGAGTTGTGAAATCTCGTCATAAATATATCTGATAAATACAGTTTTGCAAAAACAATAAGCGCCTACACATTCACATCGCAAACGTAATTTATGAAATTCAGCCGCAAGTAACCTTATTACCAAAGTTTTACTGAAGTCAAAAGTATTTTAAGTCTGGAGTCTCAAAGCATTTCTGTGTAATCATATCATGCTGAGTCTTGATGTATAACGCTCGAACTCTTATAAGTTGTTAGGCTTTCCTTAAGATGATTGTACACTTAAATATCTTAGTACTGTAATAGGATATTAAGAGAAAATAAATTATTCAGATTTATACTAGATTAGAGTAGCTCGTGGCCTAGTTAACAACAACCGCGCGGTTCGATCTCGGAGGTTAAGCCACGGTTGCCGAGGTTTTTCTGTGGATGGGTGACCATCTTATACATGTCGAGTTCCTCCGTGTTTCGGAAGGCACGTTAAATTGTGGGTCTTTTTGAAGATCTTTGACAGTAGTCAGAAGCTTGAAAGTCTGACCGGCCTTGCCGAAGGGTATCGTGTTATAACCCAGATACCTGGGTTGTGGAGGTCAGATAGGCAGTCGCTCCATGTAAAACACTGAGACTGAAAGCCGACTCCAACATAGTTTGGAAGAAAGGCTTATATAGGCTGATATAGATTTAAACTAAACTAATTGCTTTTGTGTTCTGAATGATCGACGAGTGATGAGTATTTGACCGCAGATCGTGAGTTCCGGGGTCAAACGAAGTACTCTTGTAAATTTTGATTTTCTGTTGGTATATTTACAATAGTAGCTTTGACTTTGTTCGAAATATACTTGGCCCATTGTTATACGGAAAAACAATATAACAAACGGCGAAACGTGAACGTGCTTCATATACCTCTACCTAATCTTTCGAGTATGATCTAAAATTTATATTTGTTATTATTTCAAATTATGGTTATACGACAAAATATTATAAATTATACATAAAATTGAAAAATATGCTTAGGAAAATCTTACTACTACTTTGTCCTATTCGGAAATCGAACCAAGAACCATTTACAATTTCTAATGAATTTATTTCAAACACACTTGCAAATGCCTATCAAAGTCTATTTTCATGCAAGTACACTTTTAAAACTGCCAAAAGACATCATACATCTACTGTTAGTTTTCAATCTACAGCCGTCATCACATGTACAAGGTCTTCATTCGTTCAGTTCTTCACTCTTCGCTCGTTAAAGTGTCCAACTTGAGAGCTTTATCTCTCACTTTGATAGATGGACGTCCCACCCTGTGTTCTCTTTTATGATTTTTAAATACGAACAAAAGTGGGAAGTGTTCTTGATAAACTTGAAGAATAAATGTTTGAGTGAATAAGATCTTGTTTTTTGTAGCGCGATTTGGTACAACTATAGAGTAAAACCGGCTAGCTATCGAGAAATTTCGAATGAAAATCTGATCAGCGCCTCTTACGGGCGTCGTAGGAACTATTTTGGCAGTATTAAATGTCAATCATTCGATACTCGACAGTACCGACTGTAGAGAATTGTGCTTCTGAATACGTATTCTTTTATTCTAGACATTTAGTCCTAATGCCACAATAAAAATTACAGTTAAGATTGCAATGAAAAATTTCAAGTAGGTATTTTTATATGCTGCTATTTATCTGTGCAATCTCATGACGCGTTGTGCAAAATACAAACTCACATGACGCAGCATTTAAATAAGTAAATTTCAGTCGAATTTGGTATTATCTCTCTCAGTTTATCGGATATTGTAAGAATTAGTTCCAAATAAGCAGAACTAAACTAAAATTTTAATCGTATAAATTAAAACTAATTGTCACATTCTTACAAAATTTTAAATAACGCGAAGCAATATTAGTTTGCCACTGCAACAAATTATGATAAGAGAAACGAAATCAATTACTGTCCCACTGCTGGGCAAGGGTCTCCTCCAAATGAGGGAGGGGTTACGCTTTGAGTCCCCCTCGCTGACCAACTGCAGGTTGAGACTTAACATTTGGCATTTTATTTTTATTTATTTATCAATTATATATTTATAATTATGAACACTATCTTTAAGCTGATGAAATATTTAACATAAGATAAAAAGCCATTTAAACACCTATAACATTACCAATACCACAACAGCCTAAAAACTCCACTAAAAGCTAAACTTGTTGAAATATCGTATTACTTGTAACAAAGATGTAGAACGTAAGTCTCCGTGATCCCTCGTACTCGTGGAAACTCACACGAACTGAGGTAATGCTGAGCTTGAAATGTGGTTCGGTCTATTAAGTCGGTATTATTCCGTGTTATGCTTGCGTGTGATCTTGCTTCTCAATTTATTGGATGAAGTTGGATGTCGTTAAACGTTTTTTTAGAAGAGATGGTGCTTATATCTGAATATGTATGAAGTAGTAGGTCTTCTAGCCGATATTCGTCTTCGGCAGCCAGTTTTATTGAAACCAGCCAATTGTGCAGGACTTTATTTATAGTGGACAAGTGTGTGTACAATACACATGTACACTCTCTATTTCCTAGTCAGGTGGGACGGATAAACCGACACGCCCAGTGAGAGGTCAGGTGCAGGACCGACGGTTTTCCGTACTCTACGACCTAAGCTTACTACGCTTGCTCACTCCAGGCAATCTCGGAGAAATTCTTAACAGAGAAACTCAGATTTTGGCCCAGGTCAGACAAGGCTTTGAACACGAGACAGCGGTAGCCACATATAGTACATAGCACGAATATGCCACAGAGGCAAGTCATATACATGTAGTTTTGAGTAGCGGTCCCTATTGTGGATGAATAGCTTTTCGGTAAAATTCCTCCGTTTATTGGCAAGATTATGAAAATACTCAAGTGTTGTGCACGTTCATATTTTTATATCTTCCTAGAATCGGTTTGGACACGTGTGACATTTTTGGATGATGATCCACGGGCTATACTTCCGAGAACAAGGGTTTTTATTATACAGATTGTTGGGAAGCACCAGATAGGAAATTGTACGTGGAAAACGTTACCTTTTTATCCCATGACTTATATGGATGACATCCATAACTAAATTCTAAAGTGCTTATACAATAATGTTCATGAGAAAAGTTGCTGATATTGTTTGTATAGAGATATATTTCGTATAATTTTTTTAACTAACAGAAAAAATATCACCTTTTTATCCATATTATTAATTCATATAGGCCAAAGCCTATATGAATTACGCAAAGGCAGAATTCAAATAGTCAATACGCGATTGTTCATTAGAAAAGTTGCTACTGTGGTATTTTGTAGATAAATACGTTTTTTTATCACATAGAACATAAAAGAACGACTATACGTTTATGATAACGAAATCTAGATTATTATTAAGCCATTTATCACGTTCCTAAAACCAAAACAATAACGACGTATATAAAACCTTTATAATATCATAATCTACATTCAGTATGTCTAATAACGTAAGGAGTAAACTGCCAGCCGCTATAAATCCTGCAGCGGGCTACAGCGGGCGGGTCCCGGCATAAATCACAGGCTAAAAATGAGGCTATAGGCCAAAAAGGAGGCTTCACTGGCCAAAAATGGCCTCGCAATCTCACCCTAAGTGCGTATTGTCAAATACGCTATTTATTATTCGTGTTATATCACTACATGACCATTTTTGAGGCTTTTAGCGGCTGTAAAGGACTGCTATGAATAAAGAGCGTTTTGTTTTACCGACCGTGTGACGTTAAAAAATTTAAGGTTTTTTATTGGTTCGCTAACTGAGTTTTGGATGTACATTTTTTTTATTTTTGTTCCTGAATGGAATACGTATTTCATTTATTATGGGTATGAAGAGGATAATAATATGATATTATTTAACTATTAATAAATCTAACAACTAACTACGAAATTAAAATCATAATATTTTCAATGGGGATTAAATCTCACCTAGTCAGACCAACAGTTTCAAAGGCGTACTAACCCACGCTTTATTATTGCTAAATACATAGTAGTAAAGTGGTTTAAATGTACAATTCAACATACACAACTGCACATTTTCACCAGTTTTCGTTCAGGAGTTTAATTAAAAAATCCGGATTATACACCTATTATAGGTACATGTGAAGTGTGTGTATATATATCCACATACTTTCGCATTTGTATTAGTGCTAAGATTATCAACACTATAAATAAATCACCACACATCACCATTATCCACTGAGCCACAAGCTATCGGAAACAACCACAAGTGTTACGAAACAACGGAATTTAAGTAAGCACGTACGCTCAAATATTTGATATTCCGCTACATCCGCTACATCCGCACATCAGATCCGTAACACCGGATGCGGATCAAAGATACCGTACGAGGTAATGGTATCTAAGTATTTGTACTTTAAATGGATTTTGTTGATGAAACGTGTTTGTGGGAGTTGGTTAGATTTTATGTAAAGAATATTAAACAATAATAGTATGTGTTTTCTGTAAGGTTATTTTTAAGTGATTTTTGTGTCTGATAATCATCTTAACTGTTATTATCACGCTTTAATAATTAAGTACCTACGAACTTTTAAAGCATCGCGCCATTTCATACATTTTTATGCTTAGATTTCACAAAAGGATTGAAAAAGTTATATGTAAGTATGTCAACCTAAATATTTCTAGTTATAAGCTTCTAGAAAGAGTTTCATAAAACGTTATAAGTTGGTTAAAAAAAGCAATATTTTTTATCCAAATTCTTCAAAGTAAAATATCAATTTACGACTAATGTGTTCATATAAAAATGACCTTGTTTCATCTCGAAAGTACCTTGTAATAAAATGGCTCCTGAAATTGAAATTGAATTATGTTGACGAGCTAAAGTGCCTCAGGAAACTTGTTTTAGAACAAAAATAGGGCATAATAATATTTTAATATCTAAAAGGCCTTGAGAGTTTTTTACGCATACCCTCATTTTGTTAAGCCTATTAGTGTAACAGGTATTTATAAAAGACTGTTTGAGATAATCCGAATATGAAATTATTTAGCGATGACAAAAGTGATGGAAGCTCGTTCATTTAAACAGTACTCAAAATGGACCTAGGTTGCTGAAAATATTATTGAGTTTATGAGTTAGACTTTTTTTGTTAGTAATCTAATATGTCTACTATAAGAAATCTGAAAACAACTTTTTGATTTTGCAGCCACAACTCAACTACTTCAATATATTTGAATCCCGGTTAACTTCAAAGTACAAGTAGATAGTTTGATGCCAAATAATTACGAAACCTTATAAATTTCATACCCAAAAATGATAAAATATACATTAGACCCACTTGTTCAGAGAAACGTGCTTATAAACACAAAATAAATAATTTAAGTAAACCAAAAATTTTACTGTCAGATGTTTGATATAATTCCGAGAACGCAAATATCTCTGTTGAAGGTATATCGGAAAAAGTATAAAACTTTCCATTCGGCTGAGTCACTTTAATGTTCCTCATTTTACCACATTGAATCTGAAATGATTTACGCCCACAGATAGTATTGTGGAATTATCCGGGTACTGACTTCAAGCAATTCACGCATTTTACTTTATATTATTTTTCTTACTTCTTTCACATAGGGAAGTTAACTGAATTTAGCAATATTTATAATCAAAGCCTTTTTTATAGTAAGAGTGATGTCTATTTAGTTTCAGGAATCGAATTGATACTCAGGTGACGCATTATGTTATTTTTGATTAGAAAATGAATGACCTCCTAAAATAACATATTATTAATAAACATATCTATCTTGAAATATTGTTAAGATAAAAACAGGCAAAAAATAAAGTACGCAGATTTTGATAAAGAGTAGTAATGCCAGCTAGCTTTTGTTTGCGAGTTCATCCGTCGGAAAATAAATCAAGAGTAAGACTATGTTAACACATATTTACAATGCGAAATCTTTTCCAAAAAGTCTTTCACATTTTCTTTTATTAAATTAGTACGATAATCTCGTCTTACCATAATATTAATCTCAATATCAAATTATACATTTCTTCAGATATTCCAACAACAATTGATAATTGCCAAATTAATGATAACATTGAACAACTCAATTACATACCCATGCCGTCATCCGAAGACAAAAGGCATTCGTTAAGTACGTCAGTAATTGGCTCTCGTTTGACGCCAGTTCCCGCCCCAATATCTCCTTCATCGTGTGCTTATCTTACATTATTTATATCGTGAAGATTGTAAAGGTTACTGTTACACGATCTAAATTACTTCCTGAAGCGAAAGTGAGTTTGTATGATATAACAGCTAATTATCACGGAATTTGGAACGTTTGATTTTGATACTTTGGAGTTCTGGCCAAGATATCATCAAATATCCATCTTCAAAAATATTTTTGTATTAATTTCTTATCCAAAATAAAAACTTTATAACGTTTGATTTCATTTGCGAAAAAGCACTCCCGCTCCCGCAAAAGATATATTTTGCTGCATTAATCAAATCCACAAAAAATATTCCTATATATAGATGATGTGATATTTTTCTCTTCAAACCATCCATAACGAAACATATTGAACAAGTTATTCACATAACATATTCTCGGATAACGTATACTTAGTTGTAACAACTTTATCACTAAACTTGGAGCCTCCAATTTCCTAGCGAGGCCTTTCACTCCACTACATTGATACGTAATATTTTGTTCATCACAAACTTGCTACATAATAGTAGATTACGCCACATGTCACGTTTGCTTTATAACCTTTGCAAACTACGTAGGAGTTGTAAGGGGTCGTATATATTAGTTCTATTTGAAGATATTGCTACCGGCTAGCGTTATTATATCACAGTATTTCTAGACTTGGTCAATAAGGAGTTTAAAAACAGAACGGTGGCAATTTTTGATTAGATGGTTTTGTTAAATGCCAATAAAACTTTAAATCAAAGCATATCTTGTTACAAATATGTATTATTACTACTTGCAAGGATATATAATAACGTTTGATATCAAATTGTTACCCACACGCATTAGTGTGTCTATTATCCAGATCATATCTACATATTCGTCTTGTCAAATTTGCTCTTGCAAACATTCTGTAGAGCATGTTTGCAAAATTTAATACTAAAGAACAAATATTACATAGTAGGAAACTGTCTAATGTATATCCATGAAACTAACTTTCATAATAATTACATACTTTGAATGTCGGTAAAAAAATTGTTCGTAATCATTTCATGAAGAAAATTGTTGTGAATTTTTTGTAAGTCAAAGTTGTATTAGAGTGATCTGGGCTGTAAAATTGTGTGCTTTGAGAAAATTTTTGTTAACTAGCGTGGGTTGTACGAATAATAGAATAACGACAATGCGTTGGTGTCTTAACCTAACTTAATTTTATCCACTTTAATGAAAAACTTTAAAATGAACTCCGTTATGAATTGAAATGAAAACACATATATTTTATTAAGCGTGTATATCGATTCAGCGTTAACACATACAACAAATAAAACAAATTGTTACGAGATCTAAAAAATGGTGCTCATGACCAGTATGCGCATCACGTTGTGTATCACTATTCAGTACATTGCTGCTTCGAAGTAACGTGTCATTAAAATAATCTAGGAGAGAAAACAATGTATAGCATAGTGACCTTCAAATAGTTGGCAACTGAGATACGTGAAAACCCCGGTCAGGAAAGATAGTTTAACTACAAAAAACGTTGATGTTCTCTAAAATGAAAACGAAATGAAACAAGGCCTACATTTTTAATCCATTTTAAGTAATGATTAAATTTTACGCATGCACCAGTTGAATTCACTTATTCATAGTATTCGATGTTTAATCTAGTCTTCCGCGGTTAATTAATTTAGTCGCTAACTATCCACAAATCCGCGTAGACAGTTCGCAGCGCACGAAATAATTTGACAAAGGCTCAAGCGAGAATTGTGCGGATTTCATTGAATCCCAATTTAATGGTCCGACTAACACGGGGGAGGATTTTTGTTACGATTTAACGAAGCTTTTATTGAGGGCCGGTAGAATTAACGCCCCGTGGAACTCGGCTAACCGATGATTTTGCAGTGCACGATACATGAAAGGCGAACAGAATAGGAGAAATGTTCGGAACGAACGTGAACATTGCGTGTATATTTTTTACATGTCTGTAATTATGGCAAAAATCTATAAATTCTCGACTTTCATGCTGCATGAATTCCAATGCATAACAATTTAATATCTCAATGACGAAACCATATTTGTTTTAGTCATCACTTTATATTGCTGCTGTTGACTAACAACCTATTGATCAAAAATAGATGAAATAAATTGAAGAGTTGTACTAAACTTTTCCGTCGGATATAGATACTTTCACAATGAGATAATTCGCAGAATTCATAACGCAACGCTACATCGTTCGCAGTATCGTGAACGTAGGATTTTATTCAATTTTATTCAGCAACACGAACATGCAAATTTTGAACGTAAAATTACTAAAGGTTCCGTTAATTCGGATTTTGGGAAATATTAATACATTCCAAGAGCTTCCATTAAATATTATACAGAGCGATAAAAAATATTTTTATTGGCACTCCAGTGTGGATTTATCTAAGTGTTTTGGTAACATTTTTTCTTTTTGCGGCTACTTTGATATGAATAAACGATTTATTTCATCGAATTAAATGCTTATTGCCGGAGCAGTTAAGCCTCGCAACAGAACAAGAAAATTAGGATGACTTTTTGTATCTCATTTACTAAATAATTAATTAATTTCACATTTATTTTTTACTAGCTGACCCGCGCAACGTCGCTTGCGTCACATAAGAGAGAATGGGTCAAAATTTTCCCCGTTTTTGTAACATTTTTCACTGGTACTCTGCTCCTATTGGTAGTAGCGTGATGATATATAGCCTCTAGCCTTCCTCGATAAATGGGCTATCTAACACTGAAAGAATTTTTCAAATCGGACCAGTAGTTCCCGAGATTAGCGCGTTCAAACAAACAAACAAACAAACTCTTCAGCTTTATAATATTAGTATAGATAGAAGGGGTATCGTAAGAGGAATGTCACCACTCAAACCTGTAGCGAAACTTTACATAGCATAGGTCTTAGTGGTATTAATGTGGATTATTTTAGAATGTTATAGACAATCGAAATTAATTTATAACACCTACGCATTTGCTATAAATAAACTTATATTACCTAATTATTCAAACACTTAGTAGTAACAATGATCGATCGTTTAGGTCCTGACACCGATCTGAGTACTAACGAGCATAATTGAACGTTATTGATTGATTATAACATTAATATTTCATAATGTATGATCACATGTACTAAGCTGAATTCGATATAAGGAGTTGCAAGGGTGATAAAAAGTCCGTTTTAAGACAGACAGTCGCACAAATCATATTGTTTTATTGAGTGAATGCAGTTTTGGGAAAATTACTACGACAATACCTACTTCATTTTAGCTAACCAAATGCTTTACCGCATAAATTATGTTCTGTTTTCGGTTTTGCTTTTCTTTTACAAAAATAAAAGCGAAACCCTTCGGTAAGACTGCTTATCAACTTTCAAGTTCTGATGAGTTAACGACTGTCAAAGATCTTTGAAAATGACAGCCGGGACTCACAATTTACCGTGCCTTCTGAAACACGGAGGAACTCGATATGTATAAGATAGTCCTACCACATGGACCCATCCACAGAACCACCCATGTCTAGAGATCGATCCGCGCAGCTGTTGTTAACTAAGCCACGAACTCCTCCGCGTAAAATTTTAATAATAATTTTCATAAATATATTAAATCAACAAGATTTAAAATATTACGCAATAGTCGCTGTGTATGCCGGAAACTGCCATGGAAATAAACTCGTAACTTATCATGCAACCTGAACATTTATTTATTTACGTCGGAACTTTAATCTCACTTCATTCTTATTATAGCAGTAATTCTCAAAACACTCAAATTATCACTTTACAATCATAAATCAAACAATCTTATCTTAAAAACGAATAACTAGTATGAAAGAACACTATTTACCTACTTAGCAAATAAAACAAAAGTAACATTCATCTTGTGATTATATTTACTATTGTCGAACTTATTATTTATACTTGTTAGCTGTAAGTAAATAAAATATTATGTAATAAAAATGTTACGCAGTTGTCTGTTGACTTTATTTATTTATAATAATATGACTTCTCACTATTATGAAGCAGGTTTTCTAATCGGGAATTTTTATTATATTTTTAGACTGCGGCCACTATTTAACACTGTAAATAAATTAAGTCTTAAGTAAGATTTTACGACATTTTGAAGCAATGCTACGTGTGCTACTAAATTCTCAAGTAGTTTCCAAGATAAACATTAAGATGTTTTAGTCTCTACCGACCTCTATGTATTCTTGTATATACACACACAAAATCCATATCCATACTAATATTATAAATGCAAAAGTAACTCTGTCTGTCTGTCTGTTTGTCTGCTGCTCAATCACGCCTAAACTACTGAACCAATTTGCATGAAATTTGGTATGGAGATATTTTGATATCCGAGAAAGGACATAGGCTACTTTTTACCTCGGGAAAATGACGCATTCCCATGGGAAAATTCAGGTGGCGGACGAAGTCGCGGATAAGAGCTAGTTACAATATAAATCTGATAGAAAGTCAAAGTCAATTTCATTTGTTTATTCCGGGAAAACAAACAGTTACAGCACAAGAGATCACCTAGGTTATAAGTCAATACATTCGCCTTGGGAAATACCAGCCCATCAGACATAACGTGTCTGTCTCCATGCGTGTCTCGTGAATGTAACATTTTGTATAGCAAATATTGAATAATATGTTATTTGTATTTGCTACAGTTAATATTGATTATCTAACTACGTAAGTGAAACAATGGGGGAGAATCTATAAATAATCATATTTGCTCTTGCATTGCTAGTTCTATTTACTCTCTTCAGAGTATTTTCTCAAAGTATACATTTATTATCTATTTCAAAATATAATCTCATTCACAGATTAATATTTCAAAATAATACTCTATCCAATGATATGATATATTTCCTTAAGTAACAAGAATATATTTAGTCCGAGACAGGTATACTTATTATTCTAAAGTTACATTTGTATTGACAATTAAAAAAATATTTCAAATAAGTACAAGTCATTCGTCAATCAGATTATATTTTGTACTTACTTAGAGGCAGATTAAAAAGAAATTCACCTGTAATACAATTTATTTGTAAACAAAAATCCAAAACACCTTCAAAACACCAGCTTACACAGTATAAAAGCATGACACGGACAAGCGCGGCGTTTCCTAAGAGCGGTAGTAGCATCCATAACCATTGTGTAAATATTTGACACCGAACAGATAAGAAAACCTCTTACCGCCTCCGAGGATACACCATCACTTATTCACAAAAGCTTTCCAATTTTATGGCAATCTTATTCGCGGGGCTCTTGAGATTTGTGAGAATTTTAATTTGTCTTTAAATGCTTCGCTGAGTTTGTATGTTGCTGAATTTATTTTTAGAAATGGTTATTTTTATTAACAGTCCTGAACTTGTTGTAGGCATTCGTAACGCAGATTAAATACATATAGAAACAGTATTCTCACTGCTGGTATTAAATTATCCGAATTATAGTATAAAAAAATAAATGGTTTAAGTGAATTGGTCCGCCAAATGTTCACTCTCTGTCTGTCTGAAAGACACTCGTACAACTAATAAATAATTCAAAATATTTTCTTAGAATCAGCTAAAGACCATTTTCGTTAATACTTTTTTCACCCTAATTTTTCCATTAAAGGCAGTCCTTAATGTGAATTTTTAAGCCTCCTTTAAGAATGTCCCTAAATTTCTTCCCCATGGATGAGTAAGCAGAAAAATATTTTTGCTTTTTTGTATTCCCTTCGTATTTTGATCAGGGGCGATTGTCGCACCCTGGCCGGCACTCTAAAATATTTTAAGATTACAATCTACAAAGAAATTGTTAGAAAAGGCAATCAAATCGATGAATCATGGTAATATTATGGAAAGTAAACAGATGTGCTGTTGCGCATAAAACGGCAGCTCCCCCATTTTGATTATTATCAGTGTACACATTGGAGCATTGACTTTCGGATGTGCATTTTAGCAAAATTATATTCAGTATTTTGTTGAAAATAATGCTAACAGTTTTTACCGTTAAATATTTGTTTTAAACTGTTTAATTGGTGTTCAAAGTGTCAACAATAAAATGATTTAACACATTGTACCTGCATCACTTTTTGGACAAATTTACTAAATATTCAACTAGTGTGTGTGTTGTTCATTTCTAAAATATACTAGGTTTAAGCCCTCATGTATATCTACACAAGATTAAACGTAAACGTTTTCCCGTATTCATTGAATGTCAAATTTTCTTCCACACCGAACAATATGCTAAGAATTTCCTCGAAATTTTCACCTTACTGATTAAGTTGAAGTGTTGAAACAGACCTCACTGGAGGCCAATCTCCATACATTACAGATACACTGAACTAATACTTCACAAAGAGAATGATAGACAAGTGGCAGGTACGCGAACAATTTGCTGAATTGTTATGTATTCATTCATCGGGCTTCGTCTGCAGATGTTACTGCTGTTGACAAGTGAAAAGAAAAGGTTTCCATATTTTATGTAGAGGCTAATTGTATTTTTGGGTTTAGGTTTGATTGATGGATTTTGTTGTGACCAGAAAAAGAGTTAAGACTTATTTACTTACTGTAAGGCTAGACTACAACAGAGTATAATTATTTCGACGACAAAATATAGGTGACATACGTATTTGACAGATCGGACTATGTTAAAATAGTCGCTATACCACTACTAATGCAGTGTGTTCAGTACCTAGTTTGGTAGTATTTTGTGAATGTAGCTGGTACGTTCACAATAATCCGCTACAAAATTAGTTTTTAATGCAAGGGGTGTTGAAATTTAAAAAGAAAATGTATGTACTAAATTCTTCAGAGCAATAACAAAAATGAGCAGTGAGAGGTCAGCGAGAACGCTTTAATCAAACTTTACGAGAAGAAAATGTACATTAAACTGTAGCCTTAATCCCATTTCACAATGCAAGTAAAGAACTACTAAATAATATTCCGGAGCAAATGTAGCGATGTTTGGTACAGTTTTTAGGACAGTAATAATGTAGCTACATAGTTGTGTACGAGGTAACGATAACGTTTTACAACTTGCGCTTTATGAACATCACTTTAATAAGATATCATCGTTTTATTGAAACTAGTTGATGTTCGCGGATGCGCTTGGATTAAGTTTATGACAAGCATTACTCGTTTATTCTGGGAAAAAAGGTTATGACGTATGAATCCTGCATCCTGTAGAGAAACTTGTTCGTTTCTTAATCCTTACCAGCCATAAGCAAGCAGAAATCAGTCTGTATTTCTGAATAAACGTTAAAATTTCACAACTATTACTAAACGAAATAAACTAAATGTTACCCAAAATATGATATTGTTATTATTTTAATTCGGGAGAAGCAAGAAGGCTAAAAATTAGAAATGAGTAAGAGAGTTTAAAATTATTCGACGGAGTATATTCACATCACAATTTGTAAAGAAGATTGGCAAGCATTATGACCAGTCAGAACATTGAGATTTCTAACCAACATATTTAATGAGTTGGTATACCAAAGAAAAGCTTATATCATTTTTCATACAACGCAAATAGTTCACATACGAAACCTAACCGAAACGAAACCTCGCTCAACATTCATTCGTTTCAAATATCAACGATATTCAAATCAAACTACCAATAACTTGTAATACAAGCATACTTCAAAGCGTGCTATAAAACATATCGTAAACCGATATTTATTTGTGCAGCCGACGATCGTATCGCGCTGTTTTATTTCCGCCCCCGGACCGCTCGCGACTGACCGCAATCCGATTTCCTGCACTTTTGCGTACTCTTCTCTGTATTCCAACGGCAAAGTCAGCCATGACACTTTTATAGCTTCGCATCTTTTATTAAAAACGAGCTTTCTAAACTTTCAGGCGATTCATTGGCCGTTTAGCGGTTTGGTATTGCTTTCAGGACTTTCGGAATGAAATGGTTTTATAAATAAATATTGTATGTCTAGCTCAAAAATAAACGGTTAAAACTATACTTTTCCCTGTTAATGGTTTTAGACATTGCAATGTTTTTAATTGTATTAAAGACTAGCTGACCCGCAACTTCGCTTGCGTCACATAAGAGAATCATGATTTTCCCCGTTTTTGTAACATTTTTCACCGGTACTCTGCTCCTGTTGGTCGTAGCGTGATGAAATATAGCCTATAGCCTTCCTCGATAAATGGGCTATCTAACACTGAAAGAATTTTTCAAATCGGACCAGTAGTTCTCGAGATTAGCGCGTTCAAACAAACAAACAAATAAACTCTTCAGCTTTATAATATTAGTATAGAAAAGATAACAGTCAGAGATATTGTTTCAATCATTATAAGTCGAAATAGCTGATAATAGGACTGACTGCTTTTGGCATGTCTTTTTCTCCATACACATTCATAAACTCAAAATCATTCAAATTAATGGCTATAAAAAATTGCACTGCAAAAAAAATATATCTATTACCAAAATTCCATTAAGTAACTCAGTCTTTCTTTAATTATTTAAATGAATAATATAATCCATTAATATTTTTATCAAGTACATCTTAATAATCCAAATTTCTAACAGAAGTATTGGAAATCCATTTGTTATTCATATTTCTTTCGTTTCAATCCATCAGCTCTCTCGTTGGTATTCAATGGCACTTGAGATATTTCTCAAATATCTGAATTTATAAGTAGGTACTTTTTCAAAACACGATTGATACCATTTCTGACAAAATTTATGCAGCTTTAAATTTTTGGTTATCGATTTAAAATATCTAAAGTAAATTTTCTCGCTTCGTATTTTTTATACTGATTCAATAATTTAATGAACATTATAATTATCTAGTTTATTGAATAAATCTACATTATTTTTTTAAAACTCAATGGTCGTTTCAATTCCAACTCTAAAATAATATCACATCTATTCAGTGAAGCTAGACTTCGCGAAATATTGGACGATTTCTATTTGTATTTATGTTCTAATGCTATGCAAAAGTCAATGGTCTCATAATCGTAGTCATCTCAATTATTTTAGTCCGTAAGCCAGTGACAGATTTTCACGACCAATTTCCTCTCAGTCGATAATTCGTAAAATGCCTCAGAGAGTCGCATTATGACGCGTTGTAAACGTCAGCTGCGGCTCCGAGGGTGGGTTGAGCAGTGGCAGCCGCCCAAACACGTAAAAAAAATAAAAATTTTTAGTCATTTCCTCCCGATTAAAAACTTGATCAAATTAAAGTTAAACCAATATTTCGAAGAAATAAAATCGTCAGCTGGTTATACAGTGGTGGATTATACGTCAGCTGGTCACGCAAAGATGTAAAAAAAAAAAAAAAGTTTAGTGATTTCCTCTCAAACGAAAATTTATCAGATGATAGTTTATGTATTGTTTTTAATAAATAAATTAGTCAGCTGGCTGTATGTAGGTCGAATGTTTGTCAGCTGATGACCTTAAGGTGTAACGTAGGAGCAAAGTAAATGTATCAGCTGACGTGTTTTCCCCCAACATACTGCCAGCTGATTGTTTTAATTACTTACAGGATCATGTCAACAATTAGTACAACTATTTTTTTTCGGGAGGAAATGACGTACTTAAAGTTATTCAACATGTAAGATTTTCGGGCAATGTTTCGATTATTTTTTTTTTTATGGGAACTACGATTTTTAACAATAGAAATAAATAAATACTTTGCTGAGCTAATCAATTAATTTATAATTTTTCAATATTTAAATTAATAATGCTTAAGATTTAATACAAAAAGTTATTTGATTATGTTTGGTAATTTAATCATTTTCATTTTCGCTTCTGCTCATCTCACTTTCCTCTCTTTTATTTACTAGCACGTATAATACTTCAAAACCCAGAACTATACCTAGCCTTGGGTGAGGATAGATATGCCCGAACTGGTACAACTAGAATAATATACGAGTTACCACCGTAAGGGGCGATGGAGGGAAATTTGGGGACAGACATAAATCTAAAAGACACGAGAGAAGTGTGGCCACATTGTGGGATATTTTTACCTCACTTTTTGACACACTCTCATCTAAGTACATTATAAACGGCAAAGTGGAGGGAAAAATATCCCACGGTCTGGCCACACTGCATGCGAGTAACATGGGCTAAAGCGAGAACGCAAAATATGACTTGCCGAAATAAAATTAGATTTATCCATAACTTCAGATATAATATAAGATACAGTTCAACACATTTGTTTTTTTTTTAAAGTCCTTCGTGAGTGGCTGTATTATTTTATGATCTGACGATCTTAGAATATTTTTTTTTGTTAATGCTTATTTGTTTGATTGTGTTATTCACTTAAAGTTTCCGCTTACGCCATGAGTAAGACTAAGATAAGTATCACTTACTGACGTGAGAGAGAAAATAAAAACAATATCAGATACAATATACTACACACGTCTAAACGCTGCTTAATAACTTAATATTCAATCGAAACATTGCCAGAAAATCTTACATTTTAGTTTGCACATTAAATATAATGTTGAATAACTTTATGTACGTCATTTCCTCCTGATAAAAAATAGTTGTACTAATTGTTGACATGATCCTGTAAGTAATAAAAACAATCAGCTGGCAGTATGTTGGGGGAAAACACGTCAGCTGATACATTTACTTTGCTCCTATGTTACACCTTAAGGTCATCAGCTGACAAACATTCCACCTACATACAGCCAGCTGACTTATTTATTTAATAAAAACAATACAAAAACTATCATCTGATAAATTTTCTTTTGAGAGGAAATCACAAAACTTTTTTTTTTCACCTTTGCGTGACCAGCTGACGTATAATCCACCACTGTATAACCAGCTGACGATTTTATTTCTTCGAAATATTGGTTTAACTTTAATATTTTGATCAAGTTTTTAATCGGGAAGAAATGACTAAAAATTTTTTTTTATTACGTGCGTGGGCGGCTGCCACTGCTCAATCCACACTCGGAGCCGCAGCTGACGTTTACAACGCGTCATAATGCGACTCTCTGGCATTTTACGAATTATCGACTGAGAGGAAATAACTGACGAAAATTAGCGCCTGGCTTACGGACTATAATGTTGAATAACTTTAAGTACGTCATTTCCTCCCGAAAAAAAATAGTTGTACTAATTGTTGACATGATCCTGTAAGTAATTAAAACAATCAGCTGGCAGTATGTTGGGGGAAAACACGTCAGCTGATACATTTACTTTGCTCCTACGTTACACCTTAAGGTCATCAGCTGACAAACATTCCACCTACATACAGCCAGCTGACTAATTTATTTATTAAAAACAATACATAAACTATCATCTGATAATTTTCGTTTGAGAGGAAATCACTAAACTTTTTTTTTTTTTTTTACATCTTTGTGTGACCAGCTGACGTATAATCCACCACTGTATAACCAGCTGACGATTTTATTTCTTCGAAATATTGGTTTAACTTTAATTTGATCAAGTTTTTAATCGGGAGGAAATGACTAAAAATTTTTATTTTTTTTACGTGTTTGGGCGGCTGCCACTGCTCAACCCACCCTCGGAGCCGCAGCTGACGTTTACAACGCGTCATAATGCGACTCTCTGAAGGATTTTACGAATTATCGACTGAGAGGAAATGACTGACGAAAATTAGCGCCTGGCTTACGGACTATTTAGATTACCACGGTCTTTGGATTCAGCTCGTTCATCTCATTCATCCCCATCACACATTCTTCATTCATCTCGGTTTTGTTCAGTTCACGAGATTAGTTCATTCAGTACAGTGTAAAAACATTATCTTAGTTGTAGCTTCACCGCTCTATAAATTAGCTCTTGTGTGAAGATCTAAATGACTGCCAAGTAAATGGATTTGTGTACTTAAACACCGCTCAGCAACTGTTTAAAACTTGCATTTGGAAAATCAATAATACGGTTTGTGTTGCATTCATTTTCAGGACAAGATTTAATACTAATAAAATTAACGTTGGCGAAATAACATTTTTTATATGACTTTTATCATATCATAATATGAAAAAAAACACTAAATTACCCATGCGACATCAACCGTATACGATGTTTTGCCCCTCTACCGCTTTCACAACAAAGCGTATTTTAGGAACTAAAATAGCCTTGTGATTTTTCTTGTAATTAAACTCTCTTTATGCTAAACATGAAAAATAACTCCAACGAGAAAATAATTCAACTGTAGGTACTCGTGTAAGCTTAACATAACACAAAGCAATATAATTGAAGAAGATAACCCTACTGACTATTTTTTAAACCGTACATAACAATAAAATAACCCCCTTATTCATAAACACACTATAAACCGCTTTTAGTTAAAAAACTACTATAATATGTTTTCTCTTTTTCATTTCGCCTTTCATAACTTCATATATTTTTATGAATAAGAGGGTAAATCTTTTATCAGTCTACAATATGACTAAATAACAACCATAATCTCATTTCTTCTTTCACATTTCCTCGTTCGAACTGCACTCATAAGCTTACTCTATTGACTTATAGACTCAACTGGATTCACGTTCATTAAATCTGCTTCGCCATTTGCATTTTATAAATACTTTATTGTAGGAAGAAATAAAAGCTTGAATAGTATTCGCATAAATGTTAGTTCGGTTGTGAAAGCCACTGAGTTTTTCGTATTTGCTTTGTTTTTGATTTGTTGAAAGAAGATTATGTTTATTGGGTTTAATTTATTTTCTCACATGTTTCGGCTTATTGAACTGTTTCTATTAGTGTTTGAAATTGCTTATAATAAAAATAAATTTGCTTCGTGAGTTCAGTTGTGACTTTGATTTAGTAATAGAGAAATTGTATAAAGTATAGAAAATCGTTCAGCTCATCCAAATTGATTTGGGTCATACCAATCTAGTCAAGTAATTTATTTTGACAAATATTGTAATCAAATGCTATACAACAATTTTATGTGTAAACTAGAGGCCGCCCGCGACTTCCTCCGCGTGGAAACACTTCCCGTGTAAATCCGGGATAAAAATGCCTATGTGGTTTTATACCAAATTTCATCTTAATCGGTTCAGTAGTATTTGCGTGAAAGAGTAACAAACATCCATACATACATACATACATTCTCACAAACTTTCGCATTTATAATATTAGTAGGATTATCATCTAAGAAATACGGCTCAAGGCCTTTACGGTTTACTTTGAAAGCATTATTTTGTCTCTATCTTATCCCTCAAAAACCTTTTCAGTTCCACGTGTCCATAATTTGACACACTTGGCTTTAATAATATTAACTCTTCAAAAACAGTAGATTTCGGACGAGCAACTATTACTATGTCATATTAATTAGCTAGTTCTAACTGTAACGTGTATGTAAAGTTTGTTAGTCGTGCCGGTAGGTGGCGTCACTCGCTAACAATCAGAATGTGTCTCTAAACTTAATGCATTGTTCTGAATGTTTGCTCTGGGATTTCAGCTGTAGAATAATTGTTTTAGACGTCACTTTTGACTGTTCTGTATAAAATGGTTTATTTACCCGCGTAATTTGCTAAATATTTTGTAAAAATGCAAAACATATTCACTTTGCTACTACTTAAGTTGATCACGATAATCAAAAGTATTTTTTAAGAAAGCAAAGCATCTTAAGTAATAGTATAAACTACTGTGTGAAAATATATATTTATGAAATGGTCTAATAGATTTTTTGAGTGTCAAAATAATGAAGTCCTTTCGCAAACTCTACGTGGTTTCTTCTATAAAAAAGGACCTACGGTATTGGCTTTCTATCACCGCTATTTTTCACTTACCATGTTGTAACAAGCAATAAAACCTCTCAAAAACCATGTTTCCTTTCGAAACATCCACATTACAAGCACATAATTCTCTAAACAGGGCTCGGTTCCTCAAAACACGAAGAAGGCGTGCTCTTCCAGTCAGGTGGTACCAAGTCATCATACCCGCTGGCAAAACCCTCAGCAAAAACTTTACCATTAAGGTCAGGACAAAGAACCACTACCACATCACAATTATCAACCATATTCCTTAACACATATGGTGTATTTTCCTCTGTGTCATCAGGCAATCATCTTTTAATTTGTTCAGCAAGTTGTTGGAAACTGTACAATAGATGAATTGAATTTATTCGAAGTGTTTCAATTAGAAAACGGACAGGTTTAAAGGAAACTTCTCGACTTGTATCGGAATAATCCTTTTTGTGGAGATTTCTTTCTAGCTTTATTACAATATAGATTTTCATTTACTGATATACAATTAGGAAATTATTTGTTAGTTTAGCAACTTTTACATTCGGTAAATTTTATGAATGGCTTTATGGTTATGACGTTAACCACTAGATAGGCAGTTCTTGTTTAAATAACAAATAAACAAAAATATTTTAGATCAGTCAAAAGCATTTGAGCCAGTTCAACATATCTTTAATCTTACCTCTACACGAAAAAGCAGAAAACACGTCCACATGAAATATACGCTCCCTTTTCTCGAGATCCTTGCATTTCAAGTTATTCACCAAATATAAAATACATTGCATAGAGATCTGCTTATCAGCCGAGGGTAGAGTATGATATGTGCCCCTACATATAGAATGATATTATTTAAACATTGCAACAGTGCAGGGAGTAGGCAAGAGTTACGATCTGACCTAGTTTGTTCCAAACAGGCTGACAGTGTGTTTTTTCTTACGCTCCCAAATCAAAGCCAGTGCAAAAAATACCCGAGAATTGTGGGACAATAGTTTCTTTATTAGACAAAACACTTGATATTTTATTAGTTTAGTTTCTCTCGGAAGTGATATACAGAAGTTTGGATTTAGTGTAAGGATATGTTTTGAGGCAGCTTATTTTTAGTTCAAATAATTTGTTAATCTATGGAGCATTATTAAATATTAAAATTATATCAAGCAAGCAGTGATAGCCGAGTGGTATAAGTTGACACCTCCCGCGCCAGTGGTCGCAGGTTCGAATCCGAGGCACCACACCAATGACTTTTCGAAGTTATGTGTGTATTAGAAATAATTATCACATGCTCCAACGGTGAAGGAAAACATTGTGAGGAAACCTTGCATGCCTAAAATTTGTTTAATACATTTATTGAAGGCATGCAAAGTCCCCAACCCGCACTTGGCCAGCGTGGTGGACTTAAGGCCTAACCCCTCCCTCATTACGGGAGGAGACCCTTGCCCAGCAGTGGGACAGTAATGGGTTAAATAAAAAAAAAATAAGCTTCTCATATAAATTCATAGCATAAGAAAACATTTTTATAATCTGCGAATGTTAATCGTACTATCAACATCCTCGTCTTTACCTCATCATACATTAAGTGCGATCATTACAGCATGTTTTCTGTCATTATTCAGCTACACTAGTCATACTAGTAAGTCATATCAACAAAGAAAAAGTAATCATAAATGCGTGCGAAAAGATATATACGCTTATCTTACAAATAATAAACGACCCAAAAGTCTTCTAAGTATTTATAGTGTTAGTTAATAATTGGCACAAATAAACAAGTAGCGTGGAACTTTCAGATAGTTAGCCGACGGTTAATATTTAATGTGCAAGTAGTCAAGTACTAACGACGTGGTTATTAGCCTAATTTGTCTCCATTGAAGTTGATTGATGAAGGAAATTTACCGTAACTTTCTCTTGAAAGTAATACTCTAGTTTTCTGAGTATCAGCTTTTTGGAATTAATGAGTATACATACGGTTAAAGTATTTCTGAATGGGTAAAGTTTGGTAATTATTATTTTAGTTTTAAACGATTCGTTTACTCACCACCACGGAGTAACTAACACAAAAGGGAAGGGCATGTCATTGTCATACTATGGTGTCATTGAGGACCGCTGCCGCCAAACTCAGCCGATGACGATTAGCCATGGTTACGATTTATTAAAAATCTCACTTTTTGTGGTTTAAATTTAGATACCTATCTTAATACATTTCAAGCCTTTAATTGTTCTCTAAATTAAATAAAAATAAGTCACTTTTCACAGTACAGCGAAAAACTATAATTAAAAAAATATGACGGCCATAAAAACACAGGAACCAACTCAGACAAAATAAAAGCAAAAAAATCAGAAGAGCAGCCAAAAATTCAGGCCACAGTGCACGCAAAGGTCAGCCTTGAAGCCTTAAACAGGGTAAACAAGCACATCACACAACATCCGCATTAAGACAATAAGCCGAGCGAAACATCATGAACGAAGCTATCTTTTCTCGTGTTACCCTCAATTATTCAACACCAGACGAATTAAATTATCTGTTGGCGTTAAATATTCAACTTGATGAGCTAACTGGAGTTAAATGCATGAATTGTTCACAGATTTTTTAGTTTAAGATGTGATATTGTTACAAAAAAAAGATTTTAAACGTTTAGTTTTATAACATTAGCTTTATGACAGAAATAGTACGGATAACAGAAATAATCAAGCACTCGTTTGTGATATAGCCATAATAAAATCCATTAGTAATGAAAGTGTTACGTAAAAATTACACATACATAATTAACACAAGTGCAAGGCAGAACAGAACTGCAACATTATCCTTGCAAAAACCAAATGTGTAGGAAAATCTGAAAAACGATGAATATTTATAATACTACCCGAAATAGCAGAATTCATTGATTCGTCAACTTTTATAAGCAAACTTGAGACGAAAAAGAAAACAAAAGAAAACAAGAATATGATTAAAGTCTAGCAGTAAGCTATGAATGTTTAACCGAAATATTATTCCACCAAGTAACGTTTATTCGTTTACTATTTTTCGGGAACAAAGAGAAATGTTTCAGAACCTGGAGAAGAAATATGAATATTTTTTAATATTGTATAACATTAATAAAAGTACATCTATTATACAATCTTTTTTATGAATAGAATATTAATTTAGAAAATTAATTACGTTATTTTAGATTTACGAAAGCTAAAAATTATCTATTATATATTATGTCTAAAACCACACTCACACATACTGCACTTGGGTCGCGGGGAGATTTAGAAACATACAAACAACGGGCACGAAGTACAACAAGAGCCGAAACAACTATTTGTGGATCACACAATTAATTGTTCCGAGTGGGAATCGAGAATCCACGACTTGCTGACCGTAACCACTGCGCCATGGAGGCAGCCAAAATTTTAATACTATTTCTATCTGCCTCTATAAATGGATTTTACCTTATAAACTTCTGTCTGCATATTCAGCAGTGTATTTTGTCTGAAATGTCCCGTGATCTTTACGTGCCGGTCGAGAGTCAAGTTTTAACGACCGACAGTTTTCTCGCAGTTAACGACCACTCTTTGGGATCAAGGACCCACATAAACTATGTGTGTACAACTATTTGTCTCATTTTATTTCGGGTACCACGTTTACTCTTGAAAAAACGTTGCTTAAAAGCAAAGCGGTAAAGAATTTTGGAAACATCAATTTTGTGGAGCATTTTATCTTAAGATGTAAAAATAGTTCAATTAGGTAACTTATCAGATACAATAAAGTTTTATCAGATTTTGATTATAATGAAAGAAAGCTTCAGTCCGATAGCGATGTCAGCAAACCTTCTAAAACTAAATTATTTTAACACAGAAAACTAGTTCAATCTCACTTAAATAAGAACTAAAAATAAAATAGAACTATACTTAAAGAAATTTCCAATTACCATTTCAATTTTCCAAAGAAAATTAAAATACCATTCAGATAACGTTAAAATTATTCTCGAAATGTGCCAGAAATTTCTAAATAATATAAAAGCGTGGACCAATGAGGAATAAATCATTTATGATTGGAGAGTTCTCTCGCCAAGTAATAACGAGTATTCAACTAATTCGTTCCAACTTAACAGGCAGGTCAGCACTTTACAAGCTCTCGAGTTCAGATTAAAATGTCCGTGTATTTTAGAGGAGCTATTCAGATTAGTATATCGTTGAAGTTTCCATGGACTTCTTTGATTTATAATATTAGTTTAATATTACAAATATCATAATCTTTCCTTCTTTGTGTTCATGTTAACAAAAATTATTAAATACTATTCACTTTTATAATATTTATTTTACATTAGATTCGTCCCTTTACTGCATGAGAAAAACAAATTGAACCGTAGGTGTATTTCGTACACCTCTGGCCTCTGCTCACACTTTTGGGTAGTATAGGCGTGATATCAAGTGTGTATGTCATTAAACTTTCCATCAGAAGATTATTCGTTCTTATTCTTTTACTGTTATCCTACTGCTTACGGAATAACTAGGTTCTCCATAAAATTTATTCATCACATAAAACGTAAATACCTGGAACACCTAGTATTAATAAAACTAAATGTAAATTCCCTAATTTTAAACAACTAAGCTCTAAAATACGATAAAATAAAGGAGTCTCTCAGGGAGGTATTCTGGGTCCTATAAAATATAACTTGGAAATTGCCGCGTTTGCATCAAGAGTTATGAAAGTACGACCTAGAAAAGTAGATAGCAGTCGTAGAAATTCATATTTCCTTGCCTTCTCAGCAAAGGTTCGACTTGAAGGCGTTTTCAGGTGGATATATTTTGACTCTGAACAGTTTTATCACATTGTTTGTCTTCGTGGCACATAATATATTATCAATCAGCAACGTTATTTTTGTATGCTTACAAATAATATCTTTTGACGAATCAAGATAAAGCCAGATTTACTCAACGTTAGTTATAGCTCTGATCAACGGTACTCGAAACCCAGTACAGATAGTTTCGTTACATGCTACGCGAACACTTTGCCAATGCAACACACGTCTCCATATATCATTACTTAGAATAGTTTTGACACGACGATATATTACTTTGAAGCTCCCAAATCATTTCAATATGGAAATCAAACTTTATAATTCTGTACAAGTAACTTGTTGCTTATAATACGCAGCTCAACCGCAGTCGGAACATTTCCCCTGCCCGATAGCACTTTATCTCTTTTCCTCGCAAACTCCGTACGTTCTACCAAACTTCTGATACCTTTAACATCACAAGTAAACAAATTTCTACCTTATGTTGAATTTATAGAGTCTATATTTCGTTGTGTTAGTTCCCGTTCAATATTTGAAGGTTCTATACGACATCGATGAAATAAAAGGCATCGCCCCTGTTAATGCTACGGTGATTGATCGTCGGCAAACAAAACGCTACAAGAATTTATTGCCGGCACAAAGGCCTACGCTTTTCTGATACAGTATGGATATTGCATTAAAATGTAAAGAGATTTAAGAAGAATTTTCGGTGATATTTTTAGAACGTTATTTTTAGTTTATTGATGGACGGGAATGCTTGTTGGCTGTTTTTGCCATAGTTTTTATAGATATTACTATCATACGACGACTGTTACCTAGTTGCTTTATTAGTTTGTTAATACAGCTTTAAAAAGTCTCACAAGACTTGTCTCGATATCAAACATAAGTTACTCAAAAGAAACAGTTTAAAACATAAATAAAAATGGACAGTCAAACGGATTCGCCACATTGTAAACAATGCAATAATATTTCCGTAGATAGCTACAATAAAATGTCTTATTTCGAAATTAATATCAATTCAAACATTGTCTTCTGTTGCGTACTTGTCTCGACAATAAGAGGTTTTCAAAATAAAAACAAGACTTTAGTCATTAACTTTCTTGAATTATTCATCGTTAGCGTATTACGAGTTGATGTATATTTTCCAGCGAATACTCTTTAAACTGACAACAATGTCGGGAAAATTAAGTTTGCGTCATGAAATTTTTCATAAATTTTATCCTCTAACAAAACAAAGGTTATTTCTTTCAAGTCCACCTTTTAACAGTCTTCGGCGTCGTAAAAATGTCTGCTTCCTATTATTTACTGCTTATATTTTTGCTTCACCTTTTTCATAATTAAAGTGGACTTTGTAGTAAATAGTGCAATCATACTATTTAAAAGTAACTGTCAATACTAACACAATAGTCATACACAGTTTGTCAAAAAGGTTAGGTGTATAGTACTTGTAACCGGCGATCCTGTATGACAAGATGTACGGATGAGAATTTAGCAAGGGAAGTTTGTAGGGATCGTAGCAAGTGGCGTTCTTTTGGCTCTGCCTACCCCTATGGAAAAATATGTACTTGAATAAAATTGGCCACAAAACTACCCATGAATTGTTATGCTAATAATTGTTCCTTCGGTCGGTTGTTCTTGTTGACGATGTCTTATCGCTTTCTAAAAGAATCGTCGTTTTGTAAAAACAGTTCATTATTTCTTTAAACGATACCAAGCTGTAAACAAATATATTTCTCATGTTATAGTTTGTCAGTTTGTTTAAACGGTTGGAAATAATCGAGATGTGATTGATTTCGTTCCACATTGGGACAGGAAGGAAGATCAAAGGTGTTGGGAATCAATTCGTCAGCGCGGTGACATTTGATAGTGCGGCGTTAAACGTCAATATAAACGTCAACTTTGACAGCTGTTTGAACAGAAATAGTAGTTTTCTTTTAGAATGTTGAATTTAATGTGTGTTGGAAATAACATGGTTATATTTGCATGAGGAAGTTTATTCTAGTGTGAGTAATTTGTTTTGATCCTGTTGAGATTTTTCGTAAATTAAAAAGGGGGTGTGTGAAAGTTTTGTTATTAAAAAATATAAACATTTAAATAAACTAATAACACTTAGTCGCTTAATTTATATTCACTGTTTTAACGTAACATCAAACAAGAAAGTAAGTATATTAGAAATACAGAGCTTATAATTTTTATCGTTACAAAAAGACAAAAAACCCTCAAAAAGGTCCACTTACACGCATTCGTAATGACCGTTGTTCTACCCATGATCGCTTTCATTATAATTCCAAGCAAATTACCGAGATATCCAATAAACATTATTATAATTTTATTCATTACTTTCACCTCACCCGTGACCAATCAATCATTCAAATTCATTTTCCGGCCACTTCCCATGGAACTTGTAATAAAAGTTCCCCTTTAGAATATTGAAAGTTTGAGAAGCCTTTATTTTTGATTCTTCACGGGTGACTCTGTGACAAATTAAAAACTAAGGGGTGAGTTTTGATTCGCCTTATTCTATTTGTTACGGATTAAGAGTACATTTGAGATCCATTTGATCAGGGTTTTTATTTTCACGATTGATGATACGTGTGATAAGGTTAAGATAATGCATCGAGTGAGGTTGTGAATGTGACCTATAATTGAGGTCGATCTTTTTGTAAAGAAACATAAATAAAAATATATAGAGAATTCTTTAAAAAAAATCGTACTTAATAAAGTACTCAAAGCTGGAACTCGCGCAACATCGTCGTAAGTATACCAAAGGAACCGCATTCACGTAAAATTTGTTCAGTAGTAAAACTGTACGAAAACACTCCTTAAAATCTTAACATTTTTATAACTCCCAAAAAGCGTGATTTTCCATAAATATGAATATCCAAATTGTTTGATAAACATATTCCGTCACAATTTCACGGGTCAGCTGTCGAGAATCACCGTTCCTGCGGGCATTCAGTGAAAAACTCCATGTTTATTTTGCTAAGAAAGTGGACAAACATTTGGTGATGAAAGAATAATGTTTTGCGACCGCCTATGCCAATATTTGACGGTATTATGTAGGGACTGACGACGGTCAACGGCAAATATTACGTTTTTTATACCCTTATTTGGTAGTAAGGATTATAAAAAATGTGACCTGTTTTATTTAACTTTACCTTTCGTAATGGGATGCTATTTATATAGCCTAAGACCAGAAGTGCCCTAAGGTAATGTTTTTGCCTTACGTAAGTTTGTAGAAAGAATGAACAACATTTTTTTGTTTCTTGTAGTTTTAAGTATAAACCATAAGAAAACTGGATTTATTTAATTTTGTTGTTAAGTAAACAATTTAGATATTCAAAGCTTTTTAATGAAAACTATTAATAACCTAACTATAGCATTTTTCATCAAAATTTAATATTATAAATGAGAAGGTTTTCTTCTATTATATTTTCATGCTTAAACCACTGACATTCTTCTAATAAAATTTCGCTCGAAGATGGTTGTAGACTCCGATCCAAACATGAAAACTATTCTTATGAGATACGATGAGAGAAAATAAAAGTTGCGTGAAACGTTTATACGAAGAAATAACAAACCCTACTCTAAGTAGTTAACAACAAAACAAGCACCATAATCACTCAGAAGTATGAAACAATAGCACAATAGTACAATGGTGGCCATCAAGTCAATAGTAAAAGTATAATCAGTTAGATTTCCCGCGGGTCTTAGTCGAGTAGTGATCGTTGATGTATCGATGTCATCGCCTTACTTTGTGTACAAAGTGAGGTTTGCTATGTCTGTATGATGACCCATGAGAGTGGTGTATGCCTTCGCTACTAGGTTTCGACGTATTGATCTAATAGCTAGTGCTTACAATGTTGACTTTAGTGTACTGTTACAAGATTACAATGAGCTTTTTTTGTTGTGTGTATGAATAATCTTATGCAAGTTTCTGTGTGACTGACTTATAGATCGCTTACAAAACTTTCAAAATCCCAGACGAGAAATTGCTACGCCAGATAAAATATAGTTATTTGTTAATTGTAGTGTTGTTATTAGACTGAAGTATTGCGGCGATGCATGAAGGCATGTGAGGATGAAATAGACGACGTCAAGGATATTACGAAGTAGATGAAAAGTGAATGGAAGTCTGCCTCACCACCACATGGGAGGAATAGCCAGGACAAGATAGAGAGAGTATTTTCTTATTGTTTATGTATGAAATGTATCAAACAAATTATAATCAGACTCAAATTATTGTAATGTATTCGATTCATGTGTAATGCGCATTCATTACGATTTTGAACAAATATAGTTATTTAAAAAAAATAATCTTTATCCACAAAATAAACTTATACCACTACAAAAATAACTAACCAGACAAAATTCCACAAAACTCCTTAACCCACTTCGTAAGCTAAATTCACAATTTTACAACCACGGCTAGTAAGAAAGGCATCTCGATGAAAGAATTTATGCCCACGAGCGTCGTCGTCTAGAATATTGAGAAATTTAATTTCCATAAAGTTAATTCAATGGAGACGTGGCGTGTGGAGGCACGGTGGTGTACAGCGACAAGGCATGCATATCGTCTGATCGCTGCTCCACTGATCATTTTATTAAAGTCCGCGCATTCAGGTCACTCGGTGCTGTCACGTGGCTGTGCTACACGGGTGAGTGTCAATCAATTGCGATTGTCAATTGATATGTTGCTGTTTCCTTGAGACTGGATGTTCTGTATCTTCATTATAAGCTGTGTATTTCGTTTTTTTTTTTTTTTGCAAGTATGTCCGGTCTACCATCAACAAAATATAATAACCGTTTATTAGTATCGGGAATAAAATCTGGAGCTTGATGGTTTTTTTATGCTGTTCGGAAAATATCGCGATCTGGTTTCAAACATTGAACAAATCATTTTTTTCTAAGTCGTGTTTCTTCTAATAATGTAAAATTCCAATCTTATACTAGTCCGACGTTCATATAAATTGGTAATCGCCTCCCTATAGAAAACAGTTACAAAATATTATCAGATCGATAGATGTGATAGACGACGATATGAACGTGTAACAGGGTTTTTCAACCTCGAGTACAGACGTCGCCGCGTCGACGTCGCGTGAAAGCCTGTAATATTGGTTTTTACAAAGTTCTCAGTAGCACTGATGGACTGCATTCGACATGTGTAGATGAAATGATACAGCAAATTGAATAGTTCAACATGGATGTGAAAGAAAATAGACTACCAGTTGTTTTTAGTCGATTGTGATCAGTGTTGTTATGTATGGGAATGTCACATGGAATAGTGCATTGACCTCTTAGAAAATATGCAACGAAATATCTGTATTCTAGGAACTTATTCATTTATTTCTTGAGTGAGGCAGTTTTTATTATGGCATGCAATTAAGAATAATAGGTATATTATTATGGATCTATAGACAAAGATTTGCGATTGATAGTATGTAATATTTTTAGATGAAAATAATTTGTGTTTAATGCTGATAATTTAAATACTAGATACTGATAAATAACAACGAAAATTCTATTCCTCATATCGTGAAGTGAAACGGGATTTTTACTAAAGTCGTACCTTTTTTTTCTCCAGTGGTATGTAACGCACTAACAAAACACATTTTTATCTCGTAATAATGTCCGAGTAAGCTCTCTTATGACACAAAATTCCTATTCTCATTATGTCATATATCAGCTTGATGCATGACCGGGAAAATATCACTATCCCGGAACTAACGACCCACCAAATAAGACAAGCACACAACAGAGCTCTTATTACAAGAGCAATAAGGTTTATTTTTGTGTGGTCATGTGGTGTGTGTAAGTTTGTGGTTGGGACTCGTCGGGGCCTTATTGTCGTCGAATAGTGAAGCTGCCGTCTAGTAATTTAGACCGAAATCTGCTATTATGTGCCGGATTTTAGGTCACACGTCTATTGAACACCTATCAATTGAGCTTTGAACGGTAGTCAATTAAACACGCGGGTAATTAACGAAATTGAACCGGGAAATATTCAAGCGTGATAGTTTTAGTGGAAATTATGATATTAGTACGGTAGTTAAAATTAATTTATGTGGACACTTAGTATTTATTTTAATCTTATTTTATTATTTTTCGATTTAAATCCAACCTTTGGTAAATATCTTGTCTTATGAAGAAAATTTGTCCTTCGACAAAGGTTTATAGGTAAGTTTAACTTTAGTTTACTTTAAATTATTTAAACGCAGCAACACATTGTTTAAGTATGGTTAAATATAAACAGAGAATTGTAGAAATTGATATAAAGATAATAATTTAACCATTATCGCTGGTTGGGAATTTTGGCGCTATTTATATTTTCCTTTTAAACAATAAGGAAGTCCGACTGTTATTTGATATCCCGTAAATTAGCATTAATTATAACGGATAGTAATATTAAACTTCTTGGTACGAAACAATAGACAAAATTAAATCTTATTCAATTAACGCTACCGAGACCGCGCTCTCCAAACATGACTCGGAATCTAATCATAAATTTAATTACAAACATGTACACCACATTAGTACATTTCACATCCCACAATGAAACCTTCATCGTGTCAAATACCGTTATATCCCTTTATACTCCGCATTTAATTGATCCAGAAATATACTCACCATTCACCGGCGGCCATTTTGAATTCGGCGCCATTTTATGTCCAATTATCCACCATTATGATATCACAGTAAATCATCGGGATATTTGCGTAATGTAATTTGCATTTTAATAATACTACAAAGTGAATCTTTTATGTCAACAAATATAGCTTTATTCCGGCTTTAATCGGTTCATTTTGTTCAGTGTTAAAATGATATATTGCCATCAGAATGATACTGAACAGTTTTATAATTAAAATGTGAAAATTTTCACAAGTATACTGTACGTCGAAGCTTATCACGTTCCGGAATGTTGATGTGTTTAACTTTTGTAAAATGCAATGAAAATGTAACGTAATGGGATCGAATAATTACTTTTTGGCTCAATTTTCAATTAAACGGTGAATAATACGTTCTGTATTGTATAGTCGAGTAATATAGATGGTGGCGCATTGCGAATATATTAACGAGAGAATATTGGCAGTGATGCATATGTCGAAGTATTTTTATTTTTATTTTGGAGATTTAACTCAAGGATCTAATTGGTTTACATGCTTTGAAAATCTAAGCATTTGTATTAAGATTTGTACAAGTAACTAACAAACTAACTGTGCACAACACAAATATGACACGAATAATATAAGATGGTTATAGTATCATTCATTTGTAGGTAAGTATGTATGTAATAAAATTCTGTCTCAAATATTAATAGTAAAACAAGTTGCTTATTTCTTTATTTAAAACCTCGTCTTTAATACATGAAAAGAAATAATTATGTGTGTGGCAGCTGATAATATATTTACGTGCCGATTTTTATGTAAATTATGTTCCCTCTGATTTTTGACTCAACGAAATATAATTTATCAGATTCCGAAATCCGTATCGAATATAAATTACTCCTCTCCCATTCACAGAATTCGGGACAAATTAACACCGAATACACAAAATTGAGTTACGAGGAAAAAACATGTTCGTGTATGAACACGTCAACATTGTCGCGAGTGTGTGCCCATAACACAATTAGCGGGCTGTTGTTGTAAGCGTGAATAATTGACGGGTACCACGACGCCACGTCGCCGTGACGGATATACGCGTCCGTCAAAATGACGGATACGGCAGGGCACGATTTATTGCGGTGTAGTGACGCTCGGACGTCCCCGACACAATGTTTCGTGTTTTATATTTAAGTGGACGAAGGAACGACTTCCTGGGATTTGAAATTACGTGCTAATTTTTGGGATAAACGTATTATGCTAATGTTTAAAATGTGATACTTTATGAATGGAGAAATGTATTCGGTTTTTCTTCTGAAGAGTTAAAATAATATTGATTTCAAACATAACTAGCCGCTTCAATTATTGAATGAATGGAAAGTACCTAAGCAACCCGCAACAAAGCCGTAGACAAATAAGCTTTCTTAGGGCATAACAAAGGGCTTTCTTTACTAATACTAACCGAACGAATGCCTAACAAACGCTTTCATAGGTAAAACAAAAACCCAAGCTCAGAATAAGTTTCGTAATCAGATTAAATACAACATCTAGGTTAAACCCGAAATCGGCTCATCTCATCCCAGCCTATCCAGACCGGCCATTATGACGTCATAATCCATTACTACGAAGGCACGTACACTAGAAAACTGGCTACCCAATTATTTATTAACGAGATCTACATTCAAAAGATCTATGGAAGGTTTTTGAAAACTGGCTAAGTACGCGGGGTACGCGCTATGTTGGGTTCGGTTGTACTGAATTTATTGGTTGTGAACGTCTCTCGAATGCAATAATCTAGGTTGTGTGTTGCTTAGAAAAGTCCGCAAGTCAGCGTCGATGTAAAATGTTCCATAGAACAGTACGTATATATGCTTCAGCCTGCGGCTTCGTCAATAGTTTTTCCGGGGTAAAAGAATAACCCTATTTATTAATTTAGGTTATAAACTACATAGTCGGGTATCAAATTTCATAAAACTCATTACTTTTTGAAATAGTAACAAAATACATCCATTCTCACAAACTTACGATTTTACAATATTAAGATTAAGACTTGATCAACGTAATAAACCTACGTGAACGTAGAAAGAAATTAAACCATAAAAAGTATTTCGTCTACCTAAAGCTTAAAGGCTCTTGTAGCCTACGGAACCCTAAAAAGTGCCTAAATTTGTATTTCAATTTGCCTTTCAATGAATGAATGTTTTTAGTCGTAGCTTTGAGTACGGTGTAGGTTTGTATTGATTAATGGAAGTTTCCTTGTTTTGTGTGCTTGTGGCTTCTGTGTGTGTTTTTATTGGTATCGTTATAAATAGGCCTTTTTTGAATATATGTGTTAATTTTTACCTGTGAAGAGGGCGAATGGTTTTGCGTTTAAATTCTGTAAAGCGATTCTGTACTGCTATCGACAGCCAGCTAGCTGTATAAATTTTGTATGAATATGTAATCAGCGCTTCTAGCGGGCGCCGTAAGAACTATTTTGCAGCACATTTTAAATGTCAAACTTTCGATACTCGATAGTACCAACCGTAGAAAATCGCACTACTAAACACTTGAGTTCAATAATTGTAATTCAATTCAGTTGTTAATCATAAGTATATGAGCTCGTACAATCGTAGACTGGTATTTAGTATACCTACACAAGTTCACATGTCATAACGCATTTACATGCCAAACAACGTTGGAATGCATAATATGCAGACAACATACATATCTAATCTTCTACATATGGATATTATACGGATTCAAATTCAGACCTCCTATATTTAAAAAACTATTTCTATTTACGTTTTAAAAGTCATAAATTTTTTCAATTACCACAGCTTCGGGAAAGCTTACTCGTGAAAGAAAATGGCAAGAAACTCACCGCTTGCTCTTACTATTTCATTAACTCTACTTATTTACCTCTTGTTTCTTGAATTCGCAGGTGAGTGTCTTGGAGTCCTCAAAATACAGGGTTTCCCTAGTTGGTGTTGTTATTGTTTTTCTCTTTTTGTATAAACTTATCTTGTGATGGAAAATAAACACATATTTATTTATTCAAATATACCCACCATAACTTTTTTTTGTTTGTCGTATGGTTAGTGGTCAACCTAGTGTCAGAGTTGTTCAAGCCGCCCGAGAGGCCTTTGACGTGGCTTAACGACTGTTATCTTAGTAGACAGCAACCGGGACCGACTTTTAACGTGCCCTCCGAAGCACGGAGACGCCCAGTTCAAATACCACTATGCGGTCAGTCATCTATGGAATGACCGCGCCAATGGTTGCTTAACCCACAGATCGTTTTCTGACTGGTGAGCGCAACTGGCTATGGGCGTCTCGACCATAACTTTGAAAAGACATTAGTGTATTCTTAAGTATGAACTCTACCAAGTCCTTATATAAATATTGACACTACGCAAAAAAATATTAATGTTCTGATAGCTTTTACAATAGCGCTGTGCTATGAAGCCTAGGTTATTGAAATAGTGTATAAAAAGTCTATAAATCAAATACCTGGTACCGTCAGTACGACTTTGTTTGTATATTCATGTTTCATGTACTTTGACCTGACATAATTCATCGAATGTTATAATTGATATACAAGCTATTTGCTGTACAAACGAAAGGTAAGGACACATTGGAACATTTGTTTGCGCAATGAACAGAAGCGATTTTCTATCACAATCGGAAATCAAGACAGAAAATGTCTTGTTTAAAGTCGATAAATACCTTTAGCGTATTCTGCTAGATATATTTTCAAAGTATTTTATTAAAATCAAACGCTCGCTACTCTGATGTACCAACTGTGGAACATCAACTTTCTCGAAGCTAAATTTGTCACTAGCGGGTCAGCGACTTCGCCATGACACCGTAACAGACAGACAGACTTTTGCATATAATATTACTATGGATCAAGATTTTACGTACCTGTAAGTGCAAAGACGAAACGATGCAACCGAAACTGTCAATACAAGATCACGACAATTTGCATCGCATCGCGTAAATCACGTCAAAATTTACCTACGTTTAACATTAGGGCAAAAGTAAAAGCTCTAATCTATACTCACCAGTATCCGATATTGTTATTGATTGTATGCTTTTATCGGCAGTGTTCAAATGACAGCGGGGTCATTGACCCGGTGACAAAGAAACAAACGAACAAACCATGTAGAAATATAATTTGTTTTGTTAACGTCACGTGTATTGTACTTACTGGCTATTGTATCGATTTCTATTATTAGGCTTGTTCAATGGTTTAATGATTTTCGACACTCTGTGATTTATAATTTTGTTATTATGTATTTTTCTAGTAAAGCTTGTTTACTTTTTAAATTGATTTTATTGATTCATGATCAATTTGTTTAAAAAAATATTTAGAGATTGAATTTTATTCTAGGTCAACTTTTGTAAATAGGGGATCCTGTTATTTAAACACTAGCTTTTACCCGCGACTTCGTCCGCGATTTTGCCTTGGGAATGCGTCATTTTCCCGGGGTAAAAAGTAACCTATGACCTTTCTCGGGTATCAAAATATCTCCATACCAAATTTCATGCAAATTGGTTCAGTAGTTTAGGAGTGATTGAGTAACAGACAGACAGACAGAGTTACTTTCGCATTTATAATAATTTGTTAAATTTACAACAATCACCATTATATTTAACAAAGCAATAATATACACATTATATATTTAATGTACATGATACCGTAATGCGTACATAATTAGTTGCAGCCCTTATATATTACTTTGGTTGTTTAGTCTAAATTATAAAAAAATATTTTCTGTAGCAAATAGACATACATTGATACAAACTATACCAATTAAACGGCAATAAACTCAACAATAAAACGTAAGCATTTATTTATTTCATTCCAATAGCCTAGCCGTCACTATTGAGTTCAAAACGATCGTATAACCCGATACTACAACTATTAGTTAGTAGTGGCAATCAACGCGATAACATCTAGATAAAATAGCGTGCTTCAAATATAAATTGTATTATTTTATATCCGATCCTATCACTCATAATGCCGTAATTTTATAGTTTCTCGTAATTAGAGGGCCTACTATGTTTCGTGAAAACGAAATTTCGTTAAATGTTGAAGGTGTTCGTTTGTGAGCTCCTTCTGTTCTATTTTGACATGAAGCAGGTAGTATAGGATACTTGAATGCCTAATATTATTAAACTAGAGGCTGCCCGCGACTACGTCCGCGTGGAGACCCTTCCCGTGTTAATCCCGCTCCTCGGGAACTCCAGGAAAAAATAAACCTGTGTTATTCGGGAGCTCCAGCTTCCTACATACCAAATTTCATCGTAATCATTTCAAAAGTATTTACGTGAAAGAATAACAACAACTTTTGCATTTATCATATTAGTAGCTATTAGTAGATAGGCGCCCATAGCCAGTTGTGCTCACCGGTCGGTAAACGATCTGTGGGTTAAGCAACCGTTGGCGCGGTCATTCCATAGATGGGTGACCGCATAGTGGTATTTGAACTGGGCGTCTCCGTGCTTCGGAGGGCACGTAAAAAGTCGGTCCCGGCTGTTATCTACTAAGGTAACAGTCGCAAGCCATGTCAAAGGCCTTCGGGCGGCTTGAACAACTTTGACACTAGGTTGACCACTGACCATACGATAAGAAGAAGTAGATAGTTAAGATTTTAACGCATAGAATTGTGATAAGAAATTTCAAAGAATATTTGTTTTTGATCATGGTAAGGCCTCAGTTTCGTGTTGGAAGGATAAGTTCGTGTTTTATTTGTTTGTTGTTTCCGAACTGTAAATCTTGTTGTTTAAATTAATGGCGAGATTTAATCGTTTTTGATGGAACACGACACATTTCTGTTTTTTAGCAGTTTCAAGATTATATACCGTACGTTTTAACCAATTAAATAAAACATTCATTATGTAACCAACAAAATAACTTAAAGAAATATTACAAAATTCACTGAGGTTCTATTGACTATTTTTGGTCCGAGAGACATATCAATTTGTCGTTGCAATAAGAGCATGCTGCTAAAAGTTAAGATAGTGAGAACTTGAGGCTGCATAATTGCTTATAGCCAGTTAATCGATCTGTGGGTTAAGTAACGATGAGCGCAGTAATTCTATAGATGGGTGTGAACTGATAGTTTGAGCACTGAGTGTCTCCGTGCTTAGGAGGGCGTAAACAAAAGTCCCGGTTATTGTCAAGTAACATAAGAGTAGTCAAACCATTTCGAAGGCATTTCAGGCAACCTGATTGATTTTGTCACTAGATTGGGCATTAACGATAAAATAAAAACCAATATACGTAGTTACAAAGAATGGTTTTTAAGAATAGCATTGAGTACATCGAATATCTTCGTTTCTAAGTTCTTCTTAGAAAAGAAAAATAATTTCATTACTTAAAAAGATATCACAAATAAAAGCTACACTACTAAAGAAACATTTCAATATAATTAACGTTAGATATCACAGTTCTTACAGAAATGTAATCAAAGCCAGTCCATTTACACCGATAGTGATCACTAGTGTTGACTGAGTAATTATATCTGTACAAGCATAAGCACACAGAACACGAGTAGCTGTGAAAACATCGCAAACTATGTGAAAAGAACTACGTCGGACCATCATGTGGGTAGAACGAGAATTGTATAACACTTATACATCGTCGACGTAAATTGAATTTATAAGAGGTGAGGTAAGGTTAGTTTTTGTTTGTGTTAAGGTGGCGGTTATGACGTTTTGTTGGTTGCCAGCATTGTGCGTGATAATAGTGCCATTAGTAGCAAAAATCGTCTTTTGTTCTGAAACTCGCTTGTCGACGACGAACATCTATTTTTGCTAAAATTGCAAGTTTCAGAGACATTTTTATTTCACGTTGTTAAGACAAGTTGTACAGACTAAGCCTTTTAGGTAAGAGAATTGATCATAAAAATACGAAATAACGCTTAAAAAGTAATGGGCCCAAGATACCCCGTTCAGACATCACTTTTTCATTCGTAAAATTGTTATTCTGTATTCGGAGTAATAAATTCTTGGGAATGTGTACGTTTTTATTAAAATAAGCCATCTTTTATGTTCAGTTTAGTTGTTTGTGTTCACTAGATGTTTTGTTCGACTTGGTTTTTTGTCGCAGTTTTAAATGGCCGTTAGTATTTTCAGCGATGCGTTAAACAAACATTGCTGTTACTATTGTTATCCAAACAATAAAATGAAACCGACAACGCGTAAACCAATTACATTATAACAGCCGATGTTATGCGTTTTTGAATTTAAATAAATTGATTTTGAATTAATGGTAATGTATGCAAATGCTTGATAGTTTTGAGTTTCCTATTTTAGTTTTATTGGGAAGTTTAAGTGCAAATATTTTTTTAACAGGAAAGTTGTTTGAATACAAATCTAAAATTAATTAACGGCTTTCGTGCCCTTCGTGCCTTTTTAGCGGTTAAACAATAAACATATAAATACGAGCTTCTTTCCATGACCTGTCCACGTGGTAAATTCCCGGCTAAACTATGTTTGAACTCAGGTTCGACGGTACCAAATTTCATCTACATCCGTTTAGTATTATTAACGTGAACGAGAAAAAAACAAACCCAGACTTTCGCATTTATAAAATGTTTATTTCTGTATCTATCTATTCCTTAATTAAAAACTCCATAAATATTTGAGTACACGCAATGCAGTAAAATGATGTATAGCATGATTGTCATCAGTAATTCTGCAATAAAACGAGAAACAGTGGTATTTAAAAGGCTCAGTTAATCAGATGAAAGGTTCTCGCTAACGAGGTGTGTCGGAGCGACGGTCTGTCCGACCCATTGAGCATTGTCAGTGTTAATGACCGGTACGTGCAGTGCGATTTTCTGCACTTGGTATTATCGAGTATCGAGAGTTTGATATTTAAAATTTACTGCAAAGTAAGTAAGAAGAGCAGGGCATAGCTGAGTGATCGCAAGTGCTCGATGTTTTAAACCCAAGGCAACTCACCAATGACTTTTCGAAGTTATAAGTGTATTAAAAAAAGTATATCTCTTGTTCCATCGATGAAGGAAGGCATTGTGATGAAACATTACATGCTTAAAAGTTCTTTACCACATTTCTTGAGGGCATGGAATTTTAGCCGAGCCAGCTAAAGGTGTTGGTCAGATTTTCATACAAAATTTCTCGATAGCTTTGTTGATGGCGATAGTCGATAGTCGATAGTAGGTAGAGGACCACGTTATCGAATGGTATTATTCAACTCTCGATACGTTATGCGAATTTTCTAGTTGGTATTATGCTACAATTGATTTTTTTAGGACGACTTTAAGCAAGATAGAGTTTTAAAAAGTAGTGTAAAAAAGTATGGAATTGCTGAATGTATTTGTAAATTAATTTGTTATTTTGAAAAGAATGCTCATAGCATATGATCTAGATGACAAAAATAAGTTATGCAGCGAAACCGCGCATTTCAACCACTGCACAACATGTTTCATTTCATTAAATTACTCATACACAAAACCAAAAATACACGTCAAAATAAAAATCTCTGACCAAACCGTAATATTTCAATTTTAAACCGCAGTACAGTCATTGCACTAGTACTCCACTAATAAAATGTAATATCGTCAATATGAGAGCATGTATGACACTGGATGTGGTTCACCGCGAGAGTATTACTTAATTTGCGTTCATTATTCACTTTATTGTGGTCGACTGTACTGGGGATAGAAGCGAGTTCAATTGTTTAGTGGTAATAGTGATTTGTTATTAGTAAGCTACTTTGGTTTAGTATTTCGGTGGGAATATCGCTATTTCGAATAGTGATTGTATTTCGGTGGTGTTTAGGGTGATACAGCATTTAAGTTTTTCTTACAAACTGAATAGTTATGCCAAATATTTTTATATTATAATACTGTTTCAGACAGACATTTGAAAATATTACAAATGCGAAAGTTTTTTTTAGAATTTGTGTAAATTTATTGCTTTTTCACGCAGAAAACCAAAATTCCTGGACAGATTTTAATAAAGTTTGATATATATTTTATAACCTAAATTTATACATATATTATAATTAAACTTTTTACTTCAGAAATTGGTATTTTTACGCGAACAAAGTCGTTAGCAAAAGCTAGTATAATATAGTACAAATTCATAATACTTCATATTATTATTTACCTTCATTAGAGCCTTTAAATATAGAATTTCTTAGAAAAATATAGCCTTTTCGTACAGGCATGTTTTCTTAAAATCTCGTTGGTGATTTTACGGAAGAGGTTTCTAAAGTAGGCTTTTTGCCATCATTAGTGTAATGAGAGCATTTTGATAAAAACACGATGTTATGAGTGAATTTTGTGTTGATAATAAAATAAAAAGGCCTCTTTAATGTAAAGGCTTTTTAACATAAGTTGCTATATTGTTAAAAGCTCTTTTTTGACGAAACACGGTTTTACAAAATGTTGGCTTAGTTCATTTTGCTAAAAAGCATATTTAATATAAACTAGTGACCACATCCAGTTTATTGAGCAATGAATTGGCAAATCCAGGATGATTATGTTTATACCAGTGTTTTATTAAGTATAATGGGACCTTCTTTAAATAAGCCTATGTGGATTAATATCATTAATTATTTTTGTTTAATAATCACTGAAATTTAAAATAGTAACTAAGTTGCAAGTAAAAATATCAAATGTAGCATAGGTTAAGCATTTTATTTTTAAAGATGCTGTATCAATATTTAGCCATTAGCGACTTTAACCCTTTCAAGAACTGGTTAAATTGATTCTCAGGATTCAAGTTGTTTCATTGTTTCTTTCAAGATAAAGCCTTGTATTTACAAAAAACTCTATCACCCTATATTTGGCCCTAATACCTAAAGAACTCGATGCTAGTTAAAATAACTTATTTACAAAAACTAGATGATTATGATGAAAGTTGGTGATAATGAGCTCAATCCCGCACTCTCTGTGTAATCACATTAACTATTATGCGTTACAGTTATTGCGTTACATTAAATAAAATAAAATTAGTGACACAGCCCTTTGTTAGTGTGCGAACAGATTAGAGCATTACCAATATCGAGTCATAAGTGAATCAAATGGTAGGAAATTGATGACATTTTTGATACCTGAGAACACTCTTTCTTAGTTCCTTTTTCATCATTGTTTGGGAAGGTATGTGAGTATGTATCTAATATACATATAAAATTCTCGCGTCACAGTCTTCGTTGCCATACTCCTCCTAAACGGCTTGACCGATTCTCATGAAATTGTGTGTTGGCCGTTTTCATATCCATTATATAACATTTATTTTTCATATCCCTAAGTGAGTAAGCAGTGATAGCCGAGTGGTATAAGTTGACACCTCCCACTCAAGTGATCGCAGGTTCGAACGCGAGGCAACACACCAATGACTTTTCGAAGTTATGTGTGTATTAGAAATAATTATCACATGCTCCAACGGTGAAGGAAAACATCGTGAGGAAACCTTGCATGTCTAAAATTTGTTTAAAATATTTATTGAGGGCATGCAAAGTCCCCAACCCGCACTTGGCCAGCGTGGTGGACTCAAGGCCTAAACCCTCCCTCATTACGGGAGGAGGCCCTTGCCCAGCAGTGGGACAGTAATGGGTTAAATTTATTTTTTTATTTTAAGTGACACATTTTTTTTATTTATATAATAAAACAACGTTTGCCGGGTCAGCTAGTGTATGTATATTATTGTATAATATGTAATGCAAATGAAAAAAGAAATTTATATGCTATCAATTCGTTAGTCTCCGTCTACTCTTAAAAGGTGTTATTTTATGTCCTTTTGATAGCGTGATGGTATTATTAGTTGATCTTACATGTATTTACCCTTACCCACTCAAATGTTATGAGAATGTGAAGCTGTGTTATGTTGTGTTATGAAGCAGAATATTGCTTAAGAAGTTAACTTTCTAAACAAAAGGCTAAATTACCTTTTTGACCTAATTTCCGAGACACGAGGACAGATTACGTCATGTCTGTAGAAATAAAAATGTCTTACAAGGATCTTTGTTATTACACGAGGATTTACTTAGAAAATAATATTTTCAAGTAAAGACCAATACTGGCTTTTGTACACGTAGATTATATTCTATTTTAGTATTGATAGTAGTCAAATTAAGGCTGAAATTAGTTGACACATATACAGAGATACATACACAGAGATATTTGAAATCCTACAATTTTGACGAAGTCTGTTAAGCCAATAGAAACTTAATCAACCATTTATGTGCTTTTCGAATCATCAACTTTGTTTATACTTTAAAATAATCAGTCACCCTTCACAGGCTATATCATAGATAGCTTACCCTGAATATTGACCAGCAAAGCTACTACAAAAACTTAAAACACTGTAATTTCTAGACCTCTCAAAACTGCATTAAAACTAACAAACATCATAGCTTTCAAACATCAATATAACTAATAATATAAAGAAAACAATAACAGTCTAACACCGCCATTAACGATTTACAGCCATTTGATTGAACATGCGAGAGAAATCTCTATCAGATACCACATGACGTTAAAACGCAAAGTTTTACTGCACGTTAAATCTTTACGAGCTATCGAAATTTAATACAATATTGAACGCTACGTCTCATGTCGTCGTCGTTAAACGAATGAGCTGATGATGGGAATATATAGTGGGAATTTGAGACGGTTCAGATTTGTTAGTCTGATATATTTTAATATGCCCCTGGCTGTGGTAAACTTGCCAAATTTTTAAGTGATTACGTATAGCTACTCGATATATTTCCTTGTCCATTAGTATGTTCTTGAGATGCCTCTTGTGATTTGAGATTGACTTAAAATTAGCTGGAAAGAGTGGCCAAGACTTTCTGCCAGCTTTTCTCATTGCCCCTGCCTTCCGAACTGGCGGTAAAATCACTTTTTGTATCGTTGAGTATCATAGGTGTTAGTGTCGCGTAAGAACAGTAGCGACTAGCGTAGCAATTCTCTACAGACGGTACTGTCGAGTATCTAGAGTTAATGTACTGGCAAAATAGTTCTTAAAGAGCCCGATAGAGGCGCTACACAGATTTTTGTTTAAAATTTCTCGATAGCTACCCGGTTGTCGGTAATCGATAGTAGTAGATATTAAAGCTACAGTTTCTTGAACTGACAGATTCTCATATCGGCATTTTCTTAATAAGATAGACATGTAAGCAGAAAAAGAGAAACACAAAACACGTTTATAAGCAAAAGTATCCAGTACTGAACCTAGATATCTACAAATACAATTATTTCGTATACACACTATCTACAAATATCACTATATCCTGTGTATCAAAAACATAGCGAAACAAAAGAAAATTTCCTAGGAATATTTGCGCAGAAGCCTGGATGACATATTTCCTACAAAAAGCCCGATACATAGAAGATAAGGATGAATGTATCTAGATATTCCAGTAGGGGATCAAATAACCCTGTTCTTGGAAATCTTATACAACTATATTTGATACATGTTCGTGAAACTGATAGAGTTCTTTTGTAAGTTTCTTTCTGATGGAGGTCTTTGTTTTCAATCTAATTTATTGCGAAGTATGTTTTGTACTTCTTTGGTATGGTCTTTTAGGTGGGATACACGAATTTACAATATCGTTTTCAATCAAAATAGTCAGCAGTATTTTATACGTGTATGTCTAATACTGTTACTAATTTTTAAAGTCGGTTGAAAACTAAGCGTTTTCTACGTATGTGCAATTGTCCATTTTTATCTTTTATTGTCAACATAATTATGAAAATTATAATTTTGTCGTCTAAAATAACACCTACATATAAGAAACAATCAACACTTTGTGGTAGTGAACGATATAAAGGGGAAAATAAATGTGCTCTTCGGCAAGCAAAAAAAACGCTGGTTTGACTGTACCAGTACCATTTTCAACAATGGCATATACCATTTAAAAATATACTCAAAAATCAACAACAAAAAAACTATCTAATTCAACAAAATTACTTCATCCATTTCAATTTTCCCTGACACAAGAAACCAACAGGTATCAAAATACAAAGCACATTCGCCTTCGGTCTCTTTTGTCAACAAAATTAGTTGGCTGTTACCTCTCGTCCTTTGAGGGTGGGATCCTAAACGGACGTGAAATACGTGAATAAATTCGACAACCCTCGAATCCGTAAATCAAAGGTACGTAAGGGTTTCTACACGTGAGTATACATTTGACTTGAATGTTAGTGTTGCGAATGCTCGATGCGAACTGTATGTATCGGCTATTTGGGTCTGTCCATATTTGAGCCAATAAATGGTTTAAAATATGGCATATTGCTATTTTTTTTAAATTATATTTGTAAGACTTGGCTAGACAATAAAATAAAAGTTTTTGTACCGTTGCCATTTGATAGATTTGATGTTCAAACAGGCACACGGCACAAGTATCATGATCAAACATGAAATGACTACAAGCCAGGATATACAACGTAACAGTATTTAAATTCTAAAGATCTTTTAAAACTAATGAATATTTTAATGTCAATATACTGTAATGTCTGATGATAAATAATACTTTCAAATTAAGTACTTATTTGCAAATGAATTTTACACGTCATCTATCGTAACAAATTTGACTAACAGCCAGCTCTAATGTATACCTCCCTTAAAGCACAATACATATTTAGTCTAGTATTGTCCAAGTCCAATGGAGAGATGAAGGCAATGATCTCCCGTGGGACTATTTAAATGATCAATTACAAAAGGAACGCGGGCAGGTCACAACAGGCAACGATCGGTTGAAGGACTAGTTAATTTGATCCCATTTGATCTCAATGAGTGGACTTGTATTGAAAATACTGCTCTTCTCATGTGGTATAAGGCTTTTAAGTGTGAAAAGCTTTTGGGGGCCATCAACGAATAGTAAAATCTTTCAGTTTATTTTTTTCTTTTTGGTGTAGTATATAGTACGCACAGAAATCAAGAGAGGTCTTGAGTAAGATTGCTAAGTGAGGTAATATGCTATTTGATCATTTTCAAACACAGTTGAAATTTAATTGTTCTGAAGTTTTGTATTGCATTATTAACGTATTATGCGTGATCAATATTATCAATAGTAAAGTAGATGTTTTTATCATACAACTCTTTCTATACTTTCAAGTTTTATAAGGGTATGACGCGGCAATGGACATATAAATAAATGTAAGGAGATGACTGCTACGTATATACTGAATAAGTGCAATAGAACCATGTGTTTCTACAAACGTAGTACTGCATTCTATGAGAACTAGATAATAGCTTTAGTTTTCATTCCAACTTGAACTGTGCGTTGTGCACACTCATTGTTTTACTCAAACTGTGTTTCCGTGTGTTTCCTATAATATAGTTTTTGTGCTTGAACGTTTGCTGGAATTGCTGTTTTTTGATTACTTATTAAGCAACATTCGTTGTCTGTACAATTCCTTTTGACAGGTTTTTTTGCAGGACAGAAGTGGTCTAAAATACGAAAATGTAAAATGCCTTTAGCCATGGCATTCTAACTGATGTCGAATTCAAAAGATGCTGTTTTAAAATTATTGTTTTGATACAACGTAGCAATAAATTTTAATACACAAACGACACAAATATGACACAAAAATAAATATTTCTGCATTGTAAGGTTTCAACACCATGAATATACAGTCAAAGGAGCAGACTGGCGGAAAGCCAAGGCCAGGCTATGATAAACACTAAGCCGACGTAAGTGACACGAAGTTAGACGGAAACTCCCGAATGATAGCCGAGCACACAGCTGAGAATTAAGGCTGCATTTTAGTATATTATCGTAAAACCAGAAATATTTTTATGAAGTATGTTATTACTTTAGGGAAATTAAATAGCTGCAAGGTACCAGGGTAATATCAATACCAAGGAAATTGTTTGGCTCTCTTTGGTTCGCCTCTTTATTACCCTATTTCAATCCCTAAATTGTTGATTTTTGCAAAAATTTGTTATACATCATCCCGGGTTGTCAATATTCATTTTTGTTTTGGTTGAAATCGATTCAGCGGTTTAGAAATATAAGAGTCAAAGAGACTTAAAAAAAGTTATTATGGGTAGTGCTAAAAGTTAGTGGCTGTGGCTCTTGACTTAAAATCATAAAAAATCTTGCTACTTTCAATTTGTATGACTGTGCCAATAGATTTTGTTGTGATTCTTACGTTATTACCTTAAGTCAATTTATTCTAAATATTCTCTACAAAAATAAAGCCTATTACAGCCTTCTCACATCTACTAAACATACAAAATCCGTCACAACAGCCGAACTTTCCCGAAGTCAGCCGAGTTTACCCGAACTCGCTAATGTCCGTTGCTCCGTGAATACCAACTAGATGGCATAAAGCTCAGTGATTCCGTACATTATGACTTATTGTGGATTTGTACACGTGCGCTCTGTGCTAAATAACACGTGTAATATATCGTCATAATCTTTTATATTTTGTTCTGACACGTAAATTGGGTCGATTGGCCGTTACGACGAATTATTTTGTTTATTTTTGTGGGGTGTTTGGTAATTGTTTCAAATGTTTGTTAAATTTTAATGTTATTATTAATTTTAATAAATGGACATGATCACAGCTTTATGATTTTGGAAATTTGATTATTATAATGTGTAAATTGAATTACATTGTTTGAGCTCGGTTGCCAAATATCTACATGTTAAACTTAATCAAAATCAGTTTAGTAGTTTAGCTGCGAAAGCGTCTCAAACAGTTTATCGTATTTACAATTGAAATTACTATTTTTTTACATTTATCTTTAACTTACTTTAACTTTAGTTTTAAATTCATCCTTCTCACCTAGCTAGCTTGTAAATTGCGAGTGTATATTAAATAGTTTAGAAAAACGTTACAGGCGCTGATCATTTTTTTTCATAAAATACCGTCTATAACAACTCGTCAACTAAAACTCATAGTTATGTGTAGTTTCCCTAACAAATCATAAAGCAATATCGTTATTGTTAGCCGTAAACTATTTGTAAATAACATTGCCACAACAATACGAATAATACGATACAGAACACATTTTCTGCACGCACGAATGAATCGGAGCACGTAAAGGCGGACCCGCAAACAATATAATAGGATAGGTTTCGTTAACTGTGTAGATATTTGCTGCAATTTTATTATATTTCAATTTTTTGCCCACGACTTTGTTCACGTGCTTTGTGACTAAGGACATAATTTTTATACAAAACTTTCATCCCACAGTTTATCCCCTTGGGGACAAAATTGATCACAATCCTTTCTTAGCGGATGCCGACCTAAATGCATGCCAAATTTCAGCCAGATCCGTCCACTGTTTAGGGCTGTGCGTTGATAGATCACTATGTCAGTCAGTCATTCACCTTTGGGTTATAAATATTTAACTTCTACTCCTATCAGTGATGTTTTATAAGCCTATGTCCTGACTTAATAACTAGCGGCTAGCGGGCGTCACAGGAACCATTTTGGCAGTATATTTAAATGTCAAACTTTCGTTACTCGACAGTGCAGACTATACCAAATTGAGCGACTGGATTCAATTGTTATTTTTTATTAAATAAATGTGTTTATTTTTCGGTTAAACTTTGCATTTTAGGAAATTTTCTATCATAAAACAATAAATTGTTCTCGAACACTGCAGACAGCAGATAGTAAAATAAACTCCCCTATCAGTTGACAAAGTCCAGTGGGTGCGAGTGCAAGTGACAGGGATATTAGAATACTTCGGATGACAGTTGTGTCCTCTCCCCTGAGCGTTGTATTCAGACTATCTCGGAACTTTCCACGTAAAACGAGCTATGGACGGTAATTTGAACTGTCTTTAGAAAATAAAAGAAAATATACTTTTGGCTTCTAGTGTGCTGTGACAATTTCCGGGGTATATTAGTGTCAAGGTGCTAGTATGTTTTGTGTTATATTCATTTCCGTGGTGTAATAGTTCAGATGCACAAGGATCGTGGGTTTGGTTTAAGCACGGAAAAATATTTTTGTGATTTGCTAAATTTAATAGCTACCTCAATTCTGATCTTTTTTGTGCCAGTTGTTTTTAAAAGCACTGTAAAGTAAGATACGATTTTAATTTCTTGGATTATCTTTGAAAATAAGTTGTAATCTATCTTGTTCAAAATCAAAGAAGAAAATAATAACATTGATTATTCACTCACAAAATATTAACGGATTATGAAAAGTAAAAAACACAGCACTTAAAAAAAAATTAATTAGCCAAAAAGAAATTCGACGTTTGCCCCAAGTTGCAAAAAATTGTCAAAGCTCCTAAATAAATGCACAACAGTATTTACACGAAAAAGGTGTATCCCAACTTTCCTCGCGACAACGGGCAAAATAGCCATAAATATTGCATCGCTATGTTAAGTATGTAGATGTTCGCGTCTCGCTCAGTGGCTCATTTCCCACAGTTTACGAGTCCCGGGGAGATGAGTAAAGTCGCGATAAACTGAGATTAGCATGCGAATACACATCTATATTCATAGTTTAACAAATCACCGGATCAAACTATCCTTGGATTGTTAAGGCGAGGGCACATTGGAAGGCTTTCTGTGTGTGTCAGGATTTGATCGTGACAACATTGATCAATGGTCGTGTTTGTGTACAAGCATGGTGTTTTCAAAACATAAGAAACTCTCTACATTATAAATTTAATCCATTACTGTCTCACTGCTGGGCAAGGGTCTCCTCCCGTAATGACGGAGGGGTTAGGCTCTCTCTCTAAATTATTATATATTATTTGTTGTATTTCAAATGGCTTCTTTTACACTTAATGGCATAATGGAAGTTATCTATATTCCCTTCAACGTTTATCATAACTAACCATATTCTATCATCCACGCTAATATCAATTATTAATTATACATGGAAAATTTCAAGGAGAAAAAGAAAAGTTAGGTACAGGCACCTTACTTCTCTTTTCTTTACAGTTCAGGGCATTCACAACAACGTAGAATTACAAGCATTTGCTAACATGTGAACACACCTTTAAGAGGAAAAGGTAAACAGGGCAAAGTCCTAAAACGATCGGCGCAAAATGAGTTTCTATAACGAACGGATTTATCGTTTCACTAGTAAATAAGTTAATTAAGTTTTAATAGAATTTGCTCCATTCAACCTGTTTAAGCTCTTAATTGAATATAAATCATTTCTGCTTTAATTTATATCTTTACCAGTTAATATTGAATACAATGTTGAGTATTTGTGATGTTGTTGAATGAAGTCTGTTTATTAAAGTTAGTTGTTACGTAAACTACTTTATTTTCTGTCTTTTGTCCCTTAACATTCCCGTGGGAAAAAAGCGTGTCTTTATTTATGTTTAAATTATAAAATTAAAAACAAAATGAGTTGTGTATTAGATACAAAGCTTTGCTTCGCAATACAAGTTCGGGAACATAAAAATTGCAACCAAAAATGATGAAAAAGGAATCCCACGGTATAATGTCATTTTGTTACGTCTATTTAGCAGACATTTTAACTGAACAGAAATGAATAAAATGGTTGTTAAGTACATAATAGTTTTGTTAATGTACAAATCTTCTAATTTAAGTATTATTCGAATTTCATACATACATAATTATATATCTCACAAAATATTGCAAAGAAATCTTTTCAAATAATACTTTATATCGACAAACCACGTTAGAGGTCCCACTCGTAAGCTGATTGTATTATAAATCCAATACGTTGTCGTGAAATCAATCAAAGTTTGCTAGCGGCTGCCACTTTTCTCTCTCGGCTTCATTGTTCAGACAAATTGTCGTGGCGTGTTAAAACTTTATTCTATTTTATTGAGGCACTTATATAAAACATATATTGATGGTATAACATATAGATGGTATAACTGCACGTTTGGCGCAGTGGTTTAAGCGGTCACCTCGCCGCAACAACCGTAGCGCCGCGTGTGGTGGGTTCGAATCCTACCCGGGACAAATCTTTGTGTGATGAGCATGAGTATTTGTTCTGAGCCTGGTTGTCAATTTATCTATATAAGTATGTATTTAGAAGTATATATGTAAGTATGTTTATCAGTTATTTGGTTACCATAGTACAAGCTCTGCTTAGTTTGGAATCAAATGACCGTGTGTGAGTTGTCCAATAATATTTATAATATTTATTTATTTAACAATGAGTTAGGTAACATTTCTAATGAGCAACTGTTCGCGGTTTATAGTAGACTTGTTGAAGACAATATCAGTTTGAAACGATGATTAACTTATAAAAAGGAAAAAAATAATTTCTTTTTGAAGCAGTAATGGAATGAAATTACTAATATTAGATGGAAACAAAATTCACTTAAGGTAGATTTTATTTGATTAGAACTACACTACTAACTACTAGCTTAGTCAATTTTTATTTGTTGCCGTGCTTATTGAACGCATGGATTAGCAGCGGTAAAATAAAAAAATACGAATTGAGTACCTTCTTCTTTCGAAAGCGGTTAATAAATAGAATAAAATAGATCGCATTGCCCTTAGTCTAGACAGTAATTTAACCAAAATTCAACCTATAATCAAGTAAAATAAAGTTAAGTAAAAACTCTTAAAGCTTAAACAACCTTGACAATAGTTTAACCTTCAACTACACGGAAGAAAGAAAGGTCTCGGTACTTGTAAATAAACACGAAACCTTCACCATTTCACCATTTTATTGTAACGCCATCACAACAGAGTAAACCTTTCCGTACCCTCTTCATGAGTGCTTAACTGGAACTGTCTAACGATCACCACTCGACTTTATTGAACCAAGTACGTATTGAGTTGAAGCACTCTCAAATATTTTGATTAGTTCACGAGGATTGGAGTAATTAATTGAATTTCGCAAGTGTCGAAATGTTGGTTTGAAAAACGTTTAATTATTTTTTGGAGGGAATTTTTTGGGCCGTGTTTTTCTTCTATTATGGGTATATTCGGTTAGTAAATTGGTGTTTTTGTCTCGGATAAAAGGTAAGTGACCTGTCAAGGGCTTTACGTAAGGCCGTCAATATCACGCTGACATACATTTGTAGTAAATGTTGTGATGAAAATAATAATAACAAATTGTCGATACTGTCTGCAGAATCTAGGTCTATTTTGCGTTCTAATATATATATCAATTGAGGAAAAAGGTTTTCTAAAAGGACTATTTCTTTTAAAAAACCTTTTTCCTCAATTGATTATTTTGTTATAGGTACTGATGTTTTGCCAAAATAATTTATTATGAAATTTAATGTTGACACGTACAACGACTGAGAAAGCTATATCGTTGATAAGCCGTTTATAACTTGGACATTTTTTAGATTTTTCTAACTTTAATCCAACAACTTAGTAGTGAACCTTGTATGCAAGGTTTGCTGATGACAAAAGAATACAAATTAATAATTATTTATAACAAGTACTTTAATTCGGAAATACACAAATAATTATTACAATCTAGATAATTTGGGCACGACAAGGCTCCCTAGTAAGTGGTCTGTCTAGACATAAAACTATATATTTTTACTTATTCCTAATATTTCCACCATTGCAAAAATACGTACACTTCCTACGATATAAGTTATATCAATAAACGTTTGTCAAACACAAACGTAAGCCGTCTCGTATATAAATGTCATTGTATTTTCTGACTGATCAATCACACGACGGATCAGTTTGTTTTGTTTCATCAAATATATACCACTACATATGGATGTATAGATAAATCTATTTTGCTATGAAACGTGGATATTTTGTGTGTTCAATTTAGTTTTTACGTCGTGTACATAAATTATTTTTATAGATTTTGAATATGCTACTTAGTTTACCGTTATCAGGAGCATGATTTATACTATAAAGTTTATTTGTAAGCCGATTTGCATGTAAGAAATTTTTAAATATTATATGTAACAAATATTAAATGTTAATTTTAAGTTTTAAGACTTTTTTAGTAGTAACATTATAACAATACAAACTTATCTAATATCAGCTAAGCCGACCCACAAATGATACCTCTAAAGTAATTCCAATGTTAACTTATAAAATAGTTTCAAATTCTGTTCAGTAGTTTGCATTTATCCTCAAAAATAGTGATGTATAATCACTATTTTTGAGGATAAATGCATGTATGTTCGTTACCAATTCAGACCAAAAGTACTGAATGTTTTTTTATTGATATGGGAACACATATATTTTATAATCTAGATTTACACTTAGGATACTTTTTCGTGAAACCTATTCAAGCGGACGAAGCTGCGGCCAGAAGGTACTAAGTCTTAAAGTAGAAAGTTGGGTATATAGTTTCTATTTTGTTCATATATATCTATAGTATATACGTATAGTGGTATTCGATTTATCCCCCAGCGTCTCATGGTGACGTATTGTCACGGTTTTTGTGCGGGTAAAGCCTATTTTATGTATGTTTTATGAGAAGTTTCCCTTTGTCGATGTATCGGTGCAGCCGGAAAATGTCTTTGGTGTGATTTATACAGTACAGCTTAGAGAATATTATAGTGTGAACGAACCCAATGTTTTGAGTGAGGATCTTTTGAGATTGCTTTCATGCAGCAAGTTATACTTGTAGTCAGTATTGGATGACGCAATTGTCCTGGGTTTTTTCGAAATAATTACAAAAAATTTGTATTTTTAGACCTTTTGGAATTTTGAATTACTAAACTTTTTATTTGTGAAACAAAAACGAAACGCATATAAATCTTTGTAGATAAATGTTAGTTTAAAAACTTGGCACTTCTTTCTCTTAGAATAGAAAATGAATAAAACGCACGAGTGTGTGTTTTCTAATTTTATTTTTAACACATTAACGTTGGTAGCTGGCAGCAAAGTAAAGCAATCTATAGTCTTAAGTAAACACTTACGTTTTCTGGTCTTACTAATCCTTCTTATTATTGTAAACGCGAAAATTAGTATGATTGGTTGGTTGTTTGTTATTCAATCACCTTCAAACTACTTCGCATAATATTTGGATGAAATTTGGTACACAGATAGTTTACAGTCTGAACAGGTGAACATATAGGATACTTTTTAATCCAGAAATTTGTTTCACGAAGACCAAATGGCGGGCAGAAATAGCCTTGGATAACGCTATAGTATACAAAGTTAAGACTTCTACTAACTTAATATCTGTCATCAGGTTTAAGATACTTAGCCCACTAAGGGAAATAGCTAAGCCAAATAATCAATCATATTCCAATAATGTCGCTAGAACATATACATCATGTATACACAGTCCACCTGTCCACGTTTGTCACGCTCATTGGTTCACTGTGTACGTTATATCCAGTGCAATTTACTCAAGCTGTTAGCGCATGAGCGGCTGAATACGTCTGTAATTTACCGGCGTATAGTGCCGCTTCATCGTCACTGGTGAACCGTTGTATTAGTATTAGTGGTCCACTGTGTACTTGATTGAGATTTAGTGTTCTGGTAAATTGGAACTGAGATTATCGTGCTATGATTATGTTATTAAAATTTGGATCCAATATCATCTTTAAATGAAGAGTCAGTCATCTTTTTTATTGAAACTTGCCAATTGCGTAGAAGTTGTTTATAAGTTACTTTTTTTTGTATCTACTTTAATTACATTTAGGATCTTTTATCTATAAATAGATATGCCAGTCCCATATTTAAGTTACTTAGTGTGTGCACAATATGCCAATGAGCTCGAGAGTAACTAAAATGATACCGGCTAAGGGCTTTTAGCTAGAGCCATGTAGTCCCGGTAAAACTTCTTAGAAAAAAACTAAGTACTTTTTGATCCGGAATCTAAATCCAAAAAACACCTGGCTATAGTTAAACTTACTACCGCTGTATCAGTCTTGAATCCTATTACTCATAATCCTGTGCTCGAGTGCATCAAAGTAAATCCGGTACATATTGAGGTCATTTTAACACCCAGCGTATGTAAACATCGCAGCCAGGGGACGACGCTTTCAAAATCTTTTGTATACATTCTGGCACATTTCACTAACAACACGCTGCCAACAATAATGAACCTAAAGTTTATTATACTAAGGTTGATTTTTAAGTGTCAGTGTTGAGTATTTTAGGGTGAAATCCTAGAAAAGTTAGATAGGTATTGCACCTTTGTGGTGCAAGCCCGAGGCACAGTTAGAGCAGTGCGGTGATATTCATCGTTGTTCGTATGTTCTGTGGAGTTAAGCCGTTTGTTCATGTAAAATGTATGAGAACTAACTTGGTGTTCATGTGCCAACTTATTTGAAGTTATTGCGCTCTGGATGTCTTGAGATGAAGGTATGTTTTGGTGGTTATGCAAAACATATAGAGATGTAAAATATTAAATATGTTATTGATTTGTTGTGCTTTTTTATGTAACAACTTATGTACACAACTTTTATGATGCAATAAATATATGTTTATGTCTATTTCTATGCCAATTTAAATATTGTGAAAATAGTTTTACAAGTATATTCAAGTTAGACGTACAACGAGCTGGTGCTACGACTACCGCTACGTAGCCCAATGCTACGGTTAATGCTTCTGGCACTACTATACCCTTTTTATCCCATTTTTTTAAGAACGGACTACCGTCACCAAAAGAAACTCGTTTGCAACGAGAACACATGCGTACCTTATACATACATATACATACCAAGTATTCCACAGATTCTTCTACAGCATAACGAATAAATACCATAACCTTCCCCTATAAATAAATAAAAGCCGATAAATAAAAAGCGAGTGTCCCCGCCGCCATAAGTACCAACATTCCGATCGAAGACGTCACTCGATAAATCTCTCGCGTGGAAATAATAAAGGCCTCCCGCCGCGCCAGGGCTGCCAACTTAAAATATATTTATATGATTATGTTGGTCCACCTGTGTGCTTATGTGACGTCATACTGTGTACAGCTTTCTGCAGTATTTATTATGTAACTCGCTTATGTTTTTATAAAATATTTTTGAAGGTGTAATAGATAGTACCTTTTTGGGCTATATGGCTCGAAAAGAGAGGGTGAGATAACGCTGAAAAATAATTTCTGAAACAAGTTCAAGAGAAGAGCTGTAACAAAATATACATAAAGTAAGTACCTACTTAGTATTTATGCTCGTTGAATAATTGTCAAAAAACTTAGGAAAGAGTCTTAGCACGCCCGAGTTATCAAAATTATAATATATATATAAATTTAACCCATTACTGTCCCACTGCTGGGCAAGGGTCTCCTCCCGTAATGAGGGAGGGGTTAGGCCTTGAGTCCACCACGCTGGCCAAGTGCGGGTTGGGGACTTTGCATGCCCTCAATAAATGTTTTTAACAAATTTTAGACATGCAAGGTTTCCTCACGATGTTTTCCTTCACCGTTAGAGCATGTGATAATTATTTCTAATACACACATAACTTCGAAAAGTCATTGGTGTGTTGCCTCGGGTTCGAACCTGCGACCACTTGAGTGGGAGGTGTCAACTTATACCACTCGGCTATCACTACCCTTTCAAAAATCAAAATTATATCTAGTAAAAAAAAATCTGTCCATTTCCATATCAAAGTAGCTGTACCAAAAAGACCACCGGCAATTGCATAAGCCTGCGGGTCAGCCATGTCCTAAATTCTGAATTTTGTACGACGCCGTCTTGGCTTTATACAAAACATTGACATGTATACATGGTTATCTACGTAGTTTTTGAACTATAGCCCCGATTACCTCTTAGTAAAAGATTTTCAGTGATGTAACTAGTATATCCTAAAATGTATGTACCATATGGAAATAAGGCTTAATGTAACCTTCTCATGAATATTTATAACAGTTCCAGTAGTCCCCAAAAACTATTTTATTCAAACAAACACAGACAGTTTACATTTTTAAAACATTAATTCCTTTTACCCGCACAGAGTAAACAAAAGGTTTTATTTTTCACACGCTAATGGCTAAAAAAAGTTGTACAAACTATTTTTTTTCGTTACGATTTCACGAACATCCTAAATCGGTGAATGGATAGCTATTGAGGCTTGAAAAACACAAAACGAGGGATAAAACAGCCATATTTAGTGGGGAACGTATTTCATTCGGTATGTCAACGACTGATCGATGGGACGCAATAAATCTATGGTGTCGTGCATCAAAAAATTGAACCGGAGTCACAAATTTTGAGGTTCAAATTCTACGGTTTTCCTACTTGATTTAGAGTACCCATGATTTATGCTATAGCCTCCAACATACTGAGAATACCGAAACGCATGCTGGATAACACACTAATTCATTACTCAGCAAAAAAATGTAAATAGACCTTAATTACCAGGAGTTTTTTGAATGAATTTGAATTATAGCTACAGTAGCAGCAGCTGAGGCATGGATTTGCGACTTCAGTTTAGTGTATTGGATGAAAAGTTCATGAGAACTTCTTTTTGTTCTTCTAGGGATTAGAACCTAAATACCTCTGCACAGCAGTTGCATTACCTCTTCCGAGAAATACTTCACGTAGAAATCCTAATTGAATAAAAAAGCTATTGTAATTCCCATAATAATTTTATTATCATGACTACAAACATAAAGGTACAATAATTGGCAATTATACTCCTTGTAACTAAAGTTGTACCGCAACACAAAAATTGTACGCACACAACATTTTTCACTCGCCGCGGTTATTCATTAAAAAAGTAATTGGCAAATTTTAATAGGATTTTTCAGGCGTTGCTGAAGCAAATTTAATATACATTTACGCTATGATCCACCTTGCATTTATCGGTGAACCTTTGTAAGTATTAACCAAACTTATATGAGTATGATTACGGTTTTCAATTATGGGTTTTAATTACTTTTGTTCCAGCTTGAGATAATATCAATAATGACATACTCGTATAATTAATTCTGAAAATATGATCAGCGCTTTTAGCAGGCACCGTAAAAACTATTTTTGCTGCACATTCTAAATTCGAAACTTGAACTATCAAGTTTTAAGTTTGACATATAGAATGTACAGCATTTTTTTTTTCTCGCGTCTGTAGTCATTGTGGGCAGTTTTAATAGGATTCTCTACCTGGCTAGTTATCGACAAATTTTGCATGAAAATTTGATTAGCGCCTCTACCGGGTACCGTAGGAACTATGTTTGCAGTACATTTTATATGTCAAACTCAAGAAAAAAATACAAAGTAACAAACTGTTATTCATGTAAACATAGCTATCAAATATTGTATATCAATATTAATATAGAACCCGTTGTCTGATCACGAGAGATACGAAAAATGAAAAATAAAAACGTTGCATTATTTTAAGTAGTAATTTATTTCCAATTTTTCTTTGATATATTTCACTTTCATCTTCTATCAAATGCATTTCGTTTATTTGAAAATAATACGAAGTCCTAATAGGTATTTACATGTCACGGTTGAGTGCTTTTCAATTGAAGTTTTGAGAAGACGGTATCATTATATTTTTGTTTGATGCTACTTTTTATTTGTTTTTTAAAGGTTATATTGCTGAATGAAAATGCTAAGATGAGATGATGATTGACAGTACAACCTTTTTTTATAAAACGAAGAAATCATAGTGTGTTTTTAACTCTTTTGGAATAGAAAGTATTAGAAGCACGCAAACAAAATTATACTATGTAACGATTCACACTGGCTAAATATCACTCAAAAATTAGACAAGCTCACGAAGAATAAATAACAAATAACCATATCTGTAATTTGACATAAAAATCGAGGCAAACCGTGGTTGAATTGGCATTGAACTCATGGTAACATTTGGAACATTACAGTACTTCTTTGTAAGCTTTTGCCACGAATAATACTATATTTTATGAAAGTTGGTCCACACTAGACAGTTCATAATTTGGCAGTGGCGAAGGCTCCATATAACCCGATTCCTACCGGCTTTACCTTTGGAACACTCCTAAAAATGCATCAAATAAATGTGTATTATTCTCAAAAAAAGATCGTTTATTTAAATTTAATTCTATATTTATTACGACATTCATCAATATTTTCAATACGACTAATTTAAAATAAATAAATGAATAAACGCCTGTTCTATTTGTCAAAGCAAAAGCATTGCATTGCATTACCGAAAATTGCCGTCAAACAACTCGACGGCGCGCGCAGGAATCGCGTAAAGGGAAAAAGATGTCGATGACGTCACGCGGACGTTCTTTTCTATGGCGCGTTTTACCGGCGAGGTAACCCGGAATTCATCGGCTTATTGGGCGACTAGTAGGTACAACAGGCGCAGCGGCGCGAGCGGCGCGGCAACGCCGGCAACTAGCGAATGTGTGAGTGAGATGCAATGATATTTAATGAGAGAGAGACAATGAATGCAATTTTTGTGATGACATTTATGATTTTAGATTTAATTTTGTTTTCATTTTGCGCGCCTATTTTAGGTTATTTTGGATTATTATGTTTATTATATTTGGATGAGTTAAATTGTGTTAAATTATCAATGAATGTTATTATTTTGTGTAAAATCGTGGTGTTTGTGTGAATGTACTGGTCGTATCTAACGTGTATTTGTAAGTATTACCACAGAATAATAAGTACTGTATTACTTTCATTGTTATTGTTTGTGTATTGCGATCATGGACAACAAGTAGGTAGAAGTAGAAGCAATAAATATTGTTAAATTAGTTATTAATCAGTAAATTAATGTTGTAGAGTGTAGACATTGTTTTCAAAATGCTCCTAGTGCCAACATGTACCTATCTACCTACCAAAATAAATAATACAGAATGCAAAGGACATGATAAGTATTTTAAACATTCCCATAATTTATTCTCTACGATATAACTTTATAAATTTATCAATGGCTTATCGGTACCTAGCTGTAGTGTTTTTATTATTTCTCCGATTCCTCATCAATAATTTCGTTCATAGGTACCTACCTACTTAGTTCTTACCTATTATGAAAGTAGTTCGGTAGATCGGATCGCAATACAACGATTTATTCTGTTTACGTATGGTTAGTGGTCGACCTAGTGTCAAATTTGTTCAAGCCGCCATCGCGTCGGTCACCCACCTATGGAATGACCGCACTAAGAGTTGCTTAACCTTAGCTTAAGCAGTTTTAGCTCCGGCTTGCCTTTTAACAAAACTCACCCTTCGCCACTGTAATTTGGACATATAATTTTGCCCGGAAAACCTTTCCACGCTGATGAAGTCATGAATTGTAGCTAGTCAATCCTATTTTTTATTATATCCCAAACTCAAAGAAAACCAATACCGAAAAAAATACATTTTAGTAACAAAACCCCTTGGAGTTCGTTTGGCATCCCTGTTGAGACAGTTACAGGCTTCAGTCTGTCGCTGACAGCTCAATGGAGCCGACCATTGTTGCCTACCCCCCTATTTTGTACATTTTTATTATAACGACCAATAACTATATGACGACTAGTAGGGTAGGTGAACTTTTATTTTAACCAAAATCTGTAGAATTGGATGAAGATTATAATATTTTATGTGAACGTGACCAAAATATAACGGTTCATCACCTATTGAGTACCTTTCCACCAGGATTTATGATCGCCTTATGAAAGCCTTAAATTGAGTAGTATAAGTCCATAAGATCCAGAACTTCTTATGAAAGGAAAGTTGGCTACACTAGTTGCTTCATTCAATGCGAGCTGATATGAAAACCGTGAAGGTCGTACAATCTAAGAAATTGTAATAAAATATCAAATAAATTTCATACCGTGTTATTTTTTTAGCATTCGAACTAGTACAAACAGACAAGCTTTATAAAGAGCTAGTTTCGAATAGCTCAACTGAGTAATACCCAGCCGAGACATATTATTCAGTAATTCACAAGGCAAGTCCTAGAAAATAGATACAGAAAGTTTCATAAGCCCGTCCATCCGGGCAAGTCGAGCCAATATATTTAATGTTCCTTCCAACTTGAATCGTAAAAAGTTTAATAAGGGTCTGCCTGGCCAGAGTTTCAGCTACTTTCAGGGAAAATTGAGTAATGGTGTCGCATGTTTAATTTACGGCCCGTGCCACGTGCCCTCTGAGGTCAAAGAGGGCCTTGGATCTAGGACTTATATTGGCCTGAATATATTATCTTTTGGCTGTAAAGGGTTGAGGTAGACGTGTCGTCAGCACTATTTGTTATGGCAGTTTATGAGTCGAGGAAAAATATTCGTCTGCTGATATAAAAAATACTGGAGGAACGAATGTGCTAAACAATTTTTTCTTGTATGACCTATTAAGAAAATAATTTGTCTGATCTCTTACAGAAATGTGATCACTAATAAACGAAATATTAGTAAAAATTTAGCTGTGCAATATCTGTTCATAGTGTTCATAATCCTTTAATTTCTATGAGGATCGACGAATAAATATCCATCAAATACATTATTTTAACCAAGTAGATGTTATAAGTTCTGTTAAAAGTATTTTCTTCTCTTAGAAGTTCCTTAAGTGAGTCGTTTCCTTCACTCTGTTTGTTGGAGTCAAGAGGTTTCAATTTAAATATTGCCATTGAGCACATAAGCTGAGCAACCCTTTGGCCCTAGTTGAGCCATTTAGCGCGAGTTATTAGAGGCATTACTCTCCAGCGCTGAGTTTATTTTGTAATTTATTACGGTCATAATATACTCATTTATAATTAGATGTATGAACTGAGTAATTACTTGTAATGTTAAAATATAGAATATTATCATTAGTTCGTCCCGAATATACCATTACAATCAGATATATTTTTAATACTTAATGTATCGTGAAGTCCAGTTCTAATTGTTATTGAAGACAATATCCCTTCAATCAAATTATAAATTAACTAAAACATCTTTTTATATATTATTTTCAATTCAAAAACTCAAAGGGATTCGTAATCATCAATCTGGACGCACTCCATTATAAGTCAGTATTCAATATTCTAGTTTAAGTCAAGAACGCATGGTCTGTCTAACTGCTTTTTAAATTTGGTGACTCACAAACTTAGAACCATATACCTATAATATTTTTTAATTTTTTACTGAAAGTTTCAAAATATTTAGTCACGATATACTACGACTTTACAAATAAATCCTTAACAGATTAAAACAAACTTACAAAATGTCTCATTCCACGTCCATCTTTTAATTCAATGTCTCAAAATCCGTCTATCGCGAATCGGTAATGGATATGTGTGCCTCTGACACACAATTACGATCGCATTACACAGGACCAAGGATATCGTGCAGTCGACATAGCCCTTATATGTATTGGAATAAGGTTGAAATTGTCTTGGTGTAGTTGTGTATTGTAAGTTGTAGATGTTAGTCGCAGTGGTCGAAGGCGGATGCAATTTGGATTGATCCGTGATTGCAGCGTACTTGCACTTTGTAGTAGATTAGTTGAGCTTTTTATATTATTGTATTGAATTGATTAGATTTTGTGTTTGGTTGCAGCGTGGAAATTGTGGTGTTGTCTGTTCAATAATGGTTCTTGTCGAAATTAGAGTGACAGAGTGTTACAAAGTGATTTTAATTCTTTGAGGTTAAGATTTGTAGTATGTAAAAAATATTAGTATACAATTTTCTTGACAAATAGGGTTGTGGCAAAAAGGTTATTTTTTTTCACTAAGCTTAAAATTCAATTAACTTAGTTATTTTAGAATTTCCAAAATAGTTCGTCATACAAAAACTTTTTGTACCACAATAAAAAAACAGTCTCACACATACTATTACCAAGTCACCGCATTTTTTTAAGGACTTCAAGTGAATAAAACGAGTTTAAGACCTAAGAACTAAAACATGTCAAACGTTCTTTCTCCAGAAAGTAAAACATTGAAATCTGTGACACAAAAATACTGTACCTAGGCTTGTGGATCAACCCTACTCAATATTGTAAAGCTAACAAAACAAATATTTTGTATCTCACATAAATAAGGGTAGTAACCAACCAGGGTATGTAATAGATCCGCATTAGTGTCTCCAACCCTTACACCACACACTCTTGGATCATATATCATCGTTTGCTAGACAACTAGGGACGTAGGGAACACTATTTTATTTATGTAGTTTACATATTACTGATTACGCGGTACTGCCTTAATTTACCTAAAAAAAAATAAGCATTGCCAATTTTCTTAAAACATTTTTCTATGTTAAGATTGGGGTATGGGGAGCCTAGTTAGAGAACTCCATTTCGTCATCAATGATATTTATTGGTTAATCCTGGCTAGTGAATAAACATCTGATGTAACCATTTTCATACTTTCAGTGTTCCGTAATTCATAATTTTGATGTTTTAAAAAAAAAAGGATTTTTTAGGTATTAGTCTTAATTTTTGATGGGTCACACACACATATTCTTAATTCTAACGGAATTTCATAACATTTAACATTAAGTTAATTTATCGTCTTTGAGTAGTATTAGAAGGGTTTTATAAGCCTGGGTACATGACGTCACCAGCAAAAGCTAGAGTAATAATATATCAGTAATCTCCGATATTATTATAATATATATGGCATGAAAAGTGATATCAATCACTGATCCAAAACTTATTCGTATATTTCTATTAACACTACCAAGAGACAACCAACTCTATCACCTAGGCCATAAGGTTGATAATCGCCTGTGTACATATGTTTGCTTGTATGAGTTTTTCATACATTTGTTGGTGATTCGGTGTGATGCGACAAATACGCATTTATCGTGACGTTTATTAGTTGACGTTGATTTATGAAGTGTCTACCGAGCGCGTATGAAAGGGAAATAAGACTGCCTACTTTTATGTTCGGATAAACTGGCTTACTTGATAAGTTCAATGATTTGTACAGTTAGTCCTGTTTACGTAGTTTGTTTGGGGATATTTATTTAATGGTGTTTTTCTCTTTATCACCTCACTAGTTATTTTTGTCGCTTTATAGTCATATAGGTAGTGATTATCGGATTCAATTTACCACGTCTTTTACCCTGGGAATTTTAGTCACGTGCAATAAGGCTGGCATTATGCTACTAGCTGGTCTTAACATTATGCTAAAAGCTGTATTTTATAACATCACACCCATCACACATACTCAAAGAATTAATAAAATATAGCCACCTAAGAAGCGAGATAAGTTTTCAGATACAGTAATTTTTTTTTCAGTTTCAGCCATCTCACTGAAGTTCAAGACCTCAAAATTCCATCACAAATAGCATGATTTACTAACTAACCTTAACACGTTAACTGCCACGTCAGGCACCGGTACCTGACGCACCTAGTATCTGTTAGGGCCATGTCAGACACGGGGGACTGACGCAGATGCATATATTTCAAATCAACCCAAGGAGCCGTCTGGCACGTTTATCGCATTTTTCTTTACGGTAATTGACTGACAAGGCCCCAGAGAAACTATGTGCAGCTTGGCCCACCATTTTCATGATTGGAACGAAAATTAAATAGGAAAAATAAAATACGACACTATGAAATTTTGCAAATGCTTTTTATTTGGCGAAATAATAACATTATTATCGGCGTTACCGCTGAGAGAATTAGAAATAAAATAAAATAAATAGTATTAGAAGAAAAACAAAATTTTAAATTTTTTTATGTTCTTCATTGAAACATTTTAGACAATAATGTGGTTCATTGGGACAATTTGGACAATAGGTATTTACTTGCTTCGTTTTCCTTCTCGCATGATTTCTATCCACTGTTTCTACATTAATCTTATAACACCTCGAGCAATATTTACGAGATTTTTTTACATTTGATTTTTTTTATTTTTTTTTTACTTTGAGTCAAATTTTGCTTTTCCAGTTCGTCAATAACTTGTAGATCAAGTAACGATAGTTCAAAATCATCCATATTATCAATAATCGACATTATTAGTAATAGTAATCGTCACATAAATAACTTTATCTGAGAGCAATAAATTTACGCGCCTACTTCGACAACTATTTAGCAACGACTAAAAAAATGCATTTACTGCATGCTAGAGACCCCCGACAGGTTGCAACGTGCAAGGAGCGAACTATTTAGGTACTTACAGTCAACCGATCGCAGCCCGCAGTGAACGAAAAGTTTTCCCGCGCAAATGCAAAATACGCGCGGCCGCAATATTATTACTTGTTTCATGACAATGCCTGACATGGCGCAATAGGTATATTTTATACCGTTTGGGCTTTGTCAGTCACATATGCCTGACAAATTTATTTTTACCTAAATCTTACATAAATAATCATGGAAATTAATACGACATGATCAATTATCGTAATTTATGTCAATATGTTACATTTCAGAAAAATAAAAAAATGACGTCATAAAATTTTGTATTTTTTTATCTTGGCAGTTAACGTGTTAACTAAAACAACTCAATACCAAAAATAAACAAGCTTATCCCCATAACTACAGTGAGGGTAAGTAGTAAGTTTATTAGGTGGGCATTAGGTCGCGCCCTCACATTCAGTGTCGTAGCGGTAAATAAATAACACGGCTCGTTTACTGCGACCGTTAACTAGTGCCTTACTACCTGGGAAGTTAGAGGAACCAGGCGATAGATAATACAGGAAAATAAAATATGTATTCCCTTTTTGACTTGACATTGGAAATGAAAATGAGAAATTTTCTGGCTATTTCTCCTCATGAACAAGCAGTGTTCTTGAAATATTATAAAGTGATTGTAATGTAAAAGGTCTTGACATAAAGAATTATTATTTTGAATTTTGAGTATCTTTTGTAGCCTAAAATTTGGCAGCCTTGCATGCCTGCCACGTAACTCAGTTGACAACTCGTGTAGTTCAAACTGATGATCACTATGCTCCAGCATAACGGCTTTTAAATAGTTAATGTTTTTAAACTCTCGCGACTAGTACACATAATATTATAATGCAACGGGTCTTATACGCGATTGAAAATTTAAAGGTTAGGATACCTTATTTGCTGCCCGACGTTGTACGCTCACCGACAATGTACACTCAGTGAAAACCAAGTGAGGGTAGGCGTCGAAACGACGAACGACGACGAAGACGACGCTTAGCAGCCACATCAGTCAGCTCGTGACCACGGTCGTTGTAATGCGATCGAAACGTCGAGCAGCAAATAAGGTATCCTAACCTTTAAATTTTCAATCGCGTATAAGACCCGTTGCATTATAATATTATATTTTTAAATAGTTGTCACCTGAGATACGTGATAGCCTATTGACTAGAGTATAGGAATGCTACATGTTGAGCTGCTACCGTGAAAATGAAACCAAAAATACTACTACCCATACTACAAGATGTTGTTCATTCATAAAGTGACAGAAGTGAACCACTTGACTTTTATTTGACAAATAAACATTCGTTACAAAAAAGGAATCACAAAAATAAAATTCGTAAACCATTCATTGTTTTACAATTTGGAATACATTTTAAATTTTCAACAGCATTTAAATGTATGCTCGAAAAACCTGCAACAAAATATTTGCTTGTAACTTTATTCTTTCTCAATCAGTTTATTTGTTTTCGAGGATTAAATAAATATTATTTTTAAACAACAAAAAAGCATTGATTACAACGATTGTTATACAACATTTTCAACTCGTAGCTTTTGTATTTGTACTGCATAAGAATGACAAGGAAAATTTTATTGCCAGTGGCGCTCATTGGCCGGTAAACGACCAGTGGGTTAGGCAACCCTTGGTGCGTTCAGTCTATAGATAGGTGACCGTAATAGTGGAATTTGAACTTGGCGATCCGTGCTGTGTGTCTATTAAGATTATAGTCGTTAAGTCATGTCAGAGGCCTTTCGGGAAGTTTGAATAACTTTGACACTACGTTGATAATTAACCATAGAATAAAATAAAATATATAACACATTTGGTCCTCAAAAAATGATTGTAGCGACCAGTCGTCTGTCTAACGTTACTCCCCCTTGGGAATAGAAAACATATTGTTGCGATGTGTGTTTTAAATAAAGTCCAATAAAAATCAGCTCGCTAAAATACATTAAAAATTTACCGCACGTGTCAAAATTAATGACCACAATATAACATAATATTGGAACAGTTCTTAAAGTAAAATAAATTGTTAGAAACTTTTGAGATTGGTAGCAAAAGTCAACCTCAAGTTTTTGCTTGAACTAATTCTCAATTTTCCGTGAAGTTACTTTTTATTAATTTATGTACAGTAGATATTTTATAGCCTCTCGAGCGCCCCAACGTCAAAATTCAAATATACCGTTAAGCGTCCGGGCCAAAAATGGCGCGCGTAATTGAATTGGCGGTTGGCGTTTAAGCGCCGATTCCGTCATATTTTAATAGTAACACCCTAGTCATACCTTATATATTTGGAATCTACATAAAATTTGCTATTGATTAAAAAATTATATATATAGGCATATAATATAGGCAAAAAAAATAATATGACGAAAGGTCTTATCGTGTAGTTAATGAATAATGACATTAAAATCCAACTGTAAAATATACTCAAATCTTTAAAATTAGTTAAAAAAAGGATTTACAATATTTGTCATAAAGGAACATGTCGTTGGGTCAGATGTTGTTTAAGGTGCTCTCTGGCCTATATCAACCACTTATTCAAGTGTGTGCATTAGATCGTCGTCTCGTTTCATCAGCTTCAATGTCAAATATGTTTGAAAGGGATAAACATAGTTTTAGCATTTCGTTTCTACGTTTTTTCAATGTAAGATCGTTTTGCCGTACCACGGTGGCGGGACGCTTGACGGGGGTAGAACATTCAACCGTGACACGGTGGCCGGGCGCTTGAGAGGATAGCTGGTGATAACTGACAAAATGAGAAATTTTATTCGACAATGACTTATAGAAAAACAAATTGAGTTATACTTAGTGGTGGAAGAACAAGTCCCTGATTAATCTAATTAACCTTAAAATAAGGTTAAAATGTATTGCTACCGTTTAAACAAATGAATATAACATATAGAAAAAAGTATCAACAGAATTTGGCAAGCCCAACGAACAAGATGCATTGGCTGGTAGGTTTTACATCTTAAACCATATTCTTAAACTAGCATTTCTTTTCACAATCGACAATCCAAATAACCAATGAATGCACTCAATAAGCGTCAAGTTTTCACAAACAACTAACAGAAACGACATTCTAGTTCAATTCCCGACTATGTGGACACTAAGTTGGCAAGTCCAAGTTGAGCCTAACGAAGGCCTTCAAGGCGAATAAGTATTCTTCACCCGTCCACTTGCTAGGAAGTTGGTTCTAATTCAGTTGCCTCTACATGTTCCTTCGGTACTATTTTCGAGTTAGATTTGTGGGTATTCTAAGCCCTGTGTTAGTTGTACGGACTTCTAAATCTAGATTGATGAAGAACTTTTGCTAGTAAAACTTTGTTTTACAATTTGTTGATATGATTGCTTTTAGTCTCTGCTTTTTTAAGATTTTTTGTATACAAAATAATAAATAACATGCATTAAATATTTGAAATGTTTCAAGAAACATCTACTCAAAGCATAATCAGTGCTTTATGCCTTAGAATTGTCACTTCCAATCTTTATTTCGTAAACAAAGTCTGACATATTGACAAAATTATCGCACTTAGAAGGACCTCAAACAGAAAAAACTCTATAAAAACAATCCTTTAGCTTCTCATTTGAAATTAAAACAATAATATGTAACCAAGCCAGCCTAAACATATCTCAGTACAGAATTAACAAACAAACATCGTCCACGAGACATGTGCAAACTGGAGTCGTGTCTCAGTTTGACATAATTGTAGAATTTAGACAACGGCCAGTGTGGAGGCGAGATGATTATGTAAATACGCGGCTAATAGGAGCGTGTGACGTCACAAGTTAGTAGTACCGACTGTGATATGTTTTAGTTTCTCTAATAGACGTAAGAGGGTCTTAGAACAAAGTTGACTGGCGTAGATCGAAGTTAAATTATAACTATTATATTATTGTACTCATACACGGTCATCTGATTCCAAACTAAACAGAATTTGTACTATGCTAAACAAATAACTGATAATCATATTTATATACTTTTAAATACATACTTATATGGATAAATTAACAGTCAGGGTCAGAACAAATACATCTTGCAAATTTCAGTTCGTTGAAGTTGAAGATTTAAGAATCTCCTTACCGCATATATACGTCTTCGTTAACGCACAGTCAAACTCTCCATAGACATATTTTTATGACTTTCATGCTAGAGAAAAATAAAAGCTTTTGTATCTCAGCTTCTGCAAAGTAGATTGGTAGAATTCGAACATACAGATTACTGCTGTTTTAAATTAAACTCACATCCTTTGCTAAAGATTGAAATGCCCCATAATTTCTTCAAAAAATTCTAAACCCCCCTCAAAAAAACGATCTCCTTCTCTTTTAAAAGAAAACCATGGCTAATACTTAACATTTTACCTAATAAACGCTTCCAAAGATGAAACTCCCTTCAAATTCCCATCAGCACGTGACCACTACCGAGGTAGTATATCACTTTCAATAAAGTACAGCACACAAAGGTTTCATTGAGGTCCTCGTGTAGGCGTGGCGGAGTAATGGACACCGACACAAGAAGCCGTCGAGGACTCCTGACCTCGTCGTGGAGAGCTATGAGAGCTGGCGGACTATGGAAGTAGGTTGTTAGGAGTCTGTTTTATTTAGGTTCCTAATTTTGTAATTAGCACTATTTGATTAATTCCCTTGCCTTTTTTGTGTCTGGATTTTTTGCTTGTCATATAATATTCAAAGCCGAAGAAATGTTAGACGAATCGAATTTCCAATGATCTCGGTGATGACATTCAGGATGTGAGAGAAATATTAAGACAATTTGACAATAACACACTTCAACAAAAACCAATCAATCTTAAGCATCCAGTTTGGTTTTCAATGAACATTGCCACACAGCAATACAATTTGTGAAGAGACGAACGTGAGACTTACATTTTTACTTGTTATAGATCCATATTCTTGATCAAGATTATCTTCTAATGAAACTATCACACCGTCGCGTTCCTCTCATGGCTGGAGTCTTGGGCAGGCGTTGGTGGGCGCACAAATATTTGCCGACCGCCGCCTCGCGCTCAATAACCCGCCAGCACACACCGACACCGCAAGCCGAGCTTACACGTGGTCAATATAAAAAGACTTAGTACTTACACGGTTTAAATTAACACTGGATTAGTTCAGATGTTTTAGTTTACGTGATTTTTACTAAGGCAACGGGAAAAGAACTTCTCATTTTTGAGGTAATACACTTTTGTTTAAATCATTAAAGTCACATGTAATGGAAAAGAGACCAATTATTATCAATGTTTAATAATGCTTTTATTTGCCAACTTTGATTTTACAAGAATAAAAGTAATTTATACAAATCAGCATTTGGATTACAAAAGGTGTCTCCGCTCATTGTGCCTGACAGCAAAATAAAACTCTATAAAGAACCAAGAACTGAATTCGAAAGTTTGTATCAATAGACGTATATATGTACCTACTATAACATTTACTACATTCAGAGTCCAACTACAGGTCTCTTCCATAGACTGTTACAAATTTAGATATAGCACTTTATAATTTTCTCGATTAGTAAAATTGTCTCTTAGTCACTAAATAGTATTCATATGTATAAAATGCTTTTTTGTCAAAAAGTACTCAATATTCAGAATTTCATGAACAATCAAAGAGACTGTATGCATGCGTGCACATTTCATGCTGTTATTTTATACATGCACGTGTTTGCCGGTTCCAACAACGTATTAATTGCCGTATGGAAAATTTATGTTTCGTACACAACACAAACTACTGCCATATACATAGTAAATAGGTTTTGGAAGTCGTTAATTCTAAAATAATATGGAATCGGTTCAATTTATAATGTAAAATATGCATGTGCTAATCCACAATATTAGTTTGGTAACTAATGTTGTCCGGTAAAGTTTAGATAATAGTTTACTAATGATTTCTGTTAATAAAGAGCAATTAATCAGAGAATATTAACAGTGAACGAAATTGATAACTAGGTAAAATGTTTCAAAACTCACAGCTTTTGTTTTATAATGGATTTTTTTCCACAAAGATCTATTAAAAAACAACAAATGTTTACACAGTTCAGCAGACCCAAGTATCTATTTCAAGAGCCATCTAAGTAAATATATCCTCTAAAGAAAGAAACTCAAGTGTCAGCAGAAAATGTTTATACAATTATACAAAGCAAAAATTACGAGAGTTTAGCATGATCTTTTATTACTATCAACTACCGGCTAGCTATCGATATGAATGGATGGTTCAGCGCCCCTAGCGGATCTCGTTAGGACTAATTATCACGTAAATTTAAATGTCAAACTCTTGATACTATTAGCGGCTGCGAAAAAACGCGCTACTAAAGAAAGGTATTCGCAATCAGTTAGCATTCCCGTATATCAGTGCCAAAAGCCTACCCGTTTCAGTTGCCATAAGTCCAAATCCATTTTCAATCAGTAGATAGGTATCCATTAAGCTGGGGGCAGATAATTGACATTTTCGTCGGCGCTCCAATACATTTGTGTTGAATTAAGCAGCTTCGTTCATCATTTGATCCTGATGCGCTCGCCTCAGGTGTGCTCGTGGGCTAAATACAAAGGTATTAACAATTTGATATTGTTCTGATTACGTTTGGTGACGGAATTGGGTCGTTATTGTCAATGAGTGAAGGTTCTGTAAGAAGAGTTACTTTCGCCGCTTCTCGTTACGTAACAATTGAAAAACAAAACATTTTAGTTTCTGGTTTTTCAGTAGTAGTCTAATCCTAGAGAAGAAAAAAATTTGCTTTAGGTACAGACCTAAAACTAAATTTTTACTTGGACCTGCCATGCTTTGCACAGCCAAAAGATAACTAAAAACTTTAAAAACTACCTGATGAAATATGACGTAAGAAACATCACGATAAAAAGTATCTATCTATTTATAAACTAGTTTCACATTACGACATTCTATTAGTGAAAGTAAAGCCCTGATGTCTGGTCTATTTTTATCTGCTTTGTATAAACAAAGCAGATAAAAATAGACCAGACATGCAATAGAAACACAAATAAGAACCTCAGTCGAACAGAAACTTGACAACGTCGGTATCTACAAAGAATCGTTTGAATATTAAAACTGCTCAAGTTAGGACCTTTGTTAAACAATTCAATCTCTTTGTACAGGGTACGGCGTTAGGCGTGCTACACACAAATTCGGTTCGTCATAATTTGGGCGGCAAAGCCGAATATGTGTAGTTGAATGTTCGGGAAATAATACCGCTCGGCATCGCCGCGCCTGAATGTTTAAACCGAATTGTGACAATTGGACCGAAAAGAACTACCCGAACGGCACAAGCTGAACAAGTGCAGTATTTGCTTCGAGGCAGTTTTATTGTTCAATTAAAATTGCCGAATATGTGCCTTAAGCCTTATATCGTGTAAGATTTATATGAGACACGATTTGTGCCTTCACGAATACATTTTTCTTTCGGCTTTGTTTTATATTCTTTATTGCGAGTTCACGTTTTATTTGAAAATATTTCATTTCTATAACACTTTGCATGTACAAAATGTATTGTATAGTTTATTTGAGGTATGAGTACAGGCTATATACCATGTTTTCTAGAAATCGATAGAACTTTACAGAATATATTCTGAGTGAGGAGAACCACCTATATCTAATTCAAGAAATCCTTAAATTGATGAATGAGCAATGATTTTTGTAACATAAATTTATAAAATTCATAATATTAAAAAGATACTTATCAATTTAACAATTTTAGTATACCATCTGCACAAAGGGACAACATATTATGTAAAACCATATTATTTTATAATTTCAAAATCTTTAAGCCTCGGTTTTAGCACTTCGGAATCGGTAACGGTTAGCTTAAGAGGCTCTATTTGACAGTTCATTTCATACATTTATGCTGCCACTTTATCTATTGGATAGATTATCCAACGCTTATCTATTACGCAGTAAAACTTCCCGTACACTCATAAAAACAATAAAACGGCTATTCAAAACTAACACAACACAATATATCCTAACATTTGCCCTAACAACAGAACTACACATCTATTTAATTTCTCTCAACAATGAAGCGAAACAGTATTACGATGTACATTCATCTTGCTTTTAAAACAAATGTTGTGGCCTCAGTAGTGATCTACTCGCAATCGCCGGTCATTAAGCGAAATAACTTTAATGTTGCGGGCTTTGACTGAAAACGGGCGATGCGGCCGCAGTCATTGTGCGAAATTGCCTTCATAATATTTATAAGCAGGGGAATAATTTACAGAATTATGTTTTGAAGTACATTAAGTGCAATTAATTGATGTACATTTTGAGGGTTTTGTATCGTTGTATTGTTCGATGTTAGTTTATTTAGACATTCGTGTAGTTGTCCGTTTGTGTTATGGTTATATTAGTGATTATAACAAGTGGTGTTTCGCGGTCCTTGTCCTATGGGAACAAGGGGTGACTTTACATATTATTATGTATGACATGGTTATATATTAGATTCGAAATAATTATCACATGTTCTAAAGGTGAAGAAGAGAAGATATCATGATGCCTACAAGTTATTTACAATGTTATTTGAGGGCATGCAAAATCTCCAACCCGCACTTAGCCAGCGTGGTGAATTCAAAGCTTAGCCTCCGACAGTTGTGGGTTAAAAAATTACCTATGCATATTTATCGCGACGATTTATAAATAGGTTCATCAATTTAATTAAAGTAAAGTTTTTTTTAGGTTTTAATTTCCACGTATCATCTAATGAAAGTAGAAGATTTCAGTGTCACTTATCACAAACAAAACCTAATTTTGTACGAGTCTGTAATAGCTTTCAAAGACAAACAAGAATAGAATACATGACGATAATAGAATTAATTTACAGCTTAATGAAATAACAGACAAGTGTTCTAGAATTAAAGACAGCTCAAAGTGAAGGTTAAGTTAAATTACGACTACAAGTAAATTAAGTGAATTTAAATATTTATAGTAGTACACCACGCAAACGATACTATAGTCAAACAACTTGGTAGAAAGCTTTGTAAACTAAGTGCGTGAGTGGCGGAGGCATACAAAATGTTGAATTAGAAAAGTCGTTCGGCAGCAGACTTATGCACCGGACCGTTGCCTGTTTGCTACGGTGCGGTGACTTTTTTAAACGTACATCTATATCTTAATTATACGAGTATATTGCAAAACTCACTACTATAGTCTGACAACTTAGTAAAGCCTTGGCAGGCACTCTTCATTCGATTTATAATTTAAAATTTTGTATATTTTCAAAAAAAAATAACTACCTATATCAAACAGCCCAACGTCAGCTGCATAAGCGTACATTCCTGGTCCCTGATTCTCTTAATGCTGTTTTTTTATACCATCGCCAGCCGTGAAATTTTCGTACAAAGCTCTCTACATAGTTATTGAACTTCAGTCTAGATAGTTAGAAAACTATCTTTGCTATCGTAGCACCTATATCCTAACATATATGCACCTTATGAAAATAAGGCAATAAGTTGCCACACTATAGTATAATTAAATACATTCCCAACTAGCACACAAGCTGCTTATACAGTCGTTATACAGCCTGATAGTTGCATAAGAGTCGTTCAAATGCTGTACAATTCTCTATAAGTTCTATACTAGCTATTTAAAAACCCCTTTAACAGCTAGGCGGGACAGTAGCCGTTTAGTAGGAAACTAATGATTTATAGTGATATATGAGCATGTAATTGCATCGCTAGACAGCCTAGGGAAGTATAACTGAGTTAATGGAATCTACTATAACACCGTTAACTGTATAAGGGGACTTTAGGAGATAAAGGAGTTTAAACGGAGTTATGCGTTGCGCTTATAGCGCTCAAGAGCGTAAATAAGCTTTTTGTAATGCCTTAGGTTCTATAACAGATTTTTTTAGGGCTAGTGTATTACTCATCTATAAAAGAGTTGCGTAGGTCTTTAATAGCGCCTTGAGCGTTATATCAGATATTTATATGGCTTCTGTACGGCAAATAGATGTATAAGGTATCATTCGAAACATTTTTACAGCCATGGGGATTACAGAATTATGTTAAGCACCTAAAGCGCTATAACCGAGTAATATACCTTTATACTAAAGCTTAAAATTATTATCATAATATATTTACATAGGTGCAGTGGTGGTTCAGTCTGTCAACTGTTTTTAAAGAATAAGTAAAATAAAATAAATAAAATAAATAAAATAAATAAAATAAATAAAATAAATAAAATAAATAAAATAAATAAAATAAATAAAATAAATAAAATAAATAAAATAAATAAAATAAATAAAATAAATAAAATAAATAAAATAAATAAAATAAATAAAATAAATAAAATAAATATAATAAATAAAATAAATAAAATAAATAAAATAAATAAAATAAATAAAATAAATATAATAAATAAAATAAATAAAATAAATAAAATAAATAAAATAAATAAAATAAATAAAATAAATAAAATAAATAAAATAAATAAAATAAATAAAATAAATAAAATAAATAAAATAAATAAAATAAATAAAATAAATAAAATAAATAAAATAAATAAAATAAATAAAATAAATAAAATAAATAAAATAAATAAAATAAATAAAATAAATAAAATAAATAAAATAAATAAAATAAATAAAATAAATAAAATAAATAAAATAAATAAAATAAATAAAACAAATAAAACAAATAAAATAAATAAAATATAAATAAAAAAAAATGATTTTCAAACTATTTTAATATTCAACGACTGACCCCTAAAAGTACGAGTAAAATGCTGGTGTGCGACCAAAACAGTTATATTGAAGCACTCCTATGCCACAACTGCAAAACCTTGAGGTCTACAACAGCAAACACTAGAGCCTTTGTACAGCTTAAGGCGCTAGAGCAGATGTAACCAACTCTGAGAGCTGCTTGATCGAGACGCCATTATAGCATTTGGTAAACATATTTTTTGAGGTTATTACGATCTTTTGAAGATCATATAAATCTATAGCCTGGTAACGTTAACATAATTAAAATCATTTTTTATTACCTATAACCCTAATTAAATTATCTGTAACCCTCAAAGTCTTATTTATGTTCAAAATACAAATTTCCAAATCCACATATCTATATAATTTTTGCATTTAAAACTGAATATTTTGAGGGCGCATGAAAATATTGACGATAATATACATATATATTGACAGCAAACTGGAACTCGCACTTTCATATCACGTACACAAAGAAATAAAAGCGATAGACTACTTGTTATTTTAATAATCCAATCCGTAAAAATAAAATGTCTCCTCATTTGTCACTGATGATTCATTTAAAAAAAATATATTTAGTTTACACCATAATAAACCGACCATATTACTAATTTAGAGCGTTAGCATTTATAACCGTTACACAGTAGCGCTACAATAAGGTAAAGGTGGTATAATCGCGCTGCAAGAGCTTTTTCGAACGCTCGTGGCGCTAACCACCTCTGTACAACAGCTGGTAAGCGCCACGAAGCTGCGAAAAAGCTCTTTTAGCGCGATTATACCACCTTCATCTTATTTTAGCGCTCCTGTATTACTACTATACTACGTACTATTATAATTCCTATTTACGACCACTGTAGATCCAATGTCGAGCTATAAGCTGGACAGTATGGGCCTATTTGACGCTACAAGAGATCTGTAGCCGCTTATAGAAACACTATACTTCTTACTGAGGAGCCTAAGGCGTTATAAAAATCCTTTAACCGGCCATTGTGCAGCTTGTTATAGCGCTTGTGTGCTAGTTGGGTTGTCTCTTGAAAACGCCACACGTCGCGGTTTGTACGTAAAACGATTTTACAATTTCCACTCTCAGTACGTTCTGCTTGTGAAGGCAATTTACAAACGTTTCAATCCTTCAGCCAGTAATAGTTTTATTTAAAACCTAGTTATGTTTTTAAAATATATTTTTTGAATGTTCACGTCAGTTTGTTTTTATATTTTTAGAGAGATTTCTTTGAAAACTAGTTTTGAATGTGGGTGGAGATTTAAAAAGAATTTATGTAGTAGTTTTAAAGTTAGTCTTATGTAATTGGGTTTAAGCTTCATTTGTTTAATAATGTTGCTTTTGATAAACTGATGCTGATTCTGCAGTGGCTAAAATGTCTTAAAAACAACTCTTTCTATATAACTCAAATTATTTTTTAAATATTTTTTATGGAACCAACATCGACATCAGGACTAAATTTGTGCTGTGTTTATCGTATGTATTTCTGAAAATATCTTCACTACACTAGATTCATACTCAGTGTGACATAAAAAGTTCAATGTGTAGCTGCTCTGTAATGTCAGCCATTAAATTTCCCATCAACCATAAAAAATAATAAACACCTATTATCTTTATTGCACACTCAAGTAGTGATCTAAAAAATAATTTATTTTTTATGACATCATTATATCAGTATCACGTGTTATTATCGACATCGGCGGCAGAGGGCGGTAGTGTTGCGGTGAAATATGTCCGCCATCTTGAAATATAATCTGTGGCGCAATAACTGTCGCCATGGCTATGTGTCATGGCCGCCGACGGACGTTCGCGCGCTTTTTGCGATCACCGCTAAGGTAAACTTTCACGTTTGTATGAAATGCATGAATGTGAATTTCTTTTATAGAATTATTTCATAGAATAAAACACACAATATTTTCATCTAATGGATTATACATATGTATTTTAGAATAGCTCATAAATATTAAATTTATCAAGCTGAAAGGAGTATTGACGACACTAATTTCGAGAACGGCTGGTTTAATTGGGAAGTTATTTTGTCTATTATAAGCTACAGCTTATAATAGACAAGCTACAGCTTATAAGTTAAAGCCAGCTAACATAATAAGCCATATAACAAGAAGCCATAGAAATCAGCCAGCATTAAATAAAATATTAGGGAACATACACACACAGCTTGTGTTAGACCGTTTCGTATTCGTAAAAACGGGCCATAACACAAAAAGTTCGATGCATTTTACATTTGTCGGTTTGTTTCAGTTGAATGGTTGTAAATTTAAAAGCAGTGTTTAATTGAACGGTTTCACGCAAAATGGTTTCCTTTTGCAGCCGTTGATACGGAAAATTGGATAAGCTTTCCAATTGTTTTTTTATGAAAGGAGTAACCACAGGGAAAATGTGCATTGGTTTGATAATTGCTGGGAATGTACTAACCTTGGCTTCTAAATGCCTAACGAATAACACGGTCTTACTCCTAAATTATCCCAAAGCATGAGAAATCGGTGAAATCGGGCCGGCCGGAAGAAGTATAAAATAAATTTGTTTTATTCGGCTATGATTTTTTCGTTCGAAACATCTGGTAATAAATAAGGAATCGTAACCTTGAAAATATGTACAAGCCGCGATAGTTTCAAAAGTTTATGATTAAGTGTGTGCAAAGACATATTTTTATCAGTCACCGACTATACTTTGAACTAAATAACGTAACCGAAGCATATTATACTACTAGACTTCATTATTTTAATAAATAATATAAAATTCTCTCGTAACACAACACTTCCCTGAATCACTACAACTGAAATCCAATTTAAACCACAATTAGAACAGATTAAAAATTCTCAGTATTTTCTGCAGCAATATAAATTAATTTCTAGAATCGTTTTAATAGTTAATAAAGTATAACAAGAAAATTGATCGAATTGTTTCCTGGGATTGACAATTAAGGTTTGTGTATCGGCCTTTCGTTCGTATAGTGATCTGCTTCTGTCCTCTGACGTATACCTCGATTCTCTACAACTATCGACTACCGACAATCGGCTAGCTATCGACATATTGACATTTAGAATGTACTGCCAAAAAAGTTTCTACGACGCCTGTCAGAGGCGATGATCAGATTTTCATACAAAATTTCTCAATGACAGGTCGGTTGTCGGTAATCGATAGTAGTAGAGAATCGAGCTAGTGACTAAAGTGTATACGATTGCAAACCACGAGGTCGCGACTTCAAATGTAGGATTGGTCCAAAATATTACTCAAAACTTAAGCCAACCATCCAATCCACTCCACTATACTCCACATATAGTGGAGTTTCCGCCACAAAGACTATTCGTTTCCCAAAAAAACGTCGATTATTTAACGATTAATAAGAGAGGAGCTCGTGGCTTAGTTAACAACAGCCGCGCGGATCGATCTGTGAGGTTAAGCCATGCTTGCCGAGGTTGATTTGTGGATGGGTGACCATCTTATACGTATCAAGTTCCTCCGTGTTTCGGAAGGCACGTTAAATTGTGGTGTGGTTAAAGTCTGACAACCAGTCTTACCGAAGGGTACCGTGTTATCCCAGGTAACTGGGTTGCGGAGGTCAGATAGGCAGTCGCTTCATGTAAAACATTGATATTCAGCTGCATCCGGAGAGACTGGAAGCCGACTCCAACATAGCTTGGAAGAAAGGCTAAGCTGATATATTTAACGATTAATAAGCTATGAGCGCCTAAAACTATATTATATCAGATTAACCACTACTAACGATGTAGTACTATGTAGTATCAAACAACAAAGCTTGTATAGAAGGATGGTTTTAAGTTATTTATGACTTTGATTGCTACAGATTGCGTTCTTGTCGTTACGCCTATGTTACAGCCTCGTGCATTTCGGTAGGACGGTACATACACACACAACACGACATTGCCACAGCTAGATTAGATTCCCATATTCAGTATGAATACCGGGATATTCCTGGCCTTGCATCGGCTAGGACGTAGGTTCGCGACGAGGCGATACCGTCGCCAGCCGTGAACCCCTTGAGCTATTCATAAAGCTGGTACAAAAAAATATAATAAAATTGGAATATTTTTGCAAGGAGGATGAGCTAAATAATCTTTCCAGCTGTGACGTATTTTCACTCTACAGGCTTTTTTTTTCATTACCATACTGATTAGTTGTTGTAAAACAAAGACTTCAGAAATAGTTCACGTTCGTAACTTTGAAATTTTTAAATGCAGCAATTTACTAAGAGTTATTTCGTTTTAAACGAGACAAAGCTATTCTAACGTAAAATCTATAGCCGTACAAAGTACAAGACCAATTGCTAAGGGACCTTAGACATTGACAAACGACATCTAAATAAAGAAATAGCTCCGATAAGCCAATAAATTGTACTAATTAATCTCTCCCGACTTCCTACGAATAATAATTAAAGGAAAAACTGTATTTTGATTAATATTCCTTATAAATCACGGTTTATCTTCCAGTTAGATGTAAGAGAGGAAAATGTTGCGAATATTATTCGTATCGGATTATGTTTACTGTTTTATGAGTGGAATGTTTTGGTCACTTGTTTTTCGAGTTAGCTAATGGGATAAATGACGAAGGAAAATAATTTGGCAAAAAAATAAGATTCTTTCCTGAAATTGGTGAAGCATAATAACAGTTATGTTTAAAAAAAATGAATTATAACTTCTAGGTTTTCACAAGAAAGTTTGTTGGGATCATACCATGTGGCGTTGATTGATCTCTGCCTGTCCCTGCGAGAAACAGGCTTGAATTTATGTCTATACCTAGGCGTCGTACAGACATTTATTATATTTTTCAAAATACTTTTTATGTCGTCCAATTTATACAACTACATAAATAAAACTACGTATAGTTAGCAGGTAACGTTCGTCAAAACAAACTTTGTTGCTTTGACGTACACTAACAATTTTATTTTCCGAGAAATTTCCACTGTAACTTTTCTATAGCCGTTAGTTTTTTCCTGACACATCGCTCCTATATTCCCACATACAAATGGACGAGACTTTTCTAGAATAAGCTTCAGCTCCACTGTGTAAAAGTCAACCAAATCCTATCAAGCCTCGTCACAATAAAATGTTCGTTAAAAGTGTTCCTATACTACGAGTTTCGGCGAGCTAGCGACAATAAATTTCCTACATTTTTGTATACATAGCTGTGATAGCCTTGTAGTATAGGTTGGTTACTCCCATGTAAGTGGTTGACGGTTCGAACCAGAGGCAAGACAGCAACAAAGCAGTGATCCTTCGAAAGTATCTGTATGAATTAGCTATAATTATCACTCGTTCCAACGGTGAAAGAAAACATCGTGACGCAAACTTCTTTAGAAACAGGTCTTGAAGGTATGCAAAGTCTCCATCCCGTTCTTGGCCAGCGTGGTGGACTCAAGGCCTAACCCCTCCCTTATTACGGGATCGCTCAGCTCTAGGACATAAATGGGTTATTTTTTTGTATAGATTTAACTTTACAAAGCTTTGTAGGACACGGAATAGTGACAAAAAATAAGCCTTAAAGGGATTAGAATCGCTTTTACAAACGAAACTGTGTCAATGTTGCCTGTTAAATGTTATTTTGTTTTGTACCTTTTTATACCTTTGTTCTAGTTTCGTTTAGTTAGACAACCCAGTTACATAGTGTCTCTGGTCCAATGATTTCGCGTTGTCGCTTAGACTATATTTTGCAGGCAACACTTCTTTTACCTTTTAGGTAGATTATGGGTAGCGTAACTGACAGACTGCAGTATACATAATTAAATTTACATATCAGCCAGTAGAAAAAAGTTTTGAACTAACAAATAGTACACAAAAAATAGAGATGATTAAAAATCACCCTTTTGATGTTGGTTAAAAAGTTTCTTACCCTGAGTAAAGACAGTATAATGTAAGCATTACCCCATCAACGCTATTCTTGAACATACTTTTATAGTATATTCAGCGGGAAAAAAAAATTAAAATCTGTTAAAAACACACCGTTGTTGTACAAAACTACCCTCACTAGTGTTTGTTCGTCGATCGGTTCATGTGTGAGTTAATCGTGTCCGTGTGATCAAATCATCAATCAACGTGTTTGCATCGCCCGTATTTGATCACCCCCCTCCTCGCACCTTCACCCCCCACTCGGGCCAGTACAGAGGACTGTTCAGTGCAATCTACTCGGTGTAATTATTTACTAAAGTACTGTTCAGCCGATTGGTTTCCGATGTGCTTTGTAGTTTTAGCTCGATGATGTTATAGTTCGATTCAATGAAACTGTTCTGTAAATAAGCTCCTTCATCAATTGATAGAGTTCTAACAAACTATCAACGAAATAATAAAATATTGTAAGTACGTTTGAGGTTTGGATCTGTGTTGAAATGTCCAACAATATCAGACACAAAAAAATACGGTCAAGTTACGCAAAAGTGATTGAGCATTTTAAAGTACCCCACTATACCTTTAAAGGGGATCTAGTGTCACCTACACTAGATACCCCTAAAAATAAATCTAGTTTATGTATTACTTAAGTACTTATTCAAATACAATTTCAACCTTTTAGTAGTTTACCATCGTACTGATAAAGACACCGTTTAAATATATTATCTTACAGCAGCTGTGAATTGAGACACAAAAACGTGAGGCCGAACCAAGGTACTCAATAAACGTATGCGACCATCGTATCGTAAAGTGATATGAACTGTTATGACAGTTCTCACTTGCCACGGCCGCTGCATCGTGATCAATATTTATTTTTAAGCAGACATCTCACTTGCTATAAATTAATAGGTCAGTAGCGCGATTCTCTAGAATTGGAATCATCGAGTATCAAGAGCTTGACATTTAAAATGTACTGCCAAAATAGTTTTTACGACGTCCGCTAGAGGCGCGGGTTAGACTTTCATACATATTTTTCGACTAGCTGACCCGCGCAACTTCGCTTGCGTCACATAAAAGAGAATGGATCATAATTTTCCCCGTTTTTGTAACATTTTTCGTTGCTACTCTGCTCCTTATGGCCGTAGCGTGATGTTATATAGCCTATAGCCTTCCTCGAAAAATGGGCTATCTAACACTGAAAGATTTTTTTAAATCGGACCTGTAGTTCCTGAGATTACCGCGTTCAAACAAACAAACAAACAAACTCTTCAGCTTTATAATATTAGTATAGATAGGTAGCCGATTGTCGATACTCGGTAGTAGTAGAGAATCAGGCTACAGTAGCGCGATTCTCTACAGTCGGTACTGTCAGTATCGAGAGCTTGACATTTAAAATGTACCGCCAAAATAGTTCTTACAGAGCCCGCTATAGGCGCTAAAGATTTTCATGCAAAATTTCTCGATAGCCAATCGGTTGGCGGTACTCGAAAGTAGTAGAGAATCGAGGTACATGAGTACTTTTACAAACAGTAACGACGAATAAAGGCCACTGTGACTGTCAGATTGTGATACCCATTACAACCTGTACAGAAACTTCAAGCAGAGAAGGAAAATAATGAAATGTTGTTTTTTTATTCCTTTATAATTATTTTATCGTTTTTAACATCGAAATTTGTATATATGTTTCAACAATGCAGATAATTTACAGACTGCGGGTTGCTCATGACTAGGGCTGTTGTATTTCGGCAGAAACGTCAAGTTTAAAAAAATTGCGATATTTAAATATTCGTAACATGTTATCCCTTGCTCAGGAGGAAACCCTTGCCCAGCAGTGGTACAGCAGCCACGGGTTAAAAATAAAACGTGTTATCCCTTTATACACAGAGTTATTAAATCACTATGTAGTAGTATTTCTATACTAATATTATATTATTTATAAGTTTATGAAAATAATAATATTATTATCACGTTCATATTTCTCTGAACTAATTAAGTTGTGTCCTGTATTAATAATAAGGGACCAGTTTTAAGATACTAAGTGTGAAATTCCAGACCTTTAGGCTTCTCGCGAGAATTTACAAAGAGGCCAGAATATTTAATGATAAAATAATAAAATTTGTTAGGAAGGAAATATTAAATATATATTTTAACAGTGTTGTTTTTCAAATATTCGGGATTACACCGTAATCTTATCTATGTACTGATGAAATTATTATCAGAACTAAAACTGATTTCTTCTATCAGAAGATAAGCAGATTTCAATTCGAAAATATAACAGGAACTGTAGTGCATGAGCTTAGTTTGTTGTTCAAACATACATCATGCTTATCAATTTAGGTGTAATAGCTGACTCGAATAGAGAGAAAGGGTCATAATTCTACCCGTTTTTGTAACATTTTTTACTGATATTCTGCTCCTATTAGTCGTAGCGTGATGATATATAGTCTATAGCCTTCCTCAATAAATGGACTATCTAACACTGAAATAATTTTTCAAATCGGACCAGTAGTTCCTGAGATTAGCGCGTTCAAACAAACAAACAAACTCTTCAGGTTTATAATATTAGTAAGTATAGATTAGGTGTAATAAGGCAAAATGATTTTGGAAAAAATTATAACATTATGTACGAAAGTTTAAATCTCGCCTTTTTCTTATAGCGGTAGCCAAAACAGAAAGACCAAAGAACACCACTTGGTACGATCCTTACATACCTACCTAAGTAGTAAGTAATACTATCAACGAAAAACTTAGTTTTTATAGTAACCAATAATATCTTCAAGAAATTTACTAACGATAATACCTCTATAATAGTAAATTCTTAGCAATACCTAAGTTAACTAACCAAAATATCTAAGAAATTGGATACTCGATCAGCATTCTTACTTGTAATCTAATTGGAACTGCGGAGAGAGTATCGAATTACATCTTGTAATAATATTAAAGTTTGTCATCGATAGACTTAATCACACTTTATATTAAATGAATAGAATTTTCAAAATTTCTGAAGAAAATTTGATTGCTAAGATATTTTAATGTAAAATTGAGAATTTCTTTACTGTAAAACTGAGGTGAAAAATTGACACTTTTTTATTTCAGAAGCGTTTTGATACTACGTTTCAGTCTTAAATCTTTATATCGTTGTTTTTCGTTTTCTACAGCGATATTTTTAAAATTATAGCAACAATACCTAACTACTTTAATAAATAAATCAAATATTTGTTCCTATTGAATTTTAAAGGCTGAAATTAGCAAGGCGATAGTTTATTTCTCCAGGTAGAAGTTTAAACAATTATTGTTTGTACCGTAGAGACAGAGTCTCGAAATACGCTTCATAATTTATTTTCTCAAGAAAATGTATGCTCAAGACCTTAAAAAACTAATTCTTATTAAATTAAACTAAAATCTCAGAAAGATTCAAATCCCATATCAACAAAAGTAACTTAACCTTGAAGAACTTGTCTAACTTTACCAAAACCAGCTAATAATAAGCAATGTACTACCTACACAACGTCTTAGAAGTCACGTGTAAATTATATTCCCTTCCCTCCCTCGGGAACGTAGGGCTGATGTAATTAAACGAGGGAAAACATCCCTGGATTAATTTGAGAACGTGAAATATAAAGGAAGAGTTAAAGATTGACAGAGGTCTTGTGCTTTTGTAAAGACTTGAATCAATGTTTAAAATATCGCTTGCGTGTCATTATTACTTTTTCGTTGCAGTTCTTCAAATTTTCTGGTGGTCTCTTTCTTATATTCCTTGAGAGTATTATAAAGTTTTTTTAAACCATTACTATTCCACTGCTAGGGCAGGCTCTTCTCAAGGTAAGGGAGGGGTTAGGCCTTGACTCCACTGCGCTAGCCATGCATGGGTTGGGGACTCAGTATGTCTTTAAAAATGCATTAAACAGTTTTTACTTATTATGGAAAATTTCATCACGATGTTTTCCTTCACTGTTGGAGCAAGTGATTATTATTACTATATATCATAATATGAAATAAAAAAAATACAGGTACTGTTTCATATTTTCATTGATTGTTCTAATTGCTATTTACAAAGGTCAATTTGTATCTTCATATAGAATATACCTAGTGTTAAAGTTCGACAGCCCTATTGTCCAAGCCATTAGCCAGCCTTTTATAATGTAAATGTTTAAGCAGTCTTCGAGGACACATTAGGGCATCACCTCTGATATCATATTCAGCCTGGGGAGTTATGGTGACGCCACACACTTGACATGTTGCGTAAGATCTTACGATTTGAGACAATGATATACTAAGATTAGATGAAACTAAAGCTTGTTCGTAAAGATTTTAGATTGACACTTAGGCAAGGGTTGCATTTTTGGATATAGGTTTGCTGAAATATTAAGCAACAAAATGATATAACTAGTTAAGTAACCTTTATAATAGTGCTTGAAGCATTTTGTGTTAGCTGTTTTATGTCTTAGTGCTACTAACGATGTTGGCAACAAATAGAACTGAATGATATCATTCTAACTACATATTATCTACTGTATAACTGAGAGCAAGAATTAACTTTGATAATTTTGCTTTCTTTTTCATCTTTATGGAAAGCTATTCCTATCAATATCAACGGGCAATTTACTTGTCATGTTTAACAAAACATTAAAATTGTTTGCAAATGTTAACTCAATAATGATAAAATGCTTAACATACAATTGCTGAAAAGAATTGTGCACTGTAACTCTAGTGTGGCATCCCCATTATATGAGTCTCAAAGTATTGTAGAAGATAATAACAGAGTGTAAGTGAATACCGCGCCCCCTGACGGGAACTTGTGAAAGTGAGCTTGTAATGGAGCTCCCTGCGGTGCCTCATATTATATCAAGTATGTAGAGATATAGTTTTTACCACATTTTTAGTTAGATGACTGGGATTTAATGTATTATTTAAGCTGCAAATACATGCCGGTTTAAGTTAAAAGTACATTTATATGACTACTCAATTCTGTATTAACAAGTTCTTTGTTTGCTTGTACCGGCTAATCACCGGAATTACTACTTTGAATATAAAAAAAATTTGGTAGTATGTATTTGGTTTTTACATTCAGACATTTTGGCTCTGATGAGTTCTATAAAGATACATAAAATACGAAATCTAATTCGGAAATGATTCCGAGTTGTTAATATTCTCGAATAACATATTATGTATAATGTATTAAATAACAAAAAACATCTTTTACTGTATAATGGGAGAATACTTATAATTTTCTATTGTTATTTAACGCAAAACTTTAAAAATCACAACAAACAAAGACATAACATTTCAGCAAAACCCACGTCCACTCCTAAATCATTTCACAAACAAAATTAATATCCCATTTCATTCCGACACTTGTCAAGGCGCATCTGTTTCAAAGAATGGTGTTTCCTTTTCAGTGGAATAAGGACTTATGATGTAGTGGAAATAGGCGTACTTATGTCCTTCTTTCTCGAAGCTACGATGTTATCTGTGTGGTCCAGGCGAGTGTTTTGTGAGATGTGGTATGACGATTTATTTTTGGATTCAAATTAGTATGTTTCGGGAATTGTGGGTAGTTTGAATAGTAAGGATATGACGTAATTTTGTGTTTGTTGTATGACGACATTATGCCTTGTGTGTAGGTGTAGGCATATTTTAGTTGTACATAAAATGAGCTTAAAATAGACGTAGGGAAATCATACCTGTCCCTTGTTTGCGCGGTCTAAACGAGTGTAGGTGACGGTTTGATTTCCTTGTCGGAAAAAAGGGCTACTGGATGATAGTACCTATATAAAATTGTGCTCTAGTAAATGGCTGAAATGTGAATTAAGATACAGCTCTGCCTTATGTAATCTTAAACACTCACTAAATATGTGTTTAAGATTACATTAGGCAGAGCAAAAAGTGCCTGAGCAAAAAGCAGCATATAAGCTATTTTACATACATAGTTTCACGCCCGTTACATTGTGTGTCACGCGCTCAAAACACAAACGTTTTGCCATTAACCATGTTGGTCAGTAACCTACCAATGGTATTTTTATTAAATCGAACCGAAGACCTTATAATCAGTCGTCGGATTCACTACCGACTGCACCACAAAGGCAATCATAAGCTAATATAATAGCATCAAATAATTAACAGAAGCTTATTAACAACATCAACGACTGTTCGTCTATTTATCTCATTGTGAGTAAACAGCGTCATTTGCATACCTCCCCTCCCCTCTCCCCTCCTCCCTCCAGTTACAATCATTACGAGTCTATTGTACGTGATCTAAAACTGGGCCGGGGATTTGTACTGTGTTCATATTTACAACAGCTGTTTACTGATTGTGTTATCAATGTTTTGGAGTTGGGGTTCATAGTCTTAGTTTGTGTGTTATTTGAAAAATGATTGTTTTTAATAGAAATAGATTTGCATGTTATCGTACTTTGAGTCGTTTCATCTGACTGTCTGTAAGGCTTTAAGTTAAGCTACGGATAAAATAAAAGTGTGTTGTGGGAAGCACGTTAACTGGCTTCCCCGATTGTTCCCATGAGCAAAAACTAGTGTAAAATATCTATCTACTATATTGAAACAATTAACGTACTACTACATTACATTTTAATGTTTCAGAACAGTGCGAGTAAAACAATTACCGTACGCAGTCTTCGACAAACCTAGATTTTTTTATCACTGTTATGTGCAAAAATTAATGATAAGCTTTATAAGAAAAATCTCTTTTAAGCCTTTGAACAACATAAAACCATTACGAAAAAAATAAAAGCCCTAAAAAGATTAATTCCGTCCGTTAGTTTTCACATCAATTTGATCGTCATATTGATCATACAAACAAAACAAACAGCATCAACATTTTAAAATAAAGTAAATCGCAAACAAATACGTTTCCAGTCCATTACTATATAAAGTACATAGCTATCAAATACACACGTGTCCATATCGTCACACTATCACACTGAACAGTGAGCCAATCAGACCGAGCGCGAATCTTTTTATGGTCAGTTACGCAATGTACCGGTCCACTGCGCGCAATGTATTGCCATTTATCCGACTCTAGTCTACCGTGAGAGGCATTGTAACACGTATATTGAAGAATATTTTTACGATATATTTTTAGAATGTTGTATTATGATTCTGAGAGGGACGTTGACTTGTTCAGTCTTTTTACCACCTTAGGCAGTTGTCGAAAACGAAAATAAATATATACGTAACATGCATTTATGCTACTGAAACTTGGTCTTGACTAGTTTTTTTCTGCCATAAAATCTATTTGTTATATTTCGCATCAATCAACAAGTGACCATTTTTCTAAAAAAAGATTATTTTAATCACAAAGTCTAAGCTATTCCTCAAAAATTACGCGTTTAGAGGTACGGGAAATTACACCTTTCGGTACGAAAGTATAATTGTATCTTGTAATATTTTATGTCACGAAAGATAGAGGCTGTATTTGAAGGGTTTTACATCATAACAATGGTTTAAACTCTCATTCAAAAACAACAACAGAGTTAAAGTATTATGAATATTTACATAACAAATTGAAATCAAGCTAAACTTTGCAATTTGTTCAATTAATTCCCACGATTGCAACAACTTGAGAATTGTCAACAATATAATATTTCAATTTTAAACAACTTCGTTATTTCATTGGAAGTTTTTGGTAAACTTTTCAAATTGAATACAATCAAATTTTGATGACGTCTATGGCGTAGTAATTAAGGTGGTCACTACATAGCTACCACCGTGCTGAAATTGTAGGTTCCATTCCCAAAAGAAATAATTATTCTTCGTGTAATTGCAGAATCTTCGAACTTTATTAAAGTAAACAAATAAATTTATAGTAGTAAGTTAACTCGTTCTTGATATCGACCCCTCCTACGTAGACTATGGTAACCCCAAAATGTCAATTTTACAGTAGAGCTGTTTGAACATATAAAGTTGTATAAAATTTTGTTCTGTTTATATATTAACTTGAAAATTACTACGTAGACTAGTTAACAATTGCTCTTCAATATGTTATTATATTTTATAAGGTTATTTTACTAGTTTTTGAGAAAATGATGTTACCATATTTTACTTCGTGCATTATGTTAGTAATTCTATCGTATGTACTACTTGCCATATTTTACATCGCAAAATAAATATCTGCTAATATGGTATATACAACTTACTACTTTTTACATGGTAAACTAATTAAGGATTTTAGTCGTTAGTAACACTTACTACAATATACGTTGGAATATTTTTAGGTTTCCAAATATAGTAAAACACAAAATATTGTTCAATCAAATTTATTTTATTCTCACTATCTTCATTCTTACAAAATATTAAACAATATAAAAAATATGTGTTAACCTTATATTTTATATCTAAATTATAAAGTTATACTTTTAATAATCATTGAGATCAACAACAAAATCAGCCTTTTAAAAAGTACCGTCAAACATAAACAATTTTTTTTACTTATTAAATAAAAAAAAAAAATAAAACAGAACAAGTAATCAAATTGTAATTTCGGAAATTTTTTCATCAAATTTCAATAAAAAACAGTTCTAATAGTAGACATAATAGTAAGGTAAGGTAAGGTAAAGTAGGTTTGGTATGCATAACGAAAAAGATCTATAACTGCTTAATGTCAAAAGGTGAAAGAGATGCATGCAATAAAATGTACTAAGTTTACTTAAGCCAGCTATGACCAAACTATTGTTTACTGGGCATGTTGCAGTGTTTGCTTTTCCTATTACAGGTTACACAGTGAACCATGGCAAAAGTTGTTATATTCCAGACACAGAAACTGAAATTTTAGCTAATGAAAACGATAATTTAAGTACTCCATGCCCATCCATAGAGTGTGATTTCATTAATCACCTAGATAGTGACTGCCATAATAATTTCTGTCCATGGTTCGTTTCAAAGAATACGGAAGACATTATGTCCATAGACTCACCATTTATGTGACAAAATAGTTATGCTTCTACTCCTCAAGCAAACACTCCACTCTCATGCTCATCTGTAACGGCTACACCTCTGTCCAATAAACGTAACCTTCCAAGAAAAGACAAAGCAGATATAAGAAAAAGACACGTCTCTGAATGGATTGATGTTAAAAGAAAAGCTTTAAGGAACACCGGCAAGTAATATACGAGTCGTAATGGAACTATTAGGCCAAAGAAGTCTCAAACATGTCGCATGAAATGCTGCAGCAAAATTGACGAACAAGAGTACAAGTACAAGTTAATGTATAATAGAATACGGGAATTGACGCGAACACGCATTTTACCTGTCCCAGTGTCCCAGTGTCAATGTGGTCCCAGGCTGACAGTCAGCCTGGGACCACGGCGAGTGCAACCTGCGCCGAAACGTTAGGCATTTTAAGGTAAAATGCGTGTTCGCGTTAATTCCCGTATTCTATTATACATTAAACATGCAACGCGAGAGTTTAAAAGTTATGAAGTACAAGTTAATATGATGATGAATGTTTTTAACTTATATTTACGGTCCCAGAAATTTTTTAAAATGTTTAAGCGCTCTTGTTCGTCAATTTTGCTGCAGCATTTCATGCGACATGTTTGAGACTTCTTTGGCCTAATAGTTCCATTACGACTCGTATATTACTTGCCGGTGTTCCTTAAAGCTTTTCTTTTAACATCAATCCATTCAGAGACGTGTCTTTTTCTTATATCTGCTTTGTCTTTTCTTGGAAGGTTTCGTTTATTGGACAGAGGTGTAGCCGTTACAGATGAGCATGAGAGTGGAGTGTTTGCTTGAGGAGTAGAAGCATAACTATTTTGTCACATAAATGGTGAGTCTATGGACATAATGTCTTCCGTATTATTTGAAACGAACCATGGACAGAAATTATTATGGCAGTCACTATCTAGGTGATTAATGAAATCACACTCTATGGATGGGCATGGAGTATTTAAATTATCGTTTTCATCAGCTGAAATATTTCAGTTTCCGAATCTGGAATGTAACAACTTCTGCCATGGCTCTCTGAAATAGGGAAAGCAAACACTGCAACATGCCCAATAAACAATAGTTTGGTCATAGCTAGCTTGAGTAAACTTAGTACATTTTTTGCACGCATCTCTTTCACCTTTCGATATTAAGCAGTTAAAAATATTTTTCGTTATGCATACCAAACCTACATCTCTCGCACTAGGAAAAAAAGAAATGATTTTTTTTCAAATATAAAAGTAGTTTATCAGTTTAAGAATGCAAAAATGTAGGTAAATAATAAATTCTCGTAGCTCAAGAAAGTCTCAGCAAAACAAACCAACACAAAATAATAAAAATAGGTACATATTTTAAAGTGAGGAAATAGAGAAGCATACATACTGTTAGGAATAGAATCATTAAAGGATTGGTTGCAAGTGTTAATCACGTATTAGCAGAAACATCTACTAAACTATTAGATCTCAATGTCACCAACACCAAGCGGCCAAGTGGGTCGCAAATTATCCATTAAACTATTTATTTCTTCTAAATCTGCTCCGGGGGGCAAAGGAGAATCTGAAATATAATAATACCAACAAAAATCAATATAATATGAATAAATCAATAATATTTAGGAACGTAATATATCGTATATTAATTATCTATCCACTGTGAATTGTGGTAAGTATTAGATACAATATTTTTTTGGTGTAATTTACGGTGTAAAGTATAGCAAGTGATTGTACAACATAAGGTTTCCTTATTTGGTCCAATGGAAAATATGACAACTATCACATACATTACATGAAAAAATGTGATTTCCGAAGTACATTATGGTATGTATCACTAACCATAAAATACGTCGGAGATATGAGCAAGTAATATAGCACACACAGCTTCGACTTCTTTACGTTTTAAGTATTTAAATATTTATAAAAAAGTAATTACTGAAGTAAATGAGTATAATTTAATACCCATAGCTAATATTTACCTGGTTTATCTTCTGTTTCACCGCTAACATTAAATCGGTTGACGGCTAAATTAAATATAATGTCTGACATAGACGAAATTTTCTTACCTGTACTATACACTTTATATCTATCCGTCATTATAAAAGTATTATAAACACGTACAAAACATTTTTCGTTAAACTCAGCAAATAAACCGCGCAAGTCGCTTCGTCCGGCGTAAACAACGGTTACTGATACTTACAATGCGCTCGCGACCGCACGGCTTCCCCGCGCACCCGTCGTAAACGGTCGCATCGACTCTCGCAATATTTTACATCGTGGACGTTCAGAACTTGCCATATTATACGACTGAGAAAATAGACTTCCTTATGGAAATTCGTTACAATTTTTTTTTATACATTCTTTAACTAATTTTATATGCATTTCCGTAAAAAAGGAAAAATTGATTTTTTGTGGGTTACCATAGTTTACGTAGGAGGGGTCGATATGTCACAATGCAAGGAAAAAAAACATTCTTTTTAGTTTTCAACGTACTCGGTATATGGCAATAAGATCGTATTCTATTACATGTGACCAAACTACACTAACAGTAAAACGTAGCTGTTTTTCATACTCCTGCCCTCTCTATCGTTTTATCAGGCGTAACTTTATAAATAATAGATAGTATTGACACCATGACAACAGCCCTGACAGGTAAGAGTGACCGCATAAATCATTCAACAGACTGACCGATCAAGTGAGGTGAAATAAAAAGTAGAACTACCCGTCAGAGGAGTCGTGACAAGGGTCTGTAAGATACTATAGTGTAACAACTTTGTAGAGAGAACTGTGTGCTTGTTCGTGGCTGATGGACGTCAACATTCAGAACTAGACTGCCTCTGTGGGGCCGTAGTTAAAGTCACCATGTCGCTACGGCAGCATCGGGAGTTTGTGGTTCGATTCCCACATGGAACAGTTATTTGTGAAATCCACGGATAGTTGTATCGGGTCTAAAAACGCGAACACGCTTTTTACTGAATTATTCTATAGCGTAATTCTCTACAGACGGTACTGTAGAGTCGAGTTTGACATTTAAAATGTACTACCAAAATAGTTCTTACAGAGCTCGGTAGAGGCGCTGAACCGATTGTCATAAAACATTTTTCGACTAGCCAGTTGTCGGTAGTCGATAGTGGTAGAGAATTGCGGTACTGGTTAGCCTGCGACCACAGCCTGTGAAACCTGCCCAATGTCAAACAATCCGAGGTAAAGTGTGTGTCCACGTTAATTCCCGTATCCTATTATACCTCTATAATAAACGTACAACGCGAAAGCTTAAAAATTATGATTCAAAACTTAGAACATCATTGTTCCGCAAATTAGTACAGCTGACGGTGGCCTGTTTGATAAAGCTACTATTCTTCATCATGACCTCAAAAAATTGTGCTTGTAAAGGCTCTCTACTAAGTTGTCGGGCTATATGTTTTACAGCGTAGAGAAGACTTGAATTCTAATCGAAGATCGATAGTTCTACTTAGTTAATTGCTAGTTTTTGAAGCAATTTTGTTGAAAGTGTTTTTTAATTGGTTTAGTCAGTCAAATTGTAGTTACGTAAGTTATTGCGAAGAGTGGCGTTTTGATAAATTGTTTTTACTTGTGAAGTGTTCCTGAATTAATTTATTTAATTTTTATTATATACAAGAGGTTTTTTATTTACTATGAATCTTTCACGAATATTATTACTAACATTAATAACGTAGAACACACGACCAAAATCGTAACAACATGTGAATCACGAATAAGATATAATTGTAAATAGGAATCAAACCCGCACAAATTGTAGCACTGTTTTGACCAAAAATGTAGCCTGGAAACAGATTTGTCCACAAAGGACAGATATTACTGTTTTTTTATTTTATGTAAACGTTCTAGGAAGCTACAGGAAAAGCTAATATTCCAGTCTCATACACTGCCCGCTTTGACCACCATATTAGATCTAATTTTATTACGAACAACGTTTGCTGAACCGATATTAAACTGATATTCGCTTGCGTCATGTTTGCGTTGATCGCAAATATTTGCGCGCTGATAATTTTGTTTTCACTCGCGTTCGTGTAATGTGGGTGAAAGTACTACCTTTGCGGGATATAGGAAGGTATTGTTTTCCTGGTTTTATATTACGTAATGATAAGTTAATAGACGTAAATAAATGTAGGCAGAAAAATAGGGAGTGATAGCCGAGTGTTGGTATAAAAAAAACATCGTGATGAACCCTTGCTTGCCTAAAAGCAGTTTAACACATTTTTTGTAGTCATGTTAAGTATACGACTAGCACTAAGCCAGCGTCGTAGAGTCAAGACATAACTCCTCCCTTTTTACGCAAGAGACCCTTTCACAGCAGTAGAACGACCATGGATTAAAAAATGTTAAATTATGATTCAGAGCTTTTAGTTTTATTTCTTTAAGAAATATTTTGATTAAAGTAATGGCGGGATTAGTTGATTAATTTATAAAAATGGTCTCAAATAGCATAAGATAAATAATATTAGATAAAGCTGAAAGGAGGGAAGGTAGGCCTTTGCCTTGTAATGGGACAGCATGGGCTGCTAATAGATTTTTGAAACATCTTTTCAAAATTGTGATATTTATTAGGTACTTTGTATTCATGTCTCTTTACAATGTTTTCAATGGTAACCTTAAATGTGTTATCTTTCTGCCATTAAATAAATCCACTCTAAAATTGCAACTAATTATAGCTATATTTTATCACCTAAAAGCTCTCTCTATACCTTAACATAATATGAATAAAGCCTTAATATGTACATTTCAGTAATTTATTTTCGGACACAAGCTTTTAAAATATGACCCACAAATGGGACTAAGTCTGCAAAGTTGGTAAAGTCCCCACAACGCACGGATTATACTAAGACGGTCGGTGACTCTACGTAGAGCACATACATGCAATCTATTGAAAGCTCTACTTAACTGCACTCTCTATCATAAGATTCCTTCAGATTTAAAAGTAGAGACGAGTCTCCCGGGAGCTCTATTACTGCTCTACGTTTTATTACATGTGTTCAATAAAATGGTTCGGTGCAGTTTGTGTACGATTGACGATGAAGTTTATAGCGAAACTAGGTTTTCTTCCAGGTTTCACTTATAACTGTAGTTTTTGTAGGTTTTTAAGATATGTTCTTAGTGACGTTTTATTCGCAATAGTTGTGGGTACTCGTGCGATTATCGATTGCATACATTATTGTTAAAATATCATGTCCTACTATATAAGAAGGCCTTAAGTAAAATTAAGATCTAAATTAAGCATAAGATAGCTCATATCGTACAAATCAATTTGTAATGTCCATAAAATAAACTAGCAAGTTAGAAGTCCCTTGACCAGCATGGGTAGTAAACAAACTATCGGTGCTGGGCAGAATCTTCTCCTAGAACGAAAAAAGTTAAACAGGATAAGGCATAATAAACCTATTAATGCAAAAACTGTAGTAACAAATCCACGAGAACAAAATTCGTTATGATTTACAAACAAACAAATTTTTCAACAAGCAGTTTATTCGCTCAGGTACATGATATGTATTGACGGTTTATAGCTTATTGCTCCGTGTTTTACTGCTCTACCGCTCTACCTCCCAACAAACATATTTGTGTTTCATACAAAGTTATGTGCTCTTATGTTCGTATATACACCGATTACTGACCGATTTTATATTTAGTTTTATCAGCTTAATATCGTTACTGTTATGAGTATACTTTTGTAGAAATATGATTTCAAGGCTTTATTTTATAATAATATCAATTCTTTGCACACATTCATATACACTGCTTTGTGACATTATTAATATTAAACAGATTGCATAGCTCAAGTCAAATATATTAAGCAGTAATAGTATTATCGGGTGGCCTAATAGTAGTATTATCAAGTATTTATCTGACAGTACACGTTATGGTAAAAATGTGATACATACATAAAATGACGCCTTTTTCCCATAAGGGAAAGCAAACGCCACTTAATACGATCCTTACAAGTTTATTTTGCTTCCATAATATCAATATGATTTGTAGTTTGCGAGTTGATCAACTTTTAAGCTTACATTTTGCAGCATTTTTGCTAATTACAAATTGTGTCTAAATTCAGTGAAGCCTGCAAGTATTTCTTATCCTAGCGGAAAACAGCCATAATTTTGTATTATTAAAATATAAATTAAAAGAGAATTTTATATAAATCTTTACGTTTTTACGTCGGTGGTGTCCCACTGCAGGGTTTTCCTCCCGCCTCGTAATTTATTAACGATGGTGGATTTTTACTTGGCTTGGTTTTATTTTACTTTTCGTAAATATTTTTTGTACTGGCTTATATTTTTTACCACGGTTGTATGTAATTAGCTAATCAGAATCAAATTAATCCTTTAATTAATACATTTTACTCTATTATTTACTGCAACATAACATTGAGTTATTTATTCTAAAATTGAGTTTTAAGTGTTATTGTTACAAAATGGAAAACCTCAGTCTTAGTACAATAGATGTGAAGAGAGAGAATTGTGAACTGATAAAATATTCTGCAAAATCTTTTATTTCATACAAAATCCTCGTTGTTTCACGCTCTCATTTAAATAATGAAACCATTTAGAACGTAACATAATTATAGAGTGCAGCGCTGCATATTGCTACGTGTGCTACGACGTAGTGCTACAAAGCTACGAATCGCTACGAAATTCTACGAAATCTGCGAATTAGGGGTAACAATTTTAAGCTGGCACATATTCATGGAAATGACGTAGCTGGGATTGATGTAATTTATTTACGTCTAGATTATGTGTAAAGAGTGACGTAAAAGTGATTCATACATTATTAAATGAAGGTCAGTTCTGGATTGGACGAACTGCTTGCAGCCTGTACTATTCAAAGATCTGAGGTTTTTTATTATTTCAGTAAATGCTTACACAATAACAAATCTAGGTATTTATTCTCTCTCTCTCTCTCTTCCATGCTATGAATGCCATATGGTAGTGGGGTCAGCCTTCCTGATCTTTCTCCTCCTCTCCGCTCTTTACTGGACATCGTCTTCGTAAACCTCATACTCACTCATATCTTCTTGCACTATAGTTTATCATCTAGTTTTGGGCAAGGTATTTATTGAAAATTGTACATTTAATTACAATGTTTTTTACCTATAAACAATATGTACAACCAAACCTACATAACATTGCGAAAATACCCATAATACAACCATAACTATTAACACCAACACATTGACAAACATCATCGCCTGTCAGTAATAACCGATGACGTCACGCATACATGTCGTGACGTCACACGTCCGCAGCCAGATTTATAATGTCCAATAACAATGTAGTGGCGGTTGATGTTGTGTAAACAAAGTAATGTGGCGACACATTCTGTGGCCGGTGTGTCGGTGAATGACTGCTGGGGATATTGTTTTAAAATATTGTGCTCGTTGGTTTATAAACGATGTAAACTGTATTATTAATTTGTGGGGATATTCAGTTTTATGTTTTATAAGTTACTGTCGAATTACGGTAGGACCAGTTAGAAATAAAAGTAAGAAACTTCTTTGTCACAAGTTAGCAGAAAATATTTTTTACTACAATTTACTTATCTTAATAGACCGTGCTGATAACCATCAAAATTAATTTAACTTGTGCCAAAAGAAACTTTCAACAATTAGAAAATAAGTAACTTTAATAGTTTTAAGTGAAATTCTAAATTATAAGTGCACACTGAGTGTTCTTAAATAATTAGATAAGTTATGCACATAAGCAGAAAATGTTAAAACATTTGGCTAATAATTGTCTCTTAAGGTCAAAAAAACATCTAACATGTTCTAAATTGACACATAATTAATAAGCCTTATAGAAATATAAGTAGTATTTGCCCTCTACAAAAAACTCAAGTGAATATCTCACGAACTCTTACATTAAGGAAGGAACGGTCTGCGGTCCCTTCCGCACAAGACACGTGTGGTTATGTTCGTATTTTACAATATCTGTTCTCACATGTTTTGACAACACCCTTTATTCAACAGGTAAACCGCAACACCTTGTGTACGAGCGTCTCGAGAATTAAGGTAAGATCTTTATATTTTATTATTGCTAACAGTTTTTTTTACAATTTGTTTGTGTTTTTATTGAAAGGGGTTGATGTAGGGCTTTTATTTTTTATCGTTCGAATCAGCAATCAGTTTAAACTCTATCTATACCTAGTAAAAGGATGAAAATTTGCTTTTTGAAGTTGTGTAGGTATATTACTTTCTAGCTCCTCTTACTGTCGCAGTACGAAAAATCGCGCCATTTCGTCGCTCTATATTGACTTGTTTCATGGAGAAATAAAATTATTAATAGGTTTCATAACACTGTCTGTCAGGGACACAATGTGTAATCAAAAGTGACTAACCAAACTCTCTTAACTACTGGATACTACGAAGTACGACTACTTAACTAACAGGTAAGAACAAATTAACGCTAAAATAATAATGTAACTACAAATCCATATGAGTAACAGTGATAAATTTAAATCCATATTTAAAGCTACTTACACATAAAGTCAATACCAAGTATTTAACCACAATAAAGCAAGTCGTAATAGGCTAAATTTCTTCGTAATATAAAACTAAAGGGAGATTAACGTACAGCACTTTGTCTGCGCATCGTCTGCGGACGATTCATCTCATATTGTACTCTAATAGTCTCGTGGTTTCAGCTTTAATTGAATTTTCTATGTAATTGCTGATGCTCAAGTCTACTAATCCTTTTTTGGTTTTAATTAGAGCTGTTTGACTTTGTACTGACTTAATATTATATCTATATATATTATATAATATTTTTGCACTTTTTGTAGCTACAATGACAGATGTTTCGTTTTTCTGGACAAAACTTAAGTTGTCGATATCGTATTTCATGTTATAAAGTTAAAAATATACAATTACGTTTTGATTTGCGCCTTTTCAAAGTTGGAATATTTTAACTCTGCAAAACAAAACAGAACACAATAGAAACAAATTCAATAGGAAACACAATTCCCACAACCCACATATGGGAATTACATATCTAAAACATGAAAAAGCAACATGACAATATTGTCACCGGACTATTACATGTTGTCGACAATCCATCCGACATCAATGAAAACAAAACATTGCTGCATCGGTATAAAGCTTTACAAATTCAAACCATAACACCAATTGAATTCACGTGAAAAGATTCAAAAGTGTTACACTTGCACATATTGGAAGTGAGAACGTTCCCCTCTATTTCCTTCGCGAACATTCTAAAACGCCATTTAACTTGAATAGAGCGGCCCCACTTACGCGTGTCGTAGACCTGCTACGACGATAGCTACGGCGTAGCATTCGTAGCGAAATATTGTGCGGCCTTCGTAGCGAATTGTAGCGGGATTTTTCATATTGCTATAACTTAAGTGTTAGGATGTGTTTGGTTCTATTTTGAAATAAACTTGTGTGGAAATGGAATTGCCGTTTTGTTCTCTAAACAAGTGAAAACAGTACAGCAAGAAATTTATTCATAAGTAACGTGTTATTTAAGAAAATACTCTCAAACATTGTCAAAACAAATTTAGTTTTGATGTTTATTTTATTTTCCTGTTATTTCTTGGCTAATAATTGAAGTAGTTGTTTATATCGTTATATCTATTGCATTCAAAGTAATTGCACGATCAAACTTTAATATAGTTTTCTGTTTTATCAACCACGTGACCTGACTATTGCTATACAACTTCTATGCAAAGACAAAGAGTATCGAAGTTAATTCTGCTTCAATATTATTAGTCTCAAGTAGCTCTTCAAATAAATTACCTTATTACTATCTAAATGAATATTTACACGATGCTCGGTGACTCTTGAACAAATTAACTTATTTACATTCTGCAGTCAATGTGTATGTTGAATTTTTATTGAAGTAATTCTATAATGGTTTGATATTCATGATATTGATGTCGTCTTAGTAAGGACGCTTTTCTTTTGCTTTTGACCTCTGCGCGACTGTCGAATGCACTACCAACTGCACTACATGGACAGTCTCATTAAAATAAGAGTTATAAATATGATTATCTATTTGTATATAACTCTTATATGGCTAATCGATTCTAATAATATCTATGGTATAAATATATTCATATTCAAAGAATTCTTCGTGCATGCTTTATGCCAATTTTACCACTTTTTACAAGCAAGGCCCGACGAGAAACTTTTCAAATACAAAACATTCTCGTATAATTTTAGTCACTATTATACATATCAATAACTACCTACGGACATCGTCATAATATTCAGTTAACCAGTTTATGTTGTATACAAAATTATTGCGGTATAAATGATTATCGAATGAGAATGATTTATCGCTTATATTGTGCCCTGTGGTCACGTGTGGACATGTTAACTGCGCAAATAATAGACATTCTGATTGAATTTGTATCACGTTGAGTATTTACTTTGGAAATTATTTATGATTTATGTGTTAAATTTGATGAATTGAATAAAGCCAATCTTTTGTTCCATATATCAGGACTTAGAATGATTTATGTCAACTGTGAATATATTGTTTGATTTGTATTTTTGATCAGAAATATATGAGACCATTTTGTAACAATTGTGTAATAAAAACTAATATTTTTTGCTTATCATTATTATTTTTTTTGTTTGTCGATATCCTGCTAAGAGCTCGTTGACATGACAAACGTTATCCACGCGTTTACAATAACAAACTAAAACGTTTTTGTAGTGCGATGAGCGCTTGTCATATAAAAGTGTTCTAGATCGCGAGCCAATTATTCTAAGGAACCATCTAAAACTGCATCTCAAAATGGGTGTCAAATTAAGTAATAATCTATAAAGCGTATTTTGTAAGTCTTATCCATGTCGTATTCAATCAAATAAAGATCTCGATACAAAGTTACCCAATGTACAAAACGCATTACACGTGCCGTCAGATTCTCGAAGACAGGCAACTCTTCACAATTCTTTAATTAAATCTCAGCAGACTGATTGAACCCTCGAGGTGTCGATAGTCACCAAGTCTGCGCAATTAGAGGTGCTCGGCTATAAATCGGCTTATTCCGCCGATCGAGCCCGATATTACTGACGCTCAGCTCGCAGTGCACTTGATTAAATCGCTCCGTCTCACTTTCTTTTTGGTTTTGTGTGTTGAGTGAGCGAGAGGGAGTGATGTGATTTATGTTGCTTTAATTATCGAGAAGAATATTTTTCAAGTGCCTTGTTTAGATTTGAAGAAAAGCAGTTTTTAAAGGCGAAATTATGTTAGAGCTCTGTGTTTGGGGAAGCAAAAAGTATTTTTAGGTTTGAATACACGTAAAAAAGAATAAAAATATTAAATGATTTACACTCCAAAAAGATGCTTAGAGATGTTATAAATCAAGTTTTATGCACGAGCTTCACAGTATGTTTTTAAATACTTAAAGCAAGCAAAGTTAATTAATCTTTTTTTCGTTCTTCAGCGAGTTTCACGAATCCAGTTAACTTTTATTTTTGGTTATATTTTAAAAGCTCAGGTTGGCTTCGTTTTAACACGAAAAATCAGAAATACACATTACGTTACGTGGAAACCGCTTATTTTGCGAAATGTAGGTACAGTCAGCAAAACATGACCTGTCCGGAAATTATAACTCGTAATCATTTATTCTTATCCGGGATACTCTAAGCCGGGCTATGAAATTATAATTATTAAAATAATTTACATTGGTTTCATTTTAGACTTGAAAATGGGGAATAGGTATCTATGTGAGTCATTAAACCAAACAATGACAGTTATGTACTTTTCATAACTATTTTCATTTAGTTAGAACATCTAAAGTCAACAATTACGTCTGCCTACGTTTTCCTGACTAGAATAACATTTTGCGGGTACTCAACCACAGTTTAGTCCGCCGCAAGACCCTAAGCCCAACGATGTTTCTCGCCTCACTTTACATTCGTTGCTGACCGTACAATGTTACATTTATTTAAATACTTTTGTATGAAATGAGGTTTCTGTATTTTGGTGCTTTTTAACTCTGAAACCTTTACTTCAGGCTGTAATGAAACTGGATCGTTTCCGTTCTTTAATTTGTATGGAAATTTAATTTGTTACGTGCTGTAGTTGGCCTCGTGATAATGTTATTACGAAACATATTTTGAAGGTAGACTTAATAAGATTTTAGGTAGTAAAGATTATGAGTGTTTCATTTCGTATCTTTTAAGAATAACATAAATAGGTTATACCTACAAAGCAAATGTATGATACATTGTGCGTTAATATCAAAACATATTAACCCTGCGTCTATAATATCTTGCTATCAAAAAATGCCCACTCAGGAACAAACTCTATCTCGATAATCTGTGTATAAAAAAAAACAGTATTCTTAAGTAATAATTCCAAAACGTAGCAAGAACGGACAAAAAATACTTTCCAACCAGAAAAATAAACGGTCGAGTGAAACCTTACTGTGCTCTACCTAGAGCCATAAAGTTAGGGACGTTAGAACAACAAAAGTGCTAATTAGAGCACATAGAGCCGAACCAATTCTCTCTATTAACATAATGCAAACATTTAAACGTACAGATAGCCGGTGGAACCGCGTGCACTGTGGTTTGTAAGGGACCTACATGTTAGAGACTTTCTTAAAAAATGTTATGGATTTTGTTGAAATAATAATAACGATAGTATTCTAGTCACCTATTTTCGGTGCCGTTGCACAGAATATTATTTCAAAATTCTGAGAAATACTACTTACACTTTAAATTAAAAGCATTGTCTTAAACGCTGTTGAAAATTAAAGGTTAGGATATTTATCAGTGAGTCCGTGTCCACAACACGTGCCACCGGTCGGTAAAATTCAATCAAAACGTCGGGTAAACGAAACAAGTATTCTAACTTTTAATTTTGAATCCCGTTTAAGATCCGCAAGTGTTAAAATACTGTTACATTTATATGTGTGAAATATACTATATTATAAAGTCGGCAGGCTTTAAAACTTATCAGAAATTATATTTGATTGTATTAAATGCAAATCCTAAATATATCCTTAATTTCAAAAAGGATCTAGCATTCAGTTACACCACGTACTGAAGAAGTTCTCGAGCGATATTCAAGTAAATGTTCTAATATATAGAGCACCTTATAATAACGGCTTCAGAAGCTCCGCTTAACCTCGACTCTACCAGTGTAGAGTTAAATGTTGGATTTGCATTTCAAATTCAATTTGAAATATGAATTTTATATGTTCCATTTCTTTATTTTATTAATTGAAGGCTTCACTAAGAATAATATTAAACGCCAAGGCTATCCAAGTGACTAGGAATATTGCCAGTCTTAATCGCGCAGGGTACTTTAAAATGTTTTGAGGTCTGAGTTATCTTAAGAATTTTACGAACATTGGAAATAATTGACATTTGCTAATAACAACGTAACACCCGATATTCATAATTTTTTTTTTGTTTGTCAGTTTTCTAATAGGTCTAAATTGATTCCATTTTTATGCAACCTATAAAACACAGCAGGAATATCCACATCAAAATCAACAACATAAATCACTCAAATATTGTTCTACACAATATTACTTCAAACAAAAATAACTAACACAAATCCATAAACCACAAAACAAACATGCCACACACTCGATCAATTTATAAATCCTGTCTCTACATAGAGTCATGGTAGAGCCTCTATTACCGTATATCCTCCGTTACTAACCGATGAAAGGTATTGAGTGTCCCATTTTCCCCCGTCTTCCCTCGGGGACTCTACTTCACCCCCAGATATCAGCCGAGAAGTAACTGCATTTGAGACAACCATTATAAGACAAGCGAATATAACCCTTATTGCCGTACAATAGAGTTCTTGTAAAAATGCAGTTATTGTAGAGTCGACATCAGATAAATTGATAAAGGAATTGAATTTAAAAATATTGTGAAGTGTGTTAGTGGATATTTCATTGGCTATTGTTATGATATAGAGTCGGTAAAGTTGTAGAGTTGCACTGAATAATACATCGGTACGAAGTCCACTTTCTGTTTGTTTGAAAATTTTGTTTGTAGTTTTATTTGGAAGTTAATGCATTCGTTTATTCCGTATTGAATTTTTCTGTTTTGGCACAAATAGTTTGGTCAATATTATTTTCAAGTTATTGTGTCAGTTTCAATCAAATAATAATAGCAATGTTATCAATTTTTTTGGCTTCAACGCTGCAATTCTTTCTCACATAGACTAAAAATTAGTGCGAATTTTAAATGATATTACCTGCCGTATAATTGCTGCAAGAACTGAACGTACTTCCTCCATATTTTCTGTCCCAATATTCTAGTATACGAAACTATAGTAAAACAGCTGTAAAACTTCATAAACTCTACACAGAGCTGGTAAATAAACCAGCAGCCCGCTAACCTAGTGACCTTTAGTTCGTGTCATAACTTTCCACCTAACTCTCATTTACATCGACTGCTACTTATGTTTAGTGTCGTTTAACTTGCGTTACGATAGAGCAGAATATTAAAGTTGTAAAAATAATATGGCTGAAAATATTTAAAGTGTGCAGCGCAGTGGCTTAGATGATAAATATAACGCAATCTGAGCACCGGAATGATTTTTAAAGTTAGAAAATGGGTTTTGTGGTCACATTGATTTTTGACTAAAGTTCATAATTGTAAAGTAATATACATAGAATGTGTCTGCATTTATCCGTTATAGTTTATCAAAGTAACTATTTATATTTTTTATTCTCGAAGAATGAAACTGGAAGCCTTGATTCCACAACGTTGGCCAAGTTCAAGCGGAGAGCCAAATTCTATCTTATAAGAAACTATCGTAAAACTAAAGTCAAACTACAGTTACAATAGTTGAGTTCACAAAAACTCGTAGTAGGAGGAAGTTGGCTCTATCCAACTCTAGGTAATATAGAGATGATACATCAAAAAGTTTTGATCGCTAACTTTATATAGGCCGAGTTCCGGCTGGGAATAGACACGTCTCTCATACAAACATAGACCTTGCAAGAGAAATATACTAGTGTATTCGTATGACTATTTATAGTATATAGAAAATAGAGCCGTCAACATTCTTCAACGTCTATGATGGGCATTTTTTTGTACCCGTGAATATTACAGGTCTCTTTCCGAACGATTGAGGGGTTAGGCCTTGAGTCCACCACGCTGGTCAAATGCAAAATGGCCAAAAGTAAAATAAAAATATTTTTTTTTTGAGCTTAATATACAAGGCTCAGTTTTAACACTTGAATTAATATTGACACTAGGTTTGTTTGCCCATAAAAACTAACTCACAATCGTTCTAAAGAAATCACATTACATTTTTTCAACTCAAACTTACGGCACCTATTATAATTGCAATCATAGAGCTAACTTATCAACAAGTAAGCCAGAGATGATCTAAACATATTATATATACCTCTAGACAGACGTAGACGCCTAAAGGCAACTAATAACACAGCACGTGTGACGTGTCGGAGTTAGTGCTATAATTCCTAGACTTAGTTCACTCGTAGCTTACAATATTAATAGTATTGTTGCGTTTGAGATGTCTTGTTCTATACTGTGTATGTGTTTGTTATGTCAGTTTAACATGGAGAGTTCTTGCTCGCAAACTGTTATTTGTATTATTATATGTACCTTTTAAAATATTTGCTGGTTTAGTAAAATTTACCCTTAAAACGAGGCAATTATTATAACTAATCGAAAATTTTGTTGGCAAATTTGCTTTACCACTGTGATACTTAAGTTATTGACGTGAGTTGACAGTCAAAGAGATAGAATGTAATACAGCCCAATAGTTTTATGAAGTCCACATATACTCTGAAAATTTTGAGTGTTTACGTACCGAAAAATGTTCTATACATTAGGCCTGAACTTGTAGTCAAAGTATTTCTATACAGACAAGGCTCATCCATTACACTAAAAGTCTAAAACTCTAAGTACCTTTTAGTGTTGAAAATTTCCTCCGCCCATTCAGTCATCATATTCACGTTTCATTCCAATTACTTGGAAGGGTCGCGAGAGCTCATTTCATCAACATCACATAATAAGGTAATGAACCCTCCTATTTGTACGAATATTTCTCCCAAAATTTATTCAAAGGAATTCATCTTATTTTCGTCGGTTCAACGGAGGGATGTCCCTCAATCACAAACCAACTTCCTCGTAAAATGATAACGCAAATTGTACGGATATTGGGCAACTTTCAGTACTTACCTAATATCCGTGAAGGTTAATGGATTTTAAATAACGAACTCATAGCTCCCTCATAGTAGGGACCGTTTGAGGTTTATGGCATCGGTAGGATGTGGACCTGACATATTCCCATCCGTAAAAGAAAGAATTATTACTGGCGACTCGAGGAAGAATTCACATTTTCCATATTTAGCTTGAACAGTCGTCAAAGAAACTTATATCACAAAGTACATCTGTAGTACCGCTTCATTGTTTTTTTAATACTTGTGGCCGTGTTTGAAACTCGGTTTGATAGCTGTCAAGCAACAACACTCGTAAAACAAAGAGGTTTACGTCAAGGGAGTTGAACAATTCCATTCCCAAACGACATTAATAAAACGAACTGTAATCGTAAATTCAAATAAATATCCCGAATATAATATTTTATAAATCACAACTAACTGAAATGGACAAATGTTAAAAGCTTTTGAAACTAGGTTATATCGTTATTTTACAAAATCATTAACGAGTTTGATTGGTAAACAAAGCTATTTGTAGCTGATGTTAATCTGGCAGAGTGGCTCGTTGCTTTTGCCTGTACACCACAGACAAAATGTGAAAATAATATTATTGTTTTAAAAAGAACATCAACGTCGAGTGTCATAGAGCGTGACATTAATATAATTGAATCAACTTTTGAAAATGGAATCACTGTTCGGATAAAATAAAAAAAGAATAAACACTGCGACAGTTTTATTATGATTTTTCATAAACGAATACTTTTTTGTACTGTGTTCATTTACATTGTAATTGTTGCAATATAATAACAATAAGTATATAAAAAGAAATCCCTTATTACTTCAGAGTCCAGTTAAGTGGTGGATTTTACGATATTTTTTTTTATTAATTGATGCTTCAAGAATAAAATAGTATTATGGTAAATACACTATGGTAAGTACCTTCACCGGTCAAGTTTTAATTAAAATAATTCATTTAGTAAGTAGGTAGGTAGCACTTGCTTGTTTTGATTGAAGTTGTTTACACAAAACCGCTATGCCTTTTTCTTGACTTTAATACGTTTTTAACCTAAAGTTTTTCATTAGTATGTGACTGTCTCGGTAATGCTATTGAGGCGCTCATAGCCAGTTGCGCTCACCGGTTGGTAAATGATGAGCAAAACTTGGCTAGAACATTCTATAGATAGGTGACCGCATAGTGGTATTTGATTGGACAAAGCGTCTCCGTGCTTTCCTAGGCACGGTAAAAGTTGGTACGTTTGTTGTTAATTAAAATAACAGTTGTTGAGCCATGACAAAGGTCTTTCGGGCGGCTTAAACAACTTTGACTCTAGGTTGACCACTACTCATACATAACAATGTTGGCGAAAATATGATACAAATCAGTTCTATTGTTGGGTACAGTTATTTAAGTAGACCGTGTCTTAATTCTTTTAGTAAGTCAATAATAAATTAATCTCACTAATGGATAGCCGCCAGATTATACGCTTCATTTGTTTTTAGCTTTATGTGGGTTAAGTATCTGTAGGGTTGCCACTATTACTGGTGGGTACGAAATTAAGTTAAAAGATTGCGTGTCGCCAGCTGTCCAGACCAATAGCTTAATTCTCTACTACTATCGATTACCGACAACCGGCCGTCATAGGGATTTTTTTTGAAAAACGGATCAGCGCCTCTGATGAGCGTCGTAGGAACCATTTTGGCAGTACATTCTATGTGTCAAACTTTCGTTACTCGACAATAACGACTGCACAGAATCGCGCTACAGATTCATGTTTGGTTTGGATAAGCGTTCGCTTAACATCCAGCATAAGTGACTGCATACAATGGGAGATAAGTACCTTTAGAATTTAACATTGATGAAATTATTACAGGAGATGACACTACGCATTAAAATTTAAGCAACTTTATTTAAGAAAAAATTTTTCATGTGTAGAAATTGTGTTTTACATGACCATTATTAATTAAAATAAATTGAATTTTAAACCTATCTTCATTGAACAAGATAGCTACTGACATAGAAAATACCTGATTCTAAGCAGACGACAACCCTATTAAATTCTCGTTCATTTAAAATATAGTTTGACGTGCAATGTTTGCTACGAGTAAATTGAATCATAAATAGTAAATAATTGAATGTGTACTCCAATTAACGATTCGGTTTAACTTGTTTTAACGCGGAATGCTATTATTTAATTAAGGCGAGCGCTCATTACCCTGGCCGTTCAGTGCTGCTGAAATTAAATATTAAATTATTATCGTGTAATTAATAAAGATTGTAATGCTTTATCATTATTGTAAGTATTATGTATTCGAACTATCTGTAATAAAAATGTATAAAAGTATACGGGTATAAAAGTGTACACATTCTACTTTGGATTGTATAATGTTTCAGTGCAGGCTACATTCGCCGTGGTCGCAGTCTGACTGGACAATATAAATGTATACAATCTTGCACTTATCTATACTAATACTATATAATAAAGCTGAAGAGTTTGTTTGTTTGTTTGTTTGTTTGTTTGTTTGTTTGAACGCGCTAATCTCAGGAACTACTGGTCCGATTTGAAAAATTCTGTCAGTGTTAGATAGCCCATTTATTGAGGAAGGCTAAAGGCTATATAACATCACGCTACGGTCATTAGGAGCAGAGTAGCAACGAAAAATGTTACAAAAACGGGGAAAATTTTGCCTCATTCTCTTAGGTGACGCAAGCGAAGTTGCGCGGGTCATTACTGATAACCTCCAGAATAATTTTGAAATCGAAAAGAAATTTGAATTGTTTGTTTTTAGTTGAGTAATGCATCCCAAAAAATATGAAAGCGATTCAAAATGTGACATTATACGCGTGCACATGTGATTCTACGAGATAAGTATCTCGTAAACTTACTAATAATAACTTTCTGTGAGTTACACTATTGGTTTTCTCCCGCGGCTACTCGCTCGGTGAAGCTAGTTTGGTGTTGAGTCTGAAAATGTACAGTTCTACAAAAATTTATATGAGATATCAATTTAACTAAATCATCTTTGTAGGATGAAAAACGTGTCTAAGCCTTTTTCATTACTTACCAACTAATTGGGATTTTTATTGCATTTGAAACAACCTTTTATTTACTACTTCCTCTTTCCTTTCCCATAAATTATTAGCAACAGGTGATTGCCGCTACATTTCTTCCCCTCCATCAGCGTAAACGTCTCAATAACTAACTAACACTATCTAATAGACAGCTACTAACAAAACACCAGCCCCAGAGGAACATCTATAAAAATGGCCGTAAATTACTTGTGTTTACAGCTAATATTGTTAATGTGAAAGATTTTATGTTTGTCTCGTTTCTACCCGCGGGCTCGTCTGTGGTGGAAGACTTCCTTAGAGTTAAAAGTGTTATATTTGTTAATCGAGGCTATTAACTTATTATGCATCAGATTTTCTAAAAATCCGTTTGGCAATTTTGGTGCGATTAATTATAATTAATACTAATTTAAACATTCAAACTTTCGCTATGATATTGGTATAGATGGCTAGGAACTAATATTTATAAACCTTATAACCTGTTTTTGTTCGCATATTAGCAAAAAAAACTAAGTTAAATATATAATAAATACACAGTAAATTATGTCTCTTTTTGTTTTATGAAAGCAACATTTACATTTTAAAGGCAATAGCTTAACATTTGCTTTGAATTCAGGAGTACCTAACTATGAATCCTTCATTTATTATCAAACAACAATTTAATTTTGATTTTATGAAACCGGAATCTTTATATTTCTTTCTTTATCTATGTTAAAATTTGAGTGAAATCTCGGGTAAAAGTAACATAGGCTTGGAAACCATAATTTACTACCACCAATAAAACATCTTGAAGAACAAACCGCTTGAAAGTGTACTAAGGGTTTAGTAACGCCTTTCAGTTGTCCTAGAGAAGTGGTCCTAATGCTAGGGGTTCTCTAGTGGCGCTGGGTTTATTTAGGGGAATGCTAGTGGCGTTTAGTGGAGATAGGTTGAGATTATAGATGGCCACTTAGTACTTGCCGTATATTAGAGTATGGATTGTGATTTATGTTTAGTACTTCACGACCTTAAGTAAAAATACCAAACTATATCTTGAATTTTCAAGCTTAGGATTAATATAACTGGCGGAAGAAGCTTTAAAAATATCAAAAAAACGAAGTATCGTATTCAATTCCAAATGAATATTTGCAGGTCACATAAATTTGAATTCGTAATATGGGGACCACTTTGAACCAATCCATTTTGAACCACTTGCAACGGGCATAATTCTCTGGTTGGTTTTTAGTCCAGCAACACAGCTACGCAGATTTTGGTGCCGAACTTCAAACGGTTCCGTATATGTGTCGTTCTTTTTCTTATCGTATGGTTAGTTGTCAACCTAGTGTCAAAGTTGTTCAAGCCGCCCAAAGGCCAAAGGCCTGGACAAGGACGTGGCCTAACGACTGTTATCCTAATTGACAACAACCGGGACCGACCTTTTACATGTCCTCCAAAGCACGGAGACGTCCAGTTCGAATACCATTATGCGGTCACCCGTCTATCTAATGATCGCGCCAAAGTTTTCTTTACCCACAGGTCGGTTACCGATCGGTAAGCGCAACTGGCTATGGGCGCCTCTATGTGTCGTTACACTGAGCTCTTTCTTACACACAAATAGTTCAATTTCCAAATCTACAGCTGTAAATCAAGTCAATACGTCAAAACCTAATGAGCCATAACTATGCTAACATGTTTATGAAGAGATTATCTGTAATAGAGTTTAGATCTGGAATCAATCAGTACATGCCGCTATAACGCTATGTTAATTGCCACTTAGGAATGCAGTCGGCGTCGTGTGATTAGTATTGAGTTTAGTGTCCACTGATGGGGAGGAGAGGGATAGTTTAACTTTTATTTTATATAAGGTACCTTATACTTTAGGAAATGTATACTCACTGTGTGCTGCAATATGTCAAGTTACAAAAGTATGCCGTGATATTTCTGATTACGCTCAGGGATTCTAGCTCAATGAAGTGCTACAAATACATAATAAAGACTTTGTCCTGTCTCGACATTCCCAAGGTTGAGTAAGGGTTCATTTAGATGTGATAGTACCAGCTCGAGATTTTTTGTAGAGACACACAGTAAGGGGGATCATAATCTCAACACGCCATTATTTTTTTTTTATCAACAAGTATTATCCTAACAATATAAATCGCGTACTAAACGATTTTTGGATGTCCAACAAATAAGTTGTAAATAAATTTAACCATTACTGTTTTACTGCTAAGCTAGTGTCTCCTCCCGAAAAATGAGAGTTAACGCGCAAAGTCCACTACGCTCTCCAAATATGGGTTGGGGACTCCGTTATACTTTCAAAAAATACAAAGGCGACCTAAATGTTCCTACCTAAGCATGCCAAGTCATGTCGCTAGTGAACACTTTACCTTAGTCTGTTAGTTGTGAGCTGCAACAAATTAAGGCATTGATTAGACAGTGCGTTCATTTGCGGTGAGAGCACATCGTAAGACGAACAGCTTGACCAATCAGCGGCAGACTGATTGCACTGCTAATTACATAGCACGGTGAGTGCAACCGTTTAGTAATTATATCCGCACTAGCTCTGCTTTTCACTCGAGCTGTGATTGCTTTGGTTTTAGCAGCTTGTCAGTGGTTTAACTTAACTTAATGTAGTCGAAGTGTAGCAATGATAAATAGATAAATTTTCTTCTAGCCCGACTGTTTTAAGAATTTTTTTAAATGTAAAAACGAGTTTACCTAAGTCAAATCAGAGTTGCTTTTGTTTGATATCCAAGTAAGTCGATTTAAATTCACAGTCGGTGCAATTTCGAAAAATAAAAAATAAATCGGTTATGCGTGTAAAAGATATTATAATATTTAATAGCGGATTCAAAATATACTCAATATAAATGCATGTATAATATGTTAACCCATAACAAAAATAAATAAAGTTTTCCTTGATATTACGCTATTAAAACCACCTTACTGAGATCGTGCACGAAAACGTAGTAAAAGCGCTTTTATAAATTGAAACCAAACAAGAAGAAATATTATTTTACAGGTAAATTATTAAAAAATGAAATATCGAAGTCAAAGGAAGGAAAATGAATCAGGAAAATATATTTACGTAATGAAATAAATAAAGCGTATTCAATATTAAAAATAAATTAAAAAAAAAACACAGAACCTGAGAAATATTTTTTTTTACAATCGTGCAGCTTTTAGTCCTCTTTCATATTAGTCGTACAACTAATATTGAGAAATATTCCAATATATAAATTTAAAAGACCAATAAAATTTTACCCTTCCGGGGAATCGAACCTGAGACTTCATCATCATCAGATAATTTGTCCCAAATTGAAATTATAACGTTTTAATGATAGACTTATAACGACGTAAGTGTGAAATGTCTTCAGCCTTTCACATCCTTACAAAGAATCAAGCCTATACCAGCTTTCAAAAATCTTTTAAGAGAATATTAACTATATATCCTGGACAATAAAGAATATTTTCGCTCAAAACGTCCCACTTCCGTACACGTCGGCAGATTTTATGATGTTACAGTACTACGTGTATTGGGGAATAAAAGTTGTTTGTTCGTGAACGCCTGTTACGTGTCAAATTTACTACAATTTATTGGGAAACAAGCTAAGTTCGGTTTATGTTATGAATCGGTAATGGTGGGGATACGTTTGTTTTTATCGTTTAGTGACGGTTATCATGCTAGTTCGCGTTATTAGGGACGAGTCGTCTTGTTAGCAGCTCGTTCGAGAACATTAAGGTGCGATACCAATAAAAGAAAGTACGGTTTTTTATTTCTTGATGTTGAATTTGTTCGTTATTGTCTATTCTCGCTGTCTTTTTTATAACAGAATGTATTTTATAAATATTACTTTTTTGGCCCAAGTAGAAAGCGACTTTAACACTATTAACTTTAGAATAACTTCACTTTACTTCCTTAGTTATAATGCGTGGTTGTCATTATAACAGCAAAATTTCGTAATACACAAAAGTAGAATAATAATATTACCATACGCGATGAACTACATAAATAGTTAAATTAACGTTAAAATTTAGACACACACAATTTATTTATCATTTACCTAACATATAAACTTCCAACCTCCAAAGAAAATCTCTTACTATATTCTATGTAACCCCAGATTTAATATAAAAGCACTAACTAGCCCACAATAAAATACACTCCACCATAAAGGCCGATACACACAGAACGGCCTCTATCTTGAACAAAGAGACAAAACGCGGCGACATCAAAGACTCTGATTGTTCCAGTCGCCGTCCTCTCTCAATGCAATTCTTTACAACGGATTCACGCCTCAGTTTTGAATTTTACAGCTTTAGTACAAAGATCAGCTCGGATTTACAGTGTTGTTCAAGATGTATGATGTAGAAGGAAATGTAAGGTTACACGATTGTCATAGGTGATGTCCTTCAAAAAGTTTGGATTGGGTTATTGTTGCTTGTGAGCGAGATGTGTGTAGTAAAGAGCAAGTAAAAATTAGAATTAAGTATAATATATACGAATCTATATCGCTTTTTTGTATATCATGCAGTGTTTGCAGAAGTGCATGAAATGCACTGAGCTTTCTCTATTTACAATTATAATCCAATCAATATGGGGATGTTCCCTGTAATTTGCACCGTCTAAAAGTTATCATTCGTTTTTGTATTGATTAGGTTAACTACTTCCTAGTCTTTCAACTAAACCATATAAAAAAGGGCTAGATTGCAACCCGAAACGGACCAAAGTCATTTTTTTATGAAAAAAACATTCGAAACTTTAGGAAATACTAGATTAAATACAAGTTTTTTCTAATTCATTTCAACTGTAATAATATCTCGGGTCGTATTATTTGACCTCTGTTCCATTCAACTGAAAAATAGGTTGATTCCACTCGATTTAATATATTCAGATTATATCAATTCAAAGATTAAGCATCAAAATGGTTAAATAATCTTGGTTAACGACATTTAAAAGTTGTTCCTACTATAGGTTTAAAAACATATTTTAGGCGTATTATTGCTTAGTAGTAACTTAAGATTGAAAGAAACACTTGATGAAATAGAATAATCTTGCTCTCTATAACTATATATGTGAGGACAAAAATTTTTTTTTCAACCATTAACCATACAAATACAAGAAAAAAATTATCCTTGTCAACAATATCACACTTCACTATCTATTACTTCATGCCGACAAAAACTAAACGCTGACTAACATCACACTAAACATCATTCTATTCAACAAACAGTAATTAATTCAAAACACAATGAAAAGTACCCACATTATTTTTATATCCTCACAAACTCAACCTGAATTCAGCAAAGGTTAGAATTATTTTAGGCGGAGTTTTGTAAATAAAAACAGTATAACTAGATGAACTGGGGCGAGTAAAGGGTAACGAAAGTTAAAGAGCTAATCTCCTACCTACAGTGTACTGGCGAAGATAAAACAAGCTAAATATAAAAATACGAGTTTATCTTTGTACTACATTTTGACTGCTTCTGAGCTGTGGCGTAGTCGGTGGTCTATCCGACTGATGACTATGAGTTCTCAAGTTAGCTGCTCAGGATGGGTACTAATGGTTTTTTTCTTATTGGTTGTTCATTGTAAATGACTGTTTATAAATACTTATGTTTATCTTCTAGGCTCTTATCGCGGGATATAACGCTATCCGCCACTTAAGCATTATACAATTCTTTCCACATTCGCACTCAAACGTGAGATACGCTTGAGTAATTTACTTGTCGTTTTACACACCAATGTAATAAATACGTAACACATACCTCTTTGAACTACGTCATATATTCTTTGTTCTCCGATTATTGGACAGACTAATATCAAAGTCCTATAAGCTCGAAGGTCATTGTTACGACTTTTGTTTTCTACGTAGGTGATACTCATCTCAATACAATACAGTATAGCACAATAACACTACACTTAGGTTAATTGAGCCATGCAAGTTCTTCATAGTTATTTCATCTCCTCTCAAACAAACTATTCACTTTAGGCCGAATTTTATCTATTAGAAAATCTCCACAATGCTACACAATAGATATCTAGAAGTGCCACGAATAGATTCACGTATAGTATATTTAATATCTTGTCAAGTCACGTTGACCCGTCGGTCACGCGCCGGGACACAGAGGCGTCATGTGTGACATGTTATAAGGCTATAATGTGCTCTTTGTAATTGTCGTCATTTGTTCAACACTCGATGTAGGTCGTTGAGATTTTTCTTGATGCTATTAGTAGTGTTGAAGAAGTAGGAGCAAGTGTGTGGAGTCTTCTAATTGTCATGTTTGACTTTAAATATCTACTAATTTGATACTAATTTGATCCATACAAGACAGTTATTTGAAGACACTCGCGTGGTTAGCAAGGATTCTTTTAATTTCAGCTTAATCAACCATTGACAAGGTGCCTAAATTTGAAGATAAATAGTCTAACATCATAGTTACCTACCTAATCGTTGCAGAAACTTACAATTCTAGCCACATTCCTTGTACAATCAACTACACACTACGACTCAAAATTACTTCGTCTCAAAACCTTGAAACCCGACGTTGGACCTTTTATATTACTTCAACGTTCTAACTACTATCTATTACATCAAATATTTCGCTCATATTAGCTCACGTACCTACTATAAATGCTCTCATTTTATAGCTCCATTAAACATGTTTTATTTTTGCTACGACCACAGTTGCCCACACATTACAGCTACCAATAACTTGCCATATTGAAATTACTACATGTTTATGAATATTGGTTAGTTATTTTAGTAGAGGAATAATATGGGAATATTGAGTAATAGGCTAACTGTGGTTTTGGTTTTGAATGGAATAATAATGAATATTATTTCACTAACGGAATATGGAAAGTGAATTTGCAATTACTCTGTCTATCAAATAGACTGTCTGATACGGACAGAGATTGACCAAACAGTATTTTTAATAGCTATAGTTTAGTAATTTTAAACTACAATAATGTAAAAATATGTAATTATACAGTCACAGTGATAAAAATGATAAAAGATTAAACAAAAATGTATTCCAATCTATTAAAATCTCGCAAAAATATGGTTTAATTCACCGCAAAACCAAACCTGCTATTTACTAAATAAACTTTTAAAGTAAGCCGGCAAACTAGTTGGAAACTCGTTGCACACCGCGACTCGCACGGCCCAAACACGCTGCAAGTTTGACTGACTTCACTCACAACTCGTGAAATTGCATATTTTATTCCGTTCAATAGTTACCGTTTCACTTGTCGAAGCGTTTTTGATAAACTTGAAAATATTCCAGATTCCGTTTTAAATATTAAAAAAAAAACAATAATATTATAAACCTTGCAGAAAAAAAAAACTTGTTTTGCAAAAGAATTACATGTGCTGTTTTTTTGGCATACTTACTAGGGCAAAAAATATATATTTGTTATATTCTTTAGTGATCTTAAGACAGTCTCTGCTCGGTTTGCAATTAGCAGTGCATTTTTACTTGCCATTTTAAATTACTGGACTTGGCCGTATATATTGTTATAGTAATGTATTTTTTATTTTTTCCATTACCCAAAAAGCAACATGAGGAACAAATAATGAAATGTAAGTAATCCACTTTCGTGCAAGCGACATATCGTATTTATAATTCAGGTGCGAGCTCAATAACCGACTCTCGATGTAGCACGGTGTATGGCAATACATCCACAGCAGGTATACATCGCTTATCCTATATATACTTTATTAAAATGGAGAAAAGTAACTCGGGTGGTTTGTTTCGGTTTTGATGCAACATTACTGTACTAGATAAAACAAGTTTTGTGTTCTACCTAAAGACTGGTCAATACTGGTCATAAGATTTAATCAATAAACTTTGACTCGCTACTCTACTTATATATGTCCTTATCAAGGATATGGGCTATCCTGTGATTTTAATTCTGCAACTATTTGAATACCCGTTTCGTTATCATATTATCTATACAAGACATAAGAGTTTATGGTACAGACCATAGTTCAATTCTGTGTGGTATTATTGAGATAGGTTTTCTTCCAAAATAATTCGATAGCTAGCCAGTTGTCAGTAGTTGATAGTGGTTGAGAATCGTAGTACTGTAACAGATTTATATGAGTTTTCGTAAAATGTTTAAGGAAAAACATCCGATAACAAAGTCAGGTCAAACCTGAGTATTTCATTCGCGAAAATTGCAAACGTGGTTCCATTATTTTTGCTTTTTGCCGGTTCACTGAGATTCGGATACAACACTCACAACACTCACTCACTCGCTGGAATGTTATTATTTCTGTTTCGATACGTTTTGTTCTTTGTGTACAGATTCCGCTATTGTTTTGAATTTATGTTAATTAATCAACGTTTCATCGTGTAGGCAAATTTTACAGGAGCTTTTGTTTTATTTTTGTTGTTACTTCGGACTTATTATTAGGTAGGTAGATAATATGACGTCAATGAAATTATATCCTCGTTTAACCCTTTCTTCATTATATTTCATTATTCTATGTCTTTATTCCCTTGACTGGCACGTTTTAACTAAAAGCATAATCATCATTATTTTGTATGATTATGATAAGAACTATAAAAAAATATTTTGAAGTTAAATCAAGTGTTGGATACTCTTCAGCACCGAGTGCAGGAAACTAGGCAACATATTGGCTATTGCAGCAATCGTAGAATTTGGCTAAAACCTCATAGCTAGGTATTAACCTACTATTTTGAAAACAAAATTAATATTCCCCTAGTCTAGCACATCTTAGAGATCCCACGTGTACCTTCAAGGCTTCCCGAGATAACACAAAACCAGAGCTAAGACAAAGATTGTTATCTTTTGTAGAAAAACAGCTGCGTACGTATAATGTAGGTTATCGAGGTAACGACATGATTACACAGAAAACAGCAAACATAAGCAAAAAACTGGACAAGTGTGAATCGGACTCGCGAATGAAGGGTTCCGTACCATCTATATCTTTAAAGTTGCTTTATAAATACAATGTTATGTGAATATTTCAAGTATCTTCTTAGTTGCAGTTATAACGAACAAAGTTTAAGCAAAGAACCACTTTTGTTCATATGGGAGCCCCCTTGAATTTTTGTGATATTCTTATTTGAGGAATTGTTGTCCAAGCAGCTATAGAAAAAATTAATCTGAGAAAATTTCAACTGCCTTTCTATCACAAGTTCACGAGAAACAACCTGGTGTCAGACAGTCAGCGAAGTCTCAGTAATAGGGTAACGTTTCTATCCTTCAGGTATGGAATCCTAAAAATATACGTATTATTTGAAGTCCCATGATTTCAGACAGACTAATGCATTCAATTAGGCTTTATAAAGAGAACGTTTTTACTAATTTGAGTAAATCTAGACCTGCTTTACTGAATTATACCTAATGTAGAATACATTTAGAAAATGTACTGAGAAAGAGTCTGAATAATGCGCTGTTAAATAAATATTACGAATATGAATGCTTGATGTGTTTGTTTAAGAGAATAATGTCATAGACATTTTTTGCAGTAATTTTATCTTGTTATTTTATGTTAGTTTAAGTAGTCAGTAATGTTCGAGACTAGTCCTTAGAGATTATTATTATTATAGTCTTATTTTTTTCTTATTTAAATAACAACTCCCGCACTAAGAATTACTCTTGTAGCGCGGGGACTTTCGCAAACATACAAACAACGGACACAAAGCACAACCAGACCCGAAAGAACTACTTGAGGATCGCAAAAATAATTGCCCCGCGTAGGAATAAAACCCTCGACCACAACACAATGGTAGTGGCGTGGCGACTTTAACCACTGCGCCACGGAGTCAATTAAAAAATATCACTCACTCACTGGAAAAGTTATTCTGAATTTCTTTATTATGAAACTATTTTATATAATCAAACGTGTACTATCCCGCTGCTGAAAAAAATGTCTTTATTTAACGTAGCGCTAAAAGAAAGCTACTTTTTCCATTTCATATGAACACATCGCACTAATACGTGACATTAACTATGCAAATAGTGTATATTGGGCCGCAGCAACGAGGTCCCGGGGAATTCCGCCTCATAATTGGATCCGCGACAATATCACTGTGTAATAATATTTAGACATTCACCACTCTCAATTACAAGGATATGAAAACGGCCACGTTTGCGGCGAACCTGTTATCCTGAGCCGGCAATTACTGCGATTACCAATCCTTGGTTTTACATTCAAAGCTGTGAACTATAACCAATTATGAAATGCGGTCGCAAACATCTTTGTGGCTTTGTTAATAAGGTTGATTATTCCTTGATTGGTGGGTGTTACCGTCACTATTTGTTTTTGCAGGGCCGGTAGAACAAAGGTCCGTGCTAATGAACAGGTCCGCGTCGCCGGCGCTATTTACGACGCCCTCAATAGCCGGCCCCTTTCACTCCTGTCTACAACCTAAGTGTTGCTTTTAAAGAGGCTGCATTCTCTCCCATTTATCAAAGCCACTGTCGAAGCTTCATGAAAATTAGCTGGGTTTAGCGCTTTTTGTGGAATATTGTTTTTGAACGATATTTTGGGGCCATTTACGCTTTGTGATGGGTTATTTACCTCGTTGGGTCAGACATGTTTTATATTTAACCCTCAATTTACGTTATAGTATGAGATTTAAGGTTTCACCTTGTCTGAATTTTATGTAAAACTATTTTTTATTATGAAAATAACAGTACATGTGGACACTATATCATGATTCCGCTACGATTTCAGCTATTCAAATCAAGCTGCCTTTTTGAATATACGCGCGTACTAACTAACCTCTATTTAATACATAACACAGACAACATGCTTAAACCAAAATACATTATTTCATCAAACCGTCAACAAAAACTGAACTAAACAAAACAGAAACACGAAAGCACGCGTAGAGTAGAAACAGGGCTATTTTAAATCAGTACATGCTCAACATAGTTTCGGGTAATTACCATGTTCGGCAGCTGTACGTAAATTCTTAACGAGGAGCCTAAGGCTGGCTTCATAGTCATGCTTACATGTACATTGTTACCATGGTTTAGAAGAAAAAATATAGTTTGAAGTAGGCTTTGCTTTATTTAAACCTAGTTTTGTATCTGCTATAGTTTGATAATATAACCGACTTCCAAGTTATTACTGAAACAATGATTTTTAATACGACATGAGCGTTCAGCAGACAGTAGTGTGTTAAGCAGGAGATATAGAAAACACATAGTAAAGAAGCAAACAATATGGTATAATAATATGTATTTACCTTCGTCGATTTTACATTTTCTACATTTAATACTATCGACGTTTTAGTTCCTACGGCAGCCGCTAGGGGCGTGTATTAGGTTTCTTACAAAATCTGTCGACAGCTAACCGGTTGTTGATAGGCAATGATAAATAGGAAATCTCGATACTGGTGTAAAAAGCAGCATTTTATTAACGGTTTGCTATCTACGCGATTGTAAAGCGTTACTCTATAACCAGTCTAACCCCAGCCTAACGCTCAAGGTCTCTCTCAAAGGTTACTGTTACGGCGGGTTCCGATCGAAACTAATATCAAAAGTTGCCCTCCGAATTACTTTCATGTATAAAACTTTATTTAATGCCGCCCTTAGGTTATCCACGATACCCTAATTGATTTCTGTTGGAGTTTTATTTATAGGAAAACTATTATTAGGAGCTTGTTTAGTGTCGAATTTTCTATGTAGGTATAGGTTTTTGATAAAGAGGCATATTTTCTTTTAATAATCTTACTTGTTTGTAAGGATCGTAGCAAGTGGCGTTCTCTGGTACCTATCTGCCTGGGAAGTAGGCGTTATTGTATGCCTGTAATCATGCTTATTTGCGTGGTATCTATGCTTATATGACTGCTGTATACCATTGGTTAATAACATGCAAAATACACCAATGTTTAGTTATTGTCATAATTTTAAAGGATATTTAAATTTCATTAAGTACTTGCTAACAACCACCTTTGACCCTAATTCATTAGCTTTTGATAAATCAGACAACTTCCGTCCGTAGTCAAATAGGTAACTAGATATTTTTTAACAAGTCTGACATTGCAACAGCAAATCAAATTAAATAATAAAGAAACATAGAAAATATTAACTCCCGTAATATACTACGCAAAAGCATAAAGTCGCAAAAGATTTTCATATTCAGAAGTAGTTTGTCATCATCGTTATAAAGCAGGTTATTTAAGTAGCAGTAAAGTAGTACATTTCAAAGCGACATGAAGTCAAAGGGCAGTGAATTGCAGCCGACTGCCAAACGTCTTGCAGTCAAATGTACTGCCGGCTACTGCTTTGTGATTAAGTGCCTCTTGTACTGCTTTATAATAGAGTGTCCTTTGAAGTTTGTACTATTTCAAGCATCTTTTGTTTTATTTTGCGCTAGGTTGATTTGTCTTGAGCGTTAAAATTTTAGTAAATTCAACATTTTTGCATTGTGGACTACTGTCTAATATTCCTGTGTTGAACAAGCTATTGAAAATAAAATCGAAATTGTCAAGTTATTTATTTATTCGTATAGCCTACCCATGTTACCACTGAATTCACTTTCTTCTTTAACGAAATCTGTTAGCAAGCAGATTTAAAGGGAAGTGTCAGTCAGGACATGAAAAACGTAGTAATTGATGAAACGGCAAAATCCCTTTGAGGAAATAGAATCCTTTTCCGCTGAGCTATTTACGTATGCTTCGCTGTAAAGGGATTCACAAAATCTGCATGCGTTAAACGACTTTCACTACAAGCACCGTCATTTAAATGTTTGTCACAACAAGCTCCTTTTCAATCACGATCACGTTCAGACATGCAAAAGTCAGTTGGACCTTTCCAATACAGATTCCAATTTTTGATTGGCCAACATGTTGGGTCACGATCTGGATGGATGGTCGGGAGCGGGGCGGCGGCGAGCGGGTTAATTGAAGATGTAACGGGCCGCGCGCTATGAATAATTCACGGCAGTGCCGAGCGCTGGCCGGGCGCCAGGGTACGCTTTTTAGGGTTGACGGCGATTGCACTGTACCGATACTGAATGGGCTTAGATGGCCTGATTCTATGAATGCTTGTAAAAGCATTACCTGCTTGTATTGTTAAGTGTGTTTTGTTTTTTGGAGAGTATGCGAACTAGAGGTCCTACAATAATTGCAAGCGACTACTGATTCCACACATAGTAGAATAATTATGGCAAGACGTCGAAGAAGATAAAAATGGAACTCCTTACATATATAGTAGCAAACTTAAATCACGTATCGCTATCAGAATATTTGGACTACATTGTAAACAAAGTTGTCTAAAGAAAAGCAACTTATTTAAAGTAAATACTTTTACAAAGTAAAAGTTTAAAGGAACACGGAAACTACATGAAACCATCGGTCGCAAAACTTATCCAGAACGCAGTATTTTTCAGGAAAAATGCACTACACGAAGTAGCAGCACTGAAGTGGATCATAAAACATGATGTTTGTGTCAGGTGCACGTTTCTTTTTAAGACTCCTGTACACGATACGCCGTGTCGCCGTAACAACGCTTGTACATTTCTCCTCTATGTAGGATCTCTATAAGATTGTCATAGTTCCGCTGCCTTGCCGCTGTTTATTTTAGCGGCCGCTTAGAATTGTGTCCGTGCAAAGAGTTGTATTATTAAAATGTGTCTAGTAGTATTAGATTGACGACCAACTAAAGATGTATATGTATGTAGTGGCGCCGTGTTATATGTCTAATTGTAGTCTTAAACCGGCCAAGCCAATTAAAGCCAAAACATGAGTACTTAAACAAAAATTTTTTTTTTTTTTCAAGTTTTTCACAGTGGCTGCGCTGCATTCAGACACACAAAGTTGATTGGCTCGTTTTATATGGTACATAGACGTGCGATAACAGTGCGGGGACGGCACGGCAGGATCGTGTATCCGAGCTCTACCCGTCGTTGTCGTACAGCGGCCCTGTGCCTCGAGATTACGTCAACGCTGCACTCACAGTAATTTACTAAAAACATTCATACAAAAATGCTCATACTTGTATTCTTCGTTTTGAGTTCAAGCTTTAATTAGTTCCGTTTCTTGTGAGTCTTTTTCGGTTGTTCATTCTTTTTTAATATGAATGTTGCTGCAGTTTTTGTGATAATGTTATTACTGCCTTTTGAATTGAATTTCCTGGATTGTATGAACATTTGAGCTCCGTTTTAAATGGGTTAATGCTTTTTTAAGATTCACAGTCAGGAACAATTTTTCATACGTTCTTTTATTATTTAGGACATTCAACCTTTTTTTTTTTTGCTACTCGGATAGAAGCAAATATTTATAAACTTGGCCACTGCAGCTGATTTTGGAAATGGGACTATTCCCGGGTTTTAGGTACCATAACTGGTGATATTCTAACAGTGTTAAACCTCCACAACATTGACGCAGCAATGTATACAGAGCCTAAATCTGGCTCAGACACTGATAGAGACGTAGCGATAATCCATACAAAAGCGTCGCTGCTATAAATTAGAAGCGCTCTGTTCAAACGATCTGCCGTTATTTAAGGAAAATATCCCAAAGACGCCCGTACATACTAAACGTAGTATTTATTGAACGAATTTGTTGCGAACTTTACGCCCCTCTACTTAAAGTTGGCAGATGAACATTGACACAAAAGAGTATAATTTTTGCTTTAGCTATTCTTCTACTGTTATCAATCAGCCGAATGGCATTATTTTATGTTAAAAATTTGTGATGTCGGATTTTCGGTCGGTTCACTCTTATTGAAATCGAAATTGATACTCCGTGTATTAAAGACACAAACATTCGGTGTCAGTCCCGACCTAAAAGTAAATAGTCATAATTAAGATAAAATGAATTTAAATTTAAAAAAATCTAAATTTAAAATGAAAGAAGAGCATTTCAAAATCTCTCAAGTGTCTTTTCAATGTACCAAAGCTGGTTACACGACTGAGTACAAAGTACACTGCGAGGTTTGAACTACCAGCGTTCATCTCTCCCCATATTTGCCGAGCAATGGATAAACCTTGCTTGCAAACGCCGTGCTCGCCAAATAGACCGCTCGTCAAATATTTGTCGTGTTGGTGTAAATATTGAGACGAAGTGTTTTGTGATTTCCTTTTGCTTGTGATGTTTTACAAGGTTTTCACAGTTTACTTATGCAGACCAGAGGGGTTATAACGTATCTAAGTTGACAACTGTCCGAAAGCCACTATTCTGTACATTGTTTCCTCTGTTAGATTATAGTGGCTACCACGTTACGTCAAAGTAGCAATGTACTGCATAGTGACCATCAATTAGACGTATATTAACTGTCAAGTGAGATACGTGATCAGCCCGCAGATCTTTTTCTTATACTAACTTGACGGTTTTCTATAATCATCAAGAAAGTGTATTTGACAATCGAATGGGACTGACCCCTTTCTTAACTACTTCTGCTGCTTATGTTCTGGAGTCCTTATGACTCCAGAACCATTCCTTGCCTTGCCTTGCTCAATCACTACTTTAGTCATATTCATAAAATCCGTAATTAGTTATTTTAACAGATTTTAGACCAAAATATAAAATGATAGATCCGTCCTCAGCAATTGAACCCAAGACTTCTGGTGCAAAAGTCACAACTGTACCATTGGGGTGGAGTGCTATCACAAAGTCACAATACATGTACATATATATACAGACAGCTACACACAAGGTATCGTATGTATTCATTGTTTGTTTGCCTCACAAAGGCGGGCTAAGTCGGGGAGATGTAATCTGAGCCGCGGCCGTCAGGCTCGGGGCGCACCTCCATCATGCTCGCGACAGCTGTACCGGCAACCACGACCCCACTGTCGCCTCTACCACTCTCATTATATTCTCTAACGTGATATAGAACAGATTTTTAATTATATTTTTTGGAGTTTGAAAGATGTTATCAATTCCAAATATGTATTTTTCATTTTATAAGTGTGTCAACTACAATAACAATAAGATCAATTTTCGTCAGTGATAGCCGAGTGGTATAAGTTGACACACGCAAGTGGTCGACGGTTCGAGACCGAGGCAACACACAGATGACTTTTCATAGCTGTGTGTATAAGAAATAATTATATTATCACTTGCTCTAACGGGACAGGAAAACACAATTTAACATACCATAATGTATGTGTCTTCCCCAATGGGAAAAGTTGTGTGATTATGTTAGTATGAATATAGTTAATCGTTTGGGAAGAAATAAATATTACGCAGACATAGGTCAAAATTAGTAAACCAAAGTATCAAGTGATTTTTATAATAGAAGAAACCTCGTGACCTTAACCTTGTTTATCATTTGAAGGGCTAAGATGTAACTTACTTTTTCACATAAAATTCCGATAACAAAAATGATGCAAGAATAAAATTCAAAATCTCGGGAATCCAAAATTTTAACAACTGTTATTCAAATAATCTTAATAATTCCTCACCAAGAGCCTTAGAATCTCATTGAAATGAACATCTCAATCCAATAGCCTTCCCTGAACAGACGACACAACACGACACAACGCGGGACAGCGCGACATTGAATACAGATCAGCCTGTTTACTCACCGACCCTTCTAACTAACGCACAATTTACAACACCCTGTTGTTCACGCCTCTTGCTAAACTAATACACCAACAATCTGGTTTCGGATGTATTTGGTAAAGAATAAGGAATAAAATTAACTAGGTATATCATTTTTAATGCACATTTCGTGTAAAAATGTTTAAGGAGAGTCAATTTTCATCTCATATACATTTATATATAATATCTATACCTCATCAATCATGCAAGGTTCTGTATAAGATACTATCGATTAGTGAGCACTTCACCAGCCACTAACCGGCTTTCTACAGCAGCTGATCCGTTATTTGTACAAAATCTTTGCTAGGTAGTGGACAATGGTAGACGCCCATCTGAGACCCTATGGAATGGTACTATACTTATAGTTTCATTTGACTGGCTGTGTGCTAAATACCCTAAATAGTGCGTTTGGTCAAATTCTTTGCAGACAGCTCAGATTTACTTTTCGTCAGCTCATGATCTGCAGTCTTATATCCCTTGAAGTTTCCAGGTAGATGAAGTTTCATACGGTAGTTATTTTAAGGTTAGAAGTAGGTAAGATCCTCCTTTATGTGAAAGTTTTAAGCTCGGTACATTAGGCAGGAGCGTTATTACTAACCTAATATGCTGTTTACCCAATGAAGTGGAAACATGCATAAACCAAAAATAATGTTATAGATGCATAATTTTCGTCATTTATTCATATTATTATTACAGTAATATTATTATACTGTTATATCATACAGAAATGTACTCGTACATGAAATCACGCCTATTATATCCGAAGGTAAAGAGAAGAAGGTGTATGAAATACACCCGCATTCCTCCGTTTTCAATGTAAGTCTCATGTAATAACGAGCGAGCCTATCATCATTACAGAAATAATTTAAGCAGACACAAAAAGACAAAAGTTGTAAAACCATAAAAAAAAACATTAGAACAACGCTCAGCTTAACAAATCCAGAAACAAATATTTGTAAAAATAAATCGACTCATATTGTTCCATACATTAACAGCAAATTTACATGATGCTCTGAAAAACTCATCATAAAACCATACTAAAATGAATGAAGAATGTCCACCAGCATCTGTTCAAGTGCAGTCTATCTTCATGAAATCTGAATACCTCAAATGATCCACATTACTCCCACATGAGTACCACACGGCGACCACTGAGCACTGTATGAAACTGCAGTAAACTTACTCTACGTAATAACGCTGCACGCTGCATGGAGTAAAAACCACAGCACGGAAGTCTGTTCAACGTTGGCGGTAAATATAAAATTAAAATATAATAGCATTTTATTATTTTTTTGGGTGTTTTTTGATAGCTTTTATGATGACGCTTAAGTTAAGATTTAGAGTTAAGTACGGTATAATAACATAAGAAGCTTTTTTGGTAATAGTTTTAAGTTTTACTGTGGGAAGTCATAATTTTCTGCAAAGCTTTACTTTCATGGTCCAATCATTTCGATGTGGATATAAAAATGAACTCCTCTCAATGACTGCTAAATTCCATGCAGTTGGAACTGACAGTTTTAAAACTAATAGAGAAAAAAATATCAACAAAAAATGGTCACCCATCCAAATACAAACCTTGCCAACCTTTGCTTAACCTTATCAATCAAATGTAATACGTCCAATAAATTGCAACGTGCTATTAAATTGTGATGTATTCAACAATCAGTTTGTATAACTTAATCATAATTCTGTTTGAACGGGCAAGCTCTTCAATAATGCCGTTATGCAAGTGACTAAACAGCGTGGCATGCAATAAGCCTGTGACGTCGGCGGCTAAGTGGGGCATTAGAGTGGCGACGCGTCGTTAATATGCGCCGCGCAGACGATACAGGGGGTGAGGGCTGAAGGAGGGGAGGACTCACTGAGGCATCATATGTGGAGTTATCTGCTTGTTTTGGTGTAAAGTTCTTGATGGTCTTTTTCTTACCTTCTTAGACAGTTTTAAGGTGTCTACATAGAGGCTGTTTCTAAATGGGATAGAGAATTGAATTGTCATTTGCTTTTTGGCTATTAAACAACTTTGGCCATTAGCTACTACGACCTTTTGCTATAAATAATTCTTCATTTGAAAAGCAAGCACCATAAAGTTACTAAAAGTAGAGATCAAAATCTACTAGTCTTAAAATTAGAAACCTGGCTATTGGCTAAAAACTAGTGTGATAGCACACGGAACTAAAGACACATATGACAAAACATGGCTCATTTAAAACAACGACAGTAACAGTATCCTACGGGGCAAAGCGTTTTGAAGCTATAAAAACGTGTTATTATTTCTTTACGAGGTTCTCAGAGTAGCTAGTTAGTGAAACGAGCGCGCTATTAATGAACGCGTAATGACTTTATAAATTGGGCCATAAAGAGCGTCGTCGCCGGCGTCCGCGACTATTACTGCTAATAACACTTGAAGAGCTAGCGATATAATACACCTCACTGATAATACCAAGAGAAATTGCTAGTTTATTTGGAACGTGAAGTCTTTTTTTTTTTTCGTTTCAAAGGTCAGAAACATTACTTTATCTATACTAATATTATAAAGTTGAAGAGTTTGTTTGTTTGTTTGTTTGTTTGAACGCGCTAATCTCAGGAACTACTGGTCCGATTTGAAAAATTATTTCAGTGTTTGGGGTCCCATTCGTTCATATCGAAGAAGGTGAAGGCAAAAATGTTACAAAAACGGGAAAAAATTTGACCCATTCTCTCTATTGGGACGCAAGCGAAGTTGCGCGGTCAGCTAGTGTTGAAATATATATTGGAGATCTGATGTTGCTTGCAGAAACCCTGTCTTTTGATTCTGCAGCAATTAAAATCCTATATCTGAACATCTAGTAATTGACGCATTTATGTACAAAACCCATGCACACATTTGCTTTCCACTGGTACATTATAATATTACTGTGTGGTTTTTAGTATTATAACATCGAACCCACTTCTTGAAGTCTTTTCGAATAGTTCATCAGAAGATCTTATATTAATCTTCGGTATAAAAAATGACTATCTTAACGGCGACAATTGACAATCAACACTCACGCAACCTAAAACGATGATAGACAAGTCTCCACCCAAATAACCAACAAAATTAAAATTGATTACAAATCCCTATCAATCCAGTACATCGCAATTATCCAATCAGAGAAAAAACCACATCTTGTCATGAACGGTATGATTCTGATTGATAGCGGAATATTTCCATTCCATGTCTGCAAGCTTAGTGGCACATTAATTAGTGGCAGGCCGGCGCAGTGGCGTGGTCTGCGTCATTCGTCATCTCGCTCCCAGATTTTAACTGCCGCATTGACAAATGGACCGGCCGGAATGGGACGCTTTCTGTTTTCTGATTGCGTAACGATTTTAATCTTATGAGGAAGACTGGTTATGTATGGGCTATTTACGTGCTCTGGGTTTGATATGTTATATTTTTGGTATGAGGTAGTTAGTTCTTTGTGAGCTTTTTTTATTAATCTGTAGTTACTTTTAAGGTGTCAATTGCATGTACTATTTTTGTTGCATTAAAAAAATATGTCTTATCTCGATGATGTTAATTTTTTTATCCGTAACGTAATTCTAACTTTTTAAGAGTGTATTTGAGCTACCTATTAAGTAATCCTGGTTTTAGTTCCGTAGAAAGATTTATATTTCCTTTTACATATTTTTTATGTGCTCCGTTCTGGACCGCTCCGAGCTCACGTCAATCCAAATTACAATAAATGCAGTGAAGTATTAAGTAAATCCGTGCAATAATCCGATGCGCCATTACCGGCACACGCGTAGCAACTCTACTTAATGCACGGGGCTAATGTAATTTGACCGGCTGAAAATGCACGCCTGTTTACGAAGAAGGAAGAATGTATGATGAAATATGTAAAATTTTGATTTAAGTAACGGTCTTTAAAAGCTACACACTAACAACACTTTTTAACTCTTACGTTTTTTGCATAGAGATTAAAATCAGACCCCGCGGAATAGCAAGTAGCATGGCAACTAAAATACTGCGTTACGGACACCAACCAAAGGCTATTTTGAAGAAAAACGTAATTTTTGAAGAAGAAATACAGGCAAAGAAAATAATTAATCAGCGTGCCCTATGGTCGGTGACAAATTTTTAATAACAATTTTATTCAGTTTTTTGCCAATAAAAGCCTAGACGGCCGATGCTTCATCCTTCAATAGACCTTCCTATTATCCACTATCTACCAATGTTCAAACAATAAATCAGAACAACGAGTAACTATAGTCCCAAAACAATTAATAGGTCACTGTAACATCTAAGATCTGTAAGTGGCTGTACGACGGCTGTAACTAATGTCGTTGCACTTAACGTCTTTGTTATTAGTTCATAATTGCTGTTATGTACTTGCATGATATATTCTGATAGTTTAGATTTGTCAGTATTGATAATTTTGCTTAAGATGCTAGATTAAACTGGGTTTGAGTGGAACATATTGTTCAAATGTATTCTGACTTCACCAATTCAGACTGCTAGGCTAATTTTATTACCATGCTCTAGCGCTTTTTTCTCTAGGCGGTACTATTGTACAATTAATTATTGATAATTAACTTAAATCATTAGTCTAGTACATTTAATATACGCTAGGACTGCTCATCGATTGTCCATACGAAAAACATTTTGAATACTTGATATGTGCTAGAAAGTCGTACCGCTGAACGTCATCAAAGTAGACCGAGTGGCCTAGAGAGTTGGTAGAACGCCGTTTAAAAGACGGTGTAGAATCTGGAGAACATTTCTACCAAAAAATGGTATAGTGTTGGTTGAAAAATGATAACAAAATTAAATTTTTGATATTTGTTCGCTTTAAAAAGGTGTCGTGTACAGTGTGTGCAGATTTTGAAATAATTCTCCTAATCCTTCATTTCCTTGTTCGCCATTTTTAATAGAAAAAGTTATGTCGCTTATCCTTCTGGCTAAACTCGTTTATCAAAGGTTATGATAGCGAGCAATTAAACAGTCGGCCTTTGATTAATCGGCGGATATTGCCGAGTGGGGCCGAGAACAGCCGAAGAGAACCAAAGCTAACAGATGTTGCGCCGATGCAACTTATTATTCAAGTTGATTAATTCATCAAACTGTGCGATAGTATTGACAGACGTTATTGAATTTGGTCTTGTTTGATATATTATAGTAGAATGTCTCATATTTCTGCATATGTTTATGCGGCAAGCAACATTAATTAAAAGCCTAGACTATGCCCACGACTCTAGCCGGACACACCGACTGTTTTATTAATATCTTGCATCCCTTTCATGAGGTTATGAAGTCGCATTTGACCAAAATTTATCCAAACTGGTTCAGTTATTTTGACGTGAAAAATGAATTAAAAAACAAACGAAAACTCAATTCTCACATGTAAAAACAGTAATTAAGTACTTAGTCGTAAGTATGTGTAAAATAAGATCTGACACGAACACGAAGATATCGATTTAGGCACCATTAATCGACAACCACAATCAAATAAACACACAAACATACATCAGCAACAAAATACATCCACTTGGTCGTCACTACACATAGATCACGGCTACATATTGCCGGACTACACATAGCGGCGGTCAGCCCCGTGACACGGCGAGATCTTTATGTCAACTGCGTGAACGTAGTGTGAACATTACTTTGACTATGTCACCGATAATTTACTCGTTGTGTCCTATAGTTGTGATACAATGCGTTTTGTAGTGAGGGGGAAAGGTGGTGATGTAGTGTAAAGGACTTTGTGTTTTGTATGACGCTTTTTTGAAAATGGTGGACGAGAGTGTGTAGTAACATTTTATTATGTGTGATAGCGGTGTGGTGTAATAACGGGTTCCAGTTTTAGGGTGAAGTCTTTAATGTTCATTTTTTGCAGATGATCAAAGATTTTTACACTTTTTTTGTGAGTCATAATCATTTATGATCCAGTTGTACTTCTTTATACGTGACTGGTAGAGTTTCTTACTCTATAAAATTCAGCTAGATGTACTATTCTTACTAACAGGAAACACTTAGACTTTTCGAAACTGGCTAGTTAGAGACTCAATGAAAAATTTATCAATGTTTATTAGTAGGTATCTGACATATCGGCAAAACATTTTTTTTAACCCACCTATTAGGAATCACATTAAAATTCTAGCAGTATAACAGTCTAAGAAACTTAAAAGAGCATTACATTCCCCTTTAATTATCACTAACCCTAGAACAGTGTTGTCAAGCGGTCCTATAATCTTCTACATAGTCTGTATTCGCTCAGTTATGGCTTCAAATTAATATTAATGCGTGTTTGTTGTCACGACGCCGCTACGTCACGGCTACGACTAGGTCAGTAGCAGGTCGACGATTGACCTCCGCTCTTCTGTGTATTGAAACGTTGCGTGTTTGCCGTATTGATGGAGTGCGAGGAGAATTGATTTAAGTTTATACCAGTGATAACTAGGTGGGTTGCGAGGAGATTGGTGAAAAGATGTATATATAGGTGGCATTATTACTGAGATGTTTGCATGTTGTTGCAAGAAAGACCTTAGTAAAATGTCAAAAGATCATTTTCATTGGATAGTCAAGCTAACAAAATAAAAACTATTTGACTGTAACTGAACCTGATATGCTTACAATATATTCAGGATTACGGTACCTTATTTCTTATCCAACGTACCGACCGAGTCACACCGTCACGAGCGTTTTTTTCGTAAAATAGGATAAGGGTCCATGCTCGGAAGTTCTTGAAAAGACGTGAATAACATAGCGAGCAAAGATATGATCAGGACCTCGTGTCCATCAATGCAACCGTGAAGCACTATTTTCTTAGGAAATTGCATAAACTTCTCGCCTAAATCGCAGTTATTTTTTTTTAAGTCTCAAGAAAAGAGTCAGTTTCGTATCACTTCTTATATTCTCTAGTTGTCGTATATTAGTTCCACGGTGCAAGGGTTTGAGCCCTTCTCAACGTTTATGTGCCCTCTGGGGCCATTAACACTGAATGACTTGCCTTGAATCTACTCCCGTTATAATTCAGTTTCTAACTAAACTAGCATCACTGGTGATGGGGTTTAAATAAATGTATACGAACGTAATAACATGCATTAATTGCGGGAGATGTGGAGAGTCTTTGGTGTCTACTCTTTTGTTACATGCAGAACTGTTAAGTAGGTACAAAGAAACAAAAAAAAAGCAGCGAATTTAAGATTTAATTCATACTATTGCCTTAAACGATATTATGTGGCCGCAGCGTTGTAATTAAAGTCGTCCAACAGTATAAAATACTATATAAGTAAAAAGTAACGTATACTCTCTAAAAAATCACTCACACTATGCTGATGGGACGGTAGACTAACTTGCCAGGCCAGGCACAACCTTCTTCAATTAATTTCATTCAGGAAATTCTTAAATAATCTTTTAGTCTCAGTAAGAAAATTCTTAACTTTTCGAGCAATTGAACCCGAGCTCACAATTAGTACCACTCACTTCCACTGGGCCACCATCAGAAACACATGAATAAATTCCTATGTGATTGCATCACACCGTAGCAGTATTATAAATACACCATGACATAAATACTCGTTGATGTTTCCGCTGTCAGTGTGGTCCACACGGTATGTTTTATATCCACGTACAGGGAAGTAATACTACTGGCTATCAGATCCCAGATGCATTTAATGTAATAAAAAAACCTATTTCAGTCACAAAAATAATATGAACTTGCGAGCTACGTAGTAGTAACTTCGTAGCGAAAACTAAGTTATTGTTATATTTAAGCTAAATCTATGTATGTTATCAAAATATTATGTTATTACAATACTGTAGCTCGATGCTCTGGTACTATCGACTACAGAGAACCGGGTAGCTATCGATAAATTTTACACGAAAATCTGTTAAGCGCCTCTACCGGGCTCTCTAAGAACTATTTTGACAGTACAATATTTTGACAGTACAATAAAAATGATTTGTATTTGATTTTTACATTTTAAATGTCAAATGATGAAGGATTTTAACTTTTCTTGTTAAAATTGTCTTAGTGTAAAAAATTCCGATGCCAACTGGTAAGCCTTTAAAACAATAGTACTAAAACATCGTTCTACAAACCAGTAATATTTTAATTTCGATCTAGAATTCAAATTCACAAATTCCAATACAGCATAATTGTCTTATTCCACACCATTGAGTCTATCGTCTAATCCAACGACAAACTTGTGCCCAACTTGTCTCATTACGCAGTACAATAGGTGGCCTCCGGGAAGACCTGTGACGTCACGCCCACCTGCCCAGACAACTTGGAACAACTATTAGCTCCAAGCAACTGAATTAGACTATCTGCGAAGTTCTTGCACTCAAGGCTAACTGAACATTTCGTTGGCTAACTTTTTCCTGTGAATTAGAATCAGTGTTAGTTATTGTCTTGCTTTAAGACTAACGTTAGTAATTAATTGTCTTGCGCTTGGACTTAAGATACTGAAATGTCTTATTTAGGTTCCTATTCTATTTTTATTTTTTAAAATGTTGTTTTCTAGAAGTCTATGTGTTTATGAAGTATGTTTTTCAGTTATTTTGTTATAAGCTCTTCTTAGTTTGGAATAAAATGACCGTGTGTGAGCCGTCTCAAATTATTTAATTTAATATTTTGTTTTAAAAGCGCCGTAATTTTTTGTATTTCATTAATTTTTCATTTTACATTAGATTCGTGAGTAGTGAAAAGTGTGTCCTTTTCGGAATTGTTCTCTGTTTAGTTTCTATGGTAAGAAAGAGCTTTGAAAATAAAAAATATATTGTAATCTTTATCAACTGTTTGATTTTTGACCTACATTAGACGGGGTAGATAAAGGAAAATTATGTGTAATTAACCCTGTCTTGTAATAAACGAAGCATGATGTTATATTCATGGGAGAGTAAGAAGTAATTACGAACAAACTTGTATGTACAAAAACTTGTTCTTATTAACGGGCTCATTAGTGAGCAGGCATTTTCTTTGGACACAGGAAGGCCAATTAATTACGATGTCTCACATATCTATACTTAATTAATTAGCAACGTATTAAACACACATAGTAAGTTCGCTTGTTGGGTACAAACTTGGTTGTAACGAAATTCTTAGAAGAAGAGTATTTTGTGTAACTTGTGCTAACGCATGCTCTTGCGTAGTATTTCGTTTTCAGTTGTGCCAGGTATTAAAAAAAATATACGGCTGATAATTCAGCAATTTTCTTCTGGATGCAAGACTAAAATCGGTTCAGTAGTAAAGCCGAGAAAGTGTTCGCATTTTTATTTGGTTAGATTCCACCACAAACTTGAATTTCGGAAAACATGTCGGAGTAAACAAAACTGAATAACAAAAATTAATTAGAAGCACCACCCACTAACATTTACATTACATAAAAGATACTACTGCGTACTTGAAATAAGTAAAACGTTTGTTGAACATAATTATTCATAGATGTACCCACACCATTAGAATAATAAATAATTTATCGCCACAGATATCCATATTTCATTAGCTTTACAGCTGACAAGTACAGTTCCGCTTCATTTGCATAGTATTGCCGAACGGTAGCGATAAATTTAATTTAATATATTATGAGACACTGGTATAAAGACCTGCTTGTTCTATTAATACAATGTTATTATAAACTATTACCTATAAGCGATGAAACCGGGAGTTAAAATGTGACGTGTGCGGATTAGAACTTAATATTATACAGTTTATTAGACTTTCAGCAGATACGTGGGCCACTACTTATATTTTGAGCCTTACTATGAAAAACGGTAAGTATGTGAGTGAAAACTACTTTATCGTGTTCTCGGGTATTCTTATGCATGATCTAGATAGATTTTTATCCTATCGAAATATTTTTTTAATATTTTTTTTTCTTTCCCGCAGACCCTTCAAAAACAGGGTGCTTAAAAGCATAACCTCTTACTTGAGCCGATGAAAAAATAATGTTTACGGTATTTATTGTTGACTTTTTTTATTAAAATAAAGTCATTTGATGTCAAACTGTAACGATATGGCGAGAAACTCATGCATTCGATTTTTTTATCCACATATTAGCCGGTTGTTTAACAAGATGCGTTAAGGCCGACATTGTTCTTACAGAACTCGACCTGTAGGGTTTTGTGGTTTTTCCATATTTCAAACCAGACTTTAGGCAAATTTTTGGTTGTAAACCAATAAAAATTAACCATTCTAAATTTTTCTGAAGGCACTTTGTGCAGTGATAAAGTTTTTATAAAAAAATCAAGGGACCGTTTGTTTCGAAATGCTTCGAGCGCGAATAACTTTTTCTGGATTTGGTTCATCTTAAAGCACCCATAAAGTCGACTGGTGTTTGTTTTTCGGCTCATGCGCATAAATCCTAGATCCGTGTTCTATCACGGTTTGATACATGTATTTTGAAGCAAAACGATAGATTTTTCAAGCATTTATTGGTGCTAATCGGCGGGAGGACCTTGTCTAAATGTTGTAAAAAAAAAATTGGTTCATTTAGAAAAAATCTTCTAATGGGAAATGTTGTTACCTAATATTTTATATCTAAGAGTGGAAATAATGTTTAGGATTTCGTTATTCTTTTGATGCATCAGGAAACGAAAAAGCATTATTAATTTTCGCACAGCATCAATTTTTCCGGACACAACTGGTGACCTTGGACGACCTTCAAGAATTTCATTGGTGAGGGAAAAATAATCATGATAGAACTCTATTTATTTGCGTTTTAAATTTTCAAAGGATCGGACTTTATCACCGAAATAATAAATAAGTCGATATAGACACGACTGCTTCTTTAAGTCACGTCGAAAGTCGTAAAAAATATTTGCACGAAAATGTTAACATCCGAATGCCATTTTTCCGCACACTTACAATTTTTGATCGACGATATTGAAAATATTTTCAGCGCAGATTTCAAAACGTTCTTCAGAAAGTAGTAGTCAAAAATGTCAAACTTTACGATGAAAACACCAATTGACGTCTAAAACAATCAGATTCGTCAAGGCTCAAAATATAAGTAGTGACCTAAGTAACAGAGGGAAAATGATGCTATCGATTAAAAGTCATTTAAAAGCCTAGATTTTTTATACAACATTCGTGAATTGTGCCGTTTGTCTCGATGATGTCTGAAGTCTGTCTGTCCGGCTGTCTGTCTGTCCGTGTATCTGTCCGTCTGCTCATCTGCCCGTCTGCCCGTCTGCTCGTCTGCCCGTCTGCCCGTCTGCCCGTCTGCTCGTCTGTTTGTCCGCCTGTCCGTCGGTCTGTCGCAAACTTAAAATACTCCAACCAACCAAACCCAAACATCGAAAATTGCAAACGATCATACGTTTCCTTCCTAATTCCACAAACACATAAACTTTCCTCAAACTCGCCCATCACAAATTGTTTACGACTCCGAAACGAAATAAACGACGGAGTCAAACGCGTTGTACCGTGAAGATGTAATAGTGACCTCTGTTCCCCCCCAATTTTGTTTCCCTCAGCCTTATTAAGGCGTCGAGAGGCGACGTTATTATACCTCAAGTGCGGTACCAGTCAGGTCATCGTGGATTTTTCGCCTTCACGCCTCGATGCCTCGGTCCAAAGACCCTTTGGGTGAATAAATTATGTGCCGTTGGATGTTATGGTATGTGTTTGTTGACAAAATATGAAGGGTTTTTTTAATTAGAGTTGAAAATAATGTGAGATTATGCATCGGGTTTATTCGATTTCTCTTACAAAGCAGCCTTACTGTACGTAATCAAACGAAGGGCTACTAAGGTCAGGTCTTGGCTATTGAGACCATAGCAACACATTAATATATTGTCACTTTATCTGACTCTGAAATATATAGTGTAATCCAGAATCATAAAGAAGTCTGTTTTTACCACAACATTTTGTTAAATCATATCATATCACTTACTGCGAGCAGTCAACTCTTTACATTCAGAAAACAGCATAAACGTATAAAACAAAGCAAAATGAGAAATCACACAAAACTCGTGTATATGCAAAGCAACATGATGGACCGCACAAAAACGACTTGAAAAAGTTAATTAGTTGTTGAGCAGCTAACTAGAGTGCTTCAAATGTAAATGAATCGGTGGAACGACGAACATAGTTGGTGCTAGTTGGCAGCTCATTGGGTTAACGCGCCGAGGCCGGGGCAAGACAAGTGCCTGCTAATTTCAATGTATTTGCTTTTAACAATGTAGGCCAGTGGGATTTTTATGATGAAACGTGTGTTTTTGTATGAATAGCGCTGTGTTTGGTGGTGAAATTAAATGTAATATCAAATCTAGAACATTATTTTGATACTTTTAATAGGTTGAACGATCAACTGCCTTAGGCCAAAGTAATAGGTGACCAATGAGTTTTCTCTTAAGTGTGGTAAAGTTAACAACAAAAGCATAGCAGATCAAAAATGTAGCAGCTCTCTCATCTTTCCATGACTTTATTTAACTCTTTTCTTTGGCTTTACCCTCCTTACTAATGGTAAATTCCACTGATTCAATGACGTAATCAGTACAGATGATCTAACATAAAAATACACAACTACATAAAAGAGAGACTTAAATGTTCAAGTATTTAAAAAATCTGTACACGTTACATCGGTTTGTGCTATTCTACAACGGAAACTAGAGTATTCCCAATTTGTCCGTTACACGGAGATTCGTTGGTTTTAAACGAATATTTCCATCGGACAAGTGTTATTTTTTATGGAACGGTGCAATCTAGCCGAGCACACACTGCACACACTGCACATAGCTATCCGGCCTTTCATTTCCTTTGTGCAAATGTAATTTATTCTTTCCGTATCGTAAAAGTGTGTCAGTTTTCAGATTGGTGGTGCTGTTGTTGTAAATAAATACTGGCTATTTCGGCCTCGCGGTAGACAGATACGACTGTTGATCTTGTTATTACTTTTCTATATTGGTTTCTATCATGATTGTTGAGCTATTTCTATATAGAATATTCAGTACTACTTTACTCCAATTTTGCCCATTTTTTTAAACAAGGTCAGTTTCTCCTTATGTACTACTTTAACCTCTAAGCGCGTACCTATTACGAAGAACCTTGTCATGCGAAGTTAAGAAAGTATGTTTTGTTTATCATCGCAACGAAATCACAGTTAATTTATAATCGACCTATCATGACATTGTAGTTTAACCTGTAAAAATGCTTTTATATTAAGCGTAAGTTGCTATACATATAGTACATTCAAATACGTCTTTATCGCTAACAAAAATTCAACATACTTTAAGCCTTTTTTCCCTGAAATCTGAAATAAAAATCCTTCCACATTCCAAGGTCGGCGCCATATAGCATCCCTCTCAGTTATTATAAGGGAATTTGGCCAATAAAGCCCTCCTCCGACACGCACTCTATAAATCGTGCCTTTTGTTCGCTTTCAAATTATCTTCGTGTATGAGTTACCGCGAACCGGCGTGATCTATCGCTGCTGATACCCATCTATGTAATGTTCGTTATAGCTATAATGTGTTGAAGAATATTGTGAATGTTTGTGTGTGATTTAATCTTTCTTTCATCGTAATATTTTGAGAAGGGGAAAAACGTATTGTATTGAAAGGAGATGACTTTTTATTGCTATGATGTTCAAATGTTTAAAAAATAATATTTATGGGTGAGTGGTATTATAAATACTGCCCTACACACGTTGGAAAAACAGTTTAATTAATAGATCATTACCAAATACGGCAATTTATTTTGCTTTACATATATTAAGTAGCGTCGTCCATTTTATTATGGAAAGTAGAAAAAGCAAAAACAAATGAACACCTACATACATTCACGTTTATAATTGCTTTGTAATCAAAAACAAAATTTAATTAATGACTGTCACTGACACGTCACAATATTTGACAAGTTATAACAGCTTACGTCAAGAAGCGATGTACCGTCAACATAAAAAGTCGGTAAACACATTGAAATTCAGACTGATAAACACAGAATTAAAGTAACAAGCCCATCCTACAAACCTTTTCATTTAATATTCAGACGTAAGAGATTTTATCAATAACAGTATCTCGTTATCGACCTTGAAATTCAGTATAATAGCATCCATTTAGTGACATCCTTGACTGTTGCCCAACCTGCATCATTGCAGCATTTGTTCAAAATATCATAATTTCAATGACGGATTTTACTAAGCCTTTGAAAAATCCGAATTACCATGCTGTCCTTACAAAACTATATTCCAATCTGGATCAAAGGAATCAATCACAAAGAATTTAATGAAAACTGTCATAACTGGACGTCTGCAGAATGAGTAGCACTCAAAAGCGCTACTTTAATATAACTCAATCAAGTCTCCGTCATCCCGCTTCTAGGCGACACTAAGCGACGTTTTAATCAAACCATCTTGTAATAAATAAATATTGTTCTGTATTATTTCGGCGTTGGAGTATTTTCTTGAAATATAATTGGCAAGAAATATTGCCAATTATTATTATAAATAATATAATAAATTAATCGTCAATTTGTTTGATCACATTTCGTTACAGGGGATAACGAACCACTGAGGAGTTTATATTATTATCTTTACTGTCCGTCAATAAATTCTGTAGTATTTTCTTTTATAACACGTCTACATAAAACTCTACGCAACAATCGGTAGATGATAGAACGGTACCCCTGAAGGTAGGTCTAGCCGGTACCTACATACCTGTTCAAACTTGTACAGTGCGTACTTGTATATCTATTGTATGCCATGTGATATGCGATTGATACGAGTGAGTTTCTTGGTAGCTCTTTTCATAAGGCTCTACCTCCTTTCCATTTGGTAAATCCAGGAATTGTAACGACTATCATAAGCGTCAACATTTGACCTAAACAAAAATATTTTTTACATAGTAAACTTAAAGTAAGTACCCTGCAGAAAGAATGACTTAATTCTTTTCTGCAATCCAACCGAGTGCTTTCAGTCAGCGTAATCAGTAATGAACGACATCGCTTACAAAATACCTCGGGGTAACAGATAATATTGTATTAGTTGGTGTAACAGGCTGTAGTTGAACCTCCCTCGGTGGACATACCGCGCGATTTACGACGCTACGGTACTTCGTTCATGTAAGGAGTGATAACAATTGTTTGTTCTGAACTAACGGTGATGTAGAAAAATATGGAATACTTTTGACTGCCTTCGTGGCACAGTGGTCGAGACGATCACTAAGTTACTAGTACTGCGTCTGGAGATTGTGGATTTGATTTCCACACGAACCAAATATTAATGCGATCCATTAACATTCAATTGTTGCGAGTTAGATTGTATTTTTTTATATATTTATTAAAAGTATATATAAAGCAATTATCCTGTTTGTCTTAAACATATATTGTAAAAATTGATAACTAACCCTGCCTTTTAGACAGGGATCAGGAATGTAAAATTAAGTCGCCACATTGCACACAACAGTGTATCTATTAGAAACATAGATTTACTCAAAATTCTAGTCTAGTTTAGCCAATTACTAATCTGTTTAACCAACCATAAATACAAAGAAAATATACAGAAAGTAATAAAAACGAAAATTAAAGTGTACCAATACACTAACACGGTAATAAACATGTTCCGATACTCAAGGCGGCGTCAGATAAATTCAGTATCGGCTCCAAACAACGGGCTAAAGAACATTAAGTAAATAAATCTATTTCGCCTCAACATGTTTACCTCACAAATTGAACACGAAACCTTTCTTGGTCTCATTAGAACAAGACAACACCTACGTTATGGGGTTTTTAGATTATACGGATACGATACGGGGACGAGACAACTTTAGTATGAAAAAAAATATTTTTCGTAGATAATTCCAATTGTAATAAGCGACTGGTAGGGTCGACGGTTCGTTTTCTGGGATCGTTACAAATATTTTTTGGGTTTGTGTTAGGGCCTAGTATTAATTTAGGTATTATGGTAGTATTGAATTAGTTATTTTTAATTTCGCTCTATCATTTTGTGTTACTATAGCTGAAAAACTGAAAATTCATACACATATTAATGAATTATATAGCATCTGTGTGTAAAACCTTTTCCTAATTGTCCTTATGTTCGAATTATCTCGAGTCGTCCTCGTCTCGTCTTCATATAAAATGTTTTCTAATGTGTTGGCACAAAAAGCTACTATAAAGTAATCTTATTTATTTCACGACCCAATAATGTTGTTGTCTACTAATCGAATGTACCAAACACATTTGTATTTCAACATCCATTACCCGGTAACAATAAATACCTCATTCTAATGTTTAAGCCAATCGCGCAATGGACTATCGTTAATATAATCAATATTTTCCGGGGCGTGTTTACACAGTACATTATCTTGTTTTGTTTATCTCGTGTTATAATGGTAGTTGCTTAGTTAGCGGAAAATTTAATATCGTTGAGAGCAAAGTTTTGTTTGTGCTCGGAATAAAAAGTATGCTTACCATGTTTGATTAAAATTATCAGATGGCGTCCGTGACACAGAGATTAGAGTCCTCTCTTTGCTTCTACGTGGTCATAGGATCAACTTTGATTACAGATTGAACAATTTTTAGCTCAGACATTTCATAAATGGTCGGTTGGTTATGAATCAGAATCCTTAAATCTCAAGCTATGTTGAAATTCTGTCTCAGTCGTTATTAAAAGATGATAACAGCTGTTGTTAAGCTATTCCAAAAATCTTAAGATGGCTCGACCAAAATGACCGACCAGGTGTCAAAATTCTTCAAGCTGCCTGAATAACCACTTAAAAAAACAAATAAATAGTGATGATGAAAGCATGCCCTACGTGAAAGCTTTATTCACAACAGCAACATTGTGGTTTTAACGGCAGACGGTTTTGGGATAGCAAATAACGATTTGCCGACGACCACTATATCGTTTGAAAATAAAGCTCAAAGGAAAGATGATTACGAAACCCTGTAACAGCTACACACAAATTGAAACAACTCTATAGTCCAACAAGTTAGTAGAGAGCCTTGTATGGAAAGCTCGCGGGTGAAGAAATGTATGAAATTCACAATTTAGAACATCAATGACCCGCCTTGCCTTTCTTCCAACTATGTCGGAGTCGGCTTCCAGCCTCAACGAATCACAATATTAGTAGAACAGTATAGATAACAGTGGCTAACGTGGTCACTTCGCCTCAATAAACGTAGCGCCGCGTGGAGTGGATTCGAATCCCTATCGGGACAAATCTTTATGTGATGAGCACAAGTATCTGTTGCGAGCCTGGTTGTAAGTTATCTATAAAAATATGTATTTAGAAGTATATAAGTATTAGATCGTGGAAAAAGTCTTTTCGCATTATAGTATGTATAAACTTGTAATAAAATCTTTTGTCTACACAAAAAAGCTCAATATTTGGGTACCTCACGAGCTCACTGAAAGAAACCTAATGAACCGTGTACTCATTTGTGATTCTAAAAAACCAAAGATATTTTATTTCAAGTTCATACATACTATAATGCGAAAATACTTTTTCCCCGACCTAATATGTTGATCAGTTATTTGTTACTGGTTAGGTGGAAATGATCGTGTGAGTTGTCCATTGATAAATAAAAATTAAACGATTCAGTACCAAGGCTGTCTACAAAGTTGTCGGACTATAGTAACATTAACAAACACATACTCGTTCCAAGGTGTACTGTTTATATTTGGGATAAAAGTGAAACAAACTAGGTCGCTATGGGAGTGTTACGGTTATGGCGCGGAAACCCATAGTGCTTCCTTTATGTTACGCGCTTGTTAAGTGTGTCTATTGTTACTGCTCGCTTAGAATAGTTTTTGCTTCGGTTTCACCTTTGGAGTTAGTTAGGATATTGATAGAAATAAGTTTTATATTGAATATTATACCTATTTCTTACGGTAAAGTAGTTTTTCATAAATTATGTTTATTATTCCTTTCTCAGAAGTGGTTCAAACTAATTTGTCGTATTATGTGTTTCCGGAACGGCAGTGTTTTTCGGATTTTCTACTATTTAAATATTTGTAGAGACAATGTAAGAAACAAGGAATACTTTAAAATTTAATTTTGTGATTGATCAAAAATCTGTCAAGATTATTAACGTTTCAGCTATTTTCATCATCACTTCTTACAACTTATACAACCGAGTGAGTTGTTATGCAAAGACATACTAATCAAAAATTCGTAATTTTTCAACCGACTCGTACATACATGCTGTTGAAAAAGTGCCCTTATTCAGTATTCCATGAGATCGTTTACGGAAGTCTCTCTGAATAGTTGACGACGACGCGTCACCGCGGGACGTGCCGTGTGAAAGAATCATCATTAACAATGGAAACTTTACATTTTTTATACACCCTGTAGTACGCAGGGCTGTCATACATGCAGGACGAAAATTTTACCATACATAAGATAACAAATTATTCTCGCAAAGACTAAAAAACGTTTTAGACAAACTTTGATCAGATAAAATCCAATAGAATAGATCCAAAAAGATTCAGAGATGTCGGTTAAAATACCATAAATTTAGAGTAGTCAAATACCAATTTTAGTCAGCAACTGTTTGCTGTGTTACTATGTGTGATAACTTTGGTGAGATCATGCTAAATACAGACAATTTTCTATCAGTTAAAATTAATACAAAGCTAAAAACTAGTATCTTCAAAATTACAGCACTAAAATCTGTAAAATTTGCAAGATTAATCGTTTGCAGACTACTTCGATAATGCATCTATCTCAAACCTCAACCAAATCTAAAGTGTTAAATCCTTTGATACACGTATTTCGTGAAATTCACTTGTCAAATACCTTTGTCAATGGTATCAGCTTGATTGGGTACGATCAAGTATCGAGGATGGAACCCAAATAATTACGACACAGGGATGCTTGGTCTCACATTCCCTGGATACTGTAGCTGACAAACCGGACCGGTATTTATTTGATAGCTGAGAAATACCCCTCCTTATTTGGATGCTATTGGAAATATTTTTTACCTGAATTTGGTTGATTGGAGACTTTTTGTTATATGAGTAGAGTATTTTACATAATCATTACTGATGTATTATGTCATATTTTTTTATTTTTCTTATAGAAGAAAGTGTACCCGTAAAAGTTGAACATCTAGATAACTAACATCTCCAATAGGGAAATTCAACTACAAACTGTACTGTCGAGTATCAAATGTTTGACATTTAAAATGTGCTGCCAAAATAGTCCTAACGGCGCCTATTTGAGGCGCTAAACAGATTTTCATACAAAATTTGAAAATAGCTAGCCCATTGTCGATACTCGATATCGAGATCGATCGTTTCTGTTTAGGTATCCCATGGCCATGACCAAGCTTCTAATCAAAATGTGGGTAATATATAGTCATGGAAACTTCACAACTATTTTCTAGTCTATGACCATATAGAATCATAGTGTTCAGATAAGTTCGTTACATACCTTGTTAAGTTTTTGAAATCCAGTAGTTTCATCATCTGTCCCAAGACATTAACAGCATAATAATGTATTACAGTAAATTCTCCTGACAGCGGCGATATAACACAAAGCCTGTGGGGTTACAAATAACGGACGCAGCAGAGCCGTCAGTCTGACGTCCCGGGGGTCACCTCTCAGCCTTCGATTGCTCATCACGTAGATACCGGTACGAGATGTCTTACTTACAACTAAACGGATTAATTTCGGTTGTTATCGAACTGACACTGTAGATATTTTGGTCACTGCTGAATTGGATTTATTTTCACGATCTAGTGGTAAAAAATGCTTGTGTTTCGAGTAGGAAGAGTTAATTTTAGGATTTTTTTTGAAGATTGTTTAATTTTAATTCATTCACGTTTACTGGTTATGTGAAGTCCCTAACACATAAAATATTATAATCGTTATTGACTTAACACTTGTCCTTACCATATCGGTGTAACACGTTATCTCCTTCCACATATCTCTGTTAACTATCAACTCAGCCTTGTTTTATGCAATCTGGAGTGGACATCATAATAATAGGTCTAAATGCGGCTTTTCGTTTACAATAAAAGGAAAAAACATCCCCTGCATCTCTTTTGGGAAATGATGTGACGCAAAAAATGAAAATCCGAGTTAGTAGTAGCCCTGTCGCGTATTTAAATATTAAGTATGGCGTGAGCGTCAACAAAAGGATCGGCATGTTTTATACAGAGGTACGACTCGGCACAATTCGGCAGCACTCGGCTAAACTCGGTCACGGGAACATATCTCTGTGGAACGAGACTTGTTACATTTCGGGCCAAGTTCGTGCTCTGGCTTTGTATTCACTCATCATGTCAGTTTTATATTGCAACGAAAGTTGTATTGCTAAAAGAGAAACGTGGCCTACTCATACAACAAATTCTACTAATCTATACAAATGCGAAAGTTTGTATGTTTGAATAGATGTTGGTAATGACATCACGGCAAAATTACTGAACGGACTTTGATAGATTTTGGTTGACGAATAGTTTATAACCTGGATTCACGCGTAGAACGCTCCGTGAAATCTTTCGAAGCGAATATATTTTTATTTAGTTTTATTTTAACATAAGATCATGCCCCCGACAGGTTTATAAATTAATCTTTGAACTCTGAAAAATAAATTACTATATTTCCATTCAACTGATAATAAATAATACAGTATTAATTTCCTCAGAACAGATACATTAAATGTAAATATGAACGTAAACATTATTTACCGTATCATTTGTATTAACAAGAAATCATTTCGCGAACCATAACGTGACCGAAATCACGAGTAAACATTCAGTTTGTTTCCATAATATAACGAATATTGCCAATTCTACGAACTTTCTCACTGAGTGCTGATAATTTTCAAAGAATCCTCCTCCCTTATCAGCTTACCTCTGCTTGTGAGGTTTCTGTGTATTATTATCTTATTCATATTTGTTGTTATACCTACTGCTGTTGCGATAATCCTTAATTCAAATCGTTACGTGGAATTTTATTGTGATATTGTTTGTTGTGTACGACAGATGAGTTGAAGCACCTTTGATTTTATTCTAAGACTAGGTAACGCTCGCGGCTCCATTCGGGTTTAATACTGCATGCCTGTTTTGAGGTGTTGATAAAAGTAACAATTTTCCTTCTCTAAGTGACTAGTTGACTACCAGGCTAAACTTCAATTCAAATGGGTATTTATAGTTTTAATTTTTAAGAACCAAATACACTTTCACATTATGATTTTATTCATAAAGAGCAGGTAAATCATGAAAATATTCAGGAAAATTTGTAAATACTTAGTTAGCTCACCTGCCATCTAATAAGACTTACAAACACACAAACCAGCAAAATATCTGTCCTCTCCTACGAGCGAAACTCACGTAATATTTGCAATAAAATTTTAACCAAAACAACACTCATAGTATAACATAGAACCGCGCGACTTACAGTTCTCGCAGCAAAAGCTTTACAAATCTTAAGTCGTATTTATTATCTCAAAAGACAACGTTTTAATGTCCGCCGAGCGAGTACGGAATGCATTTACAGCGGCGACAGCGTGCTCCCTTGTTATATGCTATCTTTATTTAGATGAATCTGTGAAACACTTGCGTTTCATATTTATGTTTTGACTTAGAAAAGAAAGGGGTGGTGTTGGAGCATTTCTTCAGATATGACCATCACGCTAGATTGTTTGTGAATGATGTTTGCAACGAGTTTTTTTTACAAGTTGTGCAAGTTTTTAAAATAAATCATAGTCCTAAAATTAATTTGATTCTTAATGTATTTTATGAAAACAAAGACTTTCATACACAGGTTTGGGATAGTTAATTGACTTTCTACTATTATACTATTTACTTTATACTATTGACTAAGATATAATACAATACGATCGATGCAACTCAAGGTATCGTTACTTTTAAAATATTTACCGTGCATTCCCAGCGTTTGTCCTAGGATAACTATGTAGCTAGTTTCTTACAAAGATTTTTCTCCTTCATTTTAAGAATGGTTAGGTTAAGTAAAAACCTAATATCTCTTTACGTGCAGAAATGTTCACCCAGCTGGTGTAGACCATCTGTAGAATCTCAAGAAATTGCGAATTCCTTTAATTGCAAAGTTCTATTATAATAAATCTTAGTTTCGTTGGCAACTATGTTAGCAAGTGAGCCACGTAGTTGCCGAGCAATTGGCTTTAAGTTCTCTCGACATTGGCGACTAATTCGTTTCGAGTGTTCGTAGTTGCCACAATGTGAACGAGAATGCTGTGTCGAATGCAATCTACGACAAGAACTGGTCAACTTTAAAGTAAAGACTTACATTAATTCCTTTGACAGTTTTCTTCCGCTTATTTTACGACTCACCGCGAATTCTTCCGCGTGGACTTATGTTTGAAAACTTTCCCGTTCTACATATTTTTTCAATTGATCGCACGATATTATACCTATAGCGTTTCTCAATTAATAGATTATACGCTAAATAGCTAGATGCGCCACGTCGGTACTAAAAGAAGCTAGTGTGCGGTCTCCATAAAACCCGTTGCATTATCATTATGTGTATTAGAGACTAGCTCACCCGCGCAACTTCGCTTGCGTCACATAAGAGAGAATGGGTCGTAATATTTCCCCGTTTTTGTAACATTTTTTACTGGTACTCTGCTCCTATTCGTTGTAGCGTGATGATTATATAGCCTATAGGTATCCTCGATAAATGGACTATCTAACACTGAAAGATTTTTTTCAAATCGGACCAGTAGTTCCTGAGATTAGCGCGTTCAAACAAACAAACAAACTCCTCAGCTTTATAATATTAGTATAGATTAACATTGCTGAATTCAGGGATTGCAATAATTAGAACTATGCACTTGTATTAAACAAGTGAAGTATTTGTGGTAATAAAGTACACACACGCCACTTGGATAGCTCTTCAATAGATAATAGAGGCTGTCAATCGTATGAGTTTTATTGTGATCGCAGCGGCTTGGATGTTTTATTGGCTCCCAGCTCTCCCGGAGCCTCGTGACGTCAATTTAACTTTTGTGATTGGAGCACCTCTACAGTTTATTGGAAAGCTCCAAATGATTTCGTAGACATTTTCACGTGTGCCTCTATGTTGAGTATGTACTGTATACTCTAGAAGTTTTTCAATTTAGAAATTTTTGAACGAATTTCAAATTGAAATTTCAAGTGGTTTTCTTCTTTTTAGATTGCTTATTGCGTTTGATAGATAAAATTAGATTTTGCTAATACAACATTTCATTCTATGATTTTGATTTCGTAAAGAGATTTTAACTGGCATTCTATTAGATTTTGTTACAGTAGAACGGGGTTGCTTTTGAAAATAGGGGTTAGTTTAGAATAGATAGAAGTAAGCATACTGATGACCTTAAACATTTAAGCCCAAATATACTATTTTATTCACAATGATGTTTACTTTTAAGTCCGGGTCAATTGAACTCGTAGCTAGCTTTTTATGCGAGCTATATTTATTTATTTCTACTATCAAATTAACCACAAACTGTCATTGTTAATTAAATATTATAGATAGAGGTAGTGTAGAGATCTAAGTACTGTAGATGACTTAAAAACAGTAACCTGCAGTCAAAAGACATTAATGTAAAATTCATAGTACTTAACAAGTTAAATAATTTTATTTCCACCTGTGATCAAGCGAACAGAGTCGCGTTGATTACTCATTGCACATTCAAGGCATGTCGACAATGACCACGTGACGTCACACGATGCTGCAAGTGCCTGAACATGTCCGTACGTACCTTCCGTTTGTAGGCACACCTGTAAGCTGACGTGAGTTAATGAGATTATCAGGTGATGAAAATTTCAATGAGGTGTTTTGCAGTAATCAGTTCAATCGACGACATTATGATTTTCCTTTGGATCATAGGTCTAAATAAGTCTGCAACAAATATAATTAAATCAAATCCAATATCACCGTGTTTTTTATGTGGTACTCCTAAATGTCCCTCTCTTACTCCCTACTCATGAAAAACTATGATTTTCCATTTCTTTTATAGGCCTATTAGGTCCCAACAATATTTTTCTTCGTAATTAGTCACAAACATGTCGATATCCGGACAAATAGTCCAGACTACTCACAATGAATGAATCTACCCTCATCTTGAAGCACCAATTTGTCTTAACGATGGTCTTTGTTTGGAACATTCAAGTCGTTCAGGTCAAGGTCTACCTTCCCGCCTCCCTTCATTTAGACAAAACTATTTTAAGCCTTAACTAAAACTCTCGAATCATACCTCAACATGGATTTACTTTTAATCCCCCGAGTGGAACAAAAATGGAGCGCCTAAAAATACTTTCCAGCAAAAGTTATTTAAGAAAAGTGTTTTTGAAATGAAAGAATGAGGGGGCTTCATTCAAGTTGGTGTGATGGTCCTCACAGATGTTTTCCTTATTAAACCAATTATGATACTTGTAACACCGTCGCCAGCTTTAATTAAAATGTGGAGACACTTTTGAGCCGAAAAGTGTTTTTACAATTTTGGGTCACGCTGGTGCTGGTAATGAAAAGTTTTCTTTGGTGCATTCGGCGAAAAGAGGAATGAGTCAGGACGAAGTTTTCATGAAGAACCGAACTACTTTTGGGGAAAGTATTATTAATTAAATACTAACCTATTCAATATTAATGAAAAAGAGAAGTTATGTTCTGATTTATAACAAAATTGACTCGATTTCCACACTCCAAAGTCATAATTCAGCCAAGCATACCCAAAAGCCAACATAGATTTGATTGATTGAATTTGATCGCGGACGGAATGAGCTGATTGGATGAGGTGTGGTTAATTGAACGTCGGTAATTAGGTGCGGCAACACACCGCGACTGAGCCGGTAACTAAAGGTTTACGTCGGGTTATGTGGACGAATTTAGCTACATCACGGTATATGTAGAAACTATAAGTTATTAGGAAGTATCATATCCGGCCGCGAATATTATAATATGTAATACTATCCAGCATTCTTAAGATTCAAACTCTGATTACCGCAATACCTCACGTGGTGTAAAACTGCATAACTTTGACAAGCATGAGTGGTCAGTCTTTGAACCAAATGAATTTGATATTACTAAAAGAAAAACATAAATACATCCAATATCTGAGATTGTAAATAAAGAAAGCGCTACTAAAACTATCGTTTCACTCAAACAAACATAACATTAACCGTTTGAAATAGAAACAAGCTTGTTCAATAACAAGACCACAATAAACCCAAACATGCTGTATTTATTTCTATCACATTTCAGTTGGAAAGCGCACGTGGTCCCACGACCCGACCTCCCGTACTCCGCCGTATTATTTTTCTATTATACTTAGTATTTGCGAAGCATTGGCACGTTCCCCAATTGTTCCCCACTGTCCCTATATTTGCGCAACCTTATTTCCATGTGAATTTAGAAATAAAATACCAGCTGCTTATCTGGATTCCCGAAAAAGGTCTTTTAGCAGAACGGTGGTGTTTACTTCGTGGTTTTGGGCCCTATCTTCAACCAAAATGAGTTTTTGGATATCTCGGGAGCTTTTTATTGGTATTCAGAGATGTACAAGTTGAACGATAGATACGTCGGGTGAGGTTTTACGATCCTTCTCGATCCATCGCTTCAAATACACCAAGATATGAGCAGATTCTTGGTACTTATATTTGAAGTGTACGTCAAAATTTTGCTATGAGATACTTCGCCTTCAAATATGCTAGTATGAGTATTTAAATTAATGTCTGCTATTGAGTTTTTAATTTCGTTTTGCTTTACATACATTTAATATTAGTATTCACTTTGATAAGTAGTTGAGAGCTGCCATTTACATGAGTTTTACTATACTTATATGAAATAAAAATTATAAAAAATGCATCATGTCGCAAATACAAGTACTTTTCTTCTTCTTAGAGCGCAAATCAATGTCTAAAAAAGATCGGCAAAAATTCCATAGCCCAAATTACTGGTACTAGAAATTGACATTGTATTGTAATACCCGATTGATACAATAGTACCCGTTACATTTGGCGCATATTCCCGCGAGTACTTTTGACCAATGATCCCAGTAACTCAGGTGGGCAATAGCCGTGACATCGTATAATTATGAGCCGGCGCGGTAATCAAATGCGCTGAATTAATAAACCATGTCTGTTCAGTCACGCTGTTGACACTGGACTGTGTACAGGTGATAAAATATGAACTATTGCAATGGTTAGATAGATTATTGAATGTGGGTTTTGAGGTAGGATCTCAATAAATATATATTTTTTTAGTTTGGCCTGGAAAGACGAGATAGATGTTTTGAGTTGAAATGGATTATTGTTGCTTGTAAATTGATGTTCGGTAGTACAAAAGATCTTGCAAAATGAATCCTTTTTTTGTAAATCTGTTAATAATTTTGAAAGAATTTCACTTACCAAAATGTCCTGTTATAGAACGTGAATCTAAAATCAATGTGAATATTTTAGTAGTTAGTCACTGTCAGATTAATCTAGAATATGAAACACATAGTATGATTATAGTATTATTGTGTGTATAAATCCAACGTTCTCCCGCTAAATCACTAAGCATTAGAGAAGGGTCTACATATTCTAATATCTGCGAAATTATACCGTCACTAAAAACAAAGAGCCTTAATCCGAAAATACCTCGATCTGGCCTATTTCCTAGCTTATACCCCGACTTATTTGTCCAGCGATCCTCGGAGACTTCAGCCAGAATACCCACGTTTGTTCTATATAATTATACCTAGTCGAATGTTGAGGCGATTCCACACTAGAACAGCGAATTCGCGCCAAGAACTAAATATAAAAAAAATAAAATCAAATCATAGTTTATTAAGATAAATAATGACATTAATTCACGCTACGATTACTAAATCTACAACTAGCTTCGAAAGAGGGTTGAGCATTACACGAAGAGCTAGCTGGTGAGAAACTCCCGGCCACTGTTTTCATTCGCCAAATAGATTTTCAATCTAGTTGACACAGAAATGTATGATGTGAGAAACTTCCAATCAGCGATGACTAGACGATAATTGTGAAATAAAGAAAACAAATATTACTATGTACTAATATGACCATATTTCTCGTTTTAAACACCACGAACTCTTCGCTAATACCATCCACACTTGTGTTTATGCCTGTTCGCGCAGTTTCTAAGGATAGTGTGAAACCGGCCGTTTAGGTTCAACCGCAAAAAATACATAGACCAACTTTATTTGATGTCGTCTCCCGAGAGAGGGCAGAACTAAATTATTTTACGATAAAATAACGTCTTTATCGTGACAATTTTGTGGTCTGAATATAATGTATGAGACAGTTTTTTGCTGTCGTAAGTTATGATAGACTGACATATTGCTTTGTCTATTTTGCTAGGTATTTGTAAGTTCTGTCTGGTTTTCGATCTAGGCCAAATTATTGTTTTATATTTTCTTATTCAGTTTGGTGTTTAAAACCCTGATTGAACTTCTGATTGTGATTTATCATTTGGTGTACGTTACAATTATAGTCTTAAGCTCAATACCAGAGATGGAACATTCAAAAGCTATTGGTAATAAAAACAACTCATAAGGAAGCACCTGTAGCAACCTGTTAATCAAACCCGGAACTTTATGTTGGTCAGACAAAAACTCTACTACTCAAACAATAAAGCTTTCTATTTAAAAAGGAAAATAATAAGTGTCGTTTTTCACAGATTTCACCCTTAAAACCCCTCTTTACTAAATAAATTACACGTAACTTTTAGTATACATGAGTATTTAATGTTAGTCATAATATTAGTACTAGCGTCAAGGGCACTTCTACAAACTACTATGATTAATGGCCTGAATGAGGTAAAGCTTTGCGTTTAGTTCATCATGAATAATGGAAATAAACTTGTAATTATTTTTTGTGAGACGTTATCGCAAAAAAAACGTGTAGTGTGTAAGTGTTGTAAAAGAGAATTGTTGTTTTTATGTACTAAAAACATATTACCTTAGCTTGTAAGCTCGAAGAAATATTTAAATCTTACATAAGGCAAGTAATGAAAAGCAGAGGTATTTACGCATTGCCGTTTTCTAAACTTTACTTATAGGCCAGAGATTTAAGCTACAACTAGCTGACCCGCGCAACTTCGCTTGCGTCTCATAAGAGAGAATGGGTCGAAATTTTTCCCGTTTTTGTTACATTTTCTTCTGGTACTCTGCTCCTATTAGTCGTAGCGTGATGATATATAGCCTATAGCCTTCCTCGATAAATAGGCTATGTAGTGAGAGAATTTTTCAACCAGAACCAGTAGTTCCTGAGATTAGTACGTTCAAACAAACAAACAAACAAACTCTTCAGCTTTATAATATTAAAGTATAGATTAACGAATCCCAAAAAGTTCCCGAAATTAAAAAAAGGTATATATTTTAGTCCGACGACACAATATTACATTTTAATATTATGCCGCCTGAAAGCTACAAGTAAGTAAGATACATTTTGATCATCACGTTCAAAACTTCAGGCAGTTAATAGCAAAATTAATGATTTGTTCAACAAAAAACTATTAGAACGTAATTTTTTCTTAAGTTCTGTGTAAATTGGCCAACGACGTCATTGCCCGGGGTACTAGTTACTGATTTATACTTCTTAAGAGGATTTTGTTGTAGGAATATTTTTAGGAAATAAAAGCTACTTTGTTGTTGTTTTTGATTGATTGCTTGTCAAAGTTACGTTTTATTGTTTATTTTCGGCGTTTAGTTTACTTAGGCATTGTAGACTAGCGTAGAATTATACTTGTAGTTGTAGTTAGTAGTTATATAGTAGTCTTTACTTATAGTACTACGGTTCTTATGGTATCTGACAGGTCGTTTAACGTATTTGTACGTTTACGTACGTTTCTATGGAAACAGTTGACGTCTCGGGTTGGTGCCCCGTATCGGGACATTAGTTTCAGATATTCTTACAATTGATTAATTTCGAGAAAGGCAATAACTAATACATACTCGTATTTACAAACATTGAATATTGATTATATTAGTTGCGACAGTCAGTCTGCGACTGAGGCTAGTGCAATCTGCGCCGAAACGTCTGGTATTTTAAGGTAAAATACTCTTTCGCTTTAATTTCCGCATTCTAATATATGTTAAACATGCAACGCGAAAGTAAATAAAATATTTAGTAATGGTGTACTAAAGTTCAATGAACTCTAACCTACGGTAGATGAGATCCAGTATACAACAATGTACCGGAGACGAAGACTAAATCACCTTATTAATATGCCTGTACAGTAAACGATGTACAAACAAATTATCTATTAAACGTAATTTCCTTGAGGAAGCCGGTTCAGTCTAGCTCAAAAACTCAGTGTTGCTTGAAATTAAGCTTATATTGTACGCAGTTCTTGAATCATAATCTTGACGAAATTGTGAATTTTATAAAAATATATAGAAGCAGCTGAATATATTCAAAACGTAAGGTTTCTCAAATTTATGGGTACAAATATATAAAGTTTTATATAGGGGTACAATACAGTGCCAAAGTATTATTCCTGGCAGATTGGTTATAAGCAAATCTGTAGCAAAGACCTATTACTCTTTATTTTGGCTGCTGCTAAAGCTTATGTCTATCCTAAAGGTGGTAACCAACCTGAGACCGTTTATTTGTAATCAGTACCGGGATGCTCTACTACTATCGACAACCGGCTAGCTATCGAAGAAAACGTATGTCAATTGGTTTAGCGCCTCTAGCGGGCGTCGTAGAAACTATTTTGGCAGTCCGTTTTAAATGTCAAACTCTCGATACTCGATGGTTCCAATTGTAGAAAATCGTACTACAGTTCTCAACAGGCTGATTCTGAATCACCAATACTTTAACTTATTATGTTTAACAAAATTAATTTAAACCTCGTTCAGTTCAAATGACATCAACTTAATATTAAGTAGTTCTTCATTAACCGTTCACCACTATTCAAAGTGCGTGATATTGCTGTAAAATGGCTACAAACATCCACAAAGAAAACCCAACCTTAGCACTTGCAACTTAAGGTATAATGTTGCATGCGTGGTGTTTTACAATAAGTTCGTTGGCTAGTATTTATTTATGAGCGCTGAAGTTCTGTGAACTATTTATAATGAGATGTGTCACGCTATGGAAGCTGTTTGACGTCCAAGTTTGTTCTATAGGGTGTATATTGTATAGCCGCCGCGCCGCAACTAATTTGAATCGGATTAAAACTAGTTTCTACTTGATTTAGTCTGCTCTGTGTTAAAAGATTTTATTAGATTAAATGTATTGCAAATGCTATGAAGTTTTGTATCCTATCAGTGATTCTCGTTTTGTTAAAATCCAAGCTTAAGTAACATATATCCCACTAAATAACAAACCCATACTACAAATCAATCGAGATTCGCAAACTTTCACATACAAAAAACCAAACAGTAGGTAAAAGAAACGGTAAAAAACTAGGCTGTGAATCATACAAATAGGTCATATTAGGTACCTCTACGTAATCGTGGTATATGGTTTAAATAATTCCTAAAATTTTTTTTTGACATTCAAATTGACAAAAAATACTAAATACATAATATTATTTCTTTGAATTTAAAGGACTTTCATACAAAAAAGAATAAAAAAATAGTATTGTTCATAAATATTTCAAAATTAAACATTGGCCATCCATCATTTCCAACAAGTAAGGTATTAGTAGTAAAACAACAGTACAAGTTTCCACAACACCCAGGAGATGTGACCTCCACCTTCACTAGCGATGTTTCACTTATGTTTTCTTACACTTTGACACGTAACTATGTTCTTTCTTAGTTCGACTGTCACTCGGTAGATTGACGTATCCCTCTGTGCCAATTGACTTGTAGCGCGATTCTCTACAGTCGGTGCAGTCCAATATCGAAAGTTTGACATTTAAATGTACTGCCAAAATATTAGGTCGGTGAAAAAGTCTTTTCGCATTAAAGTATGTATGAACTGAAATGAAGCTCGATATATTATGGGTACCTTACGAGCTCACTGAAAGAAACCTAATGAACCGTGTACTCATTTGTGATTCTTTAAGCCAAAGAGATTTTATTACAAGTTCATACATACTATAATGCGAAAAGACTTTTTCCCCGACATAACAGTTCCCACAAAGCCCTGATGATTAAAAGCGCTGATATCAGATTTTCACACAAAATATCTCGATGAGTAGCCGGTTGTCAATAGTGGTGGAGAATCGAGCTGTTGCACATTTTACTTTACATTAACTTATTCTTTAAAAAAAGGATTTTTATACATTGAATAATGTTTATGTAGATTTTGTAGTCTACTAATAATGATTTTACAGCTGTAAAAGTAATATAAGTTGTAACGTAACTGTTTTATATGTAGTTGAAATCGGGTAAAGTTGAGACAGATATTGTAATATATAAAATTTCTTTTTTTTCGGTATTGTGTATAGTATGATATACATATATACACAACACACATGTACCTTAATCAATGTTAAAAATTCAATAAAAATTAACAGCACATGTAAAGCATACAATGACGTATTTTAAATTAATTGATTTAACCGTTAAACCATTCAAGGGAAAGCTAATAAAACATCATATACGTACATTTCACAAGCATTCAAAATAAAATAGCTTCGACAAATTGCTGCCGATATGAAAAACAAAATGGAACCTAATCTACATAGCATTATTTAGTTTACCTATATTTAAATAATTCCATTTATAAGATAGTACAGCTGTTTGTACAACTATTATGAAAACGCGCAATTTCAGCGAATGCGAGTCAAATTAAGTAGAGCCATTTGTTCTTTATCTTAATTAATCTCGCTTTTGTGACTCTATTAGTAGATATTACAGTTTAGATAGCGTTTTATTAATGTTGAGTTCGCTTAGAAACTGAAGCACTGTGTTACTAGGAGGTGTATTGGAGTAACGTAATCTTCTTTCTGTGAAAATTTTAGACGGGTGACCAGTTTGACAGGCTCCGTTTCTCTGGTGTTCATTGCAGTTAATCTTATACAGAAGTTAAGAATCACGACTTTCTAACTACGGCAATCTCTGAGAAACTCTCAAAAGTAAAACACAGAAAATACTTATTGATCCGACCCAGGATTCGAACCCGAAATATCAGTCATATAGTCTACCGTCCGCGCCACCGCAACAATCGCTGCTATTTCAGTGAACGAGGATGTGAATGATTTACTTACGAATCATAAAATAATATATTTGCATGATCCAGTAAAATTAGTTTTGGCGTTCCACTTTGATTTCCGTTACTTCAATTATATTAAAATAAAATTAAAATAATGAAACTTAACTGCATTATTATACAAAACAATTGATAAAATGTTGTTGTCACACTCCAATAAAATGATTAAATAGAATGCATACAATGGATTCAAACCCACACTTTTTGAATAGCGAGACAAGCGTCAGCAACCGCTATGCCATTGTGACTTCAATTCTATGAATTCCTGACAGAGGCTTTGTTTGAGTCAAACATTTTATTTTAAAAGCTATTCACCTCCGGGCCCTGCTTTAATATGTTTTGTACTCATATTTTTAATTTACAACTGAATGAAATGTGCTAACAAAAAGGTTTTCAAATTAATTTATTAGATAAATAAAAATATTCATTCGTTTCGGACGTCAGTGTTTATCAATTTTTTTTTATGCAACTTCCGCACTTAATATTGGTCTTGTGTCGCGTGGACTAACAAACATACTAACAATGGGCACAAAAGTACAATCAGACCAAAAAAACTATTGGATTGTACAAATATGTGTTCCAAGTGGTAATCGAACCCACGACTTTCCAACGCAATGGTAGTGGCGTGGCGACCACTTTAAAACATACGGAGCCTGACCAGGGAGGCCGTTAAGTGACTATGAATACATGTTCGAAAACTTCGAAAAAAGAAAATTTCATACTAAGTTTACAAAATATACAAAAGTATGTCTGCTTGTCTGCTACTCCATATTGTCTAAACTGATGAGTCGATATGGATAATATATTCAGAGGTAGTAATATTATTCAATATTGGACAGATAAATCATTTTCAATAATACGCGAGTGAATCCTCACGGATGAGCTAGTTATTTAATATCACATATCACATATAAAATTCTCGGTATTTAAATGTTAGTCGTTCCAACAGTTATTCACTGATAAAATCCAATTCACATTTCACATGACAATGGAAGCAAAACAAACGTTTTGAAATAATAACTATGACTAGAGGCCGCCCGCGACTTCGTCCGCGTGGAAACCTTTGCCGTGTAAATCCCGATCTCTCGGGAACTTCGGGATAAAATTGTAAGCCTATGTGTTATTCTGGGTCTTCAGCTATCTATATACCAAATTTCATCGTAATCGGTTGCGTAGTATTTGCGTGAGAGAGTAACAAATATCCATACATACATTCTCACAAACTTTCGCATTTATAATATTATTACGGGTTTCACAGAAATTTATACTCCCACATACGACGGATACATTTTCGTTCACTGTTGCCGTTTACTGAGAATGCTACTGAAGGCTGTTTCTAGGAATTTAGTTACAAATAAATGTCGGATTCTGATTCTCATCTCCATAACACTGTTACTAATTGGGTTACTAATGCTCTATACATGTTTCTTTGAAAGTGTACAAACAAAAAGTGTCTTTTAGTTTGAGGTTATAATTTTGTCGAAATGTAATATTATTTGAATTCCATTTGCGTATTCCATGCATTGCTGTACGGATGTTAATTTTTTTACTACACAAGTATTCTAGCTTGCTACAGTAATTTTAATAAATGCAGGTGCTATGTCAACTGCAGTGTTAGTCATTTCAAAAAACAAAAACGTTCTGAACTTATATTATTATAATCCCTTGATTTATCAAGAAGATCATGGAAATAAAATCATAACATATTCAAAGAACGAAAGCAAAAATATATATTTTCTCATATTTTGTTTATTTTCAGTACACAACAAAACAAATCAAGTTATTAATGAGCTCTATTACAGATTACTTGAGATTACAGGTTTATCCGTAGAGCAGTTTGCGAACGGTCGTTAAACCAATAATTACTTTGTATATAGTATTTGATTTGTGTTAACCAAACTGTTTAATAGATAAACAACACAATTAAGCCGGTAAATTATTCACTACACTAAATACGGAATGGTTACTGTATATATTTGGACGCATTGTGTCGCAGTATTGATAGTAGCTAATCATTAGGAGAAGAAAAGCCTAAGTAATGTAATTTTCATTGACTTACGCCTTTTTTAAGTTATTGGAAAATGTGTCTTGTCAAGTGATATCTTGCAAAAATGTCAGGTGCGTGGTACTCGTAACAGCTCCTCATAAGATATATGGATGTGAATGAAACAAGGGAAGTTTGTAAGGATCGTAGCAAGTGGCGATCTTAGGTCTCTGGCTGCTCCCATGGAAAAAAGCGTAGTATGTCTGTAGGTAAGCGCCTCGCCGTGGCGCACCCTGGAAGCAGCTAAGTTTTTTAACGCAGAATCTAGGCTGACTAATCCTGTCACCACAATATACTCTCCAAATACCAATGACTCGTCTCAGTGTCTTAAAGGCATAAGTAGTAGAATATTGAGTTCATCTTACACCCTTCTACAACTAAAGATGTGTATGAGTCGTTGACATATAGTTCTCGGAAGGTAACTGAACTGTTCGTGGAAGCTCGACAAAGCGACGACATTGATGGTGCTCTGGGTATCGTTGGTGATTCAATATGCCAGCCGGAGAGTGAAAGGAGTCAAAGGTAGGATTTGACATCTCACTGATCGACCGATTGAAATGATTTTACTTGATACGTATGTCAATGACGGCCACATATAGGTTAATCGTCATTGCAAGATTTACGACTCATTACAAAACAGAAAGTGAAAGTAGGAGAAAAATGAAAGAAAACAGACGAATTGAGAAACTTCTCCACTCTTTGAAGTCGGTAAAAAAGTATTTTTTCTTTATTCATGTTGAAAGTTTTTTGCAAATGCAGCAAGGCTACTATTTTTCCTTTCTCAGACTTGCTACGAAACTCAGAACTGTATCTTTAATCCACATTATTTCACGTGTTTAATTTATTAAAAAATTGCCTACTTTACTTAACAAGCACATCTTAAATAATACCAAGACCTTGGTACAAATATAAGAATTTCTCCTTTCATTTTTCTAATCCTTTAGTCCCCGAGAATCCACGAGTTTCTCCCGCTGTTCAAATAATATCTGTTAGAACTTATTCGGTGTATTTTATTTTATTTGTTGTTCAATGAGGTAATATTTCTCGGTACTTTTATTGATAATAGCGATGTAGTGACTGGTTTTGTAAGTCACTGGTCTGTTGGATAGGTTCAACCCATTAGTTTATCGTTTTACTTTTATTTCTATAGCCGATCTGTAGTTGAAGTAGTTAGATACTTGTAGGTATAATATAGCTTTTCTTAGTTTGTTGCTGTGTTAATTTAGAATTGAGTTAATGTCTGACACCTTCTACTGTTTGTTCTACTAGTTGTGCTCATAATTTGAAGAAAAGTTGAAGGCAATTGCAGTTTTCCACAAAATCCCATAATAAAAGACTTAAAAATAATCATTTAAAGCCACGTTTAAGCTCTGTTCTCGTTATAAATCAAATACTTAACAATTTTAGTCCTTATTAAGGCATACCTACTGCCACTTGCAACGCACGTTACCAAAACAGGACTGCTATAAAAAACATTGTCAATTTAATTAGAAAAGACCAATATCATTTTACCTGACTCGGGAACCAAACTCGAGACCACAATCAGCAGTCGGATACACAGCAAACCGCGCTTAAGTGGCAGTTTCATTACAAAAGAAATATGATAAAAGTTTATATACTTACTAGGGCCTCTATATAACACATTAACAGTCGTAAACAACAAGATCAGTAAGATTTATTCTGTGAACATTACATCACAATTAATGTTATCCGTCAGCTTAGTAGCGACGGTAATGATCCATTAAATCTTTGCTATTGTCATGTTAATCGAGTGCACTTGTGTGACGCGCCGGGATGAAACCCGACCTATTACGAACCGTCCCGAACTTAGCCGAACTTTGCCGAGCCGTGGCGGACTGTAGTAAGCTGTTGAAGTTGAAATATGCATATTGTTTCAAAGAATAATCTCTGTTAAATGCTTTTTAACAAGGAGGGCAGATTGCTGTCTTAAATTTACATAAACTACACCTATTTAAATTGTTTATTTATTGAATACTATCAATCTTTTTGTTTTAATAAGGCATTAAGAGTAGCATCAAAATTATTGATCCGGATCAAAGACAGTATAGTTATAAGTAGAATTCAAATAAATAGTTCTTCAGCCAAATGCCTTTATATCACAACAAAACGTTGTGCCCGGTTTCACCATCTCCAAATAAGTATCTATTAGCTTTCGAGGTAGAATCGTGGTAGTATTTTTCATACATTTGCTCGCACTATATCCTTGGGTAAGCCATCTGACACTTATACTTAAGCTCACAGGCACATAAGCTGACTGGTTTTTTACTTAACTATTCACCTCGTACAACTTTACTATGATATCCTGTCTTTTGAAAAACCAATTCCACTGAAAGTGCAAGTGTTGCATAGTAGACAAAACGTAACTGATAAAGCAGTGCTTTCATCGAATAAATCTAGAGAGTCGCTATAATTTCCTATGCCCCTTGAAATACTACTATCCCCAATGTCAAGTGTTGCATAGTAGTCAAAACGCAACTAACTAAGCAGTGTTGGTGCGCGGAGACAGTGAACATCCGAACCGGCGCGATATGTCACAAGTCGCGCCGTTTACCGCCACTCGATAGATTGCATCAACTTGTGCACTAAGTTTGCTACATTTCGTATGCCATTTAGATTGCAGTAATAGCCTTTAAATGGTTTGATTCACATTTATCTACACTTAAATCAGTGTATTTGTAACACGAACCATCCCGTATTTTATACCACATTTATTTTTTTCTGCGTACGTTTGACAGACTGTTGTTATTGAAAAGCTATAGGCCTTTGTCGGCTACCGTTTCAACTAACTTTGAAATATATTTAAAATGTTAAACTCTCCATACACGATAGTACTGACTGAATAATATCGTGAAAAAACGTAGAGTGTAATCACAGGATTATCACTACACATTATAAGTAACAAAAAAAAATCACGAAACAGTTTTTCAATTTTACCAAACGATCAAAATTCATTAAAACCATTTAAAAACTAACCAAAGATCACATCAACCATTATCAACCGATTCCGCCTCTATTTCGTAACCGTGTCGCCATTAACAGCTAACTCCAACACGAACTGCCTCTAACTCTCGCTCTAATCTGACTGAACACAAATATACCGCGTATCGCTCGTTAAGCATCCGCGTTAGTTTAAAGCATTTTATTTGAGTTATTTATGCGCTTGCGCCGGTTATTTGACACCTCGTATCCTAGTGAGGAAATACCTAAAGGCGAATGTAGATTAGAGATTTTATTTTAAACTAATATAGTAGAGACATTTGGCAAAAAAAATGATCCCGTAAACAGTGAGAAGGCCCCCAACTAGATGGTCGGACGACATCGTTAAATGTTTAGGGCTGCCAGTGGGTGAAAACGGGCTGATTAGATAGATAAAAAGATTGAATAACGATCACACAAGTCGTGAAGAATGTCATAAATTACCGATAATATATGTGGTCGCATTATTATATTTAATGTTTTTTTTTGCGCAAGTGATAGTCACCGCTGTTCCTGTCCAATATTCACAAATAATCATTTTGAAAAAGTGCTCACATATATACCCACCTTTAGAAGTCTCACTGAAAAATCTAAACCGACATCTAAATCATTCCAAATAAGAATGTGCTAATGGAAATATTGGACGTTCGTTATTTCCTGAAATATTCTTCACTTCAGTGATAAATGTATTAGATGTGTATTTGGAAGCTGTTAATCGTTGTACGTCCCGGCGCATCCCGGCGCGTGACCGAACGCTATAACATGTTGAGGAATGCGCTCTATGGTTTCCAACTAACGCTTGTTAATCCTCTAAATTATGGTTATATGGGGGAATTCGGTTTATTGGATATTCTATTTTAGGGGTTCATATTCTATGAGAAATATCATGTCTAATTTAAAGCTAAAACCAGCGATATACAGAGGGACAAATGTCCCACGACACGTGTCGCTAAAGTTGCTAGTAATTATGGAGAGTACATCGTGTGATGTCGCCAGATATAATATGTCAGGCAAAATTGTTCAGCTTCGCTGGACGTGTCCTAGGAAAATTACCCTTTAGTGTATCCTTGGCTTATATTTTTTGTAAATTTACAAATATTTTTGTAAATTTTAACTCTGAACTTAAAAGTAGAAAATAGTTATAATGTTTATAATTGCTAGATAATTTCCATAGTAAAGTTCAAAGTTTCTCAAGAACAAGTGAAGTATCGTAGTTAATTGTATAGTTTGTAGGTCTATTAGTATCCACTCGGCGTAATAACCCGCTAGCCTACTTGCAAACGTTGAATATTAACAGCAAATACGCCACGTATTGCTGCGGAAGTTTATCAAAAACTACTCTGCGGCAGGAAGCGAACACGAAACGCTTTCGTGTAAAGGTGGGGTGGACGTGAGTGTAAACGTACTGTTTAAATCGTGATTTTGTAGCGATATAGTTAGAAAGATTGCCGGGGCTAATTACAGATTTGTGTCTACTTCTATGGTATGTGGTCAACCTAGTGTCAAAGTTGTTCAAGGCTCCCAAAAGGCCTTTGACATGACTTAACAACTTATTTTATTGATAAAAACCGGGACCGACTTTTTACGTGCTATGCACGGAGACACTCAGTTAAAATACCACTATGCGGTCACCCATCTATAGAATGACCGCGCCAACAGTTGCTTAGCCCACAGATCTTTTACCGACCAGTGAGCACAATTTGTTTATACAACGAGTCAAAATCTCTACTGCAGCACTGCATAGTAAATATATAAAATTAGTATCGGTCAATATAAAGTCTCATGTCATATTTTTGTGTATCGTTTGTATACTTTTATCGTCAAATCGTATCGTTGTTTTATGTTAGTACACACCTTAACAGTAACGATAGGGTGCGATAGCGCGCGAACACTATCGATTACAAGCGAACGAGGACGATCGCTGCCGGCCAACAACTATGAACCGACTAAGGACTATGCCAGTGTTAAATACTGAAATGCACATGTGCATCGACGAGTGTTTACAAGTTTTTTCTAATATACCTCAAAACTAAGGGTTTTCAAGAATTTAAACATCGACTTTATATTGTAGACCTTAAGATTTTATACGTACCAAGGGAAAATTTTACGTACGCTCGTAAAAAATACACGTTTGCTAATACACTAGTAAAAATATTCGTAAATTTATACTAAATATTACTCATTGTTCTTTTTGTGCTTGGCAGAAATACTTGTAATTATCCTTGCTAACGTCATAATAAGAATTCTCCAATATCATTGACAAAGCGTAAACCAAGTTTTACATTCTAACAGCCCTTGTAAACTTTCGCTAATCGTTGAAACCGCGCTCTATCGCTCTGCGTCTCCGGAATTCGTTCCATAAAACACAGTGACACAGTGCAGTTTTATTTTGAACCCGGGACGTCTAAACGAGGCTCGTATTTCGTGGACCCGTGTCACTAGCAACGGTAAATCGCATCGACATGTCGCGCCTAAACTGAGAGAGACATTCATTATATGGATACTTTTAGCTGCTGTTATGGGTTTTACAAGTTCAAAAAAAAGATTAATTTTGTATTAATTATATAGTATAATAAATGTTTTATTAAAAAAGAGAATTATTAAATTACACAAAAACATTTATGGAAAGGCGTTTAGTGTGAAGCCAAGCATACAAATATAAAATCACGCCATTTTTCCATAAGGCTAGGCCAAAGAACGTCACTTGTTCTTTACAAACTTTCCATCTTGAGTTATGGAATAGAATGTTGAGTTATGGAAAATATAAAAATTACTAACTACAGATTTAAACCTTATTGCAAATAAATATACATGTTTAATATCCAATTTAATCCATCCCAAAATGATTTGTGAATTCAGAAAAAAAATTTTTTTTCTAATAAAATAATCTTACACATTAATTCATTATTCCGACTTCTTTTTCAAGCTTTTCATCATTTGATAACAATTCCTAGTTATTTTCAGCGTATCATTATTTTGATGCCTCTAATATGTATCGTTTGAAGCAGTGTGGTTGAACCGCAACCACACAACAATGAGCACAATTCTTGTAGAACGACTGACATGCGCGGAATAGAACACTAATTATACGACTTTGAGTGTCTCAAAATAGCTAAATTGTCTGATTTGGCTGTTTGTTAATAGGTATATCTCATTGTAGTAAACAATTTCTTGGAAATTGTTGTTTACGCAAAATTGTACCTAGTTATAGTTGTTAGTTTGTTGTTTATAGTGCTCATTTTAAAACATTATACGTCTGTAGTGGTCTAAAATTAGTTTGTGGAAAGATATCTTCCATCATTTTTCCTATATGGTAACTGACAATTAAAAGGACTTCCATTCGTTTTTTTTAAGATACGCTGCAAGTGATGATGTTTTTTTATTTATTTATTTTATAGTTACTCCATAGCTCGGGGAGAAAGGCAGAGACCAGCTTCATTTCATTTTAATCACTCGTGTGTAGGTTGTGAGACCCTTTCAGATTCTAAATTCTCATCAAAAAACTGTTGTTTAGCCAAGAAACTCATTTTCTTCTTTACAAAGTCTTCACAGAGTAGCTGTTTTACAAAACCCCAGTAAAAGTAAATGTAAGTATGATGTAAATCGGAACGGTCGGTGCAACAGAGAAGACGATCAATCTCGTGAGGAGCTGCTCGTTAACCCGGGACTCTACATCTTTTGTGAAAGAACGTGCTTTAGAACCAACACACACGACCGATACTTTGTTCCGACTGATAGATAGTCGACCTAGCCTCTACGCTTGTAGTTCAAACCACTCGAAGACATGCAGAGGTGGTCCAAATTGTTATTTTAAAGTTGATCTATAATATTTATTTAAAAAAATATGCTTATAATATAAGCTTTGCTAAAGATAATAAACCGTTCTTATTGCAAAGCAGTGTTACAATATTGTCAATTGATCATGACACAATTAATATTGTAGTTCTTTAGCACACATCTTTCTAACATTATTTTTACCTCGATTTAAAGTGTGCATTAGCTGATCTACAGCATCTTACAATCAAATAATTTCCAAAAATATTTAAATAATCCGTCTTTCAAATTTCTCAGCTCTACATATTCAGCTGTTTTAAACTATAAATAAATTCGGCAAAAGTCGTCCATGTATCGTTTCCTTTACCCTACAAAGTAAAAGTATCGGTAATAGTGAGTCGCCGCACTCGCCACTCGGCACATTACTTGTCGCGATACAATCTAACACTCTCTGTTTTATTGCCGCACACAATCGATTACTACCCAACTAGCACACAAGCTGCTTATACAGTCGTTATACAGCCTGATAGTTGCATAAGAGTCGTTCAAATGCTGTACAATTCTCTATAAGTTGTATACTAGCTATTTAAAAAACCCTTTAACAGCTAGGCGGGACAGTAGCCGTTTAGTAGGAAACTAATGACTTATAGTGATATATGAGCATGAAATTGCATCGCTAGACAGCCTAGGGAAGTATAACTGAGTTAATGGAATCTTCTATAACACCGTAAACTGTATAAGGGGACTTTAGGAGATAAAGGAGTTTAAACGGAGTTATGCGTTGCGCTTATAGCGCTCAAGAGCGTAAATAAGCTTTTTGTAATGCCTTAGGTTCTATAACAGATTTTTTTAGGGCTAGTGTATTACTCATCTATAAAAGAGTTGCGTAGGTCTTTAATAGCGCCTTGAGCGTTATATCAGATATTTATATGGCTTCTGTACGGCAAATAGATGTATAAGGTATCATTCGAAACATTTTTACAGCCATGGGGATTACAGAATTATGTTAAGCACCTAAAGCGCTATAACCGAGTAATATACCTTTATACTAAAGCTTAAAATTATTATCATAATATATTTACATAGGTGCAGTGGTGGTTCAGTCTGTCAACCGGTTTTAAAGAAAAAAGAAAATAAAATAAAATAAAATAAAATAAAATAAAATAAAATAAAATAAAATAAAATAAAATAAAATAAAATAAAATAAAATAAAATAAAATAAAATAAAATAAAATAAAATAAAATAAAATAAAATAAAATAAAATAAAATAAAATAAAATAAAATAAAATAAAATAAAATAAAATAAAATAAAATAAAATAAAATAAAATAAAATAAAATAAAATAAAATAAAATAAAATAAAATAAAATAAAATAAAATAAAATAAAATAAAATAAAATAAAATAAAATAAAATAAAATAAAATAAAATAAAATAAAATAAAATAAAAAAGATTTTCAAACTATTTTAATATTCAACGACTGACCCCTAAAAGTACGAGTCGCTGGTGTGCGACCAAAACAGTTATATTGAAGCACTCCTATGCCACAACTGCAGAACCTTGAGATCTACAACAGCAAACACTAGAGCCTTTGTACAGCTTAAGGCGCTAGAGCAGATGTAACCAACTCTGAGAGCTGCTTGATCGAGACGCCATTATAGCATTTGGTAAACATATTTTTTGAGGTTATTACGATCTTTTGACGATCATATAAATCTATACCCTGGTAACGTTAACATAATTAAAATCATTTTTTATTACCTATAACCCTAATTAAATTATCTGTAACCCTCAAAGTCTTATTTATGTTCAAAATACAATTTCCAAATCCACATATCTATATAATTTTTGCACTTAAAACTGAATATTTTGAGGGCGCATGAAAATATTGACGATAATATACATATATATTGACAGCAAACTTGAACTCGCACTTTCATATCACGTACACAAAGAAATAAAAGCGATAGACTACTTGTTATTTTAATAATCCAATCCGTAAAAATAAAATGTCTCCTCATTTGTCACTGATGATTCATTTTAAAAAAATATATTTAGTTTACACCATAATAAACCGACTATATTACTAATTTAGAGCGTTAGCATTTATAACCGTTACACAGTAGCGCTAAAATAAGGTAAAGGTGGTATAATCGCGCTGCAAGAGCTTTTTCGAACGCTCGTGGCGCTAACCACCTCTGTACAACAGCTGGTAAGCGCCACGAAGCTGCAAAAAGCTCTTGTAGCGCGATTATACCACCTTCATCTTATTTTAGCGCTCCTGTATTACTACTATACTACGTACTATTATAATTACTATTTACGACCACTGTAGATCCAATGTCGAGCTATAAGCTGGACAGTATGGGCCTATTTGACGCTACAAGAGCTCTGTAGCCGCTTATAGAACCACTATACTTCTTACTAAGGAGCCTAAGGCGTTATAAAAATCCTTTAACCGGCCATTGTACAGCTTGTTATAGCGCTTGTGTGCTAGTTGGGTATGTCTCAGCTAAATAACTGTTGTTTGTTACATAGATGGCTATTAGCCTAGATCATTAGCACGATTATAGGCTCCAAGATATATTACTTGTATATTGTAAAGATAGTAAGAAGCGCTACTTTATTACTCAGGATGGTAGAAAATTACTCAACTTACTAAAATAATAGACTATAGACAACCAGCTAGCTATCGAGTAATTTTATATGGGAACTAGCTGACCCGCGCAACTTCACTTGCGTTACATAAGCGAGAATAGGTCAAAATTTTCCCCGTTTTTGTAACTGTTTTACTGGTACTCTGCTCTCTCTTTCTCGATAAATGGGCTATCTAACTCTGAAAGAATTTTTCAAATCGGACCAGTAGTGCCTGAGATTAGCGCGTTCATACAAACAAACAAACTCGACAGCTTTATAATATTAGTATAAATCAAAACAGGTACTTATTTTCTTAGTACATTTGAATTGCCAAATTCTTGATACACGTTAGTGCCGACTGTAAAGAATCGCGTTACAGGACGTTTACTCCCGTCACGATTGAATTTGAAATCGATTGAGTTGGATTCGAGCGTACCCTTAGATTATAAACTTGCCCTTAATTGAACACTGAAATAAATGTATTGTTTGATTCACATAATTTTACTTTGAACCAGCATTCAAATATGCGCTGGTTTATAATTTATGATTACGATTTGACATTAACTCGAATCCGACTCGAACAAGGAATAACTCGAACTCGAATCAAATTCGAGCCTGTCGAGAGTAAGCCTCGAGAAACTAGTATTAACAGCTGTATAGCTAACTCGATAGTTAACTCAATAGCTACTCGATAGTGGTCCGTAACTATCATGCGAAATTCAAACCAATTTAGGGATAATAAGATTATTCTATTAATTCCGAAGACAGCTCCGCTAGCTTGTTTGGAAGTTTATTATCGCTTCCAATTTATTTTCCAGTATTTTCCCAACATAGTAACATCATTTAACTAGAACAATGTACTAAAACAATTTTCTGTGAAAGCAATTTAAATCCTGTAGTGAGTTGAAAGTAGAAATTTTTCCAATTCGCGTGGAGTGCGGTCCAGTGCGGGGTGGCGTGTGCAAGCTCACGCGACCTGTCGAGTGCCGCCGTTGTTCCGCGGTGGACCGCCACTTAGGAACCCTGTACAATGGAGCTACATTTGTTTAGATTTTGATAACCATATACCGCTTGATTCTGTAGAGCTTCTTGATAAGTAAAGTAAAATAATGTTTTTGAGTAATTGATCTTTGAGTGATTCCGAATAAACGTTTTAATTTTTTTACTGATCCAGTTCAAAATCAACAGGAGTTTAGTTGATCGAGCATTTTTGCGCTTATTTCAATATGTCTGCCTTGCCCTGATAGGATATACGTAGTTACAAGTGCCGTCATCAAAATAAGATAAACAGTTATAATCTAAGTACTGATTGTGAATTTTAATTGCAATATTAAAATAACCAATTATTTGCTTTGCTTCGTTGTAAAGTTTTCCTAACAATGTAAGGTTGTGTCGGCGTGACTACCTGGAAACTACGCTCACTGGAACTGACTCCGTTGTACATTGTTACGGAGCTTATTCACGAATATGTTTGTGACACTTCCATCAGTATTCATAAGTTTGTAGAAATTGCAGAATAAATATAAAGTGAATTTAACTTATAATTCATAATTCATAATCTTTATTTGCAAATATGGGTAATATACAAAGATCTTACAAAACTATTTCACAGTATCGCCATATTTCACCACTAGGCATGCAAATTATACAAAATAAATTAATTATTTTTCATTTTCTTAGAAATAATACAATGTCAAATCAAAATACATTTATAATACAGTTGAAATTATTACATTATCAAATAGAATTGTCATTCAAAAAGTCATCAACCGAATTATAGTACGCCTTATTTATTAATAATTCATTCAACTTACTTTTAAATAAATTCAGTTCGCTAAATCGGATTTCCATTGGTATTTTATTATAGATAATAGGGGCCATACAAAATTAATATGCTGCTGCGTAGTAGTTGCGTCTTACAGGGTACATGTTTTAGGTCGGCCTGGCGTCTGCTACCAGATGGGTTTTTTATAAATAGGTGTGGATTAGATACAAAAGTAGCAACTTCAGTTATGTAAATGGATGGTACTGTTAACATCCGCAATTCCTTAAATTTATCTCTACATGACTCCCTTTTTTTAATGCCAAGTATTGCACGTACACAACGTTTTTGGGCAACAAGAACACGCAATTTATCTGTTGAATTGCCCCAAAAAATAATTCCGTATCTTATTATGGATTCTACATGGCCGTAATATGCCGTCATAACTGTAGATAGGCTAGCTATTCGCGCTAACTTATATAGAGCAAAAGAGAATTGATACAATCTTTGACATACATTATCAATCTGAACTTTCCATAAACTTAATAGGTATTATGAAAGTTTCCAAATACGGGCACGTTTCTATTTAGTTTCGTGTTGTTTGTTCTTAATAATTTTCAGACGGAATTAGAAGCAAAAAATATTGTCTGCTTGCGGTAGAAACTACTTTTCAGTCCAATAAAAATAAAACAAATTTTTACTTAGTATCGTTTTAAAAACCATTTACTCAGTTCACGCTCAAGAAATCTGTACTGCACAATTTAAAATCACAATCCTTACATTGTCTGTATCGACGCTGAATGGACCGCACAGCTAGTTGATTGCAATCCAATGTGACAATACACTTCAGAATCCACCATCACGGCAGTCTGTGGGTCTCTCACAAAGAACCCACTATCCCGCGAGTCTATCGGACCCGCACAAAGAGAGGGGTTTCAAGCGAGTCTGCGGGACACAATGAGTTCTGTTTCAAGCGGGTCTGTAGGACCCACAAAGGGTCCAGCTTCACGCGCGCTACAAGGACGGGCACAAACAGAACAATACTTTGTAAGGACATTGTACTGATGCTCCAGTTGCCGCGATCACGACGCGCTCGACAATTATTTTGTTTAATAGAATTGCTGCTTTTACTTTACCGTTCGGTGCAGAGTTCGTGTATCAAATTTCTTTAGGGAAAATGGAAAATTTGGCAGTATTATACCATTATCAAACATTAGACATAACACTTCGAAAAAAAATAAAAGCTTTACTTTCAATATTTAAAAGAAATAGTTTATGACTAGCTTGCTATGTCGATTGAAGACAATCGGAATTAAAGAATCGCGGAATTAACTTGTAAAAATATTTCTCAAAATTAATTCTTTTTAAAGACGCTAGAGGCGCTGATTGATTACTGTTCATATTTTTTTCACTATGGCTAGCTATCGAGGAAGCTAGTAGGATATCACGCCACTATTCTATTTTGATATATAAATCTATGACTAGTCGTCTTAGATTGATATCCGTATGTCAACAGTGTACACTTGCGGTACTAATCCTTTCATCACGGCTATAGATTGAATTGGTTTCTCTTGTCTTATACCTAGAAGTGTACAGGTGTACGTTTATAGTCTCGATATTGGTTATTGCTAAAGTGGTTCTATATGGGCAAGATTTCACAGATAAGATTAAGGCAGATCTATCGTTAGATTCTGATTTTATAGGTGCAGAAGAAATATGAAAAACCGTTTGAATGTTTAAAAAAAATCAGATTTATATGGCTCTTTTTGTGTATGATAGGTACTTTTGAAAGTGATAGCCTCAAGGCTTAAGGCCACCCTCGTTTGGGAGGAGACTCTTGCCCAGAAGTGGGACAGTAAAGGGTTAAAAAGAAGTTACTTTTATGAGAATGACTGCTACGCAATCTAACATTACAGTGCGACTCACAATAGCAGCATAAAAGCAACATGGCAAAAGGCGACTTGGCGCAGAATAAAAAAATAAAAAAGTATTGCAGAAATGACGTACGACACAGCCTCGTGTCTAACTAGTTCTAACTTAATATCACAAGTTACAATAAATTTAACTTTCTTTCGTGCTCGCAAATGGCATATCCAACTAGGAAAACCTAGTAAACCACGACGAAACTAAATCACAAATAAGTAGCAACGAATAGAAAAGAAAGTTTCCCACTTCCGTCTGAAGGAAGTTGCGACGAAAATAAAAAGTATCGTGTACATCGGCACGGTGGGAAACAAAGACAAAATAAATGTAGCTTAAGATACTAAGATATTGTTCATATTTGATCGTGTTTGCTGCAATTCTGATAAGTTGGTGAAAATACTCAATTTCAAATGAAAATCTTTTTTGCTGATAATAAAATGTATATTTAACTAGGTGTTATGCCTAGCTACCAACTTCTCCATTTGATTTTTTTATGAAAAGTAAAATATATTTTTCATGATATAATCGATGAGATTCACAAAAAAAATTAACATATAAGCAGAGACTTCATCATTTAACATTGTATCGAAAGATAATTAGGATAATTAATGTATAATAGAATACGGGAATTAACGCGAACTCGCATTTTACCTTAAAATGCCTAACGTTTCGGCGCAGGTTGCACTCGCCGTGGTCCCAGGCTGACTGGAGCAGCGATGACAGGACTTCGTGTATATGAGGCGGACGAATGTCCATCCACCCTCATATTTTGATTTTTCCAACCGCCACCACACACTACACTAACCGTGTCCCTATTCTGTGAGCTAACCGATTGCGAAACATAGCGAGGTTTTGTAACAGTAATCACTGGATTCCACGTCGCGGATAATTTGAAGCCGTCTTCCCGATTGAAATTTGAATGTTTTTTGATTTCGATCGCTTTGAGTAGAAATGTCGTTCAGTGGAGAGGACTTGAGGGCGATGGAACTCAATCCAGTGATTAGTTCCTGCTTCGAGTAGATGTTCCGCAATGGCTGACTTGCTGATTTAACGGTTCTTAACAGCGGCGATATGTTCCTTGATTCTTTCAGCTATCGACCGCTTAGTCTGGCCTATGTAGGAACTACCGCAGCTGCAGTTGATCTTGTAGACACCTGGTGTTTGAAACGGTAGTACATCCTTCGGTGTGCCCACCATGCTGCTGACTTTTGCCCCCGGCGTGAACACTGTGCTGATGCTGTATTGTTTCAATACATTCCCGATCTTATCAGTCACTCCTCTGACGTAGGGCAAGTAGGCGGGCTGTCTGTTGACCTCCGGATGTTTACTCCGTTTCGTGATCCTGTTCCTTCGTCGACTTACGTGGTATCCGTTCATTCGTAGTACCTCCTGAACATGTTCCAGCTCCTTCCCAACATGTTCAGGGTCACGAGTGCAACCTGCGCCGAAACGTTAGGCATTTTAAGGTAAAATGCGTGTTCGCGTTAATTCCCGTATTCTATTATACATTAAACATGCAACGCGAGAGTTTAAAAGTTAGGATAATTAAGCTTATAGTTAATTATAACAATAAATTGCCAAGTCTATTTTAGGGCTAAAAAAGTGGCAAACCGATTTTGTAGTGGAAATGACATCAGGCGTTCATAAAAATACGTATTCTATTAAAAACAAATCTGAAAAAAAAACCTTAGAAAATTCTATAAAGTTAACATTTTACCTACAAGCATAATACAAGGTGCTTATTGTCCCGACCGCCGATTACTACAGCACAATACTGCGGTTACACTAATCAGCGCCATATCGTAATACAAGCGATATTTTGTTAATTGTTCTATACCACAATTATTATTGTATTCTGTATCAGGGAAGTGATTGTAGAGTAAGATTGTCTATCGAAATTTTGCTGGAGTTCTGTGAGTTATTTAATTTTGGATTATAGAGATTGTATATACATCTCATCATCATCGAATAAAAAAAATACTTAGTCACTTAGTCAACATGTTATCGTTGCGCCTTGGCTAAAAAAATCTATTGATGAAAAATCCATCTGAAAACTGACTAAAGATATTCCAAAGTTTTAACGACATTTTGTAACAAAAAAAGCTAGTAGGTTTATGTGCTACAACGCCTTGTACCACGACAAAAATTGAAAGGGATTTATTCAAGCCAGATCGCAAAACCATACACAGTCATCGCAAAACAAAACTCTAATATCGGTAACCAATAATGATAATAAAAAACAAAAAATGGTTCCCACATCGTGTTCGTTTATGTTTCGTTTATACAGACCCCTTGAATCTCGCGCCGGTTTCCCAAAGATTAGAACATTCCCGCCTCGTCCCGCGGGGCTCGTACTCACAGACTATTATATTTCTTTACCGTTATCTAACTTCCGGGAATTCCTTAAAATTTAATTTTTCCTTAAAAATATTCTACGTGTTATTTTACCGAAAGCTTTTATTGAGATGGAATTTAAAATTCGGGACTTTTAGGACAGGCTTATAATTCCAAATTCCATTTTCATAATTTATCTGTGACAATATTAACTCTATTATCATCTATTTTTACCCAAACACTCACAGCAGTATTGTATATTAGACCTACTTTTCTTGTACGAATTTACTAAAGAAAACTAAGACTTCTCTCGACTTTCTTCGTAGGACTTGGTGCCATTTGTTTTGTTCTGTTTAATATAAACTTGTAGTGGAACGCAAGCTTATTTCCATTCATCGAGAACTCAAAGAAATAAATAGAAATAAACTTGCAACTTCTGAAAATCATCTGAAAGAAAAGTTTTATAAAATACTGCAGTATTCGAAACTTCGCGATCAGCAAACAGAGAGGATACTTCCACAAATACAGCCAAATAATAATTTGATATCTTTAATCTGAACACAATCCGCTTCAAACGTTCCGTATTTAGGTAAGTAGTGCAGGGAATCGCGGTCGCGCTCGATATTGTAAGCAGAGTCACCTGGCACAATACCACCCCCCTACCCCCCCCCCCTTCTTGACGGGTGGAACCGCCCCCTAAGTAGAGGTGCATCTTTGACACATTGACGGATCACCCCGCCGGCATACATGCTAATGCTGATACTCGAGGACTAAGTGAGTGATGGGTCACGAGGTGGGAAGTCTTGCAGCCAATGTTCAGGATGTGAAGTGCATTATCACAATTAGTGTTGGATGATGAAGCGGTTGGGACTCATATGCAACTTGGTTTTGTACTCAGTAGAGCACTATTGTAGAAAAAAATATTGGTTGATGATAAATTATTGGTCACGAGATTTTTTTATAAATTGTATAGAGTATTTTTTTGTCCATGACTTCTGCAATAAAATGAACATAATTGCCAACAGTCAGAAAATACGTTGGCAAATAAAATTACAAAAAATATGATTTTAAATGTAAATCTTATAATAACGAGAAATATTATTTTAAACGAGAATTTGTAGTATATTATTGGTTATATCTCTAGTACCAATTCCCGGTTTACAATAGTTTTAGATTTCAATAGTGCTAAAACAAGCAAGTATTCTGAAACCGACACTGAAGCAGTTTCTCAGAAAGGTAATTTAACAGAACTAGCATTTCGTAGTATCCTATCAACCGGTACTAATCCTTCCTGCAGCAACAAACATCATCAATTCGCTGGAACATCTCCGATACTTCGTCGAAGGTCGCCGTCGATAAGAGGTGCTGGTAACAAATGCGCGTCATAAGTCACGGCGCTTCCGTCTCCACTGTCGACCGGTGATTTATCATCGCTTGCTTTATTCACGGACTACTTCCTCGTAGAGCTGGAAGATAGTGGAGTGAAATATAACGAGTATTTATGTCATTATTGAATAGTGTGTGTACGACCATGTCGGGACTGCTCAGGGTGATTTTCTGTTACTATAGACTTCGGCCAAAAGAAAAGTTAGGGACTATTTTTTAAAATGAAATATTGATCAGCGCCACTTTTCACGAATTTTTGTAAGAAAAAATCGACTCATGCTACTACTACTACGCTACTAGTCCAATTTGAAATAATTTCCGTATAAGCTAAAACTACATTTTTTTGGACTCGAACCCACACTTGGTTAGGTAAGTACTTAATTTCAAAAGGTACTCTAGGATCAAAAAATTAAGTAGTTGATGCTATCAGAAGCTATTCCAATTATTATTTACAATATTATATTCAGTTACAGTATAATGACATGTTCTTTGATTATCTTTTATCCATAGCAATTCCTTATTTGTCGGAAGCAGAAAAAATATATCACGCTTATTTTTACAACGTTTTAAATTGAATGCTTTTATTTCGTCGCCGGCTATAGAATTTCTTGCATCGTCATCGTGAGGCGCAAGATCAAACAGTTTAAAAATAGCCGCCGGTTATTCAGCGATTTCCTGAATATTCTATTTCTTTAGATTTTATTTTCAATTTTCCATTCAAATTGAACTGGATCGTTGGTTTAGTAAATCGATCTGGGTTCAATGACCGAACCTTGTGGAAAAGTGTATTGAGAAAATATCACGAGATGAATTGTGAAATGGAATGGTACGTCGTTATATGGATTGAATATTTCACATATTGTATACCCGTATACCGTGTGTAAAATTGGGCCCATTACCTGTAATATCACATTATTTCTAGAACAGGCACATAAAAGATCATCGTTACTCTTATACAGTTACAAGCACCTTCTGATTATAACGATTTAGAATAGACTAATAATAAGATTTTAGGCAATCGATGACTATGCTCATGATAACCCAAAACCTGGTTCAATCAGCAATCGTTTACCTATATATTACTACCATAGATTACTATCATGACAATTTTAAAAAGCAAATTAATTTTTCATTCCTGTTAAGGTAGGTATTAAGTTGTCTGAACACACAGTCTGTGTGTAAGAAGCACCTCGCTAATATTATCATTGCGCCGCTTAGAAGATGCGTTTCGTACAACAAGGCGGTGGGCGCAGACGCCGCACTCGCTCCCAGTGTGCCGCGGACATTATGGCACAGGTGCAAGCTCTACAACAATTATGTACTTTGTATACTTGTAATCTTTACACTATAATATGGTTTAAGACGAGGTAAAAGGTCATCGGTGTTCTTTCATAGAATGTGTACGAGTATTCTGATAATAAGGTATTGGGATTATTTTAGAGACTAGTAGACTGGCCCGACTTCGTCTGGGTATAGTCCATTTTTTCCCGTCTATTCCGTGGGAATTTTGATCCCATCGATTCATACAAACCTAGTCCCGACAGTACAAACATGTTAAACAAAGAGTTATCCAATTCCCTTGAGTTATTTAAAAGGTATGTTATTTCGGTTATTCATTTTTATTCATTCGCTCTATTGTAACACCATAACAGTTTTGTACTCTCCATCATAAACAAGGCTTAAAATAAAAATAAGCTTTTCCGACTGGTAGTAAAAAATCATTACAGCGTCGCAACCATGAGTCAAGTAGTAAAACGCCGGGTTTCGATGTTTAATAATTTAGATTAGCTCGTGCTAATATTGACTAACTAAACTACATCTACATCTTAGCGGGAGCTCACACCCTTAAAGTTTATAGCAATAAGTTTTTCAATGGAGCTTATTTAAAAACACGCATCTAAGAACACATTTTAAAAAGTCTCTTATATTTTATACGCAAGTAATTTATCACGTCAAAAGCATATACTTTTCACTTTGAAACCAAACCTTTTACGAGTCCTTTAGTAAAGAGAAATGTTGGTACAAACACATTCGTGACTGCGCGTAGTTCGGAGTAGAAATAAATCAAAGCGCGCGTAACGATGACAAAGAGTTGGCCTGCATGTTTGCCAACAAACTTGACAACTTGCTCGAACTTCGGGAGACATTCTCTTAGAGGAGAAGGAATGAGCCCTGTTCTAAGCCTGTAAGGAAGTTTTTATTGAAAATAGCTGGACTGTTACTAAGTGGGGTGTTCAGCTGAGTAAAAAGTGATATAGTATTAATTTGTTTCAGTTTGTAATTGGTGATCGTAATTAACAGGTTTTGTGTTTTGAAATGTTTTATTATTATGACTTAGAATACAATAAATTGATTTTTATTCTTAGTCATATGACAACACAAAAAATATTCAATATTTTTGTATTAATACAAAAAAATCCAACTTTCCAGTTAACGGACAGTTCACGACTCAACTACAGATAATTTAGTTTCTAGAGTAAAGTCACACATAAACATCGTAAGTTAAGAATAATAAATTGTATGCAGAAGCAGAATAACTTGTTACGTAACTATCTTCATACTAAAGTCCTACCTGTTATTCTTCACATAACCACTGCATTCCTCAGTCTAAAGTATCCGCTATTAAAAGCTATTGTTTTCAAACTAGCTTCAAACAAACTTGCATATCCTTACCACAGTAACATGTAAATGTCGGAGCATTCTCGTTAGTACATCGTCCATTGAAGCGCGCAAACAATTGCGAGTATTGTTCTGTAGTCGGCGCCGCAATGGAACGTGTTCAACTAATTATGTTAAGTTTTAACTGTCGGACGTAACGTTGCAAAGATGTTTTAAATACTCAAAAGTACTTATTGTTGTACGTTGTCGTTAGGAAAGTTCTTAAGTAGTTCTTGGATAGTTTTTCTTCCGGATTCTGCTCGAAGTGTTTAAAAGTACGTTTTTCAAAGTTGTTGTGATGTTGATACTTTGCTTGGTGTTTTTAAAAGTATCACGAACTGTTGTTCCTTTGTATTTACTACCCATTGTTTAGTGGAGTCTACTTAAGCAAAGTAGTTACTATTAAGAGTAAATATATTTTCTTTTACATGGGCATTTTTTCTCAATATGCGATAAAAAATTATTGCAAATACTGTACTTAGAAACCCTACCAAATTAAGAAATAAACTCGTCATAATTAGTTTTATACTAACCTTTATTGTCTTAATGCTAAGCACCTCTTCTTAAAATTTTTAGCACAATTTTATCTCATCCGAAATAATATTAAGAGTAATTTTTGATCACCCCTACTACATACTGTTTGAAACCAAGCCCTTGTATGGTACAGTCAAAGACACAATAGTCTCAAAACCATAACGTGAGCAAAAAGGATATTAATATACAAAAACCATTTGTAAGTCGGCTCAGGGAGCACAAAACAATAGTTTAAAATGCTTAGGAAGCAGCCGCCGAGCCACTTTGTACCAAATTGCGGCTTCAAGTAATTAGCGAAGTTGCCGCGAATAGTTGGTATTATCGCGAGTTTCATGACGACACTTTCTAACTATTTCAACTATCACTTAGCGTGTAATGAGTGAGCGACGTTTTATGAGTAAATACTTTGAATCTTTTACATGTTTTTAAACTGAAGTAACGGCGCGTGTTGTAATGTCCTACTTCCTAATAATATTGCGAAAGTTTGTTAGTTTCATTGATTTATATGTGTTAAACATCTGCAATTTATGTTATTACCTTGTACTTACTTCTGGTGCAGGAAATCGGCACGGCATCTCAAATTTCAGCTCATTTTTTTTACAACGTATGCATTGCTTATGTAGAAATTAAAAGCCAAGTTCACAATCTATACTAATATTATAATATAATATAATAATAAAGAATGTTACAAAAACGGGGTAAATGATGACCCATTCTCTCTTATGTGACGCAAACGAGTTGCGCGGGTCAGCTAGTTTATCAATAAATATGAGATAACCTATCTGCTAAATAAACTGACATCTAATTTATGAAAGCAACATATAAACTTAATCCGGGTAGGCTAACTGATAGTTATCCAGAAGCAATGAAACCGGACGTAAAACATTCTTAGTACTGTGAACAATAACACATTACACGGCTAGAAGAGCAATGTAAAATAATAATGTAAGGCTTAATGTTGCGTGATACAGTAACAGCGAGCGGTCAGTTACAGCTAGTAACAGTTAGTAGCAGCCTCGGATATGTAATAACTGTTAATAGTCCAAGTATAGAACATCACGCGGACATACTCGTGTGAACGATAATTACTACACATTATAACTAAAGTTTTGCTTGTGAATGAGCTTATATGCCTAGAAAAATAAGTGACGGTATGATGAAATCGGTATTTTAGATCTGTAGCGTGATTCTCAAGCAGTATCAACTGCGGACAACCGGCTAGCTATTAAGATATTCTGTATGAAAATCTGAAGAGCGTCTCTAATGGGCGTCGTAGTAACTATTTTGGCAGTACAATTTAAGTGTCAAACTCTTGATTCTTCATAGTACCGACTGTAAAGAATCACGCTACGGTGTTATTTTCATATATAAACTATTTTCATTTTTAGGGCTATAATTACTCAAGATTCATGTCAATAATTTCGGAGAAAAGCTAGTATTTCCCTTGTAATCCTTACCCATTGTATTGTTCGAAAAAGCTAGGCAAAAACGCCTCATTGAACTCGATAAATATGAAACTAAAAATAAGAATGATCATTTTGTAAGAGGTATAGACAGTACATATCTAATAACTAGTGCTTTTTTTTCAACTGGACATTTCAGAAAGCCTACAACACGGTTTATGTAGCACTTTCAATATATTTTATTTAACATCTCGATGGTACAAACAAATAGCCGATGTGTATCGCTTCACAAATAAAACACCTCCACGCTACAAAACATTTCCTACAAATATTGTAATTGGTGCGAATTCGACAACACATACAAATATACGGATGCTATAAAATATTTATAACTGCTTGTTTATATTTTGAAGTTTATTATTTAACGTTTTTGGAGAATAATATTATAAACATGAATAAATCAAAGTTGTGTATGAATTTCATGTCCTTATAGAATTATTTTTCGATTGTGACATCTTTGTAAACAACTGATAAAATATCTTTCAGGTTTGCATTTGAGCTGAGTTTGTGCGTAATTTTAATCATAGGCTTGTTTGGAATTAAGAAGTATGATCTGACATTAGCTCGAACATAATTCAATGTAATTCAAAGTCCATTCTGTCAAAAGCAAGCCGGCTGGCTGTTCGGGATATTCAATGACAACAGTAAAACTTTTCTTAAAATATAAGTTGTTCTTGGCTACAAAAAAAAATGTTTCCCATGAAAATAACTGTCTAATCTGATCATAAATGCCTACAACTTTTGCATTAATACAGTCCACAAGGTCTCGATAAACTAACATCACATTCAACTATCCAGCTATCGTAAACAAAAGCAAACGTAGTAACAAAGCTCAAGTGATTAGACAAAGGAAGTATAGGAGTGGAGTGTGTCGGCGCGGAAGCGGCGCGGCGGCGTGGCGGCGGCGGCACCGCGGCGGTGCTGCGGCGGCTAAACAACGCGCTTCCGACGCGATCGAGACGCACGTCCGTTGTCTAGGGCTGACACAAATGTACAAATAAAGTTCGACTATTGTCTGATACAGATTCACTCAATAACTGGAATAATATATAATCTCCTTTTCGACGCTTTAAGTAGCTTTTTGTTGTATGTTTGAAAATTTTACAGTATCGCATACATACATATATTATGTAGGGAATAGAAAGTGATGCCAAGAATAAAAAAAATACATCTAATTTAAAAGCTTACTCATTTTATTTTCATTTAAAACAAAAGTCTGACATAAAAATAAAACTTAATTTTGAAAGCTGGGTATTAGTTACATTAGTTTTAATAACGCCAGAACTTAATTCAAATGCAAATCCAGGTTTTAAACTGGCCCAATTTTAACATTTTATTTTTACCAAAACTGTAACACTGACTCCAATTAAAAGCATTAATTAAGCTAAAAATATTTATTTAGTACATTCAGTGGGTGTAAGTGGCGTATCAAAGGTAATTAGCATCGTAAATGTACTGACGACCTTCAGAATAACTCATTAAGTAAATACTAAAACATGTTCTTTGAGGATGAAAGTAAAAACTTGAATATGTAATTTTGGTAACGTGCGAGTTATGAAACTAGTATTTTATGTGTGTTTCTTTACCATTTTCAAGGCGTAAAGTCACATTAGCAAATAGTACACGTGCTTTGAAATGTATTTTTACCGACACAGGGTAATATCAATTGCTAAGTCTAATCAACAGGCTAGATTGAAATATTATTTTAGTTGAAAATTGTGGTTCTAGTACTAGACTGACCACAATCCGTTCCCCGATCCTGCACCAATCTCTTCAGGGATATCTCATACGATTGATGCTCTGATTATTATTTATCTTTTTTTATAAAGACAACTCCCGGACTAAGAATTACTCTTGTGTGTCTGACTTTTGCAAACCTACAATCAACGCAAAGTACAACCAAACAACTATCTGTGGATCAAACAATTGATTGTTCCGTGCGGGATTCCAACCCACGACCTCCCAACGGTAGCGGCTTAGCGCCATGGAAGAGACAAAATTATTGTAATGAATCAAGCATAGGAGTATGAACGGTAATACGAAAAAGTTGAATTCATGTTGTAGATAAACACAGCCCTATATTACTTCAAGTGCGTTGCATGTGTGTGTGCGTGTGTGTTGTATACGCCCTTCACCCACACAGAGATGTCACACTGTTTCCTGTTCGTTATATTATTGTTCCTGTGCCACTATCTCATTAAAATTTATTTAACTACAAATAACGTAAATTTAGCTAGTTAGGATTATCACATAATATCTAGTAATAGCCTTGAGGCCCAAATCCAGGCCTTATTCGGCCAGCACGGTGGACTTTAAACTTAACATTTATATATTATTTTCAAACTTGCCCATCGATGACACAGTAGTGGGTGGAAGAACTTCTTTCCTTAAAATGACTTTCGTTTCATGATTTTTACTAATAACTTACGCATCATCTCAAACAAAATTCATTGAACAATCTCATGAAATTACCAAATTATCCATTGTTAGTTGGTTTTAGATTAAAATCTAGTGGAATACTAATTTTAAACTATTACATTATTGTGCAGTCACAAATGATATTTCATAATAACATAGATATTATATGTATAAAACGTTTTAGCAAATTACCAAAACTTAATACAACACTACTATGCAGACGCTTATCTTAAAATCAGTACCGCTAAATGTTCTAATTTGTACTCATTGCAACACATTATAATATTAAATGGCTTCGTTTATAATAATTAAACACGTTCGTATGAAATAAAGTCGTATTTACTACGTTATTATAAAATATATGATTAACTTTGAGGTAAGTGCATGTTAAAGCACTTAGTTCTTATATAATATTCAGTGTTTAATATTTATATCAAAAATATGTATGTTTTATTCATTTTAGTTAATTTACGTGTTCATCAACAATAATTATGATATTGCTATCTATACTAATATTATAAAGCTGAAGAGTTTGTTTGTTTGTTTGTTTGTTTGTTTGAACGCGCTAATCTCGAGAACTACTGGTTCGATTTGAAAAATACTTTCAGTGTTAGATAGCCCATTAATCGAGGAAGGCTATAGGCTATATATCATCACGCTACAACCAAAAAGGGCAGAGTACCAGTAAATAATGTCACAAAAACGGGGAAAATTATGACCAATTCTCTCTTATGTGACGCAAGCGAAGTTGCGCGGGTCATCTAGTCGTTAATAAAATTAATCTAGCAATTTAAATAAGTCATGTTAAATATTGAGACATCTAAATAAATTCCTTTTGGCAATGAAAGTCATTTTTTTCTCTAAATTAAAAAAATATAGTTTTACGCATCTTTACATAAATAATTTTTAAACTTTTCCCGTATACCATAGGAACATTCTATTACTAATAAAAATTTTCATACTCCACACCTTTTCTTCACTTTTTTCTCCAGGCGATGTATAATCTGCTGTTTTTACCTACGTTATGTACAGAGTATAACCGCGACTAAGTCCCGAGCTCGCATTGCACACAAACTCTTTTATCCTCCTTGTTGGGCCGGCGGGAGGAAACGCGGACTAATTCGCCTTTCTTACCGCCATGAGACGGGTGTTAGGATTATTTGACATGTCAACACTGTAAATGAAAGGTAAGGATTGTGCAGGAAAAAATATTTAGGCGACCTTTTAGTTTTTACTGCAAGGATAATCCTGAAAATAATAGGTTTACCTTACCTTTGTTGTAAATGTATTTTATGTGCAAAAAAGTTAAGAAATTTAGAAATTCTTTTTTTTATATTTCTTATAAAAATTGAAATGAGTGATAATTCATACCGTATTAAAAGAAATTAAGAAAAAAAAAATGAAGTTGGTGCTAGATTTGCACAAAATGTCACTTAAAGAAAGTCAGTACAATATTTTTCAGTAGCACACAATAATTTAAGTGACAGTAAAAAAAACGTGTTAATATTTTTTTTATTCGAAATCACAAATAAGTTCCGCAAATAATTGTTACTATATTTACCTCCGCCATTAATAAAAACAGCTTCCAAACATCTTCACATAAAAACATAGACTTATAAAAGTGAGAGACAGCACATTGTTATCTGACCTCCCCCCTCGGGGATATAAACGTAGTAATAAGAAGCGCAGTAACAGTAGAGTCAGCGGTGATAAGGAATAAGGCCTCGTTAATACAGCGCGGTATTGAGCCGCCGTGGGGTTTAAGACCTGTGAAGGTTATTAGGCTGTAAGAAGCGTAGGACAAAAGCTGGCTCTAATCATACTCTCAAACTCAAACTCATTATCTAATAATGAGTTCAAATTCCAGGAGAAAGATGGATGTTTACTTTAATATTGAATATTAATTTCCGGATTTTTTATTATAAAAAATCTGATCATCGTAATTCCTAGAATTATAGTTGAAAAACATTTAATAGAGCTTGTGATGTATCAAATTAAAAAAAAAATATTGTGCTTTTAAAAATTATTGTTAACAAAACATCCGAATTGAAATTATTACCAAACATTAACCGTACGCAAAAATGATCTAAAATATATGAAAACAAATGACGAATTACAAAAAACTTCGCGTAACCATAATTAACTATGCATTATTTGAATTGGTTCGCTTGACATTTCGGCCAGGTTGCACAAACACTATACTATAATAATTTATCTAATAAACAATTACAGCTAACTCTATTCATGCTTACTTCTCGGACTATCGAAGGCTCATTTAATCTGATCTTAGCACCAAAGTGCCTACATGTCAATCACATTGTCGTACCAAAAGCCTACATGTTCTAGCATCTATTCACGCCATTATCCTCTAACGTATCCTAGCACATAATGAAGTTGGTATATCCAGTGAGGCGGCGCGTCGCGGCCGACTGGCTCGTTCAATTAGCAGGTACTACTGCAGGCGCAGGCTCTATTACACACGATAACATACCGCTGTTGATGTGTTCGTGGTCGGACACCAGCCGTGTGGAAACTGCTGGCAGATTGAACCACTCAATAATACTGGTTTAGGAGAGAGGACTAGTTAGGAGTAGGAAGGAACAACTTCTAGATTAAAAAAAATGATCGTTTCTATTAAAGTCGCTTTGCGAAGTTCTGATTGAATTGTGTGAATGTTGCTGTATTTGCTTGAGCTGGTTGGTGTCGGTAAGTGGTCAGCGTCCTATGTACGGCTAATGCGCTTTCTCAATCGAACTGGTGAGACCCGCTGGTGGGAGGCCAGTCCAACCGATTCGCCACCGCACAAAAGAACTACAAATTACTTATCACGCTCGAAGGCTCAAAGGACCATAAAGATGTATGGGGTGCTAACTGGACCACACACACCTTGGAGATTTAAATGATAGTCACTGATAAGTTAAATGAGATGCGATTTATTGAACACTTAACTACTGCGTAACTAATGATATATGAATGCGATGTAATAATGAGTACCTGCATTAATGAGTGTATGTTGCGTACTAACACAATAATTATAATTTAGTAAATGCGATGTTACGGTAAAATGCTAAGTATGAATGACGCACGAGCCATGTACGAAATATGACTCGTACAGATATTATTAGGAATGATTTGTTTTTATGTACGTATACCTCTCTTCCTGACTATTTGTCTAATATAAAGAGGTTGGGTAAGCTTTAAAATTATTTTAAAAAAAAACGACGGCAATATTTAACACAAGTTTGAAGTACTTTAGTCATTTCCCGTCATTTTATCTCAAGTCAAGTTTACCTTTGCCATTGATATAAAATTGTTTCAATGAAAAATGTAGTGTCGACACTAAAAATAATGGTTTTAGATCTACCTTAACTATTTCCTGCCACTATCAAGTAATCCAGTGAGACATTAAAAGTAAGAGGGAACACAACAGATCGATCACAAGTGTCGGCGTCGTCGGTAATTCGTCTCATTTGTCGGCGACGCGGCTCCGTGTCGCGGTGTCGCTGACAAATGACCGCCGCTCGGCGACGTCACACGCGATGTCGCCGGGTCGTGATGTGCACATGATATAGAAGTGGATGTGGAAACAGTGATAGATAAATAGTTGCCGCAGACAGATTATGAGAGTAGAACTACAATATGATTTTAAGATAGGCCACTTTATAACCAGTCTTGTTTAACCATAACCTTGTAAAATATGATAAATGCATAAAATTGTTGTTATTTACCTTTTATTAAAGAGACTACATGTTTTTTTTTAGGCTAAATAGATATCAAAACACTAGATAGACAATAACTGGTCATCAGATCAGGCCAGGATCAGGCATCAGGCCAGTTTTTTCATACTTATCTAAAGTAACTGCTAAAGGCATTAACTTCTACATTTGTGTTGTAAATTCAAATCTGTTTCTTCGTAAAACTATCAAATTTGATTGTTGATTTTACTTTACCCCTATAGTTTGCTGAATGCTACTTTTGATAGACTGGCCGTAAAACAATAAAATTTTATGACAAAAATTACCATTAACTTTAATATAACACAAAGTCCAGTATGGCGGTATCATATCGACAGTCCCATTTGATTCAAATCAATAACAACATTGTCCTATATTTGAAGTAATCATGCGACGTACAGACAAATCTATTGGCATTAACCGGGCACGGTTCCAAATACCCGGTTATTACAGCAGATAAAACAATGCTCCAATCTGGGAATCGACGTGACCGGGTCATTGGTAATTGCAATGCTTGTATGGTCAGCATGGTGACGCGACAATTACACTAGAAATATTCATTTTTCTATGACCTTTTACAATAGAATGTAAAAATCAAATAGCTAAACAATTATGAATTTATTATCTTTAAGTACAAGATTTTTTTGTTATACATACATAAATAAAATGACGCATTTTTCCTATAGAGGTAAGCAGAGACACAAAGAACGCCGCTTGGTATTATCCTTAGAATCTTTCATTGCCTCATTCACATCCATACCATACACCCGTACATTTTGACATACTGAACCGGAAGAATTTGTTACTTATTATCATATTATATTCTGATCAGACTGGTTCTGACCATAAATTCTTCATGAATTAGAAGAACGTCTTCATGCTTCAGAACGAATCTATCCTCGTAATTAAAGGTTTGCCCTGAATGCTACCAAATTAGGACAGAAGTTGTAAAATTATTATGAAACTTCGACAGACCAAGAACAATTGGACATATAATTAACTTTTACCTAACTTAATCGAATAGGAAAGTTGCTGCAGGAAATATTTAGAATATTTAACTGTATTCAGCATCTGTAGACCATACATTGCAGTAAAAGAGCAGGGGGTATGTAACAAAAACAGCAATTACGTCACATAACTCACCTGTGGCTTACACTGTCGCGGCGCCGCGCAGCGTGTCGCTCTACGGCACTCGCCTCCACGCGCAAGGAGATCTGTCTCTCTCAACGTGTAGTAGCTTTTTATTGGAAATGTTTCTAGCTCTGAAGAGAATGTATTTATAAAGGAAACAGCGGGGAAAACAATTTATGTGTTTTTACATGAATATAATTAAGCCTTTATCTTTGGTAGCTGATAGATCTTTGTTTTATTGCTGTCGCTGTTGTATTGACATCAGTTCGAACCTTCGCTTAAACATTGCAGCGGTTGGAGTGTCTATCCACACGGGTCGGGCTTGAAAATCTTTCATGGGCTTTACGGGCTTGAATGTCTTTTCTGTAAAAAAAATCTCAGAGAATGCCTGGAGTTATAAAGGTGAGTTCGAAGACCTCCGTGCCTTGGAGAGCACGTAAAGCCGTCGGTCCTACGCCTGACCTCTCTCTGGCCGTGTCGGTTTAGCCGTCCCACCGGAGTATAAGAGTACAGGAATAGAGAGTGTACCTGTATTGGCCACATACTTGATAACTATAAACAAAGTCCTGCACAGTTAGCCAGTTTCAATGAAAATGATCACCGTAGCCGAAATCGGCCAGGACGTCATTTTATTACATTTTCATCGAATTTTTCCCAGTATTTTCAGTCATGCATATAGTAATTGGAACAGTGGTATCGTGCTGCGCTCCTGATGCTAGGCACGTAAACAATGTGTCAAAGGACGCCGCCGGCTACCACGAGTGTGAGAGTAAGTGGCAATCACACCGGAATATATTTGTACCGAGATAAGCTCTGATCTCGTTATTTCAACCATGTACCAAACTTTTTTTGATACTAAACTAGGTTTTCATGCCAGTAGCGCGATTCTGTATAGTCGGTACCTACCATCAAGTATCGAGAGATTGACATTTAAAATTTACTGCCAAAATAGTTCTCACGCAGCCCGGTAGAGGCGCTGAACAGATTTTAGTGTAAAATTTCTCAACAGCTAGGCTGTTGTCGCTAGTCGATACTAATAGGGAATCAAGCTCCAGTATTTTTGAAGTAAAGTTTTGTTTGATTTTTTATAGAACGATTTAAAGCGGTTTTTTTTTACTGTTTGAAACGGCATTGCAATGCTTGTAGGTATAATATACAGGTGGCTTTAGGTATTCATAGCTTTACTTCCGCAGCGTTGCGCATTTTCCACCGCTTCTCTAAGAAACCTACAATTTAAATGCGCTTAATCCTACTGTATTACTTTAGATAGACTTAACTGAAGACCGCTGTAAACAGTATGTAATACCTACTTGTAATCTGAAAAGATAATTTTCACGACGTTGCATTATAATTCAACTGGTTTAGCTGATCTTTAGTTACGTTTACTTGTCCGTGGTTTTATATGAGAGAAAACGATATTGAATAGATAAAGTACCATTAAATGTACCTCAAAAACCAGGGGTTAGTCAATCTTGGATTTTAAAAGATTTTCATTTAGGTATCGAGCTGGTAGACAAACAAACTTTTGCAATTATAATACAATCATGGAGTATATAGTGAATTATAGTGAGTAAGAGTATATTCAAGTAACTAGTACGCCAGTACCGCAGTCCAAGCCGCGCGCCTCAAGGGAGCAAGTTCTCAAAGTCCACAACTGCGGCCTTCCTGAATTGTTTCGCAATTTCTCCCGCTGACCACTCGGCCCCAACTTGAAGGAATTTGTCAAATTATATACTTATATACCTACCTATTAGTTGTTGGAGTCGGAATTTAACTTGTTGTTCCGCGGGGAATACTGCATTTACCACAGTAAACTTCTATCGTAACTGCCTTGTGCTCCGTGCGGTCACATAACTGGGTATTAATACTCACTACTTCCGTAAGAGTTAAGCATTAACGGTATAAGCGGGAAAGATAGACATAAACTTATCAGCCCATAATTATCAAATTAAAGTTTTGTAGGAATCTTACTGTCAATCATCGCTTACATAAAGTTGTTTAACTTCTTCGTAAAGAATTCCAATTCTTTTTTTAATAACAATAATGTTTTATGGGTATGTGCATCCAATCACGCATTTTCCTCTTTAAATGCTCGACTAAACCAAAGCCATAAAGTTAAACAACCCACATAAAGAAAGGCATTTACAATATGACGAGGAAAAAGCCTTACAGTCATCTCTACGTACCAACCATTATAAAGGTCTACGCACATACGCCAACTTAACGCAACCTCTGTTCATACTCTACTCACAGTATGGCAATGAAATGTACATTTCATGATGTGTTATTTAAGAATCAATTTCATGAAGACGGTCTTAGTGAATGGATTGAGAACGAGTACACAAGGCATCACGCAAGAATCGTCAACGCGTCGTCTACGTGTCGCCCATGCGTTGCTAATTTTCTAGAAATGTTTACTTTTATGTGCGACGTATAGTATAGTAACAACGTTATATTGTAATTTCAGTTGATTAGAGTCGTCGTTGAGTCGGTGTATGTGCGGAACCCTTTACTGTTCTGAATCTGTGACCGAGATATGTTTGGTGAACATATTTTTTCGCCAGTTCCGCGGAACTAGGTCGTGTCGTGTTTGTCCTTGTTGCCGTTACACTGTCCAAATTAGACGGTTTGCTTGTTACCTTACGAGTATGTCGCCAATGGACGCTTTTATAATTCTACGTAGCTTTCGTGCTGTAGGTATTATGTAGGTCTGTGTTGTCGAATTTTACGGTAGAATGAATTGATGTCAAGGATCTTTTATTGTGTAATTTTTAGGAGACTAAGTACTGTTTTATCTTTTAATTTACTTGCTAGTACCTGCATATCTGCTTGCATAAATGTTTTTTTTTTTTGCTTATATACTTTCACCAGGTATATAACAAAATCTTCAACCCAGTCGTATAGCTGTGTCGACTATTCGAGACAAACAGACGTACAATGTAATTTTTGTTTTCATAATAATATCTACGGTACCTTTATACATAACTGTTAACATTAAGCTGACCACATCTTACATAAAGCAGATATTGATTTATAAGTGATAACATCATTTTTAGTCGAGAAACAAAGCACCTTGCATCATTTAAGTTTTCTGCATAAAAAACACATTCTTATTTTAGTTGTCCTAATTCTATCTCTTATACAACAGCTATTAACAATATTTTAGTATAAAATCATATGAAGTCTACCGTCATATCCCACACACGTGGTGGCACGCAACGTGTCACGTTACAGGAAGGACAGGTGTGTTCGGTGTTCAGCGTGTTCACTCATCGGACTAATATCGGAGCAACTGGACCGAAGCGGTACATGCTCGAAACTTTGCAGACATTTTTTTTTCCATGTATGATAGCCTCTTTAGTACTTTGAGATAGCATGTGAAATATTTTTTGCTGTGAATGATTATTTTATCATTTAGAAAAACGTACTTATTGAGTTTCTAGTACAATTTATCGAAAGTTTGAAAGAGTCGTTAACATATTTATGTTGTAAGGTACTAACAAGGTGGTGGGAATATTATTTAATACGTTATCAACTGTTCCTTTCGATAGTAATATTAATTATAAAATATATTATGGAGAAGACTACAAAGATAATTCACTTGCAATACAGTAATTTTATTAATTATACTGTTAACATAATAATAATATCAGCCATGTTTCTTACCAATCGCACGATCTACAAAGTCAGCCAACAGCCGTATGCAATAAATATTCAAAGTATCTAACTGTACTTTTCCGAACGAACAGCCATAACATCCCGCGTACATATGTTACGATACAAGACTGTACAGTTTGAAGGATTCTCTCAAAAGTAGATAAGTAGGGATGGAAACTTTCACTCCATTTATTTGCATCGATATTTATGAAGAAGTAGGTACAATCCATTAAGAAGTTGCCAAGTATCGGGCTGCAATGTATCGATACTCGGTATCGATGGCGGTATCGATATCGGAGTCGGCACAACTTTGCTTTTAGCGCATCCCCTCGGGTCGCGGCTGTTCGAGTATTACACCGAGTGTTTTATTCTCGGTGCCAATAATAATATCGACAATAAAGTTTCAGTACTTGCTTTTTTATTAAGTAGATTGTATTGAGTATCCTTTTGCACAATATAATTCTTTAAAAATGTATTATGCTTTATGGTTAATTCGGATCTTAGAATCAAGTTAACATAAGTAGGTAGTTGGTGAATTTGATACTGACATCTAGAAAATTCCGGCAATGTCTTTAAGCTCGCTATGCCCAGAGTTTTCATTACCTTCTAAGTGTAGATTCGTAGAATAAGGATCAATATCAAATGCATATACTAATAACTTAAATCAAACATAAATGTCTGGCGTCACATCGCTAGAACACAACAAACTCGCTACAAAGCAAGTTATCTACATTATCACAAAAACAAATCATAAACATCTCCCCTTTATTACGTAAACTTAACGAAACAAAAATAACCGTAGCATATTTACAATTATTTATTAGTATGTCTGTTTGTATCGTTGTATGTAACTGGGGTATAAAAGTTGTTCGTATGGGCTGATGCACCCTTATGCGTGTAGGGAACAACCCCCACTTGTAATACTGGCTCGGCAGACGAGCGACTGGAAATAGAATTTGCCGTACTGTGTAAATATTTGGTATTATACAGTCGGGATGGCTATTTATATATTGTCTATTGTTACAAATATGGATACATAATAATAATAAAAAAAATGTATGTGTACAATTGGAGTTAGAAGTGTATATACTGTCACTTACTTTGGGAATATACAATGTACTGATAGGCTTAATTAAGATAAGACAATGTTATATGTTACGAGAAGCAGGTATAATACTTTATTTTTAGATAATTAGTTACAAAGACAATATTGATATAATTTTTAGCAGTACTAAAAATAAGAACAATGAAAAGACGAAACAGAGCAGCAGTGGGCAGAACGGGGCTTTGAATGATGATAATGATGATAAAGATTTTAAATCGAAGGAACCACATGATCCTAGTCACAATGAATGTGATTATTTAAAATATGCACTTTCATAAATTGCTTAAATGTAAATAATATGACAATAGGTAATCAGATCGCTGATTGCAGAATTGAATTAAATAATCATAATTATTATTTGTACATGAATTTACAGATAACAGATGACTGCAAATTGAACAAATTAATTACTCACACAAGTAAATTCGAAAATGTTTTGTAGTTATCAAAATTCAAGAGAGCAGTTTGTGTGTTTACTACTCCAATGCGGACTTTTTGACGATAGCATTTACTTGGTAAATAGATCGGCTATATAAGTTTCGTGGTACGACTTTAAGTCAGCCTCCGTGGTGCAGTGGTTTAGGTCGCTATGCCGCTACTATTGCGTCGGGAGGTCGTAGGTTTGATTTCCACACGGAACAATTATTTGTGCGATCCACAAATAATTGTTTCGGGTCTAGTTGTTCTTTGTGTTGTTTGCATGTCTGTAAAAGTCCCCGAGACACTGAAGCAATATCTTAGTGCGGGAATCGTCTTTTAAAAAAAGTGTAAAATATATCTAATAATAATAGCTTTTAAAATAGTATTTCTTTTTTTTATCAAATTTATTGGCAAGGCCTTTAGCCAACAAAAGGCTATGTCGGCCTCATAGGGAAATGAAATAGTATTTCTGATAACGATATATAGCATATGTGTATGAGGCTTCCCATCACGAGATCTAGAGTTCGGTTTTAGTATCGGCAACGTACTCAACTTCTATTTCAGTCTTCACAATTTGATCATAATACAGTTTCATAGTTCAGTAGTAAATTATGTCCCTAATTCTAGTCTAAAGCTAAAGCCAAGCTATTTTGATCCAAGGACACCCAGTTATATTCGTCCCAGCACATTAATAGGCACTAACTAGAACAATGGGAGGTTTGTGTTCGCGTGTGAAGGCAGTTGAAGGCACTAAGTGGCCACAACGGCGCGGGCGAGTCAGCGTGACGGAGCTAACTTGAACATTCACGGCGACAATGGGACGAAAATACTTTGACGTCAGTGTGTGGCGAAAATTTGTGGCGGATTTTGTGTGTTCAAACATTCTTTCCTGTAGTAAATCGGAAGACGAAGTCATAAGTCATCATACGTTAGACATTAAATTGTTATTCACTACTGTTAGGATTATTTAAAAACATGTATTTATATAGTCATGTTAGTAGCTTAAGCATTGTTGATGATCGTCAATAAAAAATAGCTGGATGTCTAGCGTACTAAATTATTAAAACAATGTTATGTTTTGCTGCGGAACAAGAGATCTAGAATAAGAGGGGATTTAGCCTTGACGTTGGCACGCTGACCAAGCGCGGGCTGAGGACCTTTAATTTCTTAGGCTAGCATGTTGACATGCAACACTTTTGTGGCGATGATTTCCCTCACAGATAAAAATAACGATAGTTAATAAAACTCACAACTTTAAAAATATTAGGTACGTTACTTCATCTCTCAACTATGAACAAACAGTCTTGCAAAATACTTTCTAGAACAAAGACGTACATAATAGAGGGGCACAAAATAGCACGACATACTCGTAATAACCTCCAATCACTCTCGGAGGCATCGTGAGCATCGATAAAAAGCTTTCGCTCATGAGCTCGGACATATTTACGTTAATACCGGTACAGTTGCGAGGAAATTATATGAATACACTGTTACATTTTCAGAAGAATTTTGTCAATGTTAATGAATCCATTTTTTCGGGTTGTTACTTACAATTTGCTCTTACAAATTTACTTTAGCAAGTGTTGACTGCCACTGTCGCGCGGTGGTTTCGGCTCACCAGGCCGCTACCGATTGGATACCGAGTGGATTCGATTCCTACACGGAACAATTATTTGTGCGATCCACCAATAATATAGCTGTTTCGGGTCTGGTTAAGCTTTGTGTCCATTGTTTGTGTTTTTGCAAGTCCCCGCAACACAAGAGCAAATCTCATTGCGGGAGTTGTCTTCTAGTTTCTAGTCTAGTCGTTTTAGCTGACTGAAGAGACTGGAAAACTTTAACATTCTTTCATAATATAAGTAAGTTCTGTGATTTTTCTTACAGAATACATATTAATATGAAAACATGACAGTGTTAATATATTTATGTCCGTGATGATACCCTGAGGGTGCGACCGACGAGCTCGTTCGGTACAAGCCCGGCGTCGATGATGGAAGGTAATGAGCCGTTATTGGGCTTTACGACATCGTCACCTAATTAGCGAGCCATACCGAGCTCACAATGAGAGGGGTCGCTGTTTTATCACCTAGTGGACCTTTTGTTGACAAGTGTTAGTTTTTTATGAGACTGGGCGGTTTTTTATTAAATAGTCTATTGTACAGTAGCAACAATGAAAATGAAGAACATTAAACGCAAAATAAAAAATGTTACCTGCAACAAACTTGTATCTTATACTAGCTGACCCGCGCAACTCGCTTGCGTCACATAAAAGTGAATAGGTCATAATTTTACCCGTTTTTTGTAACATTTTTCAATGGTACTCTGCTCCTATTGATCGTAGCGATAATACATAGCCTATTCGATACCTTCCTCAATAACTGGGCTATCTAACACTGAAATATTTTTTCAAATGGGACCAGTAGTTCCTGAGATTAGCGCGTTCAAACAAACAGACAAACTGTTCAGCTTTATAATATTAGTATAGATGTATAGTTAATTAGGTTAATAGGTAGCCAAACGAAGTTGATGTGAATAAAGCTTAGAACTATATAATACCGGTAATCCTTTGGTTAAAATAAATAGAACTATATTTTTTTCACCAAACGAACTTGTATTAGAAAGATTGAAACCAAATAATAAGCCTAAAATGTATGATGAAAGTATATTGTATCGTAGTATAAAGTTCAAAATCTGCTGTTACATTTGAATAGCTACCGTAAAGTTCCCGACATAGTTGGACAGTCACGGTCTAACGTCATTTCTCTCGTGACGTGGAGATCGATACGGCATCATCTCGCTTCAATAAAATATTCACGCGGCGCTCCCGGATGCCGTTTGTGTCGCTCGCATGTTGTCGAGCACTAACTACCTATTATAATTGATAGTGCTTCGTTGAGTGAACCTTGTTACACATATGACGTGTCCAAATGTCGATGTGTCGATGTTATGTTAGTGTAATGGAAATTGTGTCGTGGATTTATTGACGAGTGCAGTGTGTCAGTGTGCTTTGTCACTTGTTTTTGATTACGATATGTTCACTTACTTACCTATTTTTACTGTCTCCGGGGCGTGGTCGGTAATGTAATGTATGCGTCTGCTGCGCAGAGGTGACAAGTTCGTATCCTGGCTCGGGCCAAAAATTCCTTTCTGATATTTTCTGTTAAGAAATTGAGGTCGTTACCCGTCCCGCCGAGGGATAATATAAAGAATTCCATAAAACTAATAGTGTCTTAATTGCTAGCATCTATGAAAGTATAATGATGTTAAGATCACGCATCAAATCTTGCTGTAAATAGCACCATTACAATAGTTTCTTTGACACATACACCTAGTTAATACCTAGCAGTAAACTAAAAAACATACTTCCACAAACTTAACGACTTCCCATAAAAAAGCAGTGGAGAACTACTCCCAAAAGGAAACAAGCCACAGAATCAACGTGGAACATGAACTGAAAAAGCAGTTTGTTTAGAACCGGTCCGTATCTCCGTATCTCCACAAAGTCACAAGTTACACAGCGGTTCCCTCAACTTCGCTATCACAATAAAAATAAACGGCTCTTTTTTAATAATGTTTTGTAAACTCCGCTACGATCGGAATTTTGAAATGTTTACCTCTATCTATCGGTACGGAGAGTAGAAAATACTTTTAGTTTCTTGACCATTGAAGCAACTGTTTATTTAAAAATTAGCGACTGAAATAAACTAAAAGACGAAATAGCGTTTCGAGATTGCGCCATAGAAAAAAAAAGTACTGGTAGTGCTTTTGGGTTTAAGTTTTGTACAATTCATATAATTACGTTAAAGTTGTTTGACTCCAAAAGTACTTGACTGCGTTATCGCCTGAAGCTAGCAGTAATTGCACCTGAGCGACTTTTGACGTTAACTGTACCTCCGGAAAAAAAATACCGAAGAGTTTTTAATAAAACTGAGAAAGTATAGGAAGGCGATAAGAAGCAACAGGTAGTAGGTCTGACAGTTGCAATTTATCGAACAATTAGTCGCGATCGCGTACAAATTGCTTCGCCGTTACGATTCTTTGCGATCGGTTAAGTTGACGATGATTGAAAATAACGCTTCCGTCATAAAAATGAATAGCTCATAAAAGTTTTTCAACGTTTTGTATCGACGACACTGATACAAAGAACGGTCGCTGATAATGGAACGATTTAGAAACAGATAAAATAAATTCTTTACGATATTTCTTCTTCGAATTACAGATTACCCCATTGTTCTCAATCCAAGGGTTTGTCGAGGGTGTGTCAATGGAATGTAACGTAGTACGGAGTAATGTTGATCTTAGTTCTGGATATAACTGGAATTGTACAACTATTTCTAGTGTACAACAAATTGTTTTAAAGGTCAAAGTCGAATGAAGCCCTAAAAATACTAGAATTCTACAGAAACTAACAATTAAGTGAAAAGGTAACAGAACATCAAGTACATGAAACGTGAAAGTTCACGAGAACCAATTCATGTTCAATTCATAGAAGAGCGACGCACGAACTGTACAACCGTACGTATTGTACACATTACACATTCACTGAACACGACTGCTTTAATCAAGACCTTAAACTTAAAGGTCGTCTTCAAAAGGCAAGCCTTTTTCATACAACCGTAACTCTACATTCATCGTGAAATGATCCCATAACACTTGACGTGACGACACGAACACGGAACGTTTCCGACACGAATTCCGTTTTACGTACCAAAGTTATGAGCACTTAAGAAATTAAACAGAATTTTTTAACTCGAAATTCAACAAATTATTTTTACGTGGATGAAAGTTGTGCGTATTGCAGCGGTATTCTTTTGACTGAGTTTTGTAATTAAAATTGTTTTATATGAAAACTTTGTTATTTCTATGAATTATAAGAAAAACGTGGCCGTTTGAAATAAAATATTTACGCTGCACGAATACCTCCACCGTGAAGTTTAGTTTCTTAGAATGGACAAAATGAGGTTCAAAGGAGACTCAGAGTACCTTGTCTAGAGAGTTGTCACCATCACATACCTTTGTTAAACAAAAGTAATATCTGTTAGTTCAAGGAAGTTCTTACTGCCTTTTTATTTGGAGTATTTGAAATAGTTCTAGATCGTCGCACGAGAAAGTAAAGTAAAGAGCCGTAAATCCTTCTTATCCATTTTGATACTTAAAACGTCGGCTGGAGTTTTGTTGGCGAGTCTGTTTTTGTTCAATTCGCTGATTAACTGAGAGTTCATTAGACAAACATTGTGCTAAAGTATCGGATAACTGAGTCAACAATGATTTTCATCAGATTTGTCGCTAATTGTGTCGCGCGATCGTCTTTCGAGTGCCCATTGAATTCATAATATCGTTTCGCTTGCTACTGAATAATTCCACTTGATTATAGGAAAATTTAATCTTAAATTGAAATTTGAATTAACGGCATTTTGTTGAAGTACATCGAGGCTCGAGTTGCAATAGATACACTATAGCAACTATAGCACTGGACAGTTCAGTATTGGCGCAACAGGAATACGATCCTATTTTAGCGCAATAGGTCAATAGCGGTTAAGAAACATTTCATATCCCAGTTTGAGATTTGCACTGAAAAGTAAAGCGTTTGTTGAATAATGAAAATATGGTGGCCAAATCAAACTGCGTACATTGCACAGTTTGTCGTAGATTTGATTTCCAAGTACATTATTTGTTAATGGTATTCACTCATAGTTATTTCAAGTGGTGTGTGTTTTAAAAGTAAAGTATACAAGATATATTTTATGCTTTCTTTTACAAGTTCAATCTAAAACAAATTAAAGCTCTCGTAGAAGCTTTACAAGCTGCAAGATCAAAAGCTAATTTCCAAGAACATTGTAGACAAACATTGAGCTTTGCATCCACTCTCAAGCTACGAGTACAAGCTAAACATCTGGCTACAAAACAGCTTACACGCTACTCCTTGCAGCTAAGATTGGTTCCTTTGCCAAATAAAAATAAAACACGAACAAAATGAGTTTATACAGAGTGTTTGAACACTAGGAAATGAGAAATAGCAACTGGCAACTAAATTATATTACGTACAAAGATAGCTATAATATTAAGTGTTATGTAGTTATTCCGAAAAAATAATTGAAAACTTCAAGAACAACATTAGTCTAGAATTTTATTCATTACAATTCAATGAAACTACATCCCTATTTTAACATCTTTTTCGATCTAAAATACGATTTGTTCAGACAAACAGTTGTAGCGGGAGAGTAAAATTCAAAGGTAAAGTGAATTTCAACTTTAAAACACAACAAAACTATCCTATTTCGGACATATTCCAATCGATCTGTTACACGCAAACAGACCGACATTACAGAATAAATTCCTCTTGATCCGTAAAGCCGAGCTCAAATCCTAACGAACGTGGCCTCTGTTGAGCGGAGCCCGGCGGAGCCCCAACAAGCCCTGCGGAGCCCACACTAATATGTATAAACCTTGTCCCACACATATCTGCACAATAACATACAAACACAGACTAATATTGAATATTTTTTTGTCTTTTAACATGCCATCTCCTTATTTTGCCGTTTATGATGCGGGTCCCAGCAATGATCTTATTACTATTCCATTTACCGTTAACTTGACCGATAGAATAGCATAGAATATTTCAACAGGAATTGATAAAAAATTAATAACACTGCCCGATCCAGAAACCGAAACCTCATCGATCAGCAGTTGCCTATAGTATCGCTCGGTACAGAAGAATATTGAAATATTTAACATTAAATATGATTCGGTACGAAATAGTTTATTCCAATGAGAGATCCATAACTTTCGTATTAAACTTTTGTTGAGGACCAGTTTATTTCAGGTCCAGTGGACGGTTTTCATTGTGTTCACGATACGGGAAATTTGCAAATTATGAATAACTTTTAGGTACAATACGTGTTTGTACGGTGAATTTTTGTATTCCCAAACTACCGTCTAAAATGACCTACTTTTCGCGTACAATTCGTTGGAATCAGTTTGTGTACTTAAAACTCTAGAGTACCTAGAACGAGAAACAAATGAATAAACTCATTCTGACGTTCAAACAGAATTTCAGAAAAACTTTAATAAAATATTTCCTAGAATTCTTCTATAAAAAATACAAATAGGTTATGATATTAATAAATATAATATGAAATTATTTTCTATTGAGTCTATTTCCAGACTTAATTAACATATTTTCACAAAGCGCTCTTGATTCCAAGACTTCGTTCAGTATCTCTTTGGATGTTGCTGCGTTAAGCCGGTGGACAAACACACGGGCCCGGGGGGTCGGGGCCCCATACTCTGGGGGCCCCGCGGGGCTCCTCGCGGCCCCTTTATTGGCAAAGTTTTTGAATATTACCATACTTGGCACGACATTGACACACATGCCGCGTTATTGAGCGATGCTAAAAACTGTATTAACTGATCGTGGAGCGGAAAATGCCGCCTAAATGTGGACGAGATTGATCACACAAGTTTATATTGCGGCTCCTACTTATCTGAGGATTAGAGGGGAACTAACATTGTACTGTATAGGGATGTAACGAATGTTTAGTACGAGATAAAATTAATGTCATGTAACTAACATTTGGCGTAGGGAACTTGAAATGCGTGTTACACTGCTAATTACTTATTAGGCTTTAGACTCAAATCTTAGGTAAACCGAAATGCATCTTGGTTAATTGAAGCAAAGTGGCCGGTACATAGAAATAGTTTAGGTCATTCTAATGAGCTTAAGACAACCATACGGCTTTATGAATGTCTGCTTATACTTTTGAAATCACAGTAGACTATATTAAAGTGAGGTATTATATTGATACACTTAGCGCTATATCAAGTAAACAGAAGAGTTATCTAAAACATTTGATGAGATAAGTACATTACCGGCGGCGGTAAACTTTAATATTTTTAATTTCCGCCGGCGTGTTGCGGCGTGTTGCGGCGTGTTGAGGCGTGTTGCGGCGTGGTGAGGCGTGTTGCCGTCTTACACAGGGTGTTCACTTCACCTGCACTCTATTACCGAGCCGCTCGTTAAATTGTTATTGTCTTAAAACTTATTAAGAGTAGAAGTTGCACCACTTGATTTCAAAACATCATACTTTACGTATATACAGGATTACGTATGCATTTCTATAATTGTGCAAAGATAGTGGAAACTAGAGACATATTTTTGGACAATTGTGAAAGTGTAAAACTAAGTATAAAGATGATTCTAGTGCCAATTTTGGGCTTGATAATTGGGTATGGTACCTCGACGGGAAGAGCTTGTTATTTGTATATTCTGACAATTTGTTCTTTGGACATCCGGATATTAAGAGCGTCTAGAAAAATCGACAGCAAAAATAATTGCCATCATCAAAAACCCATATCTTCACTAAACAGTACTTAGTTTGGCCCAAAAAATGAACAACTATTTATCCAAAGGCGACTTAAGTGTATACTAAGTAAACCGAATAGTAGTAAATTGTTCCAAAAAAACTGTAAAATGTCCGCCCTAGCTTGGCTCGAAGCCAGGCGCGTGAAGTTAGAGCAACTGTGATTATAAGGAAGCTTTTATTACACTCAGAGATATGTATAATGGCGGACAACTACTCTTATTAAGTTCTCACTCCGACCACAGATCATAACTCAGGAACGCGGACACTTAGAGGTGACGACTTTAATGCAGTTTTTTTTTACAAGTTTTGTGTTTAATTTGAAAAAATGTCTTCGGTTGAAGTGGACACTATGCCAAACTCCTCCAGCAGCTTTATTTGCGGCTTTAAATTTAAATCGAAGTGTAATCGACTACTGATCATGAGGTCTCGGGTTCGACTCCCGCTGTTTAAAATGTAAGACTTTACGTTACATGTAATAAGGGGCAAACCTATCGCATGTTTCGAGCACGTTACGTAACTTCAGATTGAGATTAATTTTACATAAATTAGAAAAAGACTAATAGCACTTTGTTGGACTTGGGAATCCAACCCAGAACCTCGTGGTTAGCAATCGTACACACTACCGCCAAATCACAAGAGCAGTTTAACCAAATATTAGCAAAATTCTATCCCATAATAATACAGCAGCCGATAGTAACTCATTTCGCATAATACCGGCACAGCTATTGATATTCCGTGGTAGTGAGTAGTTGTGAAGTAAACAATATAATCGGCTGGCTTCACCGGCTCTGTTTATAATGCACTGTTAAATTCACTGGCCGCCAGCGCCCGCGGCGCGGACTGTTGTGTTTGTTACCCCATCGAGATAACTTGTATCGAAAGTTTCATTGTTTAGACTAATTAATATACTGTATACATTACTACCATTGAGAAGTATTTTTAATAACGCTAACTTATGAAGGTACATTACGGCTTGTCGCGGTTATAGCCAGTTGTGCTCACCGGTCGGTAAAAGATCTGGGGGCTAAGCAAACGTTGGGGCGGTCATTCTATAGATGGGTAACCGCATAGTGGTATTTGAACTGAGCGTCTCCGTGCATCGGAGGGCACGTAAAAAGTCGGCCCCGGTAGTTCTCCATTAAGATAACAGTCGTTAAGCCATGTCGAAAGCCACTCGGGCGGCTTGAACAACTTTGACACTAGATTGAGCGCTAACCATACGCTAGAAAGATAGACATTACAGCTACATAGCATTTTTATACTGAAACTAAGCAGCAACTTATATAATCTAAGCAGCATAGTAGTCCCTACATAAAACGCGTGTACATAATTATTTTTCAATACGCTGTACGTGTATGTCTTTACGTGCAGTAAAGAGGATTATCTCGGCGCTATCTCCTTGCTAATGGATCAGACTATTAACAGACACTCTGTCATACGTCTCACTACCTAGAATATACTGGCAGGTATATGAGGGAGAATACTTTCTTACTTTTTGAATAGGTATGATTTAGTTTTTTATATTAAAAGCAACAAAACGAAGTAGTTTGACTTCTACGCAAAACACCTTAAGCTTCTCGAAGTTATTTCTGATCGAAATTATTGTCACTTAGTATGATGGTGAACCTAAATATCGTTATAAAACCTTGTATACTTAGGAGTTCTTTAAAAGGACTTCAAATAAATCCAGCAGTTAACTTTAATTTGCATGTGACGAGCACGGTGGACTCAAGTCATAATTTCGGAAGGAGATCCCTGCTTTCAAGTGAGCCAGTAACAGTTTAAACTGAATGATATAGCAAACGATTATCTATATCGTTTCTCTTTTCATTATAATTGAATACAACATTGTTCTTAAACCTCTATTAAATATTATATTCAAAACATAATCAAAGTCAGTTGACTAGTGAAGCACGAAAGCACAACAGACAACAAGGCAGACAGACATTTATTATTAGCGCGTCTGAACTCCGCGTCTGTAAGATTATAAACATAACACAAATACGAGGATCTGGAGCACGATGTTAATGAAACAACGTGTTCTCAGCTTTACACTGTACTTGTTTCATACATATTATAACTTTAAATATGTATACTTACTGAGATGTGGGGCATTGGGATTTTCTTTTATCTTAGTTATATGCGACCTATCTACATATCTAGGTATATAAATATTATTATAAAGTAGTAATTTTAAGGATTGAATCCAAAAGTATCGTAAGCATTGTGTGTTGTCCCAAGTTGTTCTGGATTTGTAGTAAAGACTAACTACTGTCTCAGCAGTTCTGATGGACGTGATAAATTCAAAAATGATCAAACTGATTTTCATTAGATTTTCACTAATATGGAGGCGGTTTTATGGATGGATGGAGTTTATTCGGAAGGTTTAGATAATTAATTTGATTTTTTTTTTTTGAGTTTTCTGTTATATTAGTAGTAGATGATATAAAAAAACATGAGATCAAGTTCCCGTTTCATTCAGAAAAGTCTCTCCTGAAAAAGCCCAGTACAAACAATAAATTTCCCAACTAATCCACATTAAGACAGTCTATAGATAGACTCCTTGAAAGTCTGGCAACATGTTGTAAGCGATGTAATCCCGATGTAGAAGAGCTGTGGCGTGTACTAAGTACTTGGTGACGTCACGCCGTGGTACACCGTGGTAGTGTGCGTGTAATCGGTCATTGAACCCTGTCACGTCTTGTGAGTTATAGTACTGCGTGACGTTTGGAACTTTTGGAGAAGAAACATTGCTTGCATAGAACGCATTGGAAAAAGTTCACTTTCGAAATAAGATTGTTGTGAAGGAAATGTAGGGATACTGCTGACGCTTTGCGGTCTGGTGGGCTATCATGTATTTCAGTTGACAATTATTTGAAACCCACTAAGCTGTACTTTGTTTTCTCCCTTAGATCATAGCGATTAACTAGTTGGAGGCTGCAATGTTCTGTATAATGACCATCAATTTGACGTTCACTAGTTGTCAACCGAGATATATGATATACCCGCTGGGCGGTAGTGTATTCGACTGCTGATCACGTGGCCCAGGTTCAATTATCTGGTCGGACATAATGCTATTAGTGATTAACGTTTTTTAAACAGTATTCCGGTAACATGCCGAGGTATGTGGCAATAGGAGCGCCTCCTATTACATAGAACTAACAATAAAAATAGGATTCTATACACATCTGCCTGCACAAAAGTGTATACAGTTGTATGTAGTGGTACAAGTTTTCAAACATTTCAGTTACATGTACAGTCTGAACGAGCGACTCACAAATATTCGATGCAGTTCACACACAGCACGTGCTAATAAAATGTTTACGTTGATATAACACGGTGTTTTTATGACCACTGTACCTCTGCTACTGATATCTGACTACTTTACACACATACATACGCGTTTATAAACACACCTGAAATAAGTACCGTCTGCAGCGAAGTTAGTGAAACACGTGTTGAGTGCAAGTTTAGTATTGGTGTATTTAAAGTTAAGTTAGATTTTTAAAACTTTACAATTATTTAGAAGCAGTGATAGCCGAGGTACTATGCAGTTCTACGCAAGTAGTTGATATTTTACGATTTGGGTATGCCACCAACAATTCATAGCAGTTTACATGTAGATAGATATAAGAAATGGTTATAAGTAGGGGTTACGAAAAAGAAAAATTGAAAGTTAGTACTTTTGAAAGTTCTTATAGAGCCCCTGGTTATATCTGACAGAGACTTTTTTGTTGGCTGTACTTAGCACACACATTATAGCTAGTATTGCACACAAGGGCGTGTGTGTGTGTATTAAGTAAATATACAGTGTAAATCAACCACATTATTTATTTTGAATCTCTACTAAATTCTGCCCGGCCTGTTGGCGTAAGGTTAGGTACACACTATGGCGTAACATTATTTTTCCAAACATTTAACACACCAACTTCTGTGATCTGAACGACAGCGTATGCGATTTCTGATCAAAATTTCAGATTAAATCGTCGGTTGAACTATTGGACTTTTTCAATTACTATTAGGCTTTTTCAGTTCCTGTTAGGTTATTCTCGATAGTAACCTGGAGTATGGAATCGAGCGCAGTACATATAACAATACGCTTGCTTTATATAACATGAGACTAAAATTGTTAAAAGCGAACCGTGGGTGGATTTCTGCCTACATCTTCGGTAAAACAGGCGTAATGTTAAATAATAATGTAGATCTAGACGTAAACAAGGTCATGTTATGTTAATTATCAACTGTCTACTTATTATTTAATGTTAATATTCTTTGATAATATAAAATTAAGAGCTGTTGTTACGCTCTGTTGATTTTACTGCTGCCTTAAATATTATGAAGGAATTTTAGTCTTTAAAATAAGCAACGAAACACGTTTTACAGGAGTAGAATTATACAGCACTGTTGTTGCTTTATTTATTTATTTTTTTACCCATTACTATCCCACGGCTGGGCAAGGGTCTCCTCCCGAAGAATCGAGCTACAGATTGGCGCAATTTTAACAAAAGACTCACCTGCTATCCTCATTTTCAATACTAAAGTAACTAACATTGTTCCCCGGAATACGAGTATAATTTATAAATTTACCAAAATCTTTATCTAAATCAATATAGATCAGCAATCGAGTCGTGAAAACGAAACACAGAATTAGTATAGGTTTTTATAATATTCGTAAATATTCATTTATTTGAGTCTCAATTGACTAAACACACGAAATGGTAATACGCAACACTAAAGCCCGAAGTGCTTGACAACCAGTAGCACTATAACCAATAACCGTGTGGTTCACGCTTGACGGTCTCTCTCGACGACACTCAGGTCAATGGTGTGATGAAACTGTGCGTATTTGCACTGCCATCGATAACACGCGACCAGACCACACAATTATATTCATAGTTATAAATGTGTTCATGTTTCACTATGAATTTGACGCTCTTGGCTCGGTTTAGGTTGTCGCTAAGCTACTACCAGTTTAATCTGTATCAAAAAGCAGATTAGTTTATTAGCGTATCGCATCGCAATAAACACCCTCACGGGGCGGATTTACCCTCGTGGGGACATTATAAAAAAAAGCTTCTACCAGTGCGTTGAAAGGTCGTTGGTTCGATTTCCACACGGAAGAAATATTTGTGCGATCCACAAATAGTTGTTTCGGGTCTGTTTGTACTTTGTGTGTTTGTTAAAAGTCCCCGCGATACAAGAGCAATTGTTCTTGCGGAAGTTGTTATTCATCAAAAAAAAAATGTGTGAAATATCTTTATGTGTCTGTGTTGGAGAGATGATTGAATAAACTTTTTAGAATTTCGTTTCTCGGAATGCTATGAAAAAGGTATAAGCTGATCGGTTACTGAGAATTAGCTAACAGGAAAACCGAATAATATTTATCTCGCCCGAGTATTCCGTCAGTGTTGTTTTAATCGGACCGGATACTATATAACTTATACAGCAATCTTTCACTCAATAGTTACGATGATCTTACCAGCACATGAAAGTTGTGGATTTGATTCCCGTATCGAACAAGTATTTATGCATGCTTTTAGTAAAGAGCTGATTTCATGTCTTTTTATGAGATTTCTCTTCGTCGCAGGATTCTTTCTTATAGTGGACATTTTTTTAGGTCAAGAAAGATAGGATGGTTTTGCAATAGACTTACTTAAATACTTACCTCATTAAATTTGCTCATCTAAAACCAGTAGTAAATCGCATGTCTATAACATTCATTCTGTCTACATCTTAAACTACATCAGACGCACATCTACGATTTGTAGTACACTAACAATTTCTTTCTCATAATACGTTATGTATAAGAGACCGTCGTGCTCAGTCGTCGACATAATGTGACAAATGTTCCTCAGTTGACGTGTGCTCAGTACTTATACCGTACATGTTCAGTAAACAGTTATTAATCAAACCACTACGACACTAGAAGACTACATATATTATTATGTATTTTATGTTAGGTCTTAGTTCATATAAGGTAAGAAACAAGCCTTTTTCAGTTAGTCATTACGGCTGTAGGGCAATATAACGTTAGTATCTTTACAACCCTGTACCTACTCGTTTTGTTACTTAACAGGCTTCCTGACCTATGAACTACAATTATTTGCGATTATGTCAATTACTTACCTATTGTGTTATGATGCGAATGGTCAAGTTAATTTCAATATGTTACTATTTATTTTGACATTTCAAGATATCCTGCGCTTGATATACGTTTTATCTCAACAATTAAAATAAAACGCTAAAAGTGGATTCAGGTTTTTAGTGCAATAAAAAAGGTTTCGAATTCACGATCCCTTGCTTGCTAAAGCCAGCAGGTTACTTACGTTTATAATTCCTTAAGTCTCGTGGCTTCATCTGTTGATTTCACACAAAAAAAACTGCATTCGCTAAACTTTTAGTAATATGAATACACCGTTGACTTTAAAGTATCCAGCCTCTCTTAAAGTTGCCAAACTTATTGCTCATTTATCTAAGAACGCATCTACAATCTGCATTCCTCCTCGTCCCTTGAACAAACAGTGCGCCGTCACCGGACGTCTAGACTCACGTGTGCACTCAGCTTTAGTTGAAGCTAACTTAGTAACGTGTAAGTTTGTATTGAGAGCCGCTGAGTACTGAGTACTGAGGATCTGTGAGTAACTGAGTACTGTGTGACTGAGTACTGAGCAGTCACTGAGGTTCTTGTAATTGTAACTTTGAGTTTACTTTGTAGTTTAGTTTAGGTAAAGTGAATGGCTGTGTATTCAGTGTAAACATGAATATATCATTGTGTAAATGAAGCCTCCTATTTTGATTCTGGTATAAGATTTGGTAGATAAATGATGACGCAACCGTATAATGCAGCGATCGGCATCTGCTAGAGTGCAGTAGGTCTCCCTATAGCATCAACGGTTTACGACATCGTATTATTGTATGAAAGATAGAACTGACTGAACCGACTGAACTAGACCTGTATTAATCTTAAATGAATTAGTCAAACAGATACCAAAAAAATGCTTCAAGCAAACTTTATTTCAACTCTTAACCCAGACACATAAAATTCACTCGTCATTCAGTATAAATCCGAGTAAAAATTAAAATAACTTTGAAAAACACCGGAGTTCTGTGCAAATTTCATAAGAATACCTTTTACAGAAGTGTGGGCGTTTTTTCACAGCGTTTAAAGGATTATGCCGAGTGGATTAACTTTGACCTATGACATTTCACTGTGAAGGTAGAGAGTTATGTGCATGGATTTAAATATAACGCGGGGCGAGCCCTTCGGCCGCAAGGCTGAATAAAATTGCATAGGCTTGTACGTGACTGAGCTGTGAAGGCTCGACCGTTTAAAAGCGTTTGTGTTGTTGGACGATTATGTTATTGTCAAACCTGTTCTGGTAGTTTAAAATCGTAAGGTCAAATTGATATTAGGAGTATTCTTGAAGTAAATCTGAGAGAGTACCCGATCCGTTACCAATTCCAACAATCGAATTCTATAAAAAAAATATAATAAGAAATTAAGCAGCTCCTCTAGCGTTAGCCAGTTACAAATATCTAACTTATTGTAATACAAATTTGCTAGTGGTTGTGTGTCGTTTTAAATATCTGCACAAAAACAATATTTGTAACTTTTACACCACTTTTTACTTCTTTGATACTGACCGTTATATGCTTCAACCATTTCCAATCATTCCTCACTCAGTAAGGGTCACAGTGTCCTGTATTTCAGTTCATAACATCCCAATATTCTCCCAATATCTAGTATAATGTACGTGACAAACAGTAAGCATGCTCATTGCGCGGATAACATCGCCTCGCAAGTTTTAACAAGACTCCACAAGTTTCGTCGCCAAATACTTCGCAACTTCAACCCGATGTTGAATGACCGTTAGATGTAGTTATTCACATTTCACTTAGTATAACAACAACCCAGTATTTTCACCTAATGATTAAGGCATAGTTGAATTAAGAAAGAAAAATCACAGAAAAACCTTGTCGGCAATAGATTTCCGTACTAATGTTATAAGTAAATGTTAAAATTTATTTGTTAGTCTTTTACATCGTAACTGGTGGATCTATTTTAATGATATTTACAATGAATGTAATTAAAGACTCGGAATCAAATAAGGTTTACTTTTTCTTCAAAAATAACGCCCTTAACGGCAGAAATAGGAGCCGAAACTTAAACCTTACACAAGCCAGCAACGGCAAAATTACTATGCACCACTCCACCGTCCTGTTTAAATGTAAATCTTGTCGGAACAAGACAGCGTCGTCGTTCTACAAGGGATTACATGTTCGCTATAATTAGATAATCGGATCCTTCGCAAACATCCCTACAGTCGGCTACAGTCGGCTACTCTTGCCTACTCTTGCCTGCTATTGGCTACAGTTGGTTACAGGTGACACCGGCCCGGATTATCGGCGCTTGTTATAACTAACGAGTTTATTAATACAAGTTCTAAGATGATATAAGTGTGCTTACTCGGTTTCTGAGATCTAATCGTAAGTCTTCAGTAGGGCAACATCATGGGACGAGTAAAACGATGCTATTTTGCCGGCTGTTTAGAGATGGTCTCTCTTTGTGTATACATATAAGGATAGTTTCTTATTTTTTTTAAAAAAGCAAAACTAAAAAGGAATAGGTGACAAACACATATTTCTATTTACCATCGTACATGAATTCCCAACCGTAAACAATTTTGACAGAGGCTCAACCCCACAAAATAAAGAATCGTGACCGCGAGCGACATTCGTGTTACTAATTATACGTAAACTTAATATATTATATGTACGTACATAGCGTGCGTGCTCTATGTTTTATTCATAATAGTTTTTCGTCGCTACAGATACGAAGCGATTTGAGGCAAACGAATGCAAAGATTGAATTACGTGAGCGGATTGCATGCGACGTGTTCACGTGTCCCGCACGACTCTCGCACGCGATACGACACTTAGAATTATATTTTTTAATGGTTCAGTCGTGCTAAAGTAAAATACTAGAGCACTGGACTTAAATACGTGTGTCCGACTATCAAGTAGGTCACAGTTGAGGAACGTTTTTCGCAGTTGTGTTATAACTGAAATTTCATTTGCAAGACCGTCTTATATTTTCACCACCAGAGACTGTATCCTATATTAGTAAACTGACTGTATAATAATTAGAAAGCCTGCGAACTAGGTAAAATCAATTCCGTCTATCCACGAGATGGGTAAGTGAAAATTCATGACATGTCGTTTACCAGTTCAATTTCTATACGGCACCTTTAAATCCAAGCTACTTCGCCATAAGTCTGCACCACTATTAAATAGCTATGCGTAGCAAAGAGCTTTTCCTATCTCAATAAAGCAAGGCTATAAAACTGAAAGTGGTTGTCTAAATATTTCTACATAATGATTACTGGAGCAGCGTCAGGTCGTCGCGTCGTCGTCACGGTGCCGGACGTCCAGTCACATCGAAGCGATAGCTTGTCGTTAAGATGTCGCCCGCCTTGTCGCCCCCGACACGCAATACTGTTGTTAAAAATATATAGCGGAAAATAATTTAAAATATTTATTAACACTTTTAATCGGGCGATACTCTTACTTATTTAATGAATGTATATATTTTTAGGGTAATAAATCCATTAAAAGACTTGCAATCGGCTTGATAGCATTCGATTTGCCATTTGCAATTGTCTAACCGCTTGTAAAATTAATTAAATTGATAAATCTTCACTGAAAGTAACCTTCAAAAACTTCATACTTAAACTCACTACAACTGACATTTCCGATAAATAACAATTTTATCTAAAACCAGAAGAGAAACACAACACATTAATATTAATAACCAGTCATAGTATAAGTCAAGTTTCGTGTACACTGCGCCGTAATTGTTAAGTCAAACACGACTTATGAATGAGGCACGCGTGCTCGCGTGTGTGCCACGCAATATTGCCCATAATTGCCGGCGACTGGCCGAAATTGGCCGAAACTGGGCGAAAGAGCCCGAAGTGGCTTACTGCGGATAAGTGGAGCTTATGAACGAAGCAGGAAATGGTCGATAGTAGTGAATACAAGGGTTCCGAGTAATGATGATGATTTGTGTGGCCTTAATGCCTTAGTGGCTAGCGTGAGACTTTGTATAGCAGAGGAATAGGAGTCTAAAACTTGTTTTGATTGCATGTACTGTTTCAATATTTGGATTTCTAGTCTCAAAATTTTCCATAGCAGCAGTAAATACAGCTGTCATTGGTCTTTATATAAGACTTGATATCAAACACCAGCTAATAAGTATGAAGCCTGAATCTTCTTAGGAGCAATGGACCCGCCAATATGCACCCAATATCCATTAGGCTCCCTCCAAGGTATTTACATAGGCCCAGTCTGTTTCTTTAACAGCACCAGCATTCTACTGAAGAGCAGTATTTTGTGAGTGTATATTATGCTTTCCATCAACCTTCCATGACAGGCGAGCAAGTATTTTTTACGAGGTTCCCTTGACGGCGCCTGCGCAGTATAACACGAACACGTCCAACACGTCACTGTCGAGATGAAAGCGTTGTCATAAAGCACTGTGTTTACAGCCGGTGTCGCTCGACATATGTATGTACTTCAAAGTGATCTACTGTTTGAGGTCGATCAACTGCGCACGCAACTGCTGCTGCGGTTTTTGAATTGTAATTTGGTGAAGTCACGATGTTACAGCTTTGGTTTCCGGTCTGAGCATATGGGTATTGAACACGGAATTGTGTGAAAATGCTATTGTATTTCAATAAAATGTTAAAAGGATCGTGCTAAGTAGCGTTCTCTAGTCTTTGCCTACTCCTTTTGGAAGAAGGCGTGATTTAATGAACAATGAAAGCAAGCTCATACTTTCACACATTTTTTTAACAATATACTGCACACAATATGAATACAACAGCCTGGTTTTTAACAATATGACTAACAGTCCTTGTCTTGATTGAAAACCTGACGTCGGATAGATCGACTCCTATGAGTGGAGCGCGCAGAAGTTTGACACACGATGGCACGCGGCGTATGTTGACCACTTACAAGAAAAAGTGTCGACCACCTAACAAGCAATAATGTTATGTAGTTAACAGTTCCAAGAGCTATTAAGTGCTAAATGAACAGTTGTATCAGAAGTGCACTTGGCTTGCACGTGCCACTATTTACAGCCACCAGAGATTCTGCCATGTCACTTGGTAAACTGTACCCTATTTTTTGAGAGTACTCTTAAGAACTAATAAAGTATGAGAGTATGTAGCATTAAGCATATAAATCACTGCATGAACTTTTAATTATATATAGTGTTTCTTGCCAGCTATTCTCATTGGCCCTACCTTCCAAACTGAATAAATTATTATGCCACTTTTAATTTCATAAGTCTAAGTCATAAGCTTACATTTGTCGGTAAATCCTCTAAATAAATGTCTATGAAACGGCAGTCCTATTAACTACAGTTACTCCTAAATCGTTAAGATATCAGCTCCGATAAAACGAAATCAAACAAGTACACGGCATTATCTTGTAATCCTACACACACACACACACACATGCATCACAATCTAACGCACACAGTGACACGAGCACGGTAATGTTTGTGGAAGTACTGAAATAGTAATGTAATGTTGAACGTGCGCGTTGTTTAAACAAACAATACGCAGAGTTCATTCACACCTTCATATACTTCCTGTAAACTATACAGAAATAAATACCATTCGACATTTTACTAGCGGCGATCCAATTAAACAGCTAAGTAGATTGTAATTAAATACAATTATTGAAATATCATACTAAAGTATAGTTTTTCATTTTCTACAGTAATGGCAAAACTTAATAATAAATGGGAATATCAAATCATTTATTCATTTAGGTCAAATATTGACAGTTATGATAATCGTTACAACTACTGAATCTACCACTGGCTCGGAAAGGGAGTAGAGGCTTATGAGAAGAGCTAGCAAGAAACTCGCGGCCACTCTTTTCATAGATAGGTCCCCAGATTTACTTGATTTTGCTTATTTCCAGAAAATTATATCATAATTATTACTAAACTCTTCATCATGCTGGAAGTAAACTATAATTTGCCTTCTCAACATTTTTAAGTAAACACTTAATTTGCCATTTCAGTACCTACAGTAGTAGTATAAAACTAAAGAATTGTACCTACCTACATAATATTCACGAAGCATAAAACATGTCTGAAGAGTTTTAAGGGCTCCAGTTTATCTCAGATTTGACAAACTTTTACATAGGGACAGACCTTCGGGAACTTTTTTAGTTCTGTCAAAAGTTTTATAAAGTTCAGGTACAATTTCGGTCGTGGTGAAGTTAGAAGTAAAACTACAATTAAACTTAATTGTAGGAGCGAGTCGATTGACAAATAGACTAAGTTTTGTGGCCTGTTTATTGTCACAGTTGTTCAAGACAGGCGGCCCTTAACATGACTAGTACTTAATACTTGACTAAGAAGAAACTCTTGGTGAAAATTTCAGAAATCAAAATGCTTTTTATTTCAAATATATTTACTATTTATTGTGTGTGTTTCACAAAATTCGAAAACTTCCAACCTTTCAACGGCCACCCATCATAAAAGCATCTGCGCAAAAAATTGTTTACCCTAATAATCGTCTACCGACCATTTAACAAAATTAATCATATCACTTCATTTCAGTAACCATTAACTAAAAAAATTCAGTGATAAGTAATCTTTTCAACTAATATTACAACTGTTATTATATTTTACTCCATCCGTACTGTATAATATACTAGCTGACCCGCGCAACTTCGCTTGCGTCACGTAAGAGAGAATGGGTCAAAATTTTCCCCGTTTTTGTAACATTTTTTACTGGTACTCTGCTCCTTTTGGTCGTAGCGTGATGATATATAGCCTATAACCTTCCTCGATAAATGGGCTATCTAACACTGAAAGATTTTTTTAAATCGGATCAGTAGTTCCTGAGATTAGCGCGTTCAAACAAACAAACAAACAAACAAACAAACTCTTCAGCTTTATTATATTAGTATAGATGTATGAAAATTTTCACAACCAATATATTAGCTACAAATAGCGAACAGCACGTGATTCACTTGCTACAGTGTAGTGAGTGTACGGTGTAAATGTATCACCGGCGTACAATTCACACTTCATAACTATTGAGCATATTGAAGAATATTGTACTTGTAATAAGTGGCATTCTTCACCACTGTGTAATGTGATCGTGAATACAATTTATGAGATTTTCTTGTGAGTATAGGTACAAATATTTTTCTGTTCAGTCTGTGGTATTTATTTGTATCTTAATCAAACCATTTGGGTCAAGATGAATAAGGAATTACACTGCGATTGTTACAATTGAATTATAATTATTAAATTTATCCCTAGAAATGAAGTGCCACTGAAAATAACTAACAAAAATCTCTTGATACGTCCTTTTAATGTCTAGCCACTTACATGCCTTCGCCTTTCGCACCCGCTCCCCTCCTTGTTTCTATAGTTTTAAAGATTTCATAAAGTTGGTTTGTAACTACTTTAGGATCCAGAGGTTTCCTGTAAGTTGTAAGTCTTGATCGTGCTACACAATCAGGATACATTTCATAAGTCAAAACATTGTTCCATATCGACATCCTAAATTCCTGATAACCTTGTACCACAGGCTCCATAAATAGGAAGGTGTATCCACATAATCGGCAGCACACAATATGAACTACACAACAGGATAAAAGGAGAGATAACGCCCGCACAAAGTTTAAGGTAGATAACAGATAACGCATTGTTTGTCCACCGAGGACAATGTGTGGGACTACCTTTAGGCTGCTATTGAAACACCCTGATTAGAGGAACCATGTTTATAATAAGGGATGTAGTTATTTATGGATTAAAGGTGAAGTTGCCACGATCGGAAGTATGTTTCCCGAAAGGGTATAAAGATAATGGAAAATGTGATATACAATTTATTTGCAGGTACTTTCATAAGCGTCAAGAATTTTGTTAGACAAATACATGACGATTTTTTTTGCATTATCTCCTAAGGAACAGATATCGATTAGGTATTTACCGGATGGCCCTGCCTAAGTTTAGCCTTTAAGCCTGAAGACCGCAGCTGAAATTGATAACTACGCAAGCTATTAAGACATCAACAGGCTATTACAAACTATGTCTTATTAGACCCTCTGCAACGAAATATCAAGAAACCAAAAAGGTGGTAAATCTTGATCAATCACATATTGATAACCACATAGATTGTTAGCTGACATCAATTTGACATCAATTGATTGATAACTGCATCACACACGTACCAGATAGTTTACGTTTAATTTAGTTGCAATACTCCTCAATAGGAGCTTGTGGTGGTTCGACGTCAGTGTGCAGTGTGTGTGTGCAGTGTGTGCAGTGTGTGCAGTGTGTGTGCAGTGTGTGTGCAGTGTGTGTGCAGTGTGTGTGTGCATACAGTCAGGTGGGCGATTGACGGCTGATTGATTTGCACGCGAGCCTCCATTATAGCTAGCTATACACGGCGGAGGATATTGCTAGCAGGATGTGGGCGGGATAAGTGCTGGCTTTGTACTTAACTCCAGTCTTAAGTGGAATAGATCTAACGTTGTGTTGTTGTTATATGTAATTATTTAGAGGAAATAGAGGTTTTTAAAGGTTAAAGCTACTCGTAAGAATGGTTTTATATACAGTGTGTTTCATTAGAACCATGTTATCATCAGCATCTGTAGAATTTGTTTTTTATGGCCAAATGTAGCAGCTGATCTAAGGCTTGTAACGAGAAATTAAATTATGATACTTACCAGGAAACACACGGACAATAGTTATTTTTTTTAAACTACGCAGTAGTAGATACCATGAAAATCGTACGAAAGTACCTTTGATGCGTATAGTACGGTTGTACCGGTTGAGCCATTTCTCCCAGCGATAACATAATATTTCTCTTACGAAAATGACAATTCGCTGCCCATGGTTGTCATATTTTTCATTTTTGCCCAGGGACTAAACATAGCGATAAAAGAATATTTGTAATGCAAAAACTACATGATATTATAGCTTTGAATGGATACTGTACTTTATTCAGTCGGGCAGTAAGTGTTCGTCGAGCGGCGCGCGATGCGATACGACGTGACGGACGTGACAGTGTACAAACAATTAAACACGACGTGACGATTTAAAACTTTACACTGAAGATACACTTATATTATAGAGTTTAAATGAAACTACACGTTATTGAGTGAGTGAGTAGTAGTAGTTAGTATTCTTGTGTGATATAGTTGGTGTTGATGGATTTTTTTACCGAATAATAATAATAATAATGCCTTCTTGATTCATTTAGTGTTCATTCCATTTTTCATTGTAGGTTTTGTTGAAACTAGGCCATAGTGCAGGAATTGTTTATGATGGCCAAGTGTGTAAAAAATTTCAGGTTTTAGGATACTGTATCAAAATGACCGGTGGAAATATTTTAGTGCAGCTGAATTAAAAAATAACAATAACTTTTTGACTCTGTCTTAGAGTCGAACACGAGACAGTGCTAAATCATTCTGTACCTCTGATACCCGAAGATATTGTGAAGGGTCAGAGCCCATTCGTCCCCTAAAATTCGTCCCCTAGTATAAAAGTTGTAGATTCGGCCCCTACATAGGTGCCCATTGGTCTCCTGGTAGGGGACCAATTAATATTTTAATAAAAAATATTATTTTTAAGGTACCCATTCGTCCCCTCTAATATATATACAATATAAGTTAAAGATTCGGCACCTATTTAGGTGCCTATTGGTCCCCTGAGATAAAATTTGCTATATTTTACATAAGAAACGGTTAACATAATACACTTGTGAACAGTTTATTAACGGAATTTATTGAATAAATCATAACAGATCATTGAAAAAAGAGCTATGATGAATGATAATCCATCGTTGATTTATCTAGTCTTCAATAATTACTGTGATTTTAGTATTTTTTTTGTACTGTTATATTTTTTTAGATTTAAGCTATTATGATTTTGCATGTATGTAGTTGGTAAATATACAAAAAAATAAGAAGTAATTATTTACTGTTGATATGTGTTCTATTTTTTTCTGCATATTTTATATTTAATGTTGATTTATATGATGGTCAATCAAGACTGATTTTTGTAAAAGAGTTGTATTTTGTTAGTTTCTAGGACATTGTGATTTTGTATGTGTTAATCTTATTCGAAATAAACATGATATCTACGGAAATACTATATTTTTTATTATAGCCTTTTCTGCGCGACTGTACCAGGACTACCAAGCTGCAGTATACACATATACATGTACTTATATTAGAAGAATGAATAAAAATAAATATTCTTCAGGGGACGAATGGGCCCCTCAAAAGTTCCAGGGGACGAGTGCGCACAGGGTGCGAATCTTAGGAGACGAATGGGCTCTGACCCATTGTGAAAGTGGAATATTCACAGTTTGGAGGTTGTTCAAACAATGTTGGCACAATCTGAAATAATTAACAAGTATATTCTATTCGGAGTTAGTGAATGAGATAGAGAGAGAACAGCCGTGAGTCAACAGCGAGCGATATTAATGAGAACTTTATTAATATTCTCATCTCAGCACACACTTAGATAAACCATTATGAAGTACACACTAAAGGGACATAAATATACATTAGAACAGTTAGTTTTTATTGTGACACTGTAACACATGACATGATAAAAAAACTATCTCCTCACAGGTAACTAAACATGGCTGAGGTCTGTAGATGTGTAATAATTCAAATTCAAATTTGAACTGTGATCCTTGAGACTAGTACGAAGTATGTATAATATAGTAAAAATGTTTTTAGTATAAAAAATCATCTTTGCTGTGGTAGTATTCAGCAAAACGATTCCGATCTAATGACGATCCAATTTCAATCTCAGAAAATTTTGAAATCTCAGTGCTGTAATTTTTAATGCCAAAAATTACATGAATTTTCTCCAGGATAATTCTCATTATCAGTATTTTGAAAAAGTCTGCTCTAATACATAATGAAGTTTAGAAAGCGAATAGAAACACAAGGTAAACTTTTAGCTGTTATTAATTAATATTGAATAATATAGTGCTTAATAAAGCGAGCCAACTAAATTGAAGTAGCGGCGTTATTCCATCGCCTGAATATACATCATTACAGCGCGGTAACCAACAGTGTGTACGGAGCTTTATGTGCAGTGTGTACCGGCCTTAATGTTGCACAACCTCATTAGGGCTGTTTAATATTAGCGAGGAATAGATAGAGAATGTTTAATCCTTGGTTTTATTTAACGTTGTGGCTTTATTGTTACTATAGGAACCTTTCTGATAAACGTGATTCTAGGCTTAGCGGTTTGGCTGTGCGTTGATATATCAGTCGGCTTTTTTGATTTATTATTTGTATTATACATGGGCTTGATTTTTATCCCTCGTTTGGGAGGATATCCTTGTCTAGCAGTGAGACTAAAAAAGTGGATTTAATGTAAATGTAGTGACACTATTATCGATAAATGCTAGACTTTGATCAGGCGCAAAGGTGGAAAACGCGTTCGTATAATTGTTGAGAAAAAATATTCTATTCTCTTATCAAACATATTGACTTGAATATTGTATTCCAAGTCATACCTACCAAGTAATAGAGTTATTCAGTAATAGGCAGAACGTGTGTAGTACCATAAAACCCGTGGGTGTCCTTCAAGTACTTGAGTACAATCAATATATGCAGATGTTATAGTCCTCGTCAAAGTCACGCCTAATGCCTTGTTGTGACGGAGGCTCCGTTCTTTATGGCCCTCCCTTTCGTAAAACGATCACAAATATCAAGCTACAGATGTAGACACTCTTAAGTCAAAGGCATAAGGTTTATTTTTGTTTGATGGAACTGTGTGTGTTGTGTTGTAAGGCAGCTATTTAGCACATTACTGCGTTGCCCGTAATTCAGAATTAGTGATGGTACGCGACAGAGCGACAGAGCGACAGAGCGACAGAGCGACAGAGCGACAGAGCGACGGAGCGCGTATGTTATGGCGTCGGTTTATCGCTCGGTTTTCATGTCTCCATTACACGAATATGATGGGGATTAAATTTAACTGTCACTATTCAAGTAAACAAGAATTAATACGGCTTTAGTGTGTATGTTCAAGCTTAGTGTCTTCAAACAGTTATGTTCATAAAGAGCTGTAAAACGGTTGTATAAACCTATAAACTTTTATTGTTGTATCGGTGGTAATTCCATAAACACACTAACTGCCAAGAAGTCCAATCACTCTTAAATTCATCTCATCTATTTGCGGTTTACACAAATGTGTTACTCTACAAAAACAACCCCTGCGCTTACATTCAGCCGTCTATGTATATCTATTTAAAAAGCTTCTGCATAATGTGGCAATCTATCGAATGACTAACATACGCCTGAATTAACAACCTACTACAAGATCCGCTTCTATTCTACAGTGGCAATCAATGGCATATATTCTACATAAATATTTAACTACACTCATTGCATATCGTTAGAATTCAAATACGAAGTTGAAGTGCCCCACGTATCAGCTGTTCGGTCATTAATCACCTGTAGCGGCTGCATCGACAGAGTACCTCGGAATAGCCGCGAGCCACCAATATCGCGCACTTGACGAACACTCACACTCACTCCACTACGTACCGGCGTTTCAACTCATACTTGTGGTGGTGAATAAATAATCTTCATGTATGTTTCAGCCATTGATAGCCGTAGCCAGTTGCAATAGAGTGTCTAGGTTTATTAATTCTGGATGAAAATTTATCTATTTGAAGTATGTAAGTAAGTCAGTTGCCTGGTTAACACAGTACAAGTTCCAAGTAGTTTGGATTCAGATGACCATCTGTGACTAGTCCAAATATGTTTAAATTTTTGCCGATCTGGGGGTCTATTGTCTATCTGAATTGACGACTTTTTGATAACTACTTTTCTGTACATAATTTCATTTCTAAAATGATGGCAAGTTGTATGTTATATAAAAGCAGCAATGTATTGCATAGAGGGTATCAAATTGACGTGCTCTAGCTATCAACGGAGATACTCATAGCATGCTGAGCATCATATAATATGAAATTATGTTCCCATTGGTCATCATATTTTATCACCAGCAGATAGCAAAATAACTTAAGTTTTTTTTATGAATGACTCCCTGTAGAAACATTAAAGAACTTTAACATTAAGTAGACTAAGACCATAAACTTTGTTACCTACTTTCATTTTATCAAGCAACGCAAAACCTAAGGCCACAGGAAAGATCAGAAAGGCTGACCCCACTAACCATATGGAATTCATAGCATGGAAGAGAGAGAGAAAGAAAGATATAATAGCGGATATGTACCATTTTGTTTAAGTATCAAATCTCTTACTAAAACCAAAAATAAACGGAATTTCCTTGCAGCTAAATAATCAATCAGCATTTGATCATAAAAATGTAAGTTTAAAAGCTCTTCTCTCAGTAGACCAATAAACATGTTAAATACTGAACAGTAACTGTTAACTGTTCAAACTATTTCCAAAAACATTTCAACTATAAAACAGTTATAGCTTAGAGTTGTAAAAATTACAACACATTTATTTTACATTCCACATTCTTTAAGAAGGGAAACTATTTCCCACAACTTGAAAATACGGTACGATTCTCTTATTACGATGTAATAGAGTCCATTATTCAATGGCACGACTGTTTTAATAATACGTTTTTAAAACATTTTTACTACTACTATTTGTATCTATAGGGAGTTGATAAAACCGTACATTAGCATTTCAAAACTAAATTTTATTAAAGTTTTTATTTACTTTTAATGTAGCTCCCGGAGGAGGTATTAACAATTGTTTGAACTCTATATTTGACAAAAATATCAGACGTTTATAGCTGCTCAGTCTGATAGATTTCCCTCGGGAATGGAGAAAAGGATTATTTTCTTTCTTTTGTGGTCAGTGATTAAGCTTGTGTCAATTTTGAAATGTTCATCTGTATTTTGATATCGACTGGAATATCACAGCGGGCACTACTAATTATGATGATGTAGCCAGTGTTTCCCATCTAAGATAACGTAATTCGAGCCATTTTTTACTATTTATCAAACACATTTAACGTTCCATGATAAAGACAACTATAGTGTCTTCGTCAACAAAGTAATTTTAACTGTATATTTCATTCTCTAAAACTGTCCAAAATTAATTAACTATATACTCCGAATATTCACAGCTGAACGAATAACATCGCAAGTGACAATAACGTTAAATTCCAATTGAATTCTCTCACCTACATGCAGTTCCAATTTAATAGGTGGTTGTGTTGCGTTGTTCGCCGACATAATCGCGTTAGAGGTGAGACGGGGCCCTTTGACATGCAAATCGTGACACCACACCGTGCCGCACCGCACCGCTTCGCTTCGCATCGCTTCGCTTCGCACCGCAACGCGTCGCACGGTGTGACGTGGAGCTAATACTCACTTATTGCATTATGCATTCAGCGCGTGACCAAAAAGCTACCTGCTTGTATCGTCTTAACGTTTTATGTTCTTGTGAGGTGTTATTTTAATCGCTGGTGGTGTTAGAATTTTCTACCTTCAGCGGTTGGTGTATTTGAAACTAATGTTTAATGAACCTTCGTCATAATCTTGTTATAAATTAAATATTAGTTGGTGCAATTACGTTATGGTTCTTTAATTGTGACGTAATTTTTGTTTAGCAAGGATGAGTGTCAATAAAAATTAAATAAATGGCAAGCTTTTGTATACCTGTATACATACTTTTATATACCTGTTGCTGAGTTGGAAGTCGTGTGTTTGAAACACAAATATTATGATGATACTATATACCAAGTACCAAGTAGATAATGTATTGAGTAAGAGCATCGAGTCACCACAAGCAGGCTACGAGGTAGAACGTGTCGCGTATATTAATGTCGCCTCCTGTATAACGCCGCGATAATCTCACAATCAAACTAACGTACAACAAAACACCTTGTATACGACGCAATATGAATTCACTACATTGTGACGTCACTGGCTTGTTTAACTATAGTAACTTTTGATCGACCACCAACGATGTTAATGGTACTCGATTTCCACATGGAATTTTTTTTTTTTTTTTTTTTATTTTTTTTATTAGCCCCTTATGTGTCCCACTGCTGGGCAAAGGCCTCCCCTCTTTCCTTCCAAATCCGTCTGTCCTGTGCCAAGCTCCGCCACGATGGACCCGCAAATGCCGTTAAATCATCATGCCACCTTCGTCGTGGTCGGCCTCGACAGCGATGTCCATCGTGTGGTGTCCACTCTGTCACCAGCCTCGCCCATCTCTCCGGATGCATGCGCGAAACATGGCCAGCCCACTCCCACTTCAATTTAGCGGTTTTTCGTCCTACATCCGTCACTTGAGTAATAGAACGCAAGGTGGTGTTACTAACGCGATCGTTACGCCGAATATGAAGCATGCTACGTTCCATTGCACGCTGACAGATCTTGATGCTGGACTTTTGCTGTTCGGTGAGTGACCACGTTTGAGCACCGTAGGTTAGGACGGGCAGGATGCACATGTCGATGAGTCTTCGTTTAAGAGTAATCGGCAGATCACCCTTTAGGTGTTCTTTTAGGGCCCAGAAGCTCTTCCACGCATTTTGAATTCGTCTTTCGACCTCTTTGTCTTGCCGGTTATTAAACGAGACTATCTGGCCCAAGTACGTGTACACATCTACATACTGTAACACCTGCCCGTCTACCTCGACCCTACGTTTCGTGCTATTTGTCATGAGTTGTGTTTTTGACCTGTTCATCGAAAGCCCAACATCAAGACTCGCAGCGCTTAGGTCTCGGAGCATTGCTTCGAGTTCTGTGGCGGATGTAGAAAATAAAACAATATCGTCGGCAAAGCGAAGGTTGTTAAGTTTTTTGTCGCCGATGTCAATGCCGCAATATTGCCATGTGTCGGGTAAGCTGTTAAAAACCTCCTGAAGCACGCTTGTGAATAACTTTGGTGAGAGTGGGTCACCCTGCTTCACGCCTCGTCTTATTTTGAAATTAGGTCCTGACTGTTGTAATTTTAAATTTGCTGTACTATTTTCATAGATTCTTTGAAGAAGATCGATATAGGTGTGGGGAATATTCTGGTTTTCTAAAGCTCTTATTACCGAACTGTGGAAAATATGTTCGTATAATTTCATTAGTTTATTATATGACCCGGAAGAGTAATTTTAGGTCTTGGTGTATCCTATGAAGCTTATTGTACAGTCGATACTTTTCAATGGCTGATTTTTTATGATAACTTTAATTTGAAAAAAAAACCTGTAAGGATTAAACATAGAAAGTGGTCATAAAAGTAAATTTTAAAGTCGACTTAATACTTTTTAACTTTTTCGGTCTACAAAAATAAAACAATTTTTATTTTAAAATGATTAACAAGAAATTGTTTAATTATGTCATGGGAAAAGTCTTCATTTTTCAAAAGCGCCATGGATGACCGGGGATTAAAATCTCAAAGTTTGGATTGTAAATCACCGTGACAGATTCCCGACAGATAACCGCTGAACTTCAGGGGACATTGGGGGAAGTCGACAATAATTAGTCATTTTTTAAATTAAATGCTCTTTAAGGGTATATTTTTTTAGACAACTCTCGCACTAAGAATACCTCTTGTGTCGTGGGGACTTTTACAAACATACAAACACCGGATGCAAAGTACAACCAGACCCGAAACAATTGTTTCTGGATCGCACAAATAATTGTCCCGCGTGGGAATCGAACCCACGATCTCCCGACGCAATGGTACGACGTTAACCACTGCGCCACGGAGGCAGTTATAGTTAGGTATAGAAGCTATTTCACAGAGCTACTACGTTTTATTCTTACTAACAAATTATCTGTGACACTAAAATAAAAATAATATAATATTACAATATCATAAAAATCTTAGCACTCTACTCAAGTATACGTTTCAGGGGTGTCACATTAGAGCACAATCTTCACGCGACACCCCTGCATAAAACGTCTCGTAACACCGTAGAATACACGTCAGGTTGTATGAGGAGTGAGCGAGACAACGATATGTGACACTGTTCACATTATATTTTCATAGTACACTTAGTAGACGGTGGTATATTGGAGTGCATGTGATACCTAGTGTCGTGAGTATGTTCTATGCCTTATTTTTGTTCTTTGCAATCGAGGAAGGATTACGACGTTTGTTATAAAGATATTTCAGTGTTGAAGTGTTTATGCAAAATTACTTTCACATTATTTTTTTTTTCAATCATAATAATTGATACAAAAGTCTTAATAATAATATTGTTTATTACGTTTAGAAGTTTTGAGGTTATTGCGAACTGGCAGACTCTTTTTCATAAAGAACAATGGCAAGTCTCCATACAAAGTTTTACCTGACATCGTTTTGGAGCGTCTATGAATGAAAAAATGTTAAAACTATAGAGTTTCTTTAACTTAAACAGAATCATTAAGATTTTTGGTTTGAGAGGGCCACAAGAAAAAAATATGATCAATTTTATATTTTGAGGTTATATCATGAAAAAACTTATGTAAATTGCTGTTCTACATTATTTATGCCTAAAAAACTGATTTAGATTACGTGAGAGCAAAGACAATGCATTATTTTACAATTTTGTATAAAAATCGGATGTATATGCAGCAAACAAATGGTAAGTAATGTTAAAAATAGATAGGTACTATACCTACTTTACTAACGTCGATAGTCCATGAGAAAGCACAAGTAGTCGTGAGGGGCAGAGAATTGAGTCCGGGGGCAATGCAAGTCAAAACTGAAGATAAACCAAGAAAGCAATCGTAACACCAGCAGCAAGCAAAGCTAACTAACAAGTTCACAACAAAGTAAACAACTAGTGATGCTGATAATCAATCATCAATTAATCGATTATTGAAATAATTGAAGTCATAATCGATTATAGAATATAATCGAATTAATTATTTTTTAAACGATATTATTAAGATTAAAAACCAAAAAAACTACTGTTATATTGCGACTTACTATTAAAAATATTTTTGATTAAGGAAGTTTTTGTGGATGCTGTAATGATAACGTCAGTGATTACTGTAATGCTATTTGAGGTTTTATTTTATATATTTAAGTACATATTATTATTGCAAACAAATCAAATATGCTAATAAAATTGCTTAAAATAATAAGCTATTATAAATGGATTATTCTTTTCATATTATATATTTGTCATAATCGATCAATCGATTGTGAAAATAATTGATTATCAACATCACTCTAAACAACGGAAGGAAAAAAAAATTTTTTTTAGTGCTGCCTTTACACTTTCATCTAATAATACCTGACTATTAATCACAACGTTAATAATAAAATATGTAACTAAAACACCTATCAATTATATTTGTTATTTTTTTTTAGCAAAACCTATGTGATTTGTTTTTAACGTTCACTTAATAATCGTTTTTTGATATTTAAAAACAAAATAATAATTTTGAAACATTTTGTAAGTGGTAATACTGACTAAAAGATTATGTCCACTGGATGTGGACGTATTCAAGTAAAAGTTTATTTTGTAAATAATTTAAGCTAGGCTTTTACCGAAAAAGTTAATTTCGTCATAAAAAAGGGCTAAATTAATTACTAACTTTTGCACGTGTCCCATTTGTAGACGCTTCATATAACACTTAGGTAAAAACTTGCCATTGTTCTTTGAGGTTTTTATTTATCGTCTGTACTTTTACTAAATCAGCTGACATTACACTATTCTATTAAAAGAAGTGAAATCATTCTCGTTAAATCAATTTTAAAACTCACTACCGTCCACTATTTACCAACAAACAGAAAATGTTATCCAAACATTTTTTTAAAGCACAAAATGCTTGCTCATTTCAGTAACTTACTGGTAGGTAAACAAGTAAGGATGACCGCGCATTAAGACGCGACTGTGTTTGCGAAGCTCGGCCGCGCGGTGGCGCGAGTGTGTTTGCGAAGCTCGGCCGCGCGGTGGCGCGAGTGTGTTTACAAAGCTCGGCCGCGCGGTGGCAAGAGTGTTCGGCGCGGGTCAGCTGGCGGCTAATTGCGACGCGACTCACTGCGAGGTAGTGCGAGCTAGGGCGAGTAAATATATACTAAGCCTCGAGTGAGAATGTGAATGTAGAAACTGTCATTTGATACTGTACCTTCAGGCTGGCTTGAATTTGTACTTACTACGAATTTAGTTTAAGCCTGTAGCTTTTGACTTTTAGAAAATAGATTACAACCTCCGTGGCCCTGTAGTTTGTGTCGCGACGCCGCTACCTTTGGGTTCGATTCTCACACGGAGCAATTATTTGTATGATCCACAAATAATTGTTTCGGGTCTGGTTGTACTGTGTCCGTTGTATGTATGTTTGTAAAAGTCCGCGCGACACAAGAGCAATTCAAAGTGTGGGAGTTGTCTTTTAAAAAAAAAAAAAAATATTATTCATTTCATTTCTTTAAGCATCTATCGAGCTATATCAATACGCTGAATTGTATGAAAGGGCCAATGAAATACACCCACGTTTAAAGCTTTAGTAATCAACAACGCCTACTTAATAATTATCATCAAATACCTCTTTTAGTTTAAATCACAATGTTCCCAATTAATCATATATTATTCTCCCTAATTGAATGTCTTTGAAACCTTACTTTGGTGGAAATATTCCAGCGTTGTTCTTCCAGTCACCTACATCATTCACCACTACTTACTCGCTGCTCTATCGCCGGCGCCGCGTCGCTAATGTTCCGCACACATTAGTGCTCTACACTACGACGTACGGATATCTGTTCAACAACACCTGTATACATCGTCTAGTAAGCAGGTATTTTTAGTAAAATGTACGATATCATACTTCAGACGCGTTTTAGGTGATCCGAGTTCAGATCGAGCACTTATCTGGTGACGAAAATTGATCTGTTTTCGAATACCATAATATTTTCTGGAAAATATTATCTGAATATAAAATCATTTTGTATAATATTCTTAAAGGTAATTTTACACATCATCCCTTAGCCGCACTGTAATAGTCACTGTAAATTAAGCTATCAATAGAAATGGTCAAAGATGCATAGTTATGTCAGACTCAAGCTAACAAAATCTCCAAACTTCATCATACACTTAATTTCTAACAAAAACCATTTATAAGCAAAACAGTTTCAAACAAATAGCCAATCGGCAACATACGGATGGCTTCTTCATTCAATAAACTTTACAACTCAACTCAGAATACTCACATTACACTTAATAACTGTTCATAAACGACTCACATGGAACAAATCCTCAGAGTTGACAATCTGAGGCTCGTGTTCATGTCACTCGATTTGTTCCTCCGTGACCTTCGCCGTGACCTTGACCCCGCGACCCGCTAATGGAGTCTCAGCAATAATATTGTTACTAAGATGAGGGTGAACCGAGTTCCCTACTTTGAACGAATAACATACTGAAACAGATTCTGAGAAGGGCTTTTAAAATTGTAACTTTATTTTCATCGTTGCCAGTGTTTACTTCAAATATCTTTTGGAACAGTACGCGGGCATAGCGGCCAGATTTATTTAAACTAGTAAACAGTTTATAATGCCCCAGAAAGTGCAAAATGTAGGTACAAGTTTACTATCATAATACAGTACACCAGTTGGCCAATGCCTCGAATGGAATGAATGGCTTTAAGTCCATTACGATATTAAACTTTCATTTTTCAGCAACCATTGCACTAGCTATGAAAACATTCTTAATACAGTAGCTCGATTTTCTACGACTATCGACTACCGACAACCGAACTGTCATCGAGAATTTTTGAAAATCTGGGGGGCTATCACGTATCTCAGTTGACAGCCATTTGAAAGCCACTATGCTGTCCATTGTTTTCTCCCTTAGATTATAGTGATTAGTACGTTACGTCAAAGCAGCAATGTACTGAATAGTGACCATAGATTTGACGTATACTAGCTGTCAACTGAGATACGTGATAAGCCCGCTGATCAGCGCCTCTGACGGGTGTCGTAGGAAACATTTTGGCAGTACATTCTAAATGTCAAATGTCGATAGCTAGCCGGTTGTCGGTAGTCGATAGTGGTAGAGAATCGAGGTACAGTAGTTAGTTTGTGCGTGAATAGAAAAACTCTAAGTAACAACATTATGACATTTTTCGCCAATACTAAGTAAGTAAGGGGTATCGTCCCACATAGGTGGAAGAAGGGCTAGACTGATTGACTAAGTAGGTAAGTACAGTTTCTTTTGTATACAGTTACGGTTTGTATACAATTATGTAAAAACTTCCTTTTAAAGCAATGTTTCATCAGACGGTAGATTATAACAGCGTCTGTCAGACTAGGAGGTAAATATTTGATTACCTTGTAATACGATTTCGCTCTCGTATAAGATTTCTTTTAGAATACCTTCTTTCCACGAAAACAAGTAGATGTGTGTTCTTCACCCGCATATTGGTAACAATCTGTTGATGAACCTCATTCCTATATTTGTAGGAATTTACATACTTACTAGCTTATACCTGTAATTTCACTTACGTATTATTTAATTGGAGCTGGAATATTTCAGACATAATTTCATAAAAAAGTTTTCAACTGTTATGCCGTGAAAAACGAATAGAAAAACTTCCACATTTACAATATTAGTAGGTATTTAGTTAAGTAATAGCAGCTGTTAGAATAATCAGATTTTCTAGTGTCATATTTGGCCTGCTGAAGCCTACGACTTCGGTTTAGCAACTATTCACAATAATAATTGGAAGCAACCAAATCATGAAGATATGAGCAACTCTTTAAATGCATAAAAAACTAACACACTCTTTAGTGAGCATAGCTGCCGGGGACCACCCGGGAGTTAACATTAAACAGTTGGCATAAAAACGCGACAATACATTACAAACTTCATTATCACATACTCAAACCACAGGACATTATCTATGTTCAGTGAGGCATTCAACCACTAGTAGTCGTACAATAGCACCTCAAGTGGCGTGTAATCGCGCGTTTTTGCGACTATAACGTTTACTAACAAAAACAACGATCACTCAGTCGCAAAGTAATTAATTGAGCGTGACTTGAGCCCTTGTAATGTTACTATTACATCGTGTTATGATGCTGATTACTTAGTTAATGTCCCGTTTTGCCAACAATACTAAAGGCAAGCACTAATGTGTAGGATTTTTGTGTACTTACTTTTGGCTTCGCATGTGCTGTTTTTATAGTTAGAAAAGTAAAAGGTAAAATCAATCACTTTGCCAATTTTTTCGAAAACGATTAAGCCGTTTTGATATAAAATTATGACAAACAAACACATTATTATTAGTATGTATTTTATTTGTGAATTAAGTTTATTATTATTATCGTCTATTTTGGCTGACATTATTATATTTTTATATGATATTATTTTACTCTCGATAATCATTTAAAGCCTAACCTACCTAGTACCCGATTGCTCTACATTTGTCATAAATCTAATCGCAAGCGATATTTTCGATCGACGTATGAAAATTTAGGTCATAACATGATTCGTGTACATAACAACAAGGTTCGCTCCCTATATTTATTTACATTGTGTATTTTGCCATCAATGTTACATCGGATACAAATATAACTACATGATATAATATCGGCAATTTGAGATCGTTTCCATTTCAATATAATCCACTAGGGAGAGGACATACTTTACTTAGATAGAATACAGTTACAATAATCTTGACAATGCTGATTTGATACAACGTACCCTTTTAAGGTATAATTTTTAGACAATAATTATATAAGAAGAGAATCTGTGTGTATAATGTCAAAATGTAATTCAGTGAACATGACTAAAATAATGAGGCAAACACTTTGTTTTTAATGCTGACCAGGGAACGATAATGTTAAATTAATCTAGACTGATACTATTCTATCATAAAATTAGGTTACTAATAACCCTATCTTAAGTAATTTGTTTAACGTAGCGTAAATACTCTCATCATGATACTTAAGACTATAATATGAAAAGTTGAAGAATAAATCCGTGTTTGTGATCTTGGCCTACTTACACATCGTCGTCGGGACGATGACGGCAAATGTTATTATACGTATAGGGTGCGTTACGAGAGGAATCAGTTAAATATTCAGCAGGGGTTAAGTATTAAGGGCCAGGCTCTGCTTAAAATATAAATATTACACGTGACCGGGCTGACCTCGCGCCCGCGCCCGGTGCCCGCGCTGCTCACTACTAGCGCGATAACATCTGAAGCACGCAAGAAAGTGAAATTATTGCTCCACATTCAATAACTTATTAATGTTTTTAAACTTTCGCAACTTACACTCATATTTATTATGAGCACGAGCAGAGAAATTAGGTCAAAACGACGCGGAAACTAAAAGTTTAATATTTATGTAACAATTTGTCACAAATTATACGATGCAGGTTTTTAATTTCCGGAATAGTTTGGCAATATTTTTAAAAGGTTATGAGGATACTTTACGAACTAATAATATTATACGTGACGCATGTTTAGGCTGATTAATACTTAGAACTCTTGTTCAGGGAAATAATATGCATATTATTAACATTTTAAAATACCACGTTTATTTTTAGATAAACGAAAGCAATACAAATCTTCCGGTCGAAATAATTTAATCAATCTTGAACTCGATACTAGGTTAGTATAAGCCTTCTCTCGGAGGTCAACAAAGCAGGTAAATTGTCGATATTTGAAAGCTGCAAAGCAAACATGATTTCCGTCGTCCCGGGAGAGATATTTGCGGCGAATAATTTGTGTGGAGCGGCTTGTAGTAGCCGTGCTACTTACTGAGCACGTGGCTTGTGTAGCCGCACGGTAGGTACATGGTGCACAGTGCACGGTAGAGAGCCGGCACGGGGTGGCACGGGACCGACACGACCACGCGACTAACTCGCTTATTATACTGACGATACAGATTGACGTGTGGTTTTACCTGCAAAATATAAACATGCAGGTATATTGAATAAATGCGTTGTTTATAATGCTTGTTTCGTGCTTCGGTAGGCAGAAACGTATTAATTGATTCGTGGTATTGGAAAAGGTCGCAATTAATATATTCAAATCAGTAGATCAACTAAGCGACCGCAAATATTTATTTTTATCAAGCATCACAGTTTTGGATATTTAAATAGTCATCAATACTTTGGTCATTCATTACCTAGTATCGCACTACATATCTAGCAGTGGTAATTCCACCATAAATGTAGTAGAAAATGCCAGTAAAACGTAGTGAAAGCACGCTCGATGCCTGGTGACCTGCGCTAACGCGTCACTCCTCACTGGCTCGGTACAAAGGCGCTGCAACCGACACATTTCTGCACCGACACAATCTCATTCCACAAAGCCTACATTCCCAAAATGCATTTCTGCGACTTTACTATTTAAATTCTAGTTTTTTCTTCTTGTAGTTTGTGTTTAATATAGCAGTAAATTGCAGCACATGTAGCACGATTATCTCCAGTCGGTACTGTTGAATATCGAAAGTTGGAAAATTTTAAAATGTACTGGTACTGCCAAAATAGTTGCCCATTATAGGCAGACAGATTTCCATACAAAATTTTTCGATGACTAGCCGGATGTCAATACCCGATAGAAGTATTAGTAGTAGAGAATTTAACAAGTGTTACTCTTTCTTTTCTTGACTGCCAGCTACTAGTACCTACAGTTACTGCACTCCTTTGAACGGAGACGTTCGCTGGTGTCTTTGTGGCTGGTTTATTTTATTGGTTAGGGTTAGAGACAGCTTTGTCTTACCAGTACCTTCTAGATGATAAATTTCACACAGTCTTAACCAGTTGTAGAAAAATAGCTCACTTAAAAGTTTGTTGGTTGATTATTCTACTCATATTTATGAACCCGTAAATGCAACTGTATGAACGCAACAATAACCGTAGCATTATTCCGAAGTATAAAACGTAAGTGTTCCCGATAACGGAAAATCGTAAAAATAATACAAATTTGTATCGCGACACCACGCCGAGTGCCAATACAATGGGTGCTCCAATTCAATGATTTCGATTCCGTGTAGCTTTTATTTTTATTCATAATAACACACACACACTCGCGGTGCGAGCACTGCCAGTGTAACAAAACGAACAAACTAGAGCTTCCGTGCACGTCATTGTGTACAACGGTACAAGCTGGAAAATGTTTGATTTGGATTTGAATTATTTCCCTTTCTAATTCACTAGTAGTTGTTACTTCAAAACAAAAATATTGAATGGATATTGCAAAAAAATATGTCTCTATGTTTAGCTATGAGCTCGGGACTTTTGATGACGATTGACTTTTGGTGTGTTTGTGTTTAGATGACTGTGGTTCCAGTTAAGCTTGCCAAAAGAGACTTGAATAATGTTGCAAGCTGATATCAAATATCAGTAAAAAGATTGGAAACTTTATTTAGAAACACCAAATCTTAGCCGAACTTCCGACAAGGCAGCAGTTTTACTTTGACACAATTACAATAGTTGGATATCATAACTTGAGGACGGGTGTCGCTCGAGCCAATAAATCGTCGCCGGTCATAAATCCTACACCCCTCCCCCCTACCTCTCACCTCCCCTTCGTCACCCCGCGCAGTCATTTAGCCCCTAAACTGGAATCAAAACTTAAGGAAAAAGTTTTATAACGAGCTTGGTACGAGTGCTCGAGTGGCTGGAGCCTCTCTGAACTTCCACTCAAATATCATTTAACGCTGTCTGGTTTTATTGCACGAGTTAGACAACAATCCGCGTAATGTCTCTTATGAATGTGATGCCAATGATAGCCTGCCACAGAGTATTAATAGCGCGTATTAGGTTATTAAACAACTGCTGAAGTTAGGTAACTTTTTATGGTGACGTTATAGTACTACTGTGGTATATTTTGAATCATTTGTGGTAGTTAATACAACTGCTAACATCGGGACCGCTGTTTAATTATCTTTGACTCTACCACAAATACACCTATTTTATAATTTTCAAACCGTCTCTGTTCAGTTTGGTATTCTCAAATCTGTATCTGGTATAAGAAAGTGTTCACTATACTATGGACTATATCAATCCTAGCATAGAGGAATATAAATAAAATACTTTCAAAAAATAAATTGTTCAGCAATCTTTTGGTATATTGTAAATTGATTGGTGTAGGGTCTACGAGCCGAACGTACGGCATAACGTAATATATCGCCAACTGTCGACAATTGATGTGTACAGCGAGGGCGCGCGGTTTGACTGAATGCGCCCATTCACCGCCGCATTCCGAGTATTTCATTCAAAGACCTATTCAACCTCTTGCGTACGGTTCTGGGAAAGTATTGCCGTTACATATCCATCTAATATCGAGGATTTATTTATACGGATTTCTTTATATCGATTTAAATGTTGTTTCAGAGCTTTAAATCTACATTTCGGTGTGTTTGATGTTTTGAAATGCGAGAAAGAAGAAAGTAGTATTCACATTACTGGACTGTATTGTTTATTTTCATGTTATTGGTATGTAATTACTACGTTGTAATAATTCTCAGTAGTAGCGTAGTTTTTGGTAGTTGTTTAAAGTTATTAGTAGACTCATCGAACTATTACAATGTTCCTGGAAATCGCAAGTGTTGTATTTTACAATTAAACCCAGTTGTAAAGCAATCGTTTATTTACTATATCAAATAACGCATAATCTCGTCAATACCCAAATAGTATTCAGTATTAAACAAGACTAGGTAACTTTTAGTACCTAAATTTGGAGCTATCGATTATTTTTAAGAAATATTTATCACGGATTACGCTGGAGGCGCTGATCATTTTTTCATACAAATCGATAACTACTCGGTTATCGATAGCCAGTGTGGTGTAGTGCTAATCGTCCTCTGTTATTAATGTTTTACAATAGTTGAAACCCAATTCTCGGAAGTTCTAGTTTCACACAAACCCAGTATTAAAGAGAACGAACGACAAAAACAAGTGGTAGCAGTAACTGTAGCGCTATTGATCGCGCCGCACTACAAGCACTAACGTTTAGCCTTTTAGTAAATTGTACGACACTCGACACTCATAACAACAACACGCTACCAGCTCCACGGAATATATTAACAGTAAAACCACCATGGATAGCTTCACGTTATTTTATTTATCTGCTAGTTTTTGTTAGACAATTTGTTTGCGGAATTTCTAATCTTATTATATTGCAAGCTTATAAGTTTGAATACGCTCGCGTGAAAAAATAACTTATAACATTCAGGCATATTCTTTACGGTAAAGCATAATATCATGATGAAACCTTGCATGTCTAGAATTTGTTTAATACATTTTTTGATTGCATGCAAATAAATAGTGACCTGATCTATCCCTCGCAGACTCGTACTTTCCTAATTTCCAACAATGAAATCCACCAAACTATTAAATCTCCGCAATTTCTATGAGATAGGCCATTTAGGGTTTACATCGAGTCTATCGGCACTAGGTTAAGTTACAGTTATTCCACGAACAGATTGCCATGATTGCTACGGCACTCAAAGCCGTAACCGATAGTCTAACGCTCACAGCTCTCAAACAACCTTGTAATTACATTTCATCGAAACCGACTCAGTAGTTTAGCGGTACTAGTCAAAGATAGACTGATAGATTAGCCTTAGACGTCTATAGAGAACGGATAGATACACTAGTCCCAAAAATTAAGGGATATAAAAAAAGAATCCAAATTTTTGGGTGATTTTCAACAAGCTGAAACTCCGAGGAAAATGGTCGTACAGAAAAAATAAAAAAAACAAATTGTAGCTCCAAGTGTCTAGTTTTTAGATATGACCATGAATTTTTTTTTGTCATGGCCAGGTCTGGAGAAATCCTACGAAAACCACAAAAAAAAAAATTCCAAATTTTTTCCCTCCTAAAAAAAGGTCCACGGGCTTCAAAAAATTTTTTTTTATTCTTTCGTTCTAAAGCTCTTTTAGAAAATTTAATCCTCTTTAATTTGCCGTATTCAAAAAGCCTGTACGACGATTTGCCACGGAGTTATCGTCAATCAAAGCAAAAAAGTTATTTTTGACTTTGATATTCAATAACTCCGGAAATAATGATCGTACAGAAAATCAAAGGAGGGTTTTGAAAACTGCACAATATTTTCTATAAGAAAATGTAAACATCTTCTAAGAAATTTTTTTTTTTGAATTGAAACCTCGGACTGAAAAGAAGACAAAAATTCGCGAAATTAAGGATATTTGGATAACTTGGTATAACTTTGGATAAAATGGATGAACGAAGGATATCGTCGGTAATTTTTCAACCTCAAAGTGTCCCCTAAAATCCCTCAAAAATTCAAAGCGCTGCGATTTTTTTTTTCATTGTGCCCCGAAGCTTCAAATTCTTTGCTGTTGCAAAAATCACCATTGTGAGCAATTTTGTGATTTTTATTCATTTTTTGAATAACAATTTTTTTTTCTCTCTAAAATCTTTATTTTTTCGATTAAAAAGCAAACCGCAAAACGAGAGATCGTCTATCGCTGCCATGAAGTCAAAATCGAGATTCGTCAGTCCATAAGACACTGGTCCACTGTCTACGTCCCCAATCGTGATGGTCATGCGCATAAGTCAATCGGGCTCGACGATGTCGTGGAGCGAGCATAGGCACGCGTTTTGCTTTTTAATCGAAAAAATAAAGATTTTAGGGAGAAAAAATTTTTTTTATCAGAAAAATGAATAAAAATCACAAAATTGCTCACAATGGTGATTTTTGCAACAACAAAGAATTTGAAGCTTCGGGGCACAATGAAAAAAAATCGCAGCGCTTTGAATTTTTGAGGGATTTTAGGGGACACTTTGAGGTTGAAAAATTACCGACGATATCCTTCGTTCATCCATTTTATCCAAAGTGGATTTTTTTTTGGTAGTTTATGTAGGATTTCTCTAGACCTGGCCATGACAAAAAATTTTCATGGTCATATCTAAAAACTAGACACTTGGAGCTACAATTTGTTTCTTTTTATTTTTTCTGTACGACCATTTTCCTCGGAGTTACAGCTTGTTGAAAATCACCCAAAAATTTGGATTCTTTTTTTATATCCCTTAATTTTTGGGATGTATTAGGTAATTGTATTAGGTGATGTTTATTGCGATTGAAAGTAAAGTGTTTGTATATTTTGTATAAATATGTCGTGGCATAAAGTGAACGGGCTACAAAATCAATTGGCTATACAGAAAATTTAACTTATATCAGACTACCACAGAACAAGGATAACCTTACACGTACACACTTACGTACACTTCTAACACCTATGGGAATCACAATTGTATTAAATATTTATACTCCAAGCGCACTGTGCCATTGTAACCGTCAAAGGCCTGTGCCTACACTCCGGAAATATCTGGGAAAGGATTATTTCTCAAGGAGTACATCTACACACAGACGTAGCCGATTGAAATGTGCATGTATTCATGCACCTTCGGGCGAACACTGAATTACGACCTGAAGCTTGCGGCTAAGGCATCGGCTACATCCAATCAATAACTAGTTTGTGCCAAAATATATAAGTAAAACATCTACTATTGTAGTCTGACTACTTAGAACAGAGCCTAAGCATGCACGAGTTATCTAGATCATGATTAGTATCTAATTCTTTGTATTTTCAAAATAAACCAGCTGTATTAAACAGGTAACTGTCAGCTGCATAAGCCTACATCTCATTAATGGTGATGTTCTAAATTGTGAATTTTCAATACGTTCGCTAACTGCTAGCCTTACATACATGGCTTTCTACTAGGTTGTGAGGTTATACTTATACACGTGGTACCGCAGTTTCTCTCGAGTAACAAGCTCCGGTTATTAATGAGATGTCATAATTAAACAGAACGACACGTGCCGAGTATTGCCGAATGTTACCGAGTATTGCCGAGCACTGCCGAGCAATGTGTGACGCTGATTGAAATCTGTATGTAAATAAGTGTACACAATCGTTCTGAACTGATGGTTTGATGTTATGTGTTTTGATCAGTAGCGCGATTTTCTACAATCGGTACCTACTTTCTAGTCTCGAGAGTCTAATATATAAAATGTACTTAAAAAATGTTCCTATGATACCCGCTAGAGGTGCTGACCAGATTTTCATACAAAATTATCCGATACCTAGCCATGTCGGTAGACGATAGTGGTAGAGAAACGCGGTACTGATACGTTGCTAAGAAAAGTTCACTCACTACTGTGTTAAAACAGATATCTGGAAGGTCTTTTTTATTCCTGGTGTCACAATTTGGACAGGGTTTTAATCGACGTATGGCTGTTCTCAAAGTCTACACTAGACAGTTTTTTTTTTTTTTTTTTTATTTATTTAATGAGTTTAATAGCTTAGCGATTTAGACAGTACTTGGATACTTAACCTTATTAAAAGCGATCATTCCTTCGCTACAAAGTTGCGTTTATGTCGAGATGGACTTTCCAATGCTCAAAGCATAAAGATCTTAAACACGTCGGCGCCAATCATGTTCAGAACGACCGCGCTAACTGTGCTCTATACATGATTGCTTACTGAGATAAGAGAAAACTAGTTATAAGTAATGGGTAGACGATTCTTTAACATTAATTTGTTATAACAGAACTCCAGAGAGCTGTTCTACAGTTAGTACTATTTTCTAGTAATATTCGTCAATTTAAAACTTTCACGACTTGTACATACCTATAATACAACTGATCTTAGACGATGACTGTCGGTCAGTCCGAGACCACAGTCACTGCAATTCGACCAAACAAATAAGTTATCCTAACCTTTAATATTCGATCGCGTTTAAGACCCGTTACGTTACAGGTAAGAAGCATTTGACATTTAAAAAACTTCCGAGAAAATAGTTCTTGCGAAATATGTTAGGGGCGCTGATTGATTCTTCATACAATTTTTATCTTCATTATTCATTTTGGGTACTAAATCGGTCTACTGTGTCGAGTATCATCAAGTAAGCAGTTTTCCCAAGAGTATTAGGGTCACATGTCAGTCTCACCGGATAGCTCTCATTACTGTATGTTTACACGCGGCTCCTGCCCCACCTCGTCTCTCACGTCAACACCTAACTAGGATACCAGCTAATGGGCCATTTGTTATAGCAGTTTAATACACTAGTTTCTATAAACTGTGCCTTATAACCCATGTGACATTTGACAACGCCCAGAAAAGCTCGTTGGAGTAGTCACCACACGACACGTGCACTCGGAAGTCATTAGTTACGTTTTCATACGGAAACATTATTCTATAATACACCAATTGTTGTTTCCCCAGTTGTAGCTACTCTATCGGCACCAGAATGATTTTTACCCCCATTTCTTAGGTTTCAAGTTGTTCTGTGTCATTTCCATTTTGATAACAGTAATCTTTAAGGTAATATTTACTAAGTTCCGAAAGAAGAAGTAATTATGTTCCTTTAAAAGTTTGTATCCATCGTTATGTTCGTACTGAGAATCAGAGCTAAAAATAATAAACATTAGCATATTCAAATGAGCGAAGTGAAAATTGTTGGTAGTTTGAAACTGGAGTCGTTGAGACGACCCCCGCACTCGGCCTCGCTCGAGCTGATAGCAAAAACCAAATTTTAATGTGAAATATTATACAAAACTAACTGGGTATTGGTGATACTTTAAAACGTGAAACCAATCTAAGGTTAAATAAATTTAAGAGGGTTGAATCAGAAATTTGTTCTCTAAAAGACAGAGGAACTGACTGGGACTGAGGTCTGAAGTAAACTTTTTCGAGAGAGTTAAATAAAGGGCTAACCTATTACCTCGATTTGCCACTGTAAGGTAGGATTAAAAATATATATATATACCACTCTGAAGTTAAAATATCGCTATTTCAAATTCCTTATGAGGCATTTCTTATTGCTTTAGTATAAACACTATATTATTTTTTCCCAAAGTTTTCTCAGATACTTCTAACTCCCAGATAATAATACTAAGAAAGCAAGTGACATTGTTTGCTGCGAGTCGTGGAATAGTGCCAAAGGCTTTTGTGCCTTCAGCGATTCTCACTACGAGTAGAAGTGTTTCTACGTACAACAATATGAAACAAGTATTTTGTTTGCAAATATCTTCTTATTTATTAGGTACGGCATTTCAAGGAATGGAATTGGAAGGTCTATACTAGGTGACCTCCGAAATTACTAGCTCTAAGGTTATCCTTCGTTGAAGATATTGTTGACTATGTCAATATATATTTGAAATCTCTATATTGGCATAATGTTTAATTTTTTCATAAGATTCATAAACGATGCCCAACAATCGATGACGTCACGGCCCCAATTAATACCACTAACTTACTTAGTACTTCCAAGTTCAAGATACTGGACACAGACGAACGTCTGAGACGAGGCGAGATCACAAGGGAGGTGGAATTAGTTGCAGGTGTAGCCGATGTAGGTCAGCCAGCTGTAATAAATCTCGCTCAAATATTCTTTGAACGCCAGTCTCTCATAACGATTTTAAAATCTTGCGATTTGTACACATAATATTATAATATTAGGTCAGGGAAAAAGTCTTTTCGCATTATAGACTTCAAGAATCACAAATGAGTACACAGTTTATTAGGTTTCTTTCAGTGAGCTCGTGAGGTTCCCAAATCTCGATTTTATTACAAGTTCATACATACTATAATGCGAAAAGACGTTGAGGTCACGGGCTGACCGAAACGTATCTTATCTTTAACTTTCAATCGCGTGTAAGATCCTTTACATTATAAATATTAATTTCTTTATAACGTTGTGTAATGTTAACTGCGAGCTCTTCACCACTCGCAGCTCTTCGCAGACAACTTGTAGGTCCTGCTGCTTCTGCGCTAGACATACTAATAATGTTATAAAACTTTGCACTGCTTGTCAGTCAAACAATAAACTCTTGAATACAGTTTATGAAAATATCTTGCATCCTGGCTTAACTACTCCATAAAATTTCTTGAGATTTTGTGAGCTTCAGAATATAACCAGTATATGTACATATGTATGTATGTCAATCACACACAGGTGTCAGTAAGTAAAATATGCTTTCGCGTAGTGATAGTTGTACAGTATATACATATACAACCTATTTAAATACACAAGTCATAAAAACAGAGACTTGAATCAATTTGAGCTACATAGCACATGTGACGCCAGTGGCGGTGGCTAGTTTATCACTATGAGCGTTAACAACATTGAAGTAAACAATAGTGTGTCTCGGGGACAATGCGACAAGTTGCGATGTGTAGCAATATGTTGCACCAATAACAATTATACGGCATAATTGCCTCGCCCGGGAATACTTCCACGCAACATACGAAGCCGCTGCGCGCTGTGTTCGTGTGTGTTCGTGAATGGCTTGTATGATTCAGTGCTGGAATATTGGCTTGCTAGGATATTGTCAATAATGACATTTAAGTGAATCAGTTAGTTGCTTTGTTATTTTTTTTGCGGTTCGTGGCAGACAATGTACGCGGGATTTTATTCTATTTCGTTTTATCGTATGGTTAGTGGACAACCTAGTACGTCTTAAAGACTGTTAACTTAATTAACAACAACCGAGACCGACTTTTAACGTGTCGTCCAGAACACGGAAACGCTCAGTTTAAACTCCACTATGCGGTCACCCCTCTATAGATTGACCGCGCCGAGAGTTACTTAACCCACAGATCGTTTTCAGACCAGTGAGCAACTGACTATGATTTTCTAGTAGGTGTGAATAATTCCTTATCATTGTCATTTCTTTTCAGTAGGTGACTACAACTTAAAACAATACTTTGCAATTATACCATCCTTAAAAAAAGATTAAAAAATTCGTTGAAAAAGTGTTAAGTGTAAAGCATTTAGTTTGAAATTGTGGTATTAATAGTACAATTATAGTACATAGCTGTTTATAGTACTGGTAGTTAGCGTCTGGTCTCGTCTCGTGGCGTCTCGTCGCGTCGTTGTCTGCGACAGATAGAAGCGACAATTAAGTCATACATCATTCTTTATCTGCGCGTTCATTATCTCTGTAATAGGCGTATTGTTTGCGCTTATATACCTACTGTTGTGGATATAGTTAGCTGTGTTGGTTGGTTGAGGGGTGCTTGGCACGGGAAGAATATCTTGGTCATATTATTTTAATTGGGGTTTTTAAATTATAACTAGTATTAATGGCATTTACAGGAGGCATTGGCAGGCGATTAAACTAACTTATCAAAATCAGAAACTTAATGTTGTTTAACTACAATATGTACTATACTATAATACTTTCCGTAAGTAACGGTATAGTAAAGATGATATATTTTTCAAACAAACTCAGAACAACACTGAATGCTATCGTTTATCTTTTTCTTTTATTATTGCAGATATAAGGTTCGAATCACTTGAATCTCACATGTAATTAACAAGATAAGCAAGGTGAATGACATTATTTTTATCTTCTTCCAAGATAATCACAAACGGTCAAATTCGGTCAAAAAAACAAATACGCTGTACCTATCGACTATCAACAATCAAGCAGCGAACGAGTTTTATGGACATTTATCGGTAGCGCGATTCTCTACAGTATCTAAGTACCATCGAGCATCGAGAGTTTGACATTTAAAAAGTACTACAAAAATAGTTCTTACGGAGCCCGTCAGAGGCGCTGACCAGATTATCATACAAAATTTCTCGATGACAAGCCGGTTGTCGATAGTGGTAGAGAATATAGCTTCAGTGCTCCTAGCGTATTTTACAAGATCTATATTTTATGAGCTAATAATAAAATCGTATCACAGGTTTATGATCTACTCCCTGGCGGTGTACTATCATTGGAGTAAACACCAGTAATGAGCTCAGATAGACAGCTGTTGATGGATGGTGACACTCGCAATAAACATATTACTTCATTATCCCTCATAATAACTGTTATCTATCGCTCGTCGTATGACATTGTGCAGTAGAGCAATTCTCTACAGTTCGCACTGTCGAGTATCGAGAGTTTGACATTTAAAATGTACTACCAAAATAGTTCCTACCGAACTCGCTAGAGGCGCTGATCAGATTTTCGTGCAGAATTTTTCGACAGCTAGCCGGTTGTCGATAGTGGTAGAGAATCGAAATACAGGTCAATGCACATGCATTGTAGGGAGAAAAAATGCCTAGCGTAAACTTGCGGACCACTGTTGGAGTCATTCTAAAATTTCCATACTTTTACCTTCGTTAACTACTTAACAATATTATCTTTGATCTTTCACCTTACTTTTCGCTAATCGTGTTATACCGCCCTACATGTTTGTTAGAGTGATGAAAAATATAGAGCGTACCAATGTATTGTGCACTAAAACGCGCAGTTGGCTAGTTTTGATGGAACTGACCGTTAGAGCTCAATATCGGCTTGCAGGATACTACTTGGGAACTTGACTTTAGTGTACCTAAGTAAATATGTTAATTATAATTATAATTGATCAATGCGCTGTCAATCCATCAATCTCGTTGAGCCGCCTTGATTACTTGACGTAATCATACTAATTATATTAATCGAATGTCAGTTGCACTTGAATTATTAGGCGTTATGATTGGGCTAGTTTTACTAAAGGTCATAGTGCCGATAAATACCTAAAAGATTTTTCTTATCACTTACAATATTATCTAATTGTCCGATACTAATTAATACGTTGTGCAATTTTGAAAAGCCACATCTCACGTTACAATGACTCCATATGGGTCCTTTTTAAAATTGCATATTCCAATGCTCTTTTACTTAAGTTAACATATCTAAGTAAGTGCAGCAGGCTGCGTGTCCGGCGCGGGCGCCGCCTGACTCAGCGCAACTCAACGGAACTTAGCATTCCCGAGTAATTCCTCACACACCAACATATTGCACATTCCTCACTAAACATACTACTCAGTAAGTTTACACTCAACTTGCAACCATTTCCGTTTTATTTGATAACGATCTTAAATGTCAAAGTTAAGACAAACGTACCCTCTGAGATGCTAAACAAAGTAAAAAATGTCTGATATTTTATTGATTCGGTTTCAATAATGAGTCAAGGACTTAAGGATGCAACAAAGTAATCCATTCGTCCTATACCTTTTTTTTAAGTGTATTATAAAAAAGAATATGAGAATAATCATGAACACGCATTTCACCTAAAAATGTCTGACCTTTCCCCGCAGTTTACTGCCTACTGGTCGTGGTCGCAGGCTGACTCTGAGAAATAATTTATTTAAGTGACAAAAATCAAATCTGTCAATGACAAAATGTTAAACTTGATTGTATGAACCACGTCCAAGATTTTCTGAAGCTTACTTTCGCATGTAACGGGCAGCTATAAAGAATATTTCAACATTACAATAAAAATCTTTAAATCGTATTCGATATGAATATTAATATGTAATATACATGAGATACTTAATAGCTTTTTCGTGTTTGTCTGGAGGCTTCGTCCTTGAGTGTACACTTATAATGGAGCTAGGAGATTGTAGGTCGATCCCAGGATTAAGGCGAACCTAACGATCTCGATCACACCGATCCTTCAATGAGGTCTTACGAGATGATATAGGAGCTTCATGTTATTTGATGAAGCTGATAAAAATCTATACATATATAGAGGGCTACAAACAACTTCACAGGACTATATTAACTAACATCATAAGCAACAACTTTTGTTCTACGGGTTCTCACATAACTTAAAACATGAAAAGAAACGATTCTTTAAGTTAAGGTCGTAACATAATGTAAGGATGTGTTTCTTTTTATTTGTATATTCATTTCTTACTTGTATTAAGTATAAAGGTTGTTAGTATTTTACAAATCACCCTGTATACTTGCTGGTATAAAAATATACGTAAATACGCATGTAGTTCTGTCTGTGTCTGTTTGTTTGTCTTCTACGCTTTCACTAAATGGTTGACCCGATTTAAATGAAGTCTATTTACATTTTACATCCTCGTGAGAACAGCCGTGAGAAAAAGTTATATATAAATTAAGTATGTACGTACGTATGTATATTGCTTAAAAGTACACAACATAATAGCAACCGTAGCACACCGAGACTCAGTTCCAAGCAACAATTGGAAGAAAGTAGTTTGTTTGTTGTCCATCAATTTCAGTGCTTTAGCGAAATTATCTGTGCTTTTCTTTCAGACATATCAAATATAAGTTCAATAGAAACTACTAACTCTATGACATGAAATAAAACATAGTGTAAGGAAGAAATACATCTCAAACAAACTGTTGTACAAAATAAACCGTTATGTTATTTTTACGTCACAATTTCCTTTGCAATTTGAACGTGAACCTTAAAATTTTTATTATTTCAACATCGTGTTTTTACTACACAGTCGACGAGTGACGATTTTTTGATAGACGCTCTAACTTCTTTTAGTGAATTCATAAAAAAACTGTGATAATACACGAACGCTTTAACTAAGCGATTACTGAGTTAAGTACTTGAGAACTTAAACGTTTTTCGAAAGCATTTATCTCACAAAATGAATTACGTGATGCTAAAAGTAAAATGTGAAAAGTATTCAAAGAGTACTTTACGAATTTCGTTTGCTTTATTGACCCGATATGATTGCTGAATTGTACTAGAGCGTAGAGCGTAGTTTAGAAGTGAAAAGGGGACATTGGTCACGCGTGGAGGGGGGGGGGGGGGTACTATTAGAAGCCACACATAAATAATGATTGTGCATTACACGTACGCATCGTAAACCATAGCTTGTCTCATAAATTAAGCGAAAATCTGAGCTTAATACCGCCGCCAAATTACCCATATTGAATAATATTATTGAAAATGACTTCATTCACTAACCTCCGGTTTCTGAGGTACATTTAGCGGTAAGTTATCTAGTCAATAGCGTTTAAGCTCATATAAAAATGTAAGTTTGAACAGATAAACTACCAATAAATGTACCTCAGAAACTGGGCATAAGTCACCATATTGAATTTCTTTTCTCGCGACTATTAAGAATACTGTCAATAAGCGAGGAGGCCGGGGGAGGGGCGCGGGGAGACGCGTCGCTAGAACTCCGCCAATTATGTTAATTGATCGAGGCTCGTAATTAGTTGCACCTAGCAGCTGCGCCGCGGATCTCGCCGACCATCATTCTTCAAATATTTTATGCCACTGTCACACTAAACTTAATGATTAATGATGCCTAAGAGGAGGTTGAAATATTTATATTTTACCAGAAGTCACGAAAAGCAATGATTAGATAAAAGGAAGACATGTAAGAAATACTATTCTGTTTCTTCATTTATGTGTAGAAAAAGGGATGGTCCCTGCACAATCTGTAAGATAACAGGTCACCATATAAACAAAACAAAAACAGTTAAATTGCTTTGCTTGGTTAAAGTCTTACATAATTTCATTAGCCTTGACCACAGCTACAAAGGCGCCTATGTTTATTCAAAGCCAGTTGATCCGCGAGTGTAGTGTTCAAAGCGAGAGACGTGCAAGGCCGGTACTAATGGCGGCTGCATCTCGGCCGGGCCTGCGCCAAGGACAAGTGAGCCAACTATACACTCCGACGCCTCGGGGGACGCCGAAATAGATCACTTTTGACACCTCTCCAGGGAAACCTTGTATACTGTGCACTTATTAAGAGAATAGGCTAACTGGAGAAAGTGATACGAAGGGTTAAGATGTGTTATCTGCTGCAAGAATGGTTCGTAAAAACGTAATATTGTCGCAGAGCTATAAACTGACTACGGCAACTTTTTTTTTCAGACACTTACGTCATACAAAAAATCACAAGCTTCACTTAATTTACTAATCGTGTGCCCCGATTTTACAGCTAAACTGTTTAAAGCTTGCATACCATAAAATATGAATTTGTGTCAAAGCCAAACCACATCCAATGGATAAGAAAGACATAACGTAATATTAATTAACTTCCATAATGTGAGTCAGTAAACGGGTGAAAGAGTAGTAAATAAAGTCCTTCAAACATGATAGTTGGTGGCAATCTGATTAAAAGCAAAACACTCGCGCTAGTTAACAAACTAAAACTGTAATCAAAACTTTGAGTAGCAAAACATTAGCACGACATTAAAAATTCTCAGCTAAAAATACGTAGGAAACAAGTTGGTGAAAGTTAAATGAATTTAAACGCTTATTACAAGGGTTGAGCCAAGTTTCACAACTCTTGAAGGCTTTCACCTGAACTAAGAAGATGCACGGGTTTGTGTGTTCATAGGAATTAAGTTAAGATTACTATAAGTTTCTTTTTGCTGATGAAATTCTTCTACTATAATTTTATAAATTAACGATTATTGTTACGAGTATAGTAAGAATCAAAGTTAAGTTGTTGGCGTCTTTATGTTACCCCGTTACAATTATGTTGCGTTTGGCAAAAACTATGCATTTAGAAAAATCTGTTTCGCCCACATACAAGTTAGACACTAAGCTAAAGTATTACTAATTAAGCACCTAGATGCTTTTTCATTTTGATGGAGTACTTTTGTGATTCTACATTATCTGGTTCACCGTCACGTGATCCATCACGGGTGTAACATCAGCCTATTCACTCTCATCGCAGTTCATAGTAGTTCGTATTAAAGCATTAGTGCGGTGCGAGTGGCAAAGTCGCGATACATTCGGCGCGGCCTCTCGCAGCGTGCCCTAATTAGTGCGGGCCAAGGCTTGCTTCCTAGAAATGCTGTTATATCTAGATTATTCCGCGGTTATCTGATACTCTAGCACTCGTTTATCTTATCAAATGTATTTATTACATTTGTACGAATGGTAATCTAGTCTATACTATTATTTTTGTTGAGATAAGTAATAGAATTAGGCGCCATGTTTAAAAACAAACAAGTAACTAAAAATATTTTTTCAGTAGTTCGATTCTCTTCTACTATAAACTACCGACAACGGGCTAGTCATAAAGAAATTTTGTACGAAAATCTAATCAGCTCCTCTGACGGGCGTCGCGTCGTAGGGTGTATTTTGGCAGTACACTTTAAATGTAAAACTTTCGGTACTCGATAATACCGACTGTAGAAAATCGCGCTACTAGTAGTGTGGTAAATGACAACTGTTGCACCATTGTTTAGAAAATAAACTCAAATATTTCTGAAGTCTCCCAAATTCTTTCCCTCCTTGCGTTTTACACAGCGTACCTTTTGGGAAATCATTCATTGGGTTATCATTTCCCTAATATAACTATAACTTAAGCCCAACATAAAACAAAAATAAAGAAACATAATATAAGAAGCTTAATGTATCGTATGTTTACCAACAAAGTAAGAGCAAAACGAAATCAAATCATTGTGCAGAGTCGACAGATGTTCGACACATTAACATTACCGACGTCGCATCTGTCCACGACTTCACGACGTTTACGACCAATGTCAACAGCAGGAACGATCCGAGCAGTACTTATGCCAGCTAATTACATTCCAACATATTAATGTCTCGGCTTAGTGTAGTTGTACGTCCACATGTGGCTCCAATACTTACTTGATACGCGTGATCTGATTACATGAGGAAAGATTTTGTGGTGATTGATGAGTTGTCTCATTGAAAATTAAGTGATGTTTATTCTTTCTTGTTTTAGTAAAGTTATTACTTATGCTGTCTTTATTACTTTGAAATTAACACTGAATAACTATTTATATGCATACATAACATCACGCCTTTTTCCCATAGGGATAGGCAGAGAGCAAAGAACGCCATTGCGTACGATCCTTACAAACTTCCCTCGCCGCATTCATATCCATACCTCTTGTCATACAAGAATAAATAACCATTTAATCATTACAAATCTAAAAAACCATCTTCAGTTACATGATTTATTTAGGTATACGGTGTAAGTGAAATAAAACAGAACAGTGAGTTTCTGATAAAAATTGTCTTTAAAACGTAGTTTTCTGCTCGACTTGTGATATTTGTATTGTTAAACTGTAGCTCTAACAGAAGCTCGGTACAATTCCATCCCGACATGTTGCTTTTCAATTCTACAAACGTCAAATTACCAAAGCGCCTTTTGTATAGTTTCGTTGTGAGCGAAGTAGTTTGTTCTAAAGCCGGGCGCACGACGCTTGTTATCCTCACTCTCGACCCGAACTCACTCCGTCTTCACGACTACTCGATTTAAATTCAAATCCTGAGTGTATTTGAAAATGTTTCTTTAAGAATATCATTCTCGCTGGCGGATTGAAAGAATACAGCTATGAGAGACTTACTACGAGTATAATCTTGTACCTATTCTTTGTAATAATGTCTATGAAAAGTCATTGTTACCTAAACTGTGTAATCAATATATACAAAGCTACGTTTTATTTATTTAGAATTTCTTCTTCCTCTAACCTTATGCATCGATGACACCTCCATTCCATAACTATATTTAGTATAGGATAAATTACGCCACATAATTTAAGTAGTTGTTGAGTAAATCTACCGTTGTGAACAGCTAAAGAAATACCACTTAATTCAATTTCAACAGGAACTCGATAACCACAAATAAGAGTTGTAATGAATGTGCAAAGTTCTCGGCGCGGTGGTCGAGCAATGCGCATGTAACTCGATACTATTGTAAATAACGCTGACGACTCGATCGTATCGCCACTCCGAGCAACATCGGTCGAGTGCCGACGTCGGCGTCGTGCGACAACGCGCATAAAACTTATACAACCTGTATTTACAATTTATTGTTTGATGACAAATTATGGCTTTTATTAATCAGATGGTTCAGTTATCTTGTTGACAAACATGTATCTTATGTAATTAATATCTGTCTGATAAAATATTGTATTCAGAATAAACGTTATCGCAAGATGACAAGACTGTTTACGTGTATATTATTTTGATCAGTTATCACCGAAAGGTAATAGTAGAAGTAGCTATGTAGAGATAACGCCTCATAGATCCATGGTTTTAACTGATTATCCGTGAACATCAAAAGCGTAGTTTAAAGCTTACGACAGTATCTTTCATAAAAATACACCTACGTATATAGTAATAACAGATTAACCTATTTCTTCTTATCTTCTTATCGTTTGGTTAGTGGTCAACCTAGTGTCAAAGTTGTTCAAGCCGCCCAAAGGCTTTTGACATGGCTTAACGACTGTTATCTTAATCGACAACAACCGGGACCGACTTTTTACGTGCCTTCCGAAGCACGGAGACGCCCAGTTCAAATACCACTATGCGGTCACCCATCTATGGAATGACCGCGCTACGGTTGCTTCACCCACAGATTGTTTACCGACCGGTGACCGCAACTGGCTATGGGCGCCTCATTAACCTACTACTATCCTACTACCAACCTAAAGATGTAACATTAACACGCAGTCTTAACAATATATGTAAGTTTTTAAAAAGCGAGAATATTGCTTTAGTTCCTAGCCCTACATCTTTTTACCAGGAAAAGTATAATATATTTAGGTATAGTTCAGTACTAAACTGCTGACATCATAACAGAATATCATCAAAGAAGATCCTTGAATACAAAGTTCCCTGAGTGGCGCTGGTGTAATGAAATTCAATAAGAAAACTTAAAAGAAGCCCTCACTGGCCGCGGTAATTAATTATATTTATTAACGTACTTCTATTACGCCCCGGAGGTTCGAGGAAAGCCTAGTTTTTAAGAAGTGACTAGAATAAATCTATTCCCACTTGTACTGAACGTGGGAAGTAAATCTGTCTCTTTGTTACACGCCTACGACTGACTGCTACATTGATTTGAACGTTCATATCAATTTTAACGAACTTATATAATAGTGTAGAGGATCATTCTTAATTTTCTTAATTAGCCGTGTATTCAGTAGTGGGTTTTGAAGCTTTTGATTGAAGAATTTGTGTGTTGTTACGTTATTAAGTTAACATAAACATATTAAATCCGGTATAATGACTTCTACAAAATTCTGCTTCTCGGAATCTTATATTTTTAGTATGGAAATAATACTCACGTATGGAATAGTACTAAGACCCTATTATCGACGACAAACGACATACGTAGGTTGTAGAGAAAGTAGTGGCAAGTTCCATTATATTTGTTATAAAAGTGGCCATTACACGTCTAAGATTGGATGCTATTCATCGGCGACACTACTTATCTGAAACACTGGCAATAGAACTAATACGAGTAGGAGCCTAGTGTTGTGTGATGTAGGTTTGTTAGCAACAGAGCTTTACACCCCTCGATACGTGGACAGTTATAGAAAAACTTCCGCGCTGCGGTAACGTCACACTTTAGTATTAGACCTCTCTAACACTCTGATGGATATCATGCTATGGCGTCCGATTCACTTTTCGTATCGAGTTCAATTTACTTTTATTTCAACGAACTCAAGGCTCGAAAGTAGAAGCCACACGTATTGAAGACGCGATGAATTAGAAATATTTAAATGGGTTAAACAAATTCTACAACTTACAGCAAATCACTGAAGCTACTACGCTATTTAGACAATTACTTCTGCTCAACTGAACGCTATAGCCGCCCAGGCGCCCGCAGTTCTCTAGTTTTAGATCCAAAATCGAATTTCCGAGGCAATAGTTTCAAATTCTTGTCTACGAACGAGGCTTGAAATTCCGAAACATGGGTGATTTCCCCGAGCTCCGGGCAGATCCGCTCCCGACGCACCTACTGTTAGTTCCGGGTTAACAGCTCCCGCCACTCCCCACCACTCGCCTGCACTCATCTGTACTGTGCCGTATTAGCACATTTATGTACCAAATATAATTCTCATTTATCCTCTAACAACTAGAGAAACGGAATTCCAATTTGGGAACTGCTAGCTGTGAAACTTTGCATGCGAATATCTGACTTAGCTAGATATACATAAGTCGAGAAGCTAGAAAAATCGGTAGAGAAGATACGATGTTCCAATGGATTTAAGTAATAAAATAAATCCATATTTACATCCGCGTCTTTTTCCTACGACTGCTTACCATAGTTGGAGAACTCTATAAACTTCTTGCTGTCTTTCGCGTGCACTCCATTCCATTCCTCTTCTTTTAACACAATCTATAATCTAATCTAAGTTCAACACATAAGCATTTGTATTATTCAGATCTAAATTGTAGCTTCATCACTTTCCAACTGCACCTATGCGCTTTGTAGCATTATCTTGAAGTCATATCCACACAATCCTTCAGTGGAACAACACACGTATTGTTATTATTACAGTACTCAGTATTACTAGTGTACGTGTATTGTGTATTGTGTAGTTGTGTAGTGTAATAGTCAATTATAGCGAGCTCTGCAGCCTCCGATACAGTCTCGCGGTTCACTGCTAATTGTAATTGTTGAGATTGATACGAGATCGCTGCTGCTACGAGCTCGCTTATTAATATTGAACACGACCCACTCACACTATTGTTGTTGCCACCAAATGTGGATTCATGAAATTGTCGACATGAATAACTTTACATCTTTTGTTTTTGTAGCTGAAAATTGTTTTATTTATGTTCTGTGTGCAGTTAAGAGATCGTTGCGTATATCAACTGACTGTTATTTATATAATCAGTATAAAGTAATTCAAAATGATAAACGTGTCGTGATGGTGGAGAGTCCCGCACACTCAGTGCTCACTCTCACGGCGCGCGGCGACAAATCTTGTTTGCGAACTTTAGATGGAGCTCGTCGCGAACCCTTCCAACTTAACAAATTAACAGTAATCCCCGACATACGCACTTCACTAAATAATTCACCCCGAGCCGGCGGAACCTTATCTTACAACTTTTTTGCGGAACTTGAGCGCTCTCCAATTTAAATTCAATTTCACACTAACTGGTCGAGTTTCACAAGTTTTTATTAAAGATTTACAGTTCATTCCAGAACTTTCGAGTCGCGAGCGTCCGCACCCCACCTGCCCCGCCCGCCCCCTCGCCTCACCTCACCTCGCCTCGCTCAGCTCCGCTCCGCACGCGTCCTCGCACACATTTCTTTCCAGTATTGTTATTCGGCTTAGAATTATTAATTCCCCGCTCGCACAAAATGAATTTCTTTTTTATACGCCATTCAACGTGGAGCGAATGAAAGATGTTTCAGATTACATCATGAGAAGTAACATTTTGCGTGGGAGGATGTTTTATTTTCGGTTTATTTTTACAATTATTACATTGTACCGTTGTAGGGCGAGTACACATCTGCGCCGAGAGCGGAGGCCGAGATAACCGTCTGGATACGTGTAATGAAATCAACGAGAACGACCTCTCTTAGTGAATTCATTGTACAAGTCCTGGAACAAATTACGAAACAGTCGCGGACAAAAAGTCTGCGATCAATTATTGATGGTGTATCGTGGATCGCGCGCACTTCGCTCCGACTTCGTTAATACTTTTGGTTAATTAATCTACGCGCAGTGAGCGCGGCTCCACGCGGCGCGGCACGGAGCGGCGGCGCGGCGCGGGGCGATGCCACTCGATGTTATTTATTCACGCACGTCAATCGTGAACAAATAACGAACGTTCAACGCCGTCACTACTTCAGTCTGTTAATCACGCGTTTGTATAAATGTACACAACAACACACTTTCAAAACATCATAGTCTATCTAAACCACAAGAAAAACCGCCATCATTTTAGCAGCACTTTCCATGTTAACATAGCAATTTCGATATCGTTTAAAAACCATAAATTGTAAAAAAAGGTATTCACACTATACAACATAGATTGTAGTTTTGTTTTGTGTGTAGATTGCGGCGCAGCTTCGTGTAAAATAGAAATTGGATCCATCGAGTGAAGAGTTGCACACACTCCAACGTCCCCCTGCCCTCTATTCCACCTGTATGATATGTACTCATCCACGGATATATGGAGATTTATAATCAAACTATCTGTTGCCTGTTGATCGACGTTATATGATGATGAGTTTTGATAACGATTTGATTTGAGTTTTAAAGAAGTTGTGTACCATCGCAAGACTGATTAGAGATTATGATATTATGAATCTATATGTTTGTTGATTGGTTTTGACACTGTATAGAAATCAATTTACTCTGATCTTCCTCATTCCATATAAAATTTTGGTCTGTTATAAAAATATGTAACACAATTTTCAGTAGGCTACCGGGCTAGAAACTTTCCGCAGAATAAAGCTGACCGCGCGTGAGTTTCCTCCACTCAGCGATATTGAATAGGTTTAGAGTCGCGTGCATTATTCCAAGCTCCGGCTCGTACGGTCTCGTACAGTCGCGTGCAGTTTATACAGACGTGGAGCACGAAATCGCAAAGGCATTCACTCGCTGCGAGCGCCTCGCGCATCAATTGTTCACAAATCGAACGTCCTTTCTGAGAGATACCGCCGCCGGTAAATCCTTGTGCACACTGCGACGAACAGACACTAGGACGGCACCTACCAGTATTCACGTTTCAACTTTATGAATTCCCTAGCTTTCGATTCCATTTGATGGAAAAACCTGGAGATAACTGCTTCACTTTGATGTTTTAGGAAATGGATCACACTTTTCTTCATGCATGCAACAAACTTATGGCTCTATCTTAAAAGGTAGACAATATTTTTCTCCACAATTTGTAATTGCAAGTTTAGGTCTAATTTATATTTTTGTCTACGAGTATAATTTTATAAGTAAAGTGCATATAACGTGCTATTGGGGTGCACGGCTGGAGCGGCTGGAATGGCGGGTTTGGCTGGCTCCGACAAACAGACGCAAATAACGAGTCGCGTGACGTTCTCAACTGAGCGACAAGTTTGCACAAACTCTTCCTTACATTGTGATGCACACTACTGCAGCGCGGGACTGTACACTCACCTACATTATAGCGCCCTACACTGAGCGTTTGGAAAATATAGATAACCTGCGTCAAATGGCTTTGGACTGGGCTATTGGATAGATATGGAAGTGAAATAGATTTTGGACCATATAAAAGAGTGAAGTGGTAATAAATATATTATGGCTTGTCAAAAAGATTTAAAATATGGTAGAGTCGTATATTTTGGGAGGTTTTCTATGTATAAAGTTATCATTCTTGTTAGTTTCCTATCCCACCTATATTTAGCAATGTTTGTGTACAGAATACACATAAGATTAAAAATATCAAAATATACTTTGCTTTATGATTTTTTACAAATATATCAACAACCAATTTTATTAAAAACCGATAATATAATCGATCTCTATCATGATATTGGTGGTGAGTGTACATCGGAGTGTTTTTCTGTCCGCGTGGCAGCAAGTTAGTGAACAACGAGGGACGACGCGGCGAGTTGCCGCCATTATACGTGTTAACTACACAGATGCACTTACAGTTCCGACAGCGAGAGAATACTTGCACCACGCTTACTGTGCACGACATTAGTAAGAACTGCATTGACTATAGTATTATTTTTAGGGTATTTTTTGTTTACTGTATAATGATAAAGTAAATTTAACTTACGAACCAGGGTGCTTCAGTGAACCGAGTAATATTATCGTTTTGGTGGAATTTGAATATGCATTTACCAAACAACTTGCTACGCTTCTAAGACATGGGATCCACAAATATACAAAACCAAATACATACATATTATTATGTAATAATGTCTTCCTAGCCAATTTTCAACTACAGCGGCCAGTTTCATTCAAATAATTTGGAAATATAATCATTAAGATCATTAATAAGACTTCTAAATCTTACCAGTTTTCACGTACACAAATAATAGCCGTATATGTTCAATGCAAGTTGGATTATTGAACGATTGTACATGGCGAGTAAACGGCAACTAGTGCTCCATTTCAGCGTGCACCCGCGACGCAGTTTTATCCCTGACTCGACACTCGACACTCGACACTCGACGTACACTCGCACTAACAATCACCCACGGTATTGATGCAAAACGTGTTCCATTCAAATAGCTGGCTTTTAGGTTTTAGCTCGCTAGTAGAACTAAAATATTACGCAGTTTTCGTTATGATATCGAACTCGAGTTAGATAATAGACTTTCTGAACGGTGAGAGGTTTATTCATCGTCGTATTTTTAATACCCTCTTTATGAGTTTTGTTCTACAGACTCTGGAAGTAAAGCAATCAAATTTCACATATTGCTGTCTCTTATAATCAAGAGATCCTTGTATTTTTAGTTGGCGCACTCAAGTTAAACTAGACCTAAAAATATCTGCTAAAATATTGGTCACACTAAAGTTGATCCCACATCAAAATTCGTTTGCTATTTTTGATTCCAAAGCGTAACAGTCATACAAACAGGCAGTTAAGTCGCCTGTATTTCTCCCCTACATTGGTTCCTGGCTAGTATCTACAAACACTGGTAACCCATTACACCGGCGTGTTATTACCGCGTACCGCGTGGGAACAAACTACTGTTTTTCCTTCAACTTAACACTTAGTTTCTATTGTATCATTTGTTCCAGCAAATGTGTGTTAATGAGCTTCTTGTACCAATCACGAGGCTGGCGTATTGTTTGTTTTTTTTTTTATTAGGTTTAGCGCTTGAACAAATTTGAATGCAGATTGACTTTGTATCAAAGATGCAAAGGTGAAAGGGTTGCTATTCCCATTACATCATTTAAATTCCCACTGAACAATGTTTCGTCAATGAGACAAAGAATTGAAATGCGTAAGTAGTCTTATTTTACTGACTAAATCGTTTCAGGATGCACTTTTATGCACCAGGAATCGTTATTCGTGTAGAGTAACTTAATCTCTTCTATCATTAGTTCATACAAATAGCATTGCATCAGTGGACTCATAACCACTTGTTGTTCGACGGACTTGCGATGATGGAGAGAGGAGCTCGAGAGGTGATCTCTCACCGCATATTGCTTCCCACGTTCACGTGAACGTTCCCACGTGCACGACATTCCCTGTAACACTAACTGTGCCTCATATACCTTGTTCTGAAAACTTCGTTGAACAAAATAGTTATGGTTGTACCCACACTGCTCTTATAGCCTAAGGGATCGTGGTTGTTATACTTATGTGAAATAAATATTTTTGTGACAGACAAATGTGTTTACCCCTTATAGTTTTGCCTTATATATTTGGTGTCCTAAAAATGTGTTTATTGAATACCTTGTAACACTACAGGAACAGTTATTACTGCGTCTAGTAAAATGTTAAAATCCCATACAAATTTTTGTCTTGACCGCCATATAGAAAGCTCTTGACACATTAGTAGTCATATGAGAAAAATAGTTTCGTTAGCTATACTTCAGGTAATGTCTCGGTGACGGTAAGTCGGTTGCGCTTGGAGTGAGTGGTGTGGAGGCTCGAGGCGCGGTTACGTAAGCGCGGCGTTTGGCGGCGCTCGGCGGCTGTAGCGGCGGTGTACTCTGAATACACGTCATAAAATCGATACACCTCACCGCTACACTGCCCTTACACTCGCCCACTCCGGCTTTATTCACTCGCAGCCTTTATGGGGCCTATGGGCTTTCCATTCATACTTCAAGCTGATTAGGTACGCGTAAAAACAATGTTGTTAGCAATGACATCCTACGCTTTCATGGCTGGATGGAGATTAGCAGGAAGAAAGCACAGGTACAACATTGCGTTTAAATGCTAGTGTCTATAGCTACGAGATCATTATAACATTTTCGCATACCTGGGAGCTGTACATACAATTATTGTTCAACGTTAGTTTTTATTACCTAAAACTATAATGCAAATCGGATTTCCAAATGACGCTCAAATACATTATTATATTTTTTTGAGAAAATCTTTTCCACGCAGACGGGTTAGCGGGTTAAAGTTAGTCAATAAATAAATCGCGTCATTTTAGTTAAATACATTGTAAACGATAAGCTCCTTGTATTACAAGCAGTGGCTGGTAGTCATAAAGTGCACAACACGCGGCCGCTACTTTCATTCACTGACAACTGACTTTCAAGCGGAGACTGAATATTGTGAATAACTTTCACTGCATTACGCATTTCTTACGCCAATTTGTGATTTTTGTTTATCGACGGTAGTTACGTGTTTATAAACGGCCTATTTGAGGAAACGACGCACGATAGCACGATTTTCTACATTGAGAATCGAGGGATTGACGTTCAAAAAAAGGCGCTGATCGGATAGTCATACAAAATTTGTCGTCGCGGTATAGTAGCACGATTCTCTACAATTAGAAACATCGAGTATCGAGAGTTTGTCATTCAAAATGTACTGCAAAAATAGTCTCTACGACACCCGATAGAGGCGCTGATCAGATAGTCAATCAATTCTTTTTTTATAGCTAGCCGGTTTTCGGTAGTCGATAGAGGTAAAGAATCGCGGTAAACATGTAATAATATACACATAACATGCGTAGTAAAGGTCAAGTATGACGACAACAAGTCAGTTTACACGCTGGAGGCGTCGATTAGGTTGCCGAAAACAAACATTTTACTGTGATTGATGACGTCTTGCGAGGACTAAATATTATTTGAGGATTAGTAAATGACAAGTTAGTCGGTTTTCTATGCACCATACTTTATTTATTCAATCGACTTTAACGTTGAATCGGCAAAGGTAATTTTCGCAAATATCATGCTGTTTCAGTGTCGACCCATAACCAATTTCATAAAATGTAAGTAAAGATATAGCGCGTGCATCAATCTCATTTCAGATAACTGTCATTTTCAGTATCAGTTTTCAGAAATAAAAACTCTTTTTTGCTTGAGCAACATAAACAACACAATAACAAGCATATGAATGAAAGTACAGCCTATTATGGCAGTGGGTCACTAGTGCAGTATTTGTGAGGTGGTGGAGAGGAGCAGGTTGAATGTTAGCACAGAGAGTAGGTACAGTGACCAGAGCCGGGGCTCGGGGCTCGAGGTGGCTCGAGGCGGATTAGTGGCGGCTAACTGTCCGCGCTCTACCACCACTTGACTAACATCACACACTGAATTTAGCATCTCAATTGACACACGGTTCCTACATGTTTTACTTTTTATTCGGGATACTTTGTATAGCCTTCGCTTGCTTTATAAATTGTAAAGAGTTCTTGCTTTTTTTGAAAGACTTCTTATTGATTTGTTTTTTTTAATACTAGGGATGAACTTATTGTGAAAAGTTGTGAATTTGTTGAGATGAAAGTTTTACCAGCTTACGTAGGATCTGTGCCCGGGCCACAATACGCCCATAAAACAGTTAGTATCAAGTCTATTCGAGTCTCTATATTACTTGAATAGTATCGTTGTAGCGTCGTGTGTAATGGTCTCAATGGTGGACATAATCAGATGCTCAGCTCCGGCCGCACGCCGACGGGCGCGCCCTCATTGTACATTACATCTATTGTATAGCACAGTATAACAGCTGACTGTGTTATGTGTGTGGTTATGACGTGGATTTTACAGGAACTTGTAAATAGGTATTGAATCAGGTTGATGAATGATTTCAAACAGATATTATATTTAACAAATTATGTATTTTGTTTAATGAAATATTTAAAAATAAAAGACCTAAGACCTAAAATTAACATTGGACATTTGATTCTAGAGAGCAGTTAAGTTTGGACAGTAGCGCAGGAGAAAAAAATAGCCTTTAGGTAGTTACCTAATACCGATACCTTCGATTCCACGTATCTATTTCAGATACAAATATTGTTCTTAAATTTGTACCTTCAATACAAGTTGCGTGTAATTATGTACGGTGACCTTTGTGTGACCTTTACGTACAACATTTTTATATAAATACCAAAGAAGGAACACCTGCGGCCATGCGCGTAATGTCTTTATTTATTTTGTAATTATAACACAATTATTTGTATGTTTGTTACCGCCAGCTTTCCATTAATATACTCATTAGATTACCTTAAACAGAACAGATTGGTAAAGGTCAGTTGTGTAGGATGAATGGTAAAGTTTTGGCATGATCCTATAATTCGAAGTTTGGATTATTTTAAAATGAAGCAGTGAAAATTTTACATGGAGCGACTACCTATCAGACTTTCAAAACCCAGTTACTTGGTTTACAACACTATAAAAGCTTACAAAACCTTAATTTCAAAGCACGAAGCTTTTACGTTTAGTCATCCTGGACATATGACATCGTGCGCCGCATGCGTCTATAAAACGCAATGTTTTTATATACTTTCTGTGAGTCGCGTGTTCATTAGAGCTCATTAGTTGCGTTATGTTGTTACTTGTTTAATTATCGTCGACGGCGGCTGTCTTTAACTCTCCCCCGTACATTATGTACGCAAGCTTAAAGGTTAGTGCGTGTTCTTAGTTGCTTACATACATATCTAATGAGTAGAACTAAATAACTAATATTATATACTAACTTATAAACTAACCATCACTTGACTTTCTGGTGATTTTAAACAAGTAAAAGGAACTTTTCCAAACATAAATATCCGGTATAAATCTCTATCGACACTATTACTTGACTTGCTAACAGTAACCACTAATCAACCTTAAGATTGAAATATGCCCATTTTTTACCACCGCTGGTACTCTACCATCGAGATAATTACAAAGTCCCCGGCTGTGAATATTATGTTTTACTGAAAATGTAAACAACGAATGCACCTTGTGAAGTTAATGTTAGTATTAGGTCACAATAGTAGCGCGGTTACATTCATTACGTCCTCGTAACAAGGGCAGCTGTGGGTCCGCTGAGCCTCTGCTCCGCGGGACCGTGGATGTTCCCCCGCCGGGAGAAGGGCAAGGTCCCGTACGTTTCAATCCGACGGCTTATCTCCGCGAGGTGAACAGGTATAAGTTCTAGCTATCTTCCTATATAATTATCCTCTTATTCAGCTTTACCATTCTGAGAATAAAATCGTCATGAGTTTATTTATGTAGCAGAATAATCGTAAAGGAATTGTAACATGACGATGGCCTGTTTTCATCCATATAACAAACAGTGATAATACCAGTATAAACTTATAATACATGACTACGCTTCACACTTTTAACATTTCTATTAATCATCGTATAAAATGTGACAGTTAAAATAGTGAATGTACATCAAACTCAGCATTAACATTCAAGAACCACCCTTCTGATTTGGACACACGTGTTTATGAGCTACAACTTGTCGTGAGTCGTAAAACATTATCGTGATTATCAAACATTAACGCAGTGCGTGTTCTCGCCGCTCGATCAAAAACTTTGCTCAAAGTGACGTGGCTCAACGTGGCTCCATGCTCCGAGTGGCTCAGTCTCAGGCGACTGGCCGCCGGTCGATACGCCACTGTTAATCATTCATGTTTATTGCACAGATTAAACTCCAAAACTCTCGCTTTATAAACTTCCCTCAACTTCTTGTTCCTTATGATTTTCAGATATTTACATTCTCAACGTCTTTCTAAGAAATAAATTCAATTTTAGCAAATAGAAAAGTTTAAGTTCTAATTTACGTCGGAGAAAACTGACAAATATAAACTGAAAAACTTGATTTTTGGGAAATTTACACAAACTTAAACTATTAGTTTTATTTTTCTGTTATTTTAGTGATATAATTACGTATTATTTTTGTATATCAAATCATCAAAGACTAAATACTGTTCTCAGTATGGTCACGGTTACTACATGCCTTTACCTTCATGCACAACAAAATGTTCTCTGCTAAAAAACCAGCTATCTGAAACAATATTCGCATCACTGAACTTTATAATTACTTGATGAAAATGTAACTGAGACCGACAAAAAACTCCAATCCCGCGCGGGTTCATACACACTGCCACACTGCACGCACGCTCGTGTGTCGTGCGGGCTCGTGCGTCTGTGCGGCGCGGGCCTCACTCGATACATTTAATATTAACTCGTCGCAATACAACGCATCGCTGCGGCTCTCATCGCTTACAAATAATACAGCGGACCTGCAATGTCCCTTGTATTAAACATTCACTACTATCGGACGGTACGTAGCAACACACATCTGAATAGAACGGTTTTTTTCGCCTTGTCTGAGAGGTTCGGTTCGCTTTTATTTGGCTTTTAGTGTAACTAGATAACACTGCTCTTAGGTTTGTTCACTATAGTCGCTTTTATTCTAATTCTTGTTATTGAAGGCTTTTGTGTGGATGTCTGGCTGACCATCGTTTCATTAGTTTGCTTGTTTTGTCAAAATGAGGAATGTAGAGGTAATTGTAATGGAACAACTCTTTGGTTTCACGTGATGTAACCTATCCATAATGAAATAATATCCGTTTCTATTTAGTCCTGTCTATTCGCTCTACGTCACCAAAAAACAAAGTTCTCTGTAAAATGTATTCGATATTGTAAAACGCCACGTCAGGCTCTGTGTCCCGGCTATCGGCTGTGTCCTTGATCATCCCTCGCTAATATTAAGTATAATGTGCGCCCGACTGTGCTCCGGAATTACAAACTGCTCAGAGGGTCACTCCGAGGGGGAAGCAAAACAATCAGTGGCCCAACTCTTGTATGAATCTGGACGTCAAACTGAGTGCTCTCATAGAATAGGAAAATATTATTGAGTGTCAGAACAAAGACGCGTCAGTCACAAACGAATTACTTACTATCAACCGTAAACAGAAAGTTATAGACAGGATCACCATGAAAACTGATTTTATATTCTCTTTAAGTGTCAGTATTTGACCTACATAAGTGAATAAGAGTTTTGTTCAAAACTCGCATTCAAATAAAATGCAAAAAGTTACATTACAATAAATCGTTATCTTCTTAAAGAATTGACTCGTGATTGAAGATTCACAACGATTTCACTTGGAATAAGCTAACACGGATTGTCGAGGTACCGTGTCGCCTGTGTCGCCTGTGTCGCGGTCTCGTGCGGCGGTGAATTAAACCGAAAGCCGAACACTCGGAATTACAAGTCCTCGTCGTGCATATTTAAAGCGACGCTTGTTGCCGTCTTACCAAATTATTGTCAAGTTTATTTTTCAAGTTTGTTCAGCTTTGAGTGTACTTTTTGGGGAGTGGACTTATGGTTGTAGCGGGAAGGCCGGGGGGCTCGGCACAGTTGGAAAGTTCGCCAGTTTCGTCCGGTCACGCCGCCCGCGCCCGCGCCCGCCCGCTACGTTCTACACCGACTTGTATAAACAGTCAGACTGTTTACAAACCGACTGAATCCGTCTCAAACGGCTGGAATAAAATACTTGCTAATATTAAAAGGGGAACGCAAGTTTGTTCCGCTTTTACAACACCTGACTTTCGTAGCATTTTACTGGCAGCCTGCAATATTTTGAAAAGAAGTTATTTTTTATAAGACGAAATTTTAAACTTTGTTTCAAGAGATCTTGATAAGCGAAAACCGGTCGTAATATTTTTCTGGTGCATTGATAGTAGGAAACAATGTTCTCCACACGCCATCAAATATAATAACATATTTATCAACAGGAGTCAAGCCGCTATATTATTATAGTTAAAGGGCGCGCATGGCGGGGGAGCGTTCGGGAATTCATTCACATTCATGAACTAACAATGCAATTACATTGTTTGTATGAGCTCCATACAAACACACACATGTGTAAGTGGAGAGAGGGGTCTCTTGTACGGGACAGTTGAAGGATACATTCTCTAGTAAAATCACCGACTGTAAGAGAAATAAGAAAAATATCTAGCTGCTTCGTAGTACACAATTTATGCTTAAGGTGAACTTCTCAAGACGTTACAAATTAATACCATTATCATCATCCACGGGAATATTTTACTCACTTCAAACTATGAGCTTCCTTTCATTTACGCTATATGCCACCAAATAGGTACCGCTTGCTGCCAAAGATAACAACCGATAATAAACCAAGTCAAAATTTTCATTCCACTTGAAATATTTGCCTTGACCTCCTGAACGCACGTCATATTTGGTCCAAACCATCACAATAGAGGGAACGATGGCAACAAGTAGTACAGTCACCGACACAAGTCACACGACGGAGCGACTAGTGACACGGAGGTCAACGGATCAGCTGCTTGTTTTAGACGATAGAACTTTGTCACTTGAACAGTAACGGATCAGCGTTTCCATATTATGTGTGAGGATCACTTAAGCGTAGAGGCGTGATGTCAATAGTGTTGTGATTAGCTAGAAACCCATTATCAATGATTATGACGTAATATCTGTAATAAAATTATTGCATAAAGCTTCCACGAACAAGCTCTTCTCATTGACTCTTCTTTCAAATTAACTGTAAATATAATATGAATCGTAACATTGACTTCGTTTTGACCTAATAAATATGAATAAGATACAATAAAATATGTTTAATGAGGTTCTTTACAATTGTATGTATTCTTCGCTAATTCACAAACACGTGGTTTAAGAAAATAGACCAGGAAAATTGTATCTAATTGGGTTTTTCCATAAGGAAACTTTTTTGTAGCAGCCCGATAATGCTTCGTTTGGTTCGTAAAATGTGGTTATTTAATATTCCCCACTGTCTTTCCTTCTGGGTTATATATAAACAAGGCTTTTGTGACTCAAGAATTGCAGTGGCAATAATTGTCTCAACCACTGCGCTATCCATTGGAGTCGAGTGAGGAACGCCAGAAATGTAATAGTAGAATATCGATTTATAGATAGCTACTAAAAATAAAATCCATCGAAGATCACAATACTCGGGGCGCCAGGTGTAGTCTCACATTATCTTGTAAATCCTTCAGTCTCTCGCCGACGGAGATGAATGAGCTTCTATATTTAGAGCAGTACCTGCGTCTAGCTGCAACTAGCGGCGCCCCGCCACTCGCGGCCACTCGGCCACTCAACACAAACACAACACTGTGTTTACAGCAGAGAGTAAACATGAACATTCACCTGAAACTCCTGAACAACTATATTTAGCCGCGTTTGAGTAATGTTTCAGTTTACGCGCTCAATGCCAGCTGCACTCGCCGGTACATGGCTGAGGTAAGCTATTTTACTTCACTGCGAAGCTGTTTTTGAAGTTACCGTTTCAATACTTTGAAAGGTAAAAGTCGAGTTTGATAATTAGGATTTATTGTCTACTGTTTAGGCATCTAAGTAAAAAAAATATACTGTTTGTTAATTTTATATCAAGAAGTCTTAATATGTTATTAAAACCTACTTATTCTGGTAATAGCTAATGTCTTTCCGATATCAATTACTTTGCGAATAGAAATCGAATTACTAAACAAATTCCATCCTTTCCACGAAGTATTGTTATTTGAAACTTGAGCCTCGTACACACTGCAGTGGTTGAGTGAGTGCAGGTGCGCGCAGGTGTACGCACTGCTACGACTTCAAATCCCGGCACAATATCGCATTACGCACTGACGCGTATTATAAGCACTGCGTTTACATTCACGCTTAGAGGCTGATTTACATGAAGCCATCTGTGTCATTAGTGTATCAGGGGAGCTCAGATACAGCTCGGTGATCAGGATAAACATGCCTTCACTTAATAGCACCTCTTTTTATGAAATGTGTTGAAAAAGTTTTCGAAAAAAGCCTCTAGTAGCCAGTCACTGTGACCGGGCAGTCGAACGCAACTGGCTTCGTGTAAATAAGCCCTAACTGACGTCGTAACGTCGGCTATTCTTCACACAAGCTCTGACAAATTGTATCGAGATCGCATCTGAACGGAAACAAATGATCTCATAACACAAATGTGCCGTGTCTGACGACTTCGCCCGAACTCCGCCGAAGGTGGCCGAACTGGCCGGACTGGCCGGACTGGCCGGCGCTGATTCATGATCACCAAATCCGCTGCAGGAATTTATTGACTAATAAATGTACGTGAATGTTGATTGTATGTGGGTTCATTAAAAGGGTTGTTGAATGGCGGCGGTTACGGGTGATTAATCGAGTGCATGTTCAGGCGAGGCGGCGATCAATCAGTGATGACGTCACGCCATTGTTGCTTTATTGCTGGAGGGCCCTTGTCTTATAGGACGCTCACTCAACATGTATTAGGGTCACGGACTGTTACATTCAATCATCGCTCGATAGGGTTCAATAACTTTGACACACTCTACTCAGTTTGGTACAAATTAAGCTCGACACTATTTTTGAGCCATTAAGGCGAGTGTTGTTTGAGAACTGAACTTGAAACTTGTACGTGAGATTCGATTATAGTACTCGGCTGTTACTGTTATTAGCGCAACAATTTCAAGGTAATGTTATGACCTAGCTCTCAGATATAAAGGCTAATACGATTGGTTCAGGTGGCTTCAGCAATTTTATTAAAACTTTAACCATTTGGCGTAAACACGAAATGAAACAGAATTAAAACTTAGCTACAAACTGTAGGCTTATTTAACGGTACACTTAACTAGATTTAACAATCGTTACTGGGATACACGCGTGTATGACGAGCCGCATAAAACATCTCCGCAGGGGTGCCGGCGGGGTGGGGCGGGGTGAGGGGGGAGTGGGGGGTAGCACCACTTACTTACATTAAGTGGGCCATTTGGTTAGACGCGAGCGGCGCGCATAAATGCCCGAGTTATGGCCCACCAGCGCTGTAAGTGCTGTAACACGCGTACACACGCGTACAGCGGCGTGCGACGCAGGGAACTGCTCCACGCACATAAACAACAGCTATTGGCTTTTGATACAGCTTGGAGGATATAATGGCGAGGGTACTACACTTTCAATGTATCACGTATTAAAGCGTTTTGTAGCGGTTTACTCTGACACGCCGCGCTCTCAAGTGTATATATAGCTCGGGCAGTTTCGTTACTAAAGATATTAATTTCCCTGCTTTGTAGAGGTACAAATTTGGTAATTTCGGATTAAAACCCGATCTATTAACTTGATTACTTTTACGAAAACACACAACATTCCGCAATAATTTTACGAGTAACGACGATTGCATCTTTTAATTGCGCGTTTATTGCGACCACTTTATAATGAAATAAATGTTGTTTGAATATTACGTATTCATAATATAAATGATATTTGGTGGTATTATCGAGAGCTCGTGAAAACGTTTTGCGGTTAAAGATAGTGTTACAATCATATCATTTGCATACAAATTAAAACTATCATTATTGAAATATAACTGCTTCACAATATCGATTGAAATATAACATCACGCTCGGTATTCCGCGAAATGGTAAGCAGAAATGTATTAATATGTTTCAATTGACCGCCCCCATGTCCGCCAATGCGTGCGTGAATGTTCAAAATACACACACAATGACAGGTCGAAGTTTTAAATGTAGTTTTACTTAGCTTCTACTTATTTTTACTAAAGTTTCTCACGGTATAAGAAACAAAAAAGTAATATCTAATCGGATTCCATTAAGTAAATCGTCATTGCCTTTCTACTAAACAGATTGCTAAAAAACCTAATTACACATTTCCCCAGCCGGGTATCGAACCCCAATAAACTACCTCTTGCACTACAAGACAGTCACGAGCCCCTATCAATAAAACGAAATGAATGGCTGAACTAGTGTTAAAGGCTCAGCGCTTGGTGAAGGGTTGGATTTCATCCCCTAACTATTGGACATAGTAGTTTGGGACCACACGGGTATGGGAGACTAAGTTTAATTTTATTTTGTTCATGTATATGTTTTATATTAGGCTTCTATCAAAATGTATTTTTGAAATGTAATATTTCAGTAATTAAACATACAATTTTTTTCTCATTCTATATGCTCCTCATATGCTAATGCCCAACTAACTTATGTTTGTAGCTGTCACTACATAACAAACTAAAATAAAAAAAAATAATAAAATATATATCGTATTTCTCATTACCGCGAAACAAAATAAAAGTAACATAATTAGGTTGTGCACAAAACATGAGTATATATTTCCAACGATCGATCATTAAGTTAAACGTGGGGTGTCGCCGAGTGCCGTCAAGTATCGTGACGGAAACGCGCCACTTAACTGAGGAATCACTTTTTCTAATGAACATACATTTGTCATAGCGGTGCGGGGCGCCACCGTCCACCAACTCTTGAGGATTTTATTTTTATTTGTGGCCAGTCTCGCGCGCTAATAAAATAAACTTTTTTAACATACTGAATTTTCGTGGAAAAAGTTTCTGCGTTATTCTGCATATTTGCCGTAATTGAAAGTATCAAAATGACAGCAATACTGTAACAGTTTTTAAGGGACAAGATTTTTACAACGTCGGGTAGTATTAGAAATTACTGAGCAATAGATACGTGCAATGTAGTAGACGGACTTGTACCAGCAAGCAAACGTCATGAGCCAAGAATTTCGCAATAAAATCGTTACAAAAATCTGTTGAATTTTCCGCAACACTGAGAGAAAACAAGGCAATAATTCAGTAGAATGAATGTATCCCGTCCTCAGCGATCGTCGGAGGGGAGTTTAATAGAAACATTATGTGCGCATTAACGAATAGATGCGTCCCTCTGGCCGCCGCCACCGCACCGCGCTCGCCGGCCTACATACATTCCCGCAACATACCTAGCTTATAATGAGCAAATATGTTTATAACACAACCAATACAAATATTTTGAAGACGTCGTTTTGGATATGTCAGCAAATTTTCCGTCACGATGCCTCTGTTCTTCTATATTTACGTAGCTTGTAAGAAAATTAAGTATCAACACTACGTATCTAACCTGGTGCCTTATTTAACAGTCGTTGGGACTGTCGTGATAACTGGCAGACAGTAGGCACCAACGCATCCGTACAACATTTTCATAACAGAACCGACAACCGACCGGTAAGTGCGCTTCCTCTAAATCGTTCAAATGTCCAAAGTCTCCAACAAACGGTACCAGTTGCCAACTCAAATAAAACTACTAAACATGAAACATCCAAACTCAATAAGACAATCGTCTGGCTTTAAAAATATCTGTAAGACGACGCAGCCAGTGTTCAGACAACATAAATATTCAAGTAGTTTTAACACCTAATAGCGTTTGCTTCCAAATGCAATCACTTATTCATGTACACAGATGCTCCGCGCGCTCGCACACAAACACACGGCAACAGAGAAAGACTCGACAAGTGCAGCACTCGAGCACATACATACATACATACATAAATACACAACACATACACAACTACATACTACTCCACCGTGCGAAATTTAATCTTGAATCCTTTGAAAGTTTAAGCCAAGTTACTCTGCTTGCCTGATACATTCTCAGGATTAAATCACTAGCACAATTTGATAAATCTGAATAGGTACATACAAACATAATTTTTAAAACACTATTTCTAATTAATAAAAGTATATTGCCGTAAAAAGTTACGGCAATATACTTTTATTCATTAAAAATATAATAAGAATTGAAGTTAACATTTACAAAGCACATTCTTTACTGTTTATGAGAATAAAAAACAGAAAATAAACAAGTATCAAACGAGAACATAAACCTATTTTTCAAAAACCAACGCAAACTTGAAGCATGAAGTATGGAAAATGGTATTTTCTCAGTGATTCCATATCCACACGGAGTCGCGAGCAAAAGCTTCAGCGGCAAAATAAAAGAGCTCAGTAATACAGTTGCTTTGAGCCAAGAAAGTTCGTGCGTTGCATCGGTATCGCTTGTTGCGAAATATTTGCGGCCGCTGCGTTACTTGAATTAAAAACTATATTTACAGCGCGCTGTTTACGTCTGTTGTTTACTAAAACGATGTTTTTCCTTTGAGAACTATTTTCTAGGAATTCTTGAGACTATGACGTCGGTGCTGCTCTAGTGTAGTTTGACGATTGACTAGTTGTTACTTATCATAACAATTGGAATGTTTCTGGAATATTTTTAGCTTTTATTAGAAGAAACCGTTAGTAATGTTATACAAAAATGATCTCACAGAACATTTTTCTTGATAACAATTTGTGGAACTACCAGAAAAACTTTTCAACCCCTAGAAATATGTCACTCCCACACTTATTAATTCATTTCTGAGTATCCATTATTATTCACCAATATTAGGTATCTCCTCTTTGTTCATTCAAGTTCATTATTATTATAACCTCCATCTATTATATCTTAAGTAAATGTTTTATGTTTTTTTTAGTGTTGGCAGGCCCCCCACAAGATGGACCGACGACCTGGTAAGGGTTGCCGGAGTCCGATGGATGAGGGCGGCTCAGGACCGGTCCTATTGGCGCTCGATGGGGGAGGCCTTTGTCCAGCAGTGGACGATTCCCGGCTGAGATGATGATGATGATGATGAAATGTTTTATAAAGACTTGTCACCTTTCCATAATCTGAACTATGCAGAAGGTCAGTGAACATGAACAGTTTGTGATTGACCTATCGCGGCCATCTTAAATGTCATCTTGTTGTTTAAAGCTGTCATGATAATGTCTACGCTATCTAGACATTGTTAGACCTGTATTAATAGAGTATTTATTTGAAGAAAGATAACTTTATATTTCAGACATTGAGGGTTGCAAACTTGCACGTGTCTTGCAAATTGCTCTGAAATAATATTGGAATCATGTTTAATATGAAAACATCGTGATGAAACCTTGCACGCCTAAAATTTGTTTTATACATTGATTGAGGGCATGCCGCACTTAGCCAAGTGTGGTGGACTCAAGGCCTAACCCTCGTTTCTGCACTGTAGGGGGACAGTAAGGGGTTAAAAATAATTACTGTAATAGTATCGCAGTATAACACTGCAATTCTCTCTGCGCAAGCGCACGCGCAGTCACATTGACAGTCGGCGTGACATCGTGACGTCACGACTGCTCACAAGCGGCGCGGGCCCGACCACGCTGACACAACTGTATATTCTCACAGGTTGTACGAAGGACACACGACTTTTACTAGAGATTATGTTTCATGGGAATGCCGAAATACCGTACTAATCGTGCAACCAAAGATGATCTGATAAGAAACTTTTAATGTTGCCTTATAACTATGGAACTTTTTGTGTTTGATTATCTTAACCATCTTCTTCTTGTCTTGTACGGTTTGTAGTTAACATAGCCTGAAATTGAGTGCGCCTGATATACTCGTAGAGGTATCTGGAAACAAAATGTTAGGTTTGCAAGTTATTCGTACTAAAGAGAACAGAGTACATAGTTGCAACTAGTAAATATCAAAAACTTTATCTATACGACAGAATAACGTTAAAAGCGACCATAAACGTCCTTTCAGTTGGAAATTGTCGGAAACAGTTGCGACGGTAACTAAACTGACATAAAAAGCGTCATAGCGTTCATAGCGAGTCGACAACTATCGTATATTCGTTCATAAAGCGTTCACGGAATTTTGTTTGAAGCGAGTCATAAAATAGTGCGCGTCGCTTCATTCGGCGGACGGAAGCGATCGCCAAAGGAACCGAGACTAAATATTGAACTGCTATCGACAAACACACAAACATAACGGACGGCTACTGAAGTACAGGCGGCGTCGTCAAACGATCGCTGAAAAACAAGCGATACTTCCTTAATTGGGCGTCGCGCTGATGTTGCCAACTATCTCCTGATTGAGCTCCTCTGTGCAAATTGTGAGACGAATTATTTCCTCCAATAGGTATTTTATCAAGACTGTGTAAACTGTCTTAAATATATTTGTTTGTATTTTGTCTGCAGGAGCTAAAATGTTATTAGAGTAGAGTCTATTCCTATATCTGATAGTCATGTCTCAAAAATTTTAAGTCTTCGCTACATAATTTAGTTTATTAGATAAATCCCTTTTTTACAAGAAACAAAACAGATCAGTGAGGATAATTTATAACGCCTAGAACACCCACATCAAACAATAGCCGATACAAAATGTAATCACGCGAAATAATATCTTCGAGCAATATTACATTATACACTATCTATGTATAAGAGAGGAGACGCTTCACCTCAGTACTCAGAAATGATTGGAGTCGAGTGTACAGATTACAGGCGTAATTGAACAGTGAGTACACTCGGTACACTCGCGCGCACTATTACTTGTGTAACTAGCTATTACGGAGCCGGGATTACCTACAGGGGAAAAAGGATATCACGGGCTATGTATACGTTGTACGGGCACGTGTACGTGCGTGCGTGTGTGTGTGTGTGTGTGAATACGAAATTGGAATGTGGTGTACATTCAATATTTTATTGGAAAACTGTATTTGAGATCGAATATCGAAAGGTCTATTATGTTACTGGAAAAGTTGTTTTTGAAATGTCTGGCCATTTAGTATTAGTAGGTACTTACTCAAATGAAGTAAATTGCCAGGTTTTGTGTAAAGCGAGATAATATATTTTTGTTCAATTAACTAAAATATCGAAGTATTTTCAGGCGGGCCAACTATTGTATAATCACACTAAATTTTCCGTTTCGCAACTGCAAAAGCTGCAGGCAAACCATATATATATCTGTAGGCCTATACTAAGTATCTATGCATGAATATGAGGCACATGCCACTTGTGCGGCTCTAAACAAATAAGTAGGGGCGTGAGATTGGTTCCGTCGGCGCGTTAGGGTCGGCGTTATCGCACTAATCGACTCTCTGCGAGCTACATTACAGCCTTCACTAACGCATTAATTGAATACCAACCCCCTCCCTTCACCCCCCAGCCCCGGAGCTGTCCCCCCACGGTCCCACAGTACGGCTGCTGTCGGCTACATGTTCCCGTCATCACAATACTTAGCTCTTTAATACATTCGCGGAGATAAATTCAAGCAATGATTAAAAGATAACATCTCGTAATTTAAGGAAATGTAGCCGAGACGCCGGAGATGTAACAAATGAGGTTTTACGAAGTGCCGCGACAAAAATTCTACGACGTGATGAATTTCAACACTTTGTGACTGTTATTTTACTTTTACGTTCTGTTGATATACGTACTCGTATATAGCTCGTACATTTACATAGAACGCTGTACGAGTATGTACGAGTCTTCTGATCAAAGGTTTTGATATCATGCCTGAATGTGTCGTCATTGTATTGAACAGAAAGAGAACCTCGAGTAACATGCCGAGGCTGTAAATATGCTGTAAATGAAAAAAGGTTCACCAGTTATTACATTACAACTGCATAGTTTAACAAAATGCAGGTTCTGTATAGTAAGTTCGACGTTATTTCAAAGATAATCGGTGATTATACTCTGCATGCACAATGTTCGGCGCGCGGCGAGTCTTGACGTCGAACTGTTTGTACGTTTGAACACGACATTCGCGAGCTTCGATCACGATAGCATGCAAATTACCAAGTTCCCAACAATACCAGTTTAAAACACACGCCAAATTGTTCCTTCAATATATTGTTCGATAATTACGTAAATTGCACTTTAATTTGAGAACACAACCATACTGGGTAAAGACATAAATCGAAGTTCGAAGTAGTACAAAAACATTATTGCACGAAATGTTTGAGAAATTTTCTTAATTTTTTATGGTTATTTTAAGCCATAGCGACAAGATACTTGAAAACTTGTCAAAATACTTCACTACCGAAAGGAAAGTGTAAAGTAAATCAATGATTGAAGTGTCATGGGAACTATTCCCACCGGACACAAACAGTTTGTTCCTAGTGGGCGTACTTTGTGTACACTAAGTTTATTTTTAGTGCGGAAGTTTTTGTTGAACACTCTATTAATAGAGTCCTGTATACATTAGATAAGGGCTTTAGTGGACATCTTTTGGCTGACATAACGACGACATGTTTCCTTTAAACAATCCATGTGAAAGTGAGTGCTCACCTTTATGTCTAGAGAGTGTCGCTGGGTGTCATAGTCCAGTCATTTAAGCTTAGATTAGGTAAGAATCTCGGAATTCGAGATACCCAGCTGTAAGTCTGTAAATATTTGTATATTGACACCCTAAAAGTTGTCCATAAGAAAGAATGAGTGAGCATTTTCCCCGTTTTTGTAACATTTTTTATTGCTACTCTGCTCCTATTGGTCGTAGCGTGATGATATATAACCTATAGCCTTTCTCGATAAATGGTCTATCTAACACTGAAATAATTTTTCAAATCAGACCAGTAGTTCCTGAGATTAGCGCGTTCAAACAAACAAACAACTCTTGAGCTTTATAATATTAGTATAGATTTAAACCTAATTAATATTAATAACCTCTTACATAATAAAAAGAAGCAAATAAATTATGAATTAATATTTTTATTAAAAAATATCATTCAAAAAAACATTAAAACATTTCTTTTATAGAAAGTAGTGGAAGAATTTTAAAATTTACAGATTTTCATGAAGATGCACTTAATTATTTTCTATTTAAAATATCATTAGTGTAAATAGAAATAAACTTATAATATGATTTAAGTTTCTACTTTAATTAATTTTTAATTTTAGGAAACGGTTATCAGTATTATTGAATAGATATAGATTTAATATATGAAGAAAATGATAAAATGCAATATAATAGTAAATAGAAATTGACAAATATTTATAATCATTGATTCATCAATAGTTCATCAACTATATAGGTATGGCGCATTTTCGACCGGAGGCACCGGTTGATCTGAAATGATCCTGTGACCGCGCGCTCTCCGCCCTATATCTCGAAAACGGTTCACCGTAAAAAAAAATTTTTTAAACAGAATTTGTAGAGAATTTTATACTGTACAATATTGATAGGAATACAAATAGCAAAAACCCCATAGGAAATGAGATATTTACAAAAAAAGCGCAAAAAACCGGTTTTTGTGACTTTTGACCTTGAAATTTTATAGTTGCGTACACCCTACCATATGTAGGTTTTGAGACAACTTTTAGGGTGTCAATATACAAGTATTTACAGACTTACAGCTGGGTATCTCGAATTCCGAGGTGAACTTACTATAATGACTGGACTAGTCAGTCAAGTGTCGAGGTGTCGCGACACAAAATGTCGCGCGACGTCGCGGTTTCATTACCGCTTGTATCTTGATGCCTTGCGGTGCGCCTCGTTCTTGTGACGTCACCGATAGTCAACAGTGAACAGTCTCCCACACTGCCTAACCTAGGTAGTTACCTAGTGTAGTACTAACGTTAGCTTTAAGAACTTACCCGTCATATATTTTTAGAAAGTACCTGCAAATATTGTACAACAAATGTAATTAAGCATTGCATTGCAAAATATACGTAAGTTACTGTAAAGTACGAAACATTATGAAAGACAAAGATTAAAATATTTGTTGTGAGCACGTGATTATTATTATTATCGTATTCAATAAATTGTTGACTATAAATAGAGCAAGAGTATTAACCCCAAGTCAGTTTGAGACAGACAGTTCACCACAACACAAGTTGTTTACATCATTAGTGATTATTTCATACAAGTACGAATTTACAAAGAAAAAGACTTGAAACTATCTGTATAATAATAACTGTTCAGCAATGAGTAATGTCTTACCCACGCGCTACGAACAACGCCTCCGATAGGCTACAGCGTCGTAGCGCTACGACGCGTAGCACGCTACGAGATCTACACTCAAATAGTAAATAGATTGACTTTAATTTTATTCTTAGAATTGTTTGTATTTATTTTTAAAAAATATTTGTGGGGTGGAGAGAACTGTTCCAATTGTGTAGAATTCTTTTTCTGTGTGTTCAAACGTAGGCAGAATCGCGGTTTAAAGTAAACACTTAATATTCGTGTTATTCCATTGATAGTATAATAGTATATGTATTATGATGATCACGTTGTCTCGTCGTAGTCGCGAGTTAATTACGGTGAACTCGTGCGCGATACATATCTGATTAATATTCGCTCATAACGCAATACTAATCATTGTCTTCCGCCGCGGTCCTCCGCGACCCGCCCGATACATGCTCGTTAACTAACTACAGACATAACAATTAAATCAACACTATTACAATAATTATGTAAATATCTACCTTTTATGAGACATCATTCAGTTCGTGTAGCAAAGAGAAAACACATCTCCATCTCAATAAGAATGAATGATAAATACAGATATAATAAATGTTATGTCGGAAATGCTGAGTTTATAACAACCTTGTTCTAGAACCTGCGTTGATTAAACTTACATTAGAGGCGCATTTGTACAATAATCTATACTAATATTATAAAGCTGAAGAGTTTGTTTGTTTGATTGTCAAATGAAGTTGCGCGGGACAGCTAGTAATAGAGAAAACTGTAGCAGATTCAATGGATTTCAAATCACAAACTTGAATTTAAAGACCAGTAAACACAACCCCGATTCATAAAATGTAGAATGCACCTCACAACAGGATATGACACAAAAAGCTCGTACAGTGGTGAACTAATCAGGCGCACGCCCTCACACCTCGGCTGCAGTCCTCGGGGACGCAGTACAACGCTGGCATTACAAACAGACACCAGATGAGCAAAAAACACACCTTCATTATCACGAGGTCATCACTGTTGTGGTAATGTGCAGCTATAGAGAATGTACATTCTTATTTCACATTTTGGGAACACGTTTTTCAAAACAAGATTGTTATAACTTTAAGAAATCTACCAATACTGTAGTGATTTGAAACAAATAAATACGTGTTTTGATTTAGCGCCAGTATCACTATTATCCTGTGTTTATACTATCATAAATATCAATATCAATAACAGTATCCAATCTTAGCTCAATTCTCACTTAATCATCAATAATTTAACTTGCATTGAAATACACCTGAAATACCTCTTAACTCGGACACTCATATTATATAGACATACTATATCACCAAATCTACATGAATAGTGACGTCACACCTAACGTCATATTCGTCAAATGACATTCGCCGGCGCCGCCGATTGTACAAGTAATTAATGTTGTGTACACACGTCGCGACAGCGCGCTGCGACCGGCGACACTCGGCGACATTCGGCGACATTCAGCGACACACGGCGACACCAGGCGACGTGTGACAAGTGCGTTACGCGACATAAAGTTATAATCAATATACGATCAAGTTATCGAGTCCCGTCACGTGCCAGTACGACACCAAGGTGACCGTTACATCATATTAAACGTTAAAGCAATGGCGGTTTAATACTAATCAAGGAACAGGCAGGCACTTGCCAGGAATGTTAATACTCGTTTAACGAATAATGAAAGCGATTCGGTTGTACCAAACCAAGAGTTTTAATTGATATTTATTGAGGCAATTTTTCAATTGAACTTCAATGCTTATCGTAACGTCAAGATGATTACGATCACAAGAGGAATTAAAATGAAAGCACGCTATTTTTGTCAATAGAGTAACAGTCTTCATAATTTTTGAAATACATATAGTTAGGAACATATAGTTAAAAAAGCAGTGATAGCCGAGTGGTTTAAGTTGGCACCTCCCACGCAAGTGGTCGCAGGTTCGAATCCGAGGCAACACACCAATGACTTTTCGAAGTTATGTGTGTATTAGAAATAATTATCACTTGCTCTAACGGTGAAGGAAAACATCGTGAGGAAACCTTGCATGCCTAAAATTTGTTTAATACATTTATTGAGGGCATGCAAAGTCCCCAACCCGCACTTGGCCAGCGTGGTGGACTCAAGGCCTAACCCCTCCCCCTCGTTCGGGAGGAGACCCTTGCCCTGCAGTGGGACAGATATGGGTTATTAAAAAAAAAAAAAAAAAAAATATAGTTAGGAACATTATCTCGTAGCATGTCATGTGTTTCGGAATAGGAACATTAGCGGTCTATTAGGAGTGTTGTGCGCAGACACGTCGTCGGCGCTCGGCGGCAGGTGGTCGCTGAGCCGCAGTTCCGTGTAATGTAAACATCGTAAGCAGTTAGCGGTCACATTGAGAGGCCCTCCCGCGCGCTCCGCACATTATCGGAATGTGTTTAAGAACGTTACCACCCGCACGCCGCCGCACGCCGCCGCACGCCGCCGCACGCCGCCGCACGCCGCCGCACCCCATCGCATCGCGCCGCAACGCATCGCCTGCCAAATGAACCAACATTAACTTGGGCGATATTTGCACACATTCACTGAACTTTATGTGCATGTCGTTTATCTTGTACATACTGCATTATTACAAGCAACAACATCTATTTAGAAACAAGCTTTTTTAATATTTAAAACCTTTGCAATCATAAAATAAATAACTCTTCTTAGTTTAAAAACATTTCAGTGAAAGTCAGAATTGTAAAGCGTCCAATAAGTCCAGATACTTTTCTCATTCCATTTGTTTAAAGAGTCGTCTTTGAAATATCAAAAAAAGAAACTTAAGACGCAACACCGGTTCATTGTCCTTGGAGTCATAAATATTGTCAAATATTAAAACGTCGCTTCACGGCTGCTTTATAAAGGAAATGAATGTTGTAGTAGCGAAAATAACTGAGTGTTTTGTACCGGAACATCTATATTGTCTGGCGAATGTCTTCAAGAGCCCCAAAACGAGTGTAACGTACGAAGTTGGAGTAAATGTGTAGTGTAGAGAAGTGTGAGGAAGTGGAGGGAAGTGGCAAGTTGGTCGGCTGCTAGTTTTAATTACAGGATTGAGTTGAACGCCAAGTTAATGTTCGTGGCAATGGCGTGTGATTCTCTCTGATACAAGTGTTTACACACTACTCTGTGTCACACACGATACTACTTGTGCTAACTGAATTACACAACTTGTAGGTTTTGAAGTTGATGGTTGGAATTTAGAAATCATTACTTTTCTCTTTGAACTCTACTTTTTGATGGTAGTAAGTCGATAATTATAATCGACTTTGTCAATCAGTGTCACCGTTTGACCTAAATTAATAAATGGTTAAATTTTTCTCAAAATTTAGGAAATTTCCATATTGTAATTGATGAGTCTTTTAGCTAGAAATTAACTATTGTTAATACTTTCGCACGTATTCATAGAGTTGATAATGCCTTAGCGGAACGTATTTTAATTATGAGGGAAAATTCCATTCCTTGCTTACTACTCTTACTACTGAGAATTACCCACCATCCAGGAATTGATTTCGAGAGGAATCCTACTTGTTTTCTCGTATTAGTACACTATGTGAACCACGCGGCTCCACTTGCCTACAAAGCTTTTTCCACTATTTCAACCAATAAAGGTAGAATACTATTAAAAATGTTTAGCTTATGTTTCACCTCGGGTCTTCAACGTTCGCGTGAAAGAACAACAACCAGTCGTTCAACCTAACAAACTTTCGCTTTTATAATATTAGAAGTACTGAGCCTGTCTGCCTCAGTGGCGCAGTCGGTAGTGTATGCAACTGCCGCGCAAGATGTCTCGTGTTCGAATCCCGAGTAGAGCCAAAAATATGTTTCCTGAGTTTTCTGTAAGAAAATCTCAGAAAATTGCCCGGAGTTAGAATCTTGATGTCGTAGACCTCCGTGCTTCGAAGAGCACGTCCCGCGTCTGACCTTTCACAGGTCTTGTTAGTTTGCCATCCCTCCAGACGAAGGGATTAAAAGAATAGAGGGTGTACCTGTGTATTGTGCACAAAATTGACCACTACCTCTATAAACAAAGTCCTGCACAGTTGACTGGTTTCAATAAAACTGGCCGCTGTATCCGAATATCGGTCAGGAAGACATTATTATTATCAGTGCTGAGCCTACTGGAGCATTTCTAAAACACAACCTTCACTAATTGATTGGTACCGCGAACTAACTAAATCTGACGTAGAAACATTCTTAGTACAAAACCGTTGTTGTCAAGCTGTTCTCTGTCGTATGTTGTCTGTGAGTGTGTTACAAACAGTTACAGGGGAAACATGATTAATGTTCGCTTCGTAGAAGTAATAATTATACAAGCTTCATGTGACAAATAAATACTAGCATTAATTTGCCTGTACGTATCCAGGCGAAGCGAAGCGAAGATTTGAAGCAATTCGTAATCGTTTAGACTTGCTACACACATATTAGGTTCGGTATTAATCGTCCTATCCTGGTGGAAAAACCAAATATGTGTAGTTGAACCCGATCGGCACAAACCGGACAAATGAGTCGAGTCGGTTTTGTTATTCGCTAAATACTAGTATTGCCGAACCGAATAAGTGCGTAGCAAACCTTACTGTCTGAATACAGTTACTGATTTTCTCTAGCTTTACTTATCAACTTCTTAAATATTATAACTAGTACATGATAGTTGTTAATGTAACCTGAATAAATGAATGTTTTATTATGCATGCAGGTCTCCGACAACATTCTTTCCTTGGAGTAGAGAGCTCTTTTTACTGAAAATGGTAAATTGTTTGTATTTTCCGATCTGTCTTCTAAGCCTTTAGCAATCCAGCGATCATATTCTTCATTTATAAGCTATATTTAAAACGTAATACGTGTAAAAAGTATGTGTATTGATATGATAGGAGCTCCCTCACCACGTCGCGTCGCGGTGGCGGGGTGCGCCCCCGCGCTGTGGGGCGACAAGTGTGTCAATGTGTCTGTGAGACAGCTCGCTCGCATCACCGCATCACCGGCGAGACTACTCTCCCTACACTCAGCCGCCGGCTGCTATCATTACCTACTACTATCAAAGTATGCGCTATTATAACGTTATGTATTAATGCTGTATGAACGCCTAAAAGCTTTTAGTTTTCTGCTAGAGTGTTATTGAAACGTATCTACCGCAGTGTAAGAAAACCTCATCATTATGAAGTAAATAAGTAGTAATAATGTAATATACTGTTAGCTTGGAAATCTAAATTCACCTAAAAATAGAGGCTCTACTGCATCAATATGTTTAAAGGAGAGCAGTCGAAAAGTTAATACGCGTTCGTTGAGATACTAGACAATATAGTCACTGCATCGTACAATGTGATCAGCAGATTGATTGTATGCACAGTACAAGCTGCAGTACGGCGCGGCGTCCCCCGGGATACGCGCGCCAATCTAACGCTTCCGCGCCGCGACTGTATGACGCGACGCCGCACCTACCAGACGGGAGACTACACCAAACTCGTACGTAGTGCAATGAGTACATATTAATAGTTACTATTGATTATAACAATAACAGTGGCCACCATGATGGCTGTCGAGGTTTTGATTTCCACAGAAACAACAACGTCTTTCAAACAAAACATAACTTCAGTTCCAAGTTCGTCGATTCTTTAAATTAAATTAAATTAAATTTATTCAAATAAATTAATACATAAAGTTTAATATAAGTCTTATAGTTAGAATATTAGGTAGGTACATAATAAAAACATAGGGAGCCTGTATTAGGATAAATAAATCCTGTATCACAGGCTCTTAGATACGGCGAGCGTTATTGATAAAAAACAAAAATTTACTTATATAATATTTAGATATTAAATAATAATAGTTAAAATTTCTGGCAAAGTAAAGTTTAGATAGCACTACAGAACTGTATCATACTCCAGACCAACAGGACATTATTCCCCAGCTCCCGTGCTAGGTTTGTACCTGTGTTACGGTGAGACAGAGAACAAGGCCGTCAGAGTCTTTGATAACACAATTATTGAAGTACTATGTTAATATAAAGATTATAATGGACCTATACACTATCATTATATAAAAATGACAAAATATGCTAATATGTAACTTAAGTAACGAAACATGTATATTGAAACAAAAATAAAAATCTAGGTCAAGCATTTAATGACGCAGTTCAGAAATTTGCTAACTAAGGAATCGAGTGTAAGTGGGTCAGTAGTGTTTGATGGAATGTTTACATTGATGAAAAATGAAGTAATATAATAACTGCCTCCGTGGCGCAGTGGTTTAGGTCGCCACGCCGATACCACGGCAACGGGAGGTCGTGGGTTCGATTCCCACACGGGACAATTATTTGTGCGATCCACAAATAATTGTTTCGGGTCTGGTTGTGCTTTGTGTCCGTTGTTTGTATGTTTGTAAAAGTCCCCGCGACACAAGAGCAATTCTTAGTGCGGGAGTTGTCTTTTTAAAAAAAAAAATAATAATAATAATAATGAAGTACAAAGTTCACACACATAATTATTACGAAAAATAACTTAATTAAACGCCTATGCACCCTCATAATCAACAGAGTTGATGTATCTCTGTTCAGCAGCTTTTCTAGCGGGACACTGCTATTCCTGTTTGGTGTTTATTGGGCTTATTGTAACGTGTGCAAGTAGCGCATTTAGGCTCCATGGTATGCTTCATTATACAAGCGTCTATTTTATGTCCCGTAGCCGCACAGTGTCCACAATTAATGTTGTGACTTTCACGGCAAGATTTTGCCGCATGCCCGTACTGCTGGCACTTGTAGCATCTAGTTACAAGTGTGAAGTCCCTAACAGGACAAGAGGTCCAGTTTATGAATATACGAGTCTGAGTGATGAGAGCCTTGCGAATATTAGCAGGGAAAAAAATTCAGAATGTAGTAAGAATTATTAATAGCACGTAGTACATTAACAGCTGTGGCACACCGATCCTATAAAATACTTAAATGTTTAAAGCTCTAAAATAACAAACAATTAAGTGTTTAAGAAGTATTTGAACACTCTCACATGTTCTGTTAAACGGCAACTAATTTACGTAAATTATTCCTCACTGAAGTTTCCAGACGTCGGCATTTGGAATCAACGCATTCTCGAGCAGTAACGTTCTCCATAAAGTATCAATAATGTGGTGCATACTTGTGACGTCGCCCTCCACGTTCACGTTTACAGTTAAAATAACACGAGCCCTCCCGAAGAATGGAATTTACTTGTCATTTAAAATTCCCTAGAGCTGGGAACGCCACGAATGAGCGGCGAGCGGTCGCGGGATCAACGGGAATGTACCGCGAGTGGGACTAGCGACCATGTTATAATTTCATTCGTAAACGATTGTAGGTACTACTAATTTCACGTGAAATACCTTAGAGATGTAGAGTAGAGGATACACTACCGGGTCTTTCCATTGATTGGAATAAATGCTGGGAAATATTGTAATAGAAAATTGGAAGCTCTTTTTGCTTTGATGACGTTTTAACAGAGCAGTTCGGCAACATGACAAAGAGTTTAGTTTAATTTGACCTATTTAGTAAATATAAACAGGAGCATCGTAGTTATAGAGTGAGTTAAATCAGCGCTAGCGTCGGCGCCGGCGCGCCTCGTCACACGGCACGCGACACTTGGTGTGCTTCCTCACACCTGTGCGCTGCACTCTCTGTGTCATGCACTACACTGTGCCAGTATGACAGCAACACCAATACTACTATTTGTTTTATTTTATTTGAACACTCGTTCAGTCGCAAGGCTTCACTTCGTCTTTGCAGGTGTGCTGCATTGGTTAAATCGTCGTCTCGTATTATGATAATACCTCTAAACGTGACGAATCGCGGTTCAGAGCCGACACTTTGCCTCATTCAAGAAGTATGGTTGACACTGCTGAAGACTGCAAAATACGAAGGAATCACCCATTCTGAATATAACTTTATCCTTTCGTGACAAAAATGTATACAAAGTAACCCGTTCAACAGTAATAAGGAGTAGTAAAGATGCGTGTCGGCACTTATTACCATTCCTCATTGAGTGGAACAGCTCTGAGCGAGTGCGCGCCGTCCCCGCGCGGACGAGAGCGCGCGTGAGTCATGTGTCGCGAAGTATCGAGAACACGCACCGAGTCACCGTGGTGAGACTGATGAGCGTGCGACGCGAGGGGACGCCGCGCATACCCTCATAGACTAGCACTGACATCTAGAATGAGTATCAACTATTATTTACATACTTTCAGTCTGTTGCAGTCGCTACAATATAGATATACTCGTATTCTGGAACAGGTGTTCAGGATGTTGAAAAGTTTATAACGAGTATTAAGCGTTGTGTTCCCGAGACGTAAATACATTTTGTCAGCAACCTATAATCATGTCCTTTTCTGACTGTGGAATGAGAAAGCTAGATATTCAGTCAGAATATTATAAAGTGATTGGTTATAGATAAAACTACCGCATTTGCGCCATAGAAGTGTGACTTCTTAACCATGATTCAAGTATTGGTGAGAATTTAAATGCTTGTGTCAAAAACCTTTAAGTGATACCCAAATATATTTTCTTAGAGAACGGTTAGCACATATTAGCCGCTAATATAAACTACAGCGGAAACCTTTCAAACAAAATCTGTTCAGAACTATAAATGTTCTCAAACATGGGGCTCGGTGTCTCGCATTAGTTTCTAATAATGTTACGGATACATTTCAACGTGTGAAGTGTAAACATCGCGCGTGCACGCCGCAGGGAGGGCAGCGAGGGGCAGGAGGGGGGGGGAGAGCAGGACGATGATATAAATAGAAGAGTTCATCGGCTTCAGCGGCTTCCTGAAGATTGCCCTTTGATGTGACGCGCCGCTGGAAATATACCAGTCGGATGTCAGGAACAGGACACGAATGATACTTGTACTACATCACCGAAACTAAACAACCATTATCCTCATCATTTTAGCTATTTACCAATTTAAAAGAAATACTAATCACGCTAAAGAAAGCCCACGTCCAAGCGTTGGTGTTACTTGGAAATTGGAATCGCATTAGTACACCTGCTCCGTAAGTTGTACTCTAACTAAGAATTACTCTCGTAGTAGAGAGCGTGTTCATTAATGAAAGATAAGTAATACGAACTATAGATCCTCGTGAGTGTGAGCACAAGTCTCTCGTACATCACATCTCGCAGAGCTGAGAACGTAAAGCTCACGAAGTAATTAATGAACCAGCAACCACAAACACTACGTGTTCCAGTACTTCACGTGATTAATCACTTTCTGATTGATTTTCAATACACTCACATGTGACTGTCAGTACTCACTCGCTGTTTGTACGGAAACTACTATGACGTATGCATAGATTGAGTTAGATGACTATTAAAATACTTTCCACTTGAAGCGATATTTCTTAGAATTTTGTGACGATTCTAAATGTGATTATTTCACTTTAAAGATCAGTTATGATAGAACTAAGAATATGTTGAAGTTCCAAGGTCAATTTTCTGCAAACCTCGACCTTGAAGCTTCACTCAGACAGTCCTAGACACATTTAGTAATGCTTTGTTAGTTTTAATTAGTTCATATGCAGTTTGTAGCGCGACCTCGCTGTGAGCCAATTTAAAAGCAATTATATTCCTCTGTCTTAGTTTACATTTGATTGAAATCATTTGTGTAAGTAAGACGGTTTGAACTTTGACCTTCACCTTCACCTTACAAGTGGAGACATCACACATAAGACGTATCATTGGGGATTAGATTAGTGCAGTGTTACAATGTCTTATTCTGGTACACCATCGTGTTTTAGATCTGAGGGGCTATTTCCAACTACTATCGACAACAATTTGCAAGCCATTGAAAAATCTTCATAAAAATGTTATCAACGCCTCTAGGGGCGCCGTTGTTTCTTTTTTTATAATACTATTTAAAAAGTCAAACTTTCGATTGTAGATAGTATCGTCAGCAGAGAATCATGCTACAGACATTTATTGACAAGGGCTCTGAGACAATTTAGCTTTTCTTTAATAAACTTTACGATAGAAGTATTATTAGTTGGACAGTATGTCGTGTCGTTTACAATTACTATCAGCCAGATGTTCGACGGTTGCACTAGAGTGGTGTAATTGTACAATTGTTACAATTAAAGTTATCGCCGTGAGACAGCGGCGGCCACTTCTAAACAACGCTCTCTATTCTTAGACACATTACGCATAGTCCACTGAATACGGGAAACGATGTTTTTAAACACAAAAACAGTGAGTCACTTATTTGAACTATAGAAACTTAAAGTCTTAACGACTAGTTGCCAGTGCGTGATAGGTTTTAAGTTGCAAGAACATATTATTTGTTGTTATTCTCCAAAAATACAGTTATATTGTATGCCACAATAATATTAGTACGAATATTGAGCTTATTGTTCGAGACTAATGAGAGAGCTACCGAGTGTCGGCGTCGCATCTACGACGCGAGCACGAGTGTCAGACACCTTTGACACTCGACACTCGCTCTCAGCTCACGTGTCACAGTTCCTCGAGTAGATCACAATATTGTGCCAATTACTAACTGAGAGTTGCACCGTTGCTTCTAAACTTACATTGTTATGCGCTTTTTGACAGAAATATTCTCTTTTTGGTTTATTATTTTGCACGTTGATAAGAGTCTAATAAACTAGAGTTGTCTCTCACTATTCAACTACTTTTGAAATTATTCAATGATACTGTTTTAGTTAGCGACATGGCACGTGAGAAAAGCCCATTAGCATAATACGTAGTCACCACAATATCTCCAATAACCGCTTACTCTACTAATCGTTAAGTGTTGTGTTCACCTGACTATAACATTATATTGAACAACATGATAGGAAATAAAAGTTTATAGCGCGTTAGTGATGTCGCAAGTGTTCTAACTGTACGAGTATGTGCAGCGCGACACGTAGCGAGCAGTATCGATAACGATCTGTATCACACGCGACGCCACGTACAACGCTAGTTCAGCGCCACTACCATGCCTACTGATACCATCCACACTTTCTACCAGCTGTGGAGTAAGGCAACATATTTTATATTTAATAATATTATATCTTCAATCTCTGAAATAAAAGTTTATAATAGCGCAAATTATAGTCAGTAGTCTTGTATACTGAAAGCAATTCTACAATCCTACTTCAGATAAAATAACACTAGGTCCCGCATGTTGAAATAAAAAAAAATAAACCTACAAATAGCCAGCTACTAACACTCAGTGAAGGCCCCATGTTGTTACCTTGTCCATGACCGAGGCGCAGTTATTTTTACCTCTCCATTGATTCGCGAGTCCTCCGCCACCGCCGCTCCTTCAAACGTACTGAATTATTCGCGACTAAATACATACATACAAACATACAAACACACACACACGCAGGGGCCCTGCAGACGCCGCGTCGTGGACGACTCACCTCTGACATTTAAGCAAACACTTCAACTCACGCTCAGTTCACCGATATTCTAATATTATACGCGTTATATGCAACTGTGTATTCATATCTACGAGAACCCAGAATTGCTGTATCAAGTCGACAATATGAATATGATTTCGTGAATTCGGTCACAAAAGTGTATGAGAATGGTTTTGTTTCTGGGAAAAGTGAGACTGAAGACTGTTCTTTCTTCTTTCGCAGGTGGTCTATCGGATAGGTAGGCATTGTGCGCATAGAACCAAAAATAGATATCAGCAATCGCATCTTACGATCATGAATACTCAACATTTCCAACCTGCAAATAAAATATAAAAATATGTTCCTACCTCTTTAAACGTGAAACCCTCTCAAATATAGTAAGAGTGAATGAAAAAATCCTTGCAAATTAATAGAAAGTACGTCAGCAACAATGCGTCTAATTAGTACGAGTCTGCAAGGATGTTGTGTACAAGTGAGTGCACAACTGCACTAGCTCCACGCTGCGTTCTGCCATGTTCGGGAGATGCTCCAGCTTTTGTTCATTATTTGGTGTTTACTGCGCGCTGTGAATCACTCGGGGGCAGGTTGCGTTACTAATAACAGACGTGCTTGCTTCTGCTTCTCGATGGAAGACTTTGTTGTCATTATATTATCAACAAGTAAAGCAACAGACTGAGGTGCCTTAATTCTCTGCCAATTACAATTTGATTTGGTTCTTGACTGTGGCTCGTGACAGGAGAATAACGCTGCAAGCTGCTCTTTCCATGAAGTCACGATACAAGTCCTACTGAAGAGATAAGTCTGGCGATCCGATAGAGAATATCGAATCTTTTATATTACAATAACATTTTATCCGACTCAAAATCGGCAAGATTTATAAGGAATAATACGTATATCTGAAACGTTAAGCAATAGAGGAAATTTTGGGCTTTGTTCCGTTCATCGCCGCAATTGTACAGAGGTGGATGGTTCGTGTCGCGGCGAGCGCGCACGTTCAGTGGTCGCAGGACACGTCTGGTAATGCACCTCCATACTCACATTATTTATTATCATTGTTTTATTGTAGTTATACTAAAAGTGTATTCACACTTACATACGTCTAATAAAAACTCTCCATTCGTAGTCAATTATGACATCATAGTTATTCATGTATTTTAAAAACTTTTCTAAAACCTAGTTGACTTGTGGTCACATCATACTTCTGCTTCGATGACCCTTACTGCAACTTAAACTCACTTGGAGATGTCCAGCTCAATTCCCCTTCAAAATAATGCTTAACTCCCTGAACATTAAATATGCGAAAATCGCAATTGTCTTCGAATATTCTATTTATAACTTGTATCGTAGTCGTATCGTTTGTTGAGAACATGTAACAATTCGTAATAATAGTAAATTGTGTGTACAAAGTGCAAGATAGTTGTTCTCGTAAACGAAGTGTTATGATCTTGAGCGCCGGCCTGAGTGAGTGCGTGAGTGAGTGAAGCGCCTACAATTGTGGCCACTCGCACGGTGACATCAACTCCTAATAGATCTGTGTACACAAATAACTCCACGCTATCGACGTAAATCAATTGAGGAGCCGATGACATTGAGGAAGCGCACTCGAGCTCACACATGTATTAGTAAGAGCTCCATACTTCATATTGAGCTATTGCTCGGTTTGGACGGTCCGGGACTCCGAGAGTCAGCTTGGAATCTACAATTCAAATAAAATTTTCTGTTTCAGACAGTTATAGACAGTTCTGTTCGGAAAATACGTATGTACGTAGACACTGCAAGCAACAACCGCATAGAACTCCCGCTCATGCCCTTGATAGCTAAAGGCGGGCACCAGCATGTTGGTAATAAACATCTGCCTAACCCTTTGGTGAAACACACGTAGAAGCACTCATGCAAACACACACACATACTAGCACACAGGCTGGGTGCGCCCGCGCCGGTACAGCTGCCTCTCAATTGGTACAATTATCTCGGCAACTACTTCCCATTACGTGAGCGCAGCGCTTCCATCACCGCGGCTATCTGCGGCCAGTAGTAACGCGTTCAAGGCCACCTCGTTATATGACAACTAATGTTTACTTCACTAACCGCTATGTAAATATTCATTGCAGTTACTTCCTGCTTGCAATTACCTAGATTGCAGAGAATTTAGCTGCAAGTGTGATGCATTAGAATGCTGCCAATTACTGTCATAGGTGTATCCAAAATATGACAGTTTGTGGGCCCCGTGACCCGTTCAAGTAAGAAAATATTCAGAGAATATTGTTTACATTTTTTTCGGTCAAGAGTATTGATGTAAATTATGCACATTTTATGATTGCTCAAAGCGCGGAAGTAGTCAAGAAATAATTTATTCTCCTATTATCGACACCATTTATCATAGTCGACTCCCAGTTAGCAATAATTACAGTGATTTCATTAAATTAATATTCTTGCTCACGGACACCTTTCTAGATCTAATCACTAGTTTAACACTTGCAATAACGTGATGTCACTTATCTACTCAATGCACACAAGAACAATAGCACAGAGCACTGCGTCTACTTTCTTCTGTGAATTCTAATTGCAGTGCCCGGCAACATGAACAGTACAGTCCACATGTACGATGTATATCACGCGGTGCGTATACGCACGCATCGGAAGTACCGGCGAGGTGTGATCGCTAACGAATATAGTCCACGAGATGCAGTCAGAGCTGGCGGAGTTGGCGCGCCGTCTCAGAATACTCGAGTGAATGACCTGCGCCCGCGCCACCACCGCGCCACCACCGCGCCACCACCGCGCCACTAGTACTACGAGTAAACACACGCACTGATAATGTTCCGATGTCACTTGCACTTCTCGATACACAACGGCATCAAACCTTTGTGGCTTGGAGCAGTCTTAAGAACCCTACTGACCTATTACTCTACTACTAATTAGCACTCTCCTTTCAGATTGGCATATGTCGCTGAACAATTGTAGCTGCGTATGCATAATAAACTTATTTTGCATCCAAAACCTTCAAAAAATGCATCGTTAGTTGTTCATGCCGTATCTAATTATAGAAAAGTTCTTGACTATCAAACTTTTCAACGTATCTTCGTTTGACTCTTATTTAATTACTAGTCGTTCTAGCGGCGAGCTTATTAAAGATCTGCCTTTGAAGTTAACCGACGTAAATATATACATAACATTCGAGAAAAAATATTTCAGTGTTAGGGATATTTGAGTACCAGCCATCATTGGCCATCTATATAAGATAGCTGGTAAAACATACACAGGCATGATTCATGGGAACCTTTCTCTTAAAACATGGTAGTGCAAGGTGCACTGTGCGAGCAGTGAGCGCGGGAAGTGATGCAACGTTTACCAACAGACCTTATAGCGCTAACCTGTGCTAATTGACGCCGAGTGAGTGCCCACCGTGCGGGAACATAGCGCAGGGGAACATATAAGACAAGCTGATACATAAGTTCAATCTTTTTATGTAGCTTATTACATTCATTTTAAACACAATTGCAGCAATATCTTGCAGTAATAACATGAATAAAATAAAATAATATCCCTCCATTTCTTGGAAACATTTGTTTCCAAAAACACGTTACAAAATTGGTTTTTAAACGAATTTTCGTATTTTTACATTTTTCATGCCATATTTGCCACAAAAATATTTTTTTTCCGAATTCATTCACTATTCACGCAGCTGAAAGGTTTATCTTCCAGCTTCCATGAAATTTGTTTGATATTGAAGCAAAAATTACTTCAAAATTAAGTTTTTTTAAATGTATTAAGAACTGTTTGTTGTGTACTACAACAGTAGAGAATTCCGAGGCAAATTGAATCTCATGTAGTAAGTAGGACGGTTTTTTCTTATAAAAAAAAATATATTGTTCTGTAGTAAACAGAATTTCATTGAAAATTATCCATAGTGAGTCATATACTAGTAGTTTACGCAGTGTTAGTTATGGCGAGTGTGGCGCGCGCGCGGCGTGTTGCTGTCCGTCAATGGCGCACCGGCGCGGGCACGGTGACGCGGTGACGCGGTGTGACGGCGCCGGCGCCACTCAGCGCCACCGCGCCGATGCGAGCGCGCCGATTCCACCACACGCGGTATTTTTACTCGCGTGCATCACCGCCGCGTGTACGTCGCTGCATCGGCCTATGAAACACCACACCAACACACAATGCGATTTATTGCTCACTAAATTATTGCTCTCTAGTCAAATTTATAGCCGCTTGTTTTGAATAACATTAAAAATAAACAAATGTAGTCTTAGAGCATTAGATGCGATCGTAAATATAATTTCACGAGCATATTTTATGAGGCTCGAGATGGTCTGACAGAGTGATACGACCACGTGCCGCTATTCATTTCACTAAAACGAACTAGTTATTATTTTACAACGCGCTGCAACTGTAAAGCTAGTAAAAACCGACTAACTGAAACTACAGTCTGACTGACACTAGCGTACTAATTATAAACTAGAAGCGCAGTTTTATTCATCATTGAACTCTATTTCGTTCGTCAAATTAAAAAAGCTTCTACTAAACAAAATCTCGCTAAATTCGTGGCCCGAAGTGCATTTGTCAACGTCGCAGAATGAAGAAAACATAATAATCAATTACAACATTGAATCACAAACGTATTACAGTTTTATTTTTAATCAAATATGAAAGACGTCTTGCACATTTTAGATTAAAGACGAGTTAGTCAAGTGTCACAAAGTGTAATACTTACCAATGAATTATGTGGAAGTAGATCTCAAAAATGTTCTTTTGATATTTCTCGTGAACGTTAAAAGGAATATCATTGAATGTTCTTTATGCAGTAGCGAGTGCATCATTCGGCAGTAAGGCGTGATGCACGGAGCGGCGTGGGGCGGCGGCGGCTCTGCGTCTGTGAGTCTCGGCGAGCTTTTGATAGCAGGAAACGTTTTAGTACTGCAGTAGTGCAGTTAACGGTTATTGCGCCATAAACCCGCGCCCTTCTGCCGTACCGCACTTTCATAAATAGCGCCAATTGCATCGAGCCCTCAAATAATATATATTTGTATACTTATGCAATAATTAACTGTTTATAAACTGCTTCTAACCTACCTTGTAAACCTACTTAGCAAAGTGCAATCGTTATTTAAAGTAGGTACGTTATATCTATACAACATGGCATTCGTTAAAAGCAATCGCAATATTTTCAGCGGGTTTCCTTTTAAAACACTTTGCTGTAGTCATCACAGTCAGTGTTGTGAACAGTGTGTCGGCGGCGTCCATGTGCCTGTATCTGTTGGAGGAGCTCACTCGTGCGGATCATTCGGAGGCTCTTTGTTTCAGCACAAGTAGATGTTGATCAAGTGAGGCACCTCGCCGCCGCCGCCGGCCCACAGCCTCCGCGCGCGTGTCACACGCAGTTACCGCTATTCAGTTATTCCACGTGATCAACCACTTGTAGTGTACAACTACAGTCTCCAGACTCATAGCTCCGAGCTAATATTTAGTATGTTTTAATAATAAAGTGAAATAGAACAAGATGCAGTCAGAGAAAGCGCAATTCGCATTTGCTGAAATCTCTAAGGAAACAGTGCTCTATGCATAATTTGCACAGTTGAGCTATGTTTGAGAGCAAATAAGTCTATTTATATTTCGAGCTCTATTGTAGACCTCAACGTCGTCACGTGCAATGACATCGCTGAGCAGTTCGTGTCGAAGAGGAGGGTTATCTCCCTCTCCCTCCTCTACCTCTTCACTCCTTCAGAAATCATTTCCATTTCCAATAATTACTAATAGCGCAGCATCCGTCGGTGGCGCGCGTCTCAGATTCAATTTCCTCTCATAATTCATAGGTGTGTTGGTTTTTGCAGCGCTACATAGTGATTTGTAACTATTACGATTTGACACGTTTTACACCTTTGAAGGATTTATGAAGCAGGTGTTCATATCAAATGTACCTACTCATTGGTCCGGTAACCAAGAATTGCAGTACAAGTAATACCGTGGATATTTTTATTTGCGCAAAGATACTCAAATAACAGTCCAGAGTATTTTCGTTAAACAAACCAAAAAAAAACATTCAGAATGTATTCGAAAGGTGGGGCAGTAAATGTAATAAAAAGTAACATGTTTAATCTTATCAGAACACACATACCTACAGGCCGCAATAAAATCGGTAAAAAGTGTTAAATATGAGGAAAGTGGCGGTAAACACTCGATGATTACCGCTTGACCTCATTGTTACGTGCTGTTCGTTACGAACACGAGGTACGTACAGACATACACAGTGAACAGTGCGTGTATCGATACGATTAGCGGCGCTAACTCACTTACACTGAAGCTCATCTAATCACACGGCAATTGTGTTATGTTCACAACATCACAACGTCACAACGTCACAACGTCACGCGCCGCGCACGATGCACGCCGACCTAATTACATGCACTTCATTGTACGAAAAAGCTCACTGCTCTAAATACTTTCACTTCTGAGTAGAGCTTAGTATTGTGTTATATTGTGGCTACAATATTCTTGAGTAGCTTCGAAACATTTAATATGTTACTCGATTATTGCCTTGACTTGACGTTTTTATTTCAGAATATAACGTTTCATTCTATTCCTACTACGTAGGTAGAGCTGCAAAACCAATATAAACAGATTCACATAACGTGTTGCACGTCACTCCTCAGCCGAGTTATCCTTAAAGTAGCGCATCGTATACTCCTTCGAGGACACGGCACGGCACGTCACGGCACAGTACGACACGCCACGGCACGGTCTCCCGTGACACTTTATTTTCGATCCCGAGATTGCATTTCCCTAAATATAAACGTCCCCTCGCATCCCGAGGACGTCGTTAGGGTTGTCTCACGTCACACCGACGTGTTTCACTTGTCACTTGTCTCAACTAGCTGTCTTACTTTTTGTTCAAGTTATCAAGTTACTGAAATAACGACATGAGATTAAAATAAGATGGTGAACAAGGGTTCTTCCAAAGTAAAGGAGACATTTGATTCTCTATGTATTTTTATTTACAAATAAAGAACAAATTTCACACTAGTTTTAAACATCTGTACTGAATGCACAATTATCTGTATCGTGTTGACTGAACACAGATTACCATCTTAAAGAACTTTGAATCCTGTAAATGCTGTGTTAGAGATAATCAAACGGTCTCTAGATCAGTCAGCCCTACACACACGTAGTTGCGGTGCGCACATATTCCGTAATTATTCGGTAAACATGAATGTGTGCGGCGAGTGGTTCACCGTTCACTTAGCAGTTAACATGCACTTCACACGAGACAAAAAACGACACCATATCAAAGACACGGTGCCGCCGCGACACGACACGACGCGACGCGACGCCCCTTATCACTCGACCGATGACCCGCTATCTGTAAGGCTCGACACTCACTTACACGCACATTAGCGTAAACTATACCTGAGCAGAGGTCACCTGCTGTTTCTTATTTGATTCGGGATATTGTGACATTATCTAGTTAAACATCCGTTGTTTTTTAAGCAAATTTTTCTTATGTGTCGTCTATGACCTTTGAATACCGCACTGTACTAAAAGAAAGCTGTCATTTTTTGACGTTGCCTATGTTATGATAACAATTCAATAATCACTGCTGCTACCATGTGGTTATTTTACAATATGAGCACAGAATTCCGTTTAGTAGACATACCATAATAAAGCTTGTGGGCCATGGTATCAATTACATGACATGTGACATGTCGTTTGTGTAAGTGTGTCCGTGTCCTTAGCGGCTGATCACTTAGCGGCGGGTCATCGAGAGAGCATGTTTATGAGCATGGGAAACAAACCGAGCGCGGTCCCGTGATACTGTGATGCAAACTTAAATAACTTGGACAACTTGAGTAACGGCGTAACGGGTCTGCACTCTGCATGTTTATATTTGACGCACGCACTGCATTTAGAATGAAGCGTCGGCGTTTTATCTGGGGTTTTACCAAAGTGACCAGGGTAATCGTAAACAATTTAGGCATCTGCAAACTGTATGCGGTAGGATTGTAGCTCATATACCTAATGTGAAACCACTTCGATTCTTACATGCCATCTTAGTATAGTTTGCCCCAAAAGAAAAGGTTATATTGCCTCACTCCAAGGCAGGCTGGGCGCACTGGTCCGCTTTGCAAACTTCATGATACGTAGAAATCACCTCTAGACCCAACGATTTTCTTCTTGATAAACACATACCGAAGAAGGAATCAACACGTCTCTACAATTATATTATGATAGGAAGTCAGTTAGCATGTAGACTTAACAATAAAGTCTGGTATCAAGTGCGGCGTGTTTGTCCATGGTATCGGGCGCGACCCGCCGCATGCCGCCGCATGCCGCCCGCGACACCGCGCAGTACACCTCACCCGCCACAGTCGTCGCACACTCATACACCGCCCTTACACCGCGCCACTACTTCCTACAAATATTAGTGATAACTCACTGATAATTATACACTTGGTAAACACACTCATCCGGCTACTCTGTATTCATGATAGTTATGTAGTTGATAGAAGATATCATATTTATTGCTTAGTAGGTACTTATATTTACTCCCCCCCGACGGGTCTCCACCTTGCTGTGGTGGGGGGGCTTAGTAGCCGCAACCTTGAGTCCGCGGATTCGGTTGCGGTGAACCAAGAGGGACCCAGTGGAGAGGCCGCTTCCCCGACTGGGTGGTACCGCTGTAGCCCGGGGGACCAAAGCGGCCGGCCGGCTGGGCCTAGGCGACGTAAGCCTGGCCGGTTTAGGAGAGGCTAGTCGCGGAGGAAGGGAGGTAGTTCATCCCTATCCTCCGCGACTGGGCGGGGCCGTACCGCGAGATGCGGCAACGGTGGGGCTGCCGTGGGGAGCCGGGGGTCGGGCGGTCGGACCCGGCTCTTAACCCATGGCGGCTGGTGGAGGAGAGGCCGCTTCCCCGTCTGGGTGGTACCGTTGTAGCCCGGGGGACCAAAAGCGGCCGGCCGGCTGGACTGAGTGGACTCAGTCTGGCCGGTTTTGGAGAGGCTAGTCGCGGAGGAAGGGATGTATCCCATCCTTCGCGACTGGGCGGGGCCGTACCGCGAGATGCGGCAACGGTGGGGCTGCCGTGGGGAGCCGGGGGTCGGGCGGTCGGACCCGGCTCTTAACCCATGGCGGCTGATGGAGGAGAGGCCGCTTCCCCGTCTGGGTGGTACCGTTGTAGCCCGGGGGACCAAAAGCGGCCGGCCGGCTGGGCTGAGTGGACTCAGTCTGGCCGGTTTTGGAGGGGCTGGTCGCGGAGGAAGGGATGTATCCTATCTCCGCGACTGGGCGGGGCCGCACCGTGAGATGCGGCAACGGTGGGGCTGCCGTGGGGAGCCGGGGGTCGGGCGGTCGGACCCGGCTCTTAACCCATGGCGGCTGGTGGTGGGACCGTAGGGCCCGGGAGCGTTGGGATCTCGCTCTCGGGCTCGTTGGTCGGAGAGGAGGTGGCGGCGGCCTACACATCTTCCGCCGCCGGCGGCCGGGACATGCTGCGCATCTGCGCGTGGCCTGTCCCGGCTTCCGAAGGCCCCCTGGCTGGCGAACTCGGGGGAGTTTGCTGGCCATTGCACAAGGGGGCATAGTGGGGGGACGGTACCCGAGTGTTGGGGTGTCGTCCCACACTGTGGAGGAGTCCACGTGTGGACGGCCGCGTCGGGGTCGCGGATGTGTGCTTAAAGCGTTCCCGTGGCCTCGGCACTATGCGGCGAGGAGGAGGCAACACCTCGGTGGTTTAGTGGGTAGGCCTAGCCCTTCTGGTTCGGAGAGCCCCACATACCCCAGCGCTCCCCCGGGCGCTGGGGATGCAATTTCATGCATTAACCGAGTTAACAAAAAAAAAAAAAAAAGGTACTTATATTTACTGCAGATAATCTATATTACTCATTTGCGTTAGGTGCAGGTGTCAGGAATTAACGATGTCTATTGTCTACTCTATACATATATCTGTCTTTAATTCTAAGTATGTATACAGTAGTATACACCGAAACTCAATGTTACAGTCGTTTTTGTTCAGGTTCATTATATAAACCTATTAAAAACCGAATGTCTTGTTGTCATTCTTCAGGTCCGTTTTTATCTTTATAGATTCCTACTCCACAGAAAATCTTATCAAAACTTAGTAAGTAGGTACCTACTACAGAAAATTTTTTTTTTGGTTTTAGTTTGAAAAGCGAAATTCTACTAGGATTCTATATTTAACGTGTGCTTTAAGTACGAACACGATACATTCAACTCAAATACTTATAGCAAAGGAGACCCTTCTATGGACATGCAACGGGGCGGAGTGCTTACCACACAGATCATTCACCGGAGAATGCAGATGAGTGTGACCTGTGAGTGCTAAAGACAATGCCCTTATAAAGAACATCACCGCTCTGGAAGGTTCCAGATAAGCTGCGTATGAGTGGTGGACAGTGGTGGTGAGTGTGCGCCGACGACGACGACGCGCTGACTCAGCGGATTACCACTAACTTGAGTGAGTGGACAGTTGGACACCACGCGCGACAACATCACTCGCAGACTTTGTTTCACTACACTATTTCGTTACAGCTTTAGCAGATGGCAACGTCCATATAACACGTATATCAATAAATCCCGCTTCCTGACAAAACTACGAGTTTCAGAAACCATAGACTTTTGATACTGATGGGTACCCTTTTTTGCACGATAAGACTTTTGTTTCTAATTACGATTACACAATGAAAATGTTCAGTATTTTCTTTGATACCTTTAATGACTACTTGGAACGGTATTTCTATAATTTCTTTGAATTCCGTAATTCGGTGAATGATTAATCAGTACATTTAGCATTCAACCAGCAGTACATGAACTCATAGCTTTAATATAAACTTCCCTATTAATAACATAGTAAGTAAGATTATTTTGACAAGTGGTGCACGCGTCACAGATCTACAAATCCGTTTTTAATGTAGTGTGCGTCTGTGTGCAGTGTGTGCAGTCTGTGTGCAGTGTGTACACTTAATGTATTATTAATTAGAGCTTCCACGAGACGGCGATGACACACGCGACACGTCACGCCGCTCTCGTGGCCACACCTTCTTATTGCTTGCTACTGTCCTGCACATGTGTATGTGTGTGTGTGTGTGTGTGTGCGCGCTTTCAGCTCTGTCCGCCACTGTCCGGTAATGAAACAGTTCCAATTAAAGTAAATCTTAATGTTTTGTCGAGTGCGAGTCATTCGACCGTGATTTGTTCAAGAGCTGTGGGTGTTTTAAGATAGTGACGTGAAGTTATAAGTGCTGACTGATCACAGTGATCACTCACCGAACTTGACAATTACAGAAACGTGTATAAAACACGTTTACTTGCAGATTCCTAAAGCGCATACATGCTCATTATTATAAGCAGACACATACATACCTATACATACATACATACATGTGTAATCGGATTCGATCAAAGTACTTCATTTCTATATGGAGAAGTTCTTAATCACACACATTAATCGTAAGCAAATAGGCAGTGGAGCCAGCCTCATACTTGACGAGAAGCTGTTACGAGCGATCCTTTCTTATCTCCTGAGGGAGAACTGGCGGGACACTAATAAAACGCTATTTGTCTTTATCCGACAAAGGAGACGAATTTGAAGAACGTTCTTCCACAGTCATGTATCATCTTTTTACAGCTTTTACTAATATTTGTGTGACCGATATCTGTGAGAGCATTTATCTCAGCGAGATAGTAGCGCCGTCCGTCGGAGCAATTAAACGATATTGGACGATCTCTGCCCCACATCGTCCACGACCAGACGCTCTGTGAGAGATGTTTGCTCCTCGTTTTACTTCAAGTTTCAATTAAACTACGACCATTAGGAATTTAACGTCGGCACGAATACAACACGATATTGCATGCAAAGAAACAGTACTTTATGAAACCAACTTGATACTAGATATTTATATTCCGAGTGTCACCGAGTGTCACTCGCTGCACCGGTGAGCATCTCTGGAGGAATTACTCAAATTGAACACTAACGCGGAACATGGGCGGTTATCATACATAGAAATGTTTTAAAGCTTTACACACAAAATGGCTGACTGATGACCGCCGGCGCCTCGTCACCGACATTGAGCTACTGGTCACGAATTCATTGCTCGCGTACAATGACTGCAACTATAACTATAATGGCGCGTCGCAGCGTCACGTTTGCTGATTATAACTTTCAGTTTGCGAGATATTTTGTTTATTGTCTTTTGACTACCGTCATGAAAAGCGTACAGATTCTTGCCCGTTTTTCTCTTTGACTCTACTTTTCCAATTATTTTTTTAATCACTAATTTCTTTTTCAAATTTTTACCCTAAGAGCTGAAGAAATTGTTACTAACTGGTTATAGACAGAGATAAAAAGAGAATCGTTATCGATATATGTGTATTTAATTCGTAGAAGTAATAATGTGGACAGTCAATACGCTGGTGTCGGCGTGTTTGCCGCCGGTGAGCGATGCTCGGCAGATAGTGAGCGCAAACAGACCGCGGGTGCAGCCGATACCGACTAATTGAACTGACACCATTCTACCGGGCCTTAACCACGGCTTATGAGTTTAAAATTACTTTAAAACTTAACCTGGACTACTAAACTGTAGGTTCCCGTTGTTAATGTTATATGTATAATTAAACGCAGTAAACTTTCTTCTTTTCTATAACCACATATTCTTGAGTCGGGTTTTTGGCCTGTGGTCTTATTCCTGATACAACTTTGGGTCTTTTAGTTTTATCTCTTAGAATCTGTCCATATCTGAATTATCTGTGTTAGGTACAGTGAAAACTCTAGCTACTGTCAGCCTGCAGCCACGGCGAGTGCAACCTGCGCCGAAACGTTAGGCATTTTAAGGTAAAAAGCGTGTTCGCGCTTTCACGCCATCTTTTCCCATATAGTTGGCAGAGTGCTCGCATCCATATTGCACCAATATAACCTTAGAGTCAGATCCATCAAACCGTGATAGACATGAATGACATGATTACAGTGACATCACCGCGCGTGACGCGAGCGACGCGGCGGCGGCGAGGCGGCGGTGCTGCGCGGGCGCACCCTACGGAAGTCATGCTCCATGAACCAGCGGTATAATGCTCATAGACTCTATTGATTTTTACATCAAAATAGAGCGTTACATATAATATATACAAATCATTAAATTTGATTCTATTTATACCTCAGCGATTAAATTAAATGAGGCAGCCTCAGAACTTAACAATGACCCTTGTATGCTGCTTAAAATTGGCCAGACTTGTCTTTTTAGAGAAGAAAATAATGTGTGCACGATACTAATTACAGTTAAATATATAATCAAATTATGGCATTATGGCAAAGGATAGAGAACAAGTTAAGTGTTTAATAAAAGTAATGAATAATGAAAAACAAAAGTAGAGCAATGTGTAGTGTCCAAGCATTGTAGAGAGTGAATCAATGTAGCGCGCTGCACTCGCGGCCGCCGTCGTCGCCCCGCACTCGTGAGGCTTCAGCGCTGGAGGCCTTACACTCACCGGTGTAAGCGTAACTAACACGTTACAACTATTATAGTCATTGTCATATTACATCTACGGCTATGTAGGATAATTAGCAGTTTTATAACGAGATGAAGTAGTTAAGTACCTACGAGGAGTGGACATTTTGGCAAATCGTATCTTTTTTAACAAAAGGCAGCCCAGTCTTACAGAAACGCTGAAAAATGCTATTATTCATTCGCAAACTAACTTAACTTTCACATTACACTGGAAAACGACAATATCTCTTCCTCTAAATTGCAAAAATAAAGTAAACTAAACCTGAATGTAAACAATATTTTTCAGCTTTCTTATTTGCTAAGATAAGAGTTCATCGCTACCAACATTATAGTATTATTACGTTAGTAACGGTAGTATTGAGATTATCGCATGTTTATACAAGTACTCGGTCGTTTATCAATGAATCGAGGGCACGCTCGGTATCGGCGAGCGATGAGCAAATATCACTTAAACTACAATTTACCTCTGTCGTCCTCTGTGCACGACGCCTCGTGTTATCTTGGCGTCGGCGTCGCGTCGCGCCTCTATCGCGATAATTGTTCATACGCACATAATCTGGAACTACTTACTACTTATTACATATTGTTATTGCTAAAAAATAATACGCCGGGAGTTTTACTAACTGGGCCTACTCTGAAAAGAGAAGAGAGCCTTCCGAAGGGGCTCTGAAGAGGATTAATAAAAACGGTCAGTGCCTGTAATCTCACTAATATGAATTTTGTACAACAAAAGTACACAAGTATGTTATCTATCACCGATCGCTATTGTTCGCACTTGCCACGCAACGTCCCTACCGGTCATCACCCACATACATCGTGAGTATCGCTGCGATTAACTCAATACACAAACGCATTTCTCAAGACCTCTCTAGTAATTCCTAGAGATGCGTAGTAGAAGACATGATTTATTTTATTACTTGCTTTTTGTTCTTCCCCATAACCTTTTTATGCTACCCTTAACACGATCATCAACAAAACGTCTTGTTATGGAAGACACGAGACAAATTTTATGTTGTTGTTCGTTTATTCATGTTAATTAATAAAGCTTTCATAGACTTGGTAGAGTCTATGTCGAACTGTCAAATTAGCGCTGCGTGCTGCCGGATATGTCGAATTGCAGTTGGCAACAGAATTTAGCATAACGACCGTTAAGTTCATCGACAGATCTGTCCATAAATCTATTGTCATAACTGTGACACCGAGACTTGAATTAAATAGTTTTTGATTTGTGATTCATCGAACGTAGAGCTTGGTCGAGTCACGGCGAGCTGATAGCCTTCAGATAGTGGCACACGATGATGTAGTAAAGAGATTTGTGTTTGCGCGACACGTCGTCGTCACCGCGCCGCCCGCGCCGGTGCTCGCTCCAAATGTCGCGCCCCCGCGCGTTGTCGCCGCGTCGCCGACGCTTGCGCAACGACCAGTCTCACCGCTCACACCGGCGGCGGCGGCGACCATTGATACGACACCAACGTAATGTCTTGCATACAACAATACTATTGCAGAATAGCTTGAGGCCTGATTGAAGCTGTGGGCGTAATCGGCGTAAAAACAAAAGTCCCATTCGAGTTACTCATAACTTCACCCCAAAAAAAATATGACGAATGCTAATTGATTGCAAACATAACATATTCATATCTATCGGTTATTAGGTTTTATAATGGGGGGCCCGGAAATGACAATTTCTTATTGCCATTCGCTAGAAGGTGACAAGCTTATGCTTCTATGTGAAGGAAAGTTTATTGCCATATTAAGCACAAGTACACTCAGTGTAAGTTGTGACCGGTAAGATGTCAATTATTATGGGTTCTTTTATACGAAACCTCCTCCTATCAAAAATTTAAACAGCGAAGCAGAAATTACAGCATTCCAAGACTGTATAACCGCAAACATCCCTGAAGGCCTACTGGAAATGGACGATAATACATCTGTACAGAAGTACTACGACAACATAATATACTGTATAACTACAAGTCTCCAGCAGGCACGAGTCACACGAGCACACAAAACAAGAATCTTATCAGAGCGCACTTTAAAACTTATAAGCAGAAGACAAGAAATACAAAAATTTAAACCTAAAACCCGAGCAAAAAAGAACGAACTTAGGGCTCTCTACAAACTTATAAGTAAAAACATAAAGATAGACTACACTAACCACCGACAAAAAACATTGGAAAAACATATAAACGTAACAGGAAGTACAAAAAAAGCATATAAAGAACTTCGAACATACAAAACATGGATAGATGGCATACAACGACAAGAAACAGTACTAAACAACCAGAGCGAAATAATTACAGCTGCAACCGATTTCTACAAAAAACTATACAGCATCCAACAACCACAAGATTCTAACAACGCTTATCACCATACTAACATTGAGAATGAATCCGAAATAGTTCCACGCATAGAAACTAACGAAGTCGCATCAGCCCTCAAGAACCTAAAAACAGAGAAAAGTCCCGGACCAGACAATATTACCAACGAAACCTTGAGATTAGCCTCGGATATGCTCACCGAACCTTTGTCAAACTTGTTGCACCTCGTCTTAAAAACTGGGGAGACACCTATGCAATGGTCCGAGTCTAATATAATCCTAATCTACAAAAAAGGAGACTCTAAAGATATCGCGAACTACAGGCCGATAAGTCTACTTCCATGCGTCTATAAACTCTTCTCCTCAATTATAAACCAGAAAATAAGTAACACACTTGATGCGAAGCAACCTGTAGAACAAGCGGGCTTCAGGAGGGGTTTTTCGACGGTGGACCATATACATACGTTGGAACTTCTCATCGAAAAATACAACGAAATGGATAGACCACTCTACTTAGCCTTTGTAGACTACCAGAAAGCATTCGATACATTGTCGCACGATAGTATATGGGAAGCTTTAGAAACACAAAATGTAGAAAATGAATACATCCAAGTTCTCAAGAATATCTATAGCAAAAGCAGAAGTAGAGTGAAACTGGAGAAAACTGGTCCATGGTTCCCTGTTAAAAGAGGGGTAAGACAAGGTGACCCGATATCCCCAAAACTATTTATAGCAACATTAGAAGCCGTAATAGGTCAACTTGATTGGAGTCGGTATGGCATAAAGATTGGAATGAAGAACCTAAACCACTTACGATTTGCGGATGACTTGGTCCTAATTTCAGAATCTGGGAAACAACTCCAATCTTTGATAGATTCCTTGAACCTAGGCAGCAAGAAAGTGGGTTTAAAAATGAACCGATCCAAAACCATGCTGATGACAAACAGTATCAAAAATACAATATCGGTGGGAAACGAGCCTATTACATATACAGACCAATACTTGTACCTAGGCAAACAAATCAGCTTCACTGGAAAAAATAACGAAAGAGAGGTCGATAGAAGAACACAACTCACATGGAACAAGTACTGGAGCTTAAAAGAAATTTTCAAAGGTTACTTCCCTATCAACATGAAAACAAAGGTCATGAACTCTTGCCTCATACCATGCCTAACATACGCCTGCCAAACGTGGAAGTTCAATACGAGTGTAAGACACAAGATAATAACATGTCAACGAGGAATGGAGCGTAGTATGTTAAATATAAAGAAAATCCAGAAAATTAGGCACACAAAAATCCGAGACACCACTAATGCCAAAGATGGACTTGTACAAGCTCTGTCTCTCAAATGGAAATGGGCCGGACATGTGGCACGTCTACAGGACCAAAGATGGACCAAAAAAGTCACAGCCTGGAAAGGTCCACTTGGAAAGAGGAGAAGAGGAAGGCCCAATGCACGATGGGAAGACGACATAATCAAAGTTGGTGGGACACACTGGCTCCAAAAAGCCAAATCAAGAGAGGACTGGACATCCTTGGAGGAGGCCTTCACCCGCAGAGGGGTTCTAACAGTTCAGTAAATCGTAGAATGTAGTGTTTTTATTTTAATTTAATTTAGTTGTATATAATTTTATTTTATCTACTAGTTTAACTGTTACATATAAAACAAATGTTACATTCCTACTGTCTAGAAATAAAAGGCTTTTTTATTTTTTTATTTTATTTATTATACGAAACAAGATTACAGCACCGTGCGCATAAGACATAATAAAACCTATAATCAGTACAAAAGCTACGAGCAGTCATTTCACGAGGTTGACATTTGCATGAGAACATTACGCAAGTTGACTTGTTTTCTTAAATGCACTCAACTGCAATGTGACCGCAATTATGAGCCGAGTCAACTGTTCGTAATTGCTTACTGCTTGTTATATGGATTTTATTTTATTGAAACATCACAAGGTCGAGCAGACTGATGCAGAGCTTCTTTTGATTGTCAATAGTAGTAGAGTACCGAATAACGAGACTAGTATCCTGTTCTATTAGCAAGGACACAAGCAAGCTTACCTCTTTGAGGAGACAGAATAATACTATATTATAACATTACACCCGACACTAGATTCTCCCTGGAGGTTATAAGATGTTCTGTATATTGGGTGGCACATTCCGCAACGGTTGCATCACCCGTGGTGCGCTTTATTGATTCAATTGCAACCTGATACGCGAGCTATTAAGGCAGTTGTGCGCTCCGTCCGTGATCATCGTCCACTGCTTACAGTTACTATCTCAATACTGTCACCGATCAAAACATACAAGAAAATTCAAGAAATAATACTTCTTAGTCTATTGAAAAACTTTAGAGTACCTAAAAAACAAACATGTTTTGTCCTGATAATGGGTAGGTAAGCCTTTTGTAATTTGTAAGGTTTTTGTAGACCAGATATTGATGATGATCAAACTTGGAAGAGCAATCATACCTTAACTGTTAATAATATAACAGTTCGCAGACGCAACCAGCTGACTGGTCGCCCAGTTCCAGTATGTCCAGTGTGTCGACGCCAGCCATCTGTCTAATTACTTCGCGCTGCGGTGTATAGCGCGGCTCCAGCCCTTACTACTTTTAATAACACATTATGAGCTCTCAAAGAATTTCAATTTTCTTCGTGTCGCTTTATTACTAGCCGCGGACAGGTCGCCACAGCGTCGCCGCCGTCTCGATGTCGATGCTGTGATCGACATCACGACGTATTTACGATCTACAATTAACAAATATTTCCACGACGACGGATATTCTAATAAAAGAGGAGTGGAAATAAGCCGCCGAGGATTATATCAGACTGCGCCTATCTCGAGGGGATCATAAATGTGATCAAATTGAAATGGAATAAAATCGTAGCTACCTATCGATAAAAGATGCATATCCGTTGTCATCGACGATGATATTATTTCGATACAGGGGTTTTTGTTAAACTTGTCTATTTGAATCAATTCAATGTGTACGTTTCCAAACGAGGAGTATAGAGAATAGATGTTACGTCAGTAGCTACAGTTACTAAGTGAAGCTCGTAGAGTCTCAGTCTCAGTCAGGCTAAACATTAAAATCGTTTGGTGTGCGCGTTTACGCTCCATTAAACGTTTGTTTTTTCCGCGCGCTAATGTTAATGAAGGGCGGGTGGTAATTACGTCGGCGTTGTCACGATCATCCGTCGGTGCTCTAATTCCTCGCGCATGAAGCATTACTTCCGCGCCGCTCCGCGCCGCTCCCAGCCCGCGGGACCCTCACCGCACCACTGATACTTTCTTCTCAGATCATAAACTATTTTAAGATGTTTCAAGTTGTCTCATAAACACATTTTGTTCACGATTAATTGCAAGCGAATACGTATGTATCCTCATAACCACTTATGACCAAAAGGTTCTTCCCATTGGTCGAAATAATAGGTCTAGGTCTCTGGCAGTCTACTAAACACCGACTTGCTGCGGACATATGGAAATACCCTTTCAACGTTTATTCTCATTCACAGTACACAGGTATTCATGTAAATGTAGTTAAGTAGAAACCTCGTAGGTGCAGTCCAGTAAATGGCACAGAAAGCTCAGACGCCGGCGAAAGGCGACCGCGCTGTAACTGCACGCCTACACACAAACATACACATACACACACACACACACACGCAGACACTTGAACCGTCTGTCTGGTATCCTATGATCACCATGGTAGGTAGGTAGTACCACCTGCCTTAGTTGATAGACTTCACCACCAAACAAACTCTATATACCTATGTATTAACCGCTATATGGAGAAAGGTACCTGCCATTTAGGTTTAGCATTTAGTCAATTTTTTTAAGTAAACGATCTATGTATATACGATAATTATAAAATAACTGAGAAAAATCACAACGGACATGAGCAACACCGACTAAACGCAACTACTTACCTTCTTCAATGAAGATTTTTCTTGGTTGCAACTACCTATTTAGCATTTGACTTTACAAATGAGTAGTTTGCTTGGTTATGTACCTATACCTATTTCTATAAACAAGTTCTCTTGCATCAATTACTAATAGTAGGTACTTTGAGTCATCAAGCTCTGACTCCAGTCTATGTAAAAAGTGAAGCAAACGAAACAAAACCCGTCCATACTTTTTTCCATTGCCTACAATCGACGTAGATAAATACTTAAATCGAAAAGCCAAATCAGTGCACAATTTCTCCGCTTTTCCCTTTAACCCACTGGCTTTCTCGCGATAGAACATGACTTAGAGACATGTGTCCGAAAATAGCAACTTCTTTATTTAGCCAAGTGTGTGTCGATCACGGGGCGTTGAGCTTTAGAGTGGTGCCCCAGCGGAGTCAGTGGGCCTGCGGGCTCTGTGGGCAGCAGGCTCGAGCGCTGACCGCCGCCCACCGGCGCCCACTCGCCCTCTCTACCGACACCATTCACTAGAACAATATCACACATGCTTCCGATTTGATTTAGCTCTTTTCAAATATGAAACAACCGGGTGGTTAATCTCTACTTAACAGAAAAGTACTTTTAAGACGTGAAGCTTAACTAAATGTACAAAGGTATAATCCCGACCACCTACACAGTACGCAGTTATACATCTATTGAAGTTTAGCAAACAGGGCTCGTTCCGCAAGCCTCTCGACTCGACGGATACAAACGGCCTATGTACAGCGTGCACACTAGTACACCAGTACACTAGTAGTATAAGCATAAGCATCGAATGCAACCTCGCCGATGCGAATAATTTGCCTTTCACAAAAGTGCACGAGGAGCCAGTCAGCCAGCCTACTCACGATATGAGAGCGGCCAGAAAGCAAGTTTATAGGGCAAGCTGCGTGCGGAGAGAGCGGCGGAGCGCCCCGCGCCGCGCCCGCACGCCGCCGCCGCCCCGCGCCCTACGTTCCCGGCCGCCAACCGGTCTTTCTACAGCTCGCCGATGCAGTCCGGCCAGTCAGCCGTCGGCGGCCCCCAGTGAGACACGCGTCGCGCCGCGCGCGCCCCCTCCCCTCACACCTCTCCTCGCGCTCGCGCGACGTCGCTCACACCGCGACTCGCCACCGGACCGATTACTTGTGAAACTTGAAGCAAACCTCTGGGAGTGTAGTGACTACTAGTGACGAGTGTGACGAGCACCTGTGTGCGCCTCTAGTCTGTGTACTCCGTGTACTTGTGTACTGTGTACTGTGCAGTGCATTGTGTGAGGCCTGTTCACCTCGTGAGCGAGGCCGGTTCCGTGTGCCGCCGACGACGGCAGTGTCTGTGTGCCGCTCAGGCTTAGTGCTTTCTAAACGAGTCCCGATACCGCTACGGCGGTGTGCATACTATCCTTGTAATAGTGTGAATCTGAGCTACTTATTCGAAAGGTGAGCACTAGTGAACAGTGGACTCGACTTGTGAAACTTTTAGCATTAAGTATCTCTCTCCCCCAGTTCCTTTCTGAAATTCTTCATCGTAAACTATAAACGTGGTTCAGGTGACCAATTAATAAAGGATAGTGTAAGCGTTTAGTGGTGGCTGCAAGTAGCCATGAAACAGTTTGTCTCGGTTGACTTACGACATAATATAGTGATAATTGATTACGAGTATTTAGTAAGTCAGAAGTGATGAAGTTGCGCAGTGCGTGTATCGTAGAGTCGTACACACACAGATTTGTGTGTAATTAGCAGTGCGTAAGTAGGCGCGTGTAGTTTATTGTGACGACGAGGAGCGAACATGTGTTTCTCGATCGTACAGCGGCAGGCACGGAGGCAGGAGGCAGGAGGCACGGTGCGGGCGTGCTCCGTGTGCTCAGAGTGCTCAGTATGCTCGCTCTACGACGCTCCGTGACCGCCCGCATACTCACTAATCAATTCCGATACAAGCCCCGACATGAACCGAGACGTTAACATATTATAACATCATCAAGGCCAGGTTCTGCACTAGCACTAGGCAAAAAATTACCATAAAAAGTTACGTTTCGGCTCATGTTTTCGCTCTGCAATAAAACACTTAAGTTACCTCTCTGGATGTTTAAATTTCAAGAGGAGACCACGACTAGGTTGATACGTGGTTATAATTAATTCATTGGATCAGATGTTGAGTGTAGTCGAGCAGACGATATGAATGTACGACTACAGACAGTCATACATTAATCTTTATTGTTTGTTCTTGTGCAGTGTGCATTACGGCACAAGTTCAATAGAAATAGAACAAATGTGAGTAAGTGAGCAGCACAAGGTCAAGTGGCTGCCGGCCGCTGACTGAGCACTACCTGCCGAGACTGCACACTGGTCATATAATATACTTCCACGAATATCGAACCACGAACTCCCTTTTAAAGATTGCCCATAATTGCCAGAGACTTAATTCATGCTGCCTAAATATAAATATTATAGTAGGTATAATAAAAAAAAATAAGTAGGTAGGTATAACTTCAAGACTCTGCGTGAGAAAAGTCTATTGTCAGGCTGGAGACACTAATTCATACCCGAATATTCTGCAGTAGATACTCTTAAGGATGTTCACTACATTCTTAAATCTAAATACCTATAGTAAGATATATAATATAATAATCTAGATATTTGCACTCGAATAACAAACGGAGTTGTTAGAAAAGGGTGTCGATTTTAACTATTCAGTTAATTTGAGATGGTGCACAAAATATGCCATTTTGGAAAAGAAAATAACAAAATGTACGCTTAAAGGAAACACAAATAATTTCAACAAACACATAACAATGTGTGCAAACAGATGTTAAATGAAACTTCAACGAAGTAAAAAATTATTAAAGTGGCGCTAACATTACTAATATCATCTAACACTTTTATGTTTTAATATTTGAAGAAGAATTAATTTGACTAAAGAAACACATGTAAAACATGGAAAGAAACTTGACGAAGCACACCATACACACATTATGATGAATACGTACCTCAACACCTGACAAAAAAATAGAAAGGATAATAAAGGGCGATCCCTCGGTCGTATCCTCACGACCCTCGTGGGAACGCGCGGGATGAGATGTTTTAAGCACAGACCTACCCAAATATCTAATTAACCTTCGTAATAATTTGATATTACGAAAGATAAGTTCATAACCGTAATGAAGACAAATCGATGCAGACCTGCTGTACCTACTGCTATCTACTGCTCTACTGCTACCGACTGCTGAAAACTTGGCATACATCATTATTGATTTCATTCTCCGATGCGCTATGCTTAATAATATACGAGTACCAACACACACCAACTAATGTGCCGAATATTACAAAGCTACTCCATAATGTTTCCAACTTCAACGTTTGAAGCTACAGATCGCAAACTAACACAATTTATAATGACATACAACGAGTCTTACAGATAATTCACACACGAGTATTCCGGTAACAATCCTTGCCAACTCGTACAGTTTTTTTCTGTTAACAAAATGATAAGTAAACAAAATCTGAAACACTGGCATGAAAGCTAATTTGCTCTGACTACTTTGCTATAAAAAACACAAGTGTCTTACAGTGAGCAGATGTACTGCATGTGTTGTTGTGAATGTACGAACCAGAGATTGGATAATACATTTATTATGATTTACGAAATTGCACAGATTTAAAATCGAACAGCGAAATAAATAATAATACCTACCTACACTAAAAAGCCATACAAAATGGTATTGTACTGATCATTTTGAGAAGAAATATTGAGGAGCCAGCTTTTGAAAAGTTCTCCCCTTGTAACGTAGACACTATAAATAACTAGCGCGGATGTGTTAATAGATGTCTGCCTCTCCAGGGGAAAACTTAATGACTTAATATGATTAGGACTCTACCCCTCTTAAACCATCCCTGCGAGTTGCTATTAGAACCCTTTGTAACACGCAATATAACAACAATTTAATAAAAATCCTGAACAACTAGGTAGTATTATTATTCATTTATGTCCTGTGAATACATAGATGACAGCTTGGTAATCAGTGACACAGTGCATGCAGCCAGGGGCACGTGTCGAACAATCTATGAATGAGCACACGCCAATGTTAGCGGTAATTACACACAATTGCCCTAATTGCCGAAATGTTCAATGTGTCTGCAGCTCTAATAAAAAGACTACCTCGAGGCATAAACCCGCTTCACACAGAAGAAACGAACGAAATTACATGCAGTAGGTACAGTAATTGCTAATCAATACGTTTTGTACGTGGTTCAACATAAATAACCACGTGACCACCATCAGAACTTGACGTGACCACAGTGTAACGAAAATAACAATAATCATTGTACTGAAGGAGACACGTGGTGTTATATATTATATAAGTATTATGTTATAAAAACTAAACCTAATCACGTTAGGGTTATATCAGCTAATTATTTTGTCAGAACATTACGCTTGTTTTACGAAATAAGTGATCAAAGATTGCAAAATTGTAGAAAACAATGTGTGCAAGGAAATATTGATACAGAATAAAAATATAGAGCAAGTGGTATGTTAATAAAAGAGCGCGTTGTGAGTTTAGACAGCGTGTAGTCGTCGCAGTCACTTGTATAGTTAGTTGTATTGTCAGTGAAGGCAGTGGATGTAGAAACAAGTCGGCCGCAGCTGTTGTGCGCTCGCCGCTGCTCGCTGTGTGTCGCTCTACACAACTCGACACAACTCGACAGTTGGCCATTACGTTTATTGTTTTATTGAGTCCGCCGATACTCAGAACGGACTCTGTATTGTGCAACGTTTCAAAACACGACAATTGCCCCAACGACCTGACGGAAGCGACATGCGACACTTCTTGTTTCTTGTTTGTCAAATTATTTTGAAATATGTTGTGTGTTGGTGGAACTAGCGACTACTAAATAAATAGAGAGCAGAGAGATGTGACTAATGGGATTGCTGAATTATTCTTTATTTTTACGAGAACACTGACTCACACTTTGACTCATAGATCTACAGTGACAGATTACTAAAATTTGGTCAAAATTGAACGATAAAGCATTTTTAGGGAAATGAGTACATAATGAATACCTGGTCCTACCGTAGTAATCCATATAATGGAAACAATATTCTTCTGAAAAAGGAAATAGAAAGGCTTCAAATCATAATAAACTTAAAAATATGCGAACAATATTATCAGAGTACAAAACCAGCTCTTTGTATTCAACGTTATTATTCCCGTGAACATTTCAAGAGCGTCGATCCTCTACAACCTGAGCCTTAATGTGTACTATTCTATTTAGACACGTTGAATGTTTCTATTACTAACGACGAGCCATCTGTGGAGAATAGACGAGGCGTGTCTGCTGCAGTCAGTGCTCACAAGTGACACTCAATGGTTAAACATCACGGTGATTTATTCGTTCCCGGAATCCTTATTGTCCTTTCGGCTGCAACGTTTTATGTAACACTTCTGAAATAAACGAGCTTATTATGAATGTGGGTCGTGGGCTCGTGCCGCAAGTGACGTCACGCGCTATATTATCACTCACAGTACACTCTCCTTACAAACTCCTTACGAAATATGTGAACAATAAGCCGACTCGATTCTAGACTACCTACGATACTTTTTACGACTTTTTTTACTTTTCAATTATTTTATAAAGCAGTTTAAATACTAATAACTCTAATAAGAGACGCCCTAAATAAAGTACTGTCTTGTAACGCAAAAGTTGTTAAAGAATAAAACTACCTACATAGGGTTTGTTTTTTGTAGCGTTACCTCAACATACACAAGTGGTCATTACGGAGGGAGGTCTCTCTCCTTTGTTTTATCGTATTCTTTGCTTTTTCCTTCCTGGAAGGAAGACGAGATGCATTAAAATTTGTTCCTGTATTGTAAAAAAATAAAATCCTAGAGAAATGAACAACTTTTTTATGGAAACTGAAAAATACAGACACATACTCAGAAACTGTTTTCTATAAATGCTATTTTTAGAATTTAAGTGTTGTTGTGTGGATAATTTCCAAGTTCAGACCTAAGTAAAACTGTTGGTTTTCAACGTGGATTAAGAAGCACAAGTGTGTGTGTGTCGTGTTGTGTCAGTCGTCGTTCATATTTGCTTATCGGCAGATAACGCGCTCTATTTCTAGAAGTGCTGTGACACAGACACCGCTCATACAGAACTCGTCATTGTTTTCACTTCCTTATACCTACATATACAATATACAATATACATACATACGTGGTATGTGAGCTATCATGACACGTTCACGTTTTTGGATAATCTTACCTACGAAACTTACTTTATATACCAATACCTTAAACCAAATTGTATGAGCCTGGTTTTCCTTAGTTGGCCCCCTCGTCATTTTGTCTATTTTTTACAACTTGGTCTCTAATTTAGACCCAAAGGCAGAAATGCATATCACGATCACATTATGTTAATTTTGGACTAGGTATTTAATATTTTAAGTTTTGTTCCATTTGTCAAGTACTTATTAATAACTGAGTTGTTGTTCAATTAGAATCCTATAGAATAGAGAAAAGCTCTACGTTACATTGTCATCTTCGCATCTTCACTACTACTATACAACTAGGATACACGAACCGGGAACCAGGTATCTTAATTTATAAAAAGAAAACGATGTTATAAGATTTTGCGATCACACTTAATAAAGTTATTTAAGAGTGTTTCAGTCCTACAATAACCGTTTTCTCACGATGTTTTCCTTCACCTTTAGACGAAATGTCAAAGGTTCAAAACATTTAATATTCTGTGCTTTAAATACAAACACTCACAAATTGTACGTTTCTTTCTGAATACCAATAAGTGAAAAACTGGACTTCTTCATTACTATGAGTATGAACGACTGAGCGTTGTTATCATTACACGATTTAATATCACTAATTTACTGTACAGCATCTACTTACTGGTTTACACGCAAAAGCTTTGTTATTGAAAACTTACAATCAGTGGTAGGTACTTCTTTTGGGTAATGGCCACCAGAGCCAGGTGGGATGTTAACACGCCAAGCTGTCTTAATATGATGACACCTGGCCGAATCTTGTAACTTTGAGATCGACTCTACGCAGTGTTCCAGCTCTCTACAGCTTCTATTCGGTTAGAAAAATTGTATTTATACGAGAGTATTGATATACCATGCACAGATTTGATCAGTATATTGTTTACATAGTGAAGAGAAGTACATAAACATTACGATAAAGTAAGAGTAATGTATTGGCACATGTGAGGCAGAGGGGCGGCGCGGCGACAGTGTAGCGCGTTGATAACTGGTGCCACTTGACCCCTCGCCTAATTCCGCCGCGACTCCAGGAATGTCGCCGGCGCCGCTCGCTCGCCTCCACCACTCGTAGCTCATTACTATACACTATACAGCATGTGGACTACGCACTGAACACGACGCACGCTGCACGTCACCGTACTCACTTTGCTACGCTACATACAACTATTCCATACGAGTACAATGTTAATATAAATTGTCTGAGAATTTAGTGAACCACACTCGCTTGCCGATTATCCGATTAAATTCTTTGGTAGAAGAGATAAATACGTTTCTAAAAAGTCTTTGACTGAGCTGTAAGCCTGAAACTGTAACTTTATCCCATAGATTGTGATATTTAGTAAGATTCATTTGTTGTCAATGACTGACGAATGATTTGTTCCTAAAACATTAGCGTATAGCCAAACAACGTTGTTGTGAGTGTGACGCACGTTGCATACGTTGTACACACATTCTGTAGTTCTGTGACAGGGCTCTGTGTCCAGCAGGAGTGGACAATCGAGGACAATTACCGTTTAGATGTATTTAGTAACTAGGACGATGAACTATTATTGTCAACCACGCCCTCAAACTACCACGAATAACTAATGAGTTACTCATCTGTGTAGATGAACGTTTTGTTGCTGAATTGATGAGTTTCTGTAGCATGACTAGAGGTGGAACCAAAAACAACGATATCGTAACGATATCGTAATAACGTGTCAGTCATCTTGAGCCGAAATGTCAAATGTGAACAGTGTCGTATGATTTCGGAAGAAACCAAAAACACTAAATACATAATATGTAAATGTGTTTAAAATACATATTTTTCTAGCAGATTGATTGCTCATACATAATTTAAAACCTCAACATATTTAGTTTAACAAGCTATGACCGTGCATTTATAGTAAAGACTTAAACGGCAGTAAGTTGTCGTATTTCCGCCGCAGAAGAATGTATTATAAGTGAAGTTGCGTAAGATGCGTGCTTATCAATGTATGGCCTCTTGAGTGGTGCGCGTTCACCGCGCGCCGAGAGCCACGTTGATTTATGCTCAGTTCATCGGCCCCCGCTGTAATAAACAGACGCCCCGCCGCCCCCGCACCCCGCACAGCCCCGCACGGACCCGCACCCGCGCGCCAGACACCTTAGCCGCAGCTAGACGCACTAAACGTTAGACTTGAAGCGTCCGCTCGGAGCTGCACTAACACCTGTACTTGTGTTCAACGGTCAGACATCACTTCCTCTTCCTTTACGATCGCTTATGTCTATTACTTTGGCCTCAGTTCACTGCTCCGGGATCTGTGCTCGGGAATTGTTGCTACGACTGTAAAAATATATTACTTGAAACAGTATAAAATACCCACACGACTTGTAAAGCACCAAACTCTACATGAACCGCTTTTGTCCTTTATTGAGAGTCTGTTCAATGTTCAGTTAACACGTGGTCATTAGTATATTATGAGTGTGTTGTAACGTCAGGTACGTTACCTGGCCTACAGTCTACGCACCACACAATGACACAACACAACACAACGTCACGACTGGTCCAATTAACATCCTCTCTTCTGTTCACTTTAATGGAAGTACAACTTCCTGTCAAGAAAGCTCGCGTCCATATTTCCCACGGACGCTATACATCAATATAAAGTGATTTAATGCTTGGTCAGGTGCGAACAACCAGATTACCCCGGAAATCTGGGAATTTTGTTCAATGATCTGTGAAGTTTACTCTCTTACGGAATCCGTTCAATGCAGAGACACCTAAAAATAGAAATGTTATTATCAGTTTCTTTTGTAGAATTACTCTTATCTTATAGGATCAACATCATAATTTCGACGCATGTTCCTACTTTGATACAAGTGATTAAAATATAAACTGCATTGAGTAATCACATTGCCTAGCTGCTCGAAAGGATTTAAATCTCTTTTATTTTAATTTTGTACAGACGTACGTCATAATAATCGCAACTTGTGAACATTATGTAGAGACGATCTCTACACTTTTTCTACGTAGCGCACAGCTTTCAAGCTGTCGGTTGCAATAAAATTATTGTGCACTCGTACACCTGTTTCTTTCAAGGGGTCCTTCTAGCCAAGGTGATCTTTGTAGGTACTTTCGTGTTCAACGACCAGTTCTCACTCCTAAAACAAGATGAAATAATCGACAAGTAAATAGTTCGGATTGTACGGGAAACACTTCAAAACGTGCTCTAAGATGCTGAGCGAATAGCGCTGCGTCGGTGCGGAGTGTGCGGCGCGGCGCGGCGCGGGGCGCGGGTGCACAGCGCGCACACCACCGCGCGCTAGCGCCGCGTGCGCCTGTTTGTAAACAAGGCGGCCGCGTGTGCGTGCGCGCAGCTGCCGGCCCCCGCCCCGCGCCGCGCCTGCCCCGCCCCTCACTCGCCCCTCACCCGCCCCTCACCCGCTGCGCACCGGCCGTTTGTTCGCCGCCGAGCGCCCGCGGGATGTTATCGCGCATACCTGAGCGAGAGACCGCTCACTACCAAATTCGTCCTTCACTCACACCACTAAAGAAGTTCGTGTACCTGAGCGAAATATTTCTTTAAACATTACCCTTAATCTTTTTTATTTGCTTATTATTACAATGCCTGAGTCTGCAAGCAGTAGGTAACTAGGTATGGTTTTGGTTTATTTAGGCTTGCACATTGCATATCGGCTACAAAACAGTATAATATCTCTACATATAGACAAATAAAAAGACAATAATATACTTACTGATAGCTACCAACATCGTTATCAGCGACAGATTTCAACTGACCTACATTTTAAATCACAAACATATTATCTTAGCGTAAGGCTGAACAATGAGCCGGTGCCATATACAGATGATCTTATTAGCATTACTGCTTGATTACATGACACGTGTCGACGATCAGTGGCCACAGTGCTGACTCCAAACTCGGAGAGTCGTAGTGTTAATAACATGTATGTCAGATGGCGAGGAAGGTCAGGCCGATGACCCCGCGGTGAGACCGCGCCGTGTCCGCGCCGCACACCGCTGACATCATCACACGTCTTCCTTACATCTCGTACAACCAAGTCTCTGTCTCCACCGGCCGCTCTACTTCCACACTCCTTAATATAGTTAATATAATCAACGATGAACAAGCTAACTACTACAAGCAAAATAAACAGATATTATGCATGAAGTAAGACGAACTCTTCTGTGGATTCTCTCAAACTAGTTTACCTAATCCGTCGGATAGGTCTTTAGGTAGCGTGCCGTGTTTCATAAACTTGCATAATAATAAAATAAACAAAGCGCTGGCATCTGGCACCTGGGCCGTTATAGAGTACGTGTGAATTTGTAGAGCAAACAATGGACGAGCGCGAGTCGCTCGCGGCGATAGCTCACGACTTAGCTTATCAGAGTCGCGAACAAAGCGGCGCGGCGCAGCGAGGTGCGCGTGAGTCAGCGGTGACGTCACCGTGACGCGCCGGACCGCGACGTGTCGCGCCGCGCCCGCAGCGTGCCCGCGCCGTCAACCGTGACGCTCTACTTCCACGCCATCGTCGGCCTCCACACGCTACAAACAAACACTCATCCAACCCATTCCGAGAAACAAACAATAATATCTTCCTGGTTCAGCTGTTCCCATGATAGCTGGCGTGCTGGTGTGCGTGGGAGCACTGTCACAATGAACTTAACGAGCGCGACCTTGAGCCCCCGACACACATGTGACCCTCGCCCCGGTATCATCGAGCCAGCTGTCTCGTGGCATCCTGCTCTAAGCCGGGGACCTATTGTAGAACGCAGGTTTGTGCGCGGAATTAAGCGCACAATTTCAACTCTACGTTAAGATACCTCCTTCACACATTGTACAAATATAAGTCTATCAAATAATTCGTAGAAAAGACCCATGTCCAACACACTTACTGTTGGAGCAAATTCTGAACCTTAACTAGGGGAAATTTCATTTTGCATTTAATTTTACTACATACTGTTTTTCCACCCTTCGATTCTTTAAATGAACATCAAATGTCCTGTAAACCATTACAAAGACTCATTTCCGAACAAACTTGGCCACCACCAACTGGCAACTGGCTTATTGTTAACACTTATATCAGGGAGTTATATTGTTGACTCTCTGAACCTGAATTATAAATATCTACAAAGTAAACGTTATAATAAACCGAAATAATTGAACATAATGACGCTACACGATTGACTAAAACTACCTCCGAGAGATCTATTTATTGTAGACTGACGTTTGTCATGCAACGTTTTGCCGATGGACATTTACAAATGATGAACATGAACCACAGTTGAAAGACGCCAGGCGCCAGCACCGTAGTGTGTGCTGATAGTACATTGTAATATGACTTCATCCTACTTCTCTACCCCTGCATTCTGAGCGATGAGGACATAGTAATACAGTGCCGTGAGTGCCGTCTTTCATAAAGCAATTGTCTACTTACTACCAATTTTCAAAAAAAATTAAATAGTGTAAATTCAGCGATTAAAACGACTCTTCATTGTTATGCCTAACTTTTTTCACATATTAGAAATTAGAAATATTTTTATGCCCAAACACATTTAGTTGATCTAGGAACAAACGAATATACTATCTGTTACCAGTATTTGTGTCAAAAGGAAACTATTGCTACAACACTGCTTACTAACGCTTTACAAGACAGGTTGACGATTATGCGCATAATCTGTCGTTTAGCTGTTATCAGTTATTAGGAAAGTAGGACGACTTAGACGCCATGTTCTATTCACTACGTTCTAGAGGTACTATCTATCTCGACCACGTGTAAACAAAATATGTGATTTTGAAAAATATTTATTTCAGTCTAGTTTTCAACCTAAACGTGGCTTGAAATAATAGATAATGTAAGCATTGAGAGTTCTGTTGTTACAGATTACTAAAGCGTCGTATGCAGGGTTATGTATTAATAATTTGTGACTTTGCAATGGATTGTACTCCCAGCGACATCTAGTGTCGCTAGCGAAACTGCCTGAATTTCAGGAGTTCCTTCATATAAGCGCTACTCAAACGTTCTCCATAGCGACTACAGAGGGCGTGGAACAAATATCTACTCTTTTACGCTCGTTGGCGTTGTATGCTCATAATAATTAATTGTCCAATGAAGAAGTTATAATATCGGATGCTTGGTGTAGTTAGATAGCACAGCACACAGTATGAAAGTACCCTAACCGAGGAATGCGAACATTTGCACGTGTGTCACGGCGTCACAGTGAGTCCGCGATCAAAGCGGTGCTGATCCTTCAGGTAAACGCGCACCCCTCCCACTTCCCCTTCCCCTCTCCCCTGACTTCATCTCCGTCTCGCGGGTTGAAAACGTTACCATTATGAATCCACAGGATTGTAACCGACCACAATACGGACGAGCTCACTCGTGAAAGCTGCAACACAGCAAGCAACTCTTGTATCATACCAAATATTGCAATGTATAGAGTATAGTTTGTCTCACAAAAACATTTTCTATAACAAGAAGAGCCTGTACCGTAAAAAAGTAATCAGATCTCATTGTAGAGTTAAGCTACTAACCCTCCATGCCCAACCCAACAAAGCAGGCAAAATAATAATAAACTCAAGGATGAGAATGGTGTAAAAGTCTTTAATACATTTTCATAATTTATATCTTCCACGAAATCTATAAAGAGAACTGCATAAGATGCTTTAAATGATTATGAATTAAACGTAGTTATCGCGCGTTCGTGCTACTACAGTCTGTATGTCTGCATGTACGAGCGCGGCCACCACGCGCGAGCACGTCTAGTCTAACTGCACAGACACTACCTACATGCTGCATCTGATATGGTACTTATATATATCTGTAGTAAAGCTAGTATCACCATTCTACACTATACACTTCTACACTGTACATTAGTTAACACCTACAGTTTGGTGAGCAAGTACTACCGTGGACTCTGTCATGAGCAGTTGTAGTCATTTTTCGTTATTAATATTGTGAACAAGAATGTTCAACGACATATTCCTGCCGCACTAGTCTTGAGTGTTATTATAAATTGTCTCAAAACTGTTGATGCTTATTGAATTTGGTATCGTGCAATGCTCCCCGTGATTGATGGAAGTAATCGTCTGATAAGTTATAATGTTAAACGTGTTACTTCTATCTACAATTCTTATTTTTTCTAACAATCCAATATTTCAATCAAAGGTTTACTTACGTTCTAAACCTGCAAAAGTTAAGACCATTGACCAGGTAGAGTGACGATTTAATCAATTTCATTATTTATTTGTAATGAAACCGAAGAAACACTTATGACTTTTCGGAGATACGTGTGTATTCAAAATTTCACTTGTTCTAACGGTGAAAGAAAACATCGTCATGTAACCCTGCTTCTTTAACACAATTCTTGAGGGCATGCAAACTCCCCAACCTGCGCTTAGCCAGCGCGGTGAACTCAAGGCCTATCTGCTACCTGAGGCTACCTCATTGCGGGGAGACACTTGCACGGCAGTGGGACAGAAATGGGCTATTTTTTTAATAGTGTGTAACAACGGCTGCACGGATTGGTCTGTGAGGTTAAGCTTCAACGCACAATAAAGCATTAATATAGCAATGTTATGTACACGAAGATAATAATAGTAATTATTAGCAATTAAAGCCAGTTTGCTCAGCTCAACTCAGCTGTGAGTTTCTTGACATTTCTCCTCATGACCAACAGCGTTTCCCAAACGGTGGTAGATTCAAAACATGTTTAGTTCGTTTAGTTGTAAGTATTATTCAGACCTAAGATACTTGTAAGTTGTAAAAAGTTTACGAAATAAAAGATATTTGAATTCGATAGCATCATCAAAATGTTTTTTGACATATTTCTTGCTGATAATCCTCGAAAATTTTAACCTACCTATAAATATTATTTTCAGTATGCTAACTACAAGTATTGTTTTATGTACCTACTTAAATAATTATAAATACGAAAACTACTTTATGCAAATACAAAACCAATGTTTGTGCTTGGAGATAATTAAGACACTGATTAACAACAGGCAAATTTTCACCAAAAACACCAAGCGAGTGAATACACAGGAATTATGCAATGCTACCGATGAGGATTAGATTTGGATTATTTCACATCAACTGTGGCCACTAAGTACGCACTACGCACCTAGCGTAGGCTTGCAGTGTTTACGAGTTTTACGACCAACTAGACGAAGGAGTTCGAGCATCGCAGTACAAATAACATGACTTTCATTGCTTTAAGCATTTACTAGTTAGTAATTGAGTTAGTGTTTGTGCCTACACAAGTAAATAGTGCATGCATTCATTGTTACTCAATATGAAGACGAAAAGCGCAAGTAATGTGGGTAACCTGCGACTGTACGCAGATGACGTCATCGCACTCGTGTCCGTATGTGTGTGGATCAGCTGTAGTAGTCGCTAGAAGTCACTACGAACAGTATCTACACTGTACGACTCTCTAAGAACACAATGACATTACATTCATTATCCATTGATGTAAATTTTATTTTCATATTTAATTCTACTAATTTAATAATAACAATACACCTAAAACTACCTTAGTTAAGAACATATGCAAAACTAAACTATAAATAACTTTTAACATTAAACTAAACTAGAAATAATTAACAAAAAACAAAATATTTACAATTATACAATATATTTACAATCCATACTAATATTATAAATGCGAAAGTAACTCTGTTTGCCCGTCTGTCTATCTGCTACTCAATCACGCCTAAACTACGGAACCAATTTGCATGAAATTTGGTATGGAGATATTTTGATACCCGAGAAAGGACATAGGCTACTTTTTACCCCGGGAAAATGACGCATTTCCCGGGAAAATTCAGGTGGCGAACGAAGACGCGAATATTCAATATTAAAATAACATTGAATTGACAAAAATGTTTTAATGGCTGATTACCTTAGCGCGACTTCGTTATATTATGAGATATAAATAATTTTGAGAATATTTTTTGTGAAAAAGAAAGCATATTTTGTTGTTAAGGAATAATTAATTATTCTTTAACAACAAAATATGCTTTGTATAAGTAACAAAAAATCGTGAAGTAATTCAGTGGTTTTAGAGAAAACCCTACAAACGTATCATACAAAGTATTTATTAACTAAAATGCAACATTCTATAAAGGGCTATGTTAAACAACTGTCGCCATGTCATTCCTCATGATTGTTTCTTTCAAAATACCTTCACACAAGAACTATTGAAAAACTTTGATGAAATTTGGTAGACAGATCCTACTAATTTTATAAATGTGAAAGTTTGTGAATATGGATGTTTGTTACTCTTTCACGCATATACTACTCAACAGATTAGGATGAAATTTGGTATTTTGGTATATAGGTAGCACATAACACATAGACTTTTTACCCCGGGGAAAATTCAGGTGGCAGACGAAGTCGCGGGTAAAAGCTAGTATAAAATATGGATACAAAAGGAGTGCGTCACGCGTCGTAGAATTTCTCTTCACCATCGTCGACTGGTAACGTACCCAGAATGCTGGCAGCATTGCCACGTTGGATGGCAATGCTAATTCTTTGACCCAAGTGAAGGCCAGCACTCTGGGCACGTGTAGCATCGACGAGACGCTTCGCAATCTCTCGGTAGAGACTACGAGCATTAATTTTCATTTTTTTATCGATTTGCTTCATTGCTTGTAACATTCCTGAAATGTAATAGTTACAACACTTGACGTTTATAATCGCGCTATGAATCTGTTCGTCTAACAGAGTCTAACTAATACATGTAGTTGCGCGACCACAAGTAATAAGTTTGCTTCTTGTAACAGTGACATGTTCTGTTACGTGAGACATACTATGTATGTGGCGGTGTTTCTGCTGCGCGCCCACAGTACCCTGCACGGTGTTGCATGGTCGTAGGACCTGCGCCAGTGCCTCGCTCACATGCTCACATACACCCACATACACTCACATATCTGATACACACCGCACTCTGTCAGATATTAGGTCGGGGAAAAAGTCTTTTAGCATTATACTATGTATGAACTTGTAATAAAATATCTTTGGCTTCAAGAATCACAAATGAGTACACGGTTCATTAGGTTTCTTTCAGTGAGCTCGTGAGGTACCCAAATATCGACCTTTTTTGTGTAGAGAAAAGATTTTATTACAAGGTTTTTTTTGTTAGACTTTTTCCCCGACCTAATATGTTGCGTCACTAGATCTGCTGTTCATCACTTAAATTTACATCTACTACTTTTTTGTCCACGGAGTAATTTTAATACTAACGAAACTTAAATCTTAATAAGTAATACTTACTATTTACATAGCGAAGAGTAATGAAATCCTTGAATAAAATAACTTAAAGGCTAATATAAGATTTAATTATTCAATGTATATTATTATGTTTCGAATAGAATGTTAAATAGAGCGCATGTTGTTTCAGAGAGAGCGGACAGCGCGCTGTTTGCCATGACCAGTGAGCGAGCACTGGGAGCAGCGCGCGCGTGACGTCAGCGAGCCCGCACCCGACACGCGCACACACGCTGTATGAGGTACGCACTCGTCACGCCACACTATATTGCTGCTGTTACTTTACCTCGGAACAGACCACCTCTTGATATTATGACGCAATTAAGTGCATGTTACCTAGTTCAAAATCTAATGCAGTATTGTTGTGTCGGCTCTCGGCAGTGCATCGGAGTGTGAGCGGCATGTGCGTGTTTCGCGCGTGGCTGGTGCTGGCGGCGCTGTGGGGCGCGCGCGCCGGCCCCGGCCCGCCCCAGGCGCCACCCGCCGCGCCGCCCGAGCTGCGCTTCGCACGCTCCCTCTACAACCTCAGCATCCCGGAGAACAGCCCGCCGCGCACGTACGCCGAGCAGCCGCCCGCCGACGAACCGTTGGGTGTGCGCCTGCCCGCGCCCGACGCGAGAGTGCGCTTCCGCATACGACACGGCGATAAAGACAAGTTCTTTAAGGCAGAGGAGCGCACCGTCGGTGACTTTTGCTTTCTGTCAATCCGCACGCGCGCCGGCCACGCCGACGTGCTCAACCGCGAGCGGCGCGACTCGTACCGGCTCGACGTGCGCGCCACCGCGCACCTCCCCGGCGGGCGCACGCTCGAGGCGGACGCCGCGCTCGCCGTCACCGTCGCCGACGAGAACGACCTGAGCCCGCTCTTCTACCCCACCGAGTACGAGGCGCTGGTGCCGGAGGACACGCCGCTGCACGCGAGCGTGGCGCGCGTCACCGCGGAGGACGCCGACCTCGGCCTCAACGGTGAAATCTACTACAGCCTGGCGGAGCCCACCGACCGATTCGCCGTGCACCCCACCACCGGCGTCATCACCATCACTCGGCCGCTGTCCGCCGCCGAGGCGCCCCTCCACGAGTTCACGGTGCTAGCGCGTGACCGCGCTTCGCTGCTGACGCGCGGCGAAGAAGCTCCCGCGGCGCGCGCCACCGTCAAGGTGCGGGTCTCGCGAGTAAACCTGCACGCGCCCGAGCTGCGGGTGCGACGTATGCCCGAGATCGTTGAGAACTCCACCGCCGAGATATACGCCATTGTGGAGGTAAGCGATGAAGACGCAGGCGAGCACGGGCGTATCGCCAGCCTGGACATCGTGGACGGCGACCCAGACGGACACTTCCGCGTGCGCGCGTCGTCGCAGCCGGGCGAGTACGACGTGCTAGTGCACGCGCTGCTGGACCGCGAGACGGCGCCCGCCGGCTACAACCTGACGCTGCGCGCCGTGGACGCCGGCCACCCGCCGCGCGCCTCCTACCTCACGCTGCCCGTCACGCTCGTGGACGCCAACGACAACGCGCCCGTCTTTAGTCGTGAGGTGTACGAGGCCAGCGTCCCCGAGACGGTGCCGCCCAACACGCCCGTTATCAGGCTCAAGGTCAGCGATCGCGACGAGGGTCGCAACGCTCGTGTCTACATAGAAGTCGTCGGTGGCAACGAGGGCGAAGAGTTCTACGTGAATCCTGACACGGGCGTACTCTACACCGCAGTGCCTCTCGATGCCGAAGAGAAAGCTCTCTACACGTTGACAGTGTCCGCGATAGATCAAGGAAACGCCGGAACAAGGAAACAATCTTCCGCAAAGGTGAAAATTACCGTACTCGATTCGAACGATAACGACCCTGTATTTGAAAGAGAAGTGACCGAAGTGACAGTACAGGAGAACGGGCCCAGTGGAGCCGTGGTCGCGCGGGTAATCGCGCGCGATGCTGACTCCGGTGACAACGCCTATATATCCTACAGCATAGCTAACCTTCAGCCCGTTCCTTTCGACGTTGACCATTTCTCAGGTGCGGTGCGTACTACTCGCTTACTGGATTACGAAAGCATGCGAAGAGAGTACACGTTGCGAATCCGCGCCAGTGACTGGGGCACGCCGTACAGAAGGCAAGCGGAGATGCGCCTCGTTGTACGACTCGAGGACGTGAACGACAACAGGCCGCAGTTCGAGCGCGTCGACTGCGTGGGCTATCTGCCGCGACGCCTCGCCATCGGCTCAGAAATAGTGACGCTTTCCGCTATCGACTTTGACGCCGGCGACGTCGTCTCTTATCGGATCATCGGCGGCAACGAGGACAACTGCTTCGCTCTCGACTCGGGCACCGGCGTCATGAGTCTATCCTGCGATCTAAGCGACATTCGCGCCGACTCACGAGTGCTCAACGTGACGGCGACCGACGGCACGCACTTCGCGGATGCAACATCGATGACCCTTCACCTCGTCACCAGCGGCGGCAGCGGCGGAGACACGGGCGCTCTGGAGTGCCGCGACACCGGCGTCGCGCGCCGTCTTACCGAACTGCTAGCGGCCGCCGAGCGCAGCAATGCACCGCTAGACCTCGCGGACGAATTCTCCTTGGCGCCCTCTCGATACGGTGAAAACTTACATGCGCCAGAATTTATAGATTTTCCCGTGGAGGTAAAGGTAAACGAGTCGGTCGCGCTCGGCACCTCTCTCGTCAAGTTAAAAGCGCGCGACCGCGACCTCGGCTACAACGGACTACTCGTATACGGAATCTCCGGCGGTGACGCCGACTCCGCCTTTCGCATCGATCCCGACACTGGCGAGCTGCAAGTCATCGGCTACCTAGACCGCGAACGAGAGAGCGAATACTATCTGAATATCACCGTGTACGATTTAGGCTCGCCGCAGCACTCGGTTTCGCGGCTTCTGCCCGTCACCGTGCTCGACGTCAACGACAACCCACCGCGCTTCGAAAAAACGTTGGCCAGCTTCAGAGTGACCGAAAATGCGCTTAACGGTACGGCGATATTCCGCGCTAACGCCACCGACCGCGACGCGGGCGCGTTCGCGCGCATCACGTACAGCGTGAGCGGCGCCGGCGCGGGCGAGTTCTGCGTGGACCGCACGTCGGGCGTGCTGGCGGTGTGCGCGGCGCTGGACCGCGAGCGGCGCGCGCTGTACGAGCTCACGCTGCGCGCCACGGACGGCGGCGGGCTGCACGCCGACGCGCTGGTGCGCGTGGCGGTGGACGACGTCAACGACAACGCGCCGCGGTTCGCGCTCGCCACGTACAGCGCGCGGGTGCGCGAGGACGTGCCCGCCGGCACGCTGGTGGCCGTCGTGGACGCCTTCGACCCGGACCTGGGCGCCGGCGGCCGCGTCTCTTACTCGCTCCCCGACCAGGGACCCGACGACCTCGTGTTCACCGTCGACTCCACCTCCGGCACACTGCGCACCGCCAAACTCTTGGACTTCGAGGAGAGACAGGTAATGTAGCTCGTTAGACATTCGAATTCCTCTTAAGATTTAATTATACAACAGACGGCTGCGAATACTAAAGTTTACGTCGCAGGTGTACGGCGTGACGGTGCGCGCGACGGATGGCGGCCAACCGGCGTTGTGGGCCGAGGCGACCGTCATCGTCGAGGTTTGTGGTTTTATAGTAATATGAGATGCGTGATAAGTGTAACGATGATGTCGTTTCCGTCCTCAAGGAAGTTAATAACTGACTGCCTCCGTGGCGCAGTGGTTTAGGTCACCACGCCAACACTACTGCGTCGGGAGGTCGTGGGTTCGATTCCCACACGGAGCAATTATTTGTGCGATCCACAAATAATTGTTTCGGGTCTGGTTGTGCTTTGTGTCCGTTGTTTGTATGTTTGTAAAAGTCCCCGCGACACAAGAGCAATTCTTAGTGCGGGAGTTGTCTTTTTTAAAAAGAAAGAAAGAAAAAAGAAAGAATAAATTGTATACGAAAGAGGCGGTATATTTTGAAATGTACTAAAATACCATTAAGCTACTAAGTACGGTACAGGTGGTGGACGTGGACGAGAACCAGCACGCGCCGCAGTTCGCGGCGCACGGCGTGCTGACGTGCTCGGTGCGCGAAGACGCGGCGCGCGCCACCGTGGTGCTGACGGCGGCCGCCAGCGACGCCGACCCGCCGGGCCGCGACTCGCGCCTCGCCTACTACATCGTGGCGGGCTCCGGCATGGCGCACTTCTCGGTGGACGACGCCGGCGTCATCCGCACGCTGACGCCGCTGGACCGCGAGGCCGTGCCGCACTACTGGCTCACGCTGTGCGCGCAGGACCACGGCCTGGTGCCGCGCCACGCCTGCGTGCAGGTGTTCGTGGAGGTGGCCGACGTCAACGACATGGTGCCGTGGCCCGAGCGCGCCGCCTACAGCGCCTCCGTCCCGGAGCAGTGCGCGGCCGGCACGCGCGTGCTCACCGTCACGGCGCACGACGCGGACGCCGCGCCCGTGCCGCCCAACATCACCTACTCTATCGTGGCCGGCAACCCCGACGGACTCTTCTCTATCGACGAACGAACCGGTAATTAGAATTAGATAAATCAGTGATAAGTGCGTTACCTCTCGATAAGGTGTAAGTGAATCTATAATCTATCGATTCACCTACACCTTTTCGAGCTTGGGTGAAGAATGACAACAATTTGGTGAGTTTGAATAATTCCAGGCGAAATAGTGACGACGGGGCGCACGCTAGACCGCGAGGCGGCCGCCACGCACGCGCTGGAGGTGCAGTGCTCGGACGGCGAGCTGGCGAGCACGGCGCGCGTCACCGTGCGCCTGCGCGACATCAACGACCACGCGCCCGCCTTCGCGCAGCGCTTCTACGACATCCGCGTGCCCGCGCCGCTCGCGCCCGACCACGCCTTGCCGCAGGTAAGCGTCTCGTCCGGCACCCGGGCCGCTCACAGCGGCGCGCCGGCATGCCAGCTTTCTTCGATTGATGTGTGATGTGTGCAGTGAACTAATTACCGAACGAGAATATTACCTTAAGCCGGCTCCCGGGGAGGGCGCGACCGCAGCCGGATTAGACTCATTAACATTAAGCCTTAGCGTGTGGAGTGGTAGTGTGTAGCGCGTGCGCTTCCGCAGGGCGACGCGGCGGGCGGCGCCGAGGCGCGCGACGAGAGCAGCACGGAGTGGGACGGCGACGACGACGACGAGGGCTCCGGCGCACGCGCGCCCTGGGACTTGTACGACGACCCCGCGCCGCTCGGACTATACGTCGCCACGGTAACTCGCCACACAGCCTCCCAGCACCGATTGTACAATTTTGCCACTTGTTACCTCGAGTCAAATGAAAATCTAGAATCTTTTATAGTTCGCTCAAAGAATACTCCAAAAGCGGGTGTAGAGTGCGTGAGCGGAATCCTAAGCAATTTCTTCAGAAATTGGTTCAGAATGTTTAGAGTGTAAACATACAAAAATCCCCGCCTTTAGGAGGGGCGCCGGAGTGGGGGGAGGGGGCAGACAATTTTATCAACTTTCATTATGTAGAAGACACTTTTTCTCTACGATGAACCATTTTAAAAATATTAGTGAAAAACTAAAAAATGGGAACTTTAATCCCCCTAACCCCCCCCCCCTCTCCGGGGCCCCTCCTAGAGGCGGGGATTTTTAATATGTTTACACTCTAAGCATCCTGAACCAATTTCTGAAGAAATTTCTTTGGATCCCGCTCACGCACTCTACACCTACTTTGTTAAGTGGACTATTACTTTACATACACCTTATACTTATACCCTACACTGCGTAACGAAAACATATCGCGATCTATTTCGATCCTAATGTCATCTATCAAACCCGCCGCCAACAGTTTATGTTGATTAAATATGCATAACAAATGAATGGCAATACGACCGATCGCAATTTGAATACCTATGATTTCAACCACCCAACATGGTCACCCAAGAATACACAGTATAGTAAATATTATTATAGTAAAAAACACTAGTGTAATAAATGGTTGTTTAAAATAATACAATCAATAGAAAATTAAGCCCAATGACCATTCGCGACACGCTATCCACAGTGGTGTTGACAGTGCGACACATATCCCACAATTTGTGAGACTCACAGTGTTGTTGCGCAGGTGGTAGCGTTCGACAGCGATGAAGGCGCTAACGGCACCGTGCGGTACTGGGCCAGAGCACGCGGCGCCGCGCGCGGCCTGCTGCGCGTGCACGCCGACACCGGCCGCCTGTACATGGCGCCGCGCCTGGCGCTGGCCCCCGGCGACTCCTACGACGTCACAGTACGTACTCGCGAGTGAGCAGACCGGAGTGACGTCACCGGGCACTGCAGTCACAGCGCGTGTTTGTGTGCAGATACGAGCGTGTGACGGCGGGCCGCGGCCGCGCTGCGCCGTGTCCCGCGCCAGCGTGCGCGGCGTGGCTCGCGGCGGGGGCGCGGCGCCTACGCTGCCCGCGCCGCCGCCTCTCCAAGTGGCGGAGCTGGACGCACCGGGCTTCCTCCTCGCCGTGCTGCAGGCGACTGACCCCGACAACGACGCCCTTTACTACACCATTTCTGGTAAGTTCGAAAGCATCGAGGAACCGATAATGCATACGATAGAATCGAGCGATACATCCACTTTATTTATACGCTTTATTGACATGACATATGTGACAGACGGCGACCCGCGACAGGAGTTTTACATCGGCCGCGAGGACGGCAGCCTCGTGCTGGCCAAGCGGCTGCTGTGGGAGAGGCAGGCGCACTACTCGCTCAACGTGTCCGTCACGGATGGACTGCACGTCGTCTACGCTACGGTCAGTTCACAATTTTATCGACAATACATAGATAAATTATATCAAAATGGACACCGCCCGAGAGACATCATTTAAATTACGAAGTGATTTAATCGTTCACAAGAAATTATAACTTCTTTTATACCTCGTTTATCACTAAAGCACCGAAATCTTTAAAGTTCTGAAGTGATTGACATTAAAGATTAACATAAAACGATCGGGCGACAGGTGAACGTGAGCGTGATCAACGACGCCAACGAGGGCGGCGTGTCGTTCGTGCGCGACTCCTACTCCGTGGAGACGTCCGAGGCCACGCGCGTGGGCGAGGCGCTGGTGGCCGTGCGCGCCGAGCCCGCCGGGCCCGCGCCGCCCGCCGCCCCCGGCGCCGCGCCCGCGCCCGGCGCGCGCCTGCTGTACGGCATCCACGCCACGCGCGCGCCCGCCTCCGCCGCGCTGTTCCGCCTGCACGAGTTCAGCGGAGTGTTGGAGCTCGCACAGCCGCTCGACAGGTGAGATACCACCATATAGCTATTCAAACGAATACTCACTCGACGTACAAACGATTTAGCATGAAATCGAATTAAAACCTGAATCGGTACAGGGAGAGCGCGGGCTCGCACGAGCTGACGGTGTGGGCGCGCGACCAGGCGCCGCGCGCGTCGCGGGCCTACGCGCGCGTCACGGTGCGCGTGCACGACGCCGACGAGCACGCGCCCGAGTGGGGCCGGCGCCTGGCCGAGGCGCGCGTGGCGCGGGGCGCGGCGCCCGGCACGCTGGTGGCCGCGCTGCGCGCCGCCGACCGCGACGCGGGCGACGCCGCGCGCATCGTGTACTCGCTGGCGGGCGGCGACGCGGGCGGCCTGTTCGCCGTGGACGCGGCGCTGGGCGACGTGCGCCTGGCGCGCGCGCCGCCGGCCGCGGGCCCGCGCGACTACACGCTGCACGTGCGCGCCGCCAACCCGCCGCCCGCCGCGCGCGCCTCCACGCTGCCGCTGCACGTGCTGCTGGTGGAGCCCGACTCGGCGCCGCCGCGCTTCCTCGCCGCCGAGCTGTCGTGCGAGGTGTACGAGAACGAGCCGGCGGGCGCGGCGCTGGCCACGCTCGAGGTGCGCAGCGCCACGGCGGTGTGGTTCTCGCTGCAGGGAGGCGCCGGCCTGTTCCGCCTCAACCCCGCCGCGGGCCTACTCGCCACCGCCGCCCCTCTCGACTATGAAACGCAAGACTTCTACAATTTAACGATCACCGCTATTAACATGGTGAGTGACAGTAGTGATAAAACTGTAGTCCATAAAAAAATATAGTTTTAATGAGTGCGTCATGTGTAATACTGTATCTTCGAGAATCGCCTCCGCTGACCAAATTTTATAACGTATACAGGGCGGCGGCACGGCGACGGCTCACGTGGGCGTGCACGTGCTCGACCGCAACGAGTGGGCGCCGACGCTGCGGCGGCGCGCGTACCGCGGGCGAGTGTCGGAGGCGGCGGCGCCGGGCGCGCTGGTCATGGACGCGGACGCGCCGCGCGAGGAGCCCGCGCCGCTCGTGCTGCTGACGGACGACGCGGACTCGCCCGCCAACCGCCAGCGCGCCTACGAGATCCTGCAGCCCGCCGCCGCCGCGCTGTTCCGCGTCGACTCCACCACAGGCGCGCTGCACCTGCGCGCGCCGCTCGACTACGAGCGCGCCGAGCGCCACGAGTTCAGCGTCAGGGTACGTTCCGTCGACCGTCTCCGACGCGACTCGTCGCCGCGGCACCCGCCCGTTATACATAATTTCCATTCGTCGCCAGGTGATCGACATGGGCACGCCGAGGCTCCCGTCGGGGAGCGTCGCGAAGGTGTTCGTGGAGGTGATCGACGTGAACGACTGTCCGCCGGAGTTCTCGCAGGCGGTGTACGAGGCGACGGTGCTGCTGCCCACGTGGGCGGGCGTGACCGTGGCCAGCGTGGCGGCGCACGACCCCGACCTGCCGCCCGGCGCCGCCGTGCAGTACGACGTCATGGAGGGCGACGCGGAGGGCGCGTTCTCGCTGGCGGCGGACGGCACGCTGAGCGTGGCGGCGCCGGCCGCGCTGCGCGACGCCTACCGCCTGCGGCTGCGCGCCAGCGACGGCCGCTACTCCAGCACGGCGCGCGTCGAGGTGCGCGTGCGCGAGGCGGACAACTCGGGCCTCGCCTTCCAGAAGTCCGACTACTACGGCTCGGTGGTGGAGAACTCCACCAAGCCCGCCACCATCGCCGTGCTCAACGTGCTCGGCGCCGCGCTCAACGAACATATCGAATTTCGCATTCTGAATCCGATCGACGGTTTCGAGGTTAGTCGGTGAGGGAGATGAGAACACAGTTCGCGCAAAAAAATATTTTGTGTTATAATATTTTTAGTCCAGTCATTTGGTGAAAAAAAAGGGTGTTACCTGAAAAGTTTTCCAAACATCCAATCTAGCGTATGTATACTGTATAAACATCTAATATATAATATGTGTATAAACATCTAACGTATACTGATGGCTTACCGTCAGACGCTTCGTTGAACGTCGAGAGTATGGAACTATACATATACACTGTGTAGGTGTGTAGTCTCAATAGTCGAGAGACAGGGACCCGATGCAAAGGCAACATGTTACCCTTATACCTACTTCTTCAAAACCGGCGGCAGTAATATAATATTTTAGAAAAATATACGAAAAACACGCGGTTGTGCAGATGAATAACAAATACTTTGCGGCGCTCCGCTCGTACGCCAAAGCTATTAATTTTATGAAAAAAAATATTACGCATAAATTCTAGGAAATTTCTTCTACTTACATACTTAGTTTAATTTTGCGTTGTAAAAATGCGTTGGAATGCTTTCCTACCTAGGGAAAACTATCAAATGCCTAGACTATTTTCCGCGCGTGATAGTATAGACTAACTTTTTGCGGTCACAGTTAATTAAAAAATATTTTATATGTTACCGGTTTAGTCCTTGCAGTAAACTATAAATGAACGACAAAGTGCAGTAAGTGTAATATAGCTCCACCTCTACATCTTACTGTGTTAAAGTACGTACGTATAAAATGACATGTACTGACTGAGACTCATCGCAGAGCCGAAACTACGGAAGTTAGAAGCATAAAATGTACTATATGAGAGTAGTATTTGAGAGTATCCAGAAAATCATCCCCTAAGGAGTAAATATACAAGATGACAGATTTTATGGGTTTTCGCACTTTGGCGGTAGAATCTCGAGGCCTTTGATAAGAGATAAAGAAATAAGTAGGCGTTTCAGTGTTTTTAGAAAATCTTCCTTATGCTTAGGAGTTCTTTCATTTTGGAAATAAAAGAATAACACTTGATGCGCGGACCCCTGTTTAGTGTGTATCCGCGTGTTGCACAATCCCACTCTAAAAGGTGGCGGTTTGCAAGCGAGACAGAGACAGGAGAAGTGCTTCATGAGTAGGTGTATATGTTACGGTAAATGTGAGTAATCGATAAATACCGGTAATTGTAGATAATTCCCAACGCACATGCTAAATGTAGTGGAGTGTACGGTTTTTTGAAGGACGCTATTTTATTTTTGGTACAGGTGGGGGGTTTAATATTAAAGTTAAATTGAATAAAAAACGAAAGAAGTTATAAGCAAAGAAGAGAGAAAATTAATGTTTGAGCATAAACCAGATACAGCCTGCGGACAGACGGACATACAACGGAAGCCTAATAGTAGGGTTCGACTTCTATATTTTAAGCATGAAACCCTATTAAATTAAAATTCATGTAAAAATCCCCCTTTTACTCTTTTGGGGGAGGGGGCTATTTACTACTGCTCTACACTTCCTTAGGAATCTACATGCCAAATTAAAAATTTCTACGTTCAGTAGTTTCGACTGCGTTGTCCATCAGTCAGTCACTCGGTAAAGGAAGTCTTATTCATATTTATTTATTTATCAATGGCAATCCTAAAATATACGGTTATTGTCGCAGAAAGTCTTCAAGATCCTTAGACGCTTAGACTTTTTAACTTAGACGCTTCAAGATCCTTAGACGATATTCATTTCGCTTATTAGACGCGAAGTGAATATGATATTTACAATACTAGGAGCCATTTAAAGCTAAAGGCCTAACATTCCTCTGCTTGGTTTACGACAGGTCGGGCTGACTTCGGGCGCCGTTCGCAGCAGTGGTCTAGCGCTGGACCGCGAGACGCGCGACTCGTACACGCTGGTGTTGGAGGCGCGCAGCGGCCCGCCCGGCGCCGAGCCGCGCGTGGCGCGCGCGCGCCTGCACGTGTCCGTCACCGACGTCAACGACAACTGCCCGGTGTTCGTGGACCGGCCCTACGCCGCCGCCGTGCTCGCCGGCGCCGAGCCCGGGACGCCCGTGCTCAAGGTCAAGGCGATCGACCTGGACGCCAACGACAACGGCGAGGTGAGTGGCGGGGGAGCGACGAGCGCGAGCGACACAATAAGCGACCGAGCGGTTCTGACGGGCGGCGTTTCGCAGGTGCGGTACGAGATGAAGCGCGGGCACGGCGAGCTGTTCCGCGTGGACCGGCGCAGCGGCCAGATCTCGCTGAAGCAGACGCTGGACGCGCACAACCAGCTGTACGCGCTCGTGATCGCGGCCTTCGACGGCGGCGTGCCGGCGTGCGGCGCCGACGCGGCCGTGACGGTGCGCGTGTGGGGCGGCGGCGCGGCGCCGGCCTGGGCGCAGGCGCACTACGCGCTGCAGGCGCGCGAGGACGCGCCGCCCGGCGCCGCGCTGGCGCCGCCGCTGCGCGCCGTGTCGCCGCTCGGCCGCCAGCTCATCTACACGCTGCTGGACGACGCGCAGGGACTCTTCGAGTTGCACTTCGACACCGGTACGTGCCGCGCCGGGAGTGCGTCACGAGCGCTCCGGCCCGACGAGCACGCGGCCGGTGCACGATTACCGACCGCTGTCGCTCACGAACGTCACGGTGTATGCATGCGGGTATAAATGTCACCGGGTGATCACCGACCGCCTCGTACGATCTTAGGCTGGTTTTATAGCTACGCGTTTCGACAGCTCTCGAGCAGCGCTGTTAATTAAACGCGCGCTGTTCGCCGGTACGGCGAAACGCGCGGTGTTAATCTCGTTTTACAGCGGACCGCGCGCTTTTCAAACGCGCGCTGCTCAACGGCGCGTCTGACAGCGTAGCTATAAAACCAGCCTTAACGTCTGCGACTCTCGAGATTATGACGAATAATTTAATTCAAATTATATGAGTAATCGAATCGTAATTTTTGAGTGATGTTTTCCTAACAACATGCTTGCTGGCTAATGAGGATGTTCAGTTAGCGACTTCGCGTGGCCTTATTATGTAATGGCTACTTTTATAAATATAGGAAAAATACAATAATATTTCTGTTAATAAGAATATCTTCAACATAATTCTCCCATAAACTACATATTATATACTTACCTAAATATAAATTAAAACCCTAACCTTTAAATCACAAGCGCCTATGTAGTACTCTAGATAATGAATATAGGGGACAACATGAGAGAGGCGACCCCGTGAGACCCCAAACAAAAAAAATTTAAGCCTCCCTCAAATTAGGCGTACCTACGAGAGCGAAGTGCTGGCGTCGCGCACGCATGAAACGCACACATAATGTAAATGATTACCAGATATCATTACATGACATAGGTTGGTTATCAACTACACCACAACTTTCATAATTGTCCTCCATGATATTATTATTACTATATTATATTTGTTGCATGTCAGTACGCGGCCCGATAGTTTCGATTCTGATTGAGAAAGCGATAAAAAGAATATTTCTATGAAAAGAACAATGTTCCGCGTACTATACTCGTATATAATATACTTACCATTAATAGTGGCACAGAGGTTAGTCGGTGGAGTAGAGTGAATGTATTAACGCACGGTACGTGGTTGTCCGTAGGTGTTGGGTTCAATGATTGCGTTACTAACGTATTGGTTTTATCCGCAGCACCCGACAGAGGCAATAGTCCATGTGAGTATTCTGCGTCACAACCCCGCCCTTCACCGCTGCCACCCCCACGCCCCTCCCCCCCTCTCCCCCTCGCCGCTCCCGGTGGACGTAGTGCCGTCGTGCGCTCTTCGCATGTCACTGTGCTTGTGTCCCACGCGCCTCGTCGATCACGTCACTCATACATGTAGTACCCGCGGGCAGCGGCCACTACCGCGCTACTGCACTGCGCCGCTCGACTACCGGCGTCTATCCACTCGTCAACCTGCAATTTTTATACAATATTTTTAATATAACTACTAATATTGAAACCTTACATCACACGTACGCGGCGCGTCGAGTGGGATTCGCACCCGTAGTAGACGCGACAGTGCGGGAACGACGACCATCCCTCACGCTATCCTATCGCTCACCAGTGGCGCTCGCTCGATCATAACGACGCATTTCGCAGCCGGTATCGGTCCACACGCGGAGGCTTTGGGTGTCTGTGTCATATGGAGAAGGCGCCTTCTCCGGTGCATGCTCGGTCATGTGGCCCGTGTGACGTGTGTGACGCGTGTGTGTGCGCAGGCGTGCTGGTGGCGCGCGCGGAGCTGGACTACGAGGCGGCGCGCGAGCACGCGCTGGTGGTGCGCGCCACGGACGGCGTGACGGGCGCGTACGCCGACGCCGCCGTGACGCTGCGCGTGCTGGACGTGAACGACTGCGCGCCCGAGTTCCCGCAGGACGTGTACCGCGCCGCCGTCAGCGAGGCGGCCGCGCCCGGCGACCTCGTGCTGGCCGTGCACGCCGCCGACAACGACACCGGTGCGAACATATTGCCTATTATCATAATTACTCGATTGTTTTCATTATTTGGAATCCCTACAGCATTTTAGCATTCCCTACATTAGTGTTGCCGACGTGACGTGACGCCCTACTATTTGGCAGTCCCCGACGATATCATTTTTTTTTACTACTATTGTTTAATTAAAACTCAGGTGTCTCATCACATTAGGTGATAATCATACGGATTAGTGCTTCAAAACTTTCAGTGCTTGGATAGTTTTCGTAACCGGCAAAATAATAGTGATGGATGAAAAGATAGCATATTGTACAATATTTATTTATTTATTTGTATGTTACAATATTTAACGTACACTTTTGTAATAACGACGGTGACGATCCCTTTCCGAATTGATACGTGTGCTACGACCTTAAATCAACTTCAGAGCGGTCAGATGGTGTGTACAGTTTAGTAACCGGTACACTACTGATAGTTTAAGAGTTAAGTAGTTGTGAGTGCGCAAGTGAAAGAAACTTCTTCCCGTAGTAATTTATTATTCTAGTTACGTAAATACAGTTTTAGAGTTGAAAGGTGACTCTCACACACGTGCGGACGCTCGTTTGTTAAAATGCACACTAAATATAAATTAATTATAATTACAAAACAATCAGCCGATTTGTGTAAGATCAGCGGAATATCAACTAAGTGTACGTAAACCGTACATATTCCCAACCCGGAAGTAATAACAAAAAAAGTATTTATTAATTAATGAATGAGAATCACCCGTACAAAGAAGAAATTGTTGAAATGTATAAACTAAAAATTCATAACAAAAACATTGGTTAATAAGTTTAGGTATCTAAAATTTAAATTGGATATCCGAGGCAGACTTCGAACAGGCACATTCAGCATCGACCGACGCCTCCGCTCGCGGCTTTGGATGCGGGCGTATGCTCCTCGAACGGGAACCGAACAACGTCTTTATCCCAGTAGTTGGTGTTACAGTCTGCACTTCGATGTCCTCGGTTGTACCCGTAGGGTTACTGATGTCACACGTATTGCGGTTGCAGTAACCATGTTTACTCGCCACCCATACGGCTATCGCCAATCCTACGATAGCCAGTAGTATATAGGAAATGGCATAATGGTGTATATCGTGCGTTGTTAACGTCGTCGGTGCAGGGAGTTGTTCATTGTTCTTTAGGGATCGTAGACGATTTTCGACCACAGCGATGTCTTCGATGTGTGTCGGTTTCAGCAGCGAAGTAGGATGTGTGTCAACTATGGCATTTATCGTTTTATCCAGCGACGGAATTTGGATGTCGTAGTCCTGCTTAACATTGCTGTAATATTGGTTGTGAGAATGTATTTTTAAGTCTCTTGTTTGGAGAATACATCCTTCTTTCAGAGATACAATCGATGACCCGTTGATGACGTGCACTCTGACTTCACCATTACACACGGTACGTATATTGCACTCGTCACAGCACGTCACTAGCCACGTGTTCGTGTTGTGTAACTCGACCCAAGCCGTGTCGCATTCTAATTTCTTTGTATTGCAGGTTGATGTTGATTGATGTCCTAATAATTTGGCTTCACAGGGAGCATTGATGTTTTGTAAATTGAAGATTGGCAAGTTCAACATGCAGATGAAATTATCCCTTCGCCGTTGAATGCAGCGACTTAGTTCCTTTTCGCTAAATCTGACGTAAGTATTCTTCTCCAAGTTTACAGCGATGTATTTGGATGACACGGAAACCACTACTGTATCGTTTGATTCATATAAATTCTTCATAGGCAAAGGATAGATTTGGTAAACAACGAAGTCTTCATCGCTCGCCAGTGGAATGTGCAGCTCATACATAAAATAGGTATCCGTAACTCGAGCCTTGACGTAAATCAATTCATATATATCTTTTAATTCGTCTTGGATGTTCACTATGGGTAAAGTCAATGTCTTGGGCAACTGGCCAGAGATAGTAGTGAGCTGTTGGATCAAGTTGGCTGGAGTAAGCAGGTGAATGTCGATCCGACCTTTATAAGTATCCATTAGTGTGCTAAAAAGAGTTTCTTGAATGGTTTTTAAGTTAGATAATAGTAAATGTGCAGCAAGTGAAGCTGAAGTAAAGTAGGAGGTTGCCATAGCCACTTCGATTGCCGATTCGATCTTCGCCAGCTTAAAGTCAGTTTCGTTCATGAAGGTGTCGATGAGTGTAAACTGGTTGTTCATGTTTTGCTCGTTTTTCTTCAAAATGTCATTCTGAATTTCGACAATAGAGGTTTGGTTTCGCACAAGTTCTAGTAGATGGTTGTCGTTGTTCTGAATAGTTTGAATATCCTTCTGATATTGTTGAACAAATCTCTGATCTAGAATTCCAAAGAGACTGTTCGCGACGTAACCGACTCCGTCAATCAACCCCCGTTTGTTGCGACCCGACAAATGTTTGTGTGGGGCCAGTAGTATGTTGTTGTAATGCTGTAGAAGGTCCAATTCGTGTGATAGTTGACGTATTGTTGTTTCACAATATCTTGGCTCCAAACTTTGACAAAAGTGTAAAATATCCTGTAAATAGTTTTCAAACTTTTGAACTCCGTTCCAGTAGGTAGATAAGTTGTAATACATAAGCAGTCTCCACTCGTTATGGATCAATTGTGCTTTTCCAATAGTGTCGTAGTATATAGGACGATCCCTGCCCAAACTTGCGATTTGAACACTTGAGGTGGCAACTCCCAATAGTTGGGTGCGACCAGTTGCGGAAGCAATCAGAAGAAGTACGGTTGTTAACATCTTCTCAATTGTTTTAGGCTCGTAGATGTAGACTGTGTATTGCTTAACTTGTGCGATAATAATGAATTTATTATTATATTGTTTGTAGGTTATTGCGTAGTTTCAAGTGGTAGCAGCGACAGTTTCGTAATCGGGCGCTTCAATATGCTAGCTTGCGTTTTTACAGTTGCAACTCGCACGTGTCCGTCGCTACCAGAATGGACTTCGATCACGCGCCCTAGAGCCCACTTTCCTGGCGGAAGGTTATTGTCCTTGACTAAGACGATATCATTGATTTTGATGTTATGTGTGGGTTTTAACCACTTGCTTCGGGCTTGTAACGTTGTTAGGTATTCCGAAGACCAGTGTTTCCAAAACTGATGAAACATGTTTTCGGTTAGCTGCCATCGTCTGCGTAAATTGAGATGGCGGTCATCGTTGTAGTCTCCTAGTGGCAGCGTCATGGTTGGACTACCTGTCAGAAAGTGTCCGGGCGTCAAATAGTAGTAGAATTCGTCTGGGTCTTCTGAAAGTGGGCAAAGCGGCCGTGAGTTCATGCACGCTTCTATTTGACACAACAAGGTTGAAAACTCCTCAAAAGTAAGCTTTTGTTCGCCAAGTACGCGCCGCAAGTGGTATTTCATGGAACGCACCGCTGCCTCCCAAATCCCACCACCAGTTGGCCAAGCCGGGGCATTGAAGTGCCACTCTACTTTCATTTTGCTTATTTCATTGAAAAAGTCAGGAGACAGTGTAGTTTTAAATATTTCGTATTCGTGATTTAACATTTTCGATGCCCCAATAAAGTTTGTCCCACAATCTGAGTAAACATGGCCAGGTGTTCCACGTCTGGCACACATTCTTTGGAAAGCACTGATAAAAGTTTCAGTACTCAAATCAGAAACTAGTTCTATGTGCACGGCTTTTGTTGCCAAACAAACAAAGATCGCAATATATCCCTTGGACGTCTTAATCCCTCTTCCTTTGTTTAATTTGACATCCACGTGACCCGTGAAGTCGACCCCCGTGTGCGTAAACGGGCGCGAAGGTGTCACGCGCGGTGAAGGAAGATCAGCCATTAGTTGATAGGTTTCGTTAGGTTTAAATCGATGGCAGCGTACACACCGTCGTAGTTGTGTTTTAACAGCTCTGTTGCCCCCTACTATCCAATATTGTTGACGGATGTAGACGAGCGTAAGTCGGGCACCCCCGTGTAAAGTTGCCGCATGAGCTTGGTTTATTATCAACTCGGTTAATCTGCTAGTCCTAGGAACAATTGCGGGGTCTTTCATGCCAGGTGGTAGGTTCGTTTTATTTAAGCGTCCGCCCACACGCATAATGCCCTCTTGGTCCAAATAGGGATATAGTTTGCGTATAGAACTTTTGATAGTTACAGGTTGACCTTTGAGTAATAGATCGTATTCTAAATTGAATTCAAGTCGTTGAATATTTCTTGTTATTATAGTCATTGCGTTCTCAAGTTCCAATTTTGTTAAACAATTATTGTGAAGCGTGTGCCGAGCAGCGTCAAATTTCTTGTTTGTTGTAATGTTATTCAGTGCATTTGTACTGAATCGTGTTATCCAAGCAATAATCCGCGTAACGTGACTCAACGTACTATGTTTATTTATCAAATCACTTACAATATTATTATTTTGTTGGGTTAAGGTTGAGACTTCACGTTTTTCGTCTTCCGTTGTTGTAAATACACAACGCAGTTTTTCGGGTTTGCTCGTAAATGTTTTTAGCATTTCAGGACCTGACCACCATAACTCAGTATTCACGAGTTGTTTAGGATATAAGCCTCTAGTTGCACAATCCGCGGGATTCCTTTTTGATTCTATGTAAAGCCAGTTGGATGCGGATATAACCTGAGTTATTTTCACGACGCGGTTTTCCACATATTTTTCGTATTTGGACGCCTTTCCCTGTAGCCAAGCCAGGACCACTTTTGAGTCACACCAAGCCCACACAGTTATATTGTACCCCGAAAGGGATTCAGTTACCTTGTTAACCAATTGTGTTAATAGCAAGGCACCGCTCAGTTCAAGTCTCGGCAGCGATAATTTTTGTGCCAGTGGGGCAACCCTAGTTTTCGCTACCAGCAAGCTTACCACCGGCTGTCCGTGTTGATTAATTGTCCGTGTATAAATTACGCTTGAATAAGCTTTTTCACTTGCGTCGCTGAATGCTAATAATTCTATGTTGTTCTGAATGCTTCCAATCCAACGACTTATTTTCACAATTCTTAGTTCTTCAAGTTGATCTTTCGTTTTCAGCCACTCGTCTTGTATGTCTTTAGGCAATGCCTCATCCCAAGCAAGTTTTTTCGTCCAAACGCGTTGGAAAATAAGCTTAGCTTTTACAGTGACAGGGGAGAACCAGCCAAGGGGATCGTATAGTTGTGAAATTTCCGACAGTAGTGCGGGTTTAGTAAGTATTCTCTTTGAGTTTGGTTTTAAGTTCCAGCTAAATGTGAATATGTCTGATTTGGGATTCCAACCGAGGCCAAGTGTTTTCATTGAATCGTCTTGTTTGAAGTCGAACTTTGTTTGTGAAATTTGATCTTCGGTCAATTGTTCTAGTAGCTCGGTAGCATTACTTGACCACTTTCTTAGGTTCATACCCCCGCATTTTAATAATTTTATCAGATCTATTTGTAGTTTTTTAGCAGTTTCTAAACAGTTATTTCCGCTTATTAGATCGTCGACGTAGAAATCATGACGTAATAGGTTGGCTGCCTCGGGGTATAAGTGACCGTGGTCAGTTGCCAACTGTTGTAAAGTTCGCATTGCCAACCATGGCGCGCTTTTCGTACCATAAGTTACAGTACATAGCGCGTACTCGCTTAATTGATCGGTAGGCGAGTTTCTCCATATGATCTTTTGGAGCGATTTCTGCTCGTCTGCAATACACAAGAAACGGTACATTTTTTCTATGTCAGCAGTAAATGCGTAACGGTACGTCCTCCACTTTAAAATGAGTGCTTGTATATCCTTTTGGAGATTGGGGCCTTTCTCCATCAGACTGTTCAAACTTCTGCCACTAGAAGTTTTTTGTGACGCGTTGAAGACAACCCTTAATTTTGTGGTGGTGGATTCTTCACGTAAGACGCCGTGGTGCGGTAAATAATATTCAGGTTGGTTAGATGTTATCTGAGTCGCCGGCTCCATATGTTTTAACGTCAAGTATTCATTCATAAAGTTTCTGTACATAGTCAACAGAGGTTTGTTTTTATGTAATCGTTTTTCTAGTTTGAGAAATTGTGCAATCGCAGTAGATTTCGAATGTCCAAGGTGTTGTTCATAACCCTGGATCATAGGCATTTTTACAATATATTGGCCTTCAGAACTTCTTTTTGTTGTTTGTTGGTAATAAGTTTCACATTGATCGTCTCGATGTATGTCTTGAGAGCTTGGTATAATATCTTCAATTTCCCAATACTTCGACAAATCAGATGTGATAGCTAAAGTTAGATGACAGTTAAAGATTCTTAGTTTCCCGCATAAGATCCACCCCAAACGAGTTTGCTGGGCGATGGGTGAATGCTGATCACCTTTCAACACTCCGTCCAAGATGATATCCGCGTAAACATCAGCTCCCAGAAGAAAATCTATTGAGCCAGACACATTATAGTTCGGATCGGCGAGTTTCAAGTTTTGAAGATGTGTCCAACCTGTGCTTTGGAAAGTGCTGCCAGGCAACTTATTGGTTAAGTTAGTCAGTATCAAAGCTTGTACATTGAATGTAAAATCTGAGTGTATCGACTTGCAGTGGAGCTGGAGAAGGCCCTTGCAGTTGCGTGACGTAGAACCAATGCCGGTTATAGCAGCGTCAAATTTGCTTCGAGGTAAGCGTAGCAGTTGCGCCGCATTTTCAGATATTAAGTTTGTCTGTGACCCTTGATCTAGGAGGCCTCGCAAAGTGACATAGTTTCCGTCGGCAGATTGCACCTTGATCTGAATGGTAGTTAATAAGACTTCTGTGCCATCGGTCGCTAAGTGGTGAGCGCCAGGTGTAGTTGATGTTGTAGGTCCTGGATTCGAATTCCGATCTTGATCCCTTCTAACATTTGAGTCATTATAGACAGGTTTATTGAAATGTAATAATGTATGATGTTTCAAATTACATTCGCGGCACGTTTTCTTCGAACTGCACGCGACATTGCCGTGGCTGTATAAGCAATTTTTGCAAACTTTGAGTTTTGCAACAGTTTTATTCCGTTGCGCAATGTCCATGTCGATGAACTTATCACACTGCATCAACACGTGATCTTTATAGCAAAGAGGACATTGTCCGTACGATGCATGAAAAATTTTAGAGTAGCCTAATTTTTTCATGTCTTGCTGCTTGTTAGGAAAATTATTGGGCTTATAGTTGTTGTTCCATCCTCTATTGTTAGGCCTATGAATTTTGTTTTCAATGGTCTCTTTAGAGCAGCCCTTTGCAGTTTCGTAAGCGAGAAATTTGAGTTCTAGGAAACCGAGGAATTCCTCCAAATTCGGCAATTCTCTGTTGTTTTGAGTTTCTTTTGTGTACTCGTTAAGAGTAATCGAATCTAATTTTTGTGACATGTTGTAAACAATCATTGGTCCCCAATTTGACACCTCAACTCCCATGTTGCCAAGGCCATTCATACACTCTGTAATTACATCGTGCATGCGTTTCATGTTGTTGGCGTTAGGGTGTTGGATAGCTGGTATATTCTGCATGGTACTCATGAAAGATGTGAACTGTAGTCGACGGTTGTCATATCTGTGCGATAATATCTCCCAACATGAATCGTAATTATCCCCACTAATAGATAAGTGTTGGACGAGGCGCTCTGCTTCACCCTTAAGTTTTGTCTTCAAGTACTGCATTTTTTGTGCCTTAGAGATACTGGGGTTGTTGTGGATGGTTTCCATGAAGATGTCCTTGAACGTAATCCAGTGAACATAATTTCCAGAAAATTCCGGGATGTCGATTTTTGGTGCGGACCGCTGATAATGTACACTAGACCACATTTTACTATTTAAAGCCCGTTTTATGTTGTCATATTTCTGTTCAAGAGCTTCGTACTTTTGACTGTAGTCCATAATCAAATTGGACCCTTTTAGTTCGTCTTCCAACTCCCAATGAGTTTTGTCAATCAGCTCCCATTTTGACTTTAAAATGGTAATATGTTCTTCGAACTCCCACTTCTCAGTTATGCAATCAAGGTCAATCTTCGACATAGCTCTGTATAACGCCTTAAAATTTCGTTCTTGTTGTATGATTAGTTTTTGTTTTCCGTCGTCCATAGCGACGTCGTCCATCAGTCCGCTTAAGTCAAAATTCACGTTTATTTGTTGTTTTCGTTGAAAGGAAAGTAAATCCACCATATTCTTCTTAGTTGAGTCGTACAAAGTCTTAGTTTTCCCGTAAATATCGTCAGTGAAATATCCAATATTTTTATTTTCGACACCTTTCACTAATATCTGATGCTGTTGTTCAAAGTTTACCCATAGTTTTTCTAAGTTCTCCAAACGTTTTTCTAGATAGTCGATAGTTTTTCGAGAACTGCTGTCTTTCTTGTAATTGGTACATAAGGTTTTGATATCTTCAAAGATGCCGCCTTGTTTGGTTAGTTGTTGCTCCATGGTACCTTAAGTTAAGTTGTAGGTTCCAGGAAAGTTGTGTCCAGGATACGAAGAAGACTGTAGGTTCCGTAGTTCTACTGGTCTTCAATTTCCAGTGTTTCTTCGTAACTCGTCTTGTTCGCGAACCTCGTTGAAAGTTGAATGTTATTGATGCTAAGTTAATCTGCGTCCTTGTGATGACACACGACTCTCAATTTGGACCGGTGAGACCCGCTTGTGGGAGGCCGACCAAACCGATTCGCTATCACAGTTTATGAGACACAGAGATCCTCAGCATCCGGCTCGAAGGACCATTTAATGTACAGTTTAGTAACCGGTACACTACTGATAGTTTAAGAGTTAAGTAGTTGTGAGTGCGCAAGTGAAAGAAACTTCTTCCCGTAGTAATTTATTATTCTAGTTACGTAAATACAGTTTTAGAGTTGAAAGGTGACTCTCACACACGTGCGGACGCTCGTTTGTTAAAATGCACACTAAATATAAATTAATTATAATTACAAAACAATCAGCCGATTTGTGTAAGATCAGCGGAATATCAACTAAGTGTACGTAAACCGTACATGGTGAATTCTAGCACTATCAATCATAATTTAATGTTTCTCAGCACTTTCAGAGAAAAATAAATGTTTGGAAATGAAAGGAAACTCGGTTGAAAGCGATTCTTCAACTTTTGTGCCATACTCGTAATTGCTCCAGGGTTGTTCTACCTATCGATATCTGCCATTATTCTTTGTAGGCCGGCACTTTAAAAAAGGCCCAAAAATGTATGGAGCATTAATGGTCTCCTTTATGCAAACTTTCACCCTCATTTTACCCCCTTAGGGGTAGAATTTATCGAAATCTTTTCTTAGGGAATACCTACGACACATTAGCTATGTGAGTAGTTGAGTACAAAGCTTCAGCCCGATCGGTTTAAAATTGACAAAGCTTCATACAAACTTTCATTCCCTATTTTAAATTCGTAAATCTAAGAAGACTCCTTGACTTCCTATTTTTTCCCTTTAGGGGTAGAATTTTTCAAAATACTTTCTTGAGGGACGCTCGCGTCATAGTAACTTTATGCATGCAAAGTCTCAGCCTGGTCGGTCTAAAATTGACAAAGTTTCATACAAACTTTCACCCCCATTTTATTGGGGGGTAGAATTTAACCAAATCCTGTCATAGCGGATGCCTACGTTATAATATCTACCTGCAAGTAAAATTTCAGCCTGATGCGTTCAGTGGTTTGGGCTGTGCGTTGATAGATCACTATGTCAATCAGTCACCTTTGAGTTTTATACAGATATACAGGGTGTCCCAAAACTCAACGATAATCCGAGACAGGATGAAAGGCCAAGTAATACCGGCTACAGGAAAAATAAAAAAAAAATTCCATATCACTTAGTTCAGCAATAATAGACACTTTTCAAAAAAGTTGAAAATCCACACCCTTGGTCGCATTTTCAAGTCCTGTTATCACCAATGTCACAATTTCGCTGTGTTTTTTGAATTTCGGGATCTTAATTAAATATGCTATTAATCGTATAACAAATTAATGCACAAAACATTGTTAATTTTATAAAAAAAGTTAAGTTTTAGTGAGTCACCTTTCTCAAAAATATCGTTAGTCAACTTTGACGCTTCATACTGAAAAAAAATGTACTACACTACCCTTGGCAAGTTATTTCAAAAGTTGGCGCATTTAATCAAGATTTCAAAATAGTATAACACTTGCCACTTTTCTTGCCATTAAAAATGTTATTTTTATTTGAACGAAGAGTATCCTCGCAAATGGATCGGACGCAGTGGTACAATTTTATGGCTCCCTTGTTCTCCCGATCTAAATCCAGTAGATATTTTTTACTGGGAATGCATAAAAGAAAAAAAATATTCGAAATCAATACAAAATCTATCATAACTTAGCCAGAAAATTGACACAGCGTCAGAGGAAATAAATGCAAGGAATTTTGATTGACCGGTGCAAAGGTCTTTTGTAAGGCGTTGCAGAGCCTGAATTCATGCTCGAGGGGATCGTCATACAACCAATAGAAGCCAAAAATAAGATTTAAAAAAAATTTGTTTGTCTGTTTGTTGTCCGCTTTTCATCCAAATCTACTGGACGGATTCTGATGAAACTTTTTTTGTTATATAGCCCTCGCTAACATATAAGCTATCTTTTTTTTGGAAATTCGCTCTTTAAGGGAGTAAAAAGAGGGGGGGGAAATTTGTATGAATGTCCGTCAGTTTTGAAGCTAATTCGATTAAAATTAATATTTGGCTATTTGGTTTCAAATTAAAAATGACCTAATAAGGATTTTGGAAATTCTGCCTTTACGTGGGTGAAAAAAGGGGGGTAAGTTTCTATGAAACTCCGTCAGTTTGACACACTAAATCGATGAAAATTAAAGCTGTTTAGCAAGCAAGTAGTCATGATCTCCTGGTAACTTTGAAAAAGTTTATAGAGAGATGAATAAAAGCGTGAGCGGAGCTGCGCGGGTCATATCATATATTGTTTTTGCAAGATTTTGCAAGTGTCAGAATTCGAATGACGAAAATATATACAAAAATAAATAAAATGTATTCTTAGGAGAAAACGGCGAGGTGACATACTCCCTATCGGCGATAGAGGAGGGGGCCGAAGGCGCCTTCACCGTGGACGAGAGCACGGGAGCCGTGCGCGTGGCGGCGCCGCTGGACCGCGAGGTGCGCGCGCACTACCACCTCGTGCTGACGGCCAGCGACGCGGGCCGGCCGCCGCTGCTCACCACGGCGCACCTGTTCGTGGCCGTGACGGACGTGAACGACAGCCCGCCGCGCATGGAGCGCGCCGTGCTGCCCGCGCTCGTGTCGGCCGAGGCGGCGCGCGGCACGGCGCTGGCGCGCGTGGCGGCCTGGGACCCCGACGAGCGCGACGCGCCGCGCCTGCTGTACGCGCTCGAGGGGGCCGCGCCCGGCCGCGCCTTCGCCGTGCACCCGCGCACCGGCGTGCTGGCGCTGGCCGACACGCGCGCCTGGCCCGGCGCGGCCGGCGCGGGGCTGCGCTCGCTCAACGTGTCCGTGTCGGACGGCGCGCACGCCGCCTTCGCGCGCGTCAAGCTCTCGCTGGCGCCCGCCAACCGCGCCGCGCCGCGCTTCCCGCACCTCGTGCACGAGGCGCGCGCGCTCGAGAACCAGCCGCCTCCGCTGCTGCTGACGACGGTACCGTGCGCTCCGTTCGTCTTATATCATTAGAACACCGTGCGATTCGACATCGGACGTTCGTACGCACGCGACGCACGATTCGAAACGAGAGTCTTTCCCGCAGGTGAAGGCGTACGACGACGACGCGGGCGAGTACGGCACGGTGACGTACTCCATCCCGTCGGCGCGACTGCGCGAGACGTTCAGCGTGGACGCCTCGAGCGGCGCGCTCACCACGCGCGTGCCGCTGGACCGCGAGCTCCGCTCCGACTGGGAGGTGCCGGTGACGGCCAGCGACGGCGGCGGACTGCTGCGCCACACCGTGGTGCGCGTGCGCGTGACGGACGTGAACGACAACGCGCCCGTGTTCCCGCTGCGCGAGTACCGCGCCGCCGTACGCCACGACCGCGCGCCGCGCCTGCCCTTCCTCACGCTGGCGGCGCACGACGCCGACAGCGGCGAGCACGCGCGCCTCACCTACTCCGTGTACGAGGGCGACGCGCGCTCCGACGCCAGCGGCCTGTTCGACGTCGACCCGCACACTGGAGCCTTGTCCTTCGCGAGGCCGGCCACCGAGTTCGGTGCGTAAATTTGACGCGAAGTCACAAATAGCAATTTATTAGTACGAAATTAAAACTTTCAAAATTAAAAAGCGGAATGTCACAAGATAGCCAGTAATATATCTACGAGGCGTACAGTATTTTTTTACAGTGATGTTCGAGGAGCTCCTCTCTTGTGCTTTTCTTTTTCAACATTTAACAAGCGCTCGATCGTGTGCAGCTTCCCGCAGCGTGCAGGTGTGGGTGCGGGCGCGGGACGGTGGCGGGCTGGCGGGCGAGGCGCCGGTGCTGGTGTTCGTGCTGGGCGAGCGCGACGAGGCGCCGCGCGTGACGCCGCCGCCCGCCGACCTATTCCTGCGCGAGGACGCGGCGCCGGGCACACTCATCGCCGAGCTGCGCGCGCCCGGGCCCGCGCCGCCGCGCTACCGCCTGGCACCAGCGCTGTGGCCGCGCGACCTGTTCGCCGTGGACGACGCGGGCCGCCTCGTGCTGGCCGGGCGCCTCGACCGCGAGACTCAAGCCGAACATCTCATAGGTGCGTACGCCGGCGGGGTTCGCGCCGCTCGTTGCGCCGACGGAACGGTGAACTAACCCAGTGTGTGTCGCAGGCATCATCGCGGAGGGCGCGGGCAGCCCGGCGCCGGCGACGATGGTGACGACGCGACTGCACGTCCTAGACGTAAACGAGCACGCGCCGAGTTTCCACTCGCAACCCTACGTGATACACGTCGCTGAAAACACACCGCCGCACACGAGCCTCGTTCAACGTGAGTTCCTCTCTTTATGAAGACTTTATGTAACGACCGCAAAGTCTCTACTATAAATGCTGATCGCTCGTACCGTTCAGTGATGGCCGACGACCCCGACGCGGGCACCAACGGCGAGGTGCGCTATTCGCTCGCCACGGAGGAGGGCGAGGCGAGCGAGGGCGAGGGCGCGCTGTTCGCCGTGGACCCGTACACGGGCTGGGTGACGACGCTGGGCGCGCTGGACCGCGAGGCGCGGCCCGAGCACCGGCTGGCGCTGCTGGCGGCGGACGGCGGCAGCGAGCGGCGCGTGGCGCGCGGCACGCTGGTGCTGCGCCTGCTGGACTACAACGACTGCCCGCCGCAGTTCGGCGCGGCGCAGTACGCGGCGCAGGTGCGCGAGGACGCGGCGGCCGGCACGGTGCTGCTGCGCCTGGAGGTGCGCGACGCGGACGCCACGGGCGCGCCGCTGTCGTTCTTCGTGGCGGGCGGCGACCCGCGCGCGCGCTTCCAGCTGCGCGCCTCGGGCGAGCTGTTCGTGGCGCGCGCGCTGGACCGCGAGGCCGAGCCCGCCTACGAGCTCAGCGTGGCCGCCACCGACGGCAAGTTCACCGCCACCACGCGCGTCTCCATCACCGTCCTCGACGTTAACGGTCAGTCCGCTCGCACTCTTCGCCGCTTTCTCGTCTCCTATATTATTATATCACCGAATAACAGAATGACCATTGACTAACTGCTCGACAAGCAAAGTTACTAAAAAAAACGAGAACCTATGATATAATCAGGAATTAAACTGCACGTTTGGCGCAGTGGTTTAAGCGGTCGCCGCAACAACCGTAGCGCCGCGTGTGGTGGGTTCGAATCCCACCCGGGACAAATCTTTGTGTGATGAGCACGAGTATTTGTTCTGAGCCTGGATGTTAATGTATCTATATAAGTATATATTTAGAAGTATATAAGTATGTTTATCAGTTATTTGATTACCATAGTACAAGCTCTGCTTAGTTTGAAATCAAAATGACCGTGTGTGAGTTGTCCACTAATAATAATATTTATAAGAAATATTTGTCCAATAATATTTAATTATTAAATTCGTGATCGGTGTAAAAGAGTTTTCTGTTAGAATATTGTTTTTGGTTGATTTTAACATGTGTTCCAAACTTACATTTTTTTTCTTCACATGCAAGGATTTGTTATTGGTAGTTGGCTAGAAAAATAATATCAAAATCGCCAGACCACCGTCAAACAAAAAGCATGTCAAACGTACGATGCACATTTTAAGACTTTTATAAATCGATGTGGACCAAGGCTAAAATATTTTTGTCGCGGTCGCGCCAGTTTTCAACTCGGGACACTCGATGTGCGAATAACATAAGGTGTGTGTGCAGACAACCCGCCGTACTGCGTGCGGCACCGCTACGTGTCGCGCCTGCCCGAGGACGCGCCCAACGGCACGCGCGTCATGACGCTGGCCACCGGCGACGCCGACGAGCCCGCCACCTCGCGCCTGCGCTACTACCTCACCGGCGACCACGCGCACCACTTCGCCATCAACAAGGTAACCGCGCGCCGCTCCCTCCCCCCTCCCCGGGGCGAGGGACGGTCGCGTGACGAGCGCTCGTTTGCAGGAGACGGGCGAGGTGGTGGTGGCGGCGGCGCTGGACCGCGAGGCGCGCGCCACGTACCGGCTGCGCGCGCACGCGCAGGACCGCGAGCGCGCCGACTGGGAGTGCAGCTCCGAGCTGCTGCTGACGCTGGACGACGTCAACGACAACGCGCCGCGCTTCTCCGCCAACACCTACAGCGTCACGCTGCCCGAGGACGCCGACATCGGCACGCTCGTCGCCAAGGTACTGCCGACACTCACCTTTACTGCACTACAACTACACTACACACGAGCGTGTGTATAATAGTGTCTAAAGTCAGTAGGTCAAGTTGCGAGCCGGTCCTCACGGATTTCACGTCGCCCGGGATCTTGATGTTAAAACTAGACGGACTAGCGGACTGGCACGACTTCGTACCGGTATAGTGCAATTTTATCCCGTTGATTCTACTCCAGTGGGAATTTTGATCCCATCGATCCCGTACTTACAGTATATTTAAATAATCATCTGATTTAGTTTACTTGTTCAAAAGTTATGCGCGTACATTATGTACATTTCTGTGATTCGTGATATGATAATGATAATGATATGGATTAACAGTAAGAACGAGGAAATTGAGGTAAAATAGAGGGGGGGGGGCGGGGTCATGTATATTTCTGTTATGATTATAATATTTTATGCATTATGTATATCACGTACACATGATACTTCGTAGCTTAGGGTATTGTATAACACATATTCAAATGCCAGTCGTAAAGGTTGAACGCCCTGCGACATAGATCACGAAAAATGTTATGATAAAATAACATGATTTTATGATAAAAAAACAAAAAAAAATTACATCTATTATATATATATATTCGCTTAGCCTTTGTTCCAAACTATGTTGGAGTCGGCTTCCAGTCTCACCGGATGCAGCTGGATACCAGTGTTTTACATGGAGCGACTGCCTATCTGACCTCCACAACCCAGTTACTTAGGTATTAACACGATACCCTTCGGTAAGACTGGTTGTCAGACTTTCAAGCTTCTGACTACTGTTAACGACTGTCAAAGATCTTCGAAAATGACAGCCGGGACCCACAATTTAACGTGCCTTCCGAAACACGGAGGACTCGATATGTATAAGATGGTCACCCATCCACGGAACAACCTCGGCAAGCGTAGCTTAACCTCAGAGATCGATCCGTGCGGCTGTTGTTAACTAAGCCACGAGCTCCTCTAAAAAAAAGACTCCTCAAAAAAAAATTACATCTATCCATTTTAAATATCATTAAAACAATTACCTATAATACCAGCAGGACATTAACACTAAAGCGGCGGCCGGCGCTGATTACAGTTGTGCGACTCTTGCCTTACGCCATGTGGATGTGAGTCACTCCTGCAGTGATCATTATAAGCATTCATTGTCGCATAACTACTAACATGGCTTCACAGATAAATTAAATATTTTTCAAATTTACGTATAAGTTGGTTCGCGTAAGCGATTAACACGATTAACACGATGGTAAAGCACGGGAGATCACAAACTTCGGAACTTCAAAATATTTTTTGTATATTTTACTTTATTCCTTGATAAGAACCATGCATATTGACGGGCTTTGACAAGTATGTATTGACAGAATGTGACAGAGGCGAAAAGGAGGTATCGATAGACGCGGTGGTGTTGGTATGACGTGATATGAACCACGAAATAGCTAACACATTTGTATTTTGAACCTTAGTGCGATGTTTGTACGCTCGTCACGACTCACAGGAGTACACTAATAGTTTTCTTTGAACAATTGAGTGAAATATCAAGTGGCTACTTTTATAACATATTATATTTAGAAAGACTATCATGTGCTGTGTGCGTTCTATCAGTACATCCCTATAATTGTGTGTCAGGGTTCTATTAAAATATTTCATTTAGATTCAGCTCCACCCGTGGTGAATTTATTCAACCTTAAAACACCTCACTACTTTAGTACTTATTATTGTGTGACCTCACCCGGCTTGTTTAATAGAAATCGAGAGAGACCGGATATACTAGTCTTGCAGATAGAACAACTAGTCTTATATATATTATTATAGGTATATTTATCGCAATTGTAACGGTAGATGCATCCATGACGATTGCCCGAACCAATCAGGCATCGAGTGTGGAGTGCTGCCGACAATATCGTATCATTTACCTTAAATCTAGCCTCGCCGTTTCGGACACATGATACTTTAAATTCTTCATTTTGAGTTTTTTTATTTACACCGCACTTCTATTTACAAATTTACTTACTCAAAATTTAGTTGTATATGGTTCATAATTTCAAAAGGTACTTACGACGAACTGAACATTTGTTTAAGAAATTAAAGACTTGGATAGATTTTTGTGGAACAATACGATAACTTTTGATTTGTAGTTTGTCGCTTACAATACATTATAGTCAGCACCATGCCATTATAACTATCGTGTATGTGTCCTTGTGTTCTTAATAAAACTTGTAGTTCTCCGACCGAAATGTTCGGAGAATTACAAGTATTGGCAGAATAATGGACGTAGTGATTCTTTTGAAAGTATATCTTTTATTAAGATTGAAAAGTGAACAGGCTAATTGAAAAAAAAATGCTCTAGCCGAGTGCGAGTACCTCACGGCATATCTCGAAAGAGCTTGTTTAAACATATCCACTGATAACGCAAGATACGTATTCTGTCGTATTCCAACTACTTAAGGGTATTTTTATATATGTACTTAGTTATATACTACTTATCCACTTAAACACAGAACAAGTCAATAATTATTTTAATTACTGGATATTTTAAGTTTTTACTATAAGTATATGAATTACTGTATAACTTTGAAACGTCATTGTAATAGACATTCTGTCACGTTGCAGGTGCACGCGACGGACGCGGACGTGGGCGTGAACCGGCTCGTGCGCTACTCGTTCGCGGAGGGAGGCGACGGCGCCTTCGAGCTGGCGCCCGACAGCGGCATCATCACGCTGCGCGCGGCGCTGGACCGCGAGACGCAGGCCGAGCACCGCCTCGTGCTCGTGGCCAGCGACGCCGGCCGCCCGCCGCGCTCCGCCACCGCCACGCTGCGCCTCACCGTCGCCGACGTCAACGACAACCCGCCCGAGTTCGAGTTCCACCAGTACCGCGCCGCCGTGCCCGAGCTCGACGCGCCCGGCACCGAGCTGCTGCGCGTGCGCGCCACCTCGCGCGACGCCGGCGTCAACGCCGACGTGTACTACTCGCTCGTGGGCGGCGACGACCGCGACGACTTCGCCGTGGACCGCGCCTCCGGCGTGCTCAGCGTCGCGCGCCCGCTCGACTACGAGCGCCGCCGCGAGTACCTGCTCACCGTGCAGGCCATCGACGGGGGCACGCCGCCGCTCAGCGACCTGGCCACCGTCAACGTGTCCGTGACGGACGGCAACGACAACGCGCCGCGCTTCTCGCAGGCCTCGTACGGCGCGCGGGTGCGCGAGGACTCGGCCGTGGGCGCGCGCGTGCTGCAGGTGGTGGCCGACGACGCCGACTCGGGCGCCAACGGCCGCGTCACGTACTCCATCGCCCGCGGCGACCGCGACTCGCGCTTCTCCATCGACGCCGACACCGGCTACCTGGCCGTGGCGGCGCCGCTGGACCGCGAGACGGCGCCCGCCTACGTGCTGGAGGTGCACGCGCGGGACCACGGCCTGCCCGCTCTGGAGGCGACCGCCCTCGTCAACATCGAGGTGGTGGACGCCAACGACAACCCGCCGCTGTTCGCGCAGACCAACTACAGTGCCGTAGTACAAGAAGACCGGCCGCTCGGACACACGATACTCAAGTTCGCGGTGGTAGACGCCGATGCGCCGCCCAACGCCGCGCCCTACACCTTCGACTTCCAATCTGGCAATGAAATAGGAGCTTTCCGTCTGGAACCGGACGGTTCCCTCTGCTCGGCGACAAGGTTCAACCATCGTATAAAAGATCGCTACGTGCTGCAGGTGCGCGTGTTCGACAACGGCATTCCGCCGCTGTACTCGGACGCGTGGGTGTACATCAAGGTCATCGAAGAGTCCCAGTATCCGCCGGTCGTGACACCACTCGAAGTAGTCGTCAACTCTTACCTGGACGAATTCCCGGGCGGAGTCATAGGGCGCGTGGTCGCTTCCGACCGCGACGCCTACGATACCCTCGCATACGCCATAGCCCCGAGTGACGGCGCGCCCTACCCGCCCACCGACTTGTTCGAGATCGACTCCACCGACGGAACGCTTCGGGCGGCGCCGCGCCTCGACGTGGGAGAATACAGACTCAACGTGACCGTCGACGACGGCAAATTTCTCGGTTTCGCTACGGTCAAGGTCACGGTGGTTCTCGTGTCGGACGAAATGCTCGCGCAGGCGATAGTGGTTCGCTTTCGAGAGGTCACCGATCGCGACTTCGTGCTCAGCCACCGCAAGGGGTTCGTGCGCGCCGTCGCCGAGGCGACCGACTGCGAGCCCGGCGACGTCGTAGTCGTCAGCGTGCAGCCGTCCGGCGACGACGCCGACGACGACGAGGCCGGGCGCGCGCGCCGCCAGGTGGCGCAGGACCTCGACGTGGCCTTCTGCGTGCGCGCCGCCGGCGGCCTGCTGCCGGCCGACGCGCTGCGGCGCCGCCTGCACCAGCACCTGGAGCGCCTGGAGGAGCGCGCGCGCCTCGTGGTGGAGGAGCTGCTGCGCGCCGCGTGCGGCGGCTGCGTGCACGGCGCGTGCGCCGAGCGCGTGGAGCTGCGGGCCGCCGCGCGCTGCGTGGCCACCGACGTGTTCGCGCTCGTGGCGCCGCCGCACCGCCTGCGCGGCCGCTGCGCCTGCGAGCGCGGCTACGGCGGCGAGCGCTGCGACCGCGCCGCGCCCGACTGCGCCGAGTGCGCCCGGCCCGCGCCGCCCGTGGCGCTGCTGCAGGGCGACGGCTACCTGCTGTACCGCCTGGAGCGCGGCGTGGTCGACGGCGCGCGCCTGCTGGACGACGAGCTGACGCTGTCGCTGCGCTTCCGCACGCGGCGCGAGCGCGGCACGCTGCTGTCGGCCGCGGGGCGCGTGGACTACGCCGTGCTGGAGGTGGCCGAGGGCTACCTGCAGTTCCGCATGGAGCTGGGCGCGGGCCCGGCGGCGGTGCGCGCGGCCGTGCCGGTGGCGGACGGCGCGTGGCACGCGGCGCGGCTGGAGCGGCGCGGCGCCAGCATGCGGCTGACGGTGGACCGGCGCAGTGCGCTGGCGCAGACGCCGCCGCCCGCCGCCGTGCTGGACGTGCGGCCCGACCGCCTGCTGCTGGGCGCCGCGCTCGTGCGACACGCGCACGCCTTCGCCGCCGAGCAGGTGACCCGCCGCGGATTTCATTTTTAAAATCTTATATATAAAATTTCCATGCCACAATGTTTCCAAACTCAAAAGTTGGGATTGCCAGTACTTCCAGCTTGTGCCGACCGAAAAAATACCTAATTATATAGTTTTCAACTATACCTACGTAATGCCCGTCACGCTGAAAAATTTAATGCTCGAAAACTGATGAGAATTTCGATGAAGAAACAAAGGTTGTAGACAATTTTATTATCTTTCATTATGTAGAAGACACTATTTCTCTACGATGAACCGTTCTTAAGATATTAGTGAAAAACTAAAAAATAGAATGTTTAACCCCCCTCCCCCCTCTCCGGCCAAACCTCCTTGAGGCGGGGATTTTTAGTACGTTTACACTCTAAGCATCCTGAACCAATTTCTGAAGAAATTTATAGGATCCCGCTCACGCACTCTACACTTGTTTTTTTGAATAGACTATTTATTGAGGAAGGGTTAAGACCATGTAACATCAATAATATAATCATAAATCGCGGAGTAGCAATGAAAAATGTTACAAAACCGGGGAAAATTATGACCATTCTCTCTTATGTGACAAGTGAAGTTGCGCGGGTCAGCTATCTTTATACAGGGTGTCCCAAAACTCAACGATAATCCGAGACAGGATGAAAGGCCAAGTCATACCGGTTATAGGAAAAATAAAAAAAAAAATCCATATCACTTTTATATCCGTTTCCTCTGGCATGAATTCAGGCTCTGCAACGCCTTACAAAAGACCTTTGCACCAGTCAATAAAAATTCCTTGCATTTATTTCCTCTGACACTGTGTCAATTTTCTGGCTAAGTTCTGATAGATTTTGTATTGATTTCGAATAGACTTTTTCTATTATGCATTCCCAGTAAAAAATATCTACTGGATTTAGATCGGGACAACGAGGAGGCCATAAAATTGTACCACTGCGTCCGATCCATTTGCGAGGATACTCTTCGTTCAAATAAAAATAACATTTTTAATGGCAAGAAAAGTGGCAAGTGTTATACCATTTTAAAATCTTGATTAAATGCGCCAACTTTTGAAATAACTTGCCAAGGGTAGTGTAGTACATTTTTTTTTCAGTATCAAGCGTCAAAGTTGACTAACGATATTTTTGAGAAAGATGACTCACTAAAACTTAACTTTTTTTATTAAATTAACGATGTTTTGTGCATTAATTTGTTATACGATTAATAGCATATTTAATTAAGATCACGAAATTAAAAAAAACACAGCGAAATTGTGACATTGGTGATCACAGGACTTGAAAATGCGACCAAGGGTGTGAAATTTCAACTTTTTTGAAAAGTGTCTATTATTGCTGAACTAAGTGATATGGAATTTTTTTTTTATTTTTCCTATAACCGGTATGACTTGGCCTTTCATCCTGTCTCGGATTATTGTTGAGTTTTGGGACACCCTGTATATATAATTCTTCTGTAAGTGTGTATGTCACTGAACTTCTCTTAAACGACTGGACCGATTTTGATGAAATTTTGTGTATGTGTTCAAGGGGATCTGAAAATGGTTTAGATTCACAATTTAGTCCGCTGGACAATGTTTTTTTATGAAATTTTTATGGCAAAACAACGTTTGCCGGGTCAGCTAGTTACATATAAATTATAATATCACCGCCCTCGCCCATGAGAAGGCGGTGAAATAATAATAATAATACGTTGCTAACGCAAAAATCGCGATCGCAGGTGACTTACGGCTTCCACGGGTGCATTTCGGACGTGAAACTGGGCGGCGCGGCGCTGCCGCTGGAGGAGGGCGGCACGTCGAGCGACGGGCGCGCGCAGCTCGTGCGGCGCGTGCGGGCGCGCGTGGCGGCCGCGTGCCCCGCGCTGGCGCCGCCCACGCCCTGCGCCTCCTACCCGTGCCTCAACGGCGGCACGTGCCGCGACGTGCCCGACCTGCTGGAGGGCGACGCGGACGAGGGCTACGCGTGCACGTGCCACGCGCGCTTCGCCGGCCGCCGCTGCGAGCTGGACACGGAGCCGTGCGCCTCGCAGCCGTGCCTGCACGGCGGCTCGTGCGCCGCGGACGGGCGCGGCTTCCGCTGCGCCTGCCCCGCGGGGCTGGCGGGCGAGCGCTGCGAGCGCGGCCGCTGGTGCGGCGCCGGCGTGTGCGCCCACGGCGGGGCCTGCGAGGAGGGCGAGTGGGGCCCCTCGTGCCGCTGCCGCGGGTACTACGGCCCGCGCTGCCAGTACGACGTGGACGAGTGCGCCGGCGAACCCTGCCTCAACGGCGCCACCTGCCTCAACGAACCCGGCTCCTTCCGTTGCCTGTGCCCGCCCGACAAGACCGGTGCGTTTGCGACGGGCGCCTCCCCCGGTGTTTCATAGCCGATAAGAAGAATTTAACGATTTATTCGTTTTAAGGAATGAATTGCGGCAACCCGCTGTACTCTGACGCCGTGGTGGCGGGCGGCGCCGGGGACTCGACGGCGCGGGCGCTGCGCTCGGCGTGGCGCTGGGCGTGCGAGGCGCGGTGGCCGCTGGCGGCGGCGGGCGCGGCGCTGGTGCTGCTGCTGCTGCTGGCGTTGGCGCTGCCTCTCGCTTTGCGGCGACGCCGCGCCTCCGCCCGAGCTAAACCCGCCGACGCTTCGCCTCTCAACAGCCACGCTCTAGACAAACTGGCGCCGCGCGCCTCGAAGCTGTCCAACCTGGAAGCGGTGCGGCGCGAGCGGCCCGCGTCCTGCGCCGACCCGCCGCCGCTCAACAACGTCGATACGCTGCGCAGCTACGGCTCCGCCGGCGACGAGCTCGAGGGCATCCCTCCCGACTACCGGCGAAACCTCAACATCGACGTCGCCGACCGCAAGCCGTGGTCCGAGCAGATGCACCTACACACTTTCGTCGACAATAAGATATACAACGGTGAGCGATCTGGACGAGACGGCCGCCGCGGTGCCTCGGTCTGTGCGTCGAATCTCATCCCTGGTCTTTCCGCAGATCTGAAGGGCTGCAAGCCCGCGGGGCGCGCGCGCTCTCCCGGCGTGGTGCGGCGCGGCCCCGCCGAGCACCTGGCGGCCGGCTCGTCGCCGGGCGCCATCCGCCGCGGCGGCGTGGAGCCGCACCTGCTGGGCGGCTACCACTGGGACTGCTCGGACTGGTGCGGGGGCGCCGGCGCGCTGCCCGGCATCAGCGAGGTGGCGGGCTCCGAGCGCCCCGACTCGTCGTCGGCCGCGTCGCCGCCCGCCTCCCCCGCGCCGCGCCGCCGCCGAGCCCGCGCCGCGCCGCCCGACACCGACTCGGCGCCCGACGAACGACCGCCCGACGGTAGGTTCCGCCTCGCGCCTCCGCTCGCCCGGGGCTCGCCCGCAGTCCGACGTTTCATTACCTCTTATCCCTGCTTGCAGCGTCGTCGTACCTCCTGCGCGGCGACGACTTCGCTCCCGACGAGCCGCTCCGCGCCCGCACGCTGCGCGAACCCGACGCCGCGAGTCTCATCACGATGTTGGGTCAGTGTCGCCCTCGCCTCGAACCGGACCGACCGTTTCGGAGATCCCTCGCCGCTCACGATTTCGTTTTCCGTCCACAGAGGAGCGGAACTCGCTGCTGGGAGGCGACGACGACGGCTCCGGCAGCGAGCTATCGGCGAACTTGTGCGAGATCGAGGAGTCGGACGCGGAGACCGAGATCCTGGCGCCCGCCGCGCGCCACACGGACGTGTGACGGCGGCGCGCGGCCCCCGAGCCGCCGCCCCGCGCCCCGCGCCCGCCCGGCCTCTAGTGCAGCGCCGAGTGATCGCGTGTGACGCGCTCGTGAATGCAGACTTCATTCCTAGTAGTTAGTGTCGCCGTGTCGAGCGCGGCCTCCACTGGCGGTGCGCGCTGTACGCACCGCGCGCCGGGATCGTGCTGGACGACCACATGGAAAATATAATTCTGTAAACCTGTTACCGATATTAAATTCTTATATACAGATCGAACGAAAAACATAAAACACACATTTTAGTGGACACAGCGCGCACGTGTACGCGAAAGTGTTGCACAGGATAGAGGTGACTGCGAGTGCGTGATGTTCCTCCAGTATGAACAGTGGGAGTAGGAAAATAAGACTTGTATATAAATATTGTAATTAGTAGATATTAAATTAATATTACGAATTAGATAGATGAACTTGTAAATAAATTGTAACAAAGTGATAAAAGAATGTCTATATAACATTTGTTTTCTACGATAAAGTAGGTACGCCGGGAACAATTTAGTCTTAACAGTACCCTGTAAGCACGACTGAAGGACGCGTGCCAGTGAGCGTGCGGTGGCGGCGTCCGCTTCTCCCGCCAGTACCTGTTGTTCCCTTGTTTGACTTACGTGTCCGGCGCCTAGTCCGTGGCGGTCTGTGTCTGTGACTGTTTGTGACTGTGTGCGACTGTTTGCGACTGTTAGCGTGTCAGTGCCGAGTGCAGAGTGCAGAGTGCAGAGTGAGCCGAATGTGCCGAATGTGCTGAGTGTGCGTGTTACGAGCGACCGACGACTCGCTCTAACGTTATATGTTAAAGAAATGGTGCTCCAATCGTAGTTTCATATCATACTTTAAACTGTGCATTTATAAGTCGAGTAGTCGATGCGTTCTCCTCCTAGACTAGTGTAAAGTAAGCGATCTATTTTTATATGTACAAAATATAAAGCGGGCACGGCTCTGTGAGAGGCTCCGTGTCCGGGAGACGCGCGCTCCGCACTCCAAGCGTGCGCGGCGCGCGCCTCCACCTCTGTATCTTTTTTTTATAAAGAAAACTTTATAAAACATAAATTATTGAATCGTTGTGTAAATTTTGACACGACCAATAAAGACTTAACAAACACTGGACTTGTTTTCATTTATTGAACCTGATACCTACTCCGCGTCTTCGCCCTGTTATATCCGAAATTAGTTAATAAGATTTGCTATGCAAGCAACATATAATTATTATAAAAGCATCACCGCCACGCGGCCAGTAGTCAGTTGTTGTTAGCAGTTAGCATCACTCAGTAATCACATTAACATCTCCCGGGTGCAACAGTTTGAGTTTAGAATAGTGTAATTTTGGGTCTCTTAATAAATGTTTTTTCGGGTTTTAATAAATAGTTTTTTTTTAAAACTCTCTAAGGACTTCGCGCAAAACAGCCCGCATCAATCAACATTGCACATCGAAACCTGACCACCAAACATTCATGAGCAAAATAAGAGAGCCTCACTCGGAGAATTCAACATGTTAGGACTATCGCGGCTTGTACGTTTAGGTATATAAGATGTACATAAGATGTACAACATCTCATAAGCGCGGTGAACATTTTAAAGGGGTCGACGGGTAATAAACAAGGTATCGTACCTTTATTTTTATTTTTTTTCTCCCTCTATTTGGTTCTACTGTTAGGCAAGGGTCTTCTCCCGAATAGAAGGAGTACGTACTGTACGTAATCAACTTTAGCATAAAGTTTGTTAACGGACTTATGAATCAATTAAGTACCGTAAAACGGGGTGAATAGAATTCGCGGGGTGAATAGAAAAAAAATCAGGAAAGTTTTCAAGCCCAATATTTGAGTACTCCTCGTTTAAGAATTTTGTTCAAATTTGAAATGGTTACACGTCGATATTACTTCTCTGCGGTGTCATAATTGTTTAAATGTTTAAATTGATATTTATACTCAAAAAATTGTTTCAAAGTCAACCGTCCTCGAATGCCTTAATGGTCCATACAATTTTTTCAAAACTTTGGATTTAAAGTGGAATTTCTTTTCTAATGAGTTGTTTGGAGTGTTTATCTCTTTAGGTGTATATTTATCTATAAAGATACAATATTGTTAACTGAAAAAACGTTTTAAAACACAATTTTTCCATTCACCCCTTTGGTCGTTTCGATTCACCCCTATCGCTGGGTGAATAGAAATTGACCATTTTTTTAATGAAATATCGTAAAATGATGCATATTTTTGGACAAATATGGTTTTAACTCTTTCTTCATGGCGCCGGACGGACATGATATAAAATAACCCGACAATAAAAATAACAAGTTATTCGCTACAAATTTTTAGGACAAAGTTGAAAATTGTTTCTATTCACCCCGTTTTACGGTACTCAAAGTGATTGGTGATAACGACTGACAATGAATAAGTAACAACATCTAAGTGATAATACCTCGTAAGTAGGTAGGTGGTGCAGCGTCAGTGTCGTACTGAGGACACAGGCTCGAGACGCACGCCGCCACGCCTATGCCACGCAATATAATTAATATTTTGTAGTCACGGCGCACAATGCTAGAATTTTCCAATTTGGTGAACATTCTATCAAAAGTGACAGTGTTCTTGTAGGTACACGTAGGTAACGTGGGATACTCAGAAAGTTTTGCAATACTCAAAAAAAATATTCTACAGTGTATAATATTTTTATTCCATCTTTTGAAACATCTTTTTACTACTGTTTATGCAAAGTTTCGTAAGTGTAAAATTTGTCCTAATACCTTTTAGACTCCTTCTCCTCAACCTATTTGTATGCCGCTACCGTATCTTCAAGCGATGGGTATGAAATTTTTTTGAGATGTTTTTTTTCGTACTGAAAACAAGTCACTCGGTATCGTATTAATGCTATCAGAAGAATGACCATAGATTCTGACTAGTGTGTAGTTCAGGGAGTCACTCGTGTCAAACATCAAGCGCGCGGGTGGTAAACCGGCAGTGTGGGGAATCCCGTACATGATTGTTTGTTATTAATAGAAATTAAAAGTTCTGGCACAGAATAATAAGTACTAAAGTACAGAACACGCACTTCCCGTAACAATTTATAGAAATAACGACTCTTGCTACTAAGCAACAAAGTCTAATTTAGCTCGTATAAGCGCTCCGTACCTAACGACATATTCACCTAAGTATTCCCGCTCTCTTTTAACGCGTAACTCTGTCACTGTCTGGCATAGAGTAACGCGTTACCTATGACGCTAGGGTTGTCGGCTCGCCGCATCGTTGCTACCTGTTTTGGTTTGTTTACATTTTTACTATTTTTTTATCTTCATATGTCCTAAACCTGTGAACCGATTTATATCATTCAAACGGATAAAATAGTTTTAGTCTCAGACCTTTCATTTGATACCAAAATCGTTGAAATATCTCCATAAACAAAAAGTCACATTTGCAAGTTGCTCTCGTAATTATAAAGTATCAAATTCCTTAATAATTCAGACATGAGTCCATATTGTTAGTATCAACAAAGTAACTAATTATAGTTAGTACTATTATTTTGTGGTAGGTAGGTACCTACTGTAAAGTTTTATAGTTTTTAAATGAATTTGAAACATCCATCAAATGAGTAATGCTTTAAACCTGCCATTCTATTTTAATCTCCCTGTAAGCTTATTACATTTACCTGAAATCTCATTATATCTCCCTGAAAACTTATAAAATCTCCCTGTAAGCTTATATCATCTCCCTGAAAACTTATAAAATGTCCCTGAAATCTCATAATATCTCCCTGAGAACTTAAAAATCTCTCTGTAAGCTTATAACATCTCTCTGAAAACTTTTAACATCTCCCTGAAATCTTATAACATCTCCCTGTAAGCTTATAACATCTCCCTGAAAACTTATATAATCTCCCTGAAAACTTATAACATCTCCCTGAAAACTTATAAAATCTCCCTGAAAACTGCCAAAATCTAACTGAAATCGCATAACATCTCCCTGAAAACTTGTAAAATCTTCCTGAAATCTTATAACATCTTCCTGAAAACTTATAAAATCTCCCTGAAAACTTCTTAAATCTCCCTGTAAGCTTATAACATCTCTCTGTAAGCTTATAACATCTCTCTGAAAACTTTTAACATCTCCCTGAAATCTTATAACATCTCCCTGTAAGCTTATAACATCTCCCTGAAAACTTATATAATCTCCCTGAAAACTTATAACATCTCCCTGAAAACTTATAAAATCTCCCTGAAAACTGCCAAAATCTAACTGAAATCGCATAACATCTCCCTGAAAACTAGTAAAATCTTCCTGAAATCTTATAACATCTTCCTGAAAACTTATAAAATCTCCCTGAAAACTTCTTAAATCTCCCTGTAAGCTTATAACATCTCCCTGAAATCTTATAACATCTCCCTGAAAACTTATAAAATCTCCCTGAAATCTTATAACATCTCCCTGAAAACTTATAACATCTCCCTGAAAACTTATAAAATCTCCCTGAAAACTTATAAAATCTCCCTGAAATCTTATAACATCTCCCTGAAAACTTATAAAATCGCCCTGAAAAGTTATAAAATCTACCTGAAAAAAAAAAAAAAAAAAAAAAAACAAAAAAACAAAAAAAAAAAAAAAACTCCCTGTAAGCTTATAACATCTCCCTGTAAGCTTATAACATCTCCCTGAAAACTTATAAAATCTCCCTGAAAACTTATAACATCTCCCTGAAAAAAAAAAAAAAAAAAAAAAAAAAAAAAAAAAAAAAAAACGCCCTGTAAGCTTATAACATCTCCCTGAAAACTTGTAAAATCTTCCTGAAATCTTATAACATCTTCCCGAAAACTTATAAAATCTCCCTGAAAGCTTCTTAAATCTCCCTGTAAGCTTATAAAATTTCCCTGAAATCTTATAACATCTCCCTGAAAACTTATAACATTTCCCTGAAATCTCAAAATATCTCCCTGAAAACTGAAAACTTATAATTCTCCCTGTAAGCTTATAACATCTCCTAGAAATCTTACATTATCTTCCTGAAAACTCATAAAACCTCACTAAACAATTACAAAACTTAAACGTGACGATAAACACATCACAGGTGTGATTTCGACGGCAACGAGGTGTGACAAGCGACTTGCATAAAGGAAGGTTAGGTTAGGTTAGGTTAGGTTAGGTTAGGTTAGGTTAGGTTAGGTTAGGTTAGGTTAGGTTTTTTTTTTTTTTTTTTTTTTTTTTTTTTTTTTTTTTTTTTTTTTTTTTTTTTTTTTTTTTTTTTTCCTAGCTACCCCTAACATGGAGGTCAGGGTCCTTGGCAAGCTATCTAATTTTTTATCGTCTATTTTTGAACTACCCGGAAATGGGCCTATTCTCCTCAATCATTCTAGTCCTCTATTACCATACCATTCTCGCTTTTTTGCCTCTCGCACTTCTTTTCCTCATCTTTCATACTTGCATACCTATTCTATTATTAATCTATCATTAAGTACACACGGGGGGGGCCTTAGGTTAGGGTCGGATGGTGGGATGGGAAAGGGGGGGAGAAGGGTCATTTATTTTATTTTTACATTGGTGTTTTTTACTTATAGCTACTATACATACATACTACCTATATACTTATGTGCCTATATACTATATATGCTACCTATATACTTAACACTACTTACATTACACTTTTCTTTATGGCTTACTTATTTTAACATTTTATTTACTTATGCTATATAACTATATGCTATTTTAATATATATGACAATATATTAAATAATCATATTTTTCTTACACTAATTTTTAATTTTAATACAATTATTCTTATAGCTACAATTTTTACACAGTTTTTGCCGGTTGTTTGGTTCCCAGCCAGTCTAGGCCAGTTTATGACGTGAGCGGATTTAGCAGGTTTTGTTTCAGGATACATTGTCAGGATGGGCTGAGAACAAACTGCTGCCACTCGGTGGAAAGTCGTTGACTGACCTGACCTTTTGTTGTGCGTTTTCTTTTCCTCTAGTTTAACGACACTTAAACCTTTGGAAAAGCTGCCACTCTCCGCGCGGGCCATTGCAACCAAGTTGGTCGTGTAGGTTTGTGTGCTTGTGTGTGTGTTTTGTGTTGTAGTGTAGTGTGTGCGTGTGTTCGTCTGCTTTTTGTTTCTCCTCTCCGGTGTGGTTATGTTGCCTTTTGTCCCCTTTTCCACCTTAGCAGTAGGCAACCGACGCTCGGGCCAGAGCGTCCCACTTCCTTCGCACTGGGCATTCAGCACTGAATGCGTTGTGCTGGACGTGGGCCGCGCCCGCCCGAGCGCAGTTGCGACACGCTGGTGGTTCTCCCGCTGCCATATCTGCGCACTTGTCCCTCATGTGAGGACCTCCGCAGTGGCTGCAGAGATCGGCCGGCTCCCTGCAGAGGCGCTTGCTGTGTCCATATGCGAGGCACCGGGTGCACTGCACCAGCGGCGACTGGTCCTCAACTCGCACGTTCTGCAGGTCGACCTTCAGTCTTCCTGCAGCCACTGCCCTTGCCCATATTGTCGGAGACACCCTCAAGACGATGTTTGCGTTGTGGGGGTTCCGCGCTTTCCTCCTATACTTGACTTCCATCCTGTCTTCCTCGTCGGCGAGGGCGCCAAAAACACCCGCATTCTGGCTCCGAAGGGCGCCCAGTACCTCCACATCGCTGTGAACGGTCAGGACGTCCCTCAGGACCAGGAGCGGGTCCTTGTTTTTGACCTCCTCGGCGACGAGTTGACCCCCGCTGTCCTTTAGCTTACTTATTACTTTTTCCCTTTCTTCCTTCGTCTTGCATCCTAGTACTATTTTCCTATCCCTAGCTTTCCGCACTCTTTCAACTTTCACCCATCCATTCTTAGCATCAATCGTCTTTCTTACCTTCTCTAATACTTCCTCTCCAGTATCCTCTTCATTCTTCGATGTCACTATGACTGAGTGGAGAGTCGCGGGCTCCCTACTGCTTTCCGCTCGGACTGCGTTGGCGTAGCTCAGCTGCGGTCTCTCCACCAGTAGGTCCAGGCGTTCCCTATTTTCCTTCAGGATCCTATTATTCTCTTCCACTCTTTCCATCAGTGCCCTGACATTCTCCAGGGAGACGGAGCAGGCAGGGGGGGGATTATCCTTCCCTATCTGCTCCGTCGCCCCGGTTCCCTCACTTTCGTCTCTTTCTGTCCCCCCTTCTACAGTGGACCCCGCTTCCGCCTCTTTAAAAAGTCTCATGAGGTGGCTGAGGGCCGCCTTTAGGGTCTCCTTTATGTCCCCCCTAAGGTTTCGAGACTCACAGAGGGCCTTGTGTCCCTTGGTGAACCAAGAGTTGGCTTCCTCTCTTCGGCTCTTGGGGGTGCTCAAAGGTGAGATTTGGAGCCTGGGGGGAAGCTCTCCTTCCAGGCACCGTGTGGGAGCCCGTTTCTTCTTGGTCACCGTAATGGTGGCCAAGGTTTGCATGTGTTTGGGAGACGGGGTTGTCACTGTAGTAGGGGGGGGCCTTCTTGTAGGGCTGGTAACCCTGGCAGATTCCCGCTCGCCGACACTCCGTCTCGCGTTTTGTCCCGCGGGTCGGTCTGTCGGACTGTTGGAGCCGGGATCTGCATTTGATTTGGACACCCTTTTCACGGGCGTCCTGTCTAGGGAGTATTGCCCAAACATCCTTCCCTCTTTCTACGCAAACCTTAGCTATTATCCTGTGTAATAAAGTTTTACAACTTTTGTTGCAGGTCGTATGTGTTGCTGTCCAGCAGCTGTCCGGTATCCCGATGCGAGATGTTGCTCAGGTGAGTCTGCGTAGGTGTGTGTCTCTGTGTGTATGCGTGTGTGTGTGTGTGTGTGAGTGTGTGTGTGTGTGTGTGTGTGAGTGTGAGGTAGGTGTGTGTGTATTTGTGGATAGTGGTGTGAGTGCGTGGGAGTGCCCTCAGTCCAGGATGTGTTCTATATGTAAAGGGTATAGAACGGTCAGGAAGGGGGAGGGGGGGGGGCGAGGGAGGGGATGTCTAGATAGTGAGGGAATAGGGGTAGCTATCCGTCACGTCAAAAACCGTGTCAAAAATTTTGGACTTCTGCCTAATAAGGCAGTCCAAAGAGGAGGTCAACTCTTTATGCCCAATAAGGCTAGTCTTAATCTAAATAATATGTATATAATGCAACTTAATATATATTGTCCTATTTACAGGTTCCCTGTGCTGCGCTGAGGTCTCCAGAGAAAACCCGGTGGAAATCGGACGACCAGTGCCGGAGTTATTCGGGTTTTTGTAAATCCAAGATGGCGGTCAAAATGGCCGTCACCTGGTAAGTATCCCGCGGAGTAGTGCTCGACGAGTACTGGTCTCCGGAAAAAATCCCGCGTCGATACGACGACCAGGGCCGGAGATATGGCGATTCGAAGTTTTTCAAGATGGCGGCTAAGATGGCCGCGCAAATGTCAAGTTATTTTCAACTCGCGATATCTCCGCCCCCAGAGGCCGCAGAAACGCGGGGATTTCGCTGTTCACTCTGGAAACCCCAGGCGCAGCAAGCGGGAAAGGAATTTTCCGGGAAAATTTTTCCGCGAATTTTCAAAAATTTTCCGCGCAATTTGTCAGAAATTTTGCGACGGCTCGCTAGCTCTAGCCGAGCGCACCCTAGGGATACCAAACACGGGGCAATTCGGTTCAGAAATGCCGGAGTTATGAGCAGTAGAAATTTCCAATATGGCGGCTGCTGGATCTTTAAACAGTTGTTTTTCCGGCTTCCCTTGACGCAATTTCCTCGTGTTTGGTATCGTTGGAATCGTCTCGACGAGCTCTAGTCCGCGAGCCTATCAGAACGGGACCGAAAATTTTCACGCGGAAAAATATTTTTGAAAATGCGCGAAATCGCGAGTTTTCATCGGAAAATTCTGCAACTTTGCACTTATAATCTAGGGCTTATTATCTATCTTAATCTATAATAAAAACTATGGGTCATAGATCTAGATTAGGAGATATTTAGGTCACAATTTTGGGAAATTTTAAAAGTCTATATCTCCCTCAATTTTCATAGGAAAATTCTGCTTGATGCTTCCCTTAGTAGCTCGCTGCAGTCCCCGTCGGTTCGCGTATCGGGCTCCAGCCGGACGCAGCTGGTTCGCCAAACACGTGCCACGTGGTTTTGGGGTTTTCCGTGAATAACTCCCCGGTTTTTCACGGGAAAATTCTGAAAATTTTCCCGTGGGTGGGGGCCCGCTGTGCACACTTTTCGACGTAATAAAAACGATATGTCGTCGATCGTTTTGCCGAGATAAATGAAGTTAAGTGTGCACTTTTTAGGTTATTTTGAGGTTTTCCACGGAAAACTCCACTCCTACCTCGATTTTGGTGTCGTGTGAGGTGTCCCTGGTTTCGTCTCAGCGCGGGGCACGCTGCTGCAGTGTTTGTTTCAGCCGGACTCGTCGGGTTCTGAAACCACGTGCCTCGTGGTTTCAGTGAAAAACTGTTTTCCTGGTCCGGGGCGTGTCAGGAAAATTCCAAAAAGTGTTGGAGAGGGTGGCCCGTCGCGGGGCACACCTTTTGACGACAAAAAATGTGTGGGTCGTCACTCAAAATCCGGAGTTATTTCCACTTTTCACTGACACTTAACCCCAAAAATAGGGTTTTTCACTTATAACTTTCACAATTTTCGTCCAATTTCACTGCGGTTTTCACCAGCGTGTAGGTCTTTGCGCGGCGCAACTTTTGATGTATAGCACGTCTAAATCCGTTCACTTTTTACCACTTCGAGGATTTTTCGAGCGCGGAGCGGTGTGTTTTCGTGACGCTCGGGACGGCGGTCGGGGCGCAACTGGTTAGGTTAGGTTAGGTTAGGTTAGGTTAGGTTAGGTTAGGTTAGGTTAGGTTAGGTTAGGTTAGGTTAGGTTAGGTTAGGTTAGGTTAGGTTAGGTTAGGTTAGGTTAGGTTAGGTTAGGTTAGGTTAGGTTAGGTTAGGTTAGGTTAGGTTAGGTTAGGTTAGGTTAGGTTAGGTTAGGTTAGGTTAGGTTAGGTTAGGTTAGGTTAGGTTAGGTTAGGTTAGGTTAGGTTAGGTTAGGTTAGGTTAGGTTAGGTTAGGTTAGGTTAGGTTCTCCCCCGACGGGTCTCCACCTTGCTGTGGTGGGGGGGCTTAGTAGCCGCGAGCCTTGAGGTGAGGGCGCACTTCGGCCGCGGTGAAGCGAAGAGAGACCCATTGGAGAGGCCGCTTCCCTGTCTGGGCGGTACCGCACTAACCCGGGGGACCAAAGCGGCCGGCCGGCTGGACCGAGGCGACGTAGGTCCGGTTGGTTTTGGAGGGGCTAGTCGCGGAGGAAGAGGTGTTCTAGTGTGTCGTTGCTGGGCACCCTATCCTCCGCGACTGGGCGGGGCCGCACCGCGTGATGCGGCAATGGTGGGGCTGCCGTGGGGAGCCGGGGGTCGGGCGGTCGGACCCGGCTCTTAACCCATGGCGGCTGGTGGTGGGACCGCAGGGCCTGGGAGTGGGCAGACTACCACTCTCGGGCTCGTTGGTCGACGAGGAGGTGGCGGCGGCCTACACACCTTTCCGCCGCCGGCGGCCGGGACATGCTGCGCATCTGCGCGTGGCCTGTCCCGGCTTCCGAAGGCCCTCTGGCTGGCGAACTCGGGGGAGTTTTCTGGCCACTGCACTAGGGGGCATGTGGGGGGACGGCACCCGTGTGTTAGGGTGTCGTCCCACACTGTGGACGGGTCCACATTGTGGACGGCCGCGTCGGGGCCGCGGATGTGTGCCTAAAGGCGTTCCCGTGGCCTCGGCACTAAGCGGCGAGGAAGCAACACCTTGGTGGTTTAGTGGGTAGGCCTTGCCCTTCTGGTTCGGAGAGCCCCACATACCCCAGCGCTCCCCCGGGCGTTGGGGATGCAATTTCATGCATTAACCAAGTAAAAAAAAAAAAAAAAAAAAGGTTAGGTTAGGTTAGGTTAGGTTAGGTTAGGTTAGGTTAGGTTAGGTTAGGTTAGGTTAGGTTAGGTTAGGTTTTTTTTTTTTTTTTTTTTTTTTTTTTTTTTTTTTTTTTTTTTTTTTTTTTTTTTTTTTTTTTTTCTGTACCCCTGGCGCGGGACGTCCAGGGACTTTTATACAAACTACTCCTATTTTATTTTTCTTTATTACTATTTCTTATCCTACCCTAAAAGGGCCTATTCTACCACATTCATTCCGTTCTCTAGTACCATACTTTCTCGCTTTTATGCCTCTCGTACTTTTATCCATCTTTCTTTCATTCTTTCATTCCTATGCTTTTCTACGCTAACATTAACAGAACTCGGGGGAGTGGGTGGGGGGGATTTGGGGGAGGTTGGGAATATTTATTTTATTCATATACATTTGTTTATCTTACATGCTATTCTTATATGCTATTCTTATTTTCTACTAACATTTACTTTTATTTCTATTTTACTTACACATAAATTCCTTATTTACTATTTTACAACTAAATGGCTTAATGCTATCAGTATATATGTTTAAATATATATGATACACATTTTTTCTTACCCTATTGTCTTATATTATTGGTCTCGTTTCTTCTGTTAACAATTTTTACAATTTTCTTAAGATATATTATGAACAATTCTCTTTTCAATTTATCCGTTACAAGTTTAGGCCAGTTTTTCGGTTTTAATTCTATTTCTAACTTTTGTTCGACCTCGTATCTTTCCTTCTCGAACTGGGGGCACTCTGACACTAAGTGCGGCAGTGTCTCCAGCTGCCCAGGTTCACAGATGCATGTTGGGTCCTCCTTGCACTTGAACCTAGTCAGGTACTCGGAGAACCCACCATGCCCCGTTAAGGCTTGGGTCACCTCATGGTCCAGATTTATTTTTCGCACTATCCTGTACGCGTCGATTGCGCTCGGGAAGTACATCCTAGTGATTTTCGCGGTTGTCCCTAAGCTGTACCTCCGGTCCCATTCGTCAAGCGACTCCGAGCGGATTATTCGCTTGACGTATGAGACCGGACACCGGTCGTATCTAGGCCTACACTTGGACCCCAGGGCGGCCTCCTTCGCGAGTGTGTCCGCTCTCTCGTTGCCCTCCAGCCCTGCGTGGGCTTTTACCCAGAACAAGGAGACGCTCTTGTTCTGGGTGTTACAGTTTTTAATAGCGTCTCTGGTTTCCACCGCGAGGGGGTGGAGGGCAGCGGGGTTTACGACTGTTTGGAGGGCCGCCATAGAGTCACTGTAGACAGCAAAAGTCGCTTCTTTACGTTTATTCGCTTCCTTTGCCGCTTCGCAAAGAGCCAAAAGCTCAGCCTGGTAGACGGTGCAGTACGTCGGGAGAGCAAGCTTGAGGGTTTTTGTCTCGGCCTCCCCCCTCCAAATGGAGAGGGCTGCTCCGACTTTGCCCTCAATCTTGCTCCCGTCCGTGAAAATGCGGACCGCGAAGTTGCTGTTGTTTCTGAGTTGTTCCTCGTCTACCAGTTTTCCCAGCTCTAGCTCGGTTTGCTCCGCGGGGTGGGGCCTAACTAGTGCCGAGGACATTCGTTCCACCTCCCGGTCGCCTATTGCCGGCTGGGGCACCCCCCTCTTGGCCTCGTAAAGAGTAGCCGATTCACGGACTCTGAGATCAAGGGGGAGTATCCCAGCCAGCAACAGCGTTGCGTTAAGAGAGGTGGTTCGATATGCCCGGCAAAGCTTTTGAGCGAAACTCCGCTGCAGCGCGTTAAGCTGCTTTTGCGCGCCTAGTTTCTTGGACGCCGGCGCCCACGCACTCGACGCGTACAGGACAATGGGCTCCACCACTGCCGTGTAAATTCTGCGGATGACTTCCGGGTGCAGTCCCCAAGTGACTTTCGCCGCCCTGGAGAGCTGGCCGTACACTGCCGCCGCCTTTGCGCACACATTTGTGATGTGAGTGTTGAAGGTGAGTCTGTGGTCAATGGTGAGTCCTAGAAGTTTGATTGACTGAGACATACCAATGCCGATCCCGCCCATGGTCAGTCGTGGGGTGTCGTACTTCAATTTATTTGTGATCACCATGGCACACGTCTTATGTGGTGCAAATTTCAATTTATTTTTGACACCCCACGCCCGAACATATTCGAGAGCGGCATTGGCACGCCTCTCTACCTCCTGGCCTGTGTCTCCCTCGAATAGCAGGACAACGTCATCTGCAAACGCTTGCACATAATTCCCCCCATCTTGGAGACCCTTTAGCAAGGGGTCCAGCAAGAGGTTCCACAGGATTGGGCCCCCTATTGATCCCTGCACACATCCTTTTTCCGTTGCCCGCCTATGCTCCACACCCATGTATCGCACCCCGACGGTCCTATCCCTCATGTAGTCGCCCATGACTCTCGCGAGGCCGGCAGGGCATTTTTCCTCCGCCAACCTCACGCTAATCATGGGCCACCAAGCGCTATCGAAGGCCCCCTCTATATCCAATGACACTAGCGTGGTGATTTTCTTTTCAGATATTTTGCTACGGATGTTTTTCAGAAGGATATAGAGGGCGTCCTCGGTGCTGCGCTGCGGCATGAAGCCGAACTGGACCGCCGACATGCGCGGAAGTACGTAATATTTAAGGCGGGCAACCACCATCTTCTCGTATATCTTGCCCAGTACGGGCAAGAGGCCGATTGGTCTGTGAGATTTGGGGGTGGCGTAGTCCGCCTTGCCGGGTTTTCTTAGGATGACGACGGTTGCCTCCTTCCAGGCTTTGGGAAAGCGTCCGAGCGCCAGGCATCTATTTAGGATGCCTAGGAATAGCTCGGGCGCTTTCCCAATCGCCTGGCTACATATGTCGGAGGTCAGACCGTCGGCTCCGGGTGCCTTCTTGGGATTAAAGGATGAGGAAGCCCTAACCAATTCCTGCAGGGTAAACGGAGGTTCGTTGCAGCTGCCCCCTGCTTCCAACAGCTGTCTGGCCTTGGTCCTTGTATTTTCGTGATAGGCGGAGTCTTCCTCGGTGGCGTCCTTTGGGTAGAAGGACTCAGCAAGCCATCTTGCTGATCCCTCTGCATCCAGCGCTACTCCGTTCTTCACCATCGGAATATCCTCGGTCCTCCTGCTGGTCCTGTTCAGGACCCGGTAGATCCCTTCCCAGACCCCCTCCGTGTCCTGTTTTCCGCAGAATTCCTTCCAACTCTCGACCTGAGCCTTCACTACCGCTTCCTGGTACTCTACCTTTTTCAGGAGGTACTCCTGAACAACCTTTGTTCTTCGGATTGGCGCGGCGCAGCGGATCCTCCTCTTCCTGGTCGCGACTTCTTTCTTCATGTCCGCTAGGTGCTGGGACCACCACGGTGTGCTCGGTTTTTCCGCCTGTGCAGCTTTTGGAATCGTCTGGTTGCAGGCCTCCTTGATGGCCAAGGTGTACTTTTCGACGATGTTGTCGAGGTCTCCTCCATCGTTCACCTTGGCCACTTCCTCCTTCGTGAGGCCACTTTCTTGCCAATACTGGCCCAGTTTCTCATGAAACTGAGGCCAGTTTGCCTTCCTCGTGTTGTAGGTCCTCGTGGTGCGGTGTACTCTGCAACCAGACGATTTCTGCAAGTTGAGCAGTATTTCTAGCGCGTTGTGGTCCGAGCTTGTGACGCCATCCCTCACGCTCCAGTCTTCGACCAGTTCTAGGACATCTTCCGTGCACGCCGTGACGTCGATGTGGCTGCTCAGGTACCTATTTCCTCTGACAACTTCGAAGGTAGGTTTTCCGCCTCTGTTCAATGTGTGAAGGCCCAGTTCGTCGAGAGTTGATAGGAGCTCCTCGCCCCTGCTGTCGGTCTCTGTGCCACCCCACCAGATACTCTTCGCGTTTACGTCGCCGCCCAGGAGCAGTTTTCTGGTCCCCGTGGCGAGTACCACCCTTCTGATTTCCTGGAGGTACGGCTCTATTGGCTTATCCGGCTCAAAGTAGAGGGAGCCTAGCGTGATCTCCCAGGCGCTTGTCCTGATCCCCACCACAACAATATTGTTGTTGGTGAGTTCTGGGTACTGAACCACGTTAAGGCTCGGATCGAAAACTGCGATCGCGGCCTTAACAGTACCCTCCCCGGGACTTGCGTTCTGGAAGATTCGAACGCCTCTAAACTCCTTCATACCTTTCGCCCCGCCGACGTACGGCTCCTGGATCAGTGCGGCTGCGGCTCGGCTGTTGACGGCTTCCATTATCAGCTCCTCGGTGGCGATCCTGGCTCTCTGCAGGTTTGCTTGGAGTATCTGGTATGGCTTCCTGCCGGTCTCCGTGACAATTTTAGCAATAGGCCACTGTCGCCCGCGCTATTTCGTCCCAGCGTTTCCTAACGCGGCACTCGGGACTGAAAGCGTTGTGGCCTATGTTCTGCTCCTTTGCCTTGGCGCAGTTTCGGCATTCCGGGGGTTCGCCTGCCAGGTGTTGTGGGCATTCTGCTCTTAGGTGCGGGCCGCCGCAGTGGCTGCACAGGTCCACCGCCTCCTTGCAGAGCCGTCTTCCGTGCCCGTAGCCCAGGCACCGGGTGCACTGGATCAAGGGCGACTGATCTTCCACCCACAAGGGCTGAAGGTCCACTCTCAAGCGCCCCTTTTCCAGCGCTCTCCTCCAGACTATTGGTGACGTGCTCAGGACCACGTTGCTGGTGTGCGGGTTCCGTGCTCTCCTTTTGTATCTCACAGAGATACGAGCGTCCTCCCCGTCGAGGTCGCGGAAAACGTCCCCATTGTTGCTTCTCAGGGCCGCCACTATCTCCTCGTCACTGAGGACTTTTATGACGCCCCTGAGCAGCAGCAGCGGGTCTCTGTTCCTCGCTTCCTCCACGTGGAGGTTTTGCCCGGACCTCTGCATCCTGCTGATCATTTCTCTTCTTCCTTCCTTTGTTTTGCATCCTACTATTACCTTCCTCTCTCTTCCTTTTCTTACTCTTTCTATATCTATCCCTCCAGCTTCTATATTCGCGGCCTTTCTGACTTTATTTAAGACCTCATCCCCAGTCTCCTCGGTGTTATTGGAGGTGACGATGATGGAGTGCAGCGCGGTCCGGATCGGTGCAGGGTTCTTCGGTTGCGCAGCTGCTACGCTCGCATACGTCAGCTTATGCTGTGTCTCTATTGCGCTGCGCAACTCATCTATCTTCTTCCCGTTCTCCTTTATCAGTTCGCGCTGCTCCTCCATTTTTCTGAGGAAGAGGTCGTCGAACTTTGCCGGTTTGGGTTCCGCGTCCCGCGCGGTTTCGGCAATCTCTCCCGTTCCTGTGGTGGGGCGACCCTCGTTCCCCCACTCTGCCTCCTTGTACAACCTCTTCAAGTTGTTGAGAGCCTGCTTCAATATCTCCTTGAGGTCGCCTTTCATATTTTTTGAGTCGGTTAGGGCCGCGTGACCCTTTCCGAACCATGAATTTACTTCCTCTTGCCGGGTTTTCGGGGAGGAGGGCATCAGCCTCTTAGGTATCAAGTCTTCCTTCCCATAGGTTGCTGCAGGTTTCCGTGCAGGTTTTTTGGTTAGGGGGGGAATGGTTGTGGATGGGATGGTTTTCAGGGGGGTTCCGGTAATCGGGGCACGTCCTAAAGGAGGGGAAGTTTGTCGTGGGCTGGTGGCCCGCGCCACCCCCAGCTCTCCTACGTTTCTACGTCCTATCAGGCTGTTTGGGCTAGGAGTTTTGGGGGCTGGTCTTGATGTGCCTGGTTGGCTGGCGCTCAATTTGTCTGACATTTTGGGTACAGAAAAAAAATCGTCAGTTGTGTGTGTATAAATTTGTGTACTAACCTTTTGTTCTGTTTCAGGTTGCTGCTGTCACCGGAATCACAGGCAGGCGGGTGTGTGTTATGGTAAGTGTCTAAAGGTAAGTGTTTCTCTGTTTTGTGTGTGTATGGTTTAGTTGCGTGCGTGTGTACGTGTGTGTTTGTGTGTGTGTATGTATGTGTATGTGTGTGTGTGTGTGTGTGTGCGTGTGTATGTATGTGTGTGTATATGTGCGTGCAATGTGTGTGTTTGCGTGCGAGCGCGTTTGTCAGTTGCCTTTCAGTGTTGGAGCAGTTTAAGGTAAGTACACTATGCCTTTTTACACTTAGTTAAATAATATATAATAACTATATGGTCACAGACCTGTCAATTTGCCCAATAAGGCAGTCCAAAGGAGAGGTCAACTCTTTATGCCCAATAAGGCTAGTCTTAATCTAAAAATATGTATATAATATAACTTAGTATATATAGTCTATGGTCTATGTCTATTTACAGGTTCCCTGTGCTGCGCCGAGGTCCCCAGAGAAAACCCGGTGGAAATCGGACGACCAGTGCCGGAGTTATACGGATTTTTGTAAATCCAAGATGGCGGTCAAAATGGCCGTCACCTGGTAAGTATCCCGCGGAGTAGTGCTCGACGAGTACTGGTCTCCGGAAAAAATCCCGCGCCGATACGACGACCAGGGCCGGAGATATGGCGATTTGAAGTTTTTCAAGATGGCGGCTAAGATGGCCGCGCAAATGTCAGATTATTTTCAAGTCGCGATATCTCAGCCCCCAGAGGCCGCAGAAACGCGGGGATTTCGCCGTTCACTCTGAAAACCCCAGGCGCAGCCAACGGGAAAGGAATTTTCCGGGAAAAATTTTCCGCGAATTTTCAAAAATTTTCCGCGCAGTTTGTCAGTAATTTTGCGATGGCTCGCTAGCTCTAGCCGAGCGCACCCTAGGGATACCAAACACGGAGCAATTCGGTTCAGAAATGCCGGAGTTATGGCCGGTAGAAATTTCCAATATGGCGGCTGCTGGATCTTTGAACAGCTGTTTTTCCGGCTTCCCTTCACGCAATTTCCTCGTGTTTGGTATCGTTGGAATCGTCTCGACGAGCTCTAGTCCGCGAGCCTATCAGAACGGGACCGAAAATTTTCACGCGGAAAAATATTTTTGAAAATTCGCGAAATCGCGAGTTTTCGTCGGAAAATTCTGCAACTTTGCACTTATAATCTAGGGCTTATTATCTATCTTAATCTATAATAAAAAATAGGGGTCATAGATCTTGATTGGGAGATATTCAATTAACAAATTTGGGAAAATTTAAAAGTCTATATCTCCCTCAATTTTCGCAGGAAAATTCTGCTCGATGTGTCCTTTTGTAGCTCGCTGTTGTCCCCGTCGATTCGCGTGTCGGGATCCAGCCGGACGCAGCTGGTTCACCAAACACGTGCCACGTGGTTTTGGTGTTTTCCGTGAATAACTTCCCGGTTTTTCACGGGAAAATTCTGAAAATTTTCCCGTGGGTGGGGGCTCGCAGTGCACACTTTTCGACGTAATAAAAACGATATGTCATCGATCGTTTTGCCGAGATAAATGAAGTTAAGTGTGCACTTTTGAGGTTATTTTGAGGTTTTCCACGGAAAACTCCGCTCCTACCTCGTTTCTGCTGTCGTGTGAGGTGTCCCTGGATTCGTCTCAGCGCGGGGCACGCTGCTGCAGTTTCAGTTTTTGCCGGACTCCTCTGGTTCTGAAACCACGTGCCACGTGGTTTCAGTGAAAAACTGTTTTCCTACTTCGGGGCGTGCCAGGAAAAATCCGAAAAGTGTTGGAGAGGGTGGCCCGTCGCGGAACACACCTTTTGACGACAAAAAACACGTGGGTCGTCACTCAAAATCCAGAGTTATTAACACTTTTCGTTGTCACTTAACCCCAAAAATAGGGTTTTTCACTAATAACTTTCACAGTTTTTCTCCGATTTCACTGCGGTTTTCGACACCATGTAGGTCTTTGCACGGCGCAACTTTTGACATATAGCACGTCTAAATCCGTTCACTTTTTACCACTTCGAGGATTTTTCGAGCGCGGAGCGGTGTGTTTTCGTGACGCTCGGGACGGCGGTCGGGGCGCAACTGGGTTAGGTTAGGTTAGGTTAGGTTAGGTTAGGTTAGGTTAGGTTAGGTTAGGTTAGGTTAGGTTAGGTTAGGTTAGGTTAGGTTAGGTTAGGTTAGGTTAGGTTAGGTTAGGTTAGGTTAGGTTAGGTTAGGTTAGGTTAGGTTAGGTTAGGTTAGGTTAGGTTAGGTTAGGTTAGGTTAGGTTAGGTTAGGTTAGGTTAGGTTAGGTTAGGTTAGGTTAGGTTAGGTTAGGTTAGGTTAGGTTAGGTTAGGTTAGGTTAGGTTAGGTTAGGTTAGGTTAGGTTAGGTTAGGTTTTTTTTTTTTTTTTTTTTTTTTTTTTTTTATTGAGCCATGATTTTGGATTTATAAGGTTTTGCTTCGCGTTTGGGTTCTGTTGACACCAGCCTTTCGCGATTTGATACGATTGGCTGGTGTCAACTTTTTTAATGTCGCATTTTGATATATTTGATCACATTTGATGGCAAATATATAAATATATCTATATAAATATACTAATAATATAATAAGATGCGTGTTGTGTAATTGTTTCATGTGCCATTGTAGGCTTTTAGTTTCGAGAATATATTTTTCGCGAGTTCCGTATAACTTGCTAGCGCGTCCTCCTTTTCGAGTAATTCAAGCAAGTTATACGGATCTTTATCGTGGAACCTGCATAACAGTTCATGTCGAATTCGCTCTGCAGCGAACCTTGGGCAGTCTGTCATCAGATGTGTTACAGTCTGGGGAGTGTTCGCGTTGCAGGGACAGCAGTCGTCTGGTGTGATGTGGAATCGGTGTAAGTATGTCTTGTGGAAGCCGTGATTGGTAAGTATCTGTGTTGTGTAAAAGTGTGTTTCTGTGTGTTTGCGGAAGTGTGCTATGTCCGTTAGACTTGGAAAGATGTTTTTAGTGTGCTGACCCTGTTCGCTGGACGTGTAACGTGTTTGCCAAAGGTCCGTGCTTCGCTTACGGAGTTGATGCTTGACGTAGGACATAGGGAACGAGCTGTAGTCAGGTGCCCTGTGTAACTGGGTCGCCAGTTTCGCCGCGGCATCGGCAGCCTCGTTGCCAATAATGCCCGTATGTGCTTTGACCCATTTCAAACTGATTTGTTTTATGCCTCTGTATGTTTGTATGATTTTGTGTATTTGAGTGACTAGTGGATGAGTGTTGCTTCTGTCTGCTATTGTCTGTAGTGATGCTTGGGAGTCTGTGTAAATGATGGTGTTCTGATATTTTTGGGTCGCCCATTTGCAGGCCTCCAGGATGGCCAGAAGCTCAGCTTGAAAGACTGTGCAGGAGTCATGTAATTTGAACTTTTTGGTTATTGTTGGTTGTTCCGTGTCACCTGGATCAAAACACACAAAGGCCGCACCCACAGCACCGGTTTCTTGTTTGCTGCCATCGGTGTATATTGAGTGCGTTTCGTCCGCTTCTTGGTGGTCCATGTCTGATTTTGTGACTCTCAAGGCTGGATGTAATAGTTCGCGGACGGGTGTAGGTCGCTCCAGCTTAACGTCTTTCGGTAGAAGGTGGGTGGTGTTGGTGAGTCGAGTTTGTTCCACGTGATGCACCTCTAGGATTCTGAGGTCGAGCGGCATGAATTGCGCCAATGCTAGCGCAGCGTTGGTGGACACTGTCCTGAATGCGCGGATGGCTTTCAGCGCGAACCCTCTCTGCAGGCTGGCCAGTTCTTTGCGTGCGCTCTTTTTGGTTACCACTCCACCCCATATTCCCGCGGCGTAGGTGATGATCGGCTCTATTACGTGGTGGTAAATTGTGCGCGTATTTTCAGGGTGCGTGCCCCAAGTTGGTCTTGCATATATACACAATTTGTTATAAATGCGCATAGCCTTGCCAATCACATGCTTCAGGTGCCTGTTGAAGAGTAGTTTTTCGTCTATTATGATGCCTAATAACTTAATTTCTGGCACGAATGTCAGGTTAGTGCCGTCCATGTGGATCTGTGCCGATTTGGCCTTTGGCGTGAAAGCAATAACTTGGGTTTTTGCTGGTCCGAAGTTCAGTTTGACTTTGCTTCCCCAGTTACTGATATCGGCTAGGATGGTGTTGGTTATCGTCTGTAGCTCCTCTTGTTTGTTCGCGGTGACTATTAGGAGGACATCGTCCGCAAAAGCCTGCATGTGGCAGCCCGCTGGCAGCTGCATATCAAGGAGATCGTCGAGGATCATATTCCACAGGACTGGGCCACACGCAGACCCCTGTATGCACCCCTTCGTGAGCACCTTGTTCGCGCGCACTCCAGCGTGATCCAGAATGACTGTCCGATCCCTGACATAATCTTTGATGAGCCCGTAGATGTTATTGGGTGTGCCAAGTTTAGTCAGACGTTGAAAGAGGGCGGGCCACCAAGCATTGTCAAACGCTGCCTTGATGTCGGTTAGGTTAGGTTAGGTTAGGTTAGGTTAGGTTAGGTTAGGTTAGGTTAGGTTAGGTTAGGTTAGGTTAGGTTAGGTTAGGTTAGGTTAGGTTAGGTTAGGTTAGGTTAGGTTAGGTTAGGTTAGGTTAGGTTAGGTTAGGTTAGGTTAGGTTAGGTTAGGTTAGGTTAGGTTAGGTTAGGTTAGGTTAGGTTAGGTTAGGTTAGGTTAGGTTAGGTTAGGTTAGGTTAGGTTAGGTTAGGTTAGGTTAGGTTAGGTTAGGTTAGGTTAGGTTAGGTTAGGTTAGGTTAGGTTAGGTTAGGTTAGGTTAGGTTAGGTTAGGTTAGGTTAGGTTAGGTTAGGTTAGGTTAGGTTAGGTTAGGTTAGGTTAGGTTAGGTTAGGTTAGGTTAGGTTAGGTTAGGTTAGGTTAGGTTAGGTTAGGTTAGGTTAGGTTAGGTTAGGTTAGGTTAGGTTAGGTTAGGTTAGGTTAGGTTAGGTTAGGTTAGGTTAGGTTAGGTTAGGTTAGGTTAGGTTAGGTTAGGTTAGGTTAGGTTAGGTTAGGTTAGGTTAGGTTAGGTTAGGTTAGGTTAGGTTAGGTTAGGTTAGGTTAGGTTAGGTTAGGTTAGGTTAGGTTAGGTTAGGTTAGGTTAGGTTAGGTTAGGTTAGGTTAGGTTAGGTTAGGTTAGGTTAGGTTAGGTTAGGTTAGGTTAGGTTAGGTTAGGTTAGGTTAGGTTAGGTTAGGTTAGGTTAGGTTAGGTTAGGTTAGGTTAGGTTAGGTTAGGTTAGGTTAGGTTAGGTTAGGTTAGGTTAGGTTAGGTTAGGTTAGGTTAGGTTAGGTTAGGTTAGGTTAGGTTAGGTTAGGTTAGGTTAGGTTAGGTTAGGTTAGGTTAGGTTAGGTTAGGTTAGGTTAGGTTAGGTTAGGTTAGGTTAGGTTAGGTTAGGTTAGGTTAGGTTAGGTTAGGTTAGGTTAGGTTAGGTTAGGTTAGGTTAGGTTAGGTTAGGTTAGGTTAGGTTAGGTTAGGTTAGGTTAGGTTAGGTTAGGTTAGGTTAGGTTAGGTTAGGTTAGGTTAGGTTAGGTTAGGTTAGGTTAGGTTAGGTTAGGTTAGGTTAGGTTAGGTTAGGTTAGGTTAGGTTAGGTTAGGTTAGGTTAGGTTAGGTTAGGTTAGGTTAGGTTAGGTTAGGTTAGGTTAGGTTAGGTTAGGTTAGGTTAGGTTAGGTTAGGTTAGGTTAGGTTAGGTTAGGTTAGGTTAGGTTAGGTTAGGTTAGGTTAGGTTAGGTTAGGTTAGGTTAGGTTAGGTTAGGTTAGGTTAGGTTAGGTTAGGTTAGGTTAGGTTAGGTTAGGTTAGGTTAGGTTAGGTTAGGTTAGGTTAGGTTAGGTTAGGTTAGGTTAGGTTAGGTTAGGTTAGGTTAGGTTAGGTTAGGTTAGGTTAGGTTAGGTTAGGTTAGGTTAGGTTAGGTTAGGTTAGGTTAGGTTAGGTTAGGTTAGGTTAGGTTAGGTTAGGTTAGGTTAGGTTAGGTTAGGTTAGGTTAGGTTAGGTTAGGTTAGGTTAGGTTAGGTTAGGTTAGGTTAGGTTAGGTTAGGTTAGGTTAGGTTAGGTTAGGTTAGGTTAGGTTAGGTTAGGTTAGGTTAGGTTAGGTTAGGTTAGGTTAGGTTAGGTTAGGTTAGGTTAGGTTAG